>NC_090448.1:816215545-818896479 GCF_031143425.1 Pleurodeles waltl
CCGGTGGTTTGCGAGAGCACCAGTACTGATGGCGGGCGCGATAGGGGTGGGTGACTGAGGGCACTGGTGCTGATGGTGACAGGAGTTAGGGTTGCTTATTTTGACTCCGGCGCACCAGAACGCAGGTTGGCTGGGGAATTGTATGTTGATGATGACAGGGCACTGGAACTGATGGTGACTGGAAGCAGTGCAACTGGTGATGACTGAGAGGCAGTGTTGTTGATGGTAACTGAGGGTACTGGCACAGATGGGGACCGTTGGAACTGAGGGCACTTATGAGGGTGACGGGGCAGTGTTAAGAAATGTGACTAGTTGCAGTGACCCGATGGTGACTGGAAGAAGAGTACTGATAGTGGCCTTAGGCACTGCTACGGATGGTGATCAGGGGCACTGGCACTGAGATGATTTGAAGCTCTGATGATGGTGATGGGGCACTGATGGTGACTGAGCACTAGAACTGATGGAGACTGGGGTACCTCATATTGATCGTGTGTGGAGGCACACGTTCGGATAATGATACTGGTTGCGATGGTGACTGGGGACAGTAGTACTGATGACTGGTAACAGTGGTGCTAATTGGGACCGAGGCAGAGGTGTTGGGTGGCGAGAAGAGGTACTGGTTCTGACAGTGTCACTGGTCCTGATGGTGATTGCGGACATTGACATTAATGAGAACTGGGGGACTGTGGCTCTGACGAACACTGAACTGTGTTACTGATTAAGACTAGGGAGTTTGGTGTTGATGACTGCAGACGTAAGTAGTGATGATGAGTGTGAATACCCGTATGACAATGGCACTGGTACTGATCATGACTGGAGACCCTGATAATGCCGGCAGATGGAGGCACTGGTAATGATGGTGGTAAGGGCACTTGCACTGAGGGCTCTGGGCTCACTAGTACTGATAGGGCTGGTGGCACAGGCACTCCTAGTGGCAGGTGGCACTGGTGAAAGATGATGAAAGGGGCACTTGTAACAATGATGACTTGTGGCACTGTCACTCATGACGACTGGGGATACTGTCCGGTACTGATGGCCAGTGGTGGAGCTGATACTGATTGTGACTGTTGGCAGTGGTAGTAAAGATAGGTGGGGATACGGATACTGGTTATAATACTGTAAGGGCTATGGCACACATTAGTGATAATGTTTGGGGGACAGTGGAACCGATGGTGACATAAATACGCAAGATGACTGGAGGTACTGGTATGGATAGTGACATTGGTGCTGTTAGCAGTCGGTACTGGCACTTATGGTGTCTGGGACAGTGATGATGACTGGGAACAGGTGGTAGTGATGGTGACTGATAGCAGTGGTACTGAAGTTCAGTGGGGATTTAGGTACCATTAATGACGCTTATAGTGACTTTATTAGGGACCACTGGTAGGGACTATGACAAGTGATTGATTGTGACTGCAGCACTGATGGTTTTTGATGTGTCTCTCAATTGAGTGCTTTATTGACCAGGTAACATGGAAATCTAGTCTGCTTTGGGGTATACCTAGGGGCACTGGAATTATGCGCGGCAAGTGAGCCCCAAATTATGTGGCAGGGTTGTGGAAGTTATGCAGCAAGTAAAGGCAAATTATGCTGCACAATGCAGCACATTTTGTAAAAGTATTACTCCATCATTTTGTCATTTTTAAACTTGGTAACACTGTCTGAAAATTGGGTCAACCTCATTACTACAGGGTTAACACCCATATAGCAATAAGCAACAGAAAGGTGACCAGACCAACTTTGCAAAAGGCCTTCAGGTTGCTGCATTTTTAGTAACTTTTGAACCGTTTGCGCTACAAAAGATTTTTTGGCTGAAATCTGCAGATTGTGCAGCAGCTGATGATTATGTGGCAAATGCAACAAAACTATAATTATGGGAGAATCGCTTGAACTTACACATCACCCAATTCCAGTGACCCTGGTTATACTTCGGTCAGTTTTGGTGGTTGAGTTTGTTTGCGTTCTTCTGACAAGCTACTGCTGTCGAAGTACGTAGACTTACTGGGTATGTCTGAGACCTGCTCTATGACTAACTATATGATGATGTCATCTACCTGGATCTACTATATAAACACTGCTGCAGAGGACACCATGTCTCTCTTCCTTCAAAAAATTACTTCAAAAAATCTAGCCTATTTTCCTTCTGTTAAGCCTCTACCAGAGCATCTTCCTGGTTATCTGGAGTTCTGTGCAAAAGGACAAAAATGTGTGCTAGTTTGATTACTGCACGTTTTCATGACAGCATATTGAAAGTTTAGTGCTAAAGCGGCTTTCTTGGTACAATTTTACCACATCAGTGACATGGTTATAAAGAAATGGTGTTACCTCTAGAAAAATAGTGCAATTATATAGAGAAAAAAACTGCGGCAATTACATAGGGAAAAACATGCCTAAAAGTTATAATAAAGTGCTATGACACAACCAGCGCTGGCCATGTCATAGCACTTTTTTCCCTCTTATGGCTGGTGCGCAACGTATAACAGGAGGGAGGATGGTATAGAATGAGTAACAGACAACAGGAGGGAACACGTAACATGGACAACAAAAGGTGGGTGGTGGGGCAGGAAGCAAAAATAAACCTCTGAAACAGCCAGTGCAGGTCACATCATATCACTCCCTTCCTTGTGGAGGGTTGGGGGAGGGCACACAGACAACGGGAAATAAAGAAGCAACGGCAGGATGAGGGAGGCTTGCAGATTTGTTTTTAACATTGTACTTGAAATCCAAGCATGCAAAATTCTGTAGGCTAAAATGCCAAATTCGGCAGAGGGTGTTGTATAAATGAAATAAAGGGACTTGACAGCTATGTTTTAAAATTTTACAAACTTGTCAAGCCCTTTTGAAAAACTGCTTGTTTCGCACAAACGCGTTTTCTGTTGTGCAAAGATTTATAGTGCGCTTCCCAACTAAGTTACAAAGTAGCAAGAGCAGTGCAACCTCTCCTAACACAAAGAATAAATAAAGGACAGGAGCAACAACACAATACGGAAAAAGGCCAAACTTAGGTAGCTAACACACTAAAGACAGACAGAGAGGATAACAACTATTGTACACTCTTTGTAGACGACCTACAGAAACAGCCAATTCGCTCAGAACTTAGAATATATTTGTCTGCCTACTTAAGAAGCTGAATTCTCGCCTACCTAGCATACTATGGCTCATCAATAGGTTCTGTATCTAGCATTGGGAAGCATTCAAGAGCACTACTGCCCACTGCTTATGCAGTCTCCTTGTTATATAGTGCCTAGTTTGGTTGTAGTGATGTCCCTTCAGTAGGAATGTATGATGTTGTTAAACTATCATAAAAGTATGTGGATGAGCTAACAATGTTTTTTACTGGTGACTCATTACCATAAGATTTTAAAGAGGAGGGTTGAGCAACAGACATGCTTTTCTTTTCTGTAGACATAATTCATCAAATAAATATCGCTCCTACAGTGGGCACCTTACTCAGAACTCTAGGCATCAGATATTGTGAAACAGTCCCTGATTAACAAAGCAAGTCATACACGCACAATCAATATATCCTGTTTCTTTCATAAGCTGTGGCAACAGTGTGGAAGCACCCATTCTTCTTGAAAAAAAGTACAGCTTGGACAGAAACAGTGCAAGCTTCCCTCCTTCAGAGCACCGGCATAGCTAGGGTAGCGCAAGCTTTTCCTATCACAGGGCATGTACAAGTCGGGCAGCAACAATGAAAGCTTTCTTCTTCTCACAAAAGGTACATCATGGCAGTAGCAAGGCAAGCTTCCCTCTCTCACAGAAGGCAGCAAGCCCAATGTTTAATTCTCTGTAGAAGGACGGACAATTACAAACATCACCGACAGAACATGTAAACTTAAGGCATGCATGCCATATAGATTATAGACAGATCTCTGGAGTGGGGGCTTAACTCACTGAGATATGTATGAGTGAAAGCGTGAGTGAATATCCAAGTTCTAGCATAATTCTCACCCAGGTGATAATCCTCATCAGCATCCTCAAAGTACTGCTTCTCTCAAAGGACTGTTTTTTGTGCTGATACTTTGGTTTCCAAGGTACTGAGAAATACCTGTTATTTGTTAGGTCTGTCATTCTTAACCTTTTAACTTCTATGTAGAGCCCAAGGGATCACAACTAGAAGTAGGAGGATTGTCACCTAAGCAATCGTTTAGATGTGAACCCCAAAATAATACAGAAAAATAAAGAAACAGGTATACACCAAAACATCACACAAATGGAAAGGTTGGAGATTTTTAACATTTACCTTCATTTCGAAAAGAAAATATCATATGGTAGAATCCAAAATATCACCCTGTCTCTTTTGTTCTAAATCCGTGCTCTCTTTTGGTCGGTGCATGCCAGTGCTTCATCTGAGGCTACCAATCGTCCAAACTAGATTGTGTTTGCTGTGCTTGCCTGGTTTCCTTGAATCGAGCTACGGATCTCAACTTAATGTTTGGCCTTCGATTTATAATTCTTTCACATTTACAGATTGCTTAGAGTTTTCAATTTCACATTTTGCTTTTTTTATGTGTACATACTTTACTATTCTGCTAAAATGATTTACCTTTCTAAATAGTCACGGACCCTCTGCGTAGGCATGAAGGACCTCCAGGGGTCTGCAGACCACAGGGGAAGAACCGCTCTATTAGGTCATGACTGGTTGTTCCTCCAAGTCTAGCGCTAGCCACGGCCTCACCTTGTACTGGTGGCAAGTGCCACACTTAAGCCTAGAGTGTACCGCAGAGCAAGGATAGCTCTCCTCATGTTGAGTATATAGCGCCAATTTAGGGAGGGGATAGCTGGAAATATTTTGGTATATTCAGTGCTTTCTCAGCAGGAAGTCTGCTGGTTCACACCACATCACTCTGCTGCTCCCCGCCCCATTCCTTCATCCGACTGGAGAGAGAATCCTTACAGATTTGTAGATGACCTCACAGGGTGCTATTTAACATCACTGTCTACTTTCTCATGGTCTGTTAGAACATTTTGTCACACTAAACGAAGCAAAAATCTCACCAGTGATTTTGAACTTTTTAAGTTGTCAGAGCTACGCCGTAAAAGAAAAGCTATTGTTGAAATAAAAAAATAAAAAAAATCACTGCAGTGTTTTGAACTATGTCTCGGGGAACATCAAGAGAAGCGTTTGAGAAAATCCACACCAGCATTCAGGAACTTGTAGTTTTGAATATAGTTTTTTAAGTACTGGTCTGGATAACACAGAGTGGAAAGCACTTTGTTAGATTACTAATACATAGCTGTTTAAAAACGCTTTCATTGTAAGGTCTCGATGTACACATAATATGTAATAATAAACATAACTTATACTATACATTTTTTGTGATTTTCATACATTCACAGATGTCACTATTGATGGGTCAGTTTGCCCTCTTCCTGCCGAACCAAACACCTTGCTCGGCTCTCTCCCGAGATAACTATTCTTTAGACAGGGTCCAACCGTCCCGAAAATGTTTTGAAGGATTCGCACGAGGTGCTGTACAATTCCCCTATAGGTGTTATAACTGTTCAAAACTGTTTAAGAGTCTCCACTGGTTTCAATGAAGTACAACGCTATTCCGCCAGAAAGTCGAGTCGACTTTAACCTTTTTCACGCGTAAAGTACATTTCTAATGCCTCGACGCTGTGTTTTCAAGCAGAATAAAAGGACTCACGTGCAGCCCCTCTGCTATAGGTACACGGGTGGCTGAGGCAGCCTCAGCGCGTGAACACTCCTCCTATCAGCACCGGATGTTATACATTCGACCTTCCCGCAAGCGTCCCACTCTCCATTACAGGAACTGCCTGCCGCGCAGGCTGCACGTCACCAGCGACGCACAGCGAGCATGCGCAGTGTGCCTGGCTCAGGTCCGTCCCTCTATAGTTTCAGGCGATCTGGATCTGCTGGTTGATGGGGGTATCAGGTTGAAAATGAGGCAAAGGATCATTTTACATCACATGTTACCATTTTAAAATCGTTAAGTGGGAGAATTAGCAAAAAGTCTGGGCAGTGTGTTTTCCTCGTTGACATATTGAAGCAGAGGAAATTATAGGGGGGAGGCTGCTAAAATAAAGCCACTTTGGCGTCGAAACACGTGAAGCTCCCGTCTGAATCTGGTTTGTTACAATGTATGGAGCTTGTTCAGAAGACTAACAAATGCCTGCGAATTGTTTATAAATATAACGTTGCGGATACTTTTGTTAAATGTTTATGCTGAGTTGACAAGCACGAAGTATGTGCAATTGGCGTTTGAGGACTGAGGGCTGTAAGAAAGACTCGAGTAATTTTTCGGAGAGGTGTGACGGGTTAAAGCAGGGACTGTGGCCTCAGGAAAGGTGGGCCAGTAAATAATTAAATGTATTATTACAAAATTAATTCAATTCATTGCAATATGTGGACATATGATAAAACATTGGAAATCACAGGTGGAATTCATCAGGGTTACAATGATCTTAAAGTCGATGTTACAGACAAGAAAATGGATTATAAAATCGGATTACTGAATAGTAAAATGATAGATAATTATTATTAAGATCAAAAAAATCATTATTTCAACTAAAAGTGAGAAAGAGACAAAAAGTGGAACCGTGCGGTTAGGTACATTATGGGCATTACAAAGTCATCACATGCGTATATCATAAATTGTTAATAAAAATTAGGGTGACGGCTGCTCGCAGTTATTTATTTCTCGGATGACAAATTTCATCCACTTAAGGAAGCGAGATCTCACCTGGCCAGATTTATCCTCTAGACAGGTCTCCACTGCTAACTGACATGTTCTGATTAACAGGCACCTTGAATATCGGTTTGAGGCACTATTTCTGAGCTATAACAAGGCTAGGGCAAATACAGATGACATGAATCAGTGATTCTGACTCTGCTACGCACAAACGGCAGAAATAATTTGAACCTTGGCCCCAGCCTGCCGTACCAGAATGCTCTGAAGGCAATCAGTCCAAAACGGTATCTCAGTGTTGTTTTCCTTTCGAGTGGCCAAGGTTGCTTAAGATAATATGTCCCCCTCCTTGAGAGATCATATAGCATGGGAATCAACTTAGACTCAGGTCTCCCAAATCCTGACTAATCGATAGCAGTTTAGCCTGTTTACTCAGTAAATTGGGAAAAAGTGTGTCAGGGAGCCCTTTACTCCAGAAATCCCTGGCTTCTAATTGTTTATGGGATCTCTCCAAGTAGATTGGACAGTGGGCTCAGGAGAGGTGGGTGTGAGGAAGCATGAGTTCGGATTATACAGGGATTGGTGGTTCACAAAAGCATAATGCCCTGGGAAGGTGGGCAATCAGACATGGATATTAAAGTTGGGGCTCGATGTGGCATTGGAATGTGGATGAGAGAATGCGGGAGGTAGAACATGGCGGTGGGAGGTAGAACGTGGGGCAGTTAGATGACAACGGAGCGTCATGGTGAGCGGTTAAGATTTGCAGTTGCTGCCACTTATGTACCTTTTGACGGAATTAAAGGATTAAATCCTGCACACCGCTCCTGCTTCTTCTTCACATTGGCGACGAGCGGGAAGAAGATCTTCTTACAAACAGCAGCAATCAGCTTGTTCTTTCACGCGTCGACGATCTTCGATCTGAGGATTTCCTAGCAACGCTTTTCTGTTGCTAGATGGATTAATAACTGCTATTTCCTGTGAAGATCGCGTTCCTGGTGCACAAGTGTGCCGGTGATTTTTAATCTTGCAGCCATTATGCAAGACTGTTTAAACATCTAGTGCGCACTCTTAGATGACGCCAGTGGCCGTTTCTGCGGCCATCTTGAAAGTACTCGAGTGCTGGTGCGTGTTCTGAATTACGTTAGTGGCTATTTCGGCGGCCATTTTGGAAGTATTTTTGTTCCAGTCGAATTCTGGCAAATTTGGCGGCCATTTTGGGGATACCTCATTAGTTTTTGCAAAATTTACATTATTGGCAGTATCATTTTTTTTAAATTCTTCTTTTCAAGACTGTTTCAAGTTCGTACTGTATATTTATAAATCAACCATGATTTAACTTTATTATCTTGAAGTATCTCAGGGCCTCTTTTCATTATTCTTCATTGTTGAACAGCTGCATCATTTATATTGTTCAGGGAGCTTTCATTTCTATTTAACTTTATTTATTGGTTTCTGGAACAAGATGTCAAACATCCAGCCTCCACCATTTTTCTTTGCGGAGCTTGGTGAACCTCCTATTCAATGGGAATTATGGATTGACTTATTTGAAGCTTATGTGGATGTTTTGGAAGATCAAGAATGCACGCCTGGCAGATATTTGGCCTTGCTGAAACATAGACTAGGCGCAGTTGGTTTAAGAGAATTTAAGAACTTAAAACCAATGGACATGTAGGAAATGTGGATGTTTATCAGCTTGCAAAGAAGAAACTCCATGAACGCTATGGCAGAAAGATTAATGTCGTTCTGGAAAGGTACAACTTTTACTCTAGAACACAGCATGATGATGAAACAATAGATCAATTTATTGCTGCTCTCAGAGGTTTGGCTGTTACCTGTAATTTTGAACAAATATCATATGACCAGGTTTTGTGGGATCAAATTTTAATGTAAACTAAATCTCATAAAATTCAGGAGAAATTATGGTCATGTGGCAGTGAATTGACATTGAAAGGAGCCATCGATGTAGCGCGAACGATGGAAGTGTCTGAAAAATGCATCTAAACTGTGAGGAAAAATACTTCTGATTTAGACCCTGGGGCAGTTGCTGTTAGTGCTGTGATGAAAGAATCTAAAGGGATGGAGAAAAAAAATGAATGGAAAAGGAATAATATGAAAAATTGTTACAGATGTCGGGCTGGGGATCATCTTGCTAATTCCAAAAATTGTCCTGCATTTAACAAGATTTTTAATTTGTGTAAAAAGATTGGCCATTTTGGCAAAGTGTGTAAGAGCAGTATGAAAGGTGTGAATTATGTTGGGGCCCGAGAGGATTCTGACTGCACTAGTTTTCAGGATTTAGTTTCAAGTGTGTTACCGGATAACGATAATGTTTCACCACTGCAGTCTTCTGGGTTACCCACTTGCAAATTGAGCATTGATGGTACTGAAGTTACTGCCATGGTTGATTTGTGTGCATGGTTCACCATTACGTGTGTGAGTATGTTTGAGAAATTATGGCCTGGCAGAGACTTAATACCCACGGATGTCTACCCTGGAAGTTATATTGGTCATAGAATTTCTATTGTTGGATATACTAATGTATGCATTGAGTTTGGGGATAAATGGTGCAAGGGCAAGTTGTATGTTGCTGAGAAAGGCCAGACGATTTTAGGATGGCCACATATTAAGGAGCTGGGTATAAAAATTGATTCTACAATTTTTTTTCCTGTGTATGTAGTAATGGATTATGATTTCCAAGGTGCTCTGCAATATGATAAATTGGATGAATGCTATCCAATAGTCTTTTCAAAGTCTTTGGGTAAATTGAAGGATTTTAAACACAAGATTATATTGAGAGAAAATGCTAGCCCAGTGAGGCACAAAATGCAAAATGTTCCAGTACATTATAGATCTAAACTTAAGGAACTGCTGAAGGACTTGTGTCAAAAGAGTATTATTGAACCAATTGAAAGCTCGGACTGGATATCTCCGGTTGTATTATCACTTAAGAGTACTGGGGATCTAAGATTGTGTGTTGATTTAAGATCTCTGAATAATGCTATTTGGGTGGATTCTTTTCCTTTACCAAATTTGCAGGAATTGGTATCATCAGTGTGTCAGGCTACTGTTTTTTCTATCACTGACCTGTCTAGTGCTTATCATCAAATTGAATTGGATGAAGGTTCAAAACACTTTACAGTATTTATAACATCAGAGGGTGCTTTTCAGTGCAAAAGGATGCCCTTTGGCCTTGCGAGCGCGTCTGCTTTTTTCCAAAGAGAAATGAATAGCATTTTTAGTAAGGTGCAAAATGCTGAAGTATTAAAGGACGATATTTTGATATATGGGCGTGACAGATTGGAACATGATAGTGTGTTAATGGGGGTTTTGAACTTACTACGTGAAAATGGATTGACAGTGCGGAAAGATAAGTGTGAATTTGGGCAAACGCTAGTGGAGTATTTAGGCCACATAATTTCTCCTGAGGGTATTCGTCTCAAAGTTAGTCATGTGAAGGCTATTGTTGATGCACCTGAGCCAAAATGTAAAGAACAACTAATGTAGTTTTTGGGTCTTACTGAGTTTTATTTGCGGTTTATAGAAAACTACGCAACTAAGGTGGAGAATTTGAGGAAATTATTGAAGAAGACTGTTCTGTTTACTTGGGGGCAGGAACAAGCGGAATGTTTTGATTCTATAAAACATGAAATTGTTCAGGCTCCGTGTCTAAAACCTTTTGAAACCCATACAGACTGTGTGATTGCAGTGGATGCTAGTAATTATGGTATTGGTGCAGTGTTATCACAAAGTAATGGATACGAGGAATGGATTGTAGCACATGCTTCACGTCCATTAACACAGTCTGAGAGAAATTATTCAGTAATTGAAAAAGAATTGTTAGCAGCTTCATGAGCTGTTGAAAGGTTTCAAATGTATGTATGGGGGAAGAAATTCAAACTATGTACATATCATAAACCCTTGGTCAATATTTTACAACCGGGGGGTGGAAAGAACTTATCACCAAGATTAGTGAGGCTTGCCTCTAAGTTGCAAATTTATTTTTTTGAAATAATGTATGTTCCGGGTAGAAACAACAGTATTGCTGATGGTTTATCCTGTTTGCATATTGATGATGAATGTGTTGATGTTGAGTGCGATGTTGTGTACACATATGAGGATGTTTTGTCAGGTTTGGAATCATATGATGCATCTGATCAAACTGTGTTGTCTGAACAGATATGGGAAAAAGAAATGATGAATGATAAAGATTTGCAAATGGTAAGGAAGTATATTATCGATGGTTGGCCTTGTAAGCGATCATTGAGTGGTGAGAATGCAGCTTTATGGAAACTAAAAGATGAATTGAGCTTAGAAGGTGATGTGATTTTAAGGGGGGACAGAATAATTCCTCCAAAGGGAGTACGTGATATTATTGTAAGTAGGAGTCATGTTGGTCATGGTGGAATGTCAAGGAACAAAAGGCAAGTGAAGGAATTTTTCTGGTGGCTGGGTGTGGATGTGATGGTTGACGGATATGTGAGAAATTGTTCTGTTTGTGCTCGGAGCGACAAAAGTGCGAAACAATGTTTGGCTCCCTTGTTACCAGTCGAATTACCTGATAGACCTTGGCGGAAAGTTGGTATTGATTTTATGGGGCCGTTTTCTACATTACCTATGAAAGAGGCATATGCTATTTTGATTGATTATTTTTTTAAATGGCCGGAGCTTGGATTTGTGAGCAAAACCTCTACTGAAAGTGTAATTGAATTTTTGGAAAATATATGTGCTAGGGAAGGTGTTCCTAAAGCACTTGTGTCGGGCAATGGTGTACAGTTTACATCTAAGAGAATGACTGCATTTCTGGAAAGGAACAGTATTAAACACATTAGAGTAGCTCTGTATAATCCTTCCTTTAATGGTCAAGTTGAAAGATTTAATAGAGTTGTTAAAGAAACTATACAATTAGCTTGTAAATCAGGAATCCATTGGAGACAGGCTATAAGGGTTATGCTCTTGTCTTATAGAGTGTCACCACATTCTGTGACTGGAAAGATACCTTTCGAGTTATTGAGGGGAAGGAAGCCGTCCACTGCGTTGGTCCCATGGTGGTTAATGGAAAGGAATCAGGTGAAATTTTGAGTGGTCTGTGATAATGTGATGAAGGACAAGGTATTAGAGTATCAATTGCGTGCCAAATTGTGCCTTGATACCAGATCTCGTTTGGACAAATTGGATGTGGGGCAAAGTGTCCGTGTCAAAATACCGTGAATTATCGAGAAGGGTAAACCACAGTGGTCCGAGCCTAGGTAAATTGTTAAGATTTTGAGAAATGCAGTGAAATTGGATGATGGCAGAGTGTGGAATGTAAGACGCATATTGATTTGTAGAGGAGAGGATACAGGTGTTAAGCGTGGTAATGGAAGTTTAGATGAGTGCAGTTGGTATTTGTTTGGCAGTGAATGCGCCACTGATGAGGCATTGAGTTGTCGTGAGACGCACATGAATGTGGATGAGGTTGTTCGTCGTGGTGCGAGAGATAGAAGAGTCCCAATGTATTTAAATGACTATGTAACTGATTGAGATATTGGGTTTTTCTCTCAGACAAAATAGGTGCAGACAAAATAGGTGACTATATGTATATTTCGTTTATTATTGTGAGTTATATCAATTGTTAAAATTCTTATGCAGTTCAGTTTATGTTTATGCAAGTTATATGTTCTTGTTTTGCGATATTAGACAATGTTACTTTTGTTATTTCTTTGTTGGGGGAAAGGTGTGTGGCATTGGAATGTGGATGAGAGAATGCAGGAGGTAGAACGTGGTGATGGGAGGTAGAACGTGGGACAGTGAGATGACAACGGATCATCGTGATGAGCGGTTAAGATTTGCGGTTGCTGCAGTTTATGTACCTTTTGACGGAATTAAAGGATTAAATCCTGCACCCCGCTCTTGCTTCTTCTTCACACTTGAGCAGAGCTGTTTTGGCGTGGCAAAGTAGACGGTTGCCAAGGGTACCCAACTTCCTAGCATCCACCCACCACTAGTAAAGTAAGTTTTCTTTCTTTCTTCCTGATCTCTTTCTCTGACAACCTTGCTCCCTCTGTCTGCCCACCTTTACTTCTGAATCTGGCTTTTTGTAATTCACCACTTGTTGCCTTTTTAGCCACCTCTATTTTCTCTATTTCTCCATTGCTCTAAGATATCTCTCCCTACTTGACATCTTCCCTCTATTCCTCTCTCTATACATCTGTCTAACTCTCTCTGACTTACTCTTCACTTGGCATAACTGTCTACCTTGCCTCTCTCTAACTATACACTCTTTCTGCTTTGGCTTTCTCTGCTTCAACTCTTTTTTCCCTTTTTTGATAAACATTTTATCTTTTTACCTAAACAATCACCAAATCCCCTTTCTTCACTGTACCTCACTTATATATTTACCCCTTCTCTCCGACTACCCCTGCCCCTTTCTCACCTACCTTTCTTTCTTGCTTCTTACTTTACCTCATCCCTTTCCCTCCCTACATTTCTGTGTACATGCCGATTTTCTATATATGTCGTGCCTCCATCTTAAGTCTACCACTCCTACAGTCTCATCACTCTGTATTCCGCTCTGTGCCTACAGCCACATCTCAACCAACTCACTCTTTCACTTCCTTCTACTTCAGATATCTCTCTACCTTATTTCTTTACTTGACTATAAGTAAAGACCTCTTTTGTATCAAGTGTATGTGCAATTGGTAATACCTGATTACGTATTTAACTTACCAGTACATTCCTAGTATGTGACTGACAGTGTACCCAGGGCTTGTAGCACTCATGTGCCACCACTGCAGTAACAAAGTGAAAACACGACTCTAGGTCTGCCACTGTAGCCTAGTCACACAGCTTTTAAATTACCAACTCGACATAGCAAAATAACCCATTTGCAAAACCTAAACCTCCTTTTTTAATATATATAAGTCACTACTAAGGTAAGCCTTGGAAGCCCACAAGGCAAGGTGCCTAATATTATAAATAAGGTGTTTATTTTACATGTCCTGACCGTGAAAACTCACCATTGTTGTTTTCACTGTAGCAAGGCTGGAAGTCCCATTGGCTAACATGAAATCACACTAGCCAAACCACTAAGTGGTAACTTCCATTTGGTACAGCCAAATATAGTTCTTGAACTTATCAAATTAATTGTTACATTAAATCCTAACATGGTGCTGTAGTCGTATTTAAAGTAACTCTTAATACAAAGGTGACTTTAGAAAGTAACTACTTTTTGCCCCAAAATTCTCGTGGCCCTTTTCTGATTAACTATAGCAGTTATTACGGGAGACAACCTGCTTCCCTCTTGCCAGAAGGTGTGAATGGCTCCCAGGAAAGGAAAACAAAAATACCATTGGTGGGAGGAGTTGTGACTTCCTCTTGATAGGAAGGTCAGAGGGTTGTGGCCGCAGATGACCAAGCTTCTAAGTGGCAGCCACCTTTCACAGGCAAAGGCAAGTCATGCTTCAACTTGCCCTATCCTTTGTGTAGGTAGACAAGCTGGCATGTCTTCCATAGAGTGAAAACACATTACAGAACCAGTTTTCCAGGGGGAGTTCCTATTATACAGGACACACCTCGGGAGTGTGCCCCAAGCTCTGACCAAGGGAGCAAGGATTCTGGTATCTTGTATTTGCACAGAGAGATGCACTATGGAATTGTTTAGTGCCAGTTACCCAGGAAGTGTCATAGGAGCGGGTAGGATTGTCTGTGGAAATTTTGCCCCGATTGGTTAGGGAGTCCTCCCACCTACAAACTTGAAAGGGTCATACAATTGGCACCCCTGGGTACCAGCTTCAACACACTAGTGGACTCAGAACAGAAGAAAGACTGCACCTGCTGAAAAAATCAGGACTTCAGAATGAGAGGACTGCTCCTGCTGTTGAAGTGTTGGAGAGAGACCCCAAGGGCTGAACATGCTCCTACTTGTGCCAAGGACCAGTGAGTGGACACCAAGGGCTAGATGTCTAGCTTCTTGCTAAGCTCCAGGGACACAAAATCCAAAGAAGTCCTGCATCTGTATGGGCCCAACTGTCTGGTTACCACTGATCTTGCCCTGGACCCGGCTGGTACAGTCCAAGAGTTCGAGTCTTAGTCCCCAAGAAGTGCCTCCTAGGTCCTGGATCCTTGGTTGGTGCTAAAGTGTACTCTTTCTCTCAAAGAGAACTGCAACATGTGAGCCTAAAGCTCAAAGATAATGTTTTTTGTCAAAGAACCATAGGCTCGTATACTACTGCTGCTTAACGCTCTGCCATCGCCAAAGCTTCCCTGTGCTATTGACTTCAAGTTACACCGCTGAAAAGGTTTGCCAGGTTTGTGTATAGCTTCAAACACCCATTGAGATCTGAGACTCACTCCAAACTGCTGAACTGACCCTGTCTACTGACATTGAGCCTAGCGCTGGATTCATGCAGCAGAGGACCCGCCAATGAGCCTCTTGTTGAGAAAAAGATCCAGAAAAGTTTCTAAGTGCAAAGATAAAAGTTTGTTTGAGACCAATCCAGCCCTTGCATGTGATTGGCTTTTCATAGTGGCTGGCCTGAATCTTTGACTTTGGCCCAGACTCCAGCATTCGAGGATCATATACTACCACTAACAGTAAAAAGCAGAGATTTAGGAAACGTTTTGGAGTGAATAGCAGTGATTCATGAATACCTTTGAAAAGTCATGAATCCAG
Organism: Pleurodeles waltl; assembly: GCF_031143425.1. Lineage (NCBI taxonomy): Eukaryota > Metazoa > Chordata > Amphibia > Caudata > Salamandridae > Pleurodeles > Pleurodeles waltl. Next base: position 816,230,852 of record NC_090448.1, read on the forward strand.
TTTCCTTCATTAGATTTGTGTTGTTTTGGTGTCTGCTTAAAGATTAAAATATATTGGCCCTCATTACAACCCTGGCGGTAGGTGATAAAGCAGCAGTAATACTGCCAATGGACCGGCAGTAACAAAAATGGGATCACGACCACGGCAGAAACCGCCAACACAGACAGCCACTTTAACACTCCGAATGCCACGCGGTAGCAACAAACACCGCAGTGGTCACCACCAACAGACAGGCGGAAGACAATGTACTGCCCACCCTATCACAACCCACCAATCTGCCAGCTTTTCTGGGGCGGTACCAACGCCATCAAAAGCACAGCTGAAACAATACCCAGAAGGGGAACCACTCACCTTTCGACACTCAACGAAGTACCAGGACCCCAAGGAGCCAAAACTACAGGTCCTGCCAATGCTGGTGTATCTGCTAATACACCAGGAACAACAAAGACGGCGGCGGCGGCGACGACCACGGTGAGTACTGCACCTAGCACACAGGGGATGGGGGGAGGAAAAAGAGAGTGACACATACACGCAACACCCCCACCCTCACCCACAACACCATACACACAAACACATGCATCAACATTACATATACACCCCGTAACCCTCTGGAAGAACACAAGGACAAAAGGAATTGATTGCAAATAGTGATATATAGAAATATGCAGATGAAGTTAACGATTGTAAACAACAGTATATACAAATATTTACAATATGTACAGAAGGCCGTACACTGTCCTTTGCAATTGTTTATGGCACAGGGAGCGGGGGCACCTCAGCCGGAAGATGATACTACGCCACTGCTCCTGGAGGGGGTAACATGCCCGCAGCGATGTCCTGGAGAATGCAAAGCCACAGTCTCTCAAGTGGGTGGTTTGCCCACTGCTTGGTCCTGGGGAGTGCAAAGCCACAGTCTCTCAAGTGGGTGGTTTGCCCACTGCTTGGTCCTGGGGAGTGCAAAGGCACAGTCTCTCAAGTGGATGCCTTCTTCCCCTGGTTCTGGATGGGCCCTTGTGCCCAGTCTGCTTCATCCTGCCAAGGAAAGTGATAGTGGATGCATATATCCACTGGTTCTGGAGGGGGCCTTGTGCCCAGTCTGCTTCATCCTGCCAAGGAAAGTGATTGTGGATGCATATCTCCACTGGTTCTGGAGGAGGCCTTGTGCCCAGTGATGTTGCATCTGGGGTGTGGCAGTTCCCATTCCCTCACCTGGGTGTCTGAGGCACAAGATGTACAGGGAACAAGTAGCATGATACACCATGGAGGCAGAGCCAGATGCCATCCTGCGGCGACTTAGGCTGCAAACTGCTGGTATTGCCGGTGCTGATGGTGGTGCTTCAAGTGGTGGGTGAAGGGTTCAGGCTGCCTTCTGCATCCCCGGACGGCTGCCCACTGGGGATGCTGCTGATGACAGATGTATTGGCACCGGCTGGGCATGTGGCAGTGCAGATGGCGGTGCAGGTGGCGGTGCTTGCGGCGGTCTCTGCAGCGGAGATGCTACCGGTGCTGGCCGTGGTGCAGGTGCTGGTAGTAGTGGAGGGAGACACCAGACCATCTCCTGCAGCCTTGGACGGCTGCCCACTGGGGATGATGCTGCTGACTGATGTTGTGGCAGCAGCGATGCAGGTGGCAGTGCCTGCGGCGGTGCTTTCCGCTGTACAGGTTGCTGGGCTGTCAGGACTGATGGTGGGCACCAGTCTCTCACCTGGAGGCTCCGAGGCCTGAAGTGCCTTGCCTTGGGTTTTCTTCCCCTTTCCCACCTTGGCAAACGCTGCTGGGACATTGGCACTGGCAGATGCAGTTTTGGAGGAGGCCTTGCTGGGTGGGTCGTGCTTCTTGGCCGTGCTGCATGCTGGCACCTTCTTTACCTTGGCAGGTGGCGGAATATGTTGGTCCTTTGCAGGGGTTGGTGGCACAATGGCAGCCCTGATGGGGGCCCCTTTGATCCCCTGGGACTTGCAGGTACCACAGCGGATGCCGACTTGGTGGCTGAGGTGCTGGCCTGGGATCGTGACACCCTGGCCCGAGGGGAAGGATGGGGAGGGGGGGAGGCGCAGGGAAGAGGTCAAAGTTTGCAAGGAAAAGTTTTTTAGACACACTGGGACGGGAAGATGGAGAGAGTTTGGCAGTGGAGGAAGTGGGAGTGGTTGTAGGAGGTGTACGTCTGCTGAGTTTGGGTGAAGGTGCCTGGGATGGATGCTGTTGTGAGGTGGATGGCTGTTGGGTGGGTAGGTGCTTGCATTTGTGTACTTTGGGAGGAGGGGTCACAGACACACTGGGAGAGGACACAGGACGTGTGCATGGTTGTGGGGGTGGTGACTGCTCGTGAGGGGTGTGTTGTGATGGGGTTGCTGGTGATAGACATAGTGGATGAGGATGTAGTGCATGCAGGTGTGGGGAGGAGACGCTACTGGGAGGGGGTGGACGAGGAGGAGGAGGGGGACACAGTGGAGGCAGTGGATTTTGGTGTGTCTGCATGGGGATGGTGCTTGTGTGAGTGCCTGTGTGATGAAGTGTGGTGCTTGTGTTTGCCTGAGCCACTTCTGTGTGTTGATTTGGGCGACTGTTGGTCTGAAGGTGTGCTTGGGATAGGCTGGGGTTGAGGGGATTGGGACTGGTTAGAAGAAGTTGGAGGGGGAGGCTAGACACAGGGATAATGGCTGCCATCAGTGCTGAGGACAGAGCCTGAAATGCTCTCTGTTGGGCCGCCACACCAGAATGAATGCCCTCCAGGTATGCATTTGTTTGTTGCAAATGTCTCTCGACACCCTGGATGGCTTTCAGAATGGTTGACTGCCCAACAGTGAGGTCAATAGCCTCCTCACTGAGGGCAGCAGGGCTGACTGGGGCAGGGCCTGAGTTGCCTAGGGCGAAGGAGAAGCCCACCCTCCTGGGTGAGCGGGCACAGGAAACACGCTGAGGGGCTACTGGGAGGGCAGTGCTGGTAGGGGTGGTGGTGGCTGTACCTGTTGTTGGGGTGGGCACAGAGGTGTCCGCCACTGCCAGGGAGCTTCCATCAGAGGAGGAATCGCTGTCACTGGTCTCCCCTCCTGTCCCCGTCGTGGTGCTCCCCTCTCCCTCCGTCCCACTAGTGCCTTCACCCTCGGTGGATTTGGCCTCATTGGCCAGGTGGGGTGCAGCTCCCTCCGTCGCCCGTGCCTCTGCTCCTCCACCAGATGATGCTAATGCACACAAGGACAGGGTGACAAAACAAAAAGGGGGGGAGAGACAGAGGATACACTTGGTCAGTGCCAGCAACAACACTACCGTTGGCGTACACAACACACAGGGAGCTGCCCTGTGCACTAGGCCATGCCCAACCAGTCACTAAGGTAGTCACAAGCCCATGGGGTACAATGCCTAACACCAGCATCTGCACACCTGACACCCACAGGACCCTTCCCAGTAGTAGATACCCACTAACACCATTGGGTTTGGAGTTATTCAGAGCCTGCACATGAGGGACCTACCCTGCCATGATCGCCCTGGCCTAGGGGCACCCACAGCCCACATCCCCCACCCAGCTAGCTCCTAAAGCGTGCAAAGTCAGGATTCAGAATCTGTACTCACCCCCTTGTGGCTGCTGTGATGCCCTCAAGCGCCCATCCAACTCCGGATAGGCCACCGCCAGGATGAGGAACATCAGGGGGGCCATGGTGCGACGGGCACCCCTTCCATGTTGGGAGGCCAGCCCCAGCTGGACCTCCGACATTTTCTTGGTCCAGCTGCGCAGGTCCTCCCATTCCTTGCGGTAGTGGGTGCTCCACCTGTGATAGACCCCGGGGTCTGCATCTCTTTGGCGATGGCACGCCAAATACCCTTTTTCTGGTGGGCGCTGGCCTAGAGGGAAAATACAGCAGAAAAGGAAATTACTCACCCGTCCGGACCAGCATACTCATTGCCCCCAGTTCCCACCCATGCCCTGACGCTCATACCCTGACCACCTCTCATGCAGCACTCAGGCCAGGACGCATCAGTACCCCCCAACATGTGGCTTACATCCACACCACTCCAAGCATGCATTGCCCACACATCATGACAACAGTGTACTCACCTGTTTATCTGGAGGACCGTGGAGTAATGTGTACTGGGGTAAGACCCCATCCACAGGTTTCTCCAACTCCTCTGCAGTGAAGGCAGGGGTCGTTTACCCAGACACTGTAGCCATTGTCTCAGATTCAGGTCACAGCAGCACTTGCAGTGTAGGTCCTCTCCTGTTGACGGTCAGGTAGCAAGTGAGGGAATAGTTAGAAAATGGCGGTGACGTCTGCGGTGGTGCCTACTGTCACCACCGGCGTACATCGCTATTGGCTCCTAGAACCCATAGGGCCCCATGATAACCAATGAGAAGTTTCGCGGTGGTCATCGACTGCCTGCTGCGATGGCGCACAACGCCAGCGCACTTACCTCATTTCCACTTGTCCCTCCTCACAGGGCAGGCAGCCGCCATTTCAGGGAGGCACATGGCATGGCACCTAACTTCATCACAGCAGACATTGGCCCATCAACTGACTCTCGACTTCACATACTGCTTGTGTGACTTAAATTTGGCAACAGTTGTGCATTCCATGTGGAAATATGACCTTCTGCTCACCGTTCTCCTCCATAGGCTACAACCACTGAGGCAGATGATGAGATGGCGGCATCCTCCGGTGTACAGACCCCTGGTGGACATGTCGACAATGGAGGACAGACACATTATCATCATATACAGACTTGATCGTGCCACAATCCAAGAACTGTGTGCCCAATTGGAGCCAGACCTGATGTCAGCTATCCACCAGCCCACAGGAATAACCCCTCTAGTGCAGGTTCTGTCAGTGCTGCATTTCGTGGCAAGTGGTTCCTTTCAAACTATAGTGGCCATGGCATCAGGAATTTCTCAGCCAATGTTCACCAACGTGTTGTCCAGAGTGTTGTCTGCCCTGCTGAAACACATGCACAGCTACATCATGTTCCCTCAGGTGGATGATTTGGCCACAGTAAAAGCTGACTTTTATGCCCTGGGACATATCCCCAACATCATTGGTGCCATTGATGGTACACATGTGCCATATGTTCCCCCCGGAGAAATGAACAGGTTTACAGGAATAGAAAAAGCTATCACTCGATGAATGTGCAGATGGTGTGTTTGGCGGACCAGTACACCTCCCATGTGAATGCCAAATACCCTGGCTCTGTGCATGACGCCTATATCTTGAGGAATAGCAGCATCCCTAATGTGATGGATCAACTCCAGAGGCACAGGGTGTGGCTAATAGGTGAGCCCAAGGTCCCCACTCACTATAAGTAGGTATCTGGGTATGGTGTTGTCCCTAATGGTTAGTGTGTGTCTAACAGTTGTCCCTCGATATTTACAGGTGATTCTGGTTACCCCAACCTCTCATGGCTACTGACCCCAGTGAGGAATCCCAGGACAAGGGCAGAGGAACGTTACAGTGAGGCACATGGGTGTACAAGGAGGATTATTGAGAGACCCTTCGGCCTCCTGAAGGCCAGGTTTCGGTGCCTCCATCTGACAGGTGGATCCCTGTACTACTCACCGAAGAAGGTGTGCCAGATCATCGTGACATGCTGTATGTTGCATAACCTGGCCTTGAGATGTCAGGTGCCTTTTCTGCAGGAGGATGAGCTTGGAGATGGTCTTGTGGCAGCGGTGGAGCCTGTGGACAGTGAGGAAGAGGAGGCAGATGAAGAAGATGTGGACAACAGAACAAACATACAGCAGTACTTCTAGTGACACACAGGTATGAGACTGTAACTCTACTTTACTTTTCAGTAATCTTTTGGACATTGTACATGGCAGCCTCTTACCATCTGCCAATGGACACTGACTGTACCCTTTGGATTCTCTATTCTCAGATCTGTGTGCCCCATTCTGGCTCCTGCTATATGTACTGCTGCCCACCAAAGGTCATCCTGTAGTATATTTCCCTGAACACATACGTTGCAATGCTTTGATATTGTTGTACTAATATATTTTTCGATTCATGACACTGACTCTAGTATGGTATTTGTTTCAAGGGTGTTTATTTTTGTGCCAATAAGTATGAAGATATGTGCAAGGGGCTGTGGTGATGGTGGAGGAATGTCCAGTTAGAGTCCAGTCTGTTGGTATCACAGGTGCATTGTCCAAGGGGACATAGGAAGTGGAGCAATGGCAGTTCAAGGTGGACAGGGTGACATAGTGGGACAGAAGGGTGACTATCAGGAGGGTCTTATTTCCTGGCAGTTGTCTGGGCAATGTTCTCTGTCTTTTGCCTGGATCGCAGGGACCATTTGCGGGGTGGTTCTCCTTCTGCAGGGGGTTGGGTGCTGGTGGCCTGTTGGTCCAGTGGTTGGGCCTCCTGTCCACTAGCGCCGGCGGAGGTGGAAGGCTGTTCCTCGGTTTGGCTAGTGTCAGGCGCCCTTTGTTGTGCCACTGCCTCCATCATTGTCTTGCCCATGTCAGCCAGCACCCCTGCAATGGTGACCAGGATGGTGTATATTTTTGTTAGGTCCTCCTTGATTCCCAGGTACAGTCCCTCCTGCAGCCGCTGGGTCTCCTGTAACTTGGACAGTACATGGCCCATGGTCTCCTGGGAATGGTGGTATGCTCCCATGATGTTTGAGAGTGCCTCGTGGAGGGTCAGTTCCCTGGGCCTGTCTTCCCCCATCGCACAGCACTCCTACCAGCTTCCCTGTTGTCCTGTGCCTCTGTCCCCTGAACTGTGTGCCCACTGCCACTGACCCCAGGTCCCTAATCGTCCTGTGTTTGTGGGGTTGCTTGGGGTCCCTGTAGTGGTGGACACACTGCTGATTGTTGACTGGAGAGAGTGGCATGGGCCCGCTGGGTGGGTGCTGTGCTGTTGTTTCCTGAGGGGGGAGGCTCTGAAGTGGCCCAGGCGTGCAGAGCTGTTGTCATCACTGTGGGCCTCTTCTTTGGGGGTGGCTGGATATGGTTGGCACCTCCTCTCCGGGGACGTTGGGTAGGGGTCCTGTTGGGATGCAAATGCATTGTCAATGTATCTGCGTGTGCCATCTTGTGCATGGCTGTCTTTCCCTCTATGAATGGGATTTCCCTGTCGACTTGGCCTTGTGTGAGTAGTGATTTTGTGGGCTGGGTGAGTCTCTCTATTGGGCATGCTGGGGTGATGGGTGCCCATGCAGGTCTGTGATGGGTGTCCATGCATTGGGGGTGCATGCAGGGTTTGGTATTGGGATGGGTGGGTTGTGTTAGTGGGGTATATGGGAGTTGGTGGAGTGATGGGGGTGGGGGTAGGAGTTTGTGATGGCATGCAGGTGGGGGGGACAATGTAGTTAAGCTTTGATTTACCAGAGTCCAGTTCTCCTGCTACTCCTGCGAGGCCCTCAGGATGCATGATCGCCAAGACTTGTCCTCCCATGTTGTTAGTTGTGGGGGAGGAGGTGGGGGTCCACCGCCAGTCCTCTGTACAGCAATCTGGTGTCTTGATACCACAGAACGCACCTTCCCCCGTAAGTCGTTCCACCTCTTCCTGATGTCATCCCTTGTTCTTGGATGCTGTCTCACGGCATTGACCCTGTCCACGATTCTCCGACATAGCTCCATCTTCCTTGTAATGGATGTCTGCTGCGCCAGTGATCCGAATAGCTGTGGCTCTACCCGGATGATTCCCTCCAGCATGACCCTTAGTTCCTCCTCTGAAAACCTGGGGTGTCTTTGGGGTGCCATGGATGTGGTGTGAGTGATATGTGTGAGGATGTGTGGGGTGCTATGCTGTGGTGTGTGCTGTGAGGTGCGTGGATGGTGTCTGGGTGATAGTGTTCTGTGGTTCAGATTAAGTGGGTGCTCCTGGCTTGTCTCTCTCTCTGTTTGCAATCTTTTTTATCTCGTAAAGGGTTGTGGGTAATGTGGGTGTGGGTTTTATATTGGTGTGGGTGTGGTGTGTGTATGTGTGTCAGGTGTGTGTAGTCTGAATTGGCCAATGTGGTGGTGTCTTGTAGATGTGTGTGTGTTTTTTGAGCGCAGGGGTGTGTACCACCAATGATTTACCGCGGGTGCAAGACCGCTGCGTTGATTTGTGGGTCGTGATACTGTGGGCGTCTTCCTGTTGGCGTAATGGTGTGGGTTTTGCTAACGCCTGTTTATCACTGACCTTTGGTCTGGCGGACTTGTGTGGGTGTGTGTATTGTGGCAGTATTCTATCTGTGGGTCATTATACCCATGGTGGATTAGGGCCGTGGTCACGGTATGTTGGCGGGCGTCAGCACGGCGGTAAGCGGCATTTACCTCCAGGGCTGTAATGAGGGCCGTAGTATTTTTATTAATTGGAGTTTTTTTTTTACTTTGTTGCATTTCTACAGCGGTAGCCCTCTTCAGGCAGGCGGAAGAGAAGGAACCTCCCACCATATAATGACATAGCAGACCGCCAGGATTTCCGGGGCTTTAGCAACGCCACCAAAAGCCTGGTGGAAACACATCATATAAAAGGAGACACTCACCTCCTGGAACACAGAGGAGTCCGCAGCTGCCAAGGAAACAGAACTGGAAGTCTTCCCGATGCTGTACCACGGGACGCCGACGAAGATGATGATTGTGAGTACAGCCGCCGAGCACACAAGGGAGTGAAGGGAGAGTGACACACACAACACACACCATACACACACACCACACACTCAGAACAATCTGCAAAGTAAATCAACAGTAACATAAGCCAGAAGTAAAGAAAGCCAGGACACATACCTCAGGTCCAACCTTTGTATTTCGCTGGACCTGCGCCACAAAAACTGAAGCAACTATATACAAAGGGCCATTGGCCAGTCTAATGTCAGCTATAGGCCACAGGGCAGTGTCCAGGGCCCATCTTGACTCCTGACAGCCCAGTCTCTCCACTGGGCAGGGGCATCATGGAGATGGTGGGCAGGCACCTCAGGGGGTGGGGGGGTGGACAGAGGGTGGGGGGTTTCTTCTTGGGTGTGGGGTCCTTGGGCTTGGATTTGGGAGGGGCAGGTGCTTGCCCTTCTGTTTTGGTGGCAGAGGAGTGGCCTTGGGAGGGGGCTGGAGTGCCACTCTTCCTCACCTTGGTGGTTGGAGTAAACTTAGGGGGAGGAACAGGAGTCGATTTGGAGCTGGAGGTACTGGGCTGGAGGGGTGGGACTTTTCTCATGCGGGAAGGACAGTGGTGGGGGTGGGGGAGGGAAGAGGTCAAGGTGGGAAAGGAAAAGCTTCTTAGGACCAATGGGGCGGGTTATGGGAGGAGGTATGGGACTAGAGGTAGAGGGAGTGGTTGTTGGAGGAGGAGGTGTATTGGACTTGGGTGCAGGTGCATAGACAGTGTACGTTTGTGAGGTGGATGGCTGGTGTCTGAGTGGGAGCGTTTATGTGTCTTTGGAGGAGGGGCAGACAGGGTGGGGAGGACAAACAGGATGTGGTGGTGTCTGCAAGTGAGGTGGGTGTGCTGCATGAGGTGATGGTGGTGGTGACTGCACATGTGGTGTGTGGGGTGCATGTCTGTAGGTCTGCTGTTGTGGTGAAGGTGGGCAAGGCTGTACAGGTGGCAGGATCTGGGACTGTTGATGCAGTGCATGTAGGTGTGAGTGCTGATGTAACTGTGAGGGAGGAGGAGGGAGAGACAGTGGAGGCAGTGGCTGTTGTGTGTGCATCTGTGTGTTGGCTGTGTGTGTGTGCATGTGGACTGATGTGTGGTGCCTGTGTTTGTCTGTGCAAGTCCTGTCTGTTGTTTTGTGTGCATGATTGTCAGAATGTGCGTGTGGGATGGTTTGGAGGAGAGGAGACAGGGACTGGGACGAGGTAGTTGGATGGGGACAGAAGAAACAAGGACATTGGCTGCCATCAAAGAGGAGGCCAGAGCCTGAAAGAAACTCAGTAGGGCTGCCAAGCCACTATAAATGCCCTCCAGGAAGGCATTGCATTGCTGCATCTGGGATGCCAGCCCCTAGATAACATTCACTATGGTTGACTGCCCTAAAGAGATGGATCTCAGGAGGTCAAGAGCCTCCTCACTGAGGGCAGCAGGTCTGACTGGGGCAGGACCTGAGGTGCCTGGGGTGAAGGAGATGCCCACCCTCCTAGGTGAGCAGGCACGGGCAACTGGGTGGAGGGCTACTGGGAGGGCAGTGCTGGTACAGGGGGTGGCGGAAGATGTAGTAGCTGAGGCGCTCCCAGAGGGGTCCGCCACCACCAGGGAGTGTCCATCTGAGGAGGAATCAGAGTCAGTTGTATCAGCTCCAGATCCCCCTGTGGTACTCCCCTGGCCCTCTAACCCACTGGTCCCCTCGGCGTCGGTGGACTCTGCCTCCTGGGTCCCGTGGGCTGCAGTTCCCTCACTCGTCGGTGCCCCTGCTCCTTCACCAGATGATGCTAATGTTCACATGTACAGGATGACAAAAAAGGGGGGTAGAAAGAAAGGGAGCACAGAGTCAATCACACCACCAGCAGCACAGATGGCATACTTCACAACTCCCTGGGACTTGCATTGCGCAGACTGGACCACAGTGACAAACCATTACCTAGGTACTACAGCAGGAAGGAACCCAAACACTACCATCTGCACACCGACTGGGACCAACTAAGCCCTGTCTGACATGGCATGCTAGCCACCTAGCAATACCAAAAATGGATGCCACCCTACATAACTAAGCAGGACTGCGCAGTAATTAACAAACCGGTACGTTGGGGCATCGACTGACTAGAAGCTTGCACCCAGATCCCATTCCAGGCAACAAAAAATGAATACCACACACACACTGTACTCACCCCCTTGTGGCTGCTGTGCTGCCCTCAAGCGCCCATCCAACTCAGGATTGGCCACTGTGTGGGCCATTAGTTGGGAGGTCCTCCCCAGCTGGGTCTCCGTGGTTTTCCAGGCCCAGTGTCTCAGGTCCTCCCACTGTTTCCTGTAGTGGGTGCTCCACCGCTATGGACCCCAGGGTCCGCACGTCCTTGGTGATGGCACACCACAACCCCTTCTTCTGATGGGTGCCGACCTGCATAGGAAAAACAGACAGAAGGACACCATGAACCGTACAATCCAGCCTGTCACACAAAGAGGCCTACATACTGCATTTGCCCCTCATCAAGCACACAGATGACCCGTACCTCTACATTCACATTGCCTGCAGCCATAACGCCCCAAATGACACACTGCTGGCACACACATACATCTACATGCAGCCAAGTTGCAAGCAACATACCCATGATGTACTCACCTGTTGGTCTGGAGGCTCATACAACTGCCCATACAGGGGTAGGACCCCATCCACGAGCCTCTCCAACTCCTTCAACGTGAAGGCTAGGGCCCTATCCCCTGTAGCACGGGCCATGGCAGGTTCCAGACACAGGTCACCGCAGAACACACAGTGGAGATGTCGTTGAATGGAAAGTCAGGAATCAAGTGAAATGGTAGAAAGAAAATGGCAGTCACGGCCGCAGCAGTGAACACCGCCTCCGCCGGCGTTGATCATCATTGGTTCTTGTACTCTATAGAGCCCTATGTTAGCCAATGAGGAATTGCACGGCGGTACAGACCGCCTTCCGCTATGATGCCTAACGCCGGCGGAGTGAGGTCACTTCCACCTGTCCCTGCATACAGGACTGGCAGTTGCCATTTCCTACTGCTAGTACTCATGTATTGAATTAACATGTGTGTCATTGGTGTTGACTGTACACACCTAGACAGTTCTAGTGTCCTACTCACATACGTGCTCTGTGTACTATGATGTTGTGTGTCCATAGGGCCTGTTGTCACACCTATTTTACTTTTGGCTCACTTAGATACCAACCACTACAGAGGAATAGGAGGAGGCAATCACCCGTGTACAGACCCCTTGTGGACTTGGCTACACCGGAGGGCCAGCATATCATACTCACCTATCGTCTGGACAGGGCCACGATCACAGAGCTGTGTGAACAATTGGAGCCTGATCTGCTACCTGCTATCCATTACACCACAGATATTCTCCCTCTTGTGCATGTAATGTACGTGCCCCATTTCCTGGCAACTGGTTCTTTCTAAGTGACTGTGGGCTTGGCTGCAGGAATGTCACAGCCAATGTTCTCGATTGTGCTTGGAAGGGGTTTGGCTGTCTTGCTCAAAGACGTGCAGCTACATCACATTCCCCCAGGTTGATGATTTGCTCACTGTGAAGGCAGGATTCTATGCAATGGGACGCATACCCCATGTGATCAGGGCCATTGACGGGACCCATATTGCCTTAGACCCTCCCAGGGCAAATTAACAGGTGTACAGGAATAGGAAGAGTCTCCACTCTTTCATTGTCCAGATGGTGTGCCTTGCTGACCAGTATATCTCCCACGTCACTGCCAAGTATCCTGGATCTGTGCATGATGCCTTTGTCTTGAGGAATAGGAGCGTCCCATAGGTGATGACTCAACTACAGAGACACAGGGTGTGGCTTATAGGTGAGCTTGAGTCCCCACCCAATGTATGTCAGTGTATGCCTACTGGAGTCATACCCCATGCCACTGTATATGACTAATGTGTGTGCCTCACTTCTTCCAGGTGACTCCGGCTACCCAAACCTGTCCTGGCTGTTGCCCCTGTAAGGAATCCAAGGACAGGGGCTGAAAATCGGTACAATGATGCCCATGGGCGTACCAGGAGGGTTGTGGAACGCACCTTTGGTCTCCTGAAAGCCAGGTTCAGGTGCCTCTATTTGACAGGAGGATCCCTATGCTACTCCCCTGAGAAGGTCAATCAGATTGTGGTAGTTTGATGCGTGCTACACAATTTCACACTCAGATGTCATGTGCCCTATCCGCAGGAGGAGAGGATTGGCAATGCACTTGTGGCAGCAGTGGACACTGAGGACAGTGAGAAGGAGGAAGGGGAGGAGGATGTGGACAACAGGACACATTTCATTCAGCAGTACTTCCAAAGACACTCCAGTAAGACTGTTGATCTATATATGTCTCCATTTTAGTAATGTGCTGTGTGACTGTAGTGTTGTGCCAGTCACTACCTTTGCATCACAATTGACTCTCACCTATGCCTTCCCTTATTGCAGATGTTGGTGTGGTTACAACGGATGTGATGACTACAGACTGCTGATACACATTTGTTGGATTGATTCACACATTACAGGACATTTGTACAGGATCATGCAGTTCAATACAGTTCAATATATTGCACATTTCTTTCTGATAAAGCACTATTACTCAAGTTGTGTCCAAGGGTGTTTATTTGTAAATAAGATATTCAATGCAAAGTGCAATAGAGTGGGGTGATGGTTGGTAAAAGTCCAGTGTAGTGGGCCAGTCTGTTTGTAGCACAGGTCCAGTGTCCAAGGGGCCATAGGAAGAGGAGCAATGGCAGTCCAAAGTGAACAAGGTGACTCAGTGGAACACAAAGGGAACATTATGGAGGGGCTCATTTCCTGGCAGTGGTCTATGTCTTGCCATCTGTCTCTGGTGTCTGTCTGTGTCGTAGGTAAGTTTTGCAGGGTGGTTCACCTTCTGCAGGGCGAGGGATGCTGGTGGCCTGTGAGTCCTGTGGCAGGGCCTCCTGTCCACTAGCTGCAGCAGATGTGGAGGGCTGGTCAGTACACTGGCTAGTGGTAGGGGACTGCTGGTGTGCTGTGTACTACTGCATGATGTTCGCCATGTCACCCATCACCCCTGCAATGGAGGCCATGGTGGTATTCAAGGCCTGTAATTATTACATAACCTCCTGGTGGTGTTCCCCCTGCAGCCGCTGGTTCTCCTGCATGATGTTGATCACCCAACCCATCCTAGCATTGTTGGTATGCCACCAGGACATTTCTGAGTGCCTCCCGGGCAGTCGGTTCCCTAGGCCTGTCCTCCCACTGGTGCACAGCTGTCCTCTGGCTGTATAATGATATTTATGTTTTTACCACTGACGCTGTGTTGCATTTAGCCTAGCTGCACACCGTCACAGTAGTGACCACCAGATTCATTTTGCCTTTTGACTTTATTTTAGCATTAGCCACCTCCACATTAAAAGCTGCAAGTAGTTTTCCACGGTGTGCAATGTGCTCATATTTTTATTTTTCGTGTTCGTTCCCACCAAGGGCTTAGGCTGATAAGAGTGTACTAAGACAGCAGAGAACGGTCTTGTTTTGAAGTGGCACCTTGGGATTGTGGCCAAGTCCCGACATGTTATTTTCAAAGCTGGCCTAAAGCAATCAGCACTTTTTGAATAAATAAACTTCTGCAGTGAGAGGCAGGTTCTAGAATTTGCCTCTCTCCTTTGTTCAAAGTATAAGAGGCCGAGACCAGATGGACCGGGGACTGAGAGTGATTCAGATTCAGACATGCCCAGGATGCTGGGGTGTGTCATCCTTCCTGTGAGGGTAATTGATCACTCTCTCTTCTCTGTCGATTTTGGGATCTGGCGATCTGATGCTGAATAGAAGGGGGATGAAGCAGTTGTGACCTTGCATCATGGTGATGCACATTTTTAAATTCATTATTTTCTTTGCATTATAATATAGATACATATATTTGCTGTGTATATTGCAGTGAAGAATCATTTTTACATCTTTTCCTTTCATTGCTGTGACCATTTTTAAATGTGTGCTTTCAGCATGCTGATCTTCTTTTACGAACCTTGAGAAATGAAATAATAAATGTCTTCTTTTGACTAAGAAGCGCATTCCAGAGATATTTGTCAGTGCATGAGTGTTTCAGCTTGGTCATTAGCGAAGCAAAACATTTTGCCGTAGTCGGACAGTCTAAAGGGAGGTTGGAAGAGTACGATTTAAAAGTGAAAATATGCAGTCATCACTGAGGCCATATTCTTGTGGGGGACTGAGTTGCCGTGGCACCTCCTCGCCGCTGACATTGGCTGGGGCACCTGTGGGGATGTAATTGATGTGTTAGGGTGATTGTCTGTCACATATTCCGCATTTCTAGCTTTCCCAATGATAATGGTGGTAACCTTTGGTAGTGTGCCGTGATGGATTGTGGGATTGGTAGTTCTACATATTGTCCATGCATTGGTGGTGGGTTTGCATGCAGAGCTGGGAGGGGTGTGCTTGCAGTGTGAATGGCATGCAGGGGTAGACATTTAGGTGTGGTAATTGGAGTGGTGCACTGTGTGTGTGGGACGGAGTGGGGTGAAGGGAGTCAAGGTGAGGGGGTGAGATGGCATGCAGGTATGGGGTGGTGGTAGGTTGTTAATGGTGACTCACCAGTGTCCAGTCCTCCGGCTACTCCAATGAGTCCCTCAGAATGCAGTTTTGCCAAGACTTGCTCCGCCTTGCTGTGAGCTGTGGGGGAGGAGGTGGGGGTCCACTGCCAGTCCTCCTGATGGCAAGCTGGTGCCTTGCAGCAATGGAACACACCTTTCCCCATAGGTCGTTCCACCTCTTCCGAATGTCATCCCTTGTGCATGGATGTTGTCCCACGGCATTCAACCTGTCCACAATTCTCCACCATAGCTCCATCTTCCTGGCAATGGATATCTGCTGTACCTGTGCTCCAAACAGCTGTGGCTCTACGCTGATTAGTTCCTCCACTATTCCCCGCAACTGCTCATCAGTGAAACTGGGGTGCTTTTTGGGGACATGGGTGTTGTGTGATGTGTGTGTTGTGCAGAGGGTGTTGAGTGATGTGGTGGGGTATGTGGTGTGTGGTGCGTGACGGATGTATGGGTAGTTGTGGTATGTGTGTGCAGTTATGTCTAGGATTGGCATGGCAAGGTGTAGCTGTCTTCTTGTGTTTGCAAAGGTTTGTGGGTGATGTGGGGAGTGTTTTATAGTGCTGTTGGTGGGTGTGTGTGTGTATTTGTGTCAGGTGAGGGCTTTTCATTCTGGCCAATGTTGTCTTGTTTTGTTATTGGGTGGCCATTTCTGCCACGGCAGTGTGCACCGGCAATAGTTTACAGCCGTTGAATGTCCAGTGTGGTGATTCGTGGGTCATTATTTGGAGGGCGTTGTTTTGGTGGCGTAACAGTATGGGTGCTAGTTCCAACGGTTTATTGTGTTCATTGGCTCTGGCGGATTTGTGGTTGTGGCTGGTTTCTGTCGGTTTTGTGTGTGTATGTCATAATCTGGCGGCCGGATGTTCACCTCCGCGATGGTATGTTGGCGGCAGTCACAAAGGCGGTATTCAGAATTTACCACCAATGTCATAATGAGGGTCTAAGTCTTTAAATCTTTCAAAACTTCACCTCTACCTTTTTCTCACCACTCTCTCTGCGACACCTCTTTTCCTCATTTCTCCATTTCCATTTTTACCGTTCCCTGTGTCTCATCTCTCTTACTACCTTATTATTCCTTTATCTTTACCTCTACTACTTTTTTTGGGCCATCATTACTCCCTCGTTTTTCCAACTCTCTGTAAGATCTCTTTCAACTCAACTTATACCATACTTTTATTCTTTGTTATACACTTTTCTAGCTTTTATGTCTCTACTATGCCCCACTTTCTACCTCACTGTCTTTCGACTCCTACATCCACATCACACTTTTCTCAACTTCACCTCTTTTCTTTCTTCAACTCATCATTCTGCCATCCACCCCTTTCTCTTCTCTTCTTACTAATCTGTTTAGATGACCTTCTGTACCCCTCTTCTCTTTTTTCTCTCCTCTTTACCCCACCACTGTCTAGCTTTCACGTTTCTATACTTCTCTGACTATGCCAGTTTCTTCTTTTCTAACCCATTTCTTTCTGCCTTTACCTCACCATGATTTCTGTATTGCCTTTTTGTATGCCTCACCTGTGTATAGCAACAATCCTCCCCTCGCTCCTTTTATACAACTCCAGCTGTCTGTACCTTGATCTCTGTACCTCTGCTTCTGTAGCTACCTTCTTCTAGCTTTTGTTACCTTTTTTGCTATTTTCCCTTTATTTCTTTACTTTGTGTGTCTTCCTACATCACCTATCTCGCTGTCTCATCTTTGTCTCTTCTGACCTTTTCTCTCTACTTCACCTCTCTCATCATACTGTTCTCATGATCACACTGCCCTTTTTCTGACTCCCGTCCCCTCTTTTTTCCGTTACTCAACTGAGCGGGACTTCATTGCTGACCAGAGAAGTATAATGTAGAAAGAGTAGTGGAAGAGTAAGCCTGGGGAAGAGAATTAAGGAGACAATTATCAGCTTTTACCCAATGGGACTGTGAAAATCCAGGGCAGTTATATTCACTGTTATGCAAAGAACAGCAGTTGTGAAGGGAACTTCTTTTCTGAATACTAACAGCCGGCAATAAAAACTACAATTTCAGTTGCTGTGTGCATGTATATTTTTAATACTATACACTAGTTCCCTGAACAGTCTCCAATCCCCTCTCCCCATGTTTTTCCTACAATAAGAGGAACAAGCTTGTGACACAACAGATTCAACTTAAAATATTTTTTTAAGTGGAATCTGTTGTAAATAGAATATTTGTTTTAAATATTCCACAAATAAAAGAGCTGAGAACAAAAAGGAATTGTGTTATCAGTGGTTGTTCAAGCTTTCCATTGATACGTTTTGGATATAGGGTACCAGGCACCTTGAGCAATCAGCTGTTTTTTAAAGCCCCTGTGTCTAAAAGGTAAGCATACAGTTTTTTTAAACACATTTTATTGCTATTTTATAGTGGTGCACAGTAGTCGCAACATATGAATCAACCACACATCTAGAATATATCTACCCAAAGCAATGAGCGTTCAACCGAGTAAATGCTAAAGCAGAACTTATGTAGACCTTACATACTTTAGAATAGTAACTCTCCTCCCCTACACAGCACCCAGTCCAGTCAGTGTCCAAGTAAAGGTGCATGAGTTGTACTACGATATTGCCTACTTCTTTGAGGGTACTAGGAGTTTAGTAGATGAGGGGGTGGGCCCAGCTGGGCCAGCACTGTAAGGAGTCTATCCAAGGGATGTTTGGGTCAGGTGGCATGTCAATCCGGGATGGGGGGGTGCGCACATGTTTTCAGGTCCCATACCTATGTCTTTCTATGGGGAGGGGGGGTCCTCATGGTCAACATCCTCGTACCACCTAAGATCTTCCATTAGTCCCTTCCAGGCACAGGCAGTCTCCATCGGGACCTTCACACGTTTGGTATCCCTCATTAGGGTCATACTTTAATATTCAGCCCACCGCGTAAAGGTTGCCACGCCATTTTTCTAGTTGCGGGCCCCTGGTGTCTTCCAGTTAATGGTAGTTTGCCTATTGTAAACATCAGTGCGAGGTCTACGAATTTAGTTGTTACCTTGTGCCTAGCCGATCTAGGAAAATGACCTGGAAGACACACTAGGGGGGAAGGCTCTATATTGCAGGCAGACACATAATTAGTAACCACCAGTACGTCCGTCCAGAAATCAACAAGCTACAAGGATTCCCACACCAGATGAAATAGTTCAGCTCCTTCCGAGTTGCACCTAGGGCATCTCGGGCATGCCATGAGTTTCAAGGGGCGGTGGTAAGAAACTGTCTGCTTCGGAGATCAGTGTACCGATGTCAACCGCACATTTGTCTTGCAGGTCTAGTGATGGTTTGTGAGGATCACATCTTCCTGCAGGGCGGTTTAGAGGACTGTGAAAGCTCTGTTTTTCCCAATGGTGGTGCTGATAACCTGACACCCCTTATGTGTTATGGATTCCTCATGATTAGCTCCCCATCGCCAACGCAGCACCACCAAAAGCATCCCATAAAGTAAGTACTGCTCCACTGGTAAGTTGAATGCAAGAAGTAAGTCTTCAAAGGGCTGCAGTTGCCCGGCAGTATAGAGGTCACCCCCTGTCCCTATGCCTAACATCATCCAGTCCAACACCTGCAGTCAGGCCCTGGTTTGTAAACGCTCTGCAACCCAGCTGATGGGCAGCTCCAGAGAATAGGGCGTAACAGATTTTGGCCCTCATTATGACATTGGCAGTAAATACCGCTTACTGCCATGCTGACGGCCGCCAACATACCGCTGCGGTGGCGGATATCCGTTCACCAAATTATGACACACACCAATCCGACAGAATACTGCCACATACACAGATCCGCCAGAGCAAAGGTCAGTGCTAAAGTGGCGGACTCAACACCCATACTGTTACGCCAACAAAACAACGCCAACCACATTATGACCCACGAATCACCATGGTGACATTCAACGGCGGTAAACCATTGGCGGTACATACCGCCACGCTCAGAATGGACACCCACATACAAAACAACACTACATTGGCCAATACAAAAAACACATACCTGACACCCATACACACACCATACCCACACACCCACACCACTATAAAACACACACCCACAATACCCACAACCCCTTACGAACACCAATTGCAGGAGGATGAGAAGAAGAGCACAGAGACTACTAGACACACACACCACTCACACCCATACATCCCTCACGCACTCCACATCACACCCACCCCACCACATTACTCAACACCCCCCCAACAACACACACCACACAACACCCATGGCGCCACAAAGGCACCCCCGTTCCACTGATGAGGAGTTAAGGGTTATGGTGAAGGAAATTGTCAGGTAGAGCCACAGCTCTTTGGAGCACAGGTACAGCAGATTTCCATTGCACGGAAGATGGAGGTATGGCGGAGAATCGTGGACAGGGTGAACGCCGTGGGACAGCACCCAAGAACAAGGGACAACATCAGATAGAGGTGGAACGACCTACGGGGGAAGGTAGGTTCCATTGCAGCAAGGCATCAGCTCACCATACAGAGGACTGGCGGTCACAGCATGGGAGGAGCAAGTACTGGCAATACTTCATCCTGGGGGACTCGCTGGAGTAGCTGGAGAACTGGTAAGCAATTTGTACTACCTATCACCCCCCATACCTGCATGCCATCTCACACCCTCACCCTCACTCCTATCACTCCACTCCATCCCTCACACTGCACCTACACATATGACTAACCCCAATGCCAAGCCCTGCATGCCATACCAATGCCTGGACATCCCTCCCAGCCCTGCATGGACATCCATCACTAAAGCATGCACAGCACAGGGAAACTAACATACCCACAATACATCACCATACACAAGCAAAAGCTGGCAGGGCAACACCAACGACAGAGGGGAAGCCAGGGTTGTACAAATGTCATACACATGCAGCATAATACATCCCCACAGATACCCCAGCCAATGTCAGTGGAGAGGAGGTGCCACCACTATCCAGTCCCCCAACAGAAGATGGCCCCAGTGATGACAGTAACTCTGGACTTCTGGATCTGGCCGACCAACCTGGCCCATCAGGGACCACAGGACAGCCGATCACCCAAGCACAATCACAGTCCACCACAGATCACCCCATCAGGATCCAACAACACAGCACCCACCCAGCTTAACCACACAGCTGTGTCCCCAAAACACATCAATCAGCAGTGTGCCCACCTGTAGAGGGACCCCAGGCCTCACCTCGCCCCCAAGACGATCAGGAACCTGGGGTCAGTGGCAGTGGGCACACCATTCAGAGGACCGGGGCACAGGCCAACAGGGAAACTGGGAAGACTGCTGTGCGCCAGGGGAGGACAGGACTAGGGAACAGACTCTCCAAGATGCACTCTCGAAGATCCTGGGAGCCTACCAACATTCCCAGGATACGATGGGCCAGATCCTTGAAAACGTGCAGGAGAACAGGCTGCTGCAGGAAGGACAGTATCAGGGGATCAGGGAGGACTTGCAGGCCATCAACACCACCCTGATCTCCATAGCAGGGGTGCTGGCAGACATGACCAACATCATGAGGGAGGCAACAGCACAGCAATGGGCCCCTACCACTAGCCATTCAACTGAACAGCCCTCCACTTCTGCTGCCACTAGTGGTCAGGAGACGCTGCCACAGGACCCACAGGCCATCAGCATCAGTCCCCCTGCAGAAGGTGAACCACCCCGCAAATGTTCCTTGTGACCCAGACAGAAGCCAGAGACAATTGCCAAGACCACCACCAGGAAATGAGACTCTCCTGATTGTCCCCCTTGTGTCCCACACTGTCACCTTGTCCACCTTGAACTGCCTTTGCTCCCCTTCCTATGGACACTTGGACACTGCACCTGTGCTACAAACAGACTAGAACATCATCACCGCATTCCATTGCACTTTACCTTCAATTTATTAGCACAACAATAAACACCATTGAACACAACTCAAATACTTGTATGTCATGTGTTGACACAGTGTATTAATGGAAACGGTTATATCTGTTGCAAATGAACTGTACAGTATGAGAGCATAGAAATAATGACCTGTAGCTGGCTGTAGTCAGCACATCAGTACACAGATGTCATTGCACTAACATCTGTAAAATGAAAATCCATAGGCGATATTAAGTAGAGGTAAAAAGTGGGTAATGCCATCATGCCACAGCCACACAGAATACACCAATAGCCATTGAAATGTGAAGTTGCACTGACTCACCTGTGTGTCATTGGAAGTACTGACGGATAACTGTGGTTCTGTTGTCCTCATCCTCATCTTCAGCCTCTCCATACTCACTGTCATCAAGGTCTACTGCAGCCACAGGGGCATCTCCAGTCTCCTCCTCCTGCAGAAAAAGTACATGGCGTCTGAGGGCCAAGTTGTGTAACATGCAGCATGCCATGACTATCTGGCAGACTTTTTCAGGTTAGTAGCACAGGGATCCACCTGTCAGATGGAGGCACCTGAACCTAGCCTTCAGGAGGCCGAAGGTTCTCTCGATGATCCTCCTGGTTCGCCCATGTGCCTCATTATAACGTTCTTCAGCCCTTGGCCTGGCATTCCTCACAGGGGTCAGCAGCCACAATAGGTTTAGGTAGCTAGAGTCACCTGCAGGTAATGAGGGACAATATTTAGCTACACACTATCCTATGAGGTTAACGTCAGAGGCATACACTAACATACACTGGGTGGGGACCAAGGCTCACCTATAAGCCACACCCCATGCCTCTGTAGTTGGGCCATCACATTTGGGATGCTGCTATTCCTCAAGACAAAGGCATCATGCACCGACCCAGGATACTTAGCATTGACGTGGGAGATGTACTGGTCCACCAGGCACACCATCTGCACATTCATGGAGTGGAAACTCATACGATTCTTGTACACCTATTCATTCTTGCGGGGGGACAAACGCAATGTGTCCCGTCAATTGCCCCAATAATATTGGGGATATGTCCCATTCCATAGAATCCGGATATCACAGTGGCCAAATCTTCCACCTGGAGAAAGTTATGTAGCTGCACATGTGTTTTACCAGGGCAGACATCCCTCTTGACAGCATGATTGAGACCATTGACTGTGACATTCCTGCTGCCAAGCACAATGTCACTTGAAAAGAGCCTGTTGCCAGGAAATGGAGCACTGATAGCACTTGCACAGGAGGGGGGGATCCCAGTCGGATGACAGATAGATGAGATCAGGCCAGGCTGCAACTGGGCACACAGCTCTGTGATTGTGGCGCTGTCCAGGTAAGGATAATGTGCCTGTCCTCCAGTGTAGCTAAGTACACCAGGGGTCTGTATACAGGGTTTTGTCTCCACCTCCTATTCATCCATAGCGGTAGGTATCTAAGGGACACAAGAGTGAGTAGGCTGTCACAATTTGAACAACTAAACCACAACAGCAGTCCACATGGTGCATTTATGTATTGGGACAGTGTAAATTTCGAAGTATGTGCCTATTTAACCTGTGACGCAGCAAATGTCGATAGGCCTGTCCCCCCCACCCCTGAAATGGCGAACGCCTACCTGTATGTAGGGACAGGTGGAAGTGAGGTAATTCCGCCGACGTTGGGCATCGTGGCGGTAGGCAGTCATGCACTGCCGTGCAATTGCTCATTGGAAAATATTGGGCCCTTTGGAGTACAATGGCCAATGGGCATGTATGCTGGTGGTGACGGTGTACACTGCCGCGGGCGTGACCGCCATTTTCTATCTGATTCCTCACTTGTTTCCTGATCTTCAACAGGAGAAGACCTACATTGTGCGTGCTGTTGTGACCTGTGTCTGGAACCTACCATGTCCTGTGTAACCAGGGAAAGGGCACCAGCCTTCACTTCAGAGGAGTTGGAGCGACTGGTGGATGGGGTCCTACCCTACTATGGACAGCTGTATGGGCCTCCAGACCAGGTGAGTAAACTTTGGGCACGATGCATGTGGCATGGATGCATGGAGATGTGTGTGAAGGCATCGTGTAGGGGTGGGGGAGTTCTCTGTTGGAGGTGTACATGTTGTGGGCTGGCCTATGTGTGGGTGCCAATGGTGATGGAATCGGGTATGGTGGGCCATGTGTGTGACAGGCTGGACTGTTAATTTAATGTAGTTCTCTTGTATGTATTACCTCTGCTGGACAGGGCCCATTAAAAGAAGGGATTATGATGTGCCATCGCCAAGGACGTGCGTACCCTGGGGATCTATAGCAGGAGGAGCACCCACTGTCGGAAACGGTGGGAGGACCTGAGACGCTGGGCATGGAAGACCGCGGAGGCCCAGCTGGGGATGGCCCCCCAACGAGGAAGGGGTGCCCGTCGGACCCTGACTCCCCTGATGGTCCGCATACTGGCGGTGGCCTGCCCGAGCTAAATGGGCACTTGAGGGAATCATAGCAGCCACAAGGGGGTGAGTACTGTGGGTATCATTACATATTTTGGCTGGTGGAGTGGTATCCAGGTGGTGGTTGTGTGTTAATGGGTGCCCCTAGGGCCGGGCCAGACATTGCAGCGTGGGTCATCTCTAGGGTAATGGCTGCATGGCAAATACAGGTAACCTAGCTTGTTAGTAGTCAATTTCAGGCAGGGCATCGAGGGTCCCAGGTGTGCTGCAGTTGACAGTGTGTGCTCCTCATCTTGCCTTGGTGACTAGCCATATCACTGGTGGTGCAATGTATATTGCTTAGGCCTGTTCCCTGTGTGTGACAGTGATGTGCATGCCAATAGTGGTGTTGGTGCAGTTTTTGTCATCCTGCCCTTGTGTGCATTAGCATCATCTGGCAGAGGAGAAGGGGTACCGGCGACAGAGGGAGCTGCATCCCACAGGACCCTGGAGGCAGAGTCCACTGACGCAGAGGGAACCAGTGGGACGGAGGGTGAGGGGAGCACCATGGCAGAGACAGGAGGAGACGACACAGACTCAGATACCCCCTCCGATGGGAGCTCCCTGGTGGTGGCAGACACCTCTGTGACCACCCCAGCTGCAAGTACAGCCACCACCCCCGTACCAGCACCACCCTCCCAGTAGCCCCTCAGCGAGTTGCCCGTGCCCACTCAACCTGGAAGGTCGGCATCTCCTTCACCCCAGGCACCTCAGGCCCTGTCCCAGTGAGTCCTGCTGCCCTGAGTGAGGAGGCTATTGACCTCCTGAGATACATCTCTGTAGGGCAATCAACCATTGTGAATGCCATCCAGGGGCTGGCAACCCAGATGCAGCACTGCAATGCATTCCTGGAGGGCATTCACAGTGGATTGGCGGCCCAACAGAGATCGATTCAGGCTCTGGCCCCTCTCTGATGGCAGCCATTGTCCCAGTTTCTACTGTCTCCCCTCCAACTCCCACTTCCCAGTCCCCTCAAACCCACCCCATCCCAGGCACACATACAGACAAGCATGCACACAAGACAACACACAAGAGTGGCACGGGCAGACACAAGCACCACACTTCATCCCACAGGCACTCACGCAAACACCATACAGTTGCAGACACGACAACATCCACTGCCTCCACTGTCTCCCCCTCCTCCTCCTCCTCCTACTCCTCTTCCACCTCCCTCCCAGTCACGTCCACACACCTGCATGCACTACACCTACATCCACTACCAGCATCACCACACCAAGCAGAACACACATCTCACTGGCAGACACCTCCACAACAGCCATGCACGCGACCCCTCTGTCCTCTCCAACCCTTTCTGTCCCCCCCAAGGGACACAAACGCACGCATTCACACACCCAACAGCCATCCACCTCACATCAGCATACTGCCCATGCACCTGCACCTAAGTCCAGCAGACATACACCTCCAACAACCACTCCCTCATCCTCCACTCTCATTACTTCTCCCGCCCCACCGTCCCTAAAAAGCTTTTCCTTTCCCAATTTGACCTCTTCCCTAACACCCCCATCCTATCCGTATGGGCAGGGTACCAAGGACAGAGCCCAGCACCTCAGCCAAACAGTCCACGGGGACAGTGGTAGGACCACCTACTCGTGGTGCTAAGGATACCACACCTTCATCGAGGAAGGGGAAGGAGCCAGCACTACCAGAGAAGAAGGGGAAGGGGCCTGAACCACCTGTAAAGAAGTGGAAGGAGCCTGCACCACCTGTGAAGAAGAAGAAGGAGCCTGCACCACCAGGCAGAGAGGGGAAGAGCCCATCCACCCCTTTCAGGAAGGGTAAGGGATCCACAACCCATGTACAGGAGGAGACGAAGCACTCTACGCCAGCGGAGGCTGTCAGGCTGACACCACCACCACCAACTGTCACGGGCCCCCACCGCCAGCTGTGGAAGTGCAGCCATCAGAGAGTGCAGAGGCTGCCCAGGAGGGTCCTCCATCCACCACCACAGTGCAGCCATCAGACAGTGCAGAGGCTGCCCAGGAGGCTCCTCCAGCCACCACCACAGTGCAGCCCTCAGACAGTGCAGAGGATGCCCAGGAGGGACCTCCAACCACCACCACAGTGCAGCTGTCACTGCCAGTGGAAGCCATGTAGGCCACACTTCAGGGGCTGCTGTGCAAGTTGCCCCCATCCAGAACCAGTGGGCAAGTCACCCAGCTGAGAGACTGTGGCCTTGCACTCCCCAGGACAGAGCATTGGGCATGGAGCCCCCTCCAGAACCAGTGGGCATGTCACGCACTCCACAGACTGTGGCCTTGCACTCCCCAGGACAGAGCAATGGACATGGAGCCCCCTCCAGAACCAGGGGCCAAGTCACCCACTTGCACTCCCCAGAACAGAGCAATGGGCATGGAGCTCCCTCCAGAACCAGTGGGGAAATTCCCATATTCAGCTGAGGTGCCCCCCAATCCCCCTGAGATACCTTCCCACTTGCAAAATAATGCCCCTGCAGTGTTCTCTGCGGATGTGTCAGGATACAGGTTGAGCCTTGGTCTGTGCCCTGTGGCCTGTTTGCCCTTATGACTTTGGACTGGGCATTGGCCCTTTATGTACATCTGTAAATATATTTGGTTTGTGTGGTGGGTTTTGGTATGCTAATACATTGTCAGTACTCCAGCAATCTGGTCCTTGTTTTATTATGCTGTGTGTCCTGTGCCATTGGTTTTTCGTGTGCAGCTGGTTGTGTGTATGGTGTGTGTGTGTCGGGTGTGTGTCATGCGTGTGTGTCACTCGTGTTTTCCATCCACCCTCCCTTGTGTGCTAGGCGGCTGTACTCACCGTCGTCGTCTTTGTCGGCGTTGGTGTTCCAGGTGGAGCATGACGTAGAAGATCATCGCACTTGCTGTTCCGGTTCCATGGTGGCGTGGTTCTTACCTGTGTCTCCAATGGTGAGTCCTTTCACTTCTGAGCTCTGTTTCCACTAGGCTTTTATTGGCTTTGGTACCACCCCGGAAAAGGTGGCCGTTTCCTGTGTCTTAATATGGTGGGCAGTACTTTGACTTCTGCCTGGCTGTTGTTGGCTACCGCCGTGGTGAATGTTGTTTATGCCCTGGCAGTTGGTGTGGTACATTGGCTGTCTATTGGAGTAATCCCCGCCATGGTCATAATTTGGTGGAAGTTACCGCTAGCCTGTTGGCAGTATTACTGCCACTTTATCACTCACCGCCAGGGTCATAATGATGGCCTTAGATTTCTTCAGGTAGCAGGTCCAGCAGTGCTTAGCTACAGCCTGTAGGCTTCTCGACTCAGCCCTGGCCTTCCTGGGTTCTAGGATCAATTGGGCTAACCATTAAGATGTTGGTGTATCTGTTCCTCCCCCATTCCCCTCCTGCAGTCTAGCTGCCACCTAGTGCATCACCCATTGTATCTGGGCTGCAAAGTAATATGCCACAAATTCAGGGGCTGCAAGACTTCCGTCAAGGGTAGGTTGTTTCAGTTTCATGAGTGCCACCTTGCGTGGCCCTTGTTCCAAATTAAGTCCACCAGCATTGAGTTAATGTCCTTGAATTTACTTCGGGGTATGATTATGGGCAGTGTAGTAGCCTGTGCAGTACCACCATTGTGGCTACCACAATCCTACCCATCACCAATAGAGGAAGCATTTTCCAATATCCTACTTCAACTTTGAATACCACAGTTGCTTTCCCGATGTTACCCTCTAAGATATCAAGTTCATTTTGAAGGAGTTGGATCCCTAAATATCGTAACAAGGTCCATTCCCATCTGGGTCCCTCAGGATCTCCTGTCTGCTCTTCTATTGGGCATAAGGGAAAGACGCAGGTCTACTGCCAGTTTACACAGGGACCAGAGAGTGCCCCGAACTCATGTGGGAGCATCGTCCATGTTTCTATCATTAAGAAAAAGGAGCATGTTTTTGACAAATAGTGCTATATGATGTGTCTTCCTGAACGCCTCACGCCCGTTATAATGCATCACCTGCTGAGCCCTACATGCCAGGGGCTCAACCGCAATGGTAAAGAGCAGGGAGGAACGGGGGTACCCCTGTCTAGTGCCTTGCTCCACACAGTAAGCATGAGATAGTATCACCCACCGACCCGCACCCTCAATGTAGGGAAGCATATAACAACCTAATCCAGGTAATGAAGCTCTGGCCCAAGCCCATTTTCTCCATTATGGCAAATAGGTATTCCCAGTACAAACTGTCGAAAGATTTCTCTACGTCGACCGATGTTATCACCACATCTCGACCTAGCTGTGAGGCTACCAGCAGGATCAATGTGACCCTTCAAATGTGTAGGACTGCGTTACATTCCATGAAACCAGCTTCATCAGTGTGGATAATCTGCTGCATATAGGGTAAGAGTCTTGAAGTCAGCACTCTGACCAAGATTTTGTAGTTGACGTTTAGCATCAACAAAGGTTGATACATCATGACACCTTGCTCCTATCGCCTGGCATTAGGTAACAGAACTATTAGTGTGTCCTTCGACGTCAGCGGCAGGGAGTGAGTGTTCCCCGCTGTTTGGTATACCTCAAGAAAGAAATTTGGGCACTAGCTGATTGCTGTATGTGACATAAAACTCCACCAGGCCATGGCGGCAACAGAGACCACTATTTCATCACTGTTTATGTCTGCTCCCAACTTCTTCATCGTATCTTAAGGGAGGCAGGGCTTCTGGAGCTGTTCTAGGTACGTGGACAGTGCCTCAGGAGAAGCACAGCCGCACTGGGCATACAAGACTGCACAGTGGACATGGCAATGTGGACACCTCTGCGCATCAAGTAGGCCTGAATCTTATATCTTTTCTCCATGGTGTTCAGCCCCAGGACATCCCACATGATTAGTTTATACTTATACTATGTCCAGCCATTGAGAGCAGAAGAACAGCATGGGAGCAGGTTGGCTGTGTAGGCTAGGTCCCCGATCATTACCCCCCACAGAATAGTGCACTACAGAAGGACAATATACCACTGGACTTTGATAGCAGCTCCCCACCCCAGAACAGAAAAGCAAAATTCCCCCATACAAACTAAGAGAAAGCAATAAACAGTGGGTGAATAGAGCACACACAATTAACACTGAATGGGTGTAGACTTGCAAACCAGAAAGAAGCTTGGGGTCCCTGCTTGGCAACAGGATACTAGGACAACAACAATGTATCTCATATGTAGGTGTGCTCCTCCAATGGTCTTCTCAGCATACACCAATATTCAACAGTGATGTTGCCCCCTTCCCAGTGCAGGGGCCAATCATTGGCGCTGAATAATTGCCTGGGAGCTCCCGATCATCCCAGATTGTCTGCCCATCTCGGCGTGAACTCTGGCAGTTGAGTGCCTGAGGATGTGTGGAGTGTGGAGTCCGATTCCAGGTCCGAATCTATTTCCTCCACTGACTCCTGGCTCCCACCTGGGTAGAAGGTGGTCCAGATGAGCCAATGATGGCTGCTGCCTCAACCACCTGACGGCGATCCTGTTGGGTCTGGTCCTTTGTTGGCAGAGTATTCCCTGTGGCCTTGTGCCTGGTAGTGGGGCCTGATTGCTGTGGCCCCCTCTGAGAGAGTCGCGAACCCCCCACCTCCGCGTACTGTGGCCATCCAGTCCAACAGGTCCTGTGGGTTAGTGAAGAACCTGGTGTCAGTATCAGTTATAACCTACAGTCTTGCAGGTAAGAGTTATGCATATTTGATCCCCAGGAGGCGAAGGCACTTCTTGGCCCTCTGCTTTTGAACCACCATGGTAAAGTCCGAGGAGATCATCACTTTATGGTTTTCAACCATAAGTTCCCCATTGATACAGGCTGCCTAAAAATGTGATCTCTGTTGTGGAAGTGTTAAAGTGTCAGTTGCCACCACTGGGTGAGGCAGGGAACCAGGCAACGAGATCTGGCTGGTGCTATGTGGGCCCACTCCAGCGCAAAGAATGGGGACAGGCACTTGTGCGTCACAGTGTCTCTCAGCCAAGTCTCCAGGAAAACAACCATGTGTTGTTCCTCCCTCATAAGTCTCCGGTAGGCCCAATAAACATATATTATTCTTGCTGGCCCTGCCCTTCATATCTTCTGCCCCGTGTTTAAGGATCCGCAGATTCTCCATCAGATTATACATGTTAATTTTAAGGGATCAAACCTCTGTCTTCGTCTCGCCAACATTGAGCTCTGCAGTGGTGATCCTTTCTGATTTTGTGTTGATCATCGCGTAGGATGCCCAATTCTGCTACAATGGTATCCAATTTATGTTCCAGTACTTCCCCGAATGAATTAAGGGCCAACAGAATAGAATCCAAGGTGATATCAGGAGGCACAGGGAGATGTTGTGCTACCCCCTCATTGTGAGGAGAGGAGGTTGATTGTGGTGCGCCTCCTTCACCTCCCTGCAGTTTTGAGTTTTTTTCCATTGTCTGCAGGGGAGCAGTCATGCTAGTCCTCCAGGGATCCGCGGGGCACCTCAGTGTGTTGAGTATAGTTCCAAACGACCACTCCCTAGGGCCTCTCCACAATGGCAATCAATGGGGGGCAGCCCTGTTCACCCCCAAGCCCTCAGCCCAGCAGGGCCCAGCACACAGGTCAGGGGAAAGGAAGTACGGAGGGTCACTTCTCCACTCTCTTTGGGTCTACACTGGCACAAGGAGGCACTTTGACCAGGTTATAGGACCAGGAAGGCCCACAGCACAGTAAATCGGGGGGGGGGTATGCAATTAATGTAATGTATGCTGAAAGATACTATGATACTGGCAAAAGCATCTGTACAAATAGAACAAAGGCCTTTCATTAAATGTATACATAATACTGGCAACATTTTCCACTTATTAGTACATTTATTCTTTAAATGAAAAATGCTGAATTTTGAGTTGCAGAAAGTGTTTGTGGTTCACACAATGAGGAGATGGGGCAACAAGTGTGAATATGTCCCATATATCTTGGTCTTGTACAATATGATTGCATTTTGTTTATGAACACATCAAGGGAGAACCCTGCTATATATGGCAAACTGTTGAAGGCGTTTCAATTCATATAAATAGGAGGGTCATCATCCAGGGGACAATTGTCCCACAAACAGATGGGTACTAATTCTGAGCAGAAATTGTCCAGTTGTGATGGACTTAAAATGTGTTGCTAAGCCTAAAAAATAATGATAAGAGCAGTATTGTTCACTCGGGGGCAAAGCAGGCACTGAGGCATGGTGTCAACAAGGGAGTTCTCTGTTGGAATTGAATGAGAGTAGTCAACTCAAGTCTGCCACCAGAGATATTCAAGGTGAGCTCAAAAGATAGCCAGCATTGCTGGGGAATCAACCCATCTGACGACAGCATAGGCAGTGTTAGAAATAGGGTCTCTAGTTGACAGTGGTTTGCACCCTGTACAAATAGGGACCTTCACTCTAGTCAGGGTGTGGGAGTCAGATAGCTAAGATAACCCCTGTTCACCTCCTTGGTAGCATGGCTCAAGAAGTTAGGCTTATCTCTGAGGCACACACACACACACACACACACACAGACAGTAACACAGTGAAAACACCACAAAAGTTCTCTACACCAGTTTAGAAAAATAGCCAATATTTATCTGAGTTAAACAAGACCAAAAGGACAAAAATCCAACATACACAAGTAAAGATACAAATTTTCAAAGATTAAATGTAGTATAGCACTTAGAAACACAAGAGAGCGCAGCTGGCCACGAAGTCGTGCAGACTCCGGTTATAGTACCTGGGAAAACAATGAGGAAACAAAGACGTTGCACGGAGTCAGGGAGGTGAGGCTTTGCAAGAGCCGGTGCAATGTCGGTTCCTTACTGCCACCGGGGAGGCGAGGTATAGCTTCCTTACTGCTAGGCAGGGGAGGTGAAGCATCGGTTCCTTATGGTTGCTGAGGAGGTAATACAGCATTGGCAGCGAGCGGGGTCGATGAATCCAGCAGGCCAAGACGCGAGGTGTCAAGTTTGCAATGTTGCGATCACACCACATGGCTCTGGTGCAGGCAGCGGAGCATGGTCAGAAAGAAGTGCTGGTTCCGAAGTTGTTCTTGAAGTTGATGCACTGGTTTCTTTCTTGTTGCATCAGAACCCATTCCCAAGGCCCCAGTAATTGGATGTGACACCACTTGGCAAGCCAGGACTCTCAGCAAGAGAGCCCAGGCACAGGCAGATGAAGTATTTGATGTCCCTGAGACGACTTAACCCAGTCCAAGCCCTTGGAGAACCTTTTGGAAGCAGGACATAGAAAGCCAAGCCCAGTCCTTTCACTCCCAGGACAGAAGCAGCAAGCAGCAGGCAGCAGGCCAGCACAACAAATCCGCAGGCAGAGTGGCAGTCACGTCTACAGCATAC
This sequence comes from Pleurodeles waltl, assembly GCF_031143425.1. Taxonomy (NCBI): domain Eukaryota; kingdom Metazoa; phylum Chordata; class Amphibia; order Caudata; family Salamandridae; genus Pleurodeles; species Pleurodeles waltl. The sequence continues at coordinate 816,262,642 of NC_090448.1, forward strand.
AGCTCTTGTTCTTGGCAGAATTTCCTCAGTCCAGAAGGATTTAACTTTGTGGTGTCAGAAGTCCAGTACTTATACCCATTTCTGTCTTTGAAGTAAGCAAACTTCAAAAAGACGTTTTTGTAATGCACAAGGCCCTGCCTTTCCCTGCCGTGGCCCCTAACACACTCCAGAGGGTTGGGGACTGCATTGTGTGAGGACAGACACAGCCCTATTCAAGTACAATTGTCAGCTCCTCCCACCATTCTAGCGCAGGAAGTCCTATCAGGAAATGCAGGGCACACCTCAGCTCCCTTTGTATGAATGTCTATAGTGAATGCACAAACAGCCCAACTGTCATCCTGACCCAGACGTGTATTCCGCAGATAGGCAGTGGCATTTTCAAACTCACAGTTCAAAAACCAACTTCACCAAAAGATGGATTTTTAAATTGTGAGTTCAGAGACCTCAAACTCCAAATCTCTATCTACTCCCAGTGGGAAATTACACTTGAAATATATCTCAAGGCAATCCCCATGTTATCCTATGACAGAGATAGGCCTTGCAGTAGTGAAAACTGAGTTTAGCAGTATTTCACTTCCGGGACATATAAATCACCTCAGTACATGTCCTACCTTTTTAAACACACTGCATCCTGCCCATAGGGCTGCCTTTGGCCTACCTTAGGGGTGACGCACACGTGGTAATAGGCAAGGTGTGGGCCTGGCAAGTGGGTGCACTTACCAGGTCAAAATTGGAGTTTAAAACTATATACACGGATACTGCAGTGGCAGGTCTGGGGCATGTTTACAGGGCTACTCATGTAGGTAGCACAAATCAGTGCTGCAGGCCCACAAGTAACATTTAATTTACAGGCCCTGGGCACACATAGTGCAGTCTACGAGGGACTTGCCAGTAAATCAAATATGCCAATCATGGATAAACCAATCACCAACACAATTTAGACAGGGAGCCGAGCACTTGCACTTTAGCACTGCTCAGCAGTAGTAAAGCACCCAGAGTCCTAAAGTCAGGAAAAATTAAATATAGCGCAGGATCAAAAACACGAGGTCAGAAGCAAAAGGTCAGGGGAACCTTGCCAACAGGTGACAGGTATAACAGGCAGAAAGACAGAGAAGCATCTGTCCCAAGTTCATCCGGAAGGACGCAGCACAAGTAAAACAAGGGACTGATCATGGTATAATGCATCAATGGATAGATGCCAAATAAGCAATAGAAAGGATATAAACCAAGAGAAGTGTTACATGAATTATGGACAAGGTCAGCAAGAAAGTTCCACTTGCCCCACTCTGCATGATGGCCTTAGGAGGTTCCAGAGATTTTGTTCTATTGCATGATTCCATCCCTCAGTTTGCCCATCTGGGACTGGTAGCCTGCTGTTGGAAAATGTGTGGTGCCATTTCATTTTGTTAATTTGTTCCAAAAATATGCTCTGATCTGGGTTCCACTTTCTAACATAAAGATGTCAAGTAGTCCGTGAAGTCTAAAACATCTTGTTATGAAAGCTATGGGCCCATTCATCCCCTTTAAGGGAGTGACGTGACCTAACTTTATAAAATAGTCTACAACCACAAGACGCGTGCAAATCTCTATGACAGAGGCGGTTCTACTACAACATCCCTATAAGTCATAGACCTGTGTTGTTATGGCGCTGGAAGAGATTGCAAACCATCTGACTTTTTGCAGGCATTGCAGACAATGACAGCTAGAGGACAAATAGAATACCGACATCGCCATGTTGGGCCATCAAAAATGTTTTTTCAATAGGCCTTGCAACTTACTTTGTTATAGGAGTCCTGCTACAGGAAGATGATGACACCATTTCCTGGCTTGAAGCTGTAATTTCTTCTTTGAAGGTAGAACGTGTCCTTTTGAAACAACAGTGTTATTCGTTTTTTCCTGTCTTCAGGTTAATGCTGAATCCATTTACCTAATTAATCATTCGTTGCATTATCTCCACTTTGGTGAGGAATCTATCTATATGTTCTGAATTGTTGGTGATTACAGAGAGAATAGCAGGAGATGAGGATTTTACTTAGATTTGTTCCTTCTGTTGATATCATCTTTCCCATGTCTGTTTTGATCTTTATGCAACTAGATACAGGAAATGAGATATAAAAGAACAATGCTAGGCAGTAAGATATTTCATGAATTGGAAATACAAAAGATTCTAGTGGTCTTTCTAATCACATGAAGTGAACCTGCTAAATATTGTTGCCTTTGCTTGAACGTCTCCTTGATAGCCAAAATCTCTCCATCTTAGATGATGTAGTTGTGTTCTGATGCCACTGGTTGGACATCCTCTGGTTCTAGATCCTGCTCTCAAAGGACAGCTTCTTGGATGAAGGATGAAGCATTCACTTCCAATATTAAAGACAGTTGCAAGTCTGATGATTTCAAATCATTGCTAAACTGATGGATGTCTGAAAAGAGCCTGAAAGGCCCTATCCTGGCCATCTTTCAAATAGAATGTTGGACCTGTCTGCGTAACTGATTGACAAGATTACAAGTCATGGAAAGTTTTGAATAAGGTGCTTATAAACGTTTGCAAATCCTAGTAATCGTTGTATGTCCTTGACCATGGAAGGACTTGGCCTGCCTGTATCCACACTGATGCTTTTTACAGATATCCAAAAACTAAGAAAGGTACCATGAGACACTTCAAAGGTTCACTTTTTACATACAAAGAGTGTGTTATGATTTGAATATTCACTTATTACATATATATAATAATGTAGCTCCAAGTTGTCTGAATAAACTAAAATGTCACCAAGGTATACAATCATGAAGGTCTCCAAGGGATCTTATAAGTGTTAGAAGACTGCAAGAGTATCACACAGAGAAGATAACATCACAAAATAGTTGTAGCAACCAAAGAGTGTTGTGAATGCTGTCTTCCACTCACACCCCCATGTACAGACACAGCTCTCTCGAATTATTGCATAACTATCTTGGAAAACACATGAGCGCTCTTGATATGATCTAATACTGCTGAAATAAGGATGAGAGGGTAACAACTTTTCTACAACTCTCTCTAACCAATGACGGGTCTTTGTTCAACACTTGGCTTTGGGATTTAAACGATCAGTGCTCTTGCAGGTGAAACTTTTTGCTAGGTTTTCCTTAAGGTTCTGCTTCAAGAATGTGTCGTTCCTTAAGGTTAAAGGATGTACCCTCCAGAGAAGAATGCAGGTTGACATCGATGTGAGGCAAGTGTACCTGCACCGTTCCCCTCTGGAAATATCCTTAAAGTCTTGGTAGGTGCGAAGAATCTTCCCAGGTTCAATGTCCTCTGGAGGATGGTATTTGGGTTGACTTCATTTAAATGCAAATTATTAAAAGTTGTGTAGGCATCATGGGTGACAGTTGTTCTGACAATATAGAGGAAAATGCCAGTGTGCCACTTGATATATCGGTTGTGCAGTCACAACCAGGTAATTCCCAATAGAATTCCAAAGACATGGGCATCAGTGTTATCAAATGTCATGGATTCCACAGGTCTTGCAGATTTGCCGTTGGTAAGATGTTGGTGTCATTACATATTGCTCATGATGTGAGTTCCGTTCCAGCAATACCCTTGATCTCTTATTGTGTTATTTTTCCTTTATTGGGATTTGAGTTTTTTTCTAAAAAGTGTTCATAAAACACTTTGCTTCCTCTGAATCAGTGGAGGCATCCATCGTTAAAGGTCGGTTGGGTGTTGATAATACAGCTTGCTTATAGAAATTATTTTTGCTATCAACAAATTAATTTTTACGCTCAACCCCATCTCTCTTTTCATCATATACTCATGCTTGTTCATGGTGGGGCTTTTTTTGGGAAAGTCTTTAGCTTTGCAGTAACTGACCGAGAACCTTTGCTTTCCCTGTATCTTCTGATTATGCAGACCCATCGGCCTCAATATGACTACTAGGGATCCAGTGGGTGCCCAGGGTCTTTAAAAAATGAGGCATTAAAGTATACAACGCAGACAAGGACATGACTTTAGGCAACCTGGGTGGAGCAATATGAGGCTTGTGAAGCAATGTGGCATTTTGGCTCACGCTCCAGCGCCCGATTATGGTCAGGATTGCTCTGAACAAAATGGTTATGCTGCCCACATTTTTGTATTATTTTGCAAACTTACCAGCCTGGATTCCGAAGATTTGGTTTTGGACCCTGAATGCTCTGCTTAGAGATCTAATTTGAGATGGGCAGCGTAATCGGGTGTAGCTTCTTACTCTTCAGAGACCAACTGACATTAGCAGACTGGGTGTCCTCGACTTTGAAACCTACTATAACGCTGTGCAGCTTCAGTGGTTGACCTGGTGGCTAACGGGAATAGGCTTGGCTTAGGTGAGGGACTACAGTGGTACAGTGCTTAATTTGTGCTTGTTGTTTCCGGTGCTGAGCACCGGCACTTATTTGTGAGGGCCGGGGCTTATTCTTATGCCTCAAGCATTTGCTGCGAGCAAAAGACACATATGTGAAAGACGGAAGAAGGAAAAACTAAAAAGCCTCATAAGGGGAGAAAGTAGAAAGTTGCAGGATGAGCTGAAGGAGCAGGGGTGACCGTAAATGGATTGAAGAGGCCCGAGATGGCTTCAGGATTACGCTGCCTCAGTATTCAGTGCTGGCAGATTTAATTACAGCAGCATCGTGTTTAAGAGAAGGGCTTTGAGCACCGTCACCTCCTAATTTACAAATTAAGCAGTGCAGTGGTATGAGTGCTGAGGGTGCTCTGGCAGCAATGATCTTCGCAGTGAAGGCGACGCCAGCCTTGAAGCCCAGACTTATTCACACAGCGCTCTACTGCTGGAAAGAAGCACTGGCCAGGGTGAGTCTGACCCCTGGTATGTCCACAGGCTGCAATTGCTGGGCTGCCGATGGCTAGAGGGGATTATTTGACAGCACAACGCATGGCGGTCTGGTCGGAAGCTAACTTGGTTACACTGGGTAACTGTTACAGCCAGAGAGCCCTTTGCAAGTTAGAGGAAATGATGGCAGAAGAGAGTCAGGAAGATGGGCAGTTTCTGACATACAGGGCAGTGGTGCAGGCGTTGAAGGGTCTGTACGGGACCCCGGACCCAGAGCGGCCCATGCACGACCTTCTGCAGATGTGGGTAACGTTTGGACAGGCCAGCAACCTAATCTCTTGGTAATAAAGGATGACACAGGCAATGAGGGTTATATTGGAAGACAATTCACGGGAAAGACTGGGATAAAACTCTAGCACGTACCTACAAATCCAGCCGCAACACAAGATTTAAATACATGAAGTATAACTACAGGCACTGCGCATGGCTCTCGCCCATAGACTGCATGTGATGTTACACACTATGGACGACAGTTGCCCCCGCTGAGCCGTTGTTGATGCAGACTTCATAATATGATGTGGGAGTGCCCAGTAATCACACACTTCTAGACACAAGTGACAAATAACATATCCCACAACCTTGGCAAGCACCACACACCTAGTACAGAGGCGTACCTTCTAGGCCTTCCTCACAGACACCCGAAGACCTTGCACAAGGGGTTGCCTGCAAAGACAGTGCACACTACGGGTAGTCCCCGACCAGCCAGCTGTATAGCAGGTGGAGAACAGTGGTTGAAGCTGTGTGAGAGCAGAGGGGCAGCTTTTGGGGATGGGGAGCAGAGAGGGTTCTGTAAGCCCCCACCGGGCAGAACGATGGGCAGAAGTGCTGTCCACCTTTGTAGAAATAGTAGACGGACACCACCCTGAAATTTCCTTAGGCACTGATAATTGATACAACGATATCAGGTGAGACGCCCCAGAGCTCGGCGGATCCTGTTACATCTCTTGCTGCATTAGTAGGGTAATGTCTCCCTCTACTGACTCACAGGGAATCAGTCATACTGAATAAACACCACAGCAGCTACGCGTCTGGCCTAGACTGAGGAGTTTTTATTGTGCATCTCAGGTATAAAATGCAATATACCATGGCCTGATGTGTTGACCTGATTAGGGCTCAATCATTCCTCCAGAGATGGCGAGACAAACCTACTAGGCATAGGATGCCTGTGCACAATAATGGGACTATCTGTGGAGCAGAAACATCAGAAGACTGCTAAATAGCTCCATCTATGTGTCACATATTGGGTTGTATAAAGGTGGATTATTAGTATACAGTATGAGGGAAAGTATTATTCTAAATTGAAAATCATTAAAGAAACGTAAAAAACACAAATATGGCAAAAATCTTGCCAAAAACCTATATCTCTAGCAGTCAAACTTTTTCCTTTTCCGACCGGGTGAGAGGCTTCATATAAAGTGGCCAGCTTTGCAACAGCAGAGACAAAGTCCAGATTTTTGCTACCTTTCTTTCTTCTGATTGGTAAGTGCTTTGTTTATCCCTATCACCTGCACGAGTTCTTTAGGTAAGATGATTTGTGTCCTCCATTGAGATTACACACCATATTCTATGCAAGACCCACCTTTTTCACTCCTTTAATGCAGACACGGTAACAGGTTGATTAAAAGCCACTGATAAGTCACCCTTTAATTCTACCTTTAACTCTTCATTACAAAATTCAGCGGTATGCAATACATGATACTTATCAGAATAATTGCTGTAATTGACTGGTATATGCAACTAGATCCAGATCTAGTCAGCAGGTAGCAGGAAAGGTCTTTTTTCCCTCTCACCTGAATGGGATAGTGGCTTAATGGCACTGTCCCGCGTTTTAAAGTTTGGTTTGCCAGTCCCCTTCAGCCTGTTCCTTCGCCCATCCATGTGGGACACGTTTATTGTGTGCAGATACATGACTGGGTGTGTGTAGAAAATGCTTGCGGAACATGTATGAAGTGGCTTTGGGCACACTGGGTTCCTTTTTGTATTGGCTACACTTTACGGGTACCTAAAATGTCAGGTTAGAGGAAGATCCCACACAGCAGGTTTGAATTGCAGGGTTCCCTACCATACATTCTAAGGATCCTATGTAGTGTGTCAAACTAAGGAGATTCGAGGAAGTTAGCAGAGATGCCCAACACCCTTTAAAGCTTGCTGCATAATCCTAGTATCCCTGACGACAATGATCTACAGATTGGTTTGGATGTTGTGATTGTGATGGAGAGATTTATGTTACGCAGTGAATGAAAAAATGTGTTTTGTTTTGCTATAAACTTTGGCACAGTTTGACAAATATCCACTAGACTTTCCAAAAAGAAAAGTCCACCGAGCTCAGCTCCTTCCAGGAAAGCTTTGGGGTGATCCATAGAGTGGGGGCCGAGAAGAAGTGAGGGTCCCAAAGCACACTTTCCCCATGCAATTTCCCAAAGGCAATTTAGACCATGCCACAGTCAAACGGCTGAAATGAATTACACCAAATTTGGCACAAAACTAGATTTTTACCTAGAAAGTGGTCTTTTTTGTGATGTTTAGAAAATCTATTTAGTACTTGTGGAGAAACAAAGGGTAAAAAATATAGATATTTAGCCTTGCGGGAGTCCCACGGGTCTTGAAGATCAAAAGATAAAATCTGATTGGCTGGTATCAACAACATAGGTAGTGATTTGAGGACCCAGGGACTTGCTGCCGTGTTCTGAAAATTAAAAGAAAATAGACATATAAGGGGGCAAGGTAGAGACACCGGGATCCCATTCCCCTGAGCCAAAATATCCCAAAAATGTTTTTAATGTTTTGCAGGTCCTACAGTACCATGAGACCAGTTACAAAAAAGTGTGGTGTGGCATTATTTTTAGAAATATCCCCCTGGATGGGCCAGAACCCGGGAGTCGCCATGTTATTTATTTAGAAAAATTTGGCCCTGTGGCCCTAAATAGAACGGGGTCGGATTTTGCCTGCTACCCTGCTTTTGTGCATGGGGATGTGGGTCATCCTCATCCCACATCCTTGCCCGTGCTCCATGCGGGTAGGGGACATTGTTGACCTGCACAGAAAAAGAGTTTCTCCAGCCCTGTGGGAGCTCAAGCTCAAATGTAGACTCCCATTATAGGCCCTGGAGGGGTTAGCATTAATGGGCAGCTGGCTAGAGTCACAGCGATCTTGGGGCTCACCCTGGAGCCCTAGCGAAGCCTCCCACATGTAGGTGCTCTGGATGGGACCGTGGCACCCACAAAAACAAAACAAAAAACAGCCAGCTGGCGTTCAGGTAACCTTGGCACTCCCCCTGAGCCCCCAATGAGCCCTCACTACATGTGGGCACCTTGGCAGGCGAACCCCTAAAAGCAAAAAAAAATAAAAATACTCCTGATGCTCCCGGGGCTCAGTAAATAGTTGCTCCAGCTGCATGGGAGCAGAAGCACAAATGATGGGCCCACCCTCGCCATAGGTGGGGCACACAAGTAGGGGGAGCAGGCTGGGGTCCTAGGGGTAGGTCTCCCTTGCTGCTCATATATGAGGGCTCCCCCCCTGCAACCAGTGAGTCCTCCCAATTGTGGGTGTCCCAGGTGGGACCAGGGCACCCCTAAAAAAACAGAAATAAGGAAAACATGCAGTGCACGGCCACCAAAGGAAATTCAAGATCATAACAAGCTGCTTCTTTCCTATTCACCACTCCTGGTAGAAGAGCTCTCTTTAATGCTCTGCAAGGGCTTTATTTTCATCTGTGGCTTTACTCTGTAGTGCCCCAATCTTGGGGGGGGGGTACCAACAACGTATTTACTAAGTGCTGTGGGGGGCTGAAGGGAGTACAGCAGCACCCAGGAGTAATTTTGCAAAAAATAACTCTACGTCTCCTGGGGCCTAAAGCGCAAGACCCAGGGAGAGGTTCTCAGGTAAGCGTTTCTAGAGCTGGAGCTCTTGCTCTCTAGCTTGGGAATGTACGGATCTCTTGTGCTTGCCATAATGCTTTGTTATGTGGCTGAATAATGTTAATGAAACTCTCTTAACACATGCTCCTGGTTTAATTAAAATGCTTTTTTTTAATTTTCTCTTTGACTATTTATGTTGATGTATTTTGCAGTGTTATAATTGATTATTAATTACATTAAATATGATTGATTCCATTGGGTATAATGGTGTATTTTAACATGTGAGTATTGCTTTTATTAATATGATGATCCTTTGACAAAGCTACTAGATGTACCTCATATACTAGGGCAATGATACCTTAACAAATACAGGGGTCCTACCATATTTAAAATAACAACCCCATTATAGTAAGATGTTACACCTAGAATCAATGGGGTATATTGTGGCTATGGCGTTCAGGACTCAGTAGTGTTGTAGTGTGACATAAGAGTGTCAGTAAAGGTATTTTCATCTACCTGATGTATATTTATAATTTAGTGTGCGGTGTGAGTTTGTGTGTGTGTGGGGGGAGGGGGTGTTTGTGTGAAAGAAATGTACTTTTCCTTTTTCAAAGAAAATGCACTTACTGGATAATCATTTATTGAATTTGGTTGTTGCATGCTGGGGAATGGAGACCACACCACCTGCCCAGAGAAGGCCTGGGACTGCTCCTCTTCTCAACACTCTACATGCTTAAGTGGGATTCTTGGTTCCTGGTAAAGAACTTGTAATCATTTCTTACTGTACATTAAAAAAAGCAAAGGTTAAAGTGATGTTATAGTTAGATGACAGTGTCAGTCAGTGTTACATTTTAAACCAGAAAAAGCTTTGAAATTCGCCAGTTATAATTTAGTGAGCTAACTATAACTTGCACTTATTCAGTTGTCATTAGTGACGTCATAGCATGATGCCATTGAAGATGTCATGAGTGATGTAATATGAAGAAAGATTGCATGAAGGGGGAGAAGATAGAGGACTCGAAGGGGGAGAGTGAGAAGCAGAGGAGAAACAGAGACCTGCAGTTCGGCTACCCTCAATATCACTGCCTCAAGGGACCTGAGGCAGAGGCTTTGGAGTTGGAAGAAAGAAGAGAGAGGCGAGACACGGCGCATAACCCTGTGCACACCTGGGGATCTAAGGAAAGAGGACAGTGTGGTCCATACCGGTACATTTCAGGAAACGGGCTGTAGGTCCAGGCAAGCATTGATATGTGTTGTCAAAGAGTTGCACTAGCAGCACAACATTTTTGGTGCAGGATGTTGAGACAAAAGGGACCTTGGCAAACGTCCATATACCCATGGCTGCATTAGTTAAGGTGGTGAACGTACTTACCTCACTGGAAGCTTCTTTTGGCTGCGCTAAGGCATGTTGTACTGATGCTTGGTGGAAAATAGCAAAATAAACTAACCAGATACTCAGGACCTGTATTTTTTTCTTTTGTTGTCCCAAGGGTCTACTGTTTCCATCACAGGAATTTGTGGAAAGGAGGACCACTTAGAAGAATCCCAGGGCAACGCCCATAATTTAAGAGTGACAACTCCAGGACTGATCCTTTGGAACAATTATATTATTTTTGTTTTATTTTATTTTCCTCTGCTTTCTGGGTGACCTTATGCATTTGATCATTCTGAGGGCTTAATAAGAATAAACAAATAACCACCATCAACATCTGTGTTGTGTTCTGTCCTGTAAGCCTGTTACAAGTGGTGTCAGAAGTGGGATTCCTGCTTGAGACTACAGGCTACAGACATTACACAACAAATCACAATGGAACAAATGGTCCAACAATTGGCAGAGGGACAGAGACACTTGCAACTGGTAGTCGAACAGCAAGCCCAAGTGGCCCAATGAAATAGGAAAAACCTAAATGCCACCTTGAAGTCCCAGGCCACATTACTATCTGAGTAACAACAGACACAAGATGCCACATTTCCAAAACAAACAGATGTCATTGTGAGTTCAAAGGTACATCCTAGATCTGTCCTGCCAAAGTACCAAACCAAAGAGGATCTAGATTTTTTTACAAACTTCTAAAAGGTTGCTGCTTGCACCTACTGGCCCCCGGGACTTTGGGGACAATATAGTGCCCCCTTCTTATCTGGGGAACTACAAACAGCCTATCAGACCACCAATCCCTCAGGAACCACTGCGTACAAAGACATTAAAAATAATAAGATTAGAAAGATTGTGGTACAACAGTGAGCACTACAGAACCAATTTCAGAAAAGGAAAGTGGGGACTTAATGATAGTCCATGGGCATTGTACTATCATATCCAGGATCTGGGGAATAGGTGGCTAAAACCAATTACATCTACAATGGAGGAAGTCATCATAAAGATTTATTTAGAACAATTCCTAGGCACATTACTGGGGTCTACTAGAGTGTCGATCAAACAACATCCTAATATCATGGTTATGGGAGTAATAGAACTAGCCTGTGCTTAAAACAGACCCCCTAACTTTCAACCAGCTCAAGCAGGGGTCAACCTGTCTTACATTCCCCAGGGAATCCACAGATAAGATCCAGCCAGTGTCCTGCTTTTGAAAACAAAGTACCAGTGATATGGTTTGGGATTGAGATAGGATTGGGACCTCAGTGTTTCCAGTGTTCTGAGTAGGGACACGCAACAAGGAACTTTTCTCAAAAAGCACCTGCACCAGAACCTACAGAAGTAGGATTTATGAGGGGGCAGGTATTATACATATGGGGGCAGGACAAGTCCTTTAGACAAAAAGGTTTGGTGAACAGACATAACATAAACTCTTTGATCGATTGAGGGTGCCATCACTTCCTAGTCCACAGCAAATGGGTTCCCCCTAACACTATACTAAACAGCAGAGAAGTATCTATTACCTGTGTCCATGGGGATAGGAAGGTTTACCGTACAGAACTAAAAGAAGTTAGATGGGGAAATGAGTCAGAAATAAAAGAAGCTGGGGTTATTCCTAATCTGTCTGAAGACACCATCATTGGTACTGACCATCCCCAGTTTTCTCAGTTGTTGCATGAAGCGGAGGGAACCTGCCCTGAAGCAAACTGGTTAAAGAAGGCTCGATACCAGAACAAAGACTTAGACGTTGGCAAGCCAAAGAGAAAGAAAACCAAAGCAGAGAAACTCCTGGATAAACAATTATTTTCAGAAACTGTCCATAGTAACCCTCATTTTTTTACTCCACATTACATTTCGGAAACTCCCAACATAGTTTCAGAGCCACCCAACTAAATGATATCAATATAACTTAGGCCTGGAAAGAAGCCACTACAGAGGACCAGGAAAAGTTAGGCCCCTATTTTTTGTTAAGAAATTACTATCGTACAGAATTGTTAATATAGAAGATGTGAAAAAAGTGCAATTAGTAGTTTCTGTCCAACTTCGAGAAAAGGTTCTTTCACTAGCCCATTGTAAAAAATTGGGCAGATGTTGTGGAGGAGCAAAGACAGAGGAATATCTACTGAGATAGTTTTGGTGTATACTCGGATAGTTGGAGGTATTGTGCCAAATGCACACACTGCCAGATGATCAACCCACCTAAAGAACCACCTAAAGTGCCACTACAGGTGCTTCCTATCATAGACCTACTGTTCAAACGGGTTGAGATAGATTTAGTAGGACCGCTGATGCCATCCTCTAAAGGGTATCAGTATATATTGGTCCTAGATGACTATACTGCCAGGTATCCAGAGGCTATACCCTTAACTATTATGATGACCCCTGTGGTGGCCCGTGCTATGGTCCAATTTTTTTCTAGGATGGGGTTCCCTATAGAAATACTGATGGAATAGGGTACACCATTTATGTTCCAACTCATGTACCAGGTCTGTAAGATATTAGGCATTTACCAACTTCTGACCTCTGTGTGCCATCCACAAATTGACAGTATGGTTGAGCGTAACAACCACACTATTAACACCATCCTGAAGAAATTGATATGTGACTCAGGAATAGACTGGGATAAAAAAAAAAACTCCCTTTGGTTATTTTTGCTATCAGATGTCACCACAGTTTTCCACAGGTTTCTCCCTATTTAAACTGGCACTGATAGCACAACATGCTTGACATGTGGTGGTGGGAGAAAAGGGACCTTAGTAAGGGTCCATATACACTTGGTGGCTGCATTAGTTAAGGTGGAGACTACACTGACCTTACCAGAAACGTCTTTGTCTACACAATAGCAAGCTACATTGATGCTTGGTGGAGAGAAAACTGCATAACAAATAAACTGGATACTCAGGACCGGTATTTGTTTTCTCCATTTCTTCCAAGGGTCTGCCGTTTCCATCAAGGAAATCTGTGGAAAGGGAAACCACTTTGAAGAATCCCATGTCCACAATTTAGCAGTGTCTTAACTCCAGGAGTGATCTTTTTGAACAATTATACTATTTTTGTTTATTTTATTTTCCCCTGCTTTCTGGGCGACCTTATGCCTTCTATCACTCAAAGGGCTTAATAAGAACAAACAAATAACCACCATCAACATCTGTGTTGTGTTCTGTCCTGTAAGCCTGTTACAGAAACACTCAGATAAGTGGACTGCTTTCAATTAACATTGACGTCTTACAATATATACAGTTTAAAAATGTGTTTGAAGTATCTTTAAATTAAATTTGTTAGTATTCTATCATGTGACTTTATTTGATACTTTTCCTCTTAAGATAATTTGTAATGTATGATCAGCATTCTGAAAAACACTTTGGCCCTCATTACAGCCCTGGCGGTCGGTGTTAAAGCAGCAGTAATACCGGCAACAGGACGGCGGAAAAAAAAATGGAATCACGACCATGGCGGAAACCGCCAACATAGACAGCCACTTTATCATTCTGACCGCCACGGCGGTAGAAACAAACACTGCGGCGGTAACCGCCAACAGACATGCAGAACACAAGGTTCCGCCCACTGTATTACAACACGCCTATCCACCACCTTTTCCGGGGCGGTACCAACGCTATCAAAAGCACCGCGGAAACAGGACTTGGAAGGGAAACCACTCACCTCTCAACACCCAACGAGGAGCCAGGATGCCATGGAGCCCGAACTACAGGTCCTGCCCATGCTGCTCTTCCTCCTCTTGTATCAGGAGCAGGAAAGACACCGTCGACGACCACAGTGAGTACTGCACCTACAACACAGGGTAGGGGGGAGGGAAAAGAGAGTGACACACACACGCAACACGCAACACCCCCACCCCCGCCCCCACTCTCACCCACAACACCATACACACAAATACATGCAGCAACATTACATATACACCTCCTCACTACCTGGGAGAACGCAAGGACAAAAGTAAATTATTGTAACAAGTGTAATCAATAAAAATCAGATAGGGAAATTTAAAAAATCAGTATATACAAATATGTACACCAAATACACAATTCTGGATATTAATCAAATCATTGTCCGTGTATTAGTGTCCCAAAATGCATGGGCGAAGCTCACACAAGATACCTGACTCAAAAAGGAGAGAACACCGCAGGGGCATCAGATGGAAAATAAACAGGCACCTCAGGGGGAGGGGAAGCACCTCAGCTGGATGAACGGACAGCGCCACTGCTCCACGAGGGGGCTCCTTGCCCACTGATTAGTCCTGGGGAGTGCAAAGCCACAGTCTCTCAAGTCTCTCCAGTGGGTGAGTTTCCCACTGCTGTATCCTGGGGAATGCAAAGCCACAGTCTCTCAAGTCTCTCCAGTGGGTGGGTTGCCCACTGCTGTATCCTGGGGGGTGCAAAGCCACAGTCTCTCAAGTGGATAACAGCCTCCACTGGTTCTGGAGGGGCCTTTGTGCCCAGAGTGCTTCATCCTGCCAAGAACTGAGATAGTGGATGTGAATCTCCACTGGTTCTGGAGGGGGCTTGGTGCCCAGAGTGCTTCATCCTGCCAAGGACTGGGGTAGTGGATGTGAATCTCGACTGGCTCTGGAGTGGGCTTTGTGCCCAGAGTGCTTCATCCTGCCGAGGACTGGGGTAGTGGATGTGAATCTCCACTGGCTCTGGAGTGGGCTTTGTGCCCAGAGTGCTTCATCCTGCCAAGGACTGGGGTAGTGGATACCTTTCTCCACTGGTTCTGGAGGGGGCTTTGTGCCCAGAGTGCTTCATCTCGCCAAGGACTGGGGTAGTGGATATGAATCTCCACTGGTTCTGGAGGGGGTTTGGTGCCCAGAGTGCTTCATCCTGCCAAGGACTGGGGTAGTGGATGTGAATATCCACTGGTTTTGGAGGGGACTTTATGCCCAGAGTGCTTCATCCTGTCAAGGACTGGGGTAGTGGATGCCTTTCTCCACTGGTTCTGGCGGGGGCTTTGTGCCCAGAGTGCTTCATCCTGCCAAGGACTGAGGTAGTGGATGTGAATCTCCACTGGTTCTGGAGGGGGCATGGTGCCCAGAGTGCTTCAAATGCAGTGTGGCAGGTCCCATTCCCCCACCTGGGTGTGTGTGCCACGAGATTGCCTGGGAACAGGTAGCATGATACGCCATGAAGGCAGAGACACACTCAACCCTGCTGCGACTTCGCCTGCCACCTGCAGGTACAAACAGTGGTGGGAGTCATGTCTCAAGGATGCTGGGCAGGGTCCAGGACGTCTCCTGCAGCCTCAGACAGCTGCTCACTGGGGATGATTGCCATGTCAGCTGTGGTGGCTCTGTCTGAGCACGTCGCGGGGCTGGTGGCGGTGCTTGCTGCGGTGTCTGTGGCAGAGGTGCTGGCGGTGGTGCATGTGTCTGCACCTGTTGAGGGACACAGCAGGACGTCTCCTGCAGCCTCGGACGGCTGTCCACTGGGGATGACGCTGGGGACTGTTGTTGAGGCAGCAGACATGCAGGTGGCGGTGCTGGTGGCGATGCTGGTGGCAGTGTCCACCGCCGTACAGGTTGGTGTTGTGGTTGACAGAAGGGGTGACTCTGGTCCCTCAGCCGGAGCCTCCGTGCCCTGTCCTGACCTGCTCATCGGCTTGTGTCCCTTCCCCACCTTTGATGTCGCTGCTGGTGTCTTACCACTGTCTTCTTTTGGTTTGGAGAAGCCCTTGCTTTCTGGTAGGAGCGGCTTCTCACTCCGGCATGTGGGTACCTTCTTCACCTTGGCAGGTGGCAGAATGGCCTGCTCCTTGGCCTCGCTAGGTGGTACACTGGCAGCCCTGATGGGTGGCGCCCGCTATGAGACCGGAGTTGCTGGGACCACTGTGCTTGCGGATTTGGTGGCTGAGGTGCTGGGCTGGGACCTGGACAGCCCGGCCCTAGGGGAAGGACGGGGGGAGGTGTAGGGAAGAGGTCAAAGTTAGCCAGGGAAAGACACACTGGGATGGGAAGATGGAGGGGGTTTGGGAGTGGAGAAAGAGGTAGTGGTTGTAGGAGGTGTACTTTGCTGAATTGGGGTGAAGGTGCACGGGCTGGAGGCTGTTGTGAGGTAGATGGCTGTTGGGTGGGTGTGTGCCTGCGTTTGTGTACTTTGGGAGGAGGGCTCACAGACACACTGTGAGAGGACTCAGGGGATGTGTGAATGGTAGTGGGGTGGTGAGTGCACGTGAGCGGTGTGTGGTGATGGGCGTGCTGGTGATGGAGGTAGTGGCTGAGGATGTAGTGCATGCAGGTGTGAGTGGAGACGAGACAGGGAGGGAGGAGGAGGACGTGGAGGAGGGGGACACAGTGGAGGCAGTGGATGTTGCTGTGTCTGCATGGGGATGGTGCTTGTGTGAGTGAGTGCCTGTGGGATGTGTGGTGCTTATGTTTGCCATGTCCACTCTTGTGTGTTGATGAGTGTGCATGCTGGTCTGATGGTGTGCTTAGGATAGGCTGAGGTACAGGGGATTGAGTCTGGGTGGAGGAAGTTGGAGGGCGGAGGCTGGACACAGGAACAATGGCTGCCACCAGTGCTGAGGCCAGAGCCTGAAATGCTCTCTGTTAGGCCGCCTGGCTAGAATGAATGCCCTCCAGGTATGCATTTCTTTGCTGCTAATGCCTCTCAACCTCTCAACACCCTGGATGGCATTCGAAATGGTAGATTGCCCAACAGTGAGGGATCTCAGGAGGTCAATAGCCTCCTCACTGAGGGCAGCATGGCTGACTGGGGCAGGGGCTGAGGTGCCTGGGGCGAAGGAGATGCCCACCCTCCTGGGTGAGCGGGCACGGGAAACACGCTGAGGGGCTGCTGGGAGGGCGGTGCTGGTAGGGGGGGTGGCAGCTGTACCTGTTGATGCGGTGGGCACAGAGGTGCCCCCCACCGCAAGGGAGCTCCTATCAGAGGAGGAGTCGCTGTCACTGGTGTCTCCTCCTGTCCCCGTTGTGGAGCTCCCCTCACCCTCCGTCCCACTGGTGCCTTCAGAATCCATTACTTCACCCACCAGGGCCATGTGGGATGCAGCTCCCTCCTGCTCCATTGCCACTGCTCCTCCACCAGATGATGCTAATGCACGCAAGGGCAGGGAGACAAAACAAAAAGGGGGGGGAGACAGAAGAGACGCATGGTCAGTGCATGCAACACCACTACTGTTGGCGGACACAACACGTAGGGAGCAGCCCTATGCACTAAGCCATGCACTAACAGTGCAGGGGAAAAGCACATGCCCAAGGGGGACTCTGTCTAGACCCATTTCATGCACAGCTGGAACCCACGGGAGCCTGACTAGGTGTAGAGGGCAAATACCACCTTTGGGGTTGGAGTGGGAATGAGGCTGCAAATCAATGGATCTACCTTTGCGCGTCTTCCCTGGCCTAGGGGAACCCACAGCCCACCACCCCCACCCAGACACATCATCAAGCGCGCAGAGTCAGCTAAATGAGAGTGTAGCTGCTGTGATGCCCTCAAGTGTCCATCCAACTCAGGATATGCCACTGCCAGGATCCGGTACATCAGGGGGGGTCATAGTGCGATGGGCACCCCTTCCACGTTGGGAGGCCATCCCCAGCTGGGCCTCCACCGTCTTCTTGCTCCAGCGGCACAGGTCCTTTCATCTTTTCTGGCAGTGGGTGCTCCATCTATGGTAGACCCAGAGGGTTCGCACACCCTTGGCGATGGCACTCCAAATACCCTTCTTCTGGTGGGCGCTGACCTAGAGGAAAAGTGAAGTTATAATGGATGTTACTCTCCCGTACAGTTCTTTTCACATATTGCCTAAAAACCTCCCACCCTGACCCAGACATACATACACACACACTATCCTCACATGCTGGCCTGTCCCCCCCTCCCTCTTCCATCTACGACACTCCATACAATCATGTGCCATCCACCATGCTCACAGTGTACTCACCTGTTTGTCTGGAGGACCGTACAGTTGCGTGTACTGGGGGAGGACCCCATCCACTGGTTTCTCCAACTCCTCCGAAGTGAAGGCAGGGGCCCTTTCCCAAGACATATGAGCCATTGTCGCTTCCAGACACAGGTCACAGCAGTGCTTGCAGTGTAGTTCCTCTCCTGTTGAAGGTCAGGTATCAAGTGAGGGAACAGATAGAAAATGGCGGTCACGTTCGTGGCGGTGCGTACCGTGACCGCCGGCGTACATCGTCATTGGCTCCTGGAACCCATAGGGCCCAATGTTAACCAATGCTGAATTGCGCCGTGGTCTTCGACCGCCTACCGCGATGGTGTACAATGCCAGCGCAGTTACCTCATTTCCCCTTGTCCCACCTTACAGGTCAGGCAGCCGCCATTTCTGGGGGGCACAAGGCAGGCCAAATAACTGCTTCACACCTATTCAGGCCAGGAATACGGACAAAGGCACATAGAGAAAATGTAAAGTTTTTGCAAAACAGCCTTGTGATACCTAAGTGTTGTATGACCCTCTGCTCACCGTTCTCCTCCGTAGGGCACGTCCACTGTGGCAGGTGATGAGATGGCGGCATCCTCCGGTGTACAGACCCCTGGTGGACCTGTCGACAATGGAAGACAGACACATCATTATCACTTACAGACTTGATCGTGCAACAATCCAGGAACTGTGTGCCCAGTTGGAGCCTGACCTGATGGCAGCTATCCGCCATCCCACAGGAATACCCCCTCTAGTGCAGGTCCTGTCTGTACTCCATTTCCTGGCCAGTGGGTCTTTTCAAACAACAGCAGCCATGGCATCAGGGATGTCTCAGCCAATGTTTTCTAATGTGTTGTCCAGAATGTTGTCCGCCCTGCTGAAACACATGCGCAGCTACATCGTTTTCCCTCAAGTAGAGGATTTGCCCACAGTGAAAGGTGACTTCAATGCCCTGGGATATATCCCCAACATCATTGGTGCCATTGATGGTACACATGTGGCATTTGTCACCCCGCAGGAATGAACAGGTGTACAGACACCCGAAGAGCTACCATTCTATGAATGTGCAGATGGTGTGTTTGGCAGACCAGTACAGCTCCCATGTGAATGCCAAGTATCCTGGCTCAGTGCATGACGCTTTCATTTTGAGGAAAAGCAGAATCCCTTATGTGATGGGGAAACTACAGAGGCACCGTGTGTGGCTAATAGGTGAGCCTAAAGTCCCCACACAGGTTAATTTGCTGTCTGAGTATGGGAGATTCCCTAATGTTTGGAGGATGTCTA
The DNA here is from genome assembly GCF_031143425.1 of Pleurodeles waltl. NCBI lineage: Eukaryota > Metazoa > Chordata > Amphibia > Caudata > Salamandridae > Pleurodeles > Pleurodeles waltl. The sequence continues at coordinate 816,281,907 of NC_090448.1, forward strand.
ACAGTTGTCCCTCGATATTTGCAGGTGACTCTGGTTACCCCAACCTGTCATGGCTACTGACCCCAGTGAGGAATCCCAGGAAAAAGGGCAGAGGAATGCTACAATGAGGCACATGGGCGAACTAGGAGGATAATCGAGCACACCTTTGGCCTCCTGAAGGGCAGATTCTGGTGCCTCCATCTGACAGTTGGTTCCCTATACTACTCACCGAAGAAAGTGTGCCAGAACATCGGTGCCTGCTGTAAAACCTGGCTTTGCGACGGCAGGTGCCTTTTCTGCAGGAGGATGGGCCTGATGATGGTCTTGTGGCAGCTGTGAGCCTGTGGACAGTGAAGATAAGGAGGCAGAAGAAGAAGATGTAGACAACCGAAACAACATCATCATGCAATACTTCCAGTGAGACACAGGTAAGAAGATGGAACTGCTTCCCACATCACATACTATTGTAGGACCTAGCATAAGTCTGCCTTTTTCACTCTGTGTATGGACCCTGACTTGTCACTTTGGCTTTCCATTTCACAGATCTGGGTCCCAATTTGTGCCCTCTGCTATGTTTACTCCTGGTCTACAGCTGTGTAAAATTGGTACGTGAACAAGTGCATTGACATTGCTATATTCCAGAGATTTTGCAATTACACATTTGTGAAAGCACAGACGGACTCCACATTTTTTGGTGATTCAAGGGTGTTTATTTCTGTGCAAATAAGTGGAGGGGTGTGTGAAATGGGCTAGGGTGATGGTGGAGGAATGTCCATTGCAGAGTCCAGTCTCTTAGTCTCACAGGTGCATTGTCCGGTGGGCCATAGGAAGGGGAGCAATGGCAGTTTAAGGTGGACAGGGTGACAAAGTGGGACAGAAGGGTGACATTCAGGAGGGTCTTATTTCCTGGCGGGGGTCTTGGCAATGTTCTCTGTCTTGTTCCTGGATCTCAGGGACCGTTTGCGGGGTGGTTCTCCTTCTGTAGGGGGTGGGGTGCTGGTGGCCTGTTGGTCCTGTGGTGGTGCCTCCTGTCCACTAGCGCCGGCGGTGTTGGAGGGTTGTTCATCGTCCAGGCTAATGTCAGGGGCCCGTTGGTGTGCCACTGTGTCCCTCCTGGTGTTGACAGGGTCTGCCAGCACCCTGCAATGGTGACCAGGGTGTTGTTAATGGACTTCAAGTCCTCCCTGATCCCCAGATAGTGTTCCTCCTGCAGCGCCTGGGTCTCCTGAAACTTGGCCAGTACCGTGCCCATGGTCTCCTGGTAATGGTGGTAAGCTCCTATGATGTTGGAGAGTGCCTCATGGAGTGTCGGTTCCCTGGGCCTGCCCTCCCCCTGTCGCACAGCAATCCTCCCAGCTTCCCTGTTATCCTGTGCCTCTGTACCCTGAACCGTGTGCCCACTGCCACTGACCCCAGGTCCCTGATTTTCTTGGGTTGGTGGGTTTGCCTGGGTTCCCTGTAGTGGTGGACACACTGCTGATTGATGTATCCTGGGGACATAGGGATGGGCCCGCTGGGTGGGTGCTGTGGTGGTGTTTCCTGAGGGTAGAGGTTCAGTGGTGGTTTGGGACTGTGTCATGGGAACCGACTGTCCCGAGGTCCCTGATGGGCCGGGCTGGTCATCTTGATCCAGGCGTGCAGAGCTGCTGTCATCACTGTGGGCCTCTTCTGTGGGGGACTGGATATGTCTGGCACCTCCTGTCTGGTGACGTTGGTTATGGGTCCTGTTGGGTTGTAAATGCATAGTTTTAGTTTCTGTGTGTGCCATCTTGTGCATTGGGTGAGGTACACTCTACTCCTGTGCTTGCATCATCGTGGTAGCCCTTTTGTGATAGTTGGTTTGGGGTCTGTGTTGTTATCTGTACTGGACATGCTTTGGTGACGGTGGTCCATGCATAGGTGTTGCATGCAGGGCCTAGGTATTGAGATGTCTGGGTTGTGACAGTGGGACATATGTGAGATGATGGAGTGATGGGAGTGAGGGTAAGGGTGGGGGTATGTGATGGCATGCAGGTGGGTGTGGGGGATATGGTAATAAAGATATGACTTACCAGAGTCCAGTCCTCCTGCTACTCCTGTGAGGCCCTCAGGATGCAGTATTGGCAAGACTTGCTCCTCCCATGTTGTTAGTTGTGGGGGAGGAGGTGGGGGCCCACCGCCATTCCTCTGTACAGCAATCTGGTGTCTGGATACCACTGAACGCACCTTCCCCCGTAGGTCGTTCCACCTCTTCCTGATGTCATCCCGTGTTCTTGGATGCTGTCTCACTGCGTTGACTCTGTCGACGATTCTCCGCCATAGCTCCATCTTCCTCGCAATGGAGGTGTGCTACACTGTGCTGCACCTGTGATCGGAATAGCTGTGGGCATACCCAGATGATTTCCTCCACCATGACCCTTGGCTCCTCCTCTGAGAACCTGGGGTGTCTTTGAGGTGCCATGATGTGGTGTGGGTGATGTGTGAGGTGCTGTCTGTTCTGATGTGTGGCAGGTTGTGTTGTTTGAGATGCGTGGATGTTGTATAAGTGATGGTGTTGTGTGTCTGTGGATGCTGGTGTTGTGTTTGCTAATCTCTCTCTCTGGTCTTCTTCAAAATTTCACTTTGTAGGTCCCTGATTTTCTTGGGTTGGTGGGTTTGCCTGGGTTCCCTGTAGTGGTGGACACACTGCTGATTGATGTATCCTGGGGACATAGGGATGGGCCCGCTGGGTGGGTGCTGTGGTGGTGTTTCCTGAGGGTAGAGGTTCAGTGGTGGTTTGGGACTGTGTCATGGGAACCGACTGTCCCGAGGTCCCTGATGGGCCGGGCTGGTCATCTTGATCCAGGCGTGCAGAGCTGCTGTCATCACTGTGGGCCTCTTCTGTGGGGGACTGGATATGTCTGGCACCTCCTGTCTGGTGACGTTGGTTATGGGTCCTGTTGGGTTGTAAATGCATAGTTTTAGTTTCTGTGTGTGCCATCTTGTGCATTGGGTGAGGTACACTCTACTCCTGTGCTTGCATCATCGTGGTAGCCCTTTTGTGATAGTTGGTTTGGGGTCTGTGTTGTTATCTGTACTGGACATGCTTTGGTGACGGTGGTCCATACATAGGTGTTGCATGCAGGGCCTAGGTATTGAGATGTCTGGGTTGTGACAGTGGGACATATGTGAGATGATGGAGTGATGGGAGTGAGGGTAAGGGTGGGGGTATGTGATGGCATGCAGGTGGGGTGTGGGGGATATGGTAATAAAGATATGACTTACCAGAGTCCAGTCCTCCTGCTACTCCTGCGAGGCCCTCAGGATGCAGTATTGGCAAGACTTGCTCCTCCCATGTTGTTAGTTGTGGGGGAGGAGGTGGGGGCCCACCGCCATTCCTCTGTACAGCAATCTGGTGTCTGGATACCACTGAACGCACCTTCCCCCGTAGGTCGTTCCACCTCTTCCTGATGTCATCCCGTGTTCTTGGATGCTGTCTCACTGCGTTGACTCTGTCGACGATTCTCCGCCATAGCTCCATCTTCCTCGCAATGGAGGTGTGCTGCACTGTGCTGCACCTGTGATCGGAATAGCTGTGAGCATACCCAGATGATTTCCTCCACCATGACCCTTGGCTCCTCCTCTGAAAACCTGGGGTGTCTTTGAGGTGCCATGATGTGGTGTGGGTGATGTGTGAGGTGCTGTCTGTTCTGATGTGTGGCAGGTTGTGTTGTTTGAGATGCGTGGATGTTGTATAAGTGATGGTGTTGTGTGTCTGTGGATGCTGGTGTTGTGTTTGCTAATCTCTCTCTCTGGTCTTCTTCAAAATTTCACTTTGTAGGGGTTTGTGGATAATGTGGGTGTGTGTTTTATAGTGTTGTGGGTGTGGTGTGTGTATGTGTATCAGGTGTGTGTATTTTGAATTGTCCAATATGGTTGTGTTTTGTAAGTGTGTGTGTATTTTGAGTGCGGTGGTGTGTACCGCCAATGGATTACCGCGGTTGAAAGACCGCCTCGTTGATTCGTGGCTCTTGATAGTGTGGGCGTATTCTTCTTGGCGTGACGGTGTGGGTTTGGTATCGCCAGTTTATCACTGACCTTTGGTGTGGCTGACTTGTGTGGGTGTCTGTATTGTGGCAGATTCCGAGCTGTGGGTCGTAATACCTGTAGCGGAATTCTGCCACCGCAACGGTATGTTGGCGGGCTTCAGCATGGCAGAAAGTGGGATTTACCGCCAGGGTTGTAATGAGGGCCTTAATGTCATGCCATGACATGTTGTGTTATTTTCTAAAGTGCACTGTCACCAGAGAGGGTTTCCTAAAACTGTTGCAGGTCCTACTCTAGCCAGGCCTAGGTCTGGCATGTGGTCTGTCTGAAAAGCCAGGTCTTCAGCGTTTTGCAGAGCTCAAAAATTGAAGAGGGTGCTCTGATGTGTAACTGCAGGTAGTTATAGGCTTCGGGAGAAAGCCTGCCACAGGTCCTGGTTCTGTGCGGGATGTGTGCAAATAGGAGTCCAGCCAAGGGGCAGATGTCTGGTAGGTTTGTGAAATGAGATTTGGCTATTGAGATAGGCCGGGCCTGTGTTTTTAGTGCCTTGAAGGTGTGTGTGAGGAGTTTGAATTGTGCTCATTTGTGCATTGGAAGCCAGTGTAGGTTCCTGAGGTGTAGTGTAATGTGTGTGTAGTTTGGTGATTTGAGTGTGGTTGTGGCTGTCATGTTCTGAACGGTGTGAATTCATTTGATAAGTGCTTTGCTTATCCCTGGCGTCCTGTGTTTTCCCATAGTCAGCTTGCTTGTGACAAGGTCGTTAGTGATGGTTTTATGGGTACTCTTTGGGAGAGTTTTGAGGATTTTTCTCAGCATCTTCAAGGTGTGGAAGCAGGAGGCTGTGACAGCAATGACTTGGACAATCATGTTGGGTTGGCTGCCAATGATGATCTAGAGGTTCTTGGTGGGTGTGGTGGGAGTGGGTGAGGGTCCAAGTTCCTCTGGCCACCAGGTGGAGTCCCACCATTACAGGTTTTTCTTTAAGATTACAACTTCCATTTTCTCGATGTTACGTTTGAGACACTTTGGGGGTCATTCTGACCCCCGCCGGCGGCGGAAGCCGCCCGCCTGGCGGGAACTGCCAGAAGACCGTACCGCGGTCAAAAGACCACGGCGGTCATTCTGACTTTCCCGCTGGGCTGGCGGGCGACCGCCAAAAGGCCGCCCGCCCGCCCAGCGGGAAAGCACCAGCAGCGAGGATGCCGGCTCCGAATGGAGCCGGCGGAGTTGCTGGTGTGCGACGGGTGCAGTTGCACCCGTCGCGATTTTCAGTGTCTGCTAGGCAGACACTGAAAATCAATGTGGGGCCCTGTTAGGGGGTCCCTGCAGTGCCCATGCCATTGGCATGGGCACTGCAGGGGCCCCCAGGGGCCCCACGACACCCGTTCCCGCCAGCCTGGTTCTGGCGGTGAAAACCGCCAGAACCAGGCTGGCGGGAAGGGGGTCGGAATCCCCATGGCGGCGCTGCTTGTAGCGCCGCCGTGGAGGATTCACAGGGGCAGGGGAAAACCGGCGGGAAACCGCCGGTTTCCCTTTTCTGACCGCGGCTTTACCGCCGCGGTCAGAATTTACCTTGATGCACCGCCAGCCTGTTGGCGATGCATCCTCCAACCCCGGCCCTGGCGGTCCATGACCGCCAGGGTCGGAATGACCCCCTTTGTCTTCATCCAGTCTGCTAATTTGGTTATGGAGTTGGCAAACCTTTTCCGTTTGTTGGGGGTCTTATCTAACAGCAAGAGTATGAGTTTGGTGTCATCAGAGTGGAAAAAGATGTCAATGTTGTAGGTGTTGATGACTCTTTGTAGGGGGCTCACGTAAGTATTGAAGAAGGTTATACTGACTGAGGATCCCTGTGGAACTCCACAGATGAGGTTGCGGGCATCCAAGAAGAAGGGGGTCAGGCTGACTTACTGCCAGGAAGAAGGAGACCAGGCGGGTCCTTGGAATCCAATCTCATGCAGAGGAAAAGGGGGGTAAAAGAAAGAACCAAGGGAATAAAAACATTTCCTGAATCGCAGGGATTAATTTGATTCCTCCCTGTAGACGAGCCACATCACTCCCCTTTCCCTCAAGCCTGACAAAAGCTCAAAAATGTAGTGTCTGAAATTCTTCTTTTCCTTCACTTGGGGTAATTTGTGGGAGCCCCTTCAGTGTAGGAAAAAAGTTTTTTTCACCCACACTTTGTGTACCCACCCTCAATTCTTTAAAGAATTACGGGGATTAGCTTCTCTTCCCCTTTCAGAAAAGTACCTCATCCCGTATGGTTAGAATTAGGTTTCTTGGGGTTTGGGTTACCTGGCCAGGGGAAAGAGGCAGTCCTCACGAAGGAGTCACCCACCTGGCAGCCCACAACCTCTCTTAAGGCCATTATGGGTCCAGAATGAGGAGAAACAAGTTTCTAGGCTTTTCTCCCTCTCTCAGTCGCATTGATCTCCCTTCTTTGTTGGGGTTTGTGGTGGGTTTTTGCCCTTCTCCTCAGGTGTAGTCCCAATGTGCAGTCTCCACAGGTCTCCCCTCTCTTGTTCTCTTCAGACACCATTCGTGTTTCTCTTCTGGTGTTCTCTCCCTCCGGTCCCCCCAACGATTCTGTTTTTTTAAAAGCAGACTTATGCGTGACGAATATGAGTTGGAACCACAAATGCTGGAACCACGCATGCCTAAACAACGTGGTCGGAACAACGACTGCGTTGTTACCATGAATGCCTTTACCACGAATGCCTTAACAACGGTTTTTCCCTGACTTCCCCACCCCTACCCCTAAACCTACCCCAACCCCCCACCCCGCCCCTAAAAACAAAAAATACACCAACCCCCCACCCCGTCCCTAAAATTACAGTGACCCCCCACCCGCCTAAAACCTAAAAAATACCCGAACCCCCCACACCCGCCCCTAAAACTACTGCAAACCCCCACCCCCTAGAATCTAAACTACCCTGACCGTCCACCCCTAAAAACTAAAAATACCCCGACCACCCAACCCAGCCCCTAAAACTACAGCGACCCCATCCCCCTAAAACCTAAACTACCTGACCCCCACTACGCCCCTAAAAACTAAAAATTACCTCACCCTCCCAACCTGCCCCTAACACTACAGCAACCCCCACCCCGCCCCTAAAACTACTGAGACCCCCACCCCTAAAACCTAAACTACCCTGACCCCCCCACCCCGCCCCTAAAAACAAAAAATACCCTAATCCCACCCCTAAAAATACAGCGACCCCACCTCTAAAACTACCAGGACCCCTCAACCCCTAAAACCTAAACTACCCGACCCCCCACCCCTGCCCCTAAAAACTAAAAATACCCTAATCCTGCACCCCACCCCTAAAACTACTGTGACCCCTCACCCCTCTAAAACCTAAACTACTCTGCGACCCCCCTAAAACCTAAACTACCCCAACCCCCCACCCCTGCCCCTAAAAACCAAAAATACCCTGACCCACCACCCCTACCCCTAAAACTACAGCGACCCCCAACCCCCTAATACCTAAATTACGCGATCCCCCACCTTCCCCATAAAACTAAAAATTACCTCACCCTCCCACCCCTGCCCCTAAAACTACAGCGACCCTCCACCCTGCCCCTAAAACTACTGAGATCCCCGCCCCCCTAAAACTTAAACTACCCCGCCCCTAAAAACAAAAAAAACACCGACCTCATGATCCCGCCCCTAAAACTACAGAGACCCCTGCCACTAAAACTACTGCGACCCCTCACCCCCTAAAACCTAAACTACCCCAACACCCACCCTTAAAAACTAAAAATACCCCGACCCCCCACACCGCCCCTAAAACTACAATCCCCACCCTTGCCCTTAAAAACTAAAAATACCCCAACCCCGCACCCCACCCCTAAAGCTACTGTGACCCTTCACCCACCTAAAACCTAAACTACCCTGACCCTCCACCCCATCCCTAAAACTACACTGACCCCCACCCACCTCTAAAACTACAGCGACCCCCCTTAAAACCTAAACTACCCCGACCCCTCACCCCGCTCCTAAAAACTGAAAATGCCCTGACACCGCGACCCCACCCCGAAAACTACCACAGCCCCCCGCCCCCTTCAAAACCTAAACTACCCCTACCCCCCCCCACCCCACCCCACCCCTGCAAACTAAAAATACCCGCTTGCCCACCCCCTTAAAACGACCCCAGCCCCACTTAACTGACCGCGTCATCCTCAGAAGCCAACTCCCTTCTGTGCCTTAACCACTCATGTGCATTGTTCAGCACATGTGTGGTTAAGGCACAGAAGAACGAAGTTGTGGTTAACGAAAGCATTGATATGCTTTCGTTGTTCATGACTTCGTTGTTCCAGAGTCGTGGTTGGGGATGTTTCCCATGTGTGAAAGTACTGCACTCCTATCCTGTCTGCACATTTCCTGCTGTCCTATTTCTGTCTCTATGACTTTTCCTCATGCTTCTTTTCTTCCTCTCATTATGGATGTCACCCCTGAGCAGTCGGGACCCATAACAGAAGTCTTTTCAGGTAAGTCTGTTTCACACTCCTGTCACCAAGCATTTTCTAATCTGGAAGACGATAGGAAAATCTGGAGAAAAAGTCTATATTAACCTGTTCTATCCCCTTCCTGTGGAATTGTATAGTTGTAGTGTTAAGAACCATCAAAAGATTCTGGGATTATTTCCCTTAGTTTTAGCTAAGAAAGTGAGTGATGCATGATCTGCAAAAAGTGTAAACTATCTCCCTTCCAGATAAAAGTTGAGTTTCTCAATGGACTGCTTGATAGTTAAACATGTACTTATTTAGTTAGTTATTTATATTTGAATTTTATATATCGCTAGCTACACCCGAAGGATCAGAAACCTTTATAGGTATTGAACAATACAGATTCAAGTGGTTCAAAGCAGTCAAAAAAGCATAGAGCAGTACAGCATTAAGATAGTGGCATTAGTGACAGTTCAGAAATTGAACGAGTCAGGTGACAGCATTGAGGGATCCTGTAGATGAGGGTTGGATCTTTGGGAGACATGGATCATCTTGTAAGCGTGTTGTAGCAGTTGTTAAGCAGTAAAGATTTGAGGTTTTGTATGTAGCAAGAGAGGTTGCAGCAGAGTTCCTTAGAGAGAGAGAGTTCCAAATCCAAGACGCCCTTCCTGGGAAAGAATCCGCCTGGGTTAATTTCTTCTTCAGATTTGGTGGTATGAGAAGGAGTGATGCATGCGCCCTTCTCAATACACACTCACTATGCAAGCATTCCACCAAATTATGGGACCTCATCGCCACCCTTGCACCCAACATCGTCTTCCTCATAAAGACATGGCTCAACCCCACATCTTCCCAGGACATTGCCACAGCAATCCCCGACGGATATAAAATCACTCACCAGGACCTCATCAACAAGCCGGGAGGAACGGCCATCATCCACAAAGAGACCATAGGCAGCACCACCACCATGACAACATCACCACCCCCATGAAACATCTAAACTTCAACCGAAATTGCCACATTGACAACAACAACACTGCACACCTCCTCAACAATAGGAGCAGCCTTGGTTTGACCGAGATTGCCCATGACCCTACACACACCACAAGACACACACTGGACCCCATTTCTACCTGCACAACTCACATGGACTGATCACTCCATCGTTCACTTCAGCATCTCCAGCCCTCGCACCTCCACCCCCAAGATGACCAGCACCCCCACTGGAGGTGGAACAAAATCTCAGAGACCAGCTGGGCGGACGTCCTTAGCACCTCCAACCCTGCTTCTGCCACCAACCTCAAACTGGAAGTGAAAAACTTCAATGCCTGGATCACCTATTTCACTGACACCATTGTCTCCATCGAGAGCAAGATACAGATAAAATTCTCCAAAAAGGCCCACTGGTACCCCTTCACAAACAGAGGTACCCCTGAAAACCCCAGACTCCATTTTCTGCGCTTTCCCATTGCAGGGAAACCATTCTAAGGTATGTAGTGGACACTGGTCCTTACGAGGTATCCAACTACATAATGGTTTCTCCGAACCTAGTCATGTTTGGTATGAAACATTTTGGAATCATGCAACTACACCGGTTTCAGTGTTATTTGCATGATACCATCTACTTTGGGGGTTCCTTAGAGGATCCCCCATGTCTGCCTGTTCAGACTTGCAGGGTCTGTATGCAAGCCGGTGCTGCCGCCAACCCCAGACACTGTTCTGCTCTCCTGAGCTTAACTTGGGCAGGGGAAGGCAGAACAAAGGATTTCCTAAGAGGAGAGGTGTTACCCCCTCTCCTTTAGAAATAGATGACTCTGGGCTAAGATGGGAGTGCTACTGAGTGCCACCAGACTTATTTGAAGGGCACATTTAGTGCCCTTCTCCCAAAACTGGTTCCTTACAGGTCAAGAGCCCCCAGGCTCCCAATCTGGTGTGTAACACACAAAGGACAGAGGAATGACTGCCCCCCTGTCCAGCTAATCCCCTGGGGGGGTTGCCCAGAGCTCTGCCCGGTGGGCATTTTATTTTGCCATCTTGGAAACAGGATGAACAGAGGCACCTGGGAACAGCTGACTGGTCAGTTGAGTCAAGTAACGTTCCCTGACTCTCCAGATAGGTGGGTCACCAAAATAATCATCCAACCCCCTTCCTGGGTTATTTAAGGGCTCTGGTGATGGTGGGACCCCAGATTCAGCCTCACAACTTCTTCTGTGACCTGGACACCGGATTCTGTTGCTCGACTTCGCCGGAAACCAAGGCAAGACTTCAACTGGTATGAGGGCTCCAACCGCGACTTTGTCCCTGAGTATTGCAAGAACTCTGCATTCTCCATGGCTGTGCATACCCCAGAGTTACAAGAACTCTGTCTGCACTAAGGACATCCAGAAGGAATCTCCCTTGGAGTGAAGGAGTTACTTCCCTGCAACCACAGGCATCTCGACATTGACAACCGGTTTGTGGATCCTGCTGTCCCAGGGATTCCTCAAGGCTCTGCAATACAGGTGATAGTTCTGTGGCTCTCTGGAGGTCTGACCTTTCCTCTTTGCAACTGGGAAGACTGTGGTCCCTCGTTGGAGCTGTTGGGACGGAACCTCTATGCCCAATGTCTGTTGTCATCATCAAGGCTTGTAGGTCTCCTAGCTCCAAGAAGGCCCAGCCTCAAGCATCACACAGCTCCAAGACCAACGTCCTCCCTGCAACCTCAGCGACATGGGCCACTGTCTTTGTGCTGCTGTGGCTTCTTCGTGTCTCACTCTGCTTGCTGCCAGAGGGTCCGCCTGGGGCCTCCTTCAATTGCTCCTGACTTCCCTGACTGCTGAGGGCCAGTCCTGACTAACCTTTAAAGGTTGAGTCCCTCGGACCTTGCTGGTCCCAACTACTGCAACTCTTTGTGTAACACTCCTTCTGCTTTTGCCAAAGCATGTTGGTGGTCCTGCTGACCACTGATCCCTCTGCATTCAACAACTGGCATGGGACAGCTCATGGGATCCATCAGCATCACCTGGATGCCGCAGTTGCATCATCACAACAACCGTCAAACAGAGAAGCATCCACGAGAAGAGTAGACATTGCCCTCCTGCACACCCTGGATGTCTCTGGGTGGTTTGTACTCTGTCCCCTCTCTTCACAGGTGCTCCTTGCCTAGAATCCACGTCTGGATTCCAACGACCTGGTCCACAGGTCACCATAGCAGCTGGACAGCTGAGGTCCCTATTAACTTCAAAGGGAGGTTCCAACACAACTTTGCCCCTATGCACCTAGGCTCCCTGGTGTAGGGACTCTAATTCTCTGGGTATCCATGGGTGGGGGCGCTCTTGAACATTGCTTGTCCCACCAGGTTTCCTCGGGGTCCTCTGGGAAAGGTCTGTTTCCAACCTTTTCCTAACCACAACCTCCTCCATTGTTTACAATGGGGGTTCCGACACACTTTCAGCCCTATGCACACAGCTTCCTGGATTCCAGTCCACGGGTTCTGAGGGTGGTCACGCGTAGATCATCATCTGAGGTCTGGTCACACCACCGGACATTTTAGTCACTAACCAGGACGGTCCCGGAAACACACAAACACTAAGTAAGCGACTTACCCAATGTTATCCTATAGGACACCCGACACTTGGTAACAACTCTGCACACTGGCTCCTGGGGAATACCTGCTACTTACCTGTGGTGCTCTAGTACTTCCCCAGTCCTTAGGATTCTTGAGTGTTAGTCTTGGTTAGTTTTATCTTTATTAACCCATTTTGTTAATATCTGGTTTGGTCCTCCCATAGGGCTCCATGTTATTATTTGCTTGTACCTACCTGTTTTAAGTATATTTTTGCATGTTCATATCGCCAGTTAGGTGATAACCCAAAGTTAGCTTAGTGCCTGTGTGTTAATAAATAATACTTTAATTTTCTACAACTTGGTGTGGTTCTTTCTTGTGTGTAAATCATTGACTGACGTTGTGTTTCTTGCAATTGCTTAACACCCTCTCTGATAAGCCTCAGTTGCTCTCCACAGCTACCCTTTGAGAGCTTTGGTTATTAGAAACCCCTAACACTACTACTAAGGTTTGCCTGGACTCAGTGCAGGGTGCATCATCTATAGGTGTACACCGTATACTGAGCTAGCCTCCTACAATTCAGTCTTGTTAGGGTTCAGATTTAGATTGTTGGCGCTTTATCAGGTTTGGATCTTGGTTAGTGTGGCGTTCAGATGCCAGATGTCTCTGGGTAAAGTTATTCTGTAGTAGCGATGTGTGTCATCAGCATATAGGTGATAATTAACCCTGCTTGCTTCAGTATCACAGTGAGGATTTCATGAAAAGATTGAATAGGGCTTTTGACAGGTTTGAGCCCTGTGGTATGCTTGTGGAACTAGTAAAGGTTTAGAGAGCCAACTGTTCATTCTTATTTTTTGAGAGCAATGATGCAGATAGGATGTAGACCTTTTCAAGGCTGTGCCATTTATAGCAGTGCAATTCTTGAGGATCTCAAGTAAAGCAGGATGACTTACTCTGTCAAATGCCACCGATAAGTCGAATAGGATTAGTAGGCAGGAGTCACCATCATGTAAGGTTCTGAGAATCTCATCAGATATATTAAGCATAGTAGTTTCAGTACCACAACCTTTCTTGAATCCAGATTGGAAGGGGTCAGGAAGGTTGAATTCCTCTATGTGTTGGATGAGTAGAAGTAGGAAGCCATTTGTGATCGCTTTAGTTAGGAAAGGAAGGTTGGTAATGGGTTTGAAGTTATTGAGGCCGGTGGGTTCTGGCCCTGTTTTTTGAGAATGGGAGTGACTTGGCCTTGAAAAGATTCCTTTTCAACTGATGGGCTTTTCCTGACCGGTTTAATCTTTTTAGGACCGTACTTCTGCAGTTCCTGTATTTGAAGTATATTTTTAAAGTACAAACAGTTGTTAAAAGTTAGGGATTTCTAATACTGATTCTGAAGAGTTCATAATCTTAAATTGCTGTATGTTGTATGACTATCACACGTTTCACTAACGATGAGAACTCTTTGAGGTTGCCCTTTTTATTTACCAAATTTAAAAGGGGTGCTAAAATTTGGGAAAATCCCGGATCAAACTGGTAATAGCCTACATATATTGTTTTATTTTAGGATGAGTTTTTTGTGTAGCTGCTATTATTTCTTCCTGAGGCTGAATTTTTCCATGGGCACCAAAGTATACCAGATAGCGCACGTCCAGCATAGCAATTTAGCTTTTGCTACGGTTAATATTCAAACCAGCAGATTTTTATTCAGTTAGGACAGCTGTCAACTGTATAAAATGTTACCCCGTAGAGGAGCTATAAATACTGATGTAATTTAAGTAAGCAGCCACATACATATGATGCTTCGACAACTGGACGCTTATATGGTGTTGCAAAGCTGCAGGGGCCTCAGGCAGACCAAAAGGAAGTCCTGTAAATTGGTACAAATCATTAGGTGTTAAAACGGCTGTATTAACCTATCTTCTTCTGGAAGAGGTATCTGCCAATTTCACTTGGTCAGGACAAGCATGCTGATTAAAAGTGCTTCCCCCAGCTGTACGATCAGTAAATGATTTCAGGGTAAGGGGAAAGTGTCTAATTGAGAAATCTGCTTGACCCTCTGGAAGTCTCTATAGAAGCTTATTGTTCCATTGCTTCTTTGAAATAACACTATGGAAGAATTCCAGCTGCTGGTAGAAGGCTCTATCACATTAATGGGCAATGCCTTCCCTATCTCCTCATCTATAGCAATTCATCAGGCTGCTTGAATTTTGTAGGGCTTTTGTTTAACTATTTCCCCAACTTTTGTTCTAATTTTATGCTGGATGAAAGAAGAGTGGCCAGGTAGCGAAGAAATGTTCTAGCGAAAGCGTTTTGAAACACTTCGAACAGGCTCTTTGCTCCGGAGACAAGTCTTGAGTTTATTTCCAATTTTAACAGCCTATCTGGCTTGTTCAGTGGCGGAACCATTATGACCGTCTGGCCCAGATGTGACCCCCATTCCCATTTTGTAAGCAAGTTAACACAATAGAGTTGATTGTTTTTCTTTTAGTCAGTTAAATTAACCTGATAGGTCACTGGGGGATCCTGTGAGAGACATTATAAGATCCTTCCCACCAAGCCAAAAAATTATTTTCAGAGAAAGGTAACAATAAAAGGATCTGGTCTCCATAAATAAATTCTGGTATCTTTGCCTTCTAATTATAGATATGGCCCTGCCTTAATTGTGCTTTACCAAGATCAGTGTTTACTAAATCTAACCAAGCTTTTAGTTGAGTTATATACTCTAATACAGTACTTTCTTCGACATTGGCACTCTTCCATACCTCTTTAACCATGTCCAGTGATGTACATGTTTTTCTCGCATAACTCAATAGGGGAAAAACCTAGACTGGCCTGCGTTTGACACCTAATAGCAAAAAGAGCAAGAGGCACTATACGGTCCCAGTCTCGACACTCCCGATCTTAGAATTTTTTTATGGGTAAGTTGAGGGTTGCGTTATACCTTTCTAATGAGCCAGCTGTCTGGGGACAGAAAGCAAATGTTCTAATCTGTGAAATACCCAGTTCGTACACACATCCCACATACTTTTTTACATGAATGGTGTCCCTTAGACCATGATCAGCTCTTATATCACTATATCAAAATATCACTAATGCGTTAGCAAACTGGCTGCTAGTAGAGTAGCTTATTGTGATGGCCTCAGGGTGCTGAGTGGCATAATCTACTAACATCAATATGTACCTGTATTCCTTTGGGTTCTGGCCATCCTCTTTGGCTTCTCCAAACCCCAACATGCAGTTGTCACAGGTCACCCTTCTCTTGTTGTCCTCAGACTCCCTCCATGTCTCTCTGCTGGTGTTCTGTCCTCTCTCAGCGTCTACCTGGGTTCTTGCACCCACTGCTCGCCCAAAAACCTGTTTTAAAAAAAAAAGGAGACATAAGTGTGAGAGTGCTGCCCCCTCCTCCCGGCTGTGTGCTACCCCCTGTCCTTTTTCTATCTCTATGACATCTCTAGCGCATCTTTTCTTCCTTTCCTTTCATGTGCCGCCCCGGAGAAGTCAGGGTCCAAAGCAAAAGTCTTTTCAGGAAAGTCTGTTGCACACACTCCATAGCCTTCTGAGATCTTATGTCTTCATATCTCACACCTCTCCCCACACACCATTCACATGTAAGCATTGCATTTTCTTTTACTTGCTCCCTCTCAATATTTTGACAACTGTGTACATCCTTCACACAATTTGCAGGTCAATCACAGTTACAATTGGCGCATGTGACCATTGCTTTATGCTCTCTGCTGAAAGGCCAAGGCATGAATGAAGCGTGTATTCTGAACACTTTTAGGATCCATTGGCAGGCGCTCTGAGAAACTTACACATACTTTAACCTCTCGGGTACCCAGGACGAGCTGATCTTGCCCTCGGGAATGGGTGCCATGTGCCATGTGCCGAGGACGAGACCAGCTCGTTCTGCACCCGGCCCACGAAGGGAGCGCTAGCACTTCCCCATGGACATCCCACCCACACACCCCAGTCAGGGATGGAAGGGGAATCGCTTCCCTTTACACCCCCAACCCCTCCCCCCCTCGGCGATCTGATGAAATCAGAACGCTCACAGTGCGCCGACATCATCAAATGCTGCCGGGGACACCCTGTAAGCCATTTACTTCCAACGCGTTAGGAGAGAGGACGACTGGAAGGTGAGTCCTTCTACTAGGAGGTTATTTGGGGGGGGGGGGGAACAGACACAGGGGGAAACAAAATAGTTTTTCCTTTCCCCCATGCCTGTTTTCAATGGATTCCTGCTCCACGATCGTAGGCAAGGCCCGTGATCGTGGAGCAGGAATCCATCTACTAGACACCAAGGAAGTTTTTTCTTTTTTTTGGGAGCTAACCCTTAGGCAAGGTTCACTCCCTGAGGGGCAATACTCGATTGGTGTTTCGGCCCCCGCGGGGGCTAGATTGGCCGTTTTTTCGGCCGATCTACCTCCCAGGGGAGTTAAAACCCACTGGGCACCAGGGATTTTTTTATTTTTATGGCAGCCACCCCTTACGGGAAGGGTCGCTGCCCTAGCGGCAAAATATTTTTCTATGTTTCGGCCTCCCCCTGGGGCTAGATGGGCCATTTTTTTGTCCGATCTGGCTCCCAGGGGGTCGAAACCCACTAGATACCATGGATTGTTCTTTTTGAGGATGTGTTTGTGTGGTTTTTGTTTGTTGGGGGGACCTCTTGAGCAAGGGTAACTCCCCTTAGGGGGCCATATTGTTGTACATGGTTTCTGCCCCCCATGGGGGCAGATCGGCCTATTATTTTTAGGCCCATCTGCCGCCAAGGGGGACAGAATCCACTTAGGCACCAGGGATCTTGTGTGTGTGTTTTGTGTGGGGGAGGCCCCTTTGGCAAGAGTCGCCCCCAAAGGGGGCACATTACTGATGGTAATTTCTGTCCCCCTTGGGGGCAGATCAGCCTAATTTATTTAGGCCCATCTGCCCCCAAGACACCAGGGATTTTTTAAAGTTTTTAAGTTTTGTTTTTCTGTGTGTGTGGGGGCGGCCCCTTGGGCAAGGGTCACTCCCCCCCAAGGGAGGCATACAACTGTTGGCCATTTCTGCCCCCTTGGGGGCAGATCGGCCTATTTTTTGTAGACCCATCTGCCCCCAAGGGGGACAGAATCCACTTAGGCACAGGGAATGTATGTGTGTGTGTGCTTGTGTGTTTTGTGTGGGGGGCGGGCCCCCTTGGCAAGGGTTGCCCCCCCCCTAAGGAAGCACATTACTGATGGCCATTTCTGCCCCCTTGGGGGAAGATCAGTCTATTTTTTTAGGCCCATCTAAGCCACCAAGACAACAGGGATTTTTTAACGTTTTGTTCTTGCCCCTTGGGCAAGCGTCGCCCCCCCCACCCCCAAGGTGGGGAACACAACTGTTGGCCCTTTCTGCCCCCCTTGGGGGCAGATGGGCTTATTTTATGTAGGCCAGGCAGAAACCACTAGACACCAGGGAAACTTTCTAAATGTTTGTCAACTTGCGAAGTATTTGCATTTGTGATGATAACAGTTTATTTTTCCTTTTTGTTCTAGTTCAAAAGTTTTGCTTCCTTTGTTGTGGCTCCTTGTGGTTTAGGCAGTTGTTGACCTGCAGTTTGCATAGTTGCATATTTTAGGTAAGAAAAAACTATTTACTTCAAAAGAGTATTGTTGCTATGCATGAATGACATGTTTGTAAGAGTTGTACTAAATGCAGGATTGTGTGTGAAATTGTTCTTAGATTTGTGCACAATGATATTTGTGTTGTCTTATGTCTACTTTTCTTTTCTTTTTTTATTTAGTGGGATATCATTGGTGATTGCTGTGTCTGTGCAGAGTAGTTGCTGGTGAATCTAGCTTTTTCAGACAACTGAGTGGTATCGTTTTTGAGTACATAACTGTAATAAAGCCACACTTTGTTTATTACTTATTTTAGACAGTGCTGGTTGTTGTTGGCACATTTGTCAAGTTACACTTCTTAGAAAGGATCATGGCTAGCCACAGAGTGACCGCTCAGCAGGTTGTTGGTATGCTTTTTGAGTCGTCTTCTGATCATGATTATGAGACTGACTCTACATCTGAGGCAGAGGAGCAAATGAGAGATTCTGGCAGTGAATTTTCTGTCCAAGAGAAATCTTCTGATGAGGAAGCCACTCTCTGTGCAAATGAAGGGCCTGTTTTAGAGAAGGAGACTGAAATGCCAATAGTGCAGCAGCCTGGGGCTGAAAGGTTTCCCATAGGAAGACCTGAACTCTGGGTTGCCCCAAACATGGAGCAGCCAGATTTGCCTGCGTTTACTGGTCCCCCAAGATGTAGAGTGAATGCAGAAGACTTTTTGCCTGTCAATTTCTTTCAGTTGTTTATGGACGATGTATTTTTGGAAGAGATTGTTGAGCAGACTATTTTGTATGGGGAGCAGTATTTGAGGGACAACTCTGCCAGACTTAGGCCTCAGTCTAGAGCTACCCATTGGATTCCCACAATGTGGAAGAGTTCAAAAAGTTCCTGGGTTTGACTTTTTGATGGGGTTGATAAGGAAGCTGTCACTGGCTTCTTATTGGTCTACTAGTCCCTTGATGCCAACGGCTATATTTCCTGCAACCATGGCTCGTAACCTGTAATTGTTTCTTCTTTGGATGCTGCATTTTGTTGACAATGCTTTAGCCTTGCCACAAGATCGCCCTGATTATGACCATCTTTTTAAGATTAGGCCTGTCTTGATCATTTTGTACATAGGTTTTCAGAGGTCTATGTTCCAGGCAAAGAAATATCTGTAGTTGAGTCTTTGGTCCTGTTCAAGGGGCGTTTGGTTTTTAAGCAGTACATTCCTAATAAGTGGGTACGGTATGGAACTAAGATGTAAATGCTGTCTGAATGTAGTACAGGATAGAAGAAAACTTTTATTTGGTATGAAAAAGTTCATCCATTACAGCAAATAATCACCAATACATTATTAATATACCAATAAAACCATATATGATAAAAACACCCATCATAGATATGAACATATAAAAACCACATTCATAAAAAAACAATAAAATAGAAGAACTCATTCTAAAAACTCTACATTATTACGCCAGGTGATAGCTCCCTTCAAGAATGATCCCAGGCCCTTCCATACCAATATATCTGAGGCCATTTGTAACCACAGAAAAGCAGGACGATATTGCACGAAACCCTTGGGCCTTAGGAGAGGTAATAAAAAACGAGTTCTAAATGGTGCATAAAAAACACAAAACAATGTAAAATGGAGCAAGGTCTGATGGGACACCCCGTCACAGGGGCAAAGTCTAATACATTTGTCCCCATACTGACCTAGCGGGAAACACAAATTACTCCTAATGCTTCCCAGGCGGAATCGAGTTATGAGAGACCTTTCCCTCACGTCCTTTATTTCTAAAAGATAGCGCTCAGGGCCCACCCACATCTTTAACATGATGTAGTCCCTGATTGATTTTTTCCCTAAAGCCTCCCCCTCCCTTTTGGAGGCCTGTATTCTCAGAAAATTGTCCTTAACCCATTTCTTGTCATGACTAGTCAGACCCTCGGGATAATCAAACAATTCAGGCCGCCCCAGGTCATGAGCCATCTTCCTTATGTGCATCAGCCAGGGAATATTCTTTGCATTGTCGCAAGCCAAACAATCCCTTAGGATTTCCCTATTAAGAGTAGCTTGTTCGTTACTCCAGATTGAGATCCATAGCAGAAGGGGAGCCAACTGGATAGTATCCTGCACAAACTCAAGCTCCAGTTCCAGGTGAAGGCAAAAACCAGGGATGTTTTGTCCAACTCCCAGGAGCCTTCTACAAAAGCGATTTTCTTCCACCGTAAGAGCTCGAGTATCCCTATACCCCCAAAGTGCTGTGCCATACAGCAGGACAGGAAGGCATTTCCGCCTATAGATTTCAAGCAGGGGCTTGATAGGTCTACTACCTACCCTTACAGCAAAGTCAAAAGCCGCACCAACTGTTGCATGGAAAAGCACAACCCTTCAGGCAATACAGGGTTTCCAGGATCCTTTCTCATCAAAAATGAGCCCTAAGTATGGGAACTCATGGACCCTGCTAATAACTTGATCCTCCACCCTAAGCTCCCCCACCCAGTACAGGATAATTTCAGGGTCTACACTAGTAGGGATTCCCCTATTGACCCCCCTGGGTTGTCTGCCCACTTTTGTGTGGGAACTTGGTAGACGACTGTTTAACAAAGGACATTGTTGCTTATGGCGCAATCCGTTCTAACCAGAAAGGCTATCCAAGGGAGCTTGTCTGTAAAAAACTTGAGAGGGGACAGTGCAGTGCCTTACGTAATAATGAGCTACTAGCTCTGAAATTTGCAGACAGGAGGGATGTGTACATGCTGACTACCATCCATAATGAGCGTACTTCCCCTGTGACTGTTTGGTGTCAGGTTGCAGAAGTGAGCAAACCTGCATGTATTTTGAACTACAATAAGCACATGGGTGGTGTTGATAGAGTAGATCAGAGGTTGAAACCTTACACTGCTGTTTGTAAGTCTTAAGTGTGGTATAAAAAGTTGGCCATCCATTTGTTTCATTTAGAAACTTTAATGCTTTTATCGTGTTCAAGGATTGTTCCCCTGAGTCAAGGATGACATTTGTTAAACTTCAGGAATCAGTGATAGAGAGCCTTATGTTGGTGGAACAGGCAAGAGTTCCCAGAGAAGCAGTGGTGGAGGATGTGGCTGGATTGTAAGATCGCCACTTTCCTGATCACATTCCTCCCACTACCAAAAAAGACTTGCTCACTATGAAATGTAGAGTCTTTGCCTGAAGTGGTTTCCGGATGGAGAGTCGGATATACTGCCCTGATTGTCCTTCAAAGCCTGGGCTGTGTGTGGCTGGCTGTTTCAGGAGTTACCACACCCAAAAGAATTACCGTGAACTACTGTGAGCTTAAACTGCATATTTTATATTTTCATATGTTTAGTTTCACGGTTGGCATTACTGTCATGTATTTAGTTAGAGCTTTTGTATTTGTAGTTTTGTACTTATTTATAATTAGTTAGTGGTTTCTTTGTTGTTTAAAAAAAAGTGATGGTGGTGTGCGTGGAGTGGGGCTTGGCTGGCATTTTAAATAGGGACTTGCTGTTGGCCACTGCAACATACTGCTAGCCAAACTCCAGTCCACACACTCCCATCAGCTGGTTTGATTGCTGTGTCAGGCATGTGGGCGTATGAAGTGATGGGCCCTTAAATGGCGCTGTCTGTTGATGCGAGTGTTGTAATTTGCTGGGCCTGCAGCTGGCGGCATGAATGGTCATGTCACATATGAAAGGTGTGTGAATGGACTGTAAAGCGGTTGGTGCCTTGACACAGCTTTACAGCTCATGTGCCGTGAGACACTGGTTCAGTTTTTTTGGCCTTTCAGATATGAAGAGTGCATTTCATTTTTGTGAAATCTCTTGTTAATAAAATTTGATCTACTGAACCATCACTCACCCTCGTGCCAAATCCAACCAGTATGTGTGCTAAAAATGAAAAAACCTGCTCCACTGTAATCAGGCGTCGATGCACACCTGTGACATGCAAGGTGTATCCAGGGGCTGCCATCCCAGATGCAGCAATGCAATACATTCCTAGAGGGCATTCACAGTGGATTGGCGACCCAACAGAGATCGATTCAGGCTCTGGCCTCATCTCTGATGGCAGCCAGTGTCCCTGATTCTACCGTCCCCCCTCCAACTTCCACTTCCCAGTCCCATTCTCCTCAACCCCAACCCATCCCAGGCACATATACAGACGAGCATGCACGCAAGACAACACCCAAGAGTGTCACAGGCAAACACAAGCACCACACTTCATCCCACAAGCACTCACGCAAACACCATAAGTTGCAGACACGACAAAATCCACTGTCTCCACTGTCTCCCCCCTCCTCCTCTTCCACCACCTCCCTCCCAGTCACGTCCACACTCACACCTGCACGCACTACATCAACATCCACTACCAGCATCACCACACCAAGCAGAACACACACCTCACTTGCAGACACCTCCACAACAGCCATGCACGCGTCCCCTCTGTCCTCTCCCACCCTGTCTGTCCCCCTCCCAAAGAACGCAAACGCAAGCACTCACACACCCAAAAGCCATCCACCTCACATCAGCATACAGCACCTGCACCCAAATCCATCAGACATACACCTCCAACAACCACTCCATCAACCTCCACTCTCATTACTCCTCCCTCTTCCCATCACAATGTCCCTAAAAAGCTTTTCCTTTCTCAGCTTGACCTCTTCCTTCCACCTCCCCCATGCCCTGCCCGTATGAGCAGGGTACCAAGGACACAGCCCAGCACCTCAGCCAAACAGTCCATGGGGACAGTGGTAGCACCACCTACTTATGGTGGTAAGGATACCACACCTCCATCGAAGAAGGGGAAGGAGCCTACACCACCAGGCAAGAACGGGAAGGAGCCTGCACCACCGAGCAAGAAGGGGAAGGAGCCTGAACCACCAGGCTAGAAGGGGAAGAAGGAGTCTGCACCACCAGGCAGGAAGGGAAAGAGCCCATCCACCCCTGTCAGGAAGGGTAAGGGATCCACACCCCATGTACTGGAGGAGACAAAGCCCTCTATTCCAGCAGAGGCCGTCATGGTGACACCTCGACCACCACCAGCTGTCATGGGACCCCACCGCCAGCTGATGAATTGCAGCCATCAGAAAGTGCAGAGGCTGCCCGGGAGGCTCCTCCATCCACCACCCCACTGCAGCCATCAGAAAGTGCAGAGGCTGCCCAGGACGCTCCTCCATCCACCACCCTACTGCAGCCAGCAGAAAGTGCAGAGGCTGCCCAGGACGCTCCTCCATCCACTACCACACTGCAGGCTTTTGAAGGCGTTGGTACTGCCCCGTAAAAGGTGGCCGTTTGATGTGACTTAATATGGTGGGCTGTATTTTGTCTTCCGCCAGCTGTTGGCGGCTACCGCCCTGGTGTGTGTTGTTTCCACCCTGGCGGATGGTGTGGTACATTGGCTGTCTATGGGATTTATCACGTCATGGTCATAATTTGGTGGTACTTACGGCCAGCCTGTTGGCGGTATTATCGCTACTTTATCACTCACCGCCAGGGTCATAATGAGGGCCTAAGAGTGTTAGTGGTGGTAGAGACTCAAATAAAAATAGTTTTAAAAAAAGTGAATTCCCACAAAAATCCATACCTAAAATTGAAAAGATGTTTCATCCAAGCCAATGATCAAGATTTAAAGGTGCCAAGAGATAAATGACCTAAAATATACATTCCCAGTTAATGGGAGGGTTGTTTGAATCTGGTAGTTGGTATCCAGGCCTAGAGACTCATTAGAGGGTGGGCCAGTTAGGGTCCAAACTGGGTACAAAGAGAATGAAGTGGGGATGCTGGTACTGGTATGGAACTAGCACTTAAAGTATTTCCCTCATGCTACCATAATTTTCAAAACATGTTGTCAGAAATATCTTGTCCTTATCAAACTGTGTCCACACTGTTTTGAAAAACATTCAAACTTTGCTAGTTGTAATGGTTCAAAGTTTTGAAGGCTTATGAGACCTTCAGTTTTTGGAAGAGTGCTCTGCCGAATTAAGCATTTGTGGAAGAATGTTCAAACAAACAAAAAACTTTTTGAGAAGATAAATAACAGTCAGGAAGTCATAGGTTTATCTCGAGTGACAGCACATGAAGCCAAGTAAACTATATTAAAAAACGAGTTTATAAATTGACACACACTTTCATTCTCCTAATACAATGACGAATCAGTATAGCAATGCAATACCATCCAAGCAGGATTAAACAGCATAAAACAAATTTCTAGAGGTACCTCTGTTCTTTATTTTCAGTGCCTGCTTCTAATTGTATATACTCAGGTCTCTTGTCAAATGGCACAGACTTTTGAGCCTCATTAATAACATACTTTGTGCACAGTAACAGAAAATGTTTCTCATTCACAAAGCCAATACAACTAACCAACTAAAAAAAGACTGTATTTAGATTTTTTTCACAATTTAAAATTTCACAGAAAGCTTCTTAATACTCAAAGTCAAACATTTTGGCTGGCTTGGGCAATTGTGATGCTGGGGATCCCTTCCAATCCTTCAGATACCTCTTTGGAAATAGGGAACTGGTGAACTCATATGTAGAGACAGGTCCTTACAGTAATTTCAGGTAATAGTATTGCAAGAATCAGGGTTTTAAGTGGGGCAGGACCTCCGGGTCTCAGACCCAGTAATAATTAGAAGTTGACATTAAAATGGGTCCCTGTCAAGTTCTGTGTTCATGTCCTTAATGTTTCAGGCAAAAAACAGTGATTACTAAATAATGACTGTAGAAAACATTATGGTAATCCAGGTCAGTGCTCTAGCTCCTGTTAACATTCCACTTAATCTTCAATTCCCTAAGAGAGTTGATTTTTTCCAGGATGTATTTCTGTAGTTTTTTTTCGGCACCATACTACTCTTGTACAATGTGTATTGTGAACTGTGTCGCCTCTAGGTGTCAGGGAGAGTTCAGGATTTGTTGGTGACTGTGATGGGGCATGATTGAAATTTCTGGATCTGAGATTAACCCCTTTGCGCCTGGCCTTTTCCCCCTCAGGTGCCAGGCCTTTTTTTCTGGCTATTTGGGGTAGCTCGCTCTTAGGTCCTCATAACATTTTGTCTATATAAGCTACCCATGCCAGATTTGTGTCCTTTTTTCCAACATCCTAGGCATTCTAGAGGTACCAAGAGTTTGTGGGCTCCCCTGGAGGAGACCAAGAAATTAGCCAAAATACAGCTAAATTGCCCTACAGAGATGGCCTACAGAGATGGATCTCAATAGCCTCCTCACTCAGGGCAGCAGGGCTCACTGGAACGGGGCTTGAGGTGCCAGGGGTGAAGGAGATGCCCACCCTCCTGGGTGAGCGGGTACGGGAAACT
Organism: Pleurodeles waltl; assembly: GCF_031143425.1. Classification (NCBI taxonomy): domain Eukaryota; kingdom Metazoa; phylum Chordata; class Amphibia; order Caudata; family Salamandridae; genus Pleurodeles; species Pleurodeles waltl. The sequence goes on from NC_090448.1 coordinate 816,306,755, forward strand.
CGCTGAGGGGCTGCTGGGAGGGCAGTGCTGCCACAGGGCCTGGCAGCTGTACCTGCAGCTGGGGTGGTCACAGAGGTGTCCACCACCACCAGGGCTCTCTCATCGGCCAGTCTCCAATGTGGTGCTCCCCTCGCCCTACGTCCCACTGGTTCCCTTGGCATCGGAGGACTCTGCCTCCTGGGTCATGTGGGATACAGCTCCCTCTGTCGCCGGTACCCCTGCTCCTCCGCCAGATGATGCTAATGCACACAAGGACAGGATGACAAAACAAGAAAGGGGGGGAGAGAGAGACAAAGGATCCACTGGGTCAATAACTGCACCAACACCACTATTGGCATACATAGCACCGACACACACAGGGAACAGGCTTAAGCACTATGCATTGCCCTACCAGTGATATGGCTAGTCACTAAGACAAGATGAGGGCCACACCCCCCCAACTGCAGCACTCCTGGGACCCACAATGCCCTGACTAAAACAAACTGCTAACAAGCTAGGTTACCTGTATTTGCCATACACTCATTACCCTTCAGATGACCCACGCTGCAATGTCTGGCCTGGTCTTTGGGGCACCCACTAACACACATCCACCACCCGGATACCACCCCACCAGCCAAAATATGTATTGATACCCACTGTACTCACCCCCCTTGTGGCTGCTGTGATGCCCTCAAGTGCGCATCCAGCTCAGGGTAGGCCACTGCCAGTATGCAGGCCATGAGGAGGGTCAGGGTCCAACGGGCACCCCTTCCTCATTGGGAGGCCATCTCCAGCTGGGCCTCCGCAGTCTTCCGTGCCCAGCGTCTTGGGTTCTCCCACCGTTTCCGACAGTAGGTGTTCCACCTGCCATAGACCCCAAGGGTCCGCACGTCCTTGGCGATGGCATGCCATATTCCCTTCTTTTGATGTGCACTTACCTGCAGAGGCAATACAGACAGGAGAACAGCATTGAACAAACACTCCAGCCTGTCACACAAATGGCCCACCATACCTGTTTCCATCACCATTGGCACACACATAGGCCAGCGCACAACATGTACACCACCAACAGACAATCCATCCACCCACCCTTACACAATGCTTTCACTCACATCTGCATGCATCCTTGCCACATGCATTGTGGCCAAAGTGTACTCACCTGTTGGTCTGGAGGCCCATACAGCTGTCCGTACTGGGGTAGGTCACCATCTACCAGTCCCTCGAACTCCTCCAAAGTGAAGGCAGGGGCCCTTTTCCCAGTCACACGGGCCATGGTAGGTTCCAGACACAGGTCACAGCAGCACAAGCAATGTAGGTGTTCTCCTGTTGAAGGTCAGGAAACAAGTGAGGATTGAGTTAGAAAATGGCGGTCACGTCCACTGCGTAGTACACCGTCACCTCTGGCGTACATCCCCATTGCCCACTGTACTCCATTCAGCCCCATATTATCCAATGAGGAATTGCATGGTGGTGCAAGACCGCCTTCCGCCACGATGCCCAATGTCGGTGGACTTACCTCACTCCCACCTGTCCCTACATACAGGACAGGCGGTCGCCATTTCCGGAGGGGGGGAACAGGCACATTGACAATTACTGCGTCACAGATTAGATTGGCACATACTTCGCCATTAACACTGTCCCAATACATAAATGCACCATGTGGACTGCTGTTGAGGTTTTGTTGTTAAAATTGTGAAAGCCTACTCACTCTTGCATCCCTTAGATACCTACCGCTGCGGATGAATAGGAGGTGGAGACATACCACTGTGTACAGACCCGTGGTGGACTTAACTATACTGGAGGGCAGGCACATTATACTCACCTATAGACTGGACAGGGGCACAATCACAGAGCTGTGTGTCCAGTTGGAGCCAGACCTGAACTCATCTATCCGTCATCTGACTGGGATCCCCCCTCTTGTGCAAGTGCTATCAGTGCTCCATTTCCTGGTGACAGGTTCTTTCCAAGTGACAGTGGGCTTGGTAGCAGGAATGTCACAGCCAATGTTCTCATTTGTGCTGACAAGAGTGTTGTGTGCCCTGATAAAACACATGTGCAGCTACATTGCTTTCCCCCAGGTGGAAGATTTGGCCACTGAGAAGGCCAGATTCTATGCAATGGGAGATATCCCCAATATTATTGGGGCGATTTACGGGGCACATATTGCGTTTGTCCCCTGCCCACCAGAATGAACAGGTGTACAGGAATCGTAAGAGTTTTTACTCACTGAATGTGCAGATGGTATGCCTGGCGGACCAGTACATCTCCCACGTCAATGCTAAGTATCCTGGGTCGGTGCATGATGCCTTTGTTCTGAGGAATAGCAGCATCCCAAATGTGATGGCCCAACTACAGAGGCACAAGGTGTGGCTAATAGGTGAGCCTTGGTCCCCACCCAGTGTATGTTAGCGTATGCCTCTGGTGTTGATCCCATAGGATTGTGTGTGGCAAAAGATTGTCCCTCAATACCTGCAGGTGACTCTGGCTACCCAAACCTATCGTGGCTGCTGACCCCTGTGAGGAATGCCAGGACAAGCGCTGATGAACGTAATAATGAGGCACATGGGCGAACCAGACGGATCATCAAAAGGACCTTCGGCCTCCTCAAGGCCAGGTTCAGATGCCTCCATCTGACAGGTGGATCCCTGTGCTACTCACCCGAGAAGGTCTGCCAGATAGTAGTGGCATGCTGCATGCTGCATGTTCCATAACCTGGCCCTCAGACGCCATGTACCTGTGGCTGCAGTAGACTCTGATGACAGTGAGGATGAAGAGGCTGAGGATGAGGACAACAGAACATTAGTTAGCCGTCAGTACTCAATACACACAGATGAGACAGTGCAACACACTTTTCTATGACTATTAGTGTATTCTGTGTGGCTGTAGCATGATGACATTAACTTGCTTTAACCTCTACGTACTGTCACCTATGGTTTATCATTTTACAGATGTTGGTGCTATGACAGCTGTGTATGATGTGCTAACTACAGCCAGCTACAGGTCATTATTTCTATGCTCTCACAATGTACAGTTCATTTGCAATTAATGTAGCTGTTTCCATAAATACACATTTTCAACACATGTAGTCAAGTTGTATTCAAGGGTGTTTATTTTAGTGCTAACAAATTGACGGAAAAGTGCAATTGAATGGGGTGATGATGGGTGAAAGACCCGGGTATTGTTCCAGTCTGTTTGTAGCACAGGTGTAGTTTCCAAGTGGCCATAGGAAGGGGAGCAATGGCAGTTCAAGGTGGACAAGATGACTGAGTGGGATACAAGGGGGACAATCAAGAGAGTCTCATTTCCTGGCGGTGGTCTTGGCAAGTGTCTCTGGCTTCTGTCTGGGCTGCAGGGAACGTTTGTGGGGTGGTTCACCTTCTGCAGGGGGAGGGATGCTGTGGGTCCTGTGGTGGGGCCTCCTGCATCCCTCCCCCAGCGGAAGCGGAGGGCTGGTCAATGGACTGGCTAATGGTAGGGCCCCGCTGGTGTGCTGTTGTCTCCCTCATGATGTTGGCCATGTCTGCCAGCACCCTTGCTGTGGAGATCAGGGTGGTGTTAATGGCCCGCAAGTCCTCCCTGATCCCCTGATACTGTCCCTCCCGCAGCAGCATGTTCTCCTGCATGTTGTCAAGGATCTGGCCCATCGTGTCAAGGTGGACAAGGTGACAGTGTGGGACACAAGGGGGACAATCAGGAGAGTCTCATTTCCTGGTGGTGGTCTTGGCAATTGTCTCTGGCTTCTGTCTGGGTCACAAGGAACATTTGCGGGGTGGTTCACCTTCTGCAGGGGGACTGATGCTGATGGCCTGTGGGTCCCGTGGCAGCGTCTCCTGGCCACTAGTGGCAGCAGAAGTGGAGGGCTGTTCAGTTGAATGGCTAGTGGTAGGGGCCCATTGCTGTGCTGTTGCCTCCCTCATGATGTTGGTCATGTCTGCCAGCACCCCTGCTATGGAGATCAGGGTGGTGTTGATGGCCTGCAAGTCCTCCCTGATCCCCTGATACTGTCCTTCCTGCAGCAGCCTGTTCTCCTGCACGTTTTCAAGGATCTGGCCCATCGTATCCTGGGAATGTTGGTAGGCTCCCAGGATCTTCGAGAGTGCATCTTGGAGAGTCTGTTCCCTAGTCCTGTCCTCCCCTGGGGCACAGCAGTCCTCCCAGTGTCCCTGTTGGCCTGTGCCTCTGTCCCCTGAACAGTGTGCCCACTGCCACTGACCCCAGGTCCCTGATTGTCTTGGGTAAGAGGTGTGGCCTGGGGTCCCTGTACAGGTGGGCATACTGATGATTGACATGTCCTGGGGACAGAGGTGTGGGTACGCTGGGTGGGTGCTGTGGTGTTGGATCCTAATGGGGGAGGCTCTGTGGTAGTCTGTGAGTGGGCTTGGGTGACCGGCAGTCCAGTGGTCCCTGATGGGCGAGGTAGTTCATCCAGATCCAGAAGTCCAGAGTTACTGTCATCACTGGGGGCATCTTCTGTTGGGGGACTGGATAGTCATTGCACCTCCTCTCCACTGACATTGGCTGGGGTATCTGTGGGGATGTAAGTGATGTATTATGCTTCATGTGTGACATATTGTACATCCCTATCTTCCCCTTTATCGTTTGTGTTGCCCTACCACCTTTTGCTTGTGTATGGTGATGTATTTTGGGATTGTTAGTTTCCCATTGCTTTGCATGCTTTGGTCATGGGTGTCCATGCAGGGCTGGGAGGGCTGTCCATGCATTGGTATGGCATGCAGGGCCTGGCATTGGGGTTAGTCATATGTGTAGGTGCAGTGTGTAGGATGTAATAGAGTGATGGGAGTGAAGGTGAGGGTGTGAGATGGCATGCAGGAATAGGGGGTGTTAAGTAGTAAATATTGACTTACCAGTGTCCAGTCCTCCGGCTACTCCAGCGAGTCCCTCAGGATGCAGTGTTGCCAGTTCTTGCTCCTCCCATGCTGTGAGCTGAAGGGGAGGAGGTGGGGGGCCACCGCCAGTCCTCTGTATGGCAAGGTGGTGCCTTGCTGCAATGGAACATACCTTCCCCCGTAGGTCGTTCCACCGCTTCCTGATGTCGTCCCTTGTTTTTGGATGCTGTCCCCCGGCGTTCACCCTGTCCATGATTCTCTGCCATAGCTACATCTTCCTTGTAATGGATATCTGCTGTACCTGTGTTCCAAACAGCTGTGGCTCTACCCTTACAATTTCCTCCACCATGACCCTTAACTCCTCCTCAGTGAAACGGGGGTGCCCTTGTGGTGCCATGGGTGTTGTGTGGCGTGTGTTAGTGAGAGTGTGTTGAGTTATGTGGTGGGGTGTGTAATGTGGGGTATGTGAGGAATGTATGGGTGTAAGTGGTGTGTGTGTAGTTGTCGCAGTGGTCTTGGTGTCAGTCTGGTGGCTATGATGTGTAATCGTAAAGGGTTGTCGGCAATGTGGGTGTGTGTTTTATAGTGGTGTGGGTGTGGTGTGTGTATAGATGTCAGGTGTGTGTTTTTGGTATTGGCCAATGTAGTGTTGATTTGTATGTGGGTGTCCATTCTGAGCCCAGCAGTATGTACGCCAATGGTTTACTTCCGTTGAATGTCCGTCATCGTGATTCGTGGGTCATAATGTGGTGGGCATTGTTTTGTTGGTGTAACGGTATGGATTTTGGGACCACCAGTTTATCACTGACCTTTGGGCTGGCGGATTTGTGTATGTGGCAGTTTTCTGTCAGATGGGTGTGTGTGTGTCATATTATGGCGAACGGATATTCGCCACCGCTGCAGTATGTTGGCGGCCGCCAGTGTGGTGGGAGGTGGCATTTACTGCCAATGTCATGATGAGGGCTTTAGTTATCTAGTCCAGAGGGCAGACTTGTTTTTCAATGTGAAGAGGGTAGAATTATCATAGCATGCTGGACACATGGTACTATACTGAGAAGCACCGCAGGCCTTTTGACAGAATATAGCAAACACAACTTCTCGTAAATAAGTTAACAAAAACTTCAGAAACACCCAAAACGTTCCCCATCGAATAACAGAGAAGTATAAAGGCTTACTTGGTGAGAACTACAGTTGTGTTTCGGGAAATGGGATATTGAAATAATGGAGGGGAAGTGGTGGATGCTACAAGGGAAGTACAGTGCCACTCTCCGTGCCCTAGATACCGGCCGGTCCCCCGCCTGCCTTCAAGCCTCCCCGCAGACCTTCTCCTGCCGAAACTCCACCTTCACTGCCTCCACGCTAACGACCCACCCACTAAGGCAGGACGCAACCATCTCAGACGTATCCTCCTCAACACCCGCTCCGTCCACAAGCACGCAGTAGAGCTATGGAGTCTACTCAACTCAGCCTCCCCAGATGTCGCCTTCCTGACCGAGACCTGAATGAAGCCCTCCTCAGTGCCTGACATCGCCACAGCCATACCGGACAACTACAAGATCACCCGCAGGGACCGCTCCACAATCCCAGGAGGAGGCATCGCCATCATCCACAAGACACCCTCAGGATCACGACTAACACCAAAGACACCCTCAGCACCACCGAACACCTGCACTTCCCCAAATCCACACTGACCCAAACACCACCTTCCGAGGGACTCTCATCTACAGGCCCCCCGGGCCATGACAGCAGTTCAGCGACTCCATTACCGACATCATCAGAACGCACGCTCTCACATTCACTGACTACATACTCCTAGGAGACTTAAACTTACACCTCGAGAACACCAACGACAACAACACCGCCACTCTGCTCGACAGCCTCTCTAACCTCGGCTTCAAACAGCTTGTCAAGACACCAACCCATTCCGCAGGACTCACACTCGACCCTATTTTCTCCACCAGCAATCACGTCTCTTTCAGCCACACCACCGAATTCCACTGGACAGACCACCGCTGCATCCACTTCTCCATCAAGAAAACCACAACACACCACCACCCACAACGGCTCCCGCACCGCAGTTGGAACAAGGTCACCGAAGACCAACTTATCGCAACCCTCTCCAGAACCCACCCATCGACACCACCGACACTGATGCAGCTGCCCGCAACTTCAGGCAATGGGTCAACACCTGTGCCAATACTCTTGCCCCAATCAAGAGTCCCTCCAACTGACGCACCGACAGAAAGGCCTTCTGGTTTACCGCCGACCTCCAGGAATCTAAGTAAAGCTGCCGAAGACTCAAAAGAAAGTGGCGCCAAGATCAGACTCTGGACAACCTCACAGCCTTCAAAAACGCCATCCGCAGACACCACCATCTCATCCGAGCCACCAAGAGAACTGCCTTCAAAGACCGAATCAACAACAACGCACACAGCCACAAGGAGCTCTTCAACGTCTTCAACGTCGTGAAGGAACTCTCCAACCCCAGCTCCGACACCAAGGACATCCCGCCATCCCAAGACCTCTGTGACTCCCTAGCCTCCTACTTCCACCGCAAGATTGTAGACATCCACGATAGCTTCAGCACCCAGACCCCCCGGCAATCAACAACAACACAGATTCACCTCCCACTAACCTGCTGCTCTCCTGGACCCCCATCAACGACACCATCAAAATCATGAACACCATCCACTCAGGCTCTCCATCTGACCCCTGCCCTCACCACATCCTCAACAAAGCAAGCTCCGTTATCGCACTGCAACTACAGAAGATCATCAACAGCTCCTTCGAGTCCAGCACCTTTCCGGAGAGCTGGAAAAAACTGAAATCAACACCCTCCTCAAAAAACCCAATGCAGGCCCAAAGGACCTCAAGAACTTCTGGCCTATCTCCCTCGGATTCTGCAGCAACCACAGCACTGAAACTGCCCTCATCGCTGCCACCGATGACATCAGAACCATACTGGACAGTGACGAAACTGTGGCCCTCATCCTCCTGGACCTCTGGGCTGCGTTCAACACCGTCTGCCACCACACCCTATGCTCACGCCTCAGCAAAGCTGGAATCCGCAACAGAGCCCTGGACTGGGTCACCTCCTTTCTCACCGGCAGAACCCAGAGAGTCCGCCTCCCCCCATTCCTCTTGGAGGCCAGCATCTGCGGCGTACCCAGGGTTCATCCCTCAGCTCGACCCACTTCAACGTCTACATGGCCCCGCTCGCTAACATCGCCGAATCCCACAACCTCAACATCATCTCATACGCCGACGACACCCAGCTGATCCTCTCCCTCACCAAGGACTCCACCAAGACTTACCTTCACAAAGGAATGAAAGCCATCGCCGAATGGATGAAGAGCAGCTGCCTGAAACTCAATTCCGACAAGACATAAGTCCTCATCTTCAGCTCCATCCCCTCTGCATGAGATGACTCCTGGTGGCCTGCCACTCTCAGAACCACTACGACTCCCACCGACCACAAACGCAACCTTGGATTCGTCTTGGACCCCTCACTATCCATGACCCAGCAAGTCAATGCCATCTCCTCCTCCTGCTTCAACACCCTCTGCATGCTCCGTAAGATCTACAAATGGATACCCACCGAAACCAGAAGAACAGTCACCCAAGCTCTCGTATGCAGCAAGCTGGACTACGGCAATGCCCTCTACCTAGGAACCACGGCCAAAATCCAGAAGAGGCTGCAACACATCCAGAACGCCTCTGCACACCTCATGCTGGACATCCCCTGCCACTACCACATCACAGACCACCTGAAAAACCTGCATTGGCTCTCAGTCAACAAGAGAATCACCTTCAAACTCCTCACTAACACTAACAAAGCACTGCACAACACCGGACTAGAATATCTCAACAGACGACTCTCCTTCTGCAGCCCGATCCAGCATCTCCGCTCCGCCGACCTCACCCTCGCAACCGTCCCACACGTTTGCAGAACTACAACCGGCGGTAGATCATTCTCTCACCTTGCCGCCAAAACGTGGGCCACTCTTCCCACCCACCTGTGCCAGACCAAAGACCTCCTTACCTCCAGGAAACGTCTCCAGACCTGGCTGTTCGAGCAGTAGCAGCACCTCCCCACTTCTCTCTCCTCCCTTCCTCAGCACCTTGAGACCCCCACGGGTGAGTAGTGCACTTTACAAATTCCTGATTGATTGATTGATGCAATTGGAGAGGTGGGCTATCCATGGAGTTGTAAGGGAAGTGGAGTACCAGTGATGATGCGTGGGAATTGAAGTATTCAAAGTAGTGTAAGGGAAATGGAGTACCTGGTTTGTTTGGTCCTTTTGCTGCACAGGCACCTCACTAGTAAAAGACAATTTCTAGTAAAACACAATCAGCCCACAGACTATTAGAGGAGTCATGGAGAAAGCGACCATTTAATTATCCAAATTCCTATGTTGGATTGCTGAAAAGGGCTAATTAATTGTAAGCAGTCTGTGTTCGTACAACACCCAAAGATAAACATAGAATATTGACTATCCGTGCTCCTCCATGGATGGTACCACCTGCAGAGGACTGTACTGCATGGGGAATTATATTTGCCAGTATGTATACTATGCATCCTTTTTAGCGGCCTTACCAGAACTGTTAAAAACAAATACAGAATGAGCATTGAGCTGTGCCAGAGGTTGATTTGAGTAGGAAGTTGTTTGGAAACTTTGAAAAGTCTCTTCAATAGGTCTTAGTAATGTTTGAGGGCAGTCAGCATTGTTGTCTGTAGCCCAGCATCTGGCTGTCGGTAGCATACAATATCATAAATGGAAATTACGTAAAATTAAAATTATTAAATAATTAACCATAGACTGGGAAACCTTAGGGACTTGTTCTTCAAAGTCACACCTCAAACCTAAAAAGAAGTTTCAGTGTTTGTTGAAAAAAGCTAATGAAACCAAGAAAAAATACAAAAGCTACGCAGAACCCTGTGACTGGATCTCCACCGGAGCAGGAGTCCGGGTGGGGTGGTTGCCAATTGGAGGAAAAATGTACAAGTCTGATTGGTACTGGTATTCTTATATCAGCTCCTTCTGTTCTTGAGAGGACTATTGGGAGAGAAAACGTACAGAAAGAAGCAGACAAACTGAGGATCATAGAAAATACAAGTATATACAGCGAATAGTGAGAAGGAATAGTCATGTGATGATATTAGCATAGAGAAAGAAGAAAATGATTCTGAATCAGAAGCTCACTATAAGAAGTAAGTTGCTGATTCAAACAAGAAAAATCATCCCTCGAAACTGCAAATACTTTTGCAGAACAGGACATGGGCAGTAGCAATTCGGGAAAGCATAGCAGAGGTAGCTATAGTTCGCCAGACCCTCAAAAAGCAACTGTTGGTGATACCGAACGAGGATTACATATAGATAGAGACACTGGATGGGCACGTAAACTCTCCTGTAGAATTTATAATCTAGAAATACAGATTGAGGAAGAAATATTACGCTGTCTAAAAGCTGTATTTTGGCCATATTCATACGATGTCTATGACATCATCCTAGCTGAAAGTAATTGGCCTCTATATTTTGCAAAGGCTGCGACTCATGGAGAAAAGGTAATAATTGAAGCATTTTCCTCTTTCATGCCTGAGGATCTGAAGGACAACTATGCACGTGAGCGGCCTTAGAAGTAAGCGCCAGCATTTTATAGAAACTGGGTGGGATGGGATAGAGAGTCTGTGCTAGACTTGACTCACAGGATACGTTTGGTGGATCGGAGGCAAATAACTAGGACGGTTTGAGTGATAGGAGCTCAGAGCACATGATCTGGATGGGTGGATAATATGAGTAAGGGTTGATGAAACACCCGAGGCATCTCTGGTGGTTCGCTAGCAGCTTCACATGTATTGGTAATTCTTCAGACTTGCATCTGTTTGCACATGTTCTCCTGGTAGCTAGAGACTCTCAGAAAGAAATGCAGGCAGCGACCCAAGAGTACTGGTAAACATCCAGCAAACTGAAAAGCCTGAGGATTGGGAAGCAGATGAAAGGAAGCGCACCAGGAATGAAGCCAATGAGACGTTATGGGAGGCGGCACCTGAGAAACATGCCTGCTATGTAGGGTCAGAGCATAGCTGGTTTGGTCACACAGCTGATGGGGTAAAGAATAAGACAAGTAAAGTAGACAGCTGCAGAGTGGAGGAAACAATGTAGGGAAGGAGAAAATGGCTAGCGAGTCTGTGAGTTGGAGAGCCCCGCAACTACATTTGCAAGGCACTTGGGGCCAGATGTATGAAAGGGTTTTACCCATTCCGTGTCAGTGGGGAAATGATTTGGTACATATGGCCCTTGATCACAGTTAACTAACAGTTAATCAATTCTCCAGGTAGCTCCCACCTTTCCTCGGGGCTTGACTCCGATTGGTCTCCTGGTGATCAACGGTACTAACTTTAACCAAAACCTCCCTTGTAGATGAGGTAGTATCAGGTTCTCAGTTATCTAATAATTTAACTTGTTCAAGGCATGTTTGCAAAACGTCTTCTGCAAATTAGCAATAACGGTAAATGGACAATAAATACAGTGGGATGTATAGGAGCCTTTTTTTGTGGATGGGTATTATTTCAGCTCCTAGCCACGTGGCTGGAATTGTAGCAACAAAAAAGGATGATGGACGGAGTGCTGACAATGCAAACACTCACCCCCAGTCACAGATCTGGGTTTAATCCATCGTTCTTTTGCTCACCGTGCCACCCCATTTTGGACCCAGCCTTATGCAAATCAGTCTTGACCCTGTTCCTCATGGGAACAGTCCAGCCCGAACTGCCAGGCCGGGTCCTCCCTGGACCGTAAACAAGCATCCTGGGACCGGTTTCAGGGTATCACCCTTCTTCAGCCAGGCTAGCTTGATTCCAGTGGCACAGTGAGCAAGGGACCCACGTCTGGGCATACCCTCCCACTTTAGCAACAAAAAAGGATGATGGACGGAGTGCTGACAATGCAAACACTCACCCCCAGTCACAGATCTGGGTTTAATTCATCATTCTTTTGCTCACCGTGCCACCCCAGTTTGGACCCAGCCATATGCAAATCAGTCTTGACCCTGTACCTCATGGGAACAGTCCAGCCCGAACTGCCAGGCCAGGTCCTCCCTGGACCGTAAACAAGCATCCTGGGACCGGTTTCAGGGTATCACCCTTCTTCAGCCAGTCTAGCTTGATTCCAGTGGCACAGTGAGCTAGGGACCCACGTCTGGGCATACCCTCCCACTTAGGGCAACTTTAGCAACAAAAAAGGATGATGGATGGAGTTCTGACAATGCAAACACTCACCCTCAGTCACAGATCTGGGTTTAATCCATTGTTCTTTTGCTCACCGTGCCCCCCCAGTTTGGACCCAGCCATATGCAAATCAGTCTTGACTCTGTTCCTCATGGGAACAGTCCATCCCGAACTGCCAGGCTAGGTCCTCCCTGGACCGTAAACAAGCATCCTGGGACCAGGAACTGTAGCACCTGCGATTATTGCATTTATCAATGTATTTATGTATACGTCCCAAACAAGGGACTCTGATTGGAACAAGTCGCTTGGGATTTTATCCAAGCCTGCTGCTTTTCCAGGCTTATGAGCTTCTATAGCAGTCAGTGTGCCATTCAGCGTAAATTGTTCTCACATAGTGTTGTTCAATTTAGGTGTAGCACAGGAGGCTGCTGACGAAGAGCTGGAAACAGAATCACCATGCTCTGTATGACTTATGTTGTGCAAGTTTGAAACGAGGTTCCCTAGTATTCCTTGAGTTTCCTGCAGGCCGTCCCAATACTTAACCTCCCCCTTTTTTGTTTGGGTTTGGATTTTTTGTAATTAGCCCTAGCTTCTAGTAGCCCTATTTTATCTGCTTTCTTTACTGCGGCTGGAAGGGTTTCCTTCGCAGCCTTACAGCTCGTTATACCACCCTGATTTCTTGGTGTATAGGCGAGACGGGCCTCTATCCTTTGTAAGCAGTTGCTTTATGTTTCAAGTAATTCATTATTGATATTGTTGTGGTCATTTCATGAAAATACTGGAACTAGTGTTTTGTAGATCTGTTGTATGACGTCCGGAGATGATGATATATGAACCCACTTTACATTTTTCCTGTTATTTGAAACAATAATGTAATAGTCATCAGACGATCACCTATTGCACCCTCTGGGTTTTCTATCAGGACATTTTTTAATTTTAACACAGGGGTTCGTGATCTCCTTCAGTCCCTGGGTCCATGGCCATGTTTCCCATTTTATGCCAAATCTGTAGTTCTTTGACTCTGCTCTTAAATGTGTGCTGTGCAGGGTTATCAGATTTAGACCGTCCGTGACAAGCACGGAGGGCATATGACAACGTTAAAGATAGTAGTTGGAGCGCAGCTCTAGAGCGGCTAAACCCTGTGGATAATGACAAAACAGGAACACACCAAGGCTAATTTTTTCTTTGATGCGAGCGGATAATGTACCCCTTAGGGTTCTTAAGAGGTATTCACGTCTCTAGCTATTACAATATAGCAATCTTTCTCCAGAGTTCCTAAAATAGTAATCCATTGCATTAAAATTCTAGATTCTTTGTTACATCCAGTGCATCTGTTAAAGATGTTTAACTGGGCAACAGAATTGCCTTGGTCAAAGCTAATAATCAGCCCTAGAATGTCCTCTAAACAGTACTTATGGGTTCCATTTTTCAACTGATGGATACTTTGATCCAGGTTATCAGACCTCCAGACGGTCTACCTATTTTGGGAACATGTGCCTCAATGCTACAAGTTCGTAATCCCAAACCATTTTATGTACTGGAGTAGTTTCCCAGGTTTGTTGAAAAAGGCAAACACTCTGAATAAAAGTGCCTCACCATAATCCACTAATTATGACATTGTCTCTGCTGTAGTCCAACTAATTAAGGTTGTATTGGGCAGATCATTAAGGGACCATCCCAAATTTGCAGGGCTGGTCTCGAGACTTTGGGCAGGTTAGTGCATGACATATGTGGCATCATCACAACCTATCTATTTGGCCACAACACTAGAGGTACTCTAGGAACTTCAGGGTATCCTAGGGTAGTTGATTTAGATATAGACTTATCAGTGGAATTTTAATTTTTGTACTATTTCTCAAGGGCATTACGAGATCCACCAAACTCGCTACGGTTCCAACGCCACACGGTGTAAGGTCCTGTAGAGCAGATAGTTCCCTAGTTGCCAAGGTACCTTTACGTAGTCAACTAACAAGCTCTAGTAGAGCGGCCAGTGTTATTTGGGGCACTATTGTGGTAAACACAGCAGTATGCAGGCCCCTTGGCCTGTTCACAGACTGCATAGTAAAAGGTGGTCTTAATTTGAGTTTAGTATCTGTGTCTCCGGCTAAAGGATACCTAGGTTTTAGGGCTTTCAGGTCCGACACAAGCCTAGCAGTGCTTTAAATGGGCAAGTACTGTCCGGTACTGAGTACCTGCACTTCTTTAATTTGTAAGGGAGAGTACCTGCATTTCTCAGAACTGCTGCAATACATTTAATTAGGAAGAGTACCAGCACTTCCCAGGAGCAAATAGGTACTGTAAATAGTGAGTACCTGCACTACTATATTTCCATTTAAGGCACTGAAGCCTGGGGCCTGAAAATGTTATTGCAATAGGATGCGCCCCTCCCCCCCATTCTGTTAATATGCAGACACGATTCACGCGGATGATGTCCGGCTGAACAACAGAAAAGCACAGAATAATACCTCGAATCCAGTTGATATCCTTGTGTATTTTTAACGATTCCTGGGTTTGGTGAGTGTTGGGGGCAATTTGGGGATATATGATATGTAAACGATGTTCTGGTTGTAGCAGACTTTTGGAAAAGGCATAGCAGCCTGCATACTGACATCAGTAGAACTCCGTAAGCCCCCCACTTGAATTGATTACCAGTAATTTGCCCAGTCCCGTGCCCAGTGTGATTGAAACCTTTGACATTCGCATCCCATTGTATCACACATTCTTCCCCACCAAGGTATTACTTGCACCCGTTAAAGCCCTAGCCTCTCTGATTTTTCTAGGAAGGCTGTTGGCTGCCCACATATCCCACTACCATGGCGGCTTCAGCTGCATCCTGCCTCGATAAGTGGGCACCACTGTGCCCTTTGACCGTAGCAGTTTTATGTAACACAACAGATTGTGAATCTATTGACTATTTATATAAGACACAAACAAGCTATCTCGTGCCTCAGTTTTTTCAGATTATTGTGTAAGGTTTCAGGACCCAAATAAAACACTGGATCACGAAGGTGGCTGCTGTAGTTCTTTATTAGTTCATAACTATTCCCTGTCTACTTTTCCCACCTCGGGTTGCCCACATTTATGTCTTTGCCCTACGTCATGAGGGCCGCATCCACAAGAGCTGGACCCGGAGGGGAAGATGACGTTACACCCCTGCGGGACAGAGAGAAGTGTGTTGGCCTGCCCCTGCATCAACACTACATTCCTACTTAACCGGGAAACAAACAAAACATGAAACAACATGAAACCCCCACAGGTCATATGAGATGCAGTGTCAATCAACAGGTGTCAGTGATGGCAATATCACCAGAGTGCTGCTCAGGATGTCAACATTCAGCCCAGTGCAAAATCTGCATACCGCAGAGAGGGGTCAGGGTTGGACCTCAGGTGATACCGCCCACTCCCGGACCTTCCTGATGTCTGCATCAGGCATGGCTCTCCGCTGGACGGGGCGGACACTGTGGCGGAATCCACGACCTGCGTCTGCGGAAGAGAGGGAGTAGTCTCTGGCCGATGCGTGGTGGCTCCATTGGGTGTTGGGCTCACTGGTCCGTCCATGATCCCAGGGGTGGCCGGAGGCTCCTCCTGATCGCTCGGGCCCTAGTTGCGTCAGATTCGTCATCCTGGCCGTTCCAGGATGTGCCGCGGGGTAGACGCTTGGACTGGGAAATGTTCCTGGTCACTGTTTCGAGCCCCTGGCTAGCTGTCCCCATGTTGCCCTTCACTGCAGTTACTGTCCATGGCTTGGCTTAGAAAAGGCAAGCAAAATTTGCCCCTGGGGTGGCGGTCCTTCACCAGCAGAGCATCGCCTACTAGCACTGGGAGTACTCGGGCCCTTCGTCTTCAGGACGCATAGGCATTGGTGTGTGACCTCCGCCTTGTGGACTGACTCTGAGGTGGCCGCTGGTTCGCCCATGATGGGTGATGGGGAATGCTGTCAGTCACTACCCTTCCAAAACAGAACTGGCTCGGGGTCACGCCAGTAGTGGCATGAGGCGTGACTCTGTACTCCCGGAGGAAGGCGTAAATGGCACTTTCAATGTTTCTAGACTCTGCTGTGGCAATGTGGATTACCTTGTTCAGTGTTCTGACAAAACGCTCTACCTCCCCGTTTGCCTGTGGCCACCGGGGCATGATCCGGGGATGTTTCGTGTTTGTGGAGCTCAAGAAATCCACCCATTCGCGACAGTTGAACGGTGGCCCATTATCTGTGCCAAAAAGGCCATGGGTAGCCATAATATTTTCCAGCTTTGGGATGACGGTGGCTGCTGAAGTAGATTGCACCAGTTCAGCTTCTGGGTAGTGTGAGTAGTTGTCTATGGCCACTAACATATAGGAACCATCTGGCAAGCTTCCGAAGTTGGCAATGACCCGCTGCCACAGGGCTGAGGGATCATCCTCCGTGATGACCAGTGCTGGGGGATCTGGTGTTCCACTGGCCTGGCAGACTAGGCACCCTTTTACAGTGTCTTCCACTAGCTGGTCTAAACCAGGGAACAAAACCTTGTTTCGGAGGTGGTTTTTGGACTTGACTATGCGCTGGTGAGCACCATGGGCTAGGGCTAGGGTTCTGCCAGTCTGGCTGGAGGGGATCACCAGACGGAGCCCTCTCAGCAGACATCCATCGTCACTACCTGAGAGCTCATTTCTCACATTAAAAAGAGCTCGAAGTCTGGCCTTAGCTTTGATCGTCTGAAATGTCTCTGGGCATTGAAGCTGGTGCCAGTCACCCGACCGGGTGGCTGCCACCGCTATCTGCAAGAACTGATCTTGTCTTGTGGTTTCCACCACTTCATCAAGTGGTATGGGTATGGGCCGGTCCCGGTCGATGACCAGCCGCACGTACTCCTCAGTCTCTAGAGCTTTTTACATTCCTCCCGGGGTGTGGCCTGGCGGGCATGGTGTGACAAGAAATCGCTAGGGCTCCGAGTGCCCGGCTGGTACTCTACTGTGAAGTCGAATTCCTGCAGCTGCAGTATCCATTTTTCAATCCACGGAGGCGATGAGGACCCCTTGAAGAGGGGCAGCAGTGGTTTGTGATCCGTCAACACGGAGAACGCTTTTCCATAAAGATAGAGGTGGAAGTCCCTGCACCCACAATGGATGGCTATGGCCTCCTGCTCTATTTGAGAGTATCGTTGCTCAGTAGGCGTGAGTGTGCGGCTGGCAAAAGCTATGGGAGCCCACTCTCCACAGTCTTGTTTTTGCTCCAGAACGGCGCCTAGGCCTGTGGGGCTGGCATCAACAGCTAGCTGTGACTCCCGGCGGGGATCAAAAAAGGCTAGTGTGGTGCCTGCAGAGAGGGCGTTCTTAGTGTCTTGGAAGGCACGCTCTTATTCCTCACCCCACACCCATGGCTGGTCATTCCGGGTGAGCATCCTTAGGGGTCCAGTGATGTTAGATAGGTTTTTCATGAACTGGCCACAGCTTGTAACCATGCCGAGGAAGCTTCTGACTCCTGATACGGAGGCGGGGGCTGGTGCTTCTTTGATGTCCTTTACCTTGTGTGGGTCTGGGCTGATTCCGTGCTCCGAGAAGCGGTACCCAAAGAAACAGATGTCCCACTTGAGGAAATCACACTTCTCCTGGTGGAGCGTCAGTCCATGTTCTTGCAATCTCACAAAGACTGCCCGCAGCCTCGCCATGTGGTCTTCCAGGGTGGGAGCGTACACCAGCATGTCGTCACTCATGTTAAGGACTCCTGGGAGCCCTTGCAGGACCCCCTTGATGGTGTGCTAGAACACCTCTGCTGCGCTAGAGATGGCAAAACTTAGCCTGGTGTACCTCCAGAGTCCGGTGTGCGTGGAGAAAGTGGTTATCAGCCGGTACACTGGATGTAGCATGATTTGGTGGTACCCTGACCTGAGGTCCATCTTGGAAAACCACCTGGACCCTGAGAGATCTCCTTTGATGTAATCTATGGTAGGGGATAGATGTCTTTCTCTCTCTTAATCACCTGATTGGGCAGGCACATGTCTACGCAGATCCGGATGGAATCTGGCTGTTTGGGCTTCCGCACGATGACTATCGGGGACACCCACGGGTTAGGGCCTGACACCCATTCTATGATGCCTGCTAGCTCCAAACTTCGTAGTTCTCGCTCCACCTACGGGCGTAGATGAAAAGCCACCCGCCGGTGTCTGAGGGCGACTGGGGCTACTGAGTCGTCGATGTGGAGCTTGAGAGGTGGCCCTTTCAGACAGCCGATGCCCTTAAAGAGTGAATCGAACTCTTTCACCAGATCTTCCATTCTGCTGGTATGGATGCCAAACGCAAAGTGCACCAGATTGAGGTTTTGGGCGGTCTGGCAGCCAAGCAGGAACTCTGGGCCTTCTTTTGACACATAGACTTTGGTTGCTACTTTGGCACTCTCATGGGCAATTTCCACCTTGAAGACTCTGGCTATCTCAAGCGGTTGGGTTTTTCAGAATGCGTAGACCTGCACTCAGGTGGGCTTGAGTGGTGGCGGTTTTGAAAGTCTTTGATACCCCTCTTCGGCCATGAGGTTTATCGAGGCTCCTGTGTCAATCAGTGCAGTGATGGGTAGGCCTTGCAGAAGCACTTGACAGGTGGGTAGCCGCCTGTTGCCAATCATTTTCAAGATATGGACCATTTGTTGGTCCTCGTCCATATTACTGCTGAGGATAGGAGCTGGGCGGCCTCTAGTGCTCTGACTGTTTTCTTGGGTGTGACCGCTGTTGCTTTCGATGAGGATCTGCAGACCTTCACGAAGTGGTTGTTTCCCACACGCACTGCAGGTTTTTCCTTGAGCTGGGCAGTTCCCGGGATGTGGTACCAATCCTCCACACCATCTGCAGGGTCTATCCTTTTGCCTTTCTTTGTGTCCATCCATTTTCGCCCACTGTGTTCTCGCTGTCACTGCATTAACTGGCTCTGTTTTGACCTGAATCGTCGGTGCCTGTTCCATATGTGCAGCTCCTGCCTTTGGGAGCTCCTGGGATCATCCGAGGGTGAGAATGCCCTTCAGCTGCATGTTGGGTTCTTGCAGGATGCGCTCTTTGAGTTTAGATGAGGAGCATCCTTGGAGAAACTGCGCCCTGATTTCATCTTCCTCATCAGGCAGTGTGCACGTGCTGGCTAGTTCCCTCAGCCGCGCATAAAAGACGTTGACTGATTTGTATGACCTTTGGCAGGCTTGATGCAGCAAAAAACGCTTGTAATCCAGGTTTGCGTATGGCTCGAAGTGTGCAGTGATTCCCCTTTTAGTGTGTCATACGTGTGAGGTTTTGCTTCTATTATCGATTTATATACTTTATGAATGTCCGACCCCCCCAAGGTGAAGGAGAATGGTCTCTTACGCTCATCTTTAATGTCCAGAGCCTCGAAGTATGTTTCGAGGTGCTCCTCCAACACCTTCCATCTGGCAGCTTGGGGGGGGGGGGCTCCAGTAATGGTGAAAGGTTCCAGGGCAGGGATACTAGCCATGTCGTTGGGCACTCTGGATTGCCGTTCGGGCGTACGGTGTTGATCAGTGTCCGGGGAAGGCAGTCTCCTCACCTCTATAAATGCTGACGGATCCTTTGCAGTCACCGCGCTCTTCCGGGGGTTCTCTGTGTGAGCCACAGTGCACAGTCCGGCTGGTGGCAGTAGAGGTGAAATCCAGGCCTGCCAGGCTGTCCGGATCGGCACGTGGCAGGAGCGTGGGGTTGGGAGTGCTGGCGTGGTGCTTCACTTGTGGTGAGCCAGATGGAGCTCCCGGACACAGCACAGGGTGTGGCACATGGGTGCGCTGCTTCGCAGACGACCGTGTCCTCCCGGCACGTCCTGTTTGCCAGATGTCACACAGCCACTCGTCCATCTGCGGGCTACCACGGCTTTGCAGAAGGGCCATGGAACGTTCTAGAAGGGCATGGCTGTGCGTCGTGGTTGCCAGTAGCCGCGTGGCCTCCCGTCATTCTGGGTGCTGCCGGAGGGGCAGCTGGGCGGGCCAGGTTGAGCTGGTGAGCCTGGGCGGATCAATGGCCGGTTGGAGGTGTGTCGCCGCTCACACTGGAGACGAGACACCGGTGAGGGTGCATCGCTGTTCAGGGGTTGCACCGCTGGAGATCCTCAGCACACAGGGAACAGAGAGGCCCGCCTCGTCACAAATTGTAAAGTCGCAGGCCCCAAATAAAACACTGGATCACGAAGGTGGCTGCTGTAGTTCTTTATTAGTTCATAACTATTCCCTGTCTACTTTTCCCGCCTCGGGTTGCCCATTGCCCTACGTCATGAGGGCCGCATCCACCAGGGCTGGACCTGGAGGGGGAGATGACGTTACACCCCCGCGGGACAGAGAGAAGTGAGTTGGCCCACCCCTGCGTCAACACTACATATTGCAGGGTCTCATAACCGTTAGACCAAACAACCAACGGTTTCGGAGGAACACTGTTGCAAGAGAGCTGGGACGCATTGGTGGCGAGTAGGTGGGAAGTCACACAAGACTGTCCAAGTTTTAGTCTGTTTAGAGGATGAGGTGCTTTTTTAAAAATATGGCTATTTTATAACATTATTTTTGACTTCTTGGCCCTGCCCACGGTGCCATTCAGTGGAGCCTTTTCCTTCAAAATTCGTTATATCCATGAATCTTTGTCATCAGTTGTACAGGTATCAGCCGACTGTTTACTCGGGCAGTGTTTTTTAGGGGTGTTGGACAGCAGGACTGCCTATGGCTTTCCTTTTGCCCATTGCTAGACCACAATTGTGTCCCGTGATTTGAAAAAACGCAAGTTGGGTCAACCTAACCTAAAACCATGTAAAATGCATATGGCACTACAAAGGTAAAACATACCTAAACTTAAATGCAAAAGAGAAAAGAAAAAAACATAAACCAACTCAAAATTCATAACAAGTTAACCACTTCTTCATATTTCAATTACTCAGTGGATTGCAGCCCCTTCCCTACTGAGCACTACCTCACCCCAGCGAATACTAAGGAGGTTGCACAGAGGAAGGAGGAAAATTGAAAGGTCCATGGCCCAGTGGCGTAACATAGGCCCCGCAGCCCCTGTGGTATGGGGGGTGGGTGGTGCCCCTGAGCTCTAAGGGGCCCCTTCAGCACAGTACACCCACCTGAGAGCTCCTGACGGGTGTGGGGGGGGCCTAAAGGGGGCTCCATGTACTTTGTGGGAGGTATCAAATTTCATTACATCCAGGACGGTACCTTCGGTCAGCAACAGGTTTTGCCAGAGAATAAAGTTGAACTGTCTGGAGGAAAAACCAAGGCTATGGGGGATGGCCCTGCGTGCCTTTGCCTAGGTTTCGCGCAGTGAGGCAGACAGCAGCGCTATATAGCACAGTTGAAATAAGGCCCCCCTCGTTTTCCCCTAGCAGAGATGTTTATTAGGCTTGGATTTTCCAGCAAGTCCAAAAGCGTCCCACACAGTGAGGAATAAAGCAGCACAATGGAAATGGGGGCTCGCCTCTTCGCCTCCTCCTCCTCTGCTGGTGGTTGTGGGACATGGAGTCCCTGGCAAGTCCAAAAGTGCCCCCACACAGTGGGGCAGACAGCAGAATTATATGGTACAACTGAAATGAGGGCCCGCCTCCTTCTCCACTGTCCTCAGCCGGCAGTGGTGGTTATGGAACTTTGAATCTTTGGCAAGTCCAAAAGTGTCCAAACTTTCACAGGCAATTCAAAACCTTCCAGTTAATGGCAGCACCAAAAAAACAGCTTCTTTTAAAGCTAGTAATCACAATCATAAATGGTGTAATTCTTCCCTGCTGTGAATAGTGATTGTGAATAATTGCCCACTGGATAGATGTGAGATAGAGTGCCCCATTGATTAAAGCAGATAGATCCCTTTCCACAAATAATTGTCTTGCATTGTCTGGTTGATGCAGAATTGGAGCGTAGATAAAAATATCCTATAGTTTCCTAAAGGCTTGGTCTTGTTACTGGCTTGAAAATAGGACTGTCCCTTCTTAGCTTCTTAGCTATTTGGGAAAAACGTATAAATAATTATCTGTAAAACTGACAGTGGTGGATACTGGCCAGTCCTATAAAGCCTTTACTTTGCTGAAGTTGATGTAAATGCCTTTGCCAGAAATGATGAATCCAAGAAAAGATATTGAATTGGCTTTAAGAATACGTGTTTCTAATATACCTGGAAATACATCATTGACAAAGTCTGAAAACCTGCAGGAGTGTTACATAATTCAAATTTCCAAGTACACATAGTGACCATACTAGGTGTTAAATGCAGTTATTCATTCACCGCCTTCCTTAATTGTGACAAGATTAAAGGCTTTTCCACTAAGCAGTTATGAGACAATTCTGATAATTCTTAAATTCTTCTGGAAGCTTCCACTTTCCCTCGGGCTTTAGTGCCATTGGTCTCTTCATGATCATGACCTAGATGGCTAACCTGATACCTTTGTGCACCAGAACCACTGAACAGCCCTCCAAATCTTCCAATCCCAGTTCATCCTGCTTTTCTTTGCTGTGTCCGTCTCTTGCTTTTGTTGGTCGTGTATCTCCTATTATCCCTGTCCCTGACACTCTGTTTCACATGATTCCTCTTAGGAATGAGCCACAGGTGCAGGCTGAATAGCCATTAAAGCCAGAAAAAATTCACAATTTAAGGGCCATCCTGGATCAAGTATAGTCTCAAGGTGTGATAGTGCTTTGTCACTCAACCATGAGTGCTCCTTTTTTTTTCTGGTGTTGAAGCAATACAACTCCTGTAGAACAGGTTTAGGCTGTGGTAATTTGAACTTGCATGTCCGCAGACACGCAGTGCAAAATGCACAAAGTAATGGCCAGATGACAAATTATTTTAGGTAAAAACTACAAGAGGACTCTGGAAATTTCTGTGGAATTCTTTGGCCAAAATATAGCATCTGAACTGCAGTATCTAACTGCTTTCACATTAAACAGTGCTTAATATGCTCAGACCAGACTTCCAAGGGGATATAAAAACAACCCTGGTCTCTTTGCATCAAGAATAATGGAGATTTTACAAGAAGATCCAGAAGTGCTGATATTTATCAGTGACATTTATATCACTGACGAATGCCTACAAAGGGTAGACAGGACAAAAATGATCCTAACTCAGTATGGAAATAAACTTTTGCAAATCCAAAATTGTGTCCCTTAATGCAATATTTTCGGCATATGAATTATCAAGTGAAGGTAGTGGGCTGGCACAGGATTACAAGAGCCTAATAATTAGGATTGTTGCTAGTACATCAGGCTACACATCCACAGTTTAAAATGAGGGACATGTGTCCCTGGTACTCTACAAATTACATTTGCATACCACTGCAGAGAAACAATTCACTCCAACTGAGAAAATTCTCACAGCAGTTCAGATGGCAATTTTGAAGAAGTTTCCTCTACAAAGAGAAAGCAGATTATCATAGCTGCTCTTATACCTACATTTGTGGAAGTTCTAAATGTAAGTATCACTAATGCATGTGCTTTTGACTTCCAATGGGGGCAATGCACCTTGGCACAAAATTCTAACGATATAAAGTTTGAGTACGATCCTTCACTTAGAACCCAGTCATTCTTACAGTACCAACAACTGATACAGCAGATGCCTCATATATTACCCATACATGACTATGAGAGTGTGTTCTACATGGACTGCTTTGCACAGCATGTGTGTGGTACTAAACAGTAATATTTCACAGCTTGTGCTTCATAGCATACTTACACTAAAACTGCACACACAGATGAAATGCATCTATTTCTCCTTGACCTTTAGAAAGCTGATCCTTTGCTTCCCACCTTTATAGTGTCAGATTTAGCATTCTGTGTATGAGGATACAGTATTAGTGACACAGCAACAATACTGGTGGCCATACTTCCCAAAAATGCAGAAAAATATGTGAAGCAATGTAACGCTTGTCAACAAATTAAACATTCTACTGCTGTAAGACCATTACTTACTCCCCTTGCAATAAACCCTTCAGTTTTGTTTACCTCAACAAAGTTGGCTCATTAATAGCAGTCAATCAATATAAGTATATAGCAGTTGTGGTTGATTCCTGCTCTCAATTTCTGTGGGTGTGGCCCAAAAAAGATTACATTTACTTTAGCAGTCATAAAAGACTTGCAGTGCTTGATTGTGATAGAAGCAGTTCATATTGTTTATTCAGACAATGGTCATGCTTTCGCTGCTAAGGAACTTTTTGATGCTGTGTTTGCTCTGGGAGTACAACTACTGTTCTTGCACCTTTTCCATCTAGAATCAAACTGAATCATCGAGACAGCCAACAACACCTTTAACAAGCCTTGCCTACTAAAGTATTGATTACAGGATTGTTGTGGTGCCGTGACCTGTACAAAGCTCAGTGAGCACTCAGTAACCTGCCTAAGGGTGTACTATGTGGCAATATGATAATCAGAATTCTCTTTGGGGTACTTATGTACTTCTCTGACCTCCACCTCTCTTAAAAGGCTGAATCAAAGATTAGTTCATCTGATTAACTCTCACTAATTATTTGTTACTGAACAGCCAAGAGGTAAGGAAGAAACTAGCAGACAAGCAAAGTTTGCCTGAATCCAACCGCTGATGAGAAGGCTGCCACTGACAGGTGGAAAAGTGGGTGAATTAGACCAGGGATGAATTCCCATTAATATGCCCTTTGGACCACCCTACATCCACCTGTGTTAATTAGGACTAGTTAGAATGTGCATACACAGTACTTCTGTCACCATTGTGGAAAATAAGTGATGGTTTTCCACTGATTTTCTTTTGGGACCAAATCCTTTAAGAAATAAAAAGGTTTATGGCTACAATAATTTATGCAGCACTCGAGGAGAAACTGGCTTATTCAACGAGAGAAGCTGCAGAAAGATTAAGGGATACTAAGAGAGAACAAATACAAATTATCTTTAAAGGCATAGACAACAGCTTTCATACTTTACTTAGTCTATATTTTCTATCACAGCTTTTGATGTTTTTTCCAAGCGGACATAAATCCTTTATATTAAGGATGTGCTCAAATGGGTACCCTAGCACAACTCAGTTGGCCCTTACACAAACTTAAATCTCAAAAGGTGCCCTGGTCTCTGGTCAATGAGATTGCTCTTTTTTCTGATTTATAATCTCAATGCCAGACAAAAAACGATCTCCAAAAAGGCACTTCTAGCCCAAAAGGAGCCTCCATGGCAAAGGTCAAGTTAGACTTAGCTTATTGGCTTACTCCACTCCTGTATCTTTACTCAGGCAGATTATCCAATAACATCATACCTGGCAACTAGATTGGTTCAATTCTTCAACCCATTAGTAAGAAGGGTCCAAGAATTAAAGCACAAAATTATAGAACCACGGCCCTATTGTACTTCGAGGCAAAATTTGCTAGGATACTAGAAGTCCAACTAGAAGACGGGGCCTCCAATTAGAACATTGTCCTGAAATTCCAGATTGGGTTTAGGGAAGGCTGTGAAATCCTTCACAACAGTTTTATAATAAGCCTACTTGAAAAAATGCCTTGAAACAAAACTTGTCTCTTTACGCCTGCTTCCTCAACTATAGCATAGCATTTGACAAAGTGAACCATGGTATTCTAAGGGTGAAATTTCAAGCATGAGGTACCCCCGGCCAACTACTCAGGTATATTAGATTGCTACACACCAACACATAGGTCTGTATCAAGTTGGACACTAGCTCCGCAAATCTCAAAGAAAGTTCCACCCAATCACAGCTTAAAGCAAGGCTGTGCATTGGCCCAAGCACTTTTCACCTCTACACTGCTGACCAATTACCATCTCCTACTGGCCTTAGGAATTCATCCACCGAGACTAAGTAGTCAGCATGTGGCCTTATTCCAGTATACTGCTGATACCGTATTGCTTAACCAAACACAGATAGACCTCCAAAGGGCCCTAATTGGCCTCACCAACTGTAATAACAAGAATGAGCTAAAACTAAGTCTATCAAAAACAAAAATTGTGAAATTCAGCTCCCAAAGACCAGATATTCTTGGGGTATCAACAATCAAATAATATCAAACAGGGGCATACCATTAATTTAATTAGGTGTTTCGATACATGATAAATTAAAATTCAACCACCAATGCAAAGTCTTACATTCCCACTGCTCCTTCTTGCAAAATCAATGGCAGCGCATCCCTAAGCATCTAAAATGTCTAAAAGGCACCTATATTTTGGACATATTTAAAGCTAAATAGGTGTCAGCAATCTTATATGGCTCTCCCTTCTGGGCCCTGCAACTTCACAAGAGTCTTGAGAGGCTGTACTCAGGAGCAATTAGGCATTATTTGATCTGTCAACAACCGCACCCATCAGCCAGCTGAGGCTGAATTTCGCCTATTTAATATAACCTCATTAGCTGATTGCAGCTTCATGAACTGCTGACAGAGGCTGAGAAGACCTCCAGACAAGACCCTAAACAGCTTGATTTGGAAAGAACTACTATCCTTTCCTAAAATTCATCACAATAACAGTATGTGCCACCCCAAAGAGCTCTTGAATAATCTCCACCTTGAGGGCCTGTGGGAGTCCTGTCTGGACTAAACCTTTTCAAAACAATGGCCAAAGTAGTCATCATGAACGTTTGTTTTAGAACTAATTTAGAGGCCCATGCAAATCTATTGAAACAACATCTACTATTGCCATTCTTTACATCATCTTCCAAACAACCATATCTATCAATTTCAGACACTGGAAAAGCCTCAAATTCATTAGATGAAGATTTTTACTATTACCACTTAAGTCTGCCCAACCAAGGGATTTAAAAAAAAGCCTGTCCATGCTGTACGAGTTGTGGCAGTAGATTTGCATCATTAATACACATAACTTGCCTCTACCCCTTCTCTTAGATCTCCGAAGGAAATTCTTGTGTCCCTGTTTCATTCACCTAGAAATCTCCAAGAAGGATGAATTCTACAATTTGCTCTCAATTCAATCAATAGAGAATATGCCTTTCTCTCCTACTGATGATCCACATCTCATGTGGTTAACGCAAATGGTTATATCCTTATCTAATCCAGCTTTTAATTTTTATGTTTATCAAAAGCAAACATCTATAGGATGGTATCAATGTACACACAACACATCCTTACTTGGTGTGACTAACCTCTTGGGATAGGACACAGCTCCACAGCCACTCCGCAGCCTTCCATCTTCAGCAACCAGTTCCAGAGAGCTTTTCCCGTCCCTGCCGCCCTGCCTCCCACCTCCCACGCAGGCCTGCCACCCTGCCAGGACATTTAATGTCAGTCGCAGCGAGACTGCACATTAGGCGCATGCAGCGGGCACACCGCTGGTGCGCCAAAGTCAAGCCCATCTGCACCTGTCCGTGCCTGGACTGCGCCCAGCCCCAGGACCCCTGGCCCTTGTTCCTTCCACTGCTACTCCTCAAAGAAACTCCAGGACCTGAACACCAGACCGTGCAATACCTGCCGATTCACAGCCTCCCCACGTGCCACCAAGGAACCTTTCAGCTGCCTACATTGCAGTTTCTCCTGCAACACACACCCACCTTCGCTCACCAGGGTCCCCAGAGTGACCGCGCAAAAGGCTACAACACATCCCAAACCTCTACAGTGCTTCCTGCTCAAAGTTTGCTCCTTATGCAAACACGCTGCGGAAATCTGGGGTACCATCACCACCCTTGACACAGACTTTGCATTCATCACAGAAACATGGATTAACTCTTCCTAATTTCCTGATATCGCCACTGCTACCCCAGCCTGTTCCAAGATGCTTCATAGGGTGCATCAACAATCTCGGCGGGGGCATCACCATCATTTTTAGGGAATCAATCCACTGCACCACCAAGCACGATGACCAAACCACCCTAATGGAACACTTCAACTTCCAAGTCCAGACTGATGCCAACACCACCGTTAGAGGCACCCTAGTTTAAAGATCCCCGGCCCATGACCAGCCTTCTGCAACATAATTTCCAACCTCATTGCACCCCTTGTCATCGACTCTCCACAGTACCTCCTATTCGGCGACCTCAGCATCCACCTCAAGGACCCCAATGACGCCAACTTCATCGTCCTCCTGGAGAACCTCAGCAATATCGGTCTCACTCAACTGATCACCAAGCCCACTAACCAGGCAGGACATACGCTTGATGCAATCTTTACGTCAAGTGATCGAATCAAATTCACCCATGTCACAGATCCCATGTGGGCCAACTACCACATCATCCATTTCTCCTTTTCCGAAGCTCCCCGCCGCAGTTGGAGCAAGGTCACCGAAGAGCTATGGAGACAAAACCTTCAAACTTAACAACCCACACCAATGGCTGACCTCAGCCAGGACATCAAGAACTTCACCTCCTGGATCACCAGGTGCACCAACAAAGTTGCACCGCTGAAACATACCAAATCCAACAACTCCTCCAAACTGCCAGCTGGTAAACCCTAGAGCTCAGAAACATCAAACACAGCTGCTACCAACTAAAAAAAAATGGCGCACAACCTAGGACACTTCCAACAGAGCAGCCTTCAAGAAAGCCATCAGCAACTATTACAACCGCATCAAAGCAACAAAGAGAGAAGCCATCACCACCCCCTTTAACACCGCAGCCAACCGCTCCAAGGAACTCTTCAAAATCATCAACGAATTTGCCAATCCTACAGCCACAGAAAACATCATCCACCCATCCAAGGAACTCTGTGACTCCCTGTCAAACTACTTCCACAACAAAAATCGTCAACATCTACAACAACTTCGACTCCCAACCCCACGCCTCCAACTCAGAGAACCTTCCCCAAGCATCACCAACCGGCCACACACTCACGCCTGGACTCCACTCACCATGCAGACCACAGCCAGCGTACACTCAGGGACACCCACCGACCCCTGCCCCACCTCGGATCCAGCACAGCACTGACCAGCATCCTCAATACCTCCATCTCCACGTCCTCCTTCCCTGTTGGATGGAAGCATGCAGAGGTCACCCCTCCTCAAAAAGCCCTCTGCCGACCCTAATGACCTCAAAAATTAAAGACCCATCTCCCTGCTACCGTACCCTGCCAAGGTCATTGAAAAATTCATCAATCAACAACTCACCGAACACCTAGAACAAAACCACCTGCTAGATTTCTCACAATCAGGATTTCGAGCTAACCACAGCAGGGTGACCGCATTGATTGCAGTCATAGACAAAATCAGAACCCTCCTCAACCTCGGCTCATATCTTACTGGAGCTCTCTGTGGCTTACAACATGGTCTCTCACCACATGCTCCTCAAGAGACTCCACAACATTGGTATTCAACAAGATGGCCTGAAGTGGATTGCCTCCTTTCTCTCAAGCTGCTCAAAAAAGCATCCGCCTTCCACTCTTCACCTCCGTAACCAAAACCATCATCTGCAGCATACCCCAAGGATCTTCCCTCAGCCTCACCTTATTCAATGTCTACATGACCCTCTTGCAGACATTATCGGCTCCCACAGCATCACTACAATCTCCTACACGGACGACTCCCAAATGATCTTATCTCTCACCAAAGACCCACACAATGCCAAAAGCAGCTTCCACAATGCCATGAATGATGTAGCCGCATGGATGAAAGACAGCTGCCTCAAACTTAACACCGACAAGACTAAGAACCTGATCTTCAGGAGAAACACCAACATCTGGAGACAAAGCTGGTGGCCGGGGCAACTCGGGCCGTCTCCCACCCCATCGGACCATGCTCAAAACCTCTGCTTCATCCTAGACAACCAACTAATGCTGAAACGTCAAGTGAACTCAGTAGCCTCCTCCTGCTTCCCCCTACTCTGAATGCTCAGCAGAACCTTTAAGTGGATCCCCACCGACGCAAGAAAAACAGTCACACACGCACTCATCACCAGCTGCCTCGACTATGGCAATGCTCTTTATGCCGGGATCCCCTCCCAGGTATCAAATTTCTACAGACCCTACACAGCACTGTGGCCAGACTCATCCTGGATCTTCCTTGACGTTGTAGCATCACCCCCACCTCAGAGACCTTCTTTGGCTCCCAGTCCAGAAGAGGTGCCAATTCAAAATCGTCACTCTGGCCTACAAAGCTCTACACAATCAAGGACCATCTACAACAGCCACAGACTTAACCTCAACATCCCCTCAAGATAGCTACACTCTGCAACACTGAAACTCACACACCTCCCCCACATCCATCACACCCGCAGCGGTGGCTGATTTTTTTCCTACATCGCAGCCAAGTCCTGGAACGACATACCCCTGCACCTCAGAACACCTCCTTCCTTAGCAGTGTTCAATAAATAGCTCAAGACATGGCTCTTCGACTGAGACACAGCACCCTCAGTGCCCAGAGACCCTTAGAAGTGATAGTTTCCACGCTTTACAAATCTCTGCTTGATTAATTGTATTTCCTTTTTCAGTTTCCTTATCTCACGGATGGAAGTTCTGCATTTATTCGTATTTCTTCAGGTACTAACCCATTGGGAAAACTCCCTTCTCTGTGGTGAAATCACTATTCATGGCTCTTGTTAATCTCCTAAACCTGACCTAACTTGCAAATTGCTTTGTACACCTGCTTCAATCATCCCTTTTTGTCTTGCTCTATTAAACACTGGAAGTTATGTTATTTGAACATACACTTTTTTTGTAGTCATACCCAAAGGCACATATACCTAGAACAGTTCAGAATGAAGAAGATAGGGTATCAGAAAGAACAATTTGTTAATACCTTTTCATGTTTATAATGCTTGTCTCAAAGAGAATTAGAAATGTAATGCAAATAGGAGAGAGGAACGTGTAGAAAAATAGAGTATGTTTGGCAAGTGGAAACAAGTTGTTTGTATTTTTAGTATTGGTGCGCAAATGTTATTTTCAGCTGGTGAAGTTTTACAAAGTTCCCAATTTTCGATCTTCTCAATGTTAACCTAGTTACATTGGCCCGCAAAAAGTGTTTATCCTCATAGAAAGAGAATTTTCACTGAATAGCAAAATAATTTTCACTTCAGACGAATTCACCTACGCACTGTATTTCCCTTGTACTTCATCTTTTTGATGAGTTTTAATGTGCAAAATGGTTCTACAGAGGAGAAGAATAATAGGGTCCCATTCTGAGAGGTAATTCCAAGGTGCAGGAATAACACAGAATCCTAGATCATACTCAAAGAGGCCCTTGAGAAGTGAGATTTTACCATAGGAATCGGTGTTTCCTCACCTGATTTCAGAAGTAATTCTTCATTTGTCTGCTGTTCTCACCCAAGTTTTTTGGCAGGTTTTTGCTTTTTTGCCCTAGAACTGTATGGGAGGTAAAAGCAGAAAAGTGATTTTGCCGCATCAGTTGTCATTTCCAATTCTGTCAGCAATGGGAGTTGACAATAAAGGCTGGAATTACAGCCCATGTGAAATGAAGGACTAATTGTTTTTTGCAAATATATCTTGTGCAAAAACATTTAATTAGTGTTGAATATAGTTGTATGTGGGATACACTGTCACAAAAGTCATGATTTTCCACGGATGCTGCATAGTGAAACAGTTTTCAAAGTTTGCAAAGACTTCCATGATAGATTCACAGTAAATCCCAAACTTTGTAATTTGGCACCCTCACCCTCGTCAGTTCCAGGAGGATTTTCGGAGGTTGGGCTGCCTAGAACAGTGATAAAACAAACCAAGGAAGTTCTTCTGATTAATTTCAAGTGCAAACTTGGGCATTATTATGGATACTGTAGGAGCACAAAAGGCATTTGCGTCTCTTTTTCTAACCACCAGAGCACTTTGACATTACATTAGGGGACTTTGGTGCTTGTGGGACTCTGTTCTAATGTGGGTTGCGTTGCATACATTATATACCCATGTAATACATCCGCCTGCGAGATGAATTCTCCCCCTTTTTAGTTCAAGCCTACTAGGCAGCACAAACTGTTTGGTCGAAAAGAACTGTTGTCAGCTTACCGAGATCTTACATTAGGCTTGAAGCCTGCCCGCTGCTTACCATTGGTCAGCTTTACTGTCATTCCCATTTGTTTGCTTACTTATTCAATGGCTTTCCTTGTCCATCTTGTACGTGTCCCTCCCCTGGAGCATAGCCTTTCTTACTTGTACCTCTCCGCTGCTCACTTTTAGGTAACTACTTTTTTTCTTTTTGCTTAAATACTCCATTAGAGTGCATGTGTGTTTTGCGCTCTCCACCCAGTGTGCTGTTTCTTCCTCTGCAGCTTCCCTTACTAGCTCTGCGAGTCAATGTACTTACCTTCCTGAACACACTTTGTTATCCAATCATTATTTATTTCTCGCCGTGTCCCCACTCTTCATTTTTTTTCACTGCCTGTCTCTGTCACATACTAGTTCCACACTCTCTCCCGAAACATCCAGCCTGGAGAGACACGCTCGTCTGCTTTTATGCCACACAGCAACTATTAGCAAAGGGTTGTTTTGCGTGCACCACGGCACAGAAACATGCTGTATTTTAAAAATACTTACACCTTTCCCTCCCGTCAGTAGGCAAAGGGCTTCAGTCAGGTTTCTGAATGCGTATTACAGCTTTACCATATCAGTTTAGAATTCTTGCTTGTATGCCATTTTATATTTGCCTATAGCTCTAGATCAGGGATTATCATCCTTTTCTTCAATTAGAGCTACCTATGTTCACTGAAGATCATCCTGAGCTACTATTTTTATTAGTGGTGTCATAGTGGCCATATCAAGGCTACATTAAAGATCACCCCATGCAGGATTAGCATTAGGGATCACGGCAGTTCATCAGGCAGGATTGCCAGCAGTAATATAAAAAAAAGGCTATATCACTGCTTAATGCCTCTGCATGGGTAATATACCACTACCATAACTGCAATGCCACTAGCGCCAAGGTAACAACCTAAAGCTATTCTGACAAATAGGTCTCCCTAAAGCCAATCTGAGTAATGGGGCCCGTATTTATACTCCGTTTGCGCCGAATTAGCGTCGTTTTTTTCGACGCAAATTTGGCGCAAAACTAACGCCATATTTATACTTTGGCGTTAGACGCGTCTAGCGCCAAAGTATGGGCAAATAGCGTCATTTTTTTGCGTGAACGCCTTCCTTGCGTTAATGAGATGCAAGGAAGGCGTTCCCGTCTAAAAAAATGACGGCGACGCAAATGCGTCGTATTTATACTCCCGGGCAAAAATCACGCCCGGGAGTGGTCGGGTCAAAAAACCCCGCTTTTGCGCCACTTTTAAACGCCTGGGTCAGGGTAGGCGTTAAGGGGCCTGTGGGCTCAAAATGAGCCCACAGGTGCCCTCCCCTGCCCCCAGGGACCCCCCCTCCCACCCTTGCCCACCCCAGGAGGACACCCAAGGATTGAGGGACCCATCCCAGGGACATTCAGGTAAGTTCAGGTAAGTATAATTTTTTATATTTTTTAATTTTTTTTGGTGGCATAGGGGGGCCTTATTTGTGCCCCCCTACATGCCACTATGCCCAATGACCATGCCCAGGGGGCATAAGTCCCCTGGGCATGGCCATTGGGCTAGGGGGCATGACTCCTGTCTTTACTAAGACAGGAGTCATTTAAATGGCGTCTGGGCGTCAAAACAAATGGCGCAAATCGGGTTGAGGCGATTTTTTTGCCTCAACCTGACTTGCCCCATTTTAAGACGCCCTAACGCCATTTTCCCCCTACGCCGGCGCTGCCTGGTCTACGTGTTTTTTTTCCACGCACACCAGGCAGCGCCGGTCTGCTAGCGCCGGCTAACGCCATTCCATATATACGGTGCCCGCATGGCGCTTCAGAATGGCGTTAGGCGGCGCTAAATTTTTTGACGCTAAACTGCGTTAGCGCAGTTTAGCGTCAAAAAGTATAAATATGGGCCTAGGTATCTCTAAAGCCACACGATTTATAACTCAAATATGAGCTTTAAATATCTAGTTGGTAATTCAGCCTTTGTTGTCCAAACATCAGCTTATGAGTTCTGAAAGTACACACATTTTCATCTTGAGTATACACTTTTCGATTTTGTTGTACATATATTAATTCAACCAAGCATAAGCTGCTCATTTAGTAGGCTGGGCTGCACACAGGAGAGCTACTTTTAGGTAGTTGGAGTGCTACTAGAAGCTCATCAGCCATTAGTTGGAGAAGCCTGCTCTGGATGTTGGGACTTACTACGACGAGATGCTCAACTTGCTTACATAGAGATATGTGAATACCTGGCATAAGGGTTACTGGATTTTTAGCATTAACTTTCGGCAGGTGATGTGAGTGGTCTTTAGACATTGAAAGTATTTTTTTAATAATGTTTTTTCCCTTTCCTTGGCCTTATGTTTCCGGTGAAGCTATTTACATTTTCTGCGTATGTAACAAGGGATTTATTAAAAATGTCTCCATGCGCATATTTAAGTGCATTATGTGAAATGGTGCCAGTACAGATAGCCGCAATCTTTATTTCATTTCAGAGCGCCATGCAGACTGCAGCAGTACTTCTCGTGTCTTTGCACTTGAAATGTCAGCGCCCAGCCAATAGAGTGCCCAGCATCTGTTTTACTGCGACATCAAAGTGCAGTTAGGCACTGAACACATGCTTTCTTTACAAGGCATTTGATTATTAGCAAAACAATGTGGTTGTTAGAGGTAAAAGCTTTGTCAGATAAAAAATGTGCTCCTGAAGTTCCTAAGAAATCACGCTTTTACCCAGTACAGACAGAAAGCCAAGTGTGGATTGAAAATGACTATTTTTTTTCTTTTTTTGCAAGGAGGAATTCATTTTCCACAGAAAAACATAGGAACCAGATAATGCAAGTTCAACGACTTTCAACACTCTAGCATAATTTACAAAATGATTGTAAAATATGTCAGAAATAATATTTGCAGATTTTTCTCACATATTTTCTCAGAGGTCTGGTAAGTGAGTTTATGGAAGGAGTCCGAGGTGTTCCTTTCGCTGGTCACAGCACAGTCTCCCACCGGCTTCTGGGTCAGCGTGTGCAGCCAATTCCTGAATTGCTTTCAAGCACACAATTATGGAAAAGCAAACGTTGGAAAATACAGTTCTTCAACTGACTATAAAATCGTTTTTCTATTTTAAAGTCGATCTGATATGATTTCTTAAAGGCTTTTGTTGGCAGTTATGTGACTTCCGGGTCACTTAGTTTTTCCATTTATCAGTGAGTTCATCGTGCGTTTTCATTCAGTCATCCTTCAGAATTCTTTTTGCTCATTTAAAAACTTTCGGTAAAGCCAGAGGCAATGCTGTAGTGGGGTGAAACCTTCACTGCAAATAGGAATTGAAGTACTAGCACAAAGCACTTAGGGGGTGGGAGTGGGGGTTCTAAATCCCAAATGAAGGATTATTTTTGGTCATAACGTTCTAGAAGACTGCGGGGAATTTTCTTTTTTCTTTGGTGGTAATCTGTTATAGTATTGTGGTTTAAATATATATATATATATATATATATATATATATATATATATACTTCTATATCACACAGGCAAAATTGGTATTGTGCTGGCAGGCTCTATACCACCACGGCGCACAGTGAAATATGCATGCACCGCAGGCCTATTTAAAATAGGAAGAACACTTTCCTCACAATCATGAAGAGACTGACACTTTACGAGCACTGTGCTCAACATATTTCAGCTCTCGCTTAAGCCTTGATCATGAGATACATCGCCATTTTGAAAAATGGACAATATAGAACAACACTTATAAAAGTAAAAAGACTAGTAGGAAAATCCCCACACTATAGGGAATGCTTCTCACCGTCAACCAGATTAATATTTTACATGCTGAAATGAGACTTGTAATGCCAGGATTTGCCAAATATAACAATTCTTAAATGTTAAAATTTTTAATCTTATCTTTCACATCAAACCCCAGTAGGCACAGATTTAATCAACTATAGAGCCCATCCTAAAAATAGGAAATCTTTAAACCTTAAAGAAGTATGCAAGGGATATTCTTAGTACCATGTTACTGATTAAGAACCGATTAAACAATCACAATCAAAATAATGCAGGCTAAACAGATCTGGCTGTTGCACAGAATCATAAATGTGTATATATTTCTTCTTCATGGTTCAACCCTCTTGGATCCTTGCAATCCTACATTAAAATGGCACAAGATTCTGGTCTACACAGTTATTTTTCAGGATCATCCCCTCTTCTGCTATTGGGGACACTGTCTATCAGACTGTATTGGAGTAACTCAGCTACCCAACCATGAATCTCAAAAAGATGTCTTAAGATTGGATAACTGCTGCCTTATTTATAATTAATATGAAATGTTGGAGTATTCTCTTTGGGCTGGTAAAATAATACTCCCTATGTAGATCTCAGTACAGGGACATTTCAGCATGAACACCCCAAATCCACTTTTGCATGTGAGATGGTTCTTAATTTTAGCCCATTTGTTGTATGGAGTAATAGGTTTCATTATAATAACCCTGAACCTACATGCCTTGCATTTGCTGAATTTGTAAAAACCTTCCCTATGTTTCAGTCACCTTTAGTCTTTCTTTCCTGTCACAATATCACTTCTCACTAAAGTATCTCTCATAGATCGTTCTCTCCTGAATGTAATCAGTTGTCTTCTAGATATAGATGAGACTATGACTGGATTGCCTCTCAGCAGGTGCCACTGTTTCCCAAATATCATTCCAAAGTGTGCATGATGTCCTCCCACCAGCCCCTATGCAAATTCGCATAACTGGAGGCAAAGCAGGTGCCCATCACTGTACCACATTGTTGCTCTAACAAATCATTGGGAAAGAAACAGAAGTTTTTTGTTAGACATGACTGAATCATTTTTAAAGGTATACCTGTATACTGATAGAATTTGAAGGGTCTCACTCTTAAGAAATGTCTGATAACTTGCAAGCTGTCCTTATTATGTATGCTGCTATATAAAGCAGAACCATCCAGTGTCATCAATAGAATATCCTGTTCCTGTTCAATATCAAATACTCTTTTGAGGAAATCTGTGGATTCTTTAATTTAATGTGTGATGGTAAGTCTGATACCAAAAATCTTTAAAATTAATCTAAATATTGAGAAGTGTTTTCAAAATGACTTTCTTGGGCTGCTTTAATAGGTTTACCTGGGGGTACTTTAGAGTCCTTATTTTGAGAATCAGATAAAATATCAGGAGTTTGGGATGATCAACCCTTAGGAATCTATATTTATCTGCATTATCAAACCATGATCTTTCTAAAACAGTAGATATTT
Organism: Pleurodeles waltl; assembly: GCF_031143425.1. Classification (NCBI taxonomy): domain Eukaryota; kingdom Metazoa; phylum Chordata; class Amphibia; order Caudata; family Salamandridae; genus Pleurodeles; species Pleurodeles waltl. The sequence continues at coordinate 816,343,905 of NC_090448.1, forward strand.
ATGAAAATCTTCCTTGACTTTTAATATTTCCTATCTACTTTTTTGTAGCATGAGGTATCACTTAGGTGTTTATAAGCCTCTGTCATGTACATATCCGTAGTACAATATTACCTCCTTTATTAGAGCTGCATACCTTACTATTCTCATTGTCTCAGATTTTCTCAGTAGTTGATTGATGTATTTTGATAAATTCACTCTGGTAAACAGTTTCCTTACTCAGTGCAATCTGCATATCCCCTAGTTCTTTGGCTAATGAAAGCTGATCTAACAAATTATGTGGGATGATAGGAACACACATGGATTCTGGTTTGAAATGTTTTCCCCCTTCTTCAGATGTATGGACATTCAAAACCTTCAGTATTTCATCATCAGTCACCACCTTTCCATCACCATTATTCTCTTGTTCTGACTCCAGTAATTGCCTCCCTGTATCAACATCCCCAATCAACAAATTAGTATTTTTTTCATCTGCATTCATGGGCAGAGGGGTGACCCTTCTATTGTTATTTATAGCAAACACCTGTGGCAATATAAGTTTCCGTATAAGTCTAAATAAGTAAATTCTGGTCTGATTATTTTATTATCTCACTCTTTTAGAAGGAAAGGCTTTTTTGTAATGTCGCCCAACTATTTATTACTTATGTATGGTGTCTGAAGAATTAGTATTTTGCAGGGTGGGATCTTTTTTTAAAATGTTCAATATGTTGACGTAATTCTATGAATTGTTAATTTTTATATTTTTAATCACGTATATAGGACTTTTCATTATTTTATATTTTTTAAGAATTATATATTTGTGTACTATGCAAAAGGGGGGACATCAGGAAGAGGTGGAACAACCTACAGGGGAAGGCGCGTTCCATGCCATCCAGGCACCAGATAGCCATGCAGAAGACTGGAGGTGGGCCTCCATCTCCTCCCCCACAGTTTACATATTGGGAGGAGGAGGTCTTGGACATACTGCATCCTGAGAGCCTGGCTGAAATACCTGGTGGACTGGAGTCTCGTAAGTACCCACAACATTCATATCCACTTAGCCCAACTGCCCTCTCAGCCCTACACAGGCTGGTCAGGCTGGTCAGATCACTATGAGTCCCAGAATGCACCAACCCATCATTGTTAGAACCTGGATTGTGCACATATCATCAGATGTTATGCATGTATAACCAAAGTACTGGCTACACCATCTAGATTGTTCTAGTGAGGAACAGCACATGGCAGTGACAGCAGCTCAGTGGCCATTCACAATGGCCACAGATCACAGATACTAATCAAGAAATAGCCAGATCTAGGTTGGAAAGGAAGATGGCAGAGTCAATGCACATTTATAACACATACTTATAGGACAATTTCCCCTGCATACTCACATACTGTGTTCCCATTAGGACGACATTGTGCGTTGTGCAGCTTTTATGTGTGACATCTGGCAAGCCTGTCTCTACACTAGGTAACATAGCCAAACAGTCATGTCACATTTGAGACATTATCAGATTGCATCTGCACTAAAATTTGTATCCAATAAGTATGACGGTTCCCAACACAGAGTAAGAGAAACAAGTCACAGACTTGTATGTACATTTAAGGTATGCTGTGCAGCAGCTGTTAATGTCATTGCAGGTATTCATGTCAAGTCACTGTCTGCATCTCACAGAAAAGCAACCAAACACATATTCTAACCTGAACTCTGTGTCTCACTCCCGCCACAGGTTACCTTGCCATTGCCATCATGGAGCGGATACCTGGGGCTGTCAGTCCCCCTCAGGATGAAGGCCCCAGTGAGGACAACACCCTTGGATGTCTGGACACTGAAGAACAACCTGGCCCATCTGGGACATCTGGTCGGCCAATGACTCTCAGCCGCAACCTGCCCACATCAGCACTTCCCAACACTGTTACATCAACTTCACAGGCATCCATTCACCCCCAAACCTGAGTCCCAAGCACTATTCAATCTATTGTATGCCCCACTGTACAGGTACCTGAATCTAACCTTGCCGCCCTTGACAATGATGGACTTGCAACCACTGGAAGTGGACATACTGTGCCAGGGGTACAGGCTCGTGGGTCTAGGGTGTGTGGGGTGGATGCTGTGGGCCAGAGGATGGGGCCTCAAAGGGACACAACTTACCAGGAAACTATCTGTCAAATCTTGGGAGCTTACCAAGACAATATGGGCCAAATCATCACCATGTTGGGAAAAAAAGAAAAGCTGCAGAGGGAACACCACCAGAAAGTCATGCAGCAGTGGCAGGCACAAAATGCACACATGGCTACCATTTCAAGGGTGCTTAGGGACATCAACACCACCCTGTTTACCTTCTCCACACAACAGTAGGCCCCTTCCACTAGCAAAGTTAGATCTGCCCCTTATACATCTGCGGCAGCTAGTGGAAGGGAGGCCCTGCTAGGGGAAGGCCATGCCTCAGACATCCCTCTCTCTGTAGTTGAAGAAACCCCCACAAACGTGGAGGTCCATCCAGACATCCAGCAGTAGCAGATACCAAGACCAAACCCACTGCCAGGAAGTGAACCTCTCATGATTTGTCTCCCTTGTGTGCCACTGATACACCCTGTTGACTATTCTGAAACCAAACTCCATTTTCCCATGGTACAAGGACACTGAACTTGTGTACCCAACTGGTGTAGCAGCTACCCTGAAGAAATCATCCACCATGACTTGACCCATCACTTTAATGTTCATTTATCTAGTATTTTTTATCACCGATAGTCTTTTGAAAGCACAATAAATCACACTTTAATACAGCAAATAAGAATGTGTCCTTTACAGTCCATGTACAATAGCCATGCGTGCCAGCTGTGGACTGGTCATGCCCCCTGTATCGAACAGTCAGTGTAATGCTCATCATATGTAGGCTCCGTCAGCATGAGACACATTACAATAGAAATGTCAAAGGACAGATGTCTAAGAGGTTGAAATCCAGGTTCACACTATTATGTAGTCAGTATTGCATTCAGAAAATAGAGCATGACAGAGAGTACCATCTGGATGTAAGCTGTGGTGTAACAAAAAAGCACATTCACAGGTTACAGATGTCAGACACATGGTAAACAATCTACAAAGTTGGGGAACACAGATATGTCTTCTGTATTACCATGTATAGGCTCTTCAAATACCCATACAATAGCTATTAAATCACATATCCCATGGAACACACACAGATCATTACAGAGGAACCCAGTACTGAAGACATACACTAACATTGGCTCCATACATGCAGGATTGTCACTTACCTATGTCAGTATACAGTTACATGCACCTTGGACTTCAAAGTTAAAACATAAACACAACTAGGTACCATGGCCATTACAAAGTAGTCCACCCATTGTGAAGCGAGAGGCCGTGATCCAACCTTCACACATGTGCTAGAAACTTCACCTGACACGTTATACACCATTTTACATCCTCCTCAACCCCACAGGTGAAAGAAAAGGACTAGGCATTTACCACCCCACTTTTATGAAGAAAAAACTATCAAGGTACCACCCCACTGAAACTAATCTCATATTACCAGGTATCTGTCAGTTACATCTCTCATGCCTGACAGCAATTCCCATTGGCTTCTGACACAGTATACCTCAAGCCTAGGTTGCAGAGCCAAACAGGATCTACCTAAATCAGCGAGTGAAAGGAAAAGAGGATAGGAAATTGCACAAAACATACCTCACATAAGAGAAGTCTTTACCAGAAGTGTATGTTAGCATCTGCTGTAACAATACACGAGAAAGCAGAACAATCAGACCTCTACACATTACAATCTATCAGTCTGCATCCACAACTCACACATAGGCATTGGAGCTCATTACACCCCCACAGATGAAGCAAGAAAGGAGGTGTAATGGCAGCCATCTACTTCTGGTTGTACACATTCTTCACAACAAAAGGTCCACTTCACATACCTGTAGGTCAGTTGAAGTACTGATTGATGAGATCTGACCTAGAGTAACCTGATCCCTCTTCCTCTGGCTCTTCATCACTTGCCATGTCAGCATTTCCAGCCACAGGTCCATCTGCCTCCCCCTCATCTGCTATCAATGGTATCTTACATCTCAGGGCTAGAATGTGGAGCATGCAGCAAGCATCGATAATGTGGCATACTTTGTGGGGCGAGTAGAGAAAGGCTCCTTCAGATAGGTCCAGGCACCTAAATCTTGCCTTCAGGAGCCTAAATGTTCACTCTATTACACACCATGTCCTCCCGTGGGCATCATTGTAATGGCGTTCCCCTGGTGAGGTTGCTACCTTACTGATGTCAACAGCCAAGGATAGCCTGAGTCACCTGTGAACACAATGGTTAAATGCCACAAACCTGTATGTGGGACTTGCTATATTGTGATGACAGAAGACATAAATCACAAATACACATTACAATGGAAACTTACCAACCAGCCAGGACCTATCTGTGTGGAATTGTTTCATTAGCTGTGGGATATTGCTGTTCCTCATGATGAAGGAATCATGCACAGAACCTGGATACTTGGTTGTGACTTGTGAGATGTACTGGTCTGCCAGACACATCACCTGAACGTTGATTGAGTGGTAGTTTTTCCTGTTCCTATTCACCTGTTCATTGGCACTGGGAGGGACCAAGACTATATGGGTGCCATCAATGGCTCCTACCACATGAGGAATGTGTCCCATCTCAGAAAAGTCTGCCTTCACATAGGCCAAATCTGCTAGAGGGGAAACCTAAAGTATCTGCCCAGGTGTCTCAACAATTCACACAGTACATCCTTCAAAACCAGACTGAACATGCCTTGAGACATCCCTGCTGTTAGAGCCACTGTATTCTGAAAGGAGTGTTTGGCCAGGAAGTATAGCTCTGACAAGACTTAAACGATGGGAGGTATGCCATAGGGATTGCGAATGGCAGGCATCAGATCTGGCTCTAACTGAGAACAAAGATCCATGATGGTATGACGATTAAGACGATATGTCTGGATGACATGCCTTTCCTCCATGGTGTCTAGGTCTACTAGTGGACGGTACTCTGGTGGTTGTCTCTCTCGCCTTATGGCAGGATCACTATGTGAAGACAAGTGAACATAGTATGAGTAATGCAGTACGCACTCATCATGTAAACTTTGTTTAGTTCCTCACACCTAACATCTGTAGAGGACGCCTAGCACATCTGACATATACAGTACAGCCCATAGATATGCATGCAATTACACCCCTCTTGGTGCACATTGACAACTATGACAATGGGATTGTACATATGATACTACTGTAAGAGTATATATGTGTGTAAGACTTAGCTGTACTGCACTAATCACACATATTTTTCAATTTGTTCTATATTTTTCCGAGGACTAAGAAACTTTGAGTAGTGGACATAGCTATCACCATATTTTCTCACTCAACACAGCTTTTACTTTACATGTGCACAATATGTGACCCAATCATGATGGCACTGCATACAGATATATAGCACTTTAGGAGAGTAAGTAAATGACGCAGATTAGTAAACACTTCCATCCATTAAATGTGCCCAAAATGGCAGGCACCTGGCCTTCTGTACTTGACAGATAGAAGTGACCTAAGTCTGCCAGCGGAAGTCATCATGGCAGTAGGCAGTCGCAACCGCCATGTAAATTGCCATTGGAAAACATTGCTGCCTTTGCCGGACTTGGGCCAATGGCGATGTACGCCTTCGGTGATGGTCATGTATGTGGTGCCCGTGACTGCCATCTTCTGCACTGTTGCTCAATTGACTCCTTGACACTGTTGCCAGCTAGACCTCCACGACTTGAGCTGCTGAGTTCTGCCACTGTGAGCCATCATGCCACATCCTGCAGGTGATAGGTCCCCTGCCTTCACCTCGGAAGAGCTTGAAAGGCTAGTGGAGGAGGTCCTACACCTGTATGAACAGCTATATGGGGCACCAGAGGAGCAGGTGAGTCCAATGTCCTATCCTTGTGTGATAGGTGTTCTGTGTGATGTTGCACCAGACATGTGAACTTGTAGAGGTGTAGATGCATGCAGATGGCATAATGTGTAGGCGTGTGTGCAGAGACGATGGGTATGTGTGCCTACTTGTTGTGACTGATGTGTACTGACCACTCTTACAGGTATGGCATATGTGTACATGACTTTCTCCGTTTGTCTATGTCATCCATGCAGGTCAACACCCATCAGAAGGAGGGGATTTGGCATGCCATCGCCAAGCAAGTGCAGACCCGGGGAGGGGGGGGTCCACAGCCACCAGATAACTCCTTGTGGAAAGCAGTGGGAGGACCTGAGATGCTGGGCCCGGAAGGGGTTGTCCTCCTGATGAGGGAGGGGTGCCCATCAGATCCTGACCCCCTCCTAATGGCCGCTTCTTGGCGGTGGCCTACACTGAGGTGGATGAGCATTTGAGGGCAGCACAGCAGCCGCAAGGGGGTAAGTACTAACTGACTCCATGCACTTTCCTCTAGTAGTTTGGTGTTTGCTGTCACCCTTTTGCAGCTGTGACACTGTAGTAGGTACAACATGTATGTTGACTACTGGGAATACATAGTACTCAAGGTGCCTGAATAAAAGATGGAGATCTGGTCTTAGGGATGTGCATGTGGATGTTTAGGTCACCTGTGTCAAGGAATATCTATGTGGAGATGCACATTTGACAGTGCCACATATGATTCTACCAAGCCATATATATTTTTGTAAGATGCTGTATCATCCTACCCATGCAGTAGTCCCAGGTCCATTAATCAGATTATATATTAATGTAGCTCTAAAGTGTCAGACCACTCCCATTTGTACAGATCAGCTGTATGTGCTACATAGGCCCTGACATATTAGGTACAGGACCTAGTTAACTTGTGTCCTGGTACAGGTATTGACTCCATACGAGGCTGGCTTCTCGTTGAGTCAATAGGTATGGCCAGTATTGGACTGTTCAAATGGGTTTGTAGAGGTGCCCCCATTGTCTCTTCATATTCATACTATGGAGTATGTGAATGTTGTAACGGAAGGACATCCAACTATAGGAGTCTGATGTTGTCTATTTGCCTTTACCATGCATTTCCATGCCATTGACATGTGGACAAATCACTTTTATTCCAATGCCTTTGTTGTAGAGGAGGTAAGTGGCTAGGCTGTCCTACCCTTTGCCAATGTGCAATGTCCATGCTAGATGTTCCAATGCTCTACCAAAAAGACATACGGTATTATCTGCATACATCATGTCTCAATGGCTACTTGGGGACAGATCTTTTGGAGTGGGACAATCATTGCTACCCTTCGCCTAGCTGATGTGGTCAGTTTGGACAGGAATTGATATTGGTTCACCTCATGTTTCAAGATTTTATGGTTTATTGTACTACTATTTCTCATACAGTTGTTGTTGTGGGATATGTTGTCAGTGCAATGGCAGTCGTGCAGGTGCTTGTGTACATCATGTGTACATGTCTTCTTAGAGGGATATGTGTGTTGTCTGGACTTAGCTAGTGGACATCACATCAGGATTGCTGTGAGTGATGTAGGTGTACTCATGTTGTAATGTTGTGGCTCTGAATCTGCATGCCGGGTGGAATGTAATGTGCTCTTCTAGGAATTATTAGGCTGTCCATTGTCTAGTAGTTTTAACTATGCTCTCTGTGATTGTCATTGGATGTCTCATGTGTGCTAGGTAGGCCACAGCAGCAGTACAAGCATTTATGGTGTAATAGGGAATGCCTGTGAATAGCAACTGCAGCTAATCCTCTAAGATTTGGTAAATGTATTGACATAGCTTTTCTCCAGACATGGAATATAAACATGTAATGGCCACTGTATGGGACTGTCACATGTTCTGTCTTCATCAGAGATTGTTGTCAGTGTGTCATTTATGTACAGAGGGATTAGCTAAGCATGTGATTGGATTTGCAGGTGCTGTGTCGTTTGTGAAGAGAGTTACAGCGGCGGCTCCTTTGCTATGGCGGAGGAGCGTCACACCCGTTAGCAGCAGAAGCTGCAAACTTTTCACTATGTTTATTATCCTTTTGTTGTGAAATGAGCCGGGCCATGTGGGATGACGGGGATGAGGGAAGTGCACTGTGCACTCCCCTAGAGTGCACTTCCCTCAGTGCGCATGTGTGTTTGGCTGGCTGTCTCGGGCTGACCAAACACACATGCGCACTGTTCTCTCTCCACCGGGCACTGTGTTGCCAGGCTGGAGAAAGCAGGCACAGGCTCCAGTCTGCCTGGAAGCACCCTGGCTGGGCACTTCCAGCCAGTCCTAAAGCTGCTCTGAGCAGCGTCAGGATTGGCTGCAGGACAGGCTGCCTGCAGTGACAAGGGAAAGAGGAGCGGTACGGCAGCAGAGCAGGTGAGTTTTTATGTTAATTTTTTTTTTTTTAATTAAATGTCCCCCCTTCAGAGTGCAGCGAGCCGCAACTGGAAAGTTGTCTTTACTTGTATGGAGCACGAATTATGTTCATGGACTGGGCAGGTTTAGAATCATATTAGGCATGATATGGTGTTATCAGCCAACTCTATTTCTTTAAAGTGATAAGACTATGGAAAGTGATGAGCTGGATGAGGATGATAAATCAGCTTTATCCAGGGCATGTTGAGCATGCTGACTGTGAGTTACAGGTGATTTGATGGGATGCTCCAGTAGTGGTCCATTACATGGATTATGATGTCGGTGGGAGATGACAATGGGGTAGATAGGCACCTCTGTCCCTGGCCCAGTCAGCCCCGCTGCCCTCAGTGAGGAGGCTATTTACCTCCTGAGGTCGATCTCTGTGGGTCAGTCGACCATTGTGAATGCCATCCAGGGACTGGCAACTCAGGTCCAACAGAGTAATGTGTTCCTGGAGGGCATTCACGGTGCACTGACTGGCCTACAGAGATCCTTTCAGGCTCTGGCCTCCACACTGACAGTGGCCAGTCAACCTTTGTCTTCCATCCCCTCCACCTTCCTCTGCCTAATCCCAAATCCATGTTCCTTACCCCGCCACAGCACAAAAACAGACAAGCCTGCATCCACCTCAACATCAAAGGGTAGCGCAAACAAACACAAACACCACAAGACCTACCAGAGGCACGTACAGAAGCAGCGTCCGCCTGCAGACACATCAACAGTCACTACCTGCCCTGACACCCCACCACCCCCAGCATCACAGACACAACACCTGACACACCTGTAGTCACCACACCAACATTCACCGATCTAGCCACAACACCAATCCTACCCACCATCAGCACACCCTCAGACATCCTCCCCAGTCACCACATCTGCAGACACCACAACCACAGACATGCCTACATGCAGCGCATCCACCATGCCTGCAATCATCACCTCAACAGTCACCCATCCACCACAGCATCTCCTAGCACCTCCACCCCCTTACTCCTGAGACACATAAATGCCCACACTCACCCACCCAACAGACACCCAGCACCCACAAGCATACCTTGCACACACATGGACCCAAGACATCCGCCAAAAGCCCTTAGACAACACTCCCTCTCCCTCCACACCCAAACCCTTTTGCCATGACCATCCCCTTGCGTCAAAAGAAAGCTTTCCTCTTGGAGTTAAACCTTTTGCCTACTCCTCTCCCACCCCATGAGTCCCCACAACGATCTGTGTCCCTCCCCAAGTCCAGCCCTTCCACCTCCAAGTCCTCCTCTGCCCCCCTGCATGTATCCATGCCCCTTCCCCACCAAGAAGTATACCCTTCCCAAGAGTTCCAAATCCTTCCCAAGCCTCGACCAAAGCCCCCCAAACCCAAAACCAAAGATCCCCCTCCCAACCCTAATCCCTAACCCCCCTCCACCCCCCCTAGTCCCTGAGGTGCCTGCTTGCCTCCTTGATGCCCTTACTTGTGGAGGTTACATGGCAGTCAGGAGTCAGGTAAGGGGCACATACAAGGCATTATGTGCACTTATGGCCTTGACCTATATATATATATATATATATATATAACATTTAATATATACCTGTTGTTGATTCAAAGGTTACATCTTTGTCCTGCATTTATTTTCTTAGGGCAGTTTTGGTCTTGGCTGATTTTGTTTGCAGGTGAGTCGTGGTTGTGCTACCAGTTGTGTCTAGTCAGCATGTGTGGTTGTATACATAGCATTTGTCCCCCAATGATGGGTGTGTATTGTGTGATGCGCATGTGTATGTTGAGACATTTTGTTGTGTTGGTATTGTGTGGTGCTTGTGTTGACATGTGTTATTTGCAGTGTTGTGTGCCTTTGTGTGGTTGTACTGTGGGTGCGAGTGTGTGTGGAGATTGGTATGTCAGATCCGTTGTGATGTGTGTTTGCTGGGTATGACATATGCTGCGGTGTTCGGATGTGTGATTGTGTGTGTTCGTCCTCTGGTGTTGGTATGTTGTGCTGTATGTCTGATTTTTCAAGTGGTGGTGTCTATTTTGGGTGCTTGCCGATGCTTTGGTGGTTTTGCGGTTGCGGTGTAGGTGTGTCTTTTGGTGGTGTTGTGTGTTGTGTGTGACTGTGCCGGTGATGTGTATCTGGGGGTTGGTGTGTGTTTCAGCTGTGTGTGTGTGATGGCCATAGTGTGAGTACTATGTATTCGCGTGTGGGTATGTGCATGTGTGTGAGTGTGCGTGTTGGTGTGGGGTTACGTGTGTATGTCGCCCTCGCCACCCGTTCCCGATTGGTATGTTGTGTGTGCGTAGGTACTTTGGCCCTCATTACAACCCTGGCAGTCGGTGATAAAGTGGCGGTAATACCGCCAACAGGCTGGCGGTAACTACCGCCAAATTATGACCATGGTGGAAAGATCTCAGATAGACAGCCACTTTACCACACCGACCGACAGGGCGGAAACAACAGGCACCACGGCGGTAGCCGCCTACAGCCAGGCGGAAGTCAATGTTCCGCCCACCATATTATGAGCCCTGAAACCGCCACCTTTTCAGGGCAGTAACAACGACAGTAAAAGCCTGGTGGAAACACTGCACAGAAGGGAAAGGACTCACCTTTGGAGACACAGGGAACAACCATGACGCCATGGAGCCCGAGCTGCAAATCATTCCCATGATATTTTACATCCTGCTCCACCACGAACACCAATGACGGTGAAGACGACCACAGTGAGTACAGCCGCCTAGTACACAGGGGAGGGGGAGAGCAAAAAGAGAGTGACACACATACGCACCATACAACCCCCCCAAACATCATTCACACAATCAAATGCAGTAAGAAAACATATGGACCCCATACTCTTCAGGAATAATGCAAGGACAACACAAATAGATGAAAGGGAGTGTAATAATATAAATACAGTAAAAATACAAACATTCAGTCAAAAAGTATATACAAATGTACAGTTCAAGGGACACTGCCCAGTCCTCAATGTGCGTGGGCCACAGGGCCACATGACAGAGTCCAAGGTGCCACCTGTCTCGTGCACCAACACGAACAGAACACTGCAGGGGCATCAGTTGGAAAATAGGCAGGCACCTCAGGGGGACTGGGAACCGGGGGGGCACCTCAGCCAGCAGAAGGAACAAATCCACTGGTACTGGAGGGGGGAACATGCCCATTGCTCTGTCCTGGGGAGTGCAAGGCCACAGTCTCTCAAGTGGGTGACTTGCCCACTGGCTCTGGAGGGGGAAACATGCCTGTGCTTGGTCCTGGGGAGTGCAAGGCCACAATCTCTCAAGTGGGTGACTTACCCACTGGCTCTGGAGGGGGCATCGTGCCCTGTGCTTCTGATCCTGCTGAGGATGGGGTGAGTGAGTGTCATATCCACTGGTTCTGCTGGAGCCATCGTGCCCTGTGCTTTTGACCCTGGGGAGGATGGGGTGAGTGAGTGTCATACCCACTGGTGCTGGAGGGGGCATCGTGCTCTGTGCTTCTGATCCTGGGGAGTGCAAGGTCACAGTCTGTCAGGTGGGTGTCATACCCACAGGATTTGCAGGGAGCAGGCCCCATAATAGCCCATGGAGGCAGGTCTACAGACCGTCCTTCTGCAGTGACGGCTGCTCAGTGGTGATAGCGGTGCTTCTGATGGTGGCAGGAGTGGGGGGAAGCTCCAGCCCATCCCATGCAGCCTCGGACGGCTGCCCAATGGAGGTGGTGGTGCTGCTGCTGCAGATGGTGGCGGTTGTGGGGGGAAGCTCCAGCCCATCCCCTGCAGCCTCGGACAGCTGCCCAATGGATGTGGTGGTGGTGCTGCTGCTGGTGGGGGGAGGCTCCTACCCATCCCCTGCAGCCTCGGACAGCTGCCCACTGCTGGTGATGGTGGTGGTGTTGCTGCTGGTGGCGGTTGTGGGGGGAAGCTCCTGCCCATCCCCTGCAGCCTCGGACGGCTGCCCACTGCTGCTGGTGGTGGTGCTGCTGCTGGTGGTGGTTGTGGGGGGAAGCTCCTGCCCATCCCCTGCAGCCTTGGATGGCTGCACAACCATGGTTGGTGGTGGGGGCTCCGACTGAGTCCCAGTACCAGGCCCCTTGTCCTTCCTGCCTGCTGGTGAAGCAGCTGGGGATTGCTCCTTGCTCTTCTTTGCAGCACTTGGGGCAGGCTCCTTGCCCTGCCGGGCAGCACTTGGGGATGGCACCCCTTCCTTGAGGCTGCCTGGTGCCCTGGAACCTTTACCACCAAGAGTGGATGTGAACACTACTGAGCCCGTGGACTGGGTGGCTGAGGTGCTATCCTGGGTTTTTGTCACCCTGGCCAGACGTGAAGGATGGGGGGAGGGAGAGGGAAGAGATCAATGGTGGAGAGGAAAAGCTGCTTAGGAACATTGGGATGGGAAGAGGGAGAATGTTTAGGAGTGGATGAAGAGGGAGTGGTTGTTGGAGGGGTCTGTCTATCTGCTGTGTTTGGGTGCAGGTGCAAGGGCTGGATGCTGTTGTGAGGTGGATGGCTGTTGGGTGTCTGAGTGCTTGTGTTTGTGTACCTTGGGAGGGGGGGTGACAGACACAGTGGGAGAGGACACAGGGGACGTGTGCATGGCTGTTGTAGTGGTGTCTGCAAGTGAGGTGTGTGTTCTGCTAGGTGTGGTGGTGATGCTAGTAGTGGATGATGGTGTAGTGCATGCAAGTGTGAGTGTAGATGCAACTGGGAAGGAGGTGGAGGAGGAGGATGAGGGGGACACAGTGGAGGCAGTGGATGTTGGTATGTCTGCAACTGGATGGTGTTGGTGTGAGTGCCTGTGGGATGAAGTGTGGTGCTTTTGTTTGCCTGTGCCACTCTTGTGTATTATCCTGTGTGCTTGGGATAGGTTGGGGGTGAAGGGAATGGGATTGGGAAGAGGAAGTTGGAGGGGGGAGGGGGGAAACAGGGGCAATGCCTGCCATCAGAGAGGAGGCCAGAGCCTGGATTGATCTTTGTTGGGCTCCCAAGCCAGTGTGAATGCCCTCCAGAAATGCATTAGTCTGTTGCATCTGGGCTGCCAGCCCCTGGATGGCATTCACAATGGTTGACTGCGCAACAGAGATGGATCTCAGGAGGTCAATAGCCTCCTCATTCAGGACAGCAGGGCTGACTTGGGAAGGGCCTGAAGTGCCTGGGGCGAAGGAGATGCCCACCCTCCTTGGTGAGCGGGCACGGGCAACTCGATGAGGGGCTACTGGGAGGGCGGTGCTGGTACGGGGGTGGTGGCTGTACCTATAGCTGGGGTGGTCACAGAAGTGTCCGCCACCACCAGGGAGCTCCCATTAGAGGAGGTATCTGTGTCTGATCCGTCCCCTCCAGTCTTCGCCGTGGTGCTCCCCTCGCCCTCCGTCCCACTGATGCCCTCACCATTGGTGGACTCTGCCTCCTGGGTCCTGTGGGATGCAGCTCCCTCCGTGCCTCTGCTCCTCCGCCAGATGATGCTATTGCACATAAGGACAGGATGACAAAACAAAAAGGGGGGAAGAGACAAAGGATTCACCTGGTCATTGCCTGCACCAACACCACCGTTGGCGTACATACCACCCTCACACACAGGGAACATGCCTAAGCACTATACAATTCATTACCAGTACCAATGCGAGCCACCAGGGTATGGTGAGGGACACATGCCGCCAATTGCAGCATACCTGGGAGCCACACAGCCCTGCCCAGTAGAGGATGCCTGCAAGCTAGGTAGGAGGAATATCACATCTGAACCCTGCCCAACGTCGGACCTACTCTGTAATGTCAAGCCTAGCCTAGAGGCACCCACAGACACACAGCCACCACGCGGAGACCGCCCCACCAGGCACTGTGCTCACCCCCTTGTGGCTGCTGTGATGCCCTCAAGCGCCCATCCAGCTCTGGATAGGCTACCGCCAGTATGCGGGCCATCAGGGGGGTCAACGTTTGACGGGCACCCCTTCCTCGTTGGGAGGCCATCCCCAGCTGGGCCTCGGCTTCCATGCCCATTATCTCAGGTACTCCCACCATTTGCGAGAGTGGGTGCTCCACCTGCCATAGACCCCACGGTCCGCACGTCCTTGGTGATGGCATGCCATATATCCTTCTTTTGATGGGCGCTGACCTGCAGAGAAATACACACAGGGAAAGCTATTAGTAAGACCGTCCTTCCTGTTACACTTATGGCCCACCATACCCCTTCACATCGCCATTTGCACACACAGGGCCCAGCACACAAGCTGCACGCTGCCCAGGGGACAGCCACCAACCCCCCTACACGAGGCCTTCACACACACCACTCCAGTGCATTCATGTCCCATGCATCATGCTCACAGTGTACTCACCTGTTGGTCTGGAGGCCCATACAGCAGTCCGTACTGGGGTAGTACCCCATCCACCAGTCTCTCCAACTCCTCCGCGGTGAAGGCAGGGGCCCTTTCCCCAGTCACATGCACCATGGTAGGTCCCAGACACAAGTGACAGCAGCACATGCAATGCAGATCCTCTCCTGTTGAAGGTCAGGTAGCAAGTGAGAGAACAGATAGAAAATGGCAGTGACGTCTGCAGCGGTGCAAACCGTCACCGCTGGTGTACATCACCATTGGCCACTGTGCCCCATAGGGGCCAATATTATCCAATGAGGAGTTGCACGGCGGTTCCCGACCGCCTCCCGCAACTGCACACAACATCAGCAGAATTACCTCACTTCCACCTGTCCCTCCACACAGGACAGGCGGATGCCATTTCAGTGGGGGGGGGGCAGGCCCTGGATTATAACTGCGTCACAGTTCACAATTGGATATATAGGACAAATGCCACTTAACCATTTCAAATTAATATCATGCATTGTACCTTTGTGGCTACTATGTTCAGTTTGTCACCGGCTCCTCACACTTGTGTCCCTTAGACTGCAACCGCAGCGGATGAATAGGAGATGGTTACATACCCCCATGTACAGACCCTTGGTGGACTTGGCAACAATGGAGGACAGGCACATTATCCTCACCTATAGACTTGACAGGGCCACAATCACAGACCTGTGTGCCCAACTGGAGCCTGTCCTGATATCTGCTATCCGTCACCCCACTGGGATCCCTCCTCTTGTGCAAGTTCTATCAGTGATCCATTTCCTGGCAACTGGTTCTTAACAAGTGACAGTGGGCTTGGCAGCAGGAATGTCACAGCCAATGTTCTCAATAGCGCTGACCAGAGTGTTGTCTGCCCTGATAAAAAACACATGTACAGCTACATTGTTTTCCCCCAGGTGGAGGATTTGGCCACAGTGAAGGCTGACTTCTATTCAATGGGACATATCCCCAACATAATTGGGGCAATTGATGGAACACATATTGCATTTGTACCCCCCCCCCGGCAAAATGAGTAGGTATTCAGAAATCAAAAGAGTTTTCATTCCATGCTGAATGGCGGACCAGTATATCTCCCATGTTAGTGCTAAGTATCCTGTGTCTGTGCATGATGCCTTTATCCTGAAGAATAGCAGCATCCCAAATGTGATGGCCCAAATACAGAGGCACAGGGTGTGGCTAATAGGTGAGCCCTGGTTCCAACCCAGTGGATGTTGGTGTATGGGTATGGTGTAGGCCATATGGGATGGTGTGTGGCTAAATGTTGTCCCTCCATATTTGCAAGTGACTCAGGTTACCCCAACCTATCATGGCTACTGACCCCTGTGAGGAATGCCAGGACAAGGGCAGAAGAACGTTACGATGAGGCACATGGGCGTACAAGAAGGATAATAGAACGTACCTTTGGCCTCCTGAAGTCCAGGTTTAGGTGCCTCCATCTAACAGGTGGATCCCTGTGCTACTCACCCAAGAAGGTCTGCCAGATCATCGAGGCATGCTGTATGTTGCACAACCTTGCCTTGAGACGCCATATGCCTTTTCTGCAGGAGGAGGATGGAGATGGCCGTGTGGCAGCAGTGGACCATGTGGACAGTGAGGATGAGGAGGCAGAGGATGAAGATGAGGGCAACAGAACTGCAGTGATCAGACAATACTTCCAATGACACACAGGTAGGACAGTGTTACTTCAACTTTCATTGACATTTTCTTGTTTATCTTTGTCACTGCCATGCTGTTTTTCCCACTTCTATGCCCACTCACTGTACCCTTTGGTAACTCATTTTGCAGATGCTGGTGCCCCACTATCGCTCCTGGTGCTGCAGCCAACTACAGGTCTTCCAATGTGAACATTACTGTACATTTGAAATGCAATGTTTGAACCTGGTTAAACGCATACATACTTAAATCTTTTGGCATACTCCATACTTGTATTTTTTCAAAGGGTGTTTATTTAAGTGCTAAGGAGTAGAGGGGCAAGTGCATTGGGCTGGTGTGATGATGGAGGAAAGTCCAGTGTATAGTTCCAGTCTATTTAGTGCACAGGTGCATTGTCCAGGGGTACATAGGAAGGGGAGCAATGGCAGTTCAAGGTGGACAGGGTGACAGAGTGGGACACAAGGGTGACAATCAGGAGAGTCTGATTTCCTGGCGGGGGTCTTGTTAATAGTCTCTAGCTTCAGCCTGGATCGCAGGGAACATTTGTGGGGTGGTTCACCTTTTGCAGGGGTTGGGGTGCTGGTGGCCTGTTGGTCCTGTGGCGGGGCCTCCTGTCCACTAGCGGAAGCGGAGATGGAAGGCAGTTCAGATGTCTGGCTAGTGGCAGGGGCCCGCTGTTGTGAGGCTGCCTCCCTTATAATGTTGGCTATGTCTGCCAGCACCCCTGCAAAGGAGACCAGGGTGGTTTTAATGGCCTGCAAGTCCTCCCTGATCCCCTGGCACTGTCCCTCCTCAGCCGCCTGTTCTCCTGCACGTTGTCCAGGATCTGGCCCAGCGTATCCTGGGAATGTTAGTATGCTCCCAGGATCTCAGTGAGTGCCTCCTGGAGAGTCAGTTCCCTGGGCCTGTCCTCCCCTGGCGCACAGCAGTCCTCCCAGTTTCCCTGTTGTCCAGTGCCTCTGTCCCCTGAACCGTGTGCCCACTGCCACTGACCCAATGTCCCTGATTGTCTTGTGGGCGAGGTGTGCCCTGGGGTCCCTGTAGTGGTGGACACACTGCTGATTGACGTGTCCAGGGGACAGAGGTATGGGTACGCTGGGTGGGTGCTGTGGTGGTGTTTCCTGAGGGGGGAGGCTCTGTGGTGGTGTGTGACTGTGGCTGGGTAACCAGCTGTCCAGAGGTCCCTGATGGGCCAGGTTGTTCATCCAGATCCAGGCGACCAGAGTCACTGTCATCACTGTGGGCCTCTTCTGTGGGAGGACTGGATATTGCTGGCACCTCTTCTCCGCTGACATTGGCTGGGGTGCCTGTGGGGATGTGAATGCATTGTTATTGTTTCTGTGTGTGACATAGGCCCTCATTTCAACCTTGGCGGGCGGCAGAGGCCGTCCGCCAAGGTTGATCCGCTGGGGGCCCACCAATGCGGCTGCACTCCCGCGGGGTCTATCCCCAGCGGGGATCTCGGCCGCAACACAGGAGCTGGGTCCAAATGGAGCCGGCGGTGTTGTGGCATTGCGACGTGGTTGTAATGACCCCCATAGTGTGCATCGGTGGGTTGCCCTCTTTGGTTGTATTCGCCCTGGCAGCTTTGACTTGTGTGAGTTGGTATATGGTGGGCTAGCTGATTCTCTCTAGTGTGCATGCTTTAGTAATAGGTGTCCATTCAGGGCTGTGAGTGGTATCCATGCATTGGTGGTGCATGCAGGGCTTGGCACTGGAATGAGTGATATGTGATGCTAGGGTGTGTGGGAGGTGGTGGAGTGATGGGAGTGAGGGTGAGGGTGAGGGTATGTGATGGCATGCAGGTAAGGGGGTGATAGTAATAGAGAGTTAACTTACCAGAGTCCAGTCCTCCTGCTACTCCTTCCAGGCCCTCAGGATGCATGATTGCCAAAACTTGCTCCTCCCATGTTGTTAGTTATGGAGGAGGAGGTGGGGGGTCCACTGCCAGTCCTCTGTACAGTGAGTTGGTGTCTTGCTGCAGAGGAACGTACCTTCCCCCGTAGGTCGTTCCACCTCTTCCTGATGTCATCCCTTGTCCTGGGGTGCTGTCCCACGGCATTGGCCGTGTCCACGGTCCTCCGCCATGGCTCCATCTTCCTAGCCATGGATATCTGCTGCACCTGTGCGCCAAATAGCTGGGGCTCTACCCTGATGATTTCCTCCACCATGACCCTTAGCTCCTCCTCTGAGAATCTGGGTTGTCTCTGTGGTGCCATGGGTGTTGTGTGAGTAGTGTGGGTGAGGGTGTGTAGGGTGATGTATTATGGGTGTGTGAAGAAAGGAGCGTGTATGGTGTATAGGTGTAGGTGGTGTGTCGCTCTGGTCTTGTCTGTTGTCGTGGTGTCTGTCTCGTGCCAACGGTTTGTATTCGGAAAGGGTTGTGGATAATGTGTGTGTGTGTTTTATAGTGGTGTGGGTGTGGTGTGTGTATGGGTGTCAGGTGTGTGTAGTTTGAATTGTCCAATGTGGTACTGTTTTGTTTGTGTGTGTGTATTTTGAGCACGGCGGTGTGTACCTCCAATGGTTTACTGCCTTTGAATGTCGGCCATGGTGATTTGTGGGTGATAATGTGGTGGGCGTAGTTCTGTTGGCGTAACGGTGTGGGTTTTGATACCGCCAGTTTATTACTGACCTTTGGTGTGGCAGACTTGTGTCCGTGGCTGAATAGTAATGGATTGGTGTGTGTGTGTCATAATATGGTGAGCGGATGTCCACCAAGGTATGTTGGCGGCAGTCAGCGTATCGGTAAGTGGGATTTACCACCAATATCATAATGAGGGCCTTTGACATTATACAACAGTGACAGGTAAGTGTGTGTAGTCACGGTTGCTATAGTCGTCGCTGGTTCCGAAGTCGTTGGGGGAGCAGCAGGAAGACGTGTAGTTCTGGTTCCATGGCGAATCCAGATGAGTATGGATTCCTGAAGGTGAGTGTCTCCTTTAATACTGTTGGTTTCTGCCAGGGTTTCTGTGGTGGTGTGACTGTGGCGGAAACCTTGGCAGTGTTCAGCCTCGTAATATGTCCGACAGGAACATAGTCTCCGCCGGCCTGCAGGTGGCGACTGTCGTCGGTGGCAGCCTGACTGCACTAGCGGTGCCAGCGTGGTTTGGCAGTATTCTTTTGGGAATACTGCCATGGTCATAATTTGGTGGGCTTCTCCGCCAGCCTGTTGGCGATACGACCACCAACATGGAGGTCCTGAGACTCCAAACTCGTAATAACCCCCTTACTGTAGATTGCTGGAGGTGTCCTGATATGCTCTGCTTGAAATGATAGTAACAGCCTTGTATGGTTGTTTACTGGTAAAATTTTTATATTGTTTGAATGATGGCTTGCTCAAAAGAGTATGGTTATTTTTCAGGGTAGTAATTATTTGGTTTATATTTAATGTGGCTTAAAAGGTTGTAGTAAATGCTGCTTTGTTTATTTGGTTTTAGGGCACATATAGTGCACATATAAAAGGGATATTTGTGTTTTGATATTCACCATGGTGTATATCTAGCAGGATGGTTTGTGACACATTTTGAAGGTCCCATCCATCACCAAGGTTTTACATTGACTTAGTTTTAGTAAGTTATTTGCTGTAGAGAATATTAGGATTCATGTCTCATTGTTTAGATTATCATGTACAAGGACACATTTCTCATTATTATGTGTTATTGTTAAATATTCAGAAATGTCTATGTCTTGGTACCTTCTGGGGCAGGAGGAGTATCACAGGTGGCTTTTGTAGCTCATGCAAATTACACATTTTGGTGTAATGGATATAGGTGGTGGTTGGTGCGTGATGTGTTCAGGGACTTAAGGCTGTATATCTTTAAGTATTTTTATTGTGGGTTCCTGGGAACTAGTGCTTGTCACTCTTATAACCTGCAATACTTCCCTTACTTCAATTTCTGTCACATTTGGAGGGTGGTCGTGCTCTCCTACACAAATTACATTACCATCTTTTGTATTTGCATTCCCATAGATTGTATTACAAAAATATTTAGTACATTTCCAATTTATACTCTCTATCAGAACACTTTCTTAGCTTTAGAAATAGCCAATGTGATTTAGATTTCCTTTCTGCAAGGTAATGTATTTTGCTACCTCTGTCACTGTATCTGAAAGTACAGTAATAGTATAAATATATGCAATATTTTAAAGTTTGTATGCTTGATATTTACATGTAAAAATATGCAACTACTTCTATTTTGTATACTTACGCCATGTTCTGTTTCACACTGTTTTGTAGGTTTTCCATTGGGGGTGTTTTAATGTGGAGCAGGTGCTGAAGCTTTATTTTATTTTGGGTGGAAAAAACGTTAGATTCATTTTAAATGTCAATTTGTTGGTAGTTTTTTGAGGTTTTTAAGTTTATGTTTATGTGAAGGGATTTATTGAGGACAAGGTACTCAAAAGACTGTCCTGGCGCTTTGCTGTGAAGCACACAAAAGAGAGAATGGAAGCTGGCTACTGAACAAAGAGTCATGTGTTGAGCTTTTTCCTAAATAATCCTTCATCGTCTTTCTGGCACATATCTACAGGAAGAGTGTTCCAGCCCACTGGCCCCAAAAAGGTAAAGGAACGCCCACCAGCTTTAGCAAGATGAACCCTAAGAAACGTGGCCAGATGATTATTAGTGGAACGCAAGTCTGTCACAGGGCTATAGTAGGAGAGCCTGGAGGATAAGTAAATTCGGCCCGATTTATGAAGTGTTCTATGCGTTAGCAAAGAGGTCTTGAATAAAATCTGCTTGTTCACATGAAGCCAGTGCAAATTACTCAGATGTGGGTTAATATGCTCTCTTCTAGAAAGCCTAAGAGCAAGTATGGTGGCAGCATTCTACAAAATCTGTAATTTCCTCACCAGATAATGCAGCAACCAGTGTATAAAGCATTGGCATAGTACAGCCTGGACATGACCAGAGCCAGAGCCAGAACCACTGTAGTCGGAACAGAAAGGAAATGCATGATATTTGTCATCATGTGCAAAAAGCCAAAGCACACCCCTACCACTGAGGTAATACATTTGTGAAAAGACATATTTTTGTGAAATTTGATTCCCAAGTTTTTTACCATTCCATCATGAGTATTTGATCGGAAAGCCCCTTCTGGCCAATGGACTTTCATATTAAGGTCAAAGTTGTGTCCCACACTGAGAACCTCAGCCTTTTCAGTGTTACCCTTCAGTGAATTATAGCTCAGCTAGCAAAAGACCGCAGAGAGGCGAGGTTGGATAGCATCCTGTTCGATTGGTACCCTTTTACCAAAGGAAAAGATAATCTATGTGTCATCAGCATAGGAGATTATCTTAGTCCCAAATTATTCCACTAAATCCACAAAGGGAGACTTATTTACATATTGAACATTGTGGCACTAAGGACTGAGCCCTTAGGAATCCTTACTGAAACACTCTGGCTACCATACGAATAAGTGGGTAGCCAAACCTTTTGACTTCTGTCTTCCAAAAATGATTTCATCCACTTCCAGGCTTTGGCCCTAATGCTGATCACTTAAAAGCACGTGATCAGCCTAGCATGTGGAACCATGTCAAATGCTGCTGACAGGTCTAACAATACCAGGACAGCCCTACCGCTTGCATTGATGGTGCATTTAATCTGTTCAGAGACTTCCAGAAGGACACTATTTGTACTGAACCTTGGCCCGAAGCCAGATAGACTGGATGTAATAATCTGTTAGTCTCAATGTGATTGGAGAGCTGACGATTCACACATTTTCCAGTAACGTAGAGGAGAGGGTGTCGGAAGAAGTGAGATGGTCCGATAGTGGCCTGTGACATGTGGGTCTACTCTTGGCTTTTTTTTCATAGAGGAACAATTTTTAGCCCACTTTCAGCAATTGGGTACTGTAGCTGTGGCTAAGGACTTGTTTAGCAAAGAATTCATGATGGGGTTGATTACGTCTACTTCCATAGCCAAAAGAGAAGGAAGAGAGAGACCAAAAGGAGAACCAGACTTAAGATTCAAAATAGCAACTGTGGAGTCTTCTGGGGGAATTGCATTAAACTCAGACAACCAACAAAACATAGGGCCTTATTACGAGTTTGGGGGACTGGAAAGCCCGTCTGCCAAACTCCCAACAGGGTAGCCGCTGCCTATGTGGTGACCTACCCGCCAGAGTAATTGAGAGTTTTCTGCTAGGTCGGCAGGCGGAAACCTGAGTTTCCACCCGCTGGCCTAGCGGGAAACAGGCTACTGCATTGTCTCCGGCTCATAATCGAGCCAGCAGCAGTGCTGTAGCCTGCAGGGTGCACCAGCACCCTCGTAATGTTCACTGTCTGCAAAACACTGTGACAGTGTTGGCCAGTGGGACCCTGCACTGCCCCCTGCACTAGTTCTCCAACAGACTTTTCATGGTCAATCAATCAAATCAATCAAACAAACAAAAATTATTGAGCGCGCTACTCACCCGAAAGGGTCTCAAGGCGCTGGGAGAGGGGGAGAAGATGGGGGGGGCTGTCTTTTTACTGTTCAAAAAGCCATGTCTTGAGGTGTTTTCTGAAGGACACGAGGTCCTGGGTCTTGCAAAGGTTGGTGGGGAGGGAGTTCCAGGTTTTGGGGGCGAGGTAGGAGAAGGTTCTGCCTCCGGAGGTGGTGTGTTGGATGCGGGTTACTGTGGCGAGCGGGAGATCGGCAGAGCGGAGGTGGTGGTGGGAATATGGAAGTTCACTCTTTCATTGAGGTAGGCTTGTCCAGTGTTGTGGAGGGATTTGTATGCGTGGATGAGGACTTTGAAGATGATCCTTTTGTCGATAGGAAGCCAATGAAGGGATCTGAGATGGGCGGAGATGTGTTCATGGCATGGGAGGTTCAAGATGAGGCGTGCAGCTGCGTTCTGGATCCTCTGGAGTTTCTGCTGAAGCTTGATTGTGATGCCAGTGTTGAGGGCATTTCCGTAGTCTAGTCTGCTGCTTATGAGAGCATGGGTGACGGTCTTTCTGGTTTGTATGGGTATCCATTTGAAGGTTTTTCGCAGCATGCGGAGGGTGTTGAAACAGGAGGAGGTGATAGAGTTGATTTGCTGGGTCATGGAGAGAGAAGAATCTGAGATGACGCCGAAGTTGCGTGCGTGGGTGGCGGGTGTTGGGGGTGATCCTAGGGCGGTGGGCCACCAGGAGTCATCCCATATTGTTTTGTTGGGCCGAAGATGATGATTTCGGTTTTGTTGGAGTTTAGTTTGAGGTGGCTCGCTGTCATCCATTTGGCGGTGTCTAGGAGTCCGGCGTGGAGGTTGGTCTTGGCGGTGGTGGGGTTCCTGGTGAGGGAGATGACGAGCTGGGTGTCATCAGCGTAGGATATGATGGTGATTCTGTGTGGGCGGAGGATGTTGGCAAGCGGGGCCATGTAAGTGTTGAAAAGGGTGGGGCTGAGGGGGGATCCTTGGGGAACTCCGCAGATGATCTTGGTTGCTGGGGATTGGAAAGGAGGGAGGTGGACTTTCTGGGTCCTTTCGGCGAGGAAGGAGGCGAGCCAGTCCAGGGCCTTGTGTGGGATTCCTGCGTCGTAGAGGCGTGTACGGAGTATTTGGTGGCAGACAGTGTTGAAGGCTGCGGAGAGGTCCAGGAGGATGAGTGCGACGGTCTCACCCTTGTCGACTCTGGTTCTGATGGCGATGAGGGCGGTCTCAGTGCTGTGGTTCTTGCGGAATCCAGACTAGGAGGCATTGAGTGCGTTGTTTTCCTCTATGGTGGTGTTATCGCCAAGAACCCCTGGCAGAGAAGGGGGTCATAATCCCCAGGGCAGAGCTGCTTGCAGCACTGCCCTGGTGGATTAAGACTGCCACCATCCTCCAGTCCGCCGGGATCTGAGGTCCTGCCGGAGCTGGCAGTTCCCTGACGGTCCGCACCCCAGGTTGTAATGTGGGGGTCGGACCGCCGCATTGGCGGTTGTCCAGATCTCCACAGTGAGTGTGGCAGTCTATAGACCGCCACACTCGTGATCAGGCCCACAGTATTGGAGGATTGAGTACAACTAAGTACATCAACTTCTAGGGTCTGAGTTATGGGAAGACTATTCTGGATCTCTTGTATTTTGGTGTGAACGAAACTGGCCAGTTGATCACACCACATTGCTGAAGGAGCCCTACTTCTGTGGCACACAGCTGGATCTGACAAGTCTTTTGCAATCCTTAAAATCTCTCTAGATTTATTTCCTGCCATTTCTGTCCTTCCTTCATAGTACTCTCTCTTAGTAGAGTGTTTCAGTTACATAGTTCTTCATTGCACTTTTTTAAGACATTGCTTTGGTCTCTATACTATAGTTTTTTTCTCCAGGCTCCTTTTGCCTTCTTACATATCTTTTCTCTTGTTTAAGAGCATCACAAAACCAAGGACTTGAGATCCTATTTTTGCAGGGTGCCCGACTTGGGAATGGGGCTACTTTTCCCAAAGAGGTGCGCAGCCAGTTGTCATAGCCCTTCATATCAGGTTCAATAGAACCTGAAAGGGTCCGCTTGTTGTTTTCCAGGGCAAGCAGCAGGTCATTTTCCATAAGCGTAGGTTTATTTTTTATTTGCTATTTGGGGGAGTTTATAGTTTTTTAATAATTTATGATTACTTATTTTTATATGTTTTTGCTGATTCCTGATAGTTATTTTTGTCTGCCAACCTATTGCTTTTCCAACTCGTAGTGTTTTCTGTTAGAAAGTCTATGTAAAGAGATAGAAGTTGGCAAATGTTTTATTAATTAATTTCTATTTTACAATTTTACGTCTATTATCAAGTACCTTTTGGTTTTAATGTAAATTTTACTTACTGGATTAGGTAATTGTTGAGATATATGTATTTAATCTTTAATGGTCTGGTCAGAGAATCCGTCAGAGTTTCCTCGTCATGCAGCATTTGTCGCTTTGACGTATTTAGTTTCTCCAATTAGTGTACCTTTTATATTGCTGATTTAATTGTTTTTCTGATTTTATTGGCTAAAAACAGTTTGTACTTTGATTTTCTTGGTTGGTGTAGTTTTACTTAAATTTTTTTATTAGTTATGCCATTCCATGGTAAGAGCTAATTTAGGTTTTATTTCTAATGTAAGATATGTAGTTAGTTTTGGATATAAATGTATATATATATATTTTTTTTTCTTTTTTCACCCCACTGTTCCCAAAATACTGAGATACTGAGGCTCTTCACGTGGCGGTCCAACCATGGATTTGGGAATTCCATAAATAATGCAAAAACATTTCCTTACAAAATAGAAGAAAAGGTCAGGACACTTCCAGCCAGTTGCAAAAGGTTTACTGTCACACAGAACGTTCCTCCCAACGCATTTCAGCCATAGCCTTGTTCACGGATGGGGGAAATGAGCACATTAACCCATTAAATACCCCAGTACACCGACATAGAAGACAGACTACTCATATAACCACAAACAAACTACTCATAGCGGCATTGGCCATATTTAAATGGTATATGATGCCTATATTACTCAATCACCAAAATCAAAAGTTTGAGAATTCCCACAAAGTGTTCTCTGTGTACAGTACCAAGGTTCATCAACATCATACAATTATATTTATAAAAACAATAGCGTTATTGTTATATTCCTTAAGTACACACATAATAGCTAAGAGATCCCCTGCACATATCATTTGAGTTAACAGAGATCCCTCATTGTTGCTCACAATTAGACATACTGATAATTGCTAACTACTACTGCCGGAAAGTCTATGTTTACATGTGCCCATATCACCCCACACCCCATATTAAAAAACCCTATCAATGTACAAATACTTATAATCTAAAAACATAATTAATGTCATCACCAAAAATATATACCTAACTGTAAACTCATCTTATACCCAGAATTCATTTCCTAAATGAATACTCATTTCCTCACTGGAATTGAGACCCCCCAGGTGAAAGGGTCATGAATGTAATGATATATTTAGATTCCAGTATTCGTGATGTCTTCTGTCTGTCACCACCACGCACATCAGATCTAATTTGGTCACAAACCAAGTAGCTGAGCAATTTCTCATTATCCCGATGTTCTTCCTGAAAATGTCTTGCTACAGGGTAATTACGGTCATTATTGCGTATAGCTCTTATAGGTTCCAGGATTCTCTTCTTTGCTTTATGTATAGTGCTCCCCACATATATTTTGTCACATGGGCATTTCAGGCAATATACACAAAATTCTGTATTACAATTATAATGTCCCAGAATCCTGTACCTATTCTGTCCATTCCCCCAAATGACATCCAGGCAATTAGGACTATATTTATAAGCCTTACACTGTTGACAGCAATAGAACCCTGAAACACTTGCTCTATCCTGAATCCTATTATTTGAGCTGACCACCAAATTATGGCTCAAGCTATCCTATATGGATCTCCCTCTCCGGAAGGTGATGGATGGCATGTCACAGACAAAATTACTCAAATGGGGATCTGTCTGCAGAATATGCCAACTCCTATTAAGAATATGTCTTATGCTAAAAGCTTGACTCAAAAAAGTTGTGATGAATCTCATTTGTTGCTCATTATCACTGGTTTTATGTGATGGATAAAGTAAGTCTGTTCTAGACCGACACTCTACCTTCTTCATAGCTGTGCTAATGATTTGCTTGCTATAGCCGCTCTCTACAAATCTTTTGCACATAACCGTGCATTCTTGCTGGTAATTGTCCCTAATACTACAAATACGTTTAACACACAATAGTTCTCCATATGGAATACTCCAAATCAAATTGGGTGGATGAGCACTCTTAGAATTTAATAGACTATTGCCAGTTGTTGCTTTTCTATACAATTTCATCTTCACACAGTCATTTTCAATACTAATTTCCACATCTAAAAACTGAATCGATGTCTTACTATTTTGGTCACTAAATTTCAAGTTATACTCATTTGCATAAGGCTGCTACAAATTTCATTGCTGAATTTACATTGCCATTCCATATTACAAAGATGTTGTCAATATATCAACACCACAACACAACCTTATCCTCATATCAGTAGTATTGATGGATATCTGCTCCTCCCACCAGCCCATGACAAGATTCTCATAGCTGGGAGCGAAATATGTACCCATGGATGTCCCTTGTAGCTGTTTGTACACTTGATTGTCAAATAGAAAGAAATTATTAGTAAGACAGTACCAAATCATTTCACAAATCATTTCTGTATGCATAAGGTATGAGATGGATCTAGCTCTCATATAGTGTCTAATCGCCATTAGACCTAAACCATGTTGAATGCAAGTGTATAGACTTGTACCATCCATAGTTAAGAGCAAAACATCATCTTCCCAACTCAAACCATCCATTCCATTAGTTTTAAAAATTGTGTGGTATCCTTCACATAAGAGGATAAACTCTCCACAAATTTTCTTAGAAAGTAATCAGTGTATCTTGACATATTTTCAAGTAAGGAGCCCATTGCTGACACAATCGGTATGCCTGGGGGATTCTGGCTATCATTATGAAGCTTTGGTAAAAGATACAGAATTGGTGTCCTAGGGTGATCACATTTGAGACATTTATATTCTTCCCACTCAATTAGACCCCTCTCTCTCTTTTCCATTAACATCTCATGGTACTTTACAGTGGACAACTTCAAGTCTGTCTCTCAGCTACAGCATAGCATTCTGAGACTTTGAGCTGTCGTTCACCCTCTTGCAAATATTGGTTTCTGTCTAAAACAACATCATTGCCACCTTTATCTGATTCACGGATTACAATACTCTAATCCTTGGCTAATTTATCCAACGCCAATCTTTGCAAGGGTGAAAGATTATCAAATTTACTGCTTCCTGTGCCAAACCTTATTTTCATAAGCTGTTTAATCACATCCCTCTCAAACACCTCTATGGCATCACTCTCTATAGCTGGTAAAAAGATTGATTTAGGTTTAAATGGGCTAGGACATGCAATATCTGTTTCCAGACCCAAAACCTCCAAATTCATAATTGGATCATCATGCGCCTGTGTATCCTCATCCAAAGTGGATAAAGTATGTAATATGTCAATATCCGAGATTCGTAGCCTGCTTGTTTGGGCCTTTGCCGAGACATCTGATTGCATTGTTACCTTAGTTTGAAACCATTTCTTTAACTTTAATTTCCTCACAAAATGGAAAAGATATATTCTTGTCTGAACATAATCTAAACTCTTAGTAGAACAGAAAGACAGGCCCAAAGCTAGAAGGCTATTCTCCTCAACCGACATTGTTCTACTGGAGAGATTGACTACAGTTCTTATGTTATTTCCCGTGCCCTTGTTGTCATTCCTGTTGGCATGGGACTGTCTCTTCCTTCTTCGTATCTTCGCTGCATGGTTCCTCTTCCTCTGCCTCTCGGCCCGCGACCCCTGCCCCTTGATTGAAATGAATCTTTCTTTTGGTCTGTCCTTCCTTGGTTGAGCAAACGGAATTGTTTAAAAAAATTAGCTCTATTGGTAATTTTATCAGACCCCGTATTTTTTGCAAGGGAGGTATCTGAAATGTCCGACAGGTTACTGTCCGAGGCATCACTCTTCAGATTCACGCAGGTCAACACCAGAGTTACCCCCTGCAGCCGGAAGTGTTGGTTCCTTATATATGTTCCTTATCTTTAAATATAATTGTACGATGTTGATGAACCTTGGTACTGTACACAGAGATCACTTTGCGGGAATTCTCAAACTTTCGATTTTGGTAACTGAGTAATATAGGCATCATATACCATTTAAATATGGCCACTCCTGTTATGAGTAGTTTGTTTATGGTTATATGAGTAGTCTGTCTTCTATGTTGGTTTATTGGTGTATTTAATGGGTTAATGTGCTCATTTCCCCCATCCATGAACAAGGCTACGGCTGAAACGTGTTGGGAGGAACGTTCTGTGTGACAGTAAACCTTTTCCAACCGCCTGGAAGTGTCCTGACCTTTTCTTCTATTTTGTAAGGAAATGTTTTTGAAATATTCATATATATATATATATATATATATATATATATATATATATATATATATATATATATATTTATTAATACTTAGGTTGTTGTGTGAGTGCTTGCGGTCAATGCAAATTTTTCTTTAGACTGTATTGATATAATTTCAGTTATATCATGTATTGGAGTGATTGATTAATATTTTGGGTATGTAATATATGTATATTTCATTTAAACATGTGTATAAAGTGTTTTAGGGATATTTCCAATAATTGTTTCATGTAAAAAGGGAATTTTTAATATTTATTAGTAATAATATCAATATTTTGATGTTACTATTGTAGTCGTTAATGTGTGAATCAATATTTTTGACATGTTATATCTTCATTTAAAAGTGACAATATTATTGTTTCTGATATTTGTGTTCTTAATATTTGTTGTTCTACTAGTTACGTATAGGAAGTCAATATTTTTTTATCAATATTTATTTCCCAATATTTTTGTATTTTGATAATGATTCATCAATATCATGTCAGTGATCCTAAGTTGGGCTGACAAGACAAGGCCACGGAGGACAAGACGCCCATGCTTCAGATGAATATGCAGGAGATGCGGATGACAGTGGTCAAAGTGCAGGAAGTGACAAGAGCCCTACAGTAGAAAGCTGATGACACAGACGGCAGATTGAGGCATAATAACTTACACACATTTTGTGGCTCCCAGAGAGGGTGGAAGGGCCATCCATGGAGCTTTTTGTGGAAGACTGGATCCTAACCCTGTTAAAACCTAAGGTTTTGTGCAATTATTTCTTGGTTGAGCATAAACACAGGGCTCTGGTGCCGCTGCTGAGATCTGGAGTCCCTTCGAGGACAGTCACAACATGCTTCCTTGCCTTTCATGATAGGGACGCTATTCTGTAATGCACAAACAACACTGGGACGCAGTCGGTTTCAGTTTATAAACTTTATTTAGCAAATACAAAATAGCCATAAAAGTACATAAATAAATTGTAGTGCACAATCCCAATCAGAATATCAGATTTCATAAATAGTTTAAAACAATTAAAACAAAACACAGTACATATAGTTACTCATATCTAGACTATACGGGTTCTAAAAAGAAAGACTTTTCCTTACATAAATGACATTTAAAATGTATTGTGCCACCTTGTAACACAAATGGAGATTATTGAAGAAGAATAAAAATTCCAATGCTCCCATGTTCTTTTTTATATTCTGGGAAATAAAAAAAGACGTTAGATAAAAAATTATGAGTTGTGCATAAAATTTACAAAATAACATAAAGTGCAAGGTGCTCTGTTTGCTAAACCCATCACAAGGGCAGCGGACCATTTTATTGGGGAAAGAACTCATTTTAGGAAACACTACTAATTCCCTAATGCACCATTCCTGGTCTAAATCTTGTCAGGACGAAACAATGCTGCATGTTAGTAATCCTGGATAAATATCCTTTACTACTTTCCTCAAGGACAAAGGACATGTATACTTCAATGTAGATTTTGTCATTTTGATGGCTCTCCTGCTGCACAAACGTATCCTTGATTAAATTCTTTAAAAGTGTAGAGACTCATTCTGGGTCCGAATTTATAGTTATGTTAAACATAGATTCAGGAGCGGAATCAATGTAAGCAAACCAGTGGATTCATAAATAAGGCATTGTCCAATTTTAAACAATCTACGATAAGTTGTTTAGTAAAACCAGTTTCATCTTTGGCCCAAATACTGTACCATAAAATCAAGGAGCTCTTCTGCAACACATCCTCCAGATACTGGAGGCCCACCTCCTGATGCACAATCCAGTTAGATGCTGAGGTAGGTAAGCACAGCAACCATTTTAGGGAACAATTTTCGCCAGTTTGCAGGGGAGTGCGCTTAATGTATCCCCAAACCCTTGCCCCATAAGCTGCCATAAATAAAACCCTGGCCCTATAGGTATCTACCATAGCTGTTATAGGACGACTTCCCAGTTTTTTAGCAAATCTAAAGATGCTGTGCAAGCCCCTACACAGTTTATTTCCACACATGTAGATATGCTGTTTCCAGGACTCTTTGCTTGAAAATACTACCCTTAGATAGCTAAAGGAGTTAACAGTGGTAATTGGTTTTTGTTCTGGATGAAAAAACATCTACGTTTCTTGGCCTTTTGTCCACAGACCATAGTAAACGTTTTAGATTTATTGATCATCATACCCTTTAGTGCCATTAATTCCTCAAAGCCATTCATTAGTTTCTGGAGTCCCACTGGAGTCTTAGAGATCAAAACAGCATCATCTGCATATAATAGCACAGATATAGGGTAACCTGCCACACGAGGTGGATTCGCCTGAGTGGTCTGCAGGAAATTATCCACCCCATTAATAAATAAAGAAAATAATAACAGGGCAAGGACACAGCCTTGGCGGATACCTCTCCCGACCTTAAAAGGGGTGGTGCATTCTCCCTTTAGACCATAGCGGAATGTACATGTTAAGTTTTTATATAGGCAGGCCAAGAAATCAATGATTCACCTCAGGCACCCAGTTCCAGTAGTGGGGACCACAAGAGGGCATGGTCTACTAAATCAAAGGCACTACTGAGATCCCCAAAACAGAGATAGAAAGCTCCTGGTTTAGCCCTAGTATATTTTCCTATCAACAAATCTAAATTTACACATTGTTCAATGGTTCCAAATGTTTTTCTAAAACCTAATTGAACAGGAGAAAGGATGCTATTGTCCGATCAGATACCCACTTGTCAAGTCTTGCCAATAAGGCCTACTTAGGACTTTCATAGGTGAACCCAGCAGCGATATTGGCCAGTAGTTTTTAGGGTTTGATTTATCTCCTTTTTTGTATATGGGTGCAATGATGGAAGAAGTCTGGGATAATAGGATATCTCCATTCGCCACCACGTTAAGAACCCTAGTGAGGATTGGCCCACAGAGGTTAATATTGGATTTAAAGACATCCACCGGTACCCCATCAGGACCAGGGGCCCTACCCCCAGTGCTAGCATGAATGGCCAGGAGAACCTCCTCAATGGTGATATTTAGATAAGTGGGGTTCCCACAACGCAGCTCCTCGTGTCCAACTATGTCTGCCACCCCTCTCTTTTGCTTGAAAACCTCGGAGAATTGGGCCACCCAAACTGAACAGGAAACACTGTGGCCTATTTCAGGAGATACTTCGTTAGACAAAAAGAGTTAATTTACTATTTCCCAGAACAGTTTGTTATCATTTGTTTCCATAGCTAAGGCTAATTTTGACCATGCCTCATCCCTTAGCAACTTCTTCCTTGCTCCAGGGCTTCCCTCTATTTGCCACGTAGTGCACTGATTGCCATAGGGTCTCTAGGGGAGATGTGGAGAGCTGACTTAAGTTCCCCCTGGGCTTTTGTACATGCGTGGTCAAACCATCCTCTTTTCCTCTCAGGCTGCCTGGCTTTTAGTTGGCGTGTCAAAAAGACCTTGATACAGGAAGTAACATAATTGAAACAACTAAGCAACCTTGTAGGGTCAATATCATCTTGCAAGCAATAAT
Organism: Pleurodeles waltl; assembly: GCF_031143425.1. Taxonomy (NCBI): domain Eukaryota; kingdom Metazoa; phylum Chordata; class Amphibia; order Caudata; family Salamandridae; genus Pleurodeles; species Pleurodeles waltl. Next base: position 816,376,650 of record NC_090448.1, read on the forward strand.
TGAACTCGTACAGCCACCCCTCTACAATGTTCTGTAGTAAGCTATTTTGGTCAATGTCTCCATTTTAATCTCACCCCATTAGTCCTATATGCATAAATGTGATTCCTTATAGTATGAGACTCAGGTTTAGGGCCCCAGAATAGGGTGGAGAGGATAATCGGATCATGGTCGCTTAGTAAGGATTGGGCAATATAGGGGATGTCACATACTTTCTTAGTGGCCGAAAACACTAAGATGTGATCAATAACAGATGAGGAGTTGTTACCTCTAAATGACTGAATCACTTCCCCATAATCTCCTATTTTACATCTTAGTAACATCAGATCATATTTGGATAGGATTAAATTTGGACATAGTCATTGTGGCAAAAATGGCCATAACCAACCCCCTCCTGGCTATTGTGCCGGAGATAGGGGATGCTGACGAAAAACAGGGTTCAATGTTAAAGTCTCCGGCCGATAATATAATAAAAGTTGAGTGGATTGGGCATAAACGTTTATGCAAACCACAATCCTGAGCGTGAACTACTCTGCAACGTGTGGAATCAAAGACATTATTATAAAAGTTGATTAGCACCATATCCACCATGCTTCTAGAAGTTAACCACAAAAGTTGAAAATTAGGGGTCTCCCAAGAGGTTTCGTAACTACTACAGGGAGTTTGTTAGAGCTAAGTGCCTGGAGCCCACCCTTGGCCCTCCCTGATTGGGAAGCAGTGGTGCACAAGAAATGTGAGGTAAATCCTTGTACATGAGTAGGGGCGACACACTATGACTCTCGGATACAGATAATATCAAGGTCATTGACAATATTACACCACTCCTCTGCCCCTATCTTGTTGCGGAGACCTCGCATGTTCCACGTGGTGAATTTATAACACTCATCTTTGCTATAACTACACTCACTGCCCCTAGGTGCCACCTCAGGTGGACTAGTGGTACGTAAGATCACCCCCAGAGTTTCCCCAACAAGGCTGTTAATAGTCGTCGTGCTAGCAGCCCCAGCTGATCACGGCGTCATTATGGGGGCACTACTACGACTGCTAGACATTTTACCCCTAATAGGTCCCTCCATAGTAAGCCCACCTACTTGTATGTCCACCTGGTCACTATGTGTTTGTCAATCGTTATCTGATAGTGAGCCCAGAACCTGATCTCTATTACTTGTTGACACAGGTAGAATGTTAAGTGGCTCGATGTGAGAATGAACCAGGGGATGCACTGGTTGCAGGTGTTGATTAAAGAAACCCAAAGGGAACAATAGCAGGGAAGTACCACGTGGTGGGCGTAAAACTGCCCTGGATAAAAGTTCCCTCACAAATCTAGGGTTCCGAAAGTCAATAACTAAAATCACCCCCAAAGTTTTTCCCTGAAGGACCAACCCAACCCACTCTCCTAGTTAAAAGGATTTGGTGAGCACCATTGAGTGAGAATAGGTTGCTTAGGGCCAGACAGTGCATGACTTTATTCTTCAAGGTCTCAGGGGGCTCAATCTGACCTGGTCGCAAAGCGGTAACATTAACCATAACGATTACATAAGGGAAACAGGCTGGTGGTAGATCAATGGCAAGAGGTTTCCCCTGAGTGGGGCATGATGGCAGGCCCAGCCATCTGACTGTTGCAAGGCTGAACTGGGAGGGAGGGAGTTTTATTAGGTCTTGAGTTACCCAAGGTCAAACCATACAGCTTATTATTGAAGGTTGCACACTGCCCTGTAGTTTTTCCTTCTTCACATTCCCTCTTAACTGCCCAGAATCCAATGCCCTCTGTATAGCCCCCTTGGTATTTGCAGCTGAAAAATCTACGGCCTGCGGGTGGTGATAAAACTTAGCCCGTTTGGTAGTATGTCTGCTGGACAGTTAGAAACCACAGTGGACAAGGAAAACTTCTGGCACATGGCAGTAATTTTCTCTACCTCTCCTTCAAGATTGTCCAGCTTATCTTTAAGTGGCATAAGCACATCACTGATGGCAGATAAAAAGTTATTTCAGGATTTAGCTTCAGGGTTGACTGGTGCAGGGGGATTCGAATCACCATTGGCCCCTTTTCTGTTGCATCTCTTTCTTTTAGCAGCAGGTCAATGAGTGGCTGATATGAAAGTAGCAGCGACAGGGTCCATAGGTCCTAGAAATTCTTCACCACATCTCCCTACATCAATTTCCAGAGCATGATTTGCCTCAGAGACTATGTCCAGGGGCCAGAAGACACCCCTGTAACTTTTCTGAGCCCAGCCACCCCCAGGGATAAGCGCCTTTCTGCCAGATCTATTTCCTTGGTGATTACCCTCGCCGCCTGTACTAAAAAGGAGTCAATGTTGGAGCAAGTTGATTCGGGGACTGGCTTCTGGCTCCCAGTTTTACGCTTGCCCATTTTTTTGCTAAGTGCTAACACTAATTTCACAATTCAAAACTAATGTCAGTGGTAAACAAACAAGGGGCCTCCCTGTCCCAGGGTAGATAGGGGCAGGTTAACAGAGGTGGCAATTTGGCGGCACAATCACTTGCTCTTCTTATTTGCCGTACTGTGATTTGTACTTGCACCACAATGATTAGGTCCCGGGGTTCATGGCCAAGATGCCAAAGGGGCAGGCCCAGCCTCAGCCGCAGACAGGCACAGATGGGCCCACTATTTGGCCAGTCTCCGCCCGAGCACGCGCCTGGTTGTGTTCCATGCAGCGGAAGCGCAGGTGTAGCTTTATGCGCCTGCAGGCGTGACAAAATAGCATTCGTGGCCTCCTCCCACTGAGATACCTGAGAGGTGTGGTCCTCTCGGCCCCAGGTCCCCCATTCAAGTTGCAGAGTGTTCAAAGGAGTCTATCAGCATCTTGAAATCTGAAGTATAGAACCTTGGGGTCCGTGAAGCCTTCTCAGGTTGTCTGTGAATGTTCTTTAAAGAGAAACCATGGTATTTCATACACAATAGTAATTCTCAGGGTCTACAGTATTTCATCCACAGTAGTAATTCTCAGGGTCCAAAATTCCCGATCTAAAACATTCCAGTATAGCACTTTCTCTAGCGTCACATCTCCATTCACAAATCAATGCACGAAGTTGTTGGTTGCCCAGGAAGTTATGCCGCCTGCGAGGTCCTTGCAGTCCATAGAGGTCACTACTATTGCCACACTTATTGCTTAAGAATAGTAAGGACTGTTCCCATGAACAGTACAAGTCCTCTGACAAACAGTGATGGCTGCTCACTGCAGTTGTGTCATCCAACATCCTTTTATGTAGTAATTATTGGCAATAGCCTTAAAGTTTTACAGGATAGAGCAGGATAGCACTCCCTGTGACTAATCCATGTCAACACCTCTTGCTGGATGCCATGATGGCTGCCAAACAAACCTGCCCATCAGGATGGCCTGAAATGGACCTCTCCTGCAAAGATTGGATGATGCTCTGTTGCTCAGTTTTGTATTTGTTGTGATGGTTCCACGTTTTGGGAGTTTATGTTTGGGCAGGGGGGAAGGGTTCTGGGTGCGGGCATAGAGTGATCTTGTGGGCTCCATTATACTACCTGAAGTCCTGTTGGTGTTTAATTGTTGTTTTCCACAATATGTGGGGACAGAGGTAACCGACCCACACCTTTATGCTTTTCCATTAGCAGTCAATTGTTACATCTGCAGGAGAGGGGTGGGAGGCAAGGTTTTCACTGACAGGCGCCTGGCTAAAGAGGTACGATCTGCTGCCCACAGTTTTGCATTGGCATGACTCTTAATCCTACTGTTTGCAACCCATACAGGAGTGTGGATGGGTCGGTGACCCACAGATGATGTTGCATTATTGTGATGCACGACATTAAGATATTTACCTGGAATTCTTAGCCTTAAAGAACTATACAAAGAGACATAGAATTTTCTCCTACATTAAATAGGAATACATTCGCGTTGCGTTTTTTAGAAGACGCATTTCAATTTCCAGGAAGATGTGAAAGGAGCTGCAAAGTGAAGGGGTCAGCTGTATTCTGCGGTGTATTCATCCTCTGCCTGAGGGGTGTCGGTCTGGGTGGTCTTTATCCAGGATCAACACGGACACAGAAATTATTAGTGATTTGTTGGCCCACAGACTAACAGGTGTTATGCCCCTACTTACCTGAGCATTACCTATGAGCAGCTGAGAGCCCTTATGCTTTTGGCCTCACTTAATATAGAAAAAGCTTTTGATACCGTTAGGTGGGAGTATATATTTGGGGGCTCCGAGAAATCAACTTTGGTCCGAGGGCTGTTCAGTAGATCCGAATATTATAAATCCACCCTGAGGCTAGAGTTAGGATGGGTGGACTAGTATCACCCAAATGGGGCTGGAGAGGGGTATGGAACAGGGGTGCCCACTGTAGCCTCAGTTTTCTACCTGGCCACTGAACTGCTTGCAAAAACGCTACATGGCGAGATGGCAGACAGTGATATCCAGAGTGGTCTTTTAACACATGTGGTCTCACTGTACACTGACAACACCCTGGCTTACCTGAGAGACCCTGTTTCCTACACCTCTTGGTAGAGCCAACCAGGGCTCAGGACTGGCCATGAACTGGAACAAATCTAGACTGTTCCCCATGGGCGCCCGTGCACAAGAGCTACTGGAGAGACTTCCGGACCCATGTCCTTTACATACCTAGGTATTCATGCGATCTATACACTGGCTGAGGATATTGCTCTGTATACTGATGGTTTTATCTCTGGAATAAAAAGCTCACTTCCATTCTGGGGGAAGCTGCACTTGTCACTCTCTGGCAGGGTGGTTGTCAGTAAAATGATTAATCTGCCATGATGCTTGTATGCATTTTAGGGCATGATGTGCCTTGTACCTCAATCCATCTTTCCACGGATCAACATTACACTTACTGTAATGCTTTGGGATGGTGCATGCTTTTGTGTCAAGCTGAGTACCCTCAAACTTACATATGAACAAGAGGGCCTGTCGCTCCCTGACTTTGAGTGTGATAATATGATGTCCCAGCTGCAGCATCTTCCACTGTGGCCATGGTCACCCCCCGACAGCGAAAAGTTGCTCTTGGGGTAATACTATGTCTTCAGGGAACTGAATGTGGCTCATCTGATTCTGAGATGTGAATCTCTTTCTGTGCTCTACCACGTGACACTGATGTCTCAGGTCTGGGACCGCTGTTGTAGGAGCGTGGTGGGGTTACACCATTTGTGGCTGATATGGACTCACCAAGCTTTTAAGACCTTAAACCGATGGCCTAAAAGATGGACTGACTTGAGGGAGACTGCCAGGAGATGAGGGGCTTGTATCAGAGGGAGGTTATCTCACATTTGACGAGGCTACCCTTAAACTTCAAATCCGACGGGGACAATTTCTAACGTTTGCTACATTGACTGCTTTGGTGCTCAAGTGTTACCCTCGCTTTCTGGGGCAACCTCTGGAATCATACCCTCTTAATGCTATTTTGGGGATCCACGATGGAGGGAGAAGTGTCCTCTTGATTTATAGGGCAATGCTGGAGGGCAAGACACATGCCCCTTTGTCAAAAAGTGCCAAATGGGAGTGGGAACTTGGACATCCACTCAATGATTTGGTACCATAAAGGTTTTTCATGTAATGCCAGGTTCTGCTTGGTGCAGATTAACCATCTCCATCGAGCCTACTTAACCCCACACATCTTCAGCAAAATCTACCCAATGCAAATGGGTGGGTGCCCAGAATCTAGTCAGGTCGCAGGTGTCCTTCATCATATGATCTGGTCATGTCTAGTAGTGGGGCACTGTGACTCTGGCTTTGTGTGCGATACAATAATTGAAGGCTGACTGTTCCTTGAAGCACTGTATATTGGACCCACATTCTAAGCCACGAAAAAGAAAAATCAGGTTTGGGTTCACATCCCTGGGTTATTGTTCGTGAAATATATAATATTGGTACACTGAACCCAACCCCGAGAACCTGAGATAAAGTTGTGGTGCAAAGGTGCCCAGGAATGGTTGCTGGCTAAAGAAATAAGACCCAAAAAGGTGCACAGAGATGTATGAGCCTCTGTGAACCTTCATGTTTTGCGTAAAATGTCTGATAAGCTTTTGGAGATATGAAATGACCCGCTTCTTGCGCTCTGCCTGAGTAGTGTACATCCTTGGGGGTGCTCCTCTGACTGAGTTTGTTAGGATTTGAGGTTATGTTATCGGCATCATCTGTAAATGTGGATAAAGTGTCTATGATGGCTAGTACGGCTTGTCTGCTGTTCTGCATCGGCAGACCTGTCATTTTTCTTTTGTTGACTGTTATAACTCAAAAAGTAATGCAAAATATTTTTTTTTTTTAAAGAAATTCTGATCTGTGAAGCTACGTTCCCTCTGAATGGGAACAGGCTGGTTTCTGTGAAGTTGGGACTCGTCAGTGAGGTGTCACTTGAGTTGCAGTCATAAGGAGCTGTGGGACTCTGATCTGGTCATTCCAGTGCAATTCAAACTGAGGGGAAAAATGTGGTGTGTTATGCTTAAATAATCAGCCCTTGGTAAATACTCTGCTCAAGATTAACTAAAACTGATGGTCTGGGATGCTCCCATACTAATTACACATTTAGCTAAGCCTGACTTTTCAGCTAAAAGCACTTTGCATGCTTTGACTTTTAAATCCAAACTCATAATGCTAAACGTGAGCCAACAAATCTAAGAAAAATCAGAATGTTTGCAATAGAGCCAAGCTTGGCTAAAATGTAACACACGACAGTCGCCGAATTAATTATTTCATTAGAGTGGCTCAAGTGGAACTTTTTATGTAATAGATAGTATTTGGCAGAAGGGCAGATGATGGACACTTGGATGGTTAGAGCAGCCACATGGCTGCATGCATGACCGGTGGTTAACCTATGGACAGTTTGACAGTCACACTATTTTTACAAGTCCATAGAAGCTTCTGACAGGATTGTCTGCTAGCCGCAAACCTTATTTACCGGACCAGCTTCATATCTCGCATCCTTAAAGGGGGGTCAAGCTTTATTTGCATCAATCAGTTAAAATCTTACAAAAAGAAACACATTAAAATTCATAAAGCAGATTGAAAGCTTCAACGATGATTAAAACAGGTGGGAGTACGTAAATGCATAAGTGCTGTCTTGGGGTTTGTCAGATGAGCAGCTTGCTCAGGGTCCAAAGTTTAAGCGCAGGTGTACGGAGTAAGAGGCTTTGACAGACTGGTTCAATTAAGGTAAAAAGAGTCACACTTCTCTTTATGAATAGATGGTTCAGCTTGGTCAAGAGCCTCCTGGGTGCCTCCAGGACTTCCCCAAGATTTTGATATTAGGGACTGTACCTCGGCTGTCAGCCTGGTCTCGATGGAGGGACAAGTGCAGAAGGTCCTGAGGGCCAATAGTCTTAATTTAGAAGTGGCTTGCAAGTTAGCAGATTTGAAAGTCGACAGTCCATCTAGAACAGCTGTACACAGGAAAAGTGAGGAACTTTGTCACGGACCTACAAGGAACCAGGATAGCCCTAGGTTGTGATATTAGTGGCTCCACCCAGGCTAGCAGCCTGGCCCAGACGTTTTTGTGTTCATAACCGGCCCCATGCTGGAGGCCGTTTTTGCTACAGCTCACACCACAAAGGATATCCTAGGCTGTAAAACCTTGATGGCCCGTACCCCTGATTTCAGTGACACAAAGGATTCCGGTCTGCCAGACATTTACCTTTACCGCCTGTTTTTTACTTGCACTGTAATTGACATACAGCCTTCAAAGCCGATTCTTAGAAGTCCACTTACATTTGTAGCACTACTTAATGGATTAGGCTGCACAAATTGCATAAGTAGAATCTCCATATAGTCACCCTAGGTGCCACACCGTTTACTGTGCATAAGTTAACTCCTAGATCATATACTCAGCGATGTGGCTGGTCACAGATGACGATTCAGGTGTTCCATTATCATTTGTCCTGAGACATCAGCATTTGAAACAAGATCGAAGCGCTGACGATAATATGCTACAGACAAACTGATTGACTGACCATAATTAAAAATCTAGAGCCACTGAGAAGAGACTATGGGTGTATGTTTCAAAAAAACATATGCAAACGTCTTTCCTTATAGAAACTCACCATTTTTTCCTTTATGTGTTTTTAATGGGACACACTGCAATTGATTATTTTTGTTGTAACTAATTTATGTGAATATAAGGTAATTGCCTTTTGAGTTCATCCTCACCTTGTGAAATTAAAACATTTTTTAAGGGTAGAGTGGATCCATGTCTTTATATATGAGTGTATGCTCTTAATTTTCTTCTGTCAAATACTCATAATAAGCTCCAAGAGAACCACTGTTTTGTAAATATATCACACGCCCAGGTACCCACTGGCAGATGGGCTGCTCTTGTTGAGTGCAGTAAATTAATTCATTTGGCACAGGCTTCTGCTTGCACTATTACTGGTGCTGCAGCATCTTTTAGGTCACTGTGCGAGTCACTGTAAAAGAGGGCTGAGCACTTTTGTGCCGCCCAGCTTGCTTCTGTAACCGAGGGGGTGAAGTGACTGCGACACGTTTTTAGATCCCAATCCCCTTGCTTGCGAGCCAGAACCACATTATCCAAGGTTAGCCAACTCTGAGGCCTGAAAGGCTACACATGATTGGTCATCTGGAAAGATATGTGGCCTACGTAAAAGACTATCTATATAAAGGTACACTGTTCCAAAAATAGAGAGAAGGAAGACGAAAACAGGGGAGACCTGTAATCTCAGGAGCAAGAGCCCTCAAGCATCACTCTGGATGGCTAGCATCATCATCGGGAATAGCTCCTCACTAGGCCGGCGCTGCAATGCCTAGTGGGCACCCCGAAGTGGGGGCTCTCAGCCGAATTTTGAGATAGTGACTAGAAAATTCAATAGTGCAAACTGAGGGTGCCTTAGGTCACCACCCAAAACAAAAAAGAGGAAAAAAGGTTTAAAATTGGTTATTCATCCATTAACTTCATCATTTAATCAGTCAAATGTGACAAGGATGAAGACCAAGGTTAAAAGCAATGTTGAAAGTCAGATAGAGGATTATGCTCATACACCTTTCAAAAGTAAATGTACTTAGAGAGTCCTAAAAATTACAAGGCACCTCTTTGTTATGGTCGACATGTTTCGCGTCTATTGGTCCTTACAGATCCACTGACGCTTCATCAGGACCTACATAACTAGGTAAACAAACCTCTTTAGAAATATATAGACACCGGTCACTTACTTAAGTTGACTGGTAATACAGGTACCCACCCCCTACTCGAGAACAGGTTCCATAGGTAAGGCGTCTCTAGGACTCATGATGACATTATTCCGTCAATGGTCCTGTGTTCGGACCTACCCTCAGAGACAGCCGCCCGGGAGCAACGAAAAAGACTGAAATCATAGTAGGTTAAAAATATGTGAATCTTATGAGAAACCCATTCATTATTTCATGTTGAGCTACTAGTAAAGACAGGGAAGAAGAAGCATTCAATGCAGCATCCAGAAGGTTATTTAAAGGTGGTAGCAATGTCGGCAAATGCTTGATTAATGGCATTCAAGTAACAATTGGCAAGTTCAAAGGAAAGAGCTAGTCAGTCAGGCATGTTGTTCTTTTGATACTGATTAGAACCCAGGAAGAATGGATCCCTGATTTATGAAATGTTGGCACAAAAGCTGGGTGCAGCTGCTTAATCCTAGCATGGGGTATTGGTGGGGAGAGAGGTAAAAGAGACAAAAGAGATTGTGTGCTTCTAGGTATGTCTATCTGATAGACAAACCTAGCAGAGAGAAGAGAATGGTCAATTTTCAGTAGAAATTCTCTGGTAACAGGAAAATTAAAACACCCAAAAGAAAGGAATATGCACCACAACTGTGGGTGCTGTGTTTTTGAAAGAAAACGAAATTGAAGAATAGAACCCACAAAAACGTTTCAGTTACTTCACCAAGCACAATCTGCCAATTTTGTCTGTAAAGTTTCTGTAGTCATGTTACTTCACCAAACTGTCTTCACTCCAGTTACAAGTAAATGAAAGACGAAAACCTTAGAGAACTCCCTAAATGTCCCAAGTAAGCAACGTACTAACTTACTAACGATAAAACACAGTTTACAAACGTCCCAGTGCACACATCTGCAATAGAAATTGTAGACTAATCCGACGTTCAAATCTCCACTGGAGATGAGAAGATAAATCCCTATGCAAAGCACAGTTTTGCAGCGATCGCAACATCTTAAGAAGAAGGTGTCCCAAGAACTACAGGAATGTGCACACATTGACGAAGTCTAGGTCACCAAAGTACACGGAGGCGGCTCATGGTTATTTCATTGGCCAAGGGGTCTTTTACTTAACCTCATTCATTTCTCCCATTTGCTTCAACTCAATTCCTTCATTGCTCAGTTCCCATTCACTATCAGGAGACTACTGCCTAAGGCCAATATCTAGTCTCCTATTGGAAGAAGAGGTCAGGGTTCCCTCTGCCTTTTCTGCTTGAGTGGATGTTCATTTTTCCTTTTCTAATGTGAGGTGGTTGTTGCTTCTGAGTCGGATGCTGCTGCATCTTAGGCAATCCACGGAAACTGAGACCTGTAGGCTGTTGAGCAAGGGTTTTTCAAACGGTGTTGCCTTAGCTGTTCAACATCCCAGGCATTATCAAGTTGAAGGTTCCATATTAAACACAGAACGTTCATTTCTTCCTGCTACGAGATTTTCGGAGGGATGATTGAGTAATTCGCTAGCAGAATTTATCATGCACTGTTTACCCGGTGGGTCTAGCAAGCCAGAGCTGTTCCGATTAAAATAAATCACTGCTTTTAGAAAGAAAACTCTTGGTGGGCTAAGGCAGAAACAAATTAATATACTTCAGATTTATCTTCATCGAGCTGTACATGAATTAAAGTAATCACAAACAGTCCAAAGTGTGGAGTATGGCATCAAAAGCAGCAGAGGCGTCTAGCATCAGTAGTCTTATGCTAGTCATCGAATCCAGGCCGCACACCAAGTAACATTAGAAAGGCTCCCTCCTTTTTGGGTTAAACTCAGTCTACATGGGAGATAGAAACTGATTAACATCCATGGAATCTTGAAGCTATCCAGACGTCATTTATTTAAGTATCTTTAGAAAAGCAAACAATGTATTAGTCTGTCACAAAACGAAACAGAGACACCGAGCATGGATGGTATGATGAATTGGGACTGAAGTTTTTCTTTTTGAAGTGTCAACACCAATTCCATCCCTTACAGATAAATATATAAAGTGGTGTAATAATAGGGGCAAACAACACTCCTAGTTCTTTAAGGATGCAAGAGAGAAGATTATCTCCTTGGTGTGGTGGTATCCACCTCAAGGGCACTAGAGCCCTTTCCTACTGGTGATCTAATTCCCATTGCAGAAAGGCAGCAAATAATGATGATTTTCAGCTCCAGTCACAGAGCTATTTTTGGCTGCATAATCCTGCATTTATGGCTCAAAATTACTCCATTTATGCTTTCTATGTATCTACAAAGGGATACCTAACAGGGGTAAAGTATTTAACTACTGCATAGCTGTACACCAACTCTGAGTACCATTATGAAGTAGTAAACACCATACAAGGGGTCTTGAGAGTTTGTGAATGCTCACAATCCTGTGAGCTTGTAGACATTCACAAACTTCTCTCTGGCCTTTACCAACCCTGGAAATGGCCAGTGGTTCGCCCCAGCAAACGGTTGGGCTGAATTCCATCCCAGGATGGGAAGGGGAATGGAAAACCCCAAAACTTGATGGTGGTGTAGGTGAACATCTTTCTCCTCTGAAAAAAACGTATCTTCGTTGTTGTGGAAAAAATATATTTAAATAAAATGTGCCTTTTCTCAGTGTGGAGTTGTCTAGCATGTATACCTCTGCATTAGAGAAATAGCAACTCGTAAAAATGTCACATTACTTTTCCAGTCATACTCTTGTAAAAATGAAAGTGGGGCAGCTTTCCAGAAAACTTAAATCTATGTGTCCTTAGTAGTATGAACAAGGGTGTAGACTTACAAGCTGTGTTTGTGCAACAGGGGTGCCAAAAGTAACCCTTTTTGTTTTACCTGGCCATTGAACTGCTGGCAAATATGCTACATGGTGAGATGGCAAACAGGGGTATCCAGAGTGACCTTGTAATGCATGTGGTCTCACTGTACGCTGATGACACCCGGGTTTACGTAAGAGACCCAACTAGTTTGCTTTCCTGTATGCTATACCTCTTGGAAGATTTCAAACAGGTTCCTGACCTGGCCATGCTTTGGAACAAATCCAAACTGCTCCCTATGTGTCCGCCCTTGCAAAAGAATCGCTAGAGAGACTTCTGGATCTGCAGATAATATGGCAGCCCATGTCTTTTACACACATAGGTATTTATGTGTCCCGTACACTGACTGAGGACATTGCTCTGAATATTGAGAGGTTTATCTGTAGAATAGTACTCTCGCTAGCATTTTGGGGGAAGCTGCACTTGCCCCTTGCTGGCTGGGTGGCTGTCAGTAAAATTATTATACTGCCCTGGTGCTTGTATGCATTTCAGGGCATGCCATCTTTTGACGAATGAACCCTACACATTCATATACTGTAATGCTTGCATTCGTCACATCCTTGCGTCAAGATGAGTTCCCTCAAACTTTCATACGAAGGAGGCCTGTCACTCCCGGAACATGAGTGTTAAAATATGGCCTCCCAGTTACAGCATCCGCTGTACCTCATTGAGACCCCTAATAGGAAAAACTTGCTCTTGGCAGAATGCTATCCCTTGAGAGAAGTGAATGTGACACATCTGCTCTCGGATATGAATCTCCTGCTGTGCTGTACCTCGTGGCACTGATGTCACAGGTCTGGGACCACTTTTGCAGGCACGCAGTGGGGGTATTCCATTTGTGTCTGATTTGGACTCTCCCGAGCTTCCAAGATCTTAAACTGAAGGCCCAAAATGGGGACGTATGCCAAGGAGAGGTGATTCTCAGATCTGATGAGGGAAGACTTAAATTTCAAATCAGGCCGGGCCAATTTCTAACCTTTGCTAAATTGACTGCTTCAGTCCTTAGGTATTAGGCTGGCTTCCGTGGGCAACCTCCAAGATCACACACTCGTAATGCCATTGTGGAGCTCCAGGTTGGAAGATGTATCTTCTTGATTTATGCGGTTATACTGGAAGACAAGACACATACCCCTTCGCCAATACTTGCTAAATGGGATCGTGATATTGGAGAACCACTCAATGACTTGGTCTAGGGGAGATTACTGACATACCATAAACAGTTTTGTAGTAATGATGGGTTCTGATTGATGCAATATAACCACCCCCATAGAGCCTACTTAACCCCACACATCCTCAGTAAAATCTACCCGATGCAAATGTGTGGGTGCCCCAGATGTAGTCAAGTTGCAGCGGACCTACATGGTATGATCTGATCATGTCTAGTAACTGGGGACTATTGGGGGGCAGTGACTCAGGCTTTGTGTGTGAGCCCATCACTTGAGGTTGACTGTTTCTTGAAGCACTGTATATTGGGTCTACACTGTAAGCCCAAAACAACAATTCTGATTTCAGCTCACATCCTTGGTTGTTGTTAGCCAAAGGTATAATATTGATAAACAGAACCCAATCCCAAGGACCTGACATAAGGTTATGGTACAAAGATGCACAGAAATGGTTGCTGGCCAAAGAAATATGACTCAAAATGGTGTGGACACATGTAGGGGCCTTTGAGGACATTCAAGACTGGTACACAATGGCTGATAAGCTCTAAGAAATGTAATTTGTCCTGTCTCTGGCTCTCTCCCTGGGTAATGTATTTCCTTTGGGGTGCTCCTGTTTCTTAAGATTTGAGATTATGTTATCTGCCTCTTCTGTTAATGTAGATAAAGTGGGCACAATTGGTAGTACTGCTAGTATGATGTTTTGCATTGGGCCTCTCTGGCATGAACGCTGTCATTTTTCATTTGTTGCCTGTCACAACTCGAAAATATATATAAACTATTCAAACAAAAGAAAATCCAAACTGTGAAGCTACACATGCTCTCTGAATGGGAACAGACTGGGTTCAGTCCTGTTGGGACTCATCGGTGAGGTGCAACTTGATTCCCAGTCGTTGTGAGCTATGGGACCCTGGTCTGTTCATGCCAATGCAATTCAAACTGAGAAAAAAAGGGATGTGGGATATCCTTGAATTATCAGCCATTGGTCAATACTCTGCCCCAGATGAACTGAATCTGATGGTATGGGTTGCTCCCATAGTATTTACACCTTTTCCTAGGCCTGACATTTTAGCCAAATGCATTTTGCATGCTTCAACTTTTAAATCCAAACACATAATGCTAAACGTGAACTTCCGAGTACCAGAAAGGAGCAAGACCTTTGCTACGAAGCCAACATTGGCTAAAATGTAACACATGACGTGCCAAATGAACGAATTCAAGACAACGGTTCAAATTGAACTTTTTTATGTACGAGATAGTATTTGGCAGAGGGCAGGTAATGGACACTTGGGTGGTTAGAGCAGCCACATTGCCGAATGCATGCTCCAGTGGTTAACCTATGTTGAGTTGAAGGACAGTTTGACAGTTGCACTGTTCCTTCGCGTCCAGAGCAGTGGCTGAAAGGATTGTCTGATGGGCACAAACTGTGTTTATTGTACTAGCTTCATTTCCCTAATCCATAAGGGATATCATTCAGTTGCGACACCTTCACGACCCGTGCCCTTGATTTGAGTGACAAGAAGTATTCCGGTCTGCTGGACAGTAGCGGTCCATTTTCACTTTGCACTGTAATTGACATACAGCCATCCAAGATGATTCTTAGGAGTCCACTTACATTTGTGGCACTGCTTGATGTGTCAATGTTCACCATTAGGTAAGTTGCATCTCCTCACACTCACCCTCGGTGCCACACTGTTTACTCCGCATAGGTTAACTGCCCGATCGTGGATTCAGCGATGTGGCTGATCACGGATCACCACTCCGGTGTCCCATTATCACTTGTCCTAAGACCTCAGCATTTGAAACAAGGTTGAAGCACTGCTGACAACAAGCTGAACACAAACTGATTGACTGGCCATAATTAAAAATATAGAGCCATTGAGAAGAGACTATGGTTGTGTGCTTCATATGAACACATCCAAAAGACTTTCCTTCTACAAACTCACTATTTTTGTCTTTTATGTTTTTTTTTACTGGGGACACACTACACTTGTTTATTTTTGTTGTACATAGATTATGTGAATATTAGGTAATTGCCTTTTGGTTTTCTCCTCACCTTGTGGAATTAATTTGATTTTTAAGGCTAGACAGAATCCATGTCTTTACACATGAGTTTATGCAGTTCATTTTATTCTGCCAAATATTATCTATTACATAATAAGCTCCAAGAGAACCACTGTTTTGTAAATATATCACACGCCCAGGTTCCCACTGGCAGATGTGCTGCTCTTGTTGAGTGCAGTAAATTAATTAATTTGGCACAGGCTTCTGTTTGCACTATTACTGCTGCTACAGCATCTTTTAGGTCAATGTGCAAGTCACTGTAAAAGAGGGCTGAGCGCTTTTGTGTCGTCCAGCTTGCTTCTGTAACCGAGGGGTTGAAGTGACTGCGACACGCTATTGGATCCCAATCCCCTTGCTTGCCAGTCAGCACCACATTATCCAAGGTTAGCCGACAGTGAGGCCTGAAAGGCTACACATGATTGGTCATCTGGAAAGATACGTGGCCTACGTAAAAGAATGAAATCATAGTGGGTTAAAAATATGTGAATCTTCTGAGAAACCCATTAATTATTTCATGTTGAGCTACTAGTAAAGACAGGGTAGAAGAAGCATTCAATGCAGCATTCAGAAGGTTATTTGAAGGTAGTAGCTATGTCGGCAAATGCTTGATTAATGGCGTTCAAGTAACAATTGGCAAGTTCAAAGGAAAGAGCTAGTCAGTCAGGCATGTTGTTCTTTTGATACTGGTGAGAACCCAGGAAGAATGGATCCCTGATTTATGAAATGTTAACACAAAAGCTGGGTGCAGCTGCTTAATCCTAGCATGGGGTAGTGGGGGGGGGGCGGTAAAAAGACATAGAAGATTGTCTGCTTCTAGGTATTTCTATCATCAGCATCTGTAAATACATAAACGCAGGGAGAAGAGAATGATCAAATTTCAGTAGAAACACTCTGGTAACAGTAAATATTAAACACACAAAAGAAAAGAATATGCACCACAACTGTGAGTGCTGTGTTTTTGAAAGAAAACGAAATTGAAGAATAGAACCTACAAAAATATTTCAGTTACTTCACCAAGCACAATCTAAATCTTCCAATTATGTCTGCAAAGTTTATGTAGTCATGTTACTTCACCAAACTGTCTTCACTCCAGTTCCAAGAAAATGAAAGGCGAACGCCCTAGAGAACTCCTAAAATGTCCCTAATTAAGCAACATACTAACTTACTAACTATAAAACACAGGTTACAAACGTCCCAGTGTACACATTGTAGGAGGCTGGACTGGCTTGTAGTGAGTACCTAGGGGTACTTGCACCTTGCACCAGGCCCAGTTATCCCTTATTAGTGTATAGGGTGTCTAGCAGCATAGGCTGATAGATAATGGTAGCTTAGCAGAGCAGCTTAGGCTGAACTAGGAGACGAGTGAAGCTCCTACAGTACCACTAGTGTCATATGCACAATATCATAAGAAAACACAATACACAGATATACTAAAAATAAAGGTACTTTATTTTTATGACAATATGCCAAAAGTATCTCAGTGAGTACCCTCAGTGTGAGGATAGCAAATATACACAAGATATATATACACAATACCAAAATATGCAGTAATAGTATTAGAAAACAGTGCAAACAATGTATAGTTACAATAGGATGCAATGGAGACACATAGGGATAGGGGCAACACAAACCATATACTCCAAAAGTGGAATGCGAACCACGAATGGACCCCAAACCTATGTGACCTTGTAGAGGGTCACTGGGACTATTAGAAAATAGTAAGGGTTAGAAAAATAGCCCACCCCAAGGAGGACGGATCCCTCACGCTGTGGAGAGTCGTGCAGAAGTGTTTTCCCGCCGAAAGACCGCCAACAAACCTTGCTAGCTGCAAATCGTGCGGTAAGGGTTTTTGGATGCTGCTGTGGCCCAGGAGGGACCAGGATGTCGCAAATTGCGTCAGGGGACAGATGGGACGTCGAGCAAGACAAGGAGCCATCTCAGCAGCAGGCAGCACCCGCAGAAGTGCCAGAAACAGGCACTACAAGGATGCGTGAAACAGTGCTCACCCGAAGTCACACAAAGGAGTCCCACGTCGCCGGAGAACAACTTAGGAGGTCGTGCAATGCAGGTTAGAGTGCCGTGGACCCAGGCTGGGCTGTGCACAAAGGATTTCTGCCAGAAGTGCACGGAGGCCGGAGTAGCTGCAAAAGTCGCGGTTTCCAACAATGCAGTCTGGCGTGGGGAGGCAAGGACTTACCTCCACCAAACTTGGACTGAAGAGTCACTGGACTGTGGGAGTCACTTGGACAGAGTTGCTGGATTCAAGGGACCTCGCTCGTCGTGCTGAGAGGAGACCCAAGGTACCGGTGATGCAGTTCTTTGGTGCCTGCGGTTGCAGGGGGACGATTCCGTCGACCCACGGGAGATTTCTTCAGAGCTTCTAGTGCAGAGAGGAGGCAGACTACCCCCACAGCATGCACCACCAGGAAAACAGTCGAGAAGGCGGCAGGATCAGCGTTACAGAGTTGCAGTAGTCGTCTTTGCTACTATGTTGCAGTTTTGCAGGCTTCCAGCGCGGTCAGCAGTCGATTCCTTGGCAGAAGGTGAAGAGAGAGATGCAGAGGAACTCGGATGAGCTCTTGCACTCGTTATCTAAGGAATCCCAAGAGACAGAGACCCTAAATAGCCAGAAAAGAGGGTTTGGCTACCTAGGAGAGAGGATAGGCTAGCAACACCTGAAGGAGCCTATCAGGAGGAGTCTCTGACGTCACCTGATGGCACTGGCCACTCAGAGCAGTCCAGTGTGCCAGCAGCACCTCTGTTTCCAAGATGGCAGAGGTCTGGAGCACACTGGAGGAGCTCTGGGCACCTCCCAGGGGAGGTACAAGTCAGGGGAGTGGTCACTCCCCTTTCCTTTGTCCAGTTTCGCGCCAGAGCAGGGCTAAGGGGTCCCTGAACCGGTGTAGACTGGCTTATGCAGAAATGGGCACCAAATGTGCCCATGAAGGCATTTCCAGAGGCTGGGGGAGGCTACTCCTCCCCTGCCTTCACACCATTTTCCAAAGGGAGAGGGTGTAACACCCTCTCTCAGAGGAAGTCCTTTGTTCTGCCATCCTGGGCCAGGCCTGGCTGGACCCCAGGAGGGCAGATGCCTGTCTGAGGGGTTGGCAGCAGCAGCAGCTGCAGTGAAACCCCGGGAAAGGCAGTTTGGCAGTACCAGGGTCTGTGCTACAGACCACTTGGATTATGGGATTGTGCCAACTATGCCAGGATGGTATAGAGGGGGCAATTCCATGATCATAGACATATTACATGGCCATATTCGGAGTTACCATTGTGAAGCTACATATAGGTAGTGACCTATATGTAGTGCACGCGTGTAATGGTGTCCCCGCACTCACAAAGTCCGGGGAATTGGCCCTGAACAATGTGGGGGCACCTTGGCTAGTGCCAGGGTGCCCTCACACTAAGTAACGTAGCACCCAACCATTACCAGGTAAAGGTTAGACATATAGGTGACTTATAAGTTACTTAAGTGCAGTGTAAAATGGCTGTGAAATAACGTGGACGTTATTTCACTCAGGCTGCAGTGGCAGGCCTGTGTAAGAATTGTCAGAGCTCCCTATGGGTGGCAAAAGAAATGCTGCAGCCCATAGGGATCTCCTGGAACCCCAATACCCTGGGTACCTCAGTACCATATACTAGGGAATTATAAGGGTGTTCCAGTAAGCCAATGTAAATTGGTAAAATTGGTCACTAGCCTGTTAGTGACAATTTGTAAAGAGAGAGCATAACCACTGAGGTTCTGGTTAGCAGAGCCTCAGTGAGACAGTTAGGCACCACACAGGGAACACATACCTATAGGCCACACACTTATGAGCACTGGGGTCCTGACTAGCAGGGTCCCAGTGACACATAACAAACATACTGAAAACATGGGGTTTTCACTATGAGCACTGGGCCCTGGCTAGCAGGATCCCAGTGAGACAGTGAAAACACCCTGACATACACTCACAAACAGGCCAAAAGTGGGGGTAACAAGGCTAGAAAGAGGCTACTTTCTCACACGACCCCCCCCCCTCAAACGAAGGACAATAAGGCTAACCTTGGCCAGTTGAGACTTTATTGTCTAAGTGGTGATAAGTAGAGAGTAGCTCTGCAATAGACTGGTTACTCCCTTTATCATCCACTATATGGTTACTTCCCTGTGGGGATGTAAACCACCCTGTTTGAAGTTTTTTAGCTAAGCAACAATGTGAAGATGTATTTTCAGAGTTTCTATCAGTAAGTTTTAGTTTAGAGCAGTGGGAATTGTCCACTGAACCTATTTGTAGGGATGGAAATGCCAGACAGGGATGCTGTCTCAGTAAAGCCATAGCTGGGCAAAAACGTTGTCCATATGGCTGGAAGAGAGAACAGGGATGCTGTTTCTCTTGAGTTGGAGCAGGGCAGGGATGCTGTCCTATGAGCTCCACATTAGGGCAGGGATGCTGTCCTAAGTGTTGTGAGGCAGTACAGGTTTTCTGCACTAAAGTTTCTCTGGGAGGGTTGGAGGGATGCTCCATGTTAACTAAAATGGTGCTCTTTTTCTCACCAATGTTAGTTATCCCACAGAGAGGTACTTCTACCTCAGGGAGTACAGTTTTGCCAACTGATGATTCCCTTGGAACAGGTGCCACCCCAGGAGAGGTTTCTCCCACCACAGGAATGGTATCCTGAATGGCAGGGTGGTTAGGGGATACTGTGATACCCTTTTTACCTGTTGATGGAGAGGGATCCTGAGTTTTCAGGCCTTCTCTTCTTTGCTTTTTCATTTCAGTAGAAATGAGAGGGAACAATTCCTCTGGGATGCCCAGCATGGCTGCATGGGCATAAAACTCTACATCAGCCCAACCTAAGGCCTCTAGGTCATTACCTAAGAGACAGTCTACAGGTAAGCTAGGTGATACCACCACCTGCTTAGGGCCAGTAACTCCACCCCAACTAAACTGAATTATAGCTAAGGGAAGAAATTTAGTGGAGTTATGGACATCAATAATCTTATACTGTTGTCCAATGATGTGTTGTTCAGGAGGCACTAGGTTTTCAGTCACCAAAGTGATATTGGCACCTGTGTCCCTGTAGGCCAAGGCCTCAACACCATTTATTGAAACGGTCTGCCTGTACTTATCCATTGTAAGGGGACAAGCAGCCAGTGTGGCAAGGCCAATGCCACTAGGTGTGACAGAAACTGTCTTGGGACTGACTACCCCAGTTTCTATGATGGACCCATAAGTGAACCCAACTACACCCTTTGCTTGACTGTTGCCAGCAGTCCCACCACTAGTACCACTACTGCTAGGGGCACTAGAGCTTGATGTATTAGTGGTGGTAGGCTCAGGGGGTTTACCTGGACAGGACTTATCCCCTGGCCTATGGCCTCTGTTTTTACACACAAAGCACCAAGGCTTTTTAATGTGTGCAGGTTGAGAAGAAGAGGAAGAATTAGTTTTATCCCCACCCTCTGAAGAGTGTTTAAGATTTGAAGTGGGATCTTTGGTTTTACCCTTATCCCCATGCTTATCTTGAGATTTTTCACCATCTTTCTTCTTATTGCCATCTTTGTCACCCCCTGTATGAACTTTTCTGTTCACCCTTGTTCTGACCCATTTGTCTGCCTTCTTTCCCAATTCTTGGGGAGAGGTCAGATCAGAGTCTACCAGGTACTGGTGCAACAAATCAGACACACAATTATTAAGAATATGCTCTCTCAGGATCAGGTTATACAGGCTGTCATAATCAGTAACTTTACTGCCATGTAACCACCCCTCCAAGGCCTTCACTGAATGGTCAATGAAATCAACCCAGTCTTGTAAAGACTCCTTTTTGGTTTCTCTGAACTTTATCCTGTATTGTTCAGTGGTTAAGCCATAACCATCCAGGAGTGCATTCTTAAGAACTGTAAAATTATTGGCATCACTTTCTTTCACAGTAAGGAGCCTATCCCTACCCTTTCCACTAAATGATAGCCATAGGATAGCAGCCCACTGCCTTTGAGGGACATCCTGTACAACACAGGCCCTCTCAAGTGCAGCAAACCACTTGTTAATGTCATCCCCCTCCTTATAAGGGGGAACTATCTTGTGCAGATTCCTAGAATCATGCTCTTTTGCAGGATGACTATTGGGAATACTGCTGCTGCCACCATGGGTTTCTAAACCCAGTTTCTGTCTCTCCTTCTCTACTTCTAAGGACTGTCTATCCAAATCCAGCTGTTGCTTCTTGAGCTTCAGTCTGGTTTGTTCCACTCTCAATCTATTGAGCTCCCTTTCTAACAATCTGTCATCAGGGTGGGTGGGAGGGACACGTCTTGAAACAGAAGTATGGTGAGAATGGACAGAAGGGGACCTGTCCCTTACAGAAGGCATCCTAACAGCTTGGTTAACAGAAACATCAGTTCTACTGTGGTGAGAATGAATGCTCTTGCTATGATGTGAGACAACACTATCTGTATGGTGTGACTCAACATCAGTACCAACTATGCTAGACTGTCTAGTAATGGGCAGGCTAGGAAGTTTCTTTCCTGAATCTTTTTCTAGGGGAGTCCCTGGATCAGATTGGGAACCATTAGCTAGTTTTTCAACAGATGGGGCCCTTGTGGCCTTATCTTGTTCTCTAAGCATGTTAAGCAATAATTCCAAGGAAGGATTCTTCCCTACACTCAAACCTCTTTCTATACAGAGACTCCTTGCTCCTTTCCAGCTAAGGTGGTCATATGCAAGTTTGGACAGATCAACATTTTGGCCTGTGCCAGACATTTTCAGAGAGAGTTAAAGTGATAGAAAAAGTGAAGAACAAAAAAAAAAACAAATTCAGAACTTTTAGAAAGACAGAAAAAACTTTTTACACTTTTTAGAACTTTTTAGAAAGTTAGAAGTACTTTTCAGCATTTAGAAAAGAGTGAAAAGAGGAAATGCAAAACTTTTTGTTTTATGTGTATATACACTGAACTTGTTTTGTATATTTTTTTCTTATGAAAAGTACAATGACAAGAGTGGTAAGTAGTCTCAAAGCACTTATCCCACCGCTGCACAACCAATGTAGGAGGCTGGACTGGCTTGTAGTGAGTACCTAGGGGTACTTGGACCTTGCACCAGGCCCAGTTATCCCTTATTAGTGTATAGGGTGTCTAGCAGCATAGGCTGATAGATAATGGTAGCTTAGCAGAGCAGCTTAGGCTGAACTAGGAGACGAGTGAAGCTCCTACAGTACCACTAGTGTCATATGCACAATATCATAAGAAAACACAATACACAGATATACTAAAAATAAAGGTACTTTATTTTTATGACAATATGCCAAAAGTATCTCAGTGAGTACCCTCAGTGTGAGGATAGCAAATATACACAAGATATATATACACAATACCAAAATATGCAGTAATAGTATTAGAAAACAGTGCAAACAATGTATAGTTACAATAGGATGCAATGGAGACACATACGGATAGGGGCAACACAAACCATATACTCCAAAAGTGGAATGCGAACCACGAATGGACCCCAAACCTATGTGACCTTGTAGAGGGTCACTGGGACTATTAGAAAATAGTAAGGGTTAGAAAAATAGCCCACCCCAAGGAGGACGGATCCCTCACGCTGTGGAGAGTCGTGCAGAAGTGTTTTCCCGCCGAAAGACCGCCAACAAACCTTGCTAGCTGCAAATCGTGCGGTAAGGGTTTTTGGATGCTGCTGTGGCCCAGGAGGGACCAGGATGTCGCAAATTGCGTCAGGGGACAGATGGGACGTCGAGCAAGACAAGGAGCCATCTCAGCAGCAGGCAGCACCCGCAGAAGTGCCAGAAACAGGCACTACAAGGATGCGTGAAACAGTGCTCACCCGAAGTCACACAAAGGAGTCCCACGTCGCCGGAGAACAACTTAGGAGGTCGTGCAATGCAGGTTAGAGTGCCGTGGACCCAGGCTGGGCTGTGCACAAAGGATTTCTGCCGGAAGTGCACGGAGGCCGGAGTAGCTGCAAAAGTCGCGGTTTCCAACAATGCAGTCTGGCGTGGGGAGGCAAGGACTTACCTCCACCAAACTTGGACTGAAGAGTCACTGGACTGTGGGAGTCACTTGGACAGAGTTGCTGGATTCAAGGGACCTCGCTCGTCGTGCTGAGAGGAGACCCAAGGTACCGGTGATGCAGTTCTTTGGTGCCTGCGGTTGCAGGGGGACGATTCCGTCGACCCACGGGAGATTTCTTCAGAGCTTCTAGTGCAGAGAGGAGGCAGACTACCCCCACAGCATGCACCACCAGGAAAACAGTCGAGAAGGCGGCAGGATCAGCGTTACAGAGTTGCAGTAGTCGTCTTTGCTACTATGTTGCAGTTTTGCAGGCTTCCAGCGCGGTCAGCAGTCGATTCCTTGGCAGAAGGTGAAGAGAGAGATGCAGAGGAACTCGGATGAGCTCTTGCACTCGTTATCTAAGGAATCCCAAGAGACAGAGACCCTAAATAGCCAGAAAAGAGGGTTTGGCTACCTAGGAGAGAGGATAGGCTAGCAACACCTGAAGGAGCCTATCAGGAGGAGTCTCTGACGTCACCTGATGGCACTGGCCACTCAGAGCAGTCCAGTGTGCCAGCAGCACCTCTGTTTCCAAGATGGCAGAGGTCTGGAGCACACTGGAGGAGCTCTGGGCACCTCCCAGGGGAGGTACAAGTCAGGGGAGTGGTCACTCCCCTTTCCTTTGTCCAGTTTCGCGCCAGAGCAGGGCTAAGGGGTCCCTGAACCGGTGTAGACTGGCTTATGCAGAAATGGGCACCAAATGTGCCCATGAAGGCATTTCCAGAGGCTGGGGGAGGCTACTCCTCCCCTGCCTTCACACCATTTTCCAAAGGGAGAGGGTGTAACACCCTCTCTCAGAGGAAGTCCTTTGTTCTGCCATCCTGGGCCAGGCCTGGCTGGACCCCAGGAGGGCAGATGCCTGTCTGAGGGGTTGGCAGCAGCAGCAGCTGCAGTGAAACCCCGGGAAAGGCAGTTTGGCAGTACCAGGGTCTGTGCTACAGACCACTTGGATTATGGGATTGTGCCAACTATGCCAGGATGGTATAGAGGGGGCAATTCCATGATCATAGACATATTACATGGCCATATTCGGAGTTACCATTGTGAAGCTACATATAGGTAGTGACCTATATGTAGTGCACGCGTGTAATGGTGTCCCCGCACTCACAAAGTCCGGGGAATTGGCCCTGAACAATGTGGGGGCACCTTGGCTAGTGCCAGGGTGCCCTCACACTAAGTAACGTAGCACCCAACCATTACCAGGTAAAGGTTAGACATATAGGTGACTTATAAGTTACTTAAGTGCAGTGTAAAATGGCTGTGAAATAACGTGGACGTTATTTCACTCAGGCTGCAGTGGCAGGCCTGTGTAAGAATTGTCAGAGCTCCCTATGGGTGGCAAAAGAAATGCTGCAGCCCATAGGGATCTCCTGGAACCCCAATACCCTGGGTACCTCAGTACCATATACTAGGGAATTATAAGGGTGTTCCAGTAAGCCAATGTAAATTGGTAAAATTGGTCACTAGCCTGTTAGTGACAATTTGTAAAGAGAGAGCATAACCACTGAGGTTCTGGTTAGCAGAGCCTCAGTGAGACAGTTAGGCACCACACAGGGAACACATACCTATAGGCCACACACTTATGAGCACTGGGGTCCTGACTAGCAGGGTCCCAGTGACACATAACAAACATACTGAAAACATGGGGTTTTCACTATGAGCACTGGGCCCTGGCTAGCAGGATCCCAGTGAGACAGTGAAAACACCCTGACATACACTCACAAACAGGCCAAAAGTGGGGGTAACAAGGCTAGAAAGAGGCTACTTTCTCACACGACCCCCCCCCCTCAAACGAAGGACAATAAGGCTAACCTTGGCCAGTTGAGACTTTATTGTCTAAGTGGTGATAAGTAGAGAGTAGCTCTGCAATAGACTGGTTACTCCCTTTATCATCCACTATATGGTTACTTCCCTGTGGGGATGTAAACCACCCTGTTTGAAGTTTTTTAGCTAAGCAACAATGTGAAGATGTATTTTCAGAGTTTCTATCAGTAAGTTTTAGTTTAGAGCAGTGGGAATTGTCCACTGAACCTATTTGTAGTGATGGAAATGCCAGACAGGGATGCTGTCTCAGTAAAGCCATAGCTGGGCAAAAACGTTGTCCATATGGCTGGAAGAGAGAACAGGGATGCTGTTTCTCTTGAGTTGGAGCAGGGCAGGGATGCTGTCCTATGAGCTCCACATTAGGGCAGGGATGCTGTCCTAAGTGTTGTGAGGCAGTGCAGGTTTTCTGCACTAAAGTTTCTCTGGGAGGGTTGGAGGGATGCTCCATGTTAACTAAAATGGTGCTCTTTTTCTCACCAATGTTAGTTATCCCACAGAGAGGTACTTCTACCTCAGGGAGTACAGTTTTGCCAACTGATGATTCCCTTGGAACAGGTGCCACCCCAGGAGAGGTTTCTCCCACCACAGGAATGGTATCCTGAATGGCAGGGTGGTTAGGGGATACTGTGATACCCTTTTTACCTGTTGATGGAGAGGGATCCTGAGTTTTCAGGCCTTCTCTTCTTTGCTTTTTCATTTCAGTAGAAATGAGAGGGAACAATTCCTCTGGGATGCCCAGCATGGCTGCATGGGCATAAAACTCTACATCAGCCCAACCTAAGGCCTCTAGGTCATTACCTAAGAGACAGTCTACAGGTAAGCTAGGTGATACCACCACCTGCTTAGGGCCAGTAACTCCACCCCAACTAAACTGAATTATAGCTAAGGGAAGAAATTTAGTGGAGTTATGGACATCAATAATCTTATACTGTTGTCCAATGATGTGTTGTTCAGGAGGCACTAGGTTTTCAGTCACCAAAGTGATATTGGCACCTGTGTCCCTGTAGGCCAAGGCCTCAACACCATTTATTGAAACGGTCTGCCTGTACTTATCCATTGTAAGGGGACAAGCAGCCAGTGTGGCAAGGCCAATGCCACTAGGTGTGACAGAAACTGTCTTGGGACTGACTACCCCAGTTTCTATGATGGACCCATAAGTGAACCCAACTACACCCTTTGCTTGACTGTTGCCAGCAGTCCCACCACTAGTACCACTACTGCTAGGGGCACTAGAGCTTGATGTATTAGTGGTGGTAGGCTCAGGGGGTTTACCTGGACAGGACTTATCCCCTGGCCTATGGCCTCTGTTTTTACACACAAAGCACCAAGGCTTTTTAATGTGTGCAGGTTGAGAAGAAGAGGAAGAATTAGTTTTATCCCCACCCTCTGAAGAGTGTTTAAGATTTGAAGTGGGATCTTTGGTTTTACCCTTATCCCCATGCTTATCTTGAGATTTTTCACCATCTTTCTTCTTATTGCCATCTTTGTCACCCCCTGTATGAACTTTTCTGTTCACCCTTGTTCTGACCCATTTGTCTGCCTTCTTTCCCAATTCTTGGGGAGAGGTCAGATCAGAGTCTACCAGGTACTGGTGCAACAAATCAGACACACAATTATTAAGAATATGCTCTCTCAGGATCAGGTTATACAGGCTGTCATAATCAGTAACTTTACTGCCATGTAACCACCCCTCCAAGGCCTTCACTGAATGGTCAATGAAATCAACCCAGTCTTGTAAAGACTCCTTTTTGGTTTCTCTGAACTTTATCCTGTATTGTTCAGTGGTTAAGCCATAACCATCCAGGAGTGCATTCTTAAGAACTGTAAAATTATTGGCATCACTTTCTTTCACAGTAAGGAGCCTATCCCTACCCTTTCCACTAAATGATAGCCATAGGATAGCAGCCCACTGCCTTTGAGGGACATCCTGTACAACACAGGCCCTCTCAAGTGCAGCAAACCACTTGTTAATGTCATCCCCCTCCTTATAAGGGGGAACTATCTTGTGCAGATTCCTAGAATCATGCTCTTTTGCAGGATGACTATTGGGAATACTGCTGCTGCCACCATGGGTTTCTAAACCCAGTTTCTGTCTCTCCTTCTCTACTTCTAAGGACTGTCTATCCAAATCCAGCTGTTGCTTCTTGAGCTTCAGTCTGGTTTGTTCCACTCTCAATCTATTGAGCTCCCTTTCTAACAATCTGTCATCAGGGTGGGTGGGAGGGACACGTCTTGAAACAGAAGTATGGTGAGAATGGACAGAAGGGGACCTGTCCCTTACAGAAGGCATCCTAACAGCTTGGTTAACAGAAACATCAGTTCTACTGTGGTGAGAATGAATGCTCTTGCTATGATGTGAGACAACACTATCTGTATGGTGTGACTCAACATCAGTACCAACTATGCTAGACTGTCTAGTAATGGGCAGGCTAGGAAGTTTCTTTCCTGAATCTTTTTCTAGGGGAGTCCCTGGATCAGATTGGGAACCATTAGCTAGTTTTTCAACAGATGGGGCCCTTGTGGCCTTATCTTGTTCTCTAAGCATGTTAAGCAATAATTCCAAGGAAGGATTCTTCCCTACACTCAAACCTCTTTCTATACAGAGACTCCTTGCTCCTTTCCAGCTAAGGTGGTCATATGCAAGTTTGGACAGATCAACATTTTGGCCTGTGCCAGACATTTTCAGAGAGAGTTAAAGTGATAGAAAAAGTGAAGAACAAAAAAAAAAACAAATTCAGAACTTTTAGAAAGACAGAAAAAACTTTTTACACTTTTTAGAACTTTTTAGAAAGTTAGAAGTACTTTTCAGCATTTAGAAAAGAGTGAAAAGAGGAAATGCAAAACTTTTTGTTTTATGTGTATATACACTGAACTTGTTTTGTATATTTTTTTCTTATGAAAAGTACAATGACAAGAGTGGTAAGTAGTCTCAAAGCACTTATCCCACCGCTGCACAACCAATGTAGGAGGCTGGACTGGCTTGTAGTGAGTACCTAGGGGTACTTGGACCTTGCACCAGGCCCAGTTATCCCTTATTAGTGTATAGGGTGTCTAGCAGCATAGGCTGATAGATAATGGTAGCTTAGCAGAGCAGCTTAGGCTGAACTAGGAGACGAGTGAAGCTCCTACAGTACCACTAGTGTCATATGCACAATATCATAAGAAAACACAATACACAGATATACTAAAAATAAAGGTACTTTATTTTTATGACAATATGCCAAAAGTATCTCAGTGAGTACCCTCAGTGTGAGGATAGCAAATATACACAAGATATATATACACAATACCAAAATATGCAGTAATAGTATTAGAAAACAGTGCAAACAATGTATAGTTACAATAGGATGCAATGGAGACACATAGGGATAGGGGCAACACAAACCATATACTCCAAAAGTGGAATGCGAACCACGAATGGACCCCAAACCTATGTGACCTTGTAGAGGGTCGCTGGGACTATTAGAAAATAGTAAGGGTTAGAAAAATAGCCCACCCCAAGACCCTGAAAAGTGAGTGCAAAGTGCACTAAAGTTACCCAAAGGACATAGAAGTCGTGATAGGGGAATTCTGCAGGAAAGACACAAACCAACAATGCAACAACGATAGATTTCCAGTCGAGGGTACCTGTGGAACAAGGGGACCAAGTCCAAAAGTCACAAGCAAGTCGGAGATGGGCAGATGCCCAGGAAATGCCAGCTGTGGGTGCAAAGGAGCTGCTACTGGACAGTAGAAGCGTAGGTTTCTGCAAGAACGACAAGGGCTAGAGACTTCCCCTTTGGAGGACGGATCCCTCACGCTGTGGAGAGTCGTGCAGAAGTGTTTTCCCGCCGAAAGACCACCAACAAACCTTGCTAGCTGCAAACCGTGCGGTAAGGGTTTTTGGATGCTGCTGTGGCCCAGGAGGGACCAGGATGTCGCAAATTGCGTCAGGGGACAGAGGAGACGTCGAGCAAGACAAGGAGCCCTCTCAGCAGCAGGCAGCACCCACAGAAGTGCCAGAAACAGGCACTACAAGGATGCGTGAAACGGTGCTCACCCGAAGTCACACAAAGGAGTCCCATGTCGCCGGAGAACAACTTAGGAGGTCGTGCAATGCAGGTTAGAGTGCCGTGGACCCAGGCTGGGCTGTGCACAAAGGATTTCCACCGGAAGTGCACGGAGGCCGGAGTAGCTGCAAAAGTCGCAGTTTCCAACAATGCAGTCTGGCGTGGGGAGGCAAGGACTTACCTCCACCAAACTTGGACTGAAGAGTCACTGGACTGTGGGAGTCACTTGGACAGAGTTGCTGGATTCAAGGGACCTCGCTCGTCGTGCTGAGAGGAGACCCAAGGTACCGGTGATGCAGTTCTTTGGTGCCTGCGGTTGCAGGGGGACGATTCCGTCGACCCACGGGAGATTTCTTCGGAGCTTCTAGTGCAGAGAGGAGGCAGACTACCCCCACAGCATGCACCACCAGGAAAACAGTCGAGAAGGCGGCAGGATCAGCGTTACAGAGTTGCAGTAGTCGTCTTTGCTACTATGTTGCAGTTTTGCAGGCTTCCAGCGCGGTCAGCAGTCGATTCCTTGGCAGAAGGTGAAGAGAGAGATGCAGAGGAACTCGGATGAGCTCTTGCACTCGTTATCTAAGGAATCCCAAGAGACAGAGACCCTAAATAGCCAGAAAAGAGGGTTTGGCTACCTAGGAGAGAGGATAGGCTAGCAACACCTGAAGGAGCCTATCAGGAGGAGTCTTTGACGTCACCTGATGGCACTGGCCACTCAGAGCAGTCCAGTGTGCCAGCAGCACCTCTGTTTCCAAGATGGCAGAGGTCTGGAGCACACTGGAGGAGCTCTGGGCACCTCCCAGCGGAGGTACAGGTCAGGGGAGTGGTCACTCCCCTTTCCTTTGTCCAGTTTCGCGCCAGAGCAGGGCTAAGGGGTCCCTGAACCGGTGTAGACTTGCTTATGCAGAAATGGGCACCAAATGTGCCCATGAAAGCATTTCCAGAGGCTGGGGGAGGCTACTCCTCACCTGCCTTCACACCATTTTCCAAAGGGAGAGGGTGTAACACCCTCTCTCAGAGGAAGTCCTTTGTTCTGCCATCCTGGGCCAGGCCTGGCTGGACCCCAGGAGGGCAGATGCCTGTCTGAGGGGTTGGCAGCAGCAGCAGCTGCAGTGAAACCCCGGGAAAGGCAGTTTGGCAGTACCAGGGTTTGTGCTACAGACCACTGGGATTATGGGATTGTGCCAACTATGCCAGGATGGTATAGAGGGGGCAATTCCATGATCATAGACATATTACATGGCCATATTCGGAGTTACCATTGTGAAGCTACATATAGGTAGTGACCTATATGTAGTGCACGCGTGTAATGGTGTCCCCGCACTCACAAAGTCCGGGGAATTTGTAAAGAGAGAGCATAACCACTGAGGTTCTGGTTAGCAGAGCCTCAGTGAGACAGTTAGGCACCACACAGGGAACACATACCTATAGGCCACAAACTTATGAGCACTGGGGTCCTGACTAGCAGGGTCCCAGTGACACATAACAAACGTACTGAAAACATAGGGTTTTCACTATGAGCACTGGGCCCTGGCTAGCAGGATCCCAGTGAGACAGTGAAAACACCCTGACATCCACTCACAAACAGGCCAAAAGTGGGGGATTTTTAAACCTACATTTATATGTTAAAATGATACCATTTATGCTTGTATTTACAAGGATGCCTAACAGGGGTAAAATATTTACTACTGCATAACTGTACACCAACTCTGCGTACCACTATGTAGTAGAAAACACCATGCAAGGGCTCTTGAGAGTTTGTGAATGCTCACCATTCTGTTAGTTTGTAGGGATTTACAAACTTCTCTCTGTCCCTTCCCAACCCTGAAAATGGCCATCAGTGTTTCGTTCCAGCAAAGGGTTGGACTAAATCTCCATCCCAGGTTTGAAAGTGGAATCGAAACCCCCACACGTGATGGCGGTGAAGGGGAAGATCCTTCTCCACTGGAAGAAGTGTTTTCCTCATGGAGAAAAAAAGAAAGTTATATAAACTGTCCTCTCACAGCGGGATGCCTTTTCTCTGTGCGGAGTAATCTTGCACTTAATCCTCTCCACTACAGACATAGCAACTCGGAAAAATGGTACATCACTTTCCCAGTCATACTCCTGCAAGACTGAAACTGAAGCAGCTTTCTAGAAAACTTAAATCTATGGGCCTCATTCCAACCCTGGCGGTCATAGACCGCCAGGGTGGCTGTCCACGGAAGCACCGCCAACAGGCTGGCGGTGCTTCATGTGGAATTCCGACAGCAGCGGTCGCTCAGCCGGGTCCGGCGGTTTCCCGCCGGATTAGCCCCGGCTGGGAGAATCCTCCATGGCGGCGCTGCAAGCAGCGCCGCCATGGGAATTCCGACCCCCTTCCCGCCAGCCTGTTTCTGGCGGTTTTCACCGCCAGAAACCGGATGGCGGGAACGGGTGTCGTGGCATGGGCAGTGCAGGGGCCCCCTAACAGGGCCCCAGCATGATTTTCACTGTCTGCATAGCAGACAGTGAAAATCGCGACTGGTGCAACTGCACCCGTCGCACCCCTGCAACACCGCCGGCTCCATTCGGAGCCGGCTTCTGTGTTGCAGGGCCTTTCCCGCTGGGCCTACGGTCGCTCCCTTGGCGGGCGCCCGCCGGCCCAGCGGGAAAGTCTGAATGGCCTCTGCGGTCTTTTGACTGCGGAGCGCCCAATTGGCGGTTTCCGCTTGGCGGGCGGTGCCCGCCGCCCGCCAATATTGGAATGAACCCCTATGTGTCCTTTGTAGTACGTACATGGGTGTAGATTTGCAAGTTTTGTCTGTGAATCAGTCTTAGCTGTGTATTTCAATTTTTCTCCTGCATCCACTATCAGGGCCGGCTCTCTGGCGGTGTGACCCGTGCAGCAGCACCAGGTGCTGACTTTGGTGGGGGGTGCTGTGTTTAAAAATATCTTATGGGTTTAAAAGCAGGGAAACTTCCTTGTATTCCAGCAATTTTCATGCAACAATAAAAATGTCAAGAAAGCTCTGATTCGTGTTCCTGCTGATGAGAGATCGGAATTTCGTCAAGTGGCAGTTTTGACTCTTCATAGTAGCTCAGAGGGTTATTGTGCCTACTGCAAAGAACGTGTACCATGCAGATCACATAACTGAGGGTGAATAGACCATTTGTTGTGCTATAAGTGGATGTCAGAGAGGGGCTATGGGGAGATGAGCAGCACTGCTGAAGGGTGGTAGGGAGGGAATTCGTGGAGAAGGCGGTCATGGGGGGGCAAAAAAGACCGTTGCACTGGGTGCCACCAGCGCTAAAGCCGGTCCAGTCCACCATACAGAACACCAAGTAGTACAGTGAAGACCGATAGCCATTTTTACTGCCTGCCAGCTGGACAGATGATTGAGTGATTCAAATATTTTCAAGAGAAGTTATTTCACCTAACGCAGGTGGCAAACGGAGGGTAAGCTGAGTAAATGGCAAGGTTATGTTGACCGTACAGCTAGACTGACCACTTGACTCCATCTTGCCACAGCACTATCTTCCCATTTCTAGATATTCCTTTCCAGATCAATGTTAGCTGATATTTGAGTCCAGTCGGTTCAAATGTGAAAGAAAGATTACAACTCCCACAGTGTAATAGCCAGTAATGGGAACAACCGAGATTGGATTCATGAATTTCTAAATAGATGTGGTAAATCTAAGCAAACCTCTTTGAATTAAATACACCCTTTTTAACGACTTGTCCCTTCTAAACTTGGGAGCAGGATCGCTGCTGATGCACTTGTGTTTTGTGGAAAAAGCCACTTTATTGGATTGAAGCTGATGTCACACTGTTGAAATGCCTTGGGCTATCTGCACACGACAAGTGCCCAAACAATATTCTGACAGTACCATGCTAAACTCCTATCAACTACCCTAACCGTTACCTAACCCTTAGATATTACAGCCTCTTCTCCACATAACTCTGTCACACTTAAGCACAATCAACAAAAGAAATCCTATTTTCACTTTTTTCATACTGGCATCACCATTGTCGCATTACCACTGCCTGCGCAAGGCAAAGGTGGACACAACTTCTAACTCCAATGATTTCTTTTCTGTACTTCCTAAATTTACCATCTCTTCCCCTGCTCTGCCTTATCCTGAACTCTATTTTTCTGCAACCCCAAAAACCCTCACCAGAGGTGTTCTTTCGGTCCCCTCACTCCTTGTTCAGCCTTTCTTACTCCACCAAACCTCCAAAATCTCTATTTCTTTCATAATATACAGTCTGTTCCATAGCGCCAATAACTGGACTCTGTCCTGCCTAAACAGCATAGGCTGTTTCTAAGCTAAGTCCACATGGCTGACTATAACAGTGCCTCTTGCCCTTCAGAATCCAGCTACCTCCCTATTCACCTCCTTCCTCGCCCACCTTGCTAATGGCAACAGGCTTTTTTGCTCCCCTCCATACCCATTTTAGCCACGTCCACGTCACATCCTTTTTATTCCACCTTTACTGCACCACCACCAAATCCTTTTTTTTCATCTTCCAAAAATTCTAAGCCTGGCAGTTTCACTAAGTTGTTCTCTTGCAGGTGCACCTTGATCAAATCTGGGTTCAGTCTACTGCCCAGTTCTTCCAGTTTGGGCAGCAGCAGGCCCCAATTGACCATTGCAGTCTGAGTCATCCCACTGCCACTGTGCTGTCTTCTAACCCCATTTGCAGTCAATAGTATTGCTTATTCACTTGTCCCCTTAACAGTTTACAATGGATCGTCTGTAAATTCACACTTCTTTCTACCCCAACTATGTAAATTATTTTCTAAGGAAAAGAAACGAGCATAAACTACTACTTCTGCCTTGACCCTTAGACCTCAGAGATGTATCTCAAAGGACTAGTAAGGCCAGACTCCCAATCAGAGGCACGTCCTACCATCCCCAACCCTTGCCTATTGAGTACTTCCCCACTCTTGTTATGAGACATTTTCCGAAGACTGCTGCCTCATCCTTAGGTAGCTCTTGCCTGCCTTTACCAGGCAGATCTCTGCCTTGCCTGATTAGTTAATCCATACTCATGCACTTTTCTCCTCTGATCTGTCTTGCTCTTGAACACCCTAATGTGGATCTTTATTCATTCCAATATCTTCTCTGTTATTGCTTTCCTTATGACCCTTGTCTTTCTCCTTTCCTTTTCCCGACCATCCAAGAGAAGTTGCACAAATTTGCCCCATTCAGTTCGTACCCGCAGAAATATTGGCCGTAAAAGTGTACCCCTGCCAGTTTCCCGGCAATGTATCCTTTTTTTCCTCCAATGACATTACAAATTGCACTATGTCCTGCCTCTTTTCCAATAACCTCCTTATCACTTCCTCTCTTAAATTTCTTAAATTCTGGACCACAACTTACTCCTCCTTCCTCATCCTGTGTTCTTCACCTATCTCTATCATCCCCTTACTCTATGTCCTCCACTCCAACCCATGCTGCCCACACGCTATCCCCATGCTCACACTCCTTGCCTTGAAACTGGTTACAAAGGGACCCCGCCCATCTTTGCCTCATGTCAGATATGTTCTCATCCTCGCTGTCCCTCTCTGTGCTCCTGAGATCAGGGGGCACACTATCCCCACCTGTGGGCGCCTGCCCCTAACCAGGCCAGAACAGACTTTTGTTCCACTGCATACTGCCCCATGATACTGCCCTTCCGAATCGGGATCCTGGCTGAGCCTCCAGCGCATACACTGCCTGAGATGCCCCCCTGCTCACTTAGCGGGCACCTTGTCCTGCCTCCCAGCTACTCCATCTACCTCTCTCTGTGCTGAGTCTATCATCTCCCAGGCCTTGCCTTGTTGCACTGGGGCCTGTTCTAGTGCCTTCCCCTTAGAGGCTATTTGTTCTGCCCCTGCACTGTGTGTGTTCCATTTAGAGCCTATTTGTTATGTCTGCACTTTGTGTGTGGAATGTGGTCCCCTCTTTTGAGGACGCAGGCCACCTGTATCTATTTCCTTACGCTGCTTTTTTAAGAAACCTAGGTACCTCTTTCTTGGGGGGGGGGGGGGCGGCCTGCTCCCGCAGTGCACAGTGTGGTGTTCTGGAGACCTTTTATCAGCCCTCGGGGGCCTCAGCCATCTCCCACCTGGGGGAGCATACCTGCCATTACTCTGGCAGGTGCTCCGCCGAGTATGCCTTCTACCTTGCCCTGTAACTGCGCGGACCCCTATGCTCACTGTAACTACCCTCTTTGCTGCTTCTAGGACCAATTTGGTGGCCGTGCCTGCTCCGCTCTCCGACATTTGGATGAAACCATTCTGTGACGCAGAGAAAAATGCTGCTTACTCTCTGCGCACGATACTGCAGGACGCACCAGCACCATGGCCGCCATCACCTAAGAACGTCCTATCAACCTCGTCCACTCCCAAACTCCTTTTGTGGAGAAGGGGGTTTCCTCTCCTCCGTACGTGGGTCCCCTTCAACTCATCATTTCCACAGTTCTGCCCAGCAGCAATGATGCCAAAACTAACGCCTCATCAAGGGCTGTAAGCACTATATAAATGCAATTACAAATACAATGTATTTATTTGAGGAATGATATGCTCACCCCGTCCCACCTTATTAGATCACATACCTTGTAAGATTAAATAAAGGTCGCAGAATGAGAGTTTGACCCAAATTAAACACAGGTGGCTGAACAGCAGACATCGGGCATGGGACTTTTCCGTAGCTTTTTGCATCAATGGAACAAAATAGATGATTTGTTCTTCGCTAATTATTTTAATCAATCAATCAATCAATCAGTGAATTTATAAAGCGCGCTATGTACCCGACAGGGTTTCGAGGTGCTGGGGGTGGGCGGGGGGGGTGCTGCTAGCGTTCGAAGAGCCATGTCTTGAGGAGTGTCCTGAAGGTGAGGAGGTCCTGGGTCTGGCGTAGTGAGGTGGGGAGAGAGTTCCAGGTCTTGGCGGCGAGGAAGGAGAAGGATCTGCCGCCAGAGGTCTTGCGCTGGATTCGGGGGACGATGGCGAGGGCGAGGTTGGCGGAGCGGAGTTGACGTGTGGGGACGTAGAAGTTGAGTCTGGTGTTTAGGTAGGTGGGTCCGGTGTTGTGTAGTGCCTTGTGTGCGTGGGTGAGGAGTTTGAAGGTGATCCTTTTATCCACAGGGAGCCAGTGGAGGTCCTTCAGGTGGGGGGAGATGTGACATCGGCGGGGTATGTCGAGGATCAGGCGGGCGGATGCGTTCTGTATGCGTTGGAGTCGTTTGATGACTTTCGTTGGGATGCCTGTGTAGAGTGCGTTGCCGTAGTCAAGTCTGCTACTGACGAGGGCTTGAGTTACCGTCTTCCTGGTTCCTGTTGGAATCCACTTGAAGATCCTGCGGAGCATGCGGAGGGTGTTGAAACAAGAAGAGGAGACGGCGTTGATCTGTTTGGACATGGTGAGGGCAGAGTCGAGGACGAAGCCGAGGTTTCGTGCGTGGCTGGCTGGGGTGGGTGGGGGTCCGAGGGCGGTGGGCCACCAGGAGTCGTTCCAGGCCGAGGGGGTGCGTCCAAGGATGAGGACTTCCGTTTTGTCGGAATTGAGCTTCAGGCGGCTGTTGTTCATCCACTCGGCGATGGATTTTAGTCCCTCGTGGAGGTTGGTTTTGGCGGTGAGCGGATCTTTGGTCAGGGAGAGGACGAGCTGGGTGTCGTCGGCGTAGGAGATGATGCTGAGGTTGTGATGACGGGCCAGTTGTGCGAGGGGGGCCATGTAGACGTTGAACAACGTTGGGCTAAGAGAGGAGCCTTGGGGGACGCCGCAGATGAGGTTGGTGGCTTTGGAGCGGAAGGGTGAGAGTCGGACTCTCTGGGTTCTGTCGGAGAGGAAGGATGAGATCCAGTTGAGGGCTTTGTCTTGGATGCCGGCTTCGTGGAGACGGGTTAGCAGGGTGCGGTGGCAGACTGTGTCGAAAGCGGCTGATAGGTCGAGGAGGATGAGGGCTGAGGTTTCGCCGTTGTCCATTTGTTGTCTGATGTCATCTGTGGCGGCGAGGAGTGCGGTCTCAGTGCTGTGGTTTCGTCTGAATCATGATTGTGAGGGGTCCAGGATGGAGTTGTCTTCTAGGAAGTGGGCGAGCTGCGCGTTGACGATGACGATCTTCTCGATGACCTTCGCTGGAAAAGGGAGGAGAGAGATCGGTCAGAAGTTTTTGAGATCGTTGGGGTCAGCCTTGGGTTTCTTGAGGAGGGGTTGGATTTCTGCGTGCTTCCAGCTGTCCGGGAAGGTGGCGGTGTTGAAGGAGAGGTTGATGATCTTGCGGAGTTTGGGGGCGATGGTGGCGTCAGCTTTGTTGAAGACGTGATGTGGGCACGGGTCCGTGGGAGATCCTGAGTGGACGATTTTCTCATAACTCCTTTGAGATACGTATTTATGCATATATTTCTATTTTCACTCCTTGTTCCATTTTTCACCTGTGTCTCTGCCGCGTGTTGGCTTTCGGTCTGTTATGGAAGCAGCCAATACAGTGGCACGACAGGGCACACTTTTGTGTCAGCCCAAGTAATTTTGCTGGCTTAAACAGAGTTCGTAATTGCTGTATGTGTCAAACCTGCTCTGTTGCCTGTCTTGTTGCACCGAAGCATTCACGGGCTGGGAGGCCTTAAGTAGTTGTGTCAACAAACAGAACTTTGAGTGCCAGCTCTGGGTGGTTGACACACTCCCAGAGAGAAAGTTATTTTCCATCACTGCCAGCTCTTAAATGGAACGAAAACAACATCCTGGAAGAGAAACCGCCCTAGTTCCTTAAAGCTACCGTGCTGCGTCATAATCCGGCACTGGAAAATATACAGGGTTTCCCTCTCACCAGGCTTTTACTTAAATAAATCTTCCCATGAGGCCATTTGTGGAACGCAAGTCGTCAGAGCATAAAGTGAGTTATAGTTGATAACGTGTAGACTTTAGCCTGCCACAGGGTTTAAGCCCAGGTTCAGCTACTTGGCACACTGGCATCGAATGGGCACCTGCAGTCCCCGTGGCTAGGTGGGCAAAAGCTGCAACTCATCATAAAAGAACCTAAAATGGAAAATGAAGATATATTTTTATTTTGAAATATATTTAACACTGGAAACGTACAGAGTCCTCGATAATAATGTAATCGGTGGTTTGCGACAAAGCCCTGGTTATACGTTTCACAGTACTGGGGTAACAGAAACATTGCAGTGTTTTTCTGTTACTGTGCCGTCATTTTACACCATGCAATTGCAAGAAAAACCTTATGGGATACGGATTTACCACATGGGACCTATTTTTCTGGTCGTAAAATCGCAAAGAATTCGCCATTAAATGAGGTTTCAACACATACATTTACCACCTGCTCTTAGAGGGTGGCAAATGTATGCACAGGTCTATGGATGGGGAGGGGGCAGGTAGGGGATGGGGAGAGGAAGGGAAAGAAGGGGAAGCCTATTTCTATCAGGGCGTTTGCACCCCTGATAGAAAATAAATGAGGAATAAGGCTTAGCATATGCTGCTGCTAAATCCTCATGCTACTTTTACGGCCTAAATTACCCAATTAAAAACAAGCATTTGCAATGCAATAGATCTCGCTTTTTCTTGAGTTCGAACAATTGGCATTGTAAATTCAGAACTGGACTTTTCTTGACATATAAATTGCTCAACCCTGCTTCATTATTTCATCTTTTTCTGCCATGATTTGGTGGTCACTGGCGGCTACTGACATCAGAAATCACAAGCCCTTGAGGAGAGACGAGAAGATGACTGCACTACCTCGAGTTGTGTAAATGTCTTAAATGGGGGAAGGGGGTGGGGGTCGTGGCCCAGCACCAAACATGGCGGACATGACAAAGTAGTGCTCCCGAGAGTACGGAATCATCCTGTGATTCTAACCATGGCACACAGCTAGTGTTGTGAGGGGAGACCTGTGGGGACCTGAGAGAGATCCTTGAACCCCCCACCAAGGGCCCCCAGCAGTCAGACTCTGGCTGATCATGGACGGGAACGACGAGGCCTGGCCGGGCCTTGGAGGAGGCCTGACCTGCGGCCACTCGCCACCTGCCTGGAGAAAGCCTAAGGGAGACTGTGTGATCAGCAGCCAGGTGCGGCTGCCAGCGAGGTGGAATGCCAGGGAAACATAGGGCCCCGCCCACGACAGTTGAAGCTGCACACGGTGATCCTTGGGGATGGAGCGCAGGCCCGGCTCTGGTGGAGCAGCCGGGCAGGGAAGGCCTGCAGCGGCTGGCAGTTGCGGCCTGGGCAGCCCACGAGTGGCGCAGAGCAGCGGACAAGGTTGTTGGGCCCCTCCTTTCCCTGCCTGGAGTTGTGGAGCGGTGAGGGGGCTGTGCAGTTGTGCAGCAGAGGTTGGGATGCACTGCGTCCATGGGGGCGACCAGTGCTCTTGGGCCGCACAGCAAGGGTGTCCTGCCCTACGGCCCCGGGGGCCCCCACCCCGAACTCAAGAATTGTCAGTGCCCCTGGGGCGGTGTGGGGCCTATGTGCCTGACCTTGGGGGAGCAGTGTGCCTGGTATAGTTAGGAGGGGAATCGCACTGCCTGGATTGCCTCCCCTGGGCTGAGATAAGTGAGAGGGGGGTCTCCTGATGTCTGGGGCCGTGCGTAGGTTCCTTCACCCTATATTGACTATCTGGAACCTATTGTGGGTACTGCCACCTGGTCCAGTGCTCCCAAACGCAGAAGAGCGTTGCTCTAGCACTACCATTCCAACCTCAACAGCGCTTCAAGGGCATAAGTTCGATGCGGCGCAACAAGACAGCCCGCACTCCATCTCACCCATTGGACTCCAGAGCTACCCCGACGGAGGGGCGTAACAGATCAGGGTCTGGGGACTGCATTCCCCCGACCAATCCTTCTCCCCCTACAGGTAAACTGGACTTGATCGTACAAGAAATCCACGAGTCGCGAGCTGCCATCGAGCATTGCATGGACTCAATTGCTGCAGACCTCAGCATCTTAAAAGCTGACCACAAGAAACTAGCTGATAAGGTACGTGCAGCAGAGGGCACTGTCACCAAACTGGCCCCCCAGTACACTCGGAATACCAACATTATCTTCGACCTATAATGTCGGATCCAACAACTACATGATGGTGCAGAAGATGCTTAGTGCCAGGCGTGTCGGAATAACATAACAATAGTAGGCATGCCTGAAGGTGAGGAAAGAACCATTCTGACCCAGTTCATTGAAGAATGGTTTTGATCTGCAGTGGCACCACAAGGTCTATTGGTTATCTTTGTTGGCGAGAGGGCCCACCATGTGCCTTCACGTCAACCACTTCCAGGGGCTCTGCCCCGCCCCATGGTGACTCGGATCCTGAACTCTCGTGATCACTTATTGTGGATGGCTCAAAGAGCATCACCCACTAAGGTAAACCACGCAATGGTTTAATTGTTTCTGGATTACACTCCGGAAGTGCAAAGACACTGTGCATCATACCAGTCTGTGAAAAAGCAGCTTCGCGAAGAGTGATTTAAATATGCTCTCTTATTTCCAGCACGATTGAAAATCCTTCACAATGATTGCTCTCTGTTTTTTGAGACCCCGGAGTCAGCATGGGAATGCCTTGAGCTAACATATCCTGCGGCTCGCCAGCGGGCGGGGGAGGAGGGATCCCGGACTCAAACCTGCTAGAGACCCAGACAAGGCAAATGCCGATTAAAAGGAGCATCAACAACTGCCCCCTCACCCCAGGAAGCCCGAGAGGGTAGGGTGGCAGCACTACAGACAGTGAGGAGCATACAGGCTGGGGCAAGTCGATCACCCTCTTGTCACTCTACTACTTCCCTCTCGGACGCTGAGTCGAGCTCCATTATGGCCTTGTTCCCTTCCATTACTCAGCAGACACTATCATCTGACTGTACCAGTATTTCACTATGTTGTCCCGAATATCATGCATGTGTTTAATTGCCATGGCATCCCTCCTGCTGAGCTGAGGACAGCCCACTGGTGCTCCACGGCTCACACCTCTACACGCTGTCATTGGGAAGGCCCTGGCTTCCCATATGCCATGGACTTACCAGGGTGGACGTTGGATCACTGTTAAGCCCACCATGGACCAACCGGAGCCCACATGGCTCGAGTCTTGCTTGGGCCCCCCCACGTGCAATCGCAAGAATGGTTATACTCTTAAGTTAATTGGAATTAAGGTTGAAGTTTGGTTGAACAGTAGTTTTGTGTTGGACCTAAAATTTGGGGAATACAAAATGGTGCTTTATCTGTCTCATGATGCTCTGATGGGAAAGGGGGAGGGAGACACAGATACAGCTAACGGTCCATTGGAATAATAGCAATGACACCACACCATTATAAAATTATGACATGGAATGTTAGAGGATTGGGTTCTGCTCAAAAGCGACACAGGGTGCTAGCACAATTACATCGCCGTAAGGCATCTATTGTTTACCTGCAGAAAACACATCTATCCTTACCCGAAGTTGCCATGCTTAAGACGAAGTGGCGAGGTCAAGTAGTGGGCACTTCTTATTCGGGCTTTGCCAGAGGTGCCACCATCTGGATTCTAGCAGGGGTCCCCTTCCAGATCATGAACACTAGCACTAAATAGACACTAAAATAGACACCCTTGCCATCGGACTTTTAGATGATGTGCAGGTTGTTTTGGGGAGAATATACTGCCCCAACACAGAACAGGATGTGTTTTCACAATGCCTGTCCACAGCATTAGCA
This sequence comes from Pleurodeles waltl, assembly GCF_031143425.1. NCBI lineage: Eukaryota > Metazoa > Chordata > Amphibia > Caudata > Salamandridae > Pleurodeles > Pleurodeles waltl. The sequence goes on from NC_090448.1 coordinate 816,418,381, forward strand.
GAATGGTCACATATACCCTGGTTCATAGCAGGTGATTTTAATTCAGTGTTAGATACCATGCTTAATTGCTTGCATCCACCTCTACCTCACACCAATTCAGTTATGCAGACGCAGGCCCTCACGGCTTGGACCACCCATTGGGATCTTGTGGATGTGTGGAGGACACATCCTGTAGGGATGAGGGAATATTCCTTCTTTTCCCCAACGCACAGGTTGCACACCCGATTGGACCGAATCCTATGCCCAAAGCATATGGCATGGCGATTCACAGACACTTCCTATTTGACTAAAACCTTATCAGATCACAACCCACTCTAAGTGACACTACAATGGGGTCTCGTCCCGCACCAGTCCCCACATGGCACATGCGGCCAACTCAATTAGAGGAAGCAGCCTTTCGCAACACTATAAACACGGCCATTGAAGAATACTTTACCAACAATGAGGGTACTGCTTCAACAAGACTTGTAGATTGGGAGGCGTTCAAGGTGGTTGTCAGGAGAGTAGCCTTTAAAACCTCGGTGGTAGCCAGAAACCAAACTCTATGGGAGTTGACTGACATAGAGAATCAGATGGGCAGATGGAGCAGGAGTCAATAGACAACCCCAACCTGTTACCCGATTTACTAACAGCTAAAAAACGACATGCAGAGCTCATTGAACAATTGTGGGTCCATGACTATAGGACATACACTAACTGAACACACACAAACAGGGCTAAGGCTGGTGCTTTTCTACCATGCTTGATACAGCCTCCCAGAGCCCCTACTCCGATCCTACAAGTGGCATCGCATTCAGGTCAACAATGTTCCACACACCTAGAAGTGAATCGGGCATTCCAAGAATATTACAGTCACCTATATACAGACTCCCTCATGCTCCCCCCTGAACGTTATGCAGATTTCCTCCGGGACCTCCGACTTCCTCGCCTGACTGGCTAATGCAATACATAATTGGCCGGTCTTCTAACAGTAGAGGAGGTACAGATGTCCATAAGGGAGATGCCACGTAATAAGTCCCCAGGTATAGATGGATTGACGATTGAATTCTACTCGACATTCGCCCCACAGCTCATTTCTAAGCTGGTGAAAATGTACAAAACTGCACATGAACGCGGGTTGTTCCCCACATCGAGTCAGGCCCTAGCCACCTCTTTATTAAAGCTAGGACGTACACCAACCAAGCTTTCTTCTTATGGATGACTGTCGATATTAACCACGGATTACAAAATACTCAGTAAAATGCTTGCACAGAGGCTATTATCGCTCCTCCCTTAACTGATCGAAGTTGATCAATGTGGCTTTATACCCCATAGAAGCACTTCCTTCAACATTCGTCACTTGTACCAGGTGATGGAAGTGGCACTTCCTGTCTTTCCAAAGGTGGGATGCTACTCCTTGGATGTGCAGCAGGCGTTTGACTCATTAGACTGGGAATATCTTTACATGGCACTCAGGAAATTCAACTTACTGGATGGTTATATCAGATGGGTTAAAGTACTATACTTCCTCCCCCGGCCAGAGCAAAGACGGGCGAACATATCTCTCCACCAAACCACATATCCCGGGGAATGTGGCAGGGCTACCCGCTGTCCCCGTTACTGTTTGTACTGGCAATGGAACCCCTTGCTCAAAAGTTGAGACAAGAAGGAGGCGACCGGTGTCGGATGCATACAGTATGCCTCTATGCAGATGACATGCTTCTGTCTGTACGCAACATGAACAAAGAGCTTGGCCAAGTGAGTCACACCCTCGAACAATTTGGTGCAATCTCGGGCCTGAAAGTAAACCATTCAAAGTCACTAGCGTTTTTATTCCATGAGGGGTTGCTCTACTCTGATACAATGTCCTTGGAACACTCGAGATCCCTGTGGCTCAACAGACATTTAGATATATGGGTATACAAATATATTGCTCCCCTACTGACTTACTAGAGGGTAATTTGAATAAAGTAATAACGCCATTAACAGCACAGATCAAATTCTGGACCTCGTTGCCCCTCTCAGTAGCTGGGCGCTTGGTACTGGCCAAGAAGGTGATGTTCCCCAAGCTAGTGTACTTCTTTGTGAACCTCCCAATTTGCATACCACAGTCGACCTTTAAAACTCTAAACACCCCATTGACAGAACTAATATGGGCCACTGGATGCCACTGTATTAGTCTCCAAAAGCTACAACTGCCCAAGGATTAGAGGGGGATGGGTGCGCCCAATTTTCAAACATACTGCCTGGCTGCGCAGCTGCAGTGGCTGGCCTACTGGCTAACGGGTACTCATTTGCAGGAGGTAAACTACACACAGGCACAATTAGACAATGGGGAATTACAATCGCTGGTCCTGCCTGGGAGACCGGCTCACAGATGGCGACCTCCTCTGCTGTTGCAGAACGCGCTTTGGTACTGGCGCATTGCGCTTAGACTAACCAAGACTACAGTGCTGTATGCGCCCAATATGCTTTTAAGCGTTTTTCCCACCTCATTTGGAGTTCTTTCTACAGCATGCCTGAGGCATTGGGAGGAGAACAGATTTTCCACCCAAGGGGACCTTTTATGAGGGGGGCCACCTCTTATTCCATAGTGAGTTTATAGCCCAGATTCAGCTTCCAGGTACCCGATTTCTAACTCATGCCAATATATTGCATTTTATACACCAACAGTGGACTCAGACTGACGAGGAGCCCCAGACACATGCCCTAGTACAAGAACTTTATGGGTCAGGAGGCATCTGGTTAAATGGCTGTACAGAGCGCAGCGCTTACATTATCGTATATCTTTGACACCTCTCTCTGGGACAAATGGGAAACAGACTTGGCACGCCCAAAACACGACGAAGAGGGGAAATTCCTTTCGGACCATGCATCCCATATACCACGCAATGAATGGTTCAAATTTACTCAATTTGCAATTTTCCACAGAGCCCACTTGACTCCTCAAAGGGTACACTCTCTTTCCCCAACCGCTAAATCTAAATCTTCCCCCAATGCCATGCAGAGGAGGCCAACCTCCTCCACAAGCTGTGGGCCTGTCCGTCTCTGAGACACTATTGGATTGAAATCCGCAATACACTTTGCAAGATCACTGGGTCCTCCTATTTAAATTAGGAAGATCACTGCATATTAGACCTTTATCCCAGACATGTGAAGGCTGTGGTGGCTACTAGATTTATAGACCAAGCACTTATACTAGCCAAGTTGCTAATTACAATTCGTTGGAAGTCCCTGACTCCACCGTCAGATCTAACCTGGAAAACTGACTTGCTCAATTGGTGGGAGGCAGAGGGTGCGGCCCTACGTAGGGAGGAATATAGGGGACTACGCAAACACCCCACATAAACAGAATGGGAGGCATTGTTGGAGCACCTTTGACAACTTGGTTCAAATGACACCCAGGAAACTGCAGATGCCACAGATATCAATAGGGCTAGCTGAGCTGTGATCCCCTGGTTACACAACTTACAATCCCTATCCCTGCACATTATTATGCCTATTCACAGTACTAAGAGGCGGAGCTAGATTGTTGGGGTCCCCTTCACTTCCCCCACAGCGCTACGTATATTGACCTATGTGGAGCAGAGAGCAGGGTTAAGCTAGTTGGGGGAGTAGGGGTATGAGGGTTAACTACTTCGTCCTCTGTCGGCTGCAGGCATTGTGAGAGGGCTATATGTCAGGGATTGGAATGCCCCTAGACAGCAAGGAGAATATAAATGACACACACTCCACTCTACACCACTGTAGGGTTGATCAATTGTTCGGTGAGTCTAATCTGTAAAAGTATTGTGACAACACTGCAGGGCCCACTTGCTGGCAGATAATTGTTTACTAAAATACATGATAACTCTCGTTTTAGGCTCCACCTATTGAACAGATGCAACAAATGTTTTAAAAATGTATCTGCTTTAGTCAGTGCTGTATATATTTACCTTAGGCTCACAATTATGCTTGGCAATCCTACATGTCATCTAGATGTAAATAAGTGGCTTCTGCTGGTTTACCAGTTAAAATGTTTCAAATGCCATATGAGTCATAATGCTGAGACAAGACTGTAATAACTGTGTTGAAAAATGCCAATAAAAAATGTTTTAAAAAACACGTCTGAACAGAAATTGGAAAATATGTCTGGTAAGGTATTTTTCTTTTTATGTTAACAGACTGAAAAGTCTTGCAGGCATTTTTGCCTTGCATTTCAATAAAGCTGTAATGAAGTTAACAATATCAGAGCAGCCAGAGAAGATTTATGGCCCCAATAAAGAGGATAAGCATTTCCCTGTGTGCAGATGTCTCTGAGGGTTGGCAGGAAGAGGGCCTGGAGAGAGACTGCAGATGAGGCTTTGCAAGTTTTACATCATTGCTTCTAGGTTAAGCTACATTCTACCAAAAAGAGCATATTGTGGCTTTCGAGAGCAGTGAGCTAAATGTTTTAGGCACTGGGTGTTTGTTTTGTAATATAAGCTTATTTTAGGAGCCAGAGGTAAATGAGGACAGCACTGGAATAAAGCCAAAACTAACGTCAGCGACATGGGAGGAGGTGGGAGGAACAGAATGCTGCAATAAAACACAGGCAGCTACCAGCTTAAAACATCCACAGTGAAAGGTGACCAACCAAGAAATTATAAATGTAGTCCGTCACAGCAACAGATAAAGAAACCAAAGTGGAACAATACTGTAGTTGGTTACTGCTCTGAAACAGAAAAAGGAGAGAGAAAAGACAGAACTAACCACTAGTGAGCAAGAATTTTTAAAGAACACTGGGCCATATGTACGAACACATTTTCCCATAGACACAGAATGGGTAAAACCCTTTGCTACATCTGGCCCACTGCAACCAACAATTGAAATTGCTGTAAGCCATAAGAAGTATACTAAAAGTATTCACAAGGTTAAACCCTTGCGCTTGACATAAAAATGATATGGTTCTCCCACACCTGAGAAAATTGGGTGTGAAAAAAACTACTAACTCTGAATCAGGTAGAGCAAAATTCCATACAGTGTTTTCACTCAGCCAGACTCAGAATGAGGTGCAAAGGGTTAAGGAAATAATTTGGTTTGAGGTACAGTAAAGCAAATGTACGATAACAATTCAAGTTTGCTTATCTTCTGTGGTTAGAATGAGTGTTAGATTGAGAAGTGAGGCTCTGGTATTTGTGAGGGTTAGATCATGCCTTTGTTTAGGATTAAGATTTTGGATCGGTTTATTGTAAGTGATGGGTGGATGGATGGATATGTTGGTTTGCTTCATCCGTATGTTCTTCATAATGGTTTCTTCGTTCTTGCCAATTCAAATGCATTTATCTTTATGATGGTTTCTTCATAATTAATTCTTCACAATTATACTGCTCCATATTTGCATTCTTAATCATAAATAAATATAATGTTTGGATATTTTAGTCATAATCGTCTTTGAATAATTCTTAAACTGAAAATAACATTGAAGTCAGTTAAGTGCCCCAAAGTGACAGGATGTCAAGTTCCAAACTGCCTTTCACACAATCTTCAGTGCCTTACCATCCCTGTCTCCAATCAGCATCTCTCCAACATTCCCAGTGAGCCTTCAGGACGACCAGCCACCACTCCAAGCATTTCTCTTGTCGGAGGGGAAGGATCATCATCGCTTGCCCGACCACACAGTTGAAGCAGCATCAATGTCATGTCCACAGTGACTGTAAAGTGGGCACTTTGACTCTAGGGAAACCTGTGGTCATCACCTCCTGAAGCAGGGACCGGAAGTAGGTGGGGACAAGGGACGTTGAACTCTGCTGAGACTGGATGACACACATGCATGCTGCCTGTAAGCTGGGTCACTCACCTGTTTGAATAAAAGGAAAAGTGCTTTTATCCAGTCTCCAGTCCCTCTTTCCTGCTTATGTGCGTGCAATGCACCAACTTCTGGCGACAAAGGTGGGATACGTACCGTCAGTCAGTGACTCTTGTTCAGCCCTTGCAGATTCGGCAGACTCAATAAATCGGAGGCTGCCACTTTCAGCCACTGCACCCACCACGGTGGACATTCACTGGACAGTCCATGCCGGTTCACATTATACTATTGTTCCAAGCCTTTCAGGTGACCCACATTATTTACCAAATGCTCTTCCTCTGCATCAGGCTCCTGTTGCTAAAGCCCCAACTTAAAATTGGGGTTCCCAGTTTCCTGTTTTCAGAGATAAATACAGAAAACCATATATTTCTCTGTCTATATTTATTGTTTAATGTATGGTTCAATACGGAAAAACAGAAAAGTGTCTTCTCTTGGCTGATTCTCAATGCTGCCAATCAAGACTGCCAGTCCGGTAGCTGTTTTGATTGGCAGGCAGGGCAATTAAAAGGACAAATAAAAACGAAAAGATAATGTTTAACGATGCAGCATTGTGCAGATGCCCACGTTTTTGCACCCACTGCAAACGAACGTTTTCATACGCGTGTAGCATATATGAGTGATGCATCATATAGTGTTCTGACTGCTTTTAATAATGGCTGAATATGTCCATGCACAAGGCATAGACTAGGTCGGGCAGAGGAAATCAGCGCATGAGGCAGGCTGACTGGGCTGCGGAAACAGAAACATACCTAATCTGTTTTCATCAATAATAATCAATTTATCTAGCGCAGCACAAACTGCCTTTTTGCTTCTCGACAGTGTTTATTGGTACTCAGATGAGCCCACAATATAAACTTTAGAATAATGAAAGATTGTATAAGATTCCGCAAGAATCCAAACTTATACTTTGCTGTTAGACATCAGTGTGCAGTGGATAAATAGATCACTGGGTCCTTTTAACAGGACTTTAGCATGTGACTCACAGGTTACACAAACATATCCCACTTACTTAGAATGTGTATCTGTAACCCAAGTTGCACGGAAAGCTCTGAGACAGGCACATTAACCCTCCGGGCAGTTTTATGAAGATTCAAACCTGTCAGCAGAGATCACGTAATGACCTGTGACTTCAGCAAGAGCATTAACCACACAAGCTACTAAGGACCAGGACTTCATAGACACTGCAACATGGACCGCAGTTATAAGAACTAATCATTCTTATGCTGACTTTTAAATAAAAGTGTGTCTGCCGGTGGTGCACTAAGATTATAATAACCAGGGCCAATGGAATTATGCGGCAGGGGAAGGCCAAATTATGCGGCAGGATTGAGTAAATGCAGCAAGAAAAGGCAAATTATGGAGCAAAATGAGGCACATTTTATAATGTATTACTTGATTATTTTGTCATTCTTACATTGTTAGCCCTGCCTGGGCATTGGGTGCACCTCATTAGTAATCAGGTTAAAACCCAAATATAGCAAAAAGCAACAAAAAGTTTTGTAAAGGGCCTTCCACTGTGCGGCAGCATGTGTCACTGCACTTTTAGCAAGTTTTGAACTGCTTGAGCTAGAAACACATTTTTTATTAAAATCTGCAGATTATGCAGCAGATGATAGATTATGTTGTAAATGCAGCAAATCTATTAATATGCGAAAAACGATGCACAATGGCATATTTTCAGTGGCCCTGGTCATAACTGGGCACCACTGTCACCTAGAGGAGGCACAGGTGGGTGGGTGGTGCTGCAGAAGGTCGTGATGGGGAAAGCCTGGCAGTGTGAGGTCTCAAAAGTGAAGGCTTGTGGCGCAACTTGAGAAGCCACCATAGGAGACCCTTTTCCATTTGCCTCAGGATTTGTGCAGCAAAGTCTTTTAAGGGCAGCAGTCAGTTCGGCTACCACTGAACAACAGGCCTCAAACCAGTAATCGTAAATTTACAAAATGCCATGCACGCACTGCAGAGTTTGAATGTGTGGTTAGAATTGTTAACGTTCCTCATCTCAGTAGCGCCTCGTGTGTACAAGTTCTACCACTTGTGAGAACAATTAAGCACTGCAATAAGCCTGACGTTCAAATATTGTACTTTTGTAAACTTAAGAACCTTAAGCACATATAACTTAGACACACCTGTTGATATAACACTTTCTAAAGGTTTGAAGCTATTTTGAAACCATTTTCTTTGTGGTGCAGTAGAGATTGTGGACAAAAAGAGAGTGATGCTTTAATTCCAAAATCCAAATGGAAAATGACCAAGAGTTGAATAAAGCAGAGGGGGGTGGGGGGGGGGGCTTTAGGACAGAAAAGGAAGTTGTTTCTGTACGTACAGCGGCCTCTCAGTCCCTGGCACCTTCTTCATGTTTATAAAAGAAAAATATGCTCAATGCTCAAAAGTTATCCCAACTGACCCGTTCCGGTACAAATTCAGCTAAAAGATGTAATTTTGAATTGGTTGTCCGGTCACTCGCATTTAAAGAACTTCCGTTTACGTTCAGATTTGTCATTTCACTCTAAAAAAGTGCACAAACTCTTCACTCAGGTAAAAACTCAACCTGAGCTATTTTGTAACTGCCATATTGAGGGAAGGCCTGCTTGCATTGGGAAGATACTGCTTGGGTTTTGTGCCAATCGAACTGTTTTTGTGCATCTCGCATTACAATTTCTTCCCGAATGGAAGCACCATTACATGGCATGATGGCGTAATCTTGTAAATTTCATTACACAAAATTATCAAAAGCACGCCAATTACGCTGGCATAATTAAAGTTTCACCCTGACCTCATTTTGGGGCATTTTAAATCTCAGCTTCTTGTAATCATGCGCACATGTTGCAATGAAAAGTTCTGAAGTACAGCAAGGCTGAGCAAGTGCAGGAAAGTCCCTGGTTTAGACATGTATACAGAACTACATGCGATATTTGTCTTCCTTTGCAAATTCCGCCTTTCTTGTAGGAGCGCGAAGTCATCCTCCCCTGGGCGCGAGTCACTGGTAGTGCTGCCGTGGCTGCCACCGGTGCCCAAAGGACAGGACAGTGGAGCCTGTGCAGCAGCGGGGGACCCGAGCCAATGTAACAGAGGCCTAACTTCTACCGGCTGCCTAAAGCAGAGAATGCCAGAGTCCGCCAAAGTGAGCTTAGACACATGTCGGGTGAGCATTGGGAAGGTCACCAGGGTCATCCTACAGAACAGTGTGAGTGAAAGGTAGGGTACTCCAGCGGTGCCACACAATTTTAAATCTGGCTCATGCCTGGCCGCAACTAATCCCGGCTTGCACGTCTCCTATCTATGTGAACACTTTGCCCCCCATGGTCCGCTAGCAGTGATGCCCCCGTGATGATCAGACCCGACTAGCACCCAGCGCTAATTCACGATTGGAGGGCGTATCCCACCGCACTAGTTGGTTGTGAATGCAGTGGTTCGGCGATGTGTTTACTGGCCAGTACCATCTGCCTCTCATTGAAGCTTTTCATAAAAGAAAATAATGACTGCTTCTGTCAGTAGAATAATCCATTATGGACAGGACTGTCAGATGTATTGGAAGGCTTGTGCAAAGCTGGACAAATAAACCTCCAACTAAATGTCAGAGGTTTCTAAGGCAACCTCACTGTGGCACTGAGTCACAAGCTCCTGCAGGCAACACGCGCAGGATTAACAAAATAACTCATGTCCACATTTACTCCTTTAAAACACAACATTAATGTGTAGGAAGGTGAACACCAAATGGACCCCTGTGCTGTCGATTGGTCTTATCCTCTGTGAGACTGCTGGTCCTTTAACTCAGTCTGTGATTTAATAGAATACTGGTGACGTCTGTTTGTGGGTGGTGCAGCGGAGCCTACATATATGCCAACTCCTGGAAGACACACACAGCTAAATCTGATAACCAATCACTCTTTCAAAAATTAGATACAATTTTAAAATGTGATTTCTTATGTCAATCTATATGTTTGTTTTTAGTGATTGTGATATAATCGGTTTGTCCTGAAGAAGCAAATATTTCTCAAAACGTGTTGGCCAAGATGTATTTTAAAGGAAATGAATAAGAGTAATAAATAAAGACGTTGAATCAGAAATGAGAAGTGTGTTCCTACCAGATATCCGTGCACAATATGCTACAGATCAGGGCTGTTTTAGCCCCTATAAACAACAGGGAGTCAGCCTTCTCAGCGGTGCTGTGCTGCAATCATTGCCCGTTATAGATTATGATAATCAAGGGGGGTCAGAGCCAGTTATTCTTTCAGTGGTCTTATCTGGGGAAGGGTGTAACTTTAGCCATACTTTCCCATCAGCGGTGCTCCAGCTCCTAGGCACACCCCTCCTTAAGGTTCCATTACCAAATGTAGGACTTTCCAGGGATTACAGCTCCCGAGGTACAACAGATTGGTATTAACCAAATACCCTCTACTGTAAATGCCACACTACACAAGTGGCACACTGCTTATTTATCTGTGTCCTGAACATTTCTCCCTGGGTCCTTATACTTCTCTTTTTTTAATGCTGGAAATACTTTAGTCAGTTTACTACCACTTAGAAGCAGTGCTCGATTACTTCTTAAATTACACTATGTACATAACAAGAAATCCGGGCGTTATGTTGTTAAAACGCCTGTATTACCTGGAAATTCACTGAATGTTTTTATTTTAATTTTTATTTTCAATCCTGTTTTTTTAAAAATCATGAATTATTTCAGAACGATCCAAACAGTGAACAGGGGAAACTCAGCAGGCACTCACAACCTGTTGTGATATAACACATCTGTTATACAATAACACAATTTCTCATTATAGGTTATACACCCATAATAGGTCAATCATCCGGCATAATTCAGGGGCGCGCGGCAGTTTGACATCAGTCTTATTTTGAAGTGAATCATTGCTATTATGTAAACACAATCAGTGATGTATGCTGAAATGTTGTTGTGGTAACTGTTAAAAACAATGATTTAACCGGATTAACTTAAATATAAATAACACTGATCGTTTTAATTTTATTTATATTATGACCCAGTTTATGCTCATAATTAATAACACTGGCTTACATGGGAGCTTGGGAAGGGTTTTAGGTGTGAGCCCATGTGTACAATCGATCTTTTGTTTTGGATAGTTGGAAATATACTGCAACATGGCATGTGTGTCTCTACTTTGCCTCTACAAAAATGACTATGCCCAAAATACTTCTTCATTATTTTTAATGGGCACAACGCACCACCACATTTTTATTTATAATCTGTCCATTTTACTGCCATACTTAATGATATAGGCCCTCATTATGAGTTTGACGGTTATCGGGCAATACCGCTGTGTGAAATGGCGCTTCCATACCAGCAGCATTGGCGGCATAGCGATTGCCGGATTACGAGTCACAAAACACAAACTGCCCAAATACAGACACAAAACCAACACCACCAGGCCAACCCACGGCTAAAGAGTGACTGTTCAATAACAGGCCCCACTGTGCTGACACCATTCCGTCCGTCATATTATGAATCAACCTCCAACACTGCAGAACATGCACGGTGGACACCGTAGGTGGTTCGGACCGTGACGGAACAAAAAGGCACCACGGAAAGTAGCACATATTTTCACACACATTACACATTTGATATGTAAATTGGTAGCCGCCTGTTTGTATGCATGGGACAGGTGGAAGTATGATCATCCCCCCCAGCCACGTCATGGCGGTAGGCTGTCACGGCCACCGTTTCATGTGCTCCGGCTCACTTGACTCTAAACCTTGTGCACTGAAGACCTCCACTGCGTGTGATGCTGTGTACTGAAACTGGTAGCCAAGATGGCATGTCCTGTAGGAGACAGAGCTCCAACCTTCAGGCAGGAAGAGTAGGAGCAAATCATGGATGGGGTCTTGTCCCTGTATGGACAGTTATGTGGTGCACCAGAGCAGCAGATGAGCCCAGTGTCATTGTCCTGTATGTGATCTGTGTGCATGGGGATGGGGGCCTTGGTAGATGGTATGGAGCATGTACATGTGTGAGGGGCCTAGTGCTACGTTGGCTGATGACGTGAGGGTGTGGAAGCATGTTGTGTGCTGTCCACAACTGTCCCAGGGATGCCACTCTACATGACTGTGTCCTTCTGTCTGTGTCACCCATGCAGGTAAGCACACATCAGGAGAAGGGGATTTGGCGGGCCATCGCCAAGCAAGCACGTACTCTAGGGTCCATGCCCGGTGGAGCACCCACTGCAGAAGGAGGTGGCAGGACCTGAGCCGCTGCGCCCAGAAGACTGCGGAGGCACAGCTGGGGACGTCCTCCCAATGTGGGAGGGGTGCCCGTCGGACCCTGAGCCACCTAATTGCCTGCATATTGGCGGTAGCCTAGCCTGAGGGGGATGGGCACTTGAGGGCAGCACAGCAACTACATGGGGATAAGTACCTACCCATATCATCCACCCACGCACCTGCACCCAAGGCACATCCACGTACACAACTCACAACCATACCCACTCCCTCCACTTCCAAGGCCAGGCCCAGAGCCCCCCGGCAGCCACTCCAAGGGGTCCTCATCCAAGACCACCCCTGAGGAACCCCCCTCAAAGGCAAGACAATAGGACCCCCGCCAAGCCCAAGGACCCTCCCGCCCCCACCCCCCTCACCCCTGAGGTGCCTGCATTCCCCATTGGTACCCCTGCCCTGCGGAGGCCTGCACTTTGCAGTCAGGAGTCAAGCTGGTGGGCCGTCACCTTGTGCCCACTATGCTCGTAGCACCTATTGGACTGGCCCTTGGGCCTGTGTATTAATAGGTCCATTCACAATGTTCTCCTTTCTAATATATCTGCGCCACAACACTGTTGGTGTCCATGGTACCTACCTTGTCCTGGCTTTCCTTCCACATGTATGTGTGGTGGTTGTGGGTATTAGTGTGTATGTGTCTTTGTATATGTGTGTAGGTACGGGTGTTTGTGTGTGTGAGTGGGTGTGGCTTCACGTGACGTGTGTGTGTATATTGATGCCATTCCCTCCAGTGTGTGCCAGGCTGGTGTACTTACAGTTGGTGTCGTGGTCGCTCATCCGAGAGTTGCAGGACCAGGTGGAGGATTGGGATTTGCAGGCCATGGTGGCTGTGCTCCTGAAGGTAGGTGTTCCCACTTATATTGTCCATTTCCGCCAGCCTTTTGGTGGCAGTGGTTCTGCCCCGAAAATCATGGCGGTGTGCAATCTTGTAATTTGGTCGTGGGATACGGCCTAACTGCCAGGCTGACGATAGCTGCCGCCTGGCGTGCCTGCCCTTTGGCTGTGGCGGACCGAACAGTAACTTGGCTGTGTTCTGCAGGTGCCTTCCCAATACTTGTGATATGGCGGTCTTATCCATCAGGCCCGTGGTGGTTTGTACGCCAACTCCACAGCAGCGGAACCATAAAAACAATGAAATTAAACCACCTTAGTAGAAACAAACCTCATGCATCAATATCCATGTTAAAACAAAACTGATGGTCGCAAAGTAGGAGGTCTGATCAGAATATGGGTCCTGAATAAAGATCTCAGAATGTTTGTTTGACCACTATGACGTGGTCAACCTATTGACACTCAAAAATATTGAGGGACAAAATATTGAGGGCAAGAATATTTTTTAGCAATATCAATGTTTAAAATATTGTTTATTAAAATATCATGTTATATAACATTGTTTTGATGTTTTTATTTTGTATGCATCTTTGTGATAATGTAGAAATATAAACTATATTATTGGCTTATAGTGGTATAATTATGTTCTGTGGGTCGAGCACTCTATTACATGCATAGGATGCATTGTGTTTTTTACAAATATATATTAATTAATGTTGTTATTATCTGATATATATATATATTTATATCTATATATAGATATATATATATATATCTATATATAGATATAGATATATATATATATAGATATCTATATGTATATTCACTGAAAAAAACAAAGGTTATAGGGATGTTATGGTTAGGAAATTAGGCGATAGAATAAAAAAAACCTTAGAAATTCACTGAAAAACCTAAGGTTACATGGACGTTATAGATAGGTTCAGATTTTACACACACAAAACCACAGTAATTTACCAGGTATGTTTTTCTTCAGTAACTGTGAATCATGTCCTAAGGTAACTATAGCTGGTGTTTACAATACTATGTGGTTGCTAATCATCTAAACTAAATAATTTAAATTAATTTTGGTATTTTTATACATTTTAAAATTATGTCTATTATTTTAGAACATAAATCAGTTCGGCTCATGAACTTTATTCAGCTATTAGAAGTAGCCATCAGAGTACATAAAAAAGACATTAAAATGAATTCAAGCCGTTAAAAACATTCACAAACACAGGAATAGAAAAACATTCATGGTAATAAAATAATTAAAATATTAGAAAAAGAAAGCCCCATCTTCTCCATATGCTTCATGCAAAATTCTGTGCACAAATACCCGCTAATACATAATAATTTTCCTCACATCGATGGCCTTTCAAATATAAAGTGCAACATTATGACACAAAAAGGGGTCATTTAAGGCAAGTAAAAACTTCAGCGCAACTAAGTGGTATCTGATATTCTGGATGACAAGGAGGGGTGTGAGAAAAGAACACCTGTAATGCCAGATAAAATTGGCAAAACAACATAAACTGCAGTGTTCTTTGTTTACTAAAAACTGTTACACGGGCAAGAATTCGTATCCAATGGGCATGGCTTCATCTTTGGAAACGTCACTAAATGGTGCACAGTTCCAAGTCTAAGGGCCTCATTCCGAGGACCACAACACTCGCGTTGACAGTCAGACCACTGCAACCTTGGTGGTCTGACCGCCCAATTACAACCCTGGTGGGCAGACCCACCAGGGGACTGCCGTCCTCGCAGGGAACTTGGTTCACAAAGGCATGATGGCGGTTGGGCTTGTAACCAGCCAGGGCAGCGCTGAACTCGGCATCGCCTGGCTGATTACAACCCCTCTTTCTGTCAGCCTTTCATGGTGGGGACCCCATCATGAAAAGACTGGCAGAGAACCAGTGCCAAGGGCCACGGGGGCCCTGCACTGCCAATGCCCAGCACCACCACAATGCACAGTCTGCTTTGCAGCCAGTGCACATTCCAAGGGTGATGGAGTGTTAGGATATTGGCCTCTGCTCCCTTAAATGAGCCCAGACCAATATTCTAACACTGTTCCCTCCGGTCAGCCCGGCGGGAACACGTATTACAAAGTTCACGCTAGTCAGCCCAGTGGGAACATTGTAATATGTTCAGGGTGAAAGTCACCACCATGGCGGTGGCGTCCTCTCCATGAGTTTGGCTGTCCCATGGTGGGACCGCCAAACTCATAATGAGGCCCTTAGTCGTCCTCAACCACCACACTCACCAGCCCCTTAGTCTTGTGAAGACAAAACGGTGCTGCATGTTAGTTGCACAAGATAAATAGCTTTTACATCCTTCCTCACGGGGAAAGACATATAAAAAACAACTGTCGATTTCATCATTTCTACGCCCCTCCTACGTTCCATCCTATACAGCAGAAAGGATTATTTAATAATTGTCTTAGTAAAAGAAAGCACTTGTGAGGGGTCCAACCTTACAGATAGTTTAAACAAAGTATTGAAAGAGGAATCAATATAGGCTAACCACAGAATCCTTAAAGCATTATCCAGATTTAAACAATTTTGTATAATCAGCTTAGTGAGGTTAGATTCCCAGATATTGAACCATTATAACACTGGTCTAATCAGAAGCACATCCTCCAGAAACTTTCATAGTACCTCCTGATGTAAAATCCAGGTAGATGCTGAGGTAGGTAAGTAGAGTAAGCTTTTTGAGAAATTATGTTCCTCCACTTGCAAGGATGTGCTTACAATGTATCCCCAGAGACAAGCCACATAAGCAGCCGTAGCCACAACTCTTACTTGTATGTTTCTAACATATCTCTAATTGGGATTCTACATAATTGCTTGAAAATCTAAAAATCCTGTGTCAATTTCTAGTCATTTAAGCTTTGATGATTGAAATCTGGTGTGCCCAAGACCCATTATCTGTAAATGAGACGCCCAAATAACTAAAGGAATTTACATTAATAATCGTTGTGTTATGTATAAAAAAAAAGTTGTACCTTTCTTTACTCTGTGGTCCCAGGTCATTGTAAAGGTTTTTGTTTTCTTGATCACCATTCCCTTGGAGGTCACAAATTCCTCAAAAGCATTAATTAATTTCTGTAAGACCATTGGGGTCCTAGATAGCAGGACGGCATTGTCAGCATATAACAATACGGGTATGGAATTTCCTGTTGCACTAGGTGCCTCTACCTGAATACATTGGAAAAAAAATGTCCACCGTGCTATTCAATAATGAAAATAATAGAGGGGCTCAGAGGCAACCTTGACAAATTCCCCTCCTGACTTTAAAGGGGGGTGGGGGGTGTACATTCACCCATCCGGCCAAAACAAAATTTACATGATACATTTTCATAGAGACAAGCCAAAAACACAATAATTTCCCTTGAGGCACCAAGATTAGACAATGTAGATCAGACAATTGTGTGGTTAACAAGAGCAAAAACACTGCTCAGATCTACAAAACAAAGGTACAAGGCCCCTAGTTTCACTCTAGTCTACTTTCCAATCATTAAATCCAGATTTATGCACTGCTCAGTTGTACCCAGGCTTTTTCTATAACCATATTGGACTGAGGATAGAATACCATAGAGATCATTTGAGCATAACTACTCTATTCATCCCTCGCTGTCTGTGGTTGATAGGTATCAGGCTCTACATTACCAAAATGATCATCCATCATAAACCCCCACACTTACCCTCACTCCCATCACTCCACCACCTCACACACACCCCACCATCACAACCTACCCCTCTCAATACCAAGCCCTGCACGTAACACCAATGCACGGACCCCCATCACAGACCTGCATGGACACCCATCACTAAAACATGCACACTAGCCAGAATCACCTAGCCCACCAAATAACTACTCACACAAGGCAGAGCTGCCAGGGCAATAACAACTATAGAGGGCAACACACCCATGCACAATATGTCACATGCACAAACAATAACACTGCATTTACATCCCCACAGGTCCCCCACCCAACGTCACCGGAGAGGAGGTGCCAGCAACATCCAGTCCCCCCACAGAAGAGGCCCATAGTGATGACAGCAGCTCTGGACACCTGGATCTGGATGACTAACCTGGCTCATCAGGGACCTCCAGACAGTCAGTTACCCAAGCACAGTCAAATACCTCCACAGAGCCTCCCCCTTCAGGAAACACCAGCATAGTACCCACCCAGCAGGCCCATACCTCTGTCCCCAGGGTACATCAATCAGCAGTGTGTCCACCACTACAGGGACCCATGGCCACCCCACAAACACAGGAAGATCAGGGACCTGGGGTCAGTGGCAGTGGGCACACAGTTCAGGGGACACAGGCACAGGACAACAGGGAAGCTGGGAGGACTGCTGTGCCACAGGGGGAGGACAGGCCCAGGGAACCGACTCTCCAGGAGGCACTCACCAAGATCCTGGGAGCATATAACCATTCCCAGGAGACGATGGGCCACATACTGGACAAGTTGCAGGAGACCCAACGGCTATAGGAGGGAAAGTACCTGGGGATCAGGGAGGACTTCAAGGACATCAACACCACCCTGGTCACCATTGCAGGGGTGCTGGCAGACATGGCCAACACCATGAGGGAGGCAGTGGCACACTACCTGGCCTCTACCACTAGCCAAACCGATGAACAGCCTTCCACTTCCACTAGTGGACATGAGGCCCCGCCACAGGAACAACAGGCTACCAGCACCCCTCCCCCTGCAGAAGGAGAACCACACCACAAACGGTCCCTGCGATCCAGGCAGAAGCCAGAGACTATTGCCAAGACCCCCACCAGGAAATAAGACTCTCCTGATTGTCACCCTTGTGTCCCACCTTGTCACCCTGTCCACCTTGAACTGCCATTGCTCCACTTCCTATGCCCCATTGGACAATGCACCTGTGATCCACATAGATTGGACTCTATCCTGGACATTCCTCCACCATCACCCCAGCCCACTGCAAATCCCCCTCTACTAATTGGCACTTAAACAAACACCATTTGAAAGAAATACAAGTATGGAGTCTGTCAAATGATTGAACTATGTATTCATTTAACAAGCTTTAAACACTGCAATACAACTGTACAGTAATGTATACATAGGAATGACCTGTAGTTGGCTGCAGTCAACACACCAGGAGCGATAGTGGGACACAAATATCTGAAAATAGAGATTCCAAAGGGTACAGTAAGTGGCCATAGAAGTGGGAAAATCAGCATGCCAGTGACAATGTCAAACACAAAACTGTCAATGAAAAGTGAAGTTGCAGTGTCTTACCTGTGTGTCATTGGAAGTATTGTCGTATTATTGCACTTCGGTTGTCCTCATCCTCACCCTCTGCCTCCTCATCTTCACTGTCCACAGGGTCTACTGCTGACACACGTCCATCTCTAGCCTCATCCTCCTGCAGAAAAGGCACCTGGCGACTTAAGGCAAGATTGTGCAACATACAGCATGCCACAATGATCTGGCAGACCTTCTTGGGTGAGTAGTACAGGGATCCATCTGTTAGATGGAGGCAACGAAACCTGGCCTTCAGGAGGCCGAATGTCCTCTCTATGATTCTTCTTGTTCGCCCATGTGTCTCATTGAAACGTTCCTCTGCCCTTGTCCTTGAATTCCTCACAGGGGTCAGTAGCCATGAGAGGTTGGGGGTAACCAGAGTCCCCTGCAAATAACGAGGGACAACTGTTAGCCACACACTAGCCCTTAGAGCCCACACCACACCATACCCATACACCAACATCCACTGGGTGGGAACCAGGGCTCACCTATTAGCCACACCAGGTGCCTCTGGAGTTGAGCCATCACATATGGTGTGCTGCTATTCCTCAGGATAAAGGCATCATGCACAGACCCAGGATACTTTGCATTGACATGGGAGATGTACTATCCGCCAGGCACACTATCTGTACATTCATGGAGTGAAAACTCTTTCGATTTCTGAACACCTGTTCAATTCTACGGGAGGGGGGGTGAACCAATGCAATATGTGTACCATCAATAGCCCCAATAATGTTGGGGATATGTCCCATTGCATAGAAATCAGCTTTCACAGTGGGCAAATCCTCCGCCTGGGGGAATACGATGTAGCCGCGCATGTGTTTAATCAGGGCAGCCAACACTCTGGTCAGCACTATTGAGAACATTGGCTGAGACATTCTTGCTGCCAAGCCCACTGTCACTTGGAAGGAACCAGTTGCCAGGAAATGGAGCACAGATAGGGCTTGCACAAGAGGGGGGATCCCGGTGGGCGGACGGATAGCAGATATCAGGTCAGACTCCAAATGGGAACACAGCTCTGTGATTGTGGCCCTGTCCAGTCTATAGGTCAGGACAATGTGCCTGTCCTCCATTGTTGTCAAGTCCACCAGGGGCCTGTACATGGGGGGATGTCTCTGTCTCCTATTCATTCGCAGCGGTCGCAATCTAGGGGGCAAAACGGTGAGCATCTGGTCAGTATTCCATATTTCCAAACACTACACTGCATTGCATGTTGTGACGGTAACTGTATATTGTTGGATAGGCCAAAATGGTGCCTATATGTACTGTGATGCAGTTAGGTCCCATAGCCTGCCCCCCCCCCCCGAAACGGCGTCCGCCTTTCCTGTATGGAGGGACAGGTGGAAATGAGGTAATTCCGCTGATGTTGTGCGCCGTTGCAGGAGGCGGTCGAGAACCACCGTGCAACTACTCATTGGACACCATTGGGCCCTATGGGTTACAGTGGCCAATGGTGATGTACGCCGGCGATGACAGTACGCACCGGCGCAGACATGACTGCCATTTTCTATCTGTTCACTCACTTGCTACCTGACCTTCAACAGGAGAGGACCTACACTGAAGGTGCTGCTGTGACCTGTGTCTGGAACCGACCATGGCTTGTGTCACTGGGGAAAGGGCTCCACCCTTCACCGCTGCGGAGTTGGAGAGACTGGTGGATGGGGTCCTACCACAGTACAGAATGCTGTATAGGCCTCCAGACCAATAGGTGAGTACACTGTGAGCACAATGCATGGGGCATGAATGCATGGAGTGCTGTGTGTGAGGGACTCGTGTGGGGGGGTTGGTGGAAGGGCCCTGGGCAACGTGCTGCACGTATGGTGGGCAATGTCTGTGCGTAAGGGGATGTGAGGGCTATGGTGGGCCATGAGTGTAACAGCATGGACAGTCTGACTGATACATTTTCCTATGTGTATTTCTCTGCAGGTCAGCGCCCAAAAAAAGGGTATATGGCTTGCCATCACCAAGGACGTGCGGACCCTGGGGGTTTACGGCAGGCGGAGCACCCACTGTCGGAAATGGTGGGAGGACCTGAGACGCTGGGCATGGAAGACGTTGGAGGCCCAGCTGGGAATGGCCTCCCAACGAGGAAGGGGTGCCCGTCGAACCCTGACCCCCTATGGCCCGCATACTGGCAGGGGCCTATCCGGAGCTGGATGGGCGCTTGGGGGCATCACAGCAGCCACATGGGGGTGAGTAAAGTGCGCCAATGTACTACTTGCGCATGGTGGGGTGGCATTGGGGTGGGGGATGTGAGCCTGTGGGTGCCCCTAGGCCAGGCCGGACATTGCAGGGTAGGTCCCATGTTGGGCAGGGTCTGATGTAAACCTCCTCCAACCAAGCTAGCAGGCATCCACTACTGGGCAGGGGTTTGTGGGTCTCAGGTATGCTGCAATTGGCGTTAGGTATCCCTGTCCATGGGCTGGTGACTAGCATTGTGACTGTTAGTACATTGCCTAGTGCGTAGGGCTGTTCCCTGTGTGTGTGTCGTGTACGCCAACGGTGGTGTTGTTGCCGCCATTGACCAAGTGTATCCTTTGTCTCTCCCCCTCCTTTTTGTTTTGTCACCCTGTCCTTATGTGCATTAGCATCATCTGGTGGAGGAGCAGAGGCACCAGCGACGGGGGGAGAGCTGCATCCCACAGGTCCCAGGAGGCCGAATCTGCCGACGGTGAGGGCACTAGTGGAGCGGAGGGTGAGGGGAGCACCACGGCAGAGACTGGAGGGGACAGTTCTGACAGTGATACCTCCTCTGATGGAAGCTCCCTGGTGGTGGCGGACACCTCTGTGCCCACCCCAACTACAGGTACAGCCGCCACCCCCGTACCAGCACTGCCCTCCCAGCAGCCCCTCAGCATGTTTCCCGTGCCCGCTCACCTAGGAGAGTGGGCATCTCCTACACCCCAGGCACCTCAGGCCCTGCCCCAGTTAGCCCTACTGCCTTGTGTGAGGAGGCTATTGACCTCCTGCAATCCATCTCTGTTGGGCAGTCAACCATTGTGAATGCCATCCAGGGGCTGGCAGCCCATTTGCAACAAACAAATGCATTCCTGGAGGGCAGTCACTCTGGCATGGCGGAACAGCAGAGATCAATCCAGGCTCTGGCCTCTTCCCTGATAGCAGCCATTGTCCCTGTTTCTAGCCTTCCCCGTCCAACTTCCTCTACCCAATCCCATTCCCCTCAACCCCAACCTATCCATAGAACACAGGCAGACCAGCATGCACCCAGGACAACACACAGGAGTGGTTCAGGCAAACATCATCCCACAGGCACTCACACAAACACCATCCAGATGCAGACATACCAACATCCACTGCCTCCACTGTGTCCCCCTCCTCCTCGTCATCCACCTCCCTCCCAGTAGCATCTACATTCACACCTGCATGCATTACATCCTCATCCACTACCTCCATCACCAGCACACCTATCAGTACACAACCCTCACTGGCAGTCACCACGCCCACATCCATGCACACGTCCCCTGTGTCCTCTCCCACTGGGTCTGTGCCCCCTCCTCTCAAAGTACACAAATGCAAGCACTCAGACACCCAACAGCCATCCACTTCACAACAGCATCCAGCCCGTGCACCTGCACCCAAACACAGCATACAGACACCTCCTACAACCACTTCCTCTTCCTCCACTCCCAAACCTTCACCCTCTTCCTGCCCCAATGTCCCTAAGAAGCTTTTCCTCTCCACTGTTGACCTCTTCCCTACCACTCCCCACCGTCCTTCACGTCAGGCCAGGGTGGTCAGAACTCAGGCAAGCACCTCAGCCACCCAGTCCACGGCCACAGTAGTGTCGACAGCTACTGCAGGCGGGAGAGGATCCCGGGCACCAGGCAGCCCCACTGAAAGGGTGCCTGCAACAGGTACTTCAAGGAAGGGCAAGGAGGCACCACCAGCTGTGACAGTGAAGGGCAAGGAGGCACCACCAGCAGTGTCTAGGAAGGGCAAGGAGGCACACCCAGCTGCTACAGGGAAGGGCAAGGGGCAATCCCCTGCTGCTGACAGGAAGGGCAAGGGGCCTGGTGCTGGGACTTATTCAGAGCCCCCACCACCAACCGTTGTGGTTGTTCCCTAAGTCTCCACAGGTGAGTCCTTTGACTTCTGTGCAGTGTTTCCACCATGCTTTTGATGTTGTTGGTACCGCCCTGGAAAAGGTGGCGGATAGGCTGGTCATAATAGTGTGGATGGTACGTTGTCTTCCGCCTGGCTGTTGGCGGTTAACCTCAGTGGTGCTTGTTGATTCCGCTGTGGCGGTCGGTGTGTTAAAGTGTCTGTCTCTGAGCGGTTTCCACCGTGGTTATAAGTCCATTTTGGTTACCGCCGGCCTGGTATTACCGCCTCTTTATCACCAACTACCAGGGTTGTAGTGAGGGCCTTGGTGTAGTATTGTGGAAATGAACAGAAGGTTGTAGGTGGTGATAGAAAAAAACCCAAAGGGAAAAGAGCAATAGACTTGCCAACTGACAAACATGGCGCTGCCCTTGCTAGGATTTCCCAAGCAAATCTGGGGCATTTGAAGTTAATGATAATGCAATCACCTTCAAGATTTTTTCTTAGTGGCCCAACTCACCCCACTCTCCTTGTAAGTAAAATTTGATATGCTCTGTCCTGTGGAAATAGACGATTTGTGACTAGCCAGTGCACAACTTTGTTCTTCAAACTCTCTGCAGACTCAAACTGGCCTGGTTTCAGAGAAGGAACATTAACCATTACAGCAACATATGGCCAGCAGTCCGGAGGTAAAGTAATTGTCACAGGATCACATAAAGGTGGTTGGTCATTGCTTTCAACATAATTCCTCGAGCGAGGTTGGGGCGAAGGGCCCAGATTGGATGATGAGCTTAAGCAGGCAGCAGCCATAACTGGCAGTTGTGACCGGTGATTCAGGGCTGTCTCCTGTGCTTGCCATACTATGGACCCCTAGAGCAACAGTTAGTGTAGGGGGCACATCTGTGGAGCACCAGATGAATTGCCTGCGTCTAAAGAAGCAGTAATATTATCTTGCCCATAAGGTAAGGGAACCCCTGTTAGATTGTTATGTGGCAAGTACGGGATAGGCATTTTTCTGACAAAATGAGATTACTTTCCCAATTTCTCCTTCTAACCTCCCCAACCTTTCTTTGATCAGTGACAGCAAATCATTAATTGTAGCTAGAAGAATGCACTAGATTGGGCCCCCAATGGTGACCTCTAAGTCACCATTGTGACCTTATCCCACCCTCTTATCAGACCCTGAAAACGCTTTCTACAAAGGGTTTTGAGTTAATCTGTTTCAGGGTGAGAAGGGCCACTGAAGACCCCGAAAGTTGGCATGGGTGTAGGGTAAGTGCTGTCACCAGGGGAAAAACTGCAGTTACACATAGGGTGAGACAAAGACAGGAATAATGTGAAGGGTGATGGAGACGCTTGATAAGTGGAGGGTACTGGTTGGGGGGTGGGAGAAATTAGGTGGGTTGTAGCATGACAGAGGGTGGGGGGGGAGTCAGGTAAAACTGGAAGGAGGCACAAGGGGAGGGGGAGAAGGCAGCTGGTGAGGACAAGGGAAAAGTAGATATTAATACAAGAATTGGTGTTTGTACACATAAGCACTGGTTTTCGTCAGTGCAGATTTATAGTGTGTGTATGATTCCACAATGTGGGACTATTAGTGTCAGGAAAACTTGCATTACTTGCCCAGTAGTACACCTGGAAAGATGTGAATGGCGAAGCTTTCCAGAGGTACTGTTAACGCCGAAGTTTACTAATAAATATTAATGTATTTCTGAATGTTGAATCTGCATAGAAAATTTGTGAATATAAAAAATAATACACAACTTGGAAAATGTGCCTACTTGGGTGGCCGTCAGTTATCACTAAGGCCCTCATTACAACATTGGCGGGCGGGCGTGTAACCGCCGTGCGGCTGCCAATGCGGCCGCACTCATGCGGTGGCCATTACGAGATCCCCGCTGGGCCGGCGGGCAGAAACCTAGTTTCCGCCCGCCGGACCAGCGAGGATGTCGGCCGCAACATGGGAGCCGGCTCCAAATGGAGCCGGCGGTGTTGTGGCGGTGCGACGGGTGCAGTTGCACCCATTGCGCTTTTCACTGTCTGCTATGCAGACAGTGAAAAGCTCCATGGGGCTGTGGCAGGGGGCCCCTGCACTGCCCATGCCAGAGGCATGGGCAGTGCAGGGGCCCCCTGGGGCCCCGCGACTCCCCTTTCTGCCAGCCTTTTCATGGCGGTTCCTACCGCCATGAAAAAGCTGGCGGGAGGGGGACTCGGAATCCCATGGGCAGCGCTGCCCTGGGGGATTACAACCACAAGGACCAACGTGGCGGTAAACCGCTGGGACCAACGTGGCAGTAAACTGCCGGTCCCGGTGGTGCGACAGCGGCGCTTCCGCCGCGGTCGGAATTAGCAGGATTGCACCGCATGAGGGCCTAAGTGTCCTTATTGTTTATTAATATGAAATGTTGTGCTCATGTTTAGATTAATGTAGTAGTGTGTTATATTATTGATTATGTATTATTTATTTGCTTTATTAATTGTAGGCCATAGGTTAGCAAGGTTTTGGGCCTAGTTGCACAGCCTCGTGTTAATTTGTACTGCACAAATAAATCCCATAAAATGGCTGCGTAAAGAAATGGATATTTGTATTTTTCCATTGTGTTGGCCAAATGCTAGTAGATGATTTTCTTTCCCAAGAGAACTGCTTGCTAGAATATGCTGTATTAGCTATCGATAAATTGTAGAGTTTAATGTGTGTGAAAGTGATGTTCCCAGGAGCTAACAATGGATGCACTGACTGGAGGACAGAGAGATATAATATTGTTACCTGACGAGCTTGATGATGGGAGCAGGAGAAGAGGAGCCAATAATTGGCATGTGAAAGACAGTTTAGTGATATCTTAGATTTGAGGTTCTGCTTTCATTAGACTAAATGTAAACATACGATTCTTTTACCAATATCAACATGGGAAGAGTCCTAGAGAATTTTAACCTAGCCCGACTGCACAGGGAGAGGAGAGCTCACTTTTTCCAAAATCTTTTACTGAGAAGCGCCATTCCGATTATTCCCATTCCTTGAGAGACATTTTCCCGTTTTCCTTCTTCACCGATGAGGTGTATTCGCCTTGAATCTTTACTTAGCGAGAATCCTATCTTGAACTTTACTGCTAAATTCCGATGCTGATGCTGACTGAACAGATGTCCCATTGATGAAGACTATCGCAGTTTGCTGAGCTATACCGAGGAGAGGTATATCAGAATGTTATTGTTCTTTATGTCCCTCGGTACCAACCGCTAATTTTGATAGAGCCATAGCCAGATGTTTTTTTTTCCAAATTTGTGTTGAGTATATTGTTTTGCATGAAACCCAAACATGCTATTCTAATCAGAAGGTTAGCTAGGAGACTCACAGAAAATGTTTGTTAATTATTTACAATAGTTGACGTAATTTCTTTGCTGAATCCAAATGTATGCTATTTCTTTTGTGCGGTTATTCTTGTTATTGAGTTGCACTGTAATCCTAGAATGTATACCATACATGCTTTGATTAAATTGAGATTCTTTAGGAGATTTGGTCAACCAGTGCTTCTTCTGTATGTTTATCATTTGATTTTGAGACTAAGGTAAATGATATTAGCATTGTTAATACAGTATAGGGAAATAAGCATTTTAACTTTTTCATAAAGGTGTGGTTATTCATGGCCAAAGGGGACATGGTGTGTGGAAATGATTGACTACCAAGTTTATTTATTCTATTGATTGATATTGATTGATATTGTTATTGATTGGTATTGAATTTGAGTCTTATGGTGGGATTTCCTCTAAGAGCAGTCAAAGGTCCATCAAACCTCTAACGCGTCCCCTTATAAATTAAAGATAAAAAGCCAAATAAGGTCAGACGCACTAACAGAGATGGTAGCAGAATATGATGGTTAGTCTTCTTAAGAGCCCATTATAAAGGCCCGGTATGTGGTTAGTCTCCTTAAGAGCCCATCATAAGGCCCGGTACATGGTTACGTCTCCTTAAGGGGCCACCACGAAAGATTCCCCTTTGAAAGTTAAGATTTTTTCAGATTCGATGATACAAAGTGGAAAGAGAATGTGTCCCTAAGACCTTAGAATGACTTTCTCAGAACCTTGGAGCTTGCCAATGCTTGTTTGAGGATGTTCTCGGCACTCTAGTGACAGTTTTTGCGCTTGCACCGCTTATGCAAAATGCAGGTGAATTGTGGCGTTTGTGAGGGTTTAGGGAGTTTGTGTACTCCAAATGAAGTTGTTGAAGGAGTTTGCGTACTCCGAAGGGGAGAGTAGGGAAGTCGTCGAACTTCACATGTGTGTGGCGCTTTGTGCTAAAAAATTGTCCATGTGGTTGTTGCTATACGGGCCCTGCGAGGTCTAAGACTCCGGAGTATATTGAAAAGTGTATGAGACACTTAGGGGGTGATTCTGACCCTGGCGGTCCAAGACCGCCAGGGCCACGGATGACTGAAGCACCGCCAACAGGCTGGCGGTGCTTCATTGCCCATTCCGACCGCGGCTGTAAAGCCGCGGTCGGAAAACCGGGTCTGGCGGTTTCCTGACGGATTTCCCCTGGCTGGGCGAATCCTCCATGGCGGCGCTGCAAGCAGCGCCGCCATGGGGATTCTGACCCCCTTCCCGGCAGCCTGTTTCTGGCGGTTTTTACCGCCAGGAACAGGCTGGCGGGAACGGGTGTCCTGGGGCCCCTGGGGGCCCCTGCACTGCCCATGCCACTGGCATGGGCCGTGCAGGGGCCCCTAACAGGGCCCCAGCCCGCTTTTCACTGTCGGCCTAGCAGACAGTGAAAAGCGCGACGGGTGCAACTGCACCCGTCGCACACCTGCAACACCGCCGGCTCCATTCAGAGCCGGCTTCTGTGTTGCAGGCCCCTTTCCCGCTGGGCTGGCGGGCGCTACCTTAAGTAGCGCCCGCCTGTCCAGCGGGAAAGTTAGAATGGCCCCAGCGGTCTTTTGACCGCGGGGCGGCTGAATGGCGGTTCCCTCCAGGCGGGCGGCGACCGCCGCCCGCCGGGGTCAGAATGACCCCCTTAGTTTTTGTTGTAATTTGTCTGGTTTAATAGGTCAATCGGACGTGGCTGACAAACTCGAGAGCATGTGTTAAAGTGAGTGAAAGGTTTTTTTGACTGAGATCTGGCGAGTCCTTTGTGCTCTAGAACAGACCCACTGATCAGCTAAGAGTCAAATTTGCAGGTCAAATTTTGCTTGCGAATGATGGAAACTGAGTAAGGAAGAGTAGCTGCTAGAGCGAAAGGCCATCAGTGAAAAATCCGTAAGGTTTCTGAAGCGATTGTGTTACCTTACCTGTAGTAAACTGACAAATTGGGTTTTTGATTTTGTTGAGTGGTTGCAATAATTTTATATTAGTTTAGTGTGCATCTGAGTTGAGGAGAACAAGCCGAAAGACTTTGGCCCTCATTACAACCCTGGCGGTCAGTGTTAAAGCGGCGGTAATACCGCCAACAGGCCGGCAGAAAAAATGTTTTATCATCACCATGGCGGAAACCGCCAACACAGACAGGCACTTTAACACTCCGACCGCCAGGGCAGTAGAAACAAACACCGCAGTGGTAACCGCCAAAAGACAGGCGGAAGACAATGTACCTCCCACACTATCACAACAGGCCTATCCGCCACCTTTTCCAAGGCGGAACCAACTCTATCAAAAGCACGGCGGAAACAGTACACAGAAGGGAAAACACTCACCTCTCAACACCCAACGAAGAACCAGGACACCATGGAGCCCAAACTACAGGTCCTGCCTATGCTGCTCTCCCTCCTGCTCTATCAGGAGCAGGACAGACACCATCGACGACCACAGTGAGTACTGCACCTACAACACAGGGGAGGGGGGAGGGAAAAGAGAGTGACACAAACACGCAACACGCAGTACCCCCACCCCCACCCTCA
The DNA here is from genome assembly GCF_031143425.1 of Pleurodeles waltl. Lineage (NCBI taxonomy): Eukaryota > Metazoa > Chordata > Amphibia > Caudata > Salamandridae > Pleurodeles > Pleurodeles waltl. Next base: position 816,446,492 of record NC_090448.1, read on the forward strand.
CCCACAACAACATCCACACAAATACATGCAACAACATTACATATACACCCCTCCACCCCCGGAAGAACGCAAGGACAAAATTAAATGATTGTAACGATTGTAATCATGAAAAATCTGACAGTCAAAGTTCAAAATTCAGTATATACAAATGTCATCCTGTGGAACACTGTTATGTAGTATGCCCATTAATTTCCTCTCCCATTGGGATTGTTTTGTAGTAATACCACAAATTAATAGCATATTAGTACATGAGTGGTGTTAGAATTTATAAATATATGTTCTTGTCTAAGCACTTGTAGGTTTGTGGGGTTATGGTTTATGAGCTGTGGTGTTTTGTAAAATAGAAATAGCTATATTTATATATTTATTCTTAAAAGCTTTGGTTATTATCTTTAGAGTGCAATTTCTCGTGTTTTTTTTAAATTATAATATGGGCTCTTTTGGTGGTCTTTCTTTGTGGCATTTTTGGCCATTTATGTAGGGCTATTTGTTTATGTAGTTTGTTGACCTCTTTTTAAATTCTCCATCTTTTGAACATTTTGAAAATATTACATTTATGTGTGGGTAGTCGATAATTTTGGTTGTTACTCGTTTCTCAATCCGTGGGATATTAAATAGTGTTGTCATTCCTTTTAGTAATAATAGGTTGGACATTTAATTCCAATAATATGGAAAGACAATCAATTTAAAGACCATGCAAATATAAGGTATGATGTGTTTGATATCATATTTATTTCTCTATATATAAAAAATGTATTATTATTATTTTTTCTTTTCAATAAATATATTGTTAAAAATTACAGAATGATGGCGATATTATAAAAATCTTTAGAACTATTTAGATTATCTCCTATTTAAAAAAACTGGTGTTTATATTTTGTTTTTTGTATTTTGTTGTAAATATTAGTAATATGTGTGATGTGATATATTAATATATATGTCTTCATAGACTATATGTGTGAATAACACTCATGGTAGCATGTGTCCCTTGTCTCCTATGATTATGAGTTCCTTATGACCATAAGTATGTGTATTAGAGGTGATGTTTTGTATTTATTTTTTGTATGTTTTTATACATTTTGTTTTTGTTGTTAAATTATTTTTGTATTTATTGTGTCTTTTCTGTCCTGGTGTGATATGTACATTCTTTTTGTGTTACATTTCAGCCCTGAAGAAGTACTTTTGTGTAGGACAAAACTCGTTGGCTGATTGCTCGTTTGTTCAAGAAAAAGCAATAATAAAAAATGAAGATTTTTAAAAGACAACGTTGTGTTACCGGACTTTACTGACTTTGCGCAGTGGTGCACTATCCATATCTTTTTGCATGTAATTCTTTCAGGATTGCCCCTGTGGTGGCAGGTGCCGTGATTTGTGCACAGGTATAGCCATAGATGTTGGGCGACTATATAGTTCACAGAGTTTTAATATTTATGGTAGTCCAAGACAGGTGCATTTGTAAGGTTTAACCCGCCACTAATTCAGTAGCAGTTTATATACAAATATGTACACCAACTACACAAGTCCAGATAGTGTACCAATCATTATCCGTGGACCACTGGAGAACACTGCTGGGGCATCAGATCGAAAATAAACAGGCACCTCAGGGGGAGGGGGGCACCTCAGCCAGATGAACGCACAACACCACTGCTGCATGAGAGGGCTCCATGCCCATTGCTGTATTGTGGCGAGTGCAAAGCCACAGTCTCTCAAGTCTCTCCAGTGGGTGGTTTGCCCACTGCTTTATCCTGGGGAGTGCAAAGCCACAGTCTCTCAAGTCTCTCCAGTGGGTGGGTTGCCCACTGCTTTATCCTGGGGAGTGCAAAGCCACAGTCTCTCAAGTGGATAAGAGTCTCCACTGGTTCTGGAGGGGGCCTGGTGCCCAGAGTGCTTCATCCTGCCAAGGACTGAGGTAGTGGATGTCATTCTCCATTGGTTCTGGTGGGGGATTTGTGCCCAGAGTGCTTCATCCTGCCAAGGACTGAGGTAGTGGATGTCATTCTCCACTGGTTCTGGAGGGGGCCTGGTGCCCAGAGTGCTTCATCCTGCCAAGGACTGAGGTAGTGGATGTCATTCTCCACTGGTTCTGGAGGGGGCATGGTGCCCAGAGTGCTTCATCCTGCCAAGGACTGAGGTAGTGGATGTCATTCTCCACTGGTTCTGGAGGGGGCTTTGTGCCCAGAGTGCTTCATCATGCCAAGGACTGAGGAAGTGGATGTTATTCTCCACTGGTTCTGGAGGGGGCATGGTGCCCAGAGTGTTCCACGTGCAGTATGGCCGGTACCATTCCCTCACCTGGGTGTGTGTGTGCCACGAGATTGCAGAGGAACAGGTAGCATGATACGCCATGGAGGCAGCGACTTACCCCACACTGCTGCGGCTTCGCCTTCCACCTGCAGGTGCAAACAGTGTTGGAAGTCATGCCTCATGGAAGCTGGCCAGGGTCCAGGAAGTCTGCTCCAACCTCGGACGACTGACCACTGGGGATGGTATCCATGTCAGCGGTGGTGCCACTGTCCGAGCGCATCGCGGGGCTGGTGGTGGTGCTTGCGGCGGTGTCTGTGGCGGCGGTGCTGGAGGTGGTGCATGGGTAGGCACCTGCTGAGGGACACAGCAGGATGTCTCCTGCAGCCTCGGACGGCTGCCCACTGGGGAAGATGCTGGGGACTGTCGCTGAGGCTGCAGATGTGCCGGTGGCTGTGTTGGTGGCTGTGCCGGTGGCTGTGCAGGTCACGGTGCAGGTCGCGGTGTAGGTGGCAGTGCATGTGGCGGTGCAGGTGGCGGTGCTGGTGGCAGTGCAGCTTGCGGTGTTCGCCACCATACAGGTTGGTGTTGTTGTGGACAGAAGGGGTGACACTGGTCCCTCAGTCGGTGCCACCGTGCCCTGTCCTGACCTGCTCTTCTGCTTTTGTCCCTTCCCCACCTTTGATGGTGAGCAGGTGTCTTGCCACTATCCCCTTTTGTTTTTGCAGAGCTCTTGGTGGCTGGTAGGTGCGGCTTCTCCCTCTGGGATGTGGGCACCTTCTTCACCTTGGCAGGTGGCAGAATGTTCTTGCCCTCGCTACATGGCACACTGGCACCCCTGATGGGTGGCGCACTCGATGATCCCGCAGTTGCTGGCACTACTGTGCCTGGGGATTTGGTGGCTGAGGTGCTGGGCTGGGACCTGGAAAGCCTGGCCCTAGGGGAAGGATGGGGGGGAGGTGAAGGGAAGAGGTAAAGGTTTGCCTGGAAAAGTTTTTTAGACACACTGGGACGGGAAGATGAAGTGGGTTTGGGAGAGGAGGAAGAGGTAGTGGTTGTAGGAGGTGTACGTTTGCTGAATTTGGGTGAAGGTGCATAGGCCAGAGGCTGTTGTTAGGTGGATGGCTGTTGGGTGGGTGTGTGCCTGCGTTTGTGTACTTTGGGAGGAGGGCTCACAGACACACTGGGAGAGGACACAGGGGCTGTGTGCATGGTAGTGGGGGTGGTGATTGCACGTGAGCGGTGTGTGGTGATGGACGTGCTGGTGATGGAGGCAGTGGATGAAGATGTAGTGCATGCAGGTGTGAGTGGAGACAAGACAGGGAGGGAGAAGGAGGACGACGTGGAGGAGGAGGACACAGTGGAGCCAGTGGATGTTGCTGTGCCTGCATGGGGATGGTGCTTGTGTGAGTGCTTGTGGGATGTGTGGTGCTTATGTTTGCCATGTCCACTCTTGTGTGTTGATGAGTGTGCATTCTGGTCTGATGGTGTGCTTGGGATAGGATGAGGTACAGGGGATTGGGTCTGGGTAGTGGAAGTTGGAGGGGGTAGGCTGGACACAGGGACAATGGCTGCCATCAGTGCTGAGGCCAGAGCCTGAAATGCTCTATGTTGGGCCGCCTTCCCAGAATGAATGCCCTCCAGGTATGCATTTGTTTGTTGCAAATGCCTCTCAACACCCTGGATGGCATTTAAAATGGTAGATTGCCCAACAGTGAGGGATCTCAAGAGGTCAATAGCCTCCTCACTGAGGGCAGCAGGGCTGACTGGGGCAGGGCCTGAGGTGCCTGGGGCAAAGGAGATGCCCACCCTCCTGGGTGAGCAGGCACGGGAAACATGCTGAGGGGCTGCTGGGAGGGCGGTGCTGGAGGAGGGGTGGCTGTACCTGTTGATGCGGTTGGCACAGAGGTGCCCGCCACCGAAAGGGAGCTCCCATCAGAGGAGGTGTCGCTGTCACTGGTTTGTGCTACTGACCCCGTCGTGGAGCTCCCCTCGCCCTCCGTCCCACTGGTGACTTCAGACTCCATTGCTTCACCCTCCAGGGCCAAGTGGGTTGCAGCTCCCTCCTGCTCCGGTGCCACTGCTCCTCCGCCTTATGATGCTATTGCACACAAGAACAGGGAGACAACAAAAAGGGGGGTGGAAAGACAGTTCAGTGCATGCAACACCACTATCGCAGGGGAACAAAACACACAGGGAGCAGCCCTCAGCACTATGCCATGCATTAACAGTTCCTAGAAAATTCACATGCCATGGGGTACGAGGCCTAAGCCCAATTGCTGCACCCCTGGAAGTCACAGGAGCCTGACTAGGTGTAGATGGCTCTTACCACTAGTGGGGTTGGGGTGCCACAGAGCCTGCCACACAAGGGACCTTGACTACCAAGTTCGCCCTGGCCTAGGGGAACCCACTGCCCACCTCCCCCACCCAGATACCTCGTAATGCACGCAGAGTCAGCTGAATGAGAGTGTACTCACCCCCTTGTGGCTGCTGTGATGCCCTCAAGCGCCCATCCAACTCCGGATAGGCCACCGCCAGGATCCGGTACATCAGGGGGGTCATGGTGCGATGGGCACCCCTTCCACGCTGGGAGATCATCCCCAGCTGGGCCTCTGCCATCTTCTTGCTCCAGCAGCGGAGGTCCTCCCATCTTTTACGGCAGTGGGTGCTCTGTCTGTGGTAGACCCCCAGGGTCCGGACGGTCCTTGGCCCACCAGTTCCCACCCATACCGTGACGCACATACACTCACCATCCACACATGCAGGCCTCAGCCCCCCCATGTATCTTCCATCCACACCACTCAAAACAGGCATTGCCCACGCAGCATGGTCACAGTGTACTCACATGTTTGTCTGGAGGACCGTACAGTTGTGTTTACTGGGGGAGGACCCCATCCACTAGTTTCTCAAACTCCTCCGATGTGAAGGCAGGGGCCCATTCCCCAGACACTGTAGCCATCGTCGCTTCCAGACACAGGTCACAGCAGCACTTGCAGTGTAGGTCCTCTCCTGTTGAAGGTCAGGTATCAAGTGAGTGAACAGACAGAAAATGGCAGTCACGTCCGCGGCGGTGCGTACCGTCACCGCCGGCGTACATCGTCATTGGCTACTGGGTCCCATAGGGCCCAATGTTCACCAATGCAGAATTGCGCTGCGGTCTTCGACCGCCCACCACGACGGTGTACAATGCCAGCGCAGTTACCTCATTTCCCCTTGTCCCACCTTACAGGTCAGGCAGCCGCCATTTCAGGGGGCCACATGGGATAGATAAAACTGCGTCACACCTATCTAGTCCAGGAATACAGACAGATACCGGCATATTGCCAATTACAAACATTTCTGTAAATAACACATTGTGATACCTCAGTGTTGGATGACTCTCTGCTCGCTGTTCTCCTCCATACAGCACGTCTGCTGGGGCAGGTGATGAGATGGCGGCATCCTCCGGTGTACAGACCCCTGGTGGACCTGTCGACAATGGAAGAGAGACACATCATAATCACATACAGACTTGATTGTCCAACAATCATGGAACTGTGTGCCCAGTTGGAGCCAGACCTGATGTCAGCTATCCGCCATCCCACAGGAATCCCCCCTCTAGTGCAGGTCCGATCTATACTCCATTTCCTGGCCAGTGGGTCTTTTCAAACAAAAGTGGCCATGGTATCAGGGATGTCCCAGCCAATGTTCTCTAACGTGTTGTCCAGAGTGTTATCTGCCCTGCTGAAACACATGCACAGCTACATCGTTTTCCCTCAGGTGGAGGATTTGTCCACAGTGAAAGGTGACTTCTATGCCCTGGGACATATCCCCAACATCATTGGTGCCATTGATGGAACACATGTGGCATTTGTACCCCCCGCAGGAATGAACAGGTGTACAGAAACCGCAAAAGCTACCATTTGATAAATATGCAAATGGTGTGTTTGGCAGACCAGTACATCTCCCATGTCAATGCCAAGTATCCTGCCTCAGTGCATGGTGCTTACATTTTGAGGAATAGCAGTATCCCTTATGTGATGGGGCAACTCCAGAGGCACCAGGTGTGGCTAATAGGTGAGCCCAAGGTCCCAATACAGTTGACATAGGTGTCTGGGTATGGGGTTGTCCCTAAGGGTTAGTGTGTGTCTAACAGTTGTCCCTCGCCATTTGCAGGTGACTCTGGTTACCCCAACCTGTCATGGCTACTGACCCCAGTGAGGAATCCCAGGACAAGGGCAGAGGAATGCTACAATGAGGCACATGGGCGAACTAGGAGGATTATAGAATGCACATTCGGCCTCCTGAATGCCAGATTCCGGTGCCTCCATCCGACAGATGGATCCCTATACTACTCACCGAAGAAGGTGTGCCAGATAATCGTGGCCTGCTGTATGCTGCACAACCTGGCTTTGCAATGCCAGGTGCCTTTTCTGCAGGAGGATGGGCCAGATGGTGGTCTTGTGGCAGCTGTGGAGCCTGTGGACAGTGAAGAAGAGGAGGCAGAAGAAGAGGATGTCGACAACCGAAACAACATCATCATGCAATACTTCCAGTGAGACACAGGTAAGAAAATGTAACTGCTTCCCACATCTCATATTGTTGGAGCTAGCATAAGTCTGTCATTTTCACTCAGTGTATGGACACTGACTTGTCACTTTGACTTTCTATTTCACAGATCTGGGTCCCACTTAGTGCCTTCTGCTATGCTTACTGCTGGCCTACAGCTGTGTTACATTGGTATGTGAACAAGTACATTGACGTTGCTATATTCCATAGATAATGCAATTACACATTTGTGAAAGCACAGACTGACTCCAGATTGTTTTGTGATTGAAGTGTGTATATTTCTGTGCAAATAAGTGGAGGGGGTTGTAAAATGGGCTAGGGTGATGGTGGAGGAATGTCCATGGCAGAGTCCAGTCTATTTGTTTCACAGGTGCATTGTCCAAAGGGGCATAGGAAGTGGAGCAATGGCAGTTTAAGGTGGACAGGGTGACAAAGTGGGACAGAAGGGTGACATTCAGGGGGGTCTTATTTCCTGGCAGGGGTCTTGGCAATGTTCTCTGTCTTGTTCCTGGATCTCAGGGACCTTTTGCGAGGTGGTTCTCCATCTGCAGGGTGTGGGGCGCTGGTGGCCTGTTGGTCCTGTGGCGGTGCCTCCTGGCCATTAGCGCCAGCGGAGGTAGAGGGCAGTTCATCGTCCAGGCTAGTGTCAGGGGCCCGTTGGTGTGCCACTATGTCCCTCCTGGTGTTAAGAAGGTCTGCCAGCACCCCTGCAATGGTGACCAGGGTGGTGTTGATGGTTTTCAAGTCCTCCCTGATCCCCAGGTAGTGTTCCTCCTGCAGCCGCTGGGTCTCCTGAAACTTGGCCAGTACCGTGCCCATGGTCTCCTGGGAATGGTGGTAAGCTCCCATGATGTTGGAGAGCGCCTCGTGGAGTGTCGGTTCCCTGGGCCTGTCCTCCTCTTGTCGCACAGCAGTCCTCCCAGCTTCCCTGTTATACTGTGCCTCTGTCCCCTGAACCGTGTGCCCACTGCCCCCAGGACACTGATCGTCCTGTATTAAGGGGGTTGCCTGGGTTCCCTGTAGTGGTGGACACACTGCTGATTGGCTTGTCTGGGGACAGAGGTATGGGCCCGCTGGGTGGGTGCTGTGGTGGTGTTTCCTCACGGGGAAAGTTCAGTGGTGGTTTGTGACTGTGTCAGGGAAACCGACTGTCCCGAGGTCCCTGATGGGCCGGGCTGGTCATCTTGATCCAGGCGTGCATAGCTGCTGTCGTCACTGTGGGCCTCTTCTGTGGGGGGACTGGATATGTCTGGCACCTCCTGTCCAATGACGTTTGGTAGGGGTCCTGTTGGGGTGTAAATGCATAGTTATTGTATCTGTGTGTGCCATCTTGTGCAATGGGTGAATGACCCTCTACTCCTGTGCTTGCATTATTGCCGTGGCCCTTGTGTGATTGGTGATTTTGGGGCATGAGTGAGTCTCTCTACTGGACATGCTTTGGTGATGGGTGTCCATGCATTGTTGTAACATGCAGGGCTTGGTTCTGGGATGTGTGGGTTGTGTTAGTGGGGTATCTGTGGGTTGTTGGGGTGATGAGTGTGAGGGTAAGGGTGGTGGTATGTGATGGCATGCAGGTGGGGTGGGGCGGATAAAGTAGTTAAGATATGACTTACCAGAGTCCAGTCCTCCTGCTACTCCCGCGAGGCTCTCAGGATGCATGATCGCCAAGACTTGCTCCTCCCATGTTGTTAGTTGTGGGGGAGGAGGTGGGGGTTCACCGCCAGTCCTCTGTACAGCAATCTGGTGTCTGGATACCACGGAACATACCTTCCCCCTTAGGTGGTTCCACCTCTTCCTGATGTCATCCCGTGTTCTTGGATGCTGTCCCACTGCGTTAACCATGTCGACAATTCTGCGCCAGAGCTCCACCTTCCTTGCAATGGATGTCTGCTGCACCTCCTCAGAGAACCTGGGGTATCTTTGAGGTGCCATGATGTGGTGTGGGTGATGTGTGAGGTGGTGATGGTTGTGATGTGTGAGGGGATGTGTTGGTGTGTGTTGTTTGAGGTGCGTGGATGTTGTGTAAGTGATGGTGTTGTGTGTCTGTGGATACTGGTGTTGTTTTAGGTAGTCTCTCTCTCTGGCCTTCTTTCAAATTTTTGGTTATAAGGGTTTGTGGGTGATGTGGGTGTGCGCTTTCTATTGGATTGGGTGTGTGGGTGTGGTATGTGTATGTGTATCAGATGTGTGTATTTCGAATTGTCCAATGTGGTTGTGTTTTGTAAATGTCTGTGTATTTTGAGCGCGACGGTGTGTACCACCAATGGATTACTGCGGTTGAAAGACCGCGCATTGATTCGTGGGTCGTGATAGTGTGGGCGTATTCCTGTTGGCATGACGGTGTAGGTTTTGATATTGCCAGTTTATCACTGACCTTTGGTGTGGCGGACTTGTGTGGGTGTCTGTATTGTGGCGGATTCCGAGATGTGGGTCACAATACCTGTAGCAGAATTCCGCTGCCGCAGCGGTATGTTGCGGGGTCTTCTGCACGGCGGAAAGCGGGATTTATCGCCAGGGTTGTAATGAGGGCCTTTGTCAGCTGCTGTACGTGTGAGTGTGACGTCATTAGAGCAGCGCTGGGATAGGTCTGTTAGTGAGAAGGGTTGCGCAGAGAATGGCGGACAACCGTGAGACGCAATTGGTTGAGAAGATCAGCGAAAAGGATTTTAGGATTGAAAGTCACTTCCTGATTTGATTGAAAGTAGCATAAAATTTGGAGAGATTAAATTTTTCAAAGCTTTAAGGAGTGCACTAAGTGGAGATACGTATATTTCAACGAGTATAGGAGCAATTACACTGCCGGAAGGTACACCCGCCTACATTGTATTCGAAGAGAAGGGTGCTGCGCCATGTCTTTGGCTGAAACAATGATGCAAAGTGACAGAGAAAGATTGGTGTTTAGCATTTCCTGCCCATGGAACATTTAATCTGAGGATCTTAGAGAATTTGAGGAGGGTGATGTATGATTTGGAACCTCTTCCAAGACCAGCACAGTTCGAGGCATTAGCAATTTGGGAACTAATAGCCAGACAGCAACAGCAACAGAAATTTGAGAGGAGAATGAGAAAAGCTGAGAAAACGCTAGCAGAGGCTAGATGGGACAGTGATCAGAAATTATGGCGAACCAATACTTTACAGGGAATTAAGTTGTTTCCTGCAATTACACAGGAGAATGAAAACAAAGCTAGAAAGAGTACTAGAGGGATTTGTATCCTTCTGATGACAAAGAGCAGAAATCCACAAGATCTAGGAAGTCTCTGACTTATAATGAAGAGTCAGATGATGATGAATTCATTTTACAGTTCTTGAGAAACCATCCCCCGCCATGAGAGGAGTTCAAACACCAGTGTGAGTCCTACAGCCCTGATATCAGGTGGATCAACCCAGAGCCAGGTACAGGTTAGCCATGACTCTCCAGTTACTTCGGCAGTTAAGAGGTCTATGCCACAAATGGATGTTCCAAGAATTTACCCTGATGTACCCATTGTATATTCTGCAACAAACTTGACAGTGCCAAGAGGACACGTTTACCAGAAGCCAACATTGGTCCAGCTAGAGTCCACCTCAAGTCTGATATCCCTGATACAGTCACAGACAGTTCCAGATACACTCCTATAACAGGATCACAAACAGAAATGTTCACCTTGACAAATCAGAATACAGGAATAGTGCAAACACAAGAGCCAAATGTCAGAACAAGGCCAGAAGCCGTATCAGTACCAGTTACCATTGGTCCGGTCATACTGTTGTTTTCCCAGAGAAATAAGAACAGTGAGACGAAATCTCTCAGCCCGTAGAAAGGGAGAGATACAACATGAATGCAAGAATGACAACTCCCATGAGACCAACGTTTGATGGAACAGGTCAGCTAATTGATTTAAGTCCTTTCAGGACTCCTCCAAATAATGAGGTGAGATCATACACAGGTCCAAATCCAAGCATGGTGACACCAGAAACTCCAAATCTGACAGTACAGCAAATGTCAGATGTGAGTCTCAACAGTGTTACGTTGCAGGGATTGACAGCTCAGCAGTTAACCGAATGGTTAGAGAGATTGAGTCCTACTGAAGGAGATTCTAACAGAGGAAGTGCCCTGAATTTAACCAGGCTCAGACTAGAGGCAGAAGATCTAATTGAGGGAACCATGGGTTTAGACGGGATTGACACATTCAAGGAAAATAAGTTGCAATACATTTGCAAGCAGATTACTAACAAAGCAGGAATAGTACATCAGAAATTAGCAGACCTAGCAGATATATATGACATAGAGGTTGATAAAAGAAAGCACTTGAAAAGGTGTTACAGATTAGATTTTGATTAAAAAGATTTTGAAAATATGAGAATACTATGAATGAAAATTCACCTTAGGAAATTATTCTATAACGTCCAAACCTGGGGAGCATTAGACAAATGGGAAGGCAGATGGTTGAAGAAAAGAGACAAGAAGAAAAGAGATTATGTAAATCTTACTGAAAATGAGAGGCAGGTTAAAGACCCAGTGAAAATTCTACCAATGAGAGAGATTCCAGGAGGGAATTTTGTCCATGTCCCTTGGAGCAAGAAGTGACATTCTGTCATTTACAAATGATTATCCTGGGTTGAGAAAGAAGTCAGTAGAATGGTACCAACAGTGAGACAGGTATGTGAAGCTCGCAAAATGCCTGTGGGAGGATTTGAACACCCTGTTAGAGACAGTATTTCCAGCATACTTATGGATTGAATGCAAGAGGAACATAGATTGGCCAACAAGAGAACCTCAGAGAGATCCAGCAACAGGCGCACCGTCCCCTGACGTAAATAGATATTATCATAAGGTGATTGAATTTTTGAAAACAAGAATTTTGCACAAAAACATTGACTGGCAGAAAATAGACAGGACAGCCCAGGAAGCAAAAGAGTTGGTATATGCATATTTTGAGAGATTGTTGCAGGCGTTCAAACATTACAGTGGTACAGAAACAATTGAGCTGAAAGATATGATTCATTTTGTGTTCAGATTTGTTAAAGGATTGAGAACTGAAATTAGCCAGATGATTAAGAGTCATTTGATTTGCTGACAAGCAAAGCCAATTGAGCAGGTATTGCAGTATGCAAAGTACTGTAGTGACGAGAGTGAGTTGAAGCAGAGAAAGTTGAGAGAAAAGGCAATGGTAATGCACATTAAAGCAGCACAAACTGGAATACAGGGAAGTTTACTGCAACAAATGCAGCAGGGAAATGAGGTGTTTCAGAATAAAGCAAGAGGTAGAGGTTGCGGAGGCACTGGAAATGGAAATTGTAGTCCCAATTTGAATACTGTAGTGGTTCAGAATGATGTGCAGGGAATGAAGAGATTGTTGCCATGTCACTCTTGCAGAGGGCTTGGACACTGGAAGCAGGAATGTCCAATGTTAGTACAGGAAGGTGTTGTTCAGCAAACAAGTGACACCAATTCTTTTCAAAATATGACAGGACCGAGAATGAGAGGTCATAATCCAAATTTACAAAGCAACGTGAATCAGATGCAAGGTTTCCAGCCCATGCAACAGGTGCAAATGCCACGTTTGCAGATGCCCCAGTCCCAGCCAATGCAACAGCAAATTCAAATGGTACCTAGACACCAAATTTAAATACCTCAAGCCCCAATGGAGCAGCAGCATGTGGTGTTTCCTCAGCAGGTCACAGGTCAAAGGTTTAATCAGAGTAATAACTCAGTGCACCAATTCCCGTTACACAGTGAGAATGGAATAAACGATGAATGGGTGAGTGAAAGTTCAGACGAAGAAGATTGTATGCTTGCAGCTTCCCTAGAAGAAGATCAGAAAGGTCCATACATAAAGGGATAATGGGTCACAAAGTTCCATTTTTGGTTGACGCAGGACCTACACGCTCTACAGTAAGAACTGCAGAAGTTCCAAACTTGCACCTTTCAGAGAAAACACTCCAGGTTGTAGGAGTCGCAAATCAGTACTTGACCAACCCAATTACAGAACCAGTTCAGTTTAAAATTGGCATCTTTAAAGGATTACACAAATTTGTAGTTTGTGACTCGAGTCCAGTATCCTTATTAGGAAGGGACTTGTTGTGTACAACAAGATGCTCGATTACTCAAATGATGGAATAGAAATTCAGACTAACAGTGATGATGAGGATGACCCAGCTCCAGAGACACTTTGTGAGACAATAAATTAAATTAGGAATATCCTTTGATTAGCTTCTTTCCAGTTTTCACAGTGAGAGATCTTCCTTCTGACTTACAGGGAACAGTTAAAGTGAAAGTGTGGGATTTGACAGAAAAAGACATTGGTCTGATAAAAGGAGTTGAGCCAGTTAAAGTCCCAGTCAAGCAGAACGCAACTTTTCCATAGATTCCTCAGTACCACAGGACATAGGATTCCACTGAAGGGATTGCATCTATAAAAGCAGAATATGTGAACCAAGGCGTTCCAAAAGTAGGACTTAGCAGTCCATGTAATTCACCAATAATAGGATTGAGAAAGCCCTGCGGGAAATTTCAAATTGTTCAGGATTTGAGAAAAGTAAATTACATTGTGATTAAATGTTGCCCTGTAGTGCTAAATCCAGCAGTGATTTTGTTTCAGGTCCCATGTGATGCTGAATGGTTCACCGTTATAGACCTGTCACAATCATTCTTTTCTGTACCTCTTCATGAGGATCGTCAATTTCTCTTCTGTTTCAAATTTTTGGATTGAGTCTAATGTTGGTGTAGAATTCCTCAAAGGTTTTCAGAGTCACCTTCTATTTTCAACCAGATCTTGAAAAAGATTGGCACAGTACATTGATGATTTGTTGATTACGTCCAAAAAGAAAGAAGAATGCAGGTATGATACGATTGCCCTACTGAATCATTCAGAGAAGAATGGTCATAAAGTGTCCCCAGCAAAGTACAATACTGTCAGAAAGAAGTGAAATATTTGGATCACCTAATTGAGAAAGGAATTAGGAAAATATCTAGAGAAAGGGTTACAGCCATTTGCAGATGGATCCCCGAGCAACACAGAGAGATGTCGGGATGTTTTTGAGAATGGTAAGCTGTTGTCGCCAGTGGATTCCCAACTTTTCAGTCATTTCAAAGCCACTGCAGAAGCTGACTCACAAAGAAGTTACTGATCCTTTAGTGTTAGATCAAGCCTGTCTGAAAGCATTTTCTGAGTGGAGAGAAGGTCTGTGCAAAGCCCCGGCTTTGGGAATGCCTGACTACACAGAACCCTTCACGTTGTTTTGTCATGAGCGTGATGCATGTTCTTTGTCTGTCTTGACTCAAGTCCATGGTGGTGTGAACCACCCAGTAGCATATTTTTCAGCTACTTTGGACCCAGTTGCAGCAGCTTTACCTGTCTGTCTGTGTTCAATCACTGCAGCTGACTGAGCCTCACTCAGAGGGAGAGCATTGTGATGGGACACCCGCTGATGGTTTTGGTCCCTCACTCCATTGAAGTTTTACTTGCACAAACCAAAACCTTATAGGTGCCAGGCTGACTCGCTATGAGACAGGCATCCTCGGGTACCCAAATGTGTCATTGAAAAGGTGTACAGTGCTTAACCTAGCAACCTTACTCCAGAAAGAGAATGTTGAAAGTGACAAAATGGAAGACGTTAAACATGATTGTCTCAAAGTAACTGATCTGCGCACAAAAGTGAGACCTGTTATTAGAGATACCCGATTGGAGGAAAATTATCAAATTATATTTGTTGATGGTTCCTATCTAAGAGACAGCATGGGAAGATTGAGAGCAAGATATGCTGTGTGCACAATTTCTGGTATACTTGAAGCATCCTGGCTTTGAGGAGTACATTCTGCACAAGTGGCGGAACTGGTAGCCCTTACTAGAGCATGCCATGTTTCTGGGCAGCCTAAAGTTACCATCTATACGGATAGCCAGTATGGATTTGGAATAGTGCATGAGTTTGGCCAATTGTGGTCACAGATAGGTTTCCTGACTTCTTCTGGTTCACCAGTCAGAAATAGTGAGAGAATTCATAAATTGTTGCAAGCTATTCAAATGCCTGAGAAGATTGCCGTTGTGAAATGCAGAGCACACCTGAAATCACAAGATTTTGTGTCAATGGGAAATGGATATGCTGATCAAGTCACAAGGTTTTGCGCAGTGAACTGTATCTCGTTCAAAGATAAATGGGAATTGTTACCTGGGGAAGACGAGACGTGCCCAGGTTATGCATTACATGTTATAGATACCTTGGAAGAACTGAAAGCATTGCAGGATAATGTTGAAAGGGAAGAGAAAAGGTCATGGGTCAAACTGAAATGTGTCCAGCGTGAGGCTGAACTATGGGTTTCAGAAGAGGGTCAGTTGGTCTTGCCAAATAGTTTGTTGACTCAGATGGCGAGATATTATCATGGTCAAGAACATGTTGGAAGGGATGCTATGATTTGAGTGTTTAATCAAAATTGGTTCAATCCAAAGTTTAGACAGGTTGCCAAAGCAGTTTGCCATTGTTGCGTCATTTGTCAACAAATGAACGCGGGCAAAGGGACAGTGATCCATTTGAGCCACATTGGAAGAGCAGGAGGTCCATTCAGCAGAATGCAGATGGATTTTATTGAGATGCCTCAATGTGGAGGATTGAGATATGAGTTGGTGATTGTCTGCATCTTTAGCCATTGAATTGAAGCTTACCCTACATGAAGAAATGACAGCCTCACAGTTGCAAAATTACTGCTTAGGGAACTGATACCACATTTTGGGTTTCCGGACTCTTTGGGATCAGATAGAGGAAGTCACTTCAACGATGAAATAATTAAATTACAATGTTCAGCCTTAAACATTGAGCAGGAGTTGCATTGTAGCTACCACCCTAAAGCATCAGGAACAGATGAATCAATAAAGAAATTAAGAATGGCAAAAATGTATGCGTCCACAAATCTGAAATGGCCCGACACACTACTGTTAGTTCTGATGACAATGAGGAACACACCCAACAGGAAGAAGGACTGTCACCGCATGAGATCCTCATAGGCAGAGCAATGAGTTTGCCAGCAGTTCCTGCAAATGCTCATGTGAACATAACAGATGATATGTTGTTGGATTACTGCAAAGGTCTGTCTGATGTGGTTCGCTCTTTCTCTCATCGGGTGGAATCTACCACAAGGCAACCATCTCAAGATCAAGGGCACAACCTGAGAGCAGGTGATTGGGTTGTGATCAGAAAGCACGTGAAGAAGGCCTGTTTGGGGCCTCGTGGAAAGGCCCTTACCAGGTAGTGCTGATCACTACCACAGCTGTGAATTGCGCAGGAGTTCCAAACTGGATCCACGCAAGCCACACGAGGAAAGTGGCATGTCTGTTGGACAATGAAGAGGAGTTGTTGAGAGTACCAACAACGACCAGACCAACTCCAGAACTGGAGCGGGGAGAAGGAGAAACTGAGATTGAATCTGAGCAAACTGAAAGCGGTTCAGCCACTCCTGCAAGACACGAAGGAGAAGACCCACAGGAAGGTGGAAGTGAACAAACCTCAACTGAGGCAGCAGGAGAGTCTAGTCAGAGGAGGGCTCTCCCAGAAGCAGACAGTCTTGCGAGAGAAACAGAGCAAACGACAGACCCCGAGGGGGAAGGAGTTGAGGCGGATCAAAGCCAATGTGGTCTGACTCCTCCTGAACCAGTTACAGGTCCGTTAAGAGAAAATCCTGCAGAACTAAGAGAAATTACAAGTCTGACACTGAAAAGAGCATTGACGAAAGGTCCACTGAAAGGAGATAAGTGGCCGAAGTCACAAGCAAAGAGAAACGAAGCAATTACAGTGACAACAATTGAGGAGTAAGTAGACACAACAAGGAGAGGAGATTTGAGTGATGGAGAATTAAATGGAGATCGAAGGTTGAAAAGAAAGAGAATTGCAAGTAAAAGGTATGCTGGTCCTGAATGGGTGTATGCAACAAGTGAATGGCAGATATCATTTTTGTCTTTTTGTTTTGTTTGAGACATTCCAGGTCAATATTTTGGCACTTGAAGGAAGTCAATGAACTGAACTGTTGAAAACTGTAAGCTGTGAAAAGTGCAAGAAAGAGACTATTGAAAGCAATTGAAAAGACTTTTGGTAACATGATTTTGACAAGCTGCTAAACCTGCTTTTGACAACTTACCAATTTTGACAAGGCATCCTGGAAGAAATACTGAAAGCTGTAAATAGTTGCTAAAGAAGATTGAAGATTTGTTTTGATTTTGCTGCATAGTTATAATTTTTCTTCTACTTTCTGATTCATTACAGATCATGAGTAACCTTAACCAACAGGGTAGGAAGACTAGGTGCTGTAAACACATGAGTATTGGTTTGACGATTGTATGCCTGATATTGTGCCTGGTATTGATTGTGGGAATGTCTGTTCTTGACAAGATTAAAGCGAACCATACTATAGCTTTAGAGACAACAACTACACTCACAGAAATAGAGAAGTTTAGGCTAGATGAGAAATATCTGCACACAGATGGCACACAAGGAGAACTTTCTCTAACGTTTTCTATCACTTATTGAGTGAGTATGCTGAGGCAATAGATGCAAGAGGGTGTTATGTTTGCAGGCATATTACTTCATCAGTCGAGGAAGGAGTTACTTATCATAGTTTGCCCCTCACTTATGGGATAAGTTATAGTCTGTTGCTAACAAGATTCTATGACCAGGACTACATTCAATATTTCTATTCCAATTATGATGTTGTGTTTTCATTTGCCCCTATAATAAAGTACCCAGTAGAGTAGCGAAGGAGAACACTAAAGAATTAGCGAGAGGATTCTTTGAGCCTACATTGACCTTTGGTACCGCATACAGGCACCTCAACAATTTGACATGCTTGCTTCCTCATATAGAAAAAAGCTTCTTAGATCAATCAGATGACAAGAGAAAAGCATTAAAGGAAAATTAGAAAAGGGCTTAGAGAAAAGGACATTTAGAAATGATTATGCATTTAGTGAAATAAAGACAAAAGGAAGGTTAGCTTTAGATGTGCAACATGTAGGAAAGATGTGTGTATATAAGCCTAAATCTAGAACTGATACATTGTTTGTGGGAATGAGTGAATGTAGACATGTATTTTTGTTTCAGAGTAAATGGAAGTTCATGTTGAATGGACAGGATCCGGCAATTCCTGGAGTTTATTACATCTGTGGGCCAAATGCGTATTACCGCCTTCCAAGAGGATTGTAAGGCACATGTTACTTGGGGATAGTTTTCCCAAAGATATTTCAGATAGAGAGCTTGAGTAAATTATCTAAAATGACTGAATTACATCATACTAAACAAAAGCGAGAATCATTTTCTGGTATTGTTGGAGGCATATTTGGAGCAATCATTCCTTCAGTAGGAGTTGTTTTGAATTCACTAAAAATTCGAAAGTTGTCTACTATTGTGGATAACATGCTGACAAAATTTTCAGGAGCCATGATCCTAATGGATACAGAAATGGCGGTGGTAAGATCTATGACTCTTCAGAACCGCCCTGCGTTGGACGTTATTTTAGCAAAGGATGGCGGAGTTTGCAAAATGTTGAACTCAAAGCATTGTTGTTCATATATTCCTGATAACAGCAAAGAAATTAGAAGCTTACTAATGACTAATGATAGTGCTGATTTGAAAGAGCTGAACGAACCAGGGGTTTGGGATCAGGTTGGCCAAGGATTTGCTCCATGGGAAATTGGCTTAGCAACCTAAGAAAAGAGATAATACTGAAAATAATACAAAGGACATTGATTATTGTGATTTGCATAATTGGAGCATGTGGAATATGTAAATTGTATCATGTGATTAAATTAAACAGAATGAAAAATGACAGGAGGGAAGAAATTAAAATGGAAAAATTGTTCAGGGAAAATTCGAGGAGGGAATGAAAAATTAAAAGAGGTAGGGATGACAAATTTTAGCAGAGCAAAGTTTGTGTGGGAAGATGTAAGTGTGATGACATATTTAGTCATCACAGGAGGGATTGTTAACGCTGAATTTTACTAATAAATATTCATAGAAAAGGAATTAATATAGGAAATAATATACGACTTGGAAAATGTGCCTACTTGAGTGGCTGTCAGGGATCACAAAGTGTCCTTATTAATTGTTTATTAATATGAAATGTCGTGCTCATGTTTAGATTAATGTAGTAGTGTGTTATATTAATGATTATGTACCTGCTTTATTAATTGTAGGCCTTAAGTTAGCGAGGCTTTGGGCCTAGTTGCACAGCCTCATGTTAAATTGTACTACTCAAATAAATCACATAGGATGGCTGCGTAGAAAAATGGATATTTGTATTTTTCCACTGTGTTGACCAAATGCTAATGACATATGAAAGACAGTTTAGTTATATCATAGATTTGAGGTTCTCTTTTCATTGGACTAAATGTAAACATACTATTCTTTGACCAATAGCAATGTGGGAAGAGTCCTAGAGAATTTTAACTTAGCCCGACTGCACAGGGAGAGGAGAGCTCACTTTTTCCAAAATCTTTTACTGAGAAGCGCCATTCCGATTATTCCCATTCCTTGAGAGACTTTTTCCCGTTTTCCTTCTTCACCGATGAGGTGTATTCGCCTTGAATCTTTACCTAGAGAGAATCCCATCTTGAACTTTATTGCTAAAATCCGCAGCTGATCGAACAGATGTCCAATTGACGAAGACTATCACAGTTTGCTGATCCATACCGAGGAGAGGTACATCAGAATGTTATTGGTCTTGATGTAATTTATCTTTTGTCCCTCAGTACCAACCGCTAATTTTGATAGAGACATAGCTAGATGTTTTTTTCCAAATTTGTGATGACTAAATTGTTTTGCTTGAAGCCCAAACATGTTATTCTAATCAGAAGGTTAGCTAGGAGACTGACAGAAAATATTTGCTAATTATTAACAATAGTTGACGTCATTTCTTTGCTGAATCTAAATGTATGCTATTTCTATTGTAGTTATTCTTGTTATTGAGTTGCACTGTAATCCTAGAATGCGTAACCCTACATGCTTCGATTAAATTGGGATTCTTTAGGAGATTTGGTCAATCAGTGTTGTTTCTGTATGTTTATCAATTGATTCTGAGACTAAGTTATGTGATGTTAGCTTTGTTAATATAGGGAAATAAACATTCTAACTTTTACATAAGGGTGTGGTTATCCATGGCCAAAGGGGTCATGGTGCGTGGGGATTATTGACTCTCAAGATTATTGATCCTATTGATTGATATTGCTATTGATTGGTATTGAATTTGAGTCTTATGGTGGGATTTCCTCTAAGTGCAGTCAAAAGGACCATCGAACCTCCCAAATTAAAGATAAAAAGTCAAATAAGGTCAGACGTGCTAACATCTACTTTTGGAAAGTCTTTGAACTCCCTAAGTACAAATATATATTTAAATGGCAGAGGACATTTCTGAGAGTATGTTGTGCATGTTTTTGTGATTCGGCCCTTGGATTGCTACCAACACTGTGACAAATCACTTGACCTAAAAACAAAACAAATGCCACGCACTTCAAAATTAATACTCAGACTACCCTTGATTAACAAAGATTTTCTGTGAGTCACTCTTGTGGTTCTCCAGGCCTAGTCTTGAATTCTATATGTAAGAGAGGACTCATGGCTTAGTCCATGAATTCCAGAATAAGCAATGAGCACTACAAGATTAAGGCCATCATTATGAGTGTGGCAGTCCAAGGACGCCAAACCTACTCTGACGGTGGGACTGCCGCACACCAGGCGGTCCAATAGCCACACTATGACCCTGGCGGGCTGACTACCAGGGGACCTCTGCCTCCGCCTGTTACATGGTTCCCAACGGGATGGCGGCGGTTGGAGTTGTGGTCAGCCACAGCTGTGCTGAGTTCAGCGCTGCCATGCTGATCAAGAGTCCAGTTCCTGCCACCCTATTCATGGCGGAGTCCCACCATGAAAAGGCTGCTGAAAGCCAGTGTTTGGGGCCCCCCTGCCAGCACCCTTGGAATGCTCACTGTGTGCAATGCAGACAGTGTGCATTCTGAGAGTGCTAGTGTGCTGTGGCATTGGCCTCGGCTCCCCTAAAGGAGCCGAGGCCAATGCTGTGGAACTGTTTCTGCTGGTCTGACCAGCGGAAATGTCGTAATATGTTTCTGCCCAGTGGCGTAACAAAACTTGAGGGGAGACCCCCTGCAAACTCCCTTAGCCTGAGGCCTGCTGACTATGCACAGTGTGCCTTGTTGAGCTCCAGGGCACCCTGCAACGTGGGCGCTGTGGGGGCCTTTGTTACGCGACTGTTTCCACCGGTCAGCCTAGTAGAAACATTGTAATACGACTGTTGGGGAAGCCGCCGGTATGACAGCAGCCTCTTCCCCGTGGCTTTAGCTGTCGGGTCTTTCTGACCCCCAAAGTTGCAATGAGGCCCTAAATCACACCGACTCATTAAAAAAAACTTGTGAATCGAGTCTGCTGTATTAATTGCAGTTGTGGCCAGCAGTGACTTTGCAGTGAGATGTGTGTGCTTTTCTAAGCATATATTTCAAACTCTTTCTAAATTTAAAAGTAAATGCAGGGCTGGACAACCTGCAATGCAACTATAAATCTATTAGAAACGGTACCAACATGAGATCCAGTTGCCTGGGAAAGTCTGATTTCTTTTTTAGTGCTCTACATGGTGTGACCACTGCATGTATGCCGGCTTGCAGAAGCCAGTCAGTAGTTTTTTACAAGAAGCAGTATGTACTTATTGAACCCATCATGAAGTACACAATGCCTACTGGCGTTGTATTGGAGTTGCATACGTACAACGCTACTTTCCTCTGCCGAAGAGCAATAACTTATTCGACAGTTGCAAGCTACACCATAAAGGAGTGCTTGTTTTGAAGGGCCTTGCTAATGTCATGCTTCAGTAACCAAACTGGGGCTCTTTTCCTGTCTTGGTTCACACTAAGAGTGTAGTGGGGGGGGAGGAGAGAAAGATATAGCACACTCAATTTACATTTTGTTGAGTTACTCTGCAGGTCCCTTATATATCTTGGTAGATGGCAGAAATTACAAACTCAAATCCTGAGCTAGATGCAGGAGTCAAGATGGATAAACTGTATATTCCCGAAGAGACCGGTGATGAACAGTGGAAAGATCACCTAAGTATGAACCACAGTAATCACCTATGATATAGGCAGTAATTGTGAAGAGAGAGTTTAGAGTAGTTTACAGTGTTCAACTGGAGTTACAGATGGCAGATCACTGTGAATTTTGCAGATACACTGCTATTAACCCATTAGATTAATTTATAAGCATTATATGTAGCTACTATAGATGTACCTATAGGTACATTTCATGGCCTTTCCTGAGTAGGATTGCCATGACATGAATATCGTACTGGTCCAGCAAAGGTTACAGAAGCAACTATCGGTCAACAGAGGTTACCGCCAGTGGGAAAAATGTCTTATGGGAAATTTAGGCGTGTTTCTTTTGCCTAGCTACCAGTTTGGTGTTGCATGTTTAACCTGGGAAAAGCTAGGCCTTTGCTTCCTTCCTGAAGTTAAGATTGCCTTCCCATCTGGGCTGGTAAGGAGTTCCAAAGTGTTGCTGCCCTGTCTGGGAATGCTGGTATTGTTAGATGAGGTTCTGTTGCTGAATACAGTGTTTTACTGTGGAAATATTATTGGAATTAAGATTGGAGCACGAACAGATCATTCCCTCGGATGAACCAGTGGACAATGTGAGGTGCCTCGATGGAATAGAGTGTAGACCAGATTCACAAAATTAACATAACATTTTGAGTACATTTATGAGTTTTCAGTATTCACAAAGTCTGAGTGCAAGTTATATCTATAAACAGCAGTAGTAGGTCTAGCACTACACATGAGCAGTCACTGGTACTGTAACACATTCCCATAAAAACAAATGGAGATATAGATTTAAAAGAAAACCCATAGGAAATAAGGTTAAATAAAATTAAATTAATTAAACTAGTTGAAAGTATAAATCAATATACATGAATGCTATATATATATATATGAATGCTATATATATATATGTATATATAATAATATAGATATAGATTATATATATATATATATATATATATATATATATATATATAAATATATATATATATATACACATCTAGGTATAGATTATAGATATGTAATACTTATAATTAAAACACTTTGTAATTCTATATATTGTTTTCAATAATTATTAATGCATGTTAAAAATATTCTTCCTTGGGTTGGTTTTTGTTTTTATTTTTAATGTAAACTTATGAAAAATAATTTTAGTTTAATTTGTATATTGCCACTAATTAAACTTTTAGTTCAAAATTAATTTATTAGTGCTGCAGATCTTTTTATTTTGTTCTACCAAGAAAGTATATGAAAGGAATTTACATTAATATTCAATATAAAAGTATGTTTAATGTTTATTTTCGAGTTAAATATATATTTTTTAATTTTCCTCATACTTTACCAAAGGTTGACACTGCAGTCGGTGTGGAAATTTACGCATGTTAGGTATAGGAAAAGATAAAAAAAATCATTTGCATTTTTAACTAAAAGGTCAATTAATATATTAAATCTAAATTATTTTCTGAAATTTAAATTAAAAAATATATTCCCAACTAAAGGAAACACTTCATATGTATAAATAATTATTAAAGTGGTGTATAGAATTATTATGAGCTAATTGTATTATTTTTTAAATAAAATGAGAGACGAGGAGGCGAGAGCGTGACTGCCCTTAAAAAACAAACATATACATCTACAGATGAGGTGAGTCACCTCATATGCATCCTAAATTCAGTACACTCCAATCTACCCCACTGTAATCCAAAATAGTCTGCCCCACTCCAATTCAAAACAATCTGACCTACTCCCATCTGCACAAGTCAATCGAAAACAATCTGCCCCACTCCAATCAAGAACAATCTGCCCCACTCCTATCTGCGTCACTCCTATCCAAAACAATCTGCCCTACTCCATTCTGCCCTACTCCAATCCAAAACAATCTGCTCCACTCAATCCAAAACAATCTGCCCCACTCCAATCCAAAACAATCTGCCGAACTCCAATCTGCACCGCTCCAATCCAAAACAATCTGCCCCACGCTAATCCTCACCCACTCCAGTCTGTCCCACTCCAATCCAGAACAATGTGCCCCACTCCAATCTGCCCTACTCCAATCCCAAACAATCTGCCTCACTCCAATCTACCCCACTTCAATCCAAAACAATCTGTTAAAATCAAATCTACAAAAAATCTGCCCAATACAATCTGCCCCTCTCCCTTCCAAAACAATCTGCCCCACTACAATCTGCACCACTCAATCCAAAAAAAATCAGTCCTACTCTAATCTGCCCTACTCCAATTCAAAACAATCTGCCCCACTCCAACCTTCCCCACTCTGATGCAAATCAATCTTCCGTACTCCAATCTGCCCCACTGCAATCCAAAACATTCAGCCCCACTCCAATCCATAACGAACTGCTCCACTCCAAACAGTCCGACTCCAATCAAGTCCAATCTGCCCCACTCCAATATGACCCTCTCCAATTCGCCACACTCAATCTGTTTCGCTGCAATTCAAAACAATCTGCCCCTCTCCAATCTGCCCAACTCCAATCCGCCCCACTCCAATCCACATCAATCTGCCTACTCCAATCTACAACAATCTGCCCCACTCTAATATGACCCACTCCAATCTGCCACTCACCAATCTGTCCTACTGCAATTCAAAACAATCTGCCTCACTCCAATCTGTCCCATTCCATTCTGCTGCATTTCAATCCAAAACAATATGCCCCATTCCAATCCAAAACAATGTGCCCCACTCCCATCCACCCCACTCCTATCCGCCCCACTCCAGTCTGCCACACTCCAATCTTCCCCACTCTAATCCAAAACAATCTGCCCCACTCCAATCTGCCCCACTCCAATCCAAAACAATCTGTCCCACTCCAATCTGCCCCACGCTGATCCACAACCATCTGCCCAACATTAATCTACTTCACTCAATCTGATCTGTTGAATCCAAACAATCTGTCCCACTCCAATCCAAACAATCTGCCCCACTCCAATATGCCCCATGCCGATAAAAAGCCATCTGCCCAACTCCAATCTGCTCCACACCAATCTGACCAGTTGAATCCAAAACAATCTGCCTCACTCCAATTCAAAACAATCTGCCCCACCGCAATTCACCCCTCCCCAAACACCCCAAACAAATCTACTTTATCTAATTCAATCCACCTCACCCCAATTCTATCAACCATACTCCACTCCACCCCACTCCAATACAATCTATCCCACTCCAAGCCAAATCGATCGCCCCACTCCAATCCAAATGAATCTGCCCCAGTCAAGTCCAAAAGAATCTGCCCCAATCCAATCCAAATGAAATCTGCCCCACTTTAATCCAAAACATTCTGCGCCACTCCAATCTGCCCGACTGCAATACAAAACAATCCACACCACTTCAATCTGCCCCATTCCAATCTAAAACAATGTGCCCCACTCCAATTTGCTCCACTCTAATCCAAAACAATCTACCCCACTGCAATCCTAAACAATCTGCCCCACTCCAATCAGCCTCACTTCAAACCCAAACAATCTATTCCACTCTAATCTGTCCAAATCCACCTCTATCCACCTCACTAAAATCCAATCCTCCTCTCTTCACTGCAATCCAATCCACCCCACTTCATCCTATTTCACCCTACTCCAGTCACCACAATCCACTCAACTCCAGTCCACACCACACCAATCCCAGACATCCCAATCTAATAGACCCCACTCCAATCCAATCAACCTCACAGCAATCCATTTCATCACACTCCACCTTTATCCACCCCAATCCAACCAAATCCACTACAATCCAGTCCAATCTATCCCACACCAATCCAGCCCACTCCGATCCAGTCCAACCCAGTCCACCCACTCAAATCCATTCTACTCTATTGCAATCCAATCCACCCCACTCATTCCAATCGACTGCAACTAAATTCACCCCTCTCAAATCCATCCCACTCCAATCAAATTCACCTTAATCCACCCCACTGAAGTCCACTTTAATCCATCTAATCCCATCCAATCCACCTCACTCTAAATCACCTTGATCCATGTCACTCCAGTCCATTCACCCTACTCCAATACAAACCACCCTACACCAGTCCAATTCACCCCATTCCAAACCACCACAATCCATTCCATCCCCCTCCACAAATCCACTTCACTAGAAAAAGTCCACCCCAATCCAATTTACCCCACTCCAATATACACCACACCTAGCCAATTCACCCACTCCAATCCACCCCACTCCTTTCCCACCCAATCCACCACAATCCTCCCCACCCAAATCCAGTCCACTCAAATCCACTCCACTTAACTCCACCCCAATCCAATCCACATCACTTCAGTCCACCCCACTTCAATCCATTGGACTCTAATCCACCCGAGTCTAAAAATTCACCCCACTCCAAAAATCCATCCCATCTCCTACCCACGCCACTCAAATCAACCCTGCTCCAATCCAATCCACCCCACCCCAATCAAATCTAATCCAATCCAATCCACCTCAATCCAGTTCACCCCACTCAATCCAACCCCTCACTCCAATCCATTCCAATCCACCCACCCCACTCCATCCAACCCACTCCACTCCAGCCCACCCCACTCTAGTACACTCCAGTCCACTCCACCCCACTCAGTCACATTTACCTGACTCAATCCAATTAACATCGCCCTAATCCAATCCACTGCACCTCAATGCAATCCACCCCATTCCAAACCACCCCACTCCATTACATCCCACTCCAATCCACCCTACTCCAATCTGCCCCAATCCAACCCACCCCAATCCAATCCATCCCAGCCCAGTCCACCCTACTCCCATCCAATTTACCCACTCCAGTCCACACCTTTCCAATCCTATCCGTCCACCTTATTCCAATCCACCCCACTCCTGTTCAAACCACTCCATCCAGTCTACCCCACTTCAATCCAATCTACCCCACTCCAATACACCCCACTCCACTCCAATCCAAACTACTCCAATCCACCCAACTCTACCCCAATCCAATCTGCCCCACCCAAGTTCAGTGCACCCCACTCCAATTCAATTCAGCCCACCCCACTCCAGACCAATCCACTCCAACCTAACCCACCACAATTCAATCCCCTAAACTCTAATCACACCACTCTAGTCCAGCCCACTCCACTTCACCCTGATCTAGTCCAATCTACCCCACTCCAGTCCAATAAATCCACCCCAATCTAATCCAGTCTACCTCACTTCACTCCAATCCACCCAATTCCCATCCTGACTACTCAAATCCACCCCACTCTACCCCAATCTAATCCACCCCACCCAGTCCACCCCACTGCAATCCGATCCATCTAGCCCACCTCACTCCAATCCATTCCAATCCAATCCACTCCACTCTAATCCACCACACTCTAGCCCAATCCCCCCACTCTAGTCCAATCCATCCTATTCCAATCCAATGAATCAAATCCACCCCACTCCAGTCCAAGCTACCCTGTACCATCCAATCCACTCCAGTTCAGCCTAATCCACCCCATTCCAGTCCAGAGTTATCCACCTCACTCTACTCCACATCACTCCAATTCACCCAACTCTAAACCACCCCATTCCAATCCAATCCACCCCAATCCAGTCCACCCTACCATACTCCTATCACTCCAATTCAATCCACCCATCCTAATCCAATCTAATCTATTCCACTTCAATTCACACCACTCCAATCCACCCTAATCCACTCCATTTTACCCCATTTTAAACCACCCTACTCCAATCCACATCATCCAGTCCACTTCACTCTACCCAGCGCACCCATTCTACCCCTGTCCAATCCACCTCATTCAAATCCAATCCAATCCACCAGATTAACCCCATTTAATAGAACCTAATCAACCCTATTCTACCCCACTTCACTCTACACCACTCCGCTCTATGACACTGCACTTTATGACACTCTCTGCCACCAAACCACTGAACTCTTCTCCCCACTGCTCAACTCTATGACACTCTGCTCCCCATTACTCCACTCTAGGACACCATATCCCAACAAATCTACTCTACAACACTACTCCCGGACTCCACTCTATGACACGCCACACCACTAACTTTAGCCATGCTGAACAGCAGCCACACTGGTGTTCAACATGGAAAAAACACAGTGCCAAGCCAATAGCTCTTGTAAATGGCGAGAGCCATTGTCTTTGCCAATGCTGGTTTACTGTTGATTTCACTGAAAAATAAAACATTATCAGCAGCAAGCACAAATGCATTCAGTCGCCCACACTTTGCAAAATATGTACATGGCGTTCAAGTCTACCTTAATGTGCAAATATGGCCCACCTTTTTTCACTTGTGTGGTCGCTAATGAATGCCACTTTCATTTTGGTCCTGGCTTTTTTCATGTCCCAGTGTGACCCTGGAATGGCACTAAGTAAATAAACGGTACATAAATATAACTGCCATAAGCCTTAGCGCACCAGATCAAACCAGAGTAATCTCTTGGCGCTATTAACAGATAATGAATGTTTGCTTTACCCAACTCAATGGCAGTCATTTTACGTTAGTCGGAAGGAAGACTGAGTGGGCCTTCAGCTCAAGCACAGATCACTGGAATGGATGCTTTTCTGGACGTAACTTCAGGAGGTGTGGGGTGTTACACCTTGGTAACAAATGTATCTTGTGATATATAGTTGGTACAAGGGCTTTTAGTCGCGTATGGTGAGATTTCATGTCGGATTTCACCATGAATTTTCCACACACACACAAAAACGCGCGCGCGCTCACACACACACACCCTCAATCTGTTTGGGAATACTTTAAAAAATGTTCCACAGCCCAAAGCCCCTCTTGTGCGCCAGCTTGTCGTATAATGGACTTCAACATTATGGACCAGCTTGATTGTTGGGAAGTCTGAAGCTCACCACCATCCCAACCCCTTCCCCCTGCCCCCCATCTTACAGACCAAGCGACTCGCCTGGACGCTTTAGTCCAGGAAGCGATCCGACTCACTCAGGACTTAAAGAGAATGCCCATTGACTCCCCCAAATATCGGGGGCGCTGGTCTCCCTCTTCCTCATCCTCATTACCTATAGGCTAGTCCGACCCTGAATTTGCAAAGAGGGATAGAGTTTGGCTCCTGCACCGCTCACAAGCGATGTACTGTGCATAAAACAAGCTGTCCTAGATGTTATCCGGAACAGGGGGGGTTGTGCAACTCCTCGTGTCTGTCGTGTAATTAGCCCAGGGTGTCCCCTGGATCTGGAGGCTTCCACAGGGATTCCATTGTTCATTAAAAAGGTTAAGTGCACATGTTGTTCCATGATGCTTGCAAGTTTCCCAATTTAGTCTGCCCTTTCGAAAAAAATGGAGCCGCGTGCCTCAACCTCCCAGCCAAGAAAGTACCTGCCAGCGAGGCGCACTTTGTGAAACACCCTCCGTGCGGGATTCCAGCAGCATCCATTCAGCCTTCCACGTTCCAATTTGATAATAGTACTTTCACTGATCTGGGCAACGGTAGACCCTGATAGTAGACACCAGGTAACGAGTCAGATTGTGCTGTGGGCTGATACAGCACAAAGAAGTCACAATTTAATAAACATATACTTGGGATTACAAAATATATTTGCATGAGAGAATATTCAAAAATTGCATGACAAATTTATGCCAAAAAAGTAATAACAGTAACCCTTAAGAACGACCTAATCATTAACTGGTGGCTCCCAAAGCCAGTAATTGTGCTTGTCAAGTTTGTATACAAAGAGGAACACAGCACAAATGCAATTAGAGCACACGTGTATGCTTACATACCATCACACCTGCAGATAACAATTCAAACACAGCACCACATGCCAGCAGAGGTGCAGAAACCCTTGCACCATTTTAGACAAGCCAAAGCAGGCGCAGGCAGCAATGTGCATTTGCATGTCAGCCGTATGCAGAGAGTACATGACGTTGTACATCAGGGGCACACAGGGTGAATGAAGTCCACAAAGCAAGGGCAGGACAGTGGGCACTAGAGAGTGTTGTCAACCTAGGGCCATAGGGCGATGTGCACCAAGTGAGATCGTAGTGATGTAAAACTGAGGACTACTGAGTGACGTCAGTCATGGAAACATAGCGCTGAATTCACGAAGGTGCTTACATGTAGTAAAGTTACGAGTGCAGAGTCTCCGCACCTGTGGCGGATTCACTGCACTTGGGGTGGAATCTCCGCACTGCACAAAGCAGAGTGTGTGCCATGCGGAGATTCCGTCCCACGCGCGGAGACAACGCCTTGAGTGCAGACACTAATAACTGTTCTATACGTAAGTACCTTTGTGAATTGGGCCCATAGTGTAGATATGATTACTCGTGTGATGTAAGAGACACAGGTTGATTTTGGAGGAAGTGACCTCAAACTCAAATGCAATATGAATAGCTCATACAGTGCTGTTTTTTTTAATGGTATGTTAAATTTCGGTAACGTTTCCCGTTTGAGATGTAGGATCACAATTACCACAGTGCAAAAAAGACTGGACCAGATTAGCAACTTTTGCCTTAAATGGAACCACCTGAAAACAGTTTGGAAGACCAAGAAATCATTTCACTATTTCTTTAAAAAACATTTACTTAACTGTTTTGTCGAAAGGCAGAAGGCAATTTTCAGGAACATTTGCTACTGAAAATGACCTGTTTTTATTTAACCCCTTAGCTGCTGGGCCTTTTCCCCCCCAGTGCTGAGCCCTTTTTTGGCTATTTGGGGTAGTTCGCGCTTAGGGCTTCATAACTTTTTGTCCACATAAGCTAACCACGCCAAATTTGCGTCCTTTTTTCCAACATCCTAGGGATTCTAATGGTACCCAGAGTTTGTGGTTTCCCTTGGAGGAGACCAAGAAAATAGCCAAAATACAGTGAAAATTTTGTTTTTTCCAAAAAAATGGGAAAAAAGGGCTGCCGAAGAAGGCTTGTGGTTTTTTCCCTGAAAATGCCATCAACAAAGGGTTTCTGGTGCTGAAATCACTATCTTCCCACCTTTCAGGAACGGGCAGACTTGAATCAGAAAACCAAATTTTTCAACACAAATTTGGCATTTTACTGGGACATACCCCATTTTTACTATATTTGGTGCTTTCAGCCTCCTTCCAGTTAGTGACACGAATGGGTGAGAAACCAATGCTGGATCCCGGAATGCTAAACATTTCTGAAAACTAGACAAAATTCTGAATTCAGCAAGGGGTCATTTGTGTAGATCCTACAAGGTTTTCCTACAGAAAATAACAGCTGAAATAAAAAAATATTGAAATTGAGCTGAAAACAACAGCCATTTTTCTTTATGTTTTACTCTGTAACTTTTTCCTGTGATGTCAGATTTCTGAAAGCAATATACCGTTTTGTCTGCTGGACTCTTCTGGTTGCGGGGATATAAAGGGCTTGTAGGTTCATCAAGAACCCTAGGTACCCAGAGCCAATAAATGAGCTGCACCCTGCAGTTGGTTTTCATTCTATACTGGGTATACAGCAATTCATTTTCTGAAATATGAAGAGTGAAAAAGAGGTATCAAGAAAACCTTTGCATTTCCAAAATGGGATCAAGATAAGGTTTTGAGGAGCAGTGGTTATTTGCACATCGCTGAATTCCGAGGTGCCCATACTAGCATGTGAATTGCAGGGCATTTCTCAAATAGACGTCTTTTTTACACACTCTCTTATATTTGGAAGGAAAAAATGTAGAGAAAGATAAGGGGCAATAACACTTGTTTTGCTATTCTATGTTCCCCCAAGTCTCCCGATAAAAATGATACCTCACTTGTGTGGGTAGGCCTAGTGCCCGCGACAGGAAATGCCCCAAAACACAACATGGACACATCCTATTTTTTTTATAGAAAACACAGCTGTT
Organism: Pleurodeles waltl; assembly: GCF_031143425.1. Lineage (NCBI taxonomy): Eukaryota > Metazoa > Chordata > Amphibia > Caudata > Salamandridae > Pleurodeles > Pleurodeles waltl. Next base: position 816,478,122 of record NC_090448.1, read on the forward strand.
TTTCCCAAAGTGCCTACCTGTAGATTTTGGCCTCTAGCTCAGCCGGCACATAGGGAAACCTACCAAACCTGTGCATTTGTGAAAACTAGAGACCTAGGGGAATCCAAGATGGGGTGACTCGTGGGGCTCTGACCAGGTTATGTTACCCAGAATCCTTTGCAAACCTCAAAAAGTGGCTAAAAAAACAAGTTTTCCTAACATTTCGGTGACAGAAAGTTCTGGAATCTGAGAGGAGCCTCAAATTTCCTTCCACCCAGCGTTCCCCCAAGTCTCCCGATAAAAATGATACCTCACTTGTGAGGGTAGGCCTAGCGCCTGCGACAGGAAACACCCCAAAGCGCAACGTGGACACATCCACATTTTTGGAAGAAAACAGAGGTGTTTTTTGCGAAGTGCCTTTTGGCCTCTAGCTCAGCCGGCACCTAGGGAAACCTACCAAACCTGTTCATTTCTGAAAACTAGAGACCTAGGGGAATCCAAGGAGGGGTGACTTGCGGGGCTCTGACCAGGTTCTGTTACCCAGAATCCTTTGCAAACCTCAAAATTTGGCTAAAAAAACACATGTTCCTCACATTTCTGTGGCAGAAAGTTCTGGAATCTGAGAGGAGCCACAAATTTCCTTCCACCCAGCGTTCCCCCAAGTCTCCCGATAAAAATGATACCTCACTTGTGTGGGTAGGCCTAGCGCCTGCGACAAGAAACGCCCCAAAGCGCAACGTAGACACATTCAAATTTTTGGAAGAAAACAGAGGTGTTTTTTGCGAAGTGCCTACCTGTAGATTTTGGCCTCTAGCTCAGCCGGCACCTAGGGAAACCTACCAAACCTGTGCATTTCTGAAAACTAGAGACCTAGGGGAATCCAAGGAGCGGTGACTTGCGGGGCTCGGACCAGGTTCTGTTACCCAGAATCCTTTGCAAACCTCAAAAAGTGGCTAAAAAAACAAGTTTTCCTCACATTTCGGTGACAGAAAGTTCTGGAATCTGAGAGGAGCCTCAAATTTCCTTCCACCCAGCGTTCCCCCAAGTCTCCCGATAAAAATGATACCTCACTTGTGTGGGTAGGCCTAGCGCCTGCGACAGGAAACGCCCCAAAGTGCAACGTGGACACATCCAAATTTTTGGAAGAAAACAGAGGTGTTTTTTGCGAAGTGCCTACCTGTAGATTTTGGCCTCTAGCTCAGCCGGCACCTAGGGAAACCTACCAAACCTGTGCATTTCTGAAAACTAGAGACCTAGGGGAATCCAAGGAGGGGTGACTTGCGGGGCTCTGACCAGGTTCTGTTACCCAGAATCCTTTGCAAACCTCAAAATTTGGCTAAAAAAACACATGTTCCTCACATTTCTGTGGCAGAAAGTTCTGGAATCTGAGAGGAGCCACAAATTTCCTTCCACCCAGCGTTCCCCCAAGTCTCCCGATAAAAATGATACCTCACTTGTGTGGGTAGGCCTAGCGCCTGCGACAAGAAACGCCCCAAAGCGCAACGTAGACACATTCAAATTTTTGGAAGAAAACAGAGGTGTTTTTTGCGAAGTGCCTACCTGTAGATTTTGGCCTCTAGCTCAGCCGGCACCTAGGGAAACCTACCAAACCTGTGCATTTCTGAAAACTAGAGACCTAGGGGAATCCAAGGAGCGGTGACTTGCGGGGCTCGGACCAGGTTCTGTTACCCAGAATCCTTTGCAAACCTCAAAAAGTGGCTAAAAAAACAAGTTTTCCTCACATTTCGGTGACAGAAAGTTCTGGAATCTGAGAGGAGCCTCAAATTTCCTTCCACCCAGCGTTCCCCCAAGTCTCCCGATAAAAATGATACCTCACTTGTGTGGGTAGGCCTAGCGCCTGCGACAGGAAACGCCCCAAAGTGCAACGTGGACACATCCAAATTTTTGGAAGAAAACAGAGGTGTTTTTTGCGAAGTGCCTACCTGTAGATTTTGGCCTCTAGCTCAGCCGGCACCTAGGGAAACCTACCAAACCTGTGCATTTCTGAAAACTAGAGACCTAGGGGAATCCAAGGAGGGGTGACTTGCGGGGCTCTGACCAGGTTCTGTTACCCAGAATCCTTTGCAAACCTCAAAATTTGGCTAAAAAAACACATGTTCCTCACATTTCTGTGGCAGAAAGTTCTGGAATCTGAGAGGAGCCACAAATTTCCTTCCACCCAGCGTTCCCCCAAGTCTCCCGATAAAAATGATACCTCACTTGTGTGGGTAGGCCTAGCGCCTGCGACAAGAAACGCCCCAAAGCGCAACGTAGACACATTCAAATTTTTGGAAGAAAACAGAGGTGTTTTTTGCGAAGTGCCTACCTGTAGATTTTGGCCTCTAGCTCAGCCGGCACCTAGGGAAACCTACCAAACCTGTGCATTTCTGAAAACTAGAGACCTAGGGGAATCCAAGGAGGGGTGACTTACGGGGCTCGGACCAGGTTCTGTTACCCAGAATCCTTTGCAAACCTCAAAAAGTGGCTAAAAAAACAAGTTTTCCTCACATTTCGGTGACAGAAAGTCCTGGAATCTGAGAGGAACCACAAATTTCCTTCCACCCAGCGTTCCCCCAAGTCTCCCGATAAAAATGATACCTCACTTGTGTGGGTAGGCCTAGCGCCTGCGACAGGAAACGCCCCAAAGCGCAACGTGGACACATCCAAATTTTTGGAAGAAAACAGAGGTGTTTTTTGCGAAGTGCCTACCTGTAGATTTTGGCCTCTTGCTCAGCCGGCACCTAGGGAAACCTACCAAACCTGTGCATTTCTGAAACCTAGAGACCTAGGGGAATCCAAGGAGGGGTGACTTGCGGGGCTCGGACCAGGTTCTGTTACCCAGAATCCTTTGCAAACCTCAAAAAGTGGCTAAAAAAACAAGTTTTCCTCACATTTCGGTGACAGAAAGTCCTGGAATCTGAGAGGAACCACAAATTTCCTTCCACCCAGCGTTCCCCCAAGTCTCCCGATAAATATGATACCTCACTTGTGTGGTTAGGCCTGGTGCCTGCGACAGGAATAGATCACACAACGGTCAATGTTGGTCCTTACGTGAGGCAGCTGTTGACCCTGGGGTGATCCATTCCTGACACAGGCACTAGGTGTAGGCACTCAAGTGGGGTAGTGTTTTTATCAGGACAGGTGAGGAGTCACTGGGTGGTAGGAATGTTGTGGATCCCAGCATATTCCTGTAGTTTGTGTGACAGAAATGCGAGAAAAATTGAGATTTTTTTCAACATTTCAGCTTTGCAGGGTATTCTGGGTAAGAAAACTTTGGGGAATCCACACAAGTCACACCTCTGTGGACTCCCCCGAATGTCTAGTTTCCAGAAATGTTTGGGTTTAGTGTGTTTCTCTATATGGCCGCCGAATCCAGGACCAAAAACACAGGTGCCTGCCTTACAAAACCAGTTTGTTTTGCCATAGACAATTTTGATGTCTCCACAATATGATTTGGGTGGTGGAATTTGGGGCTGAACTAAATTGGGGAGCTCCCAAGAAAGCACTCTCTCTCTGCTTGCCACCGCATTCACCTGCTCTCTGGGTTGGCCTAACCCACTATTACCCAGTTGCACGAACAGCTTGCGAAGGGACAGCAGGACTGTCCTCATCACCTCCCTCATAATGTACTGGAAGAGGAGTTATCGAATGGGACTCCTCTGACTGAAAAATCACTCCCAGAGTCTGCGCCACTGTCCTATCCCTCAGATGCTGTCTCAGTATCTGATGTCTCAGTCTCTGATCCTATGTCAGAGCGGTCCTCTATAACCCGAGTGCAGGCAGCAGTCATCCATCAAGATGCCATCTCTGCTATTGGCTAAACTGTTGCTCTAACACACTAGCCGAAGTAGACAGTCACAAAATCGATGGTGTGTGTGAGATACGTGCAACAGTAGAGGCCACCTTACCTGCGCTTCTTCCCTCAATCAGCACATACTTTCAAGACACTCAAAAAACACCTTGTCACATACCATTCGTCACAGTCTTTAGCACCTCCTGCGCCCAGTCCAACAATCATTATTGGTGCTCCCACTCCCTCCTCCTCGGATTCCCTCATTACCACCCAGCAAAAGTGCCCTTCATCTCTCCATAGACTTTACTAATGTACTCAGCTATTTACATAAAATACAGATTTGCTCTTTGCAGTAGGCATATAAACCTTCTGCGCTTCTTTATGGCACTAAAACTGCCACTAGACAAGTCGGACCCTTTTCCCCCCAGGGAAACCACACACATATTGACAAAAGTGATATATATATGACAGCCAACCACTTGAAACTCAACTCAAGCAAAACGAAATAATCCTCTTTGGCCCACACAAAAAAATCCTGGGACCCCTCATGGTGGCCCACCACGCTAGGCCCTGCACCCACCCCTGCCAACCACGCACGCAACCTCAGCATCATCCTAGACTCCTCCCTCTCGATGACCCAACAAATCAACGCTCTTACCTCCTCATGCTTCAACACACTCCGTATACTGAAAAACATTCAAATGGATCCCCACAGAGACCAGAAAAACTGTCACTCACGCACTCATCAGCAGCAGGCTTGATTACGGAAACGCCCTCTACGCCGGCACCACTCTAAAACTCAAGCGCAAACTACACGCATCCAGAACTCAGCAGCACGACTCATCCTCGACCTCCGCCGACACGAACACATCTCTCCACACCTCAAATCCCTCCACTGGCTCCCCATTGACAAAAGGATCACCTTCAAGATCCTCATCCTCGCACACAAATCACTCCACAACACAGGCCCTGCCTACCTCAACGAGAGTCACCTTCCACACCCCCACACGAAACGTCCGCTCAGCTGACCTCTCTCTCGCCTCTGTCCCCCGCATCAAACACACCACCACCGGGGGCAGATCCTTCTCCTACCTTGCACCCAAAACCTGGAACGCCCTCACAACCCACCTTCGCAAGACCCAAAACCTACTTCTTTTCAGGAAGGGCCTCAAAACCTGGCTTTTCGAACAGTGAACCTCCCAGACCCTTTCCCTCCCCCCATCCCCCCCCCCCAGCGCCTTGAGACCCTCACAGGTGAGTAGCGCGCTTTATAAATCTCTTTGATTGATATAGATCTACCTCTATATATATATATATATATATCTATCTACATAGATATATCTATAGATATATCCATGTACCTAGATATATCTATCTACATAGATATATATATAGATCTATATATACATCTATTTTTTTTTTGTTGTTGTATGGTTTCCTTGGGGGCCAAAATGGCCCCCAGGGAAACCCTACAACATCTAAAAAAAAATATTGCCCCCACAGGGGGTCACCCTGCCCACGGGCAACCCCCTGTCATTTTATTTTATTTTATTTATTTATTTTTTTGAAGAAAAAAAAAAATCCCCTGGGGGGGGCGCGATCGCGCCCCCCCCCCCCCAGGGGGCACCTACCTTTTTTTTTTAATAAAAATTATGCCGGGGGGGGGCGGCCCGTTTTCCGGGGGGGCCGCCCCCCCAAAGTGAAATCCCTGGTGTCTAGTGGTGTTTCCTGGCCCCCGATCGCAGCTGTGCTGCGATCGGGGGCCAGGAAACACTTTCAGAAGGCCTCGTAAGAAAGGGGAGACTCTCCCCTTTCTTACGAGGCCTTTTCAAAGTGTTTCCTGGCCCCCCGATCGCAGCTGTGCTGCGATCGGGGGGCCAGGAAACCTGAAAGTGTTTCCTGGCCCCCGATCGCAGCACAGCTGCGACCGGGGGCCAGGAAACACTTTCAGGAAGGCCTCGTAAGAAAGGGGAGTGTCTCCCCTTTCTTACGAGGCCTTCCCGAACGTGGGAAAGGCCGTTTTCCCCATCAAAACAGGAAGCGGCCGCAAGGCTGCTTCCTGCTTTGATGGGGAAAACACCTTTGAAACGTCAGCGCGCCGTCACAAAGGGGCGGGTGGGGGGCGGGGGGAGACACGGAAGTTTCCGTGTCTCCCAGGGGAAGTTTTAAAAAAAATAAAAAATCCTCGGGTGCGACGCACCCGAGGATTTATTAATACCCTTCCTGGTGTCGGCCACTGGTCGTGACCCACACCAGGGAGGGTGTGCTGCGATCGGGGGCCAGAAACAGTTTCAGAAGGCCTCGTAAGAAAGGGGAGAGTCTCCCCTTTCTTACGAGGCCTTTTCAAAGTGTTTCCTGGCCCCCCGATCGCAGCTGTGCTGCGATCGGGGGGCCAGGAAACACTTTCAGGAAGGCCTCGTAAGAAAGGGGAGACTCTCCCCTTTCTTACGAGGCCTTCCCGAACGTGAGAAAGGCCGTTTTCCCCATCAAAGCAGGAAGCGGCCGCAAGGCTGCTTCCTGCTTTGATGGGGAAAACACCTTTGAAACGTCAGCGCGCCTCGCGGCGCGCTGACGTCACAAAGGGGCGGGTGGGGGGCGGGGGGAGACACGGAAGCTTCCGTGTCTCCCGGGGGAAGTTTAAAAAAAAATACAAAATCGTCGGGTGCGACGCACCCGAGGATTTATTAATATTCTTCCTGGTGTCGGCCACTGGTCGTGACCCGCACCAGGGAGGGTGTGTGGGCGTCGGCCAGTGGCCGACGCCCGCACCTAAAAGGTTAAAATGATTTAGAGTTGCTCCAAAAATATATGTGAACTTCATAGGTATTTCATGACTTCTCTTTCTGCAAAATCATTTTTATCAGGAGCAGTAAATAATGGGACGCACTGCATTGGTCCGAAGTACTGCACAAAAACTATCTATGTGAATTCCACGTTTATATTAAAATGCCAAGCCACCTAAAAGCAGCATCTTTCATTGCGCTCTCAAACATTTTCATTCGCCTGTATTTACATTTCCCAGCAGGCATAAAACATACCTGAACCACTCGAAACAGAATAAAATCGATTACTGGGAACCACTTTGAGTAAGAAATTGCAGTCACCTAGCAGCAGCTTCTTCCGGCCAAACAGTACCTTCTTCAAGCCACTGCTTCCAAAAGACAAAGGTCCTCCCTTAGAGAAACTAGCTTTCAAAGCACACTTGAGCCTGAATACTCAAGAATATATAGAATGCCAAGGGGCACAACAGTTTAAAGACAGTTTTAAAAAGTACCAAGACTTAAAAGAAGCAAAACCAACGAATGAGTCAAAGATACACGCAAAAGCAATAGAAACATCTTTAAAATTAGTGTAAAGTCAATAAAAAATATTAAAACCATTGCACCAAAGTCCAACGAAAAAAGGAAAAACTACTGTCCGCAAGGAAACATGCTTCAAAATATAACCTTAAAATCCAAACGGTAAATAGGAGAAGTAATGTAATGAAAATATATTTCCATAATCCTGCATCTCTAACCATTTTCCATTTGGGACTCCAGGAAGTCAAATAGCCGTAGTGGACTACCTCAGTCTTTAATAAAAATGAATTGAAAATTGTTCAAAGATGACCTAGCTTAAAATGTACCGATGCAGAGCTCCAGGAAGGCTCAATACTGTTCATAAGAGCCTCCAGTCACCTGCAGACATCTAGTGTCACAATGACTTCTTATGGAACTCCACACCACCAAGTGGGACCAACCCCTAGGACCTGGAGCTATAGGTGCTGAGGGTATTGTAGAACCTTGCTGGAGTTCCAAAGGTGAATGAACCATAAAGATGACTTCAAGTTTCTTCTAACAAATTACTGCTTATTTCTTCTACCTACAGATTGGTGTTTGCTTTTTTTCCTCTGGTTGCAACTAGAGAGGATTTTGTAAAGAGAGCTATGTTACAATCTTACTTGTGGATCAGTAATGTGAAAGGAAAGGTTGTAGGATATCCATTTTTAGGTCAAAGCCTACCAGACAGCACTGTTGTCTGGTCTGCTAACAATTTCTAGTGGGCAATCTGAAAGCTTCAGTGGGGGGGCATTTTGCCCATTGCTTACTGTTGGATTTGTAGTTTGTAACTCTCAGTTGCTTGCTTTATATTTGCTGGCTTTATTTGATTTAGACTGTCCAGATTCAGTTCATCCCTCCGTGGAACATCACCTGTTTACTGTATATTTCTGAATGCTTAATTTCTGTAAACAGGCCTTTAAATCTTGTTTTTATCTTGTCACTTTTGCTGTTCTTTCAAAGACAGAGGTAAAAAGCCAGAATCTGTCTTCCGAGGGAGCTTGGTGTTTGCTTTTCTTTCTCTGAATTCAAAGTGAACGAATTTATGTGACAATCTAGGTGTGAAACGAAAGGCTTTTTTCTAGCACACAACAAAAATGAGTTGTGCTGATATTTCAGAATATATCAGAATTAGGAACATACAAATTAAGCACCTTCTTTTATTCTGGAGTGTGGTGCAAACAAATATTTGAATACAATCTAAACATCAGTACTCTAGGTGATGAAGTCTCCCCACAGTAATGTTTGTGTGCAGTAAAACTGTATGTTTGTGCAAATGTAAAGGTTATTTCAATTGAAAATGTGTTGTCTGTAATGGCAGTGCGCTACCACCGCTACCACACCATGCATACTCCACACTAGGTCACTTCACTCTACAACACTTTACTCCACTCTATGTCCCTCCGCTCTTCACCACGGCACTCCACTGTATGACACTGCACACCACAATACGACATGCCACTCAATTCTACAACACTCCATGTCACTCCACTTCATGCTACGCCACTCCACTCTACTCTGTGATGCTCTACTCTATCCGCCTCCACTTAGAAACTCAATGACACTCCGTGCCACTCCACTCTATGCTACTCCACCACATGCCACTCCACTCTCCGCCCCTCCACTCTATGCCCCTCCAAACCACAACACTTACCCTATTCCGCTCCAGTCTACCCCAATATTTTCCCCACTCCACTCCAATATAACTCATTCAACTCCAGTCTACCCCAATCTACTCCTATCTACCACAATCCACTCTACTCCAATCTACCCCATCCACTTCATTCCAATTTATCCCACTCCAATCAAGTCTACCCCACTGCACTTCAGTCTGCCCAATCTAGCCCACTCCACTCCAATCTACTCCACTCCACTCTTCCCCAATGTACCTCACCCCACTCCAGTCTACCCGACTCCACACCAACCCCCTCCAATCTACCATAATCTACCCCACTCCTATCTACCCTACTTCACTCCAATCTACCCCAATCCACCACACTCCATACCAGTCTAACCCACCCCACTCCAATCTACCCCACTCCACTTCACCCTATCCCTTCTGACTCCACTCCAATCTACCACCCCCCACCCCAGTCTACCCCACTCCAATCTACTCCAATCCAATCTACCCCACTGCACTCTAATCTACCCCACTCAGTTCACTCCAATTTACCCCAATCAACCCCACTCCAACCTGCCACATTCTACCCCATTCCACTCCAGTCTACCCCACTCCACCACAATCTGCCCAGTCCACTCCACCGCAATCCACCCAATCTACTCCACTCCACTCTACACCAATCTACCCATTGCACTCCACTCTACCCCAATCTAGCCCAGACCACTGCATTCTCCCACCCTCTACCCCCCTACAGTCCAATATACCTCAATCCAGCCTACCCCAAACTAACCCACTCCACTCCACTCAATCTACCCTACTCCACTCCAATCTAACCCACTCCAATCTGCTCTTCCTCACCCCAATCTACCCCACTCTAGTCTACCCCACCCCACTTGAATCCACCCCAATCTACCACACTCCACTTCAATCTACCTCAATCTACCATACTCCACTCTACTCCAATCTACCCCACTCCACTTTACCCCAATCTACCTCACTCCACTCCAATCTACCCTACTCCTTCCTACTCTAAACCAATCTACCTCATACACTCACTCCAATCTACCCCACCCTACCCACTCCAATACACCACACCCACTCTAGTGTGCCTCAACCTACCCACCTATACTCAAATCTAGTACAGTCGACCCTACTCCATTCCAATCTACACAATTCACTCCACTCGGATACACTTTACCCCACTTCACTCCACTACAATGTACCCAAATCTACCACACTCCAATCTACCCCAATCCACCCAACTTCATTCTAATCTACCCCAATCCAATCTACCCCACTTCACTCCACTCCACCCCAATCTACTCCATTCAACCCAGATCTACCCAACTCCATTCCAATCTACCCCACTCCATGCCCCTCACTCCAACCTACCCCTCTCCACTCTATTCTACCTCACTCCAATCTACCACAATCTACCCTACTCCAATCCACTGCATCAACCCCACTCCACTCCAATCTGCACTCAACTCCAATCTATCCCATTCTGCTCCACTACAATCTACTTTAATCCACATCTCTCCAGTCTACCAAACATACCCAATGCCAATCTGCCACAATCTATCCCACTCACATCTATCACAATCTACCCCATTCCACCACAGACTACCCCACTTCACTCTAATGTACCCCACTCCTGTCCAATCTACCCCACTCCACTCAAATGTACACCACTCCAGTCTAACTCAATTGACCCAAATCTACCCTGTCCACTTGATTCAACCCCTCTCCATCCCAATCTACTTAATTCCACTCTAATCCACCCCACTCCACTCCAATCTACCACTCTCCACCATACTCCAATCTACCACAATATACCCCACTCCACTCCAATCTATAGCACTCCACTCCAATCTACCCTACTCCAAACTACCCCACTCCACTTCAGTCTACTCCTCTCCACTCCATTCTATCACAATCCACCCTAGTCTGAACCAATCTACCCCAATTCACCTCACTCCAATTGACCCCAATCTACCTCACTCCACTCTAATCTACCTCAATCTACTTCAATCCACTCCATTCTACCCAAATCTACCCCATCCATCCCACTCCATTGTACCTCGCTCCATCCCAATCTACCTAACTTCACTCCAATCTACCCTACTCATTGCACCTCTACTCCAGTGTACCCTACTCCACTCTACCCCAATCTACTCCACCACAATCCACCCCAATTTACCCCACTGCACTACAGTCTACCCCACTCCCTAACCCAATTGACCCCTGTCTACCTTAATACACTCGAATACACCCCACTCCAATTTACTCCACTGAACTCCACTCCAATCTACCACACTCCACTCGACTCCTCCCTAGCCCAACCTACCCTACTCCAATGTATCACAATCTATCCCTTGTCACTCCACTCCAAGTTACCCCACTCCACTCCAATCTCCACTCCACTCAAATCTATCCTACTCCACTCCACTCTAATCTACCCGACTTCACTCACTCCAGTCTACCTCACTCCACTCCAGTGTACTCCACTCCAATCCACCACAATCCACTCTAGTCTACACCAATCCACCCTAATTTACCCCACTCCAATCTACCCCACCTTACTCCATCCTAATCTACCCCAGTCTGATCTACCCCACCCACTCTAATGTACTCCACCCCAGTCTATTCCATTCTACCCCACTCTATTCTACCCTTATATCCCCCACTCCACTACATTTTACCCCATCCATCCCACTCTACCCCATTCCACTCCAATCTACCCCACTCATCTCCAATCTACTCCACTCAAATCTACCCCACTCCACTCCTCTCCAATTTATCCCACTCCAATCTACCCCACTCCACCCCACTCTACCCTACTCCACTTCAATCTACCCCAATCTATCCCATTCCAATCTACCACAATCTACCTCATTCCACTTCACTCTACTCCACTCCACTAAAATCTCCACCCCACTCCAATCTGTCTCATTCTGGTCCACTCTAGGCTAACCCAATCTATCCCATTCCAATCTACCACAATCTACCCCACTCCAATCTACCCCAATCTACCCTACTCCACTCTAATCTACCCCACTCCAAACAACCCCAATTTACCCTACTCTACTCAAATGTTCCCCACTGCAGTCCAGTCTAACCCAGTTGGCCCTTACAGCCGACTCCTGAGGGTGGGCAACAAAGAAGACAGCCCTTGCCACATGCATCAAAACCAGCGCCAACAACACCAAGGAACTTTTCAACATAGTTAAGGAATTCTCCAACTCAGCTGCCAGCAAAAACAACATCACACCCTCACGGGAACTGTGCGACAACCTCGTCCGCTTCTTCCACGACAAGATCGTCACCATATACAGAAACTTCAAACCCCTACCCACGCCTACAGATTTCCTTAATACATCCGCCACACCATACACTGAACACTTGGAACATCCTCGCCACCCAGGACATCATCTCCACCATGAAATCCATCTATTCAGGAGCTCCCAAAGACCCATGTCCACACCACATCTTCAACCTTGGAAACCAACGGAACGGCCGGGAAATCACCAACCTGCTCCACACCTCTATCACCCCTGCAACATTTCCTGATGCCTGGGTACACGCCGAAGACAGACAGACAGACTACTCAAAAAACTCTCTGCCAACCCCAGCGAACCCAAAAACTACCAGCTAATCTCCCTGCTCCCATTCCAGCGAAGGTGCTGGAGAAGATAATCAATAAGCAACTCATGACATACCTGGAGCAGAACCAGCTACTGGGTGTCTCCCAGTCCAGCTTCCACAGCAATCACAGCACCAAAACTGCCCTGATCACAGCCACCAATGACATTTGAACCCTCCTCGACCGAGGAGAAACAGCAGCTTTGATCCTTCTCGACCTCTTGGCAGCCTTCGACACTGTATCCCACCACATGCTGATTGAACGACTCCACCACATCGGCATCCAAGGTAACGCGCTCAGATAGAATCCTTTCCTCACCAGAAGAACCAAGATAATACACCTCCCACTTTTCACCTCTGAACCTAAGGAGATCACCTGTGGTGTCCCCCAGGGCTCATCCTTGAGCTCCAAGCTCTTGAATGAATATATGACCCCATTGGCCAACATCGTCAGACCCCACGGTCCCAAGATAATTTCTACGCAGATGACACACAACTCATCCTCTTACTCACGACAACCTTTCCACCACCAGAAACAGCTTCCATAGATGCATGACAAGCATTGCAGACTGCATGAAGAACAACTGCCTGCAACTGAAAGCAGACAAGATAGAAGTACTGATCTTTGGCAATGCCAGCAACACATAGAAAAACTCCTGGTGGCCATCAGATCTAGGGCCTGCACCCATTCCCTCCGATCATGTCAAAAACCTCAGGATCATCATTGACAATAAGCTCACCATGAAATCACAGATCAATGCTGTCTCCTCCGCCTGCTTCCTCACTTTGTGCATGCTATGTAAGATCTTCAAGTGGCTACCTGTACACTTGAGACGCACCATGAGGCAGGCCCTCATCACCAGCCGACTGGACTACGGCAACTCCCTCTACGTAGGAATTGCCGCACACCTCCCTCAAAGACTTCAAACCATATAGAACGCCTCAGCCAGACTCTTCCTCTGCCTTCTCCGACGAATCCACATCACACCCCAACTCATGCGACTCCACTGGCTTCCCACACAAAAGAGATGCCAGTTCAAGCTGCTGACCCACGTACACAAGGCTGTGCACAACCAAGGACCCACGGACAATAACCACACCAGAACTTCCACCAACCATCAACAAGACTATGCTCTGCCTCCCATTCACTTGCCTAGACTCCCAGCATCTACTGAAGCAGAAGTGGAGGACGCTCCTTCTCGCACATTGCAGCAGAAACCAGGAACAGCCTCCACAAGCACCTCCGGAGCATCACTTCACTTCCGGAATTTCAAATGGCCCTCAAGACCTGGCAGGTCGAATAATCATTCGGGATCTGCAATGGCCTGGATACCATATAGGGTGATTAACCACTCATTATAAATCCTGATTGATTGTCTACCCCAATGCACTCAAGTAGGTACACCCCACCCCATCCAAACCTATCACATTCCACTCTAATCTACCCCACTCTAATTTACCCCACTGCACTCAATTCTACCACACTCCAGTCAACTCCTTTCCTTCAAACTATGCCCTACCCTACTCTAATCTATCACAATCTACCCCTTTCGACTCCATTCCAATTTACCTCACTCCACTTCAATGTTCACTCCAACCTGTCCTACTCCCCTCCACTCCACTCCAATCTACTCCGCTCCTTTCACTAAGATCTAGCCCACTCCAATTTACGCCACTCCAGTCTACCTCAATCCACTCTAATCTGTCCCCAATCCACCCCAATATACCCCACTCCAGCCTACCCCCACCTCACTCCACCCCAATCTACCCCAGTCCAATCTACCCCACCCACTCCAATCTACTCCATTCCAGTCTACCCCATTCTACCCCACTCCACTTCACCAATCCCCAACACTACCTCACTCCACTCCAATCTACTCCACTCAACTCCACTCTACCCCACTCCACTCTACCCGTCTACCTGACTCCACTGTAATCAACCCCATTCCATCTCACTCTACCCCACTCCACTCCAATCTACACCACTCCACTCCAAGCTACCCCAATCTACCCAGTCTACCCCACTCCAATCACACAAAATCTACCTCACTCCACTCCGACCGACCCCACTCTACATTCCACTCCAATCTATCCCGCTCTGCCTCAATCAACCCCAGCATATCCCATTCCAATCTACCACAATCTATCCCAATCCAATCTAACACAATGTACCCCACTCCACTACACCACAATCTATCCCACTCTACTCCAAACTACTACACTCCAAATTACCGCAGTCTACCCTACTCCACTCAAATGTACCCCATTCCACCCCACTCTAACTCAAATGACCCCTGTCTACTCCAGTCCACTTGAATACACCCCACTTCATCCCTGTCTACCCCACACCACTCTAATCTACTCCACTCCAATCTACCCCACTGCACTCCACTCCAATCTACCACACTTCACTCCCCTCTCCTTCAAACTATGCCACTCTAATCTATGACAATCCACCTCACTTCACTCCAACTTACCCAACTCTACTACAATGTCCACTCCACTCCAATCGATTCCACTCCATCCATCCAATCTACCCTACTCCACTCACTCCAATCTATCCCTGCCCCACCAATCTATTCCACTCCAATCTACCCCACATCTCTATTGTCTACCCCAAGCCCCCTCAATTCATCCCACTCCAATCTATCCCACCTCACCTCACCCCAATCTATCCCAGGCCAATGTACCCCACTCACTCCAATGTACCACACTCAATCCACCCTAATCTACACCACTCCACTTCAATCTGCATCACTCCAGTCTACCACAATCTATCCCAATCCACTCCATTACACCCCACCCAACTCTAACCCACCCTAGTCCAATCCACCTCACTCCATTCTAACCAACGCTACTCCAATCTACCCTACTCCACTCCATTTCAATCAATGCCAATCCATTCAATCTGGCCCATTGCACTCCATTCCAGTCTACCCTAATCTACCCCAATCCAACTCTACCCTAATCTAGCCCACTCAAATATACCCCACTGCACTCCAACCTACTCCAAGCTACCCCACTGCACCCTACCTTAATCTACCCACCCGTCTACCCCATCTCAATCTACCCCACTCCAATCTTCCACAGAACACTCAAATCTACCCCATTCTATCATACTCCACTCCAGTCTACCCCAATCCACTCCAATCTATTTCACTCCACTCTATTTCACCCCACTCCCCTCCAGTCTACCTAACTTTACTCCAATCTACCCCATTCAACTCCAATCTACCCCAGTCCAATCTTCCCCACTCCAACCCATCCCACTCCAATCTACTCCACTCCAACCCATCCCACTCCACCCCACTTACATTTACCCCACTCAACTCCAATCTACCCCATTCCAATCTATCCCAATCTACCCTACTTCAATCTACGCCACTCTAATCCACTACAATCTACCCCACTCTACTCTACCCCCCTCCAATATAGCCCAAACCACTACAATCTGGCCCACTCTACCCCACTCCAGTCTATCTCAATCCATTCCAAATTGCCACACTCCAATATACCTTATTCCATTATACCCCTCCACTCTACCCCAATCTACCCCACTCCAATCTACCCCAGTCGTCCCCACTTCACCCCACCCCACACCTCGCCACTAACTTTTGGCCATGTTGAGCATCAGTCACACTAGTTTACAACATGGTAAAACATATTGCCAAAGCCAATAGTTCTCGCATAGGCAAGACCTATTGACTTTGCCAAACCTTATTTTTCTAATGCACAACAAAGTTTACATACTTATAAAATGTACTGTACAAATCTCACAAAATATAACAGCAATTAGAAATGCCCAAATGAAGCAATTTTTTCTGGAATTGTGACGTGCGATGAGAACAAGGGTTGTATTAGGATAAAACTAAACCGTTACACTTTACTGTGAAACCCAAATGAAAAATCTTCACTGGCCATTTATTGGTATGAAGCTGCAAATCTCCAGGAAGAGATAACTTGAAAGTGAACCTCAGCAGAGCTCCAGGGAGGTTAGCTGTGATTCCCAGAGCCTCCTAAAATGGCCTAGCTGGGACTCCAGCGAACATATGACCTGTACAGAAACAGATTGAGAAAGAATACTAAGCGAGGTAAAAGGAAACAGACATACAGATAGGCAGATACATTGACAGACACAAAAACATATACACAGTTGGACCGTTGCCAAAACATGCAAAAAGAAAAATAGCACAATAACTAGAAAGAAGGGGTAAAAAGCAACGAGTCAGAAACGAAGACAAAATCGGCACATGTGCAGGCATGCGATTGATATCTCAGGCTTGTAATCACCCATTTCACAGAGGCAGATTCACCTTGAATTCCCAGTAAGGGGGCGTAGTTAACTTCGCTGTAGAACACATTTCGTTTAAATGTGTTTTCTATTTAGGTTTGCCATTTGAAGTTGTACACATAAGGCCTAAAATTACCGGCTTTAAAAGATCTTGCTTATCTTTCTACTGGCCGGGACATTACCATGCCGGTGACGTCGGTATAAAACCTACCAGGTGGGAACCCTAGCGCCTGTGCCAAGGTGTCTACGGGGCCCAATTCACCCCAAATATGGCGGTTATCATTATAAGGGGGCATTGGATCGATGTTTTTCGCTGTGTTATTACCCGCGTCACACTTGCTACGCCACTGATAATCACCTAAGCATCTCACAGTTCTGAGTATCCTCTAGATTGTGATAAATTGGCCGCATTTTTGTATGCCTTGCTCAGTGACAGCCCCAAACCCGCACCAGCGGGGTAACCTCAGAGAACCCCAGAGTCCCGTGACTGCCCCTCGCGCCCCACCCCCTCGCAGCCCTTCGCGTGTCTTCGCAGCAGGCGCTGTACTCAGGATGTAGGTCCGTTAGCTCTGAAGAGCTGGGCCGGTGCCCGGTAAACACAGTATGGATAAATTAATTCGTTATTTAGGGAACTCCTTCAGGGCCTGCAAATAGATGCCGTGTGAAGAGACGTCGTGATAGGTAAACTGTCGCAGGCTGGAGGGAGAACGGCTGCGTCATCCATCTCAAATGGAGGATATTTGGGTTAGGTGAGGTAAACCAGTAATAGAAAGATGTCCTGTAGTTATATGGACATAGATATGGGGGCAGGTGACCGCACAAGGGGCCACTTTCGAACTGGTGTGTGGGAGCCAGACGTATGCACTGCTGCCCGCCCAAGCCTACATTACTGAACTGTGGTGCAATTAATTTTTGTAATAAATAACAACAACGCAAGAAAATAATCTTCATCATAGAATAATCGCTAATGGCTTTACTGTGACACCTGCTAATATTTATGCCGTTGTTGTAAATGTAGTACTTATTATTGTAGCAAAGACATCACGTTGTGTAGGAGAGGAATACGACAATTACTCCTCAATGTGTGCAGATTTTACTAAAGAATATCTGCTTTTCTCTCCCTTGCCCCCCCGTCGCTCTTTATCCAATTCTCTCTTACTTATTCGCAACTCTATTGACTTTTGTTGTCCGTTGTGCCTCGTTCCTCTGTCTCCCTCCACACATTTTCCCCGTTTTGCTCCTAACATTTCCCACCTCAGTTTCTGCTCCAGTCTATTACTCTGTCTCTCTTCTTCTCATAGTTAGTTTTCCATGCTCCTTCTCTCTCTCCTTTGCTGATTCTTTCTACTCTCATATTTCACTTTTTCTCAGGCCACTATTACTCTGACCTTTCTGCCTCGACAGTCTTGAGAAATGCTAAATAAAAGCATACAAATAAAGCCAACAAGCCTGTTACACATAACACCATCATAGGTATTTTATATGATAACAATAGAGTTCACAAAGATAATGTCCAAGATATGTATCTGTATACCATGGGCCTGATTTGGATCTTGGCAGAGAAGTTACTCTGTCACAACAGTGACAGATATCCCATCCGCCGAAATATAAATCCCCTTTGTATCCTATGGGATTTACATTTCGACAGACGGGATATTTGTCAATCAATCAATTAATCAGGGATTTGTAAAGCGCACTAATCACCCGGAAGGTCTCAAGGCGCTGGGGGGTGGGAGCAACTGGTCGAAAAGCCAGGTCTTAAGGCGTTTCCTGAAAGATAGAGGGTCATCAGTCAGGCGGAGGTGGAGTGGTAGGGAGTTCCAGGTCTTAACGGCAAGATAGGAGAATGATCTTCCTCCGGTGGTCGTGCAGTGGATGCGAGGAACGTAGGCGAGGGCGTGGTTGGCAGAGCAAAGGTTGCGGGTTGGGGTGTGAAAGGTGAGTCTGTCGTTGAGGTAGGTCGGACCCATGTTGTGGAGGGCCTTGTGTGCGTGGATGAGGATTTTGAAAGTGATCCTCTTCGATACTGGTAGCCAATGTAGGTCCCTGAGATGAGGTGAGATGTGGTCGCAGCGTGGGATGTCCAGAATGAGGCGTGCGGATGCGTTCTGGATTCTTTGCAGTTTTGTCTGAAGTTTGTTTGTTATTCTTGCATATAGGGCATTTCCGTAATCCAAACGGCTACTGACCAAGGTATGGGTGACGGTCTTCCTGGTTGCGATGGGAATCCACTTGAAGATTCTGCGGAGCAGGCCGAGGGTGTAGTAACAATAAGAGGAGATGGCATTGACTTGCTGAGTCATGCTGAGTGTGGAATCCAAGATGACGCCCAGGTTGCGAGCGTGGGTGGTGGGTGTGGGTGCAAATCCTAGGGAGGTGGGCCACAAGGAGTCATTCCAGGGTGTTTTTACAGAGTAAATTGTGCGCCAAAATCTAAATCAGACCCTATGTCTTTATATGCATTAGAAAACGAAAAAAGAAAAAAGAAGAGAATTAATGAGCTATTATGACCAGTGGCAGCTCACTGGCTCTTTAGAACTTCCATCTGCTGCTAAAGCAACATTAGCTTCATCTGAAATGCTTCATAACAGCTCTGAGTGGGCGGGGAAGATACCACTGTGGCCCACTGGACAGTGAACAAGGGCCCAGGGAGACAAAACATTTCCAAACAGCTGCCTGTCAAAGTCTTGTTGGTTGGCCTCGACAGGAAAGCCAGTCTTGCAACAGAGCGGAAGTCTGATAATCAGTAAGAGAATGATGTCAGAAGAATGTCGGGCCTTGACTTCCTGAACTATCTCATGCAGAGGTGGAAAAGGGGGCTGATCATGCCCTCACTACATAATCAAAGGAAGCTTTGCCTTTATATGTATATGGTACATCAATTCTGAGCTTGCGGCAACTTCTTCAACCCTGACATCGCCTGGAGCGATAAGGCAAGGACTGAAGTGCTGTAATTGCATGACTAATCAATTTAAGTGTGGTGATGTTGGGACATGCATTGAAATGCGTTAGTGTAAATTGCGATGTGTGGCACTTGGCTGGTGCATCATGCTTGCGGCCTCCATTTGGGGGAGGAGTGAACAACACCACGACACGATTGTTGTGTGCAAAAGGCCGCTTTAATGGAACAGGTGCACCTACAATTGAACAAAACTTGGCCTTTGCCTTACAAAACTAAAGCCTCACTAAACATTGCAAACACCTGTCCAATTTCATCCCCCCTCTCCTCCTCCCCTCTCCTTCCCTATAACCTCATCCTGCCTTCCCTTTCTCCACTCACATCTACCTATTTCTCCGTCCTACCCGCTTCTTCTAATCCTGTACGCTAATGTCAAGTTCCCTGCCTGTCCGTCGCAACCTACTGCTGCTTCCCCCCCTTTAATACCTAAATTGTCCTGTCAGCTTCATCCTCCGCACAAGTTTTGTTACCTGTCATAAAGCTCTCTCTGCCTCCACCTGCACCTGCTCCAAGCGACAACCATGTATCCTCACCCTACCGTGCACCGGTTACAAGAACAAGCTAGCCCAATCTGAAATAACTTAAGACAGACCCCACCAAGGTAGAGGGAGGGAGGGAGGGGAAAACGAACTCCCTGCTGCAAAAATGAACTTGCCACCATGTCACCTTCTACAAAATGGTGGCCGGAAACCCAAAATGTCCGACTATATACCCCCCACCCCAGTCCCCACCAAAAAAACGCCCAAAGACACCCAACCGCGTCACGGGCCCTACCACCCTCACCAAAGACCCAGTGGGGGGGGGGGGGGAAACGCCTCGTTCCTCATCCAATTTTAGTGCTCATTTGTAATCACAGACAGGGCGCACAAAGGCTGTGGCTGAGCATTTGCAGTGCATGTTGTCTTCTATTTTTTTGCTGAGATGTAGTCCCAGCCAAGAACACCATGCTGTGAATGACATAAGCATAGGAGGAAGGAAAAGTGATATGCAGTGCAACAGAGATTTAAGTGGGCCGTGTCCTGTCATGTCAAAACTAGACTTTGAAATGGGTCACTATTGGGTCTTGTAGTCATGTCCTTAGTTTTACAGGCAAAAACAGTGTCCGAAAGATATGTTTCTGTAGTTTTTCATGTAACAAACGTCTGTGATGTAGAGCATGCTGCTAACTGAGTTTTCCGTAGGTGTTTGGGTCAGTGTACTGTGTGGGTGGATTTTTATGACGGCCATGAATGAGAACTCTGGAGCTGAGGCTGAAGGCTCTGCAAGTTTTTCACAGTGACTGTTAGTGGGTCACAAAGGAGGTTAAACTTCATGCAGCCAATAGGATCTCTGCAGAGTGCACAGAGGGATGGTCACATATGTGCCAATGGTAACCGTGATTCTATGAGAAACTGTGTGAATGAGGCTGTGGCTGTCTAACTATCGAAAGTCCAAAAGGAAAAGAAACTGCAGTGCTTAAAGATGAGAGGGTGGATTGTTTGGGGTGAGATGGTTAAGGGGCAGATGGTAAAGTGGAAGAAATGAACGGACCTACGTACATGAGAAAAGTGTGAGAAAACAATGCTGAAGATATGCATATTTAGAAACTGAAAAAAACTGTAAAGCAAAAAAGGACGTATATGTCTAAAAGAGTGAGATACTGCAGAGGAAAGTGGAGTGATAAAGAATGAGAGATACTGAGACACTCTGAAGACCACTACCACCGATCTTAGTAATGTTTAATTTGCAGTCTCATAATGTCATAATTTCAATATTTTCTAATTATTCGCAATAAAATTATTGGTTGTACTCATTTATTTGATACTCCTAACAAGCATGGGCATGGGTCTGGTTTGTTTTAGGCGTATGTCTGTTGATGTGTGAAATGTCTGGATGCATTAACAAAAAACCCAGAGAGGCACACAAATACTGGCCAGGTGGCAAGCTGTGTGAAGCAGATGATTTTAGTTTTTATGTTTTAAGCCATGCCATTAAATACCCAGGCCACACTTCTTGGAAACGTATTTCTACTTGCTCTTCTTTGCTTCTTTGGCCACACCCCTCATTGAACCCCTGCCCCCTGCCACTCCCTCCCCCCCAAGGCCCCACACACTTTTTACACCCAATTTAAAGCACTGCTATCCATTGCACTAATGGAATATATACTGCCTGGCACTTCACCATTACTTTCTTTTTTTAGCATAGAAGACTTGGTTGGGTAGTGGGGCAGATAAGGAAGCACCCATTAGGCAACCTAGACTTGATGAATCAAGGGATCTGAAGAGAAGCTTCAAGAAAAAAAAGGTCCCAACAAGCCCAGGATCCACTTCTCTTGAAATAGATGAGATTTCCTAATGTCCGCCATGAAAGTACTGCCTACCAAACGCAGGCCTTTTGAGGGCAATAGCCTTCTAAGAAAACTTCTTATATTCTAGGGACTAATCATGAAGAGGGATGCGATTTCTCAAATGTGTGTGAAAGGGTCTTGCAACCTTTTGAGTTTCCTGTGCCTTCAGGTGATTAGAGGGAGGTACAGAAATAACGTGGCATGCCATATTTGTAGGGTTGGATGTGTTTTTCATGATCTCTTCACAAGCTTTGGGATTGGTGAGCCATATAAATATTCTAATACAACTCTCGTTTGGGCTATTTGGGACACTTAAAAATACCCTTCATTTAAAGATTCTTGGACTGAATTAAGAATAGCAAGGTATTCTGTTGACATCTATAGATCTATGTGTTGACAACAAACTTTAAGTCATTCTCTATAGCCTCATAAAGTCAATTGTATTCATTGCTGGTTCAAGTATCAGAATTACCTGCCCATCCAGTGAAAGTCAGAGACTAACTCATACCCATCGTTTTTCATCTAAATAGAAATTATTCATTTTATATTAATCAATTAAGTGTGTTATTTGAGAAATGCAAGTGGAAGCCTTTGACATTTTGAATTTAAGTTTATAAAAACTATTCCTGCTTTACAGGTGAAACTTTGCTAAAAAGTAATGTCAATTTCTCTTTTTATTAAAACACTAAAGTAAAGTTTAATAATTAATTAACATAACCTTATGAAGTTTAAACATTGCCACTTTTAGATGTGTTTAAACAACGCAGGCGTACCTTAGTATTGTCTGCTTTTCATAGTTCACTAACATAATAATAGATTAGCTTCTTTCCATATAGCACTTCTTTTCACAATTTTGTCATTTCTAAGTGCCTTAAATAACTAATCGTACCACTACCTAATGTAATAGCTTGCAATTCACCAACTTGAGGATGATGAAAAGGTGAATTGCCCCCCTGGAATTCAAACTTGTTTTTCACTCACCACACTTTTCTATGTTTTTTTTCTTTCAATATGACCTCTGATTATTGTTTTCCCGTGCTCGCACACCCTTCAAACGCTCTTAAACACCCTATATCTGCTAGGCGCCCACGTTGAGCAAAGGGTTAGAAGTGTGGATTAACATTTATTAATTATGGATCGAAAGTGATCTGCTTGCTCAGTGTATTAATTAAAATGCATTACCTTAACATTAGCATTATGGTTGACTGGAGTACGGAAGCCATGGATACTCTGACGATCTTCACATTTCTATATTACACTCAGGTCTGTATCTTATTTCTCTTCTAATGAAGCTAAGTGAAGCTAATTGTGTGGATTCCGATGGCAAACTGGTTCTGCACAGTTCTCGGCTCAACTACCCACTTCCACGTAGGGGCATATTTATACTCTGCGCCGAATGTGCGTCAAAAACTTTGACGCACATTCAGCGCAAACCATGCACCATATTTATACTATGACGCTCGAGCCCGCAAACGCCTAAAGTCCGCCGTGTGCATCATTTTCTGGATGCGGGAGACCGTCTTGCGTTAATGACATGCAAGGTAGGCGTTACCATCCCAAAAATGACTTAAACATCAATGCGCCATATTTATGCTACCGCGCAAAAATCTTGCATGGCCGGGAGGCGGAATTGGAAAATGGCGCACAGCCCGATTTGCGTAAAAAAATAACGCCTGGGTCAGGGCAGGCGTTAAAATGGGGCAAACACACCACTATTTAAAGAAAACACACAGAAGCAACAGCAGAGCTCCAAAAGCTCCATGGAAGTGCTTTTCTTCCAGCATGCACGCCGACGCAGAGCACAGGACCAACAACAGCAGCTTCTACAAACACCAGCAGGGACCCCAAAGGCAACGCAAAAGGCAGGAAAGGATATTCCGCACCAGGACAACCCTTCTGGGACTCTGGCAACAAGACATCATCCAGAGGTTCAGACTCAACTGGGAAGCCATTCAGCAGCTGCTGCGCAACACTGAGCCACAGTTGGCACCCAGCTTGCAGACACCCTACACCATTCCACCAGAAACCAAGCTGCTAGCTGTACTCCACATGTTGGCAAGTGGCTCCTTTCGAACCACTGGTGCCCTGGTTGCCAGGATCTCACAGCCCTCATTCTCTGCCTTCCTACCCAAGGTATTAAATGCCATCATCTCCCTCACAACCCGACACATCAGCTTCCCCAACACAAATCAGAAGCAGCAGGAGACCAAACAGGGCTTCTACCAAATCAATGGCTTCCCACACATGCTTGGTGCCATTGACTGCACACAGGTACGCATTGTGCCACCTGCTGCAACCGAACATCTATAACGCAACAGGAAGCACACACACTCCATCAATGTGCAGGCCATTGTCAATCACCGGGGATTGAACACCAACATCGTGGCAAAGTATCCTGGGTGTGTACATGATTCATTCATCTTCCGTCACTGCACCATCAATCAACACTTCCAGGATGGACGATATGGAAATGGCCTACCAATTGGTAAGTACAGAAACCTATTTATATACACACTGCACAGCAACCCTGTAGGACACACAACACATACGCCAACACATTGACACATGGCCAGGACGACACTGAGGTTGTGACACTGTTAGGCCTGTGTGATATCCTCACCCAATGGGATACACACCTATGGACAAATGACAGATCCAAATAACAACAGATGCCAGTCCACAGACACAAGGGAACAATTTAAAACACCACAATGACAATGACATGGCCCAATCTTTTAATATCACAACAATCAAACACCCTTCCAAGCAATAAGTACTGTGTAAGGGGTGTGTAATGTGTTTCGCTGCAGGTAAAACACCATGAGACACATAGCATGATGATGATGATTCTAATGAAGGTGACATGGAATCATTGAGGCAGTACCATTATCTCACATCACTCCTGCTCTGACATTGCCCACTACCAATAAGCAGGTGGGCTGTGCTAAGAACACATATTGATGTGACAATATTGAAAGTACACATTCCTACACATACGGTTTGAGACAATTACACATATACACAACTTATGGAGATGTGTTGTACATTGTCACCTTGCCAAATCTAAGGGTCTCACTGATGTTTAACTAATTCTATTGCATATGTTAAATTGGATGGGATGTCCAGGCCATATAGATGCAACTGTGTTACCACCACTGTGGAAGTATCATGTCACCCCCAGTTAAGACACATGGACACCTCTTTCACATGACATAATGCAAGGGAGTACAAAATGTACTGCAACTCTTCAAAAATACTGCTGACATCCGGTCAATCAGACAAACACTAGTTCAGATAATGAAACAACCCAGTGCTGATGGTACATCCTAGAAGCCTAGGATTCCACACAATAACGCAAACACCGAAGAGTCACAGACAACACAAGAGAACAACTGCCATGCAAAGTGATAATAATGGTGCAAGCAACATCAACATTTTCTCACTCATTTTCTCTTTCAGCTGATCTGGGGTATGGGATCCAGCCATGGATCATGACCCCATTTGAAAACCCAAGCACAGCATCAAAGTGTGCCTATAATGAGGCACATCGGAGGGCACGCACCATAGTCAAAATTACCTTTGGCATCCTGAAGTCAAGATTCAGGTGACTCAACATCACCGGAGGCAGCCTCCTATACTCATCAGAAATGGTCTGCAAGATCATTTTGACCTGTGCCATCCTGCACAACATATGTGTAAGGAGGAACATTCCCCTATATGAACCCGACCCACAAATGCCTGAAGAGGAGGAAGAGGAGGACGGTGTCCATCAACATGAGGGGACCATCCAAACACAGCTGCAGGACTGCGTCGGAGACAACACATTGTCCAAAACTTCTTTTAACTCTACTCACCATCATCACTGTCTTACCATATGTCAATAAAAACCTATTCTATTTACTATATCATGGTCTGGGTAATCATTTTTGCATCACAGTATCCCTAAGAATCATAATCAGAGTGTAGCCTCATGGAGCATAGCAGAAATACATATTAGGATACTGAAAAATCCACCTCACATTTGATGAGTATGAATGTACACCCAACTTCACACACACTGTAAATGACATATATCATGTCCATTTCACATTTGAAGGGCAATAGCAGAGGACCACAGCTATTTCACACATACATGTTGGCAACATGGTTCATTGCAGCGTATGGCACACAACAAAGACACCATGATTCACTAAGGAAAAACATGCCTCATGCATGAGGCAGTGGATGTGCTATAGCATTGGTAACAAGAAGGTATGACCAGACCCTTGACAGCAGTAAGTGTGACATCAGCTATCTTTGCAAGGAGTATGTGTGACAAGAGATCCATGGAAGCAGCAAATGGATAGCACGAGTGCCACAGGTATGACTAGCATTGCTCACAAGACATTCCCTGCACATGCCATCCCAGGTCATAAGTCCTGTCACTGCCATGTTCTCATTCTCACCCCATCCTTCTTCAGGGGGTCCTGGAAATGGAATATTTGTACCCAGATAATCCCTCATCTAAACACATCCAGACTCACATCTGACTCCGGTGTGCTTCCCTCTTTAGTATGGTGTGCTATAGTCATTGTTCTTCTGTCTGCATGAACTTCTGGTCGAATAATGCACGCCCTTGTAGTCTGTAGGACCTGTCCATTGCTTCCCATGTGAAAGGTACTGTTGGCCCTTTGAACTTGATTCTCACCTACAGGACTTGTGAGAGACTGAAGCTGCACACACCTGTGTGTACCTCCTTGCAGACCAGCCATTTGAACATGCACTGCCCTTGCAGCTGCCTGGAACGGCATAGAAACTGCCATTATATGTATAACACTGTTATGCATTGTCGTATAAATCACCTAGGTAACAAAGGCCTTGGGTTATTGTGTTACGTTCAAACACACAGGACAAATACAGTTTTAATTTTCCACAGTGTTGTTCCAGCTTTGACCAGTCTCAGTCTGCTCACTGTGTATTTGCCTTGTTCATTTTTGTTCCTGATTGTCCCTGCATCCTGTTTGCCTGACTGGTTCCTGTTTTTGCGTCACCATAAAGGTTCCCTGTGGCTACATTTGTCTCATAGTTGCTTTCCATGCCCTCACTCTCCTCCTTGGGCATTGTGTCATGTAGGTCTACAATGAATACTCAAATACATTGTATAGCGTAATCAGTTTACTTATCGTATAATGGGGTGAAACTTGTCTTCAAATACCCTAATCACGTCCCAACCCTTGTCTTGGTTTCATTATGTGCATGAGTGCCAAATAGTGACAGTGTACCATGGCTGTATGCATGGATTGGGTATGGTGCCCCCAGCACAACAAACAACTTTCCCTGACAGTCCACACACTGATCCACATTGCCCCCAACATATTGATGGAGCTTGCATGGTGAATATCTGTGAGATTAATCAGCACAGAGTTCCCGACTGCAGTTGGAATTTTAGAGGGACCCTGTGTACAAATGTTCTGATGAAACCTTTAAATGGTTTAAAATTCCTGATCCATTAACTTTGTGAGCACACCAAGGTTGCCCTGTTGTGAGTTTCATAAAACGTCTGCAGTGCCATAGCTGGACTATCCCCATGTGTGTTCTCAATTCCTCTTCGGCTTTCCTTCAATTCAGCTGTGAAGGTTTACTTTGTAAATGCAGGAAATGGCTCCACAGACTCATGACTAGACCTGCACGTAACTGTGACAACATGGACCCCAATAATGACACAGGCTACACATGGCCCCACACACTTGAACTGCTCACCTTTGTGCAATTAACCACTGGAAATATGTGCACATGTGCTGCTTGGTCTGCTGGTTCTCCACTGCCACAGGAGAAAACATAGGTCATTTATATGACTCAAACTGTGGCCTGACATTACATTTGTGGTTTGGTTTTGAGACTCGGTGTCACAAACACCGTACCCACATAGCATTTTCCAATGCCTGACTCATGGGTAGTATACAAACAAGTGCCCAGGAAGTGGTATCCAACATTCCAGGACATGTGATGGCCTAGTCTTGGAACTTTGCCATGATCAACCATCTTCTATCTATCCGGTGCATGGTTTGTCATTGGAGATGCTTATGTCCCAAAAAACCTGGGAAGTTCACACAGCATTTGTTGCTACGTGTATGACAAACACATTTCCTTTCTCATTTCCACACTGAATAGCATCTGATGGTTGCTCACATTGAGAACACATGCATACAAGCACATTTAAGAAAACGCGTCTTGTTATGTTCACACAGTGGGACAACTACATTAGTAAGAGCCAATTCACACACATTGACACACAGGCGTGAGTTACTGTATTGAGTTGCGTAGCCTTGTTATCCTCTGTTGATGCACAACATGCCCAAACTGGGTAATACCAATTTGTATTCCACACGTTTGGCCATCTATTGCGTCAGTGAAGAGTGCAAATCCGGTACAACAACTACAGGATCATGGTCCGCAGTAGTATGATCTGTCACATGTGCCCATTCACCGGAATGCACAATGTAGGTGCAAACAGCGTATCTCTGTATAGTCACATCTGTCGTGTACTATAAAAATTGAGAAATGACCCAAACCAAGTAAAAGACCGAAATTTTGACGCATACGCGTAAAAAAAGACGCACATGCGTTAAAAAATGCCACCTATGCATTGAAAAATGCATCTCACTGCCATGATACATCCATTGGCCCTGAGTGGTAATTCCCACACTGTACCCCATGAAATTGGTTTAGTATGAAAATTAATTGAAAATATGGATGTGGGGTAATTTCCAAGCATGTGCGTAAAAAAAAATGACGCACAGACTGTAAGCGTTATAATATTTTGACGCATACGAATAAAAACGCACCGCATTTGAGGCAGGAAGTGATGTAATTGGATATCCTGTATACAGAATTGGTACAGTGGGTGTACTTTCCCTTTCACTTTGCAGTCTGTGATTTTTCTTGACTGTGTGGCTGTGTTTGGACTTGTCTCTCTGTGCATATTGTGATTTTGTCTCCTGTGTGGTCTTAATATTGTCTTTTGGTGTTTCCTAAGTGTCTGTGTTATCCTGTGTAAGTGTATTTTTGTCATTTCTGGTGTCTAATTTTGTCTTTATACTGTTGGGAGTCTGTTGTGGGTAGTGTTAGTTTGGGGATAGTTGGGCTGTTTTACTGTTATTTTGTTTTCATTTCCCTCTCCTACTTTCCCTTCATTATCCTCTGTACCCCTTTATTACTTCTTTTTTTCAAGCATTTTGGGTGGGCCACGTCTTGGTAGCATGGGAGAGGAGGAGCTGGGGGGGATTTATGTGTCCGGTGGGCCACTTCCTCCCATTAATGATTAACGCAGGTGGCCGTGTAATACAGGGGTATCACACAGAGGCAAGGAGGCTCCGGTGGGCAAAGGTCCTGTATCATCTAATAAGAATATACAACACACCGCGCAACGACCATCAGCTAAAACACCGTTGGGCTGACCTGGTTGCCATGGAGCAAGACCTGCTGGACCACCTGAGGATTGTGATTGGTGGCCCTGTTGGTGAGTACAATTCAGAGTAATGTGCACATTTAAATACTCCGTAGTGACAGTAGCAGATTTGTTCATATGCTGCAGGCAATGTTTTTGGACATATGGAATGCAAGTTAAACATACAGTTGCTGTGAGTTATACAATAATTCCTACACATTACCATCATTTGTTGACGCAACAGCTGCACTAACTTACAAAACACAACAGGAGTCTGTAAATTAGTACTGCCTTCACGTCAATCGATGATGCAAATGTGGCTCTAACATATGTTTTATGCATGGTCTGTGAGTGTACCAGGAAAGACATGTTTTTAATCCAGATATTTTCAAGAAATAATGTGTCCCCAATTATTTCTGATACATGTCTGAACGGGACTCTGACACATACGTAACAAGTTATATCTGGCTTCAGGTAATATCTTAGGCTGATAGTTGGACTTGGTTGTGCCACAATTAAATTAAGGATGGATGCCAAAAGTAATGCACACGTGTTCATATCAAAAAGTTTGGTGCAACTTACCATAGCTGTGGCACATAAAATGAAGCAAATGATACAAATTGAGGGGTAACAATTATCCATAGCCCTCTGTACATTGTGCCTGTGTGTTTTACATTGGCCTTAGTCACAATAGCTGGCCCGAGCTACTGCATTTGCCATCGGTGTTACTCTATTGCCATGTACTTATTATAAGATATGGGATCATCATGGGATACCTGACGTTGGGGAATGCATGATCACAATGGATTAAGTGCATGATGTCATGCAAGGGACCACTGACCAATTCCATCATACATATACAGTTGACTAATACTTAGCTAGTTTAGTTTGGAACACACCTGCTGATCAAGTGCAGCATATGTTTAATAACTAACCTCCCAGTATGGAGGCTATCACTGACATGGGTGTATGCTAAGATCAGTAGACCAGCATTCCTGCGACTGCTGTCATTCCGAAGGTACATACAAATTGAAAACTACATCATCATGATTGACACACTGGTACATTTGCCAAACCATGTATTAATAATATCACAGTGTCAGTTTGCTATATATCCGCTGATCAACCAAATTGGCAAATGTAAGATTGAGAATGTGGCTCATCTGTGATTTACGAAACCCATATTGGGTAAACAGGGCAATGAGAGACACATTTCAGGCGCAATGACTACACCTGTGCCCATGCAGTCTGTCATGAAGGAATATAATACACTGTCAACATATATCTCCTTGTTGTATCCAAATATGAAAACTGGTCAATCCATGGCTAGCCTCAAACTGTCACCAAATAATGCACAGGATCCCTGCCATTATGGTGTCATAGGGGGCATATGTGGCTCAGGGAACGCTTTTAATATAGCATATGTAACCTAGACACAACACAGGCCCTACACGTAAGGGACCATAGAAAGCATGATAAATCATGCCCTTAATTCAACCCACAGGTGCGTCGCACAGTAAAGGATTGTCCTTTGATGCCCAAGCCACAATATCTGAGTGACTGGTATTGCAGTCCTCCAGGAAAGTGGCTTTGCATGTCTCATATTGATACACATGATGAGAGGAGTACACTCCACAAATGAGTCTGCAAACAAATGATGGAGCATGTTTACCACCACATGATAATTAGGGCCACTGCATGTGTGCAGATATGTGCGCATCACTCACCGGAGTGCCCGGGTCTGTACATGTTTGCAGTGGTATGTCGGTTGCAGTATCATCATGCCTGAGAGGCTGGACTTTCTGATTTAATCTTACACACAGTAATTGTATTTGGAAGTATTGTACAGTGCACAGACATTGAGCACATTTCTCCCTTCCATGCTTTACAGGTGGACCTGCCCCCTACTCATTCGGAGAGGTGGGTCAATTTGCAGACCCAGACATCTCCAGTAAGTGTTGATATTTCTGTTCTGTGTTGTGTTTGCTGCTGTTGTGTGATCGACTCCTGTGTGTTGGACACATAGCAAGGTATGATGCGCTGGTAAATGATTGGATATGTTACTTGAGTGGAGTATCATTCTTTTTCCATCTTTGAGTTGGACAATCATTAGCGTATAGTCATATTTTGGGATTGTAGTGCAGCCCTGTAGGCACGGCCATGTGAATAGGGTGACTTTTGTTGATAAAACTTTTATTAATAAAATTTACCAGAGGACCATATGTATGATTTAGTCAGCAAGTCAGACCCTGAATTTCACAGAATAGAAATGCCAAAATCTTCCCCACAGACTTGAGCCTCCATATTCACTAATGAAAATGTTTGACTGTACGTTTGACTTCCTAGCAGCATGTAGTTCCACATGTTGTGCTACGTGTATGTGGCACTTGAGTACAATGTCATAGGTGTGCACGCAGCTCATGGCCAGATGTGTGCTTGCATCTATCTGCTTGTTGTGAGTCATGTATTACTGGTATGAAATGATGTTGACAATTGTCTGCATTTCCAAACATAAATGTGGATGGGATTGTCCAAGGTTTGGGTGTATCCTAGTTGGACATCCTCCTTAACTGTGGTGGACTGCCCAAACCCATGTTCACTGTCCAAAGCTTCCTGGGTGTCCTAGATGTTGGAAAGTATTTGTTTCTTGTCCATTCCCCCCCCCTCAGGCACAGGCATAGGGTTATGAAATGTGTACCTAGGACTGATGATCCAAGTTTAGTACACAGACATGTAAATCGGTAAATCACTTGTCCAAAACTAGGATACCCACTCATGATTAGCAACTGCATTCTGTCCTGGCAATTCCATTTACAAATCACAGATCTTGTGGCCCTTGATTGTCATCCAGAAGTTAGTCATTAATTGGCCTGTCACATGTGGAGGACTTGCAGCATTTTGTATGTGACAAATGGCTGAACAATGATGCATAGGTCATTTAAGTTGTTACACATCTTTTAGAGCATTGCTGTGCTTGTTTTATAGGACATGTGTTGGCTGCGTTGGCATGTACTTCCTCAGGGACAATCAGTGATCTGTATGATGATATGGCCTGTTTCTGGTACAGTAGATGTATTATCTGATTTAACTCTGGAGCCACATCACACAATGAAGTACCTAATGTTTGGTTTTATATTTTTTTTAACAGCAGCCAATATGAATCCAATCCAGATTCGGGAGTTTCAGCGCCAGGCAATGCGTTACCGCCACTTTCTGGATGTGGAGTCTGGGTTCTGCAACATGGCACGGCGTTATCGCCATGAAAGAGCCTCCGGAGTGTGGAGGGCATTTGCCCATGTGGGCCCTTCCGTGTCCACCACCAGCCACCACTACCAGCACCACCACTACCACCCAGGTGGCACCAACCATAGCAGGCACCTTTGCTGGACCGTCAACCTCCACTGCTCCAGGACCTATCACAGCACCACCTGCACCTCCTCATACACGCATGGCACTGAAAAGGGAACATACATCTTCAACTGGCACCCAGACCACCCCTGCTGCAGTCATTGACCCAGCAGATTTTCAGCGGATGCAACGTGACATTGACCGTATGTTGAGGAAAATTAACAGGCTGCAGCAGGAGGTGGCACAAGTGAATAGGAGGGTGTGTGCCGTAAAGAAGACCCTGCGGAGGGTGAACTTGCAAACATTTTACCCTCAGCCATGATTCCCTCCCCTCCCTCCTCTTTTCTGGTTCTTTTCATTAGTGGGTTTAGGGGGCTTAGTGTTAGGTTAGAATGGGCTGTTAGTTTAGTTAGTAGTAGTGGGTAGGGGTATGATACTTTTAATATCTGTTTTTTATTATGTGTGTGGGTGGGTGGGTGGATGGGGGATGATGTTCGGGTTTTGGAGTTAAAAAAAAAATACTAAAAATATATATTTGTTTAGTAAAAGATAGTATGTGTTTAGGTTAGTATATGTTGTCCTCCATGTGTCCCGTCTTATCAGGGGGGTGGGGGGTTGATGTTTAGATCATTTTGTTGAATGTGATAAGTAAGTTTAGCTTAGGTTAGTTAGGGCCAGTTGTGGGTAATGTGTTAGTTAGTATAGGTTAGGTTATGTAAGGTGTTTCCCCAGGTTTTAACTTCCTTTTTTACTGTTAAATAAATCTTTAGGTAATCCTTTACAGTATGTGTCACATGCTTGGGGATCAGGGCCTTGGCATGGGTGAACAGTGTCTCTTTAGTATTTTCATTTGTGTCCCATCCTGCAACCAAATCCCAATTGAGCTGTTAAATTGGCAGCTACACCAGAGCTACTTTGCTAATAATCTGCCATCCATTGCACCCACCACTCAAGGTTACTATGGATCCCAAAGTGTTGTTAATTTTTGATGTATGTATTCTATCTCACATACTTTACGACCAGATTTGGTATTGAGGACACTGTGTTGACTCTGCCTGCAGCCTGATGTTCAAGTGAAGCCTTATAAGGTGAGTGGTAGTATGATCTCATGTAGTATGGTATACATAACTCGCACCTATCATTTGTTACATTGTTCAGCCAGGTTACATATTTGTATGTACACTCATACACATCCATTCATGCTGTATGGTGTGTGTTAGGAAAAATTTGGGTCAAATGTCACACACGTCAATATTGGCTTGAAGAAAAAGTTGAAGGCAATAATTTGTGGCTTAGACATCCCTTGAGGAAGCGTTATTCTGTCCAACACAGCATTATACTGTATAGTTTCTATTTCCCTCATAGTTAACCCTCAGGAGGGGCAGATGATTGTACAATCCAGACCACAGTGCATAGGTATCAGCCAACATTCTTTCAGGTCAGTTGTATTGACATTCTATAATCATTGGCCTGAGGTAAACATCACTGATCTCCATCATGGTTGATGTGTCACATTACACAGAGACGAAGTTGTTGTGTGAGTGCTATTTATTTTAAAGTGCTGTAGTGCTATATGTACATTGTCCATGATTGTGAGTCCATTAGTGTGACACCTTCCATTGTGATCCTACACGAGTGCAAAAGGACATGTAATTGGACATGCTGGGGTGAATTGTCAGACAGTGCAGAGGGACAGGATTTGCCAATGGTTTAGTGAGAGACAATCACAGGGCAGGGTGACAAGATAAACAGTGGGCTGGAGAACAGTGCTTGGGAGCAGCTGTCGCAAGACTGGCATGTTACAAAGCACAGGACCTTGGTTATAGGTGGCCATGTGGCAGGGGCTAGTGCTACCGGGTACTCTTACAGGTGAAGGTGATCTGTTCCACGTCCTCATCTTCTGATGTGTGTGTTGTCTCCTCTGCCCTTGGTGGTGGTGGTGGTGGTTGTGAAGGGGCAACACACACCTCAGTGTTTGAAGACAGGGAGTCAGACATCCCGGTAGTTGCCAAGTGTGGGGCTATTAAGGGAAGTACTGCAGCAAGGAGGAGCTGCTGGTTCTTAAATATAGCAGCCACATTACTGTGGTAGGCAGCCAGGTCGGCCCTTAGGGGGTCAATATTGCATTTGTGCACGCGTTGACAGGATTGTTGTTGTAGGTGTTGTGTCAGCTCTCTTACAGCTGTGCTGATTTCCTTCACACTTTTTTCGAGCTCATGCAAGATTGATGTTCGCCCTTGCATGGCTGCTGCCTGTTCTGCTGTTGACATCATGCACGAACGCACCCCCTCTAGGCTGGCTGCCATATTTTCCATCCCCACCGCACCTCCTTGGCCAGCTCCCCCTGTACTCTAACTACAGTTCTCTCAAAGCTGGTGCCAGTGTCGTCAGAGTCCTCAGCTGGGTTGGAGCTGGCAGGTTGTACAATTGGGGGGGTGGGTGGGTCCTCTGTGATGGGTGCTACTTCTGTGCTCCTCCTTGCGACTGAAGGTGGGGTCTGGAGGGTCCCAAGGACATTTTGGATGGTCTTCTGGCTGATGTGTGTCAGCTCGTCATCCATGTCATCAGGGAAGTCCAGGATAGGCATATCCCCAGGAGAGCCATCATCCTCTGCAAAGAGATATGGCACAATTAGTGTGTCTGTGTTGTGGGTTTTGTAATGTGACATGCCTGCCTTCCTATTTGTTGCACATTGTGATCTTGGTTCCGTTTCATTACTCCTGTCTTTCATAGTAGCATTCTCCCATGGCCTATGCCCCACCTGCATGTCACATGTACTGTGGTCAGTTTGGGGACTTGTCAACATCACATCCTCCAGGTGTTGGTTCTGGCCAAATTGTGGATTGCCACCTTCTTGTCCTACTCAGTCCTCCGTCTACTTCCATTCTCATGGTGAGGCCTTGCACTGGCTGTGGTTTTTCTGATGGCAATAGCACCACACTTCACAATCTGGAACTGACCCAGTCTCAGATATTTCACATCTAGCTATATGTTGCTGAGACCTAGCATATAATATGTATAGCATTGGCATGGCACACTAGAGATGTCAGCATTGGTAGTGTGTAATGTTGATGTTGGGGAATGTGTGCTACATTGGATTGCACTGATGGTCCTAGCAGTGTTCCGTTTCCTCTTCTGACTGTGAGGGTGAATTTCACTAGCCGGGGACATTTGTCCTACCCCCTAAATGCTGTTGTCTGAGCAGTATGACATTTGGGATGTTGCATGGTGTCATTTGAGCTGTTGTGACCCAGGCACAGGGTGGACCCTGACATATGCAGCATGGGTATGACATTAGTGCTGCGTACCTCATAATGTTTATGACGATATCACATGTTTGTAGCAATTATGGACAATCACATTTGACAGGATTGGAACATTTTTATTGATTACAAGGGATTGATAAAGTTGTCATCCTGAACCCTCTAATTTGGGTGTGTTTGATCCATGGGGACGTTACTGCCATTAGCTACTTGACCTGCAAACACAGCAGAGGTGGTAGTGGCAACTGTTGTCAATGTTAAATTCCACTTGCAGATATGACCTGAGACTGTTAATTGAGCCCTAGTTCATGTAGAGAGAATACCAGCTGACGTGTGACAGCAGGCCAGTTTTACGTTGTACCCTACCCTCCTGGACTGGCTTTACCTTTCCAACATCCTTGGCATGGCAGCATACCCCCATGCAAAGGTTGTTAGTGTAGTGTAGTACTGTGCCCCAGGTTTCCTCTGAATGGACCGTGCCCCCGTGCCGTGCCCCTTTACCCATTCCACTTCCTGAATATCATGTCTTCCATACATTGTGTAGTAGGTATGTCCACCCCCCTGCTTGCAGTTAACATTTGTGCTTTTTAATTCCGCATGCGACTTACCCTGCATCTGTGTTGTCTCCTGGTAGTCTGCGCTGTCCTGCCCTTGAATCCCTGTGACGCTCTCCTCAGGGATAACGGCTGCCACCATCTCCTCCATGTGGTCCAGGGCCTCCTGCGGTGCTGGACTCCCACCTCCAGTCTGCAGTGCTGCCTTCCTGTTCCTGGCCATCTTTTCCTTGGTCCTGCGCTTGCAGTCATGCCAGCGTTTCTTGCACTCGATGACTGTTCTCCGTACTTCTACCACACTGTTTATCTTGTCAACAATTTGTTGCCATATTGCCTCTCTCCTACTGATTGGCAACTTTGAGGTGACAAACAGTTGGTGCTGGTGTTCTGTCACCTCTTTCAACAGAATTTCCTGCTCCTCTGCATTGAAGCAACTCTTTCTTTTCTTCTTCTCCCTGTCCTGGGTCTTCTTTGGGTCCTCCTGGCTGGTTCCTGGTTTGTTGTTATCTTCCTGGGGTCTGTGCAAGCATCTGGGATCCATTTTGTCTCTCATTAGCACATTTTGCTGTGTTTGCGCCGCTTTTTGACGCTATTGCGTCAAAAAA
Organism: Pleurodeles waltl; assembly: GCF_031143425.1. NCBI lineage: Eukaryota > Metazoa > Chordata > Amphibia > Caudata > Salamandridae > Pleurodeles > Pleurodeles waltl. The sequence continues at coordinate 816,515,246 of NC_090448.1, forward strand.
AGGCACACATCCGGTTTGCGATGTCGTAAATCGGCTCACAGTCATTTTCGCCACGTTAACATAGTTTTTCTTTACGACGTGACGCATTGGTTTGAGTTACAAAAAATGACTCACACTAGTGGTTTGCACCGCAGTGCATCAAAGTATAAATTTGATGCCCGAGTGGCTCAAATAAATGGCGTTAACCGTTGTTAAAAGTTTTGGCGCAAAACTGCGTTGGCGCAGTTTTGCGTCAAAAAGTATAAATATGGCCCTTAGTGTTCAAAGCATGAATTCTTGGTTATTTGGTAAAATCCAGACAAATCTTTAAGATATTAACTGCTAGTCGGGCATACATGAGAAATTGAGTTTAACTCAAATTAGTCCATTCATCTACCATCCGTGCATATATCTTCCAGCTTTAAGAATGTTACATACACTGTTGTAAGAATGGATACTATCGCCAGGCATTTTGACCAGTAAAACAGTATGCCATACAGTAGATTGTGCATATTTATGAGTATTTATGTCCTAGTACTTTTGTGGCTCTCTGCCATCTTGTGCTTGATGTGGCTACTTGTAATGTCAATGTTCGAGCCTTGGCAATAATGTTATAGAGTTAATCTATTATGGGGCGATTAAGGCCCATATTTATACTTTTTTAGCGCTGCATTTGCGTCATTTTTTGACGCAAAACCAACGTAAACGTACAAAATACAATTGTATTTTGTAAGTTTGCGCTGCTTTTGCATCAAAAAGCGGCGCAAAATGCGGCGCTAAAAAAGTATAAATATGGGCCTAAATCTTTAATATGCCATTTTGATTATTATTAAAAAGTGGTGAACGAGACTCTGAGCATCACATTCCAGTGTTCCCCCTTCTGTTACCTAAACCAATTGTAGCTGGTATATCAGAATTTGCAGTACAGCTACTTTTTCAGACACAAGGCTCCCTCCCCACCCACTCCATTCAACTTCCTTTTTAACCATGACGTACAAACAGAGTAGCTACTTAGTCAGCTAACAGGAAAGCGCTTTAGGGCCTCATTAGACTGTAGAAAAATTCTGTGGAAATGTTACTTTACAATGTACACAGAACAATATTTTCTTGTGTTGTTCCAGCAAAATAAGCCGGTGGACACATTTCTATAATGTGCGTAAATTAAGCTAACAGTTTCTTGCTGTGTGGGAACATTTAAAAAAAACACTTTTAATTAGTCTGTGGCTATAGTATTTAATGGAGGGGGCCGCGGAGATGAGACACGCTCTAGTCTCCGCGGGCATATTCGGGACAGAAGGGAAGTGACATAGGGGAGGAGGGCAGGATGTTAGGTAAGCGGGGTGGGTCTTAGGTAGGGGGTAAAAAGGGGCACGGGGAGGGCTCTGCCTCTTCCGTGCCAAAACTAGTTAGGTTGAAGTTTGGAAGTTTGGCTGGAGGTCTTTTCGGCGGGGATTTTCAGCAGTGAGTGGTGCGCGGTGAGCCCGCGCTTGTTGCCCCGGTGTTGGTTTAGTCGCTTTTTCAATTGGAAATAAGCGGCGGCTTTGCGGCTTCCGCTTCAGCGCCATGGCAACAAGCCATGACGCTGAAGCCGTGAGGGCCGAGCTTCGCCTGCTTGGCGAAGCCGGCCGAGTCGATCTCCTCAGGCCTGGCGTGCTCGACCAGGCCTGGGTTGGCATGGTGCAGCCGACGCGAAAGGCGTCGAGCCGGGTAGCGGCTGTGGTTGCCGCGTGTTCCTCTGCAGATACGTCCCCCGAGAGAGGGGGGGGACGAAACGGGCTAAAAAGGTGGCAGGGGGCGGGCGCGCAGCGTGCCCAGCCCCTCAACCAAGCAAGCTAAGGACAGCGGGGAGCAGCCAGCAGAGGAGGCTGGGCAAGGGGTGGATATTGAGGGTAGGGGGGAGCAGGCCCAAGGGGGCCCCCTAAATTTGTTGGAGGCCACAGGGCCAGGCCCAGTTATGGATAAAGGTGAGGGAACATCTGCTGGTCCCAGTCAGGACTGGGCCCCTTTGGACCTGTCATGCCAAGTAGGGGGGACTGAGCCGGGCCCCGGGCCCCCATTTAAAAAAAGGGACAAGACAAAAGCCAAGGTAAAATGTTTTCAGAGCAGGGCAAAAATGGTGAGCAGACAGGCCAGGAAGGTTAAATTTGGGGCCAGGTTGGGACTACTAGGGCAGGTGAAAAAGGGAGAGGCCCAGCAGGCCAGATGGGACCAGAGCGAGGTGGCCGAATTAGAAGCCAGAATCAAAGAGCAGCGCCGCGTAGTGGCGGAAACGGAAGAACGATGGGCCCAATTGTGTAGGAACAGGGAGGAGGCAGTGACGCGCGATAGGCAGTGGGGGGAGACAGCTGGAATGATGGAGAGCAAGGGCCCCCAGTATACAGACAGGGGGCCTGGCAATTGGGTTTGGGTGCCACAGGTAAGGGAAGGAAAGGGTCATGAGGCTAAGACGGCCGAAGGGAGTTCTGGCACAGAAGGTCCCAGTGGCGCACACGGTCACATTGGGCAAGGACATACAATGCCAGTGGTAGAGGCTGGCGGGAAGATGGTGAAGCCAACGGGGCGCAACATGGCCCCAGCACGTTGGTCGGAAGTGCTAGAGGGGTCACCGGCGGACTTCTCTACACCGCAGGAACAAAGGGAACGCACAGGTGGTATGCGCCACGAGGGCCAGGAGGAATTTTTGGCGAATAAGATACGGATGAATATAAGTACGGGCCATGCAGGGGAAATGGCTGAGGGTGAAGTGCTGGAACTTGATTACGAGGAGTATGTAGATGAATGGGAAGAGGGAGAGATCCGTGAGTCAGAGGTGAGCAGAACACAGGGGAGGGTACAAGGGCGCAAGTGCGGTGCAACCCCTGTTTCTGCTTTTGTTTTACAGGATCCCATGGTGGTTTGCAGACCACTGGAGACGCAGCGTGGCACGGCCCAAGGTCGGGGGCAAGAAAGGTGGCGCAGCCCCTGGCGGGTCAAGGCAGAGGTAAGGGGCAATGGTGGTCGGTTTGGGGGAATAATCCCGGACATAGTGAGACGCGCACAAGCAAGTCCATAGGTGTAGGAGATTTTTCAGTGCACAACACGGCAGATGGGGCAGGGACACTGGGGGGCGAAGAGGTTTCAGCTAAGGCATCTCTGACAACAGCAACTAAGGAGACTGGCAATCAGAGGGCAGGGGAGGCGACTGGGGTGGAAGACAAAGAAGGGGGGGGACACAAGAAGAAGCTGCCTTACATGGGTCTTGCCATGCCTTTGGGCTCACACATAGCAGAGAAAACTAAAGCCAGAATTTGGAAACACGAATACGTAGATGTTTTTAAGCTGTTACACAGGGATATTCAGGCCAAAGAGGGCTCCAAGGAGGAAGAATGGGAGTTAGCGCGCAGACCTAGGGTGCCGATAATGATGGACAACTGGACATCAGCTTTTTTGATTTTCGCTAGTATATACTGCGAGAAGTTTCCGGACAGGGCCATTGCACTTTTCAAGTATATGGATATCATAAGGAAAGCTCAGATGCATTTTGGTTGTTTTGCTTGGCTGAGCTACGATGAAGAATTAAGGGCCAGGGTGAGCATCAATCCTGACAAGCCCTGGGGGGATGTGGAACCAGAATTATGGATGCAGTGGATGGCGTCGGCACAGTCCACGGCATCTACGCACACCGCAAGTGGTTTGCCAGTAATATACAAGCCTTTTCAGTCACATCCCGCCCAGGGAGGGGTGGGTGGGGGCAGCGGCCCCCAGTGTCCACAACAGGAGCGTGTTGGAACTATAATAAAGGTTTCTGTTCCAGACAGCCCTGTAAATTCAAACATGACTGCTCCAAGTGCGGGGGTCGTCATCCAGTCACGCAATGTTTTACGCTCTCCAGCCCAGCGGAGCAATGGAGAGCGTCCAAGGGCAGAGGCATGCAGGGCAATCCTGTGGCAAAGGGCTCCTACGCCAATTAGGTTGAGGACCCTTCTGCCCTGGTTACGCAGATATCCTGATACCGACGCAGCTTGCAAGCTAGAGTGGGGTTTTAAGGAAGGTTTCCGGGTGGGCTACCAAGGCCCGCGGTTAAGGAGATAGGCGGATAACCTGCGGTCCGCCAAAGAGATGCCACAAATGGTGCGAATGAAAGTGGATAAAGAAGTGGCACTGGGCAGAATTGCGGGGCCTTACTACGAGTGGCCAAGTGCACGATTGATGATATCGCCTTTGGGGGTGGTGCCCAAAAAGGCCCCAGGGGAATTTTGCTTGATACATCATCTGTCCTGGCCAGAGGGTTACTCGGTTAATGTTTTCATTGCACCCGAAGACACGAGAGTGATGTATGCCTCTGTAGACGATGCCATCAAGCTGGTGAGGGGGTACGGCAGGCATGCCGAACTGGCGAAGTGCGATATTCAATCAGCTTTTAGGTTACTGCCAATACATCTGGATGATTTTGACTTGCTAGGAATGCAGTTTGAAGGCGCCATTTATGTAGACAGGGTGCTTCCTATGGGTTGTGCAGTGTCCTGTGCACTTTTTGAAACTTTTAGTACTTTCATTCAGTGGGTCTTTGTCAAGCAGAGCGGTCATCGGACGGTGACGCACTATTTGGACGATTTCCTTTTTGTAGGAAACTCTTCTTCAGGAGACTGCGGGAGGGCGCTCACATTGTTTCAAAACCTGGCAATGGATTTTGGGGTGCCTTTGGCTCTGGAGAAAACAGAAGGGCCACAGTCAGTTTTAACCTTTTTAGGCATAGAACTGGACACGGACACCATGGTGGCTAGACTGCCGAGACCTAAGGTGCAAGAAACGCTGGAATTTTTGGGCACAATAAAAGTACTCTGCAAGATTGACCTACGGTCAGCGCAGAAGCTGTATCTTAATTTTGCGTGCAGGGTCGTGAGGGGGGGCAGGACTTTCTGCAGGCGGTTAGGGCTAGCCATGTCGGGAGCTGTGCTGCCACATCATAGGATACGCGTTTCAGTAGGTGTGAGGGAGGATACTAAGGTTTGGGAAACATTTTTGGCGGATTTCAATGGGGTATCCATGTTTTTCTGTGACACCAATACGGTTTGGCAAGTGCAAATTCTTTCAGATGCTGCAGGGGCTTCTGGTTTCGGTCTGTTCTGGGATGGGAGATGCTGTGCGGAAACATGGCCAACACGGTGGATGCAGCAAGGGAGGAGCATAGCATTCCTGGAGTTTTTTCCCCTCTTGGTGGCATTGGCGGTGTGGGGACATGAGTTAGCAAACAGAACAGTGGTTTTCCAGGTGGACAACATGACAGTCGTGGATTTAGTGAACAGGCAGAGGATGAGGGATCTCAGGGTTTTGCGCTTGTTCCGACAATTTATGCTCCGTTAACTATCAATGAATGTAATTTTTAAAGCTGCACACATACCCGGGGTGTACAATGAGATTGCGGATTCCCTGTCTCGTTCACAGTGGCAACGTTTTCTCACTTTGGCACCAGGAGCAGAGTGGAGCAAGACCATGGCAGACATTTGGGAGTGGGGGGCGTGACGATCACTGGGCTGGTGGAGATGTCCCTAGCGGAATCCACTCGGCGGAGTTACAGGCTGGCATGGTTGGATTTTCAATCCTTTGAGTCCTGTCGGGGCCATTTTTGGTCACAGGGAGCGGAGGCGTTAGAGTTACGCGTGTTTTGTTTTAGCATTAATTGAGAGAGGTTTGTCGCCAGCGGCCATAGGTGGCAAACTGGCAGGGGTGTCCTTGTACGGGAACCTCTTTTTTGGATGTGACCCAGCACGCAATGATTTGTTAGGTAACATGTTAAAGGGCTGCGGAAGGGTTAGGTCGAGTGCAACTAGACCAGTTAGAGAGCCCATCACTTTTGACTTGTTGCTAGAGCTTTTGCATGTCTTACCGGTCTGCTGTATTGACGAATGGGAGCTGGCTTTATTTAGACTATGCATGGTATGGATGTTCTTTGGGACTTTTCGAGTTTCGGAATTGTTAGGGGTGGGAAAGGAGTTTGGGGTGAAAGTTGATGAAGTATACCTGCATGGGCATCGTTTGGGGATCTGGCTCAGGCGCTCAAAGATAGATCAGTTGGGTAAAGGGAAATGGGTATGGTTGGACAGAGGTGGCAATCAGGCTGCATGTCCGGTAACAGAATGGATAATTTTTCAAGGGGTACGGTGTTTGAAGGAGGAGGGTGGGGTTTTCGTGCACAAGTCAGGGGCGAAGCTTACTAGTTTTCAACTGCTTCAGGGTTTGCGTATGGCACTTAGGCGAACAGGGCGGCAGGCTATGGATTTTGGCACTCACTCATTTAGGATTGGGGCGGCTACTGCTGCGGCGCACCTGGGTTGGGACTGGGCTAAGATCAAGGCGATAGGGAGATGGAAATCTAGATGCTGCGAGCGCTACGTGAGGCCTTAGCGAGTGTTAGGAGAAGGGTTGCATACGGGAGGTCAATTTCAGGCAAAGTGTTTGGGGGGGGTTTTGGCCAAAAGTAAAGACCATTGTTACAGCTCTTTTTCTTTGCAGGGTGCGTATATGGACCACAGAGGGACAAGGTGACCACATGGCTGGTCGGACACTCATTTATCCATTGGGCAGCGAAGTTTGCAGAAAAGCAGATTTACGGACGGGCTTTAGGGCTGCCTAGTGACCAACACGAAGTCCTCTGGTGGGGAAAAAGCGGCATGCGGTGGGGGAACCTGCTGCCGTTCATCACTTCAACCATACCGAACTGGGGCTGTCCAGATTTATTGTTGATTCACCTTGGGGAGAATGACCTCGTGAAATTGTCAGGAATCACTTTGCTGCAACATGTGCAGAGAGATTTGGAACTCCTTAAGCAGAAGTTGCATGGTACTTGTCTGGTCTGGACTGAACTTGTGCCTCGGAGGGCATGGGGAGGGGCAGTTAGGCATGGAGCCATAGAGCGGGCTCGCAAAAAGCACAATAGGGCCATGAGGGTTTTCTGCTGGTCACAAGGGATAAAGGTGTTGAAGCATGAGGACATCAAGGAACAGGAGGTGGCTCTTTTCCGGGATGACGGGGTGCATTTATCACAGTTGGGGAATGCTTACTATTTGACGGAGCTGAGATTGCTGGTAGGAGATCTGTGGGGAGGGGAGATGTGGCTAGAAGGACATGGATAAAAAAAAGAAAGAAAAAAAGAAAAAGACACAAGGAAGATTGAGATGGGTGGGGCAGCAAAACGCCAAGTGGGTTTGTGCTGGATGGCAGTAGATAGGGGAGGGTGGAGAGTCAGATGCGGGCTTGGCCACCCTTCCAGGAGAAAAATAACCAGGAAAAGGATCACAGCGTGGGGGATGCACGAAACAACTAGGGCATGAAAAGAAAAGGGGAGTGCTTAGCGGAAAAGGGGGGGTTTGAAGTAAAAAGATGAGCGGGAAAGGTTAAAGGGGGGGATCTGTTAAAGTTGGGGTATATGCGTTTTAAGTTTAAATATGTATTATTGTTAGAATCCTGTCCTAATAAATGACCTTTTACACTAACGACTGGTGTCACTGGAGTATGTCCCGATGGAGGGGCCCGCGGACATGAGACACGCTCTAGTCTCCGCGGGCATATTTGAGACAGAAGGGAAGTGACATAGGGGAGTAGGGCAGGATGTTAGGTAAGCGGGGGTGGGTCTTAGGTAGGGGATAAAAAGGGGCGCGGGGAGGGCTCTGCCTCTTCCGTGCCAAAACTAGTTAGGTTGAAGTTTGGCCACCCACCCACCCAACAAGATTCACAAGGAGGTAGTTAGGGTTTTAGATCTGTGGGGGCAATTTTTGGGCTGTAGGGAGTTTGAAGGAAGTCAGTTAGGGCAGGTTGTAAGACAGAAGAGTGGGAGCAGTAGATAGGGGAGGGTGGAGAGTCAGATGCAGGCTTGGCCACCCTTCCAGGAGAAAAATAACCAGGAAAAGGATCACAGCGTGGGGGATGCACGAAACAATTAGGGCATGAAAAGAAAAGGGGAGTGCTTAGCGGAAAAGGAGGGGGTTTGAAGTAAAAAGATGAGCGGGAAAGGTTAAAGGGGAGGAATCTGTTAAAGTTGGGGTGTATGCGTTTTAAGTTTAAATATGTATTATTGTTACAATCCTGTCCTAATAAATGACCTTTTACACTAACGACTGGTGTCACTGGAGTATGTCCCGATTTACAACCAGCAGCGCAGTATTCTTGTGGATTAGGTGGTGTCTTTGAGAAAAAAAGGCTAAGGGAATTAAATCACCAAAATGGCGGTATACTTGAAGGGACAGCACCTACTGTTTCACTTCACTGACATTTTAGGATTAACCACTTGCCCCTTTCTAAATCTCTCAAACGTTGTGTTTATGCTTAGGGGCCAGGGGATAGACAGGGGGTGGGAATTAAATAAGGAACGTTCTTATAGCCCTTTCTGTTTCTACCACTACCTAGAGCCATTTTAATGCATGGGCAAAGTTGCCAATTGCCCAGAGCCACAACCTTCTAAGAGGCCCTCTGGCAAAGTGATCGGGAAGATCAGACGTCAAGCTGTAATAAAGTGTGCAAAAATATTTTTTTTATTTAACTGTCGCAAAAAACCCAATCTTGTTGTATCTCATTCATCTCTACCTCCCCAATCATTACATACCACCTCTTCTCATTATCTCACTTTTCAACTTCTCACTTCTCCATGAAACCCCTTACATATCTGTCACCTCTGTTCACTCTTCCAAAGATCTTTGTCTCACTTAGCTGTCCTTCTTTCGACTTACCTTTTCTCTCTTATCTCTTTTTCCTTACCTATCTCTCCCTACTTACTTCTACATCTCTTTTACCTTCTCCATCTCTACAACTCTCATCTCTCTGCCTATTACTCAGTGTTCTCATCCTGTTAACCCTCTTTCTAATTCGCTGCACCCCTCATCTCCCTCTGTATATAACATCTCTCTCACTACCTCAACTCTAGCCCACCTTTCTTTATCTCCCACAAGGAACCCTAACCTCTCACTTTCTCACACCATTTATTTGCTGACTCGCTTGCCCACACTCCCTCTCTGTTATCTCTTTCCCCCTCATCATTTCTATAATTTATTCACTCCTAGCTACGCACGTTTCTCAGCCTTTCTCTATCTCTGTACATATTTCTACATTTTAACTGCACCTTTTTACCTCTTCTCTTTATCTATCCCTCTATATGCACATCTATTCCAAACCTGTCTCTCGTTCTCTCTAAACCTAATCAATATCTCTCTACCAATGCATCAACCTGACTTCTTTCTCCACCTCACTTTTTTAATCTCAATCCATCTTTTTCCACTTCGCCACTCTCCCTTCCTTTCTCTCTTCCTCATTACTTTCTTTACCTCACCTCTCTTCCTATAGTTCACATCTCATTTTCCCCTTCTCTCTACTTCACCACTCTTTCTATAGCTCACATTTCACTACACTTTTCTCCTTACCTCTTTTTTCCTCTATTTCTTTTTACTTCACTCCTTTATTTCCCAACCCTTAACATTGTCTCTACATGTCGTTCACCTTACCTGGAATTCTCACTTCCTGACTATAAAACCTATCCCACCTGCTTCTCTCTCTCTCTGCATCTTACTCTCTTTCTACCTCTTTGCATATTTCTTACTGGCTACTGCACATTTCTCTTCACCTTACAATTCTCATCACCTCGCCTACCTTTATGCCTCCTCTCTATCTCTACTCCTTTCTCCAACTACTGCACACTTCTCATTCTAGCATTCTCTTTACCAGCGGCGGCTTCTCCCTTATGGCGGAGGAGAAATGCACCCCACCAGCAGCAGCTGCTGCAAAAATTGAAAAACAAAACGAAAATAAACTGTGTTTATTATTGTTTTATTTTTAAAGGGGCAGGGCCATGGTGGGGATGACAACCATGGAGGGGAGTGGTGTGCACTCTCCTCGGTGCGCATGTGAGTTTAGCCGACTGTCTCAGGCTGGCCAAACACACATGCGCACTGAGCTCTCTCCAACCCGGCACTGTGTTGCCAGGTTAGAGAGAGCAGGCACAGGCTCCCAGTCTGCCTGGGAGCGCCAAGTAAGGGAGTTCTGGCCAATTCTAACGTTGTTTTCATGCAGCGTTAGGATTGGCCGCAGGGCAGGCTGGGAGTGTGCCTGCCTGCAGTGCAGGGGAGAGGAGAGGAGAAGAGCGGCGGTGCCTAGGTAAGTTTTTTTATTTTTATTTTATATTGGTTTGTTTTGTACCCTTGCCACTTTGCACAGTCACGAGACAGAACTGCCATTTACCTCTCTGTTCTTCTAATGTCTTCCACTGCTTACCATTTCTCTTACTCAGAAAAAACAGAGGCCATTGTCCAAATCAAGAACACAAAGAAAGCAGAGAAGGACAATGCAAGGCAAGTGAACCAAGGAGAAAATGATTGGATTTCTGGCGGGGAATTTGACAAAATCCTCAAAGAAGTGCATTCATTTTCACTGAGAGTGTTGGAATGCCAGCTGTGAAGAGAGATTTACTTTTGAGTCCTGCTATATGGCAATTACAGCTATAATTTCAAGCATGTGTGAGGTAATAGAAGTGAGATTTCTCTTCGGCGCACAGACCACGCACAGACCACGCACCCAACCACCAAACAGACGCCCCCCAACACCACCCTCCGCGCCTGGACCCCGGTCAGCACCGAAGACACCATCCATACGATGAACACTATCCACTCCGGATCACCAACCGACCCATGCCCCCACCACGTCTTCAACAAGGCCGACTCCGTCATCGCACCCCATCTCCGGGACATCATCAATTGCTCCTTCAACACCGCCACCTACCCGGAGAGCTGGAAGCATGCCAAACTCAGCGCCCTCCTGAAGAAACCATCAGCAGACCCCACCGACCTCAAGAACTACCGCCCCATCTCGCTCCTCCCGTTTCCTGCCAAAGTCATCGAGAAGACCGTCAACAGACAGCTGGCTGCCTTCCTCGAGACTAATGGATCCCTCGACCACTCACAGTCCGGCTTCCGAGCCAACCACAGCACCGAGACCGCCCTCATCGCAGCCACTGACGACATCCGAGCCCTGCTCGACAATGGGGAAACAGCGGCCCTCATCCTCCTGGACCTCTCCGCAGCGTTCGACACGGTCTGCCACCGCACCCTAGTGCAGCACCTCAGCAACATCGGAATTCAAGAGAAGGCTCTAGAATGGATCATCTCGTTCCTCACCGGAAGAACCCAGAGAGTCCGCCTCCCCCGTTCAGATCCGAGGCCACCGAAGTCATCTGCGGCGTACCACAAGGATCTTCACTCAGCCCCACCCTCTTCAACGTCTACATGAGCCCCCTCGCAGCCATCGCACGCCATCACAACCTCAACATCATCTCCTACGCCGACGACACCCAGCTGATCCTCTCCCTCACCAACGACCCAGCCACCGCCAGAACCAACCTGCACGAAGGGATGAAAGACGTAGCCGAGTGGATGATGAACAGCCGCCTGAAACTAAACTCAGACAAGACGGAAGTCCTCATCCTTGGATCATCACCATCTGCCTGGGACGACTCCTGGTGGCCCCCTGCCCTGGGCAGCGCACCCAAACCAACGGACAACGCACGCAACCTGGGCTTCATCCTGGACTCCTCCCTCTCGATGACCAGACAAGTCAACGCCGTCTCTTCATCATGCTTCAACATCTTACGCATGCTCCGAAAGATCTTCCGATGGATCCCCACCGAAACCAGGAAGACGGTCACCCAGGCACTCGTCACCAGCCGACTGGACTACGGTAACACCCTCTACACCGGAACCACGGTCAAACTACAGAAAAGACTCCAACGCATCCAGAACGCCTCTGCACGCCTCATCCTTGACATCCCCCGACACAGCCACATCTCCGGACACCTGAGAGACTTGCACTGGCTCCCCGTCAGCAAGAGAATCACGTTCCGCCTCCTCACCCACGCACACAAGGCCCTCCACGACCTGGGCCCCAGGTACCTCAACAACCGCCTGACCTTCTACACTCCCACCCGCCAGCTACGATCGACCAGCCACGCCCTCGCCGCCGTGCCACGCATTAGAAAAGCCACCATGGGAGGAAGATCCTTCTCCTACCTGGCAGCCAAGACTTGGAACTCCCTCCCCATTCACCTCCGTCTGACCCACGACCACCTCTCCTTCAGGAAGCAACTCAAGACCTGGCTGTTTGAGCAGTAGCGGTCTCCCCTCCCCCCCAGCGCCTTGAGACCCTCCGGGTGAGTAGCGCGCTATACAAATTTTTTGATTGATTGATTGATTCACCAATAGTAGAGTAGGTTTGGTTTATTGTAAGATAAGCAGAACATCTAGAAGCCTCATCCTGTCAGCAAGACGTCCAAACCCAACTGCCTAAGAATGAATCTTCCTTGACCCTCTGCATTCTACATTCCAACAACTTTCTTGCTCACAAGCATGGGTAGCTCCCATAGTAACAGAACATCTCTTAGTAATAAATGATAACATAAGTAAATGGAGATTACCACATCACCTCCCTTCCATTCCAAACATTAAAATATTTAAATGAAATGACAACAAATGGACAGCTTCATAACTTATACAAACTCTTATACTGACACAAACAAATCATAAATAGTCTTGTACTCTTGTTGGCTTCTTTATCAGTCTTTTAGATCTCGAACACAAATTCTTAGCTGAATCAGAATCAACACAAAAACCCTTCTTAACCATCTCACTATCAGTGAGCGGGTGTAGCGGGTTCTCTTGTTTCTCCTGATTCACAACATTTCGCCACTCTATTTAAGTTCCATATCTTATGATCATTTGTTTTCACTGCATTTGTGAATAATTTTATCACTTCAAATGGTCCTATAAATTTAGTAGGTCCCTTCTCATGTCTGGGAGATTTTATCTTCACCCAATCACCAATTTTTATTCTTGTTTCCTTCACATTTTTGCATACATCATACCATTCTTTCTTCTGAACTTTCTTACTTTGTTCCTTGTTTCTCCATCCATCCACATCATTGATAAAAGGGTCAATGGTTTTCCTCTGAACTTTCTTACTTTGTTCTTTGCTTCTCCATCCATCCACATCACTGATAAAAGGGTCAATGGTCAACCGTTTTTCTTGTAGCCACCCAGGAGCCACTTCATGACATGGCAATCTTCCCCTAAACAGACAAAAGGGTGCCACTCCAGTGGAAGAGTGTGGAGTTAAGCGATATTCATGCACCTTTTTTTAAATTTCATTTTCCCACTTAACTCCTTGCGCCAGTAGTATACTCTCTTTAAGCACCTTAATAAAATGTTCCACTACACCATTCGACTCAGGATGATACAAGGCCGCCTTTTTGTGTTTAATACCTCTATCCTTCAAAAAGGATTCCATAACTTTTGATGTAAATTGGACCCCATTGTCAGTAAGGATTGAAGAAGGAAATCCTTCCCTCTCAAAAAGTTCTTCAAGAAAAGCAATCACGTCTCCAGAATCCACAGAACTCACAATCTTTATCTCAGGCCAACTGGAATACATATCGATAGATACCAAAACATAGCGATCTACTGATCCTAATCTCACCGGACCGAGAACATCTAACGCCACATCCATCCATGGTCCTAAGGCGTCCTCTCTCATCACCATGGGTTGAACCCTGCACTTTAAAACTTTATCTGATTGAGCACACATTTGACAATCTCTCACCTCTCTCTCCACCATAGTATCCATGGCAGGCCACCAATACGTAGCCCTTAATCTTTCTTTGGTTTTGGAAATACCCATGTGACTAGCGTGAGCATGTGCCACCAATTTCTTCCTCAAAGAATGGGGAGGAATTAGCTTACTACCTCTTACCAGGAGATGGTCAATGACCGCCAATTCATCTCTTACCTGCAAGAAAGGCACCAGAAGCTCTTCACAACTTTTCTTTACACCCCATCCACACATAGTCTTATCTATTGCTTTCCGAAGAACGTCATCTTTCAACAACTCTTCTTTCCATTCCGATTCCTGAATAACGGCGCTCATTATGAGACAAACTTTAACATCCTGTTCAAAATCATCACCTGCAAAATAATCGCCATCGGCTTCATCATTCTCAACTTCTACTCCCTTGGAAGAATACTGTAATGGGTTCTTTATCCCTGAAGCACATAAAAGGGATATTGGAATAAGATAACAGGCGCAGAAGGTAGGTTTTAGTTATTTTATTCGTGTTTTGGTTCTTAAGGATGGCTTTTTATCCCTTGTTTTGTTCACACGGATAACGCACTTGCAATCCAGAAATAATTTAAAAAAAAAGTTCCCCCTTGTTTTTTCTCTTTCAGGGTTTTGGTGGTAGTCCGTGAGTAACGCGGTCCAGCCTTGGGAAGGTCTCCGGTCCTCCTCTTCGTCAGGGGCCCGGCTCTCCAAAGAAAATAGAAAGGAGGATAACAAAACAGGTAAGTGGGATATATATATAAAGTAAGTATATAGGGTTAGTAGGGCGGTGAGGGGGGGGGGGGGATAGGCATAAGTGAAGGGAAGTAAGGGTTTAACTGCCCGTTGGTTTGTGATTCCCCCCTATGGGTGTTCTCAGACCTTCTCCTCCTTGTAGAAATCCTCTGGTGGGTGGTTTTTGTGGGGTTAGGTTTTATTTTAGGGGCCTTTGTTATATGGCCTCCCCTTCCCGGCAGGACCTCCCTTCCTTTCCCTTGGCTCCCCTTTTCCCTAACAACCACCCTCTAGCAAACCCCCAGTTGCGGTACGAACGTACCTGAGGTGACCACGCCCCTCCTGGGACGTGGCCGGCACTTTGGCAGCCTCCCGGCTTCTCTCCGACGGGGGCGGGAGAGCCCCGGGGCTCTCCTCTCTCTCTCGGGGTCTTGGTTCCTTCGGCGGCTTCCTTCTTCTCTGTCGTCTCCTTCTCCTCCGGTCGCGCACGTCGAGACACCACTTCCGTCTCCTCTCTCTCTTCGTCCTCTTTTGGTCCGTCTTTTCTTTCGGTTGTCGTCCAGACGCCGAAGGCGTCTGACGTCACAGGCTCGCGTCCGTTCCGCACAATGTCCTGGAAACCGGCGTCCGGAGACGTCCGGTTACACATCCCCTCCCTTGAATGGGGCTGTTCGAGCCCCAAAGGTCCCGGGAACCGGGATAAATAGTCAGCCTGTCCCATAAGATCACCAGGGAGATGGCAAACCTGGAAGGAGAAAGGTTGAAGCTCCATAAACCATCTCAATATGCGACTGTTAGTATCTTTATACCTCGATAGCCAGGTGAGGGGAGCGTGGTCCGTATATAATAGAAAGGATCTTCCCAGGAGGTAATATTGGAGGCTCTCAAGTGCCCACTTGATGGCGAGACATTCACGCTCAATAATGGGATAGTTTCGCTCCCTGGGAAACAGTTTACGGCTAATAAAGACCACGGGGTGACTAATACCTTTCCCATCTTTCTGAAAAAGCACGGCCCCCAGACCCACGTCTGAGGCATCCGTTTGGAGGTGAAAGGGGACAGTGAAGTCAGGACATTTTAAAATCGGTTGGGTAGTGAGGTATCTTTGGAGGGTACGGTAACTATGGGATTGTACGGGGTTTAAATTCGTGATATTTTTTTTCTGTCCTTTCCTCAGGAGATCGGTTAGGGGAGCGGCCACGGTGGAATAATGGGGTATAAATCTTCGGTAGTAGCCTACTAAGCCTAAGAATGAGCGGACCTCCTTTTTCGTTGTGGGTGCCTCTATCCGTAGGATGGCTTCAACTTTACTCATTTGTGGTCTAAGTATACCTTTCCCTATATGATATCCTAGATAAGAGATCTCATTGAACGCCAATCGGCTTTTGGAGGCATTGGCTGTTAACCCAGCCCCTCGTAACGCTGTAAAGATTTTGGTTAAATGTGTCAAGTGGTCCTCCCAAGTCTCGCTGTGGACAACGATATCATCCAGATACGCGGCAGCGTATCTGGTATGAGGTCGTAGAATGGTGTCGATGAGACGTTGGAAGGTGGCGGGTGCCCCATGTAACCCGAAAGGGAGAACCTTAAAATGGTATAACCCAGAGGGGGTAGAGAAGGCCGTTTTCTCTTTATCTTCTGGCGTCAAAGGAATCTGCCAATAGCCTTTGGTCAAGTCGAGTGTAGACATGTACCTAGCTTTTCCCAACTTCTCTAAGAGTTCGTCTACCCTTGGAAGGGGATAGGTATCAAACTGGGATATAGAATTGACTTGTCTAAAGTCAATACAGAAACGTATGGACCCATCTGGTTTTGGCACTAATACCACCGGGGAACACCAGGGACTCTGGGAAGGCTCTATAACGCCTAGGTCTAACATCTTTTCTATTTCGTTTTCTACCAGGATCTTTCTAGCTTCTGGGATACGATATGGTCGTAAGCGTATGACCTTGCCAGGTGGGGTTATGATTTGATGATGTACCAGCTTGGTCTTGCCTGGTATCGAGGAGAACACATGGGCATGAACATGGAGGAGCTGATTTAATTGCTCACTCTGTTGGATCGAGATTTCGCTATTTATGGGAGGCACCTCGTTTCCGCTAGGATGCTCAGTGGGACACCACCCTATCTCTAACTCCTTAACGGTGTTAACTAGGCATCCCCTGGTTGGTTCTCCCTGTGGCTCTTCCCACTTTTTCAATAGATTGACATGAAAGATCTGGGACCGGTTGGAACTATCTGTGAGCTGGATCTTATAGGTCACGGGGGTTATTACCCCTATCACTTCATAAGGTCCCTGCCACTTTGCCAGCAACTTGTTGTCTGAGCTAGGGAGAAGCACTAACACCTTATCACCTATGGTAAAGGTCCTTAATTGGGTATTCCTGTCGTAATATCTTTTCTGCTTTTCTTGAGCCTTTTCCATATGCTCCCTTACATTTTCCCACACATTTTGGATGTTGGTTTTTAACTCCTGGGTATATTCTAAGAGGGATTTTTCTCCGTCCTCCTCCTCCCACAACTCGGCAGCCATATCTAACAAGGTCCTGGGCTGTCGTCCGAACAATAATTCAAATGGACTATGGCCCGTGGAAGCTTGTTCATGGGTCCTGATAGCGTATAACACTAAGGGGAGTTTTCTATCCCAGTCCTTACCTGTCTCTGAAATAGATTTCTTTAGTAGAGTTTTCAGAGTGCGGTTATACCTTTCTACCAAACCATCCGTTTGAGGATGATAAACCGCTGTCCGTAACTGTTTGATCCCCAGAAGTTGACATATTTGTGACATCAAGTTGGACATGAACTGGGTACCTTGGTCTGTTAAAATTTCTCGGGGAAAGCCTATTCGGGAGAAGAACCCTATCATTGCATGAGCTACGCTCTTGGAGTTAATACTGCTGAGTGGGATGGCTTCTGGATATCTGGTGGCATAATCCACTAATACCAGTATATAACGGTATCCTCTAGAAGAAGGTAGGAGAGGACCTACAATGTCCATTCCTATTCTTGAAAAAGGGATGTCTATAATGGGCAACGGTTGTAAGGGGGCTCTTCTTTTGGGACCAGGATCAATCATTTGGCATTTGGGACATTGCTGACAAAACCTCCTAATCTGTGAAAAGACCCCCGGCCAGTAAAACTTCCTCAACAGATATTCTTCCGTTTTTTCCCTGCCATAGTGACCCCCCCCTGGCTGGCTATGGGCTAGGTGTAGGACTTGGGGTCTATAAGGTTCGGGGACTAATAGCTGCTTCTTTTCTTCTCGGTTATTACCAGTGACACGGTACAACAGGTTTCTGATTATGGTAAAAGAGGGGCTTTTGTCTTGGGGTTCCCGGGGTCGGGCATTTTTCCAGGCATGGATCAAACTCGGATCTTCCCTTTGACAACTACGGAATGGGGGAAGGTCAGTAAGAGTAAGGACCTTTGTAATTACCCTATCTGGACTCATGTTTCCTTGGGCAAAGACTCTTCGGGTTTCTCTCTTTTCTTTTCGGGAGGGTCGGTATTTAAGCACCGGTGGTGTTATTGGTGTACTAGAAAAAGGAGCTCTTTTCCACCACGTGCTCATGTTTTCAGAGTCTTTTGTACTGTCAAGAAGTTCCGAAAAGTCAGGGAAGTCGGTTCCTATGATAGCTTCTTCGACTAATCGTTCCACCACCCCCATCCTGATGGGGACTTCTTTTCCATCCCAGGACAAAGTTGTCCAGATTAGGGGGTATTCTCTTGTATCTCCATGAATACAACATATGGATACTGTAAGCCCTGAAGCAAAAAGGGGTTTTTCCAATAAATCAGCACGAATTACAGATTGGCTGCACCCTGAGTCGATGAGCGCTACTGTGGTTCTTCCATTGATAACAAGTCTCTTCTTGTATCGGGTTTCCTTTCCCCCTGTATAGAAGACTCTCCCCCTGGTGACTCCTATTTCCATCGGCTCTGACTTTTCTGACTTCAGTGGGAAAACCCGGGCGATATGTCCCCACTCTCCACAGCTAAAACACTGTGGTTGTTGCATATAGGGTCTTTCTGGACCTCGTAATTTTCCCGGATCCTCGGTTGGTTTTCGCCCTAGGGATGGGGAGGGTCCGAGGTTCTGTCGGAGGGGGTTAAGTGTTGGCCGTACGGGAGGGATTTTGAACTCGAGGGAGCGGTGAAAGGCACAGGCTAATTCAATAGTGGTGTTAGTGTCTGGACTTGGGTGTTGCTTGATCCAATTACGGGTATTGGTAGGTAGAGCATCTAGATATTGTTCTAGGAGAACAACCTCAATGATATCCTCCCTATTGGTCCCAATGGGACCTAGCCACTTGAGTCCTAAGTCCTTAATTCGAAAATATAGGGCCCGGGGATTCTCGGAGGGTCCCCACTTGGCTTTCCTAAACCGGACCCTATAATGTTCTGTATCAAACCCCACCCGCTCCAGGATACTCTTCTTAATATCCTGATAGGGTGTCGTTCCGCCGGGGTTTACCGCTTGATAAGCCGCTTGGAGAGTTCCTGTCAATAACGGGGCGATGTATTGGCCCCACCTATCCGGGGGCCAGGTGGCGGAAGTAGCAACCCGCTCGAAATTCGTGAAAAAGGCATCCGGGTCTTCGCCTTCCTGATATCGCTGCAGGACCGAACTGGGTACGTTCGGATGTACCCGGGTAGTGGCAATAGTGTCCGTGAGGTTTTTGATTGCAGTCTCATGGACCAACTGATTGTTGGCCATGATAGTGGCCTGACTTTTCAGAGCGCTTTGTAGGGCCTCCCTTTCCACTTTAGCCTCCTTCTGCTGCTCTTCCCATACTACTTGCAGATGCCTCTGCCCTGCGGCTAGCTGCTGCATCATCTCCGATAGGCTGGGTGTGCCCTCCATCGTCTTTGGTTACCTGTAGTTATTCCAATATCCCACTTCTGACACCACTGTAATGGGTTCTTTATCCCTGAAGCACATAAAAGGGATATTGGAATAAGATAACAGGCGCAGAAGGTAGGTTTTAGTTATTTTATTCGTGTTTTGGTTCTTAAGGATGGCTTTTTATCCCTTGTTTTGTTCACACGGATAACGCACTTGCAATCCAGAAATAATTTTTAAAAAAAGTTCCCCCTTGTTTTTTCTCTTTCAGGGTTTTGGTGGTAGTCCGTGAGTAACGCGGTCCAGCCTTGGGAAGGTCTCCGGTCCTCCTCTTCGTCAGGGGCCCGGCTCTCCAAAGAAAATAGAAAGGAGGATAACAAAACAGGTAAGTGGGATATATATATAAAGTAAGTATATAGGGTTAGTAGGGCGGTGAGGGGGGGGGATAGGCATAAGTGAAGGGAAGTAAGGGTTTAACTGCCCGTTGGTTTGTGATTCCCCCCTATGGGTGTTCTCAGACCTTCTCCTCCTTGTAGAAATCCTCTGGTGGGTGGTTTTTGTGGGGTTAGGTTTTATTTTAGGGGCCTTTGTTATATGGCCTCCCCTTCCCGGCAGGACCTCCCTTCCTTTCCCTTGGCTCCCCTTTTCCCTAACAACCACCCTCTAGCAAACCCCCAGTTGCGGTACGAACGTACCTGAGGTGACCACGCCCCTCCTGGGACGTGGCCGGCACTTTGGCAGCCTCCCGGCTTCTCTCCGACGGGGGCGGGAGAGCCCCGGGGCTCTCCTCTCTCTCTCGGGGTCTTGGTTCCTTCGGCGGCTTCCTTCTTCTCTGTCGTCTCCTTCTCCTCCGGTCGCGCACGTCGAGACACCACTTCCGTCTCCTCTCTCTCTTCGTCCTCTTTTGGTCCGTCTTTTCTTTCGGTTGTCGTCCAGACGCCGAAGGCGTCTGACGTCACAGGCTCGCGTCCGTTCCGCACAATGTCCTGGAAACCGGCGTCCGGAGACGTCCGGTTACAAATACACCTCGCAAAGTCTAGAAAGACATTCAGCTTGCACATTCAACACTCCTGGTATATAAGATATAGTATACTCAAATTCCTGTAAGGCTACAACCCACTTACGAATTCTGTGAGAAACCAAGTCAATTCCCTTGTTCTTGAACACTTCTTTCAATGGGTTAGGATCTGTGATAATTTCAAAGTTACGACCCCATAAAAACTTTCTCAATTTCCTAACTGCCCAGTAAACACTTAGCACCTCTTTTTCAATCACAGAATAATTGCATTCCGCTCCCTTCAAGCTTCTTGACAAAAATAGAATAGTCCTATTCACCCATTTGGCTCTCTGCATAAGAACTGCACCAATACCCTTGGAACTGGCATCACAGATCAACATAATCTCATCTTTGGCATCAAAACTGCCCAGGTCAGCTGCACCTCGTAAACTACACTTTACATCATGAAATTAATTTGTACACTGATCACACCATAAAAATTCAACATCTTTCTTCAAAAGACCTCTCATGCACCTTGTTATCTCTGCAAATTTTGGAACAAATTTGTTATAGAATTCCGCCATACCAAGAAATTTTACCAGCTCCTCCATGCTTTCCGGAACTGGCATATTGGTGGTTGTGTCAACTAAAGCTGTAATAGGACGAATCCCTTTTTTTGAGATTTCATGACCCAAATATTCAATAGTCGGAGTATTAAACGTGCATTTCCCAGATTTTAGAGGTAGACCTGAGTCTCTTAGTCTGCGTAAAACCTTTTCTAACTTCTCATTACGTTCAGTCAAGTCAGCTCCATATATTAAAATATCATCTTGGTAAATTTTAATACCTTCCACCCCTGCTCTTTGAAAAAAAATGGATGTCGCTGAGATTAGACCAAAGGGCATCCTGAGAAATTTGAAGGTGCCAAAAGGAGTAATAAAGGTTGTGAGATCCTGGGATGACAGATGTAATTTTATCTGATGATACGCTGATGAAAGATCAAGTGTTGAGAAATGCTTGCCACCATTAAGAGTACACAACATTTCATTAATGTTGAGCAGGGGAGGATGATCTACTATCACAGCTTTATTCAATTCTCTGAGGTCCACACATAGTCTTGCCTCTCCATTGGCCTTCTTTGCCATAACTACCGGGGCCACCCACTCTGATGCTTCAATGTCTTCAATTATTCCACTAGAAAGTAATTTGTCAATCTCCTCCTTCATTTTTTGTTTGACAGTGAAAGGAACAGTTCTCAACTTAGCAACTTTGGGTTGAACCCCAGGCTTTAATCTAATGTCAAGTAGATAATCGTTTAGACAACCTATTTTCTTATTGAAAACTTCGGGGAATTTAATTATCCATCTTTTCCCCGATTCTTCCACCTGATTAACAAAAGCAACATCTTTCAAGATTACTGAAGGAACTTCATTTGGATCCATATAGACACGGAAATCACGCTAATGAAACCAGCTGATCAAAGATTCACCTTTTAGGGACACATACACTTATACCGGAATAATACATTCCTTAAACTCAATAGTACCCCAAAAGTACCAAGGTAATTTGATTGGTTCCCTACCATATCCCTTGGGTCTGATATCAGGCTTCAACAACTTAAGTTTACCTTTTAAGTGCTGATCATACAAACTTTTTGGAACAAGAGTTATTTTCGCTCCAGAGTCAAACAAAATTTTAACAGCCTCACCATTCACTAAAATCGTTTCTACGGGACCACTCAAACATCCACTTCTATTTTGTAAAATATCTATCTCATTTACGAAATCCACCTCATCACTTATATCTTCACACTCCACCTCTCTCACTTTCTTAGTATTCATTTTTGTCCTACAACATTTAGCTAAATATCCTTTCCTACCACAGTTTTTGCAAATTACTTTCCATCCTGGACACTCCTTATTATTAGCCATGTGTCCCACATTGCCACACCTGAAACACTTCCCCAGAAAAAATGTAATCCCTTTAGCATCATTCTTTCCTTAAAATATTTGACTTCTGTATTATAATTTTGTACCGTTTTGACGGAAACACCTTCCTCTACATCATGGTCAGCTGTTACCATTTTATGGTTCTTCAAAACCTCAACACAATTCTTAGAGTATTCACACGTTTTTGCAACAGTAAGTACTTCATCCAACAATGGGTTGTCCTTTTGCCACATGTTCTCTTTAGCCTTTTCTAATGAGCATCCCAACATGAATTGGTCTCTTAAGCGTTCTTCATATGAAACTCCAAAAGCACAGGTAGCGGCAAAGACCTCGTAATGCAGTGATGTATTACTCTATTGTTTCACCTTGTCGCTGCATTCTTTTCCCAAATGGATAGCGCTCCAAAATTGTGCAAAATTTAGGCAAATAATGCAAATCCAGTTTTTTATACATATTTCGTATTCATTGAGGCCGGCAGCGTCATTGGCTGACAAATCAGGTACGTTTTCATATATCTCTGGCCCTTCAGTACCTAGACAGTGCATTAGTAAAGACGTCTTGCTTTCCGCACTGAGAGAGGTACCGCAGACCTTGGCATAATTAGTAAATACCTTTTTCCACTTTTGCCATTTGATAGAAGGTTCACCGGGAGATACTAAAAAGATGGAGCCGCCGGCACATTCTGCATGTTGATATTGAATATTACCCAAGGTAATTCACTCTAAATAAATTTAGATACACTAAAACACGTCCTAATACACAACAATATGAGGGAGAGAACCTAATGGGTTTTAGTATGCTATCTATGTATATATATATATATATTTTTTTTACCTAACCGTGGTGCATTCAAGTCAATAAAAATTACAGTTTATAATTCATGAGTCTTGATGCACTCAAAGGTGTGCACATCACTGTGGTGCACTGACGTCGAAGATCAAAGGTATACTCAACGGTGTGCACATCACCATGGTGCACTGACGTGAAAGATCAAAGGTGTGCACATCACCATGGTGTACACATTTTGTGTAGAGTAAAATTTTAGTGCAGCTGTAAATTTGACCAAGTTATGTTGTAGTATGTTTGCACTGTCTTTTCTTCTAGACGCGATAGCGTCTTTCCGTCGTCACGGAAACTTGCCAAAAGAAGCGTCTCCTGCTCAGCAAGCAATGTTCTATGGACGCATTTGCGTTCGCAGCTTTATGTCCTTTGTCACTATGGAAACTGCAAAGATGCGCTTTTGCACGTGCGATTCAGCAACGTGCTGTGACGTCACCATAGAGATGCAGGGAACGCTCTTCACATTCTTCGTGTCCCGTGCCCGTAGCAGCTGAGCCGAATTAAATATGACGTGCATGCTTGATTTCGCCTGCCGCTTGAACGTGTAAAATCTTTTCCCGTTTCAGTCCTCCCAACGCACAAATAAACTAAGTCTCGATGAAACCACGAGTGAGTGACTTGCCTGATCCAGCAGACTTGCCTGATGTCCACCGCCTTTAATGTTGAACCAAATCTGGAGAAAGAAGTCGGGAATGGCATAAAACACAGCACACAGTTGAGGATTCCATTTCTTAAGACCCTCGTCACCAAAATTAGGTAATAGAAGTGAGATTTCTTCACCAATAGTAGAGTAGGTTTGGTTTATTGTAAGATAAGCAGAACATCTAGAAGCCTTGTCCTGTCAGCAAGACGTCCAAACTCAACTGCTTAAGAAAGATTCTTCCTTGACCCTCTGCATTCTACATTCCAAGAACAGTCTTGCTCACAAGCATGAGCAGCTCCCATAAAAACAGAACACCTCTAAGTATGAAATGATAACATAAGTAAATGGAGATTACCACAATGTGTATCTTAATTTTAAATCATGGGGTCTAAAAAAACTAAAATGGGTAAATTCAAAGTTTGCTGGTACTTGGAGCCCCACAATTGTTGAGAACATGACTCTTGGAAGGACTCATGGAACTGTTTCTGAGCGTGTGTTGTCTGGTCTTCACAGACTTGGTCTGCCAGAGGTAAGAGCAGCCCTTCCAGTAGCCACAGCTCCACTGGCACAGATAGTGCCTAGAAGTTGTGTCTTCCAGAACGGGCCCCAATGAGGAAAAAGCCGACAAGGCAAAAACATCTCCATAAAACTGATGGAGAGGGCTCCAGATCTTGCTAGATGGCTGAATTACAGAGGATGTCAGCTGGTGATTTGAAGCTGAGTAATACGTCTAGGAGAGTAACACCCAGAACTCCAAAGAGGTCCAAACAGGCAGAGCAGGAATGGAGACACTTGGACACCAGACAGCAAGCAAGAGTATGAAAGAAATGAAAATAGAGAAAAAAAATGGCATGAGAATAGGAGGAAACATCAAAACTGATCTATGAGCAAGGACCACAACATTAACACTACACGAAGCGTTGAGATGCAAGTAGTAAAAGGATTGTTCACCCTTTTACAAGTCAGGAACAGGAGATGAGGTCAGAAACAACTGCCCTCCATCTTGTATTGAGAAGGCTGCCTCTGAGCCTTGACAGGTGGCAGGTGGGTTGAGAAACAGGTTAATTCCCAGAAGCCCTCACTAAAGAAGCTTAGGAGCGGGAAAGGCCAGGCTGTTGGAGACAATGCACGTCTCACAAACAAAATGCCCCACAGAGATGATTGTCAGCAGGGAAGACTGCATTGGCTGGTGAGCCACCAAGAAGTAGTCTGTTCAGCGAACGTGGCAGCCCACCAGCACTATAAAAGGTCTCCCAGCACTTGTAGTGCAGGAGGAGCTGCATATCTTATATGCCTGAGACACAATCCATAGAGGATGGTTGGAGAGGCGATGGCTGCCACAGCGGTGCAACAATAATTTGTCTTTCTCCAACTAATCCTTAAGATTCCCTGCTGTATCTGCACAAACCTGAGCACTTCTATCTGGTGGAAGATTTTTGTTTCATGGATGTTACTGTGGAGTCTAGCCAATGGAAATGTGCCTTAGTGATATGTCAAGCCGGTAGTTTGTGCTTCACTTAAATGTCCTTTTTTTCTCCTGTGTGTTAACATCATTGTCTGGATAAAAGCAGTCTGTTGCAATTATATATAATGGATCTTTGTTATCGTGCTAATGTCAGGTCTTTTTCTTGTCCGGTAAGCTGGTAGGCAGATCATCACATTCGTAGGGAACTATCCTGGTGGTTGTCTGAGAGGTTCTCTCTGTTGACCTGCAAGTTGTTATTCTCATTGTGATTTGTGATCTGGAAATAATGATGGTATAAATCTTTCAAGGAATGCCTCTGTTTGGGATGTTTTTGTCCCTTTTGCCAAACCCAATGATCATAAATTTTTCCACCTCGAACAGACTCTAAAGTCTACTAGTTTTCCTCGTGCTTTTTGGTGAGTTGCTTCAGCTCCTTGGTCCCCACCAGATTTGTTAGTGATGTGTCTTCCTTGTCTGGAATACACAGTTCCACATCGGCGGTGCACTTACAAATGTTATCCATGTAGTCTAATGGTTATGTCCATGGAGTGTATTTTTGGTGTGATCTGTTTTTTTCCATGTCTGACAAGTTGATTCAGTTCCATTCTAGAAGGAGTTTGTTGCTCTCTCTCATGCCCCTGTGTAGCTCATGTAGCTCCTGGTGAAGTTCCTGCCATTCATGGTACCAAAAGCGTTGTGCTAATACACCAGTTTACACCTTGCAGTATTCATTCTGCTTTTGTATTGCCTCTTGAGGTTAAGCAATTCTCACTGAACCATTGCAGTTTCTTAAGTTCTCCCAAAAGCACCTCTGGGATTCTTATTTTATTCTTCTCTTTTGCTCTATTTTAATAATAATTCTATAATAATTATTTTTTTGTTTTCCTCCTTCTGCCCATACCTCAGCGTACTTGGACCAGAAGCCTCATGATCTTTACCACCTTTCCAATTTCAGGATCCTCTTTGGGCAGCCCAGCATAGGCAGAGATTACACCCACGTCCTTGGTGAGCCACTCACCATTCCACACCCCTCCCCCACCTCCACGTTCTACAAGACTGAATCTCAGCTCCTGTGCAGCAAAGCATTCTCTCTTCCAGCGATCTTCGCTAATCACCTCTGCATGGGCCACCACGTTGAGAGGACGGAAGTGCCCCTCGCCCACTGTGCTGCTCTCCCTTAGCTTCATCAATGGCTGACTGTCCCAACATAAGGCCTCAGGTCTGGTTCCATCCAAAGTCCTTGTGTCTCCGAAGGGCAATGAGAGCACTGGGTCTAGACCGCTACTTGTTTCTCTGGTTTCCACGGACACCAAGACCTTCTCTTGTTGGGGGGTGGGAGGTGCATCTTTCCTCAGGCCTCGGCTCTGTACAACTTCAATTTTTGCTGAGCAGCTCTCTTTGCCTCAACTCATTACATTTATTCGACTAGGTATTGCATCTCTTTGCTGATCAAAATGTTATTGTTTGGAGGCTATTTCGGTCGTTTTAGGGTTGCTATTAATAACTACTTGGCAGAGCAAGTGGTCAGTGGGTTTGCTCAGGTAGCTATCTCGACTCCTCCCCAGATGTCACCAAATTCAACAGAAAACGTGGTCACTTTGCAAAGTTTGTGAAAATCATTATTTTTGTGACGGAATATGCCTCGCATATTCTTATTTAACACTGAAAAATTGCTTCTGAATAAGGAAAACTTCGCAGAAAACAGTCTGTGTTCTTCTCCACCATAATGTCAATATGTAAAAGAAATTCCGCAAAAGGTGAAGTTGCAGAGAGAATTTTGACATATATTTGTCGTTCTGCAAAGAAAAGCTCGCCAAAATGTACCTTTGCAGAGAAAAAGGCTTCATACATTTTCCAGCTTGTCTGGGTTCAGTTAGAGCACTATGAATTGAAAATTATCTTACGGGCCCAGAAAACGTTTGCAAGAGTGAAGTGAAGGTAAACCAGGAAGGTCTACAAGTTTTACCAAGGACAAAAATGATGAACCTCGCCACAACAAAAACTCATAACACCCCAGGAACAAACTCTTTCTTCACTAAGTAAGGGTTTTTGAGGAGCATAAAATGAGATTTTCCGCCATTGCCAAGCACATTTTGTTGTAGGGCAGGTTCTTTTGTAGATGTTCAGCTTCAGATGTGTTAATACATATGTGTTCTTAGCTAAAAAGCGATTCCAACGAGGAACAAGAATCTGAAATGGATATTAGAGATATAGAATCAGACGGGAAGAGAGAGGAACTCCCAGGACTAACTCCAGACCCAATTGGCTAACCAGCTACAAAGAAACAGTGGTATCAACGGTGCCAAAAAACTGGGTCAAATAGCAGCAGGGAAGTTCAGGGAGGGATTTGGAGGTTCACACTTAGAGTTGAGGTTGCACACATGTTGGGAGGGAGAGAGGGATGGCAGACCTGTCCACCGTTGGGAAAGTGGGTAGTTTTGAGCTCACGCATAGGGAAGGTTGGGTGGGAGGAGGAGGGACCTAAGAGGGGTGTGTTACAGGGTGATGCTTTAGGCACTGCATACAGAATCAACATGGTAAAAGAAGAGAGACCAGGAAAACCCAAATTACCCTGGGACAATACCCAATTCCACATGCCTTAAGTGAGGAGACACTGGATATATATGGCGGTTCAATCAAAGATTCTGTTGTGGAACGTGAATGGGTTGGGATGCAAGATTAAAAGGGGAATAGTGGCACACAATCTCTGTTGGCACTCCCCTGATGTAGCACTCTTGCAAGAAACCCATCTCTTGGGAAGCAATTGCAAATGTCTCCAGAGGTATTGATACAGCTTGTTAGCGTATGCAGAATACACAGAGGTGGGGGTGGTCAAGTGTGGTGGTGATCCTAGCCAAAGAATACCCGCCATTTTAGGTGGAAAACAGGTGGGTAGACTCAGACTGTCTCTACTTCACAGTACAGAGATCTTGGAACAGGAAGATGTTCTTGCTGGTCAAGATCTATGCACCAGCCAGGTTACAGCGAGGTGTCCTTGATAAGATGGGCCCTCCACTACTAAATCCAAAGGCAGACCTGCACATCATATGGGGAGATTTTAACAAGGTGAGGGGCAGGACTATGGATATAACAGGGGTGCGGGACCTGCCGCAGAGAGGGCCCAAAGACCTGGAGCTATTCACAAGAGTCATAGGCTTGGTCGATATGTGGCGGGCTAGAAATCTTTGGATCCACCGTACTCATTCCTGTTGGGTGCACGTGTCACTCTCGAGATTCAACTACGTGTTTCTCCAAATGGAAAAAAATTCATGGGTGCAGGAGGCAGTTTACTTGGCATAAGGCATTTCCGATCACCCACCACTGCAGGTCACAGTAGGTACACAGAGCCAAAAGGGGTCTAACGCTTGGAGATTAGGTGCATGGGCACTGCAAAGTAGGGGAAGGTCTGGGCCTTGTGGGATGGGTCCAAGTTATATTTTGAAGAAAATGAGGAAACAGTGAACTCCAAAGCCACACTTTTGGAGGCATACAAAACTGTGCTTTGTGACAAGGCCCAAAATGTGGTGGCCCTCAAGAAGAAAAAGAAGCAATGGAAGGAGCAGGAGTTAGAGAAAAAGTTCCTCGAACCGGAGGGGGAGTGGACACAAACAGGAGACCCCAGGAATACTTTTAACTACGGGCAACAAGGGAACAGTAAGTTAATCTCACACAAAATACAGCATATAATCAGTATCTCTCGACACATCTGAAGCTATACGAAACCGGGGATAAGGCAGGGCACCTCCTGCCATGGATGGGCAGGAGAGAAGAAGGAGCAAGATGGATTGTGGATCTGCGTACAAATGAGGGTGTTGGTCCGCGCTGATAAAGAAATAGCAGGGACATTCACTCAACACTATAAATGGTTATATGCAGCAAGGCGTGACAGAACCAACTTTGACATTGAAACATTCCTAGAGGAAGTCCCATTACCAGTATTGAGACAGATGACAGAGAGGCACTAGAGGATGACCTTTCAGTTGAAGAAATAGGGGATGCCCTGGAAGTGATGACTTCAAGTAAGGTGCTGGGTGCCAATGGCCTCCCAGTGGAACTATTTAAACGATTGGCCCCGCTCCTCAAACCACAACCCTCGAATATGTATCATGCAGCCAGGAAGGAAGGTCATTACCCATCTGACTTGGATCACGTAATTGTAGTGGTGATCCCCAAGCCAGGTAAACCCAGGAATCAATGTACCTCAAAAAAACTGATCCCTCTCTTAAATACAGAGAGTAATGCACTGGCCAAGATGCTGGCCACCAGGATAGCCAGAGTATTCACTAACCAGGTACATGATGACCAAATGGGATTCATGTGAGGACGAGCTACCCGTCTCAATCTCAGATGGCTTCAGATGTGGCTGGACTTATTGAAAGGGATCCGAGAGCCTGGAGCAATTCTTTCTTTAGATGAAAAGGCTTTCAACTCCTTACATTGGACTTATCTCCATTTGGTATTGAGACACTTTGGGCTCAAGTTTTGCTAATGGGTTGCCCTGCTCTATGAGGCCTCTACAACAGCTGTGAGGGTGAATGAGGTGACATCTGAAGAGTTAAAATTGGACAGGGATATGGGGTAGCGGTGCCTGCTTTACCCGCTATTGTTTGCGCTGTGCTTGGAAACACTAGTGAGCTGGGTGCAATGTAGGGCAGGTGTATCTGGGTTCCAGGAGGTGAAAGGGGAATCTGAGAAAATCTTGCTATACGCAGATGACATACTACTCTATTCTATTAATCTGGTGATGGCGATCCCAGCAGCATCCTAAAAGAGTTTACAGTGCATGCAAATAGGTGGTTATGCTGTCATTAATGGTCATGGGAAGAGCCTCTTTAGATAAAATTAATAACTTACCTAAATTACTGTATGTTCCGTAAAATACCCCATTTGGGACAGTGGAAGTCTATTTCACTAAGCTTGATAGCACTCTGAGATGGTTCCTCTGGAATGACAGTGTCCCAAGGATAGGTTTAATTACCTTACACAGATCCCGTAACAATGGGGGAATCACCTTGCCGGATCTCAGGACCTACTACAGGAGACACGACTATACATTATTAATGAATGTAGTTTCACCCCCACAGCGATTGAGCGATATGAGTCAAAAGGGCACAGATAGATCTGGCCACATATGTCCATTATATTTATGGTAGAAAGGAGAGGAAATACCTACCCACACCGACAAAAGTGATCTTGAACATGTGGGATGGTTCCCCTAGAGCAATAGGTTGGTTGGGAAAGCTCACGTTGGCCAACCTGTTATGGAAGGGTATGACTGTCAAAGAAGTGATTAAGCTAACAGGCTTTAAAAAGTGGGAACTGGTGGGTAGGGTCCCTTAGAGACATCCTTCACCAGGGGGAATCAAAATCCTTTTTAAAGTTTACAACAATTAGCCCCATCCAAAGATACAAATATCTGCAACTAACACATGCTCTCCGGAACAAGCAGTTTAACTGGTCAGATACCCAGGAATACCTCCACCCCCTCCCCCTAGAAAACTGGTCATTACAGGGTGAAATAGCCCAGAAGGCGTTGTCACAACTTTATAGTATCTTGATAAATCACACCCCGGCATCGAGCGGATATCGAGGAAATGGATAATATAGATTGGGAGGCAGCCCTCATGCTCCCAAGGAGGTAGCCATTAAGGCCCAACTAAGATTAGTACAGTTGAAAATACTTCCCCAGATCTACTGCAACCATAGCAAATTATTCAGAATGGGTAGGGCATATATTACCATATACCTAAGGTGTGTTTTCAATGAGGGAACATTGCTACATTCTGTATGGGGTGCCCCAAAACTGATGTGTACTGGAGGGAAGTGATACATGAGCTAGAGGTTGCTATGGGCTTGAAGATCCCAAGAACAACCCAATTGATACTCTTACAGATTCCAAATGGTATGGACATTCCGCACCAACTTCTGGGATTCTGCATGCTAGGGTTTATGGTGGCAAAGAGAGACGTGTTTTTTGCCAGAAACCCTGAATGTGTAATGGAACTGAAAATATGTGGCTGTATATATTTTACATGTACATTCAATGATTTCAAATACAATTGGTAATGCATAATTTGGTTGTACCATCATGCGTTACAGGAGTGACATAATAATGTAATCAACAGTACATATATCATCTGTTTCAACGTTTGTAATGTAAAGTGGAGCATCTACATTGTATTACTGAAGGTGCATTTACAGTAGAAGACTAGAAGTTTATATATGTGTGTGTGTGTTCTAATGTTTGATTTTAACATACTGGAAGGTAGTACTCATGCACATTTATACTCATGTACTCTCATTATGTAATATGATGTAACTGCATATAATTGTGTTTCCTTTATAATGGTTATTTCCATTTATAAATGTAAGGTGCACTTATAACCAAGTATATTGAATGTGCATTGAGTACCTTATTAAGTTACCATAACTAAAGGCCTGAAACATTTGATTTCTTGTGTTTAACCTTCAGCATGGAGTTTTGCTCATGTTGCAATAATCTTTCTTTGCAGATGTATTTGTGACAGTCTACAGTTACTGAAAAGGCATGATGTGTGTGTTGAAGATAGTGGGGTACAGGAGGATACTTTGGCAAGGACAAAGGAGCACTAAAGAACTGAGAAGAAAAGACTCCAGTTTGTGTACCAGATACTAAGAGACACTGAAAGTCATCCTGATGTTCAATTCGTGGGATGAGAGGTTTGATGGGAGTTGCACTTTCAACTGTGCAAGGAAGATGGAAAACTACTTGTGTTGATCACATACACTTCTCAAAGGTTCTTTAAGTTTAATTGGTATTCAAATAGTTAGATACTGAGCAGATTCCCTTGAGGCTTGGAGGGGTACAGACCTCTCTACTCTATATTCCTTTGTGTGGCTTTAAGCCATATACCACCTCTCTATCAGAACTTCTAATGAGGTTACTCCAATGCGGACACTATGGGCCAGATTTACAAGGCCCTTGCGCCCCATTTGCGGCAACATTTGTGCTGCAAATGTGACACTAACAGGCCACTATCATAGTGCCATATTTACAAGGTGGCACAAACTAGATTTGCACCACCTTGTAAACCCTTTATGCCACATTATGCAGATGCATGATGTATGCAAAGGGGGCGTTCCCTCATTAGAAGGTCACTACAAATGGCGTAATGGAATCTAATAGATTCCATTGCGCCATTCCTAGCATCATTTTTAAAGCCTGTTTGAAGCAGGCATTAAAATGAGGCTCCCATTGATTTCAAACACTGCACTCGATTAAAGTCATTTTTTACGCAAATCCAGTATAGCGTTACAATAGTGTAAAAAAATTACACTATTACCCCTAAAATGCGCTATGGTGCACCATATTATAAACAGGGCTTACCATGGTGGCGTTAGGGGATGCCAGGGGGTCGCAAGAAAAGTGGTGCATCACTAGTGATGCACCACTTTCTTGTAAATATGGCCCTATATTTACTGAGACTTAATTAGGATTTCCCTTGAGCTTAGTTTTGGGTATTTAGAAGAATTTGGAAGATCAGCGGAGTTCTGGAGATTGAGGAGAAAATTGTGTCAGAGGAGGAATAAGTATCAATGGGGTCTCAAAATGCAGTGGTTCATGCTTAACTTGCAGTGCTTTGTGGAGTTTGGATGCTGTTTTGCTGAGATTTTTGTGTGAGTGTGGTATTTAGTAAAAGAAGTTGAAGTTGTTACCGGGTCCAACATGACCCAAGATCTCAGGATAGCATTAAAAAGTGTATAAGACCCTATATTGTAAATGTCTGCTATGTTTGGTAGTGCTTATTGTGAGACATCGTCGATTGTTCAATTGAGATAGGGACATTTATCTTTGTGTGAATGTGAGGTGTGGTTGGTATAGTGGATTCTAATGTGCAGGGTGAATCTGTACCAATCTCAATGATATCCCGCAGGTCGAGGATTGCGTAACGGGATACTGTAAATTCTTTAGCGAAGCAGACAAAAGCTATTTGTATTGTATTTTGTTATATGTGTTTGATGCTGAGAACAGTGAGTGCATGTAGATTTTAAAGGAGGGTGAGCCGCTGCAAGGAGCAAGATTGACATCACAGTGTGCCTTGCTGGTATTGGCTGGTTGGTGTAGTGCCGCACTAGTATCGGTTGTCTATGTCATAAGGGGTCGAGCTGAATTGGTTGTCGCTGCTGAATGAGAATTGTGGACAAAAGGTATTCCCTGGCTTAGAACAAAATTCTGTTTGTGATTATTGATATTTGATTTAAAAATAAATTGTTTTAAGGTCATATGAGACTTGTTTAGAGGAGATGTGCCTGTACTTGTTACAGAGGGAGGAGAGGTACCTCCGAAAGTTCCCTCGGTCATTCTTTGGCAATAACACTAGGTCTCCACACATGTTATTGGCTTGGTTAATGGCACAAGATCACAGAAGAAGAAGGTGCATTGAGATTTCCATGTTATGGCACACATATTTATACTTTTTTAGCGCCGCATTTGCGCAGTTTTTTGGATGCAAAAATGGCACAAACTTCCAAAATCCAGTTGTATTTTGAAAGTTTGCGCCGTTTCTGCGTCAAAAAATGACGCGAATGCTGCGCTAAAAAGTATAAATATGGGCCTTAATCTTAGCACTTGTATATCGCGCTACTCACCCGTTAAGGTCTCTGGCGCTGTACACATACCACTGTGGAACCCCTCCTGGCTTTCTTCCTGTGAGGCGCCCACTCATGGGCAACCCCCAGGGTGAAGCCGGGAATCCAAGCGCTGTCAGGGCCATTGTGGACATTAAGCAAGCTATTGCCCAGAGTTATAGAGTGGGATCCATTAATTAAATCAGGCACTGAGGCAAGAGTTATCTGGTCCAAGGGAATTGAGCCCAAGACCCACTGAGGCGGGAATTGAATCCTGGTCCCGGGCCAGATCTCTGCATCAGGGCCTGCCGCTCTAACCATTGTGCCACACTTCTCCGCTGATAATTATTGAAAATTTGAAGAGGGTCTTTAACAAGCTGAAACTACCTCCTAAACCTGCATAATATGAGGCGCTAAACGTTTGGAAACGTGCTGCTCATGCTAGAGAAGTATCAGGGAAGAGCTTGAAAGTGGTGCGTACATATGCCGATGCTAGATAGGATGCTGTACAAAAAAGTGGAGAACTGATATGAGTGATGGAGTTAGATTGTACCCTGCCTTAATTAGTGAAGCATTCGAGAGAGAGAAGAAAAAGAAAAAGGACAAGAAAGTGAAGGTTGGAAACGGAAAGGATGCAGATGATTTAGGTTATATCAGACAGTGGTGATAGCTTTTGGATGCATATTTATCAGAATGCTGTATAATGAGACCTGAGTGGAGGAAGGAGATAGTTCAAATGGTGGTGGGAATCGTGGATCAGCTACTGCCCCAATAAATGTGAATTCTGGTTCAGTGGGGGCTACTCTGAAAATTGCATCATGAACCAATGGGAGAGGGTTCAGGAATTTGTGTTCCTGCTAACCCTATTATCCCAAACACTGCTGATTCTCTTACTGTCCCAGTTACTATTGGTCCTGCACTTCCCGTGTATAAGCCTGATTTTCCAGGAAAGACAACTCATAATTTGTCTGTTCCTGGTGCAGTAGGTGTTTCAGGTAATACTGCAGTGAGTCCCAGTACAAAAGGAATTGTTCATCTATTCCCGACAAACACAAGCTCCCCGTGTGTGCAAGTGCTGATTCGACTTTGAACCGTACAAGGTGCAGTTCCATAGGTACATATCAGAGAATGCCAACTTCTGGTACACGCATGTGGGAGTCACCTTTACATCCAGAAGCAGTATCCATGGAGATGGGAATTTGTCTAAGGTCCCTGTAGTGTCACAAAGTCTCAGTGCTAAGGAAATAGACGTGGGTGAAAGCTTTTAATACTAATACTCCTTCAAGTGATAGCAATAGTTCTGAGTTGAGTCAGGGAAAGATCCATTCACCTGTGAGAGTGGACTTGGTGGATGTGGCAAAACTGAAGTTAGAATTGGACGAGCTGGTTAGCGGGAATCGCGAAATGGCTTGTTTAGACTCTTAGCAAGAAAATTAGCTTGTATTCATATCTAGGGATGTTACCTGACATGCAGGACAAGTTTGTGATAAACTATCTGAGTTGACTCAAAGATATAAGATAGCCTTGAACAAGACCAAAGCCTTGCAGAAGAGTTATCGTGTATGCTTTAATGAGGAAGACATAGCCTTTATGAGAACTTCAGGGCTAAAAATACAAATTAGAGAGCTCATTCAAAATATTCAGAAATGGAATGAGCTAGATTACTGGGAACATCGATGAGCTAGAAAGAAGGAACCTAATAAGCAGACAATGGAAGCACCTCCTCCTGTAGCAGGAGTGACAAGCACATCAAATTTTCTGTTGAGAGAAGTGCCAGGTGGAGGTTATGTTCATGTGCCTGCCTAATGACTTTCCAAAGCTGAGGAAAAAGCCATTAGAGTGGTACAAGCAGGTTGAGAGATTTGTGAAGATTTCACAAGCGTGGTGGGTAGATTTGAATACTCTGTTCGACATTGTGGTTCTGAGGGACTTGGGGACAAAATACAAGATAGCTGTTGAATGGCCTGAGTCAGAACCACCGAGGAGCCTACTGATGAAAAGGCCTGTGCTGTTGGTAGTGAAAACGTATCAGCAGGTGATGACATCTGTAAAGTCAAAGGTGTCGCCCAAAGATATTGTTTGGCTCAAAATTGACAGAACAGCTCAAAAACTTAAATAGTTGATTCATGCTTATTATTATGAGAGATTGTTGCAGCCGTTCAAGCATTATAGTGGAAAGGAGACGCTTGAAATGAAGGATATTGGACATTTTGTGTTGAGGTTTTTCCCAGAATGGAGACCTAAATTTAGCATAATGTTTCAGCAACATTTGATTTGTTGGCAGAAAAAGTCAGTTGATGAGAATTTGAGATACGCAAAGTACCTCAGTAATGAAACAGAAAAAACTGAAAGAGAAGTCAATGGTTGAGCAGATCAAGGCTGCTCAGAGAAGTGGTCAAATCTGGTCCTTTGTAGGGAAAGTTGGTGCTATGCAAGGAGTGTATCAACAGGGAACTACTGCACTGCAGGGTAGAGGTCGAGGTGTCCCAATTGACCCAAGTATAGGGATAGATGTGGGTAGTGTGAAGAAGACCAACTGTTGTCATTCTTGCAACAAGTTTGGCCATTGGAAGAGAGAATGCCTTCTAAACCCAGCTAATCAACTCCAGAATTCAGGGTTTTTATAGCCCCAGGGTAACAACCTTCTTTAGAGATGCAAAATGTGAAAAGACAGAGGACAGAATTTGAATGTACCACAAGCTCCAGTGATGCAGGTTCCACAGACCCCGATGCCACAGCAAATTGGAAATTGTCCTAGACTGAATTCTAATCAAGTTCCCAACCTGAGTTTGAATGCATTTCAAGATAATAATCCCTTCCAACGGTATCCCATATTTGAGCCTTCTGAGAACTATGGCTCTGATCAGTCAGCCTTATGGTGCCTTGGGGGTGGGGAGGAGGAAGATTGCATACTTGGTGCAGTCTTGGAGGTAGACCAGAGTGTTCCATTTGTAGATGGTGAAGTGAATGGCTATCTGTGTCATTCTTGGTTGACTCTTGTGCTGCCCATTCTACTCTGAGAACAGTAGACGTTGAAACCTATCCCTCTAGAGAAAAATTATCCAAGTTATAGGAGTTGCGAAAAAATAAATGACAGCACCAGAAACAATAGAAGTGCCTGTGAAGATAAGATCCTTTGAGGAGAATCACAGATATGTGGTGTGTGATTCTAGTCCAGTGAGTCTCCTGGGGTGAGACCTCCTTTGAAAACTTAGCTGTATCATCTATTGTACACCGAAAGGTGTAGAAATGCAAACTCATGATGAGGATGTCGCCTTCAAACTGGCAAGTTATGGTTCCTACACAGCACTGTTTACCATGTTGACCATTAATGACTTTCTGCCAGACCTTATTATCGTAGTCAAGTCTGAGGTTGAGGATTTCTTAGGAAAGGACATCAGGTTGATCAAACGTGTTGAACCTGTTCGAATTACATTGAAGTCAAATGCTGAATAGCCAAGAACACTCCAATATAATTTGATACCTGAAATGATTGCTGGGATTACCCCGGTAATTGAATCTATGATCCAACAAAATATTCTGAAAGAAATTATGGGGAGTCCGTGTGATTCATCCATTATTGCCTTACTGAAGCCAAGTCGAAAATATTGCATCGTTCAAGACTTGAGGAAAGTGAACAACATTGTTGTTCCCTGTTCTCCCATGGTGCCGAATCCAGCTGTGATTTTGTTTCAGATTCACTGTGAGGCCCAGTGGTTCACAGTTATCGATTTGTGCCAGGCTTTCTTTTCTATCCCTTGCATGAGGACAGTCTGTTCCTCTTTACATTTCGGTTCGGCAGTCATGTTTTGGCATGGTGCTCAGTCCTACAAGAGTATAATGAGAGTCCCTCCATTTTCAACCAGATTGTCAAGAAGAATCTGGAGTCCCTGGTTCTGCCTTGCAACTCAGTCCAATATATTGACAACCTACTGGTGGCATTGAATACTCAAGAAGACTGAAAGCAAGATTCTATTGCCTTATTCAAACACCTGGCTAAGTATGGACATAAAGGGGGTCATTCTGACCCTGGCGGTCGCGGATAACTGAAGCACCGCCAACAGGCTGGCGGTGCTTCAAAGCCCATTCCGACTGCGGCGGTAAAGCCGCAGTCGGAAAACCGGGTCCGGCGGTTTCCCGCCGGATTTCCCCCGGCTGGGCAAATCCGCCAGGGCAGCGCTGGATTCTGACCCCCTTCCCGCCAGCCTGTTTCTGGTGGTTTTTACCGCCAGGAACAGGCTGGCGGGAACGGGTGTCCTGGGGCCTGGGCAGTGCAGTGGGCATGGGCAGTGCAGGGGCCCCCTAACAGGGCCCCAGCCTGCTTTTCACTGTCTGCCTAGCTGACAGTGAAAAGCGCGACTGCACCCGTCGCACACCTGCAACACCGCCGGCTCCATTCGGAGCCGGCTTCAGTGTTGCAGGCCCCTTTCCCGCTGGGCCGGCAGGCGCTACCTTAGGTAGCGCCCGCCGGCCCAGCGGGAAAGTTGGAATGGCCCCAGCGGTCTTTTGACCGCGGGGCGGCCAAATGGCGGTTCCCTCCAGGCGGGCGGCAAACGCCGCCCGCCGGGGTCAGAATGACCCCCAAAGTGTCCCCAGGCAAGCTGCAATATTGTCAGAAAGAAGTTCAATATCTCAGACATCACATTGAGAAAGGAGAAAGGAAAGTGTCACAAGAGAGGATTTTTAGGCAATTGTGAAAATGAGTCCGCCAACAACCCAGAAAGAAGGCAGGGTGTTTTTGGGAACGGTGGGTTAATATCGCCAGTGGATGCCCGACTTTTCCCTAGTGGCCAAGCCTTTGCAGAGGCTGACATACAAGGATGTGTCTGATCCGGTACCCTGGGTTAACAATTGCTTGATTGCTTTCCTAGATCTGAGCAAAAGTCTCTGTTGTGCCCCATCACTGGGAATGCCTGATTACAACAAGTAATTTGCACTTTTCTCCAGTGAGAGGGAGGGCTGCACTCTCTCAGTGCTTACACAGTTACACGGAAATGCCAGAAGGCCTGTGGTATATTTCTCTGATCCTCTTGATCCCGAAGGTTCTGCTCTGTCAGGTTGCCTGAAAGTGGTGGCGACCATCAGTGTCAGTATAGAGAGGTGTGAAAACATAATTATAGGTCACCCATTAACTGTTTAAATTCCTCACTCTATCAACTTGTTGTTGATTAGGACTTGAGCCCAACATTTGACAGGTAGTCGCCTTACTAAGTATGATGTTGTGAAGTGGAGATTGACTGTCTCAAGTCTGATTTTGTGCTATATGTGGATGACTTGTGTTTACGAGACTGGCTCTAGCCCTCCCTCGCTCTCTAAGGGATCAATGGGATGGATTGGCAGGTTGTGGGGCCGA
The DNA here is from genome assembly GCF_031143425.1 of Pleurodeles waltl. NCBI lineage: Eukaryota > Metazoa > Chordata > Amphibia > Caudata > Salamandridae > Pleurodeles > Pleurodeles waltl. Next base: position 816,554,259 of record NC_090448.1, read on the forward strand.
GTACTGGGGCCTCTGAAAAACTGCCCCATGACCAAACCCTCTGAACCTGCGAAAAGTCCTATAAGGGGCAGCAGGGTAGCCTGTAAGCCTATGGACTTTACTGTAGCCCGGCTCTCCTTAAAACGTTCAAGGATAGAGTCTGCTTTCTCCCCAAACAGCCTTTCACCATCGAAGGGCAAGTCTAGTAAGGTGGTCTGTACATCCGAGGAGAATCCGGAGGACCTCAGCCAAGCATGCCTCCTTGTAGCAACAGATGTCCCCATTGCCTGCCAACTGAGTCCATTGTATCAAGGCCAGATTGTATAATCTGCTGCACTGCAGCCTGTGCGTCTGAAAAGAGTGTTCCAAAAGGCCTTTGTGCTTCCTGTGGCAGATCCCCGACCATGGCCTTGGCTGAGTCCATAAGTGCGTGGACATACCTGCCCAGCACACAGGTAGCGTTTGCAGCCTTGAGCACCATGCTGCAAGACGAAAATACCTTTTTCGAAGCCTGTTCCATTCGTTTGGACTCTCTATCAGACAGGACTACAGGGAATGAACCAGGAGCAGACTTTGTGGAGCAAGACGCTTGAACCACTAAACTCTCTGGGGTTGGATGACGTGAAAGGAACCCAGGATCCCTGGGTGCTCCCCTATGCCTTCTTGCTACAGCTCTATTCACAGCAGGAGACAAAACTGGTTTCCTCCACAAGTCCATAATAAGCTCCAACAATGCCTTGTTGAAGGGCAGCAAAGGATCAGCTGAGGACTTAGAGGGATGCAGCACCTCAGTTAGCAGATTTGTCTTCACCTGTGCTGCAGATAAAGGCAGGTCTGAATAGTCCACTGCCTTTCTAATGACCGAATGAAATGTCGCTGCCTCCTCCATAAACTCCCCTGGATATTAAATGTCCCATTCCGGGGAAGTATCCAGCTCACTGGCTGACCCCAATCCTTGGTATTCATCCGAAGGCTCTACAAGCTCACCCTCTTCCAACTGCCGGTATTCTTCCTCTTCAAGGAGACGCAAGGCCTTCCTTCGAGATCTCCAGTGGGATTCTAGCCTCTGCGCCAACATCAAATCCACCGACGCCGAAGACACCGCTTCCGAATCCTGACCGGGCACAGAACAGGATGGATGGATCCGAGAATCACTCGGACCCGGCGCCGACACGGACTCCAACAGCGCCTTCTTCGGAGTTGGCCGGCACGCAGGTAATGGAGCCGCTGGCCAGGGGATAGCATCGGCTGACGCCGTGATGGCAATGGCGCCACGGATCTCGATGGTGATGCGATACCTCATGGAGACATCATCGGCGTCAACCCGGCACCCTCAACCGGGCAAAACAGCATAAACGGCCTCATCTTATATGGAACTGGGGAGCCCAATGAAAATGCTAATGGCCTCGTGGGACCCGCCGGTGTACCAGAAGGGGCCATAGACTGGAAAACGGCATACATAGCATTTAGAAATGCCACCGGATCCGCTCCCGGAGCCGGGAAGGCAGGATATCTCTGGCCTTGATCCTGCTGCTGCACATCAGGCCCTTGCGGCGCCGGTGAAAACTGAGGGCTATGAGGAGCCACCTCATAGACTGTCGGAGATATTTCTGGACTTTGGGGCTGCGGAGTCACAGTAGGGCTCACCTCCCAATTGCTTCGACGTCTAGCAGATGGAGACCTCAACCTCAATCGGCTCCGTGTCGAACGGCACCGTGAGTCTTGACGACGACGCTTCTTGTGCCTCTTGGAAGAAGCGTGAGATGAAGCCCTCTTATGGCCCTTCTTCTTAGCCTTCGCTAAGAAAAGCTTGGCCTCTCTTTTTTTTGTGTCTTAGGGTTCATGCTCTGGCACGATCCACACCCCTCGACATCGCGCTCAGAGCTAAGACACCAAAGGCAGTCCCGATGCGGATCAGTGACCGACATCCGACCTCCACATTCATTACAAGGCTTGAAACCCAATTTTCTCAGGGGGGACATTGTAACTACTAAAGCTGCAACTCTAGCCAACGAGCCAGGAAAAAAACGTTAGCGTCGAAGGCACAGAAAAAAGGAAACTGACATCAGCCCGCCGGTGAGGACCTCTTATTGGCGCTGTGACGTCAGACGGAGTCGCGTGGAGCCATGCAATTGTGACGTCCTCGTCGACGTGGAGAGCTAGGAAGAAGACTTTCTGTCGGAAGCTGGCGCAAGGATGAATTCATAAGGTGAGGAATTATAAGGTGAGGAATCCACAGGTAGTTTGTATCCATCAGAAGAATACTTTCTGCACAAGTGGCTGAATTTATTACTCTTACTAGAGCATGCTGTGTTTCAAACCAATTGAAAGTGATTATGTTCACTGATAGTCAGTACTGCTACGGAGTTGTGCATGACTTCGGACAGTTATGGTCACAGAGGTGATTTATAACATCTTCCAGATCCCCCATCCGGAAAGGTGAACAAGTTAGAAATCTCCTTGAGGCATTAAATATGCCTTAACAGGTTGTAGTGGTCAAGTGTCCTTCATATAGTAGTAGAAATGATCATGTAATACTGGTCAATAAATATGCTGATGAGGTCTCAAATTACTGTGCTCACAATGTCTCTACTTTTAAAGGAGAATATACGAATGAGGGAATAGATGAGACCAATTACAACCTTTTGTTAACAATTGCAGACACATAGGAAGAGGTAAAGAGTCCTCAGGAAGAGGTGTCAGAGGAAGAACCGCAGTGTTGGTTCAGAACAGGTTGTGTTAAGGATGATGATATTTGGGTTTCAATGGATGAAAAACGTGTGTTGCCAAATAGTTTGTTTCATCCAATAGGTGGGCATTTCCATGGCCCAACTCATGTTGGTTGAGATGCCATGGTGTGATTGTTTAGGCAAACGTGGTTTAATCCCTAGTTCAGATTAATGGCTGAAGCGCTGGTTCACAGATGTGTTGTGTACCAGCAGAAAAATGTTTGAAAGAGAACTGCACTAACACTAAGTCACAAAGGATGATCATACAGTTCCTTTAACAGAATACAGTTCACCTTTATTGAGATGTCTGTAAAGGGCTGAGATATGTCGTGGTGGTCAAGTGCATCTTCTCATGATGGGTTGAAGCTTACCGGCCAGAAGAAATGACAGGCTTACTGTAGCAAAACGGTTGTTGAGAGAACTGATTCCCAGGTTCGGGTTCTCGACTTCCCTAGAATCAGACCGAGGAACTCATTTAAATAATGAGGTCCTTAAGTTGTTGGGTGCAGCATTGCAAGTGGAACAGAGACTATATTGCAGCTATAGACCTGAGGCTTTGGGTTTTCTCAAACAGGTTAAGGGGACACTGAAATTGAGGTTGGCAAAAGTGTGTGCTTCAATATCTTTGAAATGGCCTGATGCTTTGCCTCTGTGTTGATGAGTCTTTGCAGTGTACCTGATCGAAGGATGGGTCTGTCTCCCCACCATGGGCAGAGCTATGCGTAAGCACTTGTGAACACTACAGATTATATGATCCTTGATTACTGCAAAGGGATTGCTGATGTGGTGCGTTCTGTGTCTTATCAAGATATAGCCCCTCCACTTCAGAAACAGTTGCATGATCTCAGACCCAGAGACGTGGTCCTGTTGAAGAACGTATTTGGAGCCTTGTTGGCGTGGGCCATATCAAGTCAGTTTGGCAACAACAACAGCTGTTAATTGTGGAAGTCTCCCTAACTGGATACATGCTTCCCATACTGGCAGAGTTGGGTGTACCCTTGATGTGACAGCACCTGTACCAGAAGTACTGGTGGTGACAGAGAGTCAATGGGAGCAGGTTAGTCCAGCTGTCTGAGATCAAACAGAGCTTGAAATAGCACATGCTCAGTCTGAGGAGGATCTGGAGAGATCCACCATTGAAACTGATATGGAAGAATCTTGTCCTGTAGTGGCGAATAAGTCGAGTTCCGATTTAGAACCTGACAAAGGACTTAGTTCTGTGAGAAAGAGAGTGGGCACTGGAGACCGTTGGCATGGAAAGCAAGAAAGAGAGAAACTGAATCTACCCAAGGAGCGTGTGCCTCAAACGATTCCAGAGGACACTGAGAACTTTGATGTGAGTGAAAGTGAAAATAAAGGATTGGCACTGGGGGAGATCAAAGAGAACTAGAGTGCCCTGTCGGAGGTACTCTTCACTTAAATGGACATACTTTGCAGCAAACGACAGACAGATAAAGTTTTGGGATAATACTGAAAATCCAACTGAACCTCCTTAAAGGGAATATTGTGCTCAAATTTTATTTTGAGGTTTCTGTGCTGTTGGATACACTGAGACATTGCACTCCGGATGTGATTATTAGTGAATTTCAACTATGCCTGATTTAGAGACTTTGCATTGACTTTGTTAGGGAATTAAGAAGAGTACTGAGTACATTGTATCTCTCACGACATTAGACACTGCATATGCACATAGACATAGTTTGAATTGTGACATGACATAAGTGGAGAATTTTTTTTTTAATGTAGTGGAAGACAGAAGGTGAGATTTAGATTCTAAGCCTAAAACAGATGAAGACTTTAAGAGACAGCAAAGGTGGAATGGAGAAGAAACTGACCATTAAGTGAAGGGTTAACCAACCAATATTAGCTTTAGTTTGGCAGCACAACAGAAGGTATGCATATGCATTGACAAAATATATTTAGATCCATTATTTATTGGAAATAGTGAATGTGAACACACCTTTGAGGTTATAGGTAAGAGTGAATTCTTTTTAGATGGAAAGGATACTGTGATTCCTAAAGTATACTTTATTTGTGGAAAGAATGCTTATTTCAAATTGCCCAAGGGATGGTATGGTACATGTTATTTAGGTATAGTGTTTTTGAAGATTTATCATGCAGAACTTTTGATGATCCTGTATGGGAAAAGAAATCTAGAACTAAGAAAGGTGTAAGTGCTGGAGAAGTGGTAGGAAATATTTTTGGGGCATTGATTCCAACTGTAGGTGTGATTATGAGTGATTTGAAAAGTAGAAAGCTGACTACCATGGTGGATAAATTGGCAAGAAGTACAGCCAATTCCTTGATGCCTGTAACTACTGAGATGGTAGTGATAAGATTTATAGTTTTGCAGAGCAGACTTGAGTTAGACCTTTTTATCGCAAAAGAGGGTGGAGTCTGCCGGATGCTAAAAGTTCAGCAATGCTGTAACTATGTCCCAGATGAAAGTAAGGATCCTGGACAACTTAAACAACATCAGACTCAAACAAGTAGTCACCAGCCTCACACACATCTCAGGACACATCCCGGACCCCATCTTTGCAGCCAGCAATAGGATTAAGTTCTCCCACACAACAGAGCTCAGATGGACTGATCACCACCTGGTACACTTTTCCATGACCAGCAGACGGGAGCTGTCTACAACACCCCCCTACCCCTCCACCGCAGCTAGGGCAAAATCACCCAATGGGCCACTGTAAAGAAATGGCTCCCTGTTGCAGTTACCCCCCACTTTTTGCCTGATACTGATGCTGACTTGACTGAGAAGTGTGCTGGGACCCTGCTAACCAGGCCCCAGCACCAGTGTTCCTTCACCTAAAATGTACCATTGTATCCACAATTGGCACACCCTGGCATTCAGATAAGTCCCTTGTAACTGGTACTTCTAGTACCAAGGGCCCTGATGCCAAGAAAGGTCTCTAAGGGCTGCAGCATGTCTTATGCCACCCTAGAGACCCCTCACTCAGCACAGACACACTGCTTACAAGCCTGTGTGTGCTAGTAAGAACAAAATGAGTAAGTCGACATGGCACTCCCCTCAGGGTGCCATGCCAGCCTCTCACTGCCTATGCAGTATAGGTAAGACACCCCTCTAGCAGGCCTTACAGCCCTAAGGCAGGGTGCACTATACCATAGGTGAGGGTACCAGTGCATGAGCACTGTGCCCCTACAGTGTCTAAACAAAACCTTAGACATTGTAAGTGCAGGGTAGCCATAAGAGTATATGGTCTGGGAGTCTGTTTTACACGAACTCCACAGCACCATAATGGCTACACTGAAAACTGGGAAGTTTGGTATCAAACTTCTCAGCACAATAAATGCACACTGATGCCAGTGTACATTTTATTGTAAAATACACCACCGAGGGCACCTTAGAGGTGCCCCCTGAAACTTAACCAACTATCTGTGTAGGCTGACTGGTTCCAGCAGCCTGCCACACTAGAGACATGTTGCTGGCCCCATGGGGAGAGTGCCTTTGTCACTCTGAGGCCAGTAACAAAGCCTGCACTGGGTGGAGATGCTAACACCTCCCCCAGGCAGGAGCTGTGACACCTGGCGGTGAGCCTCAAAGGCTCACCCCTTTGTCACAGCCCAGCAGGGCACTCCAGCTTAGTGGAGTTGCCCGCCCCCTCCGGCCACGGCCCCCACTTTTGGCGGCAAGGCTGGAGGGAACAAAGAAAGCAACAAGGAGGAGTCACTGGCCAGTCAGGACAGCCCCTAAGGTGTCCTGAGCTGAAGTGACTCTAACTTTTAGAAATCCTCCATCTTGCAGATGGAGGATTCCCCCAATAGGGTTAGGATTGTGACCCCCTCCCCTTGGGAGGAGGCACAAAGAGGGTGTACCCACCCTCAGGGCTAGTAGCCATTGGCTACTAACCCCCCAGACCTAAACACGCCCTTAAATTTAGTATTTAAGGGCTACCCTGAACCCTAGAAAATTAGATTCCTGCAACTACAAGAAGAAGGACTGCCCAGCTGAAAACCCCAGCAGCGGAAGACCAGAAGACGACAACTGCCTTGGCTCCAGAAACTCACCGGCCTGTCTCCTGCCTTCCAAAGATCCTGCTCCAGCGATGCCTTCCAAAGGGACCAGTGACCTCGACATCCTCTGAGGACTGCCCCTGCTTCGAAAAGACAAGAAACTCCCGAGGACAGCGGACCTGCTCCAAGAAAAGCTGCAACTTTGTTTCCAGCAGCTTTAAAGAACCCTGCAAGCTCCCCGCAAGAAGCGTGAGACTTGCAACACTGCACCCGGCGACCCCGACTCGGCTGGTGGCGATCCAACACCTCAGGCGGGACCCCAGGACTACTCTGATACTGTGAGTACCAAAACCTGTCCCCCCTGAGCCCCCACAGCGCCGCCTGCAGAGGGAATCCCGAGGCTTCCCCTGACCGCGACTCTTTGAACCTAAAGTCCCGACGCCTGGGAGAGACCCTGCACCCGCAGCCCCCAGGACCTGAAGGACCGGACTTTCACTGGAGAAGTGACCCCCAGGAGTCCCTCTCCCTTGTCCAAGTGGAGGTTTCCCCGAGGAATCCCCCCCTTGCCTGCCTACAGCGCTGAAGAGATCCCGAGATCTCTCATAGACTAACATTGCGAACCCGACGCTTGTTTCTACACTGCACCCGGCCGCCCCCGCGCCGCTGAGGGTGAAATTTCTGTGTGGGCTTGTGTCCCCCCCGGTGCCCTACCAAACCCCCCTGGTCTGCCCTCCGAAGACGCGGGTACTTACCTGCAAGCAGACCGGAACCGGGGCACCCCCTTCTCTCCATTCTAGCCTATGCGTTTTGGGCACCACTTTGAACTCTGCACCTGACCGGCCCTGAGCTGCTGGTGTGGTGACTTTGGGGTTGCTCTGAACCCCCAACGGTGGGCTACCTTGGACCAAGAACTAAGCCCTGTAAGTGTCTTACTTACCTGGTTAACCTAACAAATACTTACCTCCCCTAGGAACTGTGAAAATTGCACTGTGTCCACTTTTAAAACAGCTATTTGTGAATAACTTGAAAAGTATACATGCAATTTTGATGATTTGAAGTTCCTAAAGTACTTACCTGCAATACCTTTCGAATGAGATATTACATGTAGAATTTGAACCTGTGGTTCTTAAAATAAACTAAGAAAAGATATTTTTCTATATAAAAACCTATTGGCTGGATTTGTCTCTGAGTGTGTGTACCTCATTTATTGTCTATGTGTATGTGCAACAAATGCTTAACACTACTCCTTGGATAAGCCTACTGCTCGACCACACTACCACAAAATAGAGCATTAGTATTATCTCTTTTTGCCACTATCTTACCTCTAAGGGGAACCCTTGGACTCTGTGCATGCTATTCCTTACTTTGAAATAGCACATACAGAGCCAACTTCCTACAGCCACTACACTCAACTCCAGCAAACCTGACCTCTCAGGCAACCTCGAGCAAGACATTCGCAATCTATCCAAATGGATCCTCCATGGTGCTGACAAAATTGCCCCCGTAAGGAACTCCACCTCCAGAAGTTCCAGCAAGCCTGCCATGTGGTTCAGCCCTGAACTCTGCACACTCAAGAGAGTATGGAAATGACTAGAAAGACAATGGCATAACAGCAGAGTCCATGCAGACCACACCACCTTCAAAAATGTACTGAACAATTATCATCTTCACCTCAGAGAATCAAAAAAAAGTCACTCTTCACAGCCATGCCGAGGAAAGCACCAACCATCCACAGGAACTTTTCAAGATCATTAGAATTTTCCTGCTCAGCAGCCTCTGAAAACACAATCCAACACTCTCAGGCCCCCAAAATTGCACCATTACACAGCAACTTTGACTCCCAGCCCACCAGCATCAATCACATGCTGCCCCATCCAGGCAACACCACCAGCCATCAGACCACCGACTGGAGGCCTCAATCCATCCGAGAGTTAGCAGCCCTCATGGATTCGATCCACTCTGGCTCACTCAACAACCCATGCCCCCACTAAATTTCCAACCTTGGACAGAAGCAAATCAGCAACATCCTCACCCTCATCCTCAACACCTTCATCAGGACCGCCACCATCCCCTAAACTTGGAAGCAAGCAGTGGTCAAACCCCTCCTAAAGAAACTGTCCACTGACCGCTGTGAACCCAAAAAATTACCACCCCATATCTCTACACCCTTTCCCTGCTAAGATTTTGGGAAGAACCATCAACCAACAGGTCTCCGACCACCTGGAAACACACAATCTACTGGACTTCTCTCAATGCGGTTTTCACACCTACTACAGCACTGAGACTGCCCTGATCGCCACAATGGACAACATCAGATTCCTCCTTGACCACAGAGAAATGGCGGTCCTGATTCTCCTTGACCTCTCTGCCACGGTCGACACCATCTCCCACCACACCCTCACTGCCAGACTCCACTGCATCCGGACCGAAGCAACACCCTCAAATGGATTCATGCCTTTCTCACAGGACACACCTAGAGAGCCTGCCTTCCTCCTTTCTCCTCAGAACCAAGGAATATCATCAATGGCATCCCCCAAGGGTCCTCACTCAGCCCCACTCTTTTCAACACCTACAAGGTGACGTTGCCTGAGATAGTTCGCACCAGCGGATTCAACATCATCTCTTATCCCGACGACACACAACTCATACTCTCCCTCTGTGAAGACCACACCTCCCCTAGAACCAACTTCAACAACACCAAGACCCACATCGGCGAATGGATGAGATACAACTGCCTGAAACTGAACATGGACAAGACCGGGATGATCATCTTTGTAAACAACACGTCCTCCAGGGACAAATCATGGTGGCCATCCACGCTCGGACAAACCCCAACCGACAACGCCAGCAAACTCGGCGTCATCATCAACAGCAAACTCATTTTCAAATGACCGGTAAACACAGTGGCCTCCTCCTGTTTCAACAACCTCTGCATGCTATGGAAGATTTTCAGATGGATCCCCATCTAAACAAGAAAGATGATGACCCAGGCCATTATCGCCAGCAAACTTGACTAAGGGAACGCCCTTAATGTCAGACTCCCTGCCCAGCTCCTACACCGCCTCCAAACCATCCAGAATGTAGCAGCAAGACCTCCCCAGGCGGACCTGCATCACCCCTTACCACAGATATCTCCACTGGCTGCCCATGCACAAGAGGTGCAAATTCAAGGTTCTCACCCCTGCATACAAAGCCCTCCACAACATCTGGCCCAAACTCATCAACCACAGACTCTCCTTCCACTGGCCCACCAGGTAGCTTCACTCCACAACCCTCGCTGAAGTCTGAGAATATGCCAGAGTCCCAGCAGCAGACGATCTTTCTCTCACATCACTGCCAGGACCCGGAACGACCTCCCTCTCCACCTGTGCACCACTCTCACACTCCCTGACCTCTGGAGGATGCTCAAGACTTGGCTCTTGCCACCTGCCCGCAGCAACAAGCCATATCGCTTGATACTCCATGGAGTGAGAAGCCACTCTTTATAAATCCTATGGTTGATTGATAGAGAAATACATTCAGAACATTCCTCAGTTGAAGAAGCATTTGAAGGAATTGAAAGCAACAGGTGCATGGGAAGCTCGAATTTGCTGCTGTAGAAAGATGATTTGGAAACTTGGGAAGTAGAATTGTGGGTTCTGTTCTGAAGCTGTTGGTTATTGCCATTTGTGAAATAATTGTAGTTGTAGGTTTTACAATTTTTCAGGGGATGAAAGTGAGACAGGCAAAGAAGAGGAAGAGAACAGATGTTGAGCTGGAAGAGAATCAGTGTAATTTTATGGTGACATAAAGCTCCTGGAGGACTCTAGATGAACATTTATGAAAATGACAAGGTTTTGGTTAGTCTCATTAAAGTTTTTCATCATGATTGTAATGATCATCAGAGGGGGGATTGGTAACGCATAATTTGCTTGCACTATCATGCGCTACAGGAGTGACATAATAATGACTGGTATTTCTGTGTGTTGGAGTCTGTTGTTATGTATATGTGGGGCAGTATGATGGCTTTTGTGAGCATCTGATGGTGGACTGGTGTCTGATCATGTGCATCTTTGTCAGAATGTGCGCATGGCTATCTGCACGCATGAGTGCCTTATACCATCAGTGCATGTAGCAGGGGCAGTTTCTCCATTAGGGCAAAAAGGCATTGCCCTGCCCCCTGCTGTGAGCCATGCATCACATAGTTGTAATAAATAAACTCACTAATTTACCCTGCTGTTCCCAATACGCTGACCGCGGAGCTCTTTCTGTTGTGCCGGGTCAGGTGGTGTCCTTCAGGGCAGGGCCTATGCTTGTAGAAGAGACACTGCACTGAACATGGCCATTGCACCTGAATTGTGTATGTCTGTTTGGACGGTTGTTTTGGTACGTCCATCCCGACGTGCTCTTGAAGTCTCTCAATTCCATGCTGTATTAGGAGAAGGGGAGAACGCGGATGCAGCTCTCCAGTCTCCTATGGAGCTAAGGATACGCGTGTCCAAACCAATCTTGATGCTGCTCTCATGCTGGCTACTGTTATAAACAGTATTAGAGCAGCATCAAGTTTGGTATTTGAGGTTGGCCTACTCCTATGGCCCAGGGTCAAGTGGCAACGGAGGGACAGGAGAATTGCACAACTTTACCAATCACCATGTGGCTATGTTTTGAAGCCATACAGTGATTGGCCAGTTGCCAATGACAGTCTCCCTCTCGCTCTCTGGCGAGGTGCTAACGCCCTATGCACTGCATAGCTGACAAACACTACGCAAACAACGCGGGAGTGAAAAGTGAAAGCACTGCAGCCAAGAGAGAGCGTCCTATTGACCACTGTATGCACGGGGCAGGCCATTCAGCATGTATGGACTGACTGCACCACGTAAGTGAAGAGTGTTGGCTTCGGATGTTGCCACTTACAATTGTTTGTTTTCCTCGGCGACCATTCTGCCTTCTACGTTCACCATATTGAGCTGCTAGTCAATAAAGCAAAATAAGTAACAACGCTGACAGTAGAAATCAAGAAAGAAAATAAAATATGTCTTACTTGTCTTCTAGTGACAGCGAGTTTGGTGAGAGACTGGCCACTCCATCGAAAGCCACTTTTACGACCCACCACTTTCAAAAGTAAGCATCCGCCATTGAGATGTAGATTGTGTCCATGAGTGTGCAATTTTTCAGGTGAGTTTGCGTGTATGTCAATGTGCGAGGACATGCCTGTGTGTAAGGTAATGCATGGGTGTTCAATTCCATGAGCCAGTTAGACGGCAAGCATCTGATTTGGAGCGTCATGCTTAAAGGCTCCCAGAGATCCTGGTTCTAGGGGCAGACACGAAGCAGATGGCAAACAATTGCCACGACTGCACTATTTTGGGCAATGCCGGCCTGGACAGAGCCCACAGCTTCGCCCAGAATACGGTGAGTCTGTCCATTTCATCCCTTCCATTAACCAGTCAATGCATGTTTGGCCTCTGGGATGACATGTTTCACCAAATATGTAGTGGTCTGCAGCTGCCCTGGGTGCACTCACCAACTAATTTATGCATTTTGCCACAAGCAGTTTGGGTGAGATTTGATCTTTCTAAATAGTGGCTGAAAAAACAGGAGATCTGAGATCTAACCCCGTTGTTTCTACTTGATCAACAACATTGTGTGAGCCTGTGAAACTGGCTTCATCTCCAGTGTCCAGTCCCTTGTTTCCATTCCATACAGCAATGAGGCTACAGTTCCAGGCAAAAAAGGTCTGAAAGATCGTCTGAAGCATGGAGCTTTCTCCATTCCTTCTTCTACATGACTGATCTTCAGCCTGATGTGCCTTGAAATTCACTATTTTTTAAATTGAAACAATATTTGCATAAAAAGTATGTGCTATGGATCGCAGCAAAAGTCGTTGACAACAATGGCTTGCCTTTTACGCTGGGTCTGTTAGCTCAGTGGCGTACGCAGCGTTTCTTCACCTGCGACTACTCAGGGGGTCTGCAACTGTTTAGAGTATGAATTAATATTAGCAGATTAATAAAGTATACGTAGATAGAAAACCAAAATGGCAAAATAAACGTTTTAGAACATTCTGCAAATGTGAAGCAATTTGAAGTTGGAGACTAAAAATTAAGCTGTTGTCTGTATCCCGATTCGTGACATCAGTAAAGTAAACCGAATCTTTTCGAATGAATTATACACTGAAATGAAGAACTGGAATGTCCTGTCAACAACACAGTATGCATTTAGCACCTAGCATCTTCTTTTAGTAATAAAAACATATTTGGAAAAATTCCAACCTTCTCATTACATTTAAGATCTGTACATATATTCCATCTGTGAATTAAAGAAAATATTTCGTAATTTGTTTGACATATACTTGTTTCTCTCTTGTTTTGATGTTCAAATAATATAAATTGCTTATGCCCCGTTCCCTAGCTTCCAGTAGTGATTTAGTGAAGGTCCACAGAAGTCAAAAGGTTATCAACAGCCGGACTTGTTATATCCATCGCTGGAGTATGTTGTTTGCCTCATGGTCACAGATTCATATCCTGGCAGGTCCTTTCAACCTTCAGAGGTCGACAAAAGGAGCATCAATGAGATGGGTTACGATAAGCATGTGCATTTAGGCCTAAAGTACCTCACGTGGTTAACGTGCGCCGTGCAAACACACATTTTATGATATGACGATCACTTTCCAAAGGAGTCTGCACCAGTGCGTGGAACCTCTGCCTACGACAAGTATCTTCCTGTACACATGAGTCAAGCCTCGCTGAGTAAGTTGGGCAGTACATTCCATGTTGGTTTTCTGGGGAAAGTGTGTTGCAGCGGTGTTTTTGATTTGCTAACTGACTTTTCTCTGCTGAAGTCCGTGTTTGGTTGCTTCATCTTAGACACATTGTGGTTTTCCAGCGTTTGGTAATCATGTCGAGTTTAAAAGTCCCTTTCCGCACAAAAGTACGGGTAGAGGTAGGGTTCACAAAATACAGATGAAAAGGGAGGAACACGAAGACAACAGAAGTGGTTATTTTTTATCCGCAGCAACAACGACAAACTAAGTTATGCACAGTGCACACCACCACTAGCGCTACAGCCTTCACCAACGCCAGTTAAGGTGGCAGGACATCCTGACAGCTCCAAGCTGTCAGCTGCGCGGTGACGCACATTCTTACAGCCCAGTGCTGATAGGCCACACGAGAGACAGACATGCGTAGTACAAACGGCACCAACATATGTAAACCCTCCAGTATTTTGACCTTGTTTGTCTATCCTTTCGGTTCTTTTGTCTAGATTGTCAGAGTTTGCCCACCCCCCACTTTTTGGTAACAACTTGTTTTTGTCGTGTACATTCCTCCATAAACGGGATACGTATTAATTGATCCCAGGGCACGCATGAATCTTTTCATTAAATGACATAAGAGAGGGTGTGAAGGGCCACCCACCCCACCTCCTGTACATCTGTGTGTTTCCCCCAGTGCCTGCAGCCGCCTTGCATAGGATAAAAAAACGTTTCTTAATTACAGCTTCAACTGTAAGAACGTTTTCCCCACCCCTTTTAGGGATTTGGAAACATATGTATGGTTTGCAAATGTATTGATGCATTGCATAGCGAACTGCATACGAGCGGGGAACTTACATTACACGCCCTCTTTCCTTTGCAATTTCTTACTAATTACAAAAAGCACTTTCTGAGCCTGGAAGATAGTGTCTTTTGTATATCGTGACCTGCACTCTTGCAATTCCCAAAACCTGTACTTTTGCAAATTGCAGGTTTTAAAATGCAAAAATTATTTGTATACCAGTGCATCTATCTTGTCTTAATAACCTTTTTATATGAGTTATGTGCAATCTTCCCTTTCCAGTTAGATCCTCCTCATGAGTTAATCAGATGTCGATCGCCTGTTACTTCCTATGTTCAAATATTCTATGTACATCGCTTCTGATGCTCAATAAACACATGCATGCATCATTATTAACAACATATGCCTAACTGGATCTTTCACAACTGCGGTTACGATCAGAAAACGGCACTGGTATTGACGCTGAATTATTTTAGGCAGAGATGTATCTGCAGTTGGGGTGTATAGGGTGGAACGCATCCCTAATGATATCTAAGTGTCGGGTCACTGGCGTGCCAGATGGGTCCAAACTTTACAGTCATGTCAATGCTGACATGCGGGGTGTTGGCCATGGCCAGGCTTGTGAAGTGCGGACACGGTCCTCTGGCAGCCTGGCATGGGTCTGATTTTAAAACAGAGACCTGCTCTAATAGAATGACCCGGTGTCCCAACCTGACACCTCACAAGCGGATGTCAGAGCAGAGCAGAGCACCTGATGCACTAATTTTCACGTTAGTGCCCCTAGTGTTGGGGCTCAGCAGGACTGCTTTAGGCAGCCAGGTCGTGAACTGATGCTCTAGACTGCTGGTGCACTGGCTATCTTCTCCTATATTCTTATGTAACAGTGGATGTGGGGAATAGCTGGGAGGTGCTTCAAGGCAAGAGGTATTTGATGAAAAAACCCTCAGCTGCAATGTTTTATGCAGTATTTGTAAATTGGGCATTTCAGTGCACTAGCCTAGGTGAATGCTCCAGGAGAGTGCTCCCGTGTAAGGTATTGCTGTTGTTCCAAGAGAGTGAGACAGTACTTAATTTGAGCCGGTGTTTGCCAGTGCACAGCACATTATTATCAACACTGGCTCCTCTGACAGTTCACCACATAGTGCACTGTTTATTTAAGTTTGAGGTGAGAAGGTCAACAGCATGTTTAACAATAAATGTAAGTGAAAACTCAAGAAGGCCACTTGTAGAAGTGTGATATTTAGCAGTTGCGTTGGTAGGGGGCATGCGCCAGCGACAGCGGGTTTTGAAAGGTGAATGACCTCTTGAGAATTACCTGGGGCTCTGACACTTACTTTTTTTCACAAATTAACCACTGGCCTGAGGAAGAGTGATAAAGTAAAAAAAAGACAAGGATATTTCAGATGCTACAAAATGCATTCAACATGGGTTCAAAATGACATTGGCTCTTGGGCCCTGAATTATACTTTTTGACACAAATCAGCGTAAGCGCAGGTTTGCGTCCAAAAGTATACCGCCAGCTAGGGCCAATCCTGGACGCCAGTCGGGCATCATAATTAAGCTATGGCGCTAGCCGGTGGTAAGGCCCAGTTAGCATCAATATCATTGACACTAACCGGGTTGGGGAGGCATAGGTGAAACTGGAGGTTGTGCTTGAAAGAATGGCGCTAGTCAGGTTGGAGTGAAAAAAATGACTCTAACCTGATTAGCGTCATTATTTCCATGCACAACCCCCATGGGCATGACTCCTGTGTAAGTAAAGACAGAAGTCATGCCTCCCAGCCCAATGGCCATGTCCAGGGGACTTAAGATTTGGTCTTGGAACCAAACCCTCTGAGACCAGTTTCCCAATCTATTTTTCCATCATTTAGCCTAAAAGAGGTTACAGACGCAATTAACGCTAGTAAAAGCGGGAAAGCGCCAGGCCCAGATGGAGTCCCAATTGATATCTATAAGTCGAACGTTTCACTTTGGGGCCCACTATTAACTCAAGTTTTACGTGCCTGCTGTGCCACAGTATTTATACCGACCAGGGCCGAGTCCATCATTATTCCTATCTTCAAAAAGGGAGATCGTCAAAATCCTGCATGCTACCGCCCAATCTCTCTGCTTGATACTCTTGCAAAGATTGCTGGACGAATTGTTTTAGACAGGCTACAAGATTGGACGGAAGAAAACAATATCCTTTCGGACTTGCAATATGGCTTTAGAGCTGGGATAGGGACTACGGAGCAGGCTCTGAACATGGATATTATACTCGGTAAATATATGAGGGCCAAGGCCGGAGCCTTATACCTAGTGTTTGTCGACCTGACTTCAGCATTTGACTGCGTGGTCCATAGTAAATTATGGCCTATTTTATTGGACATGAGGGTAGATCTAACTATAGTTCACTTTATTAGGGAACTGCACGCTGGAGCTAAAGCCAAGGTGCGTTATGGGCTTCAGGGTGAATGCACCTTAGCCTTTCCCATTGAACGGGGGGTACGGCAAGGCTGTGCACTAGTGCCACTACTGTTTGCTTTATATATTAATAAATTAGAGGGGGTATTTTCTGATGCTTGCCGTGCCCTCCCACAAGTTGGTTCTCGAAAGATCCCAGCACTCCTGTACGCGGATGACGCCGTTTTGATGGCCCGCACCCCAGTAGCATTGCAGAGGCTACTTACAGCCTTTGATAAGTATATGGAAGCCTTAGGTCTCAGAATTAACTATTCTAAAACCTGCTCGATGACATGTGGTAGAAATTCTATAAAGAAACCTCAAATCATGCTAAAAGGTACGAAAGTAGATGATACAGGAACCTTTTCATACTTAGGCATTACGTTTGATAATGAAGGGACATGGTCACAAGCCATAAAATCGAGGAAGCTGTCATTCACTAAAACTATCATGGCTGTAAAAAACTTTTCGAAAAAGGTTGGTAGAGCGACCCCCAAGGATATGATGATATTGTACAATGCAAAATGTGTTTCTGTTGCATTGTACGGGGCAGGACTGTGGGGGATATAGGAACTGCAACATCCTACAGCTAGTTGAAAACGATTTTTTAAAGTTTATTGTAAGCGCTCCAAAATCTACCCCTACACTGGCATGCCATATGGAATTGGGGGTATCATACCTTATAGAATTAATTCGTATCCAACCAATCCTATTATGGCATAAAGTATGGACTTCTGATTCCACTAGGCTGAACAGGGCCATCATAGAAGATGCATTGGCATTATCTTATCCGCTGAAAATTCCATGGCTAAATTATATAAAGATTTTTTTTATAGAGCTGGGCTATCCTGAGTTATATTGCCCGCCGGCAAAACTGGAAACAATTTCCAGGAAGGAACTAAAAAATATCCGTCTTACTCACCTGGCCGATTTAAGATGGGCCACTGAGGCAAAGAAACCCAGCGTAATAAGGAATTTCATGTTGCAACAAACAGATGGCATGGAACCATATTTGAGTAATGTACTGAATCCAAGGCATCGGTTCGTCCTTACGCGCCTAAGATTAGAGATTTTCCATTGTCTTGCTAGCTTCCAGTGCACTAATGATTGGACACCTGCTTTGGTAAAATGTCCTTGTGACTTAGGGGGTCATTCTGACCCCGGCGGGCGGCGGTTGCCGCCCGCCTGGAGGGAACCGCCATTTGGCCGCCCCGTGGTCAAAAGACCGCTGGGGCGATTCCAACTTTCCCGCTGGGCCGGCGGGCACTACCTAAGGTAGCACCCGCCGGCCCAGCGGGAAAGGGGCCTGCAACACTGAAGCCGGCTCCGAATGGAGCCGGCGGTGTTGCAGGTGTGCGACGGGTGCAGTTGCACCCGTCGCGCTTTTCACTGTCTGCTAGGCAGACAGTGAAAAGCAGGCTGGGGCCCTGTTAGGGGGCCCTGCACTGCCCATGCCATTGGCCCCCAGGAGCCCCAGGACTCCCGTTCCTGCCAGCCTGTTCCTGGTGGTAAAAACCGCCAGAAACAGGCTGGCGGGAAGGGGGTCAGAATCCCCTGGGCAGCGCTGCTTGCAGCGCTGCCCTGGCGGATTTGCCCAGCCGGGGGAAATCCGGCGGGAAACCGCCGGACCCGGTTTTCCGACCGCGGCGGTCGGAATGGGCTTTGAAGCACCGCCAGCCTGTTGGCAGTGCTTCAGTCGTCCGCGACCCTGGCGGGCATAGACCGCCAGGGTCAGAATGACCCCCTTAGTGTCTGAGCAAAGTATTTTTCTGTAAATTCTATGCAGACCTAAGGAAAGCACTTGTGATCCCATTTTTAAAATCAATGCATTTTAAACAATGTCGCCCTGCCTTCATTTACCTCCTGTCCCTACCATCAATTATGATTTGCAATGGAACAGCTCTATTTTTTTGTGCAGTGATAAAGGCTAGACCACATCATCAGCTAACCTAGATAGGGTTTTCTTATTTGTACAAATGTTAAATGTATTTTATTAATGATAATAGCTTTTGTTTTAAAACATACTCTTATACTGATTTTATCTGTCATGTTTTTGAACTGTGGTTTTTATGAGAAGTTATTTAATTCCTTGCAACGTAATCTCGCTACACGGTCCTTTTAGGTATGGTCTGACTTACTTGTGTTCTCATATTATTTTAAATATTGAGTGATGTTTTCAATATGAATTGTCTGCTTTTATGATTGTTGTATTCAATCGAATAAAGTATTTTTGATGATGATGATGAAGTCCCCTGGGCATGGCCATTGGGCGCAGTGCCATGTAGGTGGGCCCAAGTTAGGCCCCCCATGGCACTTTGCAAAAAAAATAAAAATACGTACCTGGACTTACCTGGGATGGGTCCCCCCATCCTTAGGTGTCCTCCAGGTGTGGGTGCAGATGGGTGGGTGTGTCCCTGGGGGCAGGGAAAGGCACCTGTGGGCTGTTTCCATGGTCTCTGACCATGGAAAAAGGCCCACAGGTCCCCTAACACCTGCCCTGACCCAGGCGTTAAATAATGGTGCTAAGCAGGCTGAGCGCCATTACTTAAGGCCCTCCTCGTCCCGTGCGTGATTTTTGCATGGGAGGATAAATAAGGCGCTAGGGCCTTTGAGTAATTTTTTGCCCG
This sequence comes from Pleurodeles waltl, assembly GCF_031143425.1. Taxonomy (NCBI): domain Eukaryota; kingdom Metazoa; phylum Chordata; class Amphibia; order Caudata; family Salamandridae; genus Pleurodeles; species Pleurodeles waltl. The sequence continues at coordinate 816,573,549 of NC_090448.1, forward strand.
GGAACGCCTACCTTGCATCTCATTGACGCAAGGTAGTTTTCCACAGGCAAAAAAATACTTTAATTCCAATGTTTTGGCGCTAGATATGTCTAGAGTCAAAATATAAATATGGAGTTACGTTTGCGCCGGATTTGCGTAAAAAAAATGACACAAATCCGGCACAAACAGAGTATAAATATGCCCCTTGAATTTTTAAACTGAGATAATGGCAATATAACAGTGCGAAATTCGGCAGCGTTTAACAAAGTGATGAGCTTGCAGACAGGTAGCGCTACTCATGTGAGGAATATACTGACACAACTTGAGCATGCATTCTTTCTTTCGAGAGTGTGCCGTGCCATTTTGGGTATTGACGAATATTTACTCAATCAAGAGCTCAGTATTTGGCAGCAGAAAGGCATAAGGCCTTAAAAAAACCTCTGTGGTATAAAGTACATTGGGCAGCTGTAAATGAGACTTCGTGGTTGACTTCTCAGGTCGTGACACAATCCTTCACCTCCGATAACCCAAAGCACCACACCGCCTGACTTACCTCCTCAGTCTCTGCCTAGGCGTCACCTACCTGTGCCCACACTGGGTGGCAGTGGAATCAGGGCTCTGCTCATTTCAGAACAAAACTTATGACTCTCTTTCCACCTAGAAACTAGTATGCTTGCATTCAGGAGTCGGTATTTGAATAATTAGTGTAGCGCTTCATGCCACAGAGCCACTATGAAGCGCTGTAACTAATGTGCGCTCCTGGGCCTCAGAAAAGTAAACGCAATTGCTGTTCTGATAGTTGCTGGGGCCTCAGATCTGTGTGTAATCACATGTCTGAATTCTCATAAAGATCTTGGACGGGTAATTGGCCTGCTGCAGAGCATTCTATGTAACGTTAGGGCACAGATGTTTATTCTAAGTAAGGCATGTCAGAAGGCTAGTACTGTTGCTGGAGATATCCTTAGGGATAACCTTCGTCCTACGTGTCACACGTAGCCTATGATCCACTCGTTACAATCTTGGTATAGTAGCTCACTGACTTATGCATCCACGTTAAACTGCTGCATGTAAGAAGCAAGGCTTAAGGTAGCTCAATCTGTCTTTCTTTTAAAGGTTCGTGACAATGGTTCAGGTATAAAGTAATAAACACCATTAAATGGGAAAAGAGTCCGTTTGTACGGTGGAATGCAAATGTATATCATTTCCGTGACACCACGGACACATTCTCTTATTCTGACAGGAAGGGGAACGGGGCGGCCAACTACGCTACCATGGCAGTGGGACAGCATTGCTCCATGTTCAGCTGGTCCTTTTTCATGTTCGGGCAGCATGGCAGGAGTTTTTAGACTGTTTCCTATCCAACATTGTATCCTTATTTGGTAGGGGTGGTTCTCCTGCCATGCCACACATCATATTTGAGCCCTGGTCTTGAGTTCTGACCTCATTCTTCCCCTTTCACATCTACCTGAAGACCCTTTATCTATAGTGTAAGGGGTGGGAATTCTTAGCTTGGACCCAGGGTCACCTACCTTTCAACCTTAGTCAAGTACCATCTACTCTTCCTCGTATTATCTCCCTTGAACCCATACTCTTCGTATAGGGAACTGAGGCTCCCCATCAGGCTCCCACTCTATTGCCAGTGATGAGGAGTCACGTGATATTAAATCCTGCATGCATGGTATGGGTACACCTATGAGAGTGTGTGTTCCAGGGAGAATGCACTGTGTAAATATGAGTGAGCGTGTATGATGTTACATCACCTGTGATAACATCCATTGACTTCTGTACCAATGATTTCACTATAGAAAGCTCGAATCATATGCCACTGACCAGATAAGACGAAATAACATGGTGAATATGGCCCACATGACATCATGAGAGCTAAATAATGACATAAACGAGTGACACAGAGCACCACGCCTGGCCTTTACACCCATTTACATCTCTATTCACCAGCAAACACATTTATTCAGTTGTGTAAATTGTCCAGCTGCTGGCAAGAGGGGTTTGCATTTAAAAAATATTAAGCACTCTTAGAACATAGTTTGCAACTTGTCTTTCTGCTCTGGCAGGTGGCTGCATCCCCCTAGAAGTGTTATTTACAGCCTTCTCGGGGGAGAAGATGCCTCATCGAAAACAACTATACCAACTTCCTATATCAGCAAGCTTGGAAAATGTGTGTGTCAAAAGAAACAATCTCCAAAGTCAATGAGGTTACAACTGAATGAGCAGTACACAGAGATTGCCTGCTAGCCTTTGAGAGACTCTAGCTGTATTGCTTGATGCCCATTTCAGGGCCTCCTCTTCTGGGGCCCTTAATATTGAGGGCGGTTGATGGTGGTGGTTGGCAGTTTCCTGTATGAAAGTGTTGCTCAGCAAGATGCCAGTGGTACTCTTTGGATGAGTGAGCTCCTACGGCCATAATGGGATTGAGAGGGTTATCATTAAGGGGTGGACAACATGTTGCAGCTCCTGTTGGGACGTGGCAAACTCATATCTCTCCATTCTGTAAGAGTATTTTTTTTCTACCTCACAAACTTCCTGCACCACTCCTGATTTGAGAGGGATGATGGCGTATGGCGCAGTTGAATTTCTGGAGGGTAAGTTTCTTGTATCTGCCTGTCCAGCAGGTTGGTTCCGCATCTCAGGTTCCCTTGCTTTTAACGCACCACTATCCAATAAACAACCAATGTCTGTATAGGAAATCCACCATTTCTGTATGGTCATCCCAGATTCTTCATTTTTTGCTGGACACTATATTTTTGCTGGCTATGTAACTCTGTGCACTTTACCCTTGCGAATCAGTAGTAAAGTGCCTGTGCCCCCTCTAAACACATTCCTACTTGGAATATTTACCTTGCCTTTAAGTCCCTAGTACATGGGGCATAATGTACCTAAGGGTCCAAAAAGTTAAACACTGCCAATGAACCTCAGCACCACTTGTGCCATTCACTACAGTGGCAGTGTAAACATGGCTTCAGCCTTACCAGAGGAGCGTGTCTGACAGTGCAAAACCTTTGACCTTTCAAAATAAATCCTTTGTAACAGGTAAAGAAAATCCCATTTAAATAACAGCAGGTCACCCTTTATAAGCCTTGTAGCCCACAAGGTAGGGTGCATTGTATTTAAAACATGTTTACAAATAATATTTCCATGCCCCTTCATGTGTCAAGGCCCTAGAAGCTGTGGCCGGCCTAGGTGTCTTATGTAAAAAAACAGAGTACAGATAAAAATACTAATTCTATATCTCAGGAAAGGGGCCAGCTAGAAAAATAATTAAACAACTATTTTTAATAGTTATTATAATCCAATTCAATGTAAAGTCGGATTTTTTATATATATTAAGGAAAAGAGGTTTTTGTCAGGGAGTCCGGATCCTAGGGGTGTGCGCCTGTTCCCAATATGTCCACCTCTTGGCAGCTCCAAACTCTACTAACCATTATAGCACAGTGTTAAAGAATGGCCAAGTAGGGGATGGGGTTTTAGGTTGGGAACAGCGGGGAAGGAGACCTGTGGAAGTGAAAGTTAAGAACACAATAGCCAGATTATTCACATTGACTTTCATAAGCTTTGTTCATAATATCTATATACTGATAATATGAATGATCAAGAGCTTTCCTATATTATGACCCTATTAGCTCTGAGTACCTGAAAAATAAATAAGGATTATGCAAGCTTTCATATGAGAGTTTTGTAGAATACAATCTTATGCTCTGAACCTTGAACTGACTCAAGTTATTTTTTTGACTAGAAACTACTAAATAACAGTAATCAATAAACACATTAGTTTTCAGGAATAAACTGTGTTAGGCTCATGAATGATACTGCAAGGACACACTATAACAGTGATCAATGAACACATTGGTTTTCAGGAATAAACTGTGATAAGCTCATGAATGAACACATTGGTTTTCAGGAATAAACTTGTGATAAGCTCATGAATGATACTGCAAGAACACACTCTGTCTAGACATTCAAGATTCAATTGCTTAGGAATTATTATACACTTTGAATATCAAACTGTGCATCAAGATTTCAATGTCTAGAAATGATAGCGCAATCTGCCGATCTGAAACACAAGGGTTAAATGCCAGGAATGGGTCGCGCACTCTGCCATTGATTCAACCATCAGGATTTAAATGTCAAAATACGATTGCGCACTCTGCCGATCTGAATTGCAAGTTTTAATTGTCAAGAATGAATCGTGCACACTGATGCCGATTCGACCATCAAGGTTCAAATGTCAAAACATTCTGAGCTGAGAGAAGCCCCGAAGGACTGGAACTGGTCTCTCTTGTACCCAGGACAAAGAAGTGGACTTCAAGGGTCAGTTGACTGACCTCATGTATGGCTACAGGGAGACAACAAGCTGCAAGAGGCCTTTTCCTGGAAGCACCCAGCTGACCAGTGGCCACTGGACCTTGGATGGACCCAGCTGTTGGCTTCTGCCTGACATCCCGTGAGTGTCTAAGCTTATCTCCTGAGGTCCTGGGGGGAGGAGGATTTAGGATTGTTCTCGTTTGGTGGACTGGGATTTGTAAAGCTAAATTAGAAGGTAAATTCTTTGACAAGGAGGATCCTACTTGATGACAAACTTAGTTGATGTATCTGACCCATGCTACTTCACAAACAGCCTCAAATTACATCTCTGTCCCAGTCTATCGTAACCACTGACTATCGTGGGTGCTTTGTGCTTTTTTGGTGCTATTTTCCCTTAAATCTTTAAAAACTCATATTATTGGTTCCCCTTATTCATAACATTGGTTCCCCTTATTGGATTTGTTGTTTTGGTGTCATTAGGTTTATTACATTTTACCCTAATTTTTCTGATTTGTTTTGGTAGGTATTTTAATTGCTTTGACTTTTGACATTATTACTGTTTTGCCAGTACATAAATATTTTTCACATTACCCTCAGTTAAGCCTGTCTGCTCAATGCCATAGCGACCAGAGGGTTGAGCTTAGGTGAATTTACTGACTTTGAAGGTTCACCCTGACAATGGGTGTGTTAATTCCTTGAAGTGGGTAGTCACCCACCCCAAATAATAATCACATTTCTTGCAGTAAGGTAGTTTATTTAGTACATGTTTGCTTATGTGTTTGTATCTAACCAAATGACTGGTATTGTACCCATGAATCTGTGACCATAGCTATTGTATTTCTCTCCTTATTTTCACCCCCAAAGGACAATATGTCCATCAGATCGTAGTGGTCAGAACACCTACACTGTAGATTACTTCCTCACACCACCCTACATAAAAATGGCTCCAGGACACCCATGGCTGATGTTTTGTGCCACTTCAAAAGGACATCCAGATCAAGCAATACTTGCATACTGCATACACCACCACCACACATTAGACACAACTCTTGACACCACGTGTGATACATTGCAAGCCATATAAGTGGCTAAGCATATGCCACTTCAACAGTACATACATCAAGTTATAATGAGTTATTTATATATTATCACATATCTACATATAAGCCATTCTAAAGAAGTTAACTCAAACCTGCAAACCCGCATAGTTGGAGTGGCATAAACACCACATCTATTACAGGATATTGCTCGCCATTCTTGAATATAACTCACCAGGGCTATACGGAATTCTCCTGTATATGGCACACACATTGTATTTCTGCAGACAATGCTGCAGGTGTCTTGTTGTCAGCACGATGTACCTGGACTAAGGATGCACTGAAAGCGAGTGCCACAGGAACCTAGTTTTCCAGCACAAGAAAAGCTGCTAAAGTCGGTATCTGTATTCCATGGGGCTGCTAGCGGATACATGCTGCGCTCCCTGCGGGGCTCGGGATGCGGGCTTCTTTCACCTGACATGGGAGTGCGCGGAAGTGTATAAGTTTTGGGAGGAGATAAGACGGTCGATTGTTGAAATGATAGAAGTGGAAGTACCCCTCTCCCCTAAGATAGCGCTGTTGGGATATATAGATGAGGTCCAGGGCTCGCATAGACGCTTGGTGGGCCTTCTCATGCTGCTGGCTAAGCGTAGAGTTGCTATGTGTTGGGGTCGGGGGAGAGCTCCCCGTAGGTCCGACTGGTTACGAGATGCTGCTTTTTGCCATGATCAGCTGTTAGTATTCTGGGAACTTATGCCAGAGGGATCCCGCCCCAAAGATATCTGGGCCCCTCTAAATGAATATCTGGCGACACAGACGGAGGGTGCTGTGTGACTGATGACCCCCATCTGCGCGATTCATTCCCCCTCGGATCATGCGAGTTACCATGTTGTATGATAATCCTGCGCGATGTGACTTTGTGCTCCACCTGCGTTTTTAGTGGTTTTTGCAACTGTTATTTTCTGCAGTTCTTCCTGCTCGACGATGTCAGATTAGTACCATTGGCGTGTATCCCTAGCCCTACGTTGGGGCGGCGGACTTCTACGCTCCTCCGGTGTGGAGGCTCCTGTTTGGAATGGATCCCTTGATATTGGCATATAGAGAGAGACTCTGTCAGAGAGCCGCTTGCGACTTGGGATACTACAGTAGCTGTATGGTTTGTAATGGTTCTCATTTACCTTATCCTCTCGTCGAGAGATCTGCTGTACTAATGTATGTTTCTTTGGTTTGTGTTCAAATGAATAAACAATAAAAAAAAAAAGTCGGTATCTGTCTTTGTTTCCCCACAGTGCCAGCGCTGACTATAATGGCACTACCCTATTTACTCAGACATATCATAATCAGGTATTCCATTAGTGCCACTTAGCTGCCCGTTGTCCCGTCCCTATGATTGACATTTCGACCGATTCGTCTCCAGTCTGGCTTTTTAGCTCACATCATTTTGTTTTTCCATGTCACATATTGTTTCCTATTGTCTCTAAAAGAGCGATCAATCTAGAATTTCAAAACCCAAAGTGCTGGGAGCTTAAACTGAGGTTACTAGGGTGTCAAACATGACGCCCAGCAATTACCTCATATTCCGTAGGCATTGTTCTATTGAGGGTAAGATTCTGGGTCCATTTTAAACCTGAGCCTTGCCCTCTTCCCAGCAATTCTATGTCGGGACCAGAGACCAGGATTATGTATTATCCTCTTCACTTTTATTGTCACAGTAGTTTAAAAGAACATAACAAAAAACACTGAAAAACGTTAACACTACATGTCCCATGAACCAAGTGAGGGGAGTCCCCATAGCAACCATTGTCCAATCAGAGTTCAGTCCATTGTATGTATGTGTGTGACGCCCCTTCCTATTCCTTCTTCTTTGCTGGCGGAAGTTAACCACTGGCATCCACTGTAATCCTATTACTGGTCATTGTCTAAACTATACAAAATTATGTCTTAATTCAGAAGTTCCCAAAAACAATCATTATCCTCATTTAGTACCATGCATAACACAGATCTCATCATAGTAACATGACATTCAAAAGGCAAACGATATATGGCAATAACAATTAAGTATTATAGCATTATATCCATGCATTTCTTTACAAAACTGGCTCTTCACATTCATTTCATTATCATGAAAATATTTGCAAATTCTTTAGAGAAGATATATGAATGCAGTTACATACTTTCTATGACATAGTTCTAGGGAGGGAAACATGGTCCCCAACATCTTGGGAGGGATAATCCTCATCTCTGTGTCCTTAATAGAATTGAAACTTTCCTTCTCACTAGCTAAGACATTTTTCATTCTATGTCAGGACCGCAGGCGAGGATTATGCATTTTCAAAGCTTACTCACCACTAAGGTTGCGGTATCATAGATAGGCTTGAAATACAGGGGCATATTTATACTCCGTTTGCGCCGAATTTGCGTCGTTTTTTTCGACGCAAATTCGACGCAAAACTAACTCCATATTTATACTTTGGCGTTAGACGCGTCTAGCGCCAAAGTTCATGGAGTTAGCGTCATTTTTTTGCGTGAACACCTTCCTTGCGTTAATGATATGCAAGGTAGGCGTTCCCGTCTTAAAAAATGATTCAGATGCATACGCGTCGTATTTATACTCCCGGGCAAAAATGATGCCCGGGAGTGGGCGGGTCTAAAAAACCCGCATTTGCGCCGGATTTTAGTGCCTGGGTCAGGGCAGGCGTTAAGGGACCTGTGGGCTCAGAATGAGCCCAGAGGTGCCCTCCCCTGCCCCCAGGGACACCCCCTGCCACCCTTGCCCACCCCAGGAGGACACCCAAGGATGGAGGGACCCACCCCAGGGACATTAAGGTAAGTCCAGGTAAGTATTTTTTTTTAAAAAAAATTGTGGCATAGGGGGGCCTGATTTGTGCCCCCCTACATGCCACTATGCCCAATGACCATGCCCAGGGGACAGAAGTCCCCTGGGCATGGCCATTGGGCAAGGGGGCATGACTCCTGTCTTTGCTAAGACAGGAGTCATTTCAATGGGGGATGGGCGTCGTAAAAAAATGGCGCAAATCGGGTTGTGGCGATTTTTTTGCCTCAGCCTGACTTGCACCATTTGTGGACGCCCATACGCCATTTTCCCCCTACGCCGGCGCTGCCTGGTGTATGTCGTTTTTTTTTAACGCACACCAGACAGCGCCGGCGGCTAATGCCGGCTAACGTCATTGAATAAATACTGCGCCCGCATGGTGCTTCAGAATGGCGTTAGCCGGTGCTAATTTTTTTGGCGCAAAACTGCGTTAGCGCAGTTTTGCGTCAAAAAGTATAAATATGGGCCACAATTTCTTGAAGGTCAATTCCGATGACCAATCTGCCACATTCATTATGTCTTCAAGCCTTGTACCAACCTGAATGGCTCTAGACTCCATAGCGCTCCTAGCCGAATGAGCACCAAACCTCCTCACATTAATTCTTGCCTCTGCCATCCCCACCGTACCAACCTTGCGATGGAGGGTGAAGAAACTGTTTTAGAGGGCTTTTAATCGCCATTTGCAATTTTCTCTTACTTGCAGGTCTATACTCAATTGTCAATTCCTCATGCACCTTAATCCAATGCACCACATACAATTTAGGAGTATTTGTAGATACAGGATAGGATACTGACCTGGTATTAGTTTTCGTTCTTCTGGAGACTGTAAACAATACCCCCTCTGGGTTGAAGACCCAGGGGGGATGTCACTTATGCCCGCACATCCAAAACTCTCTTGCTGTGACAGTAAAAGTGAAGAGGTTAATGTATCATTCTTGCCTCAATGTCCTTAATAGAATTTAAACTTTTCTTCTCACTAGCTAGGACATTTTTAATTCAGCTTTCTTCTGTCCACCAAGCTGGCCGACAACTAAATTAACGCTGACAGAAAGAGGACTGTAGTCTGAAAGAACCACTCTTGCTGAGGAGGCGGCCATCTTTGATTGGTGTGTTTGGTCTGACCTATGCGACAAAACAGGGAGAGGACTGGGCCATCATGTCCATTGCTAGTGAACATTACACATGAGGTGGCCATACCATAATAGACACATGTGTACAACCACCCTACTTGTTTCAAGGTCTAATACCATTGCCTGTTAAGGGGAGCTCGAAGCACCTACACAAACTTGTTTCAGCACCCCTCTAACAAGAACATACTCTACTGCAGCCATATGTAAGAGGTAAGGGATAAAAAGGAAAAGGAGAGAAATAAAAGAAGAAAAGGGGAAGGAAAGAAGGGAAGGGGAAGGAAAGAAAAATGAGAAAAGAAGAAAAAACAAAGAAAAGGGAAATAAAGAGAAAAACAAAAGAATGGAAAGGAGAACAAGAGGAGGAAAAGGAAAGACAAAGGAAGGAAGAAAAAAAGGAAGGAAAAAAGAGGAGAAGAAAAAAGGGGGGAAGGGATTTTATTTTGGTCAGTAGCACAAGGGTACTGTGGCTGCTTGTCGATTAGAAATTTGCAAAGGTCTGGTCCCTCTTCGGTAAGTGAGTACCATCATTGGCCCCTCCAATAGAGGAAGATATTAGGCCACAATAACGCAATTGCTCTCATCCTGTCCTCTGCAGGAATAAACTCATTCAGAATCAAAAACCCACCTGTCTTATACAAAAATGGAGCAAGAAAATTCAAACACAATATTCTAAAAATCAACTATGAACCTCTCATATCAGACTTCTATTTTTGCTTCCCAAAAGGAGCCATCAAGACTGAACTGATCTTCCACACGAGATGCACAGCAAAACGGTGGAATGCAGTTTACTCCCTCGAAGCAGTCAATACCACACAGAACATCCCCTATGGTCTCAAACTCACAATAGCACCCTCGTGCTTACTCAAAGCGAAAGCTACAATTCAATTTATTAAAACGACAACATCCTCATACAAGCAGCAGACAATGACCTCCTAGCCTTTCACTCACTTTTTAGTGACATGAAAAGACAAGTAACAGACCAAGCTAAATCGCCCAATTACCCGTCTCATACCCCAAATCCTAACCATTACCTTACACCTACTAACACTGCCCAAAGCACTACACCCAATGGCAATCGGAGCCCTGCAGTCTGCACAGCCGCACAGAGACTTCATCTAGACCCTTCATCAAACGGCCCTCTCAGCTCGAGGAGCAACTACTCTACAACAGTTAACAGCTCAGTGAATAAAAAACATCCCCTGTCAAAGAGCAGGCGAGAGAAATGCAGTTATGGTCCACTCTACCTAATGTAAACCATGACCCTGTCAATTTCACACAGAACAATAACACATTTTGTCAATGCCACTCAATGTACCCATAAATCACACCAATGACAATCTGCAACTTCTCAAAGTAGAAACAGAATGGGCAAAAAGGAAAGTCATCACATTTGTACACACCCTAGAAAAGATGTACACTCCCACTACCAAGCACACTGACTCTCCATCTAACAGAAAACTTTCCTACAAACAAAAGTCTCACAACTCCTTGTGACAACAAGCTTCAATGGCCAAGAAGAACGAACAATCACATCACAGAAGAAGAGGTAAACACTCTGTTAGTATACTATCAGGGCGCACAAAAAACCCACCTTGACACTACATCCAACATCCCAGTTGTCAAGACTTCCAACTACAAAAAAGGAAAACACAACCCTCTACAAGTCAATCACAACAACTTGGTCCCAATTGCAACAAACACATTGTCCACCACAGTAACTCAGAAAAAAGTAACAGACCTCAAATGCATGCTTCACAATTGCAGATCAGCTGCAAAACATGCAACCAACATAGCAACATAGCAGATGTGATCCTCGCATATCATCTGTACATTCTCTTTCTAACCAAAACTTGGCTCAACCAAATGGCTGCCCCAATACTGGAACTTCTCATTCTCCTGAATTATGCCATCTTGAAGCAGAGGAGAGGTCTCACTATAATCTACAGAAACTCCCGAAGTGTAAATTCACTCTCACTTGAAGAGACATCATTGTTTGAACTTTTGGGATCTAAAATCAAGCTTGAAAAGAAACTGCTTGTGAAAACACTCCTTGTATATCATCCACCTAGGAACGACACAACCTTCCTTGAGCAACTTATGGAAACAATCACAATAAATGCTACCTCACTCTCTAAGACAATACTACTAGGAGACTTCCACCTTCATTGGACCAATTGCTGAATGCTGCTGACAGCACTCAGCAACCTACTTCAAGACCTCAACAAGATGTAAACATGCGAGGGATCAACTCACAACAAAGGGGCTACACTTGACCTGATCATCACTAAACAGGAATCCATCCCCTGCCAAGCTAGTGACCAACCCAGGGAATATTTCTCCCCCCACTCTCACAGCGCACAGCAATATCACAGACCCCAATTCTCACTAGAAAAATTTAGCATTCTGAAACAGTTTCAGATCTCTATTTGAATGTGAAATCTAGAATACCATTCAGTCAATTAAACTCCCCACACACGTTGACCACCTTTTTCCCTCCCATTTATTGAAAGAGACCCACCAATCCACCACTCCCCTTTTGACAAAAATTGTGAACGCATTTCTCCAACAAGGATCCCTCCTAGAATGCCTAAAGATGGGCCAAGTATCTCCCCTTTTTTAAAAAAATGGCACAGATCATAAAGACTTACACAACTTCCAAACTGTATTGAGTTTGCCTTTCATGGCTAAATTGGTTGAAAAATGCGCCCATGGGCATTCAATTCTCCCCACCCCGTAGAACACAACAACATCAACTATGATCTTATAACCTCAGTTCACTAAACTGCACCCCAACCTTCTGCAACTTCGAAAAATCACTAGGCATTACACTAGACTCTAATCGTAACATGCAAGCTCACATACAGGCTGCAACCAGAAGGGCTAACCTACTCTACACCTACAAAAAATAATATTCATACTGTTGTGAGACCTCAAAACGGTGGTCCAATCGCTAGTGCTCACAAGACTTGACTAAGGCAATACCACACTCATAGGTATTCCGAATGCCAGCCTAACCCCAATGAAAGCAACATTAAATGCAGCAGAAAGACTCATAACAGGCACACAAGCGTTATGATCACATTTCCCCATCACTCAGAGCCCTCACTTGGCTTCTAGTGAGAGCTAGGATCAAATGAAGGTTGAATGCATAACACACAAAGCTCTACACAACTATGGCCTTAAATACATAGCAAATAGGATCAAACTATCAGGAGGTAGAAGGGATTCTAGAAAAGCTAAATCCCTCATACTAGAACCAGACAGATTTGAAAAAAAGAAAAACACATGGCCACAGTTTTACTGGATTTGCCCCAAAAATATGGAACTCTACCACCTTCAAGGACAGCAATCACCTCCTTTAGGTTTTTCAAGATGGAAGGAAAAGCCAAACTACTAGAAAAACGTTTCATAAGAGAAATGTTTATACTTGTAATTCATTATAGCTCATTGGAAATCTTTTTGATTTGTACCAAGCTCTTCGACTTATTTGTACATTGTATTATAAATGTTTGGTCTTTTACTGTAATGCAACCCTCATCAGCTCTTTTTGTACAACACTTCTGATACCTTGTTGGTTATTGTTTGTGCTATATAAAACACTATAAATAAATAAATAAAATAAATACCCCTTTTAAGTTTTCATCTAAGTCATCACCTGAATTGTGATGTTTGCACCTCCCATGGACAGCAGTCTGCCTCAAAGGGTTACTTCCTCACTGAAACAGGTAGCTGGGTATTTTACCATCTAAATTGTTCTCTTCCACCTAGCATGGCTAAGTCTGTCTGAAGAGCTTTAATTAAAATGTGATATATTTATGTCAGTGGGTTACTACAGTGAAAATTGAACAGTTCAAACTGTTTAAATTGATGAAGATGAAGTAATCAGCATTTCACCTGCAAATGACGATTTGGAAATGAAAACGAAAGCTACAAGGGACTATATTTACCCACGTTCTGTGGGACCAGAGCCAGGGCAACCACACAAAAGCAACACATGTGTAAACAGTTCTGAGCTGTGTTATATGAGATCTCAAACCTTTTGCAGATCTAATCTGCAAGGCTTAGAAGTTTATGAAGGTTTAGGCTAAGTTTATCAATGCAAAAAAGACTGCATCTTTTTTGTGAACCCCGCAAAATGCTACCAATACATTTATAAACGGGTGCAGAGTGACGACAGACCAGTCATATGCATAATATTGATTCTCAAAAAACCTAATATTACTAGACCCATGCAAAATAATTAATTTTCTGGACTTGAGTTGTCAAGTGAAAACTGGGGCAATCTGTATGCTGTCATGCCCTGACAAATAAACGTGTTTAGTGGTAGCATACTGGACTTTGGAAATAAATAATATTCTTTGTCCTTTGTGATCTTGTGGTGTGACATTTGTTTCTGTGTATATTATTGACACCAAGACTGCCCTTTCTGTTCCAACTACCTTTAAACGAAAGCCTCTAAACTTCCCATTACACCTGCGCCTGCCCCCTGACACTCTGCTGCCCCAGCCCGTTCCCTGTCCTTTTTAAGATTGACACACCATGCTGCTTGCATAGGTGCTGTAAGTACGGGTGCGGGAAGTACTGAAGTACCCCTAAAATAAATGTGCTGTATAACAGGTGAATGAGCACTAAAGATGGATTTAAATTTTGTTTTTATCTTTTCTCATTTGCAATGCATCCAAAGATAGATGTCAGGCAACATCTTCTGGGATCTTCTTGGAAATTGCTGCTTATTCACTTAACATGGAGGTTGGTGTTTACTTTTCCTTCAAAGTTAAAGAACTTTGTAAAGAATAAATGAAGCACATTTTTTTAATTCTAAAGTGTGATGGAAACAATATTTTATTTGGATCATAACAAATTAATACATTTTACTTTGTGATGTGCAAACAATAGGACTGTCCTATCTTTTTATGTGTGGAGACTCCGCAGATGTAAAGATCCTATTCATAGAATAGGTTTATGACTAGCAAACAATTGCAAACTTTTATAAAAGTGTAAGTTTACCTTTGTGAATCAGGTCCTGAGTTTGTAACCAGTGGCAACTAGAATTTTCTGCAAGCAGCATATTGTTGTTCTCTGCATAGCCCCAACCACTTTCTGCCTTTTCTTTTGTGACTTCCTCCCGATTCCTGAAGAGGTCTCGAGTTGCCACACTACAGATGTAAGTGGCTCTTACAGGCCTGTACTTTTTGTTGGAATTCTTATATTCTTCCTCTATTTTAACAAACTGTCTAAAAAGACATTGTACAAGTTGAGATTGCTGCCTCTTGAAGAGCCACTGTTTCATTCCCTACATTTGCCGAAATAGCAAACATCTCAAAAGCACAAAAAAAATGAACTCTTGCTCTTAAAGTCTATCAATGCCACGCTAGCATGTTATGAAGACAAGAAGACAAAACCGGGACTCACTTGTGTCTCCAAGTCACAAGGACACCATTTTTCCAGAACTGGCATTTCCCTTTACAAACCAAAGTCATGTTAAATTGTAATTCAGATTGTTTAGTTGAGGTCAAACTAAGTGACACCTCCCAGAATGCCTATGTTTGTTATTACATTTATACAGTGCTTTCAACCATTGTTGTGGTATTGAAGAACTGTCTTCTTCTGACCACCCTTTCTTACCAAGCTGAAGGTCAATCATTTGTTACTGAATTGTTAGTGAGTTTTCTTCCAAAACTTAAGGTTGCATAGTCTACTCTTTCCCAATAGAAGATGATCCCACATGTTCTAAAATCTAGCCATGTCACTTCTCCATTAAAAAATCCCCAAAGCTTGCCTAAGTGTACTCATCAATTACAGACCACTATCCAATCTACTCTGGCTTAGGAAAATTATCAAAAATGCGTGTTGCAATGCAACTCTCACCATCAACAGAAGATAAAAATCTACTTGTAAACTATCCATCAGGTTTCTGAAAAGGCTGTTGAACCAAAACGTCCCCCACAAATTTTTGGATGTTACTAATTTCACACTGGACAATGGAAGGAAAAGCCTGCCTTTGGGTCATTTTTACCCTCTATATGTCCTGGCGCAAAATTGATCACCACCAGCTCACAGAGTTCATCAAGACTCGCATAGTATTCAACACTGTTCTTAGCTTGTCCATCTCATTCATCAGCAGCCCCACACTTTTAAGTAAACATGGGACATTCCACTCTGACCACAACTCGGTCCTGCAAAGTACCACAGGCTTCCAATCTAGCCCCTAAACTATTCAATTTGTTTGTAGAGCCAATGAGAGCCACGATGAAAGAACAAGTGTTACTCTCAAGCTCTCTCTTGGAAAAAAAATAAAAAATGCATGTCCTCAAACATCCTCAAAGTCAGCAATGAAAAGACATAATACCTCTTGTTCTGCGTGGTTAGTTGAAATTTGTTCTTTGTTTAGTTTGGGAATGGTTTGCATGAGCTAGTGTGAACTAGGAAGTATCGGTGTTGGGGAGGGGGGTCTTATCTGTCTTGCTGGTTAGGTTGATGAACTTTGGCCTCTAGAATGAGTGGTGCATTGAGCACTCAGAGTGTGGGGCTTTTTTTGTATACATTTCAAACTACGTCAATGTCTTATTAAGAGATGTATGTGCATGAATGTGTGGTGTATTTCTGCAAGATTCTATATGCATGCCTCTGCTCTTATGTTGCTGTGGTGCATGACAGTGCTCTTCATTTGGCAGTGCTTTGTCAACGGTGTGACTTTTGTGCTGTGCGGTAACCATGATGGTGACAGTGGTTTTTCTAGTGTGTGCTATGTATGACCATACATAGGTGAGATAGGAAGGATGGAGTGTGGGTGGATATCTGATTAAACCGGAGATCAGATGTGTGGGATGGGATATTGGGTGTTGTTTGTGTATGTATGTAAGGGCTCTCTGTGATGTATTGAACTTGAGAGTGGTTGGATGTCTGATGAGCTGGATAGCGGAGGCTGTAGTAGGAGGGGTAGGATAGGGTGGTGTGTGTGTGTGTATGTGTGTGTGCATGAGGGCTGTGTGTAATGTACTGAGTGGGAGTGTGGTTCCATGTCTGATGCAACTGGATGTCAGAAGATGTAGGATAAGGTAGTGGGCATGTGTAAGGGCTGTCTGTAATGTATTGAGCTGGAGTGCTGTTAGGTATGATAGTGGTGAGGGCTGTAAAAGGAAAAGGTTTATGCAATAAATGAATAGATATGTGCACTACTGTGTGGTGCATCCTGGGGGAGATTAGTCAGGCCTGCAGGAGAGAAGCAATGCGCTCAGGGCGGCAACCCTGTCCTTATTGGCTCAGAATCTGTTAAATGAGCTGTAGCAGATGGAGTAACTCGGTAACTCGAGAGCAAATCTCTCACAGTGTATTTGTGAAAAAAACAGCACGTGACGTTGCGCCCATGACTGTTCCGGCGTGCAAGGTGTCGTGCGCACTTGCTCGGCTTCAAGGCTTGTTTTTTTTACCTTTTATGAGTGCCTCCTGCCGCGAGTTCATTAGCCACAGTCTTGCGTGGGAGGCTAAATGTCAGTCTAATCTTGGCGTCATCTATATGCCAAGCTGCATATTTTGTTGTTTGAGAGAAAATTGAAAAACAGCAAAAGCGAGACGATTACTAAACTCTCCTGCGTGCTTGAACGACCACTGTGGAAAGGGTATGACTGAATGCCATGGCGTTTTTCCATATCATCTGACACTGACAGAATCGAGCCTCTTGGTCGGATCACACAGAGTGAGCATTGTATGTGATAATACAAGGCTTAGGGCCTGACCACAAAACATTGTTGACTGGCGCTATTTCCTGTCCTTGGTGGTGAGATAAGGCAGGACTTGTTCCAAACGTTTTTACCAGCCTATTATGAAAGTAGATATCTGGAGACGTTCATGTGTGAAAAGCATGATTCTTTCTTTAGTGGCATTTTGTTGTATTGGTGGTGTATGCTGTGTTGTTTGTGCTCCTTTTTTGTACTAAATTACTGCAATCTGATGTTGTGTTGCACTGTGAGTGCTGCATTACGTTCTATTTTGTTGTGGTGTGCCTTGTTACATTTTAATCATGTCATTATGTTTTGTGTTATGTTACTATGTTATGTTCTGAGGTTTACATTAGATGGCAACAAATTCTTCCACATTTCCATCCAAATGGGCAAGGACAATTTAGCAACTATTTACCAAAAACGAAGGTGTTCGAACTGTGCTGCTCCAAGTCTTCCACTATTTAAGACACCGACCAGCCCGTTGCAGTGCATCGTTTATGTGATACGACCCATGGTCTATGTCACTGTTTTGTGCAGATTCTTGTCTTAAATAGTTGAAGAGTTGGAACAGCGGCGTGTTACTGCCATCGAGAGCAGTAAATGGTTGTTTGTCATTGGAATTTAAGTGCGGAAGGGAACACGACGGCTGTTTTGGAGAGCTTGTAAGTTGTTCATAAAATATTTGGGTGCGCTGACGTTCCATGTTTGCCCATGAATACCTTCTTTCTGCTCGGATTTTGAATTTGTTCACAGTATTATATCCCTCGATGGGGATTGACTTGTAGGTGTGAGGAAGTGTTTTTCGTTGGTGTGTGAATATACCAAGGGCCGCAAACATTTCTTGATTCTTCTACACACTACTATGAATCTTGCCACTCTCTTCCCTTGAGCATCTAGCACTTTCATTCCTTTGTTCATTTTCTAACTTTCCCCCCCCAAATAAAGTGTGTATAAACGAAAGCGTGGTCTCCACCGCCGCCCAACTCAACAGGGCAAGGCACAGTGTTAGCCCTACGCCTGTCCAGTGGCGTTCTTAGCGAGATTTGATGGTACGGGTGTTAGACTGAGGTTTTTTGTAATAAAAATACAACTAGAAAGGGTCATGGAGAGTGGGACTGTGAGAGAAGAATGATGGAAAGGGATGACGGGTCTCTGGGGGAGGTGGACGCTGTTCTGAGAAGTAAACAACAGCCTTGGAATTCTTAACATATGGACTCCACACAACAGCATTAGAATATAGAGGACTCCGGTACAATATAGAGATACAGATAGAGCCAGTGAATATCACTAGCTAAAAGCCCTCTCTCGCCCTCTCTACCACCAGTTTAAAGCTAGGATCTACCCTGCAGGAAAGTGCACATACGGGGGAAAATAGACTATTAGTACACTTATTGACCAGATCTGAGGCCACTAGTGTTCTTCAACAATCTGTTAGCACATAGATAAGTCAGGTCTGTCATTATCTTCTTTTGTCTCTCTCTCTAGTCACTTGTATGTCATGTGAGTTGTGAAGGAGGGTGTGTAATGCGTTGTTGTCATGCATGATGAGTAGTGCAGTGCACTCCTTGTGTCACTATGTATCAATGACCCTGTCGCTGCACTTATGCCTGAAGTGGAATGAAGTGGAGTGAGATTGATATGCTTCAGGTCAAAGAGGCAGATATGGATTTAACAGGAATGCAGTCATCTGTGGTAAATGCTCTCTACCTTTTTTTGAGGAGCAACAGGAGAGTGAGACACAGGCATGCACTTGTTCCTGACAGTCATGGCAAATGACCTATAAAGTCCACCTAATAGTGACAGTGGCGCAGCACAGAGCTATGCACCGGATAAAGGCAGAAAAATGCACTATGGAGTCCATTGAGGAGTGACAGAGTTGCCATCCATATAAATGCACAGGTTATAGACAGCAAAGGACAAATGATCCATAGCAGCTGTTCTTAACTTGTGGTCCGGGGACCCCTGGGGATCCACAACGCTTACTCAGGGGGTCCGCGACTGCCTAGAAAATTAAATAATATTAACAGATTAATAAAGTGTATATAAATAGAGAAACAAAATTAGAAAATGGAACATTTTACAATGTTCGATAAAGGTGACAGAATTTGTAACTGGAGACTAAAAAAGTGTCCTCAGATTGATTTGTGGGAACAGTGCAATGCATCAAACAGAATATAGTATGGACAACCTATGGCCTCAGTTGGATTTTGTAAATCTCCAATATTCCCATTAAAATTAAAATGTTGATTATTTATTTTTGTGTTTGTCAATTAAACATTTCATAATTTGATGATTTGTTTGATGAACACTTGCTACCATAATGCTTTGTATTCTTTTTTGGTTCTAATCACCGAAACTGCTTAGGCCAGAGTCCTCCGATTCCCAAAATAACTCAGTGGGGGATCACTGGATTTCAACAATGATTTAGTGGGGGTCCCTGAATTCCAATCAAGATTAAAGTGGTCATTACAACCCTGGCGGTCGGTGTTAAAGCGGCGGTAAGACCACCAACAGGCCGGCGGTAAAAAATGTGCAATTACAACCGTGGTGGAAACCGCCAACAAAGACAGCCGCTTTAACACTCCGACCACCACGGCTGTACAAACAAACAGCACGGCGGACACCGCCAACAGACAGGCGGAGGACAAAGTACCGCCCACAGTATCACAACAGGCCAATCTGCCACCTTTTCCGGGGCAGATTCACCGCGGATAAAAACACGGCAGAAACAGGATTCCGAAGGGAAAACGCTCACCTCTATACACCCCACGAGGAACTAGGACACCATGGAGCCGGAACTCCAAATTCTCCCTGCGATAGTCTTCCTGTTCCTCTACCAGGAACACGAACGCTGGCGGCGAAGACCACGGTGAGTACTGCACCTACGACACAGGGGAGGGGGGAGGAAAAAAACAGACACACACACACGCAACACCCCCACCCCCACCCTCACCCACTACAACACACACACTAATACATATTTATACATGATAGTTAGACCCCCCCAAGCCCCCCGGAAGAATGCAAAGACAAAAGGAAATGAGTGTAACCATAGAAATATATTAAAATCAAGTATGCAAAAATATGTATATATACACCATTAACAAAATATACACCAAGCATAGTAGTCCAGGTAGTGTTCCAAGCAAGTCTGTGGAACACTGGGCCCACACAAGATCCCCGACCATGACGGAGAGAACACTGCAGGGGCATCAGAGAGCAAGAAAACAGGCACCTCAGGGGGAGGGAAAGGGGGAGCACCTCAGCCGGTTGAGTGCACGACGCCAAATCCACGAGAGAGCCACATGCCCACTGTTCAATCCTGGGGAGTGCAAAGCCACAGTCTCTCAAGTCTATACAGTGGGTGGGTTGCCCACTGCCA
Organism: Pleurodeles waltl; assembly: GCF_031143425.1. Taxonomy (NCBI): domain Eukaryota; kingdom Metazoa; phylum Chordata; class Amphibia; order Caudata; family Salamandridae; genus Pleurodeles; species Pleurodeles waltl. The sequence goes on from NC_090448.1 coordinate 816,593,951, forward strand.
TATCCTGGGGAGTACAAAGCCACAGTCTCACAAGTCTCTACAGTGGGTGGGTTGCCCACTGCCATATCCTGGGGAGTGCAAAGCCACAGTCTCACAAGTCTCTACAGTGGGTGGGTTGCCAAACTGCCATGTCCTGGGGAGTGCAAAGCCACAGTCTCACAAGTCTCTACAGTGGGTGGGTTGCCCACTGCCATATCCTGGGGAGTGCAAAGCCACAGTCTCTCAAGTGGATAACAGTCTCCACTGGTTCTGGAGGAGGCATTGTGCCCAGAGTGCTTCATCCTGCTAAGGACAGAGGTAGTGGATGCTTTTCTCCACTGGTTCTGTAGGGGGCTTTGTGCCCAGAGTGCTTCATCCTGCTAAGGACAGAGGTAGTGGATGCTTTTCTCCACTGGTTCTGGAGGGGGCTTTGTGCCCAGAGTGCTTCATCCTGCTAAGGACAGAGGTAGTGGATGTATCTCTCCACTGGTTCTGAGGGGGCTTTGTGCCCAGAGTGCTTCATCCTGCTAAGGACAGAGGTAGTGGATGTATCTCTCCACTGGTTCTGGAGGGGGCTTTGTGCCCAGAGTGCTTCATTCTGCCCGTGACGGACTCAGTAGCGTCAGTGCCCTTGGCGCTAATGGGCCAGCGGAGCTTGGAGCGGCGGTGCCCTGTTCAGCGGTGCTTGAAGAGGCGGTGCCCTGTTCAGCGGTGCTTGAGACGGCGGTGCCCTGTTCAGCGGTGCTTGAGACGGCAGTGCCCTGGTCAGCGGTGCTTGGAGCTTTGGGGATGATGGCTGTGGCCTCCTGGGAAGCAGGGATGATGGCTGTGGCCTCCTTGGCAGCGGGGATGATGGCTGTGGCCTCCTGGGCAGCGGGGATGATGGCGGTCTCCTCCGCCGTGCTGCTCTTCCCAGACTTTCCGGTTTTCTTGTGGCCCTTCCCCACCTTGGAAGGTGTCGCAGCTGAATCCACACTCCCACCGGCACCACTGGGAGCAGCTTTGGTGGTTGGAGTCTTCCCCCTCTCCCGCCGGGTGGGGGACTGTCTGTGCTGTGGCTCCGTGCCACACTGGCTGCCCTGGCGGCCGCTGCACTCCAGATTCCGGTGACTACAGGCACCACTGGTCCCGGAGATGTTGTGGCTGAGGTGCTAGTTCGGGGTGGGGGAGGTGTGGGAAAGAGGTCAAGGTTGGACAGGAAAAGTTTTTGGGAGACACTGGGACGGGCAGCTGGAGGGGGTTTGGGAGTGGAGGAAGAGGTTGTGGTTGTAGGAGGTGTTCGTTTGGTGACTTTGGGTGAAGGTGCATGCGCTGGAGGCTGTCGTGAGGTGGATGGCTGTTGGGTGGGTGTGTGCCTGCGTTTGTGTATCTTGGGAGGTGGCGTCACAGACACACTGGGAAGGACACAGGGGACGTGTGAATGGTATTGGGGGTGGTGACTGCACGTAAGCGGGGTGTGGTGGTGGGTGTGCTGGTGATGGCAGTAGTGGCTGTAGATGTAGTGCATGCAGGTGTGAGTGTAGTCAAGACTGGGAGGGAGGAGGGAGACGAGGAGGAGGGGGATACAGTGGAGGCAGTGGATGTTGGTGTGTCTGCATGTGTGTGATGCTTGCGTGAGTGCCTGTGGGATGTGTGGTGCTTATGTTTGCCAGAGCTTCCCTTGTGTGTTGACGTGTGTGCATGCTGGTCTGAAGGTGTGCTTGGGATAGGGATGGGTACAGAGGATTGGGTCTTGGTGGAGGAAGTTGGAGGGGTGAGGCTAGAGATGGGGACAATGGCTGCCATCAGTTCTGAGGCCAGAGTCTGCCGCCTGACCAGAATGAATGCCCTCCAGGAATGCATTCGTTTTTTGCAACTGCCTATCTACACCCTGGATGGCATTCAAAATGGTAGACTGCCCAACAGTGACGGACCTGAGGAGGTCAATGGCCTCCTCACTGAGGGCAGCAGGGGTGACTGGGGCAGGGCCTGAGGTGCCTGGGGCAAAGGTGATGCCCACCCTCCTGGGTGAGCGGGCACGGTGCAAAGGCTGAGGGGCTGCTGGGAGAGCGGTGCTGGTAGGGGGGGTGGCGGCTGTACCTGGAGATGCGGGGGGCACAGATGTTGCTGCCACCACAAGGGAGCTCCCATCAGAGGACGATGTGGTGTCAGCTCCTGTCCCCGCAGTGGAGCTCCCCTCGCCCTCCATCCCACAGGTGAACTCCGAGTCCGTAGTTTCGGCCTCCAGGGCCATGTGTGATGCAGCTCCCTCCTGCTCCGGTGCCACTGCTCCTCCGCCTGATGATGCTAATGCACACAAGAACAGGGAGACCACAAAAAGGGGGGGACTACAGAAGAAAGACATGTTGAGTGCATGCATTTCCGCTATCGTTGGTGGACACGACAGACACAGAAGCCCCCTGACCTACGCCGCGCTCTTGGGCTCCACTGTTCAATTCCTGGGAAATGGCCTACTAGGCTATGGACGACATCTGCACACATGGATGATACAGGGGCATGACTAGGTGTACTTGCCACTCTACAGAGGTGGGGTGGGGTGCCACATGGGCTGCCTTACAGAGGGACCTTGCCTACTAAAATCGCCCTGGCCTAGGGAAACCCACAGCCCACCTCCCCCACCCAAACCCCTCCACTGCGCACAAAATCAGCAGGATGAAGTGTACTCACCCCCTTGTGGCTGCTGTGATGCCCTCAAGCGCCCATCCAACTCCGGGTACGCCACCGCCAGGATCCTGAACATCAGGGGGGGTCATGGTGCGACGGGCACCCCTCCCACGTTGGGAGGCCATCCCCAGCTGAGCCTCCACTGCCTTCTTGCTCCAGCGGCGAATGTCCTCCCATCTTTTCCAGCAGTTGGTTGTCCGTCTGTGGCAGACCCCCAGGGTCCGGACGTCCTTGGCGATGGCACGCCAAATATCTTTTTTCTGGTGGGCTCTGACCTACATGATTTGTACAGGGGGAAGAGAAACTTATTACCAACTGCACCGTCACAGTCATTGGCCCCCATCCCTACCCTTGGCATGTGGCACATGCACTCACCGTCGTTTCATGCACGCCGCACTCTCCTCCCTTCCTTCTTACATCCACACCCCTCCAACCAGGCATTGCCCATCCAGCATGCTCCCAGTGTACTTACCTGTTTGTCTGGACGACCGCAGAGTAGCGTGTACTGGGGGGTGGACCCCATCCACGAGTTTCTCCAACTCCTCTGATGTGAAGGCAGGGGCCCTTTCCCCAGACACTCGAGCCATTGTCTCTTCCAGACCGAGGTCACAGCAGCACTTGCAGTGTAGGTCCTCTCCTGTTGAAGATCAGGTATCGAGTGATTGAACAGTTAGAAAATGGCGGTCACGTCCGCGACGTTGCGTACCGTCACCACCAGCGTACATCGTCATTGGCTCCTGGGACCCATAGGGTCCAATGTTAACCAATGCAGCATTGCGCCGCGGTCTTTGACCGCCTACCGCGATGGTGTACAACGTCAGCGCAGTTACCTCACATCCAATTGTCCCACTTTACAGGTCATGCAGCCGCCATTTCAGGGGCCCACATGGCTTCATTTTTAACTGCGTCACACATACCTAGGCCTAGCCTCAACACACATACAGGCCACTTTTTGGATTACGAATCGTGTTCTGTGTAAGCTGTGGGTACGTACCTCTGAGTTGTTTGACTCTGTGCTCGCTGTTGTCTTTCATAGGCACCGTCCGCTGGGACATGTGAGGAGATGGTGGCATCCTCCGGTGTACCGACCGTTGGTGGACCTTTCGACAATGGAGGAAAGACATGTGATCATCACCTACAGGCTTGACCGTGCCACAATCCAGGAACTATGTACCCAGCTGGAGCCAGACCTGATGTCAGCTATCCGCCATCCTATAGGATTCCCCCCTCGAGTGCAGGTGCTGTCAGTGCTCCATTTCCTTGCAAGTGGGTCATTTCAAACAACAATGGCCATAGCATCAGGGATGTCCCAGCCTATGCTTTCCAATGTGTTGTCCAGAGTGTTGTCTGCCCTGCTGAAACACATGAGGAGCTACATCGTTTTCCCTCAGGTGGAGGATTTGCCTACAGTGAAAGGTGATTTCTATGCCCTGGGACATATCCCCAACATCATAGGTGCCATTGATGGGACACATGTGGCTTTGGTCCCCCCCCACAGGAGTGAACAGGTGTACAGAAACCGGAAGAGTTATCATTCGATGAATGTACATATGGCCGACCAGTACATCTCCCATGTGAATGCCAAGTTCCCTGGCTCAGTGCATGATGCCTACATCCTGCTTAATAGCAGCATCCCTTATGTGATGGGTCAACTCCAGAGGCACAGTGTGTGGATATTAGGTGAGCACCTGGAAGCAAGACAGTGGGAATGGTTGTCTGGGTCTGGGGATATCCCTACAGGTTAGTGTGTGTCTAACAGTTGTCCCTCGCCATTTGCAGGTGACTCTGGTTACCCCAACCTGTCATGGCTACTGACCCCAGTGAGGAATCCCAGGACAAGGGCAGAGGAAAGCTGCAATGAGGCCCATGGGCGAACTAGGAGGGTGATCGAACGGACCTTTGGCCTCCTGAAGGCCAGGTTCAGGTGCCTCCATATGACAGGTGGATCCCTATTCTACTCACCAAAGAAGGTGTGCCAGATCATCGTGGCCTGCTGTATGCTTCACAACCTGGCTTTGCGACGACAGGTGCCTTTTCTGAAGGAGGATGGTCCAGATGGCGGTGTTGTTGCAGCTGTGGAGCCTGTGGACAGTGAAGACGAGGAAGCAGAAGAAGAAGACATGGACAACAGGGACTCAGTGATCCAGCAATATTTCTAGTGAAACACAGGTAAGAATACAAACCTGCCTACTACATGTACTTAAACACTACTACCTCTCTACTGTCTGTCGTTTTCACCCAGGGTATGGTCACTGAGTTGTCATTTTCCCTTACGATTTCACAGATGTGAGTCCCAATGTGGGACATCTGCTTAGATTCCTCATGGACTAGAGCTGTGTGACATAGGTATGTTGACATTACAAATGAAAGAGCTTTTTGCCACAGTAATTGCTAATACAGTATTCCGAAATCACAGACTGACTCCAGATTGTTTTGTGCTTTAAGGGTGTTTATTTTAGTGCTCAATATTGGAGGGGGTAGCAAAATGTTGAGGGATGTCCATGGCAGAGTCCAGTCTATTAGTCTCACAGGTGCATTGCCCAAATGGGCATAAGAAGTGGAGCTGGGGCAGTTTAAGGATGGACAGGGTGACAAAGTGGGACAGTAGGATGACATTCAGGGTGGGCTCATTTCTTGGCGGGGGTCTTGGCATCGTTCTCCGTCTTTGTCTTGGATCTCAGGGACCGTTTGCGAGGTGGTTCTCTCTCTGCAGGGGGTGGGGTGCTGGTGTGGTGGTCCTGTGGTGGTGCCTCCTGTCCACTAGCGCCGGCGGAGGTGGTGGGCAGTTCATCGTCCAGGCTAGTGTCAGGGGCCCCTTGTAGTGCCACAGTGTCCCTCCTGGTGTTGAGTACTTCCCTCAGCACCCCTACGATGGTGCCCAGGGTGGAATTGATGGCTCTGAGTTCCTCCCTGAAGCCCAAATACTGTTCCTCCTGCAGGCGCTGGGTCTCCTGAAACTTGGCCAGTACTGTTGCCATTGTCTCCTGGTAGTGGTGGTAGGCTCCCGTGATGTTGGAGAGGGCCTCGTGGAGAGTGGGTTCCCTGGGCCTGTCCACCCCCTGTCGCACAGCAGCCCTCCCAGTTCCCCTGTGTTCCTGGGCCTCCGTCCCCTGGACCGTGTGCCCACTACCACTGCCCCCAGGTCACTGTTGTTGTTGGGGTGGTGGGTTAGCCTGGGTTCCCTGTAGTGGTGGACACACTGCTGATTGACGTGTCCTGGGGACGGAGGTATGGGCCCGCTGGGTGGGTGCTGTGCTGGTGTTTCCAGAGGGGGGAAGCTCTGTGTGGCCTGTGACTGGGTGAGGGGAACCGACTGTCCCGAGGTCCCCGATGGGCTGGGCTGGTCATCTCAATCCAGTTGGACAGAGGTGCTGTCATCACTTTGGGCCTCTTCTGTTGGTGGTGTGGACATGTGTGGACCCTCCTGTCCGGTGCCGTTGGGTAGGGGTCCTGCATTGGTATAAAAGTATGTTTATTACATCTGTGTGCGGCATGGTGTGCAATGGGTGGGTGACCGTGTACCCCAGTGCTTGCATTCCTGTGTGGGACCTTCTGTGATGATGGTTTAGGGGGGTGTATGTGCAGTGGCCATGCTTTAGTGATGGGCGTCCATGCTTTGTTGTTGCATGCAGGGCTTGGTGTTAGGATGTGTGGTTTGTGATGTTGGGACATTTGTGAGGAGTTAGAGTGATGGGGTGAAGGTGGGGGTATGTGCTGGCATGCAGGTAGGGTGGGGGATGTAATAGTGAAGATGTAACTTACCAGAGTGCATTCCTCCACCTACTCCTGCGAGGCCCTCAGGATGCAGAATCGTCAAGACCTGCTCCTCCCATGTTGTTAGTTGTGGGGGAGGAGGTGGGGGTCCATCGCCAGTCCGCTGAACCGGCAGGTGGTGTCTGGAGACCATGGAACGCACCTTCCCCCGTAGGTCGTTCCACCTCTTCCTGATGTCCGCCCGATTTCTTGGGTGCTGTCCCACTGCATTGACCCTGTCCACTATTCTTCACCATAGCTCCATCTTCCTTGCAATGGAGGTGTGCTGCACCTGTGCTCCGAATAGCTGTGGCTCTACCAGACGATTTCCTCCACCATGACCCTGAGGTCCTACTCCGAGAACCTGGGGTGTCTTTGCCGTGCCATGGGGTGGTGTAGGTGATGTGTGGGGTGGTGTGTGGGGTGATAAGTGTGCTGATATGTTGTGGTGTGTAGTGTGAGGTGCGTAGAAGTTATGTGGGTGATGGTGTTGTGTGCCTGTGGATGCTAGTATTGTTGATGGTGGTGTCTCTCTCTGGGCTTCTCTCAGTAATTGTGGTTGTAGGGGTTTGTGGGTGATGTGGGTGTGTGTTTTATATTGTTTTGGGTGTGTGGGAGTGGTGTGTGTATGTGTATCAGGTGTGTGTATTTCGATTTGTCCAATGTGGCTGTGTTTTGTATATGTGTGTGTATTTTGAGCGCAGCAGTGTGCACCGCCAATGGAATACCACGGTTGGAAGACCGCCACGTGGATTCGTGTGTCGTGATAGTGTGGGGTATTTCTGTTGGCGTGACGGTGGAGGTTTTGTTTTTGCCAGTTTATCACTGATCTTTGGTGCGGCAGACTTGTGTGGGTGTCTGAATTTTGGTGGATTCCGTGCTGTGGGTCATAATAGCTGTGGCGGATTTCCGCGGCTGCGGCGGTGTGTTGGCGGTCTTCTGCACGGCGGTAATCGGCTTTTACCGCCAATGTTGTAATGACCACCTAAGTGTGAGTTCCACAGAAGTCAAAAGGTTAAGAATACAGAGTTCAACCAGGAGCATCAGATGAGCAGTCTACAGACATACAGCCAGGTAAATATGGTCAACAGAGGAGAAACCCACAGGAATGCACTGATTATAGGTAACCACGCTAAATGATCTATAGAATGCACTCAGTAGTGAAAAGGAGCAACCCATAAGCATGCTCTGGCTGCAGGCGACAAGCGCCCTGAGGTCATATGGAGGCCCACAAACAATTAAAGTGAAGCACCCTGTTGAGAAAAGAAAGAATTAATGACAAATTAAAAATAGAAGAAGATATAGCCTAATACTTAATTCCTATGGGTCACATTCAGTCCTTCATTACCCACAATTACATTTGACAGTATTGTCTAGGGTAAATGATCTATGGAGTAGGAATGACAGAGGTGCAACCACAAGCATCCTTTATTTAGGACTAGTAAATGATAGATGTAGTCCACTCAAGAGTGATGTAGTTGAACCAGCAAAACAGTAATTTTGTACTCCCAGAATTGATATTGGTGGTAGTAGGCTAATTCTGTGGAAAGAACATGATTTGTAGGGTAGACAGATGGAATGGATTTTATATACAGTGTCAATTGTTCTAGACTGATCTGTAGAATCAATTCACTTACAAGGCCCTTCATTTGAGCTTTATACGCTTGTCAGACCTCGAGCACCTGAACAGTTTTGTGATTCTCTCGAAAGAAAAGTAGTGTTTTTGACGGAAGATCAGTAAACAAAACTACATTCTTCAATACTACCCTGTCAGCCATCTTTTCCTCTACCCTCTTGTAACACACCTAGTGGGACCCAGTTCCTTACAAATCAACAAATAGTCAGTTTTAGAATAAGAAAGTGTCCAGTTCAGAAAAACGTTTATTTTGGATCATTCTATTGTCTCCCATGATCCTGCACTGTCCCAAATTTTGGGATAACATTTATATATCTCGCCACCCACTCCGCATACATTTGATCTGGGAAGAGCGTGAATTTAATAAAACTGTCAACTGTATTCAGAGAAGCAGTCCAATACCATTCTAATGTAAACAGTGCCTGAAGTTGTGATATGTCTATTACTATTCCATTTTTGACCATGCCCACTTACTACCGGGATAGATTTTCCGTCTGCTTCTAGAACAGCTGCCACAGCCTTTGCTGGTAGGTCACCTAGGGCCAGATGTAGCAAGCAGTTTTGCCCATTTGTGTCTATGGGAAAATGTGTTTGTACATATGGCCCCTAATGCCTTAGTACACATATTTGAAGCTTAGGTCCTGATTTAGTGTTTGGCAGACGGGTTACTTCATCACACACGTTATTAGAAGTGTATTATTTCCTGTGCCACTTATAAAACAGCGAACAGCATATCTGTCACATTTGTGATAGGGGAACCCACCCATCAGTCTCTAAATCAGGCTCTTGGTTTCTTACACAAATAGTTACGTCATTAGTTGTGTTTTGGATGGATGCTGCTACTCTTGTAGACCACAGATCATTCAGAGTTTATGTTGTTATGTTGAACGCGTGAATCTAGTAGGAGGAAGATGTGTGTCTTTGACTCCTATAGTGTCTGATAATTGCCTGACATTTTTGTGGATTATGAAAGAGGCAGTTAGGCAATCTGTTTTTTTAATGTTCTTTTTTGTAGGAGCGGAAATGTTTAACCGTTGCAACTGAATGTCTGCAATCAAAAGGCAATCTCCATCCTCACCTCCCACTTGAATGATTAATGTTTAATTGTATGCAAGTGAAAAGTCAGAAAGTTAAAAACATAAACATATTTTTTTTTTTACATAGCTTCAGAAGGCCCCAAGTCATTTGTAGGGTGAGTGCAGGGTAACCCTGTAATCCTGTTGGACCGGGTACAAAGTGAACAGGTAAGTGCCCAATGAGGAACCCATTTAGCAATACTCTGCACAATATGCGCCTTTGTCAGGATTTGTACAATGTGATTTTAATAGCTGTATGTTATTTTTCAATTCCACTCAGCCTCAAGGACAGATACCATGTTTTGAGTTTCATCCATTACAATCACTCATATAAAAAAGTTACATTCAAGTTGTGAAAAAAATATGTCCAAGCTGCTCTTTATTCTGTGTTTTATACATTTAAAGAGTGTTCTATAGGCTGCTTAGTGACATTATTTACAATTTCTCAGACGTTTAAAAACAAAAGGACTGAAAACTCGAATAGTGCCGAGCCCTGTAAACCAATTAGTAACCTAATATAGACTGACGAACAGCTTTCGCCTTAAAGTATTTCAGAATGTAGAGGTCTGCTCAAAGGAACTAAGGGCCAGATGTAGCAAAAAAATATTTTGCGAGTTGCAAATTGCGAGTCACAGCGACTCGCAATTTGCAACTCGCAAAATATTATGCAGAAACGTGTCTCAGACACCTTCTGCGACTCGCTATGGGGTCTCAAAGACCCACCTCATGAATATTAATGAGGTGGGTCGCAGTTTGCGACCCCATAGTGAGTCAAAGCACTCACAGCGATGGTGGCCTGCTGGAGACAGCAGACCACCATGTCGGTGACTGCTTTTAAATAAAGCAGTTTTTTTTTTCTTTTTGCAGCCCGTTTTCCTTAAAGGAAAACGAGCTGCAAAACGAAAAACTTCCAAAACCATTTAGTTTCGGTTTTTTCAGAGCAGGCAGTGGTCCATAGGACCACTGCCTGCTCTGAAAAAATATTTTTTTTTGCCTTCACAAAGGGGAAGGGGTCCCATGGGGACCCCTTCCCTTTTGCGTATGTGTTACCATCCACTTCAAGTGGATTGTAACTGCGAGTTGGTTTGCGACCGCATTCGCGGTCACAAACCAACTCAGCATGGTGATGCAATCGCAAATAGGAAGGGAACACCCCTTCCTATTTGCGAGTCGCAGCCTCAAATTGCGAGTCGGTACCGACTCGCAATTTGAGGTTGTGCATCGCGTTAAGCCTTTTGCGCGTCGCAAACTGCGTTTTTCGCAGTTTGCGACGCGCAAAAGGCTTCCTACATCTGGCCCTAAATATTTAGTGAATGTTTTTGAATTTCATTATTTCAAGTACCCGACAGCACATATTGCTAGTTTCCATGGTGTACACTGTTGTAAGAGGTCAGCGGGTTTCAACCCCTCCTAATAGCTTCATGGGCCTTCATTGGGCCTCATAGTTGGGCCACACATACTGGTTGTAGAGTACAACGTCCAAGGACAAAGATCATGTTTGTGTCACCTAAGGATACCTACTTATGGGCTAGATGTATGAATATCTGGTCACATAATACTGGTCACACACTGTGACCAGTATTTTTGTGACAAGTAAAGACTCTTAGGAACCGACTCCTAAAAAGGGATTAGTAGATAGGAAAAAAATAACTGTCACAAACGCCGAACTGGAGAATTTGTGACTGTTAAAATGCTAGTAAATCTGGCCTGTATTGCTTTTGAACTAGAAAGTCTTACATTATCTACCTTTTGTCATTCAGTTTTGCATATGAAATGAAGTACAATATTTTTTCTCTCTGGCTGTGATTTAATCATCACGAAACGTACAATGGCGGAATTGGACACGGGTAAAGCCTGTATCTGTACATAGAGTATCAAGTGAAAAATACAATGTAGGTGTCATTTTCAAGGAGAAATGTTTCCCAGGGCACAAATTAAAAATGTACCTCTTCACCTAATTTTGTCCAGCCACCTCCACCCTTTTCATATAATATACCATTTCTAGAGCTCTCCCTCTCTTTCCCTTTCTCTCTCTCCCCTGCTATTTCTATTTTCAGCATCTTCTCATAATGTCCCCTCTCACAGCCTCTTATTTCTCACACCTTCCTCTCTCTCCTCCAATCTCCCTGATTTAACCTCTCCACTCACTTCTCATTTTCTTCCCCTTTTTTGACCTCCTGTTTTTCATCTACCTCTTCTCTTACTTTCTCCTCTTTTACAACTTTCTGCATCTCCACCTCCTACCGCCAGCGCAATAAATTTTGTCTATATTCCCCTTGAGCAATGGTGTACATTGCTGAGCTTTTGGACAATCCACTGTTGGTGGCATCCTACACACCATGTGAAGTATTATCTTCCCTAAATTGACTGCAGTGTCCTGTATTTCACATATGATTCTATCTTTCCCACACACACCCTTTCTCATGTGGCTTTTCTATTGTTTGTCCACCTTCACATTCTCACCCTACCTTAGGATTCGTCTGCCTTGCCTACACTTTTCCTTCACCTTCCATCTCATTCTCCTCATCAAAATCAATCAACATCCTACCGTCATCCTCTGACACCTCACCTCCCACTCCTCCTCTCTTTCCTGTAGCTTGTTTCTTACACCATCCTCCTTACCATCCTCTCTGGAACCCTCCTCTCCTTCACACATCTAGTTCCACCTTTTGCTTACCTCCCTCTCCTACACCCTCCTCATACCCAACCCCTCTAATTCACATATGTATAGTCTCACACCCTTTCTCTCACTAAAACTTTTCTGAACACACCAAAACATCTCCCACTTAACATCAAGGATTTCTTACCTGGCCACAGTTAGAGAGAGAGATTACAAGGTTTGTCAGGGAATGGGGACCATGTAAGAAGGGGTTTAGACAGTGGTGCACCTGTAGTGGGGGGGAGGCTGCTGGGGGAAGCTACATTATGAGATGCCATGAAGCCATCAGCTTGTCTTCTATTCAGAAACTACATGAATTAGCGGCTTGTAAGGATGAACGCCCATCAATTTTAGTTGGTTATAAAGTGCCCATGTCACTCCATCCGACGATCAGCTTTTTTGGGACGTGTGGGATTTTTGGCCACTCCTTGACTATTGCTTGTGAATCTTGACAGATTGGCAGGATACCATTATATACTTGATTGTTAATTCGCCAAATGCTGTGGCCCACGTCTTTAGTGAAATACAAAATGATCCATAAATTGCTTGGCAGAAGCAAGCCAACATCAGGTATTGTAAAATACAGCAGATTGGTTCTGGGCACACAAGGACATAGAACCTCTTCTATTTCAAGATCATTGCCTCTACATACCAGTCATTACAACAGCATGTTTTAGATTAAAGTCATAAGACTCAAGACTGCATAAAACAAGTTTTGGTGGCCCATTTGAGAAGGGAATTTACGCAGTATGTTATGAAGCACTCAAGCCAAGTCTGATCCTACCTATTCAGTTGGTTTATTATAACCCCTTCCCACATCCTGAATCTTTGGCCTCACATATCAATGGGTTTTGTTTTTGACTTACCTGTGTCCCTTGAGTGTAAAATTTTATTGGTAGTGATTTATTAATTCACCCTATTAGATCATTTTATTTCTTGGCCTGGCCTCCCCTCAGCTCCCGAGTTATCACAAGCTTTTTTGAGAGATTGTTTTTTTACATAGTCACCCCAGTTTGAATCACAATTTTGGAACTTCTTGTGAAAACAATTGGGCACTCAATTTTAAATCAACCAGTTATAATACACAAATAGATGGCCAGACAGAGGGTCTTAGTCCATTGAACAAAACATCAGTTGTTTCCTGATCGATCATTCAGAGGACTGTAAAGATGACACTGCCTTGGCGGGAGCAAGTTTACAATATTAAACTGTATATGCCTGATGGGTATTCTGCCATTTATTGTATTTATGGCATTTATCCCAACTTCTCGCCAGAAACCTTGATTTCCAGTGATGTTCATTCTGGGCAGACGGTGGTTAAACCCTTGCCCAGAGTACACAAACTGGTGTCCCCTCATCTCGTGGGGGTACAGCTAGATTACGAAAGATATGTCAGACAGAGGCTGTCCTATACGATGGGAGATGATGTATGAATAGTTTTGCCACTCCTGTTGATCCCTGAAGGCCACCCCAGGTTCACCCTATGCTTGTTGGGTCTATTTCACATTACTCAAATATTGGACAAGGCAGTCCTTTACCTGGATCGTCCACCTAGATGGAAAATCCAACCTCTAACACATGTCTCTCATTTAAAACCTGTGGTTTTATATGTCCGTAACCCTTTCCAGCTTTAGTTGGCTGACTGGTCTTCAAAACATGACGTTGAGGTCATTTTAGGTTGAAGAATTAGACAGGCGTAGTTAAACAGGAATGACATTTCTTAGAGATCCGGGGAACCTTTGTTCAGGCTCCACGATTGGCCCCTGACATCCAGTGGTAGATGTCCCGATAACCCTTCCTGGGAGCAAGGGGGAATCCTTGGGTCAGGGTACAACCAGCAGTTCACACCAGGCATCAGAAAAAGAGAGATGACAAGGTTAAATGGGATGTGGGGGTTGTGCAGAAAGAGCTCCAGGCAGTGGCATATTTGGAGGGCTAGGTAGTGGCCGCTGGGCACAGGATGTATGGACTACGTGAGGATCATGGAGCAGAGTGTGCCAGCCTCCTCTTTTGGGATCTATGTGACTCAGCAGCACAGATATCATGGATAAGTGAACACCAAGCAAAATGAGTTTGTTTTATGGCATCCCTGTTGCTAAATTTTCATATACATTCTTTTTTACTTTTTTCCACCATTCCTTGGTGTCAGGGTTGTTTTTGTTTATTGGCTCTGTGTAGTACTGTTGTATCCTTTTATTGTCCCAGATAGCATTTTATTGTCAGTGGATCGCCCCCAACTTCTTAAAGTGTCTGGAGGTGGCATCTTGGAGAACTCACAGCGCATTTTGCCATGCTCTCCTGAAGAAGTCGAACCTGTCGCTCCTGCGTAGCTTCCCTTTTTACTTTGATAACCTGATCTTCTGAACTAAGAGGTGGTATCAGCAGCCTGTCAACGTAGATACAATACGATGTCTCTTCCTACGTGCCCAGCCTTCTCCACTGACCTGTTATTAAGGGCCTGATCACAATACAGGTGCTATTTATCACAGCTGGTAATAACCATACCACTGGGTTCAATATGTATCGGGTGCGATTAATAGCACAAATTACAAGTTTCTGGAGAATTACATGCACATTTTGATGTTTAACGCACCAACATCTGCATGCTCCAGTAAGTATAGTATGATTTCCCATGTTAAATTACAGCAGTTATGACCTGCCGAAATTTAACGAAAGTTGAGGTATTTAAAACACACACACGTCCACACACACACACTCTCCCTCTCTCTCTCTCTCTCTCTGAGTTTGCTATGAGGGTGACCGTTTCATAAATATTTAGGTGTGGAAAAAAAGCAAAATAAAGTTCAGTAGGACCTTCATAAACTGATAAACTTTGAGCTAATTATTTCATTTTCCACATACTGAAGAGTGTCCGTAGGACAGCTCCGAACCTATCAGGCCAGTGTGACTGGAGCAGCCCAGCCACACCCTAGTGATAATGCACTTAGTTCTGCATGCGCACCCACTTCATGTTTAAGTCACTGAGAGCCACCACTGAAATCAACGGTCTAGTTTTTGCAAACACAAGACAGTGCGCACGGGCAGCATACATTACACACTGAAGGTTTGCAGTAAGATGTGGCTGACTGCGGCATCTATCCTCTACATCAGCAGTTCTTTACATTTTGATTTCTGGGAAACCCAAGTGAATCATTAATTTAACCTGGGGACCCCAACACGTTCATTACTGGAAGCGAGGGACAGTAGATGGAACAGTTTCAATGATTGGAACTGCTAAACAATGTACACAAAAACAGAAACACATATACTTCAAAAGACTACACAAATGATGTAATCTTTTACTCAATTCACACACAAAAATTGGATTTGTACTTTATTATGATGCTAATATTATTTCATTTTCTATACAGTCGCAGTCCCCTTGAGTAGGCCCCTGGACCTCAGGGGTCCACGGACTACAGGTTAAGAACCACTGAACTACATTATTCTAGAATGATGGAATGTTCTGATCGAAAATGTTTCATTGAGGGATTGTACTTGTTTGAATTGACAGCCTGTGACCCTCTATAGCCTCCTGACTCATGCACAAACCCCCAAAATAACAATTTGGCTCGTGACAAAAAGAGAACTGTCATAGCAAGTCAAATATTGTGCAATGCAACATTCTTAGGATGCACAGCATGTGATGTTGTGGCCCTCGTAGTCATTTTCAGGTTCACTGAATAAGATTCCCAGCATCCCCCGTTAAACAAGTTTTTTCATTGGAGGAAGGTTGCAAGTGCACTCTTTTCATTGGGAGTTACAGGTTTAAGCCTGGTGCCTCTAGAACTCCGGATGCACAGTGGCAAACACTGGCGGAATGTTTCAGCACTTCTGCTGCCATGTGAGACCCAGCCGCTCAGTAATTGTGCGGTACTAGGTAGGAGGAACCCTGGCAGTCTCCCCGTACCATCAGCCAAGAATCAGGGCAAGGGCGATAGATAACCACACAGAAGACCCCTTGATCTCTTTGTACATTATCCCAGATCCTCCTCTGTGCAGCCACCTTTTACCCAACTTCTTGTGACTGGTGATGGGCACCTTATGTGTCCAGTACTGAATCTGAGTTGGTGGTTGCAGTAGGAACCCACCAGCATTCTTTTTTGGGGTTTGGGACTTTTTTACCATCAGACACTGACACAGAACAAGAGAGAGAAAGACACAAAAGGAGGAATAAAGAAGAGAAAGACGGAATAACAGTGACAGAGATGGAGAGCAGGCACGAAAAAGAACATGTGAGAGTGTCAGAAAGCGACCAGGGAAAGAAGGCGAGTTGCTGAAAGTCATGAGGCTTAATCAAGATTATACAGCCTTGGCATTTGGCAATCCTGACATTTGACAGCTGGGCCAGAGAGTTTCTGTGTAAAAAAATTGGCCTTGGCAAGTATTACTTTACTAAGTAAGCACTGGATGGTGCGTTTTTAATTTTGAGGATTCAATATTGTTTATTCAGTTGCATCTTTAGGCAGTTTCTCCCTGGTTTGATGGACAGACACCTTCTTCCACCCACAACTTGTCTCCTCCCCCTTGTGTGTGCTTGTGCCCGTAGAGCACACAACCTTGACACATTCAGTCATAGCAGATAGAAGAGAATCTCCACTACGTGAACGAGTTACCAATCCTTGTTTATAAGGATGTTTACTTCAGTCAGTGCCTATTTTGTTGCACGTCTGTGTGATCGCTGCTTCTGTGGACTTGCTTCTTTGGCTCTTGTCGTTCTGCTTTCATTTCAAACAATTTTGCAATCTTCTGCTCATCCCGGAAATTCAGACAGAGGGCAAAGCAGAACAACATTTACAAATGTGCAAGGTCTGTGGAAAATGTATAAAATATGCAAAATCTTTTAGAAATCATGAAATAAATTTAGATTCCCTGCAAAAAGATTCGAGCCTCAGATTTGGTCTGTTGCTAGGTATTACGTTTCATTGTGAAATCAAACACTGCAACTCCTGCACACTTCTTTCCTTCCTGTAAAAAATACATTGTTTCATATTGTGTAATAAATTGTGATCCTATTTTTTTCCACAAAAGAAGTGTGACATAATCCTCCCTGTAGTACGTTTGGTCCCAGCTCACCGTAAAGAATCATTAACACCACAAGAGAATGAAAATTCAATTCAAGCAGATGGACATTAATGCCTTAGCTAAGCAGAGTGCAGGGTCACTCCACGGTATGCATTGTCCCCTGCAGATGAAGCATGCAGTCCTTAGGTACACAAGCGATCCTGCTAAGGCCTCTCACCCTTATATAACAAAAGCTCATGAAGCAAATATGCACAAGGAAAAAGACCAACTGACAGTTTGACAAGTATTGAATACAAGCAGGGGGGAGGGTGTATTGTGTTTTTGTTAAGTGGAGAATATTGTCCAGGCTTGGGTTTATTATTCAAATGGCAGTGGAGTTCCACCAGCAGAAGCATTAGACTCTGCCAATGATAACCTACCGTCTGTTGGATAAGGCGTAGTTGAGTTGCATGCATAGCATTTTTTGGCGATTCTGGTCTGCTGCAGTCTTTATCACATATGCTCTACGTGCAACTATGCATGGTCAATTTACCTTGGATGTGACCGGGCAAATTAGCCATACCCCAGCCTCCACTAGTAGGGGAGATGCAATAACACTTTTGGGTGGGTGAAAAGGACCTCTGATGCTGTCAAGAGGGAACTGAAGAAAAATTAGATTAATAAATGATGCTGTTCCTGGTAAGACTGAGAACATTATGTAAAGGGAAATCATCTTATATCACCTGCGTACACAGAAATGATTATATGAGATAGGTAACAAAGCAGGGATTCTCATAGCATGGATTAATAACAGAACTGTGTAAGCAGCGCTGAACTGAATGGTGCACCGCCAGTTACAAATATTACAGAACAAATTCCAATTAGCTGTGGTAGTCCCAGGCTTTAGCTGCTTCCCTTTTGGCTCTCTGATTTCAGCACCTGCCCTCAGACCACTAAAACAGTCAAGAGCCTGGTGTCAAGACTGATGCTTCTATCCAGGTGGACACTCGAATTTCACCTGAACTTTCCTTCTATATGTTCTACTCTCCACGGCTGCCTCTGCTCCAGATAGACTACAGGTTCTTTCAATGTAGCAGCTCAGATTGGTTCAAGGCTAGACCACTGTATCAGTTTATATCGTGACATCAAAGCGTCAATATTGTCTTACCTGCAAATGATCCAAAATCAGGCTGCACATCTGGTTACCGGTGCACCAGGCTTTACACATCCCACGCCTGTATTACATGATCTGTTGACTTCTGCTTAACAGGAGGGGCTCATGCCAACAGGTGCTAGCCATAGAGGAGGTGGACTCAGGGATAGAGGTTTCAGTTTCTTTATTGCTGCCAACTGATGTGCTAAATCATTACAGAGGGCCTACTCATGTGTACACCAGTCTACCTGTCCTTCTCAGAGTGACCGTACTTCCTCTGCTTCTTACCAGAAGTTCCTGTCGGAGCAGTTCCTGATGAACAGCTAGACTGCTGACCTGCTCTTACAGGCATCCTTTCCAGGAGGACATTAGATGATCTACCTATTACAGTACATCAGCCGCCTATTCGACATAGTATTACAGCAATTCCAGTCACATAATCTATGATAAAATCTCAGAATTTATTATCCGGGAAAATGACAAATTACAATCCCACAAAAGGCTCTGTTCTGTTGCATTTTTGTCTTCCTCGTTTTCACAAAACCTGACTTCATGCCAGGTCTTTTTCTGTCTTAGCACCATGTATATGGAATTCTCTGCTGGGTACCTTGCAATGCAGAAACACCACTGAAAAATTCTTAAATCCAAAAAATCCTAATTACACCCTTCCTTCTCCCATTTGTTTTCAGTCTGTTACTCAGTCCTCAGTCTGACAGTAAGAGACCCCCAGGTGTAAGTGTCCTCCACAAACCTCAAATACAAATACAGAAGGAGAAAATAGATGAATTGGTAAACTGAAAATTGTTAAGGAAGGAGGTAGACACAGCAGATTACGCACATGACACAAGGAATTCCACTGATCATTCATAACAGATGCAGCAATATGTAGATTGTTTCTATACTGTAGATTTACGAAAAGATCAAGTTGTGTGGTCCCATCAGGTCCAGGCTGCAAATGAGGTGATAAGTGGTGATAGCATGTTTAATGGGTTCCAACCTCCAATTTTACAATGTCCCCAGGTCTGCCCACCAGCATGCTGCACTAACCTTACCTTCTGTAAACCCAATCAATCCGCCTGTGTGACGTTGTGTGACAAATAGGTTTGCACTGGGCCCCAAAATCTTTCGATCTGTTAGCTTAGGGGATAGTGGAATAATAACGCTATAGTTTCCTATTGCACAAAAATCATATCATTCAAGCATTTCTCGGTGTTGGGGACCTTGTCCCTACCCCAAGTGCAGGCCATTCACCTGTTTTCCAAAAGAATCGTGACATATACCAATTCTCGGACACACTGCGTTGTACATTAACTGTGCTCCCAAGAAGAGCAAACTTCAGAGACGGTGCCAACGTGGACCCGGTCATTTCCGAGAGGGAAGTGAAAACCTCATTGCAGAATCTATTGATAGGTGGGCAGTGCCGGGAAACATCACTTCCAACGCGGTGAACGAAACTAAATGCATTTACCACAATGAATTTACAACACATATGCATTTACCACGCATGCCTTTACCACTAATATAACTTTACCACGCAAGCCTTAACAACGAATTTCGTTGTTAAGGCATGAATAGTAAAGGTGTATGCGTGGTAAAGGTTTTAAAGGTAAGTACAGGTAAGTATATATATATATATATATATGGTTTAGGGTGGGTAACAGTTATTGGTGAATATATATATATATATATATATATAGATAGATATACGCCCTCATTGTGACATTGGTGGCAAATGACGCCTACCGCCACGGCGACGGCCGCTAACATCCCGTCACCATGGCTACCAACTGTTCATGGCAGAAGGCTGGCGGAATTCCGTCTACGGTCATGGCGGCAGAGGGCGGTAAGGTGGCACTGCTGCTAGCCACAGCACCACACCAGCAAAACACCGCCTACCGTATCATGTTCCATGATACGGCCTGGCGGTGTTTTGCTGGCGGACGATACAGCTGGCAGCAGCGCCGCGTCCCGTCTCCTGCCGGAGGACCCCTTGCAGGCAGGTAAGTCGGGTTCACAGACAGGGGAGGGGGGTGGTGGGCGTTGTGTGCGTGTGGGTGTGATTGTGTGTGAATGCGTGCATGCGTGTGTAATGCGTTTGTGCATGAGTGGGTGTGAGTGTACGAGCATGTTGTGTCGTGAGATTGCGTGTGTGCCTGGATGTATGTTCTGAGTGTTGCTGTGAGAGTGTTTGAATATATGAATGCGTGGGTGAATGTGTGTATGCGTCTGTGTATGGGTGTGTATGTATGTGCGTGTATGTGTGTAAATGTGCTGGGGGGTTGAAAGAGGGAACGGGAGAGTGGGGGAGGACTCTGGGGAGGTGGACGGGGACGGGGGAGACCCCTATCAGTGCCAGGGAAGGAAATCCCTGGCACTCAAAGTGCCTACCGCCATGGTTTCAGTGGCGGTACAGAAACCACTGAAACCATGGCATTGGGAGGGGTCAAAATGCCATGGGCGGCCTAGTGACGCTGCCGGACTGGAGACTGTAGTCTCCAGCCCAGCGGTTGTTACCCCTGTGGCTGTCGGTGTGTTGACTTGGCGGTTTGGCTTTGGCCAAACCACCAATGTCATAATAGAGGGGGTAGGTACTGCCAGCCTGTTGGCAGTAATACTTCCACTATACCACTGACCGCCGGGGTCGTAATGACTCCCTTAGTGTTTAGGGTGGGTAACAGGTATTGGTGGTAATTGCATTTGTAAGTTTTAGGGTGGGTATGGGTTTTGGGTGGTAATGTTATTTTTAGGTTTTAGGGTGGGTATGTGTTTTGGGGTGGTAAGTTTATTTTTAGGTTTTGGGGTGGTAAGGGCAATTTTAGGTTTTAGGGTGAGTATGGGGTTTTGGGGTGGTAAAGGCATTTTTAGGTTTTAGGCTGGGTATGGGGTTTTGGGGTGGTAAGGGCATTTTTAGGTTTTAGGGTGGGTATGGCTTTTTAGGTGGTAAGGCATTTTTAGGTTTTAGGGTAGGTATGGGTTTTGGGGTGATAAGGTTATTTTTAGGTTTTACGGTGGGTATGGGTTTTGGGGTGGTAAGGGCATTTTTAGGTTTTGGGGTGGGTATGAGGTTTTGGCATGGTAAGGGCATTTTTAGGTTTTAGGTTGGGTATGGGATTTGGGATGCTAAGGGGTGTTTAGGTTTTAGGGTGGGTATGGGGTTTGGGGTGGTAAGGGCATTTTTAGGTTTTAGGGTGGGTACACATTTTGAGGTGGTAAAGGCTTTTTTAGGTTTTAGGGTGGGCATGAGTTTTGGGGTGGTATGGGTATTTTTAGGTTTTGGGATGGGTATGGGGTCTGGGGTGGTAAGGGATGTTTAGGTTTTAGGGTGGGTATGGGTTTTGGGGTGGTAAGGTAATTTTTAGGGTTTAGGGTAGGTAGGGTTTTTGGGTGGAAAGGTGTGTTTGTGTGTGTATATATATATATATATAATTTTATATACATATGTTTATATCTATACACACACACACATATATATATATATATATATATATACATATATATAAAAGTATGTTATACATACCTCTAGCTTTTACCATGCATATGCCTTTACTACGAAATTTGAGTGGTTATGACATTTGTGGTAAAAGCATATGCATTGTAAAAACATTTTGTGGTAAGTGCATGCGTGGTAATGACCATGCATTGTACTTACCACTTTGTTTAGGCATGCATTGTAAGTGCATGTGTTGTTCCATCATACATCCGGCAGTGCCAAGCAAGGTGAACGAAATCTGCATTTGGAGCATCTCCACTGGGGTACAGTTATAATAGAGCTAAAAGTCAGGAGCTGTGAGGCCTCCGTGTTCGTAGGGTAATGTCAGTAGTTCCCAGCAAATCCTGGGCTGTTTACCCACTTTGGCCAGGGAGATCTTGTGGGATCTCAGGGGCATAGTTACAAGAAAGGGGGTCATCATAGATGATGCACCACTGTTCTTGCGCCCCCTTACCTCACCTAACAGCACCGTGGTTGCACCGTATTTATAATACGGCGCACCACAGCGGTTGTCAGCACAATAGCATCAAATTTTTTATGCTATTGTGGCGCATTGCTACACTAGCGTGAAAAATGTTGACAATAGTGCAGCAAAGCACAGGGAGGTCCCATGAATATAATGGGTGCATCATTTTAATGCCTGCTCTGAGCAGGTGTTTAAACTGACGGAAAAAACGGTTTAGTGGAATGTTGTATGTTTCACTGCACCATTTTTTACGGCCTCCCTGCGCCTCCCTGCGCCGGCCCCCCTTGCATACATTATGCCTGATGCATGCATAACGTGGCGCAAGGGGTTGTAAAGTGGCGCAATGCAAGTGTTGTTTCTCTTTGTAAATGTGGCGTGGCAGAAAAGCCACCTTAGCAAGAAAATAAGGGGCTTACAAATATGCTCCTCAGTGTTTTGAAAAATTGCTGATTCTGTACAAAAGGGACATTGTAAAATAAATAAATCAACCTAGGCAACTTTAATCTTCATCAGGGTTAGCCACCCCATCGGAGGGAGAGGTGAGTTTCCACCTGCTGAACTGTTCCTCTATCTTAGCCAGGGCCACCCTATAATTTTCACATATGACAGTGTTTTATCGCAGTTAGTCCTTACTTTGAGGTATTTAACTAAAGTTGAGCACCAGGGTTGAGGAAGCTCTAGTGTACAATAGGGGGTCGTTGAGTATTTCTGTCTAGACATCCGCTTTAGATACAGTGTCAAGGAAAGCCGATGGGGGTAAGTGCCAGTTAAAAGTAGAGGTCTTGGATTCCGGGTTCTCAATCATTAGTCTGATTGAGGTATGATCAGAGAAAGTGCACAGTAAATGCTCGACTGATCTAGGTCATGGGCACATATCACATGTACCAATTCAATAATTCAGTTGCAGCCAGGGGTTGTGTGCTGAGGATATGTGCCTTCCCTTCCTGTTAGAAGGGCTCCTACACCGCAATATATTTATAATACCGTTGGTCTTTATTATATCAGCCAGGACAGATGTGGCTGCATGATGTGTGCGACTAACGGCATTAGAACAGTTCATATATTCATTTAGAACCACATTGAATTCCCTGCCCCAAAGTATAGTCTAAGAAGGCAGCGTGGCACATCTGTATAATACCAGTCTGAGAAATTCCGGAACATCGTTGGTAATGCTATATGTGTTGATCAGTGTAATATCATTACAATTGAGATGGTCTGTATTAGGATTAGGGATCCCGGTTTTATGGTATTTCGTTTTTTAACATTTCTGTCTGTATTTATCCATATTTATTTTTGGGCCAACTTACTGGTATTTATCCATATTTATTTTCTGTTTTTGAGAATGAATGGAGTCAAAAAATGGTATATTTCCACAATTATATAACTGATGAACATGTGCCCATACTTTTATGCCTGTTGTATTTTAGCAAGTTAAGCAGCCAAATATAGCACACAACTACACCCACTGGTAAATATCAGCATTATCCTACAAACATATGTTAACGTCCTTGTATTTAGGGGAATTTCAACCTGTTTTTTAACTTCCCAAGCTATCAATCTGTTCAGCTGTTGCCCTGGAATTCATGAAAAGCAGCATGGAGAGTCACAAACAAGAAGCACAATTTTCAGTATTTTGCTACTTTTAAAAATACATACAGACAGGAACCATAATGTTTTCTGTCTGTATTTATCCGTAAAAACAGAAAACTGGGAGCCTTAATTATGATATGTGGACCTTGTGAGTAATTGATCTCATGAAACAGTCACATTTAAGCAGGAGGGCAATGTGTCTGACAAATAAAAAAGGAGCACCAGCCCATCAAGGAGAAAGCCTGAGGATGAAGCATGACACCCTAATGAGTGTGTGAGTGCTCTTGCTCCTGAGCAATGGGATCCCCTGAGATTCACGTGCTCAATCTTGCTTCTTTCGAATTTCCTTCCTGTTCTCTAGTAAAGGAACTGCACACTTGTTAGATAAATATTTCAGTTTTGTGGTTGTCTCTATTTGAAAGTGTGTGCCTGGTTGTGTGCAAATTGTTTAACCCCTAAACATTCTATGCATTAAATTGACTGATGTTGAACTTTCTTTACTCATGGACATGGAGCATTAACCCTACCTAATGGAGAATGTGGTCTGCAGCTGTGCTGCGCCTTCTATATGCATTTCTATATTCATGTGGGGTAGAGTATGCAATGAAATGTCTGCTGCGGTTCATGCTGCATGCTATTGCTTCAACCCATGCCAGTAATCCACCCCCACACACACTAGCAACCCCCAACCAGCCACTGACTTCCCACTCAATAACCAAACCAAACTTCCACCAACGTGGTGTAACTGCATCTACATGCATGACACACAACTTTACCAATGGTAAGAGGATTTAGAGGAATCAGAGTGCCAGGTGACTACCCTATCCACTCCATTTTGGTGTAAGCTTAGATGAAAGGGCTACAGACAAGAGCAGATTGTCTGAAAGGCACAGAGACATTGTGATCTAGGGCAGAGAATTTGGTGGTCTGTCGCCTCTGAGGCCAGGGAGAGCACAAACATGGGAGCCCCCTGCAGCACAAGAAAGTAGGCAGGCCAGGTGCATAATTCTCAATAGGGAGACTGAGAATGTCCACCAACGTCAACACACAATGTCAACATTCATGATTTACGCCAGCATATATTGCAAAAAAATTGTCAGAACACTGGGTTTCAGTTATAAAATATATGCATGCTTAGAGCAAGCTCAGATTAGCTCTGTGGAAGTGTTATGGCTTTGTTACGACAAAGAATTCCAGGCAAGGATGTGCCTCAATGCTTTGGCATTGAGGGGAGAACAGGGCAATGAAATATGGCTGCAATGCATGACACCTGCAAGGCCACTACAATACCTGCACATTGCCAGAAGCATCTCCTTAGCATATACAGCCTTTCCCAACCACACAGGTCAAGGCAGGTCCAAAGAAACTGGCTTGAGGAGAAGCATATTGTTCTTTAAATAAGATACATGTTATCATACTCTGTGCAAATAGAGACATATGCGCTCAAAATAGGCAGATTTAATCGCCCTGCCATCCGAAGTTATTCTAACCACTGCATGTCCTTCAATGGGCTACCGAGCGTCAGAGGAGTCGTGTACGGTCTGCTTGGAAAGGGCCAATATACCGGTTAAGCTAAGGCAGATGGAGCCACAATTGCAAGAGTATCCAGAAAAGCTAGCTTCAACATTGATTCAGGATTAGGTTTAGGACACCTCACAGGTTGCCAACGTCAGAGAGATCGACAAATAACTTGCAGTCTGTTAAGCGAGATACACAACTGGAGTCATAAACATTGAACAAGTACTGGCAAGCCCATGATCATCTAGCCCCCTGGCTAGCACCCCTGGATGTCGTGCTGATGAAGGTGGCAGGGAAACTTTGAATGACCCTTCTGTTGTTGTGGCCCATGGGGAGCTCTGTGAATGATTAAGACAACCAGGGCAAATGCTTGCTGTCGTGTTCAAACATTTACTTGGGAATCAAACTAGTGTGAACTTCCCATGGAGATGCAAACATGGGAAAGTGTGATCTAAAATCTGCCTTTCTGTTACCAACAGTTGATCCCAAAGGCTTTCACTTACTTGAATGCAGTTTGGTATGAAGTTTAGTGGTGTATCTATGTAAACAAAGCCACGTCCGTGATATGTTGGGTTTGCATGCACTGCTTCGGAGATATGAGCATGTTTCTAGAGTGGACAGTGACACAGGAGTCTAGCTTTGAGTAGGTGCTACACCACCTAAATGTCTTCCTTTTCATAGGCAAGCCTGAAGAATGAGGGCATTGTAAGACATTGTTGTGAGTTTACGATAGTGGTGCAAAAATTGGTCGATAACCAGCAAAAATAGAAGGTCCATCTACTTTTTGGGGATTGAGTGGTATTCCTTGGCCACGGTGTCACAGCTATAAAGCAACAAACTGCAGAAGCTGAGAGAACATGTTAATAAAGTAGTGTAGTGGAAAAGAGGTGAGATGTGACTGGTCCAACAAGCCCTGCGACATTTGAACATTGCCTGCAAAGTAGTTGCACCAAGCAGGGCATTTTGAAAACAGATGGTTGTATCCATTAAAGAGACAGCCAAACCTCATCACACAAAATGAGAGAAGGAAAGAGCTTAGATGGATATTCTGACTTGCCAGCGTTCCTGTATGAATACAATAGAGTGACGATGAGGCTGCAGGATGACCTGATGTCCTGTAGGGCAGCAATATTCTAAGATGTGGAAGCAAGATAATAAAAAAGAGACAATCGTGGTGGACACCGAGGCAAAGGTGAAGGTGAATAGCAATATGACTGCAAGCAACAAGTGGGTTTCCTGACATTTGCGGTAACTGGTGCTATTGTGCCTATGAAGGAACATTTTGTTTAGGGCCAGGCACGTACCTGAAAGCGTAGTGTACAACCTGTCTTGTTCCAAGTTAACAAGAAAATGGATTGGTTCCGGGGCTAGAAGAATTTGCAGTGCAGCTCCTAGAAGATAAATTGTCATCAGTAGAACAAGGACACTGAATTTGGCTTAAGGGTCTCTGGAAGCATCAACTGTGGTGACGTACTGGCAGGCATTGGATGAATATCTGATGAGTCTAAAGTTCATAATTAATTTCTTGACGGACATGGTGGAGAGATATTTAGCCTATGCCACCACTGCATGGAAATTGTGAGGGATGGCATTTTGTAGTAAATACCTTTGGGGCTATGATGTTGGGCAGGGATGTTGTAGGCAGATACTAGAAAATGGGCAAGAGAGAAGTGCCACTATGCAGGCACTGGTGCCCCAAGCAAGATTTGTATGTGTATAAATTTGGGATGTTTTGGGGGAGCTCTCAAAGCAGGGGTAGTGGGACACAAGAACTAGAGGGCTTATCACTGGAGAATGTAAGCATGGGAATAGGAAGGTGCTGGTGATGGTGTGAAAGAACAAGACAGATCAGAGGAAGAAAGGTATAGTGGTAACAGCTTAGAGTCTGGCCAACAAACAGATTTGCCAGTGTGCACATTTCTGCAGTCCGAACAGCAGAGAGGGGTACTAGTAAACCAAGAGTTATATTTATGATGCCCCTAGTGCCACTTTGCGCCACATTTGCGTCATTTTTTTAATGCAAATGCGCAGTTAAGGTGGCATTTCCCACATGCTATATTTACAAAATGGTGCAATGCAAGCATTGTGGCACTTTGTAAACCCTTGCGCCACATTAGGCCTGCACCAGGCATAATGTATGCAAGGGGGAGGTGTTCATAGGTTGGCTCAGTAAAATGGTGCAGTGAAATTTACTAGATTTCACTGCATCATTTTTAGTGTTATTATTAACGCCTGCCCCAGGCAGGCATTAAGATGACGCTCCCATTGAAAACAATGGGCCTCACTGTGCTTTGCTGCATTAGCGTCATGATTTATGGCGCTAATCCAGCAAAGCACCACATTAGCGGTATAAATTATGACGCTAATGTGGATATGACGGCCATGGTGCGCCGTATTGTAAATACAGCGCCCACATGGTGCAGTTAGGGGGACACAATGGGGTGCTAGAAAAGTGGTGCATCATTGATGATGCACCTCTTTTCCATAAATATGCCCCAAAGTGTTTACACATGAAGACTGAAGACTGGCCAGGTACTAGGGGTACTGAGAAATTGCCTGGCTGTAGGAGTACTCTAAAATGTGTAGGCAATCACATGTTCATTTATAGTGCCTAATTTGTGAAAGAAAGGGTGCTGGTGCCCAAAGCTCTCCTCAGAAGCCAGCGGCTGGTGCAATTAAATGTTAGCACACGGAATACTGATCCTGGTAGACTTCAATCCACTTCCATACACTCCCTGCCCCTTTTTCTTGTTCTTACACGTTCCTGGTTTCTACCTTTGTGGCGGTTTTGCATCATTTCTTTTACACAAATGTGGCGTTAGGGTGGCATTTCCCACGTGCCATATTTACAAAGTGATGCAATGCAAGCAATGCGCCACTTTGTAAACCCTTATGCCACATTATGCCTGTGACATGCATAATCTATGCAAGGGAGGCGCTCCCGCCTAGGTTGGCCCAGAAAAATGGCACAGTGAAAGTTACTAGATTTCACTGCACCATTTTCAGCGTCATTATTAACACCTGCCTAAGGCAGACGTTAAGAAGACGCTCCCATTGAAAACAATGGGCCTCACTGTGCTTTGTTGCATTAGCACCAATGTTTATGGCACTAATCCAGCAAAGCGCCACATTTGTGCCATAAATTATGACGCTAATGTGGACACGTCTGCCATGGTGCGCCAAGTTGTAAATACGGCTCATACAAGGTGTTGTTAGGGAGACGCAATGGGGTGCTCGAAAAGTGGCACATCATGAATGACGCACCACTTTTCCGTAAATATGCCCCAAAGTGTTTACACACGAAGATTGAAGAGTGGCGATGAGTAGCTAGGTACTAAGGGTACTGAGAAAGTGCCTTGCTGTAGGAGTGATCTAAAATGTGTAGCCAATCTCATTTTCATTCTTGGTGCTTAATTTGTGAAAGAAAGGGTGCTGTTGCTCAAAGCTCTGCTCAGAAGCCAGTGGCTGTTGTAATTAAACGTTAGAACACGGAATGCTGAGCCTGGTGGTCTTCAATCCACCTCCATACACTCCCTGCCCCTTTTCCTTTCTCTTACATGTTCCTGGTTTCACTCTTTGTGGGAGTTTTGCCATCTTTCCCTTTCTACGTCTTTCCAGTCTGTGTGTTTTCCTCTTTCTTGCACTCAGTAAATATCTAAAGGAGAAAAATAAGTTCTGGTCCTCAAAAATAAGTGCCGGTGGCCCCCACAGGCTCAAATCACGCACCATAAATGAGATTTTAATAGACAGCTATAAACGAGGCTTGAGATAAAAAAGACTGAAAGATTTGGGCAAATGGAAAATGGTGTCAGGGGATTCATTTGCCAGCAGAGAAAATCAATAAGTGACAATGTATGCAAATATCAAGGTCAAAGTCGGGTGGGCAAGAGAAAGTTGGAGTTGTAGAACTGCATAAACACCATTGATACGTGGGCCAATGCGCGCACAAGTAGGCACTATTGTGGTTGAGAATTGGAACTGCCTTTGGAGGATATTATGGTGCATTAACCTGGACAAGGTGAGGTGTGGTAGGACTAACTGCTGCCCATGCTGTGGCACCAGGGAATGAGTCAGCCCAATTCAAACATGATTATCATGCACGTAAGGGAGATTGGCCTAATGCAGTTGGTGAGCCTAGGGTTGCTATAAATTGCAAAGAAAGATCTGAAAACTATTAACAGCAGATGGAATTAGTCAGAAATAGTCTACACTCATTCATGGCCTTTAGTCCATCAGATCACCAGGTCAGCAGATGTTATGGCACTATTTAGATATCTCACTTGCCTACAGGGGATTTCCATTGCCTTTAGTGCATGTGTAAGTTGCTGTATAGGCTGTGATCTTTGCAGAATGAGTTGGTGGCGCTAACTCCAAAAAGGTTTTGTGTTTTCCTAAAACTAACAAAGTGGAGGTTTGTTGCTGACAAACAATAACATTAATGGGCCTATGCAGAGGGAGTTTTCTCCTGTAATTGATTCCTTCAAGCAATTTATCTCCTTGAGACCACCATGCTTGGAATAAAAGTGGCGGGCAGGGAAATGTAGTGATGGTCGTCCCGTCCTTACAATGATCTGATTGTCCAGTGGCTGGTGGGCCGTTAAGTCAAAGGATTCTATTGGATGAAAGGAGTTCGGACCTGGAGTGGCAAGCTGTCTGAGAGACCTGTAAGGCAAAAATAAAGTATCATAGTATGTGGTAGTAAGGAACAGGTGGTGGTAGGGCCTAACTAGGTAAGGAGGCCCATAAACGTAAACAGGTTTAGAGAACTGTTAAAGAAAGCTGAGGATATTAGGACGGGGGGGTAAAATAGTCAATTTGAGTTTTTGTAATGGATGGGGGTAGTTTGGGATGATATATCTTAGCTTGACAAATGGATGTTATAGTTTGTAAGCATTTGACCTGAAGGTTTAGTATGAGCTTGCTCTGCTTTCAGATAAGCAAACTTTTGCACATTTAGAGCGAATCTGTGTCCACTCTTCTCCTCAGAGCGTTCATGAGGGATGATGGGTAGATCATAGCTGCATTACCCACTCATAAACGACTTCCCTGTATCACAACTCCAAACTAACGAATTGGGAGTGAAGCAAAAGATTTAGCCTTTGCTCTGTATAGTTCAAACAGTTCACATGGAAGATAAGAGCCATACAAGCAGACATTGTTCTGTAATGTTTTCTAGCGTAAAATCTACAAAGGGCATGGTGGTTCCTGCTGGGCAAATATGGCATTTTCAAGACTTGCTTTTATTTAGAATATAAATATTCCTTATTGTTGTGGCAGGGAAAGCACAAATAGCATCTTATGCTGACACACGTGTCGGAGAATGAACTATTGAACATAATTTCTCCAGCGTTTTTTCTAAGTAATTAAATTACTCTCTAGGACAATTCTGAGTTTATTTCTCATCTAAGAAGTAGCAGAGGTGCATTCTGTTTCTATTACACTGCTACATATATCAGCTAAATATATTTTAAACTGCAGCATTCAAACAAAGCAGACTTCCAGGTGTGAGTGTAAAAGTATTTGTTAAATATGCAAGGATACATTTAAATAAGGAGCAAAAATGAAATATGGATAAATACAGACCATATATCCCAAAACTCTGCACGCTAATGGTAAGGCAGCTGAAAGTGTTTCTTCTCAATCTCTCTTAAGGCCCTACTTAGATGTGAAAACACCTTCAAAATTAAAAAACCCCATCAAAAATGCGGATTAGGAGATTGTCACTCTGTAAATTTTCCTGCTGTAAGCAAATTAAATGTTTGGGTGCAAACTGGTTGGGAATGAGGAATTACAAGGGGAGTTAGGTGTGGAATTACCGAATCCCTCAATAATTTCTCATGTCTAAGAATAACCTAATGGGTCACCTCATAACTGGTGCAGCAGAAAAATGGCTTCTACCTTTGACATCACAATGTTGATCTGATCGTGACCATACTGAAAGTATAATGTGTGAAAGTGTGACAAACTAATTGTGATGTGGGGCTCTTAAAGCCCATATTGAGGTTCATTCACTATAGTGTAAGAAAATAAATGTGTGTGGTATAAATCATATTAATTGAAATGTAACCACTGATTATGAATTGTTAACCATCCTCATGTAGTTAGAAAGTGTTTACCTTTGAAACGATAATGATTTCATAACATGTATGTACTAAATGTTATAAGCTAATGTGGAAAATTGTAGTTCTCTACTTTATTCACTTTTATTAACAATTTTATTTGTTTTGCATTTACTGTAGCATGAAGTTGAATGAGAATGATTATTGACCACTTATAGTTTCAAAAGTCAATGTGTTCTGTTTAGCTTGAATAAAATTGGGAACTTCTTACTCTGTACTAGTTTAGCCATGCTAGGTCTGCCCATAATGTGGGAAACTGTTTTTCATTTTTGCTAACGTGTAATTTCTTTCCAGGAACCTTTCACATGCAATCTTTGTTTGGAAATAGATGCGCTATTGTTTTACTCATAGAGAGGCTGAGAACTCAACCTTGAGGACAGTACACAGAGAGAATGAGAATGTGAAGACTGATACTATTCATTATGTTGCAAAGTCATACAGGAGACCAAGGACAGCTACCATGATTGTCCTGAGAATCTAAGAGACTGTTTCAAACCTAGCTGTGTAATATGAGGGGATTGGACCATTTGAACTTCCAAACCGTGGGCATTACCAATGAACTAATCATTCTTTTAACTAGGACTTTCACTGATCATTTTAGACAGAAGTCAGTTAGAGGCAGAAGACTCATTCCCTTGGAGAGGAGAGGTACAGAACCCTTTTCCTTTGTCCTGCATTTTCCCAATGCTTGCTGAGAGCACTTAGATTTTCTTTGGCCCTTGGGGGGATTCTTGACCGAGCTTCTGGTATGCTGACACCTTCCCTTTATACCTCCTTTTTTGCCTACTTTAGCTAGTTTCATTTTGCTCAAGATGTCCTTTTTCCAGGTTCTCTTTGTCCTGTATTTCCTTTCTACCTTTTGTCCCCATGTTTTCTAATTCAGCTTGAGTAAACTAGTGGCATGGTGTTTAAGGAGGATTCCCTTTGTCCCAGCTAGTTTAATTAGGTGTATTTGAGCTGCACTAATGTGTAACAGATTGGATCAATGTTTCTTTTCTGGACACCCAATTTTGCTGGTGTTATTCTGTGTTGCTGTAACAGAGTGCCTAGTTTGCTTGATGTACATTTAAATACATTTCTTAAGGCACTTCCTATGGTGATCTTGTACCTTTACGGTCTATTTTTGTTTACATTAACCTGAGTATTAATTTGTAATAAAACCCTTTAACTTTATTTTCAATTTAGGTTTTCATTGTGTGGCCACATTGGTTACGATGTAAATTGGTTGTTCTTTACTACTACCCCTTGCTAGGGTGAAAAGATACGTCTACATCAACTTAGAGCATAAGGAAATGCTCCATCATAGTCCTCTAGTATTTGCCCACCTCCCTTGGGATACTGATACCCACAGTAACAAAAAAGGCAACTCAAAATAGCTTTCAAATCACAATTACTAACCGTCAAAAAGCAACATTTTTGAAATTATTTTCATGGCACCTGTAAAAAAAAACAGAAGCAGATGTTTCATGTCAGCTATGGTTTACTGGCTACTTCTTGTGTACCACCAACATTCTGAATTTGTTTATGAGGAAATGTCTATTCCTTCGAAGATAAAATCAGTTCTACCGCTTCTGTTCTTTTGTCATGTACCAACTGAATTTCCTTTAAATTGTATAACTTCTCACTGATGTTCAGAATCAACTCTTAAATCAGAATTCGGACCCCTGCACTTCATGTGATAATCATTGGTTCTTTCTTCTTTTAACCCATCTTCTGAGGAATATTTTGAAAGACTGTTACCTCATTAAGCGGGCCCCTGCTTCCCTGAAGCAGGTAACTGTCACACATTCCTTAAGAAGGCTTAATTTGATCCTGAGTGGTTATCTATCTTTCCACCCATCACTCCACTTCCCTCGAAGATACTATAATGGCCTTTTCGTTTGTTCTGCTCCATCAGGGACTGGGAATCCCTTCTAGTTTTTTCTTGAGTGGTTTTCACTTGGTAGCATCTGGCAATGGTACAATCACTTTCATCGTCTTTAATCACTGACTGATGGATACTAAGCAGTTTCCCTACCAGCATTCACTTCTGAATCTCTGTTCTTAACGTGTGCATTAAGCCAGGAGACTGTTTCTCTTCTGTTGCTAACATGTCGTCCAGAATTCAAGTTAACACCTGTTTGGTGCCCATGCATCACCTCTGCTTAACACTTTTAGGCTGTCTTTCATTTCAGACAGAATTAATTTCAAAGTCTTGTGTACTTTATACCAATCAGTATGGTGGACAGCAACTTAATATGTCAAGGAAAATTTTCATAACCATAAATTTGGCACAATCAGAGAAAGTTGCATTTTAAACAGAAGTTTCATGCTTGTGCGATGGCAGGGAGTGCAATCAATTGAATTCTGGTTGGGAAAGAAAGGTCCTGGCTGGTTGTGCTAGTGAATATCAAACACAAGAATATTGACATACAAGAATATCATGAACAGAGTATTGAGAGAAAAAATATTGAAAGCTAAGTGCAGATAGGGAAGTATAGATTTACTATTCCAAACACCACATCTATGTACCTCGAAGATACATTCATCACCAAGGAATATACATGTGGAGATTGGTATAGAAAATCTATACTTACTTATCTTTTGGTATTTTGTCCTCAATATTTGCATGCCCCAATATTCTGGATTTGATATTCAGGGTATACCTCGTCTTGGCTAGGTCCTTTGAGCAGAGTTTGTAAATGGTTACCCACAGTGGAATGTTCATGAATATGGTGGTTCAGAAACATAAGAGCAGGCAACTAGGCGTAATCCAATCAAGCACAGCACCAGCAATATCAGACAAATATATACAATCCTGGGTACCTAACACCATAAATACAACTTATCAACAGTAAATAATCAGGCCTCACACAGATACACCCATATTTATTCTCTGTTTCTGGTGGGACTGGGTTTAGCAACAACTAATTACTATGTACTGAGTAGTCAAAAGAAACAAGAAGGGAGAAAGGACTCAACTAATTTCTACCCTAGAGTGCACCCCTTACCACAAAGTTAGGCATTTTGGCAGACAGTGGTGTTACATATACGTGGTGTGGAGTACTTTGTAGCTGTAAATTTTAGCATATTTGGTCTGCTTCTCTTGTGACACCCTTAAATTTAAAGCCGTGTAATGTAGATACATTTAATTCTAACGTGGAAATTAATGGACAGGTTCTCAAATGGAATCCATGGTTAGCAAAAATTTGACTGAATCCGGTAGATGAATGCTTAGCATTGGTGCATGCAAATTCGGCTGAAGGTAGTTGAACTTCCAATTGGTCAGAAAACTGTTCACAAAGAAAGATAAGTATTACACTAAAGTCTTATTAAGTCTTTTGGTTTGACCATTGGTCTCAGGATGCAAATTAGATGATAAGGCACTATGAATTCTCTTGTGGATAAAATTTGGAAACAAACTGCACTTCTCTGTCACAAACAACCTTTTTAGGTAAACCATGTAGATGAAAAATGTCTGTGAAACAATATTCACTAGTTGTGAAGCACAAGGAACTTTGGCCGAAGAATTAAAATAAGCTGTCTTGGTAAAAAGAACCACTGACTACAATTATATCTATACACCCTGCTGATCTGGTCAGATCTATAAAATAAAATGTATAGAAAAATACTCACTGGGCTGCTGGGGAAGTTATAATGCTTTCAGATAATTTGGCTTGAGTTTGGTCTTTGGACTGAGCACAGATGCCACAAGATTTCTCATAGTCAATTACAACCCACTTGAACTGTCAACCATCAAAATCATATTAGATTATATTTTCAGTCATGTTACTTTGTAACCTCTATAACCAACAGTCAAGGCATGATGAGAAGCTTGCAAGATTATCTTTTGCAGCCTCTTGGTTGGACTGAAAAAGTTTTTCTTAACAAAAATGAACCCATTCTTTCTTTGGATGTTTAGTTCAGGAGAATTCCAATTATTTCCTTTTAATTTATTGGTCTTACTCTGAACTTCTTCTAAAGGTATTTAGTAGTGGAAATACTTCTTATAGGTTCCTGAGCGAATAGAATTTTCTCTCTTGAGGGATGGTCTTCTTCAGGATAGATCTTTGATAAACAGTCAGCCACAGCATTACATGTACAAGGATTTTTTATATTAACAAAGTCATGTTGTGGAAACATAAAAGCCCAACAACTTGACAACTGTTTTGGCATTCCACCTGTTGTAAAAATTCTAGATTGATGTGATCAGTTCATACAGTAACCGGATAAAGAAAAACATACAATTGGGTGCTCTTCCTTTAATTTATGTACCTGAAGAAGAACAACCCCAATTGCTCAGTCAAAGGCATCTGTTTTACTTTAATGGTTTTGTACTGTCAGGCGTAAAGAAGCTGTCAGTCCATTTCTGCTTTTGTTCTGTCGAAGCTGTTGAGACCTCTTGTGACCATTTAAAATTGTCCCCTTTTTAAAAGATCTGTAAAAGGATTTATAATTTTGGAAAATTTCTTAATATATTTCCGGTAATAATTGGGGAGGCCAATTAGACTTTGGGGGTCATTCTGACCCTGGCGGTCATGGACCGCCAGGGCCAACGTCCGCGGGAGCACCGCCAACAGGCTGGCGGTGCTCCCATGGGCATTCTGACCGTGGCGGTACAGCCGCGGTCAGAAACGGGAAACCGGCGGTGTCCCGCCGGTTTCCCGCTGCCCAAGGGAATCCTCCATGGCGGCGCTGCAAGCAGCGCCGCCATGGGGATTCCGACCCCCTTCCCGCCAGCCTGGCTCTGGCGGTTTCCACCGCCAGAACCTGGCTGGCGGGAACGGGTGTCGTGGGGCCCCCTAACAGGGACCCATTCAGATTTTCAGTGTCTGCGTGGCAGACACTGAAAATCGCGACGGGTGCAACTGCACCTGTCGCACCCCATCCACTCCGCCGGCTCCATTCGGAGCCGGCATCCTCGTGGAAGGGGGTTTCCCGCTGGGCTGGCGGGCGGCCTTCTGGCGGTCGCCCGCCAGCCCAGCGGGAAACTCAGAATGCCCGCCGCGGTCTTTCGACCGCGGTACGGTCTTCTGGCGGTTCCCGCCAGGCGGGCGGCTTCCACCACCCACGGAGGTCAGAATGACCCCCTTTGAGTCTCTGAAGTGAGGGAAATGAAACTCAATGAAACGATTCCTTTTTCTTCATTTAATGTCACACGGGAGACGGAGAAGATTCATCTCAACAACGGGGGCACAGAGGGAAATAACCGTCTTAGCAAGGAACATAGAACACAGTGACATCATGTCAATGATGCCACGCTGTTCCATGTCCCCACGAGGAAATACATTACAAAGCAATCACCACAATTATCTTCCCCTTTTTTTTTTTTAAAGTAAATAATGAGAACAAATAAAGTAAATTATGACATAACAAAATCTTTAAATTTTTTGGGCGTTTGACATATTCTGGTGATTTTTCTACATTTGTGTTCACCAGTGATGCCTGGCACAATTCCACCGCCAGAGACAACAACATCAGAATAACTTTGTGCAGTCGGATCCAGTGCTATGCGAGAATTGTTCCACCAGCTCCCATCTGCCAACCTAACAGCATTCTTCCGCACTTCACGGATTTGCTGAGTGTTCTTGAACTTAGATAATCCTTTCTTAACTAAAACAGGATTTTTCACCCTCACCCAATCGCCAACTTTTAACTTACTTTCCTTGTTGCCTTTACCAGTTGCCCTTTTTAGACCACTGACATTGGAGTTAAATTCTGCAACCCGCCAGAGTTCCTTAAGATCACAACCTCCATGGAACAACTTTACCATCCAAAAAGGGCACAACTCAGTAGATGCCACTCTCCCTCTCATAAGTTCAAATGGAGTTTTCCCTGTGGCAATGTGAGGTGTGGTGCGATATGACCATACCAATTCCTTAATAGCTTGATCAGTAGACAGGTGATTTCTATATGAAGCTTGAATACAGTCTACCAGCACTCGATTAAACCGTTCGACCATGCCATTACTTTGTGGATGGTAAAGAGGTGTCCTGATATGCTTCACACCACACTTATTCAAAAATTGAAGCATCTCCGCTGAGACAAACTGAACACCATTGTCTGTTAGAATTTGTTCAGGAAAACCCTCACGACTAAATATCTTTTTCAGGCATTCTATTACTAGACGAGTAGTGGGAAACCTGACTAGCTCAACCTCCACCCACCTGGATAAATGATCAATTATTACAACAAAGTATCTCATATTGGGAGGCAAAACGTGATAAGGACCCAAAAGATCAAGACCGAGTTTCTGCCAAGCCCTTGCTGGAGAAGGAACGAAAGTCTCCAATGTTCCTTCCGTGATCAACACTTTGTCACTAGTACAGCATCTTGTGCAATTCTTTACATAGTCTTCAATTTCAGTATCCATTTTGGGCCACCAAAATTCGGATCTCAATTTTCTTTTGGTGATTGTAGACCCCAAATGACCCATATGAGACGACGCAATCAATCTTCTCCTTACGCTTTCTGGTGGGACCAACCTTTTGCCTCTAACCAATTTATCTCCTTCAATGGACAGCTCATCAGATACCTTCCAAAATGATTGTAACTCAGGTGATAGACCCCTCTCCTTGGGCCAACCCGATTTGACCAAACGCATCACTTCACAGAGAATCTCATCATCCTGTACAGCCTTCACCCATTCTCTTTCATCTAAAGGCACAGTGCTTTCAGCAACACAGGCAATGAAACATTCTTCAATTTCAGTTTCCCATTCTTGTTCATCATTATCATTAATGGGTAGCCTAGATAAACAATCTGCCCTCCTATTTTTCCCACCAGGTATGTACTCTACTGTAAAAGTGAACTCCAACAGCTTGGCAGATAACCTTGCAATCCGCGCTGTTGAACGTTTCACTTTTCTACCTGATAGAATTTCTACCAGGGGTTTATGGTCTGTCTTCAGCACAAATTGTCTACCCCACAAGTACTGTTTAAATTTTTCAATACTCCAGACACAGGCTAATAATTTTTTTTCGATCACTGAGTACTTGCGTTCCACCTGCCTTAGAGTTCTAGATGCGAATCCCACAGTGCTTTCCTTTCCATCGTTGCAAATTTGAGATATGACAGCACCAAGCCCATATTCACAAGCATCTACAGTAACTATGGTGTTCTTGTTTTCCGAAAATGGCTGTAAGGCCGGAACACTAACAATTTCTTGTTTGATTTGCTCAAACATGTCATTACATTCATTGGACCAAAAGAACACAGGGTTTCTCAATATAGTTCTAAAACACTCAGTATTTTTTGCAAAGTTCTTCAAAAATTTTGCATAGAATTTGCATAACCCAAGAAACGACAGTAGCTGGTCCTTAGTTTTGGGAGGAGGTGCCTCTAGTATGCTTTTAACTAAACTTGGCTTGGGTTTGATGCCATCCCTTGAAAAAACATGGCCAAGGTATTCAATCTCATCAACCTTGAAAACACATTTATCTTTTCTCAAGGTAACGTCTCTGTTTTCCAATGTGTACAACACTTGCTCTAAAACTTTATCATGTTCAGCCTCATTTTTAGCAAACACTAGAATATCATCTTGAAAGACTGCAACGTTAGGATTGTCCGTAAACATGTCAGACATTAGTCTCTGGAAAGCTGCAGCCGCTGAGGCTAAACCAAAAGGTAGTCTGCAAAACTGATAAGTACCATCAGGAGTAATAAATGCAGTAAGATGTCTAGAATCTACATCTAAATCTACTTGGTGGTATGCTGACTTTAAGTCTAATTTGATGAACCACTGAGAAGAGCCAGTCTTCGCAATCAAGTCATCAATTCTTGGGAGAGGAAAACTATCCACCCAAATCGCCTCATTTAAACTTCTCAAATCCACACACATCCTCAAGTCACCTGACTTTTTCTTAGCTAGAACTATGGCTGTCAGTCCATTTCTGCTTTTGTTCTGTCGAAGCTGTTTAGACCTCTTGTGACCATTTAAAATTGTCCCCTTTTTAAAAGATCTGTAAAAGGATTTATAATTTTGGAAAATTTCTTAATATATTTCCGGTAATAATTGGGGAGGCCAATTAGACTTTGAGTCTCTTTGACAGATGTTGCATTTTTACAATTTAAAATTGTTTTCACCTTCTTGTCATCCATGGCCAATGCGTCAGCTGATAACACCAAACCTAAGTATTCTACGGATCTTTGGTTAGATTTGACTTTTTCAAGCTTGGTGAACAGTTAATTTTCATTCAGTCTTTGCACATTTCTTTGATGGGTTTCATGAGTTCGAAGGTCTTATGAGAAAATCAGAATATTATCAAGATAAACTATCATAGAATGAAACAAAAGGTCAGAAAATATCAGGTCCATAAACCTCTGCAAAAGCTAGGAAATTGTATAGCTCGAAAGGCATTACTTGATTTGAACTGTCCCAAGGAAGTTCTGAACGCAGTTTTCTTTTTGTCTCCTTCTTAGATACATAAAAGATGATAGGCTTCAGTTCAGTCCAGTTTGGTAAAGTTCTTAGCCTCCAGGCCTGTGTTAATCCTCATAAGGCCTAACTTAATCTTCAGTAGTTAATGCAAGTGCATGCTGCTGAAGAATTATTTTTCAGAACCAAAAAAAGAGACTCACTGGGATTTTATCAACCCATTCTGTACATTCTATACTAAGGCCCTGATTTATACTTTTTGGTGCAAAACTGCCCTAAGGCAGTTTTGCACCAAAAAGTTTGGCACCGGCTTGCACCATTTCTGTGCACCAGCCAGGCACCATATTTATGGAATGGTGCAAGCTGGTGCAAAGGGTAGACTAGCGTAAAAAAAATGACGTTAGGTGGGTGGAGCTGGTGGTATGGAAAAAGGGGGTTTTGCACCAAAAAATGACGTTAGGTAGGTTAGAGTAAAAAAATGTACTCTAACCTGCCTAGAGTAATTTTCTGACGCAAACCATCCATGCCACATGACTTCTGTCATAGAAAAGACAGGAGTCATGCCCACCACTCCAATGGCTAGTACAGGGGATGAGGTTCCCCTGGGTATTGCCATTGCACCCAGTGCCATGTAGGGGGGCCCATTTCAGGGCCCCCAATGGCACTTTAATAAAAAAATACTTACCTATACTTAACTGGGATGGGGTCCCCCATACTCCACTGTCCCTCTGGTGTTGGTGATGGGGGTCCCTGGGGCCTGGGAGGGCACCTGTGGGCTTATTCCATGGTGTTCCACCATGGAAATAGGCCAAAAGGTCCCCTAACGCCTACTCTGACCCAGGCATTTTTTGACCCCTCCTTCCCCGTGCATGATTTTTGCACGGAATGTTAAATGACGTGCTAGGGCCTTAGAGACATTTTTTGCATGGGAACGCCTACTTTGCATCTCATTGATGCAAAGTAGGTTTCCACAGCCAAAAAATGACTTTAACTCCATAAATTTGGCGGTAGACAGGTCTAGCGCCAAAGTATAATTATGGAGTTAGTTTTGCACCAAATTTGAGTAGAAAAAATGACGCAAATTCAGAGCAAAACAAGCAGAAATATGCCCCTAAATACTCTATAAGAGTTTTTCTTCCTTTGACAGACAAGGAATACATTCTTCCAAATGGTGCAGTGGAGTTAGAGACTAAGGGGGTCATTATGAGGTTGGCAGTCTTGAGATTGCCGGCCCCGTGATGACGGTTGGAGCACAGCACTCCAGGTGGTCAGACCGCCACATTACAACCCTGGCGGTCAGACTGCCAGGGAACTGCAGTCACCATCGAAACAAGGTTCCTGACCCTCTGACGGCGATGGGACTCGTAGTCAGCCACTGTGGCACTGAACTTAGCGCCGCCATGCTGATCACGACTCCTGTTTCTGCCAGTGTTTCCATGGCAGGGACCCCCGCCATGGAAAGGCTCGTGGAAATACAGTGCTGGGGACCAAAAAGGGACCCCTGGACTGCCCATGCCTGTGGCATGGGCAGTGCAGGCTCCCCCCCAGCACCCTTG
This sequence comes from Pleurodeles waltl, assembly GCF_031143425.1. Classification (NCBI taxonomy): domain Eukaryota; kingdom Metazoa; phylum Chordata; class Amphibia; order Caudata; family Salamandridae; genus Pleurodeles; species Pleurodeles waltl. The sequence continues at coordinate 816,634,970 of NC_090448.1, forward strand.
GAATGAGCAATGTCTGCCTTGCGTTGCAGACATTGCGCATTCCAAGGGTGCTTGGGTTGCAACAATATTGGCCTTGGCTCCCTTAAGGGAAGCAAGACCAATATTGTAGCACTGTTCCCACTGGGCAGCCAGATGGAAAGTTGTAATACAATGTTACCACCAGTTAGCCCGGCGGAAACATTGTAATACAATGAAGGGGAGGGCTGCAGGTGGCATGACAGCAGTGTCCTCCCCGCGGCTTTGGCAGTTCCTTGGTGGGATGGCCAAAGTCATAATGAGGCCCTAAATCTATGGAACAGTCCAAATTCCTACATGGAGGGAGACTTATATTTTCATTCTCAATGAAGACCTCCAAATATTTCAAACATTTGCTTGGAATCAGTGTTATTTGAGCCACCATTCCATTTTCTTCTGGTAATTGAGTTTTTTTTGTGGAAAAAACAGAACTATTGATGATTAAACAAAGTTTGATACAAAATTCAGAGACAAAGCATAGAGTTGTAGCAGACCAACTGATAAAATGTTTATGCAAAGACAACCAATTCATTCCAAGAATCACTGGGTACCGATTAGTAGATATAATGTAAACAGTAATCTTCTTGCTGTGTTCCGATATTAAAAGGATTATGGATTTGTTCCTACATAGGTCTAGAACAAGTACCATTAACAGCTTCAACATTCAGGGTAGCCTCCTTTCTTATTTTCTTTAACCTAATGCAAGGCCATGTAAGTTCCAGAAGTCACAGAATATATCTAACAAGTATATTTTCAGAGAAGAAGATCAAGGTGGCTTAAAGAACTATAAATCCAGACCCTGAAACCAGTTGATTTATTCATGGCAATGTGTTCAATGCTTCACTTGTTACCTCCCACAACCTCAAGGACAAGTATGGGCATTTCCCAACTCCTTTTCATGTCTAAATGTTCCTTCAGTAATGAGAGAGACCCAAAAATCTTCCCTATTTTTCTTCTTCCGACATGTGATCTTACTAAACCAAGTTGCATAGGCTCTTCCTCTAAAAAGCTGGAATATGAATGACTTGGTGAAGTGGAGTACTCTGTAAAGGTTTTTTAGTACCATTGAACATCCTATGTTTCCCTGACTTTCTTTCTTTGATACTGCTATCAAATTGTGAGATTAATACAAACCATGCAGCAACATTTGGTGGTTTACAAATATGAGTAAACTCAACTTTTATCACTTAATCCTTTTCTAAGAACTGAAAACAAAGTTGAATGTGTCCTGATCATATCTCTTGTAAGAGGCGTATACCTAGTGATGTAGAACTGAAGGCCTTTCTGAATCTCCTCTAATTCATCAAGTAAAAACTCCTACTGATCCTGTTGTTCAAAAACAGCCTTAAAAGAGTTAATGGATACATTGTAATTTTTGAGCAAGGGGTTGCCTTGGTCTGCCAATGAAGTAGCCCAGGTGAGGGCATTCTCAATTCGGCTACTCTTGACAAATCCTACTTTTGAGTGTTCATGGGCATAAATATGCAGTTTTGACGTGAAATGTATAAGGCAAAAGTCCAAAAAGTATTCGCACTTGTGAGGATTTCTATCAAATTTATGTTCAGTCACTGGTATTAATGAAGGGTCAACAGAGCCATGCTACAGAATTGCCAAAGAGGACCAGAGAGACGAAGTCTCAGTAGTCAGAGCTTGCACTTTGGCTGTGAGTGTGTTGACAGTCGCCAATAAATCCTGAACTTGATCCATCTTAACTACAGACCTTAAACAATCTTAGCATTGCAATCTGTCAAGGCTTGCCAAGGCTTGTTTCTTTTTAGCAGTAATATCTGGTATTTGCTTGGTGCCAAAATAAAGTTGGCAGCTTAGACTGGCATGCTCATACTCCAAGATGGTTAGAATTCGCTCTGGAGACTGACCAAACTATTGAGCAACTGGAAAACAAGGGTTCTGGAGGGAAAATCTCAAAAGCGAAAAAAAACTTCTGGAATAATCAGGCAGAAAGCAAAGGTAAGCAATGTCAGGAACGAAACAGGAAATGCACATTGCAATGCACTGAAGTAGCCTCCTGAGCAGCTTACATACCTAAAGGAAGCAGGAAGTAATGGCAAAACCTGGAAGTAGTTGACCACCATCTTGGATTGGTCATTCACAATGAAAGAACATGAAACTCAGCATTTCCTCCCAAGGTAAGACCCGACATGGAATTCAGGAACACAAATCCAAAGAATTAGGATTGCAGTGTGAGACATGCTGAACAGACTAGTCCAGAGAATGAAGGCACGCCACGGCCAGCAAGTCGACACACGCTATGAATGTTGAAGATACGCAGCATCAATACGCCATCTGGAGAGTATTACTATCATCTAATTTAGTATTGACAAGAGCACTAGTGAGGAAAGCCTGAATGGACCAAGCAATTTATCTGATTAACCTATGAAGATCACAATATGACAACAAATATTACTGCAAACTGCATTGACAGAAGAACCATAGAAAAGGTGTAATCAAAACTTTATATTTATTAGATGAGATATTATCAAGCAGTGGAGGAGGAGAGAAGTATTGCGTAGCAGATAGGAAGGTGAAGTGTATTGTACAAATGAAAATTCAATTATAGTCAATGTCATGGCCAATAAAAAGATAACAATGTCAACCACAATAGTGAAAAAAACAATACTTGTAGGCTTGTTCTGCATGTAGCAGATAAAAAGATAGTTAAGGACAAAACCATGCACATGATTTTAGGAAAAAAGAAACGTGAAGCAATTCAGAACTGCACAAGAATGATAAAATGACAAAATACAGCCATGTAGATGATAATTATGAAACCTAACCAATATATTTACTAAAGTTTTCGAAACAGAGTAAGGTTTGTAGCCCAAGAATGTACCAAATTTACTGGCTTCTTCTTTAATACAGTCTAAGGCAGCTACCGGGTTAGAGGAATATATTGCAACGTCATCCGCATAGGCTGTGATTTTAAGCTCGCTTCCCTGAGAGACAAAAGGCTGGATATAATTGTTGTGATGGAGGGAGAGCAAATAAGGTTCCAGATATATCGTAAATAAGAGGGGGGTACCGGGCACCCCTGTATAATTCCCCGATAGATCCTAGAGCTGAAAGGATCCCAGCATAAGCCAGTTTGGCACAAGGACGTTCATAAAAGGCCTGCACCCATTTAAGGAAGCGGCGGATGAAACAGAAAACAGCCATTGTGGCTATAGGCTCTCACACACAACACAATTGAATGCCTTCACTGCATCAAAAAAGTATCATCCCCATGTTTAAGCCAGTTTTCACAACAATATCAAAAGCTGCAATTGCAGTGTTAACATATGCCGTAGCATCGCAACCGGGGACAAAGCCATGCTGGTAATACGATACCAAGCCGGACATAAGGGGGGAGCAAGTCGTGCAGCCAAGATCTTGGTGACTATTTTGGCATCTGTGCTGATAAATGATACAGGGCGATTTGACACAAGTTCCTCCGGTGGCTTGCCCTTCTTCAGCAAGGCAACTATCCAAATTATATTCCAGGATAAAAGAACCTCACCACTAATCCCCATATGCTGGATAACTTGGACAAAGAGAGGTCATAAAGACCTTATAGAATTCCAATGGAATGGCATTGTTCCCAGTCGCTTTACCAGAAGGTAAAATTGTTATAGCTTGATTGAGTTCACAGACAGTAATGTCCTTCTGGAGGGGAGAAAAAGACAATCCACTAGGAGAAACAATATTAGAGGCCCGGAGATAACGCTTAAACCCGGGCTCATCAAATGCCCCACCTGGACCATGCAAGCCCCAGTAAAAAGTAGAAAATTGTTCCACAATCGCCTTCAGGCTAGTATGTACTGTACGCTCATCCTCTTTCACAAAGTGAATACGAGACTTAGACTGCTTGTCTGCAATTTGATGTTCCTTCAATTCCCTACCTCACTTAGTTCGATTCTCGGTCAGAGAGAGATAACATTTCTGTTGGTCAGCGTCCCCTTAAAGGATTTCATTGGCGTGAGATAGTTCTAACTGCGTCACCAACTGAAGAAGTGAATGTAAGATGATGGATTTGTCTGTATTCTGACGAAAGATAAACTGCTGCATCAGACCCTGCACAAAAGCTTTCAAGGAGTCCCACACCACAAAAGGGGAAGCTGTACGCAGGTTGGTTTGGACAAACTCCCTCAGCTCTTTGGTAAGAAACAAGACAAATCCTGGATCCGTGAATAGGTAACGCGTGAAAGAGAACTGACGTCTCTGACTTGTTCCAGGCAGAAGTTGGCAAGATACCAATACTGGGTTGTAATCTGAGGTTACTCTTGGGCACACTTCTGTTTTAGTGCAAACATGATTAATAAAAATTGTGACATTAAAATATAGTGTGAAATAACATATAATAAAAGGTTGTTTGAAAATCGTGTATTAATAAATAACAATGTGTAGCTGTTCTGATGGACACTATAAACAGCATGTATAATTATGAAAAATAAATGTCTAATGAAAAGATATTTTGTTTATTCATAATTAAATGTAGTGAAAATTGAATATTGATATGTACTAAAAGGATAAATAGTTTAAATATTATGAAATGTGTTATTCTTCATGTCTTAGGATTGGTTTAAAAAAGTTTTAGTAATTTTCCAGAGACAATTTTTTTTAAGTGTTATCACCGCAAATAATGGTTCTTTAAGCATCCTGTGTGACTTGCTCACTGTGGAACAAGTAATGTTCTTATGTTGTAGCATTTGTCTGCCTTCCTAGGTTGAGATAATGTGTACCCAGGAACAATAGTCTTTAGTGCTCATGTATAACCTGCAACAATTGTATTCTACTGTGGAAACTGGTGACTGCAGTGAGAAAAGATGAGCCAATCGCGAATTCAGAAAATGAAGAAAAATTACTTCAGAAACATGGAGAAAAGCTAATTAGTTCTGACCTAAACTACCCCATAGACTGACCAATAGAAGCTTAGTTTGTTGCTTTCTAGGGATTTAATATAGCAAGACCGAAGGGATGTAAGTGCAGATTTTCCTTTTCCCACCTAGTGAAATGATGTGTTCCTGTTTCTTAGCTCTTTGCTTATAATTCTGTCAGTTCAGATACATTAAAGCCGAACATTACTGAACTGTTCCCTATTATGTAATTACCCAATGAGGAATACCAGAAGATGCTCTACTGATGAAGACATTGCTGCTTACTGATCCATTTAGGAGAGGTCTAACCAAATGTGCATTTATCTTTCTTGCTGATTTTTCTCTTTTTAGAAAACCTGACCACTATTTTTGGTTAGCGCCATAGTAAGATGTTTTCCAAACTATTTTTTGTCTTCTTTTCTTTTTGTGTGAAGCTCAAACATGCTTATTGAATTGGAGTAATAGTTAAGAATGCCAAATTCTAAATTTGCCTGTTTCATATAAATTGATTGTAAATAAACTTATCTGCGATAACTAAATGTATTCTGTGTCCATCATTCATCTGCTATTGTTATTCTGCATGGTGGTTCTTGAATGATAAATATTCTGTTTAAGTTGAGATTCAAAGATTTGGACAGCCTGTATTTTTTCTGTACTTATATAATTTGGTCTTGCATTTGATTTACATGATCTTAGCATTGTTAATCTAAAGGGCAATAAATACTTGAACTTTATTAAACTGGTTTGGTGATTCATGGCCACATAGGCCATGGAGCGTATAAATTACTGGCTACAGTAGTGAAAGTGATGATGTTTATTGATTTGATCTAACTGATGTTGATTGTTATGATGGTATCTCACCCCTATCTGAGTCCAGAGATTCGTGTTGACCTCTAAGGGTAATTGATGGTTAACCTGAACGTGTCACCTTATAAATAAATTATCAAAAGAAATGTAAGGCCACACACGCCCAGACTTCCATTGAAGCATACTGGAGTAAGCCATTGCACACAAAAACCAAATTTATTCTAGAATAAAGTTATGTGGGACTGAATAATACGTGTACCATGGCGCCGATGGATGGAGGGCCCTCCAAACATCTCTAAGGCAGTGAAGCTGGACCATTTTATTTATAGAGGCCCTATTTTTACCCATTTGTGAGGAAGCCCTGTGATTAGTCGAATCCAAGCCATAGTTCATAACACAATTAAAGTCCCCCAGTACAATAAGCGCACCAGACCACTCGAGTAACTCGAGAGTTAACTCATATATAACCTCAGATCATCCACATTAGGGCCATATATTGTACAAAATACGTATTTTACCCTGTAAGCAAGAGCTGTGCAATTACCCAATGACCCCTAGTGTCATCTGTGGTTTTTAATAATTTATAATCCAACAAATTATCTTCCATCATGGCTACGCCCCTGGTTGTATCCAAGCTCACGAAATAACAGTGTATTCTTGTAGGCTAAGTGTGTTTCAGTCAAAAAGAGGAGATGAGGCTTATATATTTGAATCTCCTCCTGGACTAATTTATGTTTAATAGGTGAGTTCAGCCCACACACATTCCAACACATAAGCTTCATAACCCATTACGAGCATCCCCAGATTCTGAATTTAGTAAGCCATCATGCGTCTAATAAAAGCCCCTCACCACACCAATAACTGAGACAAAAGTGATTCCCAAACCCTTTATTGCACCATTTGATTGCTTGAAAGCTTGACAACTTTTCGCCCCAAAAATAAAAAGGTCCACCACCCCACTTTCCCCACCCACCACGCCTCAACAACCACCCAGCCCACCTAATGCTAGCTACAAGAATCACCGCCATCCCACAACTGTCAATGGAGCTGACAGCTAAGAAAGCCTACACCCCTCTAGCCCTATCGCTGCCCATTCCCCACCCGACTACCCAAAGTGAAACACCCATGCAAAAGAAAAAAGAAAAACACCCCCAGAGCCTAGAGAGCAGAAGAAGAAGACATAAGCTAAAAACAAATAAATAATCTGCCTCGAAAATGAATTTGTCCAAGCGGTGGAAGGCCAAGCTAAAGCACTACTGGATGCCACACAACACACGTCCAATATGTACGACACTCTACGTGAAGCGCACACTTCGGACACCGACTCCTCGGAATGCCACTCCAATAGCATGATAACCGGCTCCCACCAGGGCCCGGATGTCGCCCCACACAGCAGACAACTTGTGACAATGCCTCCATGCACGTTAACAATGGTAAATTACGTCAGGACAACTCCTTGTGCAGTGGGGAGGCAATTTTGCACAAGACTTAAGACCTAGAGGACAATCAGTCTAGAGTGAGAGGTCCATCTGAATTAGGTCAAAGTACTCAAACGACCACACATGTACACTCAGACTACTAGAGGGACCTCAAAATTATGAAATCTGATTAACAGCACAATTGCAACAACAGATCTTGATAATTGCTGAATGACCGCATACCCCAAAGAAGGCTGGGAACGTGGGGCGAGGGAACTTGTTTAGCTTGTGAACACGGCCCAGAGAGACCCTGGACACAATTCCGGATTCCACACGGCCCCAACAGGACTTTCCAAATGGACGATGAACAACCCACCAACGGGTTTGATTTATGTTATGTTCACAGGGGGTAGTTGACTGTAGGCCCGTTGGCCACAGACCTAACATGGTTGATGTTGAAAGGGCTTTTCATGTTAACAAGGGATCCTGGACGCAGACACAGGATGACACGGGCGGGGGAGGACACAGGGATGATGGTAGGGTTATACTCAAGGCACTGCATTATGATAATGCAATAGACACGGGACAGGGCAATGAGCGCACAATGAACATCACACGATCACAGATACATGGGAGCCACACGATATAACATCTTAACCGGGAATGTGAGGGGCATGGCAACACCGATTAAGAGCCAGCGGGCACACTCCTGTCTGAAATGCCACAATGTGCAAATAGCAATAATCCAAGAAACACACCTCACTGCAGGGGAACTATAAAAACTCAAAACTAAATGGAGGGGGCAGGTTGACGGCATGACACTATCGGCATTTGCCGAAGGGGTTTTTATATGGGTGGCTTCCGTAGTCCCTTATATCACAGAGCACGTCACAGTTGACAAGGAGGGCAGATATGTGCTATCAGAAGGTACACTTGATGGAGAGCCTCTAGCATTAGCCAGTATTTAAGCCCCCAACTCAAAACATAGAGAATTTCTGTCCTCCATCACACCCACACTCTTCCATGACCCCTCTGTCTTATGCATAGGGTGAGGCGATTTCAATTGCATTCCAGACATAGACACAGATAGATCCCACCCTCCCCTATCCGGGACACCCAGTAGAATCACCACACAAGAACTCTGCTCATGGATGTCTGATAGAGGGCTACATGATATATGGTGTTTAAAACACCCCCAAAAATGTGAGTACTCTTTTTACTCTCCGGTACATAGACTGCACACCAGAATAGATCTGATACTCAGACCAACTCGCCTGGCACAGGATGTTATGAAGGCGGAATATATGGCTAGGACACTGTTGGGCCATTGTCCGCTCATGATTTGTCTTCAGTGGGGTAGATTGCACGCAAACATACCAATATGGCATTTACAACTTTCAGTACTCACTGACCCTCCATTCTGTCAGGATCTGGCCAAAAACATAGGCAGTTACTTTAAGCACACGGCTTCCTTGCGAGCTGTAGAATCGGACGCTCACAAAGTGGTTGTGCGGGGTCACTGCCTCTCGGCCACAGGGGGAGTCAAGCGCATTCTGACGCGCGAACTACTCGCACTAGGGACGGACATGCGCGTCATGGAAAGAGATGTGGCGCAGGGCACGCGGACCCAGAAGCACTCCGAGAATTACATGCAAAAATTAAAGATGCAGACTCAAGCCTGCGCAGCCATGATTACAGATATTACATCACTAGGTTACATGCAGAGGGGAACCGATCCAGTAGGCTGCTCACATGGTTGGTAAACGGTGGACAGAACCACACTCCCATTGGATCAATTAGATTAGAGACGGGTGACATGGTTAACTCTCAAGTTGCTATAAATGAAACTTTTAGGGACTACTACAGCATGTTATATGCTGAAGGGCCAATACCCACCACAACACAATTAGATGACTTCTTTAATAACCACCCACTGAACCAACTCACTCTCCTGCAAAAAACAGAGCTCAATGAGCCTATAGATATAGAAGAGATTTGTACCAGATTGTGACAATTGGCACTTAATAAAGCGCCCGGAACGGATGGGTTACTAGCTAAGAACTATTCTACTTTCTCAGCTCACCTGGCAGGTCCATTATCGGAGGTGATGAACGAAGCAAAACAGCTGGGCAGTCTTACAGAATCCCAATGTGAAGCGCTAATAACGGTCCTACCTAAACCAGGCCGCGACCCGCAGGACGTGTTCTCATATAGACCCCAAACGCTACTCAACTTAGATTGCAAAATGTTGGGCAAAGTGCTTGCCAACAGGCTATCCCCATTGGTTGGTCACTTAATCCATGAAGACCAATCGGGATTCATTCCGGGACAGAACACTTCCCAGAATATCAGAAGGTTCTTATGCCTCTTACATGGCACACCCAAAAGGAAGTCTGATAGGGTAGCAATGTCACTGGATATTGAAAAGGCCTTTGATACCTTCGGATGGTCCTTCTTGAAGGCAACACTGAGATACATGTGCTTTGGCCCTGGCTTTATGGAGAGGATTAACACACTGTACTGCAACCCCACCACCCGGGTGTAAACGGGCTGTGTTCTTTCAGAGAGCTTCCCAATCCATAGGGGCACCAGACAGGGATGTCCACTATCGCCCCTATTGTTCGTAATAGCAATTGAGCCCCTGGTAGCATGCCTTCCCTAGCGTGTCCGGCAGTGTGGGATCATGGAGCAAGACACTCCTCACATTATGTCCCTTTACGCAGATGATGCATTAATATATCTATGTAAGAGTGATTCCACTCTTCCGGAGGTCATGCGACTCCTTGAAGTGTTTGGGGACTTATCCTGCCTATGGGTGAATTCGACAAAATCATGCCTGTTTCCCTTGACACCCATCCCGAAACATTTACGGCCTCCACTCCCGTCATACCGACTGTCTTGGAGTCATGCCACCTTTGAATACTTAGGTATCCAAATATATCACACCACAGAAGACCTCAGGTAAGATAACCTAGGAAGGGCGATGGGCTCGATCCGCGGATCACTGGCATTGTGGGGATCGCTACCATTATCACCCCTGGGACGTGTGGCAATAGCAAAAATGATAGTGCTCCCCAGTTTGTTATATTACATCAGAGCGCTACCACTGGTATTGCCCTGCTCATTTTTCCGATCACTCAAGGGAATGATGATAAACTTGATTTGGGGAAACAACCGACGAAGGGTCACCCTAACTACCATGCACCAACCGCTAGAGTAGGGGGGTCTAAACCTGGCTAATTTTGAATTATATTCTTCTGCGGCCCAACGCCAATGGCCCCTAACCTGGCTCCAGACACCTCCCACAGCAGAGAAAGAAATGGTGCAGGACAGATTGGGTCGCACGAATGTGCTGACATGGCTATCAGATTACACATGTCCTCCCTCACACAGCAACACTTTGATGGCACAGCCCGAACATGCTGGCGTAGATTTGTTGAGAAAGGGGGCCCATTACCGCCTTTGCTCCCAAGATTCCACTGGGGAAATACACATGCACCATGCAATGGGACTCTGGCTAGCAGCTGGACTGACCACAATAGGGGATTTATTCAAAGAGGGGACACTGATGGCATATGCAGACATTGAGAACACTTACAACATAGGTCCGGGACGCTGTCTAACCTACTGCGCCATGAAACAGCTCATACACAACACATGGCGGAATGGGGACACCGAACCCACAACATCACCCACTCTTCACCTCCTACTGTTAAATGCTGGGCACACTAAAGGGGTATTCCTCCTACGCGGCGCTCTCCTGGGAAGTATGGGAACAGGCCAGGCAAGAGCTAGAACCAGATGGGAGACGGACCTACCCAACTCGCTGTCTCAATCAGCTTGGACCAGGGCACTCCAACATGTGAAGGGTATGTCCCACAATTCTAGATTTCGCTACACACAATTTACACCAAACTTACTTATCCACCTACTGGATTCAACGCATGTTTCCACAACGGGCCCACAGGTGCCCTGGATGCGGAGACCAGGAAGCCAACTTCTGTCATATAGTGTGGTCCTGCCCACCCATGCACCGCGCCTGGCATGAAATTACCTTATTAATGGGGGAATTGATGAACCACCCATTGCTTCCCACCCCTTAGTCCTGCCTATTGGGCATACGCACTAGGGTCAAGGGGGAGAAACAATTGCATAGGTTTATCGACCTCGCCTTTGTCCGTTTCAAATGCCTCATAGCTATGCAATGGAAGGTGCCAACCACCCAGATGTAAAAAAAATGGCTAACAGGGCTGCAGCAATGGGCTGGGGCAGAAGCACAAGTGCTTTGCTCCCTTAATGACAGGGGTGTAGCGGTGGCAGGACGTGGAAACTGGGACATGTACATTGCAAGGGTGGAGGCTAAGAACGACTTACACCGCCCCCTGAATTACGATAGCCACCATTCACACTGGCGATAACTAGCACTTCCAGATCGCCTCACGGGAGGGCACTACGTGTAGGTGATACATAAACTTGCACAGCTCACACCAATAGCCCAACTAGGGACAAACATAACATACAGAGAGGCGAGACACACTACTCCACACAACAGAGGATGGAAACCGAGCAGAAACACCAGGACCACTAATGGGATCACACCAAGGTGCACGGTGGAAAGCCTGGGTGGCATTACATCATCGTAATCATACCCATGACAGCCAGATACAATGATAAATGTCGTAAGAATGCTGCTCTGATTACCACCACTCACCGTCATCAGCACCCTGATGTTGTGAGAATACACATATACACATGAAGCAAATAATTTTGTTGAGAAAAGATATTTGCTACAGTAAGAACTATAGTAATTTGGACTCCTTCCCCATTGTTACCCCTTCCACACAGTCTCCCACCTGTACATCATACCTGACATCAAATATTTGCATGCATAATGAACACCCAGTGATCTGCATTGTTTGATTAGGTTGTAACAATTAAAACAAAAATAGATTTGTAAAAAAGGAAGCTATTGATCTTTTTCTTTAGCAGAAAACCATTCAAACCTGGTCATCCATGTAAATCCATGGATGTGCATGTTTAGGATGCACTGGTGGCAGTCCCTAATTTTTTTCATAAATTAAAAGAAAAACAATTCCAAGATGGCTGCATGTGTCTACACGTGCGCTTATGCAGTCTGGCGCATCAGCTGCCATTTTATTAACGCATTGACAGTATCAGAGCATACAAACACTGGAAAGCCAATACCTCATCATTCATAAAAATGAAACCTGTTGGCTTTGCCAGTGCTTGCATGAAGACTAACCCTGTACTCTCACCACAAATGGCAAATCATTAGGACCCTCTGTGTCACCTAAACTGGTGTGCATGGACTGAATGTGTCCTTAAATGGTTTATGCTTCTACCAATTAGAGGGTAGTGGCAAATCCGTGGAAGCACTGTTCTAAACCAATGTGTCTGGCGTAATCGGGAATTGAACCTCACTAGGGTAGTGCACGTAGCGCTGCCCCCTAAACTGAGGACAGATAAGCATTTGCAGCTTTGTCTCTGTACTGAAGACATTGTGCACGTGCAGCTGTTTACTTGCGCGTGAATTAACTGAAAAAATGCGGCATTTGAAGTTTTGTTTAAGAGAGTTCACTGCTTGTTTACTGCGGGTAACGGAAGTTGAAATACAAAACTCGCATTAAGTGGCGCTAACTTGTTTTCCACTTCTGTACGTTGCAGTTTTCATTTTATCATGAAAAGTACAAAAGTACAAGTAGTTACCGTGATGTTTTTCAAAAGCACTACTGCAATTTTTTAACACGCAATTTGTAAACAAATAAAATCATGCAATTTGTAAACAAATAAAATCATACAATTTGTCATTGCTATGAAAAAAGTCCAACTATTTTACAAACTAAACAGTGAAAACAGTGCAGTTAAGCACTGTGAGGTTGACTACTTTGAATCAGGTGGTTGTCGCTCCTCTGCAACATGACAAGTGACTGTTGAGTTCCCCTCGCCTTTAGGGAGTACTGTCCTCTCAACGGAGAGAGGGACCCAAAAACATCCTAGGCCAGATTTACAAACTGTGTAGATTTTTAACAGAAACCTGATGCAAAGTTTTGCGGTGGGATTTACTATCCAATGCAAATCACAATTTGCCGCGGTTTGTGACCCAAAGTAATGCAAATCTGCGCGATGTGCTGCCTTGTGTTACTTTGCATCAAGGGGCGGTCCTTGGGTGGTGCATGGGCGTTCCTGTGCAACCACTTGTGAGTTTTGATGCAAAGCTACTTAGATTTGCACTAAAATACTGTGCTTCCTCAAGGGAGGCATATTACAAATATAACATACACATTCTTCTTGTTTTTCTCACTTGGCATGTGTTCTGCATAATCCAACACACTTACAAAGTGAGACACTCTTTACAGCATAGTTTGTGCACTGGAAGGGAGCACTTTCATAATAAACCCTTTGCTTCCCACAACGCAGGCACCCTTGCATTATGGTGCAAAGGTGTCTGAATTGGCGCATGGCTGCCAAAGCTGCGGCAGCGCAGAGAGAGAGAGCAGAACAGTGCCACATCTTGGAAGATATGCTGCTTACCGTTTAGGAGGAAAAGGGCATAATATATAAGTATACATACATTGGCCTTGTCTGGTAAACAGGAGCTCCCTCCAAAAATGAGAATGACTGTATAAAGTTCACAAGCCCACCCAAAGAGTGAGCTCTGAACACTGAAAATGTAAAGTCACGAGGCTTGTTAGCACGATCGTTGCTGTGTGGTGGTGCAGGTAATGCACAGATGCAGTGAGGAGGGTACCACAATGGGAACTACAGGCTGTTTCTGTAGTGACAGAAGAGAAGACCTGCAGTGGCAGAGGAACAGAGCTTCATTGAGGAATCCAGGCCTGTAAGCCACGTTGAAGCACTAGTCATTCTGGGTGGTACAACAGCACTACAGCATTAACAAGAAAGTCTCAAATCTAGGCGCCACACACACAAGTGCGTTGGCAGTCCTGCTCCTTTATCAATCGAGGACACTACGGAACCTACAGCTGTGTGGATGGTAGAGGTACCAATGCAAGTGTAACTACACCTCTACCGAAGACGCTATCGTACAGGCCTCCTAGCTCTGTATTGAAGACTTCCTGTGCCACCTGAGCTTAGTCTAAGTACAGCTGTCTCTGTACCTTTATTCTTTGGCTCAGGCCCCGCTGCCCCGCATCTGGGTATAAGTGGTGCACGTGCAAGCAGCTCTGCCTTTACAGACAAAGTGGTCAGTGTCGTCTGGTAATAGTGGTGCCAAGAAGACAGCCTAATGTGTATTAATTGTGTTATTCCAGTGTTTTGTGTACGTTGTTGTGCTATGTTCTGTTTTATTTTGACTTGTAAACAAATATTGCTGCATTTCCATCCAAAAGCAATGAAGTTCACGCGATAAGTAACACTTGGTCACTGTCTAGAGTGGGAAACAAGCACTGCTTCAGCTATTTAAGACACCAGTGAGCACAAAGCTGATGCAAATACTGTTTCTTAAATAAACACTTTACTTTATGTGATACTTCAAATGGAAGAGAAGTTTTGCAGTTGGCCTTTCGGTAGGATTTTGTACATCAGCCCCATCTTTCCTTGAGATTTATGATCGAAATTCCAAACACGGTGTAAAGCTTGCCAGTGCCCTGGAAGCGCTGGAGTTTGTACAGAGATGAAGGAGCTACCAGGCCGCCATTGAGTAGGAATAACGGGAGTCCAAATCTGAGGGAAAATTATTGAAGATCTGCAGAAATATTTTATTTGTGACAGGAAAAAGAAATTGCCTGTTTATAAAATTAGATAACTGTTTTTTTTAGCTTTCTGACTCCCTCAAATACATTTCTCTTCAACTTACATTTGTAAGTCCTGATGTCAAGATCTTTACATTGGATTTATGAAGGAACCACTCATGCTTTTTCCACCCGTCTTTACAATGCAACCACTATCACACATATATTTTTACCACACATATAGCTTTACCACGCATGCCTTTACAACGCGACTATTACCAGGGATATGCTTTTAACACGCATATATCTTTACCACACATGCCTTTACAACAAAATGTAAGTATTTCCCAGGTAAGTATTAAACATATATATATATATATATAAATATACACATATCCATTCAGTGACTGGGAGCCTGTGCAGGCTCTCTCCAGCCTGGCAATTGTGTTGCTGGGCTAAAGAGACCCTACTGCGCATGTGTTTTTGGCTGGCCCGAGACAGCCAGCCAAACATACATGCGCACTGAGGGGGAGCTGCTTATCATCCATCGTGGCCTTGTCCCTTTACATGAAAATGATAATAAACACAGTTTATTATCGATTTCTTCTAAAGGTTTTGCAGCTGGCAGGGGTGACACACCTCCTGCCTAATAGAGGAGCCGCCCCTGGTTTCTACATACAAGATATAAAATCTATGAGGAATTTCCAAAATGTCTAGAATCTTCAAGGAACTCAAACATGTACAGAGAAATAAGAAATCTGCATTTTCTACAGAAGAATGTGAAATGCAGATTTTGGCAGTTTCCAAGTAGGAGATTGCATTGGTATGCACAAGTGGTGGGAGCAGTCTGAAAATTCTAGAAATGTGATGTCCTAACCAGGCGCGGCCCGAACTTAAGGGCGGAGCGGCCACGCCCCCCTCTTTTTCCCCTCATGAAGAGTGTCTGTCAGGCTGAGCAAAGGTCAGCCTGACAGACAAACTTCATGTTCAGGTCAGGCAGCCAGGAGCAGACATGTGCAAATTGCACAGACTCCTGGCTGCCTGAGCTGAACTTTGCTGGGCTGAAAAGGTCACAGCCCCTATGGGCGTAACCTCCGCGGCTCAGCAAATGTGGCTCAAGGCCCTCCCCGGGTGATGAGGAAAGCGTCACCCATTGACTTCGACCTGGGCGCTTGAGTTTTAAGCCCTGAAGCGCCCAGGGCGAGCGTCAATCAGTGACACTTCGTCACAGAGTGGGGTGGGGTCAGCAGTCTCACTGACCCCATCCCACTCTGTGACGAGGCTGGGACTGCTGCCTTCCCTCATTGGCTGACCAAAGGAAAGGCAGCAGTCCCAATCCTCTTGGGAACTCCGAGGCTGAAGTTAAGTGTGTGTGTGTGATCTTTTTAAATGATTGTTTGGTGCGTGCGTGTATGTTTGAATGTTAATGAGTGATGTTAATGGATGTGCGTGCGTGTGTGTGTGAAAGTGTGAGTGTGTTTCCCGCCCCCCCATCTCCCTCCTAAAACTGCCGGCCGCCACTGGTCCTAAGAGAGGAATTAGAACTTGAGGCTTCTGAAACAAATGCAAACGCACCAAGAAATGTACAGCATTGAGGAACACCCCTGAGTATATATCATAGACATCAGTGACCACTGTTTGTAATCTCCGAACCCGCTTTCTGGGGAGTAGCGTGCATTTTGCAAAACAACTGACAATGGACATGTGCTTCTGAGTGGGTAGAGTTGGCAGAAGCACTAGAAGTTTCTCTTTCTCTTTCACAATCTGAAGTGTTATTTTTCTTTTTGCTTCGAGTCATTTCATGGTGTACATTAGCCATAGTTCTTTTTATGATTTCTAAGGTTGCGAGTGGTGCTTTTCCAGCAAGTATATTTTTCACAGCAGTTGCAGTGCAGGGATTTGACTTGACATCCTTTGAATAATTGAAACCTGAGTGTAAGGCAGAGCAAGATTTTGATCTAACATGGCCTAGAGTATCTTCTGAAGTCTAGGTGGTGCCACAGAGTGGTTTAGAGTTTTTTTTTCAGATTTGCACAGAAGTATGCTAACAGATTTGTCTACACGAGAAGGCATGATCTTTCCTGCACTGGGGGAGATGGTGTTTTGATGCACACTTCTTTGGGACTAAGTACAAGTCCGCAGTGCTTTGTTCGTAAAAGAATATGTGCCAGGGCCCAAAGTTTTGCCCAGTAAATGGCAGCCATGCTACTGATAGTGTGCCGACTACCAAGGCTGCATGGTCTGGATTCCTCCTCATGCGTCTTTATCTGACATACTCTGCTCAGTTACCTCACTCTACAGGATCCTGCTTTCTCCCTTAATCACGATTTTTCATCGATCTTTTTGTTCTTTTTTCCCCTTTTCTATTTTTCTCTCTCCTGCCCTCAGTAAAGGTGATATGGGGAAACATAAATGCCGGTCCCCAAAAACGAGAGCCGGTGGTCCCCAATTGCAACCACTGGCTTAAACTAAGCACTGTGACTCATTCAGAGGGGAATTATCATATAGAATCCCAATCCACCAGATTCCAAGTGGATCCGTTTTTCCACACCTGTTTTTTTTTTCTGCGTGGAGGACCAAGATCCTGCAATAACACCCAAGCCTTTTTCCTAATGCATACAATGCTCACCCCCCAAAAATCATTTTCCCCTTCCCTCCCTAAATCCTCCACCCCACCCTCACCGCCATCCCACCTAGAGGTCCCTTCATACATTTACCACTTCCTAAAAGGTGGTGGTAAATGTATGCATCAAACCCCACAAAATTGGACATTTCTTCTTGTTTTACAGCCGGAGAAATCGGGCCCACATGATAATTCCCTATTCCAGGGCTTTAACTTGTAATTGCATTGTACTGGGACAGATTTACGCTGAGTGGGAGGTGCGATTTACGTCCATGTGCTTACGAAACCGCCTGTTTCGGTTGCTCTCAGGCGAAAGCCCTTCCCTCTACAAATATAAATACATTCAGACTTTCTTTACTGGAAATGTCCCCCCAGAATACCCCACCTCCCAGATCTATAGGATGTTTATCCGCATCTCTGTTGCCTAGCAGCGCTGTTTTTACTGGTTAATATAGCTAGAACACTTTCTTTTTGTTTGGATAAGACGTACTTGCTACAAAATTATGTGGTTACATCCTGACTGAGGGCATGTTATCACACAGTTCGCACTCTCTGTTTAATGCTGTGTTCCACGGACCACTCTCGCGAAGGTAATAGAAGTAGTGATCATGTGGTGTAACTCATAGTATCTGAAAATATGTCACGGTGTTGACCGTGCATCTGATTACTATAATATAATGGCTAGAACATCAGTGGCAGATTTACCACATGCTAACGGGAACATTTCAGGCGATTTTGCTGTGCTCCCACTACCATTCAATTTGTAATCAGGCCGTGGGAAGGAGTCCAGTTTAATCTGGTCTTTGACCGTCCTCTGATAGCCACATAGACCCTATAGGAGGTATTATTTTTGCAAACGGAGTAGGACCCTTTAGTGCACAAGCTCTTGTGCTGGGATAGTGCTCCACTGAGCTTAATGCTTCTTAACACAATAATCTTGTGGTTAAAAAATGTACTTCAGAGAGCACTTCTGTTTTGCCAGTATCGAATCCATCTTAGCTTCAAACAGAATAAAGTGGCACATATTCAATACAAAAGGAAAGCAGGGAATGATGCTTCTCCTTTAAGATGAGCCTTTCTAGTCCAGGTGCCTCTCTGCAAACACCATGGCAAGCCAGGCCCAGGTGGTACAGTTAACTAACAGGATCTGTAACCCGGGAACCTAGGCCTCAAGTACGCACACACGGTTTAACTTACTAAACACGATGTAAGTCTGCAAATATTTATTGTTTCATCCTGTGATAACCGTCTCTCTTCTGTGGCATCATGAATGCGGCTGAATATAAATGCAACCCTCATGACTGTCTGCCCCTCTCATGGCTTTAAGTCTTTTTCCCAGTTACCAAGTGCCAGAACAGCCCTATTCCTCAGTCGAGGGTAAAAACGACCTCCAGGGGAACTGAACTGGAAATTTGTGCACCCGATTATAAGTTTTTCCCTGTGCAGTGGGAAATAGCATGCAAGAACCGGTTTTACTGCATTGTTTTCTTCTTCCTTCCATATAAATCTTTATTTGAGCTTTACATATAAGGAACAAAAACGTACAGCAGTCACGGTATTAAAAAATAACTCGTACATCACATTCGGCTGCAGGCTACTTGAACGAGATATTTACTTATGGAACATTCGGAAAAAAAAGTAAGAGAAAAGCACAAAGCAAAGAAAAAAACGAGAAATAAACAAGGACAGTGGGGTAAATTCCATAACACATTAACTGGGACATATTGGAAAACGGGGGTCGTCATAGGTCTCATACAATGCCCGAAAATGAGCACGAGTTAAGCGGGGTAACATAATTAGCTTAGCCAGTACATGTGCACGCCCTGCAATGACCCCCATGCAATTGGTGTTATTCACATCCAAGGAGAAGCCTACCTGGGCCGGCCCGGACAGCCCTCTATCACATCTCTCAAGTGGGGGCCACACTGGGTAAGTCAACTCACCACACCTTTGGACACAACCCGGGTCCACTGCTTATTTTATACTCTCAAACCTGGTATGAACCTGCCTCATTTCGGGCGGCCTCCTGCCCGATTGAACCTCCAGTGCTCCTAGGAATATGTTCCATACTGTGCAAACTGGCCTTTTTCCCACAATTTTCCGAAGTTTGCTAAGTGGATCCCCTTCATCGGTGGCCCTTTTTCTCAAGTCTCTGAGCCCAGTGGCTGTATCTTGAGCATTGGCCGATTTTCAAGCCATGGTAAACTGGTATTTAAACCAAATAAATGCTTGGTCTATAAATGTGGACACATATTCAGTAATTTTTAGTTCTCTGTATTTAACCCGCAAACATGCCAAGGGTTACTCGACTAGTAAGTTCCAACACTTCGCCCACTACCCACTACTGCTTGTCCAGAGTTGTGCTACTGTGAGATATAACCATTCCATGTGATATCAAGCATGTGCAATGCAATATGTCTTGCATTTGCTTGAGCTAGAGCTATTGGGGTTGTAAATACATAACTGGACTTTTCTTGCCACATAAATTGATCAATCCTGCTGCATAATTTGGTCCTTTCTGTCACATAATTTCTGTGAAAATGTTGCCATTATTTATTATATTTTGTAAATTATTATTTTGGGTTCTCCCCAACCTAGTGTGGGGCCCCATAGATGACCTAGAGAGAAAGACCAATTTGTGCAGTGAGTTATGGGCAAAAATGTTTTGTCAAAGGAATGCCCCACAAAGCATTATGGGGGGATTGTTTGAGTGCAGCGAATATTGTAGAATCTTGACTGTAATGCTCAGAACAGCCCCTAGAGGACCCCATAATAAAAATAGCATTTGTAAGAAACATGATCATGGTCATGGTCAGCCCCTAGAGGGCATCACAGCATGAAAAAAGAATGGCAGAAAGTAATGCAGTGTAGCAATATATGTAACACCCAGAGGGCTTAGTGCCTTACACATTATCTGACCTAGCAGGCCTACTACAATACTATTACAAACAAGGCCCTTAAAACACCAAAATACTCCCAAACTTAAAACAAAAATTCCAGCCACAAGAGAGCTTAAAAAGTCATTGAATAGTGGGAGAGTTTACTATTTTGGGGTCCCGCCAACTTGTGTGGGGACTCAGAGATGACCTAGACAGAAAGAGTACATCATGCAGAACATTTTGATGGTGGTCCCATTGCCCTAGAACCACCACACAGTCAGTAATGGGGAAAATGTTTTGTAAAAGTAATGCCCTGCAAAGTCAATTTTTTTAAGTGGAGCGAACATTGTAGTATCTTGACTGAAATGCTCAGAACAGACCCTAGAGAACACCATAATTTAAAAAAACATCTGTATGAAACATGGTGATGTAAGCATACAGTCAGCCCCTAGAGAACATAACAACATGAAAACAGAATGACAGAAAGTAATGCAGTGTAACCATATATGTATCCCCTAAAGAACGCAGTGCCTAACACATGTTCAAGCCTAGCAGGTCTACTGCAATAATATTACAAACAAGACCCTTAAAGCACAGACTACTCCCAGCTGTTAAACCAAAGTTCCAGCCAAGAGAGAACTTAAAAAGACATTGAATGGTGGGAGAGCTTACTATTATGGGGTTCCCCCAGCCTAGTGTGGGGACCTAGTGATGACCTAGACAGAAAGAGTGTGCTGTGCTGAACATTTTGATGGTAGTCACACTGTCTAGGACCACCACATGGTGAGTTATGGACAAAAATGTTTTGTAAACAGAATGCCTGCAAAGCATTACGTGGCAAGTTTCCAAGTACTACGAATATTGTAGTATCTTGACTGTAATGCTCAGAACAGCCCCTAGAGGACACTATAATAAAAATTGCATTTGCAAGAAACATTGGGCCAGATGTACAAAGGCTTTTACCTGTCTCAAACAGCCCATCAGGCAGTTTGCGACTGGTAAGATGCCTTTTGTCATGTGCCATCCCCATTTTGCAAGTTGGTAACCTATTACCGACTCGCAAAATGTGTTTGCAGCTCGCTAGTAGGAAGGGGTGTGCCAAGGGCATCCATTCCTAATTGCGACTCTCAAGGGGATGTAGGAATGTTTTGCACCCAGGAATGCGGCTGCAAAAGATTTGCAGTTACCGCTAACTTCAAGTTGTTGGCAACCCATTTGCAAATGGGAAGAGGTCCCTGAGGGACCCCTTCTCCTTTGTAAATGGCAGCGGAAATGTTTTTTCAGTGCAGGCAGCAGTCCCACTGACCACTGCCTACACTGAAGAAAACTTAAAAGAAAACTTTTCATTTTTTATTTTGAAATACGTCCCATTTTCCTTTAAGGAAAACGGGCTGCATTATTAAAAAAAATGCTTTATTGGAAAAGTAGTCACAGATATGGTGGTCAGATGAGCCCAACAGACCATTATCCCTGTAAGTTTGGCCATTCAGAGATGAGTCGTAAATTGCGCCCTGCCCCATGAATATTAATAAAGCAGGTCCCTTGCCACCCATTTGGGAATCGCAAACAGGGTGTTTAACACTGTTTTACATTTTGTTTTGCAACCCACAATTTGCGATTTGGAAATGAAGCACAAATTGCGACTTGCAAAATAAAATGTCGTACATCTGGCCCTAGGTCATGTAACCATATAGTCAGACCCTAGAGAGCACAGCGACATGAAAACAGAATGACAGAAAGTAATACAGTGTAACCATATATGTAACCCCTAGAGGGCTTAGGGCCAGATGTAGGAAAATGCCAATTTGCGACTTGCAAATTGCGAGTCCCTGCGACTCGCAATTTGCAACTCGCAAATTGGTATGCAGAACGGTGTCTCAGACACCGTCTGCGAGTCGCTATGGGGTCGCAATGACCCACCTCATTAATATTAATGAGGTGGGTCGCAAATTGTGGCCCCATAGCGAGTCTAGGCACTCACAAACATGGAGGCCTGCTGTCGTCAACAGACCTCCATGTTCGTGACTGCTTTATCAATAAAGCAGTTTTTTTTTTTAAGTGTAGCCCGTTTTCCTTAAAGGAAAACGAGCTGCACTTAAAAAAAAAAAACGAAACCTTTAGTTTCGGTATTTTTTCAGGGCAGGTAGTGGTCCCTTGGACCACTACCTGCCCTGAAAAAATTGCTTTGAGTCCATTCGCAAAGGGGAAGGGGTCCCATGGGGACCCCTTCCAATTTGCGAGTGGGTTACCATCCACTATAAGTGGATGGTAACTGCGATACCATTTGCGACCGCATATGCGGTCGCAAATGGTATTGCATGCCACTCCGAATCGCAAACAGGAAGGGAACACCCCTTCCTATTTGTGATTCTGAAATGCATATTGCAAGTCGGTCCCGAATCGCAATATGCATTTCTGCATAGGGAAATGCGATTAGCGAGTCGCAAACGGCAATTTTTGCCGTTTGCGACTCGCTATTCGTTTCCTGCATCTGGCCCTTAGTGCCTTACACATTTTCAGACCTCGCAGGCCAACTGCAATCCTACTACAAACAAAGCCCTTAAAATACAAACTACTCCCAACTGTAAAACAAATGTTCCAGCAATGAGGGATCTTAAAAAGACATTGAATGGTGGGAGAGGTTACTATTTTGCGGGTCCCTCTCAACCTAGTGTGGGGACCCAGAGACGACCTAGACAGAGCACGTTTGGTGGTGGTTTCATTGTTGTAAGACCACCACATTCTGAGTTATGGGCAAAAATGTTTTAAAAAGAAATGCCCTGAAAAGCATTATGAGGTTAGTTTCCCGAGAGCAGTGAATATTGTAGTATTGGCTCTCCTGCTGTGCTGGGAGAGCCATGTTGAGGATTTCTGTGTTTTTTCTGTTGTAATTGCTCCAGTTTGGATATTTTTCAACTGCTAAAAATGTACGTAAGTGGTAGGCATGTAAAGCTCTCCTCAGATCGAGGTCACGCTATATGAAACTTCAGGTAGTCATGTAAAGAGCTCCTCTGATCGAGTTTGCGCTATAGGAAACTTCACGTACTCATGTGAAGTGCTCCTCTGATCGAACTTGCTCTACATGAACCTTTTCAAAGATATATTAAATAAATAATGAAATAACCTCCCTCCAGCTTGCAGCCTTTGTGCGCAGACACCCCAAAGAAACAGTGGCATGCCCATAACAAGAAATATGGCCACGCGCGTGAACCCGCGAGGCAAAAGAAAAAAGTAGTGTGCCACAGTAAGGTATATGGCCGATCGTGCAATAGTCCATGTAACTGGGCCAGTCTTCAAGGCGGTAACAAAGCAGCCTCTAGGTGGGAAAAACGTAAAGCATTTACATACAAAATCAAGGGAATTTTGAAAGGCAGGCCAAGGAACGAATGAAAGTGATCGGCGTGAGATGGATGTGTTGTAAGTCCACAGATGTAGAATACATGTCGAGAGACAGTGCTTGCGCGCTGCCTAGGCTCAACCTCTAAAATCAGGCTCTGAATGACCACATCTGGGACACCGACAAACATACCGCTTATATGCTTTGGCGTAAGGTAATTGTGATGGAGATAGCTGAACTGTTTGTATTTTAATCTAGGGTTTCTGTAGACCTTTTTTGACAAATTCCAGCAAGGTCGCTCACTGCTTATCTGACACAGCCTGACCCACACACTCCTATCACATATTTTTAAGACATGGGCATTTGTATGCCTGTTGTAAGGTTAATGAACCATGGCCCGATGTACAATGCAATTTTGCGGTCACAAAAGGTGAATTTCACCTTTGCAACAGCAAAATGGCCTTTTCACATGTACCAGCCCCTTTTTGCAAGCTGGCATGCAAATACCGACTCGCAAAATAGAGATTGCAACTCGCAATTAGGAAGGGGTGTACCAAGGCATCCCTTTCTAATTGCCATTCGCGGTGGAATGAATGATTGTTTTGTGACCACGATTGCGGTCGCAAAATAATTGCAGTTACCACCAATTCAAATTGGTGGTAACCCATTCGCAAACAAGACGGTGTCCCCATGGGACCCCTTCCCCTTTATGAATGGAAGCAAAAATATTTTCTCACAGCAGGTAGTGGTCCCACTGACTACTGCCTACTCTGAAACAATTAAAATAAAACTTTTCATTTTTTGTTTGAAATGCATCCCGTTTTCCTTTAGGAGTAACAGGATGATTTAAAAAAACTGCTTTATTTAAAAAGCAGTCACAGACATGGTTTTCTGCTGTCCTAAGCAGGCCACCATCCCTGAGAGTGCAGCTAGTTCCAATGGGCTTGCAAATTGCGACCTAACTCATCAATATTGACAAGGTAGGTCATTTGCGATTCTATTGGGAATCACAAACAGTGTGGTTGACACTGTTGTACATTCCAGATTGTGACTCGCAATTTGTGACTTGCAAAAAAGTGCAAATTTCGATTCGCAATCTGGAATGGTCGCACATTCGCCCTTATATTTTGAATTATTTGCTTTTCTCCCTCCTCCATGCTTTAATAGGAGCTACAGGACCTCCTATTGTTTTGGTTCTTTCTGGTTCTGTCTGAAAACCTGCTGTATTGTCATCACCATGGTGATGGACATCAAAAATCAACACAAACCCATCCCATACATGCCTAATGTACTGAAACGTGCTCAGTGTACCATGTACAAACATACAACCCAGAGCCATCAGACTCTCTTCTGACCATGATCTTCCATGTGTAGCAGTTATACTTCTGAATTCTGGTGTTGCCTATAATGGTATACCTGAATCATATGGAGGAGGCCGCCCTTTCAGCCACACATTTCATCCAAAAAAAATTGACAACAATTGCAAGCTTATTCAATTTGCGAGATATTGGTTTTGGACTCATTAGCCAGTCTAAGAAAACACGACCCTGCAGGACCTGTATTCAATGTAGCCCCTTTAGGGTTAGCAGTGCTGCTCAGCCATTTCATTCCCCACTGCAGATGAGCTGCTGCATTGTATAGTTCATAGTTTGGGGCCCTATACTAAAGCAGTCTTTTGTTTGTTTTATGAATCTCAATTCTCTTCCTTCCCGTTAGAAATGGGGTCTCTAGTTGACAGTGGTTTGCACTCTGTCCAAGTAGGGACCCTCACTCTAGTTAGGGTAAGGGAGTCACAAAGCTAAGATAACCCCAGCTCACCCCCTTGGTAATTTGGCACGAGCAGTCAGACTCATCCCAGAGACAATGTGAAACACACACACACACACAGTGACACAGTGAAAACACCACAAAAGTACTCCACACCAGTTTAGAAAAAATAGCCAATATTTATCTCAGTGAAACAAAATTAAAACAACAAAAATCTAACATACACGTGTAAACATACAAATTTCCAAAGATTAAATCTTAGTATAGCGCTTAGAAACACAATAGCTCCTACTGGGGCTATCACAACACCTTGACGGAGTTGCAGGGACCCCGAGTACAGTACCTTGGAAGATGATGAGGAAGCAAAGATGTTGCACAGAGCCGGGGAGGTGAGGTGTCGCTGAAGCCTGTGAGGCGTTGGTCCCTTACTGCTAGGCAGGGGAGGTAAGGCATTGGTTCCTCACGGGTGCAGGGGAGGTGATGCGGTGTTGGCGGTGAGGTGTTGGTTCCTTGTTACAAGGCAGGGTCGATAAATCCAGCTGGTCAAGACGCAAGGAATTGACTTCACGGTGTCACAATCAAACCATGGAGCCACAGGCACTGCATGGAGTTGGGAGCCACGGATGTCGGTGACACAGCGATCTGGACTCATGCTGATGCGAGACTTCGAAGGTGCTGTAGCAGCATCGGGCCTGCAGTGTCAGTCACTTCACTCAGAGGGAACCATAGCTCTGGTGCAGGCAGCGTCACGGATTCCGACAGTGGTGCCAATTCCAAAGTCACTCTGGAGTCGATGAGCTTGGTTTCTTCTTGGTTGCACCAGAACTTACTCCCAAGGACCCAGGAACTGGATTTGGCACCACTTAGCAAGTCAGAAATCTCAACAAGAGAGCCTACCAGCTAGCAGGTGAAGTCTTTGTTCCTGAGACTTCTTAACAGGAGGCAATCTCAGTCCAAGCCCTTGGAGAGCCTTTGGAAGCAGGATGTGGAAAGCAAAGTTCAGTCCTTTCAGTCCCAGCACAGAAGCAGCAAACCAGCACAGCAAAGCAACAGGCAGAGTGGAAGTCCCTCCTATAGCATACAGCTATTCTTCCTTGCAGAGTGTCATCAGCCCAGAAGGATTCTACCTATGTGGTGTCAGAGGTCCAGTACTTATACCCATTTTTGTCTTTGAAGTAGGCAAACTTCAGAGAGAAGTCTTTGTAATGCACAAGACCCTGCCTCGCCCTGCCCTAGCCCCAGACACACTTCAGGGGCTGGAGACTGCTCTGTGTGAGGACGGGTACAGCCTTATCTCGATGCAAATGTCAGCTCCTCCCACATCTCTAGTTCAGGAAGACCCATCAGAAAATGCAGGGCACACCTCAACTCCCTTTGTGTGACTGTCTAGGGTGAATTCACAAAGAGTTCAAGTGTCATCGTGACCCAGAGGTGTATTCCACAGACAGACAGAGGCACATAATGGTTAAACAAGAGAGTGCCTACTTTTTAAAAGAGGAATTTTCAAACCTGCAATTCAAAATCCAACCTCACCAAAAGATGTATTTTTAAATTGTGAGTTCAGAGACCCCAAACTCCATATCTCTATCTGCTCCGAATGGGAAGTAACACTTAAAAGATATTTCAAGGCATTCCCCATGTTACACTATGAAAGAGGCAGGTCTTGCAATAGTGAAAAATGAATTTAGCAGTGTTTTTCTATCAGGACACGTAAAACACACCAGTACATGTCCTACCTTTTATATACACTGCACCCTGCCCATGAGGCTGCTTTGGGCCTATCTTAGGGGTGACTTACAAGTAGTAAAAGGGAAGGTTTGGGCATGGCAAGTGAGCGCACTTGCCAGGTTGAAACAGCAGTTTAAAACTGCACACACAGACACTGC
The DNA here is from genome assembly GCF_031143425.1 of Pleurodeles waltl. NCBI lineage: Eukaryota > Metazoa > Chordata > Amphibia > Caudata > Salamandridae > Pleurodeles > Pleurodeles waltl. Next base: position 816,662,285 of record NC_090448.1, read on the forward strand.
AGTGGCAGGTCTGAGACATGTTTACAGGGCTACTCATATGGGTGGCACAATCAGTGCTGCAGGCCCTCTAGTATCATTTGATTTACAGGCCCTGGTCACACATAGTGCACTTTACTATTGAGTTACTAGTACATCAAATATGCCAATCATGGATAAACCAATCACCAATGCAATTTAGACAGGGATCACTTGCACTTTAGCACTGGTCAGCAGTGGTTAAGTTCCAGAGTCCTAAAGCCAGCAAAAACAAAATGCAGCAGAGCAAAAACAAAATGCAGCACACAGCCAAAAACAGGAGGTAAGAGGTCAAATGTTTGGGGATACCCCTACAAAAAGGGCTGTTTCCAACACTTCCATTCCCCCATATTAGGTCAGAGAGGGAGCCATGCAGTTCCCACAAACAAGCCTTTCACTAGTTTCACTAGTAATGCCCCCCAAAATACAGCAATTTCGTCAAAGCCAACATCTTGGCTATCGCCATCGATTCCTTTGGGAGAATAACCATGAATGATATGGATTGCTCTTTCGCTGTTCCTACCTTGCCCAAATTACCTTTAATGAGGTCATCCTCTGTCTGCTAGATATTCCCTACCAGATACTTGAAAGTGTCAAATTTCCATGCCAAACCTGCATGGTGTTCTTCTTTCTGCACTGTTCTGCAAGCATGCTCAATATCCTCCAGGTACTATGAAATACTGGAATTGGGCCCAATTTCTGTGGAATGTATGACACTGGCATTCAAGAGAAGAAGGTTATTCAACAATGTTCATGGATCAGATGTCTGGGGTGAGAGACAGGAAATAGAGGAATTGGATTATTACAAAGGGTCTGGAGAAGAACTGGGGAACTGTAATATAGGTTAGTACGAGGAGTCTTAGGGCCTCATTAAGAGTACAGCAGTCCATGGACCGCCGTATCCGCAGTGCGAACTCCACATTACGATGCTGGTGGTCGTACCGAGAGCACACTGCTGCCACCGACAGGATCAGAGATCCCGACCGGTTGGTGGTGGTGCAAGTCGTGGTCAGCCACAGTGGTGCCAAGTTCGGCACCGCTGCGCTGATCACGACTTTCCTTTTCGCTAGCCTTTTCATAGAGGTGTCACTGCCAAGAAAAGGCTAGTGGAAAGGTAGAGTTGGGGCCTCAGAGGACCACTTGCACCACTCCTGACTATTTTGTAGGCGTTGCAGGCCCCCCCATCAACACACTCAGAAAGCCACGGTCTGCCATGACAGACAGTGTGCATTCCGAGTGTGCCGTCAAACTATTTCTGCCAGCCAGCCCGGCAGAAATATCATAATACGGTGGTGGGAAGGCCGCCGGCTTGGTGGCCGTATTCTCACCGTCACATCAGTGGTCTGGCGGTCTGCTTCAAAGTTAACAACTAAGTTAGTGAACTATGTGAGATGGAGGCCTGATCCAGGGACAGTTGCAGGGGATGCATTCAGTTTCAATTGGAAGACCATGTGACGGTATACGTTTCCTCCATTCTCTATTATACAGAGATTTGTGATGCAGGTGAGGATGCAGAAATGCCAATTGGTGTTAGTAGCACTCTTTTGGGAGACTCAAGCATGGTATCCATCAGAGATGGAATTGGTAATTGAAGATCCTTTATTAATTAAGGCTTGCAGAGTTCTTCTAAAACATTTGAATGGAAGGGAACATCCTTTGGTAGAGTCAGGAGTGCTCAACCTTCTAGTTTGGAAAAGATCAGGGGACCAGAGCGATTCAAAGATTTATCAGGAAAGGCTACAGAATTATTATATGAGTCGGACACCAGAAATATGGGAGTTCATGGAATGTGTGGGTACGTTGGTGCCTGCAAAGGGATTTGAATCCTCTGGAAGGGAATGAGATTATGATTGCAAATGTCTTGTGGATAGTATATCTGTGCTAAGAAGTCCATTATTATGCAGTGTGATGAAAGAAATAAAGATAAAGAAACCACCTGTAGCTAGATATAAGACTCTTTGGGATGTTGGTTTAGTTTTTTCCATGTTTGTAAATTGGCCAGGATTTAACAACAAGGCAATTGTTGTGGGTGTTAGCAACGTTATTATGTATAATTTCATTTAAAAGAGTTTCAGATGTGAAAGCATAGAAATGACAAACAGATTTTATCATCCAAATGGCGTACTATTTGAGATAAGGAAAAGAACAATGATCATCCAAAGTTGTGTTTGATGAGATATATAAAGGATTATGAAAGGAGAGTAGGTGAGCACAGGAGTGCAAATATGAATCAATTACTAACCTCATATGTGAGGCCACATGGAGCAGTATCATCAGCTACAATTGCTAGATGGGTAGGAATCACAGGGATGTGGAATTCTGATTGCCCAATGCTGTGACATATTGTTTGGGGTCAAGGGCAACACGTTTTTATGTTTATTTTGTCCTTGGGTACAGGTACACCCAGCTCCCTGCAGCACAAACCCTTTGTCTGCCAGTTATCAAAGAAGGGAGCTGTCTGAAGTTGAGGTAACATGGGTGCCTATAAGTTAATGCTGCTTGAATTTGTATTTAAGGTTAATTAATGAAAACCCTTCATTATTAAAGTGAGAGCTGTGAATAAACTTTTTAAGGCCACATTGCACTACTGACAGTGGTTCCAGTAAAACAAAAACGTTTACACATCTTTAAAAAATTTAACAATATGAAGCTAAGTATAATGCTCCCAGAAGGCTCTCTGATTAGATGCAAATGTTTGCAGAAGCTTGTAAGCAAGAGTGATAATTCTTTGCTTTCAAAATAAATTGTTCAGGAAAAAATGCAGGCAGTAAAGAAGATGTTTCTCTACTATGAAACTTTAGGTGCTCTTTCTTTCAAGCCTCATTTATTAAAATGTGTAGATGAACGCTAGTATTTCCAAAAAAATATTCCTATTGGAAAATCAGTGCAACCATTTACAACAAGATTATGGGAAGCATGGAAATAAATAAGCGCAGGCAAAGCGAACAGATCCAACATTTTGTTTGAGTCTTTTGGTTTCGCTAATGTGTGTCTTGTTTTGACATGGCCTTCAGCATTGCTACAAACACTGGCAAAGAGAAAAAATAATTTTTGGTCTTAAAAAGCACACTCTCCACCAGTGGCGTAACAAAGGCCCCTCAGCCCCCTTCAGGGGGCCGCCTCTGTACAGCACCTGCCCTGAGTGACTCTGGAGGGGGTGGCCTCCATGTTCTTTGCAGGGGGGGGGGCTCCAGTTTTGTTATGCCACTGATTGCCACAGTGGTTCCTGGCACTGAACAAAACTACTTTGTAAGTCAATATACTCCTTGTGGAAGAGCAAAATGTGATCACTCACAGTAAACCCAGCTGCTAGATAGAGAAATAGAAGCTTAAGAAAAAAAAATGTCTTTCCAACGCCAGACCTAATAAGGGACCCAATTCATGAAGAAAGTCACAAAAGTGCACCCATGGTATGTCTTTAAGTTAGTGGCTTTCATGAATTCACAAGAACTTACAGAAATACATCAGGAAATCGTACTCCTAGAAAATATTTGTGAACTGTATTTTAGCACAAGCAAATATGCATGTGTAGATTTGCTCATGTGAAAATCTATTGAGTGTTTACAAGTTCACTTTCCCTCAACCACTTTTTTCCCAACCCTTGAAGAACTTCTACTTCTGCCCTTGTCAGGCGTACATTTCCAACTTTTCCAGTTATGTGAAAAGATTAGGGAAGAGCTTGTGAAAATCCAACATGCAAGTTAGTAGGTTTGCACCAGGGAACTATTGCTTACTGCTTCCTCCAGTCCCAGTATGTAGATTTAAGAAGCAACCCGTCCCATGGACAAGTAGATATTTTCTCAAATTCCACACCCCTGGAAACACGATGAGTGAATATGGGTTTGTTCAAGCCACATTCAATAAAAGGAGCAAATGCTTCAACTGTTTTTAATGCAGGGGAACAACAGTAAACGTTCCATGAACAGAACAGAACTACATTAGAATTAAACAAAACTCATGTCCATATAAATCTCCCTGTCCCCCATTTTCTTCATCTTTTGTTTTGTCTTGGTCAATGTATCCTCTTCCTAAATATTTTTGAACCATCAAGCTTTTATTGGTCTGAAAGACAAACAATAGCATGCAAGTATATAGGCCCTCATTCTGACCCTGGCGGTCGGCGGAGAGACGGCGGTCGGACCGCGAACAGACCGGCGGTATTAAAAATGGCATTCTGACCGCGGCGGTCCCCGCCGCGACCGACCGCTACTTCTCCACTCCGACCGCCACGGCGGTCATGACCGCGGGGCTGGAGTTTGCGCACTCCGGCCCGGCGGTCGTCCCAAGACCGCCAAGGGTATTATGACCCTGCCTACCGCCGCGGTTTCTTGCGGGCGGGAACCGCCGTGCGAACCATGGCGGTAAGCACTATCGGGGCCAGGGAATTCCTTCCCTGGCACTGATAGGGGTCTCCCCCACCCCCCACTACCCACCCGAGTCCTCCCCCCACACCCTCCACCCCCCTGCCACCCCCCAGAGGTGGTACGAACCCCCTCCCCACCCCCACCCCGACATGCACATACATGTACCCCGACATGCACACACCCCCAACATGCACATATACACACCCCCTACACACACATACACAACGGGGACACATACCCGCACACATACATGCCGACATGCGCACCTGCCGAACAGCACACATTACCCATAGACACAGCAGCAACCCCCGCCCGCATACACGCACTCACACACCCCCTCTACACACTCACACGCACACCCCATGCACGCACACATCACACAACACCCCCCCACCCCCTCCCCTCACGGACGATCAACTTACCTTGTGCGTTGGTCCTCCGGGAGGCGACGGGAGCCATAGGGACGTGACCGCCAACAGAAGACCGCCAACAGAAGACCGCCACACAGAAATGTGGGTCGTAATTCTGTGGGCGGTGTTCTGCTGGCGTGGCGGTGGAGGTTGACCAGTCTCCACTTTCCCGCCGACCGCCAGTGTGGCTGCTGGCGGTTTTCCGGCGGAACGCTCCCAGCGGTCAGAATGCGCACAGCGGCACACCGCCGCGGTCGGCGGTCTTCACCGCGGCGGTAACTCAGCGGTCTTGCGAAAAGACCGCCAAGGTCAGAATGAGGGCCATATTTTCTTTAAAAAAATCACTAACACCTTAGAACTTATCTTTTTGTATTTACCAAATTACAAAGTAACCACTTCCTCCAAAGAAACTGAGAGGATATGGTGGGATAATGCTAGACTCCTTGTCTTTAATAAAATCACAGTAAACCTTTAAGAATTGGCATTTTCTGGCAAGACATGAGGTTAGCATTATGCATGTCCAAAGTCATATACAGAACAGCGCGATATATGCTGTATTGGCTTAAAATAAAACTTCCCAAATGTATCTACATTTGACCAATCAGCTGCTTTCATAATGTCATTCAACCTTCAACATGACATAAATGTCTTACTTGCCATGGCACCCCTTACTGAATGTGCTGTATTTTTTTTTTTTTTTATCAATAACTGCTTCCCTCATTGCACATAACCAATCTCACAAATGTTGCATGGAATGATTTCACATACAAAATCAATAACTATTTCACTCCAGCACTCCTTTTTCCCAACATTCTGCACTCATACTCCTTAATACATCTTATCACCCATAATTTAAGAGAAATATACAAAATTGGATAGAATATAGAAGTAGACATGGCTCAGCTGTTTGTTTTTTTTACAATTGGTTTTCTTAGTACTTGTTTGGCTACTAATTATTTGGATTGGCAGATGTGTGTGTTGGGAGCAAGGAGTTCTCAGAGTTTGATGGGGAGGTTGGGGGATTTTGGAACTGGAGAAAACTGAGTGACTGCTTTGTTGGTTGATACTGTTGGACATAGAGTTGAAGATGGAGGCCAGGCGGATAGATGATGACAACAAATGCAGATAATGAATGATTGAGGAGGTGGTTACCGAAAATAAATTGGAGTTGAGGAAAATATAGTTTTTGCTGAATCAGTTCAATTTCACATTTCAGGAGGTATAGGCTGGCCGTGTTCTTTGAGGAAACTAGGTGTCTTCATGGCAGGTTCAGCTTTGCTTCATCACAGATTTTAGCTAAAGGGGGATGATGGCAGGTTTTCAGGGTTTGGTAGCTTTTTTTGAGAAAATTCAATGGCATAATAGTCTTTTGTTAAATGTTGAGTAAGAGTGGCAGCCACACATCTTTTCTGATATGGCTGCAGCAGGAACCTTAGGTTTGATTTATGTTTGCAGGTGATGTGCAAAGCAATGTGTTGTTAGTTTGGTCTTGGAGTGTTCCCCATGAGTGGCAGCCATATATATGCGGAGAGGGTGAGATTCCAAACAAAAAAGTGACCCACCATATGAACAAACAAACAGTGGTAGCACTGAAAAATGGACAAAAGCAAAAGATGATAAAATGTTTTGAGGCTGTTGATGGGTTTGTATACTTAGCTGTTCAATGCATAATATTTGTCTAGAGCTCAACATATCTCAGAGGCAGATAATAGCACTGCACATGCTTTGTATTGTTCACAGTGACAGAGATTCTGTGGACTGGTGCCGTGGGTCAACAGACTGAAGACTCCAGTACTAAAGGAATTGTGAGAGAGTATGGTGAAGAAATTTAATTTGGTGATTGTGTCCATAACTGCAATTACTAGAGAAGTCACAAGCAGGTGTGGAGGGGAATTTTTGATGAATGGGGCAGGAGGATGAGGCACTTCTGAGAGTAAGAGGAGACAGACAGTAAGATGCGATCTGCTTTAGTTCAACATTAATAGGTAGAAATTTGTTTCCTGTTAGATTCACAGGGAAGTTGGTGGGGTTCTTTTTTTAGCTGCGACCAGCTATCAGTGGGTAAGTTAGGTCACAGAATGGTAGAAGGGTAGCATAGATCAATATTTTTTCTGCTTGTGCATAATCTAGAAGTATTTGAAGACTTTAGTCTCAGAGTTATTCAGTAACAAAAGGAAGTGGGTTTGAGGTGGGGAAAAATTATTGGTTGATTAGCTATGAGTAAAGAATTAGTTGCAAAACTTGACAACCGATTAGGCTGAGTGGGGTAAGGCGGTATATCTGAAAAAATCTGTGAATGGGTTGATTTGTCTAGTGAAAACATTTAACAGCTTTAAAGGCATGACGGGCTCATGGTTGGGTTGAGTTTTTCGACAAAGGACCAGGCAAACTTTGTCATTCTGTCAGTTGTTACAAGGAAATTAGTATTGGGAGATGGCAGTCAGAATGTTGTGGGAGATAGGGAGATATGTTTCACTAGAAACGGTATTGCATTACAAAAATTGGGTGGGAGATATTGTGGTGTGGCTAGGTAGGCACTAAATAGACATTTGCAAGGACTTTCTTGATTGTTCTTTGTTTGTTCAGATAATAGAGGTTGTTTCCAGGGCCTGCGCAAGGAATGACCTGTGTTGATCATTGGGCATTGATGTATGAAATGGTTGACATGGGCTTCCAAGCAAACCAAGAGCTGACCATTTCTTAGACAAATGGATTTCTGTACAGTGGTGAGCAGCTGCAGCCAACATTGGCATAGCTCCTAAAAGTGGGTGGCTGTCCTGATTTACTACTAATACACCTGGAGGAGGAGGCTTTGTCAAAGCTATAGGGCTGCTTTTGGGCTGCTGAAGGCAATGAACTACTGAGAATTCTACAAAGTTAAGCAACCGTGGGCAGGGACACACATCTTCTGGAGGGAGTTGATGCAAAGGATGAAGTAGTGAAGCAGGTGGCTGTTGAGAAAGCACTTACAAAGGCAACTAATGGATGGGGAGGACAAGCTTTGTGATAGTGAGGCACCAGCATATAACATTTGAGGCTGAACCCAGTTGCGAGGGAACGAGGGGCATTTGTTGTTCTAAGGGAATGAAAATTACCTGGTTGAAGTGATGGACATACTGCATTGCACCTTGGTGAAACACTAAAGGGAGATGATGGGCTGGGCAGGGGACAAGAAAATGCTGAGGGAAAGAACTGCTGGTTGTCAGGGAAAGAAAATTTAAAGGAGCAGTTGTGAGCCTGCCAGAGAGTAGATGAACCAGCTAATGGGTAGTGATCTGAGGGTGCAGGAGATGTTCCAGAAACCTGGAAGTTGTTAAGGATTGAAGATGTTGGAAAACGTTAAATGACTAAGAGTAGGAGGCAAAGTAAAAAATAGGACTTTCGGACAGGAGATGACAAATGAGGACAAATAGGGGGGATTATGATGTAAAGTCACAGCTTGGAAATTGTGGATATTTGGAGGAGGATCAAGGGTGGCTTTCAAATCTGTCTTAAATTAATGGTCTTCCGTACATAAAAAGCGCCTGCCCTGCCCGAAGGGTATTTGAGGATAGGTAGCAACTGTCCGATCTCCCCTTAGCACTCTCCTCAATGGTGTTCTTTAGGTAGATGGTGTATCTGGAATGCCACAGGGGCTGGGGATACCTGAATAGTCATAGACAGTGGTGTCAAGTAGGGTTTAGGGAGTTGTGCAGTGGGAGGTTGTCCTCTTTTGCATGTGTTCAGACCTGGCTTATTAAAGTGACATCCCACACATAAGAAAGTGTCTGGCCTATTTGGTGCCACCCTGCTCAATAAACTTGATGGAAATGATTCTTCAAAGCAACACTGCAGTGATTCCACCTCACCCGTAAGACAAAAAAGTAAGCTTTAAGCATGCACATTCGTGCTTGGAAACATCCACCACTACTTAATATTTCCAGTGTTTTGTTTACAGCAAATATGATGACTGTAGACCAACATGCCCCTAAGGACACAACTCAGTCAAAAGAAGCATGTTAACCCTGGGAGAGAGGCTATTGCGGAAAAGGGAGTCTCCATGGACTCGCCTAGCCAGGAGTGAACAATCCAGTGTCCCCTGCAACTCTGGCTGCCCCAAGAGGACTCTTCCAATTGCATTGGGAGACAGTTGTGGAGGTTACAAGGCAGTTGCAGCCAGGAGGGAACCTGGAGTGGCCACAAGCAAAAATATTCGTCCCATCATTATATTCTCCTTCATGATTCTATGTGGCCAAGTCATTGTCACAGCCTCAGTCCTTCTCATAATTCAGATTCTCAGTGTCAAAGCGAAATTTTCACTTTTATGCACTCTAGTACCTCTGGCATCAGGGGTGCTTGCCACGAGATGCTGGAGGACACAACATTGCTCTAGCAAACAATGCTGTCATAAACAATGCAGAGGCTAACAGGGCCTTCGGAGTACAGTCCTTGGAATGGGTCACTGGTAACAGAGGGCTTCATTTCGAATTCAGAAGATGGAGTATGTGCCATCAGCGTGGTGGAATACATCACAACTGCCATGCCAAAGGTACTCTGCCTGCTGAATTTAGAGATAGATGTCTGCCATGTCAGCAGACATCTTTTGCATTGGTAGAAAGCACCATCACTGCAGCTCCTGTCAATGCATTGAAAATTCAACGGATATCTCAGTCAACATCATGGAGCTGTATGGCAATCTTTTATTTATTCATTTTTAATTTGAAAACGAAAATCAGAAAGCGGGGTTCGTTTTTGAAAATAAAAAAAGCAGTGACACACCCTCGCCATGGGTATTTTCTGCCATGGCGTGGGAGTAATTTTGCAGTTTTCACTGCTGCTCATAACGAACACTAAAATGTCATCATTTGTTTGCCCACTCTAAATATGGCAAGCAGACAAAGGGCAAAACCTTTGATGGCCCTTCCTCTGTCAGGCAGTCAGAGGTATATGTCCATCTGTTTCAAAATTCGGTGGACGGGCCTTCAGTTTGGAGCAGAGGGTACTCCATTGCCTTTGTAACTGAGAAACCGCTCTACCATACTCTAACTCTGAACCATAAGCACGTAGTTTCGCAGAGCACTTTGATTGTGGCTGAAATGCTACTGATGATGGCACCCTGTTGGGTGTCTTGGTAAACCTTGCTTGGTTGATGTATCCTTGGGACAGGAAATACCATAAGTAGCCAGTCTAGGGAAGGTGATGGTTGAGTCTACAGGAGACATTGACAGGGCAAATGTGATAATTCAAGTTCACCCTCACTTTCTGGGCACACTCCTGGTTTTAGTGTCAAACGGTCCTTGTGAGATGTCAGCATATTTAGGAATTCCTTTGTTGTGTTTTGAATCATCTGAAGAATGATACAAGCTTGATGATTGTCTTATCTCCATGATTTGCTTTCATATTTGGGGCACTAACATGTATTGTTGTAATTTAAAGTACATCCCAAACTTTCCTCTTGGGTTTGTTGATATCGAGTGAGTGCCTCATCCCCCACTTGGATATCTAATGGGCATGCAATTCTCATACGTAATTTGTCAGCACTTGCTATAAATGCTTGCTGACTTGAGACAAGAACGTGATCATAATTTAGGTGGTGCTGTTGACCATTTGTCAGAATAACACACACTTGGTAAAATCAGGTGAAGATATGTGATGCCCCCTGTATTCTCAAAGTAATCTAAATACTGCAAATTTTGATCATCATTTATTCTTCTGCTATGCTGCTATCTTTGAGTTTTCATATGAATATGTCTGCCCGTCTCCTGCCTTGGGGCATGTAGGGAGTTATTTGGCAGGCCTGTACAATTTAAAGTTTGTGCCTTGCAACGGGAGTCATTGTTGACTTTGAGTTGCAATTATGACTTTCCCTAGTTTGGGTATGGCTAGTTTGGTGTCAGTGCTTACAATCGACAATTGATACTATGAGTAATTTTCTATTACTATGTGTAGCCATTGCTCACCAAGTAAACCGCAGAAGCTTGTGCACAGCTTAGCCAAGTGTGTATCAGTTGCCTTTTTAGTGATGAGTATCTACATTGGCATACTTCTTTTTCCAAGGAACTTTACACCTCTAAGATACCAGCTGTACCACCAATTGGTGGCTTTCATGAGCCAGCTTGACTATTTTGTGAGTTTTGTTGCATGACATGGTGATTCAAGTCCATCACAGTAGTAGGGCTCTGATGTTCAAAGTTGCTTAGAGACTGTTATTGGTTGCCAGGTTCAGTAAATGTGTTCATCTATGAGTTTTTTCCAGCTGTCATCTTAGTGGGCACCGGTGGCTGTTTGTAGACCATGGTCTGACTCACAGTTTGTATTTCTTGTGGCAATTATATGACTTCTAAGGTTGCACATCGGACTCACCTGATCTCTAGTTCCAGTGGGTTCCACACACTCCAACAGTGTGATTGGTTATGGGTGTGAAGAAAGATAGACTTCTGGGCTGTGGGATCCCCATCTCACACTTGTAGCAATATAGCTGCAATGTCTAATTTTCATTCATGTCAAGAAGGGAAGAGTGAATCATTGCAATAGTTTGCATCTCTTCAGTCCCCTTTCCAACACTGCTTCCCAAAGTAAAGGTCGAAATCTAAAATGAAAGATTTCTGCCAGCATCTGACGCGGTTTCTGTGGAAAAAGAGAATTTGGGCCCTCAGTCTCTGCCATCATCTATTCTTACACTACTGAACTTGTCCCCTGATGATGTGAATAGTACTCTGGTTATGTACCCTAGCCATTCAATGAACAGCCCAGGCACTCTTTCAGTGAGAGTGTGGCCAATGAAGGTTCGACATTTTCAAACCCCACTGAAGTTAAAGTTACAGAAACAATTAAGCGAGTAAGGCAGGGAAGTTAGTGAAGCTGAGGATAGAAGCAATGGGTGGGCACGAAAGTATACCTTGCACACCCATGAAGATCTCAATGAACCACATTGCTTAATTACTGAACTGCTCCCTCTGTTTTTCATATGTGCCCTGTCCCTGCTCCTTCAATTTGTGGTCCCTGCCACCAGCCTGGCCCTGGTCAGTCTCATAACTTTGAAATGTTTGTAGCGAAACTTTCAACGGACACCAGAGGAGTTTCTTTGAGCAATCCATTAAAGATGTAAGGGGTATGAGGGCCTGCAGGGTCTAAAGTAGTGCCTGCAGAGTCAAAAATGTGAGAATTGTACTGTCCTGCCCTGAAGAAGAAGGAAACAGAGGGCTGAAGGAGATACTTAGAAAAAGAGCTGAGAGAGGAGGCAAGTGGCTGTATGCAGAAAGCCTTCAAGTAGCATCTGATTCACCTGCACACAGTAGTGCTCCGTTCATCCTTTATTTTCTATTAACAAAGATGACTGCACAGTAATACAATTATAGAAAATATAAGCGAGAAAGATAGTTCCTACAATATTATACATATAAAAATATGTAACATTCTTGCTTGTTGTGTTCTGATCGGTAATTCAGGGGTAATGCAAATGCATAATCTCGCTTTTTTCTATGCAAGTAATCTGTGTTCAGTTGTCATGATAAAGTAAAATGCAATAAACAGATTTATGAAAAAAGAAATATATATTTAACATTTGTCAAGCACCCTCCAGTTGAAGGACTGGATTACAATTATTTAAAAAGTGTGTTTACAGTATGTGTGCTTCTATCCACGAGTCAACATCATCTCAGATCATACCTAAATGGTTTCACTTGTGGTGTTTTTTTTCAATAATAGCCATTTCTAAGCAACAAAGATTTAGAAATTCAAACCATCAATCACATTCTCTGGATTACTATCCGCTGGTAGTGGCACAGATTAGAGCAGTAGCCCTTGTCCCTAGTTGGGAAAAACCTAGCCAAGGGCAAAGGGTGACTTGAAGTCGCCACACAATATCAGAGGTTCAGGCCAGTGATGCATCTCGCAAAGAAGACCATTAAAAACCATGGGATCATCCACGTTAGGACTGTAGCCTATACCTAATGTAAACTGAACAGTCTCCCTGGTAATTGCCAAAATTAGCCATCAGCTATTCGGATCCAGGCTGTGCCGGGCCAAACCCAAGCTCTTATCCTGCACCAATAGGGCTACTCCCCTCTCAGCGGAGGGGAAGCAGGCAGCACTGAGGGTATGAAAGGCCAACTCATCTACTTATGGAATCTGGGTATTAGAAAGGTGAGCCTGTTGCAAGCAGACTATGAGGGTCATTCCGACCCCGGCGGGCGGCGGGCACTGCCCGCCGGGCGGAAACCTCCAAAAGACCGCACCGCGGTCAAATGACCGCGGGGGTCATTACAACTTTCCCGCTGGGCCGGCGGGCGATCTCCAAAAGATCGCTCGCCGGCCCAGCGGGAAAGCCCCTGCAAAGAGGAAGCCGGCTCTGAATGGAGCCGGCGGATTTGCAGGGGTGCGACGGGTGCAGTGGCACCCGTCGTGATTTTCAGTGTCTGCAAAGCAGACACTGAAAATCTTTGTGGGGCCCTGTTAGGGGGCCCCTGCACTGCCCATGCCAGTGGCATGGGCAGTGCAGGGGCCCCTAGGGGCCCCACGACACCCGTTCCCGCCAGCCTCTTCCTGGCGGTGCAAACCGCCAGGAACAGGCTGGCGGGAAGGGGGTCGGAATCCCCATGGCGGCGCTGCATGCAGCGCCGCCATGGAGGATTCCCTGAGCCAGGGGAAAACCGGCGGGAAACCGCTGGTTCCCCTTTTCTGACCGCGGCTTTACCGCCGCGGTCAGAATGGCCCGGGAAGCAACGCCAGCCTGTTGGCAGTGCTTCCTCTGCCCTCCACCCTGGCGGTTTGAAACCGCCAGGGTCGGAATGAGGGACTATATGTGGATGGAGACAATATAGCTCTTCCATTATTAATTTACGCTTAAGGGGCAGCTTAATGTCAGTTACATTCCACAAGAGAATATGTATTTTCTTGTCATGACTATTAGCCTGGTTAGCCATTATCATGATCTATCCAACTTCTGATGCACCTTTCAAAAAGAGATAAAGCCACATTCTAGCTCTGTGACCTGCTCTTATTAGGTATGCAACACTGGATGGATTACTATCAAGCCAAAGTCCCACAATGCAATTTCTAACTATAACTATTGAAGCAAAAAGAATAATAATTAATATGTCAAAGGTAACAAAGGCTTAACTTTTAGCAGTATTACCTTTGTAGATATTGCAAGCTAACCATTGATTAGTCTGCTCAGTTCCTGGAATACATGTCTAATAATCCCTAATTTTTAAACAATAAATAAATAAATTCACAGCATCTGCACACGGTTCCCCACACCTAAATGCCCCAAGAATTAAGTCTTTTAGCTGGTAGTATACATTCTATAACATCCTATAATGCTGTGATTTGAGCTGTGACACATTGAGTATCTTGTGTCCTAATATAAAGCCTTTTATAATCTCATCCTTGCTACCAGTGTCCCCTGCTTTAGTTGACTATTCGCTACTTAGAGCATATTATCTGCTATATGTTCTAAAAATATGTGTTTGTTCTACTAATACGCTTCTTACCAGCTTTAAAATGCAGGTGGTCAATATATGGAAATGATTCAATGTTTACTATTGGCTCTAACATATTTGCAAAAACGTACACATTTTAAAATACTTTAAAAGATTTTTGGTGGAACTGAGTGTTGGGCAACCAGTGAGCTAAAGGATTGGGAAAACAATCCATCAAGTAACTGACCCACATGTTGGAGTGTGACGCTGGGCAACAAATGAACAAAGATATCATTTGAAAAACTTAGGAGTAAAAGGTTATGCCAAAGAGAAGTATATTTATTAATTTAAGGTATGCTTAGATGACCAAAATAGGGCACGAGTTGGATATAAAAAGTGGATTGGGCCCTGTTAGTATTTATGTTCATACTTTGAAGAAATTTCTTTGAAAATGTTCTGAGAAGATAAAGTTCAGCGGAGCATGGCTGCAGGCAGTGTCCGAGGAAGGAACCTGATTGTCGGGGAACTGCTGGATGAAGCAGCGATTAATAGTTCTACATTTTGAAGTAGTCACATTTTTGGAAGTTGAAAATCTCCAGCGGGATGCAGCTGTATGCTGTTGCCAATGAGATTTTCAGGAGACTGGATACCTCTTTGCCGAAGGATTGCTAACAGGATTGGTTACTGTGGAGAATAATGTAATTCGAGGTGCCACAAAGTTAGGCCAACCGGTAATGTACCTTGAGTGAATAGACAAGCAGGAGGCCCTGGTCTTTTCACAGTCCTCAGAGCAGTTTTTAGCCAAATATTTTTTAAGTCCCAGGTTTTGACTCTCTGGAAACCATTTGCATCACCTCTAAATGTCCAGGACTATGTGGGGGGTAGAACTCACTCAGACTGGATCCCGGTGCGGGTTTAAGATGGTTGGAGCCTTTTCTGTTCATGAGGCACTGATTAGGAGGCCACCCAACTAGCCCTTGGAGTCACTGTGGTAGGCCTGAGTTCAACTGCAGAAACAGGGCTCAAACAGCAGGGCAGGCTTCTGAGAGTTTATGGGGTGCTCAAAGCAGCAAATCAGTCCTTCCAGGTGCAGCACGTCTTGTGGAGTACACAGCAGGCAGCCACAGCAGCAGGCGGTCTTTTGAGAGTCTTTCCACAGAATGTGAACTTAAGAGTGGGTGAGAGAGTCCTGTTTTTATATCTGGTGACTTCTTTCAAGTAGGAGAAGTTCTCTAGAGAATTCCCTTTAAATTGTTTGAAGTTTCCTACTTCCCTTGCCCTGGCTCCTGGCTGTCTGCATAAACAAACCAGGGGTGATGTCCTTTGTGTGAAGGAGGGACACAGTCCTTTCAGTTGCACATGGGGCTGTGCCCAGCTCTGCCCCCATCCTGCCAGTAATGCCCCATCCAGGCACACCTAATCCCACTATTATGTGGCTGCCTGGGAGTAATAAACAAAGTCCAACTGCAAACTGCAGTCATGTGACCCAGTGACAGGCTGCAGGTGCCATACAGCTAGGGCAGGAAAATTCCAACTTTCTAAATTGGCATTTTCAAAATTGTAACTTAAAATCCAATTTTACCATTAAAGAGGATTTTTAATTACAATTTCTCAGACACAAAATGCTTTCCTCCTCCCAATATGAAGTTAGCACTTATTCAAAGTAATAAGGCAACCCAATGCTATCCCATTGGAGAGTTAGAGCTCACAGTAGTGAAAAACAAATTTAGGAATTTTTCACACCGAGGGCATGTACAGCCTAAACGTACATGTCGAACATTTTAATTACAATGCACCCGGCTCTATAGGCTACGTAGCTCCTTTTTTGGGGTGACTTATATGGAAAAAAAGGAAGTTTGAGATTTGGCAAGGGAGTTGTATTGCCAAGACGAATTGGCAGTTTAAAACTGCATTCAGGCTGCAATGGCAGGCCTGGGACATGTTTTAAGGTACTACTTACATGGGTGGCACAATGAGTGCTGCATGCTCACTAGTAGCATTTAATGTATAGTCCCTTGTTACATGGTATCCCACTTTACAAGGGACCTTTAAGTACATTAAATATGCCAAACAGGTGTAAGCCAATGTTACTATGTTAAAGGGGGAAAGCACAAGCACTTCAGCACTGGTTAGCAGTGGTAAAGTGCACTCAGTCCTAAGGCCAACAAAACCAATTTCATCTAAAAGTGGAAGGTAAAGGCAAAATGTTTGGGGGTAACTCTGCACATATGGCCAAGTCCAACACTTTCCAATAGGGTGGAAGCAGCGTCCCTGTATAAAAGAATTCAAAATTAATAGCAAGAGGGGTGCTAGAATTTTAGAAACACTTTTATAAATATCTGAAGTGATGCAGTCTGGAACAGGCGCCTTACCATCAGATAAACTATTTATTGTTCTCACAACTTTCTGTCTGGTAAAAGGGGTATCCAACAACTTAGAAACACTGTGGGGGGTTACATATTCCAGAATCTAATCTCTGTTGTATGTTGATTCTTCATTACATAAATTTATATAAGAATCTCAAAAAGCAGCAGCAATATCATTTGGTCTGTGGAGTTCTTAACATGGCAAGCCTCTAACGGCATAAAATAGTGTTCTTGGTGGCTTACTTTTTGATTTTAGGAGCCAACCCCTCCTACCCATGTTGTCATTATTTTCAAAGCATTTAGTGCGATTTTCAAAGATGTCGAATGACATTTTATCCCAAATCTTTTTCTTTAGAATGTTTCAGTTGTAAAATGTTTATCATACATTTTCTGCTG
The DNA here is from genome assembly GCF_031143425.1 of Pleurodeles waltl. Lineage (NCBI taxonomy): Eukaryota > Metazoa > Chordata > Amphibia > Caudata > Salamandridae > Pleurodeles > Pleurodeles waltl. The sequence goes on from NC_090448.1 coordinate 816,679,237, forward strand.
GGTCTCAGCTGACACAGCACTAGGACTGCCAGAGCATGTCCACTTCTCGATTTAGGAGTGATGTTCTTAAATAGTCTCATTCTAATTTATATTTTCTGTCTCTAGAGATGGTCAGTGATAATTTAGATCCTCGTGTAACTGCTTTCAGACATGCCAAACCAATTTTAAGCTAGTGGAATGTAACTTGATTTCCCAATAATCAATAATTATTTTGGAAATATGGATGCGATAATCTGCATCTGCAAGACGCTCCTAGCAAAAGTCCATTTGTGTTGGGTATTTGGTATATGAAGAGAATTCAAGCCATAGCTAATGCCAAAGATGTATGATCAGATACCAGTCGATGGTACATCCAAATACAAGACTGTAAGCAGAGATTCTGTGTTACTAAAAAGGTGTCAATTTAGGAGTACGTGTAATGTGAATGAGAGTAGAATATAAAGTTGTGTCTGTTCGGATAAAGCAAGCACCACACATAATCAAGACCATAGGAAGTAATGATATGTTGCCATGTTGCACTGGAAATGTTTCTAGATTTGTAGAATCTTTAGGAGGCTGGTAAATTGATATCACTGCAAATAGTGAAAGTGGACTCCCACAGAAAAATTTGAATCAAAATCTGCTGATATACTGAGGGAACATTGTTGTTTGGAGCACACATGCTGCAAACCGTGACATCATATTGCTGTTTCGTAAGTCTAGAAATAAATAATCTTCCTTGATTATTATTTTTCAATTAGCAGCATTTCCAATTATTGTCTTTTTATCAATAAAGTCACTCCCCTTACAGGAGCTTCCTAAGTAGACATAACAATAATTTTAAAGCCAAGCTGTGCTAATTTCTCTGAATCGCTTTTAGTCAGGTGAAATTCCTGAACACATATCATCGCTGAAGCTATATGTGAAATTCAGCTAATATACTCCACCTTTTGTAAGCAGATTTTAAGCCATCTACCTTCCAGGTAATATTTTTCAAATTAATAGCTGGCAAATACCTCCCCTACATGTTCCTGCTGCTATCCAAACCGTTTATCATATTTGCACATTTTTGCATATCCCCCCACACTCATCGCCAGACAAACCCCAACTCCTTCCCAGAATTCCACCCCAAAGGGAGACCTGCCCAGTCCCTCAGCCAAACCCACTGGAGATCCCACAGAAGGCAGTCTGAACTCTGTAAATGGTTCTCATTGTATTTTGAGGAGGCGCAGCCATGCCCGTGCAAGTTATAAAAATAGCAGAATTCATTAATTGACTTAACCTTAAAAATCCTCCAGTAGACCTAGCCCCACCCAGCTCACTACCACCAATTACTAATCCAATCGGATTTAATACACATCTGAAATATTTCTTTTGGACCAGTTCTGAAGAAGCTGTTGAGCTTTAATATACAGGGTGCACATCTGTCTACATAAGTTATAGATCATTTTTAATGTAGTCAAACAGAAGACTTGTTCTCCTATATTCTGGGGAGAGGTTTAGGAGAAGAAGTGTACCGGCAGCTCCGTAGGTGTACAGGCGAAACCCAAGCCTTGATGAATGTGTGACTACAAGAGTGTTTCTTCCCCAGTCTGACTGCCCGACTTAAACCCTGTAAGAATAGGGTAAAAACTGTTGGACGGTAGAGGTAAGTCTCACTCCTACCTACATGTTCAAATTAGTACTTAAGGACAGAGAGTGGTGGTACCTTATTTGCCCTGACAAAGGCCCTACTCCCTGTTGTAAGGGATCTTATTGTGGCCAAATTACAAACAGAGAGGATGCCGGAAATATAAGCACACTGTACTATACTGCTTTGTTTTTAACCCTGCCCTGTGTACCCTCTGGATAAAGGGAATACCTCGGCTTACACAGAGGTTGTTTTAGACTATTACCTGGACCCCTTGTATGATCAGAAACTATTTATCTTGCTCCCCCTCCCTACAAGGTCAAGACCATCATATTAGTATCATCTTAACCTGATGGGGCAGACTGGCCAATGATGAAGGATGCAACAAACAAGAGGATGAGGCCTTTCCGTCCAAATCTCTTTTGCTTGTTTTTTTACAGTAATTATCCCTATGTTCCAGTGTCGCATGGCAATAAAACAAATTGCCGTATTTTTGTGGTAATTAGTTTTAATGTGGAGGATGTACATCAATAATCCTCTTACTCTCTTGTTGTGTGAGGTATAAGGTCTAACAATTTGCCAGCGCCCGCCTCGACACTCTGCATCCAGGCACTGAGAAAGCTAATCTGTTTAGAGACATTATGAACTGCTGCATGAGTCTTTAAATGTGTGCTTCATTTGATAGAGTGGTCTTTTCTGTACTCTTCCAGTAATGAGCAAATCAGGTAATGAAAAGATGTTAATGTCATTTTGTGGAGCAGGGTATATTGATCTTACAACTGTGCTTGAATCTGCTCCCTTAGACTCTGTTTGTCTTGGAGGATCGCAGTGGCTGTGGTGTGTTGACCTGGCAGGCAAACCAGAGGTACCAAAACTAATGGCAGCTTAAGTGTCTCAACAGTATGTTCCCAAGAAAGAAGATCCTCCTCGGACGGACACTCATCATTGGGTGTCATAGGAACATCTTACTCTTCAGGATCTCACCAATAAGTTGTCAATTTCTTCTGTTTTATCAATGGATAGCCCAGATCCACACATCCACAGGCTTGCTCTTCAGAATCATCTTCTGTGCCGGACCCAGCATCAGAGGCATCCCATAACAAGAATAGTTTAGCCACCTCATTTGTGTCTAGATCGTAAACTAGATGATGAGGGAGGCTGAGAGTAATGTGTCTTTATCTTCGTTGGTGTCTGAGATTGCGGAGTCTTCCAACTAATGGTCAAACATTCTTGATTGCTGTTAATATCTTTTCTTCCTTTGTCTCCTGTGCCTTCTTCATCCTCACTCCCCACTTGCAGCACCCAGGTTCGAAATCTTCCTACCCAACCCCCATAATATCAGATTCATAATACAGATACTATAATCCAGGACCAGGTTCGGTGTATCAATCACCAAGGACAGGGTACGTCATAAGGCTGATCTTGTTTAGAAGCAGAACTCTGTTTATTCTCTTGTATAGTCTCCTGTATAATTAAAGTAGAGAAGTAGTAGCCATTGAAACTAATCGTCCGTGTTCCTTTTCAGCCAGTTCTCCAGATGCACAAGTGTCCATTTGCACAGACTGATCATTGTTTACTTTATCCCCGGCTCGCTTCCGCTGCGCTTCCTGTTGGTCAGATGGATCCAGCTGAGAGTGGAAATGATTAACCTGGAAGCAACCCAGGAAGAAGTCCTTTTTAGAGCAAGCCCCTTGCGAGGAAGAAGTATAGTCAAATCAACGGAGGCATCAAGATGCTGGGAAGAGCCTACATGCCCCCAATGGATACAAGGGTGTGCAAGATTTCCCACCTCTCAAAGCCTTTGCACATGGCTATGGAGTGGGGTGAATTAGGGTAGTTTGGAGTGGGGTAGATTGGAGTGGGAGATTTAGGTAGATTAGCATGATCGATTGGAGTAGGTAGAATGGTGTGGTATGGGGTAGATTGGGGTGGAGAGAGGTAGATTGGAGTGGAGTGGGCTCTGGTAGATTACAGTGAGGTAAATTGGAGTGAGGTAGATTGGAGTGAAGCATGGTAGACTGGTGTGGGATATATGGAGTAGACTGGAGTGAAGTGAGGTAGAGTTGGGAAGAGTGGTGCACAGTGGATTGGGGCAGATTACAGTGGAGTAAATTTCAGTGGGGTAGACTGGAGTGGATAGGAGTGGGGTAGATTAGAGTGGGGTAGATTGGAGTGTAATGGGGTAGATTAGAGTGGAGTGGGGAAGACTGAGTGAGATAGATAGTAGTGGGGTAGATTGCAGAAGACTAGAGTGGAGTGGGGCACATTGGAGTGGAGTAGGTTGGGGTAGGGTGATAGGGTGGTGTGGGGTAGATTGGGATGGAGTGGGGTAGATTGGGTTAGAGTAGGGATGATTGAGTTTGGCGGATAGAATGGATTGGAGTGATGCAGATTGGAGTGGAGTGGATTGTGGTAGATTGGAGTGGGACAGATTGGAAGGGGTAGATTGGATTAGGGTAGGGTGGGGTGGTGCGAGGTAGAGTAGATTGGAGTGGGATTGAGTGAGTTGGATTTGGGTGAAGTGGGTTAAATTGGACTGGATGTGAGAAAGTAGCCTCTTTCTAGCCTTGTTACTCCCACTTTTAGCCTGTTTGTGAGTATATGTCAGGGTGTTTTCACTGTCTCACTGGGATCCTGCTAGCCAGGGCCCAGTGCTCATAGTGAAAACCCTATGTTGTCAGTATGTTTGTTATGTGTCACTGGGACCCTGCAAGCCAGGACCCCAGTGCTCCTAAGTTTGTGGCCTATATGTGTTCCCTGTGTGATGCCTAACTGTCTCACTGAGCTCTGCTAACCAGAACCTCAGTGGCTATGCTTTCTCTTTACTTTACAATTTGTCACTGACAGGCTAGTGACTAAATTTACCAATTCACATTGGCATACTGGTACACCCATATCATTTCCTAGTATATGGTACTGAGGTACCCAGGGTATTGGGGTTCCAGGAGGTCCCTATGGGCTGCAGCATTTCTTTTGCCACCCATAGGGAGCTCTGACAATTCTTACACAGGCCTGCCAGTGCAGCCTAAATGAAATAACGTCCATGTTATTTCACAGCCATTTACCACTGCCCTTAAGTAACTTATAAGTCACCTATATGTCTAACCTTCACCTGGTGAAGGTTGGGTGCAAAGTTACCTAGTGTGTGGGCACCCTGGCACTAGCCAAGGTGCCCCCACATCGTTCAGGGCAAATTCCCCGGACTTTGTGAGTGCGGGGACACCATTACACGCGTGCACTATACATAGGTCACTACCTATGTATGGCGTCACAATGGTAACTCCGAACATGGCCATGTAACATGTCTAAGATCATGGAATTGTCACCCCAATACCATTCTGGTATTGGGGGGACATTTCTATGATCCCCCGGGTCTCTAGCACAGAACCCGGGTACTGCCAAACTGCCTTTCCGGGGTCTCCACTGCAGCTGCTGCTGCTGCCAACCCCTCAGACAGGTTTCTGCCCTCCTGGGGTCCAGGCAGCCCTGGCCCAGAAAGGCAGAACAAAGGATTTCCTCTGAGAGAGGGTGTTACACCCTCTCCCTTTGGAAATAGGTGTGAAGGCTGGGGAGGAGTAGACTCCCCCAGCCTCTGGAAATGCTTTGATGGGCACAGATGGTGCCCATCTCTGCATAAGCCAGTCTACACCGGTTCAGGGATCCCCCAGCCCTGCTCTGGCGCGAAACTGGACAAAGGAAAGGGGAGTGACCACTCCCCTGACCTGCACCTCCAAGGGGAGGTGCCCGGAGCTCCTCCAGTGTGTCCCAGACCTCTGCCATCTTGGAAACAGAGGTGTTGGGGGCACACTGGGCTGCTCTGAGTGGCCAGTGCCAGCAGGTGACGTCAGAGGCTCCTTCTATAGGCTCTTACCTCTCTTGGTAGCCAATCCTCCTTCCTAGGTAGCCAAACCTCCTTTTCGTAACGAATGCAAGAGCTCATCAGAGTTCCTCTCCATCTCCCTCTTCACCTTCTGCCATAGGATCGACTGCTGACTGCTCAGTTCGCCTGCAAAACCGCAACAAAGTAGCAAGACGACTAGTAGCAACCTTGTATCGCCTCATCCTGCCGGCTTTCTCGACTGTTTCCAGGTGGTGCATGCTCTGGGGGTAGCCTGCCTCCTCCCTGCACCAGGAGCTCTGAAGAAATCTCCCGTGGGTCGACGGAATCTTCCCCCTGCTAACGCAGGCACCAAAAGACTGCAACACTGGTCCTCTGGGTCTCCTCTCATCCTGACGAGCGTGGTCCCTGGAACTCAGCAACTCTGTCCCAGTGACTCCCACAGTCCAGTGACTCTTCAGTCCAAGTTTGGTGGAGGTAAGTCCTTGCCTCCCCACGCTAGACTGCATTGCTGGGTACCGCGTGATTTGCAGCTGCGCCAGCTCCTGTGCACTCTTCCAGGATTTCCTTCATGCACAGCCAAGCCTGGGTCCCCGGCACTCCTTCCTGCAGTGCACAACCTTCTGAGTTGTCCTCCGGCGTCGTGGAACTCCCTTTTGTGACTTCGCATTGAGACTGGTTCACTCTTCTTCCAAGTGCCTGTTCAGGTACTTTTGCAGGTGCTGCCTGCTTCTGTGAGGGCTCCGTGAGTTGCTGGGTGGCCCCTCTGTCTCCTCCTCCAAGTGGTGACATCTTGGCCCCTCCTGGGCTACAACAGCACCCAAAAACCTCTACTGTGACCCTTGCAGCTAGGAAGGCTTGTTTGTGGTCTTTCTGCGTGGGAACACTTCTGCAAGCTTCATCGCAATGTGGGACATCCGTCTTCCAAAGGAGAAGTCCCTAGCTCTCTTCTTTCTTGCAGAACTCCAAGCTTCTTCCATCCAGTGGCAGCTTCCTTGCACCCTCAGCTGGCATTTCCTGGGCTCTTGCCCACTCTCGACACTGTCGCGACTATTGGACTTGGTCCCCTTGTCTTACAGGTACTCAGGTCTGGCAATCCACTGTTGTTGCATTGCTGGTGTTTGTTCTTCCTGCAGAATCCCCCTATCATGACTTCTGTGCTCTCTGGGGGTAGTAGGTGCACTTTACACCTACCTTTCAGGGTCTTGGGGTGGGCTATTTTTCTAACCCTCACTGTTTTCTTACAGTCCCAGCGACCCTCTACAAGCTCCCATAGGTTTGGGGTCCATTTGTGGTTCGCATTCCACTTTTGGAGTATATGGTTTGTGTTGCCCCTATACCCATGTGCTCCCACTGCAATCTACTGTAATTCTACACTGCTTGCATTACTTTTCTTGCTATTACTTGCCTAATTTTGGTTTGTGTACATATATCTTGTGTATATATCTTATCCTCATACTGAGGGTACTCACTGATATACTTTTGGCATATTGTCATAAAAATAAAGTGCCTTTATTTTTAGTAATTCTGTGTATTGTGTTTTCTTATTATATTGTGCATATGACACCAGTGCTATATTAAGAGCTTTATATGTCTCCTAGTTCAGCCTAAACTGCTTTGCCATAGCTACCTTCTATCAGCCTAAATTGCTAGAAACACCTCTTCTACACTAATAAGGGATAACTGGACCTGGCACAAGGTGTAAGTACCTCTGGTACCCACTAGAAGCCAGGCCAGCCTCCTACACTGGAGTAGGGTAGATTTGAGTGGCGTGTGGTAATATGGAGTGAAGTGGAGTGGGGTAGATTGGATAGAGTAGACTGGAGTATGGTAGACTGGGGTAGAATGGAGTGTGGTGGATTAGAGTGGGTGGATTGAAGTGGGGTAAATTGGGGCAGAGTCTAGTGGGGTAAACTGGAGTGGAGTGGGGTGGAGTGGAGTTGAATAGATTAGAGTGGAGTAGAGACTGGAGTGGAGTGATACCGATTGGGGAGAGCGGAGTGTAGTGGGGAAGATTGGGGTGAGGCGAGGGAGATTGTGTGGATTAGACTAGGGTAGAATGGAATGGAGTGGGATGGATTGGGGTGAGGTAGATTTAAGAGGGATGATTGGAATTGGAGTGGGGTTGGTTGGAGTGGATTGTATTTGTTGTGGGGTAGACTGGGGAAGATAGGAACAGAGTGGGGTAGATTTGAGTGGAGTGCAGTATACTGGAATGGAGCGGGGTATACTGGAGTGGGGTGGGGTTGACTGGGTTAGATTGAGTGGAGTACATTGGACTGGAGTCACGCAGTTTGGCGTAGAGTGGTGTAGATTGAAGTGGAGTGGGGTAGATTGGAGTGAGGTAGATTATAGTGGAATTGGGTAGATTGGATCGTAATGTAGGGGACTGGGGTAGATTGGATTGGAGTGGGTTAGACTCAGTTAGAGCAGAGTACATTGGGTTAGAGCGGGGTAGACGGTTAGAGTGGTGTAGATTGAGTGGGGTAGATTGCAGTATTGTGGTAAAGATTGAGATGGAGTGGAGTACGGTGGAGTAAGTTGGAGTGGAATGGGTAGATTGGGTGGTGTAGGATGGGGTAGACTGGAGTGGAGTAGATTGGGGTAGATTGTAGTGAAGTGGAGTGGGGTAGACCATGGTACATCAGAGTGGAGTGGAATAATTTGGGATAGAGTGGAGTGGGTTAGAGAGGATTAAGGTAAGAAGAGTGGAGGGGTGTAGAGTGTAGTGGAGTGTTGTGTTGTGGAGTCAGTGGTGTAGATTGTAGTGGCGTGGAGTTGAGAGGCGTGGCGTGGTATGTCGCAGAGTGTCTTAGAGTCAAGGGACGTAGTATGGAGTGGCATGTCAGAGTGGAGTGGAGTGCCGTAGAATGGAGTGGCGTGGCACAGAGTAGACGGGCATAGAGTGAAGTTGCATAGTGTGTAGTGTGCATGGTGTGGTAGCGCACTGCCATTACAGAAACACATTTCAATTGAAATGACAATTACATTTGCACTGAAATACAGAACAACCCTTCTGGTCTTACATGGATACTCAGCAGGATTGTCACATAAATTCTCTCACTTTGAAGTCAGAGAAAACAAAAAAACATCAAGGTCCCTGGAAGAGAGAGAGCCTGACAATTGACCTCTATCTTTGAATGCACAGCAAATGTGACAAGATAAGAACAAGATTTGAAGGCCAGTTTACAGAAAGCAAGTTTGTGGAAGAATACAGTAAACACAGTTTGGGCAATGGGAGGGACGAACTCAAGATGGACAGCCTGAAGCAAATGAAACCAGCATATAGAAGCTGAACAAGGTGAGTTTCAGACCACAAGGCCAATGGTAAGCAATGAGCAGAATGCATTCCTAGGTCCGTTTTTTTAATGTCCCCGAGATGTATTTAGCAAATCAGACAACTGCATTGTCTGGTAGGCTACGACCTAAAAAGCAGGGACTGGGCAGCCAGTCAGGCCGTAGCTTCAAACCAGGTACATAAGCGGCATGGGAAGGCAGGGGTATTCACAGGACTCATTAAGGTGTATTTACTTCTGCTCCTTTTGTCCTTTTCGCCGTCAACTTCCTTCGCTCTTCTTTTGTCCTTTGCACACCACTAGGCAGATGTCAATGGCACCATCATGCTTTAATTAGATTGCTTCTTCTCCGACAGGCATAGCAACTGCAGCCTCCGTGGCAAAGCAAAACAAGGTGGGTGGGGAGACTCTTTAAATATCATCAGAAAATAGTGGCAGCTGAGGAGACATGAAGATGAGAGAAAGGCCAAACAACCTTATTGTGATTCGTACAAAGACATTTACATTTTTTTCTATCATGGCTTTAGCAGGCTCTCAGATCCTGCAAACTTACCAGAGTGAAAAAATACAGAAATTTTCTTGAACAAGATCAAGAGGTCCAGGAATGAAAGACAAGATGTCAAACGGCTGGAAATCTCCCACCTCATCTTTGATTTTATTTAAGTAAATAATTATATTCGTTGAAATTAAGTAACTGGAGACTCAGCTGGCAATAAAGATAAAATCAAACACCCTAAACCAGTGGTTCCCAACCTGTGGTCCGTGGACCCCAGGGGGCCACAAAGCCTCCTCAGGGGGTCTGCGACTGCTTAGAAAATTAAATATTATGAACATTCCAGGTCCACAGCTTTTAGCATTGACTCAGTGGGATTCTAATAATGATTCAGTGGCTGTCCCTGGGATCCCGTAGTGATAAAGTTGGGGTCCACAGAAGTCAAAAGGTTGGGAACTACTGCCCTAAACCATTGTGCCCCTCAAAGACAGGATTTATGGCTATGCTAGAGAGCATAGCGAATAAAAAGATGGGAAGTTGTTTGACGATGTTTTGTTAAGTTATTTGTTTTTTTATGTATCACATCTTCCAATTATATGCTTTATTTACAGATGCATGTGTCTGCTTTTGTAGGTTTGCCCACAGAGGTCCTTCATTGAGATGACTGTGGACAGACCTTGCCCAGTGCTGTGAAAGTGGTTTGTTGGATGTTAGGGGTTCCCTGGTGGTGCTATCCAAAGGTGAGCTATTCATTGTAACATACCAGCCAACCCATGTGAGGGTCAGTTGGTTTTAGCCTTGTCTGGGTGGACTATTGGTCCATCCACTCCTCACATCACGCAGGCAAGGGTGCGCATTGCGCAGCTGACCTGCTGCGTCCACTTGAACACACCTCACTGCGTCTCCTCTCTGCTACAGCACCCAGGAAGGCTTGCCAAGGCCCGCTTCTCTTAGTCCAGTGCTGCCGAACCACTGAGCCCTCTCTCGGGACCCTGCACTCAGGTTCTGGTGGCAGTTCAGACACTTCAGCCGAGCTTCGGCCCACAGCTACAAGAGATGCGAAGGAGCATATTTATGAAAAGTGGCGCTGCAACCAGTGCAGCACCACTTTTCTTGCGGCCCTTAGCATCCCCCCATACGCCACCATGGTAGAGCGGTATTTATAATACGGCGCACCATGGTGTAGTTAGGGTGACTAGCAGCATAATTTGTGACACTAATCTGGCGCTTTGCAGGACTAGCACCACAAATAATGACGCTAATCCTGCAAAGCACCCAAAGGCCCATTGTAATCAATGGGAGCATCTTTTTAATGCCTGCACTTAGCAGGCGTTAAAAAATGCTGATAAAAATGGCGCAAAGTAATCTCATAGATTCCTTTGCACCATTTTTACACCCCTCAGCACCAAAATGCCCCTAACATACATTATGCCTGGCGCAGGCATAATGTGGTTCAAGGGGTTACAAAGTGGCGCAATGCAAGCATTGTGCCACTTTGTAAATATGGTGTGTGGGAAATGCCACCTTAATGCCACATTTGCTTCAAAATAAATGCAGCAAATGTGGTGCAAGGTGGCGCTAGGGGCTCATAATATGCCTGAGGTGCGCAGGAGAGACGCTGCAGCTACTCTACCCCTGCAAGCTCGCTTGCTGTGTGCTACCTGCTATCCATTTGACTCATCACTTATGTATGATACCCTGATTTCAAATGTATCAAGGTATTTGAAGTTAGAGGGAAGTAAGTCAGGCTGTCAAGCTACACAGAATTATACATAAGGATGTTCTTTAAGTGCTACTAACTGAGAAAACTGGTCCATCATAAACATCGAAAAATTTAATGACCTACAACTTTAGTTTAAAGCTGCCAAAAATGTATATCCGAAGTTGATTACCAAGAGAAAAAATAAATTGTATTTTCAAAGCTGGGGTGAAATGATAAACGTAAACTTATGGGGTGACTCAAAGCAATTCTGGCCTTTGGTTAATAACGAAATAAAAGGTGCCCTAACTTATTAGAATATACAGTGTCAGAGGATAGCTGGATTTTCCATCTTTCTCACCGTTGTAAGAACAATAAAATGACAAGGTCTGGTACCTGGGTGTCTCAATGCCCTAATTATCCTGTGCTATTGAAAGTTATAAGTGTGGAGTATATTTTAGCAATAATTTCACCCATTAATCCACATGCAGGAGGGCCTGATAATGTTCTAGCAGCAATAATTGTTGCCAGTTTCTCATGGTGGCCCACAATGTTATGTCCGTGTTTTAGATGGATAACTATCAATAATTACATCTCTATTTGGTGAAGTGATGCTATTGTTAAACCCATTCACGAGAAAGGAGATGTGAGCTACAAAGGGTTCTCAAATGGTTAAAGTGCTAGGTTACAGGGCAATGCCCCATCCCATATGAACAAGTTGGGTATGAAGACAATCTTTCCACAGTAAACAAATGTTTTACTCAGAAAGCAAACACTTGGCTGTCCATTGAAGTAGTGGGACTACTGCTGCTTTGCAAACTTCCATGCCAATTTTGATCTGGTTTATTGTAATGTTTCATGGGCCAAAGTTTGGATTGTGGACATTCTGCTCCCTCAGCTTGCAATATTCCAACAACTGTACGCAGAAAATTGGGCTCAGATTGTTTGTGATGACAAAGGCAAACTCTCCCCTCGGATTACTATTGAAAACGGTCTAACAATGGCTGCGTTCTTGTGTCAATGCTTTTTAGTTTGTTTTTAGCTGATTTACCTAAAATATGATCTGAGAGACAGTCTTTCCTCCCCCAAATGGGAATTTTCTGTTTATTTTGTACATCTGTAGCCTTGCGAACATGGACTATACACCTATTGGGTTCCACTGTAAACCAACAGCGATTAGTGATTAGCGTAGTAACAAGCATTTGCAATGCAATAGGTCTCGCATTAGCGAGAGTTAGAGCTGTTGGTGTTGGAAATGATAATGACAACCTCGCATTTGAAACCTTATAAATATTTAGTTATGCAGCACATTAAGGCCCATATTTATACATTTTGATGCAAACCAGCGCTGGCGCTGATTTGCGGCAAAAAATGTACCGCCGGCTAACGCCATTCCTACGTGCCGTGCGGCGCCTTATTTAAGGATTGACATTAGCCAGCGCTGCGGGCTGGTCAGAGTAAAAAAAAAAAGACTCAAACCAGGCAGCGCCGGCGTAGGGGAAAATGGGGGTTGTGCGTCAAAAAATGGTGCAAGTCAGGTTTGAGGCAAAAATCATGGCTCAAACCGGACTTGCGCCATTTTATGATGCACAAACCCCATTGAAATGACTCCTGTCTTAGCAAAGACAGGAGTCATGTCCCCCTGCCCAATGGCCATGCCCAGGGGACTTCTGTCCCCTGGGCATGTAGGGGGGCCCAAATGAGGCCCCCCTATGCCACTTACATTTTGTTTTTAAATACTTACCTCAACTTACCTATACTTACCTGGGATTGGTCCCCCCCATCCATGGGTGTCCTCCAGGGGTGGGTGGGGGTTGCAGGAGGTGTCACTGGGGGCAGGAAAGGGCACCTCTGAACTGCTTCCATGGTCAGAGACCATGGAAGTGAGCCCACAGGCCCCTTAACGTCTGCGCTCACCCAGGCGTTAAAAAACGGCGCACATCAGGCTGTGCACCATTTTTTAAGGCCCGCCCCTTACTATGTGTCAAAATGACGCAGGAGTATAAATAAGGCGCACAGGCCTTAAAGTCATTTTTTGGACGGGAACGCCTACCTTGCATGTCATTAACGCAAGGCAGTTTCCCGCATCCAAAAAATGACGCACACGGAGGATTTTTGACGTCCGCGGGGTCGGGCGTCAAAGTATAAATATGGGGCAAGGTTTGCGCCGATTGTGCGTCAAAATTTCTGATGCACATTCAGTGCAAACAGAGTATAAATATGCCCCTAAACCTTTATCATACATAATCTGTGTTTGTGCATTTCTTCATACACTTGGCATTGGACTGTAATGGTCTAAACAGCTCCTACAGAGTACCACAGTACAAATAGCATTGGAAGAAACATGGTCATGTAACCATATATTCGGCCCCTAGAGAGCATAATCACATAAAAAAGAATTATAACGAACATTGCAGTGTAATCATAAAATCAGCCCCTTAAGGGCATAGTGTATTAAACATTTTCAGGCCTAGCAGGCCTTTTATATATCATTTAACTGTGGAGTAAGTGGCACAAGGGTGCAGTGCGGCAGTTCGTTACTAGGTATCCCTGTAGAGTCAACAACGGAAGGTACAGTACCATTGGTCGTGGCTAGATGTCTCTGTACAGTCAACAACAGAAGGTGCAGTACCAATGGTTATAGCTAGCTATCCCTGTAGAGTCAACAACAGAAGGTACAGTACCACTTGTCGTGGCTAGATGTCTCTGTACAGTCAACAGCAGAAGGTGCAGTACCACTGGCCATGGCTAGATGTCCCTGGGGAGACAAAAGCACTCAGAGTACAGCGTCACAAAACACTGCCAGAACTTCTTTTGACTTTAGAAGCTTAGAATGTCCCCCACGGCTGGAGAAGTACCAGGTCCTCGGTGAAATGGTTGAAATATTTAGCCATGCTGTACATTAAACCTTTATCAGAAATAAGCTGTGATTGTGCATTAGCAGAAGATGCAGTACCACTAGTGGTAGCTAGAAGTCGCTGTGGAGCCCACTGAGTTAGTAGTGCCCTGGGCAATTCTTATTCTTCAGCCCTTGGAAAGCATAGTGCATTACACATTTGCAAGCCAAGAAAGGCTATTAGAACATCATTACAAACAAAGCCCTTGTAACACAAACTCCTCTCAGCTATAATTTAATTTAAAAAAATCAAAAGCTCCAATCATAAGAAAATATAAACATGCATTGAATGGTAGAAGAGATTATGATTGTTGGACCCCCTCTACCCTAGTGTGACCCACAAGATGGCCTGGACAAAAAAGCACATTGTTCTGAATGTCTTGGTGGTGATCCCATTGCCCTAGGACCACCATAGGCATAGTTATGGGGAAAACCTTGTTGTAAAAGGAATGCCTGCAAAGCATTAAGGGTGGGTTTCCCCGAGCTCAGTGAATATTGTAGTATCGTCTCTCCTGTGTGCTGCGAGAGTCACTGTTGAGGATTTATTCCTGGGTCGAATTCATGCTGTATAAAGCCACAAAAAGTGTACAAAACACATGCACAAAACAACTACTTGTAATTACTGATTATGTAAAGTAAGGACCAAGTGAAGGGCAACCACGGAAAACGAACCGCATGCGTGAATACGAGTGCTTACTGACAAACACAAGAGGCAGGAAACAAAGAAAAATAGTCCTTCCATGCAACAGAATAACATTACAGGCGTAATTAAACTGTACTTGGCCAGTGCTCCTCAGCCAACTACAAGAAATGACATATCTGCTGCCAAACAAGTTAGGAGGCAGCAAAACAAGAGCGACACTTCCTTCAATCTATGGTAAGCGGCAGGCAGCAGCAGGCGAGAGCAGTCCTATACTCCATCTAACAAGTCTTGCAGACAGCGCGTGCGCTGTCTAGGATCAACCTAAAAACTGGATTGAAAATAAGGTGGCCTTCTCCACTCAGCCTATGCAGCATGCTTTGTGGTTTGCAAATACTAAACCAGAGCAGGTGTGCTCTAACAAGCATTCAGCTCTTTTATTTTCAGCCGATTCACGCTGGAAAGCCTATTATTCCTCCTAAAAACTATATTGATTACCTTCAGTAAATGCTCTTTTGCTATTTGATTATCGCTATGGAGGTTTGTCTGTCGAACCTTTATGAAAGGCTTTTCATGGGAAGATAACTCCCCTGGCTTGTTATGCAGCAGAGTTGTTGTCCATGGACCCCATTGTTGAGTGGCATGGGCTAGAAAATTGTTGGAAAAGCGTGTTTTCCTTGCCTTCCAGTGCCTCAGTCCAAGCTGTAAGTTTAAAACTAGGTATTACAGCTGAGGAGTTGGCATCTCGGATGCAGAGTTTGAGATTTATTCATTCATTGAGGTTTCTAAACATCAAAATAAGGTTTCAATAATATGTTGAGTGTTTTTGATGCATAGGTTTGGGCCATGTACTTCCGTGATGAAACATTTTGTGAGAAGAACTTGTCATTGAGAAAGCACTGATACTGCAAATGTTTATATGTCAGGTGGAACACTGAAATGTGCAATAAAAGCACAAGCTACTAGCATTAGTAAAATAAGATTGGAATTATGTAAGTTATAAATAATTCATTTCAGTTTTTTGTCTTGATAGTGTCATAGCAAAGTATATTTCTAACCTTGTTTATTCTGCCTGATAGGGTAAACCGTGATCAATTATTACAATGAAGAATAAGAATTAATCCGAACTGGCAGATAAAGGGCTGATTGCTGTGATTAAGACAAATGGTGGAATTCTTGTTTGTAAGCTTGGGGTGAAATTTGGTGTAACACTTTTACTTGTTCATTGTAAAAATGTGGTGTTGAAAACCTCTCAAGTGCCCAAATCTTACTTTATAAAACACAATTTATGGATGTTGGTATAGGGGCTGCTTTCTTTTTCAAAACTCGGCAGAAAGTTAAATTTGAGTTCTGTTTTTATTATGGTTGTTTTATATGTTGAGTTTATGATCTAAATTGATTGTTTTTTTAGTTTTTATATAAGACGTGGCCCTGGAAAGCAAGGAGAAAGCAAAGCCATAATGCAACCTACAATTCTGTTTAAAAGAGGAAGTGAGAAAGAGACAATATTCAAATTTAGACCGGAGGCCATAATACTAAATCTAGGGCATTGAAGGGCCCAAAAAATCTGGACTAGATTTAGAGTTCATGCGAAGGAGTACCTTGTCTACCAAACTGATGGTCTGCCTGCCCTATTTAAAGTGTGAGGACCCCCACCTTTCGGTTGGTGAAACTCCTGTTGGCTCTCTCGAATGACAGCTTCTTCTAAAAGCCCAGAAGAGTAGGGGCTGTCGGTGGAAGGGCATTTCACTGATCACCCTATTTGATGGATAGAAAGAATTACCACCCACAACAGCAAAAAACAACTCTGGGTGTGGGTGTCATTAGTATTTTGTTTGTCAATAACAAACTCCAGTTTGTTTTTGAAATATAAAAACTTTGTAAAAGTTTGGTGGAATGGCAGTCAAAACCAACAGCGCTCATCCACCAAACCTTTTGCACCTTGGCCAGAACTATGATGACGGTGGCTCTTATTAAAAGATCACTCCTGGGCCAGAGTGATCTCTAAAATTGGTCACACCAAAAGTTAAATCTCATTCTCTATTTCAGAATGAAAATGTGAATCTAATAATTAAACAGAGGGTTTAACCCAAGAAGAGCCAAAAACAGGCAGAAATCACTTGTGATTAAAAAAAACAGCAAGTAACAGAGGCCCAGTACTCTTTAAGCCCCTCCAGGTGCTACTGCAATACAAACCTAAGGTTACCCTGGATGCACCCAAGAGGTTTCAAATTCATGTAATTAAAAAAGAGAAATCAGCACAACGACAATCATCAGGTATAGGAGCAAGGCGATAAAGAGATGCCCTTACCAAGGCAGTGGCCAAGCTAGATTGGCTAAACACAGCAGGAGACCCAAATAATGTGGCGTTAAAGGCAAAAGAAAATCCTGTAGAAGTAGGATAGCAATATCTGGTATATAAAAACATGTGGTAGTGATGAGCTCTTCCAGGAGTGTCTGAAAGTCCCAATCCCAATGCTGTATCAGGTGATTCAAAATGTTGGTACTTCCAGTATTGCAAAGAAGATTAAAATGTGTACACGGACTGAAACATTAGATTCATCAACTGTACAAAGGAAAACGCCTTCTAGCAGAAACAGAGAGTACAAACCAAACCCCATAAAACATGGCGATCAGGGTCCCCAGGCTGCACGCTTTTTATGACGAGGGTGAATTGAGTACTAATGAATCAATTAGAGAGAAATACTCACTTTCCTGCAACACTGCCTATCGCGTAGGACAAGCCTTACACTGGGCAGGGCTCCCAAAGGCACGCTTGGCCATCTAGAGAGATGAAACAGCCATTGAATCACTATTTCACTCAACAACTGGCACAAAGGCATTTCGTGGATCTTCCGATACATACACAATCTTACCCTCCCCAAGAAGCATGGGTATATGGTGCAATAGGAAACGGAATTAGGAACCGAAATCTCAGAAGACACGTGGGGGGCGATATGGCAACAGGTATCTAGTTCGTCGGTTTACCTTTTCCATAAAGGAAATGTCTATAAATTGGTCCCACATGTCAACATCAGGACAGTGCGCGCTCTACGGTCGACGTAAATGCAAAAACCCAGTCCTCATGCAAATGCATATTTTATGCATTGTGTCTCTATGCAGTATGTTAACTTTTTCCATTGCAGAGCTTCTACCTTGAAAAGTCATTAACGCTGTTTGTAATTCATTGTTCATTTGCAAGGCTTGTTTGCAGGTCTACAGGGTGTGGTCCTTTATTCTAAAACCTTCTAGAAGTCTTTCTTGCAGCATGGTTGGGTGAGGCTCGTAGGCGGGGCTTCGCTCTATATAAGGGAACTAGCCCAGCTCCACGTGTTCACTATTCAGAGGTCCCGGTGCAGAGCAGCAGCATTTTCCAGAGTTGCTGTCCCGGAGGCCTATCCAGTCATTTCCAGGCCTGCCCTTGATTCTTTGGTGATCTTCCAGCAGGGCGGTAAGGCGGAGGTCGGGTTAGGCCCCCGACTCCGTTTCCAATAACACTCGAGTTTTGGGCCTAAACTTGCCATTGCGTGTGCAATTGTTTTCCTAGCATTTAATTATTGATTTTCAGATTGGCAGTGAGCGCGATCATTTCATGGCATTTGTATCGTGAATTCCGAATCGGCAAAAGTGTGCGCGATTCATTCCTAGCATTTACTTCTTGGCATTCAAATCGGCAGTGCGCTCGTTCATTTCATGGCATTTGTATCATGAATTCCGAATCGGCAACAGTGTGCGCGATTCATTCCTAGCATTTACTTCTTGGCATTCAGATCGGCAGTGAGCGCGATCATTTCATGGCATTTGTATTGTGAATTCCGAATCTGCAGCAGTGTGCACAATTCAATCCTGGCATTTACTTCTTGGCATTCAGATTGGCAGAGCGTGCAATCACTTCATGGCATTTGGTTCTTGATAATCGAATCGGCAACAGTGTGTACGATTCATTCCAGGCATTTAACTTTTGAAATACAGATGGCAGAGTGCGCGATCATTTCTAGATATTGAAATTTAGAAGTGCAAGTTTGATTAAGGTGCATAATATTTCCTAACATTTGAGTCTTGGAACTCTTAATCAGAGAGTGATGTAGCTGTGTTATTCATGAATCTCGTACAGTTCATTCATGCAGAGAAATAACCATGTGTTCTTTGATTCTTGTTACATTACAATGACTACTCTAAGAACTATTTGGAGAGCGTTTATTGTGCAAAAAATATAATATGTTAATTCTGGAATGTTCATATGAAAACCTTGTATAACCTTTTCTTGATTTCTAGGTACCTAGATTCTTGGGGCCTAGTTATAGTGAAGCCTTAGGCCATTCATGTTTTCAGTATAAGTGTTTATTTGACACAAAACTTATTGAAAGTCATTGTGATTAATCTTGCAATTGTGTTGTTTTACTCTTGCTTCCACAGGTCTCCTTCCCCGATGTTCCCAACCCAAAACCCATTCCCCCACTTGGCCATTCCTTAACTCTGTGCTATATTACTAGTGGAGTTTGGAGCTGCCAAGAGGTGGACATGTTGGGAACATGCGCAAGCCCCGAGGATCTGGTCTCCCTGACAGAATAGTGAGCCCACAAATTTGTAATCCTCCTGGTTTGCTGTAGGTTCTCAATATGGCCACATTGGATGAGTTAGTTAAAGTTATCACACAGCTCCAATCGGTTGTGGTAGCATCCAAAGACATAGGAACCAGTTTAGCTGAGAGAGTGAGTCAGTTACAAGACCGAGTAGAAAAGAAGGAACAAGGTCCTCTGGGTGCGGGTTGGCTTGGTACTCCTCCTCAAAGTTCAGGAGGTAATCCTCCAACTAACATTTCCATCAACGTTTCCTCCGCCATTCCTCTGGCTTCTCCAGAACGGTTTTCAGGTGATCCTCTGAAAACGCAATCCTTTTTGACTCAAGTAGAATTGTACTTTACCTGTCGACCACACACTTTCCCTGACACCCAATCCAGGGTGGCTTTCCTGTTATCTTACCTGACTGGAGACATGGCCACCTGGGCAATTCTTCTTGTGCGGAAAAACAGTCCCCTGCTTTACAATTGGAGAAACTTTGTTTGTGAATTTGAAAGAGTGTTTGATCGAAGAACAGTGACTCTATCAGCAGACCGAGAACTCTTAAAATTGCGACAAGGCAATAAAAATGTAGTTTCCTATTTGGCTAGTTTTAATCGGCTGATAGCAGAGACATCCTGGCCTGAAGAAAAGCAAGCAGCCCTTTTCAACCAAGGACTCAGAGAAGAGCTAAAAGACATTCTTGCCCAGATCGATGCTCAACCTACAGATTGTCAAGATCTGATAAACCTTGTTTTGAGAATAGACCATTGTCTTGCAGAACGACATGGAACATGCAAAAAGACTGAGAAATATTCCTGGCGTGTTCACGAACGTAGAGAATCAAGAACTCCGAAACAGAGTAATCACGAACCAATGGAAATTGGAACTATATGGCGGCCTTTGACAAAAGTCGAAAAAGACCTACTTAGAAAGAACAGACAATGGGGGTCATTCCGACCCCGGCGGGTGGCGGGCGCCGCCCGCCGGGAGGAAACCGCCAAAAGACCGCACCGCGGTCAAATGACCGCAGCGGTCATTCTAACTTTCCCGCTGGGCCAGCGGGCGATCTCCAAAAGATCGCCCGCCGGCCCAGCGGGAAAGCCCCTGCAAAGAGGAAGCCGGCTCCCAATGGAGCCGGCGGATTTGCAGGGGTGCGACGGGTGCAGTGGCACCCGTTGCGATTTTCAGTGTCTGCAAAGCAGACACTGAAAATCTTTGTGGGGCCCTGTTAGGGGGCCCCTGCACTGCCCATGACAGTGGCATGGGCAGTGCAGGGGCCCCCAGGGGCCCCACGACACCCGTTCCCGCCAGCCTGGTTCTGGCGCTGTAAACCGCCAGAAACAGGCTGGCGGGAAGGGGGTCGGAATCCCCATGGCGGCCCTGCAAGCAGCGCCGCCATGAAAGATTCCCTGGGCCAGGGGTAAACCGGCGGGAAACCGCCGGTTCCCCTTTTCTGACCGCGGCGGTCAGAATAGCCCAGGAAGCACCGCCAGCCTGTTGGCGGTGCTTCCTCTGCCCTCCACCCTGGCGGTTTCAAACCGCCAGGGTCGGAATGAGGGCCAATGTCTTGACTGTGGGCGCAAGGTCCACTTTGTCAAAGAGTGTCCTATAAAACCGAAGAGGTCCAATCAAGAAAATTGCAGCAAATGTACAAACCGAGCAGGAAAACGAGGTCACCAAGATGTAAAGAAGGGTTGCTCTTGGGTGTCACCATGGACCCTTCACAGTCAAGGCATCTTAAGTTAGACATCGAAGTACAAGTAAAGAAGAATAAATATCTTAAGAAAGCCTTAGTGGATTCTGGGGCTACCGGTAACTTTGTGGATGCACAATTGGTTCAAACACGAGGGACCCCATGCACCAAGAAGAAAACCCCAGAAATCATACAAGCCGTAGATGTAAAACTTTTAGCTGGAGGCCCAGTGACTCTGTAGACCATCCCCTTGTCGTGACCTGTAATGGGGGAGATCAGAATATCAAACATGAAGAGAAAATTATCTTTGACGTCATCCATGCTCCTCAGTAAGGAATCACTCTTGGACTGCCGTGGTTCAGTTATCATAACCCTGAAATCCACTGGTCAGAACGGAAAACCGTATTCTCCTCCATCCGTAATGAAAAATGTCTCCAGACATCAAGAGTCACAAAACCTTGTAAATCTCACATAGCAACAGCTGCTGAAAAAGATGTAACGCTGCCCTGGCAATACTCATCCTATCTAGATGTTTTTGATGAAAGAGAAGCAGAAACCTTGCCACCTCACAGACTATATGACTGCCAAATTGATCTAACTCCTGGTGCTACCCTTCCTAGCTGTCGTGTATATGCCTAGTCAGAACACAAAAATCTCCACCTAAGAAAATACTTAGATCAATTTCTAGCTAATGGCTTTATTCATCCTTCCAAGTCTCTTGCAGCGTCTCCTCTTTTTTTTGTCCCCAAGGCTAATCTTCGAACCTGCATAGACTATAGAGGATTGAACAAAATCACAGTCAAGAACAAGTACCCATTAACTCTGATTCCTGTCTTGTTTGATCAAGTTAAAAAAGCAAAAATCTACACTAAGTTAGACTTGAGAGGTGCTTACCATTTAGTCAGAATGAGAGAAGGCGATTAATGGAAAACTGCCTTTAAAACCCGATATGGTCTATTTGAATACACAGTCATGCCCTTTGGACTTTGCAACACTCCAGCAGCATTTCAATTCTTTCTGAATGACGTCCTTCGAGAGTATCTAGATCTATTTGCAATAGTCTATATCGACAATATCTTAATCTATTCAGACAATGAAGTCGAACATGTGCAACATGTTAAGAAGATTCTCACAGCCCTTGGTAAGCATAATCTGTATTGCAAATTAACCAAATGTGAATTCCATGTTACCACCGTCGCGTTCTTAGGAGTCATCCTTACCCCTCAAGGTATGGTCATGGCAGAAAGAAAAGTACAAGCAGTAGCTGATTGGCCCACTCCAAAGACTGTTCGAGATGTTCAGTGCTTCCTAGGTTTTGCCAACTTCTATCGCAGGTTCATAGATCATTTCTCTCAGACAACGGCGCCAATCACCAAGTTGTTGAGAAAGAAGGAACCATTTGTATGGTCCCCTGAAGCTTACAGAGCCTTTTCAACCTTAAAGGAAGCCTTCTCCGCTGCCCCAGTCTTGACTCACCCAGACATTGAGCGTCCATTCATAGTGGAAGCAGATGCTTAAGATGTGGCCATTGGTGAAGTGTTATCACAAAGCAGTAAAGATACTGGTCAACTACATCCTGTAGCCTACATGTCTGGAAAACTGAAAGAAGCAGAACAAAATTATGTTATTGCTGAGAAAGAACTTCTGGCAATTTGTGATGCCTTCAAAGAATGGCGACACAATTTGTTAGGCACCAAATATACTATCACAGTATATACAGATCACCGCAATCTCCAGTTCATGAGTTCAGCTAGACTTTTGACTCCTCTGCAACTACGATGGATGCTGTTTTTTTGCCGAGTTTGATTTTGTGGTAACCTTCCGTCCCGGAAAGGATAATCGCAAAGCGGATGCTTTGTCCCGTCAAGATTCTACAATGTTACCCGCGATTCAGTCTCCTAGGTCTATCATTGCTCCAGACAAGGTTTGCTGCATCATAAAAACCGAAGATTTTTTTGAAGAAATCCGTAATTCCTTCACCATTGAGAAATGGCAAACATGGGCTCAAGCAGATCTCAAAAGGTCAATCAAACAAGGACCACCTTTCCATGATGCCAGTTTATTTGTTCCAACTACCAAGTTGCGCAAGTTGGTATTTCATTGCCTGCATGTTATACCTACGGCAGGTCATCCAGGTATTCCTAAAACTCTTGAATTAGTTCAACACTACTTTTGGTGGCCTACTTTGATAAAAGACGTCAAAC
Organism: Pleurodeles waltl; assembly: GCF_031143425.1. NCBI lineage: Eukaryota > Metazoa > Chordata > Amphibia > Caudata > Salamandridae > Pleurodeles > Pleurodeles waltl. Next base: position 816,702,167 of record NC_090448.1, read on the forward strand.
AGATGGTAGCTAACTGTGAAGTTTGTGCTCGCATCAGGTCAAGTAATTCAAAACCAAAAGGTTTGTTACATCCTCTCCCAACTACATGTCGACCTTGGGAGCACATCTCATTAGACTTTATTACTGGTCCACCCATTGTACAACATCACTCAGTAATCCTTGTGGTGGTAGATAGTCTCACGAAATATGCACATTTCATTGCTTGCAAGAAATTGCCCACCTCCAGTGAACTGGCAACAATCCTTTTAAATCGAGTGGTCCAATATCACGGATTACCAAAAGTGATTCTCTCAGATCGAGGATCACAATTTGCCTCTAACTTCTGGAAAACGTGGTGCAAAACACTTCAAATCACTTCTACACTGTTTACCAGCCATCATCCTCAAACGGATGGCCAAACTGAGCGACCAAATCAGACATTGAAACAATACCTGCGTGCTTATGCTGAGAAAGCTTTTAATTCTTGGACATCGATACTTTGGTTAGCTTAACTAGCCTATAATAACTCATATCATACTTCCATTGGTGTCACCCCCTTTTTTGGTCTATTTGGCTATCATCCTGCTACCCTGCCAATCACGATTCCACAAGAAAGTTCACTTACATCAGCCGTGTCAGAGGCGATTCAACAACTCCATCAAATCCAGAAACAAATCCAGCAACATCTAGATAAAGCTAAACAAACGTATAAAAAGCACTATGACAAGAAACATTGTGAAGGACCCCAATTCAAGCCAGGTGATAGAGTGTGGCTTTCCAGCCGTCGTATTGACTTCAAGAAAAAGCATATGTTTAATCCCAAATTTATAGGTCCTTACACAGTCCTTCAGCAAATCAATCCAGTGACCTATAAACTGCAGTTACCAAGGTCACTAAGTATTCATCCAGTGTTTCATACTTCACTCCTGAAAAGAGCTGTCCAAAAAGTCCGCTCCCAACCAGCTCCAGTTCTAGTACAGGGAGAATTGGAATACGAAGTTAAACAGGTGCTGGATTCAAAATTTAGAGGTCGTAATCTCTGGTGTCTAATATCTTGGAAAGGTTATGGTCCTGAGAGCAACTCATGGGTCTCCGCATCTGACATTCATGCTCCACGACTAGTGAGGCGTTTTCATCGCCTACATCTAGACAAACCAGGCCCTAGAGCGCGCGTGGGAGGGGGGAGTACTGTCAACCTCAGGACAGTGCGCGCTCTACGGGCGACGTAAATGCAAAAACCCAGTCCTTATGCAAAGGCAAATTTCATGCATTGTGTCTCTATGCAGTATGTTAACTTTTTGCATTGCAGAGCTTCTACCTTGAAAAGTCATTAATGCTGTTTGTAATTCATTGTTCATTTGCAAGGCTTGTTTGCAGGACTACAGGGTGTGGTCCTTTATTCTAAGACCTTCTAGAAGTCTTTCTTGCATCATGGTTGGGTGTGGCTCGTGGGCGGGGCTTGGCTCTATATAAGGGAGCCAGCCCAGCTCCACGTGCTCACTATTCAGAGGTCCCGGTGCAGAGCAGCAGCATTTTCCAGAGTTCCTTTCCCAGAGGCCTATCCAGTCATTTCCAGGCCTGCCATTGTTTCTTTGGTGATCTTCCAGCAGGGCGGTAAGGCGGAGGTCAGGTTAGGCCCCCGACTCCGTTTCCAATAACACTCGAGTTTTGGGCCTAAACTTGACATTGCGTGTGCAATTGTTTCCCTGGCATTTAATTCTTGATTTTCAGATCGGCAGTGAGCGCAATCATTTCATGGCATTTGTATCGTGATTTCTGAATCAGCAACAGTGTGCGTGATTCATTCCAAGCATTTACTTCTTGGCATTCAAATCGACAGTGCGTGAGATCATTTCATGGCATTTGTATCGTGAGTTCCGAATCGGCAACAGTGTACGCAATTCATTCCTAGCATTTACTTCCTGGCATTCAGATCGGCAGTGCATGCAATCATTTCGTGGCATTTGTATTGTGAATTCCGAATCGGCAACAGTGTGCACAATTCAATCCTGGCATTTACTTCTTGGCATTCAGATCGGCAGTGCGCGCGATCATTTCATGGCATTTGTATTGTGAAGTCCGAATCGGCACCAGTGTGCGCGATTCAATCCTGGCATTTACTTCTTGGCATCCAGATCGGCAGAGCGTGCAATCACTTCATGGCATTTGGTTCTTGATAATCGAATCGGCAACAGTGTGAGCGATTCATTCCAGGCATTTAACCTTTGAAATACAGATCGGCAGAGTGCGCAATCATTTCTAGACATTGAAATTTAGAAGTGCAAGTTTGATTAAGGTGCATAATATTTCCTGAGCATTTGAGTCTTGGAACTCTTAATCAGAGAGTGACGTAGCCGTGTTATTCAAGAATCTAGTACAGTTCATTCATGCAGAGAAATAACCATGTGTTCTTTGATTCTTGTTACAATGCAATGACTACTCTAAGAACTATTTGGAGAGCGTTTATTGTGCAAAAAATATAATATGTTAATTCTGGAATGTTCCTATGAAAACCTTGTATAACCTTTTCTTGATTTCCAGGTACCTAGATTCTTGAGGCCTAGTTATAGTGAAGCCTTATGCCATTCATGTTTTCAGTATAAGTGTTTATTTGAAACAAAACTTATTGAAAGTCATTGTGATTAATCTTGCAATTGTGTTGTTTAACTCTTGCTTCCACAGGTCTCCTTCCCCGCTCTTCCCAACCCAAAACCCATTCCCCCACTTGGCCATTCTTTAACTCTGTGGTATATTACTAGTGGAGTTTAGAGCTGCCAAGAGGTGGACATGTTGGGTGACATGTCCACCCCTTGGCAAGCCAAAGGATCTGGTCTCCGTGACACCACATTAGTATTTGACTCCAGTACAGCTGCACAAAATGTTTGTGAGCCCAGAACCTTACTGGAAGGGGTGCAGGGAATGAGGCACATTTTTGAATGCCTAGTGGTCTTGCCTGATGATCCAATCTTTTTGGGAGGAGATCCTACATAATATATGCAGTATAACTATTATGGAACTTCTTCGAGATCCCTTGCTGGTCCTTCTGGGTGATCTGGCCACAGAGAGAGCTCTCCCCACAATGACTCCACAGGGACGTTTTTTGTCTCATCTCCTCCTTGCAGCACGATTATGCACAGCACAACTAGGGAAGCAGCCCCATGCTCCCATTCTAAATCTGTGGTGGGGTATATTGCTTTTCACATGAAATAATATGACACGGTGCCAAAGCAATTCAGCACTCTTAGTCTGAATAATGTACTTCTTAAGGCACTTCCCAAACATCAAATAAAAGACACGAAAATATGAGACTAAGCATATAACTCAAGTGCAGAAGAATATGTGTACATACAAGAATACGGATATCAATTAGGTGATAAAGAGAATAAATGTTCAATGAATTAACAATGATAAAGATTTAGAATACATCATCAATTGAGTTGCAGACAACATCCTGGCCAGCACGACTGAGGAGCCCTCAGGTCAGTCAGGCAGGAGTCTCGATCGGGACCACAAAAAGACCCCTGGGCAAAGCATCCATTCCACAGACGAGCTCCTGTCAGAGCGCCAAGTTTCCCGTCTTTATACCTTAAAACAACTCAAGGGGAGAATTCTAGACACTCCCTGCCTTCTGTTATGCAATGAAAGCTGGCTGTACTTGTCTGCACAGAAAACACTTACAGGAGCTGGCCAGACTCCCATGTTTGTTCTGAGACAAGACTGTACATTACTCTGGCAAAAACAATCTCATTCCTGTGAACTTTATCAAATGCGCATCCCACATACCATGTACCAGAAACTGCCTGACCCTGTACTGTGGAGAGGAAAACAAATTATGTGAAGAAAAACACCTGTGCTGCACTGCAACTGCTGCAGGACACAAAATGGAGTCAGTCAAACAAGATGGAGTAGATGGTCAAATCCACATAGTATCATGTGGAGTAAGCTCTTGAACTTGTACACCACTGGAAAGCATACAAAAGCAAAAAGAACAGATGATGGACAGAATGCTGAACAATGCAAACATTCACCCCAGTCACAAAGATCTGGGTTTATTCCATTGTTTATTTGCCCACCACGCCAACCCAGTTTGGACCCAGCCATATGTAAGTCAGTCTTGACTCTGTTCCTCATGGGAACAGTCCAGCCAGAATTGCCAAGCCAGGTCCTCACTAGGCCTTAAACAAGCAACCTGGGATTGGTTTCAGGGTAGCACCCTTCATCGCCAGGCTAGCTTGAATCCAGTGGTGGAGTGAGCATGGGAGCCACGTCTGGGCATACCCTACCTACGTAGGAGTGACAAGAGCAAAAAGAACAGATGATGGACGGAATGCTTAGTAATGCAAACATGGAAAAGCCTACAGCAATCATTAGAGATAGTGTGGATAAGTTTCAGGCCGTATGGCACCCCCTTGTTACGCACTTTCGATGCCAAAATAGGGCAGGGGATATATATCTTACCAAGACGCTAAAAGCCTCAGACATATAGGTTTTCTCGTCTTCAGACTAGGCAGATGACTCTGCTTGACTTGCCTATGCTTTGACCGCTCTATATTTATGCTGTCACACTACGAGGGATAATAGGATATCCAGATGGAAACAATGGTTATATTTGATTCAAGTTCCCGCTTGTCTTTGGTGGGAGGTAATGAAAGACTTGTGAGGGATTTCCTGGACGACTACGGTGACTTCCTTTACAGTCATGATAACTATGCCCATGGCAATGTGGAGCGTCGATTCCCCTTTCCTGTCCTCAATGCTTATATGTTTTTGCTTATATAATGTGTATTGAATGAAGCTGCTAAATGTGTCTTGTTCTTAATTAAAATGCTAAATAAAGTTGATCACTTCCAAGTAGAAGAACATTATGAAATAGAAAAAGTCATCCCACTGATTCCTAATTAAAGAAAAATATATAATACACATCAACGTAGACTGACTCCCATGACGGGAAATGAGAGATAAGCTGAAAAATACAAACTACAGGCCTGGCTGGATGTAAAGATAGACCTCTACGATCATAATACCCTATAAAATACAAAACAAAGAGTGTGCCATGTGCAAGGATTACATAGTACCAGACTGTGTTGAAGGGATTTCCCTGTGGTTTGGGAACTTTAACTAAAGACTGGAACAGAAATGTTTGACCCAAAAACTTGGCTGCACATTCTCTGCACAAGGCCTCTTTATTTATTTAGCAAATTTACTAAAGCGCTTTTGGTGAACAAAAAAGGAAGGATATCCTAAGAGCTAATAACACTGTTCTGAAATTCTAAAGCCTGTTTCCGGTGTTTGCCCTTCAGTCACAATCTCTGCTTACTGAGAGTCCCTCGTTGTTTCTAGGGCTAGCCAATTGACAGACAGAAAGGAGACAGAGCATGTGGATGCATACAAGCTGCTGTTTGCTCGTAAATAGAAGGATACTGGAAGAAACAAGCGATTTTGTGTTGTTGGAAATCACGTAGCCGAACTATTTGAACATTTGCAGTGGCACATATCCTGGGTTACCTTCCATAGGGGGCCATGCCCATCTTACAAAAGAAGATAAACAATACTTTCGGAAACTCACCCCCAGTCACAGATCTGGGTTTAATCCATTGTTCATTTGCTCACCATGCCACCCCAGTTTGGACCCAGCCATATGCAAATCAGTCTTGACCCTGTCCCTCATGAGAACAGTCCAGCCCGAACTGCCAAGCCGGGCCTCCTTGGACCGGAAAAGAGCATACTGGGACCGGTTTCAGGGTATCACCCTTCATCAGCCAGGCTAGCTTGAATCCAGTGGCACAGTGAGCACGGGACCCACGTCTGGGCTTACCCTTCCCACTTAGGGCAACTTTAGCAACATGCAAGGATGAAGGAACACTTCTTAGTTCTAACAGTCCATGCCCTACATGCTGTTCCTCACCACTGCGAATCACTGAGCCTCAACCACCTGCTCCCATTACTTTTCCCATGACAGCAATACAATGGAGCTAAGGAGCTCAGTTTGAGGGCAAGGTTTCAATGGTCCATGACCCCACCCCTCTATTGTCCATGTCTGCTAAGTGATGGAACAGTTCCTAAACCATGTTTGTGCACCACTAATAAAAGGCTGTTGCGAACGAGATAAGTGATTGGAATCAGGCAGCCATTCCAACCTGCACAGTAACTTCATGGAGCATGGTCACTAGCAACAGTCAACTTAGTTAATATTCAGCCCACCAGGAACCACTACTCCATTAGGCAAGTGTTAAGGAATAACAAAATAATTAGGCCCATCTAGATGTGGTGCAGTTGCGTTCAAGAGCAGATATCAGACACTAGAAAAAGGTATTAGGAAGTGAGAGCTCTATAACATCCTAAAGGGGGTCACAGGTAAACAGGGGCCCAATATGATAGCCCTGCCCAGTATATTCGAGGGAGTAAAGCTTGTCAACAAGTTGCACCCAGGACAATAATCAAACAGCAAACGAAACATCTCTTTGGATGGCAGCTATGCCCACAGATCCTGGCTCTCACAAGGGAATTCAGAAGGTGATGGGTGTAGACATTAGTATTTGCACACAACAAACAAGGAGTAAGGCAGGGGCAGTACTCAGCAGACAATAACAGGAAATATAGCCACTGAGATCTAAGTAGGCAAATAAAACCACAAACACCTAGGACTAAGGTAACCATAAAAGGACTACCGAATTCCCACGCTACACTGACACTGCCAGAGTGTGGAGGAAAGGAAAGCAGAAACTGACTTGGAACCTGCAACCCACCATAAGCGGTGCAATTCATATTATGAATTACTTGGTAAGTGGTGTTGGTTGGCTCAGGAAAAGGGTGCAGTACCAAGCAGTGGTGCCCAACGATGGCAAGCAATGCAAGCTCATGAAATATGGGTGCAGTGCTAAACAATGCTGGCCCAGGAAACTCTAGCAGTGCTAAACAGTGCTAACTGAAGAGACAGGTGGGATGCTTCACAGAGCTGCCAATGAAAACAAGACTTGACTGCTGAACAGTGGCAGCTCGGGAAATGGCTGTCTATTGCTAAACAGTGATGGTTTCGAAAAATGGTTGTACTGGAACACATAGCTGATTCTGTGAATTGGAGTTCTACTAAACAGAAAGTACTAGCGCAGGAAATGGGTGTCTTGATAAATGTGCCAGTTTAGAAGAGAGGGATGCACTGCTAAACGGAGATGGCTCTAGAAACAGGCTCATAGCTAAACAGCGATAGCTCAGGAACTAGGGTTCCAATAACAAAGAGTGTATAATCTATGAATCAGAAGTACTGCTTACCTGAAATAAAGAATTGCTACGGATAATAGCAATTTATTTAACAAATATTCACTTTAGCACACATTCCATATCTGAAAATTAGGAAATCTCTAGATAAAAGTCACTCAAAAAGAGGAGCAAGCAATGCTGGAGAAGTAAAGTGTGATCTCACTTGTGATCACGGTCCTCAGTCGAGGCTAGGACTAGCCAGCCACAGCCAAATTGTTTCATCTGCACCTGGCTAAGGGTGGAGAGGAAACTGATCTGTGTGTAAAGGGATTTAAGAAAGTAGTCTTTGGAGATAAAGTATAATGGCTGTTTCAAAAACCAACATGGATCCTTGACAGAAGGCAGATTCTAGATACCTTCTAAGAGTCTGGAAAGTGATACACAGGTAGGCAACAAAGAAAGAGGCTGTAATTTAGCACTCCATAGCCATGCCCCAATTATTGAGCAAGAGCGTGAAAGTAACAGACTGTGACATTATAACCCGACCCATAAGCTCCACCTCCCACTCAACACGGGAACCAGAATCTTTTTTCCCTTGAGAGAAGTACTTTTGTACCAGAGTTAGCATTGAAAGCACAAGAGGCCTACGGGCAAAAGTGAGATGGACTGTATACTTGATAATCAGAGTCAGAAGAAGAACTCTGTAGAGCAAAATAGCCAGGAGCTGAGGAGGATGTGGTGCTGCTTTCTGGAGTTTGCTTAGTCTGGAGGCAGTAGCATGATGGATTGTAGGCTGAAATATCCAAAATGCTTAGTTGACGATGGCAGGTAGGGTTAATGAGAAGGAACTGAATGCAGCCTATAATCACAGGACCAAAATCAACTGGCTTCTCTTCTTAAGTAAATGTGTTGCTTTAACCTCACCACAGCATCTATAGGAACATCAGAGACGTATGGTAATGCAAAACAGACAAGTGGTTGCAGCACGTGCTACCCAGAAATGACCAGCAATGCATGACAAATAACTGTATGGAATGCAAAATTACATAGCTATGGAGAAGGAAAGTTTCAGTTCTATTCAGGTCACAGTAGTGAAGATTTTTGTCATTATCTTTTTTCTTTTATTGGTCAGAAGCTTGTCTTTCATGCAACCAGGGCCGACTGGGAACCCAAAGAAGCCCTGGCAATTTTGTCAGATCAGCCCCAGGAGTGGTGGGGGGGGGGAGAGGACGAAGCACTGCTGCTTCTGTTCTTTTGTGACTGAGGGCCAATATTGCAGCACTGCTACACAACTGGCCCTCAGTAACAAAACCGTCCCCATCTCTGAAAAAACGGCCCCCACCCTTCCAGCCACCCGGGAAAACACTTGATGCCCACTACGCCAGCCTGGACATGCATGCAACTCAGGAAAAATGACTTGGATCAAAGATGAATGTAATTGTCAGATCAGGACACTTACGCGCGCTCCACTTCTTGGTGGAGTGTCACGCACCATCCAACTGCTTGATGCTCCTCACGGCTACCTGTGTCTATCCAGCAATGGTCACAAGTTGGCCATCCACAGGGAGGCAGGGGAAAGGAGGTTTGGAAGGAGAAGATAGATGAAGAGCACTGAGTTTTGCTGTCTGTCTCTGAGCTGGGTTGACCTTAGAGGGTAAACTGGCCTGGTCACCAATCGCCTTCCTGGTTGTGGTTGTGTGTGGGGGCTTTAGATTAAGACAGGTTAGGTTTATAGTGACCCAGACCAGGTCGCCTCCGCTATGACTCTTTCCCTGGGATAAATTACATTCAACCCACCTAATATCCATCTTCCCTTCGAAGGATAGATATAAAGCACTTCTTGTCATCTTGCAAATTAAATAGTGTCTTAACACATTATTGAGTTTTTTACATCTACCTACGAAAATATCGATCCCAGAATGCCGACTACCACTATATCATCAAGGAAAGTAAATTTAAGTATGTGTAGATTCACACTTATTAACGCCAATCTACGTACCTTTAGGATGTGTATATCTTTGATCAGGTGGATATTGCCATCTTAATATTATTAGGCCCCACCCTCAGCACTCTATGGCAACTGCAAGGCCTAATTCTTATTCCAAAGCCACTTGACAACAGCATTAAATGTTACTGTTTAAAGAGGGTGAACCAAGGTCGAAGAACATCAATAGTTCAGCGACCTCTAGGGTGACTATATCATAAAAGCTGAAAATCTCCTTTCCAGGGTCCACCAAGAAAGAAAGTAAGAAATCAAATTTATTCAAAAGCAAACGTGCCTTGAATAGTTTAAGTCTCGGGGGTTATAACCTTTTATTTAAATGTAAAATGACACCATCACACGTTTTGCCATGGATCTCACTTTAGATGCAGCTACACCTGCACAATCTTTAAGTAAAATGCCCAAAACCCTGCTTAAATGTTTAGACCTTACCATTGTTTCATACCGTAAGTAGCTTTGGTTTTCTACATTAGGTAAGTTCAGTTTTACTTGCCCAGTCGAGAATATTTTGCCTATCATCCTTTATTAGTTCATGATGTTAACAGCTGTATTTGATAGACAAGTTATTGTATGAACAATGAATGGCGCTGCCCTGCAGGAATGAAGAGCAGAGCTTTCCATTATTATAAATCACAGGATATAACTTGGCAGTAGTTCTTAAGCGGTTCTGTTGCTCTGTCCTCAGCCCAGTGCCTACAAGCCCACCGGAGGCGCGTGGTAATGTCAAAGAGGGTGCCCCTCTTGCCATGTAAGGACAGATGATAGAACACTCCAGGACACCCGGCCAATAAAATTTCACTCTTGACTGTGTAAGCGGAAATTTGAATCTCTATTGGCCTCTTTCGGTGCACGAGCTGGCCGTTAAACAGTGCTTTAAATGACAGGAACTCTCTTTAATTAGGAGAGGCATCCCTCCGTACTGCCAAAGTTGTACATCTTCACTTCTTAAAATAGTTCGTGCCAGAGCTTTCCAAGTATTGTTTACTTAACATATGTGCCCCTTCAGAATTATTTCATTGTAATGATACAGCAATTGTTGTCCTTGTGTTACTAGGAGTTTCTCTGTACCCCTAATGAGGGGAAGGGTGGGTTCAGTAAGGCACCGAGGGCCTCATTTACAAGGAAATGGTGCAGTGCGGTGTCACAAGCAATCTTGCTGCACTGAGCTGCGTAATTTGCAAAACGCAGGGATGCGCCGTATTTAAAGGAATACAGCGCAACCCTGTGTTTCCCCCTGCACCAGCACCAAATTAGCTGCCTAGCGCCAATGCAGCCACCCTTGCGATGGCTGCATTGCGAAGGAGATCATTTTGTGCAGGAAGGGACACCTTCCTGCAGAAAAACAATCTTTAATGGTGATTTGATCCTACTATGTCTGCTGCAGAATGCAGCACAAAAAGAGAGAGCAAAAAACGAGGAGAAATAAACGTTTTTTTTCTCGTTGCTCTACTCTAAAACCTCCCTTAGGGAGGTGTTAGTTTTGGCGCTGCCTTAGGTTTACGATTTCTTGTAAATCTGAGGCAGTGTCAAAAAGCAATTGGTGTTGCGGGGGTACACCCACAGCAGCACCCATTAAGGCCCCTTAGCTGCCGAAAACTGCTTCAGGACGGCCCATATCTAAAAGACCGTGTTAAGCCAGGAAAAGTGGCTTAAGGCCTCCTTGTCGGTATGGTGCACTGCACAGCGCCACCGGAGCATCGCATAAGGAGACGCTCCAGTGGCTCTAGGGTCTTGTAAATGAGGCCCTGAGAACTTCTGACAAATGCTTCAGTAATAGCACTGCAAGTCCAGGTGTCCCACGCAATAACACCATATCTACAGCATAGGCAAACCTGGCAGCTTGCTTTCAATTGTTACATTCTGTGATACATATTTCTAACAGTAAATGTAGTAAGAAAATAAGGACCTGGATAGGATTTTTATTTTTTCCAGCTACTTGTAGTTTTAATTATTTGAAAAGAGTGGACCCAGTCAAAAGGCAGAGGAGCACTGTACTGGGTCGGGGGAGAGAGAGTCAAGAAGTGATTGATGAGGTAGTTGGCTTTTGTGAGAAGGGGTATACTGTTACTGTTCCCTAAAGAGGGTGGTGCCCATGATGAATGCAAGGAACTTTGCTTTGGGAGATAGTTAGGGTTTTAAACTGTCAATGTTGATACCATTGAGCCAGGTTTGGACTACTACTTGCTTGTTGTTCTTGATAAATAACAGAAATTCTTTCTGGGTGGAACTGAGATTCAGATAGGTCCTAAACATCGAGGGTTGGATGGGATGCAGGAAATGTTTGAGACAGTGGATATGTGAAGCAGAGGGGACTTTTAAATTGAGTTGCACATCACTGGAATATTGGTGAGTTTTGATGCTGTCACTGTAAGTAGAGCCCCAAAAATCTATTAATCTAATCAGGGCCGGAGTGAGAATCAAAAGCAGGCCTGGCAGGTTTTGTCACACCAGTCGCCAACACTGCACAGAGATAGAGTGAAGTGAAGTGAAGCGAGAGACCCTGACCACTACATGTCAGGTTTAGGAGGTTTGTCACTAAATTTTTTCAATTGGGGAAAACTGATGCACGTAGCAACACATTATCCGTCATATGCTAACATTTTCGCATCTCTGTTCTCTCTCAGTCCTCCTTTCTTCTGTCTGCTCATTCTTTCTCTTGAACCCTCACCTTCTGTTCTCTAATTACAGCACCTCTGGCCTCTCCTTTTTATGCTCCCTCCTAGTTACTTTTGTTGTCCTTCTACCTCCCTTGTTATTACTTCAATCTTCCTTCCCTTGTTTTATCTCTGCCCCTCTCCTTTCCATGCTTGCCTCACTGCCTTTCCTGGTTTCTTGAGTAGTTCTGTCTCCTCCTTCGCTTTTTCCATCTTTTCTCCTCCTTTCTTTCTAGTGCCTTTTACTTCTCTCTCTACGTTATCCCTTATATTCTTCCTTATAACACTTTTCTCTCTCTACCTCCCTTCTGTCACCCTTCTACCTGTTTCCGTTCTCCCGCCTGTTGCCCCCCCCCTCACCCCCTCCCCTGTATGCGCAGCATACAGGTGACTAATGATTTGTGCGAGTGAAGGAAGTGGTTAGTCCGGGTTGTGCTTTCGCTTGATTTTTATGCTAGTGTGCAGGAGTTAGGGATTAATGAACTCACGCAGATACCGAGTTCACTTAAATGCATTCTTTGCTCGTTTAGAGAGCAGCGTTCTCACGCACAATGCAGTCAGCACAAGACCACGTTTACATGGTACTTTATTTTACTGAAAAATTATGAAGGGAAGTATAATTAATTGCCCGTTACAAATGTTAGGTCTTTCTACGTTAGGACTGTGAGGCTGTCACTCCTTGCGGCACTAGCACCTAAGGACTAAAAGAACCGAAGCTAGGCTGCAGTGCCATACACCAAGTCTTGACCTCATACTTTGTCGTTGACTGGGCACTATGCTGATTGGCTGCCAATCCAGTACAGTAAGTCTCGGGGAACTCTGTTTGGCTGCCCTGAGACTTGTATTTTTCCTGCAGTGGCTGCTGGAATTACTTACTACATTCAAGGCCTTTGGTGAGAGCAGCCACCAGTAGGTGAAAATTGGACCCTTCGCCTCCAGCCCACCAGGGAAACACCCTATGCCTGGTCCAGACAGTTTGGCCCTGCATCTACTCTCTTTTAAAATGATAAATCACTGACACGTTGTACATAATATGGGCTTGATGAAGCCTAGTACGGGCATACCCCTTGGCATACTTATGAGGGATGGGCGGAACTGGGGCAGTATTAGATCTACTTCTTTTGTCACACTGTATGTGATGTGCAACAAAGACACAGGAAATTTCAATACTGGTAGACTTAGTCAGCCTGCCATCCATTAAAGTTGAAAAAGCGTCCATCTTTGGCCCTCTTTACATGTGCATCAGGCTGACCATTGCAGTCAGTTTACATTCAGAGTTACCAACACCTGAAGCATTGGTAATTCTGGGATGTGGGGCTACAGGGCATCACAGGTGGAACCCATGCTCTGAGAAATGGAGAATAATCAGATAAATCTTTATTACCGCACTGATTTATGTGGGTTTGTAGTAGAACGCATGGGGGTCTCTTCCTCCCAATTTGGAATCAGAAACCACAGGCGGGGGTGACACACCATGAGTCGCTCCACCCACATTAGAGGTCAATTAGATCTTTGGACTCAGTGAAGAGTGGGTAATCAGATTAATCACAAATCAATAACATGAGAAATCCAAACAATTTAAATACCATGTCCAATTTGGCCTCATAAACAAGACTCCAAACCGATTTAAGTTACAAAGCTTTATTACAACCACAGAGCCAATATAACAAAATGTATGCAAAACTAAGTTATAAGCATACATGAAAACAATAGGCTGACCAAAAGTTCTGAGGAGATTAAGCCTACTAAACATCAATACGATTAAACACTCCAAGAAGTTATTGTCTGAAACACAGTCTAGTAGATACACTAAGTGGACAGCTAACTGTCATCAACATGCTGCTTCCCATTAGTTCTGTGTAGCCATTTGTACAAGACAGAGAAGTGAGGCATGCCAGGGCTGATCAGAAAACGAATAGGAACTTTCAAGGTGTCCCACCTAAATTTTTGGCTTTTTAAATCATAATCCAGAAGGTTTCCCTGAGGCAGGTAGCCATACCCACTGAAATCAGCATACTTGCGGAGGAGCTCGCTGAAACATTCTAGACACTGCGAACTAGAAAGACTGATTAGCCTAATCCAGTGTAATAAGCATGAAACAACACAGAAAGTTCCTTGACAAGTAAATCATGAACACCATCAAAGCACTCTGCTTCTAATCCCAGCATTGGTAGACCTGCCCACCGTCCCAACATGTTGGAAACAGGCAAGTGGTTGCAGCACATCCTACCCAGAAATAATCAGCAATGAATGATAAATAACTGTATGGAATGTAAAATGACCTAGATGTAGAGGACGAAAGTTTCAATTCTATTGAGGGCACAAAGGTGAAGATTTTGCATTATATTTCTTCGCTTCTTTTATTTGTTCAGAAGCTTGTCTTTCATGCAACTCAGGAAAATGGCCTGTATTGAAGTTGAAAGTAACTGTCAGATCAGAACACTAACCTGCGCTCTACTTCCTGAAGGAGTGACACGAACCCTCAAGCTGCTTGATGCTCCTCACCACTACCAACCTGTTTCTGTCCAGCAATGGTACACCAGAATTTTGCAACAACCACTCCGACATCGTCCACAAAAGAATCATCAAGATCTACAACAACTTCAAACCCAGCTACCCCCATCAACCTTCCTCGCCTGCTAAACTCATCAACTGTAGACTGCCAACTGAGAGCATGACATCTTCTATCCATCGAGGACAATGAAGCACTAACGAAGACAGTCCACTCAGGGGCTCACACAGACCCCTGCTCTCACTATATCTACAACCTGGGAAGCGCCGCTATCAGCACCTCACTCACTCCATCAACATCTCTCTAAAGACAGCCAACTTGCCAGAGAGCTGGAAATATGCCAAAGTCATGGTCCTTCACAAAAAACCCTCAGCCAATCCCGAAGTACTCAGCAACTACTGACCCTCCTCACTGCTTCCCTTCCCAGCCAAAGTCATTGAGAAGACCATAACTAGACAACTCTTTGACCACTCAACATGTCACAGACTCCTGGATGACTCGCAAGCAGGATTCTGAAACAACCACAGCACCAAAACAGCCCTCATCGCTGCCACAGGCAACAAACGCACACCATTCTCCTGTGGATTGACCGCCACCCTCATCCTCCTCAATCTCTCTGCTGCTTTCAACACCATCTCTCACGACACAGTCATCGCCAGAATACACAGAGTGGGAATTAAGGACCAGTGCTCAAATGGATAGTTTCCTTCCTGTCTGGAAGAACATAGCAATTTGGGCTCTTGCTATTCACATCAGAACACAAGGACCTCATCTGGGGAGTCACACAGGGATCATCACTTAGTCCCACCCTTTTCAACATATACTTGACTTCTCTGGTAAACTTCATCAGATCCCACGGAATCAACATCATCGCCTATGCCGAATTCTTTCCCTCTCGGATGACCTAATCACCACCAACACAAACTTCAAACAATGCATAACCAGCTAGGCCAACTGAATGAAAGAAAATTGCCGCAAACTCAACATCGACAAAACTGAAGTGCTGATCTTCGGGAATAAGAGCTCATTTTGGGACTCTAAGTTGTTCCCTACTGATCTCGGACTGACACCCACACCAACCAGCCAAGCTAGGAACCTAGGCCTGATCCTGGACACCAGCCTCACCATGAAGTCCAAGGTCAAAGCTGTCAACTCCTCATGCTTCCACATCCTCTGCATGTTACGTAAAATCTTCAAGAGGCTCCCACTGGACAACCAGACGTACCATCATGCAGGCCCTAATCACAAGCAGATTGGATGGCGGCAACACACCCTACACCAGCATCACAACCCATCTTTTTCACAGACTTCAAACCATCCAAAAACCTGCCTCTAGACTCTTCCAGAGCCTCCTGTGCCGAACTCACGCCACCCCACTCCTCAAAGAGCTCCACTGGCTCCCCATCCAGAAGCACTGCCAGTTCAGACTTCTCAAGTGCATTCAAGTCACTGTACAACATGGTACCTGCATACCTCAATCACGGGCTTCACTTCCACTACCCCATCAGACAAATTTGCTCAGCATCACTCTGACTCGAACACATACCCTGCAACCACTGAAGCAGAACAAGAGGTGAATCATTCTTCTACCAAGTCGCCAAATCCTGGAACGACCTCCCCCAACACATGAGGCTTGCTTCTAACTGCTTGGCTTCCACAAGAAGATGAATGCCTGGCTATTCAATTAGTCTTCTTGTGGGACCATTGAGAGTGCCTGTATTCAAGCTCAGCCTCACCACATGCCTTCTCAACACCTGAATACCTTCATGGATGACAAGCAGCGTACTACAAATCCACCTTACTTTTCACCAAGAAAGATGGTCTGTTGGGTGCGGCCTTAAAAAGACTTGCAATATTGAAAATGGCCACAGCACTTGCAGCAGTCTGAATCCTCACGAGATTGTGCCAGGTCAAGGCAGGGATCCCTTCAGCCCCAACCCTTGTAAGGCTAACAGGTAGCCATACAACAGTCTATGCCCTCTTGCAGGGGCACAGTGTGGTGTAGGTGCACACAATGTGGTGTTGTGCTGCTGGGTGAGAGGAGTGAGAGTAGGGTGTGCATGATGAGTGAGCAGATGACCTGCTGTCCGTGGTGTAAGTGTATTGGCAAGCTGAGGACTGGCAGGTTGTGGTGTGCTGGTGCTGTGTGCTGGTCGGTTCCTAACAGTAGCTCCACAATCGTGGTTTGTGCTTGAAGGAAAGCATGTTCTGCAGAAGGGCACTCTTGAGTTCCTTCTTGATCACCAGCACTTCTGTTGCTTACAGACTGAGGGCCACCCCTAAGGACTCTGCAACAAACCTAGGAAATTCATGGGGCAACTGGGAGTCAGCTCTACCTTCTGTGTGATCAGAATGCCCAAGTCCTGTAAAAGATCAATAGTTGTGTTCAAGTGATATTGTAGCTTATCTGGACATTGGGTCAACAAAAGAATATTATCCAAGTAGCTGATCATACTGATCCCCTTAGACCTCAAGTACTCTACTGCTGGCCGAAGGAGCTTAGTAAATATCAGCAGGAACCCAAAAAGCAGTGCGAAGAACTCAAAATCTGCTCCCTGCAGAAGAATTGGAGGGAGGGTTAAAGATGGTCTAAAATGGAGACAGTCACATAGGCCTCTTTGACCATTCAGTCCCTCAGGAGTAGCATGTCCCTCAGCAGAAACGAGCCATTCATTGAATTCCTTCAAGTTGATTACCGGACTTTGACCCTCAACATTCTTTTCCAATAGTAAGATGATGCACCAGGGCCTGCTCCCACCTGCATCACAATCACACATAATCCCATCATCTGTCCTGTCCTCCCCTCTAGGAGATTGTTGAAGGTTCACACTTTTGCTGCCAGCTTGTGCAAAGTTTGAGAGCTTTCATACTGACTCACACTTTACCTTCTAGTTATACTTTACAAAGAAAGCCACTCAGAAACACCGGCCCCTTCATCATTACTACTATACATTTTATGTCCCAGACACAAACCCACGTTCCTCACTCAGCTAGAACACTTGGAGAATAACCGGTGGTTGGGTGCCCACCAATCAGGTTTCCACTTGTAGTGGTACTGACACTGCTTTAGTCAATGGTACAAATCAATTTGTGAGGGACAGTGATAGAAGTATAACCTAGTATTTGTTTTGTTGGATGTCTTTAGAGTGCATGTTAACCAACAGGCTTCTTGGTGGTAGGAAAGGCTCCAGCTGCAATCCGACCTAAAGAAATGACTGAATTACAGAATTGTAATAATTTGGTACTCAGCAGTGTTCTAAAAGTGTCAGCAGGGACATAATAGAGATACCTCTCATGATTCAAACATACGGGCAACTGGCAGGTTGCTGTACCTGTCGATGTTCATCTTAATCACTGTATGATTTTGCTGGCTGAGACAGGCATGGCATGTTGTAACTATGCTGCTCTATTTCATTTAATTTTCTCGAGCACTGTCAAATATAAAAAAAAAATCTCCAAATGGTCAGGCAACAATTATGCTGCGATAAAGCAAAAAATGGTTCTAACTATTTTTCCTTGAACGGTAACAAAACTGAGCTGACGCTGGCAGATATAGAAGTATTCTGGAAAGACTGGGACCTGCATACAAATCTTTTATGATAGAGGACTGATTACAACACAACAAAAAGTAAATACTTTGAGTTACATGTTGAACATCAAGTAATCAATGGAGAAGCAGATCAATGAGATTTAAAACAAATGTAACCATTATTTGATGCTTCCACACTGACAGTACCGTTTGAAGTCAGAAGCAGATAGAGCTACCATATCATCAATCCTCTAGACTGAATAATTGTGATGCGGTGGTTGCAGAAATACCAGTGTTTTAAGTGCCCGTGTGATCTTGCATTTCATCAATTACTGTGGTTACTCAAAGCATAAAGTGTAAATTGGAAACAATAATTCACAAAGTCATTTGGACCCCAGATTACTTGTAAAATGAGTTTTACCTCATGTGTTAGGAAGGCGCTTAAGAACAAGTACAAACGAGCTGTTTGTGCCTAAGGACCAGATGTATCAAGGGGTTTTACCCATTCTGTGTAAATGGGAAAATGCTTAGGTACATACGGCCCTAAATTCCGTGAAATTGCAAGAGAAGAAAAATCCATTACAGTAACTAGAATTTAATTGTGGAATTAATTGCCTTCAGAAATCAGGGAAGAACGGAATATGACGAATTTCATTAAAAAAACTATAAAACCCTTTTGATTTTACTGCATTACTGAGGATTTTTTGAGTGTTTAGGTAAACAGGTGTCTCGGGATTTGATACCACTCTTGGTTTTTAGATAGTACGGAAAGGTTTGCTGCAATTGCTTTGTTTATCAGATTTCAGGAGATGCGTGCAAGATTGGTGGCAAGTTACTTTCTTCTTGAAGCAAGCCTGAGCAGAAAGCACTAATATAATATATCTGAATGAAAGAGATGGTTTCCTTGATGCCTAGAGAGAAATTACGATCCCTTGGAGTCAAAAGTAATTTACATTTTCTTAGTTCAACTGGATGAAGATGGAATGGTTTACAGAATGGTGAAGTCGTTCGGTCCAGCCATTTCAGTTGAGCATGTACTTGTGTCCAGAATCCTCATGATGAAACATGCCTTGCTGTAAACTGTTGAGAGGTAATAGAGATGTGAAACCCCCAAAGTGCAGATATATTCACCTGAGGATCGTGAATAAGGTCCAATATTGTTCTTGATCTAGGTACCAAAAAAACCTTTTGACAAAGAGTTGTTGACCAAGCTGATTATGTGACTTGCCTCATTTTAGATGTGTAATAGCTAGAGGTGGATTGGATGTGGATGAAATAATGTTTACTCCTGAGGAAGTAACATTTACGATTTAAAGAAGACCCAAGTCCAACACTTGCACAGTGCTTACTGGACATTCCTAGATCAACCAAAGCTCTGTACGGATCAATTTGCCAGCATCTATGCGAAAGTAAAGAACAAATTCAAACTTGGGTGGTTTACCAACTGCTATTCTCTTTCAGAAGACTTCTGTATCACAATCATCTCCAATGTTAGCTATGCAGATAAGATGAATCATGCAGGAAGCATATTTAGATACTTCTACATGTGGGACCTATTAATTGGTGTCCTACTACAATATCATTGCCAGAATTTCATCTGAAATACATAATGTGACCCAGGTATCATCCAACTGGAGTTAACACGTATGTTGTTATTGGTTGTTATACAGCACGAACCTAGCTGTGAAGCAATTAAGTGCTGCTCATGAAATAGGGGCATTGAGGATGATCATAGATTATCTACATCAAGTGGGGATGACACAAATATATTTTACACACATTTAGGCACAGAGAAATGAAGTGATTTGCCCAGAATCACATGATGTGAGGCCAATTGCTGAGGCCACGATTCAAACCCGGTTTCCCAAGTTCCAAAGGCGGCAGCTCGAGCGACTAAACCGCATCTCCTCCATAAGGAAATCTACACCATATGGGAGAATACTTTTGCAAACAAGATTTAGGGTGCAACATTTATGTCAGAGAATAGTTCAGTATACGATTATCTGACAGATGACCAGATTTATTTAGTGGCAATTGCCTTGAAGGGCTTCTTGCTGGGCAGCAATTTAGAAGGTATTTTAGCTCAGACTGAATCTTCAATTACTCGTAATACCTGGTCCATGCTTTTAGTATCCACGAGGGAGTGAATGAATGGTCACTTTGAGCTTGCCTTTCTTCTCTGACAGGACACACTTGATTCTTGCCAGGTCTAAGAGGTCTGCCTTTCGAAGATTTTCGGAGAGACTTACTGATGGTTTTGGTGAACGATGTAATCTTTTCTCCCTGCAGAGACCAGGATAGATTAAATTGTGGCTTATGTTTCATGTCTATCTGTTTTTCGCATTCTTAAGGAATCGTACCTGTCGTCCATTTGTCTGGATCATGGGTAGGTGAAGCTCCACCTCTTCGGCCATCAGTAGCTGTTGGCCAGTATGGACTGGTCAGACTAAGTTGTGCTTTGACCTCTCTAACAGAGGTGTAGTTCGTCCTTTCGTCTTACTGAGGGCCTCATTTCAAGTCCCCCAGTACAAAGGGTGCTTATTCTGAACCTCTGGAGTTAACAATACTGGGGGTTGTGTGAACCACAGACAGGGGTGCTGTATTAATGGGGGTTTGGGTTGAACCCTACAAATCTACTGAGTAATGAGGAATTAACGGGGGAATCAGTAATTACAATCCCAATTCCCCCAGCTAATTCCTCAGTGTAGAGCAGTTTCCCTCTAAGGATTCAATATCTTCGGGCAACATGAAAGGTCTGTGGGAACTTTTCAGACTCCTTATTTCCAGATGGATACGGTGACAGTATCATATCCCCCATTGGAAATGGTCACCCTCTCATAGCAAGGGCCCAAGCCGTATTGAGGCAAGTGCTTCCCTAAGGGCTCTTTCCCCCAGTGGCTTGTTCGCTTTCACTGTCCTCCGGGCAGATATTTGGAGTTTGGCTCCTTCCGTTATTCGTTGTAGAACTTCTGGCTTGAACAGATGTAAGTTTGTGACTTGGACTACTTCTCATTGACTGCGATGATGTTTATTGAATTAGTAAAAATTGAAGGTAAATAGGAGTCTGTGTCCGGCTGCGCGTCTTTTATGAGGTGAGCGTCATTACTATTTTACTACAAATATTATAGTAGGACTGAGATGCAGGAGGTATTCTTCACACTGTAGTGCGGTACTCACTTGCAGGGATGCCGCCTTCACCTCGTGGATGTGCATATGTTGCCACATCCGAAAGGACTCGGGTGTCCATACTCATCCTGTTAACCAACCGATAGGCATCATATGGGGCTTTCACAAGTACTAGTACACTCTGACTAAAATTATTAGTAACGTAGTAACTGCAAAATGATGTGTAGAAAATGCTCCAGCTTTTCAAAATCAGGCCCCACAGAACTATTAAAGTATAAATTAAAGCTAGCAATAAGCCACTGGAAGATGGAATGTTGCTATGTGTTTCTAAGATTAGCAAAGCAGATTATTGGTGTGACATTTGTCACCACTAACAGGCTTCATTTGGTACAATAACCGCTGAGGTCCCTGAAATCACGGTCACAAGGTTCGGTGGGTGCGATCAGGAATCTGTTAATCATGGCCTTGGCCGCCCAGTCCAGGCCATGCCACTGTGACTCAGTGCCCAGATGCGAGCTCTTCGAGCCGCGGCCTGCAATTGTTGCAAAATGTGGTTTGTTCTTGGGGGAGTTTCTCAAGGTCTGTGGAGCTACACAGCTGCAACTGCAAAGTGAATTACTCATGTCTCATTAACACATGACTCTGGCCAGTAAATGTTCTCGTAAACATTGTATAGTATATGGAAATACAAAGCAGCATTTCTCGGAGTTCTAAAAACCGGTCTACCTGCCGTTCCCTCAGTTCGATCTGACTGGGACAGATATTTACAGTGTTTCGGAAAAGGAAAATAGAGGTGATAGATGGAATTCTTCCAGTCATTGGTAAATACGCTCCCGTCCATCATTCTGATAGGAGCAGAACTAAGACTGATTTGCATGTTAATGGTCCTTGTTTAGTGTAGAGAATTGGGCAAAAAACGAAGGTTTGGAATGTGCTCGCCTGTGATCGCCAGTGGCTGACAACGATTAAAACATTCCACCCATTGCTGTATTGCTTGTTGTAGTTCGAGCTCTAAGTGTGACAGGTATGCCTAGACATGTGTCCTGTGATGCAGAAGTCTAGCTACATCTTGTAGAATGAAACTGGTCTGGGATTGCTTCGATCAAGAGGGCTGTGTGTCTTCGGGTGGACTGTTCTAAAAAGTAGCAAGACCAGGGCCAGTTTACATATATATGGCTGGTCTTTGTCCAAAGTGAGAACATGAATGAAATGTGATCAACTGTAATGCATTTCAAGCACACCTTCAATCGCTTCATTGTTTCTTAAAGCCTCTTGAACTGGCAAATTCAATAGATGGGCATAAATCGAGAAATACATTCACTTCGTTCATGAAACCTAATCATGGCCTTTGCAGTTTATGTGGTCCATCGCCAACCGTTCACCAACGTATTCAACTAAATCAAACGTTTCATGGATTGAATCACTATTCACTAGCATCACAATAGATCAGTGATTTGTACCAGTTTTTGCCAATTTCTTTTTATCCTCACTACACATATGAAGTTGTGGGCTGCAATCTGTGAGAATGAAAGGCTGATGTTTTGTGTTACCCTGCAAGGGGGTCTTTAGAATTCTTATTAAATAAAAGGCTAACCATATTTGTCTCATTGGTTTTAATTAAGTCGTTGTAGGTTTTTGAATCCCCGAATGCCAGTGATACACTGCTGCCCTGCATATTGAACAACTCTGTAACCCTTTGGTCCACTCTCCATTGCGAGGTGGCCCTTTTCTTGGCCCTTCTGTTGATTTAGGCAAACTGCATAAAAAATGAGCTCTAAAAGGGAGAAACGAATGGTGAATGGTTGGAGGGAAGAGGGTAGTAATGGCACCTGCCACAAGCACACTGACAAGGGGAGATAATTGCGGGGTATCTGGTTGGATCACGTTATTATATTTCCAGTTGTGGATGTTCATTTAAGAGGCTAGTCTACTCTGGGAATTGTAGTCTTGATTCACACCAGCTGAGTCAATTGGGGGGAAAGTAATGCCATGCACTAAACCATGGATGTCTGCATGAAATGGAGCAGAGATTGTAGGGTTTGTCATGCAAGCCACTGGCCCTCAGAGCACCCTACAGTATTTTTTGACACACTGACAAGCAGAGATGAGACAAATAATGATACATTCTAACTAGAAATATTTTGCTCCAAAACAAACCTTTTAATAGATATCTAAACGACATGGGTTGACCATCAGGTCATTCATTACAGGAGCTTTTACCACGATCATTGGCTGAGGAGTGGAAGAAAATGGTGCATCTTGCAGTAAATGGAGGAGCTGATTTCACAAAAGATCAAAGGAATGTGCTGTTAGAAGTGGCATAGATGGTGTCTGCCTATGAAGAGCAGCCTGCCACAGACAGAGGGAGACAGAATAGAAGGGAAGCGGAAGCGGAAAAGTAACAACTACACAGGGAGGTTCAAGGCATCAAAGGTATGAAAAATAAGGTCAACTGGAACAGCACCATCCTACGTCACATGGGAAGAAGTCTGGAATGAGGCAGATTTAGGATAATCCATCAGGGACAGAGGGGCTCATTTATAAGAGTCCTGGGCCACTGGTTCGTCACTTTTTCAGAAGCTGCGGTGGCGCAGGACTCTCAATCGTATCTATGAGGAAATGCTTAGCCAACCTGCGTGGCTTTGCATGGCCTCATAGATATGGAGTAAGGAAAGTCAGCACAAAGCCTTACTCTACGTCAAGTAGGCATTCCATGGGCCTTTTGGTTTGTGTTTCCAACAAACACAACTGAATTTACAAAATCATGTAAACCTGGGGCAGTGCCAAAACCTTACGCCTCTCCAGAGTAGGTGTAACGAGGAGAAATGCTTTAATTTCTCCTTTTTTCCAATCTTTCCATGTTTGCTGCATTTTGCAGCACAAATTGAATGAGGAAACACCTCCATGGATTGTTTTTGTGCAGGAAGGCTTCTCATTTCTGGACTGCAGGAGTGGAGGCACAGTGAGTGGTGGGTGGCTGAACTCGGACCCACACCCAGAACCCATGACAGGAACCTCTGGATAATCACTGACAGTAAACTGGACATGACTGCACAAGTCAATGCTGTCACTACATCCTGCTACCACACCCTGAAGATGCTGAGGAAGATCTTCAAATGGTTCCCAAGCAACACTGGAAAAACTGTCACTCATGCCCTAGTCACCAGCAAGTTGGTCTATAGCAACTCACTGTCTGCTGGGTTCACCAAGAAAATCACTAGAAGACTACAAACCATCCAGAACTCGGCAGCCAGAATCATCCTCAACCTCCCACACAGAACTCACATCACACCACACCTCAGAGAACTTCACTGACTCCCAGTACCCAAACATGCTCATTTCAAACTTCTCACAGATGCATTCAAGGCACAACACAATTCAGATCTCACCTACCCTAACAGTTGCTTCGCTTCCACCAATCATCCAGACATTATCCCTCCACAGGATTCCTACTCGCACACATCCCACACATACACAGAACCAGATCAGGAGGGCGGGTGTTCTCTTACATTGCTCCCAAAGCATAGAACTACCTCCAATTTCCCATCAGAGCCTCCTCCTCTCTTCTTGAATTCAGCAAGAAGCTGAAAACCTGGTTTATCAATTAACAAACCTACCATAGGTAGGGCTAGGCACACACACCTGCTCAGCACCAGGACAGCTTTGCAGATGATAGTGAGCTACACAACTACACATAACATAACACAGGAAACACTGTGCTGAGGAATCCCCCAAGGGCTAAATGCCACCCCTGAGCCTGGAGTCTAATTGATACCCTCTTATTTCCTGTGCGTTGATAGCTATCAACAGCTCATGCCTATAGGCTGTCTTTGAGAACAGATACTCGTTAAGTCTCACCATTGTCTCTTTAATGATGATGATCGACATATTAACCCCAAATGCTACTTTAGATATTCATTCCTCATCAAGCGTTTTCTTGTCAGTGCCCTCATGTTGACACCCACTATGACACCAGACCCACAGACCATTCATGAGCCTAGATTCTTATTGATCTTTCTCTTCCAACTCCTCCATATTGACAGCCAGCATCAATTCTGACCTGTTGTCATCAACATGGAAAAAAATGGAATCTTCCTTGATGTGAGCTACACATTGATTTCATTACATCAAAACAAAAAAGACTATTCTCCACGTACTTTCTTCACACTCCATACACTGCTACTTAGGAACACAGCCATTTAAATGCACAGCACATGTAATATCATCAATGAGTGCCAAAAGTTTTTCTTTCATCCTGCTTTGCAGGCCATTGTTTTGTGTGGGACAAAGTGCTCCTCACAGTTAAATCACTTACTACAATTATTGGCAACTGGTGCACAGAGCGAGCAATTTAGACTCCTTGTTTTCCCTTTTTGTGCTTCTTAGTTGTAAGCCATGTAGCATCTTGCTTCCTCATGCCAGGATAGTAATGTAAAGTACTTAATCTTTTGGTAAGTTATGCTGGTGTTGACATTGTTGATGATAATGAGACCCTTGAAGGCAGAGGTGCTCTTGTTGCATTTTTGTCAGTTGTTTTAGTTGGCAGGAGATTGCAGGAAGCTCATAAGAGGATCAGATGTGGAGACAACAAAGTTTCACATGAGAAGGGCATAGTAGCCAGCCAGGTGTGAAAGAAACAATGCCTGCTGAGCAGATAGATATTTGCTTTCCATAGCAGTGAAAGCCGGTGAACTGTTTGGATTTTCTGTATTGCATTGGTGGAACGGAGTTTAGTGCCAAGGCTGATTCCGAGTAATTTAGCATTAATGGTGAGCTAAGTTTTAAATCAGTGTAGCTGGACTGTTCCCATGAGGGAACAGGGTCAAGATTGATTTGCATATGGCTGGGTCCAAACTGGGGTGGCATGGTGAGCAAAAGAACGATGGATTACGCCCAGATCTGTGACTGGGGGTGAGTGTTTGCATTGTTCAGCACTCCGTCCATCATCCTTTTGTGTTGCTAAAGTTGCCCTAAGTGGGAAGGGTATGCCCAGACGTGGGTCCCTTGCTCACTGTGCCACTGGATTCAAGCTAGCCTGGCTGATGAAGGGTGAAACCCTGAAACTGGTCCCAGGCTGCTTGTTTCCGGTCTAGGGAGGACCTGGCTTGGCAGTTCGGCCTGGACTGTGAAAGAAACAATGCCTGCCGAGCAGATAGAACAGATAGATATTTACTTTCCATATCAGTGAAAGCTGGTGAGCTGTTTGGATTTTCTGTATTGCATTGGTGGAACGGAGTTTAGTGCCAAGGCTGATTCCAAGTAATTTAGCATTAATGTTGAGCTAAGTTTTAAATCAGTGTAGCTGGACTGTTCCCATGAGGGAACAGGGTCAAGACTAATTTGCATATGGCTGGGTCCAAACTGGGGTGGCATGGTGAGCAGAAGAACGATGGATTAAACCCAGATCTGTGACTGGGGGTGAATGTTTGCATTGTTCAGCACTCCGTCCATCATCCTTTTGTGTTGCTAAAGTTGCCCTAAGTGGGAAGGGTACGCCCAGACGTGGGTCCCTTGCTCACTGTGCCACTGGATTCATGCTAGCCTGGCTGATAAAGAGTGAAACCCTGAAACCGGTCCCAGCCTGCTTGTTTCCGGTCCAGAGAGGACCTGGCTTGGCAGTTTGGCCTGGACTGTTCCCATGAGGGAACAGGGTCAAAACTGATTTGCATATGGCTGGGTCCAAACTGGGATAGCATGGTGAGCATAAGAACGATGGATTAAACCCAGATCTGTGACTGGGGGTGAGTGTTTGCATTGCTAAGCACCCCGTCCATCATCCTTTTGTGTTGCTCATGTCAGATAACCATTATTGGATATGATCTGACTGGTTTGTGTTTCCAATAGGGAGAATGTTGGTTTTGTGTGGTTCAGATTTAAGGAAGCACTTAAGACTTAGGGGCATCTTTACAAGAAAGTGGCACCACTTTTCTTGCGCACCTCTGCCCCACCTAACAATGCCATGGTTAAGCATTATTTACAATACAGCACACCATGGCAGTCGTTAGGCCAACAGCGTCATAAATTTTGATGCTATTGTGACGCTTTTCTGCACTAGCATCAACATTTTTTACACTAGTGCAGCAAAGCACAGTGAAGCCCATTGGTTAAAATGGGTGCGTCATTTTAATGCCTGGTCTGAGCAGGCGTTAAAAGTTATGGAAAGAATAGGGCAGTGAAATGTTGTAAATTTCACTGCACCATTTTTTTGGGCTTCTCTGTGTAGGAACACCCCCCTTGCATACATTATGCCTGGTGCAGGCATAATGTGGCCCAAGAGTTTACCAAGTGGCGCAATGCAAGCATTGCACCACTTTGTAAATACAGTGCAGGAGACAGGACTCCTTAACATCTTAGCGTAAAATAAAATGATGCTAGGGTGGCACAAGAAAGTACTAGGGGCTTGTAAATATGGCCTTTATTTTCATATGAGAGTAAGTTATATCTTAAGTTTCTGAATGGTGATATGGTCAACAAAGGAGAATTCTGATAGCGGTACATGTCGCATAACTCATAGATCGGGACGCTGAGGGGCATATTTATACTCCGTTTGCGCCGAATTTGCGTCGTTTTTTTCGACGCAAATTCGACGCAAAACTAACTCCATATTTATACTTTGGCGTTAGACGCGTCTAGCGCCAAAGTTCATGGAGTTAGCGTCATTTTTTTGCGTGAACACCTTCCTTGCGTTAATGATATGCAAGGTAGGCGTTCCCGTCTTAAAAAATGACTCCGATGCATATGCGTCGTATTTATACTCCCGGGCAAAAATGACGCCCGGGAGTGGGCGGGTCTAAAAAACCCGCATTAGCACCGGATTTTAGCGCCTGGGTCAGGGCAGGCGTTAAGGGACCTGTGGGCTCAGAATGAGCCCAGAGGTGCCCTCCCCTGCCCCCAGGGACACCCCCTGCCACCCTTGCCCACCCCAGGAGGACACCCAAGGATGGAGGGACCCACCCCAGGGACATTAAGGTAAGTCCAGGTAAGTTTTTTTTTTAAAAACAATTTTGTGGCATAGGGGGGCCTGATTTGTGCCCCCCTACATGCCACTATGCCCAATGACCATGCCCAGGGGACTGAAGTCCCCTGGGCATGGCCATTGGGAAAGGGGGCATGACTCCTGTCTTTGCTAAGACAGGAGTTATTTCAATGGGGGATGGGCATCGTAAAAAAATGGCGCAAATCGGGTTGTGGCGATTTTTTTGCCTCAGCCTGACTTGCACCATTTGTGGACGCCCATACGCCATTTTCCCCCTACTCCGGCGCTGCCTGGTGTACGTCGTTTTTTTTAACGCACACCAGACAGCGCCGGCGGCTAACGCCGGCTAACGTCATTGAATAAATACGGCGCCCGCATGGCACTTCAGAATGGCGTTAGCCGGCGCTAATTTTTTTGGTGCAAAACTGCGTTAGCGCAGTTTTGCGTCAAAAAGTATAAATATGGCCCTGTGTTTATTGAGTAGGGCACCAAGAGGCTGCATATGAAGGTTGATGATGGAAAGAGAATGGATCACCTTAGTAGTCAGCAGGTTAATGGTAGGCACTAAGATCCTGAAGTGGACAAATTAATGTCAGTTGAAGTGGTAAGAGGGATTAACAAAAGTAATTTCACCAGAATCTAATGTGCATATCTAGGACATTTGTTAGGCCTTTATGGTCAACAGTGTTGCAGGACATCATCAGGTCAAGCAAGATCAACACTCCAAGAAGTGGTTGATCATTGTCTTTGATGAGGGGGAGTAATGGCTCTAGCTATGTCTTCCATAGTTGCTGTTGTAATACTGCAAGGTGGCCAGAAGTCCAAATGGTAGTCATGCAGAGCATCATCTTTTTGGTTTGATAATGCAGCTGTATGTAGATTTGTTAATTATCAGTAATTATTGGTCACTAATTTGCAAGGTCATCAAGAACAAGGTTTGCTTTCTTTATGGTAATAGGATATGCACATATTTCAATGGGGCAAAACAAAAGCATGAGTAATTGCCTATTTTGAGTAAGGAGCAAATACTTCAAAACACAGTCACATTATTATGGCTAAGTGAAGGCTTCCTATCTGGCAGTTATGAAAGCTGTCAGGATGTTGGCGAAGACTAGATTGAAAGTGGATTAAAAGTCATCCATTGCATGGTGGACAGGGGCGAGATGAAAGATTTTGGTTTGTTTGTGGATATAAATATGTCTAAACTTGTTTTTCTTCTTTGTGGTGAAATGGATGAATTAGAGAGTGAGCGATTTCAAATGATTTAATCAGTTTCAAAATTAACAGGAAAAATTGGATTTGAGGAGAAATGTAAATGAACTCCTAAACTGGTCTGAGATTGTAAATATAAAATTTTTAAATCAGTAGCATTTTCAACCAAAATTCAAGTTTTTCTAGAGTTGAGGTGTTAGCAGAGGATTTTCTAAAATGCTAAAGACCCTCAATTTAGCAGAGGTAAAATAGAGACTGAGCCAGTGAAGACCAAAATCTCAGATGAAGAACACTGTGAAGAAGACGAAGCAAATGCCACAGCTGTTAGTTTGTTTGCAGACATGAAAGTTGCAAATACAATGCAAACAGAGCAGAAGGGAAAGGGGATCCCTACAAACCGTTGCACCTCTTGCTGTGACAAATCTTTGATAATGCTTGGTTAATGCAGATCAAAGACTTTGGGCCATGATAATAATTTCGAGCAATATTAATCAATTTAAGTGGCTCAGAAATGTATTGCTATAATACTTTCTTTATTGTCATTTTTGTCAGTTCAATAAAAAGGGTCTGAAAACATGGAAGGGCCGACAAATTACGTATCAACACTGGAAAATTGGCAATTCACATACTCACAATTCTTTACCCAATCAATAACTTTGGTTATCATTTCTTCCAAAATAAGGTTTAGGTGATATTTGTAAGGGGTTTTATTGTATGGTGCTGCGGTCTTTCCTAGGTTTGTCTTATCTCATGATGCAACCTTTCTTTTGTGGATGCCATAGTCTTCCAGTTTTAATGTTCTGCCATTCTCCTTGTATTTGTGCCATGTCCCTGGTGAAGCATTTCTCAGTTATGCTTTTAACAAGGTCAATCAGTCTTTTCACTCAGCATACGAGAAACTAGGCATAAAAATCAAACAATGCAAATTAAAATGAGAGTATGATCTGTGTGGCCATACAAGGAAAACTCCAGTCTGAAATTAAGTTAAGGCTTTTATTACAGATTCAGACTCAATTTTTTGTAAATGATTCTCTAAACAAAACTATATGGATACAAATCACCATTGGGTGTCAAAGATGACGAAAAAGATTTAAGCAAACTAACATCAAAATGACGAAGCAATCAGCAATACAGAACAACAAAAGAATGGTCTGATGAGCAGAAAACAAGGACTGTGCACGAAGGCAGTTTAAGAATCATCTAAGTTTAACTAACTAGGTTAAGGGAAATCCCTACAGATTAGCAAGTCACAAGTTAGCATGTGCTGGGTTAAAACACACGAGGACAAAAACGTAATAAGAAAAAGGACAAAAGGAATTTGGAAAAACACATTTGGGGCAAAATGTGACTAACCAAGGTTGCCAAAAAGTAGGTAAAAGGGGAAGGCGTCAGCATTTCAGAAGCTTGGTCAAGAGTCTTCTCCTTAGGTCAGGGGAAAAATTCTAAATCTCAGCAAAGCATTGAAAAAAGAGGGTATGGCAAGAGAAGTACATACCTCTCAGGAGTCCATATGGGGATCGGGAATGGAGAAAATGCCAGGGCAAAAGTGGCAAGCAGAGTGCTGCTAATCCAACTGGGAAATGGTATCTTAAAATCAAAAGTGACTGATGATTCGTCCATCAGCTGCATGACATCAAACAAATACTTCACTGTCCAATCAAAGTTCATTGCATGACATTCACTTGAAACATCAGACAAGATTGCCATGTTCAACATGGGAAAGGCATCAATCTTACCTCATCTGTATGGGTTGAAACAATTGTATATTTTCCATTTCCACAGTTCCTCAATGTACTGGGTTCAAGGTTACTTTCTAAGGCTCACTATGCGTAAAAACAGTAGGAGAACTATTTCCAGGCTAGCATTTCATGGGAAGGAAGTCTGAAAAGAATGTCACGTTAGAAAGCATTACTAAACATGTTTCTACATGTTATATGAAACAGGGCCTTGCAGGCCTCACATAGACTAACTAAAGCGATTTAAAATGGCACATTCATTTATATAAAGCAAGGCTCATGTTACAGTCAGAATTATACATTCATGGTCAATGTTCACATTAAAATAGGTTTAAACGACATAACTCTATCAATACGTGTTATGACCTATAGTGCAGAACTGCATTTTCAACATTTGCATGTAACATTAAAAAACTTTCTTCTTAGAAATGAATTACAGTTTTAGTGAGAACTACACATTAACATTATAAAAAACACAGGATAACAAAACACATGATTATACTTTAAGTTTTAGGGCTATCCCACATTACTTAAAATCACTAAGGGACATAGGAAACATGACCATGATGGAACAGCAGTGAGGGAGAAGATGGCAGGGAGATTTGGTGATCAGAAAGAAAAAGGGACTGAGCAAGAAAAGCTTCATGCAGCATTATTGTTCTCTTACCATGTTTAGATCTCCTTGCAGTCACATTTTCAAAGGTAACCGGCCAGGCACAATAGATTTCACATAGCAGGTCTCGCATTTAAGCCTATTGTGAAATTAACTAGACTTCAATGAGTGAATTACAGTCCATACACAAGCACAGCTTCTTGTTCTGCTAACCCTTCTCAGTACAGACATGAATGCTGGGGAGCCAGATCACAACACCCCATAGTCATGGGAAAAGCGAATACAAACACAATTCCATAATCACAAAATAATGGTGGGACAGAGGATTGGAACACCTCATGTTCTGTGTGTTCTATGGTAGGCCCGTTGAAGAGACAGCCTTCAGATGATGTCCAATAGGCTCAGCTAGAAACCTCATGGCTGCTCCTCCAAACACCACTAACAACTGGCGCAGGGAACATTTGACTTTTTTTTTACACTGCCCCACTAGTACAGGGGCAACCCCTAAGTTGTACCCACTATTAGAGCCACAGCAGTCTTGTGTTTCACACAGGTTCACAATATGCCCTGGTGCTTTTAGTGGCCCAGTGTGAAACTGTTGTCACAGCGATGACAGCTTTCCTCCTACAAGGGAGCAAAGACAACTTACCTGAGACACAAGGGGAGGGAGTAAGTGCCACCCTGCTTGTCAGCTATATTACAACTACTAAAGACACAGTCCTGCTAGCACATCTAATATGCAACGTTCAGTCTATTTTCTGCCACTCTCAGTGGTTCTACATTCCATTATAGACTCTGTATTTGCTACCACCACAGTGACCCACCGGCTTGTGGAATTAGGTCAAGGTCTGCAATAGTGGTGCCAGCTGAGGCTCTATTCTCAAAAACCCAGAAGCAGGGGAACCATACGTTTGGTGAGGTGGGAGCATTCCAGCACGTCACCATAATCTTGCCCTCAGAACAAGCAATAAAGGCAATATATCCAGGGATTCCACGAGGTAATATTACTTGAAGTGCTCCTCTCTCCCTCCTATACAAATTTTATGAGCTCCCTGATAAGGTTAAGCCCATCCAGACTATCAATGTTAGGGCAAGGAAGGGTTACCTATTACACAGCATGCCACTAAAACATGAGTGGGGTTTCCAGTTATGAAAAAAAATCGCTCAGTTGGTAGGGTAAGGAGAGTGGCACATTTCTTCGGGATAAACCTCTTTATGTTACATGTTGTTAGTAGAGAGGCTGGATTAGCTGACAGGAACCTCTCTCACCTTTAGCAGTATATGGTGGTGGGACAGTGGCCAATTTGCGGCAGTGCCAGACATGCCAATATTGAATATATTTTAAATGTGTGTGACAGAGGGCCGTGTCTTGGAGCTGGCAGGGACTGGAATGTGGGGCTGGGCTCTGACCTTTCACTGCCTAAGGGGTAAATTGGTCTGGGATGGTATATGGAAAGGAGGCATATAGGTTTGAGCTTGGCCCTGCCTAAGGAGATATTCTTACTGCCCCAAAAACAAAACAAAAGCTTATTGCGCTGCATACAATTTCCTTTAGAGTAGGAGAGTTTGGGGGCCTACTTATACTTTTTGATGCAAAGCTGCACTAATGCAGTTTTGCATCAAAAGGTTTAGCACTGGCTTGCCCCATTCCTGAGCGCCAGCAGGGCGCCACAATTATGAAATGATGCAAGCTGGTGCAAAGGGTGGGCTAGCGTAAAAAATAATTATGTTAGCCGGGTGAGGATGTCAGTATGGGAGAAGGGGGTTTTGCACCCAAAAATGACATTAGGCTGGTTAGAGGCAAAAAAAAACCTCTAACCTGCCTAGCGTCATTTTCTGACGCAAAACTATCCATACCTCATGACTCCTGTCTTAGAAAAGACAGGAGTCATGGCCACCACCTCAATGGCCAGCCCAGGGGACCAGTGTCCCCTGGGCATGGCCATTGCACCCTGTGCCATGCATGGCGCCCCAAGTTGGCCCCCCGATGGCACTTTAATTTAGAATAACAAAAACTACCTATACTTACCCTACTTACCTGGGATGGGGTCCCCCATACTCCGGTGTCCCTCTGGTGTGGGTGGGGGTGTTCCTGGGGCTTGGGAAGGGCACCTGTGGGCTTATTCCATGGTGTTTAACCATGGAAATGGGTCCACAGGTCCCCGAACACCTGGTCTCACCCAGGCGTTAAATAATGGTGCAAAGCAGGCTTTGCACCATTATTTAGCCCCTCCTCCCTCCCGTGCGTCATTTTAGCACAGGGGGTGATAAATATGGGGCTTTGGGGTTAGCACCATTTTTTAGATGGGAACGCCTACCTTGCATCTCATTGACGCAAAGGTAGGTTCACGCATCTAAAAAATGGAGCAAGCTCCAATATTTTGACATTAGACGTGTCTAACGTCAAAATATAAATATGGAGTTAGTTTTGCGCCTTATTTGTGTCAAACAAAATGAGACAAATTTGGCGCAAATGGAGTATACATTTTCCCCTTGGTTTATGGTTGCAGCAGAAATCTGGATATTTATACTAAAACGAGGCTAAAAAGGGGGCGGGACTCTAAAAAACAGAACCTGGAGCAGCGCTTGATCAAATACACTGCTGGGGCCAAGCAGTGAGCACATCTATTATGAATTATATAAATACAGTGACTAGTTCCAGCATACGAAACAGTTAACACAACAGAGCACAATTCTTACCCTTTCAAAGCAATAACAAGAGCACATAAATTTTGGCCTAACTTGAAGTTTCTATTGAAATGTATAGGGATGAAGTAATAGACAGGGCTACCGCAGCGCAAACATGTTATTTCTGACAACAATTGAATGGAAAATGTCGGTAGAATCTAAAAACTATTATCACTTTCGAGCTATAATGAAGTTATCAGCTGAACAGGTGTAAGTGTAGAAAGTATTATACAAACAAACAAGTCGTGCTTCGTAGCGAAACTCTGTTACCCTTTTGGGAAGTTGTGCTCAAAATAAGTTGATGGCAGTGGAGCCAAAAAAGCGTGTCTTTACAAATTGAAAAACAAAAGCAATGAAATAACACTGGTCTGTTGAGCACTTCGCAAACCAAGCCTCTGCGGGGGAGGTTTTACTGTATAAGGCAACAGTCTTTGCCTGTAGCTCATCTTTTTTTTTCTCTTCTTTTTCACCAACAGGAACTTGGACCGGAAACTGGAATTTTTCTTGCCAGATCTTGTTGAGCTGCTTGCTTCGTCGATTTTAATGAGTGGAATTTAAAAAATGCGAAGGCAGGGAGTCATGGGAGAAAGAGAGAAGAGAGCCCAGGCCAAAAGTGGTATTAGAAAACACATTTAATGAAGGCGGGCTGTGTTTGCAGAATGCTTCAGGACACAGGGCGAGTCCAGGAGGAATGAATACATTTGTATTTGCTCCGAAAGGCTGGAAATGACAACAACATTAACAGGTCAAAAAACAATGTCTCGCACGCTTCTTTCGAAAAAATGTTCATTACCTTGTATTTTTTAACTATGATAGAAAACAACAAACGCTGTCATTTGACAGTCCAACAGAGTACCCCGCATTTGTGTTATTTGTCTTATAGGCAGCATTTACTTCTCCTTTAATAAATAAGAAAACCCCATCTTTAGCATGGGGCTCCTAAAATGTATATGCTGAAAAAAATCTTTCATCGCGTAGAGCCTTTAACATTTTGGGGGTCATTCATGACCGCCAGGGCCGGGGACGGAGGAAGCACCGCCAACAGGCTGGCGGTGCTTCTGGGGCAATTCTGACCGCGGCGGTAAAGCCGCGGTCAGAAAAGGGGAACCAGCGGTTTCCCGCCAGTTTTCCCCTGCCCCAGGGAATCCTCCACGGCGGCGCTGCAAGCAGCGCCGCCATGGGGATTCCGACCCCCTTCCCGCCAGCCTGTTCCTGGCGGTGTAAGGCTGGCGGGAACGGGTGTTGTGGGGCCCCTGGGGGCCCCTGCAGTGCCCATGCCACTGGCATGGGCACTGCAGGGGCCCCCTAACAGGGCCCCATTCAGATTTTCAGTTTCTGCGAAGCAGACACTGAAAATCGCGACGGGTGCCACTGCACCCGTCGCACACCAGCAACTCCGCCGGCTCCATTCGGAGCCGGCTTCATCGTTGCTGGGGCTTTCCCGCTGGGCGGGCGTGCGGCCTTTTGGCGGTTGCCCGCCCGCCCAGCGGGAAAGTCAGAATGACCACTGCGGTGCGGTCTTCTGGCGGTCTCTGCCCGGCGGGCGGCGCCCGCCGCCCAGCGGGATCGGAATGACCCCCTTTGTCTTTGGCACAAAAAACAACTCGGATACATGGTATGGAATCCTTGTTGCAGTTTGCATTTTGTGGCCGACTTTGGACTGTTCGGCTGGAAACTCACCTACAGAGTCCTCAACCCACTGAGTTGTCAATCCCGGTAGCTGGAACCACCAAGTCAGAGGAGAAAAGGGCCTGACATTTTATCAAAGTCAGCCTTTATTATTGCACATCTGCCCCCCTGAATGAGGCAAATGTAAACAGAAAAGTAAATTCTTGGAGTTTTCCGAGATAATCCAAATGTTGCCCCATAGCTCACCACTGGCAAACGGCCTGGATTTTAAGAAAAATCTAGCACCGTGCTTAAAAAGTCTATAGATAAGTATGGGGTTTTATTTTGACCCAAGCTTGCGCACCTTCTTTTTTTGTTTTGTCTGTATCATAACTTCAGTTGTCCGATTTTAGCCACCTCTGCTTAAATTCCTGTAACACTGACTGTCCATTCACTTTATTTTGAGTTAATTACTGTGTTAGTCTGTCTTTAGGCTTTGAACCCTGTCATCTCCAAGACCTAACGTTTATTACTTGACGTTGCAACCTTCGGAATGTCAAGTGCCTAAACAGAGTGATTTTGTTATCCACTTGTAATGCCCCTGAGACACCAGTGGTATGACATTGTGCCCAACACAGATACTTTCCAGTAACCACTGATTATCCAAGGAACTCAAAACAAAGATGTTACATTCCTTAAGCCTCAACATCCACAGTTGAACTGACACCAGTTAGAACCTTACCACAATAGGGGCCAAATTCTCAAATTTAAGTTTACCTTTTGCTGCATATGCACATGTGATAGTATGCCTACTACCTTTGTTAAGCCTGCACTGCAGAAAACAGTGAATGGAGGGCAACATACAACGTACAAGACGTTACACTTAATTACAATCACTCAGATCACGCCCCAGTCACAACTGTAAATATATAAATACACACCACTTCCAAGGCTCTGTCTCCTTCCCCTTGTGTTATGTGTAGCTTGCAGCCAGAGCTTTGCCAGATCCTACCAGTTCTAGAAAGATTCCACTCAAAAGAAAGAGGAACTTCACAAAGAAGGAGACAGACATAACTCCAGGCGAGAACAGCCTCCAGAGGAAAAGGGAAGTTAAGAAAAACAAAAGATGATGTCCTCAGGGCCCTTCACGGTGACTGCATCAGTTCAACTCGCTGCAGATTTCTGCAGTGTTCTAGTATTATCATGTGTCCTTTGTGTCTACAAGTTTACACTATGTGTGCTTGGGACTTGTTCTTCTAAGGCATAAACATAACCATACATGGAGTGAAATGGTAAGTGTAAGTGCTTACCTAAAACCTCCCACTTTTCGCCAGTATCTATCAGCTGGGACCCTGGGTGTGCAGTGTAATCCTAAGGTAAATAAATAAATGCAGGATATAGGTGAAGTAAATACTCAGCAAATCAACTACTAGGACATCAGTATAGTACCCATAGGTACCTAACAATGAAACACAGAGGTCTAAGACTGATCAGATATGCAATGTAAATAAGCCATTCCTTAAAAGTCGCACAAAATCAAATATCCATAAGAATAGTGATTGAGTCAGATCTTAATTTGAGCTGGTGGTTTACGGTACTCTGCACCAGCACTTAATTGTCAACACCAGTACTTATGAAAGTCTGCCACACGGTGGTGCTGTTTGTCAAACACAACGACAGATGTTTAATAATTCAATATGCCTTCAAATGACTAATACCTGCCTCCCAAGCAATTCTTATAGCTTGGGGAGCCTGCCATAGTCGGAATTATCACACTTATACAGGTGTCATGGTTAGTAGCTGTGTTGATACTGTCATTGGCAGCGCTAAAAGGGTCAGAGGATGGTGCAAGCTGCAGTGGCCTTCTGACAAGGGACCAGGCATTTATATTTTCACAAATTAAGCACTGGATTGAGCAATGTCCCCAAGGATCACCAACAAGTATCATTAAATAGTCTTTAACACTCAATCAATGAACTGAGTACAGTGAGCACAACCTAACTGTTTTTTCTTCTTTTGCTGCATAGATAACCACAATCCAAAAGGTTCCTGGAGTCATAGCACTGGGCGTTGACTATATGTTCAACAATAGCTTGTAAACATGCACCTTACCACTCAAACCCTTTTGTTCCCTCTTTGTCTCCACAGATTCCAAGGAAGAGGAGTAGACAAGATTGAAAAAATGCCAAAAAGCCAGCAGCATAGAGAGCAGCAAATGAAGAAATGCAGGAATTCTCTAAAGCGGTCACAGAGGGAAGCAGAATTGTGACCGCTGTGGAAACTGTAGGTATGCAAAGGTTCAAATAATTACAGGGAAAGTGGGACTATTTCAGCTTTTATGCTGCAGCACTCAAAAAAACCTGGCTGTGACTAGCGTGGACTACTGGGAGGCTGAGTCAGCACAGGGGAACGTGGAAACACTAGACTGTGCCCCCACCTCTGTCTACTCCTCTACTTCCTAGTTTTCAGCTGCACCACGTGCCCCAAAAAGGGACACAGGGTCACAGCCATGACAGTTGCCTCCCTCCCAAACCGAGGTTAGCCTCCCCATCATGAAACCCAACCACTTGCTTAGCCTGCCTATTCCAGAAACACCCATCATCAAGTGAGATAAAATGTGCATAGTAGTAGATTGAGCAGTTTGTCATAAACACCACAGCTATCATCATGTACACTTACATCACACGTCACAGGAGACATAGGGCACACTCATAAACATGTAAACACTAGATACTCAGACCAGATGAATGACATAGCCTAAGTGTCTATAAATAAAAAAGAAAATGTCACAACATATATTGTGCTTGCATGCTGTTATCCATCTGTACACTACATTGTTACTCAGAAAGGATTCCATTCCTTGCATATACCATATATAAAAATGGCTTTGTTCTGTTATAGATGCTTCAATTGTGCCATTATTTTTCCTTGCATTGCTCCCTCATCGTTATGATTTTTTGCCTCAGAGTTTTTTTTAACCTATTTATATCCATTCTGATGCTATTTTGGCTTTCCTAGTGCTGGTAGATACTTTGTGTGTGTTAGAAATGGGGTCTCTGGTTGACAGTCAGTTTGCACTCTGTCCAAGCAGGGACCCTCACTCTAGTCAGGGTAAAGGAGAAGCACACCTGGTTAACCCCCACTAACCCCCTTGGTAGCTTGGCATGAGCAGAAAGGCTTAACCCCAGAACCAATGTGTAAAGTATTTGTACCAACACACACAGTAATACAGTGTAAACAATACAAAATGGACACCACACCAGTTTAGAAAAAAAGCTAATATTTATCTAAATCAAACAAGACCCAAACGACTAAAATCCAACATGCACAAGTCAAGATATGAATCCTTAGAAATCAGTGAGCACACTGTTGTTACACAAAGTATCTGGTTTGCGTAAAAAATAAAGCAGTACGGGCGAGCATGCATTGGAAAAGTCAGCGATGCGTCGATTGCTTACACGCCAGTGAGGCCATGCATCGTTTCTTTCTCCAGTCGGGTCGGCGTTGCGTAATTTTTCTCCCATGCAAGACAGCAATGCATCAATTTCCGGACGGGCACCTCGGGTTTGGGCAGGCTTTGCAGCGATTTTTCACACCCAGCGATGTTGCGTTGAAATCCAGTCACACAGTGTCAGGAAACCGCTCTGCATCATTATCAGCAGCCGCTAGCAGGTGTTGCGTGTCATTTCTCCAGCTGCGATGTGTCGACCTTCCAGCCGCGATGCAAGCGGAGAATCGATTTCAGCTGCGAGACCGGCGGCGCGTCGTTTATGAGCCTCGTTGCGGATGGTGTGTCGAAAATGTCCCTGCACTGGGGTCTTTGCGAGGATTTCATTCCTTTTCCACCAGCTTCACCTTTCAAGGGCCCAGAGATAAGTTAGGGCACCACTTCGCAGGGTAGGAGTCTCCGCAGAGAGTCCAGGTGCTGGCAGAGAGAAGTCTTTGATGTTCCGAGACTTCAACAACAGGAGGCAAGCTCAATTCAAGCCCTTGGAGATTCTTCACCAGTGGGAAGTCACACAAAAGTCAGCCTTTCTCCTCTCACAGGCAGAGGCAGCTACGTCAGGCCAACCCAGCAAAGCACAGTCACAGGCAAAGGGGAAGTACTCCTCCTTCAGCTATCCAGCTCTCCAGCTCTTCTTTTTGGCAGAGGTTCCTCTTGGTTCCAGAAGTAATCAGATTTTCAGGGGTTTTGGGTCCAATACTTATACCCCTTTCTGCCTTTGAAGTTTGCAAACTTCAAAGGAAAGTCTCTGTTGTTCACAAGATCCTGCCTTGCCCAGGCCAGGATCCAGACTCACACCAGGGGGTTAGGGACTGCATTGTGAGAGGGCAGGCACAGCCCACTCAGGTGTAAGTAGTCTCTCCTCCCTGCACTCTAGCACACATGGCTCATCAGGATAAGCAGACTACACCCCAACTCCCTTTGTCTCACTGTCTAGAGGGGATTCACAAACAGCCCAACTGTCAAATTGTCCCATACAGGCAATCCACAAACAGGCAGAGTCACAGAATGGTTAAAGCAAGAAAATGTCTACTTTCTAAAAGTGGCATTTTCATACTAACAATCTAAAAACCAACTTCACTAAAAGATGCATTTTTAAATTGTGAGTTCAGAGACCCTAAACCCCATATTTCTATCCACTCATAAAGGGAATCTACACATAAAAAAGTTATTTAAAGGCAACCCCCATGGTAACCTATGAGAGAGATAGGCCTTGCAACATTGAAGACTGAATTTAGCAGTATTTCACTGTTAGGACATGTAAAACACATCAGTACATGTCCCAGCTTTAACATAAAGTACACCCTGCCCATGGGGCTACCTAAGGCCCACCTTAGGAATGCCTTACATGTAGAAAAAGGGAAGGTTTAGGTCGGGCAAGTGAGTACACTTGCCAGGTCGAATTGGCAGTGCAAGACTGCACACACAGACAACGGAATGGCAGGCCTGAGCCATGTTTACAGGGCTACTAATGTGGGTGGCACAACCAGTGCTGCAAGTCCACTAGTACCATTTGTTTTACAGGCCCTGGGCACCTCTAGTGTACTTTACTAGGGACTTACTAGTAAATCAAATGTGCCAATCATGGAAAATCCAAGCACCAATACAATGTATACAGAAAACATATGCACTTTAGCACTGGTAAAGTGCCCAGAGTCCTAAAGCCAACAAAAACTGGTTAGAAAAAATAGGAGGAAGGAGGCAAACCTTTTAGGGATGACCCTGCAAAAAGGGCCAGATCCAACAGCATGGCTCTTTCTCAACCCTGAATTACCCTTTCTCAACCCTGGTCATCACAGTCAGACTCAACCTCATCTTGGATGCTGATGACACACAGCTCATTATCTCACTGTCCGAAGATCTCTACACCACAAAAGCTAACTTCCACAGATGCATGATGAACGTAGCAAACTGGATGAAGGACAACGGTCTCAAACTTAACACCGAAAAAAACAAAAGTCCTAATTTTTGGGAACAACACCTCGCCATGGACTGACACATGGTGGCCTGCACAGATCAGGGACAACCACCTCCCCCAAAGACCACGCCCGCAACCTCGGCATCATCCTGA
Organism: Pleurodeles waltl; assembly: GCF_031143425.1. NCBI lineage: Eukaryota > Metazoa > Chordata > Amphibia > Caudata > Salamandridae > Pleurodeles > Pleurodeles waltl. Next base: position 816,743,575 of record NC_090448.1, read on the forward strand.
ATAGCAAGCTATCCATGAAGAAACAAGTCTACACAGTTTCAGCCACCTGCTACCAAATCCTTCGCCTGCTCTGCAAGATCTTCAGGTGGCTGCCAGCAGACACCAGATGGACCATCATGCATGCCCTCATCACCAGCAGAATGGACTAGGGAAACACACTGTACACTGGCTCCCGATTCAGAAGAGATGCCAGTTCAAGATGCTGACCCACACCTACAAAGCTCTGCATAACAAAGGACCAGTATACATCAACAAATGCCTAACCTTCCATCAACCGACCAGACACCTCTGATCAGCTTCCCTCTCCCTCGCAGACACCCCATGGATCTGTTGAGCCAACAGCAGAAGACGCACCTTCTTGCACCTGGCAGCCAAGGCTTGGAACAGCCTCTCCTGCACCTTAGGACCGCACCATCACTCCAGTGATTCAGAAGAGAATTAGAGACCTGGATGTTCAAATGATCATTCTTCCACGCAGCAGCATACGGCTCCAGTGCCTCAAGACCCTCACAGGTAATTTGCTGCATGCTATAAATGTTTGATTGATTGATTGATTCAGGGTGGTATTGGTGCCTTGCTTACAAACTCTAATATCCTCAACTATTTACAATCAAGAACTATCAAGATTGCCAAGGACTTTATACATGTAAAAGTATTGGTGTTTTGGATTCTACTCATAACAACACTGACCTTTACCTAATACTCACTCCCCACATTTGGTTTCCATCAATTTTAAGAGACTTAAGGTTCCTTGGGTTGAAACAACACTTCATAATTTCTTGGTTCGAAAATAAACCTTTTTGACCTGCTATGATAATTGCTAATCTCATTTGCCTAACTGACATGATTTTGGATGCTAAATGATTACATCTGTTTTACAGCCTTGACGAAGTCCTGCAAACAAAACAAATGTTGGCTGTTTTTTCAAGGGATCTATAATGTGGAGTATAACATTGCAGTATTCATTGAATAATTAAGGCGCTATACTTCTTATTAAAACTTATCTTGGACTACATACACTGACTATGTATGAGTACTCCCATCTCACTGTTCACATGTAAGGAATGCCTGTTCACATAGCCACTCCAAGTACATTTAGGATAACAAGATATATTGATGGTATAGCACAACTTATTTTACTAGTGCACAGTGTTCATATACATATCTTACAAGTTTCTGTTTACTCTAACATCCAATTTTTGGGTGTGCAACCATATCCCATTTGCTACCTTTACAATAGCTGCAAAATTGCCAGGGTGACGTTTCGTCCTTGTGGCTTTTTCCTCCAATCTGGGACTCTTAAGGAGACACTTAACTCTGTTTACATGCATGCATAGTGCAGGGTGGCATTGATTCTACTGGAGGGACTAGCCAATTTTTTGGCAGTCAGTGAAAAAACATTAAGAGGCCTTCACAGCATCCTGTCCAATGGCCAGAAGAAAGATGAGTGTAGGAGGAGAAATGAGAAGAGGCGGAAAGGAGGAGAGGAAGAGAGGGGAATCCAGCAGGAGAGAGTGCTACAGGACAGAATGCAGAAACGACCCAATTCGTACCTGTTTGATATTTCTTTCTTTCGAAGGGAGGCAGTGACTCTCCAAGAAATAGCAGGCCAACCTGCTTATAAACTAAAGGACAGCACACATCTGGAGAGAAATTGTTGCTTATCATGAGTGTATCATAGATAATAACTAAATATACCACATGACTATTAGTATCTCAGAGTGTGTTATATGTGACACACCTCTGACGACGTACTGTCCTAACTAAAGGCAATAGGAATAGACTGAATGCAGTCAATTGCTAATCTACATCCAACATCTAAAACATGAAGACAATGAGATTTAGGCCCTCCTTATGAACATGGTGGTCCGTCCCGCGCCGCCGCCGGTGGCGGTAGAAACCGCCAACAGAGGAGCGGCCGGACCGACAAATAATGAACCAAACAAAAGACAGGCAGAGTCCGCCCACAGGCCGCCGGAAAGGCCCAACCCACCCATCAAATAATGAACCACCAGTCCGCCAGTCCGCCGCAAGTTCCGGAGCAGGAACCAGCGCCACGCAAAGCCAGGCAGAAATAAACCAAATATAAGGAAACACTCACCGGAGGCCCACAGAACGTGCCGAAGCAGACATAGATAGAGAGCTGCAGATCATGCCAGCCCTGCTCCTTGCCATATATACCTCCACGACCGAGACCGCCGATGAAGACAACGACGGTAAGTACCACAACCTACTGAACAAGGGAAGAAAGGGCACACTCACATACCCACCCACCCTGCTATGCCCCCCAACCCTTCACAGTAGCACACGTCATACACCCCACAGGAAGAGGTATTTACCCGACACAAGGCTATTCCAACTTGACTATACTACATACAAATGCCCCACACCCATTAACAATGAAACAAAAGACCAGGGTTCAACAGCGTGCTGCCGAAACACAGGCGACACAGAAACTTGAATGTGAAGCTCACAGAGCCAAACAGTCCAAACAGGGCCAATGGCCAGTCCGTATGGCTAGAATTGCCATGGGCCACAAGGGACCCAACCTGACTCCCACAAGTGCATGGTAATCTGCCTAATGAGGCAACATATGGGCATCCAGACACCTCACGGAACGGGGGCAGGAGATGGTGGGGGTGGGGATTTGCGATGGGGGTGGGCCTTGGACTTTCATTTGGAAGGTGGAGGGGGGTGGGTTCGTCCTTTGAAGGGGGTGGGGGCTGTTTAGATCGGGTGGAGCTAGATGGGCTGTGATGTGGAACGAGTGGAAAGAGCAAGGAGGTGAGCACATTTGGAGACAAGATGGGGTGGGCCAGTGGGTTGGAAGAGGTCAGCACAGGAGAGGAAAAGTTTCTTCGGAGCAACTGGGGTGGTCCTGGATGAGGGCGTGGGAGTGGAGGCAAAGGGTGTGGATGTATGTGGTGTAGGGGTGCGTGTAGTGGGTGCAGGTGACTGGACAGTATACTGTGGTGATGTGGATGTCTGATGGGTTGGTGTCTTGGTGCGTTTGTGTGTTTTGGGAGGGGGGGTGGACACAGTGGGAGAAGACAGACAGCTAGTGCGGATGTATGTTGTGTGGGTGTCTGCAAGTCTGGTGAGTGTGCTGCATGTGTCAACTACAGTAGTTGTGGTGAGTGCAGGTGTGGTGTATGGGGTGCATGTATGGATGTCTGCTATTGTGGTGAGTGCAGGAAGAGGAGCAGCAACAGTGACTGAAGGTGCAGTGCTTGAGGGTGTGGATGTAGGGGGACAGACAGGGAGGCGGAAGAGGTGGGCACACTGAGGGAACAGGATGTTGTTGTATGTGTCTGTTGGCTGTGAATGCTTGTGGTGGGAGGTGTGGTGCTTGTGTTTAGAAGTGTGTTTCTTGTGTGTTGATGTGCTTCACTGCATGTCTGAATGTGTGCCTTGGACGGGTGAAGGGAGTGGGGTGCTGGAAGGGGTAGAGGAGGTTGGAGGGGGGACTGTATGGCCAGGGAAACTGGCTGCCGTCCGACAGGAGGCCAGAGCCTGAAAAGATCTCTGTAGGGCAGACACAGCACCATTGACAAAGGTTGTCCGCCCTACAGAGATGGTTCTCAGGAGGTCAATAGCATCCTCTGTGAGGGCAGCAGGGCTGACTGGGGCAGGGGAGGAGGTGCCTGGGGCGAAGGAGACACCCACCTTTCTGGGTGGGCGGGCACGGGCAACTCGGTGGGGAGCAGAAGGGAGGGCGGTGATGGAATGGGGGGTGGCGGAAGATGTCATGGTAGTGGTGTGGCCACTAGGGTCTGCCACAACAAGGGAGCCTCCATCGGAGGTGGTCTCGGAGTCACTACCTCCTGTGGTAGTTGCCTCACCCGTAGAACTACCCTCACCCTCCCACCCACTGGTCCCCTGGGCGTTGGTTGTCTCTGCCTCTGAGGATCCGTGGGCCACTGCTTCCCTACTTGCCAGTGCCTCAGCTCCCTTGCCAGATGTTGATGCTGTACCAAACCAACACAAGACAACAGGGATGGGGAGACAAAACAGGAGAGACACTTGTAAATAGCTGAATGGAGGTACATAATGGCCAGACATACACCCACCCAGAACACACACCAACAGGCAGCACCATTCACTATGCCCATGGCCATGCCCCTGACTACTGGCCAGAGTACTGCTCTACACCCATCCCCTGGAATACCTAAGGAGGCGACATATGGGAGACCTGACAAAGACACCCCTACACCCTTTGGGGACCATAAAGTAGATGGACGCCAGTCAAAGTCCCTGCCTCTAAGCAGCATGAACCCTAATGCACACCCAGACATCCTTCCAGACCGAAGTATGTGAAATGAGTACTCACCCCCTTGTGACTGCTGTGCAGCCTTCAAGCGCCCATCCAGGTCTGGGTACGCCACCGCCAGAATCCGTTGCATGAGGCGGGTCATTGCCCGACGGGCACCCCTTACACGTTGGGGGGGCTTCCCCAGCTGGGCTCCACTGATCTTACGTACCCAGCGCCGCAGGTCCTCCCACCTCTTTCTACAGTGGGTGCTCCGTCGGTTGTAGACCCCCAATGTCCGGACCTCCTTGTCGATGGCATGCCTATGTGCCCCACTTCTGGTGGGCGCTGACCTAAAAGGGCGACACAGAAATGGAACACAGAGGTCAGGCACTTGCACGATAGGAACAGCTGGCTAATCGTCCACTATGGGACGGACAGTACTGTCAGACATATAGACATACAGGACATACGCACGCAGCATGCCATGCACCATGGCCCATGCAGGATCAGAGGGGCACCCATATGTACAATCAACACCATCCATTACACACACACAGTGCCCCCCAAAACCCAGACTCACCTGTACCTCTGGCCGTCCGTACAGTTTTGCGTACAGGGGCAACACAAGGCACATCCATAGCTAGAGGCAGGCCACAGCAGTACACACAGTGGAGTACCTGTGCACACGAGATCAGGGAGGCAAGTGATTAAATGATGACGAACGTGCATACGTTCCTCGGCGGTGTGCACCGTCGCTGCCAGCGGCGATCATGATACGCCAGGATTCCCCATTGGCATCCATGTTAACCAATGAGGGTGCAATCAGCGGTAAACACCGCCTTACGCTGTGACATCAACCGCTAGCGGTATGAGGTCACTTCCACAACGAAAGGGCAGAATTACAGTGGGCAGACATTTTGCCATGACTTACGCATCTAAAATAAATTACTACTCATAATGCAGGCCCTACTAGCCACATGAAGCACCTAGGCCTATGTCAATTCAGTATTGTAGCACACATGAAATACTATGTTCCCTCCTTGTTATGTACATGCATATCTGTCAGGTAGCAGTTATTGTAGGGACACTACAATGAACAATGCAGTGCACAAATGATGACAAGTGTGCCTATGTATGTGTCTTCATCACATCTTTTTGAAACCCCTCGTAGGTACCGACCCTTGTGGAGAAGAAGGGCACCATCGGTGTACAGACCACTTGTGGATATGAGGACCATGGTGGAGTGTCAGATCATAATCACTTACAGACTCACACGTGCAACAATTCAGGAACTTTGTGCATTGCTGGATCCTGCACTAACTCCGGGAAATTATAATCAGCATGCCATCCCAACTGAAGTGCAGGTGCTCTCCGCACTCCATTTCCTAGCCACGGGCTCATTTCAATGGACAGTGGGCATGGGTGCTGGATTTTCACAGCCAGTGTTCAGCATGGTACTGACAAGATTTCTGAATGCATTTGTACGACATCTGCAGTCCTATGTGAGGTTTTCCCAAAGTACTGACCTCCCTGCCATCAAGTCTGAATTCTATGCCTTTGCCAACATACCACATGTTATATGTGCCATCGATGGCACCCACATACCGATCATACCCCCAAGAGTGAGTGAACAGGTGTACAGAAATATAAAGAACTTTCACTCCATGAACATCCAATTGGTATGTACTGCAGACCAGTACATCTCACATGTGAATGCCATGTTCCCAGGTTCAGTCCATGATTCCTTTGTGTTGAGGAACAGTAGTGTGCCACAGAAGATGGAACAACTCCAAGAGGACAGAGGGTGGATCATAGGTAAGTGTGCCTGTCACTAACTGACACATTGCAGAGAACCAGCCTGTCTGACTAAGGGGCATAACAATGACGGCTCTGTATTGCACCATTTTCTAGGTGATTCTGGCTATCCAAACTTGCGTTGGCTCCTGACACCAGTGAGGAATCCCAGGACGGATGCAGAGAAGAATTACAATGAGGCCCATGGACGTACTAGGAGGGTGATAGAGCAAACTATAGGTCTCCTGAAGGCTAGATTTTGTTGTCTACATATCTGTGTGGGTTCCCTGGCCTATGGGCCTGATAAGGTGTGTAGAATAGTGGTGGCCTGCTGCATGCTGCACAACGTGGCAGTGAGACATTCTATCCCCCTCTTGGAGGTGGAGGGTGCTGTAGGTCCTGATCAGCTACCTCAGAGAGGTGAGGAGAGTGATGGTGATGATGAGGAAGGGGAAGATGTCAATTCCAGGAGCCAACTGATACAACTCTACTTCCAGTAAATGTGTGGGACTTGGGCCTGACATTGGGGTTTGTGATAAATACTGTCAGTGTGCTCAGTCATAAAGGGGGGGTTGGTAATAATAGGCGAAACATGGCCCACTTCTGCATGGTACAGACTGAAATTATATGCATTTCCTCATTGCCACCATTTAGACACACAGGATTCCCTTCATGCACAGATTTGACAATAAAGTTGTTCTCTGCATCCATACTTCACTTTGTTCACAATTTAACACAGGGGACAGTGTTACAGGTGTGATATGTGTTTTATTGGTTGAAGTGAGTGAATAGTGCTATTTACATTGATGGCAAGTCAGAAGGGGGGTTGTCCTCAAGACCAACATGGTGGCAGACTTGTTGGTAGTATTGATGGGTCCATCTTGTCTTACAGTAGTTCATATTGCCTCTTAGCAATGTGTGGTTGGTGATTGGGTGTGATGGTTGCTGTGCATATTGTTGCTGAGTTACTTATTGAAGGAGACCTTGTTCTTAGCTATGATTCCAGTGCCATATCTTGGCCTGAGGGCCCGTTTGTGCGCCGGCTGTTGATCTTCAGGGGATGACATGGTAGGCCCTTGGGTTTCCTGTGAGGGTAGTTCCTGGGATGTTTCTGCTGATGGAGTAATCTGATGCTGGTTGTCCGGTGCTGTTGTGGGGGCCTCTTGTCCTGTGTGGGTGTCAGACTGTTTTTTGACCAGCTGCAGCAGTGCTCCTGTTGTGGTGGCCATTGTGGTGTTGTGCTCTTTCCACTGCTCCATGGCCTGTTGGTGGTATTCCTGCTATATCCTCTGACTGTGCTCCAGGGTGGACACAATCTGTGCCAACCTGTCATGGGTATGTTGGTAGGCCCCTAATACCTCTGAAATCACGTCCTAGGCTGCTGCATCCATCCTGTGACCTCCCCCCTGGCACACTGCCACCCTTGCACTTGCCCTAGCCCCCTGTGCCTGTGTTCCCGGCAAAGGTATGGCAGTACCACTTGTACTGGGGCCCTCGCCTCCCTGCATGTTGGGAGTGGGAGACTGTGGCCTCTGTACCTGTGTTCCACCAGTCTGTGGCCTGGATACACTTGTGTGGGGACACCTGCCCTGGGCTGCTGGTCTTGACTGGGTGGTAGGGGTGACAGTGGTTTCCTGGGTGGGGCTGCTGCATGGTAAGAGTCCAGGACTGTGTGAGGGGCCTGCCTGCTCATCAGTGTCAAGGGATCCTTCACCAGTGTCCTGTGAGGTGCCTCTGTCTCCCTGGGGGGAACTGGCACTCCTTGTCCTGTCCTTTAGGGTTGCATGGGTGGTGGTGCCTGTTGGGGGACATAGACATGTCTGTTACATCTGCATGAACGTTTGAGGTGAACAGCACTGGGCTATTTTGTGCTGGTGTTACTTTCAGTGGCCTTCCAGGGATGTGGGCCTGTTAGTGGGTTTGTGGTCATGCGGAAGGGTGGATGTATTGGCTGATGCCTGGGTGGGGTGTTGGTCCTGGTGGGTGTGGGTGGGGTGGGGTGGGGTGGTGCATGCATTACAGGTATGGTGTATATGGGGTATCTGTTGATGACTTACCCGAGTCCATTCCTCCAGTGAGTTCAGTGAGTCCCTTAGGGTGCAGGATGGCCAGTACCTTTTCCTCCCAGTCTGTGTATTCTGGTGGTGTAGGTGGCGGTCCTCCCCCAGTCTTCTGCACTGTGATGTGGTGCCTTGATGCCATGCCCCTGACCTTCCCCCGCAGGTCGTTCCATCTCTTCTGGATGTCGTCCCTGGTGCGTGGATGGTGTCCCACTGCATTGACCCTGTTTACAATGGTCTGCCACAGCTCCATCTTCCGTGCGATGGGTGTGTGCTGCACCTCGGCCCGAATATTTGTGGCTCCACCTTCAAAATCTCGTCCACCATGGTCCTTAACTCCCTTTCTGTGAAGTGTGGATGTTTGGGGGGTGACATGGTGAGTGTGGTGAATGGTGTTGGGGCTGGGAACAAGTTGAGGGTGCTCTTCTGTGGGTCGGTGTGCGTCTCCTCTATGCTGGCGTTCGCTGTCTGCCTCTGGTGTTCTCCGTCTTCTTGGCCTGGTTTCGTGACAAAGGATTGTGGCGTGTGTCTGGGGGTGTTTTATGGGGTTCTGGATGTGTGTCAGGTGTGTGGGTCATACGCCTATCCAATGTCTGCACTTCTTGCTGTTGAGTCCACTTGCCGCCCGTGGCGGGCGCAGCTGCCAATGGTCGTCTGGCCTCCACTGTCTGCCAAGGTGATTTGTGCATCATTATTTGGAGGGCGGGATGTGGGTGTGCTTGGCAGTGGTGGGGTGGGGAGGTCCGGGATTCCCGCCAACAGGGTCATGGCAGGGAGTGGTGGTCTGGTGATTTTTGGCGGGGTTGGAATTTCCGTTCATTACATGGCGAGCTTCCATTCACCGCCAATGGCGGGATTCTGTTCACCACCGCCACGGTGGTCCGCGTTGTTTCCCGCCGTGTTCATAATGACCGCCTTAGTCAGTGTCATAATTTTGGATATGATTACCTATAAGAGGTCAAAGTCTTCTCTTACTTAAAGATAACTATTTCACTCTGTCATTGAATCTACACATTTAAACCACATTAGCCAAAACAACAGCCTATTGGGATTTCAATTAGTTGCTTTGCAAGGAGACACTATTCTATTCCTTGGGCTCTTTTGAAGGGGAGATACATTTTTCAGTATTATAGTAGTCTAATTCAGTAGGTGAAAACCAACTGCTGCATGATTTGTTTTATTGACAAGGGTGGTTTTAATTAATACAAATCAAAAGGGAACCGCACAAAGTCATTTAAAACACCTTTTGTGGGTACTTGTTTAGTGAGAATAGAGTTATGCAAATCAGTAAATGTGTGATATCATTTGTTGTTTACACAGGTCTTGGTAGGTTTACAGGCTTCTTCATAACCTTTCTCATAAGCCCATCACTAAGTCGACTGTGAATGATTTCATCCTACACTAAGCTACTGTGTGTCAGAGCAGGATCACAGCCCTTGAGATTAGTATCCTAAACACATCCTTAATGGTATGTTAGTGCCAATCTATCCCCTTTGTGAGGTCTGCCTTCCTTACTACTAAGTTAGATGGGACATTTGTGGGCTGATCACACAACCTACCTTAAAGGGATCTTGTTATCTTAGTCGTGTCCTATTTTACAAAATTCAGTCTAACAACACCTAGATATACAGGCCTGTTTCACCTCAGGAATTTCAGGGGGCACCAAAGTAACACAAGAGCGTAGAGTTACTCTTCACATTGTCTCTCACTGGTCAGCCAACAGCGGCTACCTTATGATTTCCACTGTGAAGAAACGACTATCTCATACTACCTACACCCTCCTCCCTGCCTTGCTACTCCAAAGGGGTTGTTTATAACACCTTTTATCAGCACCAGGAGATTATACCGTTTTGGCTCTGTGCTATTAAATTTAATTAATATCTATAAAATACGGCACCAGATGCCTACGTTACACGTTCCTTCTTCACAAAGATATTACGAGATCTAGTCTATTTAACCCTACGCATGGGTTCCCGGGAGGACTGTTAGACACTGAGATGGAAGAAGGTGGCAGGGCTCCAGCTATCAGTAGAAGTGGTGGCTTCGCTGGTGCAGCTTTCTTTCACTCCCATTAAAGCTGCTCCCCGTCCCATTAAGAATACCATTCACACCTTACGACATTGGGGCATATTTACAAGAAAGTGGTGTATCGGTCCCGAAGCGCCACTTTTCTTGCGTCACCCCTGCCCCTTCTAACAACACCCTGGTTGCGCCGTATTTACAATACAGTGCACCATGGCATTCGTTAAGACAATAGCATAAAAAAATGTTATGCTATTGTCGTGCTTTGCTGTACTAGTGCCAACAATTCTTACGCTAGTGCAGCAAAGCAAACGGACGCTCATTGATTAAAATGGGTATGCCATTTTAACGCCTGCTCTGAGCAGGCATTAAAAATGATGGAAAAAATGGTGCAGAGAAATTCTGTAAATTTCACTGTGCGATTTGTTCAGGCCTCCCTGCGTCAGAACAATCCCCTTGCGTACATTATGCCTGATGCAGACATAATATAGCGCAAGGGGTTGCAAAGTGGCGCTATCCAAGCATTGAGAGGGGAAAAGCCACCTTAGCGCCTCCTTAGCATAAAAAAAATGACACAATGGCGGCACTAGGGGCTTATAAATATGCCCCATAGTTTGTTACGCAAGTGAGAACGCACTACAATCACATTAAGCTACTGTATAGATAGACTGCAAGTGGCAATCTCTGACTGGCACCTAAAACAGACATTGGCCCTCATTCTGACCTTGGCGGGCGGCGGAGGCCGCCCGCCAAAGTCCCGCCGTCAGGTTACCGTTCCGCGGTCGAAAGACCGCGGCGGTAATTCTGACTTTCCCGCTGGGCTGGCAGGCGGTCGCCTTCAGACCGCCAGCCAGCCCAGCGGGAAAGAGGCTTCCACGATGAAGCCGGCTCGGAATCGAGCCGGCGGAGTGGAAGCTGTGCGACGGGTGCAGTTGCACCCGTCGCGTATTTCACTGTCTGCGCAGCAGACAGTGAAATACATGTAGGGGCCCTCTTACGGGGGGCCCTGCAATGCCCATGCCAGTGGCATGGGCACTGCAGGGGCCCCCAGGGGCCCCGCGACCCCCCCTACCGCCATCCGGATCTCGGCGGTCCGACCGCCGGGATCTGGATGGCGGTAGGGGGGGTCGGAATCCCCGCGGCGGTGCAGCAAGCTGCGCCGCCGCGGAGGATTCAATGGGGCCGCGGTACACTGGCGGGACCCCGCCAGTGGTGCCGGTCCGACCGCGGCTTTACCGCCGCGGTCGGAATCCCCATTGGAGCACCGCCGGCCTGTCGGCGGTGCTCCCGCGGTCCTCCGCCCTGGCGGTCAAAGACCGCCAGGGTCAGAATGACCACCATTGTGTCCCATTGTGCTACCATCTTGTTTCTTAAAACATTAAACCATTTCTACTACTCTAAGCACGGAGTGAGAAAAGAGCGCCAAAAGAGGCCAGGCGGCAAAAAAAAACGACAAGCACACTTACAACTGCAATTACAATTCAGTAAAGCCTTCATCCTAAAACACTACTCTCAGTTGTAACACATCGATACACGTCAGCATAGCTGTGACACTAAAGCAAATGGCAGATTCACTTCCCGCAACTAAATGGCAGTGGTCAAAGTAGTTAAAGGAAGGTATGGGTACTGTGATCCTGGTTTCAGTTTGGGCGGTATCACCGAGTGTGGGGACAGGGTCCGATAATGCCTAAAAAGAACAAAATATTCTCTCATTTTGTGTTGATCTTTCACATATAGGTTACTGTATATAAAATACAATGCACAGGCCATAAGTAAAAAATAAATGCAACTGAAATGCATCCGTGGGAAATGCTCTATATGGTACAACAGTTTGGGTGTTTAATGCGATCACTTCAGATGTAAAGGTTTATACCGGCCCGAACCAGCTCCCGCGCACATTTACATTTCTCTCGGGTGGCAGGCCACCCGCAGCGAGAGCTTGTTCTTCTTTAGCTGTTCCCGCCTTTCTCTCACTTTACTATAGAGAACTCCTTTCTTCTCCCCTTTCAATCTTAAACCACTCAATCCCAGGAATGGTCGTTTTAAAAAGAAAAAGTAAGGAAACCGTTTTGGTCAAATGAACGTTGTTCCCTCGCGCACTTTGACGCGTGCTATAAGGACCTACGACGCCGGCCTTGTAAAATGTATCACTCCTTTTGATGCCAAACACCCGCCCAAGAAAGGCATTTTCAAATAACTATTGTAATTTGCGGACCACTGTGGAGCAAGTACAGAATTTGGAGGCAAAGAAGATTCGCCCAAAACAAGTGTGGATTTATTAAATTAAAGAGATTAGTACATTTGCTGCATTTTGTAAATGACATAAACTTTAAAAGCCCCCACTCTATCATCAGTAGAAAATAAATAAACCGCATTTTCTGTTGTAACCACTGTTCACGTTAGCTGGCGCGCGCGTGGGCGTGTGGCTTCCTTCTCTTAGCTGTGCTCGGCAGGCAGCACGATGAGAGGCGATGGGTGCACGAACGCGCTTCCAAAAGCAAATTGAAAAACAAAGTAACTTTCTCCGTACCAGTGCACCATCGATGTAGCAATGCACACCGGGTGCAAGATGCTGGGAGTGAGTTATGTTCTCATAACCTATTTCTTTCCAATTCCTGGGCAAACAATTTGTTACAACGGCGGCCTAACCTTATGTAATACCTGAATTTCATGCTACAAAGATTGTGCAACATTTTTGTATTTTCAAATAACACAATATTGTGCATGTCTTTTACTTCCAGGAGACTAATTCAAGTAGAAGATGTCTTGCAAGAGACATCCACTTTCTGTTACTTCATGTGACTTTTTTTGTGAAAGGCACTTGCAATACCAATGAAATATATTTTTGCGTTGTAACTGTAATTCTACAAAAAATAATATTTTATGAAAAATAATTTTGTAAACTTTGCACATCCACAGAATTCTGAAGGAGGGAGATACTGGATTGTGTCTCGACCACCGAATGGGGATGGGATCTTAACCACACATGGGGAAGGGTGGTGGGTATAGGCTTTACACGTGATCACCAGGAGTTGTATGTCCCAAGATCTTCAATGCCCACACCATTTACTTGTGTGCAAGTATTCTCAACTCAAGAGCAGATGTATGTAGTCTCCATAGGTTTTGATGTGTATTCTTTGTCAGGTGTATCCTGATGACTTAGGTCTCCCTGCAAAGTATGGGGTGTATTAACTGTCCAAGAAAGTTTTGCGCCCCAATGCTGGGCTGCAGAAAGAGTTAGAAAGAGTGAACTTAATCCATACAAAGAAACTCTGGGTATCCCAAAAAGCAAAAGCTTGACTTCTATCCAATACAGGCTGCCTGAATACATCTAGCAGACCCCCAAGAGACTCCTTTTGATTCCAAAGATAGATTACAATTCACCACTCCTCTACAGGTCCATAAAGTCCTAACAAATAAGACCTCTCATTATACCTCAAACAGAATCTCTCAGATAAAACTTAGATCTCAAATATAAATGTCCTTCATTCAAATACTTGTCCTTTGCAGACACAAGATTTTCAGTGTGGTCAGCGACGTTCAGATACTTCTAAATACATCAGAGGCATCTCACACCTTTTCTCATTCAGGCAAAAACTAAAGATCAGGCTGTTCTTCTTTATTTAATGTCCCCTCCTTGAAACCGCCATCTGCCCATGTCCTGGGCCTTTCCGAATATGCTGCATTTACATTTTTTTTACAATATGATGCATTTGCTCTTCATACAAAATACTCGGGAGATGTTACTCTCATTCTAAAACGTTTGGATAATTTTATTACTTGTGAATCAGTTTCGATGCCCCTAAATAATTGACTAAACCTCTAGCTGTTCTGTATATTCAGAAAGTCCTGCATTGGCCATGTATCTTTCTCAGTGCAGTTGGCCAAGGTCTGTAATTCACTCCCCTCAACAATAAGTTACCTCCACAACACAATGAGTTATGAAGGGCATTAAAACCCTGACAGATCCCAAACACCTGACAATCACTCATCAGGCAATGAGGATGAGATGGTCTTATGCGAAACATTCTCATATGATGTGATTCTCATATGATGTGATTGAGGATCTTCAGCCTCAAATTCCTGCTGCAAGACTGTTGTATAATTCTGGTGTATTCTGCTCAGCCTAGTTACTCAGCAGACTGTATTCAGTGTGTGTACAATAGTCTGCTGGACAGTTATCACATCTTTGGTCACTCAGTGATCATTCTGCCAGTACTTGGTGGCTGCCAAGAGGGATGTAAATAAGGATATTGCAAAGGGATGTACTCTCTCTTCGAACCTTCTGCTTCCTGTCTATTGCATTTCTGGGTTGGTTACAGACAGGCTGATGGCGTTCTTGTGCAGTTTGCTTGTGGCATGGCAGCATTTCAGGGGCTTTTGCTGGCTTTTATCTGGTTCTACACCCTAGTAGGGTCTTCCAAAGCCAAAGGCACAATTTGAGCTGGAAGCTACCTTGGCCCATAGCTTTTAAAAGATGTTATGTGAACGCTTGAAGGTGAATTGGTGGGCACTGGCTACTGCAATCCCATCTCACTTCAGTATGAAGAAGATATCGGTCTTCCATCAAGACATGCACATGAGCACATTGTGCTAAGAGTACACTTGGACACGCTTTTGATCTCTGGTCAGCTTCTGGCCACAGGTATTGTGCAGATGGCAGCACCAAATACAACTATAAACTTAGTACTAGTAGTGGCTTAACTGAATTTCATATTCCGTATACGTGGCAGAGACCTCCACAATTGGGCAGGAGATCGCTATATGGTAAAGTATGAGGAATAGTTTAAAAGTGTTTTAAACTTTAAAAAAAAATATATATATATTTTTAAGTTAGATATTACTGCTAAGTTTATATACTTATTTTAAATGTAGAATGAAATGTTGCATAATTAATAACATTTTTAAATAAAAAAAAACTTACTTTCAGTACATTAAATTAAACTAAAATTATTTTTCTAAAATTTATTGAAAACAATATTTTGTATTCTGTGTTTACATTATAAAAAGTGATGCATAGGAGTAATGTAATCACATTTAATACAATATTAATAGTATATTAATTTTTACATCTAAAAAGTTAATAACATATTTTAAATAAATGGATAATTATGTTTTATTTTTAGACTTTTTTAACATTAAAAATATATATTTTTAAACAGTTTATATAATTTAATTTATTTTCCCAGGGTTCCTGTGGCTTTTCTATGTCACTACATCCATTATGTTCTATTTGAGGGTATTCCAGAAGAAGTGGCTGGCCATATCTGGTGCTGGATTTATTTAATCTTTGAGCAGGAGTACATATACTGTTTTGGGTCCATTTTGGCTATAGTAACTATATAGATAGACAGATTGTGAATAGCAAAGGGGTTACTCTTTTGGGGTCAGTGCATGCCACTCCCTAAACCCCTCCCAAACCCTTCTTAAACCCCTCCTTACTCCTCTCATAAACCCTCCTCTTTAGTAGTAAGTAGTCCCCATTTTCCAGCCATTCACCTCTGTTCCTCCTACATTTACTTCTAAAATGTAAAGTTATGTGTGTGGAGAGCTCTGCAGTCGAGTGAGGATCTCCACATATAAAAGATAGAAGAGCGGAGGGTGTATATCTCCACACTTACGTACGTGAACAGCATTTTGTATTACATTAGTAGTACTACCAAACATACTACAAAATGCAGTTTGTGAATAGGCCATAATGTGTTTTCTCAGTAGAAAGCCTAGCAAATATATGAATTTATTTTTGTCTCAGCAAATAAGAACACAGATTTGGGAAAGATACCTTTGCATATATTTATTTTGGGGTCAACAAAAATTGTACCTGTAGCAAAGTCATCTTATATCCTTCCATTTGCTGAATGGACCTCCAATAACAAGGTTATTGGTGGTATGTGTATTATTGTTCAAGGGGAAACAAGCTTAGAATTATTCCACTAGTATATATTTTCTTAAAATAAAACCTCTCGTTCACCAATGCACCCCCACCACGATCTTACTTAAGTTTAATCCCATCCCAAGATGTACACAAGTTCTAAGCAATCTGTGTGAACATGGAAATACTTCCAGATGAAGGCTGCTACATCTGTATGTGTCTGGAGGTAAAGATAGTAGAAGCTACAAATGCCTGAGTAGTGATCAGCCTTAAGAAGGAAGTCTTTAGGATGGAAAGGTTTCTAAAGCTTATAGTCAGTGATAACATATTGCTGGTACGTTAGGAACTACATTGGAAACAATCTTTGCGGTTCTATCTGCAATGTAATGGCTTGGTTGAATGTGTCAACCTTATTGTCAAGGAACTGCTACAGCTCTGTACAAAAGAGTGTCTCAGAGCCAGAAAAAAGATAAGCTGGATGGCATATTATGGACTTACAGAATGACTGCTCGTTCAAGTGACAGAAGAGCAGAATTTGTAATACTAAACATTTGACTTGATGAATGACTATGTTCAGGGTGGCTGATTAGGACTACAAATGGCAAATACTCATTTTGAAATAGAACATATTAGGTAAATTCATTGTAAAGCAGCAGTAAGGTTGTGAAGACACTGTGTGTGTGTGCACTCGTGTTTGTGCTTGCAGCTAAAAAAGATGGGCAAACATCAAATTAATTAGCAGAGAGAGCCGAGCCAAGGGTGTAGCTAGGACCTGAAAGCATCTGTACAATCCAAGCCTAGAATATAGTTGTCATTTCAATCATGCAGTATCATGTAACAACATGAAAAGAGCTCTTCAGAATTCAAGTGTATATGTTTAACATGTAGAAGCCTTTCACCTTAGTAGATCAGATTATGTCACAGCATTGAGACGTAAACAGTGATCATTTTTAAACATGAACTTAGACACATTGCTGCCCCTGTGCCCTTATGACAATGCCATTAGTGAACTAAGAGGCAAATCACTTAGCCTAGATCCTTATTATATATGGAGCAACACTTTATTTTATTAAACGAAACACAAGAAGTTTTGTACATTGCACCTGCTGAACACACATACAGTATTTGAATGTGCTCATGTGTGATAATTAAGAAAAAGGAGGCTCAGTGAAATAAAATATTTGTCTGGGATCACACAGTTTAAGTGAGGAAGCCAGGATTGATTCCAGGTTTCCTGGTTTCACATTATATGATTTAGCCACTAGATGGCTTATTCCCTCCTTTATGCATAAAAGGTGTATGCTTTATTTTAAATTCTTAGCGCATGATGTTAGCGTGTGTTGGCATGCAGCACCCATAAGAAAGCTTGGCTCGATTTGGACTTTACAGTTCAAGAGGACCTTGAGCTGAGACAGAGCCAGTCCTCTGGTTCGAGCCTTCGTGGCTCACCCTCTTCTACTAGCAAAATGAGAATGAATGATGAAAATGTTTGTAATATAAGCAAAGCATTCCATGTAAAACCGTAAAGGCCTGGGGAGAGAAACAGTATGGATGACAAGCAAGTAATCAAACTGGCAGAAGTGGAGAAAAAGTTTGGTGGATTCAACATGAAAAGTATACCTGGAGGATAACAGATGAGGTGAGGATAGTGAAAAGTGGGTAAGGTGTTCTGCATTAAGAATGGGTTTACTCTTCATTTTGCTGTGAGGCATGGAGAGGTAATTTTGTTAGATGCATATAGTAGTGAACAAAGGAGAAATGACGAGGGAAATATATATTACTTGTATCTAAGAAAGGGAATATATTTGTTGAGAAAGGTGTTCAAGGAAGTACCATCCTGTGAAGGACAAAAGAGGTGTGTCAGGAGAAAGTTCTGAAATGAGTGTACTAACAGACAAGAGGGAAATAAACTGTAGGATTTTGTGGATGGGTACATTTTACAATAGAAATTCATTTATGACCTTTATTATTGCTTATGTTACAAAAGTGAGAAAAGTTAATGTATTGTGTATAGTGAGTCACTTTATTTTGTTGATCAGAAGGGCGTATGTAATTTATGGTGTATGTGTGTGCATTTATGTGGGACTGCAGAGCGCAAAACAAGCCACAGAGCAATGTTCCATTGTGATACAATGCTTCAAAGGGTTGAGGACATATTGATAGGGTAGGTTACAGCAGGGGAGTACGGGCCTGAGAGTTTATGCTATGGATCAAGCTGGAGCAGCGGGGAGTTTACAGTGCGGGCTAGGAATTCAGCGACAGCAGGCGTAAGTGGTAGGCAATAGAGTAAGGGAAGCTGGGTCGGAGGAAGGGCATAAGGCTACAGCTAGTGTTGAATAAGGTAGTCTTCAAATGTATCCAATAACCCTCTAGCTTTCTAGCAACCAGGTACTGATTGATGACTAAGGGCCCAATTACAAGCTTGGTGTCGGACCACCAGTTTGTCACGGTGGCAGTCCCAAGAAGACCACTGCGCTGGTGGTCTCCAGCCCGCTGTATTACGATGTATGCGGTTTGAACCACTGACTGCGGTGAAATATTGCTGCCCGCCAGCAGCGTGGCAGGCTGCAATGTTGGCGGTTCGTACCCTGATGCCGTCATGGCCGTGGGAACCGCCGAGCCTATTATAAAAACACAGATGACATGGCGACCCCCTTGCAGCAGTTAGCTGATGGCGGTCAGCCATCGTGGTACGCTCTCAGCAAAGCACCAGAATATTGGCCATTGGATGGATTACAAAACAACACAGCTGACAACCATTGGCCAAGTGGACACACCTGCAAAGCACACTACAAACCACACCCCATTCCAGACCATGACCCTTTGCTTCTCCACTGCAGCACAGAAAGACAGTGACCACACATATTTGTTTATTTTTGTGATATAAGGAAGCCCTTTTCCCATCCCATTTAACACCTTTCACACACCTCTTCTAATTTTTCCCAATTTCACTTGTCCTGTTTAATTAGTCACTAAAACCCACTTTAATTTACATTTGTCATGTCCCAAAAATCCACATTTTTCTGAGGATGAGTTGAGAGTCATGGTGAATGAAATCATAAGAGTAGAGTCACAATTGTTTGGTGCCCAAGTCTAACATACTCTTCTCAGTAGAAGAATGTTAATGTGGCAATGGGTAGTCTACAGAGTGAATGCTGTAGGCACCACCTTGTGCAAAAGGATGATATTAGTAAGAGGTGGAATAACCTGAGGGGGAAGCTGCATTCCCTGGCTTCCAGACAACTTAGGGAGTTCCAGAAGACTGGTAGTGGTCCTCCCAGCGCCCCATTACAACTCTTTCCCTGGGAGGAGAAGGTCTCGGCCATCCTACATTCTGAGGGCATGACAGGAATATCTGGAGGAGCGGAGTCTGGTAAGTTACACCACAAAAACTGCCACAAAGCTTCAATTTCCTGTATGCTCACATCTCAGCTTTGTCTTTGTGTTGCTCATCTACTTTCCTAACATGCAATACCCAAACTATCAGAGAAGGTAGATTGTCAATGTGTATTGTTGTGAATAACATCACATGTATCAATCTCCATTACATGCCATATGTTGGAATGAGGTCTGTAAGTGTATTACTATCAAATTACCATCCCAGGACCCATGGTATGTGTCAACATGTAAATGTCTGGTCTAACCTAACTGCAGTGTGGCAACAGGTATGTAAGACTAAACATTTGTCAAGTGTTGGAAAGTATAGAGAGTGACATGAATACACCTACCATGAGGCTGTCTCTGTAACTCAAAACAAGAGGCCATTGTGCTCTTACCCAAATACACTTGTTTGCCATGTCACAACTGATGTTCTCTCATCATGGAGTTTATCATTCGTGTAGTGTTGGGAAGTAGAGTGAGTGACATCACTACAACTACCATGCGGACCTGATACTGTATGGCAAAACAAGAGGCCATTGTGCTCTTGCCCATATTGACTTTTTTGCCATGTCACAAGTGATGTTCACTCATCATGGACTGAGCAATCTAGATATCGTGCTTAACTAAGAAACATGTCTGCCTACCTAGCTTGATGTTGTCTGGTATCCTCAAATGAAACTATTGATGCCATGAATGACACCTTACCAAGTGTACAGATCAAGTATGTTTAAGGCATTAAGCTGTTTCAGCCGATTGGAAGTTGTAGGTAACCCATTGACCCTGCACTGCTCATATGATGTCTACTGCTACATGTACAACTAAGTTATGTGTTCACCTGTATCTTACACAACTAGGCTTTGGAATAGTCAAATACACATGTTAATTCTCCACTGTGTTGGCTTAACTATTTGTTAGATGTTATCTTCATTCCTTCATCTACACTACAACTTACCAGCACATCTAATGAGTTGCAACCTCCACTAATGTCTTGTCAATAACTTCAATATCCATGGAAATATATCACAATAGGAAACCCTACCTATTAACATTTTCCTAGATCTCTACTTACTGTGACACAAAACATTTGGATGTAGATTCCACACTTCAACCGATAACAATGTACTCTGTGTATTAACAGTTCAAACTGGCACAGCACCTGGATAGACACTGTCCACCAACCAGACCCCAGCCCACCGCTGATTGAAGCCCTCTGGGATGACAACAGTCCTGGGCATGTGGATGTGCAATATGGACCTGACACATCTGGTTAGCCTGCTCAGATGGAAATAGTGAGTCTCACTGTGGCCACATCAACACCTCCCACCCCAACTGCTACAACATCTCAGCCAACAACATATCCCCAGACCTGTGTACCTAGCACAATTACTACAATCTTATGCCCCCAGTCCAGGATCCTGAAGTGCAAATCACCAGCCCTGACACAGAGGGACCAGGACCCAGCTGGAGATGGTACCCTGGGCCAAGGGCACAAGCTTGTGCAGGTAGAGTCAGTGGGAGGGATGCTGTGGGCAAGCAGAGTCACTGGAGCCACTCACGACCAGGACACCATCAGCCAAGTCTTGGGGGTCTATCAGGAGTCCCAGGGCGTGATGGGCCAGGCAGTTACCAAACTCCAGGAAATTAAGCAGCTGCAGAGGGGCATGTACCAACAGGTGGAGGCCTATAACTCCAACATGAGCACCCTAACAGGGGTGCTGATGGACATCCAGACAACCCTAAGCAGGGCTTTTCTACCACCGTCTGCCCCTTCCTGTGGTGCAACTACATCAAGCCCATCTACATCTGCAAACATCAGTGCCTCTAAAGCCGCTGAACCCCCCGCCAGCATTAGAAGGGACATCCACACAAATATCCAGGCGGTGCAGATGGCAAAACACCCACAACTGCCAGCAAAAAAAACTCAACCTTAATGTCCTCCTTTGTGTGCCACACAGTCACTCTGTGGACTAATTCTGAACACTATTCCATTTCTGATGGGAGGAGTAATCTGGACTTTAGAATTATGATGATTTGGCATCTACATCTATGGTTTAATTCACCATGACTGACTACTTCACTTTTCATTTGTTTGTTTTTGCACCAAGTATGTCTTCATCTTTATCACTTTAAAACATTCACAAGACATAAAGTGATTGTCTGCTGTAGTAAAATTCACATTTAGCAACACAGAAATATCAATCAATCAATCAATCAATCACTGCATTTCTAAAGCGTGCTACATACCCGTGAGGGTCTCACGGCGCTGGGGGTGGGGGCGCTACTGATCGAAGAGCCAGGTCTTGAGAAGTCTTCTGAAGGCCAGCAGGTCCTGAGTCTGTCGAAGGTTGGTAGGGAGAGTGTTCCAGGTCTTGGCGGCGAGGTAGGAGAAGGATCTACTATATAGGATATATAAGACCATGTGAACTATACAATGACAAAACAAGCTACTTGTGTAAGCATGGATATGTTGAATGTACATGTTTAGCCCATGATCACAGCCATGCCACCCCAACACATACATACAAGTGTCTTGGTTAAGAAGATTTTTATTACATTGTTCAAATCACAGGCTTTCAAGATGTCTGAAACATGGAAAAACATACATAATTAAATCATACTGTGCAAGTGATCATATTTACAGGTACAGACCTCCAGAACATGGAAGGAAGGGATATATCAGACACTGTCATGTAGAACAGGCAAAAATAAATTTGGTTGGTGTCATCAGCTGGAGCCATATCACCTACCTTACAAAAGGAATCCAACATCATATAATGAGGGATTCAGGTAGATGGCAGTGCAACAGTTCCTGATCACAGGGTCATTAGTATCCAATGCTTCTGCATCTGGTGGTATGGCAAAAACAAATGTCAGTTATGTGCCACGCGCACTTTGGCCTACAATGATGAAACACAACAACAGCAACATACAGTTCATACAGAAAGAGTGTTTAGCCAATGTGAAGGGAAACTAACACGAATTAGGCCTACAACTACAAATTTACTGACCACATGATGACACACATAATGCATCATTGCCACCACATGAGAAGTCAAATGGAGTCTCCTTAACTTCCATCCTATCACTGTGCAAGCTGTCTTGGCACAGGTCTTGTACACCCTAAGTCTGTGACATACATTCCCAAAAACAATCCACGTCCCCTTCGAATGTCCCAACAGCATCATATACCTGTCAATGTCACAATTCTGAAATGTCCATTTGATGATGCCATGTTGAAGGTACCTAAACAAACACAAAAATAAAGAGTATAGTTATGAAACCATACATATTACACAATTCACATATCAAATGTCTGGCAAACACAGTCCATGACAAAAATCTGACATAAACAAAGCAACATTAACAAAATGTGAATGTGTGAAAAGCTTTCTCACCAAACACCCTTTGCCCTATTTTGATTCAGCTTTCTAACAATTTCAAGAAATGTACTTTTA
Source organism: Pleurodeles waltl (assembly GCF_031143425.1). Taxonomy (NCBI): domain Eukaryota; kingdom Metazoa; phylum Chordata; class Amphibia; order Caudata; family Salamandridae; genus Pleurodeles; species Pleurodeles waltl. The sequence continues at coordinate 816,766,411 of NC_090448.1, forward strand.
CATCATCACAACAAGAGTTCATTCTACAGTCAAAGACATGACATCTCATGACATACTTACGCTCATAAGAAGAATCTGTCCATGAGATCTTGTCGCAAGTCAGCTCCTTCCTCTTCACCACTGTCATCATCATCATTTGGCATTTCTGGAATCTTACCTGGTGGCACCTCAGGCTCTCGGACTTCCCCTGGCGTATTTGGATACCTCAGTGGTGTTAACAACCAACGCATATGCTGAGTCTCCTGTTTTGTACTGAGACATATGTGCTACTCAATTCCTGATTATAGCACCTGACACTGACACACAAAGTTAGGACAGATGTTACTTACCAACAGGCCAGGTCCTCTCTGGTTGCAGTTGTGCCATAAGCTGGGGTATGGTGCTGTTCTACATTACAAAGGAATCATGGGCTGAACCTGGGAACCGGCCACAGACGTTTGAAATGTACAAATCTGGCAAGCAGAGAACTTGCATGTTGATAGAATGGAAGTGCTTCCTGTTTCGATAGACTTCTTCACTGGCATGCAGTGGCACTAATGCAATATGGGTGCCATCAAGGGCTCCTACCACATGTGGGAAGTGACCAAATTCATAGAAGTCACCCTTCAAATTGGCTTTACATTGGCTAAATCCTCACATCTGGGGAACGTGATATAGCTGTATATTGAAAGGACCTGTGGCCACAAAGTCTAATACTGCCATGGATCTCACAATGGGTGGTATACATGTTCGATTATAGTTTGATGAATGAGATCTGGCTCCAACTGACAACATAAATCTTGTATAGTTTGAAACTTCTTAATTTCAACCCTTTCTTCCATGGTCTGAAGGTCTGGAAATGCACGATACACTGGAGGTTGTAATCTCCTCCCTCTCCCTGGTTACCTATGTGTAGAATCAAATAAATAGGAGCATTAGTCACAGTATCCAGAGCAACATATATAATAAGTAAGACAAAAGTAATGTGACAAAAAATTACTGGCTGAAAAACCATTACACATATTTCACATTACAATTGTCTACTACCCACTATCCAGCTATAATCTCCATTGTGGCCTACAAATGTGTCTACAACATATATGTGCACATTATACACCTACATGGTCCTCATGTACACCTTGATATTGAAAAGTATGCTTTGTCCTCCCAAAATACCGTCACCGGTGGTGTACAGTGCGCTGCTATAATATAGCATTCATGACCAATAACACACGCCACTGATGATTGTGTAGAATAAATTAGAAATCAATGGAGTATAACTTATGCTTACATGTTACAACACATGCCTGACCTCATATATTGAACTTTTGGAAGCTGCTGCCACCAGCAGAAGTTGACCACGCGGTGGCCCGTTTCATTCACTGCGGACACAGCCATAGGCTAACATTGACTGTGATGGTCACAGCCCATTGGCTGTGCCTGTGTATGCTGATGACCGGGTACGCAGCATACATGTACGCCATGGTTGACTTCTGACACCGCTGCCATAAACACCTCATCCACTTTGGCTGCTCTTTGCCACCTCTTAAAGCTCTCATGCCAGGCCAAGCAGGTGAAAGGAGCCCTGCCTTCTCTCCGGAGGAGCTGGAAAAACTTATTGAAGAGGCCTTTCCCTGTATGGTCAGCACTACGGCACACCAGAGGAACAGGTAACTACCTCATATACGTATTTGACTCTGTTCAATACCATCCTTTCCTTTCTCACAACCTACAATGTGCCTCTGAGTCCCAGAGAGTTTCTTGGATGACTTTAGTTACATTTTGTGGTCCATGCATTGGTTGTACATGCTATGGATTGTCCAGCCCTACACTTTGTGTATATCAACTGACCATTGTGTTGTGTGAAGTCTGATAAGCCCTAGGTCCTCCTTCTGTTGCATTCACATATTTATGCTACAACACTTTTTAGGGTAACAAGGATATATTTCAAGATCAGATGATGGTAAATTACAAAATAAATATATTTGCATTACAGTGTGAGCTATGTATGTATAGTGTTAGAAGCAGTTGAGAACGATGTTAGCAATTTTTACAGTCGCACATATCACTCAGCCCAGATCAGGCTTTGGCAAACTATTGACTGAGAGCTCACTGACCCCTTCAGAGTGCCACACAACCTTGAGCTCACATATAGGATGGCCACAAGTTATACTGTTATGCATTGAAGTAACGGAAATGTGATGTTCAAGTTGGTTCAGTATTCCCAGCCTGAAAAGAGCAAGGCGTGTCCAAGGTTTTTCCATTATGGGCCATAACCCAGGCTGGGGCAGAGTTACTGTGACAATACAACTTATGCAGAGGGTAAACTCCTTGTAGACCTGCAGATCCTTGGATGTTCCCAAAATGAGTATTCTGAACCAATGGTAGGCCTATATGCTTTTACATTGAATACATTTGGAATGGTGATTGAGGTAACACTCTGACCTGGTAAATCTTTCCATTGACCCACATTGTGAATGTGTGACATTTACTACTGACAGGCCCGTTACTCCCACAGGTCTGTTATCACTTTTCCATAAGTCATGTTTGCACTGTACAAGCCTATTGAACAAGTGGCAGTGCAGATGGTTAATTCTGGAGAGATCATTACATGTGAATCACTAGCTTTGTTACAATCAATCAGTCAGACCAAACATACCTTGGTATGATGAATGGCATCTCTGTAAGAGTGCCATATATAGTAAAAAGTGTGTCCTGTGATAGAAGAACATACCACACAAAATCAATCAGATGTAGTATGAGATTCCATTAGGTAGTCCACATGTCCACACATCCACAGAAAGGAAGCTCACAGTGACACCTATGCCAGCCCATTCATTGTTACCTAAGTCTTAGGGTATAGTCTATACTATGGTAGTAGCCTATATGGACCATATGCAACAAGACAATGTGCCTGAATGTAAAGGTGTCTGTACAGTCATGCATAGATAGTTTACCCTTCAGAAGGTTACAATGTTGTGTTTCATAGTGGCCCACATCACAGTACCTGTTGTTTGGCCCCGGGATACATGATGTTAGTGGGCTGGCTTAGACAGTGTAGGCCATGACCAGGGTTGTGGGTAGTCAGCAGATGACTACAAAAATGTGTACTTATATCCCTGTACTTAGCAAGTGAGATTTACACATGTAGTGTGATAACAATTCAAAAATGCTTGTGCTAGGCGTTAACAAAATGTGCGTTAACCAAACAGATATCCTATACTCTGCAGTTATTATCTCTTCAATCCTCTAATGCATCCATAAAGGTCTACGCCCATCAGAAGCAAGCCATTTGGAGAGCGGTCACCCAAAAGGTGTGGACCCTGGTGGTGTAACGTCCATTGTCGATAAAGGTGGGAGAACCTGAGACGCTGGGCCTGGAAGGTCACGGAGGTCCAGCTGGGGCTGTAGTCCCATCATTGATGGGGCACGTGCTGGACCTTGACCCTCTAATGGTCCACATACTGGCAGTGGCCTACCCAGAGCTTGATGGGCGGTTGAGGGAATCAAGCATTTACCAGATGGGTGAGTCTTTGCAGATTCATACATGCTACAGTGCCAACTTTATGTGTTAGAGGCAGCCATCTCATCATGAATATTTGAGGTGGTCCATGTGTGACCCACAAGATAAGTAACTGTTTGTGCAGGCCTGGTAGTAGGTGCATGCTGATGTTCCTTGCCTATTGTCCTAATGACCAGGAACACAACAGAGTACCCTCCACTAGCAATATACACTCTTGAGCAGACACATGGCTGAGTACAGTGATCAATAAGCTCATGTCAGTTTCAGGCAGCTGTTCTCCATCATCAATTCGGTGATGGCCTTCATTCCTTCGTGGAGGTTGGTTTAGGCGGTGTCCTTGGTGAGGGAGAGGATCAGCTGCGTGTCATCGGCGTATGAGATGTTGTTGAGGTTGTGAGATTGGGCGATGTTAGCGAGCGGAGCCATGTGGACGTTGAAGCGGGTCGGGCTGAGGGATAAACCCTGGGTATGCCGCAGAAGATTTTGGTGGCTTCAGAGCAAAATGGAGGGAGGCGGACTCTCTGAGTTCTGCCAGTGAAAAAGGAGGCGATCCTGTTCAGGGCTCTGTCGCGGACTCCTGCATCGCTGAGGCGTGCGTGTAGGGTGTGGTAGCAGACGGTGTTGAATGCCCTGAGAGGATGAGGGCCGCTGTTTCACCGTTGTCCAGTATGGTTCTGATGTCGTCAGTGGCGGCTTTGAGGGCAGTTTCAGTGCTGTGGTTGCTGTGGAATCCGGATTGGGATGGGTCCAGAGTGTTGCTCTCCTCGAGGAAAAGGGTCAGTTGTTTGTTGACAATTTTCTGTATGACTTTTGCCTGGAAGGGGAGCAGGGAGATGGGCCGGAAGTTCTTGAGGTCCTTTGGGTCCGCCTTAGGTTTCTTAAGGAGGGCGTTGATCTTGGCGTGTTTCCAGCTCTCCGGGAAGGTGGCGGACTCGAAGGAACTGTTGATGATCTTCCGGAGTTGTGGTGCGATGACGGAGCTTGTTTTGTTGAAGATGTGGTGAGGGCAGGGATCGTATGGTGAGCCAGTGTGGATGGTGTTCATGATTTTGATGGTGTCGTTGTCGTAGACGTGGGTCCAGGAGAGCAGGAGTCTGGTGGGTGGTGAGTCTGTGGGGCCGGTGGTTGACGGGGGGTCTGAGTACTGAAGCTGTCATGGATGTCTGAGATCTTGCGGTGGAAGAAGGTGGCTAGGGAGTCACAGAGGTCTTGTGATGGCGGGATATCATTGACGTTGGAGCCGGGGTTGGAGCGCTCCTTCACGATGTTGAAGAGCTCCTTGTGGCTGTGTGCGTTGTTGTCGATGCATTCTTTGAAGGCACTTCTCTTGTCGGTTCGGATGAGTTGGTGGTGTCTGTGGATGGCGTTCGTGAAGGCTGTGTGGTTGTCCAGTGTCTGATCTTGGCGCCACTTCTTTTCGAGTCTTCAGTATGTTTGCTTAGATTCTTGGAGGTCGGCGGTGAACCAGAAGGCCTTTCTTTCGGTGCGTCTTTTGGAAGGATTTTTGATCGGGTGAGAGTGTTGGCACAGTCGTCGATCCATTGCCTGAGGTTGAGGGCTGCTGTGTCAGTGTCGGTGGTGTCGAAGGGTGGGTTCCGGGAGAGGGTAGTGATCAGTTGGTCTTCGGTGACCTTGTTCCATCTGCAGTGGGGAATCCATTGCGGGTGATGGTGTGTTGTGGGTTTCTCGAAGGAGAAGTGGATGCAGCGGTGGTCAGTCCAGTGGAGTTCATATACATTATCTTCCATGAAAAATTTAAAATAGTATTATACAGCAAAACTGGAGCGATTGCTTATCCAAACCTGGCCTTCCCCGAACATAGATTAACCAACCATCGTAAGCTTTTAGTATGATTGGGCAGCTTGACATAAAAACAAAGAAATTGCTAAAGTGCAACACGGTTAGGTGCAAGGTTAGGTGTAAAATAAGCTATTTGGCACACAAGTGCTACAGTATGTTTCTAAGAGTTGCAAATTACAATCAACTCACTCAACAAAATATATTGCACATCTGAAAGTTAAACAACTTAACATCTGTGCAAATTTGTCTTCATCATATTTATGGAACCATTTTCCCAGCAAATGGATTTACATAACTAAAATGCAGCAAATTTTGATGCAAAAATGGGCAATTTGATACAGAAAGTGCTACAGAACTTTTGCAAAAATTGTATATCATATTTATCCAACACAGCAAAAAAAAAACTACTGATCTAAAAATGTATCAACATAGCATCTGTACCAACTCATCTTCATCGTAATTGTGAAACCCTTCATCAGAACAATAAAGTGCAATAGTTTAAAGAAGAATTGACGATAGAGTCCTGCAGCTGAGTTTAAAGTGCATCAATTCATAAAGTGCTTTTGTGCTTTGCAAGATTCGCATTCTGGAACAAAACTAATTCTTCATACCCATTACATCTTTACTAAAGTTTTACATTATACCAAAGTGACTATGGGCCAGATGTAGGTACAGAAAATGTTGCGAGTTGTAAATTGCAACTCGCAAAATGGTATGCAGAAAGGTGTCTCAGACACCTTTTGCGACTCGCTATGGTGTTGCAAAGACCCACCTCATAAATATTAACGAGGTGGGTCGCAAATTGCGACCCCACAGCGAGTCCCTGCACTCACAGGGATGGTGGCCTGCTGGAGACAGCAGACCTCCATGTCTGTGACTGCTTTTTTTAATAGAAAACGAGTTGCAATTCAAAAAAATAATGAAACCATTGGACCACTGCCTGCTCTGTAAAAATATTTTAAGCGACATTCACAAAGGGGAAGGGGTTTCATTGGGACCCCTTCCCGTTTGCGAATGAGTTACCACCCACTTCAAGTGGGTGCTAACTGCAAATTGCTTTGCGACCGCTTTCGCGGTCACAAAGCAATTCTACATCGCAGTGCGAGTCGCAAATAGGAAGGAAACACCTTCCTATTTGCGAGTCGGATTCACATTTTGCGAGTCGGTACAGACTCGCAAAATGTGAATCAGAATCGCGATGGCCGTTTTGCATGTCACAAACTGCGTTTTTCGCAGTTTGCGAAATGCAAACCGGATGCTACATATGGCCCTTAATCATGCTACCTAATAGTATTACCTAGTCTCTTTGCCTTCTCGGAGTCGATTATACTTTAGCCATAAAAGCAGTATGGCGATTTTGTTACAATTCTGCTATATATATGGGCATCAATTCTAATGGAGCCCACACACTAAGATATTTCTTCAGGCTACCCATTCTCCTAGCGTATGCTTCCTCAAATTGCCCCGTCTTCTTTAGCCGCATGAACCATTTCTTAGGAGTTGGAACTGTAATTGTACGCCAGCATTGTAAAATTAAAATTGTAAAATTCATAACCTCGCAGTTGGCTAATGATGCTGAGACAAAATTCTGAATATTCTTACCTAGCCAGGGAGTTTGGCTTGATACCCCAAAAAATACCAGCTTCGAATCTGGCTTTAATGTCACCTCAATTCCATGACTCAATTCTCGAAAAAACTACATTCCAGATTTGCAATAGCGTTGGAACACCCGAAAAAATATGTTGCCAATCCCGTTTTCCTCTTGAGCACACCTAAAGCATTTGTAGATAACAGATGGGAACATTTTATGAATAGCTTTAGGTGTATAATATGCTAACCAACGACATTTGTCTACTATCGAGATGCGCTCCCATTGTCCAATTGTTACTCTGCACCCTGTCTCCTGCGCTAATTACTCAGATGCCTTTCGATCAATAATGAGTCAGTATATTTTCAAAGAGACCTACACCAATGTCCTATTCCCACCATTTGACTTTTGTACCACAGTTTCCAAATTACCTCTGAAGAATGCAGCATTCCTTGGAGACTGCTATTTATCAAACATTTAAATTGGACAAAGCTGTACCATAGCTCGCCCGCCTCTGCCACTACTCGTAATTTTATCTCTGTCCAGTTAGCAAGTCATGTGCCTAGGAAAAAGTCGCCCAGTGTCCAGTAACCTTTGGGGTTCCAAATCCTACAAATACAGTGGTGGCTGGTGACTGAAAGCAGTGGTGGGGCACAAATACAAGACGGAATTGCACCTTGTGAGAGTGCCTCACTACCCACGTATTTCCATTCAGCTACTCACCCACTGCCTTTGGCCACCTATCCATTTACTCATCCACATTGTCATCCACTGCCATTCACACAACTCCTATACACAGACACCCACATTTTCTCAGCCACTCTGTCAAGCCCTGCAAACACTTATTCAAACAAACACACATTGCCTCACCCATCCAGTATCCAGCAGTTTCAGTGATAAAAGGTACACGTTTATTTGAGCTGCAGATTACATGTTTAATATGACATATCACGTCATTAGTCTGCAGAAGAAATAAAACAATAACTAGCCATGATAAATTACTGGAACCATTACTACCTTTGAGAGACGAAATCACCTACAGAGGCAGTGAAAGGAGAGGAGAGCTGAGAGAACAGATTTTTTTCTTATTGTCTGTAAAAAAGATAGAGCTCCAACTTACTTGTGTGCAGGGTTGTCTTTGGCATATTTATGACTTGAGGTCTTCAGGTCACACTCCTGTCTCCCAGAGAGCCCTGGATGGAGTTATTTATTGTATTTATTCCATTTCTCTGCCGCGGACTGCTTGTAATGCAGGTAAAGTGGAATTTCTTTGCACAATGCCACATTCTTTTAATAAAATGTGACCTCTGGTATGTAGACCCTTCTGATCACACCCCACCATTTGAGTAAATAGGAAAGGGTGGAGAATAATATCAGAGTGACATGAAGTTTTCAGAAACCCGGGCTGAACAAAAAACGCTCCAGGCTGTTTACTATCAGGGCATCTGGTGGAGGAGGAGATAAGCCAGGGACGTCACTGCGTTCTGAGAAAACGTCAAGACTCTGAGTGGACAAGCCCTGTCAGCCATACTGTGCAGCTTTCAGCCACATACTGACGCAGGCGCAGTGGGGCTTTTCAAAATGCATAACTTTCACTCGGAAAATGTTGTGCAGAAAATGTTTTACTTTCATCATGTAATTAAATATAGGCTTCACTAGAGAGGCCAGAAAAGGCTAGGGGTGCAGCCCCTTAGCCCTTGAACACCAGCTGCCCCTGTACAAATAGTTTCTGAAGTTACCAAATCCAACCCCCTGGTAGTCCTGTAGCCTTACCGGCCGAAGACATTGTGGAATGTGCCTAGACCTAAACAACTTTAGTGCAAACCAAACAATTTTGCGTAGCACCTTGTATCTTGTTCTTTTCGTCAAACTCACCATCTTTAAGAAAGCCGCCAAGCTGCCTCCGCTCCTTTACCATTTTTCTAATGAAGAAAATATCAAAATCCCAGTTTAATCTCCCGTCCACCATACCCATTTTGACCAGCATATTCAACCATGCAGCCTGGTAATACAGAAAGAAATCAGGTAATGCCAGTCCTCTTTGTTCCTTATATAACTGAAGAATGGAGTATTTCACTCTAGGATGTGGTCTTTTCCATAGAAATTAGATTATGAGGGAATCTAGGGCCAGATGTAGCAAAGGGTTTTTCCCATTCTGTGTCAATGGGAAAATGTGTTCGTACATATGGCCCCTAGTTCTTTAAAAAAACATTGATGTCCTTTATGGGGAGATTTGCAAAAAGAAATATAAACTGCGGCAAGACTGACATTTTAATTAATGACACTCTCCCTGTTAACGTAGGCGGCAGCAAGGATCATTTTTCAAGGAGCCCTTTCACTTTCACCATTGTTTTCTCATAATTTAATTTGAATAATTTCATATAGATATTCGTCACCAGGATCCCGAGATAACGTATAGGATGATTATTACTAAAATTCTGAATTAATGCTGGTGGCAGCACTGATGGAGAAGCACTAAAAAGCAACATCTCTGTTTTATCCTGATTTACCTTATGCCCCCAAAATTAGTGTAATCTTTAATGATATTGACTGCTCCCTTAATATTAACCTGGTCAGCCTACAGATATAACACCAAGTAGTGCGCAAATAATTTGAGTTTGGACATCCCTAGCGGGGGGGGGGAATGATACAGTCGGCACTACGTGTACATTCCACTAACGGCTAAATAAAAATCGTGAAGAGTATAGGGGACACTGGGCATCCTGCAGGGTGCCGCACTTTGTCTGCACAGTACCTGCAAGCTTTGCAATAATTATTACACATGCTTCTATCCCTTGATTTAATCTTTTGAACATTGAAAACATTCGATCTGTGAATCCAAATTTCTCCAATGCAAACAAAAGAGCATCCCAGTTCACAAGATCGAACGAATTCTCGGCGTCACTCATTGCAACTGCATGCCCATCTCGAGCGCTGGGGAAAAAGTCGATAGCCTGGACCAAATACTGCATGTTCGCAGCCATTGTTCGCTTTGGCAAAAGCCTGCACTGATCTTTATGAACCACGGACTACCCAACCTCAATTATACATGATGCCCAGATATTGGCTACTAATTTGTTGTCTGCATTGAGTAGACTTATTGGTTAATAAGAATTTACACTAAGGGGATCTTTATCTCTTTTCAAGAAGCTTACTACCACTGATTCATTAAATCGGAGGGGTGTCTTTACCATCACTTATTTGATTAAATAAATGTACCAAATGTGGTGATAGCTCTTTCTGAAATATCTGATATATTTCAGTTGCAAAATATCTAGTAATTGTGCCTCTACCTGCGTTCCAGACAAGCGAGGAAGCCTGAATAAACTATAATACTCCTCAAGACTAGATCTGGAAATTACCCTATTACAGCTAGAGATTTTATTATAATGCTGCAAGAATACCTGGGTGGTTTTGATATCATCTTTTTCACTCAGATTGGAGCTGGGATCCTTAATCTCCCTAATACATAATAAGTATTGTTTCCCACGTGCTGACCAGGCTGGTAGTTTTCCCACAAGCTGACTCTCTTCATTTTGTTTCTGCTGAAAAGTTTTTGAGCTAGTAATCTCTTCAAGACCATAAAAATTGTGTAGCATCTGTTAAGCCTGATCATACTTAACTTTTAGATACACTCTACACTCAGCCGCCCAACTAGATAAAGCTTTCTGTTGCAGTTCCTTAACCCATATTTCCCGAACTCTCCTCTGGACTGATGTATACAATCACCTGACCTCTGAATGCAGCTTTGAATGATTCCCAAACAGAAAACAGGGAGGCAGTGCCCTGATTGATCTCGAAGAATTCTTTGATAAATTTACGCACACTATCCAGCCATTCCTGATTCACCAGGAGTGTCCTATCAAACTGCCAATATGCCCTCGAGATTTTGGTACCCTCTACCTCAAAAGTGACCCCTACCACAGAACGGTCTGAAAATGAGTTGTGCCAGAACCTTGTCCCCTTCCATTTTACTTGTTTTAAACTGAAAAGTAGTCCAGCTAAGAAGCTGTGTTATACTGGCTCAAGAAGCTGATAAATTGCTCTTGCCCACAATGATCGAGGCGCCACAGATCGACTAAATCTTAACTACTTTTCATTGCACCAGTCAAATTAGCTGTTTAAGGCTTCAACTGTTTTTTTTATTTATTTATGGTCTCCTCTATAAAATTGAAATCACCTCCCCAAATTAATGGGCCCGTTGCACTCATTGCCAGGGAAAACATTGCCTTCAAAGGAGCATCCTCACCCTGGGCTGGGCCATAATAATTGAGGAGGTTAAAGGAAACTCCTTGGACCCGAACTTTCAGCCAGATCCATTAACCCTCCTTGTCTCTAATAACTTCCTTGATATCCCAGTCAATTGATCTGGAAAAGCACCATGGCACACTTCTTAGGGATACATGATCCCCCACCCTCCACCCCACGGCCAAGTCCTGAGCCTTAGCTGTGCCGTACTCAGCCACACTCACCCGTTTAACCCCCCCACTTTTTCCTGGTTTTGCCTGGTTTTGCCTGGTTTCCTTTTTACATTCTAGCTAACAGACCCTAACACCTTTCACCTGACTCTGGACAACTTTTAGCTAACATACCAAAAAGTGGCAGAAAGTAGACCCAACGCTAACCCGACTTTGCCTTTCCCAAAAGATTCTGGGCCTCTTCAAGAGTTGTACATAAATAAAATTGGCCTTTAAGTAAAACTTTTAACTTTGATTGCTGAGCTATTGGAGCCTGGGCCCCTGCTACCATAAGTTGACCAATTCTCTCCTTCTCCAGGCTGAGGCTGCTGACATTTCTGACAACACTTGCACCTGTTCTTTCTCTGCCAAAGAGAGAGTTTTTGTTGGATTGCTTTTATGAGAATCTGCTCTTTAATCCTGTAGTCTGCAAAATTCACAATGATTGTACGAGGATACTTTGCGTTCGGCTGCTTTTTGGAGGGGGTTCCAATGCACTCGTATGATTGTCAGGTTGGCTGGAGGGTTTTCCAGGCTATGGCTCTTAATCAGGGCGTCCATAAATTGCAGCATATCTTGATGATTGCCCTGTTTTTCTGCCCCCTCCAGTACCCCCACAAGATAGAGGTTTGACCTCCTTGCATAGTTCTCCATAGCCTCAATTTTATTTTGGGACTCATACAACTTCTTCTGAACCCTATCCAGCTCGTTATCCCAAGCTAAGGAGCGATCCTCAAGATCTGATATTCTCTGCTTCAATTTCTGGAGGCATGCTGGAATCTGCCCCATTGCTTCCTCAATTTTATTGAGCCTTTGTTTTATCGCAGCTGTCTCCTTTTGTTGCAAATTCTTTAATTCTTGCAGTTCCTTCAAAATTGTTTCAACCAATATCCGTGACTGCACCTGAGCTTCATAAGCTGTATCCTGCACTTGCCAGTTAACGAGCTGCTCAGTTTGAGTGCCCTGTGAGGAAGTCTGATCATCAATAATTCTCTCTTAGCTGCTGGCTGGACTTCCGGCACCCGTCCACTAATTAATCTCCTGGTGATAGCTCCTGACTTATTGTCTGGCTTGGTAATTTCCCAGTTAAACCCTCTGATACCAGTTCAGTTGTGGACTCAAATACAGGTGCTCCACCAGTGCCGCAACCACCCTCCTGCACCTCAACACCTTCTGCCACATGTGGTCCTGAGGCATTCACTGGGTACATGGCATTGGTGGTCTTAAAGATTAGAGGGTAGTCTCTCCTGCTGCCAGTGCCAGATTATCCCGTAGAGTCAGGGTAGCCATTAATACCTGTGTCTGAAGGTGAACATAAGGGGAAATAGACACAACTGCCTGCTGACAGTCCTGTGCCACTACTCACTGACTAATTTCCATGGTCAGAGCTCGCTGCTTTCGGTCTCCAAAACCTTTGGGTCATCTGACACTTGAGTCACTAATCTCAATCGCAGTTCAACTTTTGCCATTGTTGACCCGCAGGAATTACCAGTTAATTTGCCCTTATGTGCAGCAGCAGGATGAGTGAGACACTTTTGAATATGTGGAGATGAATCAGCAACTCTGAAGCTAGGATTAGAGCCTATGTTAGACAACTGTCACTTTTCAGATATAAAAAAATCAGCTCTTTAATTAGTAATATGTGCTTAATGAAGGAGCCAAACCAGTCCGTTTGCCAGGCTGTCAGACATGCATGCACTTGCAAGGAGCCTGACCCAGCGACCCTCTACCTTCAGCAAGAGCGCACTTCCTCACAGCCACCAAGCGCCTACCGATACAGTGAGAAACCTGGTGGCTCTGGAAAAAGTGTCTTGTGTGCGGTTGCAGCTACGCCCGTAATCTTAATCATACATCAGTAGCGGCAGCCACGTTTCAAAGGAAGACACCAACCTCCTTGCGCCCGCGTGCTCCGTCTCTGCTCTGCTTCCTGGACAACAGCGTCTTGTGTGCCGACTCCTCGTAGGTCGCAGCTGTGCCTGTGTTTTTTAGTCATACGACAGTAGCGGTAGCGGCAACCATGCTTCAAAAGAAGATGCCATTCTCCTCTCGGCTCTTTGCTTAGTCCCCGCTCCACTCATGGCTTCCGACTCAGCCAACAGCGCCCACACGTATCGAGGGGGAAGTTCCAGGTGTGCCTACCAGCGGATCATGTGGGACGCGTCCGCGAGAAGAGCTTTCACGATACCATGCTCAATTAAACTGTTTATCAGGCGAGTTATTGTAGCAATTGTCTCAGGTGTCATATTATATGGAGGAGTTTCTGGATATACTGTATTTGGCTTCTCTGTTATCTTTGCAGGCTCACCTCCTTTAGTAAGTGCTATCTGTTTTCCTGAAAAATCCCAAACTTCAGGTGTCACTGTGTCTTTTAAATCTTCGGGCAAATCATTACGTCAGCATTGGGTACAATGTGACACTAAGGTACTGCTTCACAATTTTACAGGACACATCTTCCTCATTTGTCTGTATTACAATTCCTGGGGGATTGGAGCTAATGGGCCAAATTAATGCTCATCTTCAAATTAGCCTTTTTTATGGGGACAGATTCTGTTACAGGGTTGGTCAGTTGTTTATTTGTGACTCCTACAACTTGTATTATTTTTCCTGAAAGGGGCAAATTCTGTACTTCTGCTGTTATAACAGTGGAGCATTTAGCCCCAGTGTGAACCAAGAATGACAAATGGTGACCCATTACATCAGTATTTACGTAGAGACTATGTTGATCTACTTCTAAGGATGCACCTAGCATGCAATCCTCATCATCTGAGCTATCTGCCTGAAGAATGTCTGAAAATTCCTCATCACTCAGGTTCATTCGGGGAAACTGTGATGCTAACTGATTCACATTTGCAATTTGATTTAGATTCTGTTGGGGAACGACCATTTGCTGTTGAGTCATCGAGCTTGCAGCATTTGTATCTGCTGTTCTTGGGACACATTTAAATATTGCACTCTGGATCTTTGAATTCTCTGAATTTTAACCTGATTTTTGCCTTGTATATGAGTAAATCCTATATTCTGTACCTGATTATTCACAATATTAAGGGGACACTCCCTTCTCCAATGGCCAAAATTTCTGCACACATGGATTAATTCTTTTCACAGCCTGGACATTAAAAACACCAGTCTGATCTAGCTGAACATCACGTCTTCTACCTCTAGGTTGAACAACATTAGATCCCTGCGGTTGTAGTTCTTGCATACCACCAGTGTTGACCATCATCTGCGGGCTTTGACTAACCTTCTGTACAGCTTCAATTCCAAATAACTCCTGTATTATTTTGCATACTGCAGGATTTCGTCAACCATTTCATGTCTGGGGTTAATCCCTGTACAAATCTGAACAGTAAATGACCACTGAAATGTTTGAAAGCCTGCAACAGTCTGTAGTAATAAGCATGAATTGACTCCTTCAATTCCCGTGTCGCCCTGTCAATCCCCTGATATTCAATATCTTTGAGAAACATCTTGTTTTTCAAAAACGTTGTCACGTTGTAATACTTTTTCATCACTTCTTCCAATGGTGCACCTGTTACTGGATCTCTTGGGGGTTCACAGTCTAGCCAATCAACATTAACTTTGCATTCAGTCCACAAATCACTTGCACACACAGTGTCAAACAATGTATTCAAATCTTCCCATAGCCGCTTTGAAAGCTTCACACACCTTTCTGTTTGCTTGTACCATTCCACTGGTTTCTTTCTCTATCCCAGGTAGTAATTTGTAAAGATAAAATATCACTCCCTCTCACAGGTACATGAATATAACCTCCACCTGGTATTTCTCTCAGGGACAGCATTTTTACATTGGCCTCATCTTGCTTTGCTCCTGCTAAGTCACATTTGGCTTCACATTATTCTGATCGCTTTTTTTCACCTATCTACCTTCCCACTTATCTATAGCATACCATTTCTGATTGTACACGATTAATTCCTCAATGTGCAATTTCATTCCAAGGGATCCCATGTTGACTATACATTTTGTGCTGAACTCCAATCTGTAACATCTCTTTAAGGTCTTTGATTTCTCCAAATCCACATCATATTTTTCAGTTCGTCTTCTGTATAGGTTTCCAATTGGGCTGTGTCTAAAGTTCCTAATATCATTTAGTTTAATTCCAATTTCAGGCTTGGTACATTCACTGGTCTATCTCTCTCTGGGGTCTCTTTTGTTCTCGCATTGCAGTTTGCTATACCTTGCACCTTCAAGACTCAAATTAATAAACTAATCATTTAACTGCTGTGCAGTGAAACCTCTTAGGCTTACAGGATTATGTTGTAACACTTCTGCTCTTCATGGACCTACAGTCTGCTGGTTTGAGGTACTAAAAATAGACACCTTTTCTGGCATGGTAAAAGGTACTACTCCTTGTGGAGTGCTGTAGTTAACATTCGGGATCTGCTCTGGTCTGGGCACAAAATAATGTGAGACTCTCTGTGGAAACTTCGCATCAGATGTAAATCCTGTCTGACTTGTCATTGGGGTTGGATCTGCAATTTGTGTAAGGGTTAACGGTCTCAATAGAAAACCTGTTCTTTCTCTCTCTGAGTTGTAAGAATATACTGATCTCTGCATACCAATTGGTGACATCCCAGTGGATGTAACTAGTGTATCAGGAACTGTTGGAACATTTAAAGAACATGAATTGCTCCATATGTACCTGGAGCATACAAGGGAACAACAAGACCTACAGTCACCAGAATTGTTAATGCATCTGGACCATTTTGATTCGTCTGATTCTTAGGAATTGTCATTCCTACACTCTGCCCTGTTAAGACAGTACTGAAACGCTGTCCTGTTTGGGTTGGTGAAACATTTGGTTTAGACTAACCTGGATTGAACATTAGCACAGATTGATTCAGAATCAAATTTGGCAAAGGAAGATTTGTATAAGGTGACTGCACTGACTGGTTCACATTAGAATTTGGCACAATCTGATTCACAATAGGACTTGGCACAGGATGTACTATGTTAAAACTCTGAACGGGTTGATTCACTTCAGGAATCTGTGTCACTGAATTTAGAGGTGTACCTGGTATTATCTGACTCGGGTTGTGCAAACAGAACAGTAGGCACACTCAGGGTTACATTTGGTGAAGCTTCCCTTCTTGCTCCTATCTCGACTGTATGATACAGAGGCAGATGATTTAACAAGATCTGATTTATAAACTCATCATCCAAATCAGTGTATTATGTTGCTGCCTTTTTCTCTTCAGTATCTGTGGTCTGCAATGCGTTTTCTGTTTTTTTCTTAGTCTTGGGTTTAGTGCTTTCTCCATCTTCACTAGAAATAGCTAAAAACATTATAACTTCTTCAATTATGTCTGCTCCCCAAGCTTTCTGCTCTTCATCCCACCTTGCCTCTGCAAGTGTCTTTATTAGTTTTTGCATTCTGCTCTCATATTTACTTGTCATTTTCTGACGCGCTATATTTTCCCAAATACTAAGGGCTTCAAATTGTGTGGGTCTCAAAGGTGGTTTCATCTCATTAAACACTTGCCTCAGAATATTTAGAATTCTTAGGTTAAAAGTTCCATAATGGAGAAAACTAATGCACATTCTTTCCTAGTAATCTTCCACAACTGTTCAAGCCACGCATATGCAAGAAAACCTTTTTCAGACTAAACATAATGACCTGGAGTACCTTCAGGTAGGGACTCTATAGTCTCTATACCTGGAAAAACACATCTGCCTTTAATGCACTTTTCAACGCTTTAAAGAACTTAGGGCCAGAAGTAGGAAGCCGTTTGCATGGTGCAAACTGCGAAAAATCGCAGTTTGCGCCATGCAAACAGCCTTATGCGATGCACATTCACATTTGCGAGTCGGTACCGACTCGCAAATTGTGAATGCGACTCGCAAATAGGAAGGGGTGTTCCCTTCCTATTTGCGACTCGCATCGCAATGCAGAATTGCTTTGTGACCGCGAATGCAGTCGCAAAGCAATTCGCAGTTACCACCAGTGTCACACTGGTGGTAACTCATTCGCAAAAGGGAAGGGGTCCCCATGGGACCCCTTCCCCTTTGTGAATGTTGGCAAAAAGGTTTTTTCAGAGCAGGCAGTGGTCCAATGGACTCTATAGTCTCTATACCTGGAAAAACACATCTGCCTTTAATGCACTTTTCAACGCTTTAAAGAACTTAGGGCCAGATGTAGGAAGCCGTTTGCATGGTGCAAACTGCGAAAAATCGCAGTTTGCGCCATGCAAACAGCCTTATGCGATGCACATTCACAATTTGCGAGTTGGTACCGACTCGCAAATTGTGAATGCGACTCGCAAATAGGAAGGGGTGTTCCCTTCCTATTTGCGACTCGCATCGCAATGCAGAATTGCTTTGTGACCGCGAATGCAGTCGCAAAGCAATTCGCAGTTACCACCAGTGTCACACTGGTGGTAACTCATTCGCAAAAGGGAAGGGGTCCCCATGGGACCCCTTCCCCTTTGTGAATGTTGGCAAAAAGGTTTTTTCAGAGCAGGCAGTGGTCCAATGGACCACTGCCTACACTGAAAAAACGAAACCAAATGGTTTTGTTATTTTTTTTATTTTGCAACTCGTTTTCCTTTAAGGAAAACGGGCTGCAAAATAAAAATAAAAAAACTGCTTTGTTGAAAAAGCAGTCACAGACATGGAGGTCTGCTGTCTTCAGCAGGCCACCATCCCTGTGAGTGCAGGGACTCCCTATGGGGTCGCAAAATGCGACCCACCTCATTAATATTAATGAGGTGGGTCTTTGCGACCCCATAGCGAGTCACAGACGGTGTCTGAGACACCGTTCTGCATCCGAATTTGCGATTCGGAAATTGTGAGTCGCACCAACTCGCAATTTCCGAATCGCAAATTAGGACCTTGCTACATCTGTCCCTACATTTTTAACCAAATTCAATAATTTACAATAACTTTTCATTTGAATCAGGAAGTAACTTCAGTGCCACTGGCCCCTTTCTCAATGTTCTCAACTAATAGCAATGCAGCACTGTTCACCAATACCAGCGAAGCCTTAACCCAACTGACATATACCAGTGCAACACACGATAACGTCACACTCAATTCTTTAAGCAATGCAGTTGCTTCACCATTGCCTTTCACACAATCCCTCATACACACCTTATGCAAAAATACTGCGAGCAGAAGAAATCAACAACCTGTCTACACATTACAGGATATAAACTCAAACACTTTAAAGTTGTAGGGAGATACACTTTCTGACTATAGCTTTCACAAATACACAAACAGTGAAACTTGACCAGCAAGCCTCTCTCAGGTTGATACAGATCCTCCAGGGGCCCTCAGATTCACTTAATACCAACCAAAACCCACACTCACTCAAGGGAAACTATTGGCAATGTCAACGACGTCTCATGACAACAAATTAACCAAGTGTCTTCTACACTTGTGCGCTATCCTGGGATCTTAGGCAATGATGGACCTTTCAACAACAAATCAACGCAGAATTTTTTTAGCAACAAGCGCCACAATCAAACAAGTACGACGACACCGCAGTAATCTTCACAACATCACAAATCGCAAAGACTGGACAAAATAGGTACCACCAAACTTGCGATATGTACTGTCTGATGAAAATAATGGAAGCTAGATAATGACTACTTTCACCACATTGTTTCTTTTCTACCCTGAAATATCATTCACTAATAATATTCTAGATACACAGGAGGGTGCATGCCACATACACTAGATATACCAATGGTCTCTGTGAGAAATTGAACGTTTTTGGCACATATGGAAGGTGAGAACAGCACGTTAATAAGGGTAGGCTGCAATGTCACTGTTTCGCTCCTGCACTGCAGTGCCACCAATCCACCATGTGATTTGTCTCTCACACTGCATCTATCTGTAGCTTCAGTCTGATCCTCGACTTTGGCTCAGGTCTGAGCCATGTCCCAACTACGGCATGCCCACCTGGTGCTCGTCCATCTTCGTGAACCTTTGAGACCATAAGAGGAGTTTGGGGTGTGAATCCCTGCTCAAAATGTTGGCTTCCTTAGACCTATCAGGAGTAGGTGCAATCTGGACTGTTGAAAGAAAGAATTGTAGTTGCTCTTCAGGTTTCCAAGCTTGATGTCTCTTTCACTTCTTGTAAATCTTGTTTTCCGGCTTAACTTTTAGCTAAAAAGTTGTACAGAGGTAACTGAAGGAGACCTACATTGGTGCTACACCCAAATCAGATAAAAATGCTTCAGACTCCAAGTGTTCAGTGAAACTATGAGTAATATTATTGGAAGCACTTCAAAAATTGCAGACTAGATCATGTCGTATAGAATGTGTTTCCTGACAGGTTCCTAGGCCTTGGTGAACTTCTCCATAACTGCCCAGTTTCGCAGGTCCATGCATGATGTGCTGCTTCAGTCCAGGTTTCTTTCTTGGAATTCTTGGACTTGAAGTCATGGTTTATAATGGGATAAACAAGACAATAAGTCCCAGAATTCTAATGGAAATCCTGGACTAGAGCAGCACATCATGCTTGGACCTTGGAAACATGGCAGGGCTGCTTCTCTTTGTCATCAACATCTGTGCTCATTTAGCCAAATATCATTATTTAACTGTTTGACTCTCCTTGTTACAGAGATTGTAGTTTATCTTGCATTAACTTCGTGGTTTAGCAATAAATTGTCTTTGCCTTTGATTACCCTATGATTTTGGATTAACACAATCTATTGAATATTTTAGTAAACGTATGCTATACAGATGGTGTAATAGTTTCTTACAAACTCAATGAGATTACCCTTTTACCTTGCCTTTGGAACACCAGAGATCCTAATCTTAGTGTGTCAGGAATAATAAATGTGGTTTATATCTTGCATCTCTCTGCTGAGCACAGAAATCAGAGATTTTTGGCTGCACAGAAACAGAGTTGCCTTCGGAATCAGAAAGCTGTGGTTTAGGTGACCTTCATGTTGACACCATTTTATTTTGCAACATAGCACTTTTTTAAAAAGAGTTTTCTTAACTGTAGTCATATCAATTGTCAACCGGGAGATCATTTCAAACAGTTTAGTTAGACCTAGTGAGATTTTTTCCTCTTCCTTAGAACATAATACCCTTATTTTTCAGTGAACCTTTTTACCAAGTTGAATTTCCTTTTTGTTAGTATGTAGTTGAGTATCCCACAAAGAATGCAGAGGTGAACAAGATGCTTGCTTTTCATTTAGAATGCATGCCCTGATCCTTTTTTTTTTTTTATACCCTAGTAGCTTGACCTTGTGTTTCAATAGTGGTAGCCACTCTTGCTTTGTATGGATTGTAAACATTGTTGAAATAAAAAGCATGCCCCCCTATTGTCCTCCATTCACTCCAGATCCAGTGGAGTCTTCATGATAGGAAAATACAATACTTTAGTGTGTCCTGATTCACACAAGTGGTGAAGGATTTGAAGATGAGAAACCAATTATTTTGGATCCCAGTCACAATGTTGTCCCCCCTCTTAAGAGTCTTTAAATTACTGAAATTCTCAAAAGTTAAATCACTCTGAGCTGTTACAGATAATGCCCAAACTCACTCAAAGCTCTGGTAATATTCTGACTCAAAATCACCCATGACTCAGCTCCTTCTAATAGCAAGACTATCTCAGAGTACTGTTTCTGATAATACCCAAGATGCTCGGCTGAGTTATAGACTAGCAACTGCTGCTGGCCTCTCATCTGGGTCTGATTTTGGGATGTGTTGTGTGCTAGTGTGGAGATTACATATGAGTTGTTGTGGGCTGGACTGGTCTCTATGTTTGACTCTGGAATGGTCTTAGATCTACAGTGGGTTACGCTATACAAACAACAACACTGGGCTGAGGTTTGCGTCAGGCTTTGTGCTGGGCTTAAGGACATTCTGGGTTGGCACCTGGGGAAGGCTAGCTCCAGGTTAAGTTGAGCTGTGATTTGGAATGGTTTGTGGACAAAGTAAGGCATTAAGCTATTCATCAACGTCAAGTGCTCATAATGGTTAATTAATGGCTTCTGTGAAATACCATTCAAAACCTAAAATCTGGAAAGATGTGCAGTGGACCAGGGCTGCAGCACATTTTAGTGCCAACATTTGCTAAATATATGGTGGAAATGTCTGTACTCTGCAACGCCATTGCCCTCCTCTCTGTGCCGCCTTTTTCAGAATCAAGTTGTCAGTATGAAGTGCAATATAAACCAGATGTGGCCTGCACAATTTTCAAGTTGATTTGCTGACAAAATTAACTCTCTGATGTACCTCTTTGTTCAGACGGTCCTTTGATAATGTTTGAAAGAGCATATTGTGTATTAGGCTCATATAGCCTGTGCAGTGCAAGTGGTCTACACCTCTTCATGTAACCCTAACATAACAGTCCCATTCCAGGGCTCAAGACACTGAAAGTGTGTCCTTAAGACATTAGCTGCAGGCTAGGGCGCAACTGTCAGTGAACCTAATAGGGAAATGCGCTCGAATCAAACCAGAACCCTGCAGTAAGGTGGCACTTTTGATCTGATCATTTCTGACCCCACAAAGATAGCACTGTATAACCTCACACAAGTTGACTGGTCTGATCACTCCATCTGTTACTGGATCAGCACAACTAAAGTATTTCATCAATAACAGCTGAATCCTAATCCTAAACATGAATGGAGTAGGAACACCAAAACACAGCCTTTCACACTCTAAGCTCTGTCATCTCAAGCTGTGATACTGGAGAACACAAATGCTGACTCCTTAATAAAACATTACGAAACCTCAAGCATAAAATTATGAACACATTAGCTCCCAACACCACAAAAGGGATAAACAGGAAGGTTTTAAAAGGATGGTTTACTCCTTCAATAAATTTGGAAATATAATTATGCAAAGAAGAACATAAATAAAGGAAAGACCCTCACTGATCCTAATTAAGGACCTAAGGCAACTCACAATAAAATATAAATAAAACTTGCTATGCACCAAAGTTCTTTGAAAGACCATATGCACTTAGCAGAAACCAAACTTTTTGTTTTTGTCCAAGCCCAAATCCATACAAAGAAGAACTCTGACTTCACCCAACTCCCTGATGATTGTTTCTCTAAACTTGTCAATTTCTTTGATAATAACATAAATACTAACTCTAATACTATTGCCTCCACAACTACCTCTAATTCTCTGATCCCACAATGACCATAACAGATTGAAACAGCCTCTGATCATACCTCTTTTAAACCAATCTCAACAGATTCTCTATAGACAATCATTTAGTCTACTAAATCATCTAGTTTTCCCCTTTACCTCCTTCCTCATTACCTAGCAAGATCAGTCAGTTCATCTCTTCTCTCACTCTGAAAAGACATCACCACCTTCCTTGATTAAGGATTGTCCCACTCTTTCTTGAAAAAATGCATCATTAGAATCAGGATGTGTCAGGAGATGCACTTACTCTCACACACTAGTTCAGTGCGCCACGCTACTCTGAGGCTCATTAATGTGCATACATGCAAGAGCAGAAGAAGATGAAACAGTGCTGCTTAGACAGTATCCTCCAATAACAGAATGGTGCGATTGCTGAATACCCTTTAAAAAAACACAAGGACCATATGTCTCATAAGCCACAGAACTCTTCCAAAACTTGTCAATGATGGTGGCTATCTTGAAAGCAACGTTCCTCTTGGTCCACAGCATCCTTGGAAGGCAATCATGAAGCTCAGTTGCTGTCAACAGTACTTGCTGTTGTATTTATGTCATCTGTTCTACCATCAAGTCGACAAAAGACTCTTCAATCAAAGAAGTATCTCGCAAGAATAGAGACTTCTTTGTTTTCACAGTGAATCACCCTTGGGATCAAAAAGCTGACATGGCTTATTTGTTTTCACAGAGTACAAAAAGTTATTTCTTCTATTGAAGTTAGCACTCTTTAACAAACAATGCATTATAAGTCCAAGTGTGATTCATAGTTACCATATCAATTTTAACTGTATTTTAACTGGTAAGAAAGATTTAAATCAATTTATAATAGAATGCTGAAATGTAGAGAGGGTTAGCAGATATATCATAGACAATATCTAAGTTAAAACTCCAATGCTCAAAAGAAGCTAAAAGATCTTCTTTACTTTTTGATATCAATGTTCCTACAGTGCAGACAAGGCACAGTTGTGTAATCAGGCATATGATGATATCCTGTGCCACTGTTTCTCTCTGTCTTCTACAGTTCACCTTTCCCCAGACCTACTGTTCACCTTTATTTAGTAGGGATTGGCAGTGGGTTTGACAAAGTGTGGAAACTACCACTGGTCCTATCACATATGGATTGGCAGCTCATGTGTCTTGTCAGATTGCCTAGCCCACACTATCCTTTCAACTGGAACAATGGATTTTCAAACCACATTATCTCAAATTCTGGATATAGTACATAAAGGTAAACAGCAGAGGCAGATCAGTTTCATAAAACTTGAGAATAAAGTTCTACAAACTCAGTTATTACAGATTATTCAACAAATCAGTTTTCTGGTAAAACCTGATGAAATGCTAGTCAGGTATCATGCCCACAGAGCATAAGGTTACTGGATCCTGGATGTTACTGCATCCCATAAAAGACTGTATGGCTAGTGCACAGTCGTACACTAAGGTGTTACTTATAATACCTTAAGCACCACCAAGAGTTTTAGTGGAGACCCAGAAATGTACCTTGTTCCTTAATCATCAGTTTTTACTACATTTCCTGGTAAACATATGACATTTGTAGATAATTAGTCTAAGGTAGCCTTTTTCTTATTTTACATAAGTTGCAGCTTACATAATGCTGACAGCTGGTACATTCCATTAATAAAAACAATAATGGCCCCTTTCTATATAATTTCTCTGCCCTCTGCAAGTGAATGTGGAAGCTGTTTGCTAGGAAATCACATGTTCTTTCATTAGACAAGTTATAGAATTTAAAACAAATCATCAGGATTACGTAAGTTAAATCAATACCTCTAATGGTCTACTCTAGTGGTCTGAAGAGAAGAGGTCCACTTTATTTTACCAAGGGTTAAGAAGTAAATGAAAGATGTACTCATACAAGCAGTCAGTTATCCTAGGAAGTTTAAAAAGCTCACAGACGTATTAGTAAAGTTAGATCATTATCCAACTGATCAACAATCTGACAAAACATAATAATGTTAAAATGTTAGTGGGAAGTTCAAGAATTGAAGAGAACATGAAATCCGAAGTTCCAGAGTCTATATAACTAGATAATGTCATTGTCCTTTTCAAAAGAGAAATAGGAAAGAACACAAGCTCCAAAACTGCATATTTATTTTGGTCACATTTGACACTTTGTAAAAGCAATACACTCAAGGCTTCTAAGAGCCATTTAGTAGCAATCCCACAGTTAAAATAGGTACAATCATCTGAAAAACAGACTTTTTGATGATGAAGAAGCTGTCTTGTTGATTGAACTTAAGTCACGCCAACTTGGGTAGTGAATGCTATGTAGTTTTCAGTTGCTCTTATCAGACTTCCTATGAAAATGACTTTGCTTGATGGACAGGGAAAGATTGTTCACAACTATTAAATTCAGAAGCCTCTGGAATTTACATGCCCATTAAATTTGCTCAATCCTTACAGTTACTGGTGATTAAGAAAAAGCTGCTAAAGAAGTCAAGTGATCATTGTTCAGCGTTGTGCTCAGGGCCTATCCGTTTTCATATATACAGTTATTTTAGCATATTTTGGTAGTCATCATGAAAAGATTTTTTTTTATTTGACTGCTGCACGTCAAGTTAAACTGATCTTCGGTATGCCATAGTTGACCTTGCATAAACCTCACAATGATTTAGCAGATAGGCCCTTACAATTGGATTTTGATTATTGAAACAATCATTACTTCACAAATTATGAATCATCCTATAGTCAACCCACTAAGGCATTAGCAGGCGTTGCAACGTCGCACATCATTAGATGTAACATAATGATGTGTCTGATAAAAAGAAAGCAAGTATAATACCTCCACATAGGAACTATGGGTGCAAAATCAATTAAAAACCTGGAGCAGCAATACCCTGTACTCATGTGTATGCACTTACAGAGTCTGGTGTAACACATTGTAGGCAGTCCATAGATGAAAATGCAGCCAATGGGTTTAGAAGCCCTTGACAATCTCATTCATCAGTATTTTCGTGCCAAGGAAAGGATGCAAATTAGTAATATGTAATGTTTACAGAGTCATCAACAGAGTTACTGTAGAGACTAGATGTTGGTTACCTTTGATATCTGTTCTTTTAGATCAGATCAAACATGAAAAGATTCTTATTAAGCTGGACCTTAGAGGAAACTATCATTTGGTTAGGATCCACCAGGGTGATAATTGGAAGATTTCATTCCACACTGTGTTTGGTTTATTTGAGAATACCAGTCATGTCCTTCAGACTCTCTAGTGCTCTGGCGGCCTTTCAACATTTCATTGATGAAAAAGGGTTTTCAAACATGTTCTGCATAGTGTAATTAGATGACATTTTACTCTGTTTCTTCGGAGAAACACGCACAACATGTAAAAGCACTTCTGTGAATATTGCTAGGCATGAATTTCCCACTCGATCTGAAGACTTTTTGTGTTATGTATTCATGTGCAAGGTATTCAAATGGATGAGAACAAAGTGTCTGCAATAATTCAGTGACCTACTTCTACATCTGTTAATTCTGTGCAAAGTAGGCTTCGCCAGTCTTTATAGATGGTTCATTTATCAATTTTCTGAAATTATCACATTTATTACGAGTTGTCTTCGGAAAGGAGTTAATGTTGAATGGTCAGAGGAAACTGGTATTCAAAGAAGCATTTTCTTGTGCTCCTATTTTGAAGCATCAGAATGTAGAACTCCCATTTATTGTTGAAACTGAAGCATCACATCAGGCAATGGGGGAGTGTTATCTGGGTGAAATCCTGTAACTAGACAGGTGAATTTCACAGCCTACTTTTCTCATAAGTTTTCTCTAGTAGAATAAAACTATACAATCACAGACAAAGAACTGCTAGCAATAAAGAGAGCATTTGAGGAGTGGAGTGATTGTATATTGAGAGCTAAACACACAGTGCAGGAGTACACAGACCATAGAATTTTTCAATTCCTCAAATCAGCTAGGGTGTTAATTCCTTAGTCGACTCAGGTGGACATTATTCTTTTCTGTTTATGGTTGGTGTCAATTATAACCCTGGTCCACATAATGGGAAAGCAGAAGCCTAATCTTGTCAGAATCAACCTGAACTTGAAAATATAATAAGTGGTAAATCTCCCTTGATATTACTAAGCAAAGCACAAAATATTAATTCCATTTCGCTGATTAATGTTGATATCATCTTAACAGAGATCTGCATAGAAATACATTTTATTTATAAGGAAGCTTGATTTTGAGAAAAGAAACACAAAAATGAGAAAGATGAATTATAGTAATAAATAAGAAATTCTGTATTTGCCTTCTAAACAGTAGAGAAAACAGGCTATAAGTCGGTGTCATGATTCTAAAACTGCAGGGCACCTTGGGATTGCAAAAACACTGTCTGTAGTTAAAATATATTTTTGGTGGCCAACTCTGTTTACTAGTGTTAAGCAATATACGCATATGTGCTATTTGTGCTAATGTTAACAGTTCACACACTTAAGCCTATGGAATGTTTAAGACAATTGCTTGTTCCACATACGTCCTGGCATACAGTTTCTACAGACTTTACAACGGAATTACCCAAAAATCATAAGTGTGCCATAATCTTGGTTGTTGACCATTCATCAAAGATGGGGTATTTCATTGCATTGGGCTGCCTACTTGTAAAAATAGCACAGATTTTTGAACATCATATTATCCATCGGCATATAATTCCACTGATTTTGATAACCAACAAATGTTCCAACGTTTTTTCTATTCACTTTATAAGTTCCTGTCTGTTCTGTGTAAGGAACTGGATATATAAGTGCATTTGTCAACCTGATATCATCCCCAGAAAAACTGACAGCCAGAATGGTTGAATCAATGTGTTTAACAATATTTAAGATATCAGATGAAGGTGCAGGAAAAGAACTGGAGCAAAACATTATAGTTAGCATTCTAAGTACATGATAACACTAAGCATTCTGCTACAGGATTGTCACCCTTCTTTTGCTTGTATGCTTATCAACCTATACTTTTACGTTGAATTTACCCTTGTCTACACAAGTGCCTTCAGTACAAGAAGATTTAAATAAACTCTCAAAAATTCAAAAGGAAGTACAAGGGTCAGTAGAGAAGGCAAAAGCTTGTTATAAGCTCCATGCTGATAAGAAAAGAATTCTAACACCTAAATATATAGTGAATAAAAATGTTTGATTACTCACTAGCATTTAAAGACATTTTCTAAATTACAACATGAGTTTGTGGGTCCACTTACCTTTGAATGTGTAGGGAATCCTGTGACTGTGCGGTTGAAGTTGCCCCAGAATATGAACATTCATCCTGTGCTTCATGTCTCCTTCTTCAAATCCTGTCCTGCAAAAACACACCTTGCTCAAAACCCTACACCGATTCAAAGTAACGCTAAAATGTTTATGACGTACTTAGGATTTTGGGTGCACTAACTGTTAGGAGACAGTTTCAGTTGCTGGTAGATGGCAGGATGTTTGTCCAGAGCAGTGATCATAGGATCCAGCATCTAATCATCATGCTCATCACTTATAAAAGGCATTTTACAAGCTTTAATTGAATGAAGTATGAGGCCAGCCACTAAGTCACTAACCATTGGGAGGGGGCACTTGCAGCATGCAGTGTCTGTCGTGCTTATCTACATCATGGTCCAGAGCATTACACTGCTCTAGGCCACTTGAACCTACATGTCTGCAGGAGAAAAAGAGGTTAGAATGGAATCCAGGTTGTGGCAGCATTTGGACAGAAACCATGTTTAAAAAGAGTGGGTTTTCTGAAACACCTGACTAAGGGCACACATAACTACATGTACCATCAGGCCACAGGACTCTGATAAGTCTTGCCAATAGTGACATCTCTCTGGAACTCAAGGAGTATAGGTTCCTCCTGATCCAGGAGTTGATGAAAGTCTGTCTTCTGTTATTCTCAAAAGTAGACAAAAAACATCTTGGAGCCAATGAAGTATCCTGCAAGGATAGGGGCATGCACTTGTATGTTTTCACAAGGATTCGTCCGTTAGAATTATGAACTGTATGGTGCTTGTTTGTTTTCACAAGGAACCATTGATTTATAATCACAAACTCTTGCACCAGTTTATTTCAAAGCCATCCCTTAGGATGAACTCTTTTGCACTTCCAACTCCATAAGAAGTTACCTGTGTGACCCTTAACTATTTTTAATGTATACTGCTGAAGAAATACACAGGCACTAAATTATTGTTGTGTTGTATGCTGAAAACCAGGGATAGAAATTAATAATGCAATACTACATTATGTTATGTTATGTGGATTTGTAGAGCAAGGCTAATCACCTGTGAGGTTATCCAGGCGCTGACTAGAGAAGACTTGAGGGGGGGGAAAAGAGATCTTGTCTGTTTCAGCTGTCTTGAGGTTCCTTTGGAAGTCCATGAGAGAGGGGGAGGTTCTCAGGTATTGCAGGAGATTGTTTCAGGTCTTGGCTGCAAGGTATGAGGAGGAGCATACTCCGCTTCTGGCCTTCTTGATGCAAGGGAGGTGTTTTCTTATCTGGGACGCAGATCAAAAGTGTCTGGTGGGTTCGTAGAAGTTATGGCTGTGGTTGAAGTACACTGGACTGGTGTTGTGGAGAAATCTGTAGCCATGGGTGAGTAGGTTAAACTTACATCTTTCCTGTACTGAAAGCCAGTGGAGATTGTTGAGTTGTGGAGAGATGTGGTTATTTTGCAGGATGTTGAGGGTGAATCTGTCGGCGGCGTTTTGGGTGGTTTGGAGTTGGTGTAGAACATGTGCTGGTACCCTGTAGTAGAGGGCATTTCCATAGTCAAGTCTACTTGTGATAAGAGCCTGGGTGACTGTTCATCTGGTGAGAAGTGGGATCCACTTGAAAATCATGTGTACCATTCGAAGGATGTGGTAGCATGATCAGGCGCCAGCGTTGATCTGTCTGCTCATGGGGAGCCTGGTGTCCAGGATGATCCTGAGATTCTTGGTATAACCTGCATGGGTGAGTGGGGGCCACATTCTGAGGGCCACCAAGAGGTCTCCCCATGGGAATGGTTGTTCCTGAAAGCAAGGACTTAGTTTTGTCTGTGTTGAGCTTGGGGAAATGTTTTTCATCCAAGCAGTGATGTTGCTCATGCAGTTAGTGAAGTTTGCTTTGGCGGTGCTGGTTGAGTCAGTAAGGGAGACGATTAGCTGTGTGTCGTTAGTGTAGGATACTGTGTTGATGCCGTGGGCTCGGACAGTGTCTGTGAGGAGTGTCTTGTTGATGCTGAAGAGCCTTGGGCTGAGCAATTATCCTTGAGGGACCCCACAGATGAGTTTCTTGGATTCTGAGGTGTGGGGGCGGGGGAGTCTAACTCCTTGAGATCTGTCCATGAAGAAGGAAAATATCCACTTGAAGACCGGTGCGCAAAATGCTGACGTATTCTGATGAGTGAGCTGTATTGAAAGCTGCAGAGAGTGTGTCTGTTTTCCCTCATCTCCTCGGCCCTAGGTATCAAACGTTTTTCATGTTGCAGTCATCCAGTTATTACTTTGAACATTACCAGAGCATGGACATTTATTTTCAAATATTTAAGGTATCTCTCTTTAGCAAATAAGCATTTGTAGCCTAGAGTGTGATTTAGAGTTAATATACCAATCTTAATTATATTTCAGATCAGAAGAAATATGAAGTTTCACATTATAATAGTTGGTGGAGATACAGGGAGGGTAAACAGGTATATCGAGGACAATATATAAAGTTAAAATGCACAAACTATAGCCATGCAAAAATATTTTTTTCACTTCTGATATCAATGCACCTGCAGTGCAGACTAAGCCCAGCTATCCATTCAGGTATGTGATGATGTCCAGTATCTCTTCTTCTCTCTTGTACTATTCTTTTTTTCCTCAAGCCTCCCTCATATCTCCAGGGTAGTACCGTGGGACTGGCTGTGGGTTTCGCAAAGTGTGGAAACTACCATTGCTCTTCATGTATCTGCATTGACAAGTTAGTGGACTTTTACAATCAGGCCCATCCTCAATGACCATAAATCTGATCTAGACAACAATGACAATTATCGGTCCATCACTAGCTTAACCTTCCTTGCAAACATTGTGTAGCAAATCAGGTAACCCAAAACATTGAAGAAAATTAGACTCCTGAAGAAGTTCCAAAAAGGCTTCAAAGGAAGCGATAGCAGAAAACTGTCATGTTCAACATTATTGACTAAGCCTATAATGCAAATTACTTCTCAATATTATATCCACTCATTTTGATATCTGAGGAACTGTACTTAAATAGTTGACATTGTATCTCAATAAAAGTTATCAGATTGTGAAGATCAAGAGCACTTTCCTGAACCTTACAAGAATCCCTTTAGTGTCCCACGGGGCTCAATACTGGTCCTTATCCTGTTACAGCTGCACCTCGAACTTTAGATGATTTCCTAATCTCCAACAGCCTGTCCTAAAACCAATACATGCAAAATTCAGATCTTTGTGAAAGTGAAATATGATCTTTCTAGTCACTTCATAAAAGACTGATACGTGTGTTATACTGTGCAGGGTGACGCTGTGGTTATTCGGAGGACTATCCCTACCCTCAGGCAATAAACAAGGAAACTGATTAGACTCTCTCCACGTTCAGTCCTTGAAATCTCTGATCTTAGGGCTACTAGATGACTTTGTGTAACCTGATATAACATTCCAGCCAGGTGCTCTCACTTAACAAATAAACTAAAACTCATTTGGACTATGACACACAAAAAATTATTTCTAACAGTAAGGCCCATACACCGAAAGGTCTGTACCAATGGCATAGAATCATCTTGTAACCTATCCTAAATTTAACCAAACTATTGCCATGCTAAAAAAAAACATAAAATTGTAAAAAGTGTCTTTTGTTCAGTAAGGTAAAGTTGATGAAAAAAATTGAAAAACGGCTGAAGTAAATTGTTTTAATTCATACAAGTCAAATGATGAGTGCTGTTTCTGAAATCCGTAAAAAAAATAACTATGGCTCCTTTGTGTATTAAAGGCCTATCACTTACCTGCTTTACTCTAGAGAATACACCGCATAACTCAGAACTCTGACCCGTGCGCAAACACGGGTTTGCTCAGGGGTTGGAGAACTCTAGCCCAATTGTAATGAGGAGCAAAACATCGTATAACTTGTATAAACAGTTGTCAAACAAGAGGTTAACAGAGATAATGCAAGCTATTTCAGATTAACCACATTTAAAGCTAGAAGATAACTAAGTAGAGAAAACAAGGGAAGGAGAAAGAATGAAGGTTTAGGGGGCACTATTGAATGACAGACTCCCAAAAAAGGTCGAAGGAGCAAAACTTAACTTTTCATCCTGAAGGGAAATAAGGTTAGTGATTCCATGGAGGGAGACATCAAGTCCTGTTTTTCCTTACTTTACCTTTTGATGCCTATAGTTCTGTATTTAGAAAGGGAGATGCAAGACAAGTAGCAACAGACTGCAAATAGGAAAAAAACAAGATTGGGTAAGTGTTAGGCTGGAGAAAGGTCACGTGGATGGGTCTGGAGGGAGTGACCCCTGTCTCGACATCATCATAGCAAGCTCTATAGATTATCTGAACACCAGCTCAACATACATTACAATTACTGGTGTGTTCTGAAGGCATTTATGTGCCAAGAATTAGGTCCCAGAGCGCACCTCTTTACCAAAGCTGTTTTACCTATCCCTACCACAGAAAATTACCTACTGGCCTTTCCCACCTTTTCGAAATTAGATTGTCAATCTCCTTCAACCGAGTCCTTCGAACATCCATGTGGGACACTGATATTGTGCAGTTCTTACGGTTGTGTAGAGGGGATGTTTTTGGAGTATGTGTGAGGGATGATGTCATAGCCACACTGGAATCTATTTTGTGCTTCCAACATTCAAGTGGTACTGAAGATGGAGGGTTAGAAAGAGCCCTTACAACAGATTTGAAATCCAGGACTCATCCAAGTAATTCCAAGAAACCATTCTAGTGGGTAAGAATGTTGGCTGTGGAGGGGAGGAGATAATGTGCTGCTTTGAAGCATAGTTAGCTTCCCCTGTCCTTTTCCTGATTAACTGTTAATTTGAAAGGCTTGCCAGCACAGTCAGGGGTGTAACATAAGCCCCCACAGCCCCTGTGGTGCAGGGGCCCCCAAGGACCAGGGGGCCACCTCTGAAAAGCTGGTAGGTGGTGGGCCGGGGAGAGGGGCTCCCTCCATATATGTTGCAAGGGGGGGCCCTCAAGTTTCGTTACACCACTGAGCACAGATGACCAGGTAGTGAAGAGGTACACAGGGACCTTCTCTTGTACCCTTGCTTTGAGTCTCTCCTGTGAGGAGACATTTAGATCCTTCCTGCTAGCACCTACCAAACCTTGGCTGACCTTGACTGGACCATTCTGAATGGAATAAAAAAAAGGGCCAGAACTTTGAAGAATCATCCTCAAGACGGACTGCTGGAGTACACTTTGTGGTATAAAGATGGGAAAGCAACAACCACTGAGTGTGCCAAACTTTCTTTACCAGAATCCTGGGGTCCCACATCAGTGGCAAATGAAAACAATCTTTGTGTTCCAGGGATGGGGTATTTACCGCCCACTATTGTTGCTTGCTTTGGGTCTAAAAACCTGGGAATCCTCAACTAAAACTGCTACGAGGGTCTGCCTTGGATCCTACTTCGAGAAAGAGAGCTAACGAACTGCTCAAAAGGGACTTTGGAAGTGCCCTTGCACAAGGAAGATGCTCAGAAAATGAGCCATGAAACAGTCGAGGCCAGGAAGAGCCGAAAATTTCTGTTGTGGCATTCAGGGAGGCCTTGAACCTTGTGCCTACCTGAGCTCCATTATGAAGTTAAGCACCATAAAGTGTCAAAGCACTCAGAGCACTAAAAGAAGCCAGACAGTTCAACAGAAGGAAGAACCTGAGTGTCAAAAGAAACCCTACTGTCACGAAGAGGCCTGCAACAAGACTTAAGTATTTACTGTTAGAAACGGTGATGGGCACTTAGGTTGTTTGTATGGTGTCTTTCGTGATTGGGTCAAATGACAAACCCACGGTGCAAGATCCAGTGAATCATGATCAACATGACAACCCTCCAGATCCTCGACAGGTGCTTACTTTGCCTCCACCTACCTGACTCACTGTGCCAGCACAATAAATATCACTTACCTGAGTCTGTCGACCTGGGGTAAAAACACTGCCCTCCGCACTCCCTAGTTATGCCCTGCTAACTACTACGTAAAGCAGACAATGCCTTTGCTCTAGATGATCAAATGGACAACAAGGTACTGTGCAACCTTGGAGAACACTAACGGGGAGAACGAAGCCAATATCAATGGTTAGAAAGTAGTTGCAAGTGTGGGCCCAACCACTGCAGCCATCCCAAAGATTTTCAGAGTTCCCATCACCACCTTAAGAAGAATACTAGAGACTGTTCTGGGTTGTTACACAAATTCCAACTCAAAGAGACTGTCTCAACAGAATCAGCCTGGGCTGTGCGTCCCCAGTAAATGTTGAACATTTTTTTAAAATACATAGTATCATGTTCTGCCTTCTAACATATTATGTAAGATATTACGCTGTGTGTGATGTCATAAAGTACTTCTTATTGTTCAAAGACTGAGAAAAACCAGGACATGGAATTATTAACTTTTATTGAGCGGTCCGTTCAGTTCTGAATCTCTCAATCACACCACCTCCCTGAGTAAGCCTTGGACAGCTCAACTTTGCTACCCTGAGCGTCAAGTGCTAAAGGTGGGTCCTTGATGCTCAATTTGTTTCTCAATAGTAAGGTTAAGTCCATTGACTTCAGCGGTAAAAGGCTAAAGGTACATAATTGCAAACAAAAAAGTGCTAGAATAATCAGCAGTGTTCCTTTTACCCTGCTTGGATAAATTGCTACTTAAAGTGTCAGGCATGGGACATGCAGATGGCGCATATAAACAGAGCCAGTGCTATAACCTGAACAACCATACATGTGTCTGGGGCAGCAGGAGGTGATGGGAAGCAAGAACGTTTTATTATAAAGCACCTTTTCATTAAAGTCTGACTGCTTAACAGTCGGGGAGGTTGTTTCTTAAAGAAAATGTGAAGTTGTTAAAAGGAGTGATTGGCATTGCAAAACTTTAGCGATGAGACGTGTATATGGCTCCAGTACACAGTCATCCCTCGTTGTTGATACAAAATCCCTCTGTAAACCTATAACAGCTGCATGCTTTTTTACTGATTGATAGTAAGCATGTTAATGTGCTACACAAAGTAGCTCCGTTTTGCCCTAAAATATTTTAATTTTAAGTAATTTTTAAGCTCACATACCCTTTACACTTTAAAGAGCCACTTGTGAGTTACAATGGATAAACATAAATCTAAATGTTGTCACAGTTTGCAGCCGATTTAGTCAACCTGTGGGAATATGACTTCTTCCCTTAGGTTATTTTTATAAACCACTGTTCTCTTGTCCTCCTCACCTTGGGCCCAGTGCAGATCAGGTTTCTACCCTGTTAGACCTGGGAGCCTTAGGGTGGTCTTCCCCCAAACAGTTTGCCTGGGTCTTTCCATTTTCTGACCTCGTTTTTTCTGGTTTTAGGACTGTATCACTGCTAACCACTGCTACAGTGCTTGTGCTCTCTTCCTTAAAAAATTGTACCATTGTCTTAACCCCAATTGACATAATTTATATATACGTCCCCAGTAAAGGGTGCTACCTGTGCACAAGGCCTGTGAATCAAATTATATTTGAGGGCCTGCTGTACTGCTTGTGCCACCCTCTTAAGTAGCCTTCTTAGCATGTCTCGAGCTTACCACTGCACAGCTTGTGTGTGCAGTTTTACACTGCCAAGTCAACCTGGCAAGATAAACATCTTGCTAGGTCTAAAACTTCCCTTTTTATACACATCTCACCCCTAAAGTAGGCCCTACATGAGTCACAGGGCAAGGTGCAATGTATTTAAAAGGCAAGACACATACTTTTAATTTAAGTGTTACATGCCCTGATAGTGAAAAACTCCCAAATTCGTTTTTCACTACAGCAAGTCCTATCTCTCCTGTAGGATAACATTGGGATTACCTTATTACATCGTCTAAGTGTAATTCTCAATCTGGAAGATATTGGTTTGTCCAGTTTGGTATGTCTGAACTAACAATTTAAAATCACAACTTATGGTGAAGGCGGAGTATAAATTGCAGCTCTGTAAATGCCACTTTTAGAAAGTTAGCATTTTCTTACTTTAGCCATTTGGTGCCTACTGCCTGTTTCCAATACACGTCAGGGTGGGGTGACGTCTACGCTTGTGCATTCCCTCTAGACACCCACTCACAAAGGGAGCTTAGGTTAGACTGATAGGCCATCAACATCCAGATGGGCCATCCTGGGCAGGATGGGTGGTAGGGGCTGACACACACCTGAAATGGCAGTATCCTGCCACACACAAATAGCTGTATATCCCTTTGTAGTGAGTCTGGAGCCAGAGCAGGTAAGGAGGGCCTCAGTGTACTTCAAAGGCCTTTCTTTGAAGTCTTCCCCACTTCAAAGGCACAACTGGATATAAGTACTGGACCTCTGACACCATTAACTCAGTACACTTCTGGATCTGTGGATACTCTGTCAGGAAGAAGGACCTCTGTGCTTCTACAAAGACTGTCATCTGATGAGCTGCTACTCTGCTCAATTCCTGTTTTGCTGAGCTGACCTGCTGCTTGCTGCCCTCCTGCCTGGGAGTGAGAAGGGCTGGACCTGCATCTCTCCATCCCAGAACCAAAGTAACTCTAAGGGCTTGCTGGTCTGCCTCCTGTTTTCTGAAGTTTCATGGGCACTAAAGACTTTCAACACTCCTGCTAAAGCTCCTGGTCCCATTTTCAATCAGCATCTGACCCCCAAGAGGTGCCCCTCCAGTCCTGTGCCCTTAAAAGGGGTTTGTTTTGTGGCTCCTGAAATAGTGCTTTTGGGCTTTTCAGGGCCACGCGCACCAGAACCGATTTGCTCACATGAAGAATCAGCGTGAGCTGCCGCAAGCTTGTCTCTTCGCACAGCAAGTATTACACTCAAGACTGTGGGGCTCCAGCCTGCCTGTATGCGATGCCAGGCTGACTCCTCGTGCCGGTGGCCCACAGCACTGATGTTCTCCTTGCACCCGGAAAACTTCTTCCCCCGAGCAGGACTC
Source organism: Pleurodeles waltl (assembly GCF_031143425.1). Lineage (NCBI taxonomy): Eukaryota > Metazoa > Chordata > Amphibia > Caudata > Salamandridae > Pleurodeles > Pleurodeles waltl. Next base: position 816,802,978 of record NC_090448.1, read on the forward strand.
TTGGCTCAACTTTGAGAAGGTAAAACTTCAGCAAGACTTACATAGGACTGTATCCGACTTGCACCCCATCGTGGTTGGCCTGAACTTTTGGATTTATCCCAGTCTAGCATGACCAGATAGCCCTGGTTGGTGCTTTATGCTTTTAAGCACTAAACTGCATTTTATTCTTTAGAAATTCATATCTCGATTTCTACTCCTTGGATTTTTGTTGCTTTCCTCTTATTTTCCTCATAAAATTCAGCTCCATTTTTCAGGTGTGGTGGCTTTTTGTGTGGTATCTCACAGTTTTATTGTTTTAAGTGTTGCACAAATACTTTACACATTGCCTCCAGAGTTAAGCCTGCCTGCTCTATGCCAAGCTACCAGAGGGTGAACACTGGTTAATTTATGGTGTGTAACTGACTTACCCAGGCCAGGATTGTAGTCTCTACTTGGACAGAGTGTATACCTCTGCCAACTAAAGACCCAATTTCTAACACCTCCTGTTTCTTCAAATGTGAGTTTGAGGCCTGCCTAGGAAAGTAGTTTACTAATTTCGAATATATTTCCTTCTTTAAGTACCTTGATGTATATTGATTGACTTTCATCTCACCCCCTTGTGACTTCGGTTGCTCGCAAGATTGATACTGATGGGTGGTTGAGTCTTCCTAATGTTATTCCCCTTTTGAGTTACAATGTCATAGGCCTCTCAAACAAAAGTGGTATTGAAGAGTTTTTATCTCTGTTATATAGATTTAAAATAATTTGTTTACAGGATATGTGGGATACTGATACTAACTTTAATCTGGATGATTATATCTCACATTTTGTCCCGGCTACTCCCTGTTTTCATGGGAGGGCAAAAGGGGGCCTCCATATCTTGGTGTGTTTGTCCTTAAGATGTTCCATTAAAGCATTACCTACCAGCTCTCCCAATATAGCTGCACTTCTGTTGAGATTTTTCAACCGTCGCAGTATTTTGTTGATTAATTGTTACAACGCATTTTTGCAGACAGCTAGTCAAGGTCAAGGGAAGGTATTAAAAACCTTCTTGGGCAGTTTATCCAAACCCCTGCTGGGAAATAATATTACTATACTAGCCGGAGATTTTAACTTGCATCCTTGTTTTCAACAATGCTAGACACAACATTCTGTAGGTCGTGACCCCTCCCCAGAGGTCGCTCATTTTTTACATTCGCCCGAGGGGAATTTTAGGTATCTATTATTGGATGATTATAACCTCGTCTCTATTTCTACTATATTGACCGATCCCAAACCTGATGCGGTCATTCCTACCTTTACTGCAAGAGGAGCAGCTAGTGTAATTTATCATATTTTTATTTCTTCACCAATTGTACATTTGCTGTTGGACTTTGAGGTGATCTGGTCCCCTTTGAGTGATCATAATCCCCTCACAGCCTTTTTTGTTGACACGCGGGGACTGCTCCCTCTAAGCATCGTATTCTGGACAATGTTATTTCTAGTCCCCTGCGCCGGTGCCTTAGGTAGAAGAATGTGATTCTGGACCCTTTCCTTTTAAACCTGTTTAAAGGTTGTCACTCTGAGATCGAGTTGTGTCTGAATAGCAGCTCTTCTGATTTGGATATCCTGGGCTCATTTTCTATCATTTGTCACAATATTAAGCTCCTTCTGACTTCCAACTCCAGTGCTAGGATTCCTAACCCACCTAAATGGTTTGATGCAAACTGTTCCAAGGTGCATTGTTTACTGCTGGAAGACTCGAAGTCTGTTCCTAGGGATCGTTTGAGGGTTGCTTCCTGACGTTCTTGGTATAGAAGGGTATTAAAGGAGTGTTAACAAGTCTTACCGAATGAGGCATGGGGGAAATTGTTTTCTGCTAGCAGGATCCATGATGGATCCCTGTTCTCTGAGATTATTAATCACCCTGTTTTTAAGCCTGCAACTCACCCGGATTCACTTTGTACTATCCTGTCTGAGCTTTGGGTCAAACATTTTGAGCATATCTATTCTGGGCCTAATTCCACTTCCACACCCTGTAATTTGCCTTTGTGACCTGCTCTTAGTGCTCCTGTGATAATCTCACATGATGAGGTGTGCAAGGCTATACAGCTGTTTCCTTCCAACAAGGCTCCTGGTGTTGATGGAGTTCCTACAGATGTTTTTGAAGCCAAATTAGTAGCCTGGTCACCTTTGATTACTCTCAATTTTGTTGCCAAGCATTCGATACCCGATTCCTGGTCCCACTTAATAATTGTCCCCGTTTTTAAAAAGGGTACCTGGTCTGACCCTAAATGTTATCACCCAATTTCTCTGATCTGCTCAGATGTTAAGATCTTTAGCCGAATAGTTTGAATAGACTAGTGAACTGATATACTGAAGGTTCCATTCTATTGAACATCCAGTATGGGTTCCGGACAGTCTTAGGGGCTGTTGATCAGTGTCTCAATTTGTATAGGATTATTTATATACTGTGGTTAAACAAGAGTCATTACATCTGGCCTTCATGGACCTGAGCACAACTTTTGATAGTGTAAACAGAGATAAAATGGAACATTATGGTGGGTTTTGGGGTGGAAGTGAGCCTAGTCTCTCTCTCACACAATCGTCATTTTAATATGACTGTTGTTGTTCATTTTAAGACACAGGGGGAATTCACTAATCATTAGTTGAGGGTGATACCGACTTGCCCCAGATTGGCAGCTGTTCCAACCTGGTATTGCTGTGTGTGGATGATGCTGTCCTTCTTGCTAGAACTGCCATGAGGCTGGATCATCGTGCTTAATTGTTTTGTTAATTTTATGGACACACTTGATTTAAGGACTAACTTTTCCAAATCCAGTGTTATGGTTTTAGGCCCTAGGTTTACGAAGTCTAGACTTTTTAAGATACATGAAAATATTTTTAGCTATGTTCCATCTTTTCCTTATCTCCGTGTCCAAGTCGATTCTTCTTTGTTGTGGTCCTTCCTGGTGTCTGCTAGAAGCGTCTCTTTTACTAGGAGTATTGCTTCTATTTTTGATTTTGCAAACAGACTGGAACATAAATCTATTAAGAGTTTTCTTGAGATTTACAATACTAAGTGTGTACCTCTAGTTGCTTTTGGCAGTGAAATATGGGGCTATGCAGATTATTCTGCTCTAGCAGTAACTAAGAATACATTTTTAAGAAGACCTTTATGCCTTCCCCAGAGTATTTCTGTTTTTATTACTCATGAGGAACTCAGTTTTGGGGACTTGGAGGACACTTACAGTTACGGTTGTATCTCCTCTGGTTATCTGTTTGACTTCATCCTGAGAAAAGTTTTAACTGTCTGGTCCTGCCTGAGTCTGGATCGACTGGCCTCTATCCCATGGATAAGTAATATCAAATCCAGTTTTACCAAACTTTCGCGGCCTGACATAAATCCAGACTCAGTTGTCAAAGGTGATATTGTGTGAATTAAAAAACCTTTAAGACTTGAAAAACTAATGAAAGAGAAGGGGTAGTAATGCACAAAAGTTAATTTAAATTATATATCCCACTGCAAACCATTGTTCTTATTGAGCCCTATATTTATTTGGACATGCCAAGCCACCACTGGATTTTATTGACTTGTTTTAGACTGAATATAAGCCCCCATGTGTTGATCATTCCAAGTGGCAGTGCTTTTGAGTATGTTATTATTCCCTGTAAATGTGATGGCGTCTTACCTCGGGACAAGCTGCACTTTATAATGTTCTCTTCTTTTTATTCCAAACTGGGAATTGTTTATACTCCCACTGTTTGCTGCCACCCATTTTATTCAAGTCTATCCTGCATTGTTTTATTTGATGTTATTATCTTATGGAAAGACTTGTTTTTATGTGGCTAACTTTTTACCTGGTGCAGTGCAATTACGGAAAGGCTTATCATCTATGTGAAATGTTATGCTTTTTGACTGTGTCTTTTATGGTTTGTTTTTATAAACCATATAAAGAATATTTGACATTAAAACTCTAATTTATTTTTGCCCTTATATTTGGGAAACTATGTATTGCGTGCATTGCTTTCATACAAAGCTCAGGCTTCATAGTACTCATAAATACATAGTATGATCACAAACCTCATGCACTATTTAAACCATTTTTAAAGCAAGAAATGAATTCCTTAATAAGTTTCATGGTGACATAATTCTGAAGTTTGTATGTCTCCTGACAAATGTATCTTTGGTAATGGGCTTAGTTGAGGTGCAAAGTATTTTAAATCAGTGCTTTAAAGGGAAAAAATAAGTGCAGCTACTCACCAAAAGAAGCAAGGGACTAGGGTGTAGTTTGAGGCAAGCATAAGGTGGAGAGAAAGGTTTATGAACTTTCTAAGCTTTGTATGCGAGAATCTGCATGTATATTGAGAATGTCAAATGTATCTGCCCATGAGTTATTACACTGACAGCCATTCTATAACACTTACTAACAAGTGTTTATTATTAACCAAGGTAACCTTTTATCAATCTTAAAATAAAATAAAAACATTGAGATAAAATAGCCAGGTTTCAAATGTATGCCTTGTAGTCTGCATGCATTTATTTAATGCAGAATCATAAGTCCCTAAGCTATATGACAAGGATTTTGACTTGTGACGACCTGCAGGAGGCACAAGATTCTCTCAAACAAAAACAGTAACTGAGGTATCTACGTAAAAAAACAAATCTGTGATCTGCATGCTACATGCTGTGCTTTACAGGCCCAATGACCCGCTATTCAATTTTATGCTGAGTCAAACGTTTGATTAGAATGCACACAGATCTTTCTAGCAAGTGCATCACCCACTAGAGTTATTAAAATGTCATAGTGCCATCGAATTTAATGTATACACAAACATCTCTCCATCAGGTGGCATTTTGAAAATCAGCCTGTTGTGATCAGTTACAGTTAAGCAAGCCAGAATAGAGGTATTATAGCAGTTGTCTTGTTGTCAAATTCTATGGGGCAAAGAGTTTTAAAAAAATTATAATTTCAGACTTTGCTTTATGTGACTCCACCCATTTTCTGCTGCCAACCGTTGACCCATGCCCAATTAATAAAACTAGTGTTGGCCTCATGACTAGCCATTTTTAAAATACATTTGTCTCCACAAAGGTAAACCTGCTGCATCATTTATTCACAAAGCTGGTATTTTCGCAAAGAAATCAACATCACAAATATACAATTCCCCAAAGTTCAATTAAAAGTCCTCAGCCAGGGAATTAAAAAGCACTTCCTGCACCCATGCTCTAAGGTTTCTAGAGTCTGAAGTGTTGCTGTAAATATCTCATTTCATACTCTCTGAATCACAATCAGTTTCACACAAACAAATAAGTACCTCTTTTTAGTCTCACGGATAAGCCCACACTTGCAAACTCACACACTTTTTTACCTTTACTTTCAGTTCCTTACGTGCTTTTTTACATATGTACTGCTGGACAGTGACAGTTCTCAAAAATGTTCACAGGTACAACACCAAGTCTAAGGTTGCATTTTGTGCGATGTGCGAGTTCTCATTCAGAACATGTTCAGATGCAGTCAAGAGTGTCTCTCACTGGAGCAGAGTTACTTAAAGTGTGATTTGGCTGTTCCAAATCACCAAAGACGTTTACATTTCTATAAGAAACATGTAGTAATAAATGTCCCACTAAGGAATGAATACTAGTCCTGCTGTTTTTTTTCAAATCATCAATGCATTGATTTAAGTCTAGATTCCTGCATATTTTCACTTGAGCATCAGAAGGGCATCTAGTATGGAGGATGCATACTCTGCCAGGATGGATTTTATCCAATATGTAACACATGCCCAGAGATAGACGGATTTATAGACGGCCCGGATGAATACATATAGCCTACGCCAGAAGCAGTGCTCTGAAAGGATTCCATTTTCTGCATAAAAAAGCCAAAACAATGGTCCTCGTTGGTATTTGTTTATATGCATGATGTGTGTGGACTCCTACAGGGTATGTGAGCAGTTTGCAATTGGCACCATTCAAGGTGATACGTTGAATCTGTCCCTGATGTTTGCAATAAATGCTTTGCGTGCTGATATTTTAAAATGTTGTACTGAGAATGAGAAAAGGAAACTATGAGTCCCAGAATGCAAAGATTTGCCAGCTAAAAGCCAAAACTGTGTGAATGTCTCACAGGTTCCATGGAACCTATCACATTTGGTTTACTTCTTGTTTTCCACCCGTAGCAAGAAGTTGCCACTTGTAAATCATATATATCCATAAACATCATTCTATTGTAATTGTATTTATATTGCACTTACTACCTCTGATGGTGTGGAACCCAAGAGAAATTAGTGGTGGATTAGTATAGGGAAATATGAGTACAGTATTAGAATTAGTTCATTTGAGCGGAGGATATGTGTTTGTTAGTTGGATTGGCTAAAGTAATGGAGGGCTAGAAGAGGGCAGAATCCAGAAGTGTTAATTGGGAGTTTATAGTAATAGGATGAGGCTTGGGACGAGTAAAGGAGAGATTGAGGAGGGAAGAGTCTGTGGAAAGGGTTTAGGGAGATCATAGTAGTAGAAGGATTTTTGGATGAGTCAAAGGTGGGATAAATGAGGGAGAATTTAGTAGGGCTGTTTGGGAGATCATAGTAGTAAAACTGAGGTTTGGGGTGAGCTAGATGCGGTAAAGGAGGGAAGAGCTTAGGCAGGGTTATTGTGGAGATCAAAGTAGTAGAATGGGTTTGGGATGAGTCAGAGGGGGGATTGAGAATGGACTGATAGAGACATAGGATGATGGGGAGACAGAGTAAAGATTACAAGAGAGTAAATGTTATTATATATATATATTTTTTTTTAATGTATTCATTTATTTAAATTGTATGTATTTTTTGTTTTATTTTCCTCTAGTACAGTAGGACTAGAGTAATAAATAAATAGATATGAAAATACATAGTAAGGCAATATATATGTAAGGTATATAGTAATGGTACTAAAAATATGCGATATAAGGTTGTATTGTATAAACACAGACTTTAAAGATTGGCAAAATTTGAATGTTAATTTATAAGTGTACTTTTCTAACATTCATTTATCTTTCCTCAATTTTTCAATGGCAAAATGCTTGCTGATAAAATAGTTTTGATAACATTTGCTCATTGTGATATAAAAAAGAAAACATGGATTCATAAGTATCTAATAGAACAACTTATCTAGGAGCTATGCAATGACCTATTAACATGTTAAGCATAGAATAATATAGACATATTTATGTATATACACACACATATACACACACACACACATATACACAAATATACATTTAACCGTGAATAAATATACATTTGTTAAACAGGCCTAAAGAGTGTGCGTATATTTTATTATTATGAAATAGTAAATATACATATTTCTTAAAGAAGTATACATGTTTAGAATATACACATAGTCAGATTTAAATATTTATCAACACAGGCATATGCAGTCCATTGCTGTTTGGGTATGGGGGTTATGAAGGAAAGAGTCAACTCTGGAGTAGTCTTCTGAAGACAATATAGTTATAAGTGGATCTTATATTTCGGGGAAATGAATTACATAGTTTGGCTGCTTGAACAGAGAAGGATGTACCACCTATTGTCTTCTTTGAATGGTGGTGTTTTAAGGCAGGGTGCCAATCTTGAAGGGAGGTTTATTTGTTGAATGTATTTGGTTATTTTGTTTCTAATGAACAATTGTCCTGTTCCATGTATGGCTTTGTTGGTGATACATAGCAGCTTGAAGGTGGATCTTCTGGGAACCGATAACCAATTTAGTGCTCTCAAGGCAGGGGAGATGTGTGTGTGTGTCTTTACATGTAATAGTAGTTTTTTCATAGTAGATACAGAAGATCCATGGTAGAGGCCATTGGCATAATCTAGTTTGGATAGTACAAGAGAGATAGTAGCCTGCACCTTGTGTGGAAATCTGAGGTGGGGGAAGATGCGTTGCAGACTCTTCAAGGTGGTGATGCTTGATCATGCTAATTTGTCCACTTGGGTATTCATTTTTAACTTGGAGTCCTTGGTAATTCCAAGGTTTTTAACTTCCTTAGATACTTGAGGAGGTGGTCCCAGATCGTCTGGCGCACAGTGGGCCAAAATGTTTTCCAGTCTCCATATGTGAGTATGTCTGTTTTGGAAGCATTCAGTTTGAGATGGCTCCAAGTCATCCACTGATCAACGGCTCTGAAGCAATTGGAGATTTGTGAGTTTACAATGTCTTTGTGGCATTCCAATTTAAGGAGTTTTTGTGCCATCTGCATGGCTGTAGTATGTTAGTTGAAAATCATTGATCAATTCTGGTAATGAAATCATGTAGATGTTGAAAAGCATAGGTGAGATGATTGATCCTTGAGAGACTTTTGCCTTTGTGAGGTAGGGTTTGGACGAGAAGGGGGAGAAAAGATTAAATTAGTTCTGTTTTGAAGGTAGGATGTAATCCAGTCAAGAGCAGTCCCTTTATGCTGGCTTTGTGGAGTCGTTGAATTAAGTTGCCATGGTCAACAGTCTCAAAGGCAGCTGAGAGGTCCAAGAGAAGTAGTGCAGCAACTCCACTGTGGTCAACTGTGTTTTTAAGATCATCCCAGATTGCTATGAGTGCAGATGCAGTGCCTCTTCCTGGGCGGAATCCAGTTTGGTAGTCTAAAAGTGTGGAGTTGTCTTCAATGAACTGTAACATATGGGTGAATGCTGCTCTTTCTATCAGATTGCCCAGGGAAGGTCCATTTATAATTAGTCTGTAGTTGTTGGGAGCATGCAGGTCCAGGTTCGTTTTCTTTAATAACGGGCATATGTATGCCTTTTTCAGGTCTTCAGGAAAAGTTCCCATAGTTAAATAGTTATTATTTACATATTGCATTGTATGTCATTTTAATTTGAGGTTAATTGGCAAACTGGTGGAGAGGGCAAGGATTTTCTTTCACTCAAATACCTTTAATTTAAATAGCTGTCAGACGAAGACTTTCAGGCTTTTTATGTCATGCTAAAAAGCTTTCTTGCCCTGAACAATCCGTCCCACACCTCCTAACCTGTACCTTGACAATCACAGACATTAGCGGGATGCGTTCTCTATCCTTGACCGTGATTGGCAGCTAATAAAACGCACGGAGGTGCCGAACTCAGTCGTGGGGCCAGGTGAAAGCGTCGTTTCCCAGAGGCGCACGAGACGCCCATTGGCCTTTCACTGACCAAAACTTTGTAAGGAGGTGGCTGGAGCAGGCTGGGAGTGGCAAGCTGCGCCTCCTTCCTGTGATGGCCACGCCTCGCGGCAGCGTTGTCGCGCTCCGCTAGCCCTTCTAGTGTCACTGCGTCTCGAGCAGCGGGCGCGTGGGAAAGGTTCTGTGAGGGAAGCAGGTTTCTTACGTGGCGCGGCGGGGGACACAATACCTTGAGTGATGACGCGCCCTGTAATTCGCCTTTACTGGGGAGACCAGGGTTCGCTGTCGCGTGGAGTCCCGCAGTCCGCTGCTCTGCGCAACCCAGGAGGAAGTTGAAGTTCTTGACCCGAGAGAAAAGAGGCTTCGAGGGCCAAGAAGACAGGCGGAGTGCAGGTGAGTGGACACGCGAGTCCGCTTTCTATTTCCCTGATCCTTTCTCTTGAGAAAATAACGGTAATGTACAATCAATGTTATGCCGCCAAACCTACAAACGTAACAATTTAGGGAGAAAAGACTAGCTCAGACCTCTGCTATCTTAGAATAAACACCTAAGTGGCACGAAACACACACTGCTTGAGGAAGTGAATAGACCGTCCTCAACCTAGTCACCAAAGAGCATGCAGTCCTAAAACAGTTAGCCAAAGAATAATCATGGGAATAACTATCACAACTTGTTTCACCCCTGCTAAACAAGCCATCAAAACAACATTCAGTCTCAAAACGGCTATTCAAAAAATATCCCGATATATCATCTGCAAAACATATAAACAGGGCAGCTGAAAATATGTGTTTCTGCAGTATTTTCAACCTTGTTGTGTCTTTGCCGTGTGTTAAGCTGGTCCCAATTTACATATGCAGTAAAAATGCCCAAAATTGATGAAGTTGCACTGGCTTTTGTCTGCGGCTGAAAGAATCCCCGTCACCGTTGAAATGCACAGAATGAAAGAGGGGCATATTTTTTTATTATAACTGTGCACATGTAGTCTTGTTTTCTGCTGAGTGCAGCATTGTATCTTAGAAGGGGTACTGTTAGTAAAATGTCGTGTCGTGCTTTCGTGTGCAATTTAATATTTTGTTGCATTTTCAACGGGACCTGGTGAATGTGTATACTGTTCTTTCTTAATAAACCTTTGCATTTTTGCCTAGCGTTGGGGACCCCATTTTAGACCTGTCTTCAGATAGCTTTAGCTGCTAGTATGATCGCTAATTGACAGCATTTATTCAAAAATGTACAATAAAGAGAACTACGTAGAGAGCATGGGATTTGGGTCTGCTGCTTTCAGTCATTGGCTCTTACGTTCTTTTCTTGGTTTGACATTACCTTCATGGGCTGTGCATTTTGTGGATGTTCCATTTTCCAATTTGTGATACATTAGGTTTCAGTGATAGGCTGTCAGTGGCATAGCAAATATTCCATAGACTCTGAAGTAAGGATAGTGAGCACTGACTACTGTTTGAGTAGTAAAATGTAGCAATAATCATGGTTCGGTAGGCCCCTCAGGCCACTGTCCCTGGTCATCATTGATTGATGCTCCCTTATGAGCATCAATAAGTCCTTTTTTAGACTGTATCTTGTAATTCCAAGCCAGTGTGTGTTCTCTGGTGTATTTACTGTCTCGTATAATGGCATTTTAGTTGCTGATTTGTGTTTTTTTGTTTGTTTGAGAAACATGTCCTTTTTGGATGCCTTAGCCTGTAATGTATTTTGCTCGTTCATATATATTTTTTTAACTTTGCCGGCATAAAAACATGTTGGATTTGCAGCCTTCTTTTTTTCAAAAGTGAACATTTGTGCATACATATACTTTTTAAAGGCATCATGAAATACTGGGCATGGTCAAAACCATCCAGGTTGCAGTGTATTGTAGTGTCTGCTTTCTAAGTTCTCCACTTAGTATGCCAGCATCATTTCCTGATTTCTTTTCATAACACACATCTTTGATGGCCCACCTTACCTCTCCTAATACTGTCTATTCAGAAAAGAGGCTACACTATTATCTTTCATATTGGTATTGCCCAAGATTTTGCTTTAATATGGTATTTTCTTTCTGGTGCGGCTGGAGGGAGCACACACAGAGACTTCAAACTGACACTTTTCTTAACAAAAAGAAATAACGATTTACTTTTCCAATGTTTATATATCAATGTTGTAAAATTAAAAATGACAAAAGTTTAAAAATTTCAAAGTAAGACAATTAAACGTGCTGCAAAATTTACCTGCATTAATTCCTGTCACATATGTCGGTCTTCCAATGTCACTAACTTTCAATGACCCTGCCTAAAACCCAGAAAAGCGCAAAATTTGGAAAACAAGTCAATAAAGCATTACACTTGTCAAATGTCAAACCACAACATAAGAAGCTATGCAATGGTAGATATAATTAACCATGGCATAAGCAGTCAACAAAACCACCTCATCTTAAAGAGCAGTCAGCAAAATCTTGGCAACATAAGTGATCAGAAAAATGTTTGACCATTCTAAAAACAGCTAATAAACAGTTACACAAAAATAAAAAAAATGGATCACAGTATTTAAACAGCAGCCAGGAAAAAAGTGTTCACATCCAAAAATAGACAGTCAAATGCTACACAATCCTGCACTCAATGACCCCAAAGGTAAGCTACACAATCACTACTCCACAAAAGGCAACCCTCCAAATGAGCCCATAAAAGGACGTCACATTCATAGCCAATCTTAAGATCAACCAGTGGAACATTGTTTGATTCTGTAAAGAGCTAGTGGGAAAAAAAGCAGCATCTCACATACAGCCAGTAGAACATCCCACGATGATACCAGCCAGTTTAAAAGAAGCTAGCAAAACTCCACTGCATAATTATTTCGTCGACTTTTGATTTATTAGACCTAGTCTATATGTAAACGAATTGTATCATACTGTTTGTTTCTGAATTGCATCACAATGTTAGTGCGGATGGATCACATTTGCTCGTCAAACATTAAGGGCAATTTGGAAGCCTTGTTGGGTGTATGCCCCCTTCTATCAATGCCACTCACTACAGGCCATATGCTGATTTCCCCTGTGGTCTGTCCTTTTGTTCCAAAAGAGATAATAGAGTTGCTTCTAACCCGACATGTGCACCTCTTTTTGGACACATCGGTGCTTTCTGCTGCCAGAAATGTTAAACCAGTTATTTTCCTTTGTATTGGGTCTTTGGCTCCCTCTTAAGCCACTTCTCACCTTATTGAAGTTATCCCCTCCTCCCCCATTAGTAGTTCTTAAAAGCAGTACTTCAGCAACTGTGCTTGTAGTGTGGTGTCTGAACGCCCCATGCTTCTAATCATTTGGGTCAGCTTTCTTACAGTGCCCCTTAGGAATTGTCTATGCAGATTGAAGGGCCTCTCATATCAGTTTGCTCCATGAGTTTGCAGACTTAGTTGCATAGTTGTTATCCTCTAGCGCAACCTCTAGCGCAATCACTTATTAGTGGTGATTTGTTCATTTATTCTGACCAGCTTGACATGCTAGAGCTTAAGTAGTCATACGAAAGGCAATCTACCCTAGCAACTACAAAATACTGATCCAGTCTAGCTCTTAGGTACCCTCACAGCCCAAAACCCAGATCACTCCAGTCTCCCATAATTTACTAACTTAAGGGATCATGTAGAACCATAATCTTCCTGTCACAAAGCTGTCATCTTAGATACTGCATACTTCTAAAGTGAGTAATACTGATGATATTGGTCTTGTAAGTCACCCTCCTGTTGTGACACTTTCTAAGGCACTGAAGAACAACAGTGAGAGGTGTGGTCTGAAGAAATATTTGGAACTCTGATGGCCTAGGCTAAATTATTTTTCTTCCTTCTCTGAAAGACAATATACTGCTTCAATAGTTCCTGGTGATTCCTCTTGCTTTTCCTGCAAAACTGCTTTCTTCAGCCACCAGGGCATAAACCGCTTTCCCATCCAGCGTCCAAGCTGGGTTAAGGCAAAAACTTCCTTACTTACTACTGTGGCAGTGTGGAAGGCTCTGACACTTTGCAGCATGAAAGGACCTTGGCTAAGAAGGATGGTTCTTGCCACCTTGGTTTTCCCTTTTCCTACGGGTTTATCAGAGGCACTTAGTTCATGCAATCTACAGAGAGACATCTTTTCAGTTACTGGAACCAGGAGAATGCCCCTCATTCCATGCTGGCTCCTTTTGTGGTTCATTTAAGAATTACTTAGAAAAGTGGTCCTCTGAACAGTAAGCTTCGTTGTGGGTCACGTTCCTATATTCTCAACCTAGAAATATTATTACTTGTTGGTTCTGATAGATATTGATGTTACATCTTATATATTGCGTGTTACAGTCTAATTAGTCCCTGTACTAGCTACCGCCCTGTACTAGCCAGTGGGCCGGTAGCCAAAAGAAGTAAAAGCAAATGTTTTTTATGTTGTCATCAGCGGCAATATAGATTAAGTATGTTTTTGTGAGTATGAAGGGTGATGAAAGAGGCATTCAGAAATTTAGTACAGGAAGGGAAGTTATCAAAAATGTATTAGCTACCCGTGACTACTGTGATATATTTATGACTAAATAAACTAAAAGAACTGTGCTATTATATGAGGTTGTATTGCATACGTGAGTCGGACATAATCTAACACAAAATCGAAGTGACGATACAGTGTAACAGTGAAGCATACACACTGTTAGTTTAATCTAAAAATGAAAAATTCTGTAAGATATTTACAAAAAAGTGGATTATTTAATTTACTTATAGCCATATTCAGTGCTCATTGGAGTCTGGAATTCTGTCTATGTATCCGATGTTTTTAGAGCGTGAAAGCAGCTACGGGGCAGAGATGTTCGGTGGCAGATTAAAAGCAAATACCGCCAACAAATGCTTACAGGGATAGCTGAGTTTTGAAAGCGGAAAGGGACAGTTACTACTTTGTAGTTTTCTATCAAGCAATGTTTCTTCAACTATTTCCTAAATTACTGTAGGTGTGGGAGGAGGCTTATTACAATGTGGATGCAATTCCAGCTTCTTTGTGTATAGATGGAGAAGCCCTGTTCTTTAAATTTTTTGTTTTTTTGCACTTCTGTGCCAGTAGCCTGACGGTGTCCTGGCTGCAAGTGTGCGAGTGCCACAGGCCGTCATAAGGCCAGACTGACAGGGGTCGCTGTCATATTCCAATTACAAGATTATGCGGGCTTGAACTGCAGTTCAGGAGCCGATTTCTGGGAGAAGCAGTATCCCCTTTAGTAGATGTAGCTAGTATCAGGCAGCCTTTATTTTCTTGGCTATGTGTTACTTGAGGATTAGGTCCGTTTCCAGGTTGTATCAGTGTGTTGGCACAGGGCGATAGTTGTATTTGTCTGATATTCCCAAATATACACCATATCCATTGTTTGTTTTTTTAAACTTGTTTTTATTAAAGTTTCTCGGTTTACAGTTTGCAGACAGGAACTAGCCAACAACATAACTGTTGCCGCAGTGTTGCACTGAATAGCCACTTCACTTTCCAAGATTCCATAAGCACAACCAGCAAGCCTCGGGAGAAAGGTGGGGAGATGGGTGGGGGGGTGGAAGTAGCAGCAAGGGGGAGGGCATAGTCGACTGGGGCTCTCTCTGCATTCCGTGCTTTCTTCACACCCCACGTGCAGTGTGGTCTGCCATGACCCTTCCCCACCCACTGACAGACGGTCTGCCTGATCTATACTGTCCTTTGCACCATTCGCATAATTACGTTTTCAGATTCTTTTTATGTGGAATCAGATGGGATCCTCTTATCATTCAGGCACAATTGAGCGTATTACTCCTCAACTTTGTCTACCTGGGTTTCCAAGGAAAAACCTTCCCAAAGAAAGCTTCTTCACTTGGGAATACAGATTGATTGACAAGATGCGAAGGGGTTGAGCTAATCTGTTACTTTCAGCAGTTTAACTTTGGCCTGGTATTTAACATCCAGTATGGGACCTCAGTTTGACACGTTCGCCTCTCCTTTGAAAAATATATTTCAGTAAGGCTAGAGCTGGATCAAGGGCTCATTGCCTACCATATCCAACCCAGGTGATACATTCAGGAATATAAGCCCTTTGATGTCTCTCCAGCATCCACATCATCTTGGTAATGAGGGAGTAGTGTGTAAGAACAATGGGAAGCACATAGTACACAGGGAAAAGAGGGAGAGGGGAAATGAGTAGGGTCCTGAGGAACGCATGTTTGAGTGGGGCAGAAGGAAGAGTGAGCCACACTGGAAATTAGGAGGGATTTGAGTGAGCTAGCAGAATTGCATATGTAGTCTTTTATAGGTGTCAAATAGATTATCATACATTTCATTGTAAGCATGTAATTGAAGGTGGAAAGCCCCATCAACCAACCCCCAAGCTGATAGCATCAGATGAGGGAGAAATACTGCTTTTGCCTGAGCCAAAATATGAGTGAGAAAATATCATGCCAATGGCTGAAAGAGGCTGTTCTGAAAATAAGACAATGGTTGATGGGGGTGAACTTAAAGCCTACAAGATGAAAAAAACGACCACAATACAGAAATGGAGATGCTCAGAGCTGGAATGAATCTAAAGGATGACAACATTTCTAAGCAATTCAACATGGCTATTGAAGAAGCTTTAACTTTCCTTTATATTCTATATCCGCTATGATGCAACAAGGGTACTGTAGTACAGTGATTTGGCAGTGAAGATAAGACTTTCTAAAATAAAGTATTGACTAATGTATATGCCAGCAAAGGTTGCTGGTTACCAGCTGCGGTTATTATGTAACGACCCCAAAATCCCAATGACCTAGAAGAAGGTTTGACACGACTTGGACAAGAAAACTTTTTTTTATTAAATATATGGATTCCGTGCAAATAAAATAGGTACCTTTGGGCAGTACTTAATTGAATATACAAAAAAATCATATAAATATCGAAGCTTTGGTAAAACATGCATTTTTCGTCAAGGTTTTAATCTGTTATTGTTTTGTAATGTACTCTGGCAAATTCAGTGTGGAGCAAGCCAAACGATACCAGCTCAGGCTTCGTAGTCTCACCCTTCAACCTCCTGACCACCCAAAAAAATCTATGCGCACTGGTGAAACCCAATAGCCTTAAGTCACCATCCTGGCACATGCGACTGATTTGAGGCTTTAGGGAATATTGTCCTGAATAAGCTGGTACGGATGTAAATTACGGCATCTGTCGCTGTTCATTTGGAGAATTACAAATTAACTGATTTCCCATAGGCGCAGATTCAGTTTCTAGCTGCCATCTCCAGAAAAACCAACCATGCATGTACCTGTTATTTTATAAAATTATGTTTTCGTGCTATAACCAGGCAATATGTGATGAAATCTGTGTTGTTTCATATGCCTGTAGGTGATAACAACTTCGCATGAATTCTGTAGGTGTACTTATTAATAAATATAGATTGTAATTTCACAAGAGTACGCCAAGCCTTATTCATATTTGCTCACCAGCGAGTGTCCTCAGTGTGCTTGAAAACTATGGACAGAAACATAAGAGAGTCACTAAATATATTGTGTTTACTTAATTGTGAGATTCTCTCCTCTTGTCATGCGGACAAAAAATAATTATTCCAGTGGCAGAAAGCCCTAAAATAATTATTTTGGCTAATTTTAATGCAGTTTAAGAGTACTGTCTGTGCTCATGCTTGAATATCCCACTGTGCTTGTTTGTTTTCAATAGTTTGAATTCATAAAATTGCAGTATTTTATTTCTTGTACCTGTACATTGCATTTTATTGTTTACCGACTGTTAAGATTTATCCTTATAAAACTCCATAAAATACTAATCTTGTGCAGGCTCCTATTACTGTATTTTTTAATTTAATTTGAAGTTTTTCTTGCAATTCCACAAAACAAAGAGTAAACAAGAAGTAATAAAAGTACCTAAATAGTCCCTTGCTACTGCTAGGTAAAACCTTCCTCTCTGTGCATATATGCAAAGGCAGTATTCTTAAAGGGAACATAAAGCCCCACAATTTTCAAGTCTTACTGCTTCTCTTCATGCACGCCATCATCTCTCCCATTAGCTCCATGCCATTGACCATTTGCATCCTAGTATGTCAGATACTCCTGAACCGGCCCCTGAATGTTTTTGGGCCGAGACATCATAGGTACTGTGGCAGAGTAGTTATCTGCCATGTCGTTACAGTAAATAAGATCTGTTCAGTCTTCAGTTTTAGGCATTACCCCATTTCAGACATGCCATAGATGTATATTTCCTCATTCCTTTAGGTACCTCCGGGTCATAGCTTAGCGAAGCTGCGAGGGAGTTATTTTCATTTGTGTCAGTTTGGAAAGTATCTCAACATTGAAACCCAACATTGTGATACTCGGGGCACAACCAAGCAGCATGTATATAGTCTGCTCTAGCAGTTTATATCGAGGGCAATTTGTGTTTGCATCCAAACCTATAGCCTCAAATCAAGCTGGAGTGTAAATAATCAATGCAAGAATTTAAAGTGTATGATTTTCTGTTTGGATACAGCAGTAATGCAATGCCTTGTCTGACAGTGCCTCTGTCAGATCGGCCTCCCACTTTGCCCTGACTTTAACTATTGAGGTTAATTGGTTAACTGTAACTGCTCTATATAATTTTGATATAACTCCATGGTGCTCGCTAATATTTATCAGCTATGTCAGGGCTGCAAGTGCATGTGTTTCACAGAGAAAGCAAGACTGACTTGGGTGTAGTGAATGACGAAGTCTGAAGTATAAAAAAAATCTAAAGGTATGGATCCCTCCATATCTTTAAAGCCTTCTAAGGACAAGAATTAGCCTGCTGATTAGAGATCTAGCTCAGGTACATTTAATCACAGCAACTGTTGTGCTCTCAGCTCTAATGATGCTTCCAGCCATGGGTTACGATGGATATGGCTCTCGGATGGGTATACTTACTCCAACCCCACAGTTCTAAGAAACTTGGGCGAGGTATATATGGTAGAATTTACTGTGTAGAATTGCACTTGAGGTGTAGAAAAGGGCTTGTAGTTAATGGGAAGGGGCCGGCATATTTATTTCTATTGTAAGAGCAGCAGATATGCACTCAGGGTATTATTACTGAAAAGCAAACCTTGCTTGTGCTACTCAGAATTAAGGTCCAGTTATTGCACCACAAATCCACCCCTTGCATATGGGAGAGTCCGCACTTCCCAACTCAGCTGAGGTTGCCTTGCTGTCCACATTAATTGGTAGGTATCATATGCAACCAGGTCCTGGGAACACAACATGCATATTGGTGAACATGTACAATAACTTGAGTAAGAAGATCATATTTAGGAAAGCAGGAGGGGACATCAAACCCATGTTTTCTTCTCACTTGTATCTATAATAATAATGGTCCCGTACCTGCACTGCATAACTTTCCCCAGAACCCTAGATATATTTTTAAGCCCAAGGAGCACACCAGTACAGCGCATAACTCTAGTGAGAATTCAAGGTGGAGCTTATTTGTATTCATTCTATTCGGAATACATCAGGATTTATTCCAATTGATCTGAAATCACAAATCTAGTCCAAACTGTATAATCTTTCCAACCAGAGACAAAACATTGTTAGACAGATATCTCACATAAAGAAGTATATTTTCACCATACATTGAGATCAAGTACCTAGCACCATGAATCCTAGCCTCCATATGCGTGGGATTCTCTAATAATAGAAGCCAGGGGCTCTACTGCAATTATAAACAGTAATGGTAAAAGGTGGCAGCACTTATGTCCTGTACCAAAGGTAATTGGAGAAGCAGAGGAGACGAGACCGTTCTATTCAGTCTAATCCGTAAAAATGTATTTATTATTGAAGTTATGCAGCCTAGTATCCCGGCTCCTAGTCTCATTCGCCTGAGAACTGTAAACATGTACGGCCATTTGAGAGAATCAAATGCCTTTTGTGCATACTGTATTAGTTTATGAACACCTGTTTCAAGTTGATTGAAAGATTCAAATATACTTATCTTTACTTGGATGTAGCATTAGCTAAACTGTATATACTAATGGAATATTCAGACTGATAAAGTTTGGCATACCATATGCCACAGGGTTTGTAATTGGTTAAGCACCTTTTGTAAATAAGTGTCATTAGAGGACAACCCTCATTTACTTCTGTGCCAGCCTTCAGCCAAACCTTTCATAATGTAATGCCTAAAAGGACATCAAACCAGACAGGAAATAATGAAATACACACTAGTCATAATATTTATCGGTTTTGTAGACCTTTTGTTCTTAACCTTTTGAAGTCTGTGGACGACTACTGAATTACTGCCGAAAGCCAGGGATCTCAACCTAAGCATTTTCTATGATTTGAAGTTCAAAATATTAAACACAAATAAAGAAACAAGTATACATCAAACAAATTATGAAGTATTATTTTATTTAATTCACAAACGAAAAGCATTCGCACACCAAATGTATTATTTTTTAATAGAAAAGTTGGAACTTTTTTAAGTTTTAGTTAAATTTCTTAAAGATTAAGTGATATGCTAAACTCTAGCTTTTCTAATGTTTTGCTCATAATGCGCGCTCTCTTTTTGCTGTAATATAGCAGTTCTTCATTTGAGGCAACCAATTGTCCATAATAAATAATTTTTCATGTACTTGCAGTACTCTCACAAATCAAGTTAAGGATACTACAGTGCTTAATTTGAGCTGGTCGAGGCCACCAGCACTCTTTTTTTTGGGGACTGGCACTTATTTTTCCTGATCAGACATTTCCCTAGAGCAAGTGAGAGGAAAGACACACAACGGGAAATAAGGAGAAAGAGAAAGACGCAAAAAGTCACAAAGAGAGAAAGCAAGAACTCACAAGAGTGAAATAAAGAGGAAGGGAATGTGTGGTAGTGGATTAAAGAAGCATGGGGTAGATTTTGACCACTCGTGCTAAAATATAATAACACCGGCTGCTGGCTTCTAAGCAGAGGATTAACCACTGGCACTCATTTTTTAAAAGAACTAGGATACTAGCTTGATTTTTAGCCCCAGGTTTTAAACTATTCACATTTTCAGTAAGTTTTTTAAATTTTTAAATTGTAAAATGTTAAGTTTGCTTTCACGTATTAGTCTGCTAACATTTCATTTTTATAACAATTGCCCACCCCCTGAATAGGTGTTCAAATCCCCAGGGGCCACGGACTCTAGATTAAGAATCACTGTTTTAGACTGTTAAGTGGCAGCACATATATATATATATATATATATATATGTTCCTTAACCATTGTCAAATTGTTTTTAGAACGCTCCTTACAGCTATTTGGCTTTAGTCTCTATCTAAAAGTACTAGGTATGGTACTTCTTTAAGTGGCTTCGAATAGTATGGGACGGGTACAAAATATTTAGTAGTCATTTGTTACTGAGCACAAAGGCTTTGTTGCATACTTTGTATTGATTGTGGCACTTCTGTGGTTAGTTACACTTTTTACACAAATTGATGCGTATTAAAACGCAGACGCCCTTTCTTCCAAAGGTTTTGTGCTTGGCACATTTAATAAAGGAATTCTGACCTGTCTAATGTTATGTTTGTCGAGTTGTTTTTCTTATCTTAATGTTTGCTTATCCAGAGCAAAACGGTTATGGCACCCCTTCCTTGTGATTTCACAATTTGCTGCAAGATTGTGTGGTTTTAATGGAACAAGTCGCATAACAAGATAAAAAGCGGATCAATGGTCAGTGAAAAATTAACGTTTCAAAAAGAAGTTAATATTTGCTTATGTTAACAAGGCTTGTTTTTGTCCTCCTCGAGACGAGCAGACCAGCTGTTCAATAGATCTTTAAAAACTGGGTGATTGAATCAAATTGTCATCACACCCGATGCATACAACGCTCCGTTTCTATGTGCCCGCAATTGTAGCGTTTCCTGAGCACAATCTGGACGATAACAAAGCCTAAACAATCCTCCCTATCTCCGATTTATAGTTGCCAAGTTTAATGAGTGTAACATTCAAAGCAAACAGTTTTAGTTTGTTTCCAAATGGTCGGGAGATAAGCACAGCGATTTTACATGCAAAACAGTGTGATAAATACACCTTTCAAGGTAAGGTTCTTGAAGTTAAGCTCATCTAAACATTCGACAGGCAGAAGGAGTTAGGCGGAGGTAAAACTTTATCTTCCGTTCTTTATTGCCCGTCACCTGCAGATTTATGAATCAAAGTGATCCGTCTCGCCAATTGGGCCTACAGTACAAACCGAACGGCCCAAGGTGCATGATGAAACCTTCTGGAGCACTAAAATCCACATTGCGTAGTCGCAATGTAGCTGCCTTCAACTCATTTGAAAGTGGGAGACAGAAGAAAGTGTACTAGCCCAGGACCCTGCTGCGAAAGCCCACACAGTGGTTCAAACGGGTTGTCGTTTGTATTGTAGGCAGAAGGGAGATGAAATGGAACCAATAAAGAAGAACTATTTCCCTCTAAGGACAGCTTATGGAATCAGAAAGTAACCGTACAGGGCGGCTGACCGGTTAATTGCTACCTCCACGGCACAAACTGAAGACACACAAGGCATTTATAGTAGTCAGTATTCGAACACACAGCATCCGAAGTGAACCCAAATGAATGGTATAATGGGAGTGAGCATCCACGGTGTTGCAGTGCTTTGTATTGAAATATTACAGGTCGCTGTTGATTTGGTGTACAAAAACAGATTTGCTACTTTTTTCTTTGTTGTTTATTTATATTCTTAACAGTGCTTTTATTCAAAGGTGAAAGTTTTTAAATATGTGTGCATGCCCGCGATTGCCTTATCACATGGAAAAGGGTGAGTAAGGAAAGTAGATATATATATACAGAGGAAAAAGTAAGGCGGAGGACCATTTAAATAAAATATCGACAGAGTTATTAAAGAACGCTGGAAATTGTGGTGGTGACGCCAAAGGTGGAAGGGACTTGATTGATCCAGTTCCATTGGCTGCACAGGGGTTGATTAAGCACCACCACAACTCATTCCTGGCCAACAGGAGACTAGTGTGAGTATTTGGTGCATTTTATGGTATGACTGTGCAGCCTTACTGTGTAAAAGCTTTGCAAAAACTGTCTTGTGTCCAGTCAGCCTTATTTGTCATACCTCGAGCTCAACCCTGTAAAGCTATGGCTTCGAGCAGGCAGGCTTAATCAAAGGAACTAGTGAAAAGAATCTAACAGTACCAAACAACGAAATAAAAAAGCCACATAACTCAAAAGAAATGCAACACCAACTTATTAAAAAAAGATGATATTATTTATAAATTTTCATTGTCTAAGATAAGTAAAATACACTGGAAGGTTCCCGATATACGCATTTTTAAAGAAACATTAAATCCGTTTAACTGCAAACAAGCATTGGTAACTGTAAAGTTTGTAAACTTTTGAAAAGTTTGTAAGAGTTGTGTTCAGCTACTCTGGCCTGATTCGGGCTACCCTAAAGGAGTATTTGGATGGTTACTTGTCCGCCAAAGCATGTTCCAGTCCAAGTTTACAGCACAAGCGCCATAGACTTCAGTGGAGTGACCATGATGCTGCGGATGCAGGAGATGAAATATGCTCTGGGTGCTGTGCAGTTAAAGGGGGTGCCTTTTGCAGTTATTCCTTGGTCCACCAGTCAGGTGGAGTGACTTTGGCCACAGACGTCAGGTCCCTCGAAGTTCTCTTTGGGACAGTAGAAGGCCAGCTGCGTCTAGGCTTCTGGTCTCCATCCATAGCAGTTCAGCTATACGCTTCAGTGGAAGCTGTGTCCCTTTTTGGTGACCAATCTGGACTTAGACGACACTCCTGGGTCCAGCTGACTCGGGTGCAACTTTTGTCCATCGAGGATCGGTCTCTTGGAGTGCCCAGAGGCAGTCAGCGGAGATTCTTCTGGAAAGGCTACTGATTTTCTGAGTTGGGCTACTTTGGCTTTGTTGGCCCTGGTGCTGGTTCCAGGGGGACAGTGGGCTGACCCTTGGAGTCACTTCTTAGGTCTGGGGCTAGCGAACAACTTTACCCCAAGCCTTTTCCCAAAAGTCCTCTCTTTGCTAGCCCAAGGTGGGGGAGGTGTAATCCAGCAGACAAATAAGCCTCTCTCTGCCAAGTTCAAGGGTCAACAGGGCAGTCCTTCCTTGGTCCTCTTTCCAGTTCTGGCATGATCTGAGGTTCAAAGTAACAGGGGTGCATATTTTTTCCCAGAAAGTGCCAGAGGGGTAATGTAGTCACTAGCCAATGGGTTACCAGGTCCACTTCCTCTGGGTGATGACTTTCTGGCTATGTGTGGCACCTGCAATCCGAGAATATACTTTTCTGCCCACTTTCAAGATGCCGGGCCCTTTCTCTGATGTTAGGAGCTTGGTAGTCCACCTTTAAGGTGTGGCTGCCTGTAAGCTATACACCCACTGGAAAACTCGTTCAGGCACTGGTCTCCCCTATCTGTTCCTACCGCCAGCCTGTCCACTTGAACAAAGGGCAGCCCCTCAAACGTGTGATTGCCATTTCCCCACCAAAGGCTGCTATGCCTTTTGAAGCTCCCCTTTCGGGCCATCACCTTCGATGGCTTCTGGCAAAGAGGAGGTAATAACCGTGCACCGTAGAAGGCTGCTATTGTCCCTATGCTTGAGAGTCATTCAGACTGCTCCCCTGGAGGTCAGAAAGCTGTGTGGTGGCCAGTGGTCACGTGAGACCATTGACAAACTGGGACACAGAGTGGCAACTTTTTCAAAGTTTCTTTTTTGTAATAGTGACATCAAATTCAACATGGGTATCAAGTTGGGTTTAATGCCACAATTTGATACCTTACTGAACCTATCTAAGTAGTCCCATTCAGAAGTTATCCGGGCTGAGGGGCCAGGCTGTAACTCTCTTTTAACCAACGGGTCTACTAACTCTCCCACAGCAAAACAACAGTATTGAACTGTTGCTGTCAGGACATGTATATAAAATACATGTCCTAATTAGTAATCCACACCTTCCTTCCTTAGGTTTCCATAGTCCTTCCATAACGGGGGAGACTTAAATACGTTAAGTGAAGTGAGCGCTTTGCTGCTGGTTTGAACGACAAAGTTGAACTACAGTGTTACCTTGGTCACACACAGGGTTTCACAATCAGTGCTGCTGCTCTGGGTGGACACTCTGCCTTACATACCCTTGGTACCCTGGGTGCCATATACTAGGGACTTAAAAGTGTCTGTCTCTGCCACTTGTGGATAGCCAATTCAACATAAACTTTGTAAGGGATTAGAACATTGGCACTGAGGTCTGGTTAGGCAGCCTCAGTGCACTTTCATAGTCGAAAAACCAGCAGCATCAGTCCAAAAGTGTGGAGGTGAACATGCAAAATGAGGCATTTTTGTTTAACTAGGGTCTCATTATCAAACAAACTTCTAGCAAGACCCCCTGACGGGCACAGATGAGAAGAAGGAAAAATGGAGTGAGGAGTGGTGGCTTTCTAACCTCCCAGTGAAACACCAGGTCTTGCCATGGCCTGAGGATGCGTCGCAGGTAAATGAGGTGGGTCTGCGTACAGGACTTAGGGGGTTATTACAACTTTGGAGGAGGTGTTAATCTGTCCCAAAAGTGACGGTAAAGTGACGGATATACCACCAGCCGTATTACGAGTTCCATAGGATATAATGGACTCGTAATACGGCTGGTAGTATATCCGTCACTTTACCGTCACTTTTGGGACGGATTAACACCTCCTCCAAAGTTGTAATAACCCCCTAAGTCTGGGTAGGGAGATGGGGTGAGAAAAGATGGCGAGAAGCCATAAAGGAAGGGCGTGGAGACAAAACGGAGTGCGCTAGGTCTTTTGATTATTTGCAGGGCCTCTTTTCACTTGGAGGTGGAGGGTAAAAGGAAGATACTATATTGAAAAATACTTTGTTCAGGGAAAATGACAGGGAAGACAGGGTCTGGAAAGATTAAGGGGTCTCTGCTTTAAAAAGAAATGAGCAAGCAGGAACCCTGGCAGGCACTACTCTAGACAGGAAGTTATGTGTCTAATATCAGAGACAGTGCATGACTATTGAAAGCGGTAGGACGCGTAACACTTATATGCTTATTAAGGATGGTAAATGCTTTAGCAGCAAAAGGTGCAGAATGAAATTCGTATTACAGAGACGATTGAGGCACATTCTATTTATGAAGCTTTTACCATCTGTTACAAGCATGGAATACTGCCATAAATAAACATAATCTTACCTGGACATCTTTATTCTCCAATGTTGCGCTTCCTGGCTGTTAATATATGCTTGCTGGTCCCACACACTATAAACCCCAAGCATCCCAAACAATCCAAGTACTGCTGTCATGCTGCTTATAAAACTTGTAAAACTAAACAACATAAGAGAAGCACCAGGATTGGCTCGGTAAGGCAAAGACAGCTCTCTGTTAGAGATCGATTAGGCTGTGACTCTGCTGTGCCAGCTCCCTGATAACATTGCTTTTAGAAGCCTGAACTACACATGGTAGGGTGGCCACAGTGAAAACACCGGCCAATCTGACATGCACAGTTAACTCTGCCTCAGATGGGAAGAAGAGCTCTATAGCTCACCTCTAATAGAATAAAAATTAATGTCGGTCCACGGGGTGGGTTGATATTTAGAAGGAAAAAAGTGTGTTGAAAATGAGTCTGTCTCACATGTGGTGGCTCGCTGTAGGGAGTCAACGCCCACATGCCCCCATAGAGGAACTGCCCCTGGTAATGTAAAGGCTTTAGTTTATTGTCTTTCTTTCCTATAATCAATTCTCACTTGCTGATCCTTTGAAAGCAATGAGACCGGACACTGGGGAATGAGCTGAAGCCCAACTTCATAACAGCTAGACAAAGAAGGGCAGTCACGTTTAACAGATACTGTAAAACAGAGAAGGAAGAGGGCTTAACAGTTGTGAGACTGTGAACATTGTTCTTTTGTTGGATGGCACAGCAGAGGAAATTAAGACAGATCAGTAATAAAACTCTTATAAGATACACAGGTTCGTGTTTCCTTCTTGATTAACGAGGTATTCACTTTCCTTAGATTATTTTCAAGCTTGTACGTCTCCCCTCATTAAAATATTGATGGGACATGGTGAGTGGGGAAGCAAGTCCATGAGATTCTGCCCCTACACCTTCCAGTGTTATTTAAATGCAAATAGCGTGTTAGATAACAGTTACAGTGGTTAATGAAATAGTGTCAGCACACACAGGAGGCGTGTCTTCCCTGAAAGCCATACACTTGAGAAGTAATTACATGGCTTTTGGATGAATAGAAATATAACATGGTTCCACATAGTATGTTTAAAATTTGTAAACTATTTTTTAAAATTCTTTCCTAAAAGAAGGTCATGCTACAGTTCAAAAATGGCTGGTAAACACAAATGTACTGTAAATATGTTAGATTTTCGGACTTTTGATATTTCATGAGGTAATTGGTTAATGCTTTATATAAAACAGAAATCCTCAAAGCGAATGCGGCTCTCCCAGCACAGCGGGAGAGCCTATACTACAATATTCACTGCACTCTGGAAAACCCAACCCATATTGACTTTGCAGGGCATTACATTTACACAACACTTTTGCCCATAACCCAGACTTTTGTGGTTCTAGGACAATTGGACCAACTTCAAAATGCTCTTTCTGTCTACAGCATCTCTGGGTCCCCACAGCAGGTTAGTGTGGACACCATTCAGTGTCTTTTAAGCTTTCTCATGTCTTCAATGTTTGTTTTACAGCTGGGAGAAAGTTTGTTTAAAAGGCCCTGTTTGTAATATCATTGTAGTAGGCCTGCTAGCCCTAGCTAACAATATGGTTACATGACCATATTTCTTACAAATGATATTTTTGTTATGGTGGCCACTGGGGGCTGTTTTGAGCATTACAATCTTAATGCCAAACGTTTATTTCTGATAAAGGTTTGTATGATAATTGTATATGTTTAAATAATCTCTTACTATTACAAATATGACCATAATTCAGGCCCACATAACATCCTTATTACACTATGACTGTTCGAACTCCCTTCTAGTTTAATTCTCCTCTTAATTGTGCCAGCCAGCCAGCACCTCTAATGGCTGGGTGTTGAAAGTGGTATTCTATTGGAATTAGCATGACAGATTTAAATTAGGATGCTAAATGGCAACATTTTCATTTTTTGCTGCAGATTGAGGAAGAAGATAAATGGAAGTGCTTTAGTTATATGCAGGGTCACTGTAAATATATGGCAGGAACAGATGAAAATATGAGGCACGGTCGACTAATTTATGTGACAAGAAAAGTCCAGTTATGAATTTACAATGCATATAGCTCTAACTCAAGTAAATGCATGACATATTACATTTCACATGCTTGTTCATTTTGAAAGGCCGTTTTGATTTGGGTAGTGACTTCGGAGTTCCTTTATAAAGTAAGTAACTTACAGAGTTCCTACTTAAATGTATCAAAGGACTGATGACAAACACTCCTTCCCAAATAAAGTACGTCTGGGATTTGTTGCCAACAGAGATCTCCGTTGCAGTTTTCTGGTGGCCTAAATTGCTATTTCCTGATCCTTTTGGTCTTATAATATCAAGAACCAGCTTTCTTCATTGCGCTCCAGATGCCTGTATTTGCTTTAACATGCTAGTTTGTTGGTACACAGCAGGAGGTAACACTCTTTCTTGCCCTCCATGAGTTAGTTATTCTGAGCTGTTTGATAAAAGTGTGGACATGGCCGTCTAGTGGGCAGGAGTAGTCCAGACTGTGGAGAAAACTTTTTTAAAAATCTTTCTTCATATTTTTTTTTTTTAATCAATCTTTTTTTCGATTTTTAAAACTTGAGAAAAAATAGCACACACAATACTATCATCCCAGACGTTCTTTCCACAATCTTCAGAAAAATTCTGCTCAGTAATATAACCTCTTACCACGCATGCATTGGCATTCTGTCAATATGAGCAACCTTGTTATCATTTATCCTTGCCTTATTAGTTCAATTCCTGGTGGTATTTCGTTTCCAGTTATTGAGCATTGGTTCCATGTCGGTTTAACTTGAATTTGCATTCATCTGAGGTGTTGTAACAGTTCTATATAAATGCTTCCAAATTGGCAATATTAACTGCCTTTTATTGAATCCACATTTTGCCATTCTGCTTTTTAGGTAAAGGAGTGTATACTTCAATCAGTACTTATTACGAAATTAGATATAACTTCTACCACTCAATCCTACATATCAATATCTGGTTGATTCTTTGATAATGCTGTGGTGCCATGTTGGACCACAGTAGCCTTATATATACATACCCACAGTTCTCCCTTGCAGCATTTACATGTGATGGAAAAGTTGCAAATTTATCATATTTCCTTGATATTTTTATCACTGTAGTTAAACTATATACGTTTACATTTGTTATTGCCTACATCTGGCCCACTGTGTTCGGAAAGTATGTAGCCTACAGCTTTGTTTTTGTGACTGGGCCACCCTTACAGCAGTGCCCTGAGACACCCATTTAGAACCATTTACAAATTGAATAACTGGGTTTACAAGGTTGTATTTCTTTGGTTTAATTGTGATTCACTTGAACATAGTGGACACAAAGAGCCTTGCTTGTGGATTTCATACCCTAGCGAAAGCTGTACATTTGTTAGCTCATGTGCTGTACAGAACAACTCCTATTGTTTGGAGAGCTGAATAAGTGCTTCTAACTGCATATCTTTGAGACATCCTGCACATCTAAATGTTAACTTGTGCTGGTAGTACAGAAGAGGCACCATTGTCCAAATATCTAGTCTTGGGTGTGTGAGCTTTACTATCGGTGTATGATACAGTTTTCCAAAGGAAAAAAACTGAGGAGTACCTGACTCCCAAAACTCTTCCCGAACCCCCACAGCTCTAGTTCTGATTTCGAATTGATGATGTGGGAAGAAAGCAGTCTAATATTGCTGTAGCCTGATCTGAATATGGACTTTAATGCAAACAATGCATCTTTTCATTTACTTGAATTTTCAGTTACCAAATAAGCATGGGTTATATATAACAGACAATTTAAAATTGAAAATTAATTTTGTTACCTGCATGTTAACATTCTACTTAAGACTGAGATTGTTTTTGACTTCCTAAGAAATCATTTAAAAAATATTGTAAGGCAATTCCTGCATATCAAATTCTCCTCTGAATTCTTGTGCGAATTGCATCACCCTTATTATTGTCATCCCTAACACTCTCTACCATAGTCATGGTGGTATCGTGCTATTTCCCCAGTTGAACAAACAGCAGCAGCTTTAGTGACTGCCCAGCCATCCCAAGGTTTTTTGATAGCCTAGCAAGGGTCATCTGTTCCTTGAGCAAGTTGATCCTGCTCTGGAGTTGAGTTTCACATCAGTAGCTTTTCAGATATGAGACAGCATGTTCAGTCATTCACCCAATTTGAATTGACATTTCAGACAGAATCCCCCATTGTCTCTTGACGTTCCTCAATGAAACCTTTTGCAGGCTCTTGACATATAAGAAGAATGTGTTGCAATAATATATCTTCAGATATCCAAATCCAATGAAGAAACGCTGGTTTAAACAAAGGTACTAGGATGAACCATTGCCTAGCACCTCTTTCTTGTATCATTTCTACATTTACCTATGCCATAGATAGGTATTGCCTAATTTCACTGTTATCCAAATAAGAACTGTAAGAGGTACTTTTAGTCTTGTTTTTTCCATTCTAACCCAAGACTGTGAGTCCTAGAATTTAAAGAAAAAAGACCTCTGCTGGAGCACACATCACACCTGGACCTGGTAAACTTGTCAGATCTGATGTTTTATCCAACTTTATCAAAGTAGTTGTTAGTTTCAAAAGCCAAGATCCTGTCTCTAAAGCCAGGAAGGGTTCTGCTGGCTATAACTGCCAAACATAGATTTTATAGTCATGTGGTTCTTTCACAAAATGTCATTAAGTTCCTCAAATAAAATAAGACGTTTTATACCGATGTGGCTGGAACCTCTTGAGCAAGGATAGTAGTTCTTTGGAAACCCTTTTCCGACGAAAATAATACTTTATCCTTCAATCTGGAAATCAAAATCTGCATTAAAACCTCAGTCTTGGTGCTATTGTAATGATTCGTATTGGACTAAGCCTTCTGTCTTTACCTGGGTACCCCCTTGCATTAGCGTGACTTGTGTAGCTACAGTACCATCTACGAAGAGCAAACAACACGTGGCAAGAAGGTGCCATCTAGAAAGGTTGGAAGGGAGGACCAGCATTGAGGTGAAAAACCCTTCAGAAGCAAATGAAGATGTTCTAAGAAAACTATCAGGACTCAGCTACATTAATATTGAGTAGAAAGGTACAGGCTCACAAGACTTGCAAAACTTTTTTGAATGATGACTCATATGAATTATGGATTTCATCTAGGAGGGCGTTTATTGGAGTTGCCAACAGTTAGTCTTTTTTTCTTTCTTTATTTAAATTGCTACAAGCAGTTGATAGAAAAAATCTTTAATACAATATAAGTTTATAATACACAACATTATTTAAATAGCTCATATAAAAGTGTTCACTAAAAAATTCTCATAGATATTAAAGACACATTATAACACAGAAAAAAAGTCCAAGAAATTTCATCATACAATGACAAGTGATCCTAACAAATATTAACAATTTACAAATGTTAATAACATTATAATATAAGAAAGGATCCAAAGAATTTCATCAGACAATAGCAAATGTTCATCGTAGGTAGATGCAACAAAAACTAAAGAGCTTTGTTGTGTGTTTCGGTAAAATGTTTAGAAATAACCGGGCAAATTAATTTTTGCTGACGATGTAAAAGACCCGTGCAAAAGAATAAAACATGATTCATATCCTGTTACGTGGCACCACAGTATTGCAACCTGGATGAAATGGTGTCCCCTCCTTTTGATCCATCCATTTTTATCAATTGGTATTTGCCCAAGCCTAAATTTAATAAAGAATCTTTCTCCTGAGGGACATACATTAGCCTCTAGGTAAAATTGCATCTCACTACACCTTACAAACAAACAGCTCAGGTGCAGTCTTTTCATATGTGAGCAGTGTTGGAAATCATCCTAAAAGCTTTCTATGTTAGCATATTCTATTAACCCCTTTGGTGCTGAGGATGGAACAGTTTCGTCCTCAGCACCAGCGCTCGTGTGCTAAGGACGGAACCGCTGTTACAGCAGAGGAATTTGTTTTTTCTATAAACAGCCTCGGGAGCTTGGAAAGAGCTGTCCGAGCTCTTGAGGCTGTTTTTAGTTTTCACTGAAATGATGAGCAGCTTGCATAATACGCTGACGTCATTTCAGTGAAAACAAACACTTTCTCTGCCTTGGTGCTTGGGGGGTTATCTCAGGTCCCTGAGCACTGATGCAGACTGGAGAGGCATGATTGGAAAGGGGAGAATCTCCCCTTTCTAATATTACCTTTCCCTAGTGGACCCCTGCTTGGGGATCGCCGCAGAACGGTTATCCCCCAAGCAGGGTTCCACCCACTAGACACCAGGTAGGCAGGAGCTGCCCCTTGGGGAAGGGCTTTTGCTCCCCCCCCCACGTTTTTTCAGCCAAATCAATCTTTTTGCGTCCCCTGGGGGTGATAGGGGCAGTAGCCTCTGATCTGACCCCTGGAGGGGTGGCGGAAAGCCCACTAGGCCCTAGGGAGATTGTTTTTTAGCCTGAGGCTGCTCAGAATGGGCTTGGCAATGCCCCTGCGCCTCCCAGAAAAATGAGCACAGCCTTTCTGCCCCCATGGGGAACAGATGGGGGCAATAATATGTTTTAGCCAGAGTAGGGTTGGAGGCTTCCCAGAATGGCCTTTACAGTGCATCCAGTCCCCCAAACAAATGTGAGCACAGTGGGCAGATATGGGCAACAGACCCCGATCTTTCCTCTGGCGGGGGAGGTACGCAGAAAGCCCACTATGCACCAATTACTATTTTTTTCTTTGTGTAGGGGTTGGGGCTGCCCAGAATGGCACCCAGCGTTCCCTGGTAAAGATGATACCTCGCTTGCGTGGGTGCCCAATGCAGAGTCAGCCTAAAACAGGGGTCTTCAAACTGGGGGACAGGCCTCCCTTTGGGGACCTCAAGTGATCGCAGTAGAGTATCAAGCTCTGGCCCAAAAGAAGCATTATACTGCTAAGTGTTTTGTTTTAGTGAGTGGATGTAAGCTGCTCTGTAATGGGCCATCACTAACATCTTTTGTCATTCGTATCCTGCTGGGAGAAGGTGTCAGAAGGGAAGGGACTTCAAATATTCTTCAAACTCCTCACTCCCATTTTTAATAATCACTCTGTGGTTACTTTTACAGTTAGTAAAGCCTGCTTCACAAGAATAATATGTTTGGCAATCATGTATTTGTTTTCAATTTTAACTCTGTAACTGAACTTAACTGCAATGTTTAAATTAGTCTAGATGTAGTTAAACATTGCCAGTTTAATAAAAAATAATTGTGAAAAAATTTGAGGGGGCTCCAATTCTTTTTTTTCCCTTTGGGGTGGGGACGCTGCATTAAGTAGTTTGAAGACCACTGGACTAAAAGCATATTAAAAAACTGTACTTATGAACATGTTTTGGTGCCCCCTCAATCTCTACATGTTTTTGGCCCTTTCCTGTTGCAGGCCCTTGGCCCAGACACACAAGTGAGGTATAATGTTTATTGGGAGACAGAGGGGAACGCCAGGTGGTAGGAAATTTGTGCAAGCATGGTGATCCTACACAGAAATGTGAGGAAAATATGACTTTTTTGTGCTAAATTTGAGGTTTGCAGGGGATTATAGGTAAGAAAATATTGGAGAATCTTTGCAAGCCACACCTCCTTGAACTATAGCCAAAATCTCAAGCTACCAGCATTGGGGAAAAAAAGGATCAGGTTTCTGTGAAAAACTGCACTGTGTCCATGTTGTGTTTTGGACCGTTTTCTGTTGCTCCCACCGGTTCCAGCACTAATACTGCTGCATCATCAGTCGGGACGCTCGTTCGTCGCGGGGGCCATTAGATGATCCATCTGCCCCTTGGGGGGGGGGGATCAGGGAAGTACTGTGGAAGACAGGATGTGAGGGGGTAAGGGGATCACCAGCAGGAGCCTCAAGGAGAGGCTTCCTCCTCCATTGCCATTAGGCCACCTTCAAAAACCGCTTTTCTGAAGGGCATTTACAGATCTGACTGTCTGTCCCTGACTGTCTGGCATTTGGAAAACTCCTCTATCTTCCTAGGCACAGTATGCCAGCTTCACCCCTTAATTGGTCAGTAGAAAAGTACACCCAAGTGTCTCAGAGCATTAGGAAAACTTACAACAGTTTATTGACTTTTATCTACTCTTCTGTGAACGCTTGGGCTCACATTCTGCCTTTGAAATAAAAAGGGTGGAACTGTCACACAGTTCCTGTAGAAAGAGAGAGAAAGGCTTTCCCAGTGCCAGCGTGTACAGGAGAGACAGCCAAAGCTGCTCTCCGTAGACACACTCTTGAAAACCTGCCATGGTGAGCTGAATTCATCTCTTCTGCCTGCAGTATGCTTAAAAATGCAAGAATGGAACGGTACAACAAAGAGATGAGGGCCACCCTGAAGCCAATTGGGATAGGTTATACCAGACTGGCAGGAAGCTGAAAGCCAAAGAACACCTCTTGAGTGGGACTGTTGCAGTAGTTATAGCTAATGATGGAAGCATTCTGATTCACTGAGATTCATTATCCCATTGTTAGTAGGCCACTGGAGAATCTCTTCCTTCAACAACAGTCTACTTCTTGACATAGTAAAACACATCTTCTTCGAACCTGCACCTTCTGAACAACATAATTAAACAGTTCTTAGTACTTACAGGTGTGTAGAATTATATAACTGTCCAATGGATGTAATGATTCTGAAATGTACTTGTCCAGTAATAAAACTCCTCTTGTCCCACTTGGTGCTGACAGAGAGGTATGGCAGAATTCTCATAATGCCAGAGCTCTTATAATAGCCTCTATGGATATGTTAATGTTCATATTATATAAGGGATTGGATTCTTGAAAGGCTCTGATTTTGTCACTTGTCTGCAAATCTACATGCAGGGACTTTAAGTAGGTGTGAAGCAACAGATTCAGGGTAGGAATGCCCTGTAAGTCTGCACACACAAAAATTAACATGTTTAAGGATATCACCAAATCCGCACCAATCTCTCATTGCACCTAAAAAAGTGAAAATTTACTCCTGGCAAGGGCATGAGTAAAAACCTTTCCAGGATGGGGGGGGGGGGGGGGAAGGGAAAAAAGGGGGATAGGGAAAGTGAATTTGCTGTTGCTCAGCAGTTTTCCACTTGAGAACATTTGCATAATTGCTCTTGAAAGAATGGAATTCACAAAAGTGTGTTAGAAATATGTCTTCCAGGTTTGCTTCTTAAAACTCCTATGAATTCACGAATGTCTTAAATCTGCACAATTGCAAGGACATGACTGCAGGTGCATTGTGACTTTCTTCACAAATCGGACCCTTACTTTATTTTCATGCTGCCCCTTATGGTTTTGTATTAGGTCAACCTTAATAATCTCTTTTTTGTTTTTTTAAATATTGGCGTGCCTCAAAAATGTTTAATTGAATAATGCCTCAGATAAATGGTATTTAAATTTGCAGTTTGGCAAAGCGTTTTTCCAGGTAGCATTTTTTTGCTTACCTTTTATTTTGAGAGCAAATGATCACCAAATTGTTTTCATGCATATGTTTGCACATGATGAAGTATCATTCTTGGCTCATTACAAATAGGCTCATACTGCTACATTTTCAACCATATGTACACATTTTTGTACTGGAAAGGCAAGCTCTCTGTAAGGTAAGCTGACCTCACCACTTACTGTATTTTTTTTCAGAGCGGTTGCCCCAATAGGAAAAGCTTTGCATTAATGAATTATATATACAAGTATTCAAAAGTTATAGGTGTAGTTGCATATCTTGCCTTAGTGGCAAACAGTCATCAATTCACAGATCCATACTATTGTACTTGTAAACAAACAGCCAAATAATTTTTACTGCAGGGCTTTGGGCCTGCTTGTCCACTGCACGAAATGATCATGAAATCTTGTCCTCAATCCTAAACAATATGTTGTGCGCGTTGGTTGGCACGATATCCACAAATGTGTGCTTTCAGTAGAGTCTGCCAGTCCAGTCATAAAAGTAACTGACAGTTTTCAATTAATACTTTACGGTTGAAGAATTTTTTTTTTTCATTCTAACTGCAGCAAAATAAAAACATATTATAGATATCATATGGTTTACTCCATTAAAACCACTTGAGTTTCTTGTGACATTTACAAAACACTCTATCTTCTTCATATATTAATGTACCACCATGGAATTATCACTCCGTAACCCCATCAGCGCCATGTACGTAATGGTTACGTGTGGTGGCGCGGTGCTGGAGCACCACTCACTTAACCATTATGTCCTTGCACTGGCCCATGGGGGGAGCGCTAGGGCTTCCCCCTCGCACCCCCCCAAATCAGGGAGTGGGGGAGATCGGAGGGACAGAAAAGGAAAGGCTTTTCCTTTCCTTTCATGTCTCTCTGATCATTTCTACAGCCCGATCGCATAGCAATTGGGCTGAAGAAAGGCCCACTAGACACCACAGACTTTGTTTAGTTTTTTTTAAATTTACTTATAAGGGAAGCGACCCCTTAGGCAAGGGTCGCTCCCGAGGGGGGCAATTTACTTTAATGCCATTTCTGCCCCCCTTGGGGGCAGATCGGCCTATTTTTATTAGGCCCATCTGCCCCCAAAGGGGGGCAGAAACCACTTGTGCACCAGGGATTGGTGTGTGTGTGTGTGTGTTTTGTTTGGGGGTAGCCCCTTGGGCAAGGGTCGCTCCCCATGGGGGCACATTACTGTTGGCCATTTCTGCCCCTCTTTGGGGCAGATCGGCCTATTTTTGTAAGGGCCATCTGCCCCCAAGGAGGGCAGAAAGCCCAACAGACACCAGGGAAGATTTTTTTTAAAAAGAGGGTGTGGTTATGGCCATCACCCCACACCAAATAAATGGGGACAAGGTTGTTCTGCCCACCGGTGGGTATATGTGGCAGTTACCCCCGATCCACTCCCTGGGGCGGGCAGAAAGCCTACTAGATATCAGGGGGGAAAAAATAGTGGGGTGGTGGCTACCAACCAGTATGGGCATGGTTATGCCACCACCCCAACTGAAGGGGGTAACAGTCTTTAGTTCTCCCCTTGCACACTAAAAGATCTTATCCCAACGGCAAGCAAAGGAAATTTGATTATTTGGGGTTTTACATTCGGGCTATGAGAGCTTGGCAAACTCTCAGAATCGTCCAACTTGGAATGGTGAGGGCTGCACTTCGGGATGCTGCCATCTAGAAAATCTACGAGACCTAGACTCAGCTGAAAACTAAACATCTGGGTGAGTCCAGGTTGGTGTGCTTCACATGCACCCACACCATTTTCTTACCCACAATGCCCTGCAAACCTCCAACTTTGCTTGAAATCACACATTTTCCCCACACTTTTGTGATGGAACCTTCCGGACTCTGCAGGAATCCACCAAATTCCTTCCACCCAGCATTGTCACTACTACACCAATAAAAATTCTGCCCCACTTGTCAGCCCAAAAATGTTTTTTTCCAAAGTGCCCTTTTGGACCCCCTTTGGTTCCCTCTCAATTTCAACATGTTTTTGTCTGTTCCCTGTCACAGGGATTTGGCCCACCTGCACAAGTGAGGTATAATCTTTATTGGGAGGCTGAGGGGAACTTTGGGTGGTAGGAATTTGTGCTGGTGCGGTGATCCCACAAAGAAATTTGAGGTTTACTGGGGATTCTGGTAAGAAAACACTAGGGGATCCACACAAGTCACACCTCCCTGGACTAACTCAGGTGTCTAGTTTTCAGAAATGTCTGGGTTTGGTAGGTTTCCCTAGATGGCTGCTGAGCCCAAGATCAAAAATGCAGGTCTCCTGCCCACCCCCCACACACACACACTTATGCAAAAACAGGTAATTTTGTATTTGATAATTTTGATGTGTCCACGATTCCTGTCGCAGGCACTAGACCTACCCACACAAGTGAGGTACGATTTTTATTGCGAGACTTGGGGGAATGCTGGGTGGAAGGAAATTTGTGACTCCTCTCAGATTCCAGAACTTTCTGTCACCGAAGTGTGACGAAAATGTTTTTTTTGGGCCAAATTTGGAGGTTTGCAAAGGATTCTGGGTAACAGAACCTGGTGAGAGCGATACAAGTCATCCCATTCTGGGTTCCCCCAGCTTTCTAGTTTTCAGAAATGTCCAGGTTTGCTAGTTTTTCCTAGGTGCCGGCTGAGCTAGAGACCAAAATCCACAGCTAGGCACTTTGCAACAAACAGGTCAGTTTTCTTTGAGAAAATGTGATGTGTCCACATTGTGTTTTGGGGCATTTCCTCTCACGGGCACTCGGCCTAATCACACAAGTGAGGTATCATTTTTATTGGGAGACTTTGGGGAATACAGAACAGAAGAACAGGTATTATTGCCCCTTGTCTTTTTCTACTTTTTTCCCTTCCATATGTAAGACAGTGTGTAAAAAAAGACATCTATTTAAGAAATGGCTTTTAATTCACATGCTAGTATGGGGACCCCAGAATTCAGAGATGTGCAAATAACCACTGCTTCTCAACACCTTATCTTGTGCTCACTTTGGGAATACAAAGGTTTCCTTGATGCCTATTTTTCACTCTTTATATTTCATAAAATTAATTGTTGTATACCTGGTACACAATGAAAACCCATTGTAAGGTGCAGCTCATTTATTGGTTCTGGGTACCTAGGGTTCTTGATGAACCTACAGGCCCTAAATATCCCTGCAACCAGAAAAGTCCAGCAGACGTAATGGTATATTGCTTTAAAAAATCTGCCATAGCTGAAAAAAGTTATAGAAGAAAACGTGGACAGAAATGTCTCTTTTTTTTTTCACCTTAATTTCAATATTTTTTATTTTAGCAGTTACATTCTGTAGGAAAACCTTGAAGGATCTACACAAATGACCCATTGCTGAATTCAGAATTGTGTCTACTTTTCAGAAATGTTTAGCTGTCTGGGATCCAGCACTGGTTTCACACCCATTTCTGTCACTAACTGGACTGAGGCTGAAAGCACAAAAAATAGTAAAAATGGGGTATGTCCCAGTAAAATACCAAAAATGTGTTGAAAAGTAGTTTTTCTGATTCTAGTCTGCATGTCCCTGAAAGCTGGGAAGATGGTGATTTTAGCACTGCAGACCGTTGTTTGATGGGGAAAAACCCCATCCTGCTTTCTTCTGCAGCCCTTCTTTCCCATTAAAAAAAAAAAAAAAAAAAACTACATTTTAGTTGTATTTTGGCTAATTTATTGGTCTCCTCCAGGGGAACCCACAAAGTCTGGGATGTTAGAAATTCCTAGGATGTTGGGAAAAAAGGACGCAAGTTTGGTGTGGCTAGCTTATGTGGACAAAAAGTTATGGGGGCCTAAACGCGAACTGCCCCAAATAGCCAAAAAAAAGGCTTAGCACAGGAGGGGAAAAGGCCTTGCAGCGTACACCTACGCATTATGTATACTTTAAAAAATGCACCCCACAAATGTGATTGCGTCCTGTCAAATAATTGGTGTTATTACTTATCTCCCGTTGAAGAGGCAGAACGTGGAGCTGATGAGTTGCCTCTGTGTTAATATGTGCATCTGCTGAATTAGCGCTGGTCCTAACTGCAGATTATTTAAAGCATTTTGCCTCCTTTTGAAAACGGCCAAATAATTTAACATGTGTGATAGTGCACTGTGCTGAGTCAAATGCAGTGTAGCAATGCATACCAGTTTCTGGTGCATAAATGTACATTATTGTAGCAGAAACCCTTACTTGCGTGGATTATGCGGGTCTACTGTATTTTCTGTTTGCTAACGCTTGTACAAAAGATATTGGATATTTCTTTAAGTTGTTTTTTTATAAACAGTTTTATTGATTTTGTAACGATATAGCGGGTCACAAACACATCATGGTCACAGTCACTACCACTCTGGTATAGAGGTAATGCGAGATTCAGTATTGCACCAAGGGTGAGTCTACAGGACAACCAACTAAACAACACAGTGTTAAAGATAAATGCACGGGGCTACATCCGAGTCTCTACCACTTATTCTGTACTCTTTAGGTTGTTTATCTGCTTAGTTTATATTTTCGTTGCTATTTAAATCTTTTCCTAGCTGTGATAATGATCTTCAATCCCCTCGAATTTGAGTATTGAAAGCTTTGTGCAATTAGATTAACCTGAAGTTTTACAAAGCATTTTATATTTAAAATCATTCTTGAGGGCTCAAATAGAAAATGGATGTGTGGAAAACAGAGGCGCTACGGTGGAAAGTAGCACAGAATATAGCAGGATAGTTTTTACATCTGTATCGTGTTCCACTGCTTTGCCTCTGTGCTTACCCATTGCCGTATTGAATGGAAACTGGGTAGGTGGCTGGAAGACTTCCTTGAGCTGGAGCTTTGGCATATGAAGAGCCAAATCAGGCTCTTCCGAATAAAAGAAGAAGAAGATGGAAACTGAGACAGTGATTGATGATTACAGAAGTCTTGTAGAAGCCCCATAACACCAGTCAAGGCTAACAGACAAATTGATTGTTTTAACTGGTTTGCCTGTCCCACCTCAGTGCTTAACCCTGTTTTTAGGTTGAGCGCATAAGCATTCTGACATGTTGTGATCTATCTGTGGGCTTTTAACCATGGCCACTGCGCGCCCATCACTATCATTCGTTCATGGGCTTGCCTTTCAAAACTCCTTTGTTATCATTGGTAAATGCTTTGTTTGTCCCTTCTTGGGGCAGTTTTGTTACCTTCATGGGCATTGACCCTATTACATGGATTATTGCACATTTGCCGAAACGTTTGACTGCAAACTAACTTTTTTCCTTTTGTGTCTCTCCTTCGCGCTCACGTTCATGGCGGCTGTAGTGCTTTGAATTGGCTTGCTTATGCCAACTGTTGTACTTTTCATTTTCAATTAATGTGGCAAGAAAAGTCCACTTAGGAATTTACAACGCTAATAACTCTAACTCGAGCAAATGCAAGACCCATTACATTGCAAATGCTTGTTTAATGTTTGGAGCACTTTTGCCTAACCCTTCATAACCTTTTTCTTTTTCTCACAGGCGGTATCCAGGACAAATATGGCTCTTTCTTTTCTCACACGTTGGGATTGTGGGTTCCCCTAGAGGGAACTGAGAAAAAAGCCGACATGTGACAATGTGTTGGTTATTTTTTTCTCAAATGAGGGAAGAGACACCACACAAGAAGGCATATATTTTATTCCTAGAAATGACATAAAAAAACGTTTTCTTGGTTGACATCACTATTTTTACGGCTTCCAGGAACAACCAGAGATGTAATACAAAGTATTGTTCTATCACACTTTCGATATTTTTCTAAGCAGTGGTAAATGTTTTCTTTTTTTGTGTTTTCAGCAGGTCAGTTGCATATTGTGGTGGGAACTGGTATGAAACCCATGGGTCCACTCGGAAATCTAGGCATGTCTGAAAAATAGACAAACCTCTCATATTCAGCAGCTGTAGTGCAGATTACTCATGGTTTACCCAAACCACTATTTTTTTAAAATTCAAAATAAAGAAAAAAAAAGTAAAACATGTTTTAAACTGTAATTCTTTGCACAGGAGGCTGATTTGCAAAAGTTATATACTGTTAAGTCCAGCAGACTCTTCTGTTTGTAGAAATATACAGTGTTTTTCATTTGTCCTAAGATCCTAGAACCATTTGTTCTAAGTACCTAGAGCCAACAACCGTAAAATGGAAAATGTGTATAATGGAAACCTATCCATTTTTTAAATGTTCTCAAGATACTGAGTTTAGGAAAAGTGGTGATTTGTACAACTGCTGAATTTGGGGGTTACTAATACGAACGTGATACAGAGGGTATTTAGCTAAACATGTACACTTTTGCACAAAGGCTTACATTCTTAAGCCAAATATGGAAGGAAATTCAGCTGATATTACCAAATGTTCTACTATTCTGTATCCCCACACTTCTCCTGATTAAAAAGGGTGCCCCCAGATGTGTGTGAAGGCTTAGCAGCTGTGACGGGAAAGGTCCCAAAATGCACATGTGAAACAACACATTTTTGTCATCAAAATCAATCCATTCTGGCAATGTGGATAGCGGAATTTGGGCCTAGTCTAGGCAGGCACCCAGGAAAACCTACTAAACGAACGAGTTACTTACCTTCGGTAACGACTTTTCTGGTGGATACATTAGCTACCTGTGGATTCCTCACCTCATGAATACTCCCATGGCGCCAGCATTAGACGGAAATCTTCTTACTAGTCTCTGCACGTCGACGAGGACGTCACTGTCTCGCACGCGACGCCGTCTGACGTCATACAGGCAATAAGAGGTCCTCGACGACGTGCGGACGTCAGTACCAATCATTTTTTACGTGCATGAGAACAACCAGGCAATGCAATGAAAGAACAAAGCAACATCCATTATATTGTAAAAATACACCACATTGTATGAATAACTGTAAATCTTTTTATGTACATATATATATATATATATATATAAAACTCTCTCTTTTAAAATATATACACACACCAAGTATATACATAAAGATATATACACATATACCTATATATATATATAAATATATTATATATATACATCTATTGCACCCTCAAAGATCAAGAGGAGCGCACTCAAGGATTACTTGGCAAGACCATAAAGGCAACGGGGAGGCGGGTGGGACCGTGAGGAATCCACAGGTAGCTAATGTATCCACCAGAAAAGTCGTTACCGAAGGTAAGTAACTCGTTCTTCTGATGGATACAACTACCTGTGGATTCCTCACCTCATGAATAGAGTCCCAAAGCAGTACCACGCCCGGCGGTGGGTGCCTAAATGGTCAAACCAAGAAATCCTGCAGCACTGACCGTGCAAAATGGCCGTCCCTTCTAACCTCAGAATCTAAACAGTAATGTTTTGCAAAAGTGTGAAGGGACGACCAAGTTGCGGCCTTGCAGATGTCGACCACAGGAACACCTCTGGCTAAGGCCGAAGTGGCCGACTTAGCTCTGGTGGAATGAGCTCTAATGCCCTCAGGAGGATCCTTCTTTGCCAAAGAGTAACATATTTTAATGCAAAGAACAACCCACCTGGATAGTGTTCTCTTGTGGACTGCCTTTCCTCTCCTCTTGCCCACGTATCCAATAAACAGCTGATCCTCCAGCCTGAAATCCTTTGTTCTATCGATAAAGAAGCTCAACGCTCTCTTTGGGTCCAGACGGTGCAGTCTTTCTTCCTCTTTGGAAGGATGAGGCGGAGGATAGAACGTGGACAAAGTAATTGCCTGAGCCAAATGGAAGGGTGAAACAACCTTCGGGAGGAAAGCAGCCTTGGTCCTCAACACCACCTTATCCCCATAAAAAGTTGTATAAGGGGGTTTTACTGATAAGGCCTGCATCTCACTCACTCTCCTTGCTGATGTTATAGCTATCAGGAAGACTGTTTTTAAAACCAAATACCTCAAGGGGCAAGAATGCATAGGTTCAAAAGGGGACCCCATAAGGAAAGTCAGGACTAAGGACAAATCCCATTGCGGCATAACGAATGGCTTTGGAGGATATTGATTTAGAAGACCTTTCAAGAATCTGATAACAATAGGGGATTTAAATAAAGATGGTTGGTCTGGAAGACATATGAAGGCTGACAAGGCCGATAAATAACCTTTAATGGTAGCCACTGCACAACCTTTCTGCGCCAGAGATAGAGCAAAAGACAAAACGTCCGATAGATGAGCATGTAAAGGATCAATCTGCCTCTCTCCACACCACGCAACAAATTTAGACCACCTATTAGCGTAGATAGATTTAGTGGAGTGTCGCCTGGCCGCTAATATAACATCCACTACCTCAGGCGGGAGAGAGAAGGAACTCAGGTTGCCCCGTTCAATCTCCAGGCATGTAGGTGCAGACTCTGGAGGTTGGGGTGTAGAACCTGCCCCTGCGACTGCGAGAGGAGGTCTGCCCTGAAAGGGAGATGGAGCGGCGGGCACGTTGAGAGTTGGAGAAGGTCGGAGTACCACACCCTCCTTGGCCAATCCGGAGCTATTAAGATTACTAGAGCCCGGTCTTGGCGAATCTTCCTCAATACTCGAGGAATCAAGGGTATGGGAGGAAACGCGTAAATCAACTGGCCGCACCAGGTCATTTGAAACGCGTCCCCCAACGCTTCCTGCATCGGATACTGAAGGCTGCAGAACAACGGACAATGCGCGTTCTCTCGAGTGGCGAACAGATCTACCCGAGGAAACCCCCACTTCTGGAAGATTAAACGGACTTGATCTGGATGGAGACGCCACTCGTGGTCTGCCGAGAAGTGGCGACTGAGACTGTCCGCACGCACGTTCAAGACTCCGGCCAGATGGTTTGCTATCAAGCAAATCCGATGGTCCTTCGCCCAGGACCATAGTCGAAGAGCTTCTCTGCAGAGAAGGTACGACCCCACTCC
This sequence comes from Pleurodeles waltl, assembly GCF_031143425.1. Taxonomy (NCBI): domain Eukaryota; kingdom Metazoa; phylum Chordata; class Amphibia; order Caudata; family Salamandridae; genus Pleurodeles; species Pleurodeles waltl. Next base: position 816,846,434 of record NC_090448.1, read on the forward strand.
TCCCTGCTTGTTTATGTACCACATCGTGGTAGTATTGTCCGTTAGGACCTGTACCGACTGACCACGAAGGGAAGGGAGGAAGGCCTTGAGAGCCAGACGTACAGCCCGTAACTCTAACAGATTGATGTGAAAAATCTGTTCCTCTGGAGACCAAAGACCTTTGATCTCCAGATCCCCCAGATGAGCTCCCCACCCTAGAGTGGAAGCATCCGTTATGACTGTGGCCACTGGTGGCGACTGCTGGAACGGTTTTCCTTGTGAAAGATTGTTGCTTGCAATCCACCACTTCAAATCCACAGCAGCATCTCTGGAGATCTTGACAGTACCCTCTAGATCCCCTCTGTGTTGAGACCACTGCCTTCGGAGGCACCACTGAAGAGCCCTCATGTGCCAGCGAGCATGCGTGACCAACAGAATGCAGGAGGCAAAAAGACCGAGCAGACGAAGGACCTTGAGGACTGGAACTACCGCTCCATTTCGAAACATTGGAACCAAATCCTGAATATCTTGAATCCGCTGAGGCGGAGGAAAGGCCCGACCCAATGTCGTATCCAGTACTGCCCCTATGAACAGGAGGCGCTGAGAGGGCTCCAGGTGAGATTTGGGCTCGTTCACCGAAAAGCCCAGGTCGAACAACAACTGGGTTGTTGACTGCAGATGACGCAACACAAGCTCCGGGGACTTGGCTTTGATCAACCAATCGTCCAAGTAAGGGAATACTGCTATCCCCTTCCTTCTGAGCTCTGCCGCAACCACCGACATCACCTTCGTGAAGACTCGAGGTGCTGAAGTAAGACCAAACGGAAGGACCGCAAACTGGTAGTGTTGCGATCCCACCACAAACCGGAGATACTTCCTGTGTGACTTGAGTATCGGGATATGAAAGTAAGCATCCTGCAAGTCGACAGACACCATCCAGTCTTCCATGTTCAACGCCAAAAGCACCTGTGCTAGGGTCAGCATCTTGAACTTTTCCTGCTTGAGGAACCAATTCAAGATCCTCAGGTCCAGAATTGGTCTCAAACGACCATCCTTCTTGGGAATCAGGAAATACCTTGAGTAAACTCCTTGACCCCTTTCCTGCTCCGGGACCAACTCCACCGCGCCCTTTAAAAGGAGGACTTCTACCTCCTGTTCTAGCAACAGGAGGTGTTCTTGTGAACAATACAAAGGGCGGGGCGGGATGAGGGGCGGAAACTCCCGAAAGGGAAGGGTGTAGCCTTTTCCCACAACACTGAGAACCCAAGTGTCCGACGTAACAGTCTCCCATTTGGTGAGAAAATGCTGTAATCTTCCCCCTACAGGAGAGGAGTGAGTGGGAAATGGTGGAAGCCTAAGGCTGCTTCCCCTGCTGCACCCCGCCAGAGGATGAGGAAGAGGCAGAGTGCTGCTGAGAGGCTCCCCTGGTGCGGACCCTACCCCTCCCCCTAAAAGATCTATAGGGATGGGAAGAGGCAGGTTGCTGATATCTTCCCCGAAAGGAAGAGGAGGAAGAGCCACGCCCAAATCCACGAAACCTCCTGAAGAATCTGGAAGAGGCCGTGGAAGAAGGAGCTTGGAGTCCCAACGACTTAGCCGTGGCCCTGCTCTCCTTAAAACGTTCCAAGGCCGAATCAGCCTTAGCCCCAAACAGTTTGTCCCCATCAAACGGGAGATCCAACAATGTGGACTGCACATCTGCCGAAAAGCCCGAGTTACGGAGCCAGGCCTGTCTCCTTTCCACCACAGTTGTGCCCATTGCTCTGGCTACCGAGTCGGTGGTATCCAGTCCCGTCTGGATAATTTGGGTCGCAGCAGCCTGGGCATCAGAGACAAGATCCAAAAGACCCTGGGGAAGCTCTGTAAACGAAGAGGAGATGTCATCCATCAGAGCATGAATATACCTCCCCAGGATACAGGTCGCATTAGTGGCTTTTAACGCCAGACTGCAGGACGAAAAAATCTTCTTCGACTGCGCCTCTAGCTTTTTTGAGTCTCTGTCCCCAGGCACCGTCGGGAAAGAACCAGGCGCTGACTTGGACGAACAGGAGGCCTGCACTACCAAGCTCTCCGGCGAAGGGTGCCTAGATAGGAAACCAGGATCAGTTGGAGCCGTCCGATACCTCCTGGCCACGGCTCTGTGAACTGCTGGGGAAGATGCCGGCTTCTTCCACACCTCTAAAACCGGATCCAGCAGAGCGTCATTAAAAGGTAATAGAGGCTCCGCCGCGGCTGAGGCCGGATGCAACACCTCTGTCAAAAGGTTTTGTTTCGCCTCCACCACCGGCAAAGGCAGGTCCAAAAAACTAGCTGCCTTCCGTACCACTGTATGAAAGGAAGCAGCTTCCTCGGTATATTCCCCCGGGGACGAAAGGTCCCACTCAGGGGAAGTGTCCAGCCCACTGGCCGACTCCAGTCCACGCAGCCCATCACCCGAGTCCTCTAGCTCTCCTTCCTCTAGGGCTCGTTGGTACTCCTGCTCCTCTAGTACCCGGAGAGCACGCCTCCTTGAATGCAGTCGTTGCTCAATCCGCGGAGTCGACAACACCTCCGCCGAAGTCGGAGATCGGCGCCGATCTTCCGAAGCCACCGACGCCGCATCCGGCGCCACAGGTAACTTCGGCGCCGACTGAAGAGCAGATGAAACGGATGGACCCACCGGAGTCACAGGCCGAAATCTCGACGTCGACGGGATGGAAATCCCTGGGGCCAATCCCTCCGAAGCCATCGGAGCGGCCACCGGCGCCGACACTGGCGCCGAGCCCACGTTCCCAAACGGGAGAAAGGGCATAAAGGGTGCCGGCCGAAGAGGCGCAGGATCACCCAAAGAAAAGGCCAAAGGCCCAGCCGGAGCACCCCCTGGAGCCATCTGTTGGAAGATGGCATACATCGCATTCAAGAATGCGGAACTATCGGCTCCAGGGGTGGGAAAAGCCGGATACTGGGGTGCCTGACTCGGAGGCGACCCCGACGCCGGCCTCGGCGTCTGCGCCGGAGAAAACACTTGAGGCTCCAATACCTCAATCACCGACGCCTGTCCAGGCGAAGTTGGAGACGCCGGAGAGAGCAACGGCGTCGAAGGATGCGGCGTCACCGTGGGGCTGACCTCCCATGTCCTCCGGCGCCGATCCGGAGACCTGGAACGAGCCTCCCTTGAATGACGCCGAGATTCTCTACGGCGCCGGGAGTCTCGATGACGCCGATGTCTTGGAGAAGACTTTTTCTTGTGATGCTTCTCCTTTGACTTGGCCATAAACAGCTTCGCCTCACGTTCTTTAATGGCCTTCGGATTCATGTGCTGACACGAATCACAAGTCGAGACGTCGTGGTCGGAGCTCAAACACCAAAGGCAATCGGAATGAGGATCCGTCACCGACATCTTGCCTCCACACTCACGACAAGGCTTAAATCCAGACTTTCTCTGCGACATATTTTCCACAGAGAAAGAGTACGCAGCAAGATATACACTGTAACCGCAAGAGTAACAGTTGCTCCCTCGAAGATAACCGTTTCGAATGCACGGAAAAAAGGGAACTGACGTCCGCACGTCGTCGAGGACCTCTTATTGCCTGTATGACGTCAGACGGCGTCGCGTGCGAGACAGTGACGTCCTCGTCGACGTGCAGAGACTAGTAAGAAGATTTCCGTCTAATGCTGGCGCCATGGGAGTATTCATGAGGTGAGGAATCCACAGGTAGTTGTATCCATCAGAATCAGTCATTTCTGAAAAGTAGACATCCAGGGCAATGAGGAGTGGTGTGACTTGCGTGGATCCCTCTATGATTTTGTACGCATAATGCCCTGCAAATAAACCTCAGACTTTGGTTAGAACATGCATTGTCCTCACATAAAAAGTTCCGGAATCTGCTGGAATCAACAATATTCCCTCCTCTCAGCATTCTTACACTTCACTCGGTAAAAACGGTACTCCACATGTGTGGCTGGCGTGGCACCCTCAACAGGAACAATTTGAATCAGGGTCCATTGTAAAGATCACAGTTTTTATCTACTTTTGTCACAGGCGCTAGGTCCAGCCACACAAATGGGTGCAGTTTTTATTGGGAGAAGTGTGGGAATGTGGAATGGAAGGGAGTTTGAGAATCCTCCTAGATTCACAGAAATGTGAGTGAAAATGTGTGATTTTAGCTAAAGTTTGAGATTTGCAGGACATTTTAGCCTAGTAAGCGTAGAGGATTCCACACTAGCCACATCACCCTGGAGTCGCCTGGGTCTCTAGGTTTCAAAAATGCGTAGGGTTCCCTGATTGCCCACCGACCCAGAGCCCAAATAGTGCAGCTATTCACCATGGCAAGTGAGAGAAAATTGGGAATTATCCACTCTTTGCTGGCCTGTATATCAAAACTGCACTTTAAAAGATCCACATTTCCTTTTGCTTGCCATTCTGATGCTCTGAGCCCCAAGGAACAAAGACTATGGGTGCTTTAGTGGTAAGGGTATGGCCTAATGCAGAGACAAACCTCCACCTCATTATCTTGATAAAAATATCCCTGGCATCAAGTGGGTTTTCTGTCTTTGGGGCAGATTGGGGTATATTCTCTTTGTTGTGTGTGTGTGTATAGTGCTCTTTCAGCAACCCTCTTCCCCACGCTAAGAGGGCCAAAAATTCTGTTGGGCCATCATTATCTTGGGGCAGTGCCTGATGCTGGCACAGGCTGACCTTCTCTTCTTTTTTTTTTTTGGGCCACTTTTTCCTGGTGATAGGTGGGCTTTAGGCTTTTCGGCAGCCATGAATTTAATGTGGTCCGAGTGATTAGTAGTAGCTGAGATTAATTGAAGTATTCCACTCATCGCTGTTTTGTATACTTATTGTGTCGACCTAAGCACACCCCTTTCTCGGCTTATGACTCTCGTCATAACAACACACCCCTTTCTCAGTAATTTCATGTGTGTTCTAGGCCCATGGTTGTGGAGATGGGGCATTGATGGGGAAGACTCTGATTTAAGAGTAATGCAGTCTCTATGAGGGTAATATCACACTGCTTTTATGTTCTGGCTCTCTTCTGTTCTCTCCCTGTGAGGAGGTTCCATAACATTTTACAGCCATAAGGGTATAAAATGGTTCGTTAATTAGCTGAGACCTAGGCAGACAGATTGTGTAGGACTTTGTGGCCTGATTCAGCATAGCTCCAGGATACAACCTCATTAACAGTGTATTCAGAATAAATGTAGGTTAATCTACATGATTTCCAGGATATATTTCTGGAGCATGTCACCAACACCCCCGTAGCCATGTTGAAATTTGCCCAGGTATAATATGGAGATTGACCCTCATGCTCAATTTCATAATTTATATTACATGTTATCCATCTTGAGTTTGTAGCATTAACAGCTGCTCAGATGGTCTTATTGCATTCAAAAGACGCAAATAGTTGGTCAGTAGAATGCAGGTTCATGCCTCTGTCACAATAAAACTACTAGGTATGGCAACATTAACATTGGAGCAAAGGTGAATTGAGTTCCCAGGAGCCACTTCCCCCTACAGAAGACTGTTAAAGGTTCAAAGGAAAAAAGTTCATGCAGCTCGCTTATGCCTCTGTGATTCTATGACTACCAACCAAACAGATTTCTGCATACCATGTTTTGCCATGTGAGACTAGTGACTTCAAGGATCTATGCATTAACCCAGACATGACCTTTTTGAGGTCCCATTGTGCCTTGGGTAGCCTGACAAGTATAGAAGGAAAGAGCTGCACTAGGCATTTTTGGTTTCTTTTGGCACATTATTAGGTCTGCAGAAGGACTCTCAAAGCTGTTTCACGTAGACTTCTGCATGCATTGTAACGGCATGTGAAGTTCTGAAATCAACAGCTTTGAATCATTTTCTATTTTGGTCATTTTCTAGAGTTGTTTATACTTACCAGTTGATAGTTCAAAGGAAACTGGGGACGAAGTGGAACAGTGTTGTCATAAAAGGAGTTGAATCTTTACCATGATCTTGAGCACTTTACTAATGTCGATTTGTGCCCCATCTATAGCATTTATCCCGTGATGGTTAACAATGTATCCTTCCTAGACAGGTGTATACACTACCTTCCTTTAGGCCATATGACTGCTTCCTGCTAATCTGTGCCAATTTGCTAGCTCCAGCTCTTTGCATTCGCTGTAGTTGCAATTTCACGTGTTTGAGTACATTTCGCAGTGTTACCTGTTAATTGCTTTATTTGTGGCTTAAGTTGGCCTATTTGCATACTCATGTTTGCACTAAGCGGGGTACCAAATTTAGTTCATTGACAGCAGAAGAGATATGATCTTTCTGGGTGAAAGAAGATTTTTAAAGTTCCACATTTTCTGGGATATATTTTTATATCCTTGGCACATTCATAATAGAGATGACCCTTGGCTATATGTTTACTTACATATTTTCACATTTTCGCGGACTGGTGGCAGTAGTGTTTGTGAAGGCGAATCTCGCACTGTGTGTTAACAGGATCAGTGTAGTTTTAAGGATGTTGGATAGAACCGTGTGATAGAACCTGGCTTCATTGCACCATGCTTTGTGACTTGTTACCTTTACAGTTTATTTTAAAACTGGCTTTGTAAATTGCTGCACACCGTCTGTGCCATAAAGTGTGCCTGTGTTCCATACTGTGTCTTTTTTGTGGAGTCTTCTGGGTTTGTGCATTTTCTTTCCTAGTTTGCAGTACCGGACATACTTGTGGGATTGGCAGATATTCAGCTGGAGATCCTGTCATTATTTAGGCTTGAGGATCTACTACTAGAGTTGTGGTGCTACGCAGCACCAGTTCTGGAGCCTGTCATGGCGAGGGCAAACAATGCTCATAACAGCTACGTTGTCTGCTGGTGACTGGAGTTTTATAGCAAACTCAGCATCCGCTTCAATTCAAAACCACTAGCACAACTCAGAGGAGATGGCAAAGCCACCCCTCTCTGCAGCTGCCAACACTGAAGGGTTTTACCTGTGGAAGCACAGAGAAAGTCAGTGTGATATATTTGGAGAAGGTTTTGGAAAGGCCAAGAACATTGGGGCCCGATCAGAGCTGTGTAGCAGATCCCCATAGGAGGCTGTCAAGTTGGATAGGACTTGGGACCTGATGACAGCGGGCAGAACAGATGAATGAATGACCATTACATGCTCCACTGTGGATCGCGCCCAATTTCTTTGCTTGCAAACACTGTCCTACTTGTGTCATTTTGTGCAATTCAACACAAAAGTACATGCATTTTATGAATTTACCATATCTCAGCGTCATCACACACTTCACAGAATCGTGGTACATTTTAATGGCATCTTTTCTTTTATTGTACTTTTCCTATCTACTTGCTTTGAGTCTGTCTGAGTCGTGTCCTGACTCCCGTGTTATTTCATCTCAGTCTTCAAAGATCACCTTCCATCCATTCAGCAATTTAGTGTCAGTTTGAACAGAAGGCCAGATTAACGCAACCTAATTTAAAATTAATGCTGCTATTACATGTGTCTGAGCAAATTGTTCTTTCTACAACAAGCATTGCCACCCGGAGTCAGATGTAGATTCCATTGATGTTTAAGAGGGCAGCTTCTGCATTCCATTTTGTGGACCCGTCCCGCCTCGCAGATATCAAAAAGGTTTGCTGGACCCTCAAAGATTGTTGCATACATTGCATTCTCCGGGGGGCCAGGTCACCAAGATTACTGAGCATGGTAGTCATGCAAGAAAGTCAGGGTTTAACTCTAGCATATGAGCATAGCCATCTACATTTCTTGCTCCTTTCAATCTTCATTGGAAGCTGCATAAGCCCGCCAAGTGTACCCTGGATAGAAGCAAGGGACAGATGGGGAAAGTCCAAGAAAAAGATCAGGGCATGAAGAGAGACCCCCACAACGTCTGTCCATGCACACCAAAGAACTTACAAGGCAACTGTTGCTAATTTGAGTCAAAAAAACAGGTAAAAAGCTACAAGAATGTCACAATTGATACGCCTTTCCAGAATAGTACCCAAAGGGTAGAAAAGTCCTGCAGAAAGAAAAGAAAGAACTGTAGGAGAGGTAGTTTCTGAGCCTCCATTGTCTGAGCAGGCGGGTGAGTACCAGGCTGCTTAAAAAGAAAAGGTATACACGAAATTGAACTTGATTTGCAACGAAAATTCGTTTTTTGACTCATTGGGTACAAAAATCAAGGAAAGCTTCCACCAGTTGGCCCAGATAAAGTAGTGGTGAGGCATTTCCTAACTTTTAATGAGTTCCTAGTCTTGGAAGAGCCCCTCTGCAATGTCTCTAGACATTCCAACAAACGTGCTACAGCCCCTAATATAACCCTTAAAACGGATTCTTCTAAATAATCTGAGACATAAGTCTCTTCAGACTGGCAGAGAGGAGTAGAATATCGGATATGAGGGGCAGGAGGTCAAATTAAATGCCTCATTGCCAATGTCTGAACGTTCATGACATTCTGGCCAATTAAAGAATCATTCAAAAAAGTCCACATTCTTAAGGTTAAAACTCGTTGTTTGAATCGGAGAATACAGTGTAAAGGGTTCTAAATACATATAAATAAATGATAAGAGCCTTGACATGCCTGAAAGAATAAGGTTATGGCTATGGCATGGCCTCAATCCAGCATTGACTGTGGTGTAATTAGCCCCTCCAAGACATCACAAATATAGAATGGATGAACATAGAAGATTGGTGTACCCACATCTCACTGGATTGTGTCATTACGAATTCTAGTAAAACTTTACTTACCTATAGAAACTTACCTTCATGATATTTTTGTCCGCGATATTCTTGACACAATATTTGTCCACATGATATTATTTCTCCAGTATTTTGTATAAACACCAAACTGACAGAGTTCCTCACTATTTTAGATTTTTATTAACTACATCAGTTCCTCTACCTACAGAAGTTTAATATATTGACATAGGGTAATTTTCTGGCAGCTGTCCTAAATGTCTGCTGACTTCAAGATCACAGGAAGTACCTCTTCCTAGGTCTGCTTAACAGCAAACCTGTCACCTAACGGCACTGTTGGAGTGCTACAGAGAGTGTCTTTGACTCCACCCACATTGTGGTAGATAGGAGTACATGTTTTGATTGTACATAAGTTGTGTCCTTCTGCAGAAAAAAAGGGTTCCCCTCCAGGTAGATGTGGATTAATTTGTTTAATTATTCAGTTATCTGAGTCAGAAGCAACATTGCTGCCTAAGCTTGAACTTTTACGGACACACCCAACATTGTAATGCTGTTAAAGTGTCTTTACATAACTAAATAATTTACAGTGTTTCTTTGTTTTTCTTTAGCAGCAGCACAGATGGGAGGAGGGCAGTCATGAATAACTTTTTGCAGTCCCAGTACCCTCCCCTTCCATCATTAACTTTAGACTTCAGAGTTCATATGTGCCTTTGTCATGAACTGCTAATTAACCCATATATGAAACCACTCATTAAATTATCTAGGGCATTATTGAAAGCATGACTACAGCATCAGAAACAATATAATTTATTCGAGATTGTGCAAGGCATGGGTGTGAGTTATAGTTACTTTGGAGTACGAGTTATAGTTACTTGAGATAATTGTAACTGTGGTGAATTTCAGTGGTTTTGTTCGTTTAAAATGCTAGGTTTTAACTGGCATTTTCACCTAAATATAATGTTACTTTAACCTTATTGTTTCAGTGAGTTGATACTTTTTGTTGTTGATTTGAAGTAAGGTAAAATTACAATTCCTACCTATGTCAATTTAACCTTTGTTTTGTAAAGTAAATATATAGAGACACATATCCATATAGATACATAGAGGGCATTTTGGGCAGTTTTGTTCTGCCAAAGGCCTGTCTGAATGTCATTTACACTGTGCTTTCATCTATAACCGCATACTGCATGGCGTAATGGTTCAGTCCACATTAGTTATTAGCTTTCTTCCTCTGTGAAGGACATCATTTTCGTGCACAGCTACCCAAAAATCAGTGTGCTTCATTCACAGAGTTGGTTGGCCAGTACTTCATAGTCCCACTATAATTTCTTTGCTTCTCCTCTTTTTATGTTAACATTTCTTAAGAGGATGCTACAGCTCTCCAAACAGTACTAACTGCTCTTTTGCTTCCCACTCATTTCATCTACAGTGCACTGCGTCCCACATGGCCACTTCTTCTAAACCAGGAGATTATTATGAAATGCTGTTGTTCATAGAATATCATTGTTTTACCATTCCAAAACGGCCAAAACATTGGTTCTAAATGTGATGATCTTGTTAGAGCTTTAAGACTATTTACGATACCGATTTAATATAGACATTCACTGCTTTTTGGTGTTGATTTGAAGTAAGGTAAAATTACAATTCCTACCTATGTCAATTTAACCTTTGTTTTGTAAAGTAAATATATAGAGACACATATCCATATAGATACATAGAGGGCATTTTGGGCAGTTTTGTTCTGCCAAAGGCCTGTCTGAATGTCATTTACACTGTGCTTTCATCTATAACAGCATACTGCATGGCGTAATGGTTCAGTCCACATTAGTTATTAGCTTTCTTCCTCTGTGAAGGACATCATTTTCGTGCACAGCTACCCAAAAATCAGTGTGCTTCATTCACAGAGTTGGTTGGCCAGTACTTCATAGTCCCACTATAATTTCTTTGCTTCTCCTCTTTTTATGTTAACATTTCTTAAGAGGATGCTACAGCTCTCCAAACAGTACTAACTGCTCTTTTGCTTCCCACTCATTTCATCTACAGTGCACTGCGTCCCACATGGCCACTTCTTCTAAACCAGGAGATTATTATGAAATGCTGTTGTTCATAGAATATCATTGTTTTACCATTCCAAAACGGCCAAAACATTGGTTCTAAATGTGATGATCTTGTTAGAGCTTTAAGACTATTTACGATACCGATTTAATATAGACATTCACTGCTTTTTGGTGTTGATTTGAAGTAAGGTAAAATTACAATTCCTACCTATGTCAATTTAACCTTTGTTTTGTAAAGTAAATATATAGAGACACATATCCATATAGATACATAGAGGGCATTTTGGGCAGTTTTGTTCTGCCAAAGGCCTGTCTGAATGTCATTTACACTGTGCTTTCATCTATAACAGCATACTGCATGGCGTAATGGTTCAGTCCACATTAGTTATTAGCTTTCTTCCTCTGTGAAGGACATCATTTTCGTGCACAGCTACCCAAAAATCAGTGTGCTTCATTCACAGAGTTGGTTGGCCAGTACTTCATAGTCCCACTATAATTTCTTTGCTTCTCCTCTTTTTATGTTAACATTTCTTAAGAGGATGCTACAGCTCTCCAAACAGTACTAACTGCTCTTTTGCTTCCCACTCATTTCATCTACAGTGCACTGCGTCCCACATGGCCACTTCTTCTAAACCAGGAGATTATTATGAAATGCTGTTGTTCATAGAATATCATTGTTTTACCATTCCAAAACGGCCAAAACATTGGTTCTAAATGTGATGATCTTGTTAGAGCTTTAAGACTATTTACGATACCGATGTAATATAGACATTCACTGCTATGTTTCACTATTGCAGGCATATTCGTTGACCTAATTGTATGCTTTTAATTTGTCTTGCATGTGTTTTTGATTTTTGTTTGTGTTTTATTGTGCTTGTGTTGGAGGGTGAATGCAAAAAAGAGTCGGTGGATTGATGATTGGATGCACGACTGCAAAGTTTAGTGACATTGCATATACGATGACTTATTGAATGCCTAAATGCATCATTGGCACAAAGGGCACATCCACTCATCAGCCAGACCTAGTGGTGTTTCCATTTCTTGTTAATATGGGAGCCAACTCTAGATTTACAGTACACTGGATTTTGTTTGTGGTTTGCAGTGCTGTGCCCTTTTGTCTTTATAAAATGTTTGGGGGGCGTGGCCAAGATGGCGTAGTGAGCGGACGCGTTTCCGCGAGCTCTGCCGCCCGGGCCTCATTAATGGCATCATGACCCCTGCGCATTGCCTCCTGTGCGCCCCGGCTTGCTGAGGGGCGAGTGGAGACGGTGGGCGTGCAGGAGAGGAGACCCGGAGTTCGGCTGTGGGCACACGGGGCCGGCAGTAACGGGCCGCGGCTAGGCCAGCATGTGCTGCCGTGCGCGGCGAGGAGCTTGGCGTGACTGGCCTCGCGGCGAGTCCTGGAGGGCCGGAGGGCCTGAGACGGCCTGGCGGGGCCCCTAGAGGCACCGGAACACATCCGGCGGACCCGGTAAGAGACCGGAGGCCTTGGCGGGCTCCGCTTCTAGGGCCTAGGTGGACAGAGCTGGGCCTGGGCCTGTGGCGGGGCCCGGATTGAGGAGGTGGCGGTGGAGCAGAGAGGACAGCATATCCCTGGGCCCCCGGTGGAGGGACCTGGCTTGGTTGGAGCGGGCCCCGGTCGGTGGCATAATCGGCCTGCAGTGAACTCCTCTGGGACGGAGGAGAAGGAGGAGGCCCGGTCGGCCCGGTGTGTGGGCAAGAAGTCAGCAATGTGAGCCTGCGGCCCAAAGTGGAAGGTGACATAAGAAGCTTTGCTTACCTGACTTGATTAGGGGCGAATAGTTTGAGGAGGTCACTGGCGCAAGATACGTGCCAGGCGCCTGGACAGGCTTGTGACGGAGTGGTCGGGGCCTGAGGTTGACGACCGGAGCAGGAGAGGCAGTATCATGGCGTCCTCTAATACCCGGCGGGAGCAATCGTGAGGGACATGCTGACCAGATCCCAGCCGGCGAAGAGCGGTCCTACTGAAGGAGCAGTGACTACAAGGAGCTGTGATGACCGAGAGGATGTGTACAATGACGGCGAGGCCCCAGTCACCAAAGGCTTTCTCTCCTCCCTGTTTGATTCACTTCGGAGCAATCTGCAGGAGCTCAGGAGGGATATCTCCCAGGACATGAAGGAACTACGCACAGAGGTCACGTCCCTAGGGGACAGAGTGGTGAACGTAGAGGATGGTGAGATCTCTCGAAGGGAGGAGGTTGAACGCATGCAACAGGAGATACTACGTCTTCGCGAGCAGCAGGATCTTCTTCAGATCACGGTGGAAGACCTGGAGAACCGGTCACAGCGGCATAACATACGCATTAGAGGGGCCCCAATGGGAGCGGAGAAGGAGGATATTGGGGAGTTCGTCACAGAGCTGTTCAGCTCAATCTTGGGTTCTGATGAATCAAGAGAGATTATATTGGACCGTGTTCATCAGGTGGGCCGTACTGGGGAGTCTGGAGGTCGTCCGACTGACATATTGGCGTGTGTCCACAACTATGGACTAAAAGAAACCATCCTACAGAGAACCCGCAACCTGTCACATGTACATTTCCGTGAGCATAAACTGCAGCTATTTCAGGACCTCTCACTGCGAACGTTGCAAAGGCAGAGAGACTTTAGATCTATAACAGAAGATTTGCGGGCTCATGCAGCGTCCTATTCCTGGGGTCACCCATTCCGTCTTATGTTCCGATGGGAGGACCAGTGGCATCAGGTGAAGTCTGTGCCGGAGGCGAGAAGGTTCCTGCGACTGGAGGATAATGATAGAGAGCCCGGGGTGGCTGTAGAGGAGGATGGTGACGGGCGCCCGCGGTGGTGGCGGAAGGAGAGGAAGAGAAGGCAACGACGGCCCACCACGACAGAGCAGGTGCTGGAAAGACAATCTGTACTAAGTAGCTTGGCCGCCGGGACTAACGACTAGCTGATGGGCCGCTGAGAAATGCCACTGAGATTTGGGATCGTGTAAGTTCTGAATGGGGTCTTTGACCATTCTGAAGGGGCCCGGGCGGGGAATTCGCTGGATCCATGGTGACGAATTCGGAGGATCTACCGGCCCAACAAGACTGTACCTCTTTCGAGTTGTGCATAAGAGGACTTATCTGTTCTAAGCACCTGTTGTGCGTTAAGGTTGTGTGTAGGAGTGCTTCTACTGGAATTTCCACAGCTTCCGTCTTTGCTTGCTATCACTGTGTGGAAGACCGCTCCAAAGGTGAATCGGGTATGGGTCCGATGTTAGCTGTGCTTGCAGGAGAATGTAACTGGTCTGACATCCTATGTCCTTTAAGTGTTTAAGTCTGAATGTTCGGGGACTCAGTAGTCCAGCGAAGAGATTGGCGATATTGTCTGGTCTTGAGCAGTCCGGGAGTCATGTTTGTCTCCTGCAGGAAACACACTTGGTGGCCAAGGATACGTATAGAATGCATTCAAAGTGGTTTCCTAGGCAATTCTGGTCCTCAGCCCCTACAAAACATGCCGGGGTGGCGATACTTTTGTCGAAGTCCTTCCATGGTGAGGTGATTGGTAAGCTTCATGAGGTGCAGGGTAGGCTTCTGGCGCTCAGGGTACGGGTGGGGACCTTCCACTTCACTATTGCGACCATATATGCACCTAACATGCAACAAGAAACCTTTATGAGGCAGGCCATTTCACTGGTGCTCACCACCCCTGACAGTGCTATTCTCGTGGGGGGAGACTTTAACCTGGTAATGGACAATGAGATGGATAGGTCTGGCATCGTTATGGGCAGACTGGTGCGCTGACGGCAGCCGGGTAGCAGTGCCTGGCTTAATGTGGTCTGGAGGATGTTTGGAGGAGGGAGCATCCCACTCTTGGGGACTATTCCTTCTATTCTGCTGCCTCAAAAATGTATACACGTATTGATTACTTCCTGGCCTCCGTGGCGTTCATCTCTCGGATCAGGGAGACGTCAATCGAGCCCTGGGCCTTGACAGATCACGCACCTATCACCCTGGAGGTGAGTCTGGATATGAGGCGTGTGGGAAGCCCCAGCTGGCGCTTTAGAGACTCTATATTACAGAGTAGAGTAGCAGAGGAGACGCTGAGACATGTGATAGTGGATTACCTTAGCATTAATGATGATGATCGAGGAGTTAGCATAGAGACTGTATGGGAGGCCCTGAAGGCGGTGGTGCGGGGGGCGTGATTTCCCTAGCGGCTAAAGATAATAAAGCACGGAAGGAACAGAGAGCAGTGCTCGAGCAAAAAGTGGCTGCTCACATAAATATACTGGTGCACCTAGAGTATGGCGGGAGCTGGAGAGAGCGCGTCAGCAGCTGAATCGGCTGGACTGGGATAGGGAATAATATGCGATAGCAAGGCTCAAACACAAGTACCACATTGGGAGTAATAGATGTGGGAAGCTTCTGGCACACCGGCTTAGGGCGCAGCGCTCCGCATCGGCCATAAAAGTGATACGCTCCCCCTCTAAGGGGGAAGTGTGCACGGACGACCAAATGGCAGAGGTGTTTGCAGAGTACTATAAGGGATTATATTCCGCAGATGTGAGGTGTGATGTGGATCTGGCTGCCTTTTTGGCGGATAGTACTATCACTCTGCTTGGAGAGCACGAGGCGTCCTCGTTGGAACAGCCTATAAGAATATATGAGGTTATTTCTGCGATAGCACGTCTAAAGAACGGGAAGTCGCCTGGCCCTGATGGCTTTACGGCACTCTTTTATAAAACGTTCTGTCCAGAGTTGGCTCCAGTCTTGGCGAGGCTCTTCAACTCCTTCCGGGTATCTGGGGCTCTCACGCCCAGCATGCTGGAGGCTACCATTATGGTTATTCATACACCTGGGAAAGATCCGGAAGATTGGGCCTCATATAGGCCCAGTTTGCTTCTGAATATTGACGCTAAGTTGTTTATGGGTATCCTTGCTCACCGCCTCAGTCTCTATATGCCGGGACTTATCGATCCAGACCAGGCGGGCTTTATACCCCACCGGCAGTGTGGAGATAATACAAAGCACCTTCTGCATTTAATAGACAAAACTGGCAGATCGCGTAGGAAGGCGCTCCTCCTTTCTATTGATGCAGAGAAGGCGTTCGATAGAGTCCATTGGCCTTATCTATTTCAAGTGTTGGAGCGCTATGGGTTGGGACCGGGGTTCAGGACCTGGATTCAGTGCATCTATCGTTAGCCCAAGGCTGCGGTACGAGTCAATGGTACCCTGTCCTTGCCATTCTCGGTTGGACATGGAACCTGGCAGGGATGTCCGCTCTCCCCGCTTCTATTTGCGTTGTATATGGAACCCTTTGCGCAGCGCCTCCGTGATAACCTCCTAGTCAAGGGCATCAAATTTGGGGGCGACCATCACCTTATTAGTCTCTATGCGGATGATGTGATCCTTACCCTTGCGGAGCCCATGGAATCGCTCCCGGCTCTGATGGTAGCTCTGGAGGAGTTTGGGCAGGTCTCTGGATTCCGTGTAAATATGCAGAAGTCGCAGGTCCTTGGCTTGTCCATTTCTCCTGACCATGCGGAAAGTCTGAGGGCCCGATACCCCTTTATATGGTCGATATCGCAGGTACCCTATTTGGGTATTGATCTGCCTGACATCGGCGGTAAAGACGGCGAGCGTGAACTATGCTACTTTAACTCAGGAGGTTCTGCGAGACCTTGGGAGCTTGGGGAAGCATAACCTCTCTTGGCTTGGCAGGGTATCGGCGGTGAAAATGGCTTCCGCGCATACTCTGTCTTTCAGGCACTCCCTCTCACTCCCCGCCTCGCACGATAGCGACCCTACAGGCCGCGATTTTGAAATTAATCTGGGATGGTCGGCTGGCGCGGATCCTGCGGAACGTTCTGTGCCGCCCTAGGGGGGAGCGCGGACTGGCTGTCCCCTGTCTATTGCGGTATTTTCAGGCAGTCCAGCTGCGCTTTCTTTTAGAGTGGAGTAGGCCGCTTTCTGAGAAACATTGGTGTTTTATGGACCAGGCGGTGGCAGGGTCTCATTTTTGGAAGGAGCCCTGGCTCCGAAGACGGCACAGGGCGCACAGACTGTATTCCTCCCCGATCACGGGGTGACGATGCGTGTGTGGGATGCGGTGGCGAGTCGGCAGGACTCACAACGTTTCCATCCCCTATGTCACCAGTCAGTGAGAACCCTGACTTTCCACCAGGCCTACAGGTAGAGAGCTTTCGCCATTGGTATGATGGGGGCTGTAAGAGGGTGGGGAGTCTCTTTGATGAGAATGGAGTGATCCCTTTTGATCAGATGCAGGAGACATATCAATTGATTGAGGCAGATAGACTATTGTATTATCAAGTACGACATTGGGCCCTTATGCCTGCGAATAGGGCATTGATAGATAGACCACTAACCCCGTTTGAGAAGTGGATATTCACAAAGAAGGATGATAAAGGGGTGATATCAGAGCTTTATTGGTTCCTGCAGGGTCGGGGGCGACCGCTGAAGACGAGGGGTCAGCGGAGGTGGGAGAAAGAGCTGGAGAGAGAGTTCACGGAGGAGGAATGGGACAATATCTATTACAGAACTCATCATACGGCTCATAGTGCTGCGGGGACAGAGATGGCCTATAAGATAACCTCTTATTGGTACTTTACTCCACCAAGAATAAATGCATTGGATCTGGCTAACTCTGGCCTTTGCTGGAGAGGGTGCCGTAACACAGGCAAGTTGGCAGATCTTCTTTGGCACTGCCCCAAATTGCAGCGATACTGGACGAGTATATTAGATGATATTGATAATGTGTTTCAAACAGAGATCCCTAGATTCCCCTCATATGTCTTGCTGGGCCTACCCAATCCTATTATGTTTCCCCTTCGCTCGTTGAAGGGATGACAGATGGAACTGGCTCTTAATGCTGCTCTGCAGACAATTCTTGCCCTATGGGGCACAGATAGGTTGCTGACGTATGGGTCCTGGCTCCAGAAGTTATGGTTTATTCTGGCGATGGAAAAGCTGACTTTGGCATCCAAGCAGAGAGTAGGTGATATTTATACGTTGTGGAGACCTTTCCTTCAGATCTTATCCACAGAATTTACCGAGCTGACATGCCCAACATACCTAAGAGTTCTAGGACTGACCCGAGAGGTTTAGTAGGATGACAAGGACTAGGGCTATGAGGGTGGCAGAGATGATCATACGATTGGAGCGGTGAAAGGTTGAGACGAGAGGGAGACGGAACATGTAGGCGAAGAAGCACAAATGTTCTTTTTTCTTCCTTTTTATGTTTGTTGGGTGTGAGCACTGTGAGATGGTGTGGTGTGCCCTCCGGTCCTGAGGCTAATATGAGCCATATTAGATTGGGGAGATGTCCCCCTAATTTGAAGACTGGGATGGCTGTGTGACGACAAAAGCATGTTCAGGGCTAAGGGGCCTGTCACTATTGAAATGATTGGGGGATCATTACAGTGCTTTGTATTGTTCATCATGTTTAAATGCCAATAAACAGATTTGATCCATAAGATGTTTGCCCTGGTGCTGGCCTTACTGTGGTATGGAAAGATTCACTGCAGTCCATACTTATAAATCCTGTCTCATCCCAGAAGGGTCATGGGAAAAGGCAGAGTCCAGCCTAGTCCCAAGCCTTGGGAACACAGACAGTCATAGGTTCTCATTTAATTATCCCAAATACCTCTTAGTAGCATCCAAGAGTATCCAGTTGGAGCAAGCATGGGTTCCAGCTTGGCAAATGCCTTCCCTCCTCAAGAGAAAAAAATTGCCATTGGCCAAAGGATGGCTCATTAGGTCGAGCGTGCAAGCGCTTTGACCTGTTGTAAGGATTGTGGGCTTTCAACCACGCCCACTGCACTCCCATCACTTTCACTCGTTAGCGGGCTTCCCTTTCAAAAATCCTTTATCATCATTGGTAAATGCTTTACGTTTGTCCCTCCTTGGGACGGTTTTATTACCGCCTTGCAGACTGCCCCTGTTACATGGATGATTGCACAATTGCCGATACGTTTGACTGCAAGCAAACTCCTTTTTCTTTTTGTGTCTCTCCTTTGCTCTTATGCCCATGGCAGCCATTGTGCTTTGAATTGACTTGCGCATATTAACTGTTTTACTTATCATTTTCAATTTATGTGACAAGAAATTTACAGCACTAATAGCTTTAATTTGAGCAAGTGTGAGACCCATTGCATTTTTTACAGGCAATGAGACAATATCAGCGTATGGATCAAGGGGATTTTAAAACAATAGTAGTCCTAAAGTGCAGTCCCTCATACCAAACTGCATGTGCTCACTGAAGCCACATCTGCCTAAGCACTGAGCACAACTGATGGACCATCAGTCCAGAGTCATCAAAGTGTGACCATCTTTGGATCCAACTTTGTAATGATGGGCAAGTACTCAGAGTAGCCCATATGCTGCTCTGTCCGCATCTTGCAGTCACAACACTGACTCCTCACAGCATGGGTGTCAGGCACCTTGTGAAGTGCTGTCTTTTAGTGATTTGAGGCATAAGTAGAGATTTGTCTCTTGACACGAACAATATCAATTACCTCTTCTACGTAAAGAAGCATAAAGATATCCACTTAGAGTTGTGCATGCTTGTCTTTGGTAATGGACCTTAAAGTATTACATGTTCCTACTGGTCATCCACATTGCGGGTATCACACACCAACACAAGACAAAATGACCAGGCATCCTCGTTGAGTGAACATTTTCCAATAGGTGTGTGATCCCTTCTTCGAGGCATGGGTCTGTTCAGCTATAGATGCCAAAAAGGGTTCCCCACCAGGTAGATGTGAATTATTTTGTTTAATTATCCAGTTAGCTGAGTCAGAAGCAACTTTGCTGCCTGAGCTTGAACTTTCACGGACACACACAACATGGTGCAACAAGCAGGTGGGCCCACTACCCAAAAGAATGGCCTTTCTTGTATGTCTTGTATGTCTTTCCTTTAACTCCTCTGATTCCGAAGATTCCCTCAAAAGATAAGATAGAGCCAGGATGCTCAGTCATTCTAGTGCTCCGCCCTTGGCCTCACCAAGCCTGGATTTTAGACCTGCTCTCAGTGGTTTAAAAGGACCACATCATCACCTCGAGAGGAAAGGCATTCAGATCATGAAGGGGAAAGAAAGTGACACCCTGGATCAATTACCTTAAATCTGGTTTTATAAATGTAGGGTTCCTGGAACTTTGTGTTTTTTTTTTTTAACCCAATGAATGGAAAAGCAAAGACTGTGTTGCAGGTGAAAGGGGTGTTTAAGAAAAAGCAAGGAAGCCTCTATCAGGTGGATTTTGATAAACTATGCTGCATAATTAGCTATAACTTAATTAGATTGTCTCTGGGTTGTCAATTTTATCTGATATCGGTTTTTAATGTGAATCTTAGGTTATAAGATTTTGGTTTCATATATTACATTTGTTTAGTGACATTCCCTAGGACGGTAGATTGGAGTTCAACATTACAAAGGTGCCCATGCGATACTGTCTCCTCACAATGCACTTTATTCTATTTTGTTGCTTGTATCCCCATACATGGAAATGCTTCCTGATCCCAAACCAACGCTCATCTAAAGTTAGATCCCATAAGGAAGCCTTAGACTGACTTCTTGCAACAATTGAGTAACATGGATTTCTGCGTTGCTGTGGCAAATTTTGTTCGCTGTGCATTGGGGATCAGAAACAGCTTTGGGGTGATGTGAATTATTCTGTATTTTAATCTTCATGAGTCTTATTTATTATTTTGTTCAATTTAAGCTTTTATGGCTCCATTTTAATAAGCCAAATAAAGTTTATTGACTGACTGACTAAAAGCAGCACCCTTTCCTACCACTTTTGATCATGTTAGCATTTGCACGCCTAGCTCTCTGTTCAGATTACTTGGAGGTCTTGGTGGCTGCCATGAAGGACTGCACAAGAACTTAGTCTAAGCATTTGCGTTTGCATGTTCTCATTGTTCGCTAAAAAGAACATCAATCTGCTCACTGGTTTAGTGGATTGTATTCTTTCTTATTTCACGTGGCTGAGTGCAGGTGTTGGAGACTGATGTCGGAAGATCACCTGCAAGACTTGTGGTTTGGCCAGTCAAAACATCAGCCAGTGAGTAGGCACACATTCCTTTTGGTAAAGCAGGTTACACTTTAGGTTGTAGAGTCACATTTATGCTTAGGTGTCTTCAAGCACTTTGACTTTGAGTTCAGCATGTTCAAGGTGGGCAATCTACAGCTAGAGCTAGATGCCACCTGCAGGAAAGTCAAGAGAAGTTACATGTAGCTGTAAGGAAAACTGCAGCGGTGGAAGAAAGTTACATTTTTTTCATGTAATTCAGGCTCTCAAAGCATGACAAAAACAGCAGATGAGGGCTTATTTTTTATAACCCATTTTTATTGAGTTTTATCACCGACAATATAAACCACTCAGATGGCACAGGAGGGTACATATCATATAGATCATAATCCAAACGTGCAACAGTACACATCAGTACTATGTGAATGATCAATAGGAGACAGGGTCACAAGGCATGGCTACGTAACCCAAAAATGCAAATCACAAAAACCTATTATCAAATGATTGAATGTAATTTGGATCAGAACACGCACCTAGTACTCATCAACTTCTATAATAATGCAACGCATAGAGAAGTCCCCAAAATTTTAACAGAGATGGGTGATGACCTAGAGGAAATATGTGCGAGTAACAGACGTGAGACTCTTATTATATGGGGGGGGCGATTTTAATGTACATCTTTGCAAGGAACCCACAGGAAAGGTGTGTGGTTGGGATACTGAAGACATCGGCGTAGGACCGCACTTTTCACATACCATTCAAGGAGAGGCAATGAATTCAGTGGCCCAAAAACATAATTTGTCTCTTGTAAATGAACTACTTCCCAAAGAACTACAGCTTAAACCAACTTTTAATGGAAGGGACGCAAATACAGTTATTGACTATATTTTAATGTCAACACATTTTGTTCACTATTTTACTAATTACATAATCCACGACATCGCAATAAGCGACCATTTCCCTCAAAGCCTGGAACTCTCATTAATTCCTGCCACACAGGCCAATGCCAGAGAGGCAACGATGGTAAATGATATTGCACTAGCCCCGTGTAATGGTTATATACTGAGATGGACTCAGACTGACCCTCAGGCATTATTAAAAGAAATATTACGTGAACATACCCAAGTGTTCCTTGATTGCCTTAGTGATGACACGGCCCCAGGACAATGTCTAAGTGCTTTCCAACAAAAAACCTACGCCGTAAAAAAAGCCCTCACGTCTAGGACAGGAGGGGCAGGGGGCAAGAAAAGGGAAACCGGCTGGTTTGACCACGATTGTACGAAAGCGCACACAAGACTAAAAAAAGCCCTAAGTGCCCCCATAAGATGTCAGACAGAAATACGCACCTGCAGACTGGCATACAAGACAGCCACAAAAAAGAGGAAACTCGCTTTGAGAGGGAAGCTATGGGACAATCTACACAGAGCTAGTCTGACGAAAGACAGTGCCCTCTTCTGGAAAAGAATAAATACTCCCGTTCTAGGGGACAATAATACCCCTAGAATGGAAATTGCAATCTTGGAAGAGGACTGGATCACGTACTTTTCCAAGATATACTGTCAACCCAATGACAGAGTTCCTCTGGACCTTCCAAAAGTCCCAGACTCAGAGGAAGATCGACACCTAGCAGTATCACCTCAGTTTACCTTAGAGGAGGTAGTAGAAGCTATAAACACTAGCAAAGCCGGGAAAGTGCCAGGGCCCGATGGTGTTCCAATTGACCTATATAAAACCAACACCGACTTATGGGGCCCTCTATTGACGCAGGTACTGAGGGCCATTAGCACACAAGGCCCACCATCAACATGGCGCCACTCTATCTTCATACCCATATACAAAAAGGGGGATCGCCTTAACCCAGCCTGTTATAGGCCAATTTCTCTCCTCGATACATCAGCCAAATTAGCGGGGAGAATAATCCTAAATAGACTCCAAATATGGTTGGAAGAAAATAACATTCTATCCCCAGTGCAGTATGGCTTCCGCACAGGACTAGGTACAGTGGAACAGGCTCTGAACTTAACTATCCTAGTGGGGAAGTATACGAAGACCAAAGAGGGCAATTTGCACCTGGCCTTTATAGATTTGTCCTCAGCATTTGACTGTGTTTTGCATGAAAAGTTATGGGATATCCTAATAAGCATGGGGGTCGAACTAACGATAGTCCATTTCATAAGAGATCTGTATACTGGGTGCAGAGCAAGTGTAAGGTACGGGATGAGAGGGGAATGCACTAAGTCTTTTGGCATATACAGAGGGGAGCGCCAAGGCTGTGTTCTCGCACCACTTCTATTTTCACTATGCATAAACACGCTAGAAAGTGAATTGATAAGCAATTGTAAAGACCTTCAACAAATAGGCAATCGTCCCGTCACTGCACTCCTTTACGCAGATGATGCAGTACTCATGGCCAGGACACCGCTAGCCCTCCAGAAACTCCTAACCACTTGTATAAATTACATGACAGCCCTGGGCCTCACAGTCAACCGTTCGAAAACGTTCATAATGAACTGTGGCAGGAAACTGAGCAAGTCCTATAAAATCACTATTCACGAGGACAAGGTGAAGATAGCTCCCACCTTCTCATATTTGGGCATAATGTTCGACAAACAGGCCACTTGGGCACACTGCGTGAAAACAAAAAAAGACCAGATTATTAAAACAACGGCAGCCTTGAAGATTTTTTCCAAAAAACTAGGGGGGATCTCCCCGTCAAATATGGTAAAAATCTACAAGGCCAAATGTATCCCGGCGGCTACTTATGGAGCATGTATCTGGGGGTATACGAACTGCCATGCGATTCAGTTGGTGGAAAATGACTTCCTGAGATACCTGCTAATGGCACCAAATAGCACGTCATCATATATTAGCCATTCGGAACTAGGGGTCCACTTTGTAACTGATCTAATTAAGATACAGCCTCTATTATTATGGCATAAAGTGTGGACCTCTGAGCATACCGGATTAAACCAGGCCATACTATCCGACTGCATGAATCGTAACACACTCGCTTAGAGTCCCCTGGCTAAGATATATTATGACCTTTTTTAAAAATACGGGCTGCGAAGCATATTACCAAACCCACAATCACTGGAAAAAATAACCAGGAGAGATTTGAGGGCTCTGACTTTGAAGTACTTGGATGAACAGAGATGGGAAGTGGAATCAAAAAAATCTACTGTAATGTCTAACCAACTAATTCTGTCGACGGATGCAGTCCAGCCCTACTTAGTAAGCGTGGCAAATCCCCGACATCGATTTGTCCTTACAAGATTCCGCTTAAATATCTTCCATCGACTAGTAACCTTTCTGATTATGTGCGACTGGAGTACAGTCTTAAGAGTATGTCCATGTGATGCAAAAGCTCCCCAATCTACAATGCATGTGGTCCTCTTTTGTAAATTTTATGATATCCCAAGAAAACGTATTTTATTGCCTTTTTTAAGATCGACTAATTTGCGTCAGTGCCGCGACGCGTATTTTAGCTTACAGATTTTATCCTCTATTGAAATGTGTGGAATTTTAGCAAACTTTTTATGTACAGTACTCTCTGTAAGGAAGTCTATGGGCGTACTGAACTAATTTTATTTGAAAAATTTGGAATTTCCGGTAAACTCCTCACTTTCCAGAAAATACTGTAATTGATCTCGATTTTGCACTGATGTAAATTTATCAAGTTTTATATATCTGTCCTTGATGATTTAACGATGTGTTTTATTATCTTCCCTATTTATTTATATTTTTTTCTATTTTTTACATATTTATCAATGTACTATTACTTGATACTTTTATGGCCTGCTGAAAGCCGAATAAAGTCTGTTTGATGATGATGACAGGGTCACAGAAGCATAAAACACACTTCAGTCAACGATTCATCCCAGTTGACCCAACCATGTCCACTATATTCGTTCGTGCTTTGAAGGACATCCTTAGGCTTCATATACAGGTCTCTCCTTTTGTGCACATCAGTCCACTCCTCTCCGCCACTGTGTTATTGCCGGAAGAGTAGGGTTCTTCCATCGAGTTGCTATGTCATGCTTAGCTATCATGGTGGACATGCCCAGGAACACCCTATCCGCCCTGGAACCCGCTGAACCCTCCAGGACTCCCAGCATCAGAGAGGAAGAGTACTACCTCTCAGATGTGCTGGGCTGGGAGTTCACTTGTCACGGACGTCCAATATCTTTGAATTAAGGTGAATGACAACACTATGTGGTAGAAGTCAGCAGGTGCATCGGAGCAGCGGGGGCAAGTGGGGTCGAGGGAAGGAAGCCTGCCTGGTGTAGTGTGGCCAGGGTGAGATAAGCACAGTATAGATAATAGGTCTAAATGAGGCATAACCTGAAGGAGATGGTTATGACTTGAGGGGTCATCATAGCATCTCGCCAATCATCATCCTCAAGGAGACCAAGCCATCCCTCGATTGTGTCCTAAGATGGTCTAGCATACCAGGGGCATTTAAGATTAGAGTACAGTAAATCTGTGATATGCTTCCTTTTACCACTGTGCCCAAGAGGAGTTTGGCCTCTAGAGAGTTGAATTCTGGGAAGGAAGCGTCCAGGGCTCTATGGGCATGGAGTGCGTGTCTCAGTTGAAGGTATTTGTAGAACTGTGAAGAGGTGAGTGCGAAGGTGCTTAATTTAAGTGGAAGGAGGACGGTTTGTGCCGCACAACTTCTGATTTCCTATCTCTTGTATCTCGTTATGCTTGAGATTGATTTATTTTTTTTCGAAAGGCAAACTGTTGCAGAAAGATGTGATGTCTTTCCTAATCTACTCACATAGTGCATCCTAGATGGATGATAATAGGGTGCCTGGAAGAGGAATAAGAAAGTTCATTTTAGAGGAAAAATCAACAGGCTATCAAAAAATACATCAAATTCTCCTTTCTGTCAAATTGTAGGCAATCATCCGTAAAATTCATACCAGGGAGCACGATCCATTTGGTGGCCATAAAAAAATATTGGCGTTTTTAACTTTAAATGCTATATTATGTAGTTATTGAGTCAAATGCCAAAACAAGCAAACCATTCAATTTGCGAAACTGCAGGACACAAATCGTTATTAACGTGGTTTGTATAAAAAGTCCGTGAACATTAAACTCAGATTTTTATAATGTTTTATACTTTGATTTTTGTTTCCTAAGCTGTTAAAAACATTACCTAAAAAATCATTACATTGTGCCGTAAACGTGGATGATCAATGAAGGTAGAAAGTGATCCTGTGGATTTATTTGGCATTCATTTAATGTATTTTAAAGCATACACTTATTCTACCATAAGTCCAGACGTTGAGGCAGAGTACAATGTCTCTATGTTCTTTTTATAATGACAGGTAAATACATCGTCATAGGTCACTCTGCTGGCAGTCCTCTTTTCAAGATCCTGGAGAAAAAATATGGGCTAAATACGCAAACAAAGTACATCTAGGCTGACCGCAGCCCAAAAGCAAACAAAGATCCTCCTTCAACAGTAGGGAAAGGTCCGCAATTGATGAAGAGACACAAATATCGTGAACAAAAGGGTCTTGCGGAGCTGTTTATTCTTGCCGCATTGGAGCACAGGTGCTAAATAGCAAGTTACAATGAAGCCTGACATTTATGATGACAGATGGAGCCTCTTGCTTAATATCAAAGTGCATAAGTCTGCTGTAATATTATTCTACGAATCCGTTTTTAACCTTTAACCTGCCCTCCAAGATTACGAATTTTTAAGTCTAGCATTAGTCAAGACCATTTGATTTTACCGACATTATATATAGTGTACTTTAAGGGAGGAGCTTTCAGACCATCCTTTAATTGGCGTGCTGTTGTGTCATTCACATTTTCTGCCACCCCCTCCAGCATAGGGCATGAGGCACTGGCCTGCCCACTCCAGCCGATGTCTGATTTTTACAGCGAGTGATGACATTCTGCGTTTCTCAGGCTGCT
Organism: Pleurodeles waltl; assembly: GCF_031143425.1. Taxonomy (NCBI): domain Eukaryota; kingdom Metazoa; phylum Chordata; class Amphibia; order Caudata; family Salamandridae; genus Pleurodeles; species Pleurodeles waltl. The sequence goes on from NC_090448.1 coordinate 816,873,061, forward strand.
CATCAACACAACGTAGTTTGCTTCACTGCCAAGGACTGCAATGGCAAAGTGTGCTGGGTGAGACCAAAAATATTTCTGCTCTGAGCGAGTGTTTATTTTTTATTTTGGCGAAAGCCCAGCAACTCCTCAAAAATAAAGTTGTACAAAACCCAGGGCTAAAAGAGCCCCATCACTTGCAGAGCATCCCCCCCCCCCCTCAGGATTCCAGAAAGCCTCCTGTCATCTTCAACTTTTACATAGAGCTTCTTGGCTCTCTACTCACAGATAACAGCATCACGTTTCACCAATATGCATATGATACACAACTTTGAAATTCTCATCTTCTCCAGACATCCAGTGCTTCAGACTCTGCTCATAATCCAGACCTGGATATCCAGCACCTCCCTGAAGCTCAAACCAGCCAAGATAAAATCCCTGTTTTTTGCCAAGAACAAACAAACAGTACAGACCTGGCTAAGTAACATGAACTTTGACAGCTTTGAATCTCAACTTTCACCAAATGTCAGGTTACTTGAAATTACCCAGAACACCAACTTCTTCCTCGAGGAACACAAGGCGTTAAAAAAAAAAAAAATGGCCTAATACTAGTCTCTCTTCAAAAGAAATTGAAACCATTACTTTCAGAAAGCTACTTCAGAACTGCTGTTGTAGCTCTCGTACTCTCAGATCTGGATGGTGGTAACGCCTGCCCAGACTCCACACTGGCACCCCTTAAGGGCATCAAACATGCCACAGCACACTTCCTCGAGGGCCTAAACCAGACCCCTGTTTATCTTCCAGACCAGGGTTCTGCAAAGTCGGTCCTGGAGAGCTGGGTCCATGCCATATTTTTAGTATATCCACATTTAGAAAAAATATGTTTCAGAAATCTACATTTTTCTAAATGTGGCTATGCTAAAAATCTGGCATGGACCTGGCTCTCCAGGACTGACTTTGCAGAACCCTGTTCCAGACGAGCTCACCATATCTGGTGGTACTGAGCTCATCTACAGCCAGAAAACCATCAGACTGCAAACTAAGTGAAAAAGAGCAAAATACAAGGCAGCAGGCCTTTTCCATCTAGGCTCCCAAAGATCTCCAACAAAACCCCTGTATACATGGCGATCAGTGCTATAAGTTATGAAAGATGTGAAGACTCCCCTCTTTCAAGAACACTACATCACAGTGCAAAAACCACCCATAACTTTGCTATTACTCATTGTCTTTTACCCTGTAGAGTGCTCTGCTACCTTTTGGCTAGGTTTGTCACAATGTGCTTTTCTCCTACTGCCTCTGTCGGATGTAAGTGGAGTATGGCTCATCCTGTTTTGGCCAAGATAAGGGTGACCTCTTCCGGTAGCCATGGTGCTGCTGGCACAATGGAAGCCCAAGCAGTTTATGCCTTCCAGAAGGAGCTCCAGAGGAAAAACCACAAGGGTAAAAAACCTCCAGTAGGAAGCTCCAGAGAATCAGAAAAGGGCACAGTAGAACTCAGGACTCAAGAACTGGAACATCAGAAAGCTGCAAGTAAAACCACGCAGAAACGATCCACAGCAGGAACAAACAAGAGCGAGGACAGCCACCAACCAACGCAAAGAAGGAAGAAGCTCATGCTCCTTATATACCAGGAAACATAAAGTGAACAAACAGGAAAAAGGAAAAATGCCATATTAAGTTGTGAAAGTGTCATAGGACAAACTAGGCAGAACGCCATCTTGGAAAGGGACTAATAAAAGGAAAGAACAGTGCATGCTGGGAAGGACAAGCATTCTGGAACTAAGAAAGTATGTCCCCCAAGACCAAAGAACGAACAGTCCAGAACCAAAGAATCAGATAAGTAAGAACAGAGCATGCAGTGACCGTGGCCCGACCCTGGGCCGCCCGACTTTGCCCTGGCACAAGAGAAGGACACTGCGGGCAGACAAGTAGCCCTCGGGCAGGCCCAACGCACCGAAAATCACTGGACCTCAGGCCTCCCCGTGGAACCAGAATGGAGCGCCGCGGGCAGATTACCGACCCGCGGTGTAACAGTTGTCCCCCTCCCAAAGCCCCAGGTTTAGCAGAAAAAGCTGAAATAAATTGCGAATAAGAAGGGGATCATGGACAGAAGAGGCATCTTCCCAATAACAGTCACTAAGAGGGTAACCATTCCAATGAACCAGAAATTGAAGACTGTTCCGAAAGAACTGTGAATCACAAATCTCTTGTACCTCATACTCTGCCTCATTATCCACCTACAGAGGAGGAGGAGGACAAACATGATGTCTATGAAAAGGATCAGAAACATATGGTTTCAACTGTGAAACATGAAAAACTGGGTGTATCTTCCATGTCAGAGACAATTGCAGATGGAAGGACACTAGCTTCACAATATGTACGATATTAAAAGGACCATATTATTGAGTATTAAATTTGATTGTGGACAAACGAAGAGACAAAAATTTAGATGAAAGCCAGACCTTGTCCTGAACCTGATACAAGGGAGAAGGACGTCGTCTTAAATCAGTAGCTTTTTTCATGAGTTGCTTTGCAGCCAGAACGTATCTTTTTTCGGACACTGCAAAGACAATGGGACAAAGAAGTTATAGATGGAACGGAGGAAGACTCTATATTCACTGTAGAAAAGGACCTGGGATGATACCCATACGTACAAAGAAAGCGGGTTGCCTTCGATGCATTATGCACCGTATTGTTGTATGAAAACTCTGCCAAGAATAGATATTGGAACCAGTCACTTTGAGTTGTATTACAAAAACAACGAAGATACTGCTCAAGTTCCAGATTTAAATGTTCTGTATGTCCATTTGTTTGAGGTTGGAAACCAGAGGATAATGCTACCTCAACATGCAATAGCTTACAGAATTGTTTCCAAAAACGTGAAACATACTGGGGGCCTTAGTCAGAAATGATAACTTGAGGGAGACCATGAAGATAAAAAAAATCCTGAAAAAAGATGTGGATCAACTCTTGAGCAATCTGTAGTTTCTTTAATGTCATTTTTGAAAAATAATCTACAGTGACATGATCACAGTATACCCTACAGAAGAAGGTAGGAACATTAAATATCTGATATAGTATGCCATGGGAATGATGGAACAGGCAAAGATTGTAATAATTCTGCAGGTTTGGTATGAGATACCTTAGCTTGTGCACACACTGCAGAAGAAGAAACGTAGGTTTTAACGTCTTTTACAACACTATGCCGCCAAAAAGATCAAAGGATTAGTTCTTGAGTTGCTGCGACACCACGATCACCTGCAACAGGCTAATCGTGACACATCTGTAATGCTTCTATTTGCACCTTTTTGGGAGGAAGGAATAACGCTTTTTCATGGTGATAATATCGCTTGATTTTCCACAATTGGGGACTCAATGTCTCTCATTCTTCTTTAGTAAGCATAGCTTATTCAGTTAACACTCGGTCCATAAAGGATTGTACCACTCCAGTGATCCAGTGGGGTTCTAAAATGTGCTGCGCAGGAATGGTCACACCCTCTGGCTAACGAAGGGATAAGGCAGGCATCTGCTACGATATTCTGTGATCCAGGGATGTAAGTGATGAAAAAATCATTGACTGAAGAAAAAAGCCCATCTTGCCTGTCAACTGTTCCGACATTGAAAGTTCAGAAGGCATAGTAGATTCCGATGATCAGTCCTGACCTCAAAGGGTTCTTTGGTTCCCATTAGGAATTGCCTCCATTCGGTACAGGCCACCTTTTAAAGCAAGTAATTCTTGCTCCAATATGGAGTAGTTACTTTCAGAATCTGTCAGAATGTGAGATTAATAGAAAACTGGATGTCCTAATCCATCTTCATCATGTCTTTGTAGGAATAGGAGCCCCTATGGCTCTAACAGATGCATCAGTTTCAACTAGAAATGTTTTCATAGTTTCGGAATGCCGTAAGATTGGAGTCCGTGTAAAAGTTAATTTCAGATTGTGAAAGGCTATCTCAGCAGATTCAGTCCAACAGACTCCATTCTGGAGATGTTCTTTCTTTAAAGTGTCTGTGAGAAAACCTGTTTGATGAGCAAAATCTTTAATGAATTGATGAAAAAGATGAGATAATTCTATGAAACATTGCATTTCCTTTATAGCGGAAGGAGATGGCCAGCCCAGAATGGCTTGAACTTTCCCAGGATCCATGGCTATACCAGTCCTGTTAATATGGTAACCCAGATAATCCACTTCAGTCTTGTCAAACTCACATTTTTCTGGTTTACAAAAATAACTGATGCTTTCGGAGTCTTTCAAGAACTTGGAAACATGTGACGTATGTTGTTCTAGTTGAATAGAATACACTCAGATGTCATCTAGCTATATGACAACTATTTGATTTAGGACATTTTAACTTACAGAATCCATGAATCTTTGAAATATAGAAGGAGCGTTTGTTAGTCCAAAGGCATCACTCGATATTTAAAATGACTTAAGGGGTCCTAAAAGTGGTCTTCCACTCATCTCTTTCCTTTATTCGGAGGAGGTGATAAGCAACCCGTAAATCCAACTTGGCGAATATCTATACTCCTTTAACGGCTTCCAGTATATCCTTTATAAGAGGTAAAGGATGTCTGTCTTTTATGGTTGTCTTATTGAAACCGCAAAAGTCGATGCAGCTACGTAAATCTTTTGTTGTCTTTGGTACACCAAAAAGAGGAGCCACTGCAGGTGAAGACTATGCAATCAAACAGCTCTTTATATTCTCATCCAGATATTCTCTAAGTTTTTCTTTTTTGGGTTCAGAAAGAGAATAGATCTGCCCAAAAGGGACAATCGCTCCGGGTTCCAGTGGAATGGCAGAATCATATTCTGGATGTGGTGGCAAAAAAGAACTTACACGCTTTTGGAAGACATCTAAGTATTCTTTCATTGTTTGGGTACCGCTTAAATGGCATTAATAGAACAACCTGCCTCTTTGCTTTTAAATGGCGTAGGTCTGGGAGACCAAAACATATCTGAAGGATAACAGTTCTGTTCACAAAAATTAGAAGATAAAGAAATGGTTCTGGCTACCCAGTTAATGAAGGATTGTGTTGTCAGCCAAGGTACCCCTAATATAATCGCATGATTAGGAGAAGTAATCAGATCAAAAGTAAGATATTCCTGGTGTTTCCCAAACTTCAAACACAAAGAAGGAGAAGTTTCTGTTACAGGCCCCAATGAAAGAAGAGCACCATCTACAGTATGGACCTGTTCAGGTGTTTTGAGGAGTACACCAGGTATCTTAGTTTCCTTGGCCCATTCCTTATCAAGATAGATACCACTAGCACCAAATTTCAATAAGGCAAGGACTCTCTTCTCTTCCATCCGTTAATTGTAACAACATGGGCAATAAAAAAAGAGATGATAAATCCATTTTAGAAGAACAAATAGAAGGGATCTCGAACCACCTCGTCCTCTCCCTTCTTACAGAGGACGCAAATTGACGTTTCCCATAGCCTTTAAGGGATGACTAGGACAAGCACAAATCAAATGTCATGAAATGCACGGTACAAGCACAGTCCTTTCTTTCGTCTATGTTCACGTTCTGTTTCAGATAGTGGGCCTCGGGTCATGTCTGTTTGCATCGGTTCTTCTCCAGAGACAGCGGGTGCAGCAGCTCGGGTAGCCTCTTGATGGTTGGTCACTGTGCGTGAAGTTCCCATATGCAATTGATTTCAACCTTTCCGTTTCTCCAATTGACGTTCCTGAAGGCCATATTCTATGGCTAATGCTAAATCCATAAGTTCCTTCATGTTGTATGTACGTGTAGAATGTACCAGTTCATCCTTTATTTCTTCAGGTAACCCAAAATGAAAAAGGGTAACAAGGGTGTGTTCTACCCAAGTGGTCTCTGCTGCCAAATAACGTTAACTGGTCATGTATTGCAAGACATTCTGATTACCCTGCTTAATGTCACATAAGGCCTCTTCTGCTGAAGACTCTAATCCAGAACGCTTGAACACCAAAGGAGTCGCCCATACTAAAGCCAGACCTGACAGGGCACTTATCAAGTAACCAACCGTGGTCTTCTTCTGAAGAAATTGTGATGGGCGAAATGCAAAGAATACTGTCAAGGAATCAATTAATTCTTTCAGCTTATTGGGATCCCCAGAAAAACGTGGCGTAGCAGTAGAGTCAAATGGAACTTCTGTTGTGTTAGAGGTAAAGGCCTGTCGTAATGCAGCATTTTCAGAACGTAATTGTTGCAGCTCTTGAGCCTGTTGTTGTACAGTATGTACTAATGATTGAGCTGTCTCCACCATCTCACCATTATCTTTTGGCCACAACGGGTTTTGGGCATTGCAATCTGTCACAATTTGCCATTCTCTTACCGCTTCTGTCGTATGTAGGTGGAGTACGGCTTCAGATCTTGCATGTCCTGGTCTGGCCAAGATAAGGGGGACCCCTTCCGGTAGGCACGGTGCTGCTGGCAAGATATAAGCCGAAGCAGTCCGTGCCCTCCAGAAGGAGCTCCAGAGGAAAAACCACCAGGGAAAAAACCTCCAGAAGGGAGCTCCAGAGAATCAGAAAAGGGCACAGTAGAACTCAAGACTCCAACAACTATAACATCAGAAAGCTGTAAAGAAAATAAGGCAGAAACAATCCACAGCTGGAACAAACAAGAGCGAGGACCACCACCAACCAGAGTGTTGCAACGCAAAGAATAAAGAAACTCAAGCTCCTTATATACCAGGAAACAGGAAGTGAACAGAGGAGAGGAAAAACGCGATATTGAGTTGGGAAAGTGTCATAGGACAAAACGCAGAACTCCATCTTGGAAAGGGACTAATAAAAGGAAAGAACAGTGCATGCTGGGAAGGACAAACATCCTGGGACAAAGAAAGTATGGCCCCGAAGACCAAAGTACGAACAGCCCAGAACCAAAGAAACAGATAAGTATTGTATATGCGTCACGGGGGCCACCCGTGACACAATAACAGAGCATGCAGTGACCCCCGCAAGATCTGCGGCTTCACACTGAGCCGCCCGACCTCGCCGTCACACAACAGGACGCTGAGGGCTGACAAGTGGCCTGTGACAGGACCAACGTGCCGAAAATCAAACTGCAAGCCTTCCCGCAGGATGAGAATGGAGCGCCTTGGGCGCATAACTGAACTGCAACGTGACAAGGTTTGCTCTATGGAAATACAATGTATGTATAAACATACACACCCAGGACAATACAAAACAAGCATTGATTAATCTATTAAGACTTGCTGTCAATTCTAGACATACTGGGTTTGCAAATGCTTCTTTCCTTTGTCAAGTAATAGACATTGACATCCTTTGTTCTCTGTACTCAGTGCTGGCTGCAAAGACAAAAGTGAATAGGTTTTTTATATATTTAACGTTGTATCGTACTCGCTCATCAACTTCAAGGCCAATAGGTACCTTATGCTGTATTCACTGGGGTGCTTTTGATCTGAACCCATTGAGAGCACTAGCATGCTTACAGGTACTTCTTTGATGATGTAAAGAACTAATTGTCAATCAAATCTTGCTGAATGATTATGCCATTTTAGTAACTTATTTTGCTCAAGATTGTACCCGTTTTCTTGCAGTGGGAGATTGGGAGATCGGATGAATGGATCAAGGTCAATGTAGCATAATGAGAACTTGTGGAACTGCTCTGTGTATTTAAAACACCACTGAAAGGGCCAGTGCAGCCACACTGAAACCCAGTGCTCCTCTTTTTATTTTCCCTGTACAGTACACTAGCGCTGACAGTAGGTACTTGCAAAACACCACAAGCCATGCATCTTTTAGGTATTTGTCTATTTTTATTAGCACTTTAATCCCCCTTTGTATGGTGTCTGTGCAGTTAAGACCCTATTCCTCAAAGGTTTATTATGAACTACAATTTATTTTCAAAACTGTTAATATCATTATGTTAGCGTGCATTAGCATTACCTGATTTTAATAATTCAAACTGTGATGCTGAAGAATTTGCTTTAAAAAAGGGCAATGTAGGCGGGAAGCATGCCTTTATTCGAAGGGTAAGACTTGTTACTCTCACTGCATTTTGCAGTTCCAGTTGCTGTGCAATTGCTCGTTCAATTATCACAATACAATTTCATGAATGGTAAATGTGTTTGGATTGTTATACTACTGCTACAAAAACCCCAGTGTTGTCCTTGGAAATCCTGGACAAAAAGGTAGGTCTGTCAAATGTAGAGATAATAGCCCATGTTTTAAAGGCAGTCCATTTATGTCTTGATTTTGAAAAGGGCACTTTCAGTCCCCCATGCCCAGCTTCAGAAGAACTTCTGGTACCTCATGGCAAAATGATAGTAGAGCGCTTCACCCTAAGTCATTTGAGTTGAGGAGGTAATAATTATTATAATAATGACTAAGACCCCTTGTGTGTCTTTTCATGGCACAATACATTAGCTGTTCCTGTGATTTATTATTTCAGTTCTTGTAGAGAAGTCCAGTGTCCAATATGGTGGTTCCATGTCTCTATGATTAGCTATTTTGAAATAGTTGAGTAGTGTAATTCTGCTCACTGATGTTTGTATTCAGCAGAAAAGTAGATTTCTCCATTTAACTATGCAGTACAGGTAAACCCTAGTGTAAGGAAGCTGAAATCAAACTTCTCTGAAGAAAAGTTCCACTTATTATGTACAAGTTATTGAATTGCCCATTCCTTTAGAAGCCAAGCTCGATTTTATGTAATTAGCAGCCCACAAATTCAATATAATTACCAAGTATGTGCGGATACGAAGTGCAGGTAATCTTTGGTGCCAGATTACCTGTACTTTACAACTCCACAGACTTGGTGATTGAACAGTTCTCGGCATGGGATCACATATCTCGTGCCCCCACCAGCCTGCATATTGTTTGCGGCCTCTTATCAGTGGTGATATTTTGGGTAGTCCACAGTACTATTGAAGCATATGTTACTCTTGTAGAATCCAATGTCCCACTCAACATTCCAATTCGATTGGAACAATTTAATCTCGCTCATATCTTGATGCACCTGCATCCCCCCTTACAGTGATTATTGTATATACTAAGATAGGATTCTATGTTAGGACTGGCGGTAGGGATTATGCCTTTCTTTCTTTATTTATTCTTATACAGCAGCTTCAACCTTAACAGTAATAAACTACAGTTCCCATGAAACATAGGGAAACAACTACAAGTCCCATGATCACTGGATCAAGCCCACTCAATAACATCCGGGTTGTTTCCCTTGCAATGTCCTCTTTCTTTCCTGCTCGCAGCAGCTAAGTACAGGTTTTTTTCATTCTCCGATAATGAAAGTGATTTATACAGTGTTTCTTTGCATTTCAGCTGGCTATCTGCAGCCCTAAGCAGCGCCGCAGGAACATGTCTCGGAGTTCCTGTCGCGGCAAGCTTAAGCCTCGGGCCCCAAGAGTGCGGTGTGGCGTTCTTGCCGCTAGGGGCGTAGTAGGCTACCAACTGGACACGCGCTTGTCAGTTTCCAGAACTGAAATGGACAGCTGCATTGCTTCAGCCTGACACTCTTCGGAGCCCTCGAGCCACCTCGAAGCCTTACGCCCACAGCTTGTGGGTGTGTATTTGAGGCACTAAGTGCCAGTTTTTCTTGAATTCAAAGGCAGTTCCTCCCCATGACACCTGCCAAGCGCATTTGGGTGTCAGCGTTTTACGCCAACTACTGCCTCAGGGGCCCGGCCCAGGTTTTATAATAATACTCCATCTCTCTGCCCTATATACATACCAGGGTGTGGGGGCCCCAAGGGGATTGTGCAGATAGCGCTTCGTGCAGCTAAACTTGCTACTTGGTAGCTCCAAAAATCACCTCAGGCAGCCCACCCACCCTTTTCCCGTCCCTCAGTCGGAGAATGGCGGAGGAATATATGGAAGAGGAGTCCCTTCAGGGCTCCCAATAGATGATGAATTTTGCCAGGCGGTGGATGCCTCCATTCACCAGGCAGTAGCAACGGTGATGGAACCTTTTGAGCGCCACCTACTTGAACTGGCCTCTGCTTGCCCCATACCCATAGGGGTGCCCTAGATCTCTACCCCCCCCCCCCCAGCGGGGTCCCTTTTTTGAAGCACCCTCCTCAGAAGCGCAAGGCAGACAGATCTGCAGATCTTAACATTTTTTAATCCCTCAAGAAAGCCTTTACTAGACCAGAACCTTCTGCGGAAGACAGTCCTCAAGACCCATTAGAGCTCCCTCTGCTGTCTGACAATGCTGATTCTTTGGATGAAGTGGGCCATCCCGCCCTTGGCGTCCTTCGCTCCTAGAGGACCCAAAGGTTCAGGAACCTGTGACCGGCTTGCTGGACCCCAAGGACTTGGTCCATCCACGCTCTTTGGAGTGGTTTCCCTAGGATAAGGTGTCCAAATATGTGGCCGCCCGCCTCCGCAAGCCCTTGGATAAAGAGATCAGGGCCTGTCTTAGAGCAGAATGTTGCGCCCGTCCCTTCCCGGGAAGGTGGCGTTAACTCCCGAGCTCGACCCTCGCATGGCCACCTTCCTCCAGAAGTACTTCAAGGACCCCAAGAAAGGGATTGATAGATCATGGCGTTCATGCCAAGATAAAATGCTGGATGTTAGTGGCCCTCTGACAAAGATCCTCGACTTGGCTGAAGATGCTAAGGCCACTAATTCTCCCATTTTGCCAGAAATCCTATCGGTATAGGCCCAAAGGGCGATCATATTTTTGGGGAACGCCAATTGCGTGCTCTCCACGGAGAGAAGGTGTTCCTTCCTCCTTGGATCCGAAGCTGGATGACTTGGCATCCACGGAAGCTGGCCTTGCGGCACAAGGGGGGACTCTTTGGAGAGCCTTTTATTAAGGAGCTGGGCAAGTTTGTGGCAACATTTACCTCATGGGATAAGGTACAGACGTCAATTAAAAAGATTTTCAACCCCAAAATTTTCATCAGGGCCGGCCGTGGCAGAGTGCGCTCGACCGGCTGGTTCTATAACCAGAGCTCTCCCAAAAGCTTCCGACATCCGCAAGAACTGCTCCGTCATAACAAATTCTTCAGCTCCTGGAGACCCTACAGAGGTCGGGGTTCGAGAGGCTCCTCCAGGTCCCAACTCCAAGCCCAGCCAGTTAAGGCTCTGCTCATCTTCCCCCTTAGGTCTAGGAGGCAGGCTGGCATGGTTCAAACACAATTGTGAAAAACTCACATCAGACGCATGGGCCTTACAAATCATCCAGGGCTTTAGAATAGAGTTTTATGGTACCCCGGTACCACAGATTTCCCCACGTCCACTGCAGTTTGCCGAAGATCAAGCTGCCTTAATCGACAAGGAAGCGGCAGATCTTTTGCAAAAGAATGCCATAACCGGACACGACGACACCCCAGGAGTTTTTGGAGCATTGTCTTTCTGGTAGAGAAGCGGGACAGGGGACATCATCCAGTGATCAACCTCAGGGAGTTCAGTGGTTGGTTAGTGTACTGCCATTTCAAGATGGAGGGTATCCATCTTCTGTGACACCTCCTGAGACCCAACGACTGGATGGTCTGCTTGGATCTTCAGAACGCATATCTGACGGTCCTTATTTTCCCCCCTCGTTGCAGATTTCTTCACTTCCGATGGAGACATCAGGTTTACAAATTCAAAACCCTACCTTTCGGCCTGTCCTCCGCTCCTTGGTGTTTTACCAAGGTCCTCAAGCCGTTGATGGAGAATTTGAGAGCTCAAGGCTTTTGCCTTATAGTGTACCTGGACGATATCCACATAATGGATCAGTGTTCAAGCCGTCTGTCAGACCAACTCCAGCTGGCAGTCACTCTTCTGAAGGACCTGGCCTTAGTCATCAAAAGGCGCAAGTCCCTTCTAGTCCCTGCGTGCCAGACCACCTTTCGAGGTTTCCTGATAAATTTGGTCGAGAAATCGCTGAGCTTCCCTAAGCGGAAGATCGCCAAAATATGTGTGGAGCTCAGGAAAACCATAGTGAAAACCTCCACTTCTCTCCTACAGATTGCCAGGGTAGTTGGCTTACTGTCCTCTTCAATCCAAGCAATTTTTCCGGGCCCTCTCCACTGCAGGGCCCTTCTGCGTCTGAAGGCCTCTCACTTGCGCAAGGGCCTTCAATACACAGAAATGGTTTCCCTCACAGACAAGGTAGTGGACGAGATGAAGTGGTGGCTGATGCACATGGAGGCCTGGAACGTCCGTGCCATTTTCGGTTCCGATCCTGATCTGGTGATCGGATCGGACGCCAGCAAATCTGTCTGGGGAGCGCTTTGCCGGGACTCTTGTTCAGACGGAAAAGTGTCCGACGAGGAACGGACTTTGCATATCAATTGGTTGGAAATCATGGCGGGTTCCTTTGCGATAAAATGTTGGACGAAGGACCGGATTCGGTGCACTGTCCTGTTGAAGATGGACAACCGATCGGTGGTCAGATACATCAACAAAATGGATGGATCCAAATCCAAGATGTTGGCGGATTTAGCCTAAGATCTTTGGGAGTTTTGCCTCAGCAAGAACATTTCTGTTACAGGGAAACATCTGCCAGGGGGCCTCCAATTCCGTAGCGGATTGGTACTCCAGGCAGTGGTCGGACTCGAGCCTATGGTGTCTAGACACATTGATTTTCCACCGCTTGGGTACCCTTTGAGGTCCTTTCTCGATAGACCTTTTTGCATACAGGCTGGATCACCAGGTACCGCGTGGAGGCCAGATCCCCTTGTGATAGCTACAGGTGCCTTTTTCCAGGACTGGTCTAAGGAACAGGGGTATGCGTTTCCCCCCTTCTTGACAGCACACGTTCGCAGGCAAGAAGCCAAGGTGGTCCTGATCACTCCTTACTGGAGGTCCCAAGTATGGTTTCCGGTTCTTCTGGAACTTTCCTGGGATTCTCCAATCCTACTACTCCAAGTTCTGCAACTCCTCCGGGATCCCCTGGGCTCCTGTCACCCATTGTTGATACGCTGCCGAATGCCGCTTATTGCCTGGTGGATTTCAGGCAACTCTGGAGAGTCCCAGCATTATCAGAGGAAGCTAAGAACATGCTGGTAGCGGCATAGGCAACTGGAACAAACAAGAGCTATAGGTCAGCATGGATTAGATGGGTACGTTGCCGTGTGCAAAACAACCAAGATCCCCTGGGCTGCCAAGTGGTCCCCATCTTGAATTTCCTGACCTCCCTGGCGACCTGTGATTGGCATGCAGGACAGTGAATTCTTACAGGTTAGCTATTTCAGCGGGCCATTTCCCTCTGGAAGGTTCCCCGGAAGGTGAGCATCTTCTGCTTTGTAAACTAATGAAACTAATGAGGGGCATACATTTGACTTTGCCGCCTGAACCGCGTTATTCATTTCTTTGGGATGTAAATCTCGTTCTCAACCTCTTCCTTTCTTGGCAACAGAACTAATATTTATCTCGCAAGAGTTATCGGCCAAATTAGCCATTCTTTTGTGCCTGGTCTCATGCTGTAGAGTATCGGATGTAAGGGCCCTGGACATTCCGGGCAGTTCTTTCATGCCAGACGGTGTGACATTCAATATTTCCAGGTGAACAAAAATCAATTTAAGAGTGGTCTCTCACCGCTTTTCCAAGACTTCCCCAATCTGTGTGTAGTGCATTGTCTCAAGGCATACGAGACAATGATGGGTGAGTTCAGACCTCCGGGAGAGAGACAATTACTTATCTCATTTAGGAAACCTCATAAGGCGGTTTCATCTCCCACTATTGCGAGATGGGTCCGGAGGATAATGTAAGAAGCAATATTGTGATCATTGGAGCTCACTCAGTTTTAGGAGCAGTGGCCTCTAAAGTGTTCCGATTGGGAGCCAAACCGGTATTGGACATGGCCTCGTTGGTGGTGAATAAGCTTTGAAAGGGCATAAACCTTACCTCCGGTCCTGAATGAAAAATGTCCTAGTAAACATGAAGGAAAGTTTCAGTTCTGTTAAGGACACGGATACGAGGATTATTCCCACCCTTGGCTTATCAAGACCATTGCCCGCCCCTTGACTTCTACTTATGTGTAGTTTGCTAACAGTTACAGCATAAGGTCTAAGTAATGTTCACATGGTTTCCTTAATGTCCTGTATGAGTTCGAGGTTATGTAAGGTTACAAGATGTCTTTTGCACTAAGCATAACTGTCTCTCTACGTATGACTACCTTTTGGCTATTCGGACCATTGAAATGTTATACTGCGTTAGTTAACCGTTGGCAATAGATTACCAGGTTCTCTTTGTTCAACAGAGACTGAAGGATCCAAACAAGAATGAAAAATGTGGAGATCAGCATTGCTCCTCGCACTCAAGAAAGAGGATGTTGCAAGGGAAACTATCGAGAAAACAACACAAGAGGGGCAAAAGAATAATGGGAAATTCGGAGAATGACTCCTGGTCCCGTGTGTAAGGTTCCCAATACCGTAAAACAAAAAGGATTACACACGGTTCCACCTCATATAGTAGGTTTCTTTAAAAAAAAAAAAGGGGGGACGGTGGTGGCCCAGTCATTAACTGAGAACCAAAATGTTTCGAAGCAAGGGCCCTCACTCACCATCCGGTGACATGCTTCATCATAGGGCCAGCTCCTCGTCAGGCCGGCGCTGCAATGCCTGACGGGCCCCACAGGGGGGCTCTTTGCCGGAGATCTTTTAAGAATTGTGAAAGCCGGTCAAGAAAGGGAATGGATTGGTAAATAGGAGATTAAAAATGCCTAGAGGTGTTCACTAAAAATGTTTTTAATTCTCGTACTACAACCTCTGACAAGATTAAAAACCGAACACGGGGAGTTCGTGGGATGATGTCCACACCCCCCATATAAGTGTAGGTAGGTATAATAATAGTTGATGAGTCTCTTGGAAAGATACAATAGTATACAAGAGGCGGAGCACACAGGATCCCCTGTGTCACTCTCTGTAGATGGTCAACATGTTTCTCGCTTTCTAACAGTCAAATTAACTTATGCGATTCATCAGGACCTTATAGCATACCTAATCCGTTAGTTGGTGGATAATTTCCACATATGTAAAAGTCAAAGACCTAAAAAGTTGTAGAAAGAAACCATAATTAACATAATACAATTCATATAGGAAGGATATTCCCAAGAAAATGACGTGGTGCACCCCCAAAAACCAATTGTGAAATCACTCTCGTGCCAGGTGGAACATGAATGTTACTGTAAGTGCGAAAGCCCATTCGGCAGACAAACACCTAATTCGCTTACCCTCCAAAAATTCATGGTAGGGCCACATCGGGGGAGTCAAGGCTACAGAGATCAATTCTGATCTAGCAATATGCATAAGAAGGAACATAAGTTAGGCTCACATCGAAGAAGTAATCTAGTATTAAGCTAACATTACAACATAATGGTGTAATATGCAAAGGAACAAAGGGATACGTCGGATCGTACTAAAGTTTAGCTCGAAATCAATCCCCAGGAGACAGGAAGTCAGTCGCAGGAATTAAACAGAGATATAATAAATCTTAACCTGCGACCCAGGCAGCCAAACGAAATCGGAACAAACATATGGTTCAAAACAGATTTCTAAAATGATAGACAGCGAAAGCTCAAACAGATAACAGCGTATATAATCACGCTGAAACAAGTGGAAGTAAAGCGGCGAGCGCGTAGATGCAATCGCGTCTCACCATCAGCTAGCCGCGAGTAGCTCGCAAAGACGGGTTGTATCTACCACGCTGCACCGTAATGGTGACACGCGGTAGTGGCAAGTTGGAGATAACAGAAATAACAAAAATTAGAATACCGGGCAACAGGGATCACATCGCCGTACTTGTCAAGTAAATTGACATAGTTACAGGAGTGTAAACAATAAGAGGTAAGTCACATACTAGTCTGTGGATCCGCTGCTGCCGATACACCTACGCCAGTACTTCAAACCCCGGTATCGATAAAACCACTGATGCCGGGGGTCTTTTTTTAAAAAGGAAGTAAAAGAAATAAAAGCCGGACTACAAAAGCAGAGAGGGTGTCGGCCATATTGAAAATAGATACACATCTGAGGGAAGCGTCGGCCATCTTAGAGTGTATATGTGATGCAGAGTTCCATTCAAGAAAACGCAATAAACAGATATATGGCAGTCTAATTGGAAAAATCTCAAGTTATATTACAAATATATGAGAAAATTCTCAAGTTATATTACAAATATATGAGAAAAAAAAATTGAGAAAAATTTTGAGAAAATTTGAACCAGGATAGCCATACAAAACAGGGAATGCTATTATTAATGTATGAAATTGGTCCATTGGATATCATCGTTGAGACCAATTGTATGAGTCTGGAGTCTAAAGACCCACCGTTGTTCTTTCTCGAAGAGCTTCTTGGAAATGTCAATGTTGTCTCTCATAGTTTCTAAGACAAACCATTTGATGTCATTCGGTGTGTGCTGTTTCTCAATAAAGTGGTTAGTCAGCTTTGTGGAGTACCTCTTGCATCTAATGGTGCTGCGATGTTCATTAATACGGATTTTAACCATCCTGGTTGTCATGCCAATGTATCTCAAGTTACATGGGCAAGTAATCATGTAGATACAATTCTTAGTTCAACAGTTAGTATGAGATCTTAGTTGCCAAATCTTTTGTCCGTCTATATCTACTTCACGTATGTTATCAGTAAGTGGACAGACATTGCAAGATCCACAAGGATAGTGGCCCATAACTTTGAGCCATTGACCAGGGGCCGGATTATCGGAAGGCCGTTTTACTGCAGGTCTCGTATGTACTACCAAATCTTTTATATTAGAAGTTCTTTTGAAGGCAAATAAAGGACGTTCTAGGGTGGTACCTGCACTTGTCAAAATTGGCCAAAGTCTGCGTACAATCCCTTTAATTTTATTACTGAGGGGAGTAAATGTAGTAACGCAGGTTAATCTAGTCTGTTGAGGGCGATCGTGATTGGTCAGTAGTGTCTCTCTAGGGATATTACCAGCCCTCTTTTTGGCCTGCCGAATATTTGGTTGAGGATAGTTTCATTCACTAAGTTTACGACATAGAGTGTTGGCTTGTATATGAAAATCATTTTTGTCTGAGCAGTTACGTCGTATCCTTAAGAATTGCCCGAAAGGTAAATTATCTCGAAGGGCTTTTGGATGGTAGCTGTTATAAAGTAGAAGGCTGTTACGATCTGTGGGCTTGTGGTATACGGATGAGTTGAGAATACCATCCCTAAGTGTAATACGTAAGTCTAAAAAGGACACCTCTTTATCGGAGACAGTCGAGCTGAAACGAAGGTTGGTGTCCAGAGTATTAACCCACCGTGTGAAGTCTACCGCACGTTCCTTTTCACCCCTCCAAATCACCAGGATATCATCTATATACCGGCGCCACAGTATAATGTTGGAAAAAAATGGTTGGTGGGGGGTCAAGATGAATCGTTGTTCAAAAGTGAACATGTAGATACATGCCAAACTGGGCGCAAAAGTGCTTCCCATAGATGTACCCTGTATTTGGTGAAAAAGGCTATTTTCAAATTGAAAAAAGTTCTCTTGAAGAGCCAAACCAGCACATTGCATAATGAAGCTCACTGGGGTATTGTAAGACCATGTGTCAGCTAGAAGTATTTCTTCGACAGCGGCGAGTGTGGCCTCCTGTGGAATATTGGTATAAAGAGCCTCTACATCTAGACATATCAATATATCGGTGGTGCCTGACTGATTAATATCATTCAGTAGAACCAAAGTATCTTTTGTATCCTTCAAAAAGGTAGAAGTCCTTTGAACGATGGGCTGTAGGTAAAAGTCACAGAATTTGGATAAAGGCTCCAGTAAAGAACCAATACCTGACACTATAGGGCGACCTGGAGGTGGTAGGCCTTTATGGATTTTTGGAAGGCAGTAAAAGTACGGGGTTCTGGGATTCTTTGTATCGAGGAACTCCGCTTCTTGCCGAGTGATCCACCCGGCTGCTTCAGCTTCGATAATCATACCACGAATTTGTCGTTGCAACCGTGGAGTGGGATCAACAGAGATCGGGCGATAGTAGGAAGTGTCACTAAGTAATCTCCTGCATTCCTGTTGGTAGTAGGTGGTGTCCATAACCACTATGGCACCACCCTTATCTGCTGGTTTAAGCGTAATATCAGGGTTCGAGGATAAAGAGTTGATAGCTAATCGTTCTAATTTAGAGATGTTCTGGAAAGCTTTAGGAGGGTTGAGTTGCTCAATTTCATGCCGGACCGCCTTTTCAAAAGTAAGTACTTCCAAAGGGACCGTGGCGGTGGGGGGCATGAAGGTGGAAGGATTCCTTAAATTAGTATCACCCCTTGTCTCTGCATTGGGACCGTCTTTAAAGAAAAAATGCAATCTAACCTTGCGAAACAAGGCTGCCATCTCACAATGTAGTCTGAAGTAATCCTAGCTTGGAGTGGGAACGAAGCCTAAACCTTTTTCCAGAACCGCCAGTTCTGGTGGGGACAAGGTAGAACTTGAAATGTTGACCACTAGGGTTTCTTTTGGCTTGTCGCACTGCGGCTTCTGGTAATCATCTGGGGCTCTTCTTGTGCCCAGTGGACATTTCTTCCTCTCCTTCTGTTTCTGCCTCTGCCCCGGCCTCTTCCTAAAAAAGGATTAAAGTTGAATTGAGGCTGTGGTTGAAAGAACGGCATAGGCATCGTTTGCCAATGTGGTATCTGCTGGTAAGGAAGAGGGAGGTTGAAATGAGCAGGTGGGACATAGCGGTTCCGATTTGGTCTCTGTCCCTCATCTCCGCTCCAGTCATCCGAACTAGAGCTGTTCTGTGGAAAACGAGGCCTCCGTTGAGAGGTCTCTGAATCATCAGAAGTATCGGAAAAGCCCTCACATTGATAGTCTTCTCTGGTGTAGGGATAAACTTTCTCTCTGCTGAAACGTTTGATGTCTTTTTGTAACTTACTGATTTTCTGACGAGTAAGATAGTCTTTAGTCTCGTTAAGTTCAACATTGATCTCGGCTAGGCGAGATTTAAAATGTGCAAGTTGGACCGTAGTCTTCATGGCTGCTTCGGTAATGGAAATCTGGATGGTAATTGAGTCTGCCAACCGTTTTGAGGTGTTGATAATGAGGATCAACCAATCACGCGTGCATTTCCACGATATTTGCGACCAATCCTGGCGAAATTGAAGGTCTTGAAGGAAGATCCTGGGTACGTTGGTAACAATAAGGCCATTAGGGGATATATTAGCCCTAAGATATTCAGTCATAATAGTGCCGTGTAAGACGGTCTTGACGAGTTCCTTCTTAAGAGCTGATAATTTCGTCCAGTCCTCTTTGGTGCCACTAGAGGGACTACTGTAATCGTCCCCTAGGATGGAAGGAGTTTGAAGGATAGCCTGAACCATGCTATCATCAAAGCTGAGACCTTGTAGGTCCGACATATTTCGCCACCAGATATAGTCTATCGGGGTATTGAGATAAGCAAAAGGCAAAAGGGATGCCCGTAGCCAAAGGCTACTCTAAATCATCAAGAAAACAACACAAGAGGGGCAAAAGAATAATGGGAAATTCGGAGAATGACTCCTGGTCCCGTGTGTAAGGTTCCCAATACCGTAAAACAAAAAGGATTACACACGGTTCCACCTCATATAGTAGGTTTCTTTAAAAAAAAAGGGGGGGAGGGTGGTGGTCCAGTCATTAACTGAGAACCAAAATGTTTCGAAGCAAGGGCCCTCACTCACCATCCGGTGACATGCTTCATCATAGGGCCAGCTCCTCGTCAGGCCGGCGCTGCAATGCCTGACGGGCCCCACAGGGGGGCTCTTTGCCGGAGATCTGTTAAGAATTGTGAAAGCCGGTCAAGAAAGGGAATGGATTGGTAAATAGGAGATTAAAAATGCCTAGAGGTGTTCACTAAAAATGTTTTTAATTCTCGTACTACAACCTCTGACAAGATTAAAAACCGAACACGGGGAATTCGTGGGATGATGTCCACACCCCCCATATAAGTGTAGGTAGGTATAATAATAGTTGATGAGTCTCTTGGAAAGATACAATAGTATACAAGAGGCGGAGCACACAGGATCCCCTGTGTCACTCTCTGTAGATGGTCAACATGTTTCTCGCTTTCTAACAGTCAAATTAACTTATGCGATTCATCAGGACCTTATAGCATACCTAATCCGTTAGTTGGTGGATAATTTCCACATATGTAAAAGTCAAAGACCTAAAAAGTTGTAGAAAGAAACCATAATTAACATAATACAATTCATATAGGAAGGATATTCCCAAGAAAATGACGTGGTGCACCCCCAAAAACCAATTGTGAAATCACTCTCGTGCCAGGTGGAACATGAATGTTACTGTAAGTGCGAAAGCCCATTCGGCAGACAAACACCTAAATCGCTTACCCTCCAAAAATTCATGGTAGGGCCACATCGGGGGAGTCAAGGCTACAGAGATCAATTCTGATCTAGCAATGTGCATAAGAAGGAACATAAGTTAGGCTCACATCGAAGAAGTAATCTAGTATTAAGCTAACATTACAACATAATGGTGTAATATGCAAAGGAACAAAGGGATACGTCGGATCGTACTAAAGTTTAACTTGAAATCAATCCCCAGGAGACAGGAAGTCAGTCGCAGGAATTAAACAGAGATATAATAAATCTTAACCTGCGACCCAGGAAGCCAAACGAAATCGGAACAAACCTATGGTTCAAAACAGATTTCTAAAATGATAGACAGCGAAAGCTCAAACAGATAACAGCGTATATAATCACGCTGAAACAAGTGGAAGTAAAGCGGCGAGCGCGTAGATGCAATCGCGTCTCACCATCAGCCAGCCGCGAGTAGCTCGCAAAGACGGGTTGTATCTACCACGCTGCACCGTAATGGTGACACGCGGTAGTGGCAAGTTGGAGATAACAGAAATAACAAAAATTAGAATACCGGGCAACAGGGAGCACATCGCCGTACTTGTCAAGTAAATTGACATAGTTACGGGAGTGTAAACAATAAGAGGTAAGTCACTTACTAGTCTGTGGATCCGCTGCTGCCGGTACACCTACGCCAGTACTTCAAACCCCGGTATCGATAAAACCACTGATGCCGGGGGTCTTTTTTTAAAAAGGAAGTAAAAGAAATAAAAGCCGGACTACAAAAGCAGAGAGGGTGTCGGCCATATTGAAAATAGATACACATCCAAGGGAAGCGTCGGCCATCTCAGAGTGTATATGTGATGCAGAGTTCTATTCAAGAAAACGCAATAAACAGATATATGGCAGTCTAATTGGAAAAATCTCAAGTTATATTACAAATATATGAGAAAATTCTCAAGTTATATTACAAATATATGAGAAAAAAAAATTGAGAAAATTTTTGAGAAAATTTGAACCAGGATAGCCATACAAAACAGGGAATGCTATTATTAATGTATGAAATTGGTCCATTGGATATCATCGTTGAGACCAATTGTATGAGTCTGGAGTCTAAAGACCCACCGTTGTTCTTTCTCGAAGAGCTTCTTGGAAATGTCAATGTTGTCTCTCATAGTTTCTAAGACAAACCATTTGATGTATTTCGGTGTGTGCTGTTTCTCAATAAAGTGGTTAGTCAGCTTTGTGGAGGACCTCTTGCATCTAATGGTGCTGCGATGTTCATTAATACGGATTTTAACCATCCTGGTTGTCATGCCAATGTATCTCAAGTTACATGGACAAGTAATCATGTAGATACAATTCTTAGTTCGACAGTTAGTATGAGATCTTAGTTGCCAAATCTTTTGTCCGCCTATATCTACTTCACGTATTTTATCAGTAAGTGGACAGACATTGCAAGATCCACAGGGATAGTGGCCCATAACTTTGAGCCATTGACCAGGGGCCGGATTATCGGAAGGCCGTTTTACTGCAGGTCTTGTATGTACTACCAAATCTTTTATATTAGAAGTTCTTTTGAAGGCAAATAAAGGACGTTCTAGGGTGGTACCTGCACTTGTCAAAATTGGCCAAAGTCTGCGTACAATCCCTTTAATTTTATTACTGAGGGGAGTAAATGTAGTAACGCAGGTTAATCTAGTCTGTTGAGGGCGATCGTGATTGGTCAGTAGTGTCTCTCTAGGGATATAACCAGCCCTCTTTTTGGCCTGCCGAATATTTGGTTGAGGATAGTTTCGTTCACTAAGGGAAACTACCCAGGTGCAATTGAGCAGGCCTGATGTAGTGATCATGGGACTTGTAGTTGTTTCCCTACGTTTCTTGGGAACTGTAGTTTATTACTATTAAAGTTGAAGCTGCTGGATAAGAATAAAAGAAAGGAAGGCATAATCCTCGCCTCCGTGTCCTTAATAGAATTGAAACGTTCCTTTTATGTTTACCAGGAAATGTTGCATTTTACTCATCACAATATTGGGCAGACTTTGATTCAAGTTCTGATGCTGATTCCTTTATGTATGTGGATCTAAATGCTGTCAACCAACTGAGCAGACCTGTTTTAATAATTTTATTGATTATACCGGCTGTTTATTGATTGTGTAACTTGTGGTATGCTCTTTGTGTATTTGTATCATCTTTGCATGAGCACCAAGCATGTTACTTGCACCCCACTGTTACTTATGTACGTGAAAATTGTTTACTTTCATTTATTAAAACATTGTTTTTGGAATATATTTTTTATCCATGAGCTGTTTTTTATTATATATTAGGGGCCACTGTTTCTTTAAAACACTACCAATTGTAAGTGAAGTCTGGCTAAGACGTAGATATCCTAGAGAGAGATCGCAGAGAGAGAGCTAGCATGTCTAAAGTGAATTTATGTTGCATGAGAGTTAATTGACTTGAAAACATTTAGGAAAAACTGCACAAGGCTGTGTGTCTTAACATTTTTTTTATCTGATAGAGACTTCTAATTGCAGATTACTTACCTTTGAATTACCCCAACGCTTCAATTTAATCTGGATAATTTTCTGAGCAGTACCTGTGCGCCCCTTTATATGGTGTCGAACGGCTCCATTCCCATCTGCGTATGACGTCACAGGTCCTATACAGGTACTATCCCGGCCCGCTGGCATTATTTCTCTTCTTTCCAAGCCAGCTAGCGCTTATCTAAAGAGAACTACTGCTCAGTCACTTTTTGACTTTTTTTTCAAGTTTTCCACTCCTGGTGTACCAGGAATGTCATAGGGGAAGGCCAGGTTTAAGCCTGCGGGTTGTGTCATTGGGTAATGTTGGTGATGGATCCGCACCTTATGTATCTTTGGTGCCTGCAGCGTGACCATGACCCAAAGTAGTGCCCAGTGTGTCAGGGCATGCAACAAAGGCTTTGAGGGAGCAGTCTCTGAAGATGATGGCGGCCTGATGCGCAACTCCATGCTAGTCAAGGTCCTGGTCAAGAAGAAGGTCCTCCGAGCTGTCCTCCATCGTTGGTCTTCCACTCCAAGTCCTCAGG
Source organism: Pleurodeles waltl (assembly GCF_031143425.1). Lineage (NCBI taxonomy): Eukaryota > Metazoa > Chordata > Amphibia > Caudata > Salamandridae > Pleurodeles > Pleurodeles waltl. Next base: position 816,896,310 of record NC_090448.1, read on the forward strand.
ACATTCGGATAATTCAAGGCACAAGAAGAAGAGCAAGAAGTTGAAGCTTACTTCGACTCCTCCTCGTCTGTGTGCTAATCAGACGAGGAAATGTTGGTTCTCTAGGCCTCCTTTCCGAGTAATTTGCGCCTAGGCCAACTCCACACCTCCCCAATTTTCTGGGCGCCGGAGCGGCCAGTGCCCAATTTCGAGAGTTTCATGAGGCCATGTGCCTCATTTTTGGGCATCCCGACTCTGCTGGAGCACCGCAGATTCAGAAGGAGCCCCTTTGGGTTGCACACCGGCGTCTTCGGCCTCGGTGCCAAGGTGTACCCCTGGATCCAGTCCTGGATCCAGAGTTGCCTCAGTCAGACCATGCAGGCCTTCACCGAAACTAGTCCTTATGCAGACGCTCCCGGCATCGCCGGCACCCACGAGTGGTGCCATTCCAATTCTCATTTCCAACTGACACGTAGACAGATGGGTGTCATACGACACCCATTCCGAAACTGGCAGGAGCCTTGCCTCCTATGTCAGATCCTGAGTCCCTTTCTTAAGGGCTAGGTTATGGTGAGGAATGGGAGGGGTTGCTTGACCCTTTAGAATACCAGCCCCAAGACCCTATGGACTGGCATACAGACTTGGGTGAGGCCAGCGGACTGTATACTTCTCCGGATACTGGCATGCTTTCTCCCCCTACCATGGCTATGGAGGAGGGAGCTTCCTATTCCATGGTGGTAAGAGCAGCTGAGGTCTTGGACTTTGAGTTGCCTTCAGCGGTGGTAAGGGGTAACCTCCTGGCAGGTGTTTCAGCCTGGAGCTTCCACCTCAGAACTCGGGCTCCCCTTTAATGAAGCCCTCACGCATGTCCTACTGGGCACCCGGTCCAAACCTAGCACAGGGGCTCCTCTGAACAGGACAATCACCCGCTGCCATTGCCTTGCTCCAGGGGACCCAAGCTCTCTCTCCCAATACCCCACCCCTGAGAGCTTGGTCATCCAAGCCTCCACATCCCAGGGCACTTTCCCTTCCTTATGCCTGAATAGGGAATCCAAAAGGTTGGCTACACTTAGGAAGAAGAATGTTTCTTCCTCCAGCCTAGTATTGGAGTCCTTCAACACTGCATGCTTTTGGGCCGTTATTCCCACACACTGTGGGTTACAGTTGACCAATTGCTGCTACAGGTCCTGAAGGAGGCCTGGGCTGTACTCTGACAGGCAGTTGCCGATGGGAAAGACACAGCAAAATTCGCTATCTGTTGTGGGCTGGACACGACCGACTCACTGGCAGAGCGGATTTAGCAACAGTGGCCCTGAGGTACCACACCTGGTTGAGGATGTCAAGCTTTTCAGGGGATGTCCAGGCTACCTTGATGGATATGCCCTTTTTTGGCTCCTCTCTCATTGTTGACTAGGCAGACTAGGCACTCGAGCGCTTCATGTATTCTCGTGCTACGGCCAGGTCCTTGGGTCTTGCAGAGGTCTATCGTCCTCCCCCAGCCTGCCTTTGGTCCCTTTCGGGGCTAGAGAATGGGTCTCCAACCGCATCTGTCCCCGGCCAACCACCTTGATGCACATGCTCCCAAGCCTCTGTGTGGACAAGGGCGTGGGATCCACCCACCTCGTGGATCAGGGAGCCAGTGGTCTGGCCAGGCAACTGCCTCCTTGCCACCTTTCTCTGCAGCAGCCTCTAAACCTTCCTAGTTTGACACTTCACCAGGGGCCAATCGGAGGCAGGATTCACCATCACCTGTTCAGCTGGCAATCCATCACGTCAGACAGGTGGGTTTTGAAGGTAGCTCGAAGGGGCCACTCCCTGTCCTTCGAGACTACTCCTCCATCCATGCCACTCTCATATGATCGGTTGACTGGGGATCACCTATCCCTTCTCCTTGAGGAAGTTAGGAGTCTCTTGGCCAGGGGGGCCATAGAGAAGTTTCCGGTGCCAGAAGAAGGTAGTGGTTGCTATTTCCGCTACTTTTTGTTACCCAAAAACAGCCCACAGATGTTACCTGCGGTTCACTGTAGGCCACAAGCACTTTCAGTTCACCATGCTCCCCTTTGGCCTTATCAGCGCCCCTCACATGTTCATCAATGTGATGGCAGTCTTCCCCTATCTCGACAACTAGCTGTTAAAGGCGGGCTCGCCCCAGGCTGTTGTCTGCCACCTCCAGAACATGGCGGACCTCCTGCATTCACTGGGGTTCACTGTAAATGTGCAGAACTCACACCTTATTCCCTCTCAGACGCTGCCTTTCATCTTAGCTGTTTAAGACACAGTGCAGTTTCAGGCTAATCCTCACAAGCGGTGAATCCAGGATATTCAGGCTGTGATAGCGATGTTTCAGCCTCTATCCGGGTTTCGACAGGAATGACTCTGAGGCTGCTGGACCTCATGGCCTCCAGCACCCTCCTGGTGACACATGCCAGATAGCACATGCGGGCTCTGCAGTGAGACCTGGAGTTCCCGTGGGAGCACCATCAGAGGAATCTCTCCGACAAGGTCAAGATCTCGTGGAGAACTGCTCAAGACCTTTAGTGGTGGTTAACGAACCACAGATGGGTAGGGGCAGGCCCGCTCCTTTCCCCAACCAGACCTGACAGTAGTGGCAGATGCGTCACTCTCAGGATGGAGTGGCCATCTGGGAGAGGTGGAGATCAGAGGCAGCGAAGTTCGGACTCCATATCAGTCTAGTGGAGCTCCATGCAATCCGGCTAGCATTGAAGACATTTCTGCCCTCTCTCAAAGGGTAGGTGGTGCAGAGGTTCCCAGACAACACCACCGCCATGTGGGACTGCAACAGGTAGTGGGGGGTGATCAAGAGGTTGTGCACCTCTGGACATGGCTGAAACAGCATGGCGTATCGCTGGTGGTTCAACATCTTGCGGGCTGTTTGAACGCCAGAGCTGATGAACTTACCTGAAAATGGCTACTGGATGTCTAGCGTCTCCATCCTAAGGTGGCGCTAGGCATCTTTCAGCAGTGTGGAGAGCCATGGTTAGATCTGTTCGCCTCCCTAGAGAACAAGCAATGTCAGCAGTATTGCGCATTGGAGTTTCCAAGGCAGCAATCACTCTGATACGCTTTTAGTCTCAAGTGGAACTCGGTCTTCTGTATGCCTTTGCGCCCATACCACTTCTGCCCAGAGTTTTCAAGAAGATCAAGAACGACTAGGCCCAAGTAATCCTTGTGGCTCTGGACATGGAGAGTCTGGTATCCCGAGCTGCTGACATGTCCATCGATCCATCAGACTGCCCCTTCAGGAGGATCTTCTATCTCAGCAGCAGGGGAGGTTTCTGCACCTCAACCTGTCCACTCTCTGTCTTCTTGCATTTATATTGAGCGGCAGTAGTTGACAGCTTTTGACCATCCTCCCGAATTCTATAACGTTATCTTGGCAGCTAGGTGTCCCTTCACCAAAATGGTGTACACCTGCCGTTGGAAGAAATTTGTGGCATGGTGCACAGACAAGTCTGTTGACCCCCCCTCTTTCTGTCCCTCTTGCTGAGGTTCTCTTGTTTATATTTCCTTTAGCCCAGCAGGGCTCTATCATGAGCACTCTCAAAGGTTATTTGTCTGCAATTGCGGCTTTTTTAAGTTTGCGTAATCAACCCTCTTTGTTTGAATCTCCTATTGTAAATAGGTTTCTTAAAGGCCTTACACATGTTTCCTCCATCCCCATTCATTATGTCCCAGTGGGATTTGAACTTGGTTTTGACATTTCTGATGTGCTCTCCTTTCAAGCCTCTCTACAATTGTCCTCTCAGGCGTCTTACTTTCAAGACAGCCATCCTTGTGGCTGTTACATCTGCCCACAGGGTGAGTGAGTTGAAGGCACTGTCATCTAAGCTGCCCTACCTTTTCATTTATCCTGACAAGGTGGTGCTTTGCAATATGGCATCTTTTCTGCCAAAAGTGGTAATGCACTTTCATGTAGGCCAATCCATCAGCTTTCCTAATTTTTACTCTCCTCTTCCTTAGAAGGATGTAGGGGTGAGACTCCACTGCCTGGACCCAAAAAGAGCATACACCTTGATCGTACAAAAGAGTTCCGGGTGGATAATCAGTTATCGGTTATGTGGGTGCAAAGAAAGGTCAGGCAGTGCTGAAGCGGATTATCTCCAGATGGGTCGTACTCTGCATTAAGATCCGCTATGCACTGGCCAAAAAGCAATCCTCTGAGGGCCTACGTGCTCATTCTACTCGACCTATAGCTGCGACCACTCATTAGCACTTGGAGTTTCAGTCCTTGATATTTGTCAGGCGGCAATGGGTGCATCTCTAAACACATTCACCAAACTACTGCCTTGATGGTCTGCTCCGTAGGGAGGGGTTCTTTACTCGGTCGGTCCTGCAGGACTTGCTAGTTTGATCTTGGTTTGCAGACCCACCCCGGGAATGTTATTGCTTGGCCATCTAGTCAAAGGTAAGGAATCTGCCATTTGCAGCACTTTTTTCGCATTTTTTCTCCCCAAAAAAACACACAGAAAAGATGGTTGTCTCAAGCGTTATTGCTCCGCTGTTACTTTCACCACAAGAGTGTTGGGTAAGGATCACTCTTGAATGAGCACATCACTCCTTACCCAAATAGTACTCCCATCTTGTCAGTGAGCTTACAACCAGTGTTTCTAGATTCATAGCACCACATGAAAAGCAGTGGATTAAGTAGTTTTTCTTCAGAGTTGTAGCAAAGCTGATCAGATCACTGTTATGTGAATTATCCATAACATTCACATTGCCGAAATAGTTTTTGGACCCCATTCCCTACTTGAGGCTTACACTGTTGTAAGTCATTTGAAGCTAGGAAAGGGAATGGAAGAGGGTGAGATGTTGGCCTACTCCATGGCTGAGGCATTGCTTACTCTGAGGCCTGAAAGTGCCACAATTGGCCGTGTTGTGTTCTTGTATGCCCTGTTAGTTGCTGTGTGATGATATTTTCTCACAACTATGCCTGGGAGAGAAGATGTTCTTGTACCCGGAGGAAACGGAAAATAAACTCGGCCCTCAACTTTTTGGAGTACAGTTCGTAGACTCGGCAGCCCTATGTAACAAATGTGCTCCTAAGTATAATAGGGCAGAATAGCAATTCATGTTACCTTCAGTACACAGCTGGCATCACCAACCTATCTCAAAACTTCCTGCTAGAAGTTTCTTCCAACTGCTCACCTACATGTTTTCCGAGGCAGACACTCTTTGGAGGTGACCGTCCGCGATTCAGCTTTGCCTAAGTACCGTCCTTCTTTAGAAACTTCTTGAACTTTTCTGTTGTGGCCTGCTTTGATTACCCGGCTACCTGCCTGAGGAGGTAAACTAGCCAGTATTCTGTTCTCTTCGGTTTTGTTCTAACTTGACAGAACCTTGAATTCGAGTCTTTTATGCTGTTTACTTGCTAAGAAGAAAAGTAGCTGCAAATGACGCTGCAACGCTCAGTTCAAGATTATTCCTGTTCCTGATATCTTGGTTTTCAGCCACGGCTTTACTGCTTACTCTCCCAATCGGTTTTATGTGCTTTGCCGCTACACCCACCATCGCTGCCAGCAGGCAAAGGGGAGATTGTAATCTCTTTCATCACGAACTCGAAAAAAAAACTTCGATCCCACGGCAATGCAGTATAGCAACTCCTCGTTATTTGTGTACATGCGAATGTTTGTGTTTCGTCGGAACTGTGGGTTATACTTTCAGCCTTGAAAGAAATCCAACTGAACTACTCAGATATATTTCCTTAGAGCATTTCGGAGTTGAGGACACATTTACGTAGCACTATTAGGGCAGCTGCTTTGAAAGGCTCACACTGAAAACAGCATTTAACAAACTTCTGTTATTATTACTCAGAAATATACTCCATTTTTAATAGTATTAACAGGAAGCCTTCAGCTTCTGTTGTTTGATGGTCTCAGGTAGCTCATAGCATCTCTTAGTATGATTTTGCACTTGTCTTGAGAGAAGTGTATTAATAGGTTTTAATGATGCAAGAGATCCATCTTCCAAGGGCTGAACTCGAAGATGTCTAAATTCTCTTTTCTTTTGTTTAGCTTATGCTGTGGGTTTGTTTGTAATTTGTATTTTCGTTTCACTAAATGTTAGTGTTTTAGTATGAAATACACAAATAATCTGAATGTGTCTATCGATCTTAAAAAGTGCAGAAGCTGCTGTTGGGTCACAGAGTAAATCGAAGTGATGCAAGTTACATAATGATTCCTCTAACTCTTGCAAACCTGCCCCTTTGCTCTTGTGCTTGCAGAAGAGAGCTGACATTGGTGCTTCAGGTCATGCTAGGAAACTTTCATCAAGTTTAAAGCTTTCAAGTGTATATTCTCATTGACAGCCTCTAATCAGTTCCATTTTGAGGACAGCTTGATTTGAAACTGCTATCATCAATCCCCCACTGCAGCTCACACCAATGGGTTGTGTGGCTAACTTTAAAACTCATTGCTTTGATGTGGTTGTACCTGCAAACTTTGAGTTCTAGGCTTACATTTCTCACAAGAGTGCAGAGTCCTGCAAGAATTCTGTCTCACAAAAACCATTAATCCGCCATTCGCGTGAGATGGACAGTGACCACCTCGAGTCGCCACAGCATAAAATCCCCAGCTTCTAGTCACTTCAGATCTTCATTCTGAACTTCTGGGGGAGCATATCAACTATAGGGTTCTGCCCTCAGATCTGATTTCACAGTACTTGTCTAGTCTTTGAAGCACGTTTCCATACCTGTGGCACTTTGTGTCGGTCTGTCATGCCTGCAGGGAACTTTAGTCACTACAGCGTGTAGAATCTGAAACCAAAACAAGACAAACTAAACAAATCAAGACAACAAGGCAAGGTAAATTATACAGCAAACAAGGCCGCCAGGATTAATATTGCATATGGGTATGATTCTTAAATGTGTTTGTGTTGACCCCATCCCTGAATTTGAGGATAAATTCACTTAAGGTAAGGGGAAAACAGGTGTTAACGCCTCATGTTGGAGGTGTGTCATGTTAGTTTTGGGACTTTGATTAACACTGCCTTCTTAGGTCCCACATGAACTTATACGCAGCCACATCAACCTTGGACATAGTTTGTTTTCTTTCTCAATTTCCTCTTTCTGCCCAGCTCCTTACTGTTTTCTCAGCTGATCCTCGTGGTTACACCAGATCTGGAGGGACTGGGACCCAAGTAGAACTTTGTATTCGTGAAGTTAAGAATTGTTAAAAAATCCTAGACTACCGGTAAAGATAGTGTTATGGGTTTGTTTTAGAAAATCATTATGTGATGTTAGTTTGTCAGTTTCGAGTATCACACAAAAAAGCAATAACCAATTGGGGCTGTGGATACACGGAAACAAGGGGTGCCAAGAGCTCCTTATTAGTATCCATTATTAATAAATAAGAGGCAATGTTTACTGGCCTTCTTATTGGCTGGCAGAAAATGTAGCTTGAAAATGTGGGACTCAGCAAGGCAGTTCTGTGAATCATGCTCTAATCTAGGCTTCTTTCTGTGGAAAGGTGGCAGATATGTTTTCTAGTTTGTATGATACAAAGACATGAAAAGGTCACTAGAGAAGAGATATGAAGCTGAGGGTAAATCATATAGCAATGTAGTGACTGTGAAACTTAATGGCTCCTTTTAAAAGGTGTGCTGCTATATTTTAAAGAGCTTCAAGACTGAGACCTTTTGGGTAGGGTTGGACAAAGCCAAGTCTGGCGCCAGTGATGATGGTGGTTCTACCTGAGAGTGCTGCAGAAGTCAATCTGAAGCTTGGTCACTCTTGAAGGCAAACTTTATGGTCTGAACTGACAACCAGCCAGAAACGAGTAGTTCCACAGTTTTGCGCTGTCTCCAAAAATCATTCATGGCCTAAATTGTAATGATATTATTTTTTTCATAGTTATTTTCACACAATTAGTCAGTTCTGAAATGTTTTCTCAGAGTAGATGATGAGAGAACATTCCGTTACATCACCTGTTTTCTGAACTCATTACTGTGATCGCGGCTGCTAATTAAAGCAAAGGTAGGTAAGAATCGTGTGCAAATGCAGGCACGTATATTTTATTAGCCCTTACACTGCAGTTTCTGTTTTGTTCAGTTGAACACCCAGATTGCTAACATTGTATAATGGCACCTTTCCCGATACGGTGCTGACTTGAAAACATTTTGAAATGCAGTCTTAGAAACGAGATTGATATGTAGTGCAACTCTACGTGTTGGGCAAAAAAAAAACCTTCGCTTTGTAGGCTTGACAGAGAAGATATGACACTTGTGGAAAATTCCGCAGTCGTTATCTGCTTAACCAACATTTCCTTCACTTGTTAAATAGTTCAGAACGTCGGAAAAAAGTATATATTTAACGTTTCCACTACTGTGATGCCCTGGTCGAGTAAAGTCTGGCTTACTTTGAAATTGTAAACACAATCTAGTACTAAAGAAACGTACATTAATTATGTTCATTTAAAAATAATGCAAGCATAGTTAAGTGTATCTCATCAGTCTCGCTTGTCATTTAACAAGCATTGTTCTATACAACTATGTTTTCTGCGTTCCAAAAGATGTAACAGAATATAAAGTCTTCAAGCCGTTCAGTAACTTAGGTTGTACTTTTTGAAATCCGTGCTGCATGCAACTTTGTATGAGTGTGCTGGATCTAGGCTTGACGTGAACTCGTAAAAATCGTTCTTGATATTGCAGGAAAGGAAACACACATTGGTAAATGAATGCAATCGGGGTCGCCTACGTGATTCATAATAAGCTGTTTTTTGTAAGTTGTAGCTTGAGAGCATTTGTGCAATATAAGTGTCTGAAACATAAAAACAGTTTGTCGCTGTTCACACCATCACTAGTTGTTTGTAACTGTGACATTTTTATGTGATGTGCATATATGATTACCACTTTAAAGTAAAGAATTGCAAGATGTTAGGGTATTGGAAGTCACATCACACACACTTGTAAACTGTCCATGACATCACAAAAATGAACTGTTGCCCCACCCTTAGTCAGCAAAAGTCTCCTACTACAGGCGTACCTAAGGTTGTGCGAGGGAACTAAACGTCGAGCTAGTGTCAACATAGCGCAGGGCATCCCTTTAGATTTGATCCCTCAAACCAACAAGCGACCGCCTTGCAATGCTCGGCTCTCTACAAAACGTACGGTGGCCCTGTTTGATACAAAGTTATATTAAGTACAGTTGAATAAAGGAAAATAGTTTCCCTGCTAAGAAATATTCTACATAGGAAAAGGACCAGCTTACTTAAAACCATAAACTCTACGTCTGTCTGTCTCACCTCTTCCTTGCCCACATAGGAATAGTAAGCGCTATATAAATATTCCAGTACCAACAAAAAAAGAATCAATGGCCATATATCAACAATGGCCAATTGAACGGACACTCAAATTGTATATAAATCATTGTTTCCATAGCGCTTCAATGCCTCATGTTTGGGAGTAAGAGCTGCGTATAAAATAACTTCATACTCGGGTGTGATCTTCCAGAGACAGATAGACGTACATCCAATCCATTTTGAAATAGAGTTGCGTGGGTGGAAGAAGGGGAACAACACTGATAGGAATAAACAAGGGGTTTACATGTCAAACGCTTTGCCCCAGTGATGGAACTAATATTACAGCCATCTCTCTGTCTACTCGCTAACTCCACCTGCCTTATAACCAAAAAAAGATCAAATCCTATATTAAGAAAAAGTTCATAATATCGTGAATCGGTACCCGTGTATTTTTTTAAATTTCCGGTTATGATACAAAAATAGCAAATCTGCATATACAAAGTTGAGTGTTTATGAACAATGAGCGAAGCAGTTAATATTAGTTTATTGCAATTTACATTGTCGATGTTATAAAAAAAAGAGCTGTTCCTTCTACTTTGTTTTTAACGTACACGGATGACGATGTGGTCACCCAAAGAATGCCACTGTGTTTCTGTCATAGAGCTTTAGATACAAGGTCCTTCTTCTGTGTGCATTATGAGAGTAAGCAATGGAATAAAAAGAAAAAGAAAGTTAAAAAAATTCTAAGAGTACTAAGTGCATGGTTTGCTTAGAACGCCTATCCCTGGAAGCTGGTGCTACGTATTTTCTGTGGGAAGGCAGTACCCGGTTCAGACCTAAATTGGTCCCGGAGGAGTTCCGAACACAATGAATGATTGTAAGTCTGTGCTTTCTATGGAAACCTTACCTAAGTGAAGGATGGTATATTTCAGTTCTTTTTAAATCAATGTGAACTGCTGTGAGTAGTCTCACTGTTATATTTTTTCAAAATTCTGAATTTATCGTATGAATTTTTGTACAACTTCTGGAGAAGAATTTATCTAGTCCTGATGAAGCGCCAAGTGATTCGTATAGACGTAGGAAGCAGTGAAACAAATTGACTTTCCGGAGTGGAATAAGTAATTGCTTTTGGGCTACTCACTCTCTTTTTTTTTTTTTTTTTTTTTGAGTAAAGGACCGTTATTTCCATAACTCTATTGTCGTTTTAAATCTTGACTAACACTTCCTTATCCTAATAAACTTGTTTTTCAGGGAAGTGTTAGAGCCAATTTTAATCATTTTTCTTTTCTCTCCAGCTCTTTTCGTCTTTCTGTTTTTTCTTGAAATTCTGGCAAAGAGGCCCCTACAATGGTCCTGTTAGACATTTCAGTGCCAGTCTGATGTGGAATAGCCCAATGATGATACATGAGGGCCTTTGCTTCTGAAAATATCCATACCCGAGACACCTATTTTTCTGTGTTGTCATGACTTGTTTGGAACAGTGTACTCTGTTAATTGACATATTATGATTAGAGAGTATGTACACTGGACCAGTTAATCTCCCAGTCCCTCTTTCTTTTTCACTATGTATTTTCCTACATAAGATAATACCGGAGGTACATTATACAAGGCATAATTATGGCCAGCAACCGATAAAATTCTCGAAAATAGCCCATAATATGTTTATTTATTGGTATTTAGGTTGGTACATCAACTTAGTCACAGGATCATCTCTACTGTTATAGTCTGATAAGTCACATGTTCATGACAATCATTACATAACCACCATACACTGTTGTCATTTGATATGCACCCCACATTGGTGATTAACCCTCATCTTATTCTGTGTACAGATAAAGCGAGTACAGTGTGAGTTACCAATGGTTCTCTGGTTTGTGCGGTGTATTCAGAAGGTCGAGTGGCTATACACCACCATTGTCGACTCTAGGCTCTCAGGTACCTAACTAATTCAAGTGCTGTAATGAACCATCTCAACATATAAAATAGAGCAACTTGCCCAGTAATGTGAACCAAACTACGTAGTCTGAAAGTGTGTCTGCAAGCACAGGGGCCTGCCGGGGGGGGGGGGGGTGGCTTGGAGGGTGGGATGGCTTGGAGGGTGGGACGACAGGCCTCGGTCCACTTGCGCTTTCGTCTGGGGGTCCCAGGTGTCTGGCACAGTTGCGATCCTAGTTTCCCTGTTCGGGCAGTCCATTTGCTGGGTAGTCCATGGTAGCCTCAAGTGTTTCCCACGTTCCTACCACTTCTGCCCACCAGGGGTCTATCGGTCTACACCTCATCCCTCTTATTCCCTCTCTATGGAGGGCCTACTCTTCCACCCTAACCCCAGCGTACAACATCTGACACCCATGTACTCAGTCTGGGTCCCGTGCTAGACTTCCAGGCAATCGCCACCCTCCTGTGTGCCAGTCCGAGCGCTAGCTCAATAAATCTATTCCCCACCTTTAGTGCAGGAGGACTTTCGAAGAGTCCCAGGAAGCAGACAGCCGGGCCGTAGTCCATGAAAATGTCCCATAAAATAATAAAAAATACCATCACCCAAACGCAGGCAGGTAACAGTACCCACTCTCAAAGAAACCAGCTTGAAGGCCACAAATCACAGTCATTATCGTTATTGGGTGTGAGCGCGGTTTATCACTGGGGCAGTGCAAAAATGTGTGTGCTGTTAAATAACATGAAATACTGCTGCTGTGTTAATACTTGTATGCGGTAATGTGGTCTAGGGATTTATCTGATGGACTCACCGTGGACTTAACTTCACTGGGAATGTGTGAGATGTTACACCTCCCAGTAAATTAATTTGCATGCTGATTAATCTGATTCATTACTTCCAATTTGTGTTATGACACTGCCTACCTCTGGCTTTTAGTCAACAGCAGAACTGCAGTAAATCTGCCTGCCGTGGACTGTTGAGTGTGTTGATCACTTTGCAGACAAAAGGGAGCACTAGAGTGTGTCCCTGCTTCAGCCCCAAGGGGACTGCTGAGTGGGCGTTGCGATTAGAGCGTTAGCTTCCCACAAAGCTTAAAAGAAGTTCCCGAAAAGCAGATGTAAACAGTACTTGGGCCATGGGACACTGATAAAAAAAAACACACGAGGAACAACAGGAAATATTAAGGTACAGCCAATAGAAATAGAATAAAAGTAAGTGGCAAGCACACAAACCAATTAAAAGTGAGGGCTGGATGTAAGCCTCTTTTAAGATTTATATTAAATACAATAGATTTCACAAGCACAGCGCAAGCTCTGTGCAGGCGAAATCTAAAAAGGGTGCTAAAAACATAAAGATGGGAGAAAGAGTGTTGGTGCAGGAGATTCTGTGGTTCGTCCTGTAAGGGGAGATGTTAGTAAACACCTTTATCTAGATTAGCAAGAGGGTCCAAAACATTGTCCCAGGGATGGTTATTCTTCAGCCCTGATTTTCCCAGATGTAGTTAAGAATTATACCTGACTGGAACAAGGAGTCCTGATTAGTTGATGTCTTGGAAGTGTGTGATGAGACACTTTACTTTGTGAATACTGAAGATCAACCTGACATGTATATTCATGCAAATTGCATAACCAAATTGCTTCTACTTGCTTGAACGAGCCACCGCCTGGTGCTTGAGGTGTTGTGATGGGTTACAGTAACTGAACCAATGTTAGAAGTTGTAAGAAAAACAGAAGTTATAGGTACATCAGTAATAATGTTGTTTGTCCTAAGTGGATTACCAAACGCAGTGTTTCCCAAACTGTAGGTCGTAGCCCACTGGTGAGCCGTGAGCCAATTTTTGTTAATGCGTGGAAGTCCAAGCAAGAAATGAATATGCTTTTTAATTCTGCATTTATCTTGTTACATTTGCTGCTCTTCAGAGACAGAGACCAAATGTCAGGCTATCTCTTCTGAAAAACTGGCAAGTTTTTGACATGGGAATTGGCCTTTACAAACTTCTCTCACTTTGCAGTCAGAGAAAGTAAAGTGAATGACGTGGCAATCTTGCTGTGGTACAAGTAGTAGCATACAACAAAATGTAAATACCAGTAAATGAACCGTACACATTCCGCAGTTAGGAAAGCAAAAATGAAGCACATTTTTTGGCAATTGTGAAGTGTGATGGAAACAGAGATTTTAAATACGATCACAACAAATCAAGAGACTTTAGTCGGTGTTGTAGAAATGATAAATATTCACTGAAACTCGATTTCCACCCATTAACATTTGTGTGCGTTATTGTTTTATCAGTAAAACAGTATATTTTTGCATATTTAGTGTCCTTTTTAATGGAAATGTGTGGTCTGTAAATGACAGTGCGCTAGCACACAATGCTTTGGTTACATTATAAAAACAAGCATTAGCAAATCTAATAGGTCTCACGTATAAGATTGTGTTTTAGCTGTTTTGTTTACCAATGTGGGTGCTGTTCAGCATGGGTAAAAGTTAGTGGGGTGGGGTAAATAGGGGTAGAGTTAGAATTGGGTTAGAGTGGAGTGGGGTAGTTTAATGTAGAGTGGAGTGGGGTAGAATGAGGTACAATGAAATGGGGTAGATTGGGTAGATCAGTGTGGTAAACTGGTGGGGGTAGATTGCATTGGAGTAGATTGGATTTGAGTGGTGTAGAGTAGGGTAGATTGGAGTGGGATATATATTGAGGTGGAGTGGTGTGGATTGGGAAAGAGTGGGGCGAAGTGCATTGGTGTAGATTGGATTGGGTAGATTGGAGTGGGGTAGACTGGGTATGGTTGGGAATATTAGAGTGGATTGAGGTATATTGGAGTGGAGTAGATTGGGCAGATTTCAGTCTGGCAGACTGGATGGGATAGATTGGAGTAGGGCAGTTTAGGGTCGCATGGTGTAGGGTAGATTGGAGTGGGGTGGAGTGAGGTAAAGTTAATTAGATTGGACAGGAGTGGGGTAGATTTGAGTGCCATGTAGTAGTATGTAGTGGAGTGGGGTTTGTTGTGTAGAGTAGAATGGAGTGTGGTAGTGGTGGAGTGGAGTGTGGTTGATTGGGTGGATTGGAGTGGGGCATGTTGCGGTAGAGTGAGGTGGAGTGGAATTGAATGGAGTGGAGTCCAGATTAGATTGGAGCGCGATAGACTGGGGAAGAGTGTAGTGGGGTAGATTGGATTGGAGTAGGGTAGATTAGGGTGAAGTGGCGTAGATAAAGATGGATTCGGGTAGGGTAAATTGTAAGGCAGTGGGAAAGATTGAGCGAGATGATTAGATTGGAGTGAAGTAGGTTAGAGTGTGGTGCAGTATAGTGGGGTTGAGTTGGGTGGGGTTGATTGCTGTGGAGTGGGGTGGAGTAGATTGGCATGGAGTAGATTGGAATAGAGCAGATGGGGTAGATCAGACTTGGGTAGATTGGTGTGGGGTAGATTGGGGCGGAGTCGGTTAGAGTGGGGTGGAGTGGGTGGGTTATATTGAAGTGGAGTAGGGTAGATTGGAGTAGATGGGAGTGAAGTGGAGTGGGGTAGATTTGGGTAGAGTGTAGTAGAGTGGGGCAGATTGTGGAAAGGGGTAGAATGGAGTGGTGTGGGGTAGATTGGGATGGGGACAGGTAGATTGAAGTGGGGTACAGCAGGGTAGATTGGGATTGAGTGGGCTAGATTGGAGTGGAGTAGATTGAATTTGGATGAGGTGGAGTAGATTGGGGTGGAGTGGGTAGATTGGGGTGGAGTGAGATAGATTGGAGTGGGGTAGATTAGAGTGGAATGAGGTAGGTTGGTGTGGGGTAGATCGGAGTGGAGTGAGATATGTTGGAGCAGAGGGGGTAGATTGGGGAAGAATGAGGTGCCGTGGATTGGGGCAGATTGGAGTGGAGTGAGGTGTACGTTGGAGTGGTGTGTGATAGATTTGAGTGGGGTGGGGTAGGGTAGATTGGAGTGAAGTAGGGTATAATGGAGTGCGGTAGATTGTAATGGGATATGTGGGTTATAGTAGGGTAAATTGGAGTGGAGTGGGGTACATTGGAGTGAGATAGGGAGAGGATGTAGCGCAGCAGTCAGGGCAACTGCCTCAGCAGCTGGGGATCGGCATCGGCGCAATGTCCTGTGATTCTGGGCAAATCACTTAATCTCCCCGTGTCCATTGACAGCGTGTGGACACCCTCACAGATGATAAGCCACACTATATTAATCTGCACACACATGCAGATAGGAGTGGGGTACTTTGGAGTGCAGTAGATTGGGTTAGGGTAGGTTAGAGTGGATTGGAGTGGAGTAGATTGGAGCGGGGTGACATTGGAGTGGGGTGGATTCAATGGGATAGATTGGAGTTGGGTAATTTGGTGGGGAGTCGGGTAGGGGAGATTGGATTGGATTGTAGTGGGGTGGATTGAGGGTGGAGTAGGTTAGATTGGACCGGAGTGAGGTAGATTTGAGTGGCGTGTGGTAGATTAGAGTGAAGTGGAGTGAGCTAGTTAGGGTAGCGTGAAATGGAGTGAGGTAGATTGGGGCAGAGTGGAGTGGGGTAGATTGGGTGCATTTAAGTGGGTAGATTGGAGTGGGGCTGATTGGGGTAGATTGGAGTGGAGTGGGCCAGAGTGGAGTTAGATAGATTGGAGGGGATGGGAGTGGAGTGAGATGGATTGGTGAGGAGTGGGGTTGACGTAGTGGGGTAGATTGGGTGGATTAGAGTAGGTCAAAGTGGAAGAAGTGGGGTAGATTGAAGTAAGGTAGATTGGAGTAGGGTATTTTGAAGAGGAATGATTGGAGTGGGGTACATTGGAGTGGAGTAGATTGACATGCAGTGGGGTAGATTTGTGTGGGGTACATTTGGGTAGAGTGGAGTAGAAAGGAGTAGATTGAATCGTAGTGGAGTGGACTGGGGTAGATTGGTTTAGAGTGAAGTAGATTGAATTGGGTAGGATAGATTGGGGTGAGGTGGGTAAATTGGGGTGGGATAGATTGGGTTGAGTGGGATAAATTGCTGTGGTTTAGATTGTAGTTAGGTGGATTGAAGATGGATGTTTAGAGTGGGGTAGAGTGGAGTAGATTTGAGTGGAATGGGGTGCATCAGAGTGGGTTGGGGTAGATTAAAGTGGGTTGAAGACGGGTAGATTGGAGTGAAGTAGGGTAGAGTGGAGTATAGTAGATTGGAGGCGTGAAGATAGTGGGAGATTGGAGTGGGGTAAATTGGGCTGGGGTGGAAAGATTGGAGTGGAGTGGATTGAGGTGGGGTGGGTTAGAGTGGAGTGGGGTAGATTTGAATGAAACGTGGGGTAGATTGGAGTGAAGTGGAATGGGTTAGATTTAAGTGGAGAGGAGTGTGGTAAAGTGCAGTGTGGTAGATTGGAGTGGCGTACACTGTGATCCATTGGATCAGAGTTGGGAGTGTGTGGAGTGCAGTAGGTAGGAGTCGAGAGGGGTAGATTGGACTACAGTGGAATGGACTGGAGTGGGGTAGATTGGTGTAAGGTACATTGGGTACATTGGGCATTTTCTTCCTTTGAATCCGAATCTGTTGAATTTGATGTATTATATTCTGCATATATTTATAGGCCGTTTTTGTTTTTTTAATTCACTGGCTGCTGTGTTTTCTTCACTTTTATCAGCATTGGGTGCTGTGTATGTTTTTCTTCGTTTTTAAACATACACTAGCAAATGCAACTTTTTAAAAACTAAATAACCCTTTTTACTCCGTTTTAACCTTTTGTATATTCTGAACTTGGGAGCCACGGGGGATATTTTTTAAGTCAATTCGTTATTTGATTGGGACTTTTCACTCTGGGGCCTAATTTCGCAGAGGCACCCGGCGTTTTTTTCTGTCTTGACCGGTAGACATTACACGGCAATTTTGCGGCAGCCATCTTGGTTGCCGCACTAGTTGTTGGAGGTTGTGGAGCTTGGTCGTCCCAACCACATGAAATACTTAAACACGGGCGGCCGCCGGGCGCACCAAAGGCAAGCCCGTCTGCGCCCTGACTCACCCAGAGCCCAGGGATGCTGCCCTTTTTTCCATCAATAGGTTGAGCTATTCTTCTTCTCAATTGCATGCCCTTAGAGGCAATCTGTCATGTCCTGTTAAGACAAACATGCATCATCCCTTCACCTGCTTTTCTTGTCCTAATTGCTCCTGGACCCCTCCTACTGCCCCTCCGACTAATTCTCCTCCCCAACAGTTGGGCAACATGTTGCTGCTCAACTGCCACTCCTTATCAGCACATGCTTTACATATTTATACACTTTTGGAAGAATCAGCGCCTGATGCCTTGTTCCTGACGGAAACCTGGCTCAATGAGGATTCTTCAGTTGATATCTGTAAGTCCCTGCCCCCCTCTTATTCTATAACCCATACAGACAGACCTCAGAATAGAGGTGGTGGTATAGCAATTATTCACAAAAGGACCATTAAGTGTCTGACACTGCCACTTAGGATTCCAGACTGCGAAGGTATGACCTTCTCTCTATATCTATCAGCCACTTTTACCTTTTCAGGATTTCTTCTCTATCGCCCACCTGGCCCTTGTGCCTCCTTCTTAGAAGCACTACCTGAGGCTGTGGCTAGCCTTATAGGTAAGACCCCAAATGTAACTGTCCTCGGGGACTTTAATATCCATCTTGATAATCCAGACTGCCCTGGGCAAAATCCCTGTTGGCCTCCTTTAATGCGTTAGATATGACCCAATCTGTCATGGGCCCTACTCATGTGAGAGGCCACACCCTAGATCTGTTATTCAGCAATATCCCGGATCTTATCATCTCATCATCGTTGCCTTTATCATGGACTGATCATTCCCTTCTTTCATTTAATTTTCCCTATGACATCCCCAGAGACCCTCAGCCCAGGCTAACCACCCCGGGGCGTACCTGGTCAAAGTTGATACCTAATCTTTGGCACAGTGCACTTTGTGCTTTTACCGAGTATTACGACGATCCCCCCTTGAACACTCCGGAACGGTTCGGCAGCTGGATCTCTACCACTTTGGATCTAGTATTGCCCACCAAACTAAGAATAAAAAAACCCTACCATAAATCTAAGCCATGGTATTTGTCCTCATTATTAGAACTTAGAACAAACTGTAAAAAATTAGAAAGGACTTGGAGAAAGGACTACAGCCTTTTAGCCAAAGAAAATTATAAGCAAGCCATCAGAATCTATCATCAAAACATCAAGGCAGCTCAAACTAGCTATTATAGCAGGAGAATAGAGAACTCCTCCAATTCCCAGAAGGAAATATTTCAGATTTTCAAAGAGCTCACCATTATCCCTATGCCGGCCTCTCCGATAGAAGCTTCCGTTACATATAGTAACTCTCTAGCTGCTCATTTCCAGGACAAGGTTACGAAGATTTATACTGGCTTCTCGTTGGCCCCTCCTCAGAAGTCATCTGATAAGCTGGTATTGAACTCCCTACCGGCTGGGCCCTCACTAACTATGTTTTTACCGCTCACAGATGTGCAAACTCTTAAATTATTACTTACTACTATTAAATCTGGTTCCCCTTTGGATCCTGCCCCTCCAGCTATTTTGGCAAAAGCCACAGACATTATTATTTCTCCTTTGACTAGAATACTTAATAACTCCCTCAGCTCGGGCTTTTTCCCTCAATCTCTTAAACATGCCATCGTAAAACCCCTTCTTAAAAAGCCTAAACTTGACCCCTCTGTCCTGGATAACTACAGACCCATTGCTCTTCTCCCCATTCTAGCTAAGATACTGGAGAAACATGTAAATTTGCAACTGATGAGCTATCTTGAGTGTAATACGCTTTTTCACCCCACTCAAATGGGTTTTAGAGCACACCACAGCAATGAGTCTGCGCTCCTAACTGTGACTGAGTCGGCCCGTCAATTATTAGACCAGGGAGGATATGCAGCCATCATTCTCCTTGATCTTAGCGCAGCCTTTGATACGGTTGACCACTCTCTTCTCTGCGACAGACTCTCCATGGCAGGCATGGGAGGCCTAGCGCTCTCCTGGCTTTCTTCCTTTTTCACAGGAAGAACCTTCCAAGTCCTGGACCGTTCTTTTCTTTCGGATATCGTTCCCCTAACCTGTGGAGTCCCTCAGGGCTCCTCTTTAAGTCCAACTCTTTTTAATATCTATCTATCCTCCTTGTCTAAAGTAGTTACTCCCTATAATCTTTCATTGGTCACCTATGCTGATGATACTCAATTAGTGGTTTCCCTTTCTAGTACTGGGAACCCTCCCTCTGTCAACCTAGCTGGCTGTATGAGGGATATCGGCGACTGGATGATTCAATCCAAACTCAAATTTAATTATGGCAAATCTGAAGTACTCATTTTAGGCAATGGCTCTCCTGCTTCCCCTTTAACATGTTACTCAGAGGCCTTTACCAGTCTGCCTCCTCCTAAAGGACAGGTAAAAAGCCTAGGTTTTATACTAGACTCCCGTCTCACGATGGAACCACAAGCTAAGAAAATTTCCTCGGTCTGCTTTGGTTTTATTAGATCTCTCAGGAAGATTCTCAATCTTCTTCCCGTCTCATCCAGAAGAATCCTGGTCCAGACACTGGTCCTTTCCCGCCTGGATGGCAGCTAGGCTCCTTATGAACTATCCCAGACATCTATCTGCCAAGCCGGCTCTTGCAGCACTCCATTGGCTGCCGATTAAACAGCGCATACATTTTAAATCCATGTGTATCACCCATAGAGCCCTACACAACAAAGGTCCATCTTTCCTCAGAAAACTTATTTCCATTTACGCTCCTTCGAAACACCTGAGATCATCCTTTACCCGGCAGATTCATATACCCCGCGTCAATAGATCTTGGGAGGAAACTCCTTTATCATCAAGGCTGCCCATCTCTGGAATGCCCTACCTCTTGAGCTCCGCCATGAACCTTCTGAATCTCTTTTTAGGAAGAGGTTGAAAACCATTCTCTTCAGTCGCTAGCCGGTCCTTCCTGCTCTCTTCAAGAACTTTCCTGCACCTTCAGCGCTGGGATGCCCTAGGGTAGCTATGCGCTTTATAAATGTATAAAACTAAAACTAAACTAAACTAGATTGGATCATAGTGGAATGGATTGGGGTAGATTAGGTTGGAGTGTGGTAGATAGGTTTAGAGTGGTGGCGATTGAAGTAGGGTGGATTGGAGTGTTGTGGGGTACATTTGGGTGGAGTACATTGGGGTGGAGTGGAGTGGAGTAGAGTGGTGTTGATTGTAGAGGGGGGAGGTAGATTCGATTGTAGTGGAGGGGAGTGAGGTAGATTGGGTTGGAGTGGGGTCGATTGGGTTGAAATGGGATAGATTGGGTTTCAATGGGGTAGATTTGAGTGGTGAGGGGTAGATTAGGATGAGGTGGAGGTGGGTAGGAAATTGGGGTGGGGTAGATTGGCTGGAGTGGGGTAGATTGGATTGTAGCGGGGTAGAGTGGAATGGGCTAAGTAGTGTGGAGTGGAGAGAAGTAGAGTGGATGTGCATATTGTTTTATGGAGTGAGTTGCGTAGTTTGGACTGGCATGGATTCGATTGGTGTGTTTCAGAGCGTCTTAGAGTGGAAGGGTGTGGAGTGACATGTCGTAGAATGGAGTGGAGTAGCATAGCATAGAGAGGAGTGAAGTGGCGTAGTGTCTGGTATGCATCGCCCTGCCATTACAGAAACACATTTCAATTGGAATGACCATTACCTTTGCACCAAAATACGATTTTACTGCACACAAACGATAATGTGTGCAAATGTCATCACCTAGTGCATTGATGTATTTTGATCATATGCAAATATTCTACCACACTTGCGAATTACTAAAAAATGTGCTTCATTTGTACTAATTCTGATATATTGTAAAACATCAATACAATTAATTTTCTTTGTTGTGTGCTAGAAATAAATAAAAAAAAACTTTTTCTCTTACATTTGGTACTCAGCAGGATTGTCACAAAGTCAGAGAAAGAAAAATAAACACCAAGCTCCCAGGAAAAGAGAGCCTGACATTTGTCCCCTGTCTTTAAATGTTGTACTTAACTTGTCACATTTACTATGCATTCAAAGCCTGTTTACAGAAAGTAAGTTAGTGGAAGAATACAGTAAACATGGTTTGGGCAACAGGTGGAACAGACTCAAGCTGGACAGCCTAAAGCAAATAAAGACAGAAAATTGAAAGCCAGAAAATTTGATCTACAAATCACAAAGAAGTGGTAAGCAATGGGGGAATGCAGTCATAGGTCAGCTTTCTGAATCTCCCCAAGATGTCTGCGCTGTCTGGTAGGCTTTGTCCTAACCACAGGTCTCATGCACATTGACATAGGTGGGTCTTGATCCTTTGTCATTCTAATAATTGGGTTGTGGTTCTAAACAGTTTGGTAAGCACTGGCATAACATATTTGTAGTTCTGAAAATGAGGCTATTGTAGGCATTGCTCTGGAGGCCGACAACAATAAAATGCAGATGTAAATGACGTAAAAAGAGTTTAGTTGCACCTGTAACAGAATTGCAGGGGGGGCATCTCTAACTGAAAAGGGGCGAAGCTTTGGTGCGAGAGCAAGTCGTTACAGTGATTGACAGTGAGCTGTGGTTGGGGATGAGCTAGAATTGGAATATGTTGGTTTTTTATCAATATTTTTTGTAAATAATAAAAGTGGCTTTTATGATATGATTCAATAGTCACATGCATGTTATATAAAACATTTAAATATCTGACATATTAGTTATTGTATACTGTGTATACATAGCATCAAACAATGTCCAGTAGAATACATTAAAATTACACTGCTGGAACTAATGTGAGTGTATCTGAAAATATTCCCATCACTGACCAGGGACCTCTGTGTGTTTAAGTGGAGATCCTGTAGCTCTCTTTATGGGTTTACGTGATATGGCAATCCTGTCCATCCCACTTACCATTCTTGGAGCGGCTAGACAGTAGGGGACAGTCAATACTTTGCTCTTTCTCTTTTAGTAAGTAAAGGTTTTATGATGGGTGGAGACCACATTCCTCTTTGGCAGCACTCCTTCTCCATAATACCTACTGATACAGTCTTAATGGATGCTTCAGTCTGATAGTCAATACCATAGTCAGTGCATGTGCATTTCTTCCCATTATCGTTGCATGATATTGCATCCACAAGTGACAGGGAAGAAATCTCTGTTTATAGTGGTGAGAAGAAAGACAATCTGGGGAAGCACCTAGATCCAGTCTCCAAAGTTAAATGGATGAATAATGACCTCTGTCTGGTCCAGGTGCAATTTCTGAGAGCTATCAAATTCTTAAGAGGCCATCAAAGCTTCCATTCCGTAGGTTTCATCATCCATACCAAGACCATCCTCTCAAAGCTTTCTGAATTTGGCAAACTTTTCTGAGGCATTTTAGACCACTGTGCAAAATGCTTACAATATACCTCTGGCCTCAGTTGGTGCAGCCCTAGTTTGGCTTCCAGTGGACTGAACTTTAAATAATATCTGCAAGTCTGACTTACAAATTTCTAGTGTAGTTTGTAGACAGAGATACTTACTTAAATAGAATTTGTGTAGGTAGAATTCTGCACTTAGCCGAGAAGAATTTCATGTGGTCCTCCTCCCAGACATTGAGATGCATATTAAATCCCATTTCCTAAACCCTGCCAGGCTTGCCATGTGGTTCAAGGATTTGCCACAACTCAGTGGTCTCGTGGGCCAATGTTTGATCCCAGCCCATGCACTGCAGACTCTTTTTCCATGCCTCCATCACCACTCCAGGGAGAAAGGTATTAGACCACTATATACCGCAAAACGAACCTGCCAATCCCATGTTTCTTTCATATATTGGTAAACCTCACTTAATTTCCAGTATATTTAGCCAATGCAGAGCTAAACCATAGAAACAATCTCATGAATGCATTTATTATTTTATTAGAAAAAATATTTTCCATTTTTTTTACAATAATAAAAATATATTTTTGGCAGATTTTATATATTTACTGTTAAGTGCTATTTCTTATCTATTGAGCTGTTCCAACAATGTATCATAACATAGCTACTACATATACCCACATTCTTTACCAATGATCACATGCCTCCCCCAACCCTCCCTTGACATTCAACCCTAAAATCCTAATTACTCAAACACATTCATACACAAATATATAGCATCACCCCATTAAAATCAACTCAATATCTTCAAGGTCTGGGCATTAAAGTAGACACAGGCAATATATTTCACGCCCCCTTCTCAGTCTTCAATTTCTACAAAGCATAGTTTGCAACTTTTCAATAACTAGTATTATCTAAAGAACATAGGGGGTCATTCCAACCTTGGCGGTAAAAGCCACTTACCGCTGTCAGAAGACCGCCAACATACCGCCGCGGTAAACCGCCACGGTCATTCTGACCCACAACAAGCAAACCGCCAATATACAGACATCCACAAAAGTCCGCCACACCAAAGGCCAGCGAGAAACTGGCGATGGCCAAACCTCCACCGTCACGCCAACAGAAATACGCCCACACTATCATGACACACGAATCCACGCGGCGGTCTCTCACCCGCGGTAATCCATTGGCGGTACACACCGCTGCGCTCAAAATACACACACACTTACAAAACACAACCACATTGGACAATTCAAAATACACGCACCTGATACACATACAAACACCACTCCCACACACCCAACACAATATAAAACACAGACCCACATCACCCACAAACCCCCACTCCTACCGAATCGGGACCACGCACTGAGAAAAAGAGAGCTGAGCACCCATACCCGCATTTTACTATCACCCAGCAATATTTCCACGCACTTCACACAACACACCAATACACATCACCACACAATACACCCCACACATCATCCACACCACCCCATGGCACCGCAAAGACACCCCAGGTTCTCCGAGGATGAACTCAGGGTCATGGTGGAGGAAATTGTACGGGTAGAGCCACAGCTCTTCGGGACACAGGTGCAGCACACCACCATTGCCAGGGAAGATGGAGCTATGGAGCAGAATAGTCGATAGGGTCAACGCTGTGGGACAGCACCCAAGAAATAGGGACGACATCAGGAAGCGGTGGAACGACCTACGGGGGAAGGTGCGTTCAATGGTATCCAGGCACAACATCGCGGTGCAGCGGACTGGCGGCGGACCCCCACCTCCTCCCCCAGAACTTACAACATGGGAGGAGCAAGTCTTGGCGATCCTGCATCCTGAGGGCCTCGCAGGAGTATCTGGAGGAATGGACTCTGGTAAGTCAAATCATCACTACTTCATCCCCTCCACCCCACCAGCATACCAACTCATACCCCCACCCTCACCCTCACCCCCATCACATCCTGCTCCTTGCAAATGTCTCACCATCACAGCCCACCCATCCCAACACCAATCCCTGCATGCGACCACAAAGCATGGACACCCATCACCAAAGCATGCCCACTGCACATACCTATCCCCCACCAAATCACCGTCACAAAAGCCCCCACACAGGAATGCCAGCACTGGGGTACAAGGGCACCCACCCATTACACGCTATGGCACACACAAATGCAATAACCATACTTTTATACCCCTGCAGTACCCGAACGCCACATCACCGCGCAGGAGCGTCCACAAATGTCCACTCCACCCCCAGAAGAGGCCCACAGTGAGGACAGCACCTCTGCCGACCTGGATCTAGATGACCAGCCCGGCCCATCGGGGACCTCGGGACAGTCGGTTCCCCTCAGACAGCCACAGGCCATAGCAGACCTTCCCCCCTCTGGGAACACCAGCACAGCACCCACCCAGTGGGCCCATCCCTCTGTCCCCAGGACACATCAAGCAGCAGTGTGTCCACCACTACAGGCCACCCAGGTTAACCCACCACCCCAACAACAACAGGGACCTGGGGGCAGTGGTAGTGGGCACACGGTTCAGGGGACAGAGGCCCAGGGAAACAGGGGAACTGGGAGGGCTGCTGTGCGACAGGGGGGGGACAGGCCCAGGGAACCCACTCTCCACGAGGCCCTCTCCTCCATCATGGGAGCCTACCACCACTCCCAGGAGACGATGGCGACGGTCCTGGCCAGGTTTCAGGAGATCCAGCTTCTGCAGGAGGAACAGTATTTGGGGTTCAGGGAGGAACTACGAAACATCAGTTCCGCCCTGGCCACCATTGTAGGGGCTCTGAATCAGGTAGTCACCACATTGCGGGACACTGTGGCACCACAAAGGGCCCCTGACACTAGCATGGAACAAGAACTGCCTACCACCTCTGCCGGCGCTAGTGGACAGGAGGCCCCGCCACAGGACCAACAGGCCACCAGCACCCCACCCCCTGCAGAAGGAGAACCACCCCGCAAGCGGGCCCTGAGATCCAGGAAGAAGACAGAGTAAAATGCCAAGACCCCCGCCAGGAAAGGATACCTCCCTGATTGTCATCCCACTGTCCCACATTTACACCCTGTCCATTCTTATACTGCCCATGCTCCACTTTCCACAGGCATTTGGACAATGCGTCAAGAAAAAGTGGGGGGATTAGGAGGAATAAAGGTCCAGTGTATATCCTCCAAGATAAGCTAAATAATAACGTAATACACTGTTCCTAAGTAAAGCCAGGGGACTGTAGGATGAGTGCTCTAGGATCCCATAAATCAGGAGCACGAGTCCTCACACACCCGATTGGGTGTCATGCTTCATCATCGGACAAGCTCCTCGTCAGACTGGCGCTGCAATATCTGACGGGCACCACCCAATGGGGGGCTCTTTGCCGGAGATCTTTTCGATGATGCCGCTCTTGCCCTCAAGTCGGTAAAGGGGGAAGACAACGCGGAGGGTTGGGAAAGGGATATAAAATTGACTCTGGACCCGGTATCGTATTGGCTTTTTATTCTATTAATGGCGGGTAAAGGTCAAGATTAAAAAAACTCAACAAAAGAGTGAAACAGAGGTAATGCTCAACCACTCTTTCACTGTATATGACATAGTGGTGGGTCAAGAAACTACAGGACCCCATCTCTGTATTGGGTCGACATGTTTCGCGTCTCAGTGGTCCATATGGATCCGGTGACGCTTCCTCAGGACCTAGTATAAAAGAAAACTCCTCCAACTATAAGCTGAATTAGCTAATAAGAAATCAGGACTGACAGTCAAGACAGTAGATAACGTCAGTCACTTACAGTCATACTTTGTGGCCATAGGTTCAGTTCCTATTCGTCGCCCTGGAAAACAACAATATATTAATTGCAGAATAAATGAAAGCTAAGTGCGTGACAAACTGAGTGGCAAACGGTGATGGTGTGGTGATAACAAGTCCATGCCAAAAGGAAAAAAAGAAGAAGAGAGACTGTGTATATATGCTTACCCTCCCATTGAGAGTAAGGGCTTCCTGGGATCACGCGGACCTACAACCAGATGCGTATACCAAACTATTTGTTGCATAGGAAGCAATAAAACATAGGGGTGAATCACATTGATTGAAATAAAAACAATGTACATACCCCTGTAACATTAAAAAGAAAGTCACAGTATTAACTCTCATGTAGAAATCTCAATGAATATCAAGTTACACACTAGGGACTTAAAAATTGCTTCAAAATAGTGTTATAGAAGGGATAATACATTAGAAAGTCCCATAATCTATCTTCATTCATAGTTACAAGAGCTATCACAGCGCGTAAAAAATGATTAGGGTTGATAAAATCTATTAACAAATAAATGCGTACATGATTGGCAGCATCACTAAGGTCAGTGAGCTAATCACTTGGCACAACACGAAGCTCGGATGTTAACAAACTCTAATAGTAAAGGTCCCAAGTGTCTGCAGGCAAGCTGGTTCTCGAGCGTAACAAAGCTAACACTCGAATCGGGTTATTTGTTAAAAAATTCCACACAAGTATAGCGGCGGACAAAGTACACTTACTTCAGGTGTCTTGGTTGCGAGTAGGGGCACCTACCCTCGTCGCGCTCCCGGAGTTAACTGGGAGACGCGACCGGGGCTGTATTTCAAGTCCGCGCTTGAATGGAAAACAAGGCACCGGTGTGCGCGTTGCCGGGGGATGCTGACGCGTCCCCGGCAGTGCGGCCGGTCATCACAATAGAAGAAGGACTCAGCAACCTCGGAAAACATAAGTCGGAGGTGGCGGCCATTATTAAGAGGAAAGCCCATATGTTGATACAGGGGTGACAAGTAGTCACCACGTCAGCCTATTAAGCAAGCTATTGAGATGAAGCTCATCTCAATAGAAATACAAGCTGTGTGTTGTAGTCTAAAAACGGTCGTCTAGAGGAAACAATCAGTAGGTAAATTAAGGGTGTGCAAAAAAACTGCATGTCACTCTAGTATGCGGCACTAGTACATTCTAAGGTAGTAGAAGTGGACTAATCCTAGTCTTGTATGGGAAATGATGCGGCTCATGTTTCATCTGCCTTTCATATAGTCATAAGGGGTCTCACATATCTCATGTACCTTTACTAATGAATGAAGAAAGGGAATTTAACGAGAGAAGCTCGTCCAAGGGATGTCGTCATTTAATCCCTTTCGATGTGTCCCCAATTTATACACCCAGCGCTGTTCTAGTTCAAAAAGGTAGTCAGTGTTTTTTGTGGGGCATGTTTGTAATACCACCCACCACAAATCATCTGGGCTGTGTTGTGCCTCGATGAAATGGATACTCAGTTTCGTCGAAGTCCGTCCACAGCGAATGTTGCTGCGGTGTTCGTTGATTCTAATCTTGACTGCTCTAGTGGTCATCCCTATATATTGTAGACCGCAAGGACAAGTGATCAAATAGACACAAAACGTAGTGTTACAGTTAGTATGTTTGAGCAGTCGCCAGTTGCCTATTGGTGCTAAAACAAGATTGTCTAATCGTTTCGTTAGTGTGCAGACGTTGCAATTGCCACACGGATAATGTCCAGTCACTGGAGGTAAATCCCATAATGTCCCTTGTTTCTTGGCTGATGTCTGTGGTTTAGGTCGCGTGTGAATAAGCATATCTTTCAGGTTGGTCGTCCTTTTAAAAGCAAAAAGTGGTTTAGGGATGTTCTCTCCACCACTGCACAAGATGTTCCATCTTTTATTGACAATTTTTTTAATAGTGTTAGACAGTGGTGTGAAGGTGGTGACACAAGTTAATTTATTCACTGGACACCTAGGGGCCGTATGGAGTAGTGATTCTCTATCACTATATTTGGCTCGTTTATAGGCGGTATTGACCACATTGGTGGGATAGTGGCGGTCACCTAATTTGTGTTTCAGTTCTGTAGCTTGTAAGTCAAAGGACCGAATGCTGCAACAGTTACGGCGTAGTCGCAGAAACTGACCAAAGGGTAAATTGTCCCTAAGTGCTTTGGGATGGAAACTCTCGTATAGTAGTAGACTATTACGATCTGTAGTTTTATGATAAGTGCTTGTCTTTAATTTACCTCCATCCATACTGATTGTCAGATCCAGAAAAGGGATCGTGGTGGTTGAAACCGAGGAGGTAAAATGTAAAAAGGGATTCAAATTGTTAATCCACGTAGTAAAGGTTGTCACTTCGTCAATGTGGCCCTGCCAGATGACTAAAATGTCGTCAATGTATCAGCGCCATAACTTGATGTTGTCGTAGAAGGGATTAGAGTCAGGAAGTATGAATCGTTTTTCAAAGTCATACATATAAAGGCATGCTAAGCTTGGAGCGAAAGTGCTGCCCATCGAGGTCCCTCGAATTTGATGAAACAGAAGATCTTCAAACTGGAAGAAGTTCTCTGTCATGGCTAGGGAGGCACAATGCATGATAAAATGTGCAGGTGTGGCAGACTGTAAGGTAGCAGTGAACAAAGCTGATTCAACTACTGACAGGGTATCTTGTTGTGGAATGTTGGTGTACAACGCTTCAACGTCTAAAGTAATCAATGCTTGAACAGTATCAGAGGTATTAATGGATTCAATCAGTTTGAGAACATCTTTAGTATCTTTCAAATAAGTAGAAGATTGCTGTAC
This sequence comes from Pleurodeles waltl, assembly GCF_031143425.1. Lineage (NCBI taxonomy): Eukaryota > Metazoa > Chordata > Amphibia > Caudata > Salamandridae > Pleurodeles > Pleurodeles waltl. The sequence goes on from NC_090448.1 coordinate 816,925,366, forward strand.
AAGGGGTTGCAAAAAATGGTCGCAGAATGTCGAGAGGGGTTCAAGAATTGAGCCTATACCTGAGACTATAGGGCGACCGGGAGGAGGCATTTTCCCTTTGTGGATTTTAGGGAGGCAGTAAAAGTAAGGAATTCTAGGACATGGTGTGTCTAGAAAATCAGCTTCTTTTTGTGTGATCCATGCATTACTCACAGCCTCATTTATCATACCTCGAATTTCTGTTTGAATTCTAGTGGTTGGGTCATTGGTAAGCTGTGCGTAGTAAGTAGAGTCACTAAGGAGTCGAAGACACTCCTGTCTATAGTCAACTGAATTCAATATGACTATAGCTCCGCCTTTATCTGCTGGTTTGATGGTAATGCTACTATCAGCTGCCAGTCTCTTCAGAGTATCGTTCTCATCTTTGGATAAGTTACAATAGTGATGCTTATGCACCTGTGATACTAATAGTCTGGACTCTGCCATGGACAATCCTCCACCATCACCCCTCACCGATGTGCAATCACCCACCAATATAGAGCACTGAAATAAACACAGGTATTGCACAAAACAATCAGGAGTCTGGCTGTGATTTTGTACTAATGTATTAGACATTACCGTCCCAAAATGCATATTTACATTGTGATGCCAACATACCACTGTCACACAGCTGTAGTCCATGGGGAAACAAAGCAGATGTCACGCAGTATGGCCCACATCTCTGAAATTGGAAGGGAAAGTCACAACTCAGTTACCATACACTGGGGGAAAAGGTCAGACAGTAGAGAGGTAGTAGGGGTTAAGTATATCTAATATGCCGGGTTGGAATCTTACCTGTGTGTCATTGAAAATACTGCTGTATTACTGTGTTCCTGTTGTCTATGTCGTCCTCTTCGGCTTCCTCGTCTTCACTCTCCACAGGCTCCACAGCTGCTACAACACCACCATCTGGACCATCCTCCTGCAGAAAAGGCACCTGGCGTCGCAAAGCCAGGTTGTGAAGCATACAGCAGGCCACGATGATCTGGCACACCTTCTTTGGTGAGTACAATAGGGATCCACCTGTCATATGGAGGCACCTGAACCTGGCCTTCAGGAGGCCGAAGGTCCGCTCGATCACCCTCCTAGTTCTCCCATGGGCCCCATTGTACTGTTCCTCTGCCCTTGTCCGGGGATTCCTCACTAGGGTCAGTAGCGATGACAGGTTGGGGTAACCAGAGTCACCAATTAGCCACACTCGGTGCCTCTGGAGTTGACCCATCACGTAAGGGATGCTGCTATTCCGCATGATGTACGCGTCATGCACAGAGCCAGGGAACTTGGCATTAACATGGGAGATGTACTGGTCTGCCAAACACACCATCTGTTCATTCATCGAATGAAAACTCTTTCTGTTTCTGTACACTTGTTCACTCCTGCTGGGGGGTACTAAAGCCACATGGGTCCCATCAATGGCACCTATGATGTTGGGGATATGTCCAAGGGCATAGAAATCACCTTTCACTGTAGGCAAATCCCCCACCTCAGGGAAAACAATGTAGCTCCGCATGTGTTTCAGCAGGGCAGACAACACTCTGGACAACACCTTGGAAAACATAGGCTGGGACATCCCTGATGATATGGCCACTGTTGTTTGAAATGACCCACTTGCAAAGAAATGGAGTACTGACAGCACCTGCACTAGAGGTGGGATCCCTGTGGGTTGGCGGATGGATGACATCAGGTCTGGCTCCAGCTGGGCACACAGTTCATGAATAGTGGCTCGGTCAAGCCTGTATGTCAGTATGACATGTCTTTCCTCCATTGTCGACAGGTCTACCAGCGGTCTGTACACGGGAAGATTCCTCCATCTCCTCGCATGTCCCAGCGGACGGTGCCTATGAAGGACAACAGCGAGCACAGAGTCAATCAACCCACAGGTACGTAACCACAGTTTGCACAAAACACGATTCCCAATGCATTGAATGGTTTGTATGAGTGTTGATGCAAGGCCTAGGTATGTGTGACGCAGTTAAAAGTAAGCCATGTGGGCCCTTGAAATGGCAGCTGCCTGACCTGTGAAGTGTGACAATGGGATGTGAGGTAAATGCACTGGCGTGGCACACCGTGGCGATAGGCCGTCGAAGACCGCGGCGCAAAGCAGCATTGGTTAACATTGAACCCTATGGGTCTCAGGAGCCAATGACGATGTGCGCCGGCGGTCGCGGTACGCACCACTGCGGGCGTGACTGCCATTTTCTATCTGCTTAATCACTCGATACCTGATCTTCGACAGGAGAGGACCTACACTGCAAGTGCTGCTGTGACCTCGGTCTGGAAGAGACAATGGCTCATGCGACTGGGGAAAGAGCCCCTGCCTTCACTGCTCAGGAATTGGAGAAACTCGTGGATGGGGTCCTCCCCCAGTATGCGCTACTCTACGGTCCTCCAGACCAACAGGTAAGTACACTGGGACCATGCTTTGTGGCCAATGCCTGTGTTGAGTCGGGTGGATGAAAGATGGTGGGGAGGGGAGCGAATGAGGCATGCATCAAACGACGGATGACAGGATGTGCCACATGGCAAGGGTAGGGATGGGGGGGCCACTCACATTGAGGGTGCAGAAGGTGATGACTCTTTTTCTCCCCCTGTACATTTCACATAGGTCAGCGCCCACCAGAAGATAGACATTTGGCGTGCCATCGCCAAGGACGTCCGGGCCCTGGGGGTCCACCACAGACGGGGCACCCACTGCCGGAAGAGATGGGAGGACATCCGACGCTGGAGTAGGAAGACGGCGGAGGCTCAGCTGGGGATGGCCTCTCAACGTGGGAGGGGTGCCAGTCGGACTTTGACCCCCCTGATGTCCCGGATCCTGGCGGTGGCCTACCCTGATTTGGATGGGCGCGTGAGGACATCACAGCAGACACAAGGGGGTGAGTACACTCTCATTCTGGTGACTTTGCGCGCAGTGGAGGTGTCTGGGTGGGGGAGAAGGGCTGTGGGTATCCCTAGGCCAGGGCGATATCTGTAGGCTAGGCCCCTCCGTAAGGCATGGCCCTGTGCCCCCGCCCCCCACCTCTGTAGGGTGCCAAGTACAGCTATTCATGGCCCTGTGTCATCTATTTGTGCAGATGTCGTCCATAGGCTTGTAGGCCATGTTCCACAGATTGAGTAGTGGACCCCAAGTGCGCGGCGTAGTGCAGGGGGCTTCTGTGTCTGTCCTCTCCGCCAACGGTGTCGCCAATGCATGCACTCAACATGTCTTTATTTCGCCCCCCCCTTTGTTGTCTTCCTGTTCATGTGTGCATTAGCATCATCAGGCGGAGGAGAAGTGGCATCGGAGCACGAGGGAGCTGCATCCCACATGGCCCTGGAGGGCCATGCAACGGATTACGAATACACCAGTGGGACGGAGGGCGAGGGGAGCTCCACAGCGGGGACTCGGGCAGACATAAGTGACACGGACTCGTCCTCTGAAGGGAGCTCCCTTGTGGTGGCGGCAACATCCGTGCCCCCCGCAACAACAGGTACAGCCGCCACCCAGCGCACCAGCACCGCCCTCCCAGCAGCCCCTCAGCGTTTGCCCCGTGCCCGCTCACCCAGGAAGGTGGGCATCTCCTTCGCCCCAGGCACCTCAGGCCCTGCCCCAGTCACCCCTGCTGCCCTCAGTGAGGAGATCATTGACCTCCTGAGGACGCTCACTGTTGGGCAGTCTACCATTTTGAATGCCATCCAGAGTTTCGAAAGAGAGGTGCACCAGAGTAATGCATACCTGGAGGGTATTCATTCTGGTCAGGCTGCCCTTCAGCGATCGTTCAACACTCTGGCCTCAGCACTGATGGCAGCAATTGTCCCTGTTTCTAGCCTCCCCCCTCCAACTTCCTCCACCCATACCCTATCACCTGTACCTCTGCCTATCCCAGACACACCATCAGACCAGCCTGCACACACCTCAACACCCAAGGGAAGCTCATCCAGACATAAGCACCACACATCACACAAGCATTCACCGAAGCAACATCCACATACAGACATACCAACACCCACTGCCTCCACTGTGTCCCCCTCCTCCTCGTCTCCCTCCTCCCTCCCTGTCACGTCTCCACTCACACTTGCATGCACAACATCTTCAGCCACTATGTCCATCACCAGCACACACACCAGAACCCCCGCACACGTGCAGTCACCACCCCCACTACCATTTACACGTCCCCTGTGTCCTCTCCCAGTGTGTCTGTCACCCCCTCTTTCAACGCAGGCAGCCACCCACCCAACAGCCATCCACCTCACGACAGCCTCCAGCCCAAGCACCTGCACCCAAAGACACCAGACTTAAGACTACTACAACCACAACCTCTTCCTCCACTCCCATACCCACTACACCTACCCGTCCCACTGATCCTAAAATGCTATTCCTGTCCAAACTTAACCTCTTTCCTACAACTCCCCCACCCCGTCCATCTCATAGGACTCCAGTCAGCACCTCAGCCACCACAAAACCGGGCCCTGTGATGACAGTCTGCCATGGACTGTGGAGTCCCCCACCCTCAAGGGCAGCCAGTTCAGTACAGAGCCAAGGCACGGGCAGCCCACCCCCGGAGAAACACCCGAAGATAGTCAGCGGCCGGCGCGAGAGGGTGAAAACACCAGGCACTAAAATCCCTACCATGGCTCCGGCACAAAGTGTGGAGACAGGTGGCACACCGCCCAAGGTGGGGAAGGGCCACAGGCGAACAGGGAAGGCTGGAAAGGTCAGCACGCCTGAGGAGAGCGCTATCAGCCCAGCTGGCCAGGAGGGCCCCGCCAGCCCCATCCCAGGTGGGCAGGAGGACACCAACAGGCCCCCCGCCAGCCACCCGACAGATGGGCAGGAAGGCCCCGCCAGCCACAGGACAGGTGGCAAATGACCTGCACGCCATGGCCGGATCCGCTGAACTGGGCCCTTCATCTCAAGCACCGCTGCACTGGGCCCTTCATCTCAAGCACTGCTGCACTGGGCCCCTCCGTCTCAAGCACCGCTGAACTGGGCCCTTCATCTCAAGCACCGCTGCACTGGGCACCGCCGTCTCAAGCACCGCTGAACTGGGCACCACCGTCTCAAGCACCGCTGAAATGGGCCCTACATCTCAAGCACCGCTGCACTGGGCACCGCCGTCTCAAGCACCGCTGAACTGGGCCCTTCATCTCAAGCACCGCTGAACTGGGCCCTTCATCTCAAGCACCGCTGCACTGGGCCCCGCCGTCTCAAGCACAGCTGAACGGGGCCCTTCATCTCAAGCACCACTGCACTGGGCACCGCCGTCTCAAGGACCGCTGAACTGGGCACCGCCGTCTCAAGGACCGCTGAACTGGGCACCGCCGTCTCAAGGACCGCTGCACTGGGCACCGCCGTCTCAAGCACCGCTGCACTGGGCACCGCCGTCTCAAGCACCGCTGAACTGGGCCCTTCATCTCAAGCACCGCTGCACTGGGCACCGCCGTCTCAAGCACCGCTGAACTGGGCCCTTCATCTCAAGCACCGCTGAACTGGGCCCCACCGTCTCAAGCACCGCTGAACTGGGCCCTTCATCTCAAGCACCGCTGCACTGGGCACTGCCGTCTCAAGCACAGCTGAACTGGGCACCGCCGTCTCAAGCACCGCTGAACTGGGCCCTTCATCTCAAGCACCGCTGCACTGGGCACCGCCGTCTCAAGCACCGCTGAACTGGGCACCGCCGTCTCAAGCACCGCTGAACTGGGCCCCGCCGTCTCAAGCACCGCTAAATTGGGCCCTTCATCTCAAGCACCGCTACACTGGCCACCGCCGTCTCAACCACCGCTACACTGGCCACTGCCGTCTCAACCACCGCTGAACTGGGCACCGCCGTCTCAAGCACCGCTGAACTGGGCCCTTCCATCTCAAGCACCGCTGCACTGGGCACCGCCGTCTCAAGCACCGCTGGCCCATTAGCGGCAGGGGCAGGCCCGCATCTGTGTCGGGCAGGGCTGCACGAAGCACTCTGGGCACCAGTCCCCCTCCAGAACCAGTGGAGACTGTCATCCACTTGAGAGACTGTGGCTTTGCTCTCCCCAGGATGGCACAGTGGGCAACCCACCCACTGCAGAGACTTGAGAGACTGTGGCTTTGCACTCCACAGGATGGCACAGTGGGCAACCCACCCACTGCAGAGACCTGAGAGACTGTGGCTTTGCACTCCCCAGGGTGGAACAGTTGGCAACCCACCCACTGCAGAGACTTGAGAGACTGTGGCTTTGCACTCCCCAGGATGGCACAGTGGGCAACCCACCCACTGCAGAGACTTGAGAGACTGTGGCTTTGCACTCCCCAGGATGGAACAGTGGGCAACCCACCCACTGCAGAGACTTGAGAGACTGTGGCTTTGCACTCCCCAGGATGGCACAGTGGGCAACCCACCCACTGCAGAGACTTGAGAGACTGTGGCTTTGCACTCCCCATGATGGCACAGTGGGCAACCCACCCACTGCAGAGACTTGAGAGACTGTGGCTTTGCACTCCCCAGGATTGAACCGTGGCCATGGAGGCCCCTCGTGGATCTGGCGTCGTGCACTCATCTGGCTGAGGTGCCCCCCCTCCCCTTCCCCCTGAGGTGCCTGTAGTTTTCCTATCTGATGCCCCTGCAGTGTTCTCTCCGTTGGAGTCAGGTATCCTGTGTGGGCTTTGCCCATGTGATTTGGGCCCAGCGGTCCACGGACAATGCCTGCTACAATGCTCGGACTTGTATATATATGTATATAAGTGTTTTTGATGTGTAGAGATATATATATATATATATATATATATATAATTCAGCCAGTAATACAATATATTCCAATGTTTAGAATCATTTCCTTTTGTCTTTGCATTCTTCCAGGGGATTTGGGGGGGTAACTGTGATGTATTACTGTGCATTGATGTGTCTGTTGTAGTGGGTGAGGTTGGGGGTGGGTGTGTCGCGTATGTGTGTCCCCGTAATATTTTCTCCTCCCCCTCCCCTGTGTCGTAGGTGCAGTACTCACCATTGTCTTCTGCGCCGGCGTTCGAGCTCCTGGTAGAGGAGCAGGAAGACAATCGCTGGGAGGATGTGGAGTTCGGGTTCCATGCTGTCCAGATTCCTCGTGGGGTGTATGGAGGTGAGCGTTTTCCGTTTGAAATGGCTGTTTCCGCCGTGTTTTTATCGGCGGGGCTACCGCCCCGGAAAAGGTGGCAGATTGGTGTGTTGTGATAGGGTGGGCGGTACATTGACTCCCGCCTGTCTGTTGGCAGTGACCGCCGCGCTGTTTGTTTGTCCCGCCGTGGCGGGCGGTGTGTTGATGTGGCGGTCTCTGTTGGCGGTTTCCGCCAGGGTCGGAATTAAATTTTTTTACCGGCAGCCTGTTGGCGGTTTAGCCGCAGGTTTAACACCGACCGCCAGGGTTGGAATGACCACCTTAGTTTTGTGGTTACAGCTCGAAGTCACACTTTCTGTCTAATATTAGATATTTTGTCTATAAAACCATATTATGGTGTCTACATCTGGAAGTGACACTTTCTATCAGATCATGTTCTGGTGCCATTCGGTGCTACATGGCCAGATAACTGCTCACCTTCGGGGCACCGATAAGTATGGTAAGCTTCATTCACAGCTAGAAATGGGTGGCAAACCTCAATAAAGCAGATACCAGTGAATGGTGAAACTCCAAGTTCTCAACAAATATCTATCCTCCAAAAGCTCCTTGATTCAGTTCAGAAATCACATGGCAACAAAACAATAAATAACTGGCTCAAGACATTTTGCAGATGTTTTCAATAGTTACTATCCAAAGAGAACTTACTATCTGGCCGGCTTGACCCCTTTTTACATGAAGAATACCTTTAAAACCTGGCATTTGTATAGCAGACTACTCACCCGTTAGGGTCTCAAGGCTCCGTACACATACTGCTGTCAAACCCCTCCTGGCTTTTCCCTGTGAGGCACCCACTCCTGGGCAACCTCCAGGGTGAAGCCAGGCATCCAAGCGCTGTCAGGGCCGTTGAGGAGATTAAGCAAGCTATTGCCCAGAGTTACAGAGTGGGACCCATTAATTAGATTAGGCACTGAGGCGAGAATTATCTGGTCCAAGGGAATTGAGCCCAAGACCCGCTGAGGCGGGAATTGAACCCTGGTCCCGGGCCAGATCTCTGCATCAGGGTCTGCCGCTCTAACCATTGTGCCACACTTCTTCACCTTTATAGTCCCTCTGCCATGTGTTATGGCCTTCTGCATCTTAGAGTTGTGCCATGATTGGAGCACCTAGCGTTCGTTTTCTAAATGCCAAGTGGCCGAATATTTGCGGCATAAGCCAGCATATGTTTGCAGAGGGCATGAAGATATATTCAGTAAGAGGGCTGGCCTGGTTCAGTGGTGATAAATAAGTGTACTCTAGGTTGAGATTCCACAAACACCAAACCTCACTTAAATTCAGTGCTGTTGCCAAGTCTGGGAGCAGGTAGGATTATCATATTTCTGTTCCCCATCTCCTACATAGTTGTAGCTCATGGTTAAAGACTGCACTAACGTTGCCAACAATTATCTTGGATCCTGTGGTGCCTTTATAAAAAAGTTATCCAGCTCATTTACTTTAGTGATGGGTGGGGTAGGGGGAGGTTTGCAAATGCTAACAAACTTCCATGGCTGGCCATTACATACTTAACACCATTGCTTAGCACCCTTTTTATCTGAGAGGTTTTAAGGGAGCACAAATAGAAGATTTTTTGGCACCCCATTTTTGCCCATAAAAGAAACGCTTAGATTACCCATATTACCCAACGAAAAGTCAGTTGGTATCTAGGATGCCAGTCTTCCGAGCATCAGGGTAGCAAGGGAATATCTCTTTGCAAACTGCAAGTCCACACCTTGTATATAAGCCTGTTGTTTATGCATTTCACATTTCAGGACAGTACCTTGAATTTGAGAGTTTTCTTTTGTGTCTATCTCTATCTTGGTGTAAGGGTCACATCTGAGCAAGAAAGAATGTCAATCAACCAAAACCAATAAAAAACAGCAATGCAACAAGGTGATGCTCCCACACCCCCAGGTTTTCTCCACCCTGCACTTCTAACCCAGAATCATCTTTCACTTAAACGCAGGTCCAATACCAAGGTGTATAAAACATTACAAAGAAAAATTAAACCAAAGTTCTTGTTGAAGCCCTGTTCTGAACTTTGTATTCAATAAGCACATCATCTCGTTGGCAGTCATTTTTTAGGCAAATTGGGCAAATGTCCAATCTCCACATTACACTATTAAACTGAGTGTTAATTTTAAGGTGGACTGTATGGTAGAGATTTATAGAGATGTCAGCCATTGATCATAATACGTGGAATTGCAGCAAGTTTGGTGCCGAAGAGATGGAAAGGTGGGCAAGAATTTTAACCACTGGCCCTATGTTTGTAAACACATCAGCCCTCATTACAACCCTGCCAGTCGGTGTTAAAGCAGCGGTAAGACCGCCACCAGGCCGGTGGTAAAAAAAATGGAATCACGACCATGGCAGAAACCGCCAACATAGACAGCCACTTTAACACTCCGACCGCCACGGCGGTACAAACAAACAGCATGGCGGTCACCGCCGACAGACAGGCGGAAGACAATGTACCACCCACACCATTATGAGAGGCCAATCCGCCACCTTTTCCGGGGCGGATTCAACGCGAACAAAAATACGGCGGAAACAGGACTTGGGAGGGAAAACTCTCACCTCTACACACCCCACGAGGAACCAGGACGCCATGGAGCCGTAACTCCAAATTCTCCCTGCAATAGTCTTCCTGCTCCTCTACCAGGAGCACGACCGACGGTGGCGACGACCACGGTGAGTAGTGCACCTACGACACAGGGGACGGGGGAGAGAAAAGAGAGTGACACACACACGCAACACCCCCACCCTCACACACAACAACACACACACTGGTACATGCTGAAACATTACATTTCCCCCCAAACCCCCCATGGAAGAACGCAAGGACAAAAGGAAATGAGTTGAACGATTGTAATCAGGAAAAATTAATTACTCACAAATATATATACACTATTAACAAATATGTACACCAAGAATTCAAGTCCAGGAACTGCACCTACATAGTCCGTGGACCACTGGGCCCAAAATGTATGGGCGAGGCCCACACTCAATACCCAATCCAAACGGAGAGAACACTGCAGGGGCATCAGATCGAAATAAAACAGGCACCTCAGGGGGAAAGGGAAGGGGGGGCACCTCAGCCGGATGAGTGTATGACTCCAGCTCCACAAGGGGGCTCCATTCCCATAGAGGTATCCTGGGGAGTGCAAAGCCACAGTCTCACAAGTCTCTCCAGTGGGTGGTTTGCCCACTGCTTTATCCTGGGGAGTGCAAAGCCACAGTCTCACAAGTCTCTCCAGTGGGTGGTTTGTCCACTGCTTTATCCTGGGGAGTGCAAAGCCACAGTCTCTCAAGTGGATAACAGTCGCCACTGGTTCTGGAGGGGGCCTGGTGCCCAGAGTGCTTTATCCTGCCAAGGACAGAGGTAGTGGATGTGATACTCCACTGGTTCTGGAGGGGGCTTGGTGCCCAGAGTGCTTAATCCTGCCAAGGACAGAGGTAGTGGATGCCTTTCTCCACTGGTTCTGGAGGGGGCTTTGTGCCCAGAGTGCTTCATCCTGCCAAGGACAGAGGGGGTGGATGCCTTTCTTCACTGGTTCTGGATGGGGCTTGGTGCCCAGAGTGCTTCATCCTGCCAAGGACAGAGGTAGTGGATGTGATACTCCACTGGTTCTGGAGGGGGCTTAGTGCCCAGAATGCTTCATCCTGCCAAGGACAGAGGTAGTGGATCTGACACTCCACTGACGGTGGGGCAACATGGAAGCTGTCCAGGCCCCTGGAACTGACCACCAGCCTCGTACGAATGACCACTGGGGATGGCAGCCATGTCTGCGGTGGTGCCAGTGGCACAGGATGTGGCAGGGCTGCTGGCGGTGCTGGCAGCGGGCTCAGTAGCGGCGGTGCGTGCGGCTCTCATTGGGCAGCGGTGCTGGTGGGGGTCTCACTGAGCTTGCTGCTGGCGGCGGTGTCCTGAGCGGCGGTGCTGGTGGGGGGCTCACTGAGCGTGCTGCTGGCGGCGGTGTCCTGAGTGGCGGTGCTGGTGGGGGGCTCACTGAGCATGCTGCTGGCGGCACTGTCCTGAGCGGCGGTGCTGGTGGGGGGCTCACTGAGCGTGCTGCTGGCGGTGGTGTCCTGAGCGGCAGTGCTGGTGGGGGGCTAACAGAGCGATCTGCTGGCGGCGGTGTTATGAACAGCTGTGCCCATGGCGGCGGTGCATGTGGCGGTGGTGGTCTTGTCCGCCGTGCAGGTTGGTGGCGACTTCTCTTTCTTTCTCTGGCCCTTCCCCACCTTGGATGGTGGTGCAGCTGTCTTGCCATTTCTAACTGTTGTCCTGGCTAAGCCCTTGGTGGCAGGTGTTTTGGCCTTCTCCCTCCGGGCTGTGGGCAACTTCTTTTGTTTTGGAGGTGGGGGAATGTCCTTGGCCTCGCTCCTTGGGACACTGGCTGCCCTGCTGTTTGGCGCACTCCAGACGCCGGTTACTGCTGGCACCACTGTTCCCGGTGATGTGGTGGCTGAGGTGCTGGGTTGAGACCTGGAAAGGCGGGCAATCAGGAACGGAAGGGGTGAGGGAGGTGAAGGGAAGAGGTCAAGGTTTGACAGCTAAAGTTCTTTAGACACACTGGGACGGGTAGATGGAGGGGGTTTGGGAGTGGAGGAAGAGGTAGTGGTTGTAGGAGGTGTTCGTTTGCTGACTTTAGGTGAAGGTGCATGGGCTGTCGTGAGGTGGATGGCTTTTGGGTGGGTGTGTGACTGCGTTTGTGTAGTTTGGGAGGAGGGCTCCCAGACACTGGGAGAGGACACAGGAGATGTGTAAATGGTAGTGGGGGTGGTGAGTGCACGTGAGCGGTGTGTGGTGATGGGCATGCTGGTAATGGAGGTAGTGGCTGAAGATGTAGTGCATGCAGGTGTGAGTGGAGATGTGACAGGGAGGGAGGAGGGAGACGTGGAGGAGGGGGACACAGTGGAGGCAGTGGATGTTGGTATGTGTGCATGGGTATTACGCTTGTGTGAGTGCCTGTGGGATGTGTGGTGCTTATGTTTGCCAGAGCTACCCTTGTGTGTTGAGGTGTGTGCATGCTGGTCTGATGGTGTGTTTGGGATAGGCTGAGGTACTGGCGATTGGGTCTGGGTGGAGGAAGTTGGAAGGGGGAGGTTGGACACAGGGACAATGGCTGCCATCAATACTGAGGCCAGATTCTGAAATGCTTGCTGTTGGGCTTCCTGGCCAGAATGAATGCCCTCCAGGTATGCATTTGTCTGTTGCAACTGCCTCTCTACACCCTGGATGGCATTCAGAATGGTAGACTACCCAACAGTGAGGGATCTGAGGAGGTCAATGGCCTCCTCACTGAGGGCAGCAGGGCTGACTGGGGCAGGGGCTGAGGTGCCTGGGGCGAAGGAGATGCCCTCCCTCCTGGGTGAGCGGCCACGGGGCACACGCTGAGGGGCTGCTGGGAGGGCAGTGCTGGTAGGGGAGGTGGTGGCTGTACCTGTAGATGCAGTGGGCAAAGAGGGGCCCACCACCGCACAGGAGCTCCCATCAGAGGAGGAGTCGGTGTCGCTGGTCTCAGCTCCTGTCCCCGCCGTGGAGCTCCCCTTGCTCTCTGTCCCACTGGTGAATTCTGAGTCAGTAGTCTCGCCCTCCAGGGCCATGTGGGATGCAGCTCCCTCCTGCTCCGGTGGCACAGCTCCTCCGCCTGATGATGCTAATGCACACAAGAACAGGCAGACCACAAAGAGGGGGGGGAAGAAAGTAGAAAGACATGTTCAGTGCATGCAATACTGCTACCGTTGGCGGACACTATAGACACAGCAGCTCTCTGCACTACACCATGCACTTTGAGTTCCCTAATTGATCACAGGGACATGGGGTACAAGGCCTATGCCTGATTGCTGCACACATGCAAGTCACAGGAGCCTGGCTCTTACCACTGGTGGGGATGGGGTGCCACTGAGCCTGCCTCACAAAGGTTCCTTGCCTACAAGGCTCGCCCTAGCTTTGGGGAACCCACAGCCCACCTCCCCCACCCAGACACCTCCAATGCGCGCTGAATCAGATGGATGTGAGTGTACTCACCCCCTTGTGGCTGCTGTGATGCCCTCAAGCGCCCATCCAACTCCAGATACGCCACCGCCAGGATCCGGAACATCAGGGGGGTCATGGTGCGACGCGCACCCCTCCCACGTTGGGAGGCCATCCCCAGCTGGCCCTCTGCTGTCTTCTTGCTCCAGCGGCGAATGTCCTCCCATCTTTTCCGGCACTGGGTGCTCCGTCTGTGGTGGACCCCCAGGGCCCAGACGTCCTTGGCAATGGCACGCCAAATATCCTTCTTCTGGTGGGCGCTGACCTACAGGAATAGTACAGGGGAAAAGGAAAAACTATACCGGTCCGGACCATCACAGTCATTGGCCCACGTTCCCACCCTTGCCCTGACGCACATCCACTCACCGTTGTTTCATGCATGCCTCATTCCCCCCCCCCCCCATCTCCCATCCACACCACTCCAAACAGGCCCATACAGCATGCTCACAGTGTACTCACCTGTTTGTCTGGAGGACCGTAGAGTAGCGTGTACTGGGGGAGGACCCCATCCACTAGTTTCTCCAACTCCTCCGATGTGAAGGCAGGGGCCCTTTCCCAGCAGCACTTGCAGTGTAGGTCCTCTCCTGTCGAAGATCAGGTATCAAGTGAGTGAACAGAGATAAAATGGCGGTCAGGTCCACGGCGGTGCGTACCGTCACTGCCGGCGTACATCGTCATTGGCTCCTGGGTCCCATAGGGTCCAATGTTAACCAATGCAGGATTGCGCCACTGTCTTCGAACGCATACCACGACGGTGTACAGCGCCAACGCAGTTACCACATATCCCCTTGTTCCACATTGCAGGTCAGGCAGCCGCCATTTCAGGGGCCCTCAAGGCATTAATTTTAAATGCATCACACCAATGTAGGCCTTGCATACACACTAAGACAGGCACATAGTGGATTGACAAATGTGTGCAATGAAGTTGTTTATTTCGTACCTCAGTGTTGGCTGACCCTCTGATCGCTGTTCTCATCCATAGAGCACATCCGCTGGGGCAGGTGAGGAGATGGCGGCATCCTCCGGTGTACAGACCGCTGGTGGACCTGTCGACAATGGAAGAGCGACATGTAATAGTCACCTACAGACTTGATTGTGCCACAATCCAGGAACTGTGTGCCCAGTTGGAGCCAGACCTGATGTCAGCTATCCGCCATCCCACAGGAATCCCCCCTCTAGTGCAGGTCCTATCAGTACTCAATATACTGGCAAGTGGGTCCTTTCAAACAACAGTGGCCAGTGGCCATTGCATCAGGCATGTCCCAGCCAATGTTCTCTAACGTGTTGTCCAGATTGTTGTCTGCCCTGCTGAAACACATGCGCAGCTACATCGTTTTCCCTCAGGTGGAGGATTTGCCTACAATGAAAGGTGACTTATATGCCCTGGGACATATCCCCAACATCATAGGTGCCATTGATGGGACACACGTGGCCTTGGTACCCCCCGCAGGAGAGAACAGGTGTACAGAAACCGGAAGAGTTACCATTCAGTGAATGTGCAGATGGTGTGTTTGGCCGAACAGTACATCTCCCATGTGAACACCAAGTTTCCTGGCTCAGTGCATGACGCTTAATTTCTGAGGAATAGCAGCATCCCTTCTGTGATGGGGCAACTCCAGAGGCACCGTGTGTGGCTATTAGGTGAGGACATGGACCCTATACAGTGTGAATAGTTGTCTGGGGTTGTCCCTAAGGGTTAGTGTGTGTCTAACAGTTGTCCCTCGACATTTGCAGGTGACTCTGGGTACCCCAACCTGTCATGGCTACTGACCCCAATGAGGAATCCCAGGACAAGGGCAGAGGAATTCTACAATGAGGCACATGGGCGAACTAAGAGGGTTATAGGGAGGACCTTCGGCCTTCTGAAGGCCAGGTTCAGGTGCCTCCATATAACAGGTGGTTCCCTATACTACTCACCAAAGAAGGTGTGCCAGATCATCGTGGCCTACTGTATGCTGCACAACTTGGCTTTGCGACGATAGGTGTCTTTTCTGCAGGAGGATGGTCCTGAAGTAGGTGTTGTGGCAGCTGTGTAGCCTGTGGACAGTGAAGAAGAGGAGGCAAAAGAAGAGGGCATAGACAACAGAAACACCGTGATCCATACTTCCAGTGAGACACAGGTAAGAAGACATCACTGCCTCCTACAACTGATAACATTGTTCTACCTCTCATCTGTCTGTCACTTTCACCCAGTGTATGGACCCTGATTTGTCACTTTGCCTTTTGATTTCACAGATGTGGGTCCCACTGTGTGACCTCTGCTATGTTACCTCATGGACTAGAGCTGTGTGACATAGGTATGTTGACAATACAATGGACATTGCTACTTCCCTTAGTTTTTGCAAATACACAATTGTGAAAGCACAGACTGACTCCAGATTGTTTTGTGATTTAAGGGTGTTTATTTAAGTGCTAAATAGTGGAGGGGGTTGTAAAATGGTCAGGGGTGATGGTGGAGGAATGCCCATGGCAGAGTCCAGTCTATTTGTCTCACAGGTGCATTGTCCAAAGGGGCATAGGAAGTGGAGCTAGGGCAGTTTAAGGATGGACAGGGTGACAAAGTGGGGCAGAAGGATGACAATCAAGGTGGTCTAATTTCTTGGCGGGGGTCTTGGTATTGTTCTCTGTTTTTATCCTGGATCTCAGGGACCGCTTGCGGGGTGGTTCTTCATCTGCAGGGGGTGGGGTGCTGGTGTCGTGGTCCTGTGGCGGTGCCTCCTGTCCACTAGCGCTGGTAGAGGTGGTGGGCAGTTCATCGTCCAGGCTAGTGTCAGGGGCCCCTTGTTGTACCACAGTGTCCCTCCTGGTGTTCACGAGTTCCTTCAGCACCCCTACAATTGTGCCCAGGGTGGTATTGATGGATTTGAGTTCCTCCATGAACCCCAAATACTGTTCCTCCTGCAGCCGCTGGGTCTCCTGAAACTTGGCCAGTACCGTTGCCATCGTCTCCTGGGAATGATGGTAGGCTCCCATGATGTTAGAGAGGGCCTCGTGGAGAGTGGGTTCCCTGGGCCTGTCCTCCCCCTGTCGCACAGCAGCCCTCCCAGTTCCCCAGTTTTCCTGGGCCTCTTTCCCCTGAACCGTGTGCCCACTACCACTGCCCCCAGGTCCCTGCTGTTCTTGGGGTGGTGGGTTAGCCTGGGTTCCCTGTAGTGGTGGAAACACTGCTGCTTGTCGTGTCTTGGGGACAGAGGTATGGGCCGCTGGGTGGGTGCTGTGCTGGTGTTTCCTGAGGGGGGAGGCTCTGTGGTGGCCTGTGACTGTGTCAGGGGAACCGACTGTCCTGAGGTCCCAGATGGACTGGGCTGGTCATCTAGATCCAGCTGGACAGAGCTGCTGTCATCACTGTGTGCCTCTTCTGTGGGTGGAGTGGACATGTCTGGAACCTCCTGTCCGGTGACGTTTGGTAGGGGTCCTGCAGGGGTGTAAAGGCATGATTATTGCATCTGTGTGTGCCATGGTGTGCAGTGGGTGGGTGACCCTGTACCCCAGTGCTTCCGTTCCTGTGTAGGACCTTGTGTGATAATTATTTAGGGGTCTGTGTGGGTATGTGTAGTGGACATGCATTGGTGATGGGCGTCCATGCTTTGTTGCTGCATGCAGGGCTTGGTGTTGGGATGTGTGGTTTGTGATAGTGGGACATATGTGACGAGTTGGAGTGATGGGGGTGAGGGCGAGGGTGGGGGTATGTGATAGCATGCAGGTAGAGTGGGAGATGAAGTAGGGAAAGATTTAACTGACCAGAGTCCATTCCTCCAGCTTCTCCTGCGAGGCCCTCAGGATGCAGTATAGCCAAGACCTACTCCTCCCATGTTGTTAGTTGTGGGGGAGGAGGAGGGGGTCCGCCGCCAGTCCTCTGAACCGCAATGTGGTGTCTTGAGACCATGGAACGCACCTTCCCCCGTAGGTTGTTCCACCTCTTCCCGATGTCATCCCGTGTTCTTGGGTGCTGTCCCACTGCGTTGACCCTGTCCACGATTCTGCGCCATAGCTCCATCTTCCTAGCTATGGTGGTGTGCTTCACCGGTGATCCAAATAGCTGTGGCTCTACCCGGATGATTTCCTCCCCCATGACCCTGAGCTCCTCCTCAGAAAACCTGGGGTATCTTTGCGGTGCCATGGGGTGGTGTGGGTGATGTGTGAGGTGGTGTGTGTTGTGATGTGTGGGGTGATGTTTAGGGGTGTGTGGTATTTTGTGCGTGGATGTGTATGTGTGATGGTGTTGTGTGCCTCTGTATGCTGGTGTTGTTTTTGCTTTGCTGTCTCTCTGGCCTTCTTCAAAATGTTTGGTAGTAAGGGTTTGTGGGTAATGTGGGTGTGTGTTTTATATTGTATTGGGTGTGTGGGAGTGGTGTGTGTATGTGTATCAGGTGTGTGTATTTCGATTTGTCCAATGTGGTAGTGTTTTGTAAATGTGTGTGTATTTTGAGCGCGCCAGTGTGTACCGCCAGTGGAATACCGCGGTTGAAAGACCGCCGCATGGATTCGTGGGTCGTGATAGTGTGGGCGTATTCCTGTTGGCGTGACGGTGGAGGTTTTGTTATCGCCAGTTTATCACTGACCTTTGGTGTGGCCGACTTGGGTGGGTATGTAGATTTTGGCGGTTTCTGAGCTGTGGGTCGTAATAGCTGTGGCGGAATTCCCCGGCGGTAAGCGGCATTTACCGCCAATGTTGTAATGAGAGCCATAGTGTTCAATACTGAGGTGGTCATTCCGACCTCGGCGGTCTTTTCAATAGACCGCCGTACGGAAGACCGCCAGTGCTGGCGGTCTTCCGCACGGGCCATTATGACCGTTGGCAGTGCTCCGCCCGTTTCCTGGCGAAGAGCCGCCAACAGCCATACTGGCGGCAGGCGGGGAAGTGGAGGTAGCTCCACCGCCACGCTAACAGAACACCGCCCAGCGAATCATGACCTGTGATTCGCTGTGGCAGTGTTCTGTTGGCGTGGCGGTGTCGGCGGAGCTGCCCCCATGGGTCCCGTTCCCTCCCGGAGGATCACCGGAACAGGTAAGGTGATCGTCCGCTAGGGAAGGGGGGTGGGTGGGTGTTGTGAGTTGTGTGCGTGCATGGGGGTGTGCGTGTGTGTATGTTGAGGGGGCGTGTGAGTGCGTGCATGAATGCAGGGGGGTGTGTGTATGTGCATGAGTGCGTGCATGAATGCGGGGGTGTGTGTATGTGCATGAGTGCGTGCATGAATGCGGGGGGGGTGTGTATGTGCATGAATGCGAGGGGGTGTGTGTATGTGCATGAGTGCGTGCATGAATGCGGGGTGGTATGTTTGTATGTGTGTGTATATGTTGGGGATCGGGGTGGGGACGGGGTCCTGCAACCTTTTGGGGGTGGCAGGGGTGGTGGGGGGGTAGGGGAGGGAGTCGGGGTGGGGGTTGGGGAGACCCCTATCAGTGCCAGGGAAAGGATTCCCTGGCACTGATAGTGCTTACCGCCATGGATTTCATGGCGGTCCCAAACCGCATGAAATCCATGGCGGTAAGCCGGGGTCAGGCGGGTTGGAATACCGCCGGCGGTATGTGACGACCGCCGGGCTGGAGACCCAGGTCTCCAGCCCGGCGGTCGTTACCGCCGTGGCGGTCGGAACGGTGAAGTGGCGGCTGGCCATGGCGGTAACCGCCATGGTCAGAATTCATGAAAAAAGACCGCCAGCCTGTTGGCGGTCTTACCGCCGCTTCACCGCCGACCGCCACGGTCGGAATGACCGCCTGAGACCCATGCCCAGCCACCCCCTTTGGTGACCCCCAATCCACTCCCCGTCCAGCCTGAGCACTCCCATAAAATTGTCAAACACATCTGTAAACATATAGTTAACCGTTCTGGTTGTAAGGTGCAGAAAGAGTGTTGTACTATATTTAACCTACTGGAGAACCTGTACCGGACTGCCCAAGTGGAGACCAGTACAGAGACCCAGTTCTTAACCTTAGGGCAACATTGGCACTAAGAGGAGCCAAGAGACAAAGACTAAGAACACCTAAGTGCTATGTGATGATTCTTCCTCTGATGAGCAATCGGTCTCACCCGAATCTGTCGCCCCTCATTAGTCATCTCCCCGATGAAGGTGTCTATATGTCTCATGAAAGACAATGGGGGTTATTCTAACTTTGGAGGAGGTGTTAATCCATCCCAAAAGTGACGGAAAAGTGACGGATTTACCACCAGCCGTATTACGAGTCCATTATATCCTATGGAACTCGTAATACGGCTGGTGGTATATCCGTCACTTTACCGTCACTTTTGGGACGGATTAACACTCCTCCAAAGTTAGAATAACCCCCAATGTCTTCAACCCCTCTTGCCCAAAATACGCACTCGGTCAAGAATCCCTTGTGACTGGGTTGTGGTCATCGGTCCAGCATGTCCAAGAAGGACCTTCGTCTCATCCATGCACTCTCATGCTGCTCTGGGTGTCTTAAAGAAATATTTTGTCCTCTTGGAGTGTCTTTTGATCTTGGCTGGATAGTGTCCACTTTTTGAATGAAACTGTAATCTAGTATTTCTTGGTTTTGTAATTAATGTTTTCTGAGCCTTCCTGGAAGACTCAGAAATGCTGTAGAATCCAGTTTTTCATTCAACAATAACGTATTTTGCAGGATCTTTATATGTCAGTCTGATCCATGGACTCCACATCCCTTTTAGTACTTATTTCCCCCTCAAGAATGCCTTATCTCACCTTAATGGATCCGTCAATGTAGAGTTGTTGTAAAGTAAGCATGTCAATTATTTTTTTAAGCTATCCATGGACTAGGCTATTTAGTAAAGACTCTTTACCAGCACTAGATTTGCAACCCATATTCTCATTCTAACCTTGAATAAGCTTTGCTGTCACATTGTTCTAGTAATGAGGAACAGGGACTGGATGCAGGGGTCCCCTGAGAACACCCTCTTGAATAAATAAGCTAATTACAACTGAGTACCCAGGTGAGACTATAATGACCTCTGAATGTATCTCAGAAAAATATTGAAATCTGTTGAATCAAAAATTCTTCACATAAATTAAGCAAAAGCCCTTACTTGCCCAAGGCTCCTCCTCGCAGAGCTGTGACCCTGAAAAACAAGGGAGCTCTTGATGTGTGAAAGAGTTAATGCCCTGATATGCTGCTGTAGCTGCCACGTTAATGCAAACAGAAAAGAAGTGTGCACTCTGACACTCCAAACTGGTGGACTAAACCGTTTTATTCTTGTCCTTAGTTATTGGGATTAAACATGGTCAGTAATTTTTCCACCTTACAAAACGGTTAACATGTTTCTGCCTTAACAGAAAGGTGTAATGTGTATTGTTCAGAACCTTCCCCCCTCTGTGTGACGATAACTAATGAGTGAAAAAATAGAACACAGAAATAAAGATAATGACATTGGTGTACAGAACCGGTTGATTGCTCAGACTTACACCATCTTGCAGGACCTAAAATAGGAGAGAATAGTACATTGAGGCATACAGAGACATAAATTCATGAGCATAATTTGGTCACCCATGCTAGGTGAGTACTACATGTCTGTCACTGCATACTGACACATTAACACGTGGTGACTAAACCTCTAACTTGAGTGAATAGCAACCAAAATGTTGGTGACAAACTAAGGACCCTTCCCTGTAGTTGGGCATTATTACCTCTACATTTGTGGTTCAGCTGTGGGAGTCCACTTTTAGGATTCCTTTGGACACCCATTCTGCACCATTAGGGACAGTCCCTTTAAATCCACAAAGTTCCTCTATTTCTACACATTGTTTTGCATATTTTCACCCTATCTACACACCTAAACTAGTAACAGTGCAGAACAAATAGGTCTGCCGTTTGGTGAAAACATTGTACTAAACATTTTTTCAACGTCTCATCTTCTGGACACTCCTACAATAGAGGCCTCAACTCAGACTCACTGGCAGAATAAACATTCCACTCTCAAACATTATCAGAGTATGGCTGAACTCCATGGTGAAATTATGGCTGAATATTTGACGAGCAATACATCACAACAAGGTCTCATTGTTTCTAACAAACCAAGGTTTTTGCTGGAGGACAAGGCTGTCAGGAACTTGAGGCTGAGGCTGGTAAAAAAGAAAAGTCTATGTAAACAGCTGAAAACAGCAGGGAAACAAATTCTAGAATGAAGCTTGGGGAGGGGGTACAGACTAGACTGAGGAAGCTGGGAAGGAATAGCAGGAGGAGGGGTGAGGTCAAATACAGGTGGCTGATCAGTGGGAGAACAGGTGGAGCAGGATCACCACTTCCCATTTAGGTTATGTAGAGTCAGTTGGCTGGAAGAACTCACCACACAACTTCTTTCTTTGTAGGGCTCCCAGTTGCTCTCAGTTGCTGAAATATTTGTTCAGTTAGCATCCCTTTTCACATTTGTTGTGCATACCGGTCCTTTCCCTGTCTCATTTCCCTTTTGCTGTGATATCCAAAGTACCTTTTCATTATGATTTACCTGCTTTTTCCTCCAAGAATCTTGGTGTTCTGGCTGTGTGGTCACTACTGATGTACCCATGTCTTGTGATGATTTCTGGAACTCCCTGGGTTTGTCAACTGGTCCATTATTGGAGCATCTGGTAAGCATGCATTGTTAGAGCAATTCCCATAAATCTGGAATATTTGTGACAAGTGTCATATAGATTTTCATTATTTGTGTTTGAGTCACTCTTGTGAGAATCCATATTGAAGCCCTGGGGGGAAGATATTGAATGTGCACTGATATGTCCCATTCCCAGTGAAGGTACTGGAAAAGATCATCAACAAGCAACTCATGGCATACCTGGAGCAGAACCAACTACTTGATGCGTCCCAGTCTGGCTTCTGCAGCAATCACAGCACCAAAACTGCCCTGATCGCAGCTACCGATGACTTACGAACATTCCTCGACTGAGGGCAAACAGAAGCTTTTATCCTTCTCGACCTCTCAGCAGCCTTCAACACTGTATCCCACCACATGCTGATCGAAAGACACCACCACATCGGCCTCCAAGGGGACACACTCAGATGGTCACCTCCTTCCTCACCAGAAGAACACAGAAGATCTACCTCCCACCTTTCATCTTAGAACCCAATGAGATCATCTGTGGTGTTCCCCCCCTGCCCTCTCCCGTTCCTCCCCAGGGCTCATCCCTCAGCCCCACACTACGCATATATGACCCCGCTGGCCAACATTGTCAGATCCCATGGTCTCAACATAATTTCCTACGCAGACAACAGCCAACTCATCCTTTCACTCGCAGACGACTCCACCACCACCAAAACCAGCTTCCACAGATGCATGACAAGCATCGCTAATTGGATGAAAAGCAACTGCCTGTAGCTAAGCACAGACAAGATGGAAGTACAGATCTTTGGCAACAGCAGCAACACAAGAACGACTCCTGGTGGACATGAGACCTAGGAGACAGACCCACTTCTTCCACCCACGCAAGGAACCTCGGAATCATCATTGATAAGCTCACCATGAAATCACAGATCAATGCCGTCTCCTCATCTGCTTCCTCACTTGGTGTATGCTATGCAAGATCTTCAAGTGACTACCCGTGCCCACGAGAAGCACCGTGACACAGGCACTCATCATTCATCACCAGGAAACTGAACTACGACCCTCTACATAGGAATCACCATGCACCTCCTACAGAGACATCAGGCACTACAGAACGCCGCAGCCAGACTCATGCTCGGCCTTCTACGACGAACCCACATCACACCCCACCTCAGGCAACTCCACTAGCTCCCCATACAGAAGAGATGCCAATTTAAGCTGCTGGCCCAAGCACACAAGGCTGTACATAACCAAGGACCCACGTACATTAACCAGCTCCTGAACTTCCACCAACCGTCAAGAAGACTACAGTGTGCCTCCCTTTCACTTGCCTATACTCTGAGCATCTACAGAAGCAGAAGTGGAGGACTCTCCTCCTCTCTATTTGCAGTAAAAACCTGGAACAGTCTCCCCATACACCTCCGGACCATCACCTCACTTCTGGAATTCTGAAGGGCCCTCAAGACTTGGCTGTTCAAAGAAGCCTCTGGGACATACAAGAGCCTGGGTACCCTATCTGGTGATTAGCCGTGCTTTGTAAATCCCGATTGATTGATTGATATATAGGACAAGACCAGTGGAATGAACATTATTGTTTCTCTTTCCTTTCTAACACCCATTTTCCATAAACAAGTGTTTCCCATCTGTGTGGGCTCTTCTCTCAGTCAGGAGGGTGATGAATTATTGTTTCTGATAATTACTATAATCACGCTCCACAACAGTTGTCTCATGACAAAAGCTTTTAGAAAAGATTGGTCACTGACCTTGCATTGGTGCAGTGGTCATTGGTTTATTTTGTTTATAAAAACCTCTGAGTGCCTTTCATGTAAGAGATTCAAACAGTGGAGAATAGCATCAAAATCAAGATCCAATTGACTGTATATAAGATACTGGGCAGGATCAACGATACCATTGTAGGAAACAAAACGTTTCTCAACTAGAATGTGATAACCATAAAAAATGGGTTATTAGTTGAGTGTAAGTAACTACCTCATGTAATAATTACAGTCCTTGTCAGGGTGAACCACTAAAGTCATTAAATATTCCTGAGCTTCCATCCCCCCCCCCCCTTTAGTTATGACATAGAGCTTCCACCCCCCCCCCTTTAGTTATGACATAGAGCTTCCTCCCTCCCCTTTAGTTATGACATAGAATAGAGAAGGCTTAACTTAGAGGCAATGTGTAAAGTATTCCGTACTAAATTAGTAATAAAGTTGAAATGCAAAACAGTCGAAATCCCAAATCGAATTAGAATACTAGAGTACATTTCCATAAACAAAATAACAAAAAACAATAGGGGGAACTGGATAAATGATTTTTTAAGTTTTAAGCTAAAATAGCACTAAGAAGCATAAAGTGTTAAAGATATTCAGTGATCATTGTAGACTTAGACCCAGGCACAATTTAATGCTGAGTGCAATGAAGCGCTGGTCGCAAACATCAACCAGGTTCATCCTGGTCAAATATTTTATATTCTTGCTTTATTCCTTTAAAGTCTCGGTCCACTACAGGATTACAGTTCTAAAGCTCCCCAGGAACACAGTGGAGGTGCTTTGAGACTCCCTACACTCCAACAGCAGTTCCCAGGCCAGGTCCAGTTGCGATGTGCAAGCTGGGCAGTTGTAGGGGAGGCCTCTTGTAGTTTGTTGTCTCCCTATAGTTTGAACAGGAGGTCAGTCTTATGAACATTGAAGTGCACCTGTTTGTCCTGGTTGCAAGAGTGAGAGCAGGTCTAGTCCTTTGGAGCTCTTCTCACCTTCAGTCCTCTTCTGATCTTCCAGATGTCCAGGAGGTTTTTGAAGTGGGTGTGGTTTTTGAAGTGGGTGTCTGGAGATGTCATATTTATACCTGGCATGAGCTTGCGGGTGGGAATGACACCCTAAACAATGAGATAAAGGTTCTTGAGCCTAGGTTACACGCATTGGGCATTTTCCCCGATGGTGAAAATCGTTGCCCATGCTAAAGCTGGGCTCTGAGGGCTGGTGGGGTGTGTGTGTGTGGGATAGTAATAATGGTTATCCTAGTGTCCTCCTCTATCGCTAAAATCCAATTTGAAACAGCCACTGGTCCCAGAGACAAAACTCTGGTAGAACACAAAGTAGGGTTTTCAACACCCAGACAGTGGATATACAATAAGTGTTCTGTCATCCTGTTTCCCTCATTTGAAGTGGGCCCTAAGTGTTATATGCAAGTCCAACAGACCCTTCAAGTATACTTTGACACTGAATTTAAAAAAGAGGCCTACTATGATTGGAGCCTGCCTGGCCTGGGTAGACAAAGTAAGGGCCCTGCCCAGGTGTCAGCTTACATTTACCTGACAGGGTAGGCTGCTTTGAAGCATGAAAACCACCAGCAGGTCTGTCAAGAAAGATTTGACACTCAAGCAGGATTTGTCACATTAATGTAAAATAATAGTTCACAGCCCCACTCTACATATTCTGTCAAGTTCAGAGGGGTCATCTCTGCCCATTCAAATCGCCTATTGTTGTTCTCGGGTGGAATTTCACACCCCATCTATTCAAGTGCACATTACTGGCTGGCAAAAAGGGAGAGCAAAATGCAAATTAGTCTCCAGGCAGAAAAAAGGTAACTTTCTAGAAGTTATGTTTCCCTAGTATTTAGTAGAAATTCACTTCACCATTAAATCGGATTTTTTTAATAACTACTAAGATTGTGGTTTAATTATTTTTTCAGCTAGTCCTATCCCTGAAATACAATCTTAGTATTTAATATTACATCTTTGGTTTCTAATGAAACAGCTAGCCTTGCTACCATGAAAATAGCTTTTGTGGCCTTTCCACTTTAAGGACATATGTAACCTTAAACCTTTATGTGTCCTACCTTTAAATACCATGCACAGTGCCTTACGGGCAATAAGGCTTCCTTTGGGTTGACTTATAAATATTTAAAGGAAAGGTCTAGGCCTGTCAAAACTGGTTAATTTGGCAGGTTGAGTTTGCAGTTTAAGACTGCAGAGCCAGACTACAGAGGGCAGCACTGGAGTCAGATTTATATTGTCACTATAATGGATGGCACAGTAGGTGCTGTAGTTCACAAGTGACATTTAACTTACTGGCCCTGCGTATACTTTGTACCTAATACCAGGGACTTATATGTAAATTTAAAATATGTAAGAGTATCCCAATGTCTCAAATTTGAAAGGAGAAGCACAAGCACTCTGTGCACTGCACTCTTGCCAACCAGTGATAGAGTTTTAGAGCCAGCAAAGGTATAGGATGCAACAAAAGGTGAACAATCCGGAGTGACCAGGCACAAATGGCAGATTTCCTACAGTTACTAAGTTGAAGGAACATGGCTAAATGCCCTCCCCAAAAGTTGTATCCATATTGCACGGAGGAATATTAAAGACATTTACAAGAGAAGGACACTGATAAAGATTAGAGAAAAATGCATAGGACCATATCAATGGCACTCCTGCTCTGAAGTCTGGTGCAGTGGAGAAGAATCAGACTGTGGCACCATGGTACCCCCCACTACCATGCTGCCTACCATTTTGGACCTCGAATACCCTTTTGGCCACTTTAACTTGTTTGATTCTATCGATCAGAATGCTTCCAAGGGATTCAGTAACCCTTCCCAAGGTGGCTAAACCCTTTGTTTTAGAAAAAGGCAGAGGAATAGTTAGAACATGGAAGTGTGGTACTCATCAAGTACACTTAGGGGGTCATTCTGACCCTGGCGGTAAAATCCGCCAGGGCCAACGATCGCGGGAGCACCGCCAACAGGCTGGCGGTGCTCCCTTGGGCATTCTGACCGCGGCGGTACAGCCGCGGTCAGAAACGGAAAACCGGCGGTGTACCGCCGGTTTTCCGCTGCCCTGGGGAATCCTCCATGGCGGCGCAGCTTGCTGCGCCGCCATGGGGATTCCGACCCCCATACCGCCATCCTGTTCCTGGCGGTTTTGGCCGCCAGGCACAGGATGGCGGTATGGGGTGTCGTGGAGCCCCCGTAACAGGGCCCCACCAAGATTTTCAGTGTCTGCCATGCAGACACTGAAAATCGCGACGGGTGCAACTGCACCCGTCGCACCCCTTCCACTCCGCCGGCTCCATTCGGAGCCGGCATCCTCAAGGAAGGGTGTTTCCCGCTGGGCTGGCGGGCGGCCTTCTGGCGGTCGCCCGCCAGCCCAGCGGGAAACCCAGAATACCCGTGGCGGTCTTTTGACCGCGCAGCGGTATTCTGGCGGGCCCAGCCAGGCCGGCGGCTTCCGCCGCCGGCCGGGGTCAGAATGACCCCCTTAATCTCTCCACCATCACCACAATACAAAGGCAGTCGTACAAGAGATAAACAGGCAACTGCCAGCCAAGAAATGACCTAGTGGTTAATTTAAGAGAAATAAATACTGAGTGCATACCAATTAAAAGTCTTTGACAAAGGATTGGGATTTACCCTAACCCACGATTGTGATGAATTTATGTTGGTTCCGAATTGGCCAGCTTTTTTTTTTGGTAAAATCCAACTAAGATTTTACTTCAACTCCATAGGGGAATGTCCATGTGAAGAGACCAACCCTGGTCTCAAAAAGAAGTCTACTTTTAATCTATGTCCTCAGTTTATTCCAACAGAAGTTGCAACGTTTAAAGAGGCTGAATCTAGTAGGGATCGAATTGGAGCACAGCCTTTTCATAAATTGTCAAATAAAGAAAGCAACATCCTTGGAGCCCTATCAAATTACCCGAGGTTGTGATCAGGCCAGCAGATAAAAAGGTGGGGGGGAGGTAGGGAGAGTCATTGTTCTTCTATGTACATCAGACTACAGAGAGGAATGCCTATGGTTACCGAATGATTTACAGAACTTTAAATAGATCATCTTGATCCCATTTTAAATCTACAATGAATGACTTGGTAGAGGAAGGTCTCCATATGAATTAGATCACTATGTGTTAGGCTAACTTCCTTCAAATTGACAAACTAAGAGTTCTGTATTTTTACGCTCTCCCAGAAATGCAGAAACAGAGAACACCACTACCTAATAGACCAGTCGGTTCACGTATTTGATCAATCTTGGAACCTTTGTCTCAATTTACCAACTGTTTTTTTAAATCTCTTGTGGGCTATATGCCCTGTTTTCTTAACAACACCAAAAATGTTCTGAATTTCTTGTAGAATATTGATGTTCACTCAGTAGAAAAATGTTTACTGTTTTTGAATGTTGAAGCACTGTACACTGGTATCTCTCAAGATAAAACATTATTAATATCAGCATCCAACCAATACATGTCAACAGTTAGTTTTATAAGGCAGTGTGCCACGCTAGCCATGAAGGAGAATTTCTTTCAGTTTGACATACAACTATACCTTCAGGCCACAGGGACTTCACCTCTAGAATGGCAAACCTTTATATGCACCAATGTAAGACATAAACGTATGAAAAAGTATCTTGATGATATTGTAAGAGTATGCAAGTGTGATGATGCTACTATCAAATATTTCTTCATGTGGCTTAATACATGCAATCCACATAGCAGCCTTATCAGCACATCAAATAGTAACTATCTTTCCTTTCTGGATCTAGTGATTTTTCTGGCAAATGTCAGGTTGGCCCCAGAGCTATAGAATACTCCTGTTGGCTGACATCATAGTACGCCAAAGTTAACCACCCTAGAGCAATGAAATAGAACCTACCAGTGTGTCAGTTCTAAAATATTAGGAGGTACTGCTCTAATTGGAACACTTTTGAAAACCATGCACAAAAACTTACCTCCCACTTGATGGAGAGAACATACCCAAGCCAGCTGGTGAAGCAAGCCAAAAAGACAACCGTAAAAAATAAACATATTTGAGACAAATAACAAGGAACCATCAGATTGATTAGTATGCTTGAGCACTTACTCTGACTAATCTAAAAAATCAAGAATACTTTAAATCACAATTGGCATGTTCTTGACACTGGCACCATGTTGCTGACGAAGCCATTTTTTGCTTTCAAAAATAGCAAATATCTGAAGAACCTGGTTGTACATACCACCCTCAGACATACTACTTTGACTACTCAGTCCCAACTTTGGAGCTTACACAAGGTCTCAGTCCACCAGCCATGTGGAAAGTGCAGGTTTGTAGGATCCAATATAGAATTACGCCTGGATCTGGTCACCTCAACGTAATAAGTAACTTCACAAATTGTTATAGCATTGGTGTGATCTGTGATCAGTTGCCCATGTGATTTGAAATATGTGGATTTGATTACCCACAAAATAAAATTTTAAATTGCAGAACACTATAGCAATATCAGGTGTAAGTACACCATTAGAAAACTAACTGCTGATTTCTTGGCCTCCAAATACCACAAAGATTATATAAAATGAGCCATTTTAGAAAGACCACACATCTATGATAACTGGGAAAATATCTTATTTCCTTTTTGTGAGGTGTTGGATGATCAAACTCAAGGCTTGTCCCAATAGACTCGGGAACGATAGCCGTTTGATGTCCTTAGGAGATTGTTCTTTTATAGCATGAGTGAGGTTTTGCTGTCACTGGTGGCTGGTGATCTTTGAAAGTGGTAGGACATAATATTTGCCAGGAGTTTACCACATTTCTTTTAGAATTTGCTTTGAGAGTTTTCCATATGTTAAAAATTATCTTCATTATGCCAGTGGGAGGCATGTGCTATAGTAGCCCCCTTATACCACAGTTTACATATATTTCAGTACCAGAATTCTGTCCTTGACATTGCCCACATACCATGGGCCCATATGTAAAAATGTACCTCCAGTATTTCAGTCCCAACATTTTGTCATTGTTTTCTTCCTCTAGCACACTCCAGCATCCCCCTATATGCCATGGGTACTCTCTCTGAGGCAACATATTACCTCACGTATGCCAGCACCAGCATTAGATGCTTTCCCTTGTGGCACGAAATACCGCCAAGGTATCATTGCCAGCATTTTGCCACAGATATCTCCATGCCAAGAATTTCCTCCAGTATGCAAGCACTACATTTTTCCAAAGGGACCTTATGCCAATAATTATTTTTTGTATGCCAGGGCTTGCATTTTGCATGAGTGTCTTTCCTTACACCGTGATTTATCTGCAATATTCCAGCAGCATGTTACTTTAGTTGCCACCCCAGAATTATATTCTGTATGCCATGGCCAGCGGCAGACACACCATTTTAAAACATGCAAACAAACACACTTACTCACTCAAACCATCTCTCTGGACCACTATCTCCTACTCACTCCCTCTCACATTCAATCACTTTCTTTCCTTTCACTCTAACAATTTCACTTTCCCATTCTCACTCATACTCAACTCCACCCACAATTACCCACATGAAAACATATTCATACTCACTGGTTTTCATTCTCGTAAACACTGATAGACTCAAGCTTTCTGATGGATACACCTACCTGTGGATTCCTCACCAAAATAATTCTCCCCTCGCGCCAGCCTTCGCCGGAAATTTCTTCTAGCTCTGCACGTCGACGATGACGTCACAATCGCGTGACGCCACATGACGTCATCCAGGCAATAAGAAGCCCTCGTCGACGTGCAGACGTCAGTTCCCTTTTTTCCGTGCCTCAATAACGGTTGTTTCTTCGAGGCTCACAGGGAGCAACTGTTACCAACTGTCAGTTACGATGTCGCAGCCTAGAAAATCCGGCTTTAAACCTTGTAACCAATGCGGGGGTCGGATGTCGGTTACCGACCCCCACGATAACTGCCTCTGGTGCCTTAGTTCAGATCATGAGGTCGAGGCATGCGGTTCGTGCCAGCGCATGAACCCTAAGGCGCTCAAAGAAAGTGAGGCGAAGTTATTCTTGGCTCGATCCAAGAGAAAGAAAGAGAGGCGTCATAGGAGGGAGTCTTCGTCGAGATCCTCGAGGTCTCGCCACCATCATAGTGGCTCTCGGCGCCGTCATGGATCTCGGCGGCGATCGAGCAAGGGTCGGTCCAGGTCTAGATCGGCTTCTCCGTCGGCTCGGCGTCGTCCGACGTGGAAGATAAGCCCGACCGTCACCCCTCCTCCTCCGACGACCCCGACGTCACCCGGGTCGGTCTTTGAGGTCGAGCCTCTCCAGAGGCCTGAAGGTTCTCCTGGCCAGGAGTTACTCAGACCCTCTTAGCAGCTTTACCGGCGCCGGTGCAGCAACAACAGTACCCGGCTTTCCCGACTCTGGGATCGGATCCTGCAGTGTTTTTGAACGCTATGTTTAACATCTTTGCTTCCATGGCGCCGGGTGGAAGTCACGCAGGTCCGTCTGGTCCTTTGGCCTACGATTTGGGTGTTCCGGCGTCTTTCAAGTCGGCGCCGTTCACCCTGTTTATGCCTACTGCGTCTGAAGCGGCGCCGATGCCTACGACGTCGGCCAGGATGGCTACACCTGTTACGGCGCCGGTGGATTCGCCTCGGATCCCATCGACGTCTAGGATCGCTGTGGAGCCGGAGCCTCCGGCTTTGGACAGATCCGAGGCTCGGCGCCGACAGACGTCTTCGGCGTCGGCTGACGCCTTGTCGACTCCAGGCTTGGAGTCCAGACTTAGATCAAGGCGTCTGGCCCTCCGTCTTTTGGAAGAAGAAGAGTACGCAAGGCAACACCTGGAGGAAGGAGAAGTTGTTGAGCCCTCAGGTGACTTCCAGGGTCTAGACTCAGCTAGCGGCCTGGACACTACCCCGGAGTGGGATCTAGCTTCTCCTGGGGAGATCACGGAGGAGGCAGCTACGTTCCATAAGGTCATTCGTAAAGCTGCAGACTTTTTGGATATTACTCTTCCCACCGCGGAGGTTAAGAGAAATTTGTTGACTGAGGTTCTCCATCCAACATCTGCTTCTGCTGAGCCTCTTCTTCCATTCACTGAGGCTCTGCTGGACCCTGTAAAGGATATTTGGATGAAGCCTGTATCCACCGCTGCAGTCAACAGGGCGGTGGCTCGGCGTTACAGGACGGCGCCTGGGGATCCGGTGTTTCTCTCCAGGCAACCAACTCCGGAGAGCCTTGTGGTCCAAGCATCATGTTCCTCCAGATCCTCTCCTGGCTCGTTTCCTGGGGTTCCTGCTGATAGAGAGTCGAAAAAGATGGACCATACTGCTAAAAAGACTTTTTCATCGTGCAGTATCGCCCTGAAATCTTCTAACGCCACATGTATACTGGGACGTTACATACATGCCCTTATGGAAGAGGCAAAGGGCCATCCTAATGTATCACAGGAGATGCTGCAACTCTTTTCGGATGCTCAAGCGGCTGCGACGCAAGTCATCCAGTCTGGTTTGGACACTTTGGACTCGGTTGCTAGGGCTATGGGCACGACCATAGTCTCTAGAAGGCAGTCTTGGCTCAGATCATCTGGCTTCTCGACGGACGTGCAGGCTACGCTCCTTGATCTCCCGTTTGATGGGGAAAGGCTCTTCGGTTCTAAGGCTGACTCGGCCTTAGAACGCTTTAAAGAGAGCAGAGCAACAGCTAGATCCTTGGGACTCCAGACGTCGGCCTCATCCACCTTTAGAGGCTTTCGCAGATTTAAAGGTTTTGGTCGTGGTTCCTTTCGAGGAAGACTGCAAGGACCACAACAAACTGCTTCTACCCTGCCTTACAGATCCTTCAGGGGCAGGGGCAGAGTCCGTACGAGAGGAGCCACCTTGCAGCACTCTGCCTCTTCCTCTTCCTCGGGAGGGGTGCAGCAAGGAAAGCAGCCGCAGTCCTCTGCCATTCCCTGTCCATTCGTCTCCAGTAGGGGGGAGACTTTCCCTTTTTCTTCCAATGTAGGAGGTCATAACATCAGACTCCTGGGTCATCGACATTGTGAAGAAGGGGTATGCTCTTCCCTTTCGAGAATTTCCTCCCACCCTCCCTCCCCGCACATCCTTCTGTTCGGAAGATCATCTTCTCCTGATACAGCAGGAGGTATTATCCCTATTACAAAAAGGTGCAATACAGTAGAGTTGGTTCCCGAGGGGTCAGGGGTGCTATTCAAGATACTTTCTGATTCCCAAAAAGGATGGTCGGCTAAGACCGATTTTAGACTTGAGGATTTTGAATTGGTTCCTCAAACAGGAAAAGTTCAAAATGCTGACCCTCTCACAGGTTCTTTTGGCGTTGAACGAAGGGGACTGGATGGTGTCGGTCGATTTGCAGGACGCGTATTTTCATATTCCGATCCTCAGATCGCACAGGAAGTATCTCCGTTTTGTGGTGGGATCACAACATTATTAGTTTGCGGTCCTCCCGTTTGGTCTTACTTCAGCACCTCGCGTCTTCACGAAGGTGATGGCGGTGGTAGCGGCAGAGCTCAGAAGAAAGGGGATCGCTGTGTTTCCCTATCTGGACGATTGGTTGATCAAAGCCAATACTCCAGAGCTCGTGCAGTGCCATCTCCAGTCGACGACGCAATTGTTGTACGACCTGGGGTTTTCAGTCAATGTACCCAAGTCTCACCTGGAGCCCTCTCAACGCCTCCTGTTCATAGGGGCAGTATTGGACACGATATTGAATCGGGCCTTTCCTCCGCCACAGCGGGTTCAGGACATACAGGCTTTGATTCCAATGTTTCGAAATGGAGCGGTAGTTCCAATCCTCAAAGTCCTTCGTCTGCTCGGTCTGTTTGCTTCTTGCATACTGTTGGTCACTCATGCACGCTGGCACATGAGGGCTCTCCAGTGGTGCGTCCGCAGGCAGTGGTTTCAGCACAAAGGGGATCTCGAGGACTCGATAAAGATCTCCAGAGACACTGCAGTGGATCTTCAATGGTGGGCAGCGGTCGACAACCTGTCTCAAGGAAGGCCGTTCTCGCTACCCCCACCAGTGGCCTCAGTGGTAACGGATGCTTCCACTCTAGGGTGGGGAGCTCATCTGGGGGACCTGGAGATCAAAGGCCTTTGGTCTCCAGTAGAACAGAAATTACACATCAATCTGTTAGAATTGCGGGCAGTACGGCTGGCACTCAAGGCCTTCCTCCCTTCCATTCGCGGTCAGTCAGTCCAGGTTCTAACGGACAACACGACCGCGATGTGGTATATAAACAAACAGGGAGGAGTGGGGTTGTATCTTCTCTGCAGAGAAGCTCTTCGGCTCTGGTCCTGGCTTCAGGACCACAAGATCAGCTTGATTGCACATCATTTGGCCGGAGTCCTGAATGTGCGTGCAGACGTTCTCAGTCGACGCAGTTCGTCGACCACGAGTGGCGTCTTCATCCAGATCTAGTTTAGTATATCTTTCGGATGTGGGGATATCCACAAATAGATCTGTTTGCAACTCAAGAGAATGCGCAGTGCCCGCTATTTTGCAGCCTCCAGTATCCAGTGCAAGAAGCTTTGGGGGACGCGTTTCAGATGTCCTGGAAGGGTCAGTTGCTTTACGCGTTTCCCCCCCATACCCTTGATTCCTCGAGTTCTCAGGAAAATCCGCCAAGACCGAGCTCAAGTCATTTTAATAGCTCCGGATTGGCCGAGAAGGGTGTGGTATTCGGACCTATTCCAACTCTCTCAGTGCCCTCCGCTCCGTCTCCCTTGCAAGGTGAACCTCCTCTCGCAGGGGCAGATTCTACACCCCCACCTCCAGAGCCTGCATCTTCATGCCTGGAGATTGAACGGTGCAATCTGAGTTCCTTTTCTCTCCATCCAGATGTGGTGGAAGTTATTCTATCGGCCAGGCGACACTCCACCAAGTCAATCTATGCGAATCGTTGGGCTAAGTTTACAAGCTGGTGTGGAGAGAATAGTTTAGATCCTTTAAAAGCTGGTTTATCTGACATTTTGTCATTTGCACTCTATTTAGCACAGAAAGGTTTTTCAGTTGCCACTGTTAAGGGTTATCTGTCTGCATTACCTGCTTTTCTGTGCCTTCCTGATCAACCATCCTTCTTTAAGTCACCAATTGTTTTAAAGTTTCTAAAGGGACTTACTAATAAGTACCCGCCCAAGCCATTCGTTATGCCTCCGTGGGACCTTAATTTGGTTTTAACTTTTCTAATGGGGGCCCCGTTTGAACCCATGCACTCTTGTTCTTTACGATTCCTAGTATTTAAAACTGTTTTCCTGGTGGCAATAACATCTGCCAGAAGGGTTAGTGAGCTTCAGGCTCTAACTGTAGAAACCCCATTCCTTTCCTTCTTCAAGGACAAAGTGGTGTTGAGAACCAAGGCGGCTTTCCTACCGAAGGTTGTTACACCCTTTCACCTGGGGCAGTCAAGTACGCTCTCTTCCTTTTACCCTCCACCTCACCCATCCAAGGAGGAAGAGAGGCTCCACCGGCTGGATCCACGAAGAGCGCTGAGCTTCTACGTCGCCAGGACGAAAGAGTTCAGACAGGATGAACAGCTCTTTGTTGGATACGTGGGGAAGAGGAAAGGTAGAGCGGTCCACAAGAGAACGCTGTCCAGGTGGGTCATTCTGTGTATTAAGATCTGCTATTCTTTGGTGAAGAGAGATCCACCTGTGGGGCTTCGTGCCCATTCCACCAGGGCCAAAGCTGCTTCATCGGCTTTGGCTAGAGGTGTTCCTGTGGCTGACATCTGCAGGGCAGCGACCTGGGCATCCCTCCATACTTTTGCCAAGCATTACTGTTTGGACTCTGAGGTCAGGAGGGATGGCCATTTTGCTCGCTCGGTGCTGCAGGATTTCTTGGTTTGACCATTCGGGCACCCACCACTGGAGGTTATACTGCTTGGGGACTCTATTCTTTTGGTGAGGAATCCACAGGTAGGTGTATCCATCAGAAGAATAAGTTACTTACCTTCGGTAACGCTTTTTCTGGTGGATACAGTAACTACCTGTGGATTCTTCACGGTCCCACCCACCTCCCCGTTGCATGACTGGTCAAACCAAGATCTCTTTGGGTGCGCATCCTTGATCTTGTTTATATGTATATAGCTTTTTCATGCATATAGTTGTATTCATTGTATATACTTTTCCTTTGCAAATTAAGATAGTGAAAAGGACATTTAGGACTGGAATTATACATATATATATTTACTTCTATCTCGAATTGAGCATTCATACCTGTGATTTATATTGAGTTTTATATTAAATGTTTTATTTTCATCTATTCTGGATGAATGTGTGCTCTTTAGGTTAACCTGTTCGCCTCTAGGGCACGTAAAAAATGGTGAAAACTGACGTCTGCACGTCGACGAGGGCTTCTTATTGCCTGGATGACGTCATGTGGCGTCGCGTGGAGTCGGGCGATTGTGACATCATCGTCGACGTGCAGAGCTAGAAGAAATTTCCGTCGAAGGCTGGCGCGAGGGGAGAATTCTTTTGGTGAGGAATCCACAGGTAGTTACTGTATCCACCAGAAAAAGTGTTACCGAAGGTAAGTAACTTATTCTTCTCACTGTTTGACACTGCCGGGTGCAATTGCACTTGCTGCACCATTGATAGCAACACCCCTGACTCACTTCCACTCCCTCTCACAATCTCCATTCACTTGCTCCTTTTAATACTTTCACACTCCTTCACCCACTGTCTCACACAAACTTTCACTTACTCATACTCTCTCCCAAACTCTGGTTCTCATTCACTTGCACTGTCATTGACAAACACTCTCACTCATTCACTCACAAACACATATATGCCATGCACAGAAAAAAAAATATTTTATTTACCTTGCTTCATTTGCAAGCAGCTTGGAGGCAGTTTGGTAACAGCAGAGAAGGAATCTGACAATGGACATTGAAACTGGCAAGCCATGATTCTCACAGAGAAGCCAGCCAGAGTAGCACATCCAGTGTTGAAAAGGGGAAGACACATATCAGTCCCTCTCCCAGTTTCTTCATAGCTTCTTCTTAGGGCTGGAAGCACAGCCCTATAGCAGGCTGGGCCAGTGCTGGAGGCTCTCCCTCTGCTTCTCTGTGTGGCTTCTCTTTGGCTTCAGGGGTGTACTGATGTGCGCCCTGACAGCTTCATTTTAGCAGATATACCTTGTTGCCTGAGGCATGTACAGTATGTCTGCCAATTAAAATGGATGGTGCCTGAATGATGGGATTGTAGTTGAACTACGCCCAAAAGACATGCGTGTTGAGGCAATAATACCCAACTAAGGAGTATGGACGTTGTTAGTCATCATTGTGTGGTTTCTATTCACTTGAGTGGGATGCTTTATTCATTGTGTGTTCAGGTGTGAGTTTGCTGTGACGCAGACTTGTAGACCTAACCTGGTATGGAGGACCACATTATGCCATGAATTTGTTATGGGCCTGTATGGCTCGATGCATTATTTTCTCCTCTTTTAGGTCCTCTGAGATGATGTATGCCTGACCAAATCAAACAATCAACCTCTTCTGTACATTAGCCTCATTATTTTGCATTTTCTCTTCTTTTTTCACTAGACAATGATCACCTAACAGAGAGAGCCTGATCTTGAGGAATGCCCTTTCCACCTTCCTTTTAGGGCAGAATCAAGAGTAAAAACATGTTGACCTCAGTTTTAAAGGTTGAAACATCCCCCCTCCATTTGTAATCCTACTCTGTGCGGACAAGAATAAAATTATTTTTTCTGCCTGTAGGTAGTTTTTGATAACACACTTCTACCCCCTCTGTTTATATTAAAGAGACATCCACACCAGCAACATGATTTTGGGCCTACTCTTTGACACCTCTCTGACAGCTCTCCTTTTTTCAAGGGCTGTAGCCCAAACACATAAATGTTTTTATCAATATGAGGAGGAAGAGATCTGTGAAGAAGAAGGCCACCAGCTTGGTGAGCACTTTCACCCTATTTATAGGAAGATTCTTTGTTTCATCTGATATGAGGAATTTTTCTAGGTACATTGAGTGCTCATTACATTCTCCCTCTGGGTACTTTGTTGCCTTTAACCTTAATATTGTTCCTCACATGATAATCCAAATTTTTCTGATTTGCTCAGCTTTATGTATGCATGAAGTCTAACCAAGAATCTAATCCTAATAGAATAAGCCTACTTACATTTCATCCTCCCTGCTTATTTGATAGTTTTTCAAACTCTTTCAAGACAGCAAAGCATGGTGACTTTGATATCTTGCCCCATATGTGAAGGCATTCCTTACTTATTCC
Source organism: Pleurodeles waltl (assembly GCF_031143425.1). Lineage (NCBI taxonomy): Eukaryota > Metazoa > Chordata > Amphibia > Caudata > Salamandridae > Pleurodeles > Pleurodeles waltl. The sequence continues at coordinate 816,963,026 of NC_090448.1, forward strand.
AGTAGCTATTGAGTAAATACTTAAGTCTGAACAAAATACTTAACTAGGAGGTGTTAACCATTCTAAAGAATATATTTTATAAATGTGTTTTCTTCTGTACTTAGCAGTACCCAACTGCTGAGGATGAAAATGGTCACTAACCTTAAGTGCCACTCCAACTGCTTTAGTGCTAGAGGTGGCATAAACTCCACAAGTAGGGCCCCCTCTGTTTACATTTAAGTTGAAGTAAAGCAGTATTTGGGTAGTTTATCAATACTAATCTTACTTACTCATGCTTCAATACAAAATGATAAATAACTGTAATTCATCACATATTGTAACATTTTATATTTTTTGAGTTTTCACTGTGAATGTCTTCCACTTCTGATCTTTGGTGCCCCAAGGGCATCACTTTAGATTTTCTTGTGAAGCTTTTGTTTTTACTTTGTTGAAATGTATTTCACCAATCTAAAGCAATGGTGAAGCAAGCTAACTTGCCATTTCAAAACTGTGGAAGCTGCCATTTTTGACAAATGGGGTGGAATCCAAGTAGTTCACTTTGACATTCAGAGCACTGGGCAGAAATCACATTGCGTCAGCACCTGCCTTGGGACTTCGCAATTGTTTGTTTTAATTAAACAGTTGGATTCCCCTGATCTACACCAGTTCTAAGTTAGCTGCAATGAGCCAAGGGGCACAGAATGCCAGCCCTGTGCCCCGTGGAAGGCCACTGGGAGAGGGAACCACTGCAGCTGAGGCGATACACAGGAAGAGCCCGGCTTGCGTCCAGAGTCACCTCCACCACCCTGGAGGGTGAAGCCTCATCCAGCCATGGTGAGCACCCAGCCACAATTCGTGCCCCAGCTTGACCAGCCCAGGCCTTAGAGTCAGTCCTTAGCTCAAAGTAACAGATCTGACTTGCCGACTTCCTTATCCCGAAGTAACGGATCCTACTTGTCGACTTCTGTTAACTACATTGTTCCAATATGCCAGAGGATCTTCGCCTTGGAGACCTGCTGCGGATATGTGTATGGCCTGGAGCAAGATTTACAACATCTCCCCTGGATTATCAAGGACCAGGGAGGGCCCACCGTACGCCGCCGAAACCACAACACTTTTCAGGGCCTGTGACAGTCTCTCAGGGCGAACGCATTCCAGGGTGCCCTGCCCTTCACAAAGAAAAGGGAACTTTCCCCAGAACTTCTGCTGGCTTTTCTGGGATTGTTTGCTTTACCGCAGTGCAAGTACCTAAAACTGAAGTTTATTTCCAGCTTTGGCTGTAATAGTCTTCAGTACATGCCACAGCAATGCAACTGCTTTTTTTCAGGACATCCCCTCTGGACCTTCTTTCTCCATGATCCATTAAAACACTGTCCCCACAGTTCATGTACTCTCATGCGCACACACAAGGGTTAATTGCGACTTTGGGGGTCTTTTTGGAAGACCGCTGCGGTGGCGGTCGCCAAAAAGACGGTCATGTTGGCGGTCATCTGACTTCGGTATTAAGAGTCACACAGTGAAGATGGTAAAAAAACAGCCACAAATCTGACACCGCTGGGACACTGGAGGGCGGAAAACAGGCGGTTCCACCACCAGCACCGCCAGCCTGACAACTTTCCACCCACCAGATTACGACCCACAAATCACCACAGCAGTTCTTCCAAGCCGGAAAGCCATTGGTGGCATTCAAAAACTCACCTTGGACAGTTCGAATACCCCACACCTGCCACACATACACACAGCAGACACACCCACTCACAGCACTATATATCACACCCCTACACAATCCTTTGTGACAAAAACTACATACACAGACAGCAAGGACCCACAAACTCATTACTTAGCACATATACGTCATAGGCACGTATACACTCCACACTCTGCACACACCACACAAATGCATGATCAACACTATAAACACATCACTACTGCACACTAACACCACAACTAACCACCACACACACCCAGGTACCCGCACCCCACCAAACATCCTACACTGCACCCTGACAAACACAGCACCCACCCCCAACCACAACACAACCACCATGTCCTGTCAAAAGCACCCACGCTTCACAGACGATGAGTTGAGGGCCATGGTCGATGAAATCGTCAGGGTAGATCCACAACTGTTTGGAGCACAGGTACAGCAAACATCCATTGCAAAGAAAATGGAGTTATGGCAAAGAATAGTCGACAGGGTCAACTCAGTGGGCAACCATCCACACACAAGGGAGGGCATCAGGAAGAGGTGGAACGACCTACGGGGGAAGGTGCATTCCATGACATCCAGAGTCCACATTGCCGTGCTGAAGACTGGTGGTGGGCCCCCAGCTCCTCCCCCAGAGTTACATTGTGAGAGGAGAAGGTCTTGGACATCCTGCATTCAGAGGGCCTGACTGGAATACCCAGAGGACTGTACTCTGGTAAGTAACTAACACTCCCCTGGCACTAAATCATATGGTCCAGCATGCCTCCTCACCACCCAATCACTGTCCAATACACCCTATCTTCCACTTCACCTCCCACCTAATCATCTAATGCCCCACTCCTGCGTGCCACACCACCACCCAGCCCCAGTGACCACACAGTTCCTGCCAAGTGCACAGATAGCACTGCCAGTCATAATCACTACGACTCCCACAATGCACCTGCACATCCTCATCAAAACCAGCAATGTGTAGTGCACCTCACATCTCTTGCATGTATGACTATTCCACCAGCTACACAAACTGAATGCTTCGACTGAGGACCACTACATGGCAATAGCAGCAATGCAATGACACAACACAATGCCAAACCACACCAAACACAGACACAGCACTGTCACCAAACCTGAGGGCCACTAATCCAGATCCACAACCCAGAAATGGACTGAACATGGGCTTGTAGGTAAGAAGGGATACACTATGCACAACATGCACAAACAGGACAAGCAATCTTGCATACACATACATACCCCATCCCACTTGGGCACCTTGCTGCAATGTACAGCCATGCCCACTCACAACTAGCAAGCCTGAATTACCACTTGCCAACAGGGCACACCTGTCATGTGAACCATCACACAGGAACAGAACCCACCCACTGACCTAAAGTTACCAGCCTGATAGACCATAATCCACTATGGAGCATGGTACATATGTCACAATCCAACATCCACAAACTATGGTAGCAGTGCTGCACCTGTCATTGTCATTGTTGGGAATCCAGTAAAGCCACTTTATGCATCACACATAGTCACAGCCATTCACACCTCCACCATTTAACCCTCTCCACTCCATCCACAGGTACCCCTGCCAGTGCCACCATGGAGAGGATACCAGAGACTGTCAGCCCTCCCTGAACCAGAAACAAGCATCTGGTTTCATGGTATCACCCTTCATCAGCCAGGCTAGCTTGAATCTGGTGGCATAGCAAGCACGGGACCCATGTCTGGGCATACCCAACATATGATGGACGGAATTCAAAGCAAATCAAACATTCCCTGCCAGTCACAGATCTGGGTTTAATCCATCGTTTTTTTTGCTTGCAATGCCATTCCAGTTTGGACCCAGCCATTTGCAAATCAGTCTTGACCCTGTTCCCCATGGGAGCAGTCCAACCCGAATGCTGAGCCAGGTCTTCTCTGAACCAGAAGCAAGTATCCTGGGACCTGTTTCAGGGTATCACCCTTCATCAGCCAGGCTAGCTTGAATCTGGTGGCATAGCAAGCACAGGACCCACGTCTGGGCATACCCTTCCCACTTGGGGGGACAAATGCAAAAACAACAGATGATGGACTTAACACAGAGCAAATCAAACATTCACCCCCAGTCACAGATCTGGGTTTAATCCATCAGTTGTTTTTGCCTGCCATGCCATTCCAGTTTGGACCCAGCCTTATGCAAATCAGTCTTGACCCTGTTCCCCATGGGACAAGTCCAGCCCAAATTGCCGGGTCAGGTCCTACCTGAACAGAAAGAAGCATCCTGGGACCGGTTTCAGGGTATCACCCTTCATCAGCCTGGCTAGCTTGAATCTGGTGGCATAGCAAGCACTGGACCCACGTATAGGCATCCCCTTCCCACTTAGGGCGACAAATGCAAAAACAACAGATGATGGACGGAATGCAGAGAAAATCAAACATTCACCCCAGTCACCGATCTGGGTTTCATCCATCAGGTTTTTGCTTGCCAGGCCATTCCAGTTTGGACCTAGCCATATGCAAATCAGTCTTGACCCTGTTCCCCATTGGACCAGTCTAGCCCGGATTGCTGGGTCAGGTCCTCCCTGAATCAGAAACAAGCCTCCTGGGACCGGTTTCAGGGTATCACCCTTCATCAGTCAGGGTAACTTGAATCTGGTGGAATAGCAAGCACAGGACCCACTTCTGGGCATACCCTACCCACTTGGGGCAACAAATGTAAACACAACAGATGAAGGATGAAGGCTCCAGTGAGGACAACACCGCTGGATGTCTGGACAATGATGACCTATCTGACCCATCTGGGAACCCTGGTCAGTCTACCATTCCCAGCCTCACCCTGCCCACATCAACCCCACCCTTCTCCCCCACCCTATGGCCCCATCACAGCCAACCCTTTGTCCCCAAACCTGTGTCCCAAGAACTGTTCAATCAATAGTGTGCCCCACAGTACAAGGACCTAAGTCGACCCCTCACACCCAAGACAATGAAGGTTCTGCTGGCACTGGGAGCGGGGACACCGTGCCAGGAGTACAGGCACATGGGGGCAGGGAGCACAGGAGGGAACCTGTGGGCCAGAGTACGGGGCGACCAAGGCAGTCATCTTCCCAGGAAGCCATCTCTCAAGTCCTGGGAACATACCATCAATCCCAGGACAGGATGGGCCAGATCATCAACATGTTTAGGGAAAACCAAAGGCTTCAGCGGGAATACCTCTAGGAGGTCATGCAGCAGTGGCAAGCACACAGTGTCACCAGGGCCTCCATTGCAGGGGTGCTCAATAACATAAACGCAACCCTGTATGCTTTCTCCACCCACCAGCAGGCCCCTTCCACTACCCACATCACATCTGAGCCTTCAACATTTGCGGCTGCTACTGGAATGGAGGCCCTGCCAGGGGAACCACAAACCGCAGGAACCCCTCCCTGTGTAGCTGAAGAACCCCCTCACAAATGTGGATGTCCATCCAGACATCCGGCTGCAGCAGATGCCTAGACAAAACCCACTGCCAGGAAGTGAGCCTCTCGTGATGTTTTCTCCTTTGTGTGCCACTAAGACACCCGGTTGACTGTTTAATTACATTTCTCCATTTCCCCATAGCCCTTGGTAATGGACATGTGCTACCTACAGCTGTGCCACCTACACTGATGATTTCAACCACCATGACCCCACTCATCTTTGTGACAATTAATGCACAATAAAAGCTGTAGATCACAGCAAATGCATATGTGTCTTTATTTGTACCATTACAAAAGTTTGGTCAGCAATATGGAATGTGGGTATGGCCCCCTACACCAACAGGCAGTGTAATGGACTGCAGAGGGAGGCATCCTCTGCAGGAGACACAGGACAACAGACATGTCCCAGGGCAGATGTAAGGAAGTCACTAGTCCAGCCACACACCAGAGTATATCCACTGATCCAGCCTGCAAAAAGACCATGACAAACACTTCCATCAATATAGTAGGCATGGTGGCACACAAAGCACATATGGAATTCATAGATATTGTGCCCAGTGTGGATTGCCAACTTAACAGGGCACAACAGATGTCACTTCTACATCACCTGTTTCAGGGAATACATCACATAACACTGTAGCTGGCATCTGTCATGGCCTAATCTCATCTCTGTAATCAGTTACCAAAGGCTATTGAACACGAATGCCTCAAGCAATATGTTGTGAGGCAAAAATTCAGAGTAAACAGTAACTTGCTGGAATGACATGAGTACAGGAGAATGCTGGACACACAGCCCAATGCAGGCCTGTTCATAGTAGATGTGATACTTGCAACCTGCATAAAGTACACATGCTAGAGAACAAACACTGTAACTCTGCACCTTAAATGCAATCAGCCACAACACACACATAGGGATAGGAACACATTACACAACCACTGATGATTCTAATCAGAAGGACCGTTGACAACAAACTATGTGCAAATACAACACTTGCAAGTACACACACAGCATACCTGTGTGTCACTGGAAGTACTGATTGATGATCTCTGTTCTGATACCTTCCTCATCTGCCTCCTCATCACTTTCCATGTGTGCATCAACAGCCACTGGTCCAGCTGCCTCCTCCTCTTCAGCTGATAATGGTATCTGACGTCTCAGGGCTAGATTGTGGAGCATGCAGCAGGCAACTATTATCTGGCATGCCTTTTGGGAAGTGTTGAGTTCAGAGAGGTTCAGGCACCTGAATCTTGCCTTCAGTAGGCCAAATGCCCTTTCAGTTTCACACCTCGTCCTGCTGTGGGCCTCATTGAAACAGAGTTCCCCTTCTTTGGCAGGGTACCTTACTGGTGACAACAGCCAGGGGCCAGGGAAGGTTAGGATAGCCAGAGTCACCTGTCTGCACGGAGGTGGGACCTGTTACAATACAGATACAGACACAGGGAAGATTGTGGCGACAGGTGCCAAAACAGAACACACATCCAAATGCATACATACCAATGAGCCAAGCCATATCTCTCTGTAGACATGCCATCATGTGTAGGACATTGCTGTTCCTCAGAATGAAGGAGTCATTCACAGATACTGGAAACTTTTTCTGTCAATTGGGAGATGTACTGGTCTGCCACACACACCACCCGAACTTTGATGGAGTGGTAGTGTTTCCTGTTTCCATACACTTGTTCATTGGCACTGGGAGGGACCAAAGCTACATGGGTGCCGTCTGTGGCCCCTATCGCATGAGAGATGTGTCCCATCTCATAGAAGTCTGCGTTCACATTGGCCAAATCTGCATGTTGGGGGAACCTAATGTAGCTTTTCAGTTGTTTCAAGAAAGCCCACAGTACATCCTTCAAAACAAAACTGAATATGGGCTCTGACATCTCTGCTGCCAAGCCCACTGTATTCTGAAAGGAGCCTGTGGCAAGAAAGTGTAGCACTGACCGGACTTGGACTGTGGGAGGGATGGCATAAGGATTACATAAGGCAGGCAAGAGTTCTGGCTCCAACTAGGTACAAAGCTCCATGATGGTGTGATGGTTCAGACAATAGGTCTGGATGATGTGCTTCTCCTCCAGGGTTGCAAGGTAGACTAGCGGACGGTACACTGGTGCATCTCTCAGTCTCCTCCTGAAAGGCCATCTAAGATAGAGAGGAGTGAATGTACAATGTGAGAAGCACACCACACATATCAGTTGAACACGTCCTCATCACACTAATCTAACACTGTAGACATGCCTCACGCTGCTGACACACACCATATTAGACATACTGTGCGGCATGGGCACCATCCTTGCTGGCCCTGGTCAGTAGTTTGTGACACACATCACTTGTGTAATGTCCCATATCTGGTTCACTGAGATGTCCTGCCCGGAGCATATATGTAGTCATGCTGTATACCTATGTGGTTAAACTGTCTATGAGGCTCTGAGCACCTGGACATGCACGTCATGTGAAAACCGTTCATATAACACCACTTTGTCATGCATGTCACATGTATCAGCCTAACAATGATGGCACAGCATAGGCCTGCTCTGCATTTTGGTTAAAAAACTGTGTATGGCGCACTTACATTGGTGCAGCAAGGCATGATATGTGAATAAAATGTCAGCCACCTGTCCTACTCCACAGGACAGTTGGAAGTGACCCAAGTCCTCCACTTACGTTGTCATGGCGGTAGGCGGTTGCAACCGCCGTGCAACTTCTCATTGGTTAACATTGCTGCCAATGGGGGGGGCGGAGCCAAGATGGCGCCGAGGACGGACGCTCCTTGACGAGCTCCGTAACGGCCTCCACCAAAATATCCTCTATAACATAATTTACCTCTCCGGCACATACCAAAACCAGAGATGGGGAGTCTCCCTCCCTCCCCCCTTCCAATTGGGGGTACCCAGTCGGAATGCTGCGGAGCCGCTGGTGCGCTCCTCCGGGGCAGTCGAGAAGACGCGGCGGGCCCAGATGAGGAGGCTTCCCCGCCGTGAGGGAGGACTGGGAGCCTCAGGATTGAGGAGTGGCCGGAATCGGACCCAGGCTAGCGGGTCCCCCTGCCGGGGTCCCCCCGAGAACACCCGGTGAGTGAAATTAGTCAGCTGTCTGCCGCAAGAGCGGGGAGAAGAATCGGCGGGAAGTAGCTCCCTCGAGTTGCAGCCCCTGATATCTGCCACCCGGTGCAGGTGCTCGGGCGGCGGAGGAGCGGAATGGGGAATACACCTCAGATGGAGGAAAAGAAGAGGTGAGGGCCCGCAGACAAAGGGACCTGCTTCGGAGGCCCCCGGGGCGCTTGAGACAGGGCGACTGGCTGACCCCGGAGGAAACACTGCTGGGGCCTGAGGTGACTGGGTGCGTTCCCCATGCCCCCTCTTTGGGCCCCGAGCTTGGAGGAGACGGGGGACTCGCTACCCTGATTCCCGTGTGGACGGGGAGAGCCCAAGAAAGAAAAGACGGTGGTGAGTCGGGCCCATCACGACCGGTTTGTGAGGCGCAGAGAGAAGAGGAAGATTACGCGCTGACCTGAGGCCGGTTGAAGGTGAGGAAAGAGCTGAGAGAGAGGCCATTCACACGTGGGAGCACAGTGAGGAGAGACTTGACAGTGAGACTGAGCAGTTGAGCACCAGGCTTCCCCAGGGACGGGTGGGTCTGGGAAGCCCCCTCACCTGGTCAGTCCCCGCCTGCGGTGGGTGCGGTGATCCACTGCTTGTTGTAGGGCCACTGGGAAATTGGTGAACCGAAGAGACTTGTTGACGTCTCCCAATGGCAAGAGAGAAGGAGCCTAAACCGCCTCGACAGGGCAAAATGGATAGATACACAAAGGTAGTGACCCCCCCTGCGCTGGTGACGGACTCTGTATTGGCCCCAGGCAATTATGCGCTCCTCTTGGCGATACAAGCATCCAGGCGAGCTCTTGGAGCGGATGGGCGAGGTGCATTTGGAGGTCTCCCTGCTCGCACAGGATCTCCGTAAAGAGGCAGAGCGAGTCACATCTGCGGAGTCACGCACATCTGAAATGGAGGACACAGGGACCTACGGAAAGAGGCGTTAGAGATCAAAGTCATCAATAAGGACGTAATGTGGCTGCTGGAGGATGCTGAAAACCGAGCGCGACGCAATAATCTCCGCTTTGTGGGCTTTGCAGAGGGACTCGAGGGGACTGACATGAATCATTTCTTGGAGCAGTGGCTCAGGAGAGTCCTCCCATCTGAACATTTCTCTGCCTGCTTTGTAATTGAACGAGCCCACAGGGCGTTGGGAGGGGAGGCCTCCGTCTGGTGCACCCCCTAGGCCTGTGATAGCCCATTTTCTAAATTATCAAGGCCGAGATATGATCCTAATGGAAGTCCGCAAAATGGGGGAGGTCTGGTATGAAAACTCCAAGATCCTGGTCTTTCCGTACTACACTAGAGAAGTTCAGAGACAACGTCGCACCTTTGACTCGGTGAAGGTCAAGCTTTGCGATCTTCAGCTTCAGTATATGCTCCTCTTTCCGGCCAAGCTAAAGGTCCTGTTTCAAGGGAAGATATTCCTTTTTCAGTCTCTGGAGGAGGCCTGGGGATGGATCGAGGAGCGTCCCCGGCTCGCCAAACGGGGGGAGTGGAGAGACTGAGAAGGTACCTCAAGAGAGGGAAGGTTCGAGACCTAAAGATTGGTCCCTCCCAATACGCAGAGGCAGGCGGAGACAAAGAATTGGTAAGGACACGCCATGGCGGCTTCCCAGACGAGCAGAAAGAGGAGCGGACACTACTGACTCGGAGGGGAATTGCAGCGCAGGGGCTCGGACGCATAGTGGAAATGAAGCTATGGACTCGCTGACACCTGGGGGGTCTACTCGACCCCGGGGGGGAGTCTCCCCACCCGCTACTGGAGGCTATTGACAATATGGAGGCGGAGAGAGAGGTCCGGAGATCTAGAAGTCTGGAGGGGTAGCTGCACGATTGGAGGCCAAAGGAGAGTGGAGGAATGGTATTGCTTTGTCCCCCCCACCCATTAGGAGGACTAAGGTTCCCTTAAAATTAAGGGGGTTGTGAACATGTTTTACAAGTTCGTATTGCAGGGAGGGTAGGGTGAGGGAGGGGGGCTACAGACCTCTTGACTCTTGTGGGTAGGGATATAGAGAAGTACACTCACAGGGGCCACAGGGAGGTAGGGAGGGGAGTGGGAGGGGTTTATATTAAAAGAAGGTTATGTTCATTGTTATTGGCAAGTTGTACGGCTAACCCACAGACACAAATAGTTGAGCATTGTGTGATGGGAGAGACTGTTCCCCTATCCCCTCTTTTAAACTCCTTGAGGTCCGAGCGGTCATGGAGCTTTGTTACTAACATTCACTGCTTAAAATGGCCCCCATGAGTGAAGCCAGGGTGTTGCCCTCCGAGAATGAACAGGGCTTTGCTATCCTCTCCTGGAATGTAAATGGTCTGGGAGACAAGGTTAAGAGAGAAACAGTCTCCCAATATATCAAAAGGCAGAAGCCAGACATAGTGCTCCTCCAGGAAACCCATCTCAGAGGTACGAAGTGTGCATTTCTAAGTCGGGGTCCCTTTGTAGTGCTGGCACACGTGGGATACACATCTGGCTCCAGGGGGGTAGTGATCTTGATCCGTCGGTCCCCCCCTTTCGTGTCACTCGCTGCTGGGAGGACCCTGATGGTCGCTTTGTAGGGGTGGAGGGGTTCTGGGGACGGAGAGAGGTTCTGCTGATTAGTGCATATGCCCCACAGAGACTCCAGGGCCCCCTTCTAGAGAAGGTAGCAAGAATCCTACTGGGGTCCTCTTCCTCACTTCACATATTGGGAGGGGATTTTAATGATGTGATGGAAACAGGGATGGATAGATCTGGGGGTGGGCTGACCCCGGGCCTGGCTACCCCACTGTACGGGTTTGCTGCAGCCTTGGGATCAACGGATTTATGGCGACTGATGCATCCAACGGAAAGAAAGTACTCATATTTCTCCAGGGGTCATAGGGTTTTCTCCCGCCTCAACTATATCTTTTCCCCGGCTGGAGAGGTAGGCAAAATACATCGGACTTAATACCTGGCATGGGGGCTGTCGGACCACTCCCCTTCGATGGTGCGTCTGGGAGGGAGGCCAAGGGGTCGCAAGGGGTGGAGACTGTGTGCTTGGGATTTGCAAGACCGCGAAGTGGCGAGAGGATTACGGGTGGATACTGACTTACACTTTCAAGAAAATGTGGGGTCAATGGGATCTGCGGTGGTGTTGTGGGAAGCCTACAAGACAGTGCTCCGAGATAGTGCACAAAATCTAGTGGCTCAGAAAAGGCGAAGGGACAGTAAACAGTTGAGTGATATGGAAGGTAAGCTCCTGGAAATAGAAGAGGAGGTGGTGCGGATGCCTACATCCTTGCTTCTTCGGCAACTAGAGTTGGCGAAAGTTGAGTATCGAGAGACAGCAGAGAAAGAGGCCAGGAATCGCCTCCAGGCAGTCCAATACAGGTTGTACGAGACTGGGGACAAAGCCGGGAAATTTCTGGCTTGGCTTGGAAGGAAGGAAAGTGAGGCTAGATGGATTCAGGAGGTAGAGTCCCAAGATGGGAATAGGGTGTCCGCCAACAAAAATATTGCATAGACATTAGCTTGTTATTACAGAGACTTCTACAGGGCAAGATCATTAGAAAGTGTTGACCGCATCACTGAATATCTGGACAGGATAGATATTCCTGTCCTAGACGTGGAGGGACGGGAAGGAATAGAGGGAGATATTACCCTAGAGGAGATCTCGGCAGCACTGACGAGGCTTAGACCGGGCAAAGTTCCAGGCCCAAATGGGTTTCCGGCAGAGATCTTTAAAAGCTTCCGCGATGTACTGGCTCCTCATCTATTAAATATGTTTCTGGAGGCTTGTGAGCAAGGAGTCCTTCCCCCGGACTTAAGGAGGGCTGAAATAGCAGATATATATAAAGAGGAGAAACCCAAATGGAGGTGTGCATCATACAGACCGATATCCCTGCTAAACGTGGAGGTGAAGGTCTTGGCCACAGTGTTGGCAACCCGAATGATAGATGTTATCTCTCCACTAATTCACATGGACCAGACTGGCTTTATGCCAGGACGATCCACAAGACATAACCTGAGACGGGCGCATATGTGGCTGGCCACTACCATGGACCTCCCAGAGCCTCACCTGTTTCTAGCCCTAGATGCAAAGAAGGCCTTTGATGCGGTGCACTGGCCCTTCCTAGGGGCTACGCTAACACAATTTGGTTTCGGACCAAAATATAGAGGGTGGGTACGTCTGCTTTACTGCAGCCCGGTGGCGGCGGTGAGGGTAAATGGAGTCCTCTCCTTGGAATTCTCCATCTCAAGGGGCACAAGACTGATGCCCACTGCCCCCTTACTGTTCGCCCTTACTTTGGAATCCCTAGCGTGTAGGATCCGCACCTGCTCAAACTTTTATGGTTTTAGACTAAGAGAGGAGGAAGAGGTGGAGGAACGTATTTCTTTATATGCAGACGATGTCCTCTTGTACATCACCCGCCCAGGTGACCCTCCCGAGGCTTTTTCTCCTGATTGAGGAATATGGGAGACACTCAGTATACTGTATTAACTGGGATAAATCTATCCTTTATGCACCACAAGGGGACATGCACCTGCCCCCGTTGCCGATGGGGTTGCAGTGTACACATACTATCAGCTCCCCCCACGCCTGTTCAGGGCCATAGAACGGGACATGCGGCTCTTCCTATGGGAGGGGAAACATGCACAAATAGCTCTTAAAATGCTGCAACGCAATCAATATGCAGGGGGATTGTCCGTACCGGATATAGAGGCATACTACTGGGCGGCACACCTCGTCAATATTAACGATTGGTTATTCGCATCGGAGGATCACCCCTCGTTCTGCCTGGAGTGGCTACAGTGGTCGGGGAGGTCGTGTAGGCAATTCTTGTACGAGGGAAACGGGATCAGGCATCTTACTCCTGCTACACAGGTGGCCTTGAATGCTTGGACAAGAGCTAATAAGATGATGGGGTGGCATAGACGTTCCACTAAAGAAACCCCACTATGGGGGGGGAGCTGGCTGCGGGAAATTAAGAAATTGGAGGGTTTCGAGTGCTGGGACCGGATTGGCATTTCAAAAGTTGGGGACGTGATGGAGAATGGGGACATTATATGAGTCCATTCAAATGGAGTATGCACTGAACAGCACACAGCATTTCCACTACACTCGCCTGAGACATGCATGGAAGACGGAGGGCCTCCCGGGAGAAGGAATACCAGAGTACGCCCCTTTAGAGGGCCGACTACTAATGGGTGAGATAATTGCTAAAGCGACATCCGTAGTATATAAGACCATAAACAATAACATGCCAAATGCACTGGTAAACCTGTGTAATAAATGGGAGGCAGAACTGGGAACGATGGAAGCCATAGACTGGGATGCGGCACTGATGTTCACCCGAGATGTGGCGATTAGGGCACGACTCAGCCTAATACAGTTTAAAGTTTTACACAGAGTATACTGCAACTCACAAAGACTACATTTGATGGGGAGGGCGAGACACCCGGACTGCATTAGAGGTTGTGGTAATGTCGGATCCTTTTTTCATGTTTTGTGGGAATGCCCCAAGATCAAGGAGTTTTGGAGTAAGGTGATGGGAGAGCTGGCAGGAGTGTTGTTGGTGCAGATCCCCCTAGATCCCAAGTACATTCCACTAGGCATACCTAATGATATATACTTGCCCCGGAGAAAGCTTACACTGTGTGAACTGGGGTTGATGGTAGCAAAAAGGGATATAGTCCGCCTATGGGGCTCAGAGAAGTGCCGTTGATGGGGGTATGGCGGAGGGGAATGGACGGGTTCATGAAGGCGGGAAAAAACGACATACACGAATAGAGGATGCCCGTGGAAGTTCCAAAAGATATGGGGAGCTTGGATGACATACTATTCCCTTGAGATATAGTTGACAGGCGATTATGGATTCATGGGGGATGAGGGAGACACTCCTTTGCGCTCCGGAAAGGAAAGACCGCAGAGACAAACGAGGGTACTAAAAGAACTGAACTCTGGGACTGTTCAACGTGCTGATGGGGCTGTATGGGGATTTGGGGGGGGAGAGGGAGGGTTGGGGATGTTTTATATATGTGTTTTTGTCTGGAGACACTGCAAAGAGATTTTCATGTAAAGGATATCTGGATATGTTATGTCTCTGTTAAACTGCAAATATTTTTTTTTATTAAAAACAAATTGCTGCCTATGGGGTACTGGGGTCAATGGCAATCACCGTCCATGGTGACGGTCCTGTACGTGCTAGTCGCGACCGCCATTTTTTGCAGCCTTCCTCACTTGACACCTGACACTCTTGCAAGCAAGACCTCCACAACGTGAGCTTCTGTGTACTGTCTCTGGGAGCCATCATGGGACATCCTGCAGGAGAAAGGTCCCCAGCCTTCACCCAAGAAGAGCTTGAGAAGCTGGTGGAAGGGCCCTACCCCGGGATTGACAGCTGTATGGGCACCAGAGGAGCAGCCAAGCCCATTGCCATAGTCATGTGTGATAGGGGTGTTTGTGAGGGTGAATGGCTTAATTGTGGCAGTCTGGGAGTACATGCATGCAGGGTGAATGGAGTTAAGGTGTACAATCCGTGACCATGGGCATGTGTGGGCATTTGATGTTTATATTCCACTGCTGTTGATATGGTTCCGGTCTCCATGACTTTCTCCTGTCCGTGTCACCCATGCAGGTAAATGCTCATCAGAAAAAAAGAGGTCTGGCGTGCCAATGCCAAGCAAGTGCGGTCCCTGGGGGTCCATGCCCGGGGGAGCACCCATTGTCGCTAGCGGTGGGGAGGACCTGAGACACTGAGCCTGGAAGACCATGGAGGCCCAGCTGGGGATGTCCTCCCGACGAGGGAGGGGTGCCCGTCGGACCCTGACCCCACCTTATGTCCTGCATTTTGGTGGTTGCCTACCCAGAGGTGGACGGGTGTTTGAGGGCAGCACAGCAGCCACAAGGGGATGAGTACTGTCTGTATTCTGTAACTTGGCTGCCCTTAAATGGGATTGGGTGCCTCCCTGCAGGCAATTTGACAGTGTCGTTTATGGTGCTTGTTCATCATCAGTTGGCAGTGGGTATTTGGCAACCTGGCAGTGTATCATTAGTAGATGTGATGCCATGCTGTACTGTCAGTGGATGTACATTTCGCATTTACATTCCTCTTCATGTCTGTAATGTGGATATGCAGTGAGGACATAGGCACATGTTTGACCCCATCCTGGTCATGCAATGGATGTGTGTGTTTGGATCACCCTAAACATTGTGTATGACCAGCTCCATCCAACTGGATAGTGGCTCTGAGGTGTCAGGCCACTCACATCTGTGTTGTCAACCTGTAAATGCTACTGTGTCTGTGTACATCATGTACTGTATTTGGTATTGACCTGTTGTGGGGCTGCCAATACAGCTCCACCACAGAAATGGCCCTCATGGGACAGGGGTATAGGCCTGATAGCTGACTAGGCAAATATGAGTGAATTGTTGACTGTAGGGTATGTGTAGGTAGCCATACTTTGATACTGGAATATGTATAATATATGTGACCCTGATTGCAATGTTCATGCATTTCTAGGAGCTATACTTGGGTGGATGTGGCCCTCAAACCTGTGGGATGGTACTAGAGGTGGGAAGTGCCCTGGATGATCCCTAATTTGTCACCATGGTGTGTACATAGCATGTTTGACAAAACCCTAGCAATTACTATGCTGCATTGCTGGGTTACTGCCTACATCATGTCAACAAGGAAATTTGGGGGCACATCTGATGGCCTGTGACTATTATAGCTTGACTGGGGCAATAGTTAGTGGCAGATAATGGGTGGTTTGGGTTAGCATGACACATGGGGGGTCATTCTGACCCCGGCTGGAGGGAACCGCCAGAATACCGCTGCGCGGTCAAAAGACCGCCGCGGTTATTCTGTGTTTCCCACTGGTCTGGCGGGCGACCGCCAAAAGGCCGCCCGCCAGCCCAGTGGGAAACACCCCTCCATGAGGATGCCGGCTCCGAATGGAGCCGGCGGAGTGGAGGATGTGCGACGGGTGCAGTAGCACCCGTCGCGAATTTCAGTGTCTGCTGAGCAGACACTGAAATTCAAAGAGGGGCCCTCTTACGGGGGCCCCTGCAGTGCCCATGCCATTGGCATGGGCACTGCAGGGGCCCCCAGGGGCCCCACGACACCCCTCACCGCCATAGTGTTCCTGGCGGGCGGAACCGCCAGGAACAGGATGGCGGTGAGGGGGTCGGAATCCGCCATGGCGGATTCCCATGGGCAGCGGAAAGTCGGCGGTACACCGCCGACTTTCCGTTTCTGGCCGCGGCTGTACCGCCGCGGTCAGAATGCCCGGCGGAGCACCGCCAGCCTGTTGGCGGTGCTACCGCCGACCCCGGCCCCGGCGGTCCTTGACCGCCGGGGTCAGAATGACCCCCATGGTGTATTGATGTGATTGACAATTTGGATTCAGTCTCCTCTTGCTGCCTTATGTGGTAGTGGGATGTGTAAATGGTGTACAGCCAGTGGTGTTTGTCCATGTCTACCATTTGTACCTAATGAATGCTAAACGTTGCCCTCTGAGATGTGTGTTGTCTGGCCTCTGTGACAGGTTTTGGCATATGTGGAATGGTGTGTCTGAGGCTGGAGTTGTCATGGTATTTAGTCCAACTGGTGTACCTGCATGTGTGGTGGGTGGCATTGGAACTGGTCCATGATGTTAAATGTGTGTTGGAATGGTACTTCTGTAGTGATACTCCACTAAGTGGATGTATATGGATGTGTTTTATGTGGTACATGGCCCATTGATGGTGCACTTAGGAGTGTGCTGAGTAGTGTTATATGTGTTGGAAAACATCCTTTTTTACGACTTTTATTACGAAAGTCGTGGTTAACGAAAGCATAACAACGCTTTTTTTAACCACGACTTCGTATTTTTGTGCCTTAACTACGAATGTTCTGAACAACGAACATGTGTGGTTAAGGTACAAAGAAGGGGGTTGGCGAAGGTAAGTGGTGGGTTTAGGTTTTGGGGTGGGGTTGGGGCGTTTTTGGTTTTGGGGAGTGGGTGGGGGGTCAGGGGGTTTTAGGTTTTAGGGTGGGGTTGGGGGGTGGGGCGTTTTTGGTTTTGGGGAGTGGGTGGGGGGTCAGGGGGTTTTAGGTTTTAGGGTGGGGTTGGGGGGTGGGGCGTTTTTGGTTTTGGGGAGTGGGTGGGGGGTCAGGGGGTTTTAGGTTTTAGGGTGGGGTTGGGGGGGGGTGGGCCGTTTTTGGTTTTGGGGAGTGGGTGGGGGGTAAGGGGTGGGGCGTTTTTGGTTTTGGGGAGTGGGTGGGGGTCAGAGGGTTTTAGGTTTTAGGGTGGGGTTGGGGGGGTGGGGCGTTTTTGGTTTTGGGGAGTGGGTGGGGGGTCAGGAGGTTTTAGGTTTTGGGGTGGGGTTGGGGGGGTGGGGTGAGGGATGTAGGGTGAATGGCGCCTATTGCTAATGATTTTATCGGGAATGCCTTTACAACGAAATATCGTTGTTAAGGCATTCGTGGTAAAATCATTAGTAGTAAGGACGAGGTCGGTGTTCCGACCTCGTTGTTAAGGTTAGAAGTTGTTTTTAATTCGGTGTTCCGTCATATAATCATATGTGTTGGGTGTCAGCTACACTAGCTCTGTGATAGGGTCTGACTGATCACATGGCTATACCACAGATTCACATGGTACACATCAGATGTGAACTGTTTGGTTGTTTGACTTGTTTTTTCTAACTCAGAGTTGTTCTCCATCATGGCATCACTGTACTGAGTGGCCAGCCATGTAATATGACAGGTAGGTGCAATGTGGTCTGTGAGTGGGGTTGTCTTCACTGTGATTGACATGTCACAGAGGACATGGACTTTTCAAGTGTTGTAACTATAGAGGTCTGGTGTGTTGTGTTCAGTCAGCAACACATTCGATGGGTGAAAGGGGTATGGAGAGGTAAGGTGTGTATCCAGGCATTCCATTGATAGTGCAGCCAGACCATGCTGTGCAGGCTAAAAGGACTTTGGGTGGCATCATGAGGTTGACTCCTGTAGTGCTGCTCTACTTAAGTATTGATGTAGGTGTGAGGGATGGCATACAGGTGTGGGTAGAAGGGAAATGTAAGAACATGCTATGGATGAAGTGTAATGGCAATTGCCATGGCCTGGCTATTATATGGAATGTCACAGTTAAACATGTTTTGCCGTGTCTATGGGGGTATATGTTGACCCTTTTCCCCGCTATCTGTCTCTCCCCTCTCCTTTCTTCTCTCTCTCTCTTTGTGTGCATCAGCATTGTCTGGTGAAGGAGAAAGGGGACAGCTGGCACCAGCGAGAGTGAGGGACCCAGTGGGACGGGGGGCGAGGGAAGTGCCACAGGGGTTACCGGATCTACCACCTCTTCTTCGGAATCTTCCTAAGGTGGACACTCCCTGGTGGTGGCAGACCCATCTGGGATCACACCAGCACCATCTTTGTCTGCCACCCAGCTTACTAGCACCACCCTCCCAGGAGAGTGGGCGTCTCCTTTGCCACAGGCACCTCTGCCCCGACCCAGTCAGCCCTGCTGCCCTCAGTGAGGAGGCTGATGACCTCCAGAGGTCCAAATCTGTGGGTCAGTCGACCATTGTGAATGCTATCCAGGGACTGCCAGCTCATGTATAGCACAGCAATACATTCCTGGAGGGCATTCATGGTGCCATAGCTGGCCTACAGAGATCCTTTCAGGCACTGGCCTCCACTCTGGCGGCAACCAGTGTCCTTTTGTCTTCCGCCCCCCCCCTCCAGCTACCTCTGCCCAATCCCAAACCCGTCTCCCCATACCCATCCAAAGCACACGTACAGACAAGCATGCTCCATCTCAACAGGCAGTGGTAGCTCAGGCAAACACAAGCACCACAAGACCCCCCCCCACCAGCATGCACAAAAGCAACACCCACCTACAGAACACCCACCTACAGACACAACAGCATCCACTCTGCACTGACTCCCCCGCCACCCCTTCTTCACAGACACTACACCAGACACACCTGCAGCCACCACACCATCATTCACAGATCCAGCCACCAGTCCTATCTTACCCACAGTCAGCACAATATCAGACCCGCAGACATCCACCCCAGTCGCCAACCACATGTGTCATACCTGCAGACACTCCCCCAACAGTCACCCATCCACCACAGAATTTCCCTGCACCCCCTCCTCCCAGACACCTAAATGCCCACACTCACCCACCCAACAGACACCCAGCACCCACAAGCATTCCAGGCACGCACACACGCACCTGCACCCAAGACATTCACCAAGACCCATCTCACAACCACTCCCTCTCCCTCCACTCCCAAACCCTTTTGCCATGACCACCCTGTGTGTCTAAGAAACATTTACTTGCAGAGTTTTCCCTGTTCCCTACCCAACTCCCACCCTGTGTAACTCCCAAGCACTCTGTGGCAGTCCCCAAGTCCAGCCCTTCCACCTCCAAGTCCTCTCTTGCCCCCAGTAGTGCTCATGCCCCTCCCCCTGCCAAGAAGTCTGCCTCTCCCATGCCCAAGGCCAAGTACCCCCCTTCCAAGCCCAAGGACCCCCCTCCCACGCCCAGACCCAAGCCCAAAGACCTCTCACAAGTCTAAACCCCCCTCTACTCCCACCCCACAATCCCTGACATGCCTGTCTGCTTCCTTGATGCCCCTACCTTGTGGAGGTCATTTTGCAGTCAGGAGTGAAGTAGGGGCACAGTGAAGTGCCATTTGTGTCTTTGGCAGGAGGAACATTGGACTGGCCAGTGGCCTTATGAAAAAAAAATATATATTTTGATTACATTTTACCTTCCCAATACATCTGGACCAACCTGGTGTTGGATTGGATGGAAGCATACTTGTCCTGGCTTTCTTTCTGCATGGCTATTTAGTGTTTGTGGGCTTTGGATTGTGTGCGTGTCTGACATGTATGTGTGTGTTGGTTGTGCTAGCTGTTGTGCCTACGCTGCATGTGTGTGTGTGGCACTGCCATTAATCCTGCTGTCATTGCTGTGTATTGTGGGTAGGATATATTTGCGTTTGGTACCTTCATGTGTGTAGCTAAATTGTGTATTGTTTGTGTTTCCATGTGTTATGGTGGTGTTGTGTACCCTTGTGTGGTTGTTGTGTATCCGTGATGGCTCTGTCATATGCGTTGTGTGTGTGTTGTGTGACATATGGAATGTTCTATGGCAGTGTGTTAGTGTTGATTGTTTGTTTGGTGGTGTTGTTGTCAGTATGTGTTGTCATGTGTAAGTATGTAGTGTAATTGCCTGGCAAAGCGTTGTTGTGGTTGTGATGTCATTGTGTGACTCAGTCATGTTGAGTATGATTGTGTTGGACAGTGACGGTGATGTGTGTGTGTAGGTGGGCTGGTATGTGAATGGCACATGTGTGTTGGCCGTGATGTGTGTAGTTTGGGTGTGCATGTGTATAGTATGTGTGTGTATGTAGGTGTATATGTGTTCATATGGATGTGTGGTTGTGTGTGTGGCCGTCACTGTCCGTCCCGGGTGGGTATGTTGCGTGTGTACTGTTGCATTTCCCTCTAGTTTGTGCTAGGTGTGTATTTACGGTTGTCTTTGTCGTTGGCTTCGGAGTGGTTGTGCGAGCAGGAGCAGTGGGAGGACTTCGAGTTCAGGTTCCATGGCAGCTCGGGAACTGTTATGGCTTCCTGAAGATGAGTGTCTCCTTTTATTCTGTTGGTTTCCGCCAGGGTTTTGGTGAGTGGTGCGGCAGCGGCGTAAACCTTGGCCGTGTGCAGCCTCGTAATGTGTTTGGCAGAAACCTGGACGCTGCCAGTCTGAAGGTGCCTAAAGCCGTCCGTGGTGGCCTGACCGCACTGGCAGTTCAGTCGTCCTGCTACTCATGTGAGGCCCTCAGGATGCATGATCACCAAGACTTGCTCCTCTCATGTTGTTAGTTGTGGGGGAGGAGGTGGGGGTCCACCGCCAGTCCTCTGTACGGCTACCTGGTGTCTTGATACCACGGAACGTACCTTCACCCGTAGGTCATTCCACCTCTTCCTGATGTCATCCCTTGTTCTTGGATGCTGTCCCACTGCGTTGACCCTGTCCACAATTCTCCGCCACAGCTCTATCTTCCTTGCAATGGAGGTCTGCTGCACCTGTGATCCGAATAGCTGTGGCTCTTCCCGGATGATTTCCTCCACGATGACCCTGAGCTCCTCCTCAGAAAACCTGGGGTGTCTTTGAGGTGCCATGATGTGGTGTGATGTGTGAGGTGATGGGTGATGTGATGTGTGGGGTGATGTGTTGGGGGGTGTTGTGTGAAGTGCGTGAATGGTGTATGTGTGATGGTGTTCTGTGCCTCTGGATGCTGGTGTGGTCTTTACTTTTCTTTTCTCTGCTTCTTCAAAATGTTTCGCTGTAAGGGGTTATGAGTAATGTGGGTGTTTTATAGTGTTGTGAGTGTGTGGGTGTGGTGTGTGTATGTGTGTCAGCTGTGTGTATTTTGAAATGTCCAATGTGGTTGTGTTTTGTAAATGTGTGTGTATTTTGAGCGCAGTGGTCTGTACTGCCAATGGTTTACCGCGGTTGAAAGACCGCTGTGTTGATTCGTGGGTCGTGATACTGTGGGCGTATTCCTGTTGGCGTAACTGTGTGGGTTTTGCTATCGCCAGTTTATCACTGACCTTTGGTGTGGCGGACTTGTGTGGGTGTCTGTATAGTGGCGGATTTCTCAGTGTGGGTCATCATACCCGTTGCGGATTTCCACCGCGGTTACGGTATGTTGGCGGCCGTCGGCACGGCGGTAAGCGGGATTTACCGCCAGGGTTGAAATGAGGGCCTAAGAGAGAGAGTGTTCTTTTAAAATGTAGCTTATTCATTTCTTGCTGTTGTTTAAACACTTTTCTACATACCCACATGAAGCAAAAATGATCTTTATCAATACTTGCGGTATATTCTAAAAAACAAGAGAGGAAGCCGAAAATGTGGGGCCTAGGATTAATATATACACAGGGGTGTGGAATTTATTAAAATATCTACTTGTCCAGGGGACAGGTTGCTTCTCAAATCTACTTGTCCTGTAAAAAGATCTACTTGTCCCTTTGGTGCCATGTAGTGTGGCGACAAATTATGGCAGCAATCTCATTATGTAAGAGCTCTGATAATAGCCTCTCTGATTATGCCAGGGCTACTACCATAGTAGGGCTTGAATACTTGCAGTTTCAATCCCTACTGTAGTAATTTCCTTATTTTGCCACCTTTCGGCAAATCTGCATACTGGGGCTGGAGGAAGCAGTAAGCAATAGTTCCAGGGCTGGAATGCCTTTAAGTCTGCAAACCTACTAACCTGCATGTTTTAAAGATTGTCACCAACTTCTCTAATATTTTCCCATAATAAGAAAGGTTGGACATTTACTCCTGACAATGGCAGAATTAGAACTTCTTCCAGGGTTGGGAAGAAAGTGGCTGGAGGGAAAATGAATTTGCAAATGCTCAATAGATTTTCACATGAGCAAATCTACACATCGTATTTACCCATGCAAAAAAGAGTTCACAAATATTTTATAGGGGTACGACATATACCATGGGTGCACTTTTGTGACTTTCTTTAAGAATTTGGGGCCACATGTAGGTAGGTTCAGATTTGCGAAAACGAGATGCATTACAAAAACGAAAAATGAAACGTTTTCGTTTCATTTTTTCAGAGCAGGCAATGGTCCGCAGGACCACTGCCTGCGCTGAAAAAATGTTTACAGTGACATTCACAATGGGGAAGGGGTCCCATGGGGACCCCTTCTCTTTTGCGAAAGTGTTAGCACCCATTTGAAATGGGTGCAAACTGCGATTGGTTTGCGCCCGCGGTCACAAAACAATCCTACATTGCACTGCGAGTCGCAATTAGGAAGGGAACACCCCTTCCTAATTGCGCATCGCAAACCCATTTTGCGATTCGGTAACCAGGTTACCGAATCGCAAAACTGGGTTTGTGCATCGCAATGTGCTTTTTGCACGTCGCAAACAGCGAAAGTCGCTGTTTGCGACATGCAAAAAGCTACCTACATGTGGGTCTTGGTCCCTAATTTGGTCAGGTGTTAATAAAGACATTTTGTTTTTATTAAACTTCTATTTCTCTCTCTTTCAGCTGGCTTTACTGTGAGTGATCGCATTCTGCTCTTCCACAAGGAGCATATTGGCACACAAAGTAGTTTTGTTCAGTGTCAGGAACTACAATGGCAATCAGTGACGTAACGAAACTGGAGGGTGCCCCTTTGCAAAGAACATGGAGGAGCCCCCTCTCCAGACTCACTCAGGACAGGTGCTGTGCTGAAGGGGCCCCCTGGAGGGCGGCTACGGGGCCTTTGTTATGCCACTGGTGGCAACGTGTGCTTTTAGAGTTCAAAAAGTTTTTTGTTTTTTTTTGCCAGTGTTTGTTACAACGTTGAAGGCCTGGTAGCTCCCACAACAATAAAGTGTTACAAAAGCCATGTCAAAACAAGACACGCATTGATGAAACTAAAAGACTTATAAAAATATGTCAGATCAGTTGGCTTTGTCAGTGTTTGTTTATTTTCATGCTTCCCATAATTGTGTTGAAAATGGTTACACTGATTTTCCATTAGAAATATTTTTGGGAAATACTAGCATGCATCAACACATTTTACTAAATGACACTTCATTTGCATCTAATCAGAGAGCATTCTGGGAGCATTATACTTAGCCTCATAGCCTAAACTTTTCAAACATGTGTATACACGTTTTTTTTTTTTTGTACTGGAACCAACGTCAGTAGTGAAGTGTGACCTTAAAACATTTATTTACAGCACTCACCCTAATAATGAAGGCTTTCAAATAATGAACCATAAATACAAGTTCGAACAGCATTATCTTTTGGAAACACATTACCTCAACTGCAGAGAGTTCCACTCTCTGTAAACAGGCAGCTCAAAGAGGGTTGGGCCTACTTGTCCCAAGGACAAAGTAAACATAAAAACTTGTTGCCCTTGACCCCAAACAAGATGTCCCGGGCATAGGAATTCCACATCCCTGATACATTCAAACAGATAACATAATATGCATCAGCACTCATGAAAAAATGTCTTTTGAAATGCTTACCTATGTCTGATGTTTTAATTGGTTTAGAACCTAAGAGAGATTTAGGCCCTCATTACAACCATGGCGGTCCAAGACCGCCAGGGCTGTTCCGGAGGAAGCACCGCAAACAGGCTGGCAGTGCTTCGGTCGCACCGGCGGTTTCCCGTCACATTTGACCCGGCGGTAATAATCTGCCTGGGCAGCGCTGCCCAGGGGATTACGAGTCCCCGACTGCCAGCCTTTTCCTGGCGGTTTGAACTGCCAGGAAAAAACTGGCGGTGCGGGGAGTCGCAGGCCCCTGGGGGCCCCTGCATTGCCCATGCCACTGGCATGGGCAGTGCAGGGGCCCCCTGACAGGGCCTTAGCAGCTTTTCACTGTCTGCATAGCAGACAGTGAAAAGCGCGACGGGTGCAACTGCACCCGTCGCACGGCTGCAACACCGACGGCTCTATTTGGAGCCTGCTCCTGTGTTGCGGCCGAGATCCCCGCTGGGCCGGTGGGCGGAAACCAGGTTTCCGCCCGCCGGCCCAGGGGGGATCTCATAATGACCGCGGCAGGAGTGCGGCCGCATTGACGGCCGCCATGCCGTCAGATCTTTGCGGGCGGCTGAAGCCGCCCGCCAAGGTCATAATGAGGGCCTAAGTGATTTGCATCTTTTTAATATCTTTCTCGATGGCCTTAATCTAGTAAGAGAAATACTTAGCCCTTACTTTTTCAATGCATGATCAGCTCCATATTCACCTCGGACATGCAGTCGCTCCTGGTCAAGAAAAGCAACTGCCCGGATACACCTATGTTCCTTTGAAGCCTTGGATGCCTCTGATCTTCATGTCAGAGGTAACGCACTTCCCAGTAATGTCAGATCGGAGCAGAAATGAACTTTGGAATAAATGGTACTGAAAGTTGTAATGTCCATATCGGCTTTTTTCAGAACGGAAGCCCACTTCAAAAATGACATGCTGGGAAATTGATTCTTCAAGGCTCACTATGTACAAAGGCTCTTCTATTCTCTATAAAATATTATTTGTTTCTAGTTTAGGTTTTTGAACCTAATAAATTCAGTATTTTCACTACATGTCCAGCAAGTGGAATTAGACCATTATGTGCAAGAGATAAAAAAGGAGTGCACACTAGGGACGTCCAGATGAATACACAATAAGGCAAAACGTTTTTCATGAGTGAGATATATATCACTTTTCAAAAAAATAAATATTACCAATCTCATTCATTTCATTTAGTCCTGTTTCAGACGTCCATAATTACATTACCATAAAGGCCTCTTATCGAAGTAATGCTGAATCTCCACATGATTTCACTTGTACTTGTCATACTACGGACCATTTCAGGTCAAAGATCACATGATTATATTGTAGAAAATACTGCACTAAGGGGGCTGACATTATACTGTACCTGAGTTCTTACTTATGCTGGCTGAATCGATGTTGTACTTCCTGATTGATTTTCACAATGTAGGTGTCTTGGCAGGGGAAAAGTATGCAAAAAATAACATTCTTTGATATACAGTTTGTAAAATCATTGTGTTTAATTGCATGACTCCATATGTAAAATCAGTGCCCTCAATTGTGAGGTTGCGAACAGTACAATTAACACATTTACAATGGCAGAGTGCCAGTGGGTGTCCCAAGAGGCTTCTGAGATTCCATTGGGGTTTATGTTTTTTTCATATTGGAGTGAACCAATCTATCTTTAAAAAATCTTATTACGGTTCAAGGCAGATGTGTGTACTTATTTGAATGGTTCCAATTTTGAGACCTTATTCCCATGTTTTCTGATTATTTTCTTTACTTTGTTCTTGCTGGTGTTAAAGGTTATCACACATACCATTCTTTCCAGCTCTTTCTTTTTCTGTGGGCTGTGGGAGTGCTTCCCTTGGTGTATAATGCACTTTTTTCCTTACTCTTTCCTAGAGTCTCTATGGTTAATTTCAGTATTGGATCTTTGATAATAATAGCTCTGCATTGTGAAAATAATCCTCTTCTGTTTTTTTAACACTTTCTACAAATCCGCAGGAACTGGCTGTAAGTTAAGTTATCCTTTAAGTTCCTATGATGATGACTTCAATAGTGGAGGAATGTATTTATATCAATTTCTTTTGTATACAGCGCAATTAAAATTTTAATTTATGTTTGATGGTAAGATCCAACAATGTAATTTTGTTCCTTGCTCCTGTGTGATATAAACTTAATAGCTGTTGTTTTGTTATTAAGCCAGTTAACACATTCTTGAAGATGCCCTTCTCCACCTCTCCAAATTACGAATATATCATCTATAGAGTGCTTCCATGTCATGGTGGGGCAAAGGGACATGCCTTTGCGGTCCGTCCGTTGCTTCACGGCTAACTTCTTGAGTGACGTTGGTATATAAACTTGTGATGTCAGGAGTAACAAAGAGGTCCATATCAGCATCAAATTCCACTTGGTTCATTTTATTTAGTACACCTGTAGTGTCTTTTAAATAGCTTGATATCTGATGGATCAGAAGTTTTAAGAAGACATCCACATATTTTGCCAAAGGTTCCAGAATCAAATTTACCCCAGATAGAATTGGACGGCCTAGTAGAGTGAGGGGGTCTTTATGGTTCTTAGGAAGTGTATATAACACTGGAGTTCTTGGATGTTAATTAATGAGGAATGTCTTTTTCTTTTTTGGTCACCACCCCCATTTATTCCTTTCTCAGTGGATTAATTTAGCTGAACCGTGATGGAAAGTGACGGATCGCCAGCAATTTTCCTGTAATGAGCTACTTGTTGAAGTTGCTGTAGTATTTCATTTTTATATTGGCATCTGTCCATTATAATGATTGGCCTGCCTTTATCTGCCGCTTTGACAATTATTTCCTAATCTTCCTTTAATCTGTTAAAGACCAATCCTTGTTCTCATTAGCGATTATATTCCATTTCTTTTTAAGTTCAATTTGGTTCAATTCCCAAAGGACAATCTTCTCAAAGGAAATTCATTCCACTGGCGTACTATTTGTTGATGGAAAAATGTTTGACGGCTTCCTTAAGCCTGAATATCTGCTTGTTGAGAGGTTATACTTGTCAGAAAAAACATTTCAGTCTCATCTTCCAAAAATTTTTATTATTTCAAAGCTGATGTGTGTGTGGTCAGTCTCTGCATTAGGCACAAATGACATGCCTTTAATCAATACACTTTGTTCATTTTCATCCAGTGATCTTTTTGACAAATTGTATATGGGCATTAGGTATCGCTACCCCTTTTGTATAGTGGCACCTCTTGTGTATCTCCATGGTTCTGTTTTTAGGGACTTATACATCTTCATCTCTCTCTCCCTCATCCTCTGCCTAAAAAAAACCTCCTCATGAGTAGCCTTCAAAGGTACTAGTTGATGGGTCAGAATCACTGGTAGTAGTATCCGAATAAGAAGAGGTGTCTGAAAAACCTATACATCGTCTTTTACTCCTGGCTTGGTATTGAGGGAGAAACCTGGTGTTTTCCTGGATATAAAATTCCTTTTGCAAATATGGATATATTATTTATTTTGAGAAGCTGACTACATCCCTTTGTAGTTTCTATTGTTTCTCATTTTCAGTATTTCTCTTAATGCTCCCAACTTCTTTTTCAGCGTGAGATAGCAGTGCCTCAGAAGCTAAGATTGCTGAATTTATTTTGATTGCTTCTTCCAGTTCCTTGATTTGTTCCAGTTGTTTCCTACTTATGCGTTCAACTTTATTTATAGATAAAAACATTCAGTTTCTGGAGCATTTAGTTCTGATACAGCTAAGAGTCCAAGATATTCGGGAACATCTATAAAGATGACAGATACATTTTTCACTTGCAGACCTAAAGGAATTTTCCAGTTTCACAAATGTTCCAAAAGATGTGTGTGCATCTGCTTTATCTTTAATGTTAATATTTTTTTCTGCCTCAGTTTGTTCCGTCACGTTCGAGCATCCATCTCCCGTATTTAATACAGATGGACGTGTTAGAAGTTCTCCAATAACATCCTCAGCAGAGCTAAGTGTTTGTAGTCCTGACATTTTTCGCTAGTGGGTATGAAAACTGTATTAAGTTTATCCAGTACTTATAATTTGGAGCAGGAGGACTTGAGTCCTGAATATCTTAATATTTATATTAGAAAATCCCTTGTGTGCCACTGCACAAGTCCATAATCATAATGGGGTTTGATCCTGTAAGTCTTCATTGGGGGATTGCATTTATGCAAATCAAAATTATGTCCACCAATAGCCATAAATAAAGCACTATTCAAAATTTTAGACAAAACAAGTTCCGCTGTTATTCATTTATATTTTATGTAGCATTTCCCCACAAAACCTCTTAGTATAAAGACACAAAGACAAATTAAACTGTTTTACATCCAGATCACATAATTATATGTCGCATATCATGTACAATAAACAATAACACATGAATTTCAAGACAATTGACAAATAGTCAACACAGTAAACAAGAGATATGAAACTTTGACAATATTCTCTTCTTTTATATATTCTCAATGAGTCAATTGAATACTTAAAACTAGTACAATGCATATAACTTGTGCATATGTATAAATTGTATTAGTTTTGACAAATTTCCAGATGCGTAAAACACTAAATGAAGTGTAACAACACAACTTGTTCTCCATGTGTACCTAAACACTCAATGCAGTCCCATAAAAGAGGGAGGGTGGGTTTTGTATTCATGGTCCCATTTGCACTTCAGGAAAATGTCTTCCCATTCTTTATTTAGATTGTCCTTAGTGATCGTTTGATGATGACCTCCTAAAATTTTAAGTCCTACCTACATTGGGATTGAAATGCTTCTGCAGTGTTCAAGGAGAGGAATGTGAAGAAACCATTTCTGCTTTTGAAAAAACTGTAAATGAACCATTAATGACATATTTGATTTTGGAGCCTTTGCCAAAATATGTGAATGTCTTTCTAAAACCTTTGATCCATCAGATATGAAGCTATTTAAAATAAACTACGGATGTATTGAATAAGCTGATTCAAGTGGAATTTGATGCTGATATGTACCAGTTTGTTACTCCAGACATCATGAGTATATATATCAACATCCCTCAAGATGCTAACCTTGAAGCAATGGAATATTTTTGGACAAAATTGCAATGCCCACACAAAGTACCAGTGTGGTTCATTATAGAACTGGCACCTATTCACTTAAAAAGGCGTTGCTTCTATTTTAATAACAAATTCTACTTGCATGTGAAGTGGACTGCAATGAGATGCCCCTTCGCCCTAGAAATAGCTGTCATGTTTATGGCAAAATATGAAGACAAATGGATTTATGGAGAAAATCCAAAAATAACATCATGACATGTAAGCGCTTTGTAGATGATATATTCATGATCTGGAAAGGTGAAGAAAGCATCTTAAGGAATGTGTGGATTAGTTAAATATTAGAGCTGCAGATATTAGGTTTCCATCACACTGGAGCAAGGAAAAAAATCAACCTTTTGGATCTTACCATCAAACATAATGGGAATAACATTTTCAGTTCTTTGTATGCACAAAACTTATAGAAATACATTCCTCCACTAATCAAGTCATCATTAGAGGAACTTGAAAGATAACTCGCCTTACAGCTAGTTCCAGCGGATTCGAAGAAATTGTTTAAAACATAAAAAATTAAAAAAAGGTTATTTTCACAATGCAGTTCTATTAATGCTGAAGCTAAAATACTAAAATTATCCATATAGATTCTTGGAAAGAGCTGTGAAATGGACATGGAATGCAACAAGGGAAGCTCTCCTAGAGCCCACAGAGAAAAAAGAGCTGGATAGAATGGCGATGTGTAATAACCTTTAACTCCAGCACAACTGATGTCAAGAGAATAATCAGAAAACACTAGAATATGGTCTCAACATTGGATCCATTCAAAGAAGTAGAAGTACCCATACTTGCTCTGAAACGTAATAAGAATCTCAAAGATTTAATGGTTCTTTCCAGTACCAAAAAACATAAACCCAAACGGAATCTCAGAACCCTCTTGGGACTACCACAGGTACTCGGTCACCATAAACGTGGGAATTGTATTGTTTATGACTTCACACTTGAGGGCATTGATTTCATACATAACAACATTTCAATTTAACACAATTAATTTACGAACTGAATATCAAAGAATGTTATCTGTTGCATACTTTGCCTTTACAAAAAGCCTACATTGGGAAAACCAATTAGGAATTACAGCATTGTATCAGTAAGTATAAATCATAAATCAGGTGCCATACAATATCAGTCCCCTTACTGCAGCATTTTCTGCAATATAATCATGTAATCTCAGAATTAAATTGGATGGCACTACGAAAAGTATCAGTGAAATCAGGTGGAGATTCAGAATTACTTTGAGAAGAGGCCTTTATGATAATGAAATTATGGATGGCTAAAACAGGACCAAATGATGTATCTGAGATTGATAATTTTTATTAAAGAAATGTTATATATATATCTCACTCATGAAACAACTTCTGCCTTAATTCATTCACTTGGTTTTCCCTACTGTGCTCTAATAATACACCAATCACACATAATAGAGTAATTCGATTTTATTGAATTTATAAGCCTCAAAAACCTAAACTATAGACAAATAATCTTTTTTTGAGAATATGAGACCCTTTGTACAAGGCGAGCCTTAAAGAACATATTTCCCAGCATATCCTTTTTTAAATGACCATCCGTTCTGAAACTAAAATGCTGTGGAGACTACAACTTCCAGTGCCACTTATCCTGAAGTTAATATCTGCTCCAACACAACATTACTGGCAAGCTCATTTCCTCTGAGAATGTCGCTACCCCTGAGCCGTGAAGATTGGAGGTATCCCACAGCAGTGGGCATATGTTTGGACTCGGGCTGTGGTCTTTCTTGACCCAGAGCGGTCACTGGTCGGCAGTGAACATACTGCTGATAATGTACTGAAAAAAGTGAGGGCAACATACTTCTCTTAAAAGACTAATGTTTGAAGGTCATCTAGAAAGATATTAAAAAGATATAAATAACTTGATTGTCCTTATGTTCTAAACCAAATACAACATTGGTCATAGGTGAACGCAAAGACAATTTTCCACAGTTACTGGTGCACATTCTGGGCCAGACGTACAAAGCTATTGGCAGTCTCAAATTTGCTGCTTGCAACTGCTAAATGGCCCTGTACCATGTACCAACCCTATTTTGAGAGTTGTAACCTATTACCAACTGGCAAATAGGGTTTGCGATTTGCTATTATGAAGGGGCGTGCCAAGGGTGTCCCTTCCTAATAGCAAGTTGCAGGGGGATGTATGATTGTTTTGCAACCATGAATGCGGTTGCAAAACAATCGCAGTTACCACCAATTTCAAATTGGTGGAAACCCATGCGTAAAAAGGAATGGGTCCCCAAGGGGCCAACATTTTTTCAGAACACGAGCCACCATCTATTCTGAAAAAATGATAAGGAAACTTTTCCTGGTTTTTTGTTGTTTTTGTAATGCATCTCCTTTTCTTTCAAGGAAAACGGACAGCATTAAAAAAAAAAAAATGCATTATTTAAAAAGCAGTCACAGACATGGTGGCCTGCTGACCCCAGCAAGCCACCATCCCTTTGAGTGCTGGCCATTCCCAACTCGGTCTCAAATTGCAACCTGCCTCATGAATATTAATGAGGCAGGTCCCGCGTGACCCATTTGCAAATCACAAATAGTGTCTGATACACTGTTGTACATCAACTTTTGTGAGTCACTAAAAATCACAATTTGTGGATTACAAAAGCTCACCGTTGAAAAGTGTTTAAACAACTGCAAGCAATTAATAAGCTATGTTTTAAAAGAACTGTGTATTACCTGGTTTTATAAATCATTGTTTCTTCACCTTAGTGTCCATATGTGTATACAAAAAATAGAGATATGCCTTGATGATGACTTCCAAAAAGTATAAGACCCACCTAAATTGGGGTTAAAATGCATCTTCAATATTCAATTAGAAGAATGTGTAGGAACCTCTTCTGCTTTTGAAAAAACTCTAAATGAACCATTAAGAAAGAACTAAGGCGGTCATTATGAACATGGCGGGAAACACCGCCGTGGCGGCGGTGAACAGAATGCCGCCGTTGGCGGTGAATGGAAACCCGCCATATGATGATCGAAAATCCCAACCCCGCCAAAAATGACTAGACCACCACTCCCGCCATGACCCTATCGGTGGGAATCCCAGAGCTCCCCGACCGCCACCGCCAAGCACACCCACGTCCCGCCATCCAAATAATGATGCACAAATCACCTTGGCGGACAGTGGAGGCTGAACGACCATTGGCGGCTCCGACGGCCACGGGGGCGGCAAGTGGATTTAACAGCAAGAAGTGCACACATTGGATAAGCTTGTAACCCACACACCTAACACATCCATAACCACATAAAACACCCCCAGACATACCCCACAATCCTTTGCAACAAAACCAGGCCAAGAAGATGGAGAGCACCAGAGGCAGACATCGAACGCCAGCATACAGAAGACACACACCAACCCACAGAAGAGCACCCTCACCGCATTCCCAGCAGCAACACCATTCACCACACTCACCATGTCACCCCCCAAACATCCACGCTTCACTGAAAGGGAGTTAAGGACCATGGTGGACGAGATCCTGAAGGTGGAGCCACAAATATTCAGGCCCGAGGTGCAGCACACACCCATCGCAAGGAAGATGGCGCTATGGCAGACCATTGTGAACAGGGTCAATGCAGTCAGACATCATCCACGCACCAGGGATGACATCCGGAAGAGATGGAACGACCTGCGGGGGAAGGTCAGGGGCAGGGCATCAAGGCACCACATCGCAGTGCAGAAGACTGGGGGAGGACCACCACCAACACCTCCAGAATACATAGACTTGGAGGAAAAGGTATTGGCCATCCTGCACCCTGAGGGACTCACTGGACTCACTGGAGGAATGGACTCGGGTGAGTCATCAAAATATACCCCAAATACACCATACCTGTAATGCATGCACCACCCCACCCCACCCACACCCACCAGGACCAACACCCCACCCAGGCATCAGCCACTAAATCCAGCCCCCCCCCTGGCATGACCACAAAACCACTAACAGGCCCACATTCCTCACCCTGTGCACAGTCACCTACCCCTGCAAGTACCCACAATGGAACGACACCCCCACCACAATGCAACCCCACAGTTGACGCTAAATGCAGTGTCAACCTCACAAAGGCACCCTGTAAGGCCACTGGAAGTAACCCCAGCACAAAATAGCCCAGGCCTGTTCACCTCAAACGTTCATGGAGCTGAAACAGACATGTCTATGTCTCCCAACAGGCACTACCACCCATGCAACCCTAACGGACAGGACAAGGAGTGCCACTGCCCCCCCAGGGAGACTGAGGCACCTCACAGGACACTGGTGAAGGATCCCTGGACACTGATGAGCAGGCAGGCCCCTCACACAGTCCTGGACTCTCACCATGCAGCAGCCCCACCCAGGAAACCACTGTCACCCCTACCTCCCAGTCAAGACCAGCAGCCCAGGTCAAGCGTCCCCATACCAGTGTATCCAGGCCACAGACTGGTGGAACACAGGTACAGAGGCCACAGTCTCCCACTCCAAACATGCAGGAAGGCGAGGGCCCCAGTACAAGTGGTACTGCCAGACCTGTGCAGGGGACGCAGGCACAGGGGACTAGGGCAAGTGCAAGGGTGGCAGTGGGCCAGGAGGGAGGCCACAGGATGGATGCAGCAGCCCAGGACGTGATATCAGAGGTATTGGGGGCCTACCAGCATACCCATGACAGGTTGACTGTGCTCCAGGGTGGACACCATCTGTGCCAGAGGATGCAGCAGGAACACCACCAACAGGCCATGGAGCAGTGGAAACAGCACAACACCACAATGGCCGCCATAGCAGGAGCACTGCTGCAGCTGGCCCAAAACCAGTCTTACACCCACACAGGACAAGAGGCCCCCCTACAGCACCGGAGACCCACCTTGAGAATACACCATCAGCAGAAACATCCCAGGAACTACCCTCACAGGAAACCTAAGGGCCTACCATGTAGTCCCCTGGAGATCAACAGCAGGCGCTCCAACGGACCCTCAGGCCAAGATATGGCACTGGAACCCCAGCAGAGACCAAGGCCCCCTTCAAGAAGTAACTCAGCACCAATCTGCACAGCAAACATCCCACTCAGTCAGCCACCACACATTGCTAAGAGGCAATATGAATAGTAAGAAAATATGGACCCATCATTAGTACCAACAAGGCTGCCTCCATGTTGGTCTTGAGGACACCCACTCCTTACGACTTGCCATCACTTTAAATAGCACTATTCATTCACTTCAACCAATAAAACACATATCACACCTGTAACACTGTCCCTGTGTTAAATTGTGAACAAAGTGAAGTATGGATGCAACTGGCTGATAACTACTTTATTGTCAAATCTGTGCATGAAGGGAGTCCTGTGTGCCTAAATGTTGGCAATAAGTAAATGCAGAAGAATTCAATCTGTACCATGCAGAAAGTGGACCATGTTTAACCTATCATGATCAACCCCCCCTACATGACTGAGCATACTGCCAGTATGTGTCACAAACCCCAATGTCAGGCCCAAGTCCCACACAGTTACTGGAAGTAGAGTTGTATCAGTTGGGTCCTGGAATTGACATCTTCCCCTTCCTCATCATCACTATGTCTCTCCTCACCTCTCTGAGGTAGCTGGTCAGGACATACAGTAACCTCCACCTCCAAGAGGGGAATAGAATGTCTCACTGCCACGTTATGCAGCAGGCAAAGGAATCATGGACTGAACCTGGGAACATGGCATTCAAATGTGAGATGTACTGGTCTGCAGTACATACCAGTTGGATGTTCATGGAGTGAAAGTTCTTTCTTTTTCTGTACACCTGTTCACCCATTCTTGGGGAGATGATCGGTATGTGGGTGCCATCAATGGCACCTATAACATGGGTTATGTTGGCAAAGGCATAGAATTCCGACTTGATGGCAGGGAGGTCAGTACTTTGGGGAACCCTCACATAGTACTGCAGGTGTCCTACAAATGCATTCAGAAATCTTATCAGTACCATGCTGAACATTGGCTGTGAAAATCCAGCACCTAGGCCCACTGTCACTTGAAATGAGCCTGTGGCAAGTAAATGGAGTGCAGAGAGCACCTGCACTTCAGTAGAGATGGCATTCTGATTACAATTTCCCGGAGTTAGTGCAGGATCCAGTAAAGCACAAAGTTCCTGAATTGTTGCACGTGTGAGTCGGTAATTGATTATGATCTGACGCTCCACCATGGTCCTATCCACAAGTGGTCTGTACACCGATGGTGCCCTTCCTCGCCACAAGGGTCGGTACCTACGAGGGGTTTCAAAAAGGTGTGATGAAGATACATAAATAGGCACACATTTAATCATTTGTGCACTGCATAGTTCATTGTAGTGACTCTACATTAACTGCTTCAGATCTACATCACAATGAGGGAACAGAGTATTTCATGAGTGGTATATTACGGAATGGACACATGCTTAGGTGCTTCATGTGGCTAGTAGGGCCTGCATTGTGCAAAGTTTTATTTATAGATGCGTAGTTACTGCTAAAATGTCTGCCCACTGTAATCCAGGCCTTTCGATGTGGAAGTGACCTCATACCGCTAGCGGTTGACATCACAGCGTAAGGTGGTGTTTACCGCCGTTCGCACCATCATTTGTTAACATGGATGCCAATGGGGAATCCTGGCGTATTATGATCGCCGCCGGCGGTGACGGTGCACACTGCCGCGGAACGTATGCAAGTTCATAATCGATTATTCACTTGACTCCCTGATCTTGTGTGGACAGGTAGTCCACTGTGTGTACTGCTGTGGCCTGCCTCTGGCAATGGATGTGGCTCATATTGCAGGGGAAAGGGCCACGGCCTTCACCCAGGAGGAACTGGAGAGGCTAGTGGATGGGGTCCTGCCCCTGTACGCAAAACTGTACGGACAGCCAGGGGTACAGGTGAGTCTGGGTTTGGGGGGCACTGTTTGGGTGTAATGGATGGTGTTGGATGGACATATGTGTGTACCGCTGAGCCTGCATGGGCCGTGGTGCATGGCATGCTGCGTGCATATGGCCTGTAAGTCTGAGAGTACGGTCTGTCCCATAGTGGACAATTAGCCAGCTGTACCTATCTTGCAAGTGCCTGACCTCTGCGTTCCATATCTGTGTCACCCTTTTAGGTCAGCGACCACCAGAAGAGGGCACATTGGCATGCCATCGCCGAGGAGGTGCGGACCCTGGGGGTCTACAACCGGCGGAGCACCCACTGCAGAAAGAGGTGGGAGGACCTGTGGCGCTGGGCGTGTAAGATCTTTGAAGACCAGCTGGGGAAGTCCTCCCAACGTGGAAGGGGTGCCCATCGGGAACTGCCCCCCCTCATGCGACGTATCCTGGCAGTGGCGTACCCAGACCTGGATGGGATCTTGAAGGCTGCACAGGAGCCACAAGGGGGTGAGTACTCATTTCACAAACTTCAGTCTGGAAGGATGTCTGTGTGTGCATTAGGATTCTTGCTGCTTAGAGGTAGGGACTCCGACTGGTGTCCATCTACTTTACGGTCCCCAAAGGGTGTAGGGGTGTCTTTGTATGGTCTCCCACATGTCGCCTCCTTAGGTAGTCCAGGGGATGGGTGTAGAGCAGTATTCTGGTCAGTAGTCAGGGCCATGGCCATGGGCATAGTAAATGGTGCTGCCTGCTGTGTGTGTTTTCTGGGTGGGTGTATGTCTGGCCATTATGTACCTCCATTCAGCTATTTACAATTGTCTCTCCTGTTTTGTCTCCCCATCCCTATTCTCATGCATTGGTTTGGTACAGCAGCAACATCTGGCGAGGGAGCTGAGGCACCGGCAAGTGGGGAAGCAGCAGCCCACGGATCCTTGGAGGCAGAGACATCCGACGCCCAGGGGACCAGTAGGATGGGAGGGTGAGGGGAGTTCCACAGGGGAGGCAACTACCACAGGAGGTATTGACTCCGAGTCCTCCTCCGATGGCGGCTCCCCGGCGTTGGCGGACCCTAGTGGCCACACCACTACAGTGACATCTTCCGCCACCCCTATTCCATCACCACCCTCCCTTCTGCTCCTCACTGATTTGCCTGTGCCCGCTCACCCAGAAAGGTGGGTGTCTCCTTCGCCCAAGGCACCTCTTCCCCTGCCCCAGTCAACCCTGCTGCCCTCACAGAGGAGGCTACTGACCTCCTGAGAACCATCTCTGTAAGGCAGACAACCATTGTCAATGCCATCAAGGGGCTAGCATCAGAGGTGCAGCATACAAATGCCTATCTGGATGGCATTCACGGTGCCGTGTCTGGCCTACAGAGATCTTTTCAGGCTCTGGCCTCCTCTTGGACAGCAGCCAGTTTACCTGGCCATTCAGTCCCCCCTCCAACCTCCTCTAACCCTTCCAGCACCCCACTACCTTCACCCGTCCAAGGCACACATTCAGACACGCAGTCAAGCACATCATCATACAAGAAGCACACTTCTAAACACAAGCACCACACCTCCCACCGCAAGCATTCACACAGCCAACAGACTCATGCACACACAACAACATCCACTTACCCCAGTGTGCCCACCTCTTCGACCTCCCTGTCTGTCACCTATGCATCCACACCCTCATGCACTGCACCTTCAGTCACTGTTGCTGCTCCTTTTACTGCACTCACAACAATAGCAGACATCCATACATGCACCCCATGCACCACACCTGCACTCACCACAACTACTGTAGTTGACACATGCAGCACACTCACCAGACTTGCAGACACCCACACAACATACATCCACACTAGCTGCTTGTCTTCTGCCACTGTGTCCACCCCCCTCCTCAAAAACAAACGCACCAAGACACCCATCCATCACACATCCACCACACCACAGCATACTGTCCAGTCACCTGCACCCACTACATGCACCCCTACACCACATACATACACTGCCTCTGCCTCCACTCCCACGCCCTCATCCAGGACTACCCCAATTGCTTCGAAGAAACTTTTCCTCTCCCGTGCTGACCTCTTCCAACCCACTGTCCCACCCTGTCTTGTCCCCAAGTGTGCTCACCTCCTTGCCCTTTCCACTCCTTCCACTTCACAGCCCACCCCTGTCCGCCCTTCGGTCACATTCCTGTGCCCCTTCCCCAGGTAAAAAAAAGGCCTGGGCTAAGCCTAGTCCATCTGGCTCCACCCGCTCAAAACACCCACCCACCCCTTTCAAAGGACAAGCCCACCCCCCCCTCCACCTTCCAAATGAAAGTCCAAGGCCCACCCCTGTCTCGAATCCCCACCCCCACCACCCCCTGCCCCCGTTCCGTGAGGTGCCTGGATGCCCTTTTGTTGCCCATTAGGTGGAGTACTGTGCACTTGTGAGAGTCAGGTTGGGTCAGTTGTGGCCCATGGCAATTGTAGCAGTACGGACTGGCCATAGTCCCTGTTTGGACTATTTGGCTCTGTGAGCTTTCATTAAAGATTTCTGTGTGGTCTGTGTTTTGGTGGCACACTGTTGAATCCTGGTCTTTTGTTTCATTGTTTATGGGTGTGGGGCATTTGAATGTACTATGGTCAAGTTGGATTTGCCTTGTGTCTGTAAGTACCTCTTGCTCTGGGGTGTATGACTTGGGCTGCTGTGAAGGATTGGGGGGCATTGCAGGGTGGGTGGAGTGGGTGGGTATGTGACTGTGCCCTTTCCTCCCTTGTTTCGTAGGTTGCGGTACTTACCATTGTTGTCTTCGTCGGCTGTCTCGGTCATGGAGGTATATGGCAAGGAACAGGGCTGGCATGATCTGCAGCTCTTTATCCATGTCTGCTTTGCGCGTTGTGTGGGCCTCCGGTGAGTGTTTCCTTATATTTGGTTCATTTCCGCCTGGCTTTGCGTGGCGGTGGTTCCTGCCCAGAACTGGTGGCGGACTGGTGGTACTTTATTTGATGGGCGGGTTGGCGTCTTTCCGTCGGCCTGTGGGCGGACTCTGCCGTAGTCGGCGGCACTCCTCTGCTGGCGGTGGGTTTGGTTTGGTTCATTATTTGGTGGTCCGGCCCGCTCCTCTGTTGGTGGTTTTTACTGCTGGCGGCACGGAACGGACTGCTGTGTTCATAATGAGGGCCTAAATAACTAATTCGGAGACATTTTTTTGAAGTGGAAATAAGACTGTGAATACAAACCTCCCTACTCTTTTATGGGACTCCATTAAGTGTTTCGGTACACATTTTTTTTTTTTAATATTTTTTTATTAACATTTTATCATTCAATAAACAGTATTATGTTTACAGCACCATCTTGTTTGCTTCGTGTTAGTGCATAACAGTGTTAATATCACTACTGTCTACATTGTTTGAATGTTCTACTTCATTAATTATTCGATAACCTTTATACTTTAAACGTATGCAAGAATAGAACATCAGTGGCGCTTCTTCTCGTATGGGTTGCCCAATTGGCCTAGTGTAGCAGAGTCATGTTTTTCTAGCTATTATACAACACCTTTAACTCGTTTCAAACATTAATTAACTTAAACTTAAACACGATGGCAAAGTAGGGTGTGGAGGCTGCTAATGCAGGGGGATGCCATTTCTTGGCTTTTCCAGTATGTATGGTGACATTACTCATAGACTTGTCTGGTTTCAGGTGGGTGGGGCGTCTACCGGGTCCAGCCTGTCTGTTAATCAATGTCATGGGCTCTGTCCCCTGTTGTCCGCCTTTTGTTTAATCTCGGCCTTATCGTGTCTTCCCTTATCATGTCCTAGAGGGCGAGGCAACATTTCCTCCCTTCCTATGTTTATCCAGTCTCCACTCCTGTTGGAGTGTCTGCGTCCGCTGTTCTCAATATATTGTCCCAGCTTGTCATTGCTACTTCCCATTTCTGTGCTATAGGGTGGCGACGCAGTCCCCTCCCCTCCTCGCTCTTCAGGACCTGGAGTTCGGCTCTAGCCCATGTTGTAACGTCTTGTCTCCACCCAACCCGGGGGGGCCGAAACTGTGCCTTCCAGTTCTTTGTGATCTGTCTCCTATATAATACCAGTGCCAGATTCAGAAATCGGGTCTCCACTCTTCCCCGCGGCAACCCATTCCCAAAGCCCATCAAACATCTGTCAGGGGTCGGAGTCAGGTTCATATTAAGGAGTCTCGATAGGTCGCACATCACCTCTTCCCACCCCAGTTGGATCTCTGGGCAGGTCCATACCATGTGGTCAAAATTTGCGTCTACATTTTTACATCTGGGGCACACCCTAGGAACTCCCCCATAGATTACTGTTAGCTGATGTGGGGTGAGGTACGTTCTGTGGAGATAATTATATTGTATATATCTCAGGCGCGTACTGCGAGCGACGGACCGGGGGTAAGCCAAAGCTCTGTTCCATTCCGCATCTGACGGTTCCCTACCGACTGTCCTCCCCCATCTCTCTCTCAGTGGCCGCAG
Organism: Pleurodeles waltl; assembly: GCF_031143425.1. NCBI lineage: Eukaryota > Metazoa > Chordata > Amphibia > Caudata > Salamandridae > Pleurodeles > Pleurodeles waltl. The sequence goes on from NC_090448.1 coordinate 817,003,671, forward strand.
GGAATCTAGTGCATCCTCAACTTGAACTCGGTATAATTTAGATATCAGATGGGACTCATCTCCTGATGTCAATAGGAGATGCAGCACCCTGTGGGTGGCTGGTTCCGCGTTGACCGTGATTCAGTGCGTTTTCAGCACATGTATCAGTTTATGATACATAAGGAACTGACCCGGGGAGACTCCACTGTCAACAAGATTAGTGAAAGACCTCAACACTCCCTCCTGAAACAGGTCTCCCACCGTTTCTATTCCTGCTCTCCTCCAGGTTCCGAGGCTCATGCCTCCCAGGTTCCTCTCACCAGCCTCGATCGTAAGTACCGCCAGGGGTAGGGCCGGAGAGTACGGGGGGACAGTGCCATCCCTTTTCACGCACCTCTTCCAACATGCTGACGCCACTTTTGTCATCGGGCTGTGCATGTGGGGATTAAGCTTCCTATTTGTCATTCGAGCAATGGACTGATTTATGTCCTCCACTACTTGGTCGGCGTACCTCTCCAGGTGACCCTTACCTGTGAGCCACCCGGCAACCCATTGCAGCTGGGATGCCAGGTAGTAGGCTTCAAAATCTGGTGCTCCTAGACCCCCCTTGTTAGTTGGCCTGCATAGTATCTGGAGCGAGGTGCGTCTACGGCCATCATCCCATATAAGTTCCCTGAGTAGGGTGTTTAGTTCACGAAACCACGCTGTTGGAATCAGAAGGGGCAGGTTAGCGAAGTAGTATAGAAGCCGGGGCAGCATTACCATTTTGGACAATGCTACTCTGGCCATTATCGTCAATTTCAGCGATCGCCAGAACCCCACCGAGGACTTCAGAGATCGTAGAGCTCTGCCCAGGTTACCCTCGCGCAAGTCTGCCCTGTCGTGAAACACCTGTATGCCCAAGTACTTAAAGGTTCGAGGGGCCCAAATCATATCCCCAGGGCATGTTGTCGGGCGTTCGCCGCCCGGAGCCATAGGGAACACGCATGTCTTGCTACGGTTGAGGCAAAGTCCAGATATGTTCCCATAGTTCTCCAGCACTCCCAGCGCCCATGGGAGATCCTTCTCTCCGTCCCTAAGGTAGACAAGTATATCGTCAGCATATAGCAAGATGATATGTTCTTGGTGTCCCCATTCCACTCCTCTACCCACGCCCTCCCGCCGCATCTGGAACGCCAGCGGCTCGATGGCCAGGGCGAATAACAGTGGGGACAATGGGCAACCTTGTCTGGTTCCCCTGTGAATTGGGTAAGTTCCGGATACTGTTTTACCTGTTCTCACTCTTGCCAGCGGTGACGTGTACAACAAGTCCACCCATTTGACCCAATCTTCACCCATTCCCATACGGAGCATCACTGCTCTCAAGTAGTCCCATCTGATCGAGTCAAATGCCTTCTCAAAATCCACCGCGAGCAACACCCCTGCTGCAGGTTTCATGTCGCTAGGCATATTCAGGACCGCAAAGAGACGTCTCAGGTTTAAGGAGGTGCTGCGATTCGGGACGAAACCATTCTGGTCTACATGTACCAGAGTTGGTACAAGAGGGAGTAAACGGTTGGCCAAGATCTTGCTTAGTATTTTAAAATCACTGTTTAGCATTGACAGGGGGCGGAAGTCAGTCACCGAGGGTTGCCTAGATTTTGTCTTAGGGAGTGGGACTACCATTGCCTCTCTCATGGTGCACGGCATTATCCCATTCTGTAGCGATTCTGTATACATCTATACCAACTGGGGGGTCAGTTGCTTCTCGAATTTTTTATAAAAGTCCATGGGGAGGCCGTCTGTTCCCGGGGTCTTCCCTGAGGCTAATTGAGCTATAGCTTCACTGACCTCCGCCACCGTCACTGGGCCCCCCAGCCTATCCCTGTCTCCGGCCATCAGGCTCGTTATAGGTATATGTTGTAGGTAATTATCAAAGACCTCCGTACTGATTTCAGCCGGTTTTCCATATAAAAAGGTGTAATATTCCTTGAATGCATCATTTACAGGGCCTGGTCTACTTCTGCATGACCCTTCCTTATCCAGCACATTTGTGATGGGCTCAGCATCTCCACCCGGCCTCACCAACCAGGCTAACATTTTCCCAGACCTACCCTCTTCAGATTGTAGGGAGGCAAAGTATTTTTGTGTGCTGTGGCATCTAAGTTGTTCTTCGATCTGGGAATGGTCTCTCTTTGCCTGAGTATATTTCTCATTTACTAGTGTGCCAGTCCCCTGAGTAAGTTCTCCCTCATGTATTATCTTCTCTAGCGTAGTCAGCTCCCTTTCAAGTGTGCGTCTCACTCCGGCCGATTGTCCAAGACAAAAACCCCTTGTCACCACCTTGAGGGCCTCCCATTCCGTAGATCTAGAGGTGGTGGATCCACTGTTAAATTGAATATGGTCAGTCAGATGCTGTCTCAGGGCGTCTCTATATGCTGGGTCCTCAAGTGCTGTAGGGGACAATCTCCAGGCCGGAATGGGGGGCCTAATCTCTGCTGCCCTCCATGTTACCAATAGGGGGCTGTGGTCGGACAGTGTACGGCCCAGATATTCTGAGTGAACCATCCCACGTGCAAGGTCTGCCGTACACGCCGCCCTGTCGATTCTGGTGTGGAGTCGGTGAAGGCCCGAATAATATGAGTAATCCCTGTTGTGTAAGTGTTGTTCCCGCCATATATCCACTAGCCCCCAGTAGCTCATCCATTCACTAAGTTTCCCAGCTATCTTACTTGACATTGCACCCTGTAGTGGGGGGGAGGATCTATCCAAGTCTACATCTAATATACTATTGAAGTCCCCTCCAACCAAAAGCTCTTCTCTCCTCTGGCGGGTGAGGTGGCTCGATAATTTCGTCAAAAAGGGGATCTGGTCCTGATTTGGGGCATACATGCAGTACAGGACAATCGGTGTGCCGCATAGCTGTCCCTCCAGAATCACGAACCTCCCCTCACGATCTATGTTGGAAGCTTCTATCTCTAGGGGAACCCCTGCACGGATCCAGATCATTACTCCCCTTGCGTACGCGGAGTACTCTGTTGCGAACACCCGCCCCCTCCACCTACGTCTCAATCTCTCAGGTTCGCCAGGTGGGTCTCCTGTAGCATTGCTACCTGTATATTCCTCCTTTTTAAATAAGCCAGTATTTTGTGTCGCTTGGCCGGTGACCCCATCCCTCTAACGTTCCACGTTAAGAAATTGTATTCTGCCATGTTGGTGATTTTTAAATTTACATTGGCTACTCTTTGCTACTTTTACCGTCTGCTGTCCCCTGATCCTTAGTGAAGCACTGTTGTTACGCAACCATTCACCACCCCCTGCCATCCTAACTAGTAACTGCTTATCCCAACTCCCCCTCCCCAGGGCACCTCTCAAACAGTAGGCTGCCCATAAACAGAAAAAACACCCGTGCAACAGTGCAGCATGTTTCATCTTTTAGTTGCAGTTCTCGCCAGTCCACCTGTACAGGCGAGATTCCAGTAGGGGGGTGGCCCTGCACGGAGGGGCCATTAGTGCACCATTTGCGCCCGCCCCGGGGTATCCGGTAAGCCTCTAGGCCTCAGAGGTCATCTGCAGTTTGTGGGGTCACTACCGGGGCCTGCACCGAGCTGCTCGAGCCCCCCGCCGATGACATCACAGTCTCGTCAGATTCACCGCCAGAGTCCTCCCGGGGGGTCCCCTCTCCGTTCACACGGGCCGCTGCCTCCAGTGCTGCTCTTCTGCCACTTTCTTTTTGGTTCCGGGATGGTGCCAAGCGTGGGCGACTTCGGGTCCGTCTTTCCCTGGGGGGCCGGCGCGGTCCACCCCCGGCCGGGCCCCCCCTCCCGAGCCGCTCTGTCTGGGTCCCATGAGTTTCCAGCCATTCCCATGCGTCCTCCGGGGATTGAAGAAATGTTGTTTTACTGTCAAGCATTACTTTCAGCTTAGCCGGGTACAGCAACGAATATTGTATACCTTCGTCCCTTAGGGCCCTTTTGACTGCCATGTATGAGGCACGCTTACTCTGTACCTCTACTGTAAAGTCCGGGAACAGCGTGACTTCGCCATTTGCTACCTTAAATGGGCCCTCTTCTCGCGCCCTTTGTAGCAAGATGTCCCTGTCTCTATAGTGTAGTAATCTTGTGATCACCACTCGGGGGGGCCTGCCCGGCGCCAGGGGCCTCGCAGGCACGCGGTGCGCTCTTTCCAGAGTGTAGAATGAAGTCAGCCGGCCCGGTGCCACCACTGTGCTCAACCATTTTTCCAGGAATTCTACCATATTTGATCCTTCTGCCCCCCCCGGGAGGCCCACCACTCGCACGTTATTCCGCCGGCTTCTCCCCTCTGCGTCCTCAGCTCTTCGCTCTAGTCGCATCACTCTATCTCTGAGATGCGACATTTCGGCCTGCAGGTCTTTTTGTTTTGGTGCGATGTCGGCCAGTGTGGTTTCTGTCTCTTTGACTCTGTCCGATAATTTGTGATGGTCAGCCCTCAAGAGGCCCAGTTCAACCGCGACCTGATTGATGTCGTGTTGCAGTGTTAACTTAGTGTCTTCTATCGCACCCAATATTTTGTCCAGGGTGTCCTGTACATCGACCTGCAATGGACCCCGCACGTCCCCCCCCCGCGCCCGGGGGTCGCTGTGCCGTCCATGACTTTAGCCCTGTGGCGGTTCTTAGGGGACATCGATTACGTAGGAGATCGTCCCCCCCCAGTGGCGAATCCGACCACGGTGCGTTAGCTCAGGGGATCCCCCATCTAGGACTTCCGTCTCAAGCGCAGTTCAAGGCCCGCAGGGGCCGCCAGGTATAATCCCATCAGCACCAGAGACCCGTGCTTTCTCGCTCAGGATCTCCGTGGACTCGGGGCGCGTTGCACCAGGACACAAGGCACCACACCAGTTCGACCACAGCAGTCGCCACTTCAGGGGCCGGACCGGTCCGGTCAGGCAAGGCGCCCACTATCGACCATCCCCCGCGGTGGGCCACCGCGCGGAGTACCGCGGACCGCTCCCATCCCGTTTCGGCAGGCGAGCCCTGCTAGGCAGTTCATCCACTCTTAAGGAGGCGCTGCAAAGCGCCGCTTCGCTGTGCCTTACCCCCGGGCCACCGGCCGTCCGCCGTTACTCAGTTCCTCGATTGGCATGCCCCAGTCGGGGTCACCCCGGGATTCTCATCTCCCCAAATGCAGCCGGGCGATCCTTCATGCTCTGTGGCCCGGGGCCCACCATGCTAGTCCCAAGCTCAGGGGCCAGCGCTCCGTTCGCGCAGTAGGCCACCACGGGCACGACCATCCAACAGGGGGCCCCTCTATCCGCCGATCGTCTCGCTCGGCCGGGGGTCCGGTACTTTCCTCCCCAAGGGCGGCCCTCCCGGGGCCCGACCCGTTCCGCAGGAGTGTGCCGGTGCTCAAAGTGGGTGTCCGCTACACCAGAGGCCCCTTCCGCCAGACACAGCGTGCCGCATGCAGGGTCGGCGCCACAGCCAGGCTCCCGGCAGGCGGGCCCCCGCCAAGCCCAGGGGCTCCGGTCGTTTCTCCTTACTTGCGAGGGTGGGGCTGGAGGGCCCGCACGCACCCCCGGTCGCCGTCACACCGTCCTCTGCGGTCTCGGGAACACAAGGCTTTCCACGAACAGCCCTGCAGCAACCCCCAGGCAGGAGGGGGGCCGCCCCGTCTCCCCAGCCGCAGTCGGCTGGCTCCCCCTCAAACGGCACGCGGTCCCACGCCCAGCCGCGTATCCGCTCACTCGCTCAGTCCGGCTCCCGACATTAACGCGGCGACAGGCCCAAGGCGGAGGGGCTCGCTGGCCGCCTCCGACGGGCTCCGCCAGGCTCGCTCTGGGCTCCACCGGTGCTCGGGTCGCCCACACGGGTCCCCGAACTCGCTCCCCGTCAATTTGCCCCGGGGGGAGGCCCAGGATAACAGGAGAAGTTTAGGCCCCTCCGGAGCAGACGGATCAAGCGTGCGCCATCTTTGGCTTCGTGGCCACGCCCCAAGTGTTTCGGTACACATGACATGGAGAACAAGTTGTGTTGTTACTCTTCTCTTTGTGTTGTTAGTCTCTGGACATTTGTCAAGACCAACTACTATATATATATATATATATATTTATATATATATATATATATATATATATATATATTTATGCACAATGTATATGCAGTGTTTCTGATGGATACAACTACCTGTGGATTCCTCACCTCATGAATACTCCCATGGCGCCAGCATTCTACGGAAATCTTCTTACTAGTCTCTGCACGTCGACGAGGACGTCACTGTCTCGCACGCGACGCCGTCTGACGTCATACAGGCAATAAGAGGTCCTCGACGACGTGCGGACGTCAGTTCCCTTTTTTCCGTGCATTCGAAACGGTTATCTTCGAGGGAGCAACTGTTACTCTTGCGGTTACAGTGTATATCTTGCTGCGTACTCTTTCTCTGTGGAAATAATGTCGCAGAGAAAGTCTGGATTTAAGCCTTGTCGTGAGTGTGGAGGCAAGATGTCGGTGACGGATCCTCATTCCGATTGCCTTTGGTGTTTGAGCTCCGACCACGACGTCTCGACTTGTGATCCGTGTCAGCACATGAATCCGAAGGCCATTAAAGAACGCGAGGCGAAGCTGTTTATGGCCAAGTCAAAGGAGAAGCATCACAAGAAAAAGTCTTCTCCAAGACATCGGCGTCATCGAGACTCCCGGCGCCGTAGAGAATCTCGGCGTCATTCAAGGGAGGCTCGTTCCAGGTCTCCGGATCGGCGCCGGAGGACATGGGAGGTCAGCCCCACGGTGACGCCGCATCCTTCGACGCCGTTGCTCTCTCCGACGTCTCCAACTTCGCCTGGACAGGCGTCGGTGATTGAGGTATTGGAGCCTCAGGTGTTTTCTCCGGCGCAGACGCCGAGGCCGGCGTCGGGGTCGCCTCCGAGTCAGGCACCCCAGTATCCGGCTTTTCCCACCCCTGGAGCCGATAGTTCCGCATTCTTGAATGCAATGTATGCCATCTTCCAACAGATGGCTCCAGGGGGTGCTCCGGCTGGGCCTTTGGCCTTTTCTTTGGGTGATCCTGCGCCTCTTCGGCCGGCACCCTTTATGCCCTTTCTCCCGTTTGGGAACGTGGGCTCGGCGCCAGTGTCGGCGCCGGTGGCCGCTCCGATGGCTTCGGAGGGATTGGCCCCAGGGATTTCCATCCCGTCGACGTCGAGATTTCGGCCTGTGACTCCGGTGGGTCCATCCGTTTCATCTGCTCTTCAGTCGGCGCCGAAGTTACCTGTGGCGCCGGATGCGGCGTCGGTGGCTTCGGAAGATCGGCGCCGATCTCCGACTTCGGCGGAGGTGTTGTCGACTCCGCGGATTGAGCAACGACTGCATTCAAGGAGGCGTGCTCTCCGGGTACTAGAGGAGCAGGAGTACCAACGAGCCCTAGAGGAAGGAGAGCTAGAGGACTCGGGTGATGGGCTGCGTGGACTGGAGTCGGCCAGTGGGCTGGACACTTCCCCTGAGTGGGACCTTTCGTCCCCGGGGGAATATACAGAGGAAGCTGCTTCCTTTCATACAGTGGTACGGAAGGCAGCTAGTTTTTTGGACCTACCTTTGCTGGTGGTGGAGGCGAAACAAAACCTTTTGACAGAGGTGTTGCATCCGGCCTCAGCCGCGGCGGAGCCTCTATTACCTTTTAATGACGCTCTGCTGGATCCGGTTTTAGAGGTGTGGAAGAAGCCGGCATCTTCCCCAGCAGTTCACAGAGCCGTGGCCAGGAGGTATCGGACGGCTCCAACTGATCCTGGTTTCCTATCTAGGCACCCTACGCCGGAGAGCTTGGTTGTGCAGGCCTCCTGTTCGTCCAAATCAGCGCCTGGTTCTTTCCCGACGGTGCCTGGGGACAGAGACTCAAAAAAGCTAGAGGCGCAGTCGAAGAAGATTTTTTCGTCCTGCAGTCTGGCGTTAAAAGCCACTAATGCGACCTGTATCCTGGGGAGGTATATTCATGCTCTGATGGATGACATCTCCTCTTCGTTTACAGAGCTTCCCCAGGGTCTTTTGGATCTTGTCTCTGATGCCCAGGCTGCTGCGACCCAAATTATCCAGACGGGACTGGATACCACCGACTCGGTAGCCAGAGCAATGGGCACAACTGTGGTGGAAAGGAGACAGGCCTGGCTACGTAACTCGAGCTTTTCGGCAGATGTACAGTCCACATTGTTGGATCTCCCGTTTGATGGGGACAAACTGTTTGGGGCTAAGGCTGATTCGGCCTTGGAACGTTTTAAGGAGAGCAGGGCTACGGCTAAGTCGTTGGGACTCCAAGCTCCTTCTTCCACGGCCTCTTCCAGATTCTTCAGGAGGTTTCGTGGATTTGGGCGTGGCTCTTCCTCCTCTTCCTTTCGGGGAAGATATCAGCAACCTGCCTCTTCCCACCCCTATAGATCTTTTAGGGGGAGGGGTAGGGTCCGCACCAGGGGAGCCTCTCAGCAGCACTCTGCCTCTTCCTCATCCTCTGGCGGGGTGCAGCAGGGGAAGCAGCCTTAGGCTTCCACCATTTCCCACTCACTCCTCTCCTGTAGGGGGAAGATTACAGCATTTTCTCACCAAATGGGAGACTGTTACGTCGGACACTTGGGTTCTCAGTGTTGTGGGAAAAGGCTACACCCTTCCCTTTCGGGAGTTTCCGCCCCTCATCCCGCCCCGCCCTTCGTATTGTTCACAAGAACACCTCCTGTTGCTAGAACAGGAGGTGGAAGTCCTCCTTTTAAAGGGCGCGGTGGAGTTGGTCCCGGAGCAGGAAAGGGGTCAAGGAGTTTACTCAAGGTATTTCCTGATTCCCAAGAAGGATGGTCGTTTGAGACCAATTCTGGACCTGAGGATCTTGAATTGGTTCCTCAAGCAGGAAAAGTTCAAGATGCTGACCCTAGCACAGGTGCTTTTGGCGTTGAACATGGAAGACTGGATGGTGTCTGTCGACTTGCAGGATGCTTACTTTCATATCCCGATACTCAAGTCACACAGGAAGTATCTCCGGTTTGTGGTGGGATCGCAACACTACCAGTTTGCGGTCCTTCCGTTTGGTCTTACTTCAGCACCTCGAGTCTTCACGAAGGTGATGTCGGTGGTTGCGGCAGAGCTCAGAAGGAAGGGGATAGCAGTATTCCCTTACTTGGACGATTGGTTGATCAAAGCCAAGTCCCCGGAGCTTGTGTTGCGTCATCTGCAGTCAACAACCCAGTTGTTGTTCGACCTGGGCTTTTCGGTGAACGAGCCCAAATCTCACCTGGAGCCCTCTCAGCGCCTCCTGTTCATAGGGGCAGTACTGGATACGACATTGGGTCGGGCCTTTCCTCCGCCTCAGCGGATTCAAGATATTCAGGATTTGGTTCCAATGTTTCGAAACGGAGCGGTAGTTCCAGTCCTCAAGGTCCTTCGTCTGCTCGGTCTTTTTGCCTCCTGCATTCTGTTGGTCACGCATGCTCGCTGGCACATGAGGGCTCTTCAGTGGTGCCTCCGAAGGCAGTGGTCTCAACACAGAGGGGATCTAGAGGGTACTGTCAAGATCTCCAGAGATGCTGCTGTGGATTTGAAGTGGTGGATTGCAAGCAACAATCTTTCACAAGGAAAACCGTTCCAGCAGTCGCCACCAGTGGCCACAGTCATAACGGATGCTTCCACTCTAGGGTGGGGAGCTCATCTGGGGGATCTGGAGATCAAAGGTCTTTGGTCTCCAGAGGAACAGATTTTTCACATCAATCTGTTAGAGTTACGGGCTGTACGTCTGGCTCTCAAGGCCTTCCTCCCTTCCCTTCGTGGTCAGTCGGTACAGGTCCTAACGGACAATACTACCACGATGTGGTACATAAACAAGCAGGGAGGAGTGGGGTCGTACCTTCTCTGCAGAGAAGCTCTTCGACTATGGTCCTGGGCAAAGGACCATCGGATTTGCTTGATAGCAAACCATCTGGCCGGAGTCTTGAACGTGCGTGCGGACAGTCTCAGTCGCCACTTCTCGGCAGACCACGAGTGGCGTCTCCATCCAGATCAAGTCCGTTTAATCTTCCAGAAGTGGGTGTTTCCTCGGGTAGATCTGTTCGCCACTCGAGAGAACGCGCATTGTCCGTTGTTCTGCAGCCTTCAGTATCCGATGCAGGAAGCATTGGGGGACGCGTTTCAAATGACCTGGTGCGGCCAGTTGCTTTACGCGTTTCCTCCCATACCCTTGATTCCTCGAGTATTGAGGAAGATTCGCCAAGACCGGGCTCTAGTAATCGTAATAGCTCCGGATTGGCCAAGGAGGGTGTGGTACTCCGACCTTCTCCAACTCTCAACGTGCCCGCCGCTCCGTCTCCCTTTCAGGGCAGACCTCCTCTCGCAGTCGCAGGGGCAGGTTCTACACCCCAACCTCCAGAGTCTGCACCTACATGCCTGGAGATTGAACGGGGCAACCTGAGTTCCTTCTCTCTCCCGCCTGAGGTAGTGGATGTTATATTAGCGGCCAGGCGACACTCCACTAAATCTATCTACGCTAATAGGTGGTCTAAATTTGTTGTGTGGTGTGGAGAGAGGCAGATTGATCCTTTACAAGCTCATCTATCGGACGTTTTGTCTTTTGCTCTATCTCTGGCGCAGAAAGGTTGTGCAGTGGCTACCATTAAAGGTTATTTATCGGCCTTGTCAGCCTTCATATGTCTTCCAGACCAACCATCTTTATTTAAATCCCCTATTGTTATCAGATTCTTGAAAGGTCTTCTAAATCAATATCCTCCAAAGCCATTCGTTATGCCGCAATGGGATTTGTCCTTAGTCCTGACTTTCCTTATGGGGTCCCCTTTTGAACCTATGCATTCTTGCCCCTTAAGGTATTTGTTTTTAAAAACAGTCTTCCTGATAGCTATAACATCAGCAAGGAGAGTGAGTGAGTTGCAGGCCTTATCAGTAAAACCCCCTTATACAACTTTTTATGGGGATAAGGTGATGTTGAGGACCAAGGCTGCTTTCCTCCCGAAGGTTGTTTCACCCTTCCATTTGGCTCAGGCAATTACTTTGTCCACGTTCTATCCTCCGCCTCATCCTTCCAAAGAGGAAGAAAGACTGCACCGTCTGGATCCAAAGAGAGCGTTGAGCTTCTTTATCAATAGAACAAAGGATTTCAGGCTGGAGGATCAGCTGTTTATTGGATACGTGGGCAAGAGGAGAGGAAAGGCAGTCCACAAGAGAACACTATCCAGGTGGGTTGTTCTTTGCATTAAAATATGTTACTCTTTGGCAAAGAAGGATCCTCCTGAGGGCATTAGAGCTCATTCCACCAGAGCTAAGTCGGCCACTTCGGCCTTAGCCAGAGGTGTTCCTGTGGTCGACATCTGCAAGGCCGCAACTTGGTCGTCCCTTCACACTTTTGCAAAACATTACTGTTTAGATTCTGAGGTTAGAAGGGACGGCCATTTTGCACGGTCAGTGCTGCAGGATTTCTTGGTTTGACCATTTAGGCACCCACCGCCGGGCGTGGTACTGCTTTGGGACTCTATTCATGAGGTGAGGAATCCACAGGTAGTTGTATCCATCAGAAGAACGAGTTACTTACCTTCGGTAACGACTTTTCTGGTGGATACATTAGCTACCTGTGGATTCCTCACGGTCCCACCCGCCTCCCCGTTGCCTTTATGGTCTTGCCAAGTAATCCTTGAGTGCGCTCCTCTTGATCTTTGAGGGTGCAATAGATGTATATATATAATATATTTATATATATATATGGGTATATGTGTATATATCTTTATGTATATACTTGGTGTATGTATATATTTTTAAAAGAAAGAGTTTTATATATATATATATATATATGTACATAAAAAAGATTTACAGTTATTCATACAATGTGGTGTATTTTTACAATATAATGGATGTTGCTTTGTTCTTTCATTGCATTGCCTGGTTGTTCTCATGCACGTAAAAAATGATTGGTACTGACGTCCGCACGTCGTCGAGGACCTCTTATTGCCTGTATGACGTCAGACGGCGTCGCGTGCGAGACAGTGACGTCCTCGTCGACGTGCAGAGACTAGTAAGAAGATTTCCGTAGAATGCTGGCGCCATGGGAGTATTCATGAGGTGAGGAATCCACAGGTAGCTAATGTATCCACCAGAAAAGTCGTTACCGAAGGTAAGTAACTCGTTCGTTAAGTATTCTCTTGACGCACTGAGAATGTTGAGAATGTATTAAGAAAATTGTTGAAGCTTCATGTCTGGTGTTTGTTGTGTTGACTATTTGTCAGGTGCCTTGAAATTAATTTGTTATTGTTTATTGTACACAGTTTGCAACATATAATTATGTGATGATAGTGTAAAAGAGTTTAATTTTGTTTAATGTCTTTGTGTCCTTGGCGAGGTTTTGTAGCAGTGCTCCATAAAATATAATTAACATCGAATCTTGTTTAAAAAATGGTTTAATAGCACACATGATTCATGTTTGCTGTGTGCAGTATTTTGAATAGTGCTTTTTTATGGTTATTGAGGAGTCTTTTTGGTTTGAGTATACGGGCCCAACATAGCAGAGTGGTCTTCCATTTGTGATACTGTTGGCAGGTTCACCCTCTGCACAAATTGGATCCTCTGAGGCCATCACTTTACACCTTTTGGCACCTTTGCAGACTCCACCTCTGGCTCCACATTCCACACCAGTCCCCGGATCATGAACTCCGATGCGACTCCATCAAAGCCAGAAGAGGAGGCACTACCACTGTGCCTTCTGGGTCAGTGCTGTCCCGACCTCGACTGAGGCAGTGTTCTGTGTCCATCGAGCCGCAGCCATTGCCCACTCCAGCTGAGCCTCTCATCTTCCCAGTTCTGCTGGAGAGATCTCATACTCTGCATTCTGTATTTGGGGGAAGACTCTGACAACGGGTATTATGTGAGAGATGAGTTTGGGCAACCCCACAATGAAGACAACTGGTATGAGGATCCACACAATGCCAGTTGCTAGAATCCTCTCCTGAAACTGGCCTAATCTTGCCTCCAGGCACTGCCACTGAGGAAAGTGGCTTCTTTGCAATTGTTACTTGCAGTATTGCTGACGTTCTCTACCTCCACCAGTTTGGAGGTTAAAATTAAAGTGCTAATTGAAGTTCTCCAACCAGGGCAGTTGCCCTTTACTGAACCCTCACCAAGACTCTTAAAGACATGGGCTAAGCATTGCACTGGTCCCCAGTGAATCACCAGACATCATCCTGCAGCTCTTCTTTTCTGACTCAGCCCCCCTCTCCTGAGATGTCTCCCCCACTACTCCTCTGAATAGCGGGTCTAAGAGGGTCGACTCGTCGGTTGGTCAATGCCAGTTACCTTTTAGGCTGCTATTCCCTTGTTACTTGGGACTCTGTAGCTCAGGTTATCCCAGGGGTCCCAGAAGATCTTCATCCCGTACTGACCTAATTCATACAAGATGCTGTGATGTTGCCATATTTACTACCCGTTGTGGCATGGATACCACAGACTCCATTGGTGGAACCATTGGCATTGCTATTCGTCACTAAGCCTGGTTAAGATCAATGTGTTTCTCCGATGATGTACAGTTGTCCCTTATGGACATACCCTTTGACAGAACTTGCCTTTTTTTGGACAAAGTCTCTGCCCCGGAGCATTTCAAAGAAAACAGGGCCACAGCACACTCCTTGGACTTGTCTGCTTCTCCATGCCAACCGCACCAACCTTTTTTTAACCTTCCATAGCTCTGGCAAGGGCATTGCATACAGACATCTACTTCAGCTGGGTTCCCAGCTCATTCGTAGCTGAGGCTGTGGCACTCACCACTCCCACGGTTAGGGTCAGTGTGCCAGTCGGTCTACAGTCCCAGCTGTATCCACTTGCAAACCCCTTTAGTGTGCGCTTAGTGGAGACGAGTCACCTGGTTGGAGGCAGGAACCAGCAATTTTTACGAGGCTGGCAGGCTATAACCTAAGACAGCTGCTGCAAATTGTACAGAAAGAGCATGTCCTACTCTTACTGGTCCCTCCACTGCACCATCCACTATCCCCAGAATGCCTTACAGAGGACCATGTGTCCATGCAAGCCCTTTTACCCAAAGGGGCTATTGAGAGGGTGGCCATATTGGAAGTGGGTCATGGTTGTTATTCCCGCTACTTCCTAGTGCCAAAGAAGGATGAAGGTTTTTGTCCACTTTAGACCTTCACCCTCTCAACACCTTCCTTTGGAAGGGATAGCTCAAGATGCTCATTATAGCCCAGGTCCTTTTTGCTCTTGACGTTGGAGATTGTATGGTAGCGTTGGACCTGCAGGAGGCTTATTTTCACATTCCTGTCCTGCTCGACCACAGGACCTGTCTGCTGTTCTTGGTGAAACAGGAGCGTTTTCAGTTTGGTGTGCTCCCCTTTGGTCTCATCAGCCCCTCTGAGGTATTCACGTAAGTGATGGCGGTGGTTAGAACTTCTTCGGTTGTCAGGGACACCAGTAGTCCCTTACCTCGGCAACTGGCTGCTGAAAGTAGTCTCCCCTCAGGCACTTGTCTCCAACCTCCATACTACAGCCAACCTTCTGAAACTCTTGGGGTTTGCTATTAATGTGCCAAAGTTACACCTGACTCCTTCTCAGATGCTCCCCTTCGTGGGAGACAGTCTGGATACAGTGCAGTTTTGTGCATTCCCCCCAGAAAGGAGCACCCAGGACATTCAGCCTATGGTTCCAGTCTTTCAGCCTCTGTCCTGGATTTCAGTGAGGTCGACGCTGAGCCTGCTGGGACTGGTCACCATCTACATCTTGCCGGTCAAGTACAACATGCGGGATATGCAAGCTCTGGGTTGGGATCTGAAGTATGAATGGCTCAACATTAAAGGGATCTCTATGACCATTTCCAGATGTCGGAGGAGATTGACAAAGACCTGCAGTTGTGGTTGCTCGACTGTGACTGAGTCAGTTACAGACTCTTCCCCTACCCCAGCCAGTGCTGACAGAGGTGACCAGAGTATCGATTCTGGGTTGAGACGGCCTCATTGGTAGAGGTGGCGACCAGAGTTCACTCTTCTCCAGCGGAGGCCGGACTCCACATCCACCTTTTGAAGTTGAAATCCCACATAAGGGGAATGTCGGTGTGGGTGTTCACAGACAACACCACCACCATGTGGCATTGTAACAGATATGGAGGAGTGGGGTCGTGGAACCTGTGCCAGAAAGCTCTGCTTCTGGAAATGGCTGGACCATCAAGGAATCTTCCTGGTAGTGGACCACCTAGCTGAACTATTGAACATCAGGGTGGATGACTTCAACGGTCAACGCCTAGCAGATCACAAGTGGCAGTTAAACCCTGATGTGGCACAGGATGTGTTTCTCACATGGAAAGAATATTGCCTCGGTCTCTTGCTACCACTGAGAAAGGGCAGTGTCAGAAGTTCTGTGCGTAGGAGTTTCCAAGGCGTCTCACTGTCAGACGTTTTCTGCCAATGGTGGGACTCAGGACTCACTGTGGTGGGTACACTAGCACATTCAAGAGGTTGATTACAGTAGGATGCTGTTGCTTGCAAGTTTGCAATAATAAATGCTTGTTAAATGTTTCATTTATTATAACCACTGCATGTTGATAATGCACATTGTATTCCACCTGCTCCTACTGTAACTGCCAAAACATGTGCTCTTTACAATGTGATCTGTATTGAACATGTGCCACAATCAGGAGGATAATTGTTCATTACCTTAAAACGCAACCAACTGCCTTTCCACCTCCTCCAACTTTAACTGCCAAAATATGTGCTCTTCACAATGTGATCTGTATTGAATATGTGCCACAGTCAGGAGGATAATTGCTCATTTCCTTAACAATCAATCCACTTCCAAAAGGCGCATATGCACATTTGATTATTTAAGGATGCTTATGAGTCTGAGGCCTTGCTTGGTTTTGTTTTTTGCTCTGATCACCTGTTTCCAGTCAAGTCAAGTTCCTTGTCCTCCAGCCTGCCTCAGTCACGTTCCAGTGTAAGTCAAGTTCCTTGTTCTCCTACCTGCCTCCGGTCCAGTTCCAGTGTTCCTCATTCTCTGACCAGCTTCCAGTCGAGTTCAAGCATTTCTCGTCCTCTGGACAGTCTCCAGTCGAGTTCTGGCAATCCGCGCCCTTCGATTGGCTTCCTGTGGAGTTCCAGCTCTCCTTTTCCGTCTTCTGCTGACAATCCCATATTTCCTGTAAAAGAAAGAAAATTAGAAAGGTGAAAAAACCCATTTTGGGTTCTTCTGAAATTTTCAAGCATGTAACTTCAATTCATGTTAAAGAAAGATTAATTGCTTAAATGAAACAAAACATTGTTTGTGAGGGCACCCCTGCATGACCAGAGGTATTCCTATGAGCTACAGCTCCATTACACTGGACTTCTTAAGTGCTGGGAAGCCATTTTACCTGTGTCCAGCTACTTCATGGTAACTCTGAATCATAACCCAGTACTGTTGCCAGTATTGGTTGTACGATTCAGTGCTCTCTGGGGGTTCCTTGGAGGACCCCCAGCATTGCTCCTACCAGTCTTCTGGGTTTTCCTGGCAGCCCAAGCTGCTGCCACCCCTCAGACAGGTTCCTGCCCTCCTGCTGCTCGACCAGCTCAGGAAGAGGAAGGCAGAGCAAAGGATTTCCTGTGGGAGAGGGAGGTAAAACACTCTCCCTTGGAAATAGGTGTTACAAGGCTTGGGAAGGGTAGCTTCCCCAAGCCACCGGTTTGCTTTGAAAGGGCACATCTGTTGCCCTCCTTGCATAAACCGGTTTGCAACAGCTCAGGGAAGCCCTGGCATGAAACCGCACAAAGAAAAGGGCAGTGACTACTCCCCTGTCCATCACCATCCCAGGGGTGGTGCCCAGAGCTCCTCCAGGTAGCCACTCACTTCTGCCATCTTGAATCCAAGGTGGGCAGCGGCCCCAGGGAGCATCTGAGTGGTGAGGTCAGGTAGATGACGTCACAGTCCCCTACTGATAGATGGTCACCCTGCCATGTGACCAATCCCCCTTCCTGGGCTATTTAAGGTCTCAGGTGCCCAATCCCCCTTCATAGGCCACGTAGGGTCCCCCTCCTGGGTAGGTCCTCAGATTCAATGTGCAAGATTCCAGCAGAACTCCTCTGCATCGTTTATTTCATCTTCTGGCCACTGGGACTGCAACTGGACCTTCCAGGAACCGACAATCTGCAGCTCCAGATAGGACTCAGCTCTGCAACATTGTTTCTCCGGCTCCTTCTAGCAACTGCAACATTTCCCCCGGCTGTGTATCCTCTGAGGGCTACAAGTCTTCAGCCTGCACAAGAAGTAAGAAGGAATCTCCCATGGAGTGAAGGAGTCACTCCCTTGCACCCGCAGGCACCAACTGCAATGACGACCAGATGTGTGGATCTTCTCTCCTCCGGAGCTGCTTGGATCCTGCATCACAGGTGGTAATCTGGAGTGGTCCCCTTGGTCCTTTCTACCAGCTGTCCAACTTGGGAGATAGTAAGCCCTTGCCTCTCCTTGCAGGACAGTACCCCTGTGCACTGAGACTCCTGCAGCTACCATGGCTTGTTTGTCCTCCTCCAAGGGATCTTCAGACTCCCTATAGCCCCAGCCTCCAGCACTCCTTCCTGCAAAGCACAGTCTCCTGCCTGCTACTCTAGGGACCTGGGACTTCTACTGCCTGCTACTCTAGGGACGTGGGACTTCTACGTTCCACTTTTTTAGTATATGGTTTGGCCCTCCCCTAGGGCCCTCACTATTTACAATTGCTTTTTTGTTATAACCAATATTTATTGATTTATAAACATAAAAACCAAGTTGCAAAGTAGAAGTTACATTTCATTATCACATTTGATTACAGACTCCTAGATTACAGGTCCATGGTGGATTTGGGTAAGTTAGAATGTTTATGTGCGAGTAGCGCCCAGCCACACGTCCCAAATCTTATGGTATTTGCTTTCACAACCCCTTGTGTGATAGACAGATCGTTCCATTTGAGCACACCAATCCACCCCCCGTCTCCACTGTTGTAGCGAGGGAGGGGTCTTGGACCCCCAGCATTTAGCAAGAGCTCAGGTCACAGAGGGTTCGAGCGCAACTTTCGTGCCAAGGTATGTGAGGCTTAATCGTCGGATAGGAATGGTTGTTTGCCAATCAATCAACGCTCGAGATTCTGAAAATGGGACCAGCAGAGATTTCGTAGAGTTAATTTTAAGGCCAGATGCCTCACCACAAATATGTATCAATTGAAGACACCTCGGGCTGCTTATCTCTGGTTGCGATAAGTAAAGCAGGACATCATCGGCGTAATGTGCAATGCGGTCCTCCCCGCCCACCGCCATCCCTCTAGGAAGGCATGTTGGCGAACCATTTGTGCAAATGGTTCTATAGTGAGGGCAAAGAGGAGGTGGGATAGGGGACAACCCTGTCTAGTGCCCCTCCCAATGGGGAAGACCTCCGACAGCCTCCCGTTCACTAGGACACGGGCCAATGGTGTATGGTATAATACCTGAACCATGTGCCTAAATGGGCCCCCAAGTCCACCTTCCAGAAAACCAAGTCTAGGTAGCTCCAGTCCACCATATCAAATGCTTTTTCAAGATCGATTAGTAGGACGGCCGGGGGGAGTGGAGCATATGTCTATGTGCCAGGGCAACATGAAGCCTACGCAGGCAATGTCTAGTGCTACGGGTGGGCATAAAGCCACGCTGATCAGGGTTGATCAAGTGTTGCAGAACCGGCCGAAGACGAGTAGCCAGTATATTAGCGTAAATCTTTAGCTCAGTGTTGATTAAGGATATCGGGCGATAGTCGGCGCAGTGCAAGGAGGACGGCTTGAACTTAGGCAACACAACAATCGTGGCCTGGTCCAAGTCGAGAGGAAAGGCACCCTTCTCCAAGGCCTCAGTATATAGACCTTGGAGTTGGGGCACTAATATATCTCGGAACTTAGAGTAATATTCTTCTGGGTATCTGTCCGGGCAAGGGGTCTTTCCGGATCTAAGATTCGTGATGGCCTCCCCTATTTCCTCCAAAGTTAAGGGGTCATCAAGACCTCTGCTAATGAAGGCTGAGAGGACCGGCATGTCTATTTCATTCAACAATGCATCTGTTGTTCAATAATAGGATTGGGCGCTGCCGTGGACAGGTTGGCATAATATTGAGCGAAGGTCTCGGCTATGTCCTGGAGGGTGTGTGTATCAGTCCGGAATCATCTGTTATCTCGGGGATCACTCGTCTCTTCATTGGTCCGGTGGCCAACTAGTAAAGGACCTTACTGTTCTTATCCCCCCAGCCATAAATTCATGCCTGTGTTGCCCGCCAGATCTATTTTGCCTCTTCCAGGGAGTGGGTTCTAATTTCTTGCCTCACCACAGGGCTCGTCTGTGTCCCACCCTCCCGGATCTCAACATCTTGCGTTCTAAGAGGAGTGCTCAGGCCTCAAGGGATGTAATATGGGTTTGTTTCTCCCTCTCCCGTCGTCGCAGGAGACCCTTCGCATGGCCATAGACTGTGGCCTTACCTGCTGCTCAGAGACTGATACGGGGTTAGACCGACCTGGTGTTTTCACTGAAGTAGTGTTTAACCTCTCTGTGGAGGTCCGCAAATTAGGTCTCAGCTTGTAGAAACCAAGCATTGAGACGCCATATCGGTCTCCGATTCTGCTCCGGGTGGCCAATGACCATAGATATAGGGGTGTGATCGGAGAGGCCACGGGCATGTATCTGGATTTGGGTAACTAGAGAGAGGCCATGGCCGGTGTAAGGATCATGTCTGTAGGGGCCTGGGTGTGGTGCGCCGCTGAGGTGTGGGTGTATTGCTGGTGGCGGGGGTGCCACAGTCGCCATGCATCACTGAGGCCCATGTCCGTCATCCACCAGGCAAAAGCCAGAGAGCGTCTGTGGCGAGTATCCAACAAGGGACCTGTGATGTCCAAGTTCGGGTCCAAGACCACATTCATGTCGCCGCCCACGGCTGTGAATCCTGTGGGCGTCTGGGCTAGGATGGTGGTGAGGGTGTGAAAAAAAACCTCAAGCCTCGTAGGGGGGGCATATATGCTAAGTAGATTGATGTTATGTCCGTCCAACTGCCCCGTCAGGGCCACGTACCTTCCCTGTGGGTCCTCCCAAGTCTGTTGTATTGTCAAGGGATAGCCCCGGTGCAGAAGTATCGCCACACCCCTGACCCCCCTGAGCGTACCCAGAGTGGTAGACCTGGTCAAAGCAGTAGCGGGCCAAGAACACACATGGACCCCTATAGGTGTGTCTCCTGGAGAAGTAGGATGGAAGGTCGGAGGTGCTGCACATGGCGCAGTACCACCGTCTGCTTAACCTTGTCAAGGAGACCATTAATGTTCCAGGAGATTATTTTTGTGGGCGCCATATGGGGCACCCCCCTAAGCCGTGTGCACAGCTGGGGGAGCATGACATTGATCTGAGTGAGGTGCGGTGGGTGATGGGCCCTGCATTTGTCCAGTGTCTGAGCGACCTGTGTGTGCCTTCCAATGTGCGACCTCCAAATAATGAAGGCAAAGAACAATTAACAACATAATAATGCCATCATACAGTGATAAATACCTCCCAACTACCCCCCGTATTTCCCCTCCCAAATCGAAGAAGCATCTGTTGCCCTAGAAAAGCCCCAACAAACCAACATAAAGGTAAGGTAAAACCCATAGTGGAGTGGTGGACCCTTCCATTGATTCGGATCTCATCTACATTCCATTAGTGACCCATGCAGAGCCATTCGTCGCCCCAGGGGCGTCAAATGAGGGGAGTCTGACTCAGTCTTTCTCCTTCTTCCGGAGCGGATCGCCCTGGCGATGTCGATCCATGAGAGGCCTCCTTCCGCCGAGGCAGCAATGGTGAGGGGGCGCTTGGCCCGCGGGCCCCGGTGGTCCGCCAGGATCGGTGTCTTCTATGGTGGGAACTAGCACAAAGGCGTCCCAAGCGGCCGGAGCCCCCGGAGATCGCCCCAGGCAGAGCATCTAGAGGTCTCTCAGAGGGAGGGGGGGGTCCCTCGGTGTTCCCCTGAAGTGGTCATTCCTCTGTCGCCCACTCCCAGGCCGCCTCCGGTGTATCGAAAAAATGCGCCTTGCCTGCGTGCAGGACCTTAAGGCGGGCCGAAAAAAGTAGCATTTACTTTAGGTGTATAGCTCTCAGTTTCTGTTTTACCTGTTCATGTGAGCGCCGCCTCGTATGGGCCTCCCCAGAGTAATCTGGGAAAATCAGGATCCTTGAATTCTGATAGCGAAGTTCCGGCTGCGCCCCTGCCTCATGTAGTATGGTGTCCCGGTCCGGAAAGTTGAGTAAGCGGGCAATGGAGGCCCTGGGCGGTGCCCCCGGTGGATGCCTCGCGGATAGGGCCCTATGGGTGCGTTCAATAGCAAACCATGTGTATAGCTTTTTTGAGAGCACCCATGATTTGAGCCAGGTCTCCAAGAACTCCACGAGGTGGGGACCTTCGGCCGCCTCCGGGACCCCGCGAAGCGCAGGTTATTCCGTCTTGAGCACCATGTCTACTCTGATCTTCCCAGTCTTGTTCTCCACCACAGCCTGAGAGGATTGTATAGCGTGTAGGATCTTGTCAGTGTATCCCTCGGTCTCTCCAGCCAGGGCAGGAGCCCCCGCGGCACCACCCTCAGTCTTCCCCGCCAGGGTAGTGAACTTATCAATACAAGGTTTAGAGGAGGATGGTTTGGTTTGCCTGTCCTTCCCCATGGCACCAGGCGTCAGTGCGCCACAGGCACAGTTAGATCCGCAATATACCAGGAGGCCCAGATCCTCCCGGCCAGCCCGAGTGGAGTCCTGCCGCACAAGGCCCACCCGCCTGGCAGGACCAACAAAACGGGGGCTAGCAGGCGAGCCCTGCCGCGATCTACTGGCCAACGAGCACCGAGCCAAGACCAGACCCAGGCCCTCCCATCAACGCAGTTCCACCTCGCCTCCTCTGGGACACGCACCCAGCTGGCCCAGCAGAGCAGGCTCCAGTCAGGCCCAGGCCGCTGGGGGCCAGCAGGAGAGTCCCGGAGTCACCTCCTCCAGCGCCACTCACCTTGCGTCCGTGGGCCCGCCAGCCGCGCGGTCCCAGCAGCTGCAAGCCCCGTCCGAGATGCCATCAGGCTCCAGGGAGCAGCAGCAAGCCCCCCCAGCCGGGGGGCTACTACCAGTCTTTTACCCCCACTGCCAGATCCGGGGGTGCACCTCCGGGCAGGGGGACAGAGACAGAAGAGGGGGGTGGAATAGTCTCCGCCATGGTCCGACAGCCACGGGGACCCCTCCATCTTAATGCGCTGCTGCAGAAGGCCACTCACCGCCCCACCGCCGCCTCCAACCTCTGACGCCGCCAGCGCCAGAGTCTCCCTGTCCCCTCCGTCAATCCGCAGCCCGCCGGGACTCCAAATAGTCAGCCGCGATCGGCCAGGCGAGGGGCAGGCCCAATCTTCTGCACCCCCACACTGGAGGCGATCCAGTTGCTGCGCCGACCTCAACGGGCGCCCGCCATCTGGTGTGCCCGTCATCCAGGACCCTCGAGGTCTGAGCAGTCCGCACGCCGGCTGGCCCGTAATGCGCCTCCGCCTCCTTTCTCTCTACAGCCGGCAGGGCTCCAAAATTTCAGGAAGGGGGCCCCCGCATGGCGTGGATGACGGAAGGGTCCGGAGCACTCTCAAAGTGCTGCCGCTGTCTTGACGCCCCAAGCCACGCCCCTGCAATTGCTTTTACCAGTGCCAAGGGCTTTCTGTGCTATGTACTGATTGCTAATGTATATATAATAGTGTGTTTACTTACCTCCGGTTCGGGATTGTCTATGCCGTATTTTAGTATTTGTGTTACTATAATAAAGTACCCTTATTCCTGTACTGTACTTTTGTAACACTGTGTGTTTCTTTCATGTGCGTGAGTGATGTGTGACTAGAGTGGTATTGCATAAGCTTTGCATGGCTCCTAGATAAATCTTGGCTGCTCATCCACAGCTACATCTAGAGAGCCCTAGCTTCCTAGACACTGCCTACACTTCACTAATAGGGGATACTTGGACCTGGTACGAGCACCTATGGTATTATCACCAAATGGTGTAACAGTGCTAGTAAAAACACAGTGAACTCAGTGTAAAGTCAGCCCAAAATAATTCAAGGTCCCAAGAAGCCTAGAATTAAAGAAAATTCTAATCCATAATTTGCATACAGAACCACATGGTATGGTTGTGGCGAGTAATCGTGAGAAGATACTTCAGTTGAGTGGATCAAAGATTTCATATTTATACTGTTAGTTATGTATTTGACTGAGTGATATATAGGGTTAGTTAAGGTATACTAACCTGTAATCATACAAGGGAAAGGTCTTTCTATCAAGTGCTTAGACCAAATTTTGAAGATTGGACAGATTGTTTGGGATTGGAATGGGGCAGATTGTATTGGACTGAAGTGAGACAGACTGAAGGGGGGCAGATTGAAGTGAGGCTGATTGATTTTGATTGGGGTGAGGCATATTGGAGTGGGGCAGAATGTTGTAGTTAGGAGTGGGGCAGTTGTTTTGGCTTGAAGTGGGGCAGATTGAAGTGGGACAGATTATTTTGGATTGCAGTGGTGCAGATTGTTGTGGATTGGAGTGGGCAAACTGTTTTGGTAGGAATGGGGCAGAATGTTTTGGATTGAGTGGGATAGATTGTTTTGGAATAGAGTGTTGCAGATTGTTTTTGAATGGAGTGGTGCTGATTGGAGTGGGGCACATTATTTTAGATTGGAGTGGGGCAGATCGATTTAGATTGGTGTAAAACAGATTGCTTTGGATTGGCGTAGGGCAGATTGTTTTGGATTGGAGTGGGACAGACTGGAGTTGGGCAGATTGTTTTGGATTGGAGTGGGACAGATTGGAGTGGGGCAGATTGTTTTGGGTTGAGTGGGGCAGATTGTTTTGGGTTGAGTGGGGCAGATTGTTTTGGATTGAGTGGGGCGGATTGTTTTGGATTGAGTGGGGCGGATTGTGTGGGGCAGATTGTTTTGGATTGAGTGGGGCAGATTACTTTGGATTGAGTGGGGCGGATTGTTTTGGATTGAGTGGCGTAGATTCTTTTGGATTGAGTGGGGAAGATTCTTTTGGATTGAGTGGGCAGATTGTTTGGATTGAGTAGGGCAGATCATTTTGGATTGGTGTGTGGCAGATTCGATTGGCCTGGATTGGGAAGGTTAGAGTGGAGGGGGCTTGGAGTGGATTTTGGTGAGTGGTTTGGTTTGGAGTTGAGTGGATTGGAGTGGGGTGGGCTAGATTGGTCTCGGTCAACTGGATTGAGTGAGGTGGATTGCTGTGGGGTATTGGAGGTGGATTGGTTTGAATTGTAGTGGGACAGGTTGGATTGGAGTCCGGTGGATTGGGGTGTACTGCATGATTGTATCCAAAGCATAATTTTGGAAATTGCATATATGAAATAAACAATGTTGCTTTGCAATATTTAAAACAAGATAATCACCATCTTTTGAGAACAACGCTCAAGCAAAAACAAAACATGAGTGCAAAGTGAGAAAAGAAGACTTGGCAAAATAAAAGAAAAAAGTTAACCACAGAAAATAAAACTGTGCAGTTTTCTTTGTCCTGCTGGACATGTTTTTGCCAGCCACACACCTTCTGTTTGCAGGGCCCATGAAGTCAAAAAGAAGTACCTCAATCACATCAGGTGCCGCAGACGGGCACTGATTAAATTTAATCAATTAGTGGTTGGTCCCTGCTCCACAGAGAGCAACGGATATGATGTTTAGCCTGCCGTGACAAAGTGCAAGACTTTAAAGAAGAGTGCCACACTAGCCAACAAATGGTAAAGAACGGGCGGGCTCCAAGCCCTTTTTAGATTACAGAATCTCCCTAGCGAGATGCATTCACTAACGAATGCTCTCGCAGGCTCCACCCTAACACGGAAAAAAAAATCTGATACATTTTGTCTACTTTCTCTGTTCTGGGAATGGAAGGAGGTTGACAAAGCCCATGTTCCGCATTTTCTTCAGAAATTGTATTTGATGGACGGAGAGGATGCTCTGCCTCCTTAGATTTCATGCTGGCTACTTTGATTGGTAAAACAGCTGTCAGTCCTGAATACTGTACTCTTTCTGATGCCACTGACCGGAAGGTGGACTCTGGTATGAAGAGGGCTTTTTCTACTGGAAATTTGACTCTTAGGGCTGGTATTTGTTTGGCTTATTCTGCGCAGTCCTTGGTTCTGGACTTTGACAAACCTGCTGTGGCTGTGCAGGATAGGTCTGAATGTTCTGAATTACTGTCGGTTATGGAACAACAGGCCTGTTTATTATCATATATTTCTTCTGATGTTATCCGGTCCCCTGCTATGGCTTCTGGGGCAGTGATTGGAGCCCGCAGGTCTCTTTGGTTGCGGCTATTGAAGGCTGATCCTGGAGAGAAGGTGGCTCTCCTGAGACTTCCTTTTGAGGATCAGGCTCTGTTTGGTGATCAATTGCCTGCTATGATTTCTAAAGCCTTTAAGGACCGCAAGCATGCATTGCCTTTTAAAAGAAGTTCCGCATCAGGCAAGGGGTGGAAGTCGCATTCCAGGTCCTCGCCCAGGTTTGTTCCTCAGTCCTTTTCTTCCAGGAAGAGTAGGTTTCAGCCTAAGTTTTCTCCAAAGAGGTCAGTTTC
This sequence comes from Pleurodeles waltl, assembly GCF_031143425.1. NCBI lineage: Eukaryota > Metazoa > Chordata > Amphibia > Caudata > Salamandridae > Pleurodeles > Pleurodeles waltl. Next base: position 817,029,190 of record NC_090448.1, read on the forward strand.
CTCGGCGAAGGGTGCCCCCAAGAAGGGCTCCTGACAATCAAGGTTTTGGAGATTGCCCAGTGGGAGGAAGACTGCGGCATTTTCTGTCTGAATGGAGAAAGGACGTCACCGATCAGTGGGTCCTGAACACTGTAGAGAATGGATACTCCATAGAGTTCGAACTTGTTCCTCCGGATACTGGGGTTTGTCCAACTCCTTTGCCTGTGGAAGAAGGCAGACGAGGGGCTTTGGTGGAAGGAATCTAAAATTTGCTGTTCAAATGAGCCATTTGCAGGGGCCAATGGAGGAATGGGGAAAGGGGGCTTATTATGTTCTGTTTCTTGTTCCAAAACTGACTGGGGGTTTTCGTCCTGTCTTGAATCTCAAATGGGTGAATTCTAGGATCAAGACTGTGCACTTCAGGATGTTGACCATTCAGGATATTCTTCCACTGATTACCCGGGGGATTTTTCGGGGTCTCTGGATTTTCAGGATGCTTACCTCCATGTGTCTGTCGCAGTTTCATCTCAAAGGTTTCTGCGCTTTGCAATAGGCCTGGACCATTTTCAGTTCTGTGTTCTTCCCTTTGGCCTGAAGTCCGCTCCCAGGGTGTTCAAGAAAGTACTGGCTTCTCTTGTGGCGCTTTTGCATGTGGAAGGGGTGTTTGTGCATCCTTACCTGGACGATCTGTTGATCCAGACTCCAGACGCAGATCTCATGAGGCTTCATGTGGAAAGGGTCTTGGGGGTCTTAATCAGTTGGGGGAATTCAGATTTGGTGCCTTTCCAGGACCTGGTGTTTATCGGGGCTAGATTTCTGACTCAGAGGGGGTTGGTGACTGTTTCAGAGAGGAGGTGAAAGGGTCTTCAGGATCAGGTGAACGCTGTGCTGTCTCAGGTGGCTCCCAGGGCGCTTCAGTGTTTGCGGCTACAGGGTCACTTTGCTTCAGTGAAATTCTTGGTTCCTTGGGCAGGTTTCATCTTCTTTGTCTGGTCAATTGGTTGTTTTCCCGGTGGTCTGCGGATCCTTGCAATCTTCTGGCCTGCATTCCTGTGTCGGATTACATTTGCCGGGATTTGAGTTGGTGGATGGCGCCAGCTCCTCTCCAAATTGCGGCTCTTTTGTCTCCTCCAGTGCCTGTGGTGCTGATGGCCGAAGCCAGTCTCTCGGGGTGGGGGGCGTGGCTGGGGTCGGAGCAGGTTCAGGGGTTTTGGTCTCTGAGAGAATTGGAGAGGTCCTCGAATTGGAGGGAGTTGACTGCGGTCCGGCTAGCTCTGGTGCATTTTCAAGTGATCTTGAGGGGGGTGGCGGTGTTAGTCCAGACGAGCAACTTGGTGGCCAAGTCTTATATCAACAGGCAGGCGGGGACCAGGTCCCGCTCACTGAATCTGGTTGCTCTGGCCATTTTTGTATGGGCTCAGCATTCGGTTCTGTCTCTTCAGGCCTCATAAATTCAGGGGACGGACAATGTTCTGGCAGATCAGTTGAGCAGGGTCATTCCTTCCTCCTGGGATTTCTCCCTTCAGGTGTCTCTGATCCGTTGTCTGGTGCGGAGATGGGGTCGTCCGGTTGTGGACATGTTTGCATCCCCGGAAAATGCAAAAGTGGGGAAGTTCTGGTCCCAGTTTCGGTATCCTCAGGCATGGGCATTGGACAGTCGGATGTGTCAGTGGCCGCAGGGTCTTCTTTATACGTTTCCCCCTTTTCAATTGATCCGATCCTTTCTTGTCTGGGTCTGGCAGGTGGGGGCTCGGGTGATTTTGATCGCTCCCCGTTGGCCTTGTGTGAATTGGTTTCCTCTGCTTCAGCGGTTGGCCTCTGAGACGGAGTGGGTTCTTCCTCTCCATCCCTCTCCTCTGGTGTTTCCTTGTCTCTTCCGGGGATCCTTGCAGAGGCTGCACTTGATGGCTTGGAGGTAGAACAGCAGGGTTTGACTGGACTGTGGATTCCTGGTCCTTTGGCTGTGACTTTGCAGGCTGCTAGGCGTAAATCCACCTTACATTCCTATGGACATCAGTGGAAGGTTTTTTTCTTGTGGTGTTGCATCAGCATATTGACCCTACGGTGGTTTCTCTTTTTGTGATAGGCAGTTTTTGCAGGATGGGGTGCGTATGGGGTTGTCTGTGGCTACGGTGCGTGTACAGTGGGCGGTGACCCAAGCTTTTAGGGGTCTTAGGCGAAATTTGGAGGATGAAAGTCATTTGATGCCCACATTTTTTCCTGGTCTGGTGAATGTATTTCTGCGACCTGTGCTGTCTTTTCCTGACTGGAATCTCCAGTTGGTGTTGATGTGTTGCTGGACCCCCCCTTTCAAACCTTTGGGGGACATTGATTTTAAACATTTTACTTTGAAGACTTGTTTTTTGGTGGCTATTACTTTGGCCAGGCGTTTGGGGGAGTTGGGTGCGTTATCCTGTTCTTTTCCTTTTTGCTAAATTTTTCCTGATCTGATTGTGCTGGTTCCGGTTCTCTCTTTTGTGCCTAAGGTTAATTCGGCTTTTCATGGTCGCTAGGAGGTGATTCTCCCTGCTTTTTGTCCTGACCCTTCCTCTGAGGAGGAGGGCGGATTACATGCTTTGGATGTGCGGCGGGCCTTGTTGTGTTATTTGAAGATGGTTGCTGCATTTCGTAAAGGGGATTCTTGGTTTGTAAATTTTGGTCTTGCACGGAAAGGGGAGAAGGCTTCTACTGCTTCCCTGAGTCGCTGGATCCTGTTGATGGTGCTGTTTGCCTATGATTTGAAAGGGGTGGTGCCTCCTTCTCGTATTCAGGGTAGTTGCACTCGGGGTATGGCTGCTACTGTAGCTGGGTTGCAGGGCGCTTCAGTGGTGGAGATTTGTAGAGCCGCTACTTGGGCGTCTCTGTCCACTTTGGAGCGACACTACCGTATTGCTGAATTGGGGTGTTTGGAGGCTGCTTTGAGGCACTGAGTTTTGTCCTCTATGAAGGAATAGGGGCCTTTCTGTGTCTGGACTGGTTGTAAGTGTTTTTTTGTGTGTATTACAACTCAGTTGTCTGTTCCTGTTTTTCTTGCTATGTCTCATTGGTCAATTAGGAAGGCGAGGGCGGGACAGTAGGTAATGCGTCCACTACATATCATTAATGGCATTACTCCTACTCCCTCGCCTTCCTTACAGTTACTTCCCTCCCTGCCGTATCAGGACAACTGAGTTACCTTTGGCTTGTTTCTGTACAGGAGTGGGCGGGGGAACCTTTTAAAAAGAAAGGGGAGGGATCTAGGTGTGACAGAGGCGCCTCATTGGTCAATAAGGAAGGTGAGAGAGTAGGACTAGAAGTAATGCCATTAACGATAAATAATAGATGCATTTTCAGCAAGCCTTCGTTTTACATTCCAATGTTTTCAACTCTTTAATTTCCATTCAACTATGACCTAATAAGGATCATCACTCCTTCCCTTTTATTGGCTTGTTTTTTAAAAATTTGATGCATTTTAATTGTGCTATACTTGTACAAAATGTAAAGTGCATATAACATTTCCTAAATTTTAACATACGAGTAACATTTATATAACATTGGGCTAAAAGTCAAATACCCAAAGCACACTTTGGCATGGATTATTTTGGGGTTATCGTGCGTTTGTATTAAACTGAAATTGTGATTTCAGGTCCTTTAGAATACAGGAAAGAGGCGAAATATTTTATTAAATGCTGGAAATTAACTTAAAAGTAGCTTCACCTGTGTGTTAATAATACTACTAATGAGGGGTCCCTGGATTCCATTAATCTCCGCTATCCAAGAGAAATCCTGTGTTTTGCCAGTCTAAAAAGTTTTCGAAGGCATTACTCCCACCCGGGATGGTCTCAAACCGAAATGGCAACTACTCTTTCCCCACCCTCTGTTAATTTTAGTATGGAACTGAACTTGTCTGTCTTGCATGTCTAGTTTTACTTTGTGTGTGCTTTTCTGGGGTTTAACAGACTACCTTTCAAATAAAAATGGATTACATTTATGCATTGCCTTTTTAGTTGTGAAACTTCGCCCTGGGTGAAATCTCAAAATGGCTCCCAGTTTTATCTGATTCTGACAAATAGCTGGCCCACCTCTAGTGATTAGTTCCTGCCCCACGGTGTCTTGCCATGTGGTGAATTTTTAGGCACCCCTAGCTCTTCCAGTATGTCGATTTAATTCTCTTGAACTTGTTATCATTTTGGTATTTGAAATGCATAATTTGGTTTAATTTCCTTGTTGATTCAGTTGGTTCCTTTTTAGGTCGAGCTTGCAAGCATTCTGACCTGTTGTGATCTATCTGTGGGCTTCTAACCATGCCCACTGCACGCCCATCACTATCACTCATTTGTGGGCCTTTCTTTCAAAAATCCTTTTTATCATTGGTAAATGCTTTACGTTTGTCCCTCCTTGGGGCTGTTTGGTTACCGCCGTGGACATCAACCCTGTTACATGGATAATTGCACATTTGCCGATACCTTTGACTACGAGCGAACTTCTTTTTCCTTTAGTGTCTCTCCTTCGTGCTCGGGCTCATGCTCATGGTGGCTGTGGTGCTTTGTATCGGCTCGCTTATGTCAACTGTTTTACTGTTCATTTTCAATTTAAGTGGCAAGAAAAGTCCAGTTAGGAATTTACAATGTTAGCAGCTCTAACTCGAGCAAACGCGAGACCCATTACATTTCAAATGCTTGTTTGTGGTCTAGCTTGGTAGCGCAGCTGTCGCCAGACAATTATTTGAGAATCACCAGGAGAGAGGGGCTTTCCCTCCACCCAAATGTTGGGAGCCAAGAGTACATGTTTTTATTAGCCAGAAGTTGTATGCTTCCCTTCCACACACACACACACACCAGTTAAACTGCCACCTCACCTTTTTACCTATGCCAGAATTATTCTAAAGTTTTTTGCTTCCACAAAAATGCATATCCACTATAATGCGATCTACTTTTAGTGCATTACACATTTCACATTACCACACAACATTCCATTAAAGCCACACCTATTGGCATGGCCAATGCATCTTTTGTTTTTTTAGCAATAACGCAAGTTCGTCAACCTGTGGCATAATGCTGAATTGATGTAGCTTGAGGAACATTTCGTCAGTGACTAGTACAGAAAAAGGTAATCATACAGTTGTATTTAACTTACATAACTGCTAGAAAGAAGGAAAAGTTAAAAAGTAATTGCCCTCTTTGTTTATGCAATGTGACAAAATCATGCAATGCGATGTAAGCCAAACCATCTAAGGAAAGCTAAGATTTACAATGGAAAGAGATAACATGACAGATCTATAGTAATATGCCAGCCAGATGACTCGGCGAACTGAGTAGTTGCTATATATACATGTGTAACTTATGTTCACAAATTCCAAACTTGTCAGGCCAAATCAGCCTTTCACCATTTCTAGATCAATAAATGTAATACTGTTATACTCAGTTATGACAGCACATGTTCTACCTCATGGGTTCTTCATAAATATACATAACCCACTGAATAGCTCCACCAGATTACGTGGTCCAGGAAACTTTTATCAAAGAGAAAAAACGTGCTCTCAGTATGTTCTAAAGCACTGCTTAGTTGCACGCCTGATTTTTTTAAAAAATGTTTTACCTTTCAATTAGAGAACGAATAATCTGTGTAACAATGCCTCAGATAAAAAAGGGTTTAAATTCAGTGGAGCAGGTTTGCGGTTGAAAACTCCCTTATTTTTCTCTTTTTAAACTTGGCTAACAAAAGGAAATAAATGCGTTCGAGTAAAACCCAGAGCTTTATGGAACCCAAGGAATACCATAAACGCAATATGCCTTGCAGTGGCAATGGATCTATCAGTTTGTTTTTATCGATATATTGTTGGCTCACCAAAAACATACAGAATCTTGCAGTCTGTCCATTGCTTACCATTCCTTGAATATCATCTCATGTCAATCTCATTTGCCTGCTTCCTATTTATTTCTTATTTGTGTCACAGCCTGTCAGTCTTGCTGTTGCTTCATCAGTCAAAGCAGCTTTGGCCAGTAATTGTTGGTCAGCACTAAAGTACAAAGTTACTGGACGAAACATAAGCAATCCTCAATAGACCACTGGTTTTCCCAAAGATAGCTGTGAGCTGTTGTACATATGTACCATAATTGGAAAGCCATGGGCACTAATTTAAAATTAACAGGGTAGCCCAGGCTAAAGCATCTTTACAAAGATTACAAAAAGAGGATAATACAAACTGACTTTGGCTTGATCGGTAGAAAATTGCTCGTGTTTAGTCAGAAAATGTAAACTACATTGAGCCATGAATGACCGAAATCTGTGAAGGTCTTCTGAAAATCTTTCAGGTGCCACTTTATTAGTAGGAAAGTAGGGTAAATTTCATGAAGACCGGGAATGGCTCTGATGGCAAAGAAAGACATCCGTTTCCACAGTGAAAGTGCATAGATGGGATGATTAATATGCATGCAAGAGTGAACACATCTTTTAACTGTTGAGAGGCTACATCCTGTTCCAGAGCCTATTGAAACCAAAGACGTTTTTGAGTCAGTTAAGAAATGGATGAATAATGTCTGAGAAGTCTTGAACGAAAAGACTATTAGTAAATCCCAGGAATCAGTGACAATTCTGAGTATGGGCCAGTCCTAGATGACCCTCACTTTTTCCTTATTTATGTATTTATCTTAGAATTTGGAGACCTATGAAGACCAGCTCCAGGTCTTTAAAAGTGCCCTGCTCCAATGTGGCAAAGAGAGAGAGTTTTCATAGACATCCTAACACTTCACATGTTTTTATGCTTAAATAGTGTTTCAGGAAAGACCAAGGTATCACTGGCGAAAAGGGTTGTATCTAAGATGTCCCTAAAGATGTAATGTACAAAGCGCTGGAAAGCTGCTCTAGGGTATTGACCAAACTGTAGGGCATCACAAGATACTCGAGGTGTCCATTTCTTGTGTTGAAGAAACATTTGGGTACCTATATCAATTTCGTTCAATGAGATGGACATTTTCGTAACGAATTGGCTTTATATTTTTTGAGTTTCTGCTTTCCCTTAGGTTATAAGTGATGTGTGTCTGCTTCTCTAATGTGCAGAAAAATTCGGATCCTCTAAGATAAGTAGTACAGAAAACAGGACATTCTTTGCAGCATCACCTAAAGGCTTGTTGCACAGCCAATGGGATATAACCAACCAATTTGTCCACCTTCCATGCACACTCGAGTCCAAGAAACTGGTGTATGCTTGTTCAAGTACAGGACCAAAGGGCCCTCACCCTGAAGAACACCCCAGGTTAATGTTGATACGATGGGGTTGAAAGGCACAGTGTTGTCTACAATATAATAAGGAGGAACGGAAATACTGCTTATGCGTGAATTAGGAGGAGCGTTTTTTCAACCCACTACCCAGAGACTGTATCAGCCCTTCTAAGGAACTCCCCTTTGTAAATTACAGACATTGATATAATTACAGCTTCTGCAAACACTAAAAACAATAATTCGAATGAGACTTTTCGTATTTGTTTGCAGTAGGGTTCTTCACAATCATTTCCCCTACTAGGGTTCTTCATAACCATTTTTGTTTTCCCTGATTTTATCTCGGTGTGTGCAATTGATGCAGCTTGCAGGTAATACGCTAATCGTGTGGTGGGGCTGTGCACGAAACACAACTATAAAGATTAAAAAAAATAAAAGTATTTTCAGTATATAAGCAAATAATTATACAATTACATATTTTCATGCCACAACTTCCTTGTCGCCTAAAACTGAGGTTTGTAATTAGTATGGTTCCCAAATACGTGTGACTAACAAGCATTCAAAGTGCCCCAGAACCATGACTAGATCGTTTTTTCTTTATAACTACTGTTACGTGATCATGTACAAGGAAAGTCTCATCTGTTCACCTACATTATCGTCTTGACCCTTCATACACTTCCCGAAAGGGCACATTCTCACCTTTGCCCTGCAGACACCACTCTTAATATTAAACGTCCGTTTTTTAAGCACGTCTGCGGCTGTGTGCAACTGGTACTAACAAATCCTTACTGGACTAAACCTGATATGTATTTAAGAGTTTAGCTTCTCTACAGTTAAGTTAACTTTAACTCCAGGACAGAGATATAGGATCGATTCCCAGAGGCATGGCATATTTGTGCATAAATGTGACAAATAGGCTAAAAGATTATCTTGAAATCACTTCTGGACTACGGTAAAACTTTTAATGTTACACAGGCTGCTGATAATGCTCTCTGAGGGTGTGTAGGATGCTTTCAGACAGCTTGTACAGGAAATTATTTGTATCACAAAAATCTGTCTTTACTTGTGTTTATGTTGAAAGCTGCCAAAATTGAAGGGTGTTGACATAATTCAAATGTGGTTTGTCCTGTCCTGAACAATAATGCTAATTCATTGACTGAAAGCAAGTTCAGACTAAGCATAGAAGCCTAAGATGACAGCTTGGCTGTCTAACCTACCATGTTTATCTGTAGATTTAATGCATTTTATATTCTTTGGTCTCACTTGAGTGTTTACGATAGTGATGTTAGTGGTCACAGTCCATCTTCACATCCCTTCCATACCTCAAGGACTGGCTGCTGAAACCAGGCTTAATTGCCTACCATCTCTAGACAACTTCTAACTTCTTTCATCCTTTGGGCTTTCCACATAGCTGAGTCCCACCTGACACCTGCACAGAGGATTCCCTTCATAGTGGCTATTCTGGACACAGTGGTATTCAGGTCTTTCCCTTCACCACTGCAAGTCCATGACATTCAGGATATGATCCTAATGTTTTGTGCTCATTTTTGGGTTCTGGTGAATACAGGTCTGAGGCTGGAGTACTGACCGCATGCATCCTCCTGGTCCCTTGGTTCTGTTTGCACATGCAGGCCTCCCAGTGGAATCGCTGTTCTAAGTAGTCACGGGTGCTACCTGTCATACAGCATATGCTACTCCAAGGAGACCGGGCAGAAGCTTCTGTTTTGGCAGTTGGACACGATCCTTTCATGTGGCAGGCCATTCTTCCTGCCCCTACCACAGCTTTTAGTCGTGACAGATGCCTCGTCTCTTTCTTTAGGTGGTCATTTGAGAGTAGTGGAAATCTGGGGTCTTTGGTTCCCTCTGATGCAAAAGGTCCATATCAATCTTCTGGATCTTTTTTTGAACAATAATTTAATGACATTTTCGATAATCAGATCTTCCTAATCTTTGTGACATTGGATTGACACTCAAAGGCTTCCTTCCACCGATCAAGTGAAAGCAGGTTCAGTTTCTGACAGACAACCCAACCTCCACGTGGTACTGCAATAAGGAAGGTAGAGCGGGGTATTGGACTTTGTGCTAGGAGCCACTGAACCTTTAGACGGGTCTGGTCCATCAGAGTGTGTCTCTGACAATCTCAGCAGTTCTCATCTGGCTGAGCACAAATGTTGTCTTCATCTGGGAGTAGCTGAAACCATCTTTTCTCAGTGGGGAGTGTCCTGGGTTGATCGTTTAGCCCCTGCAGAGAACATTCAATGCCACTATTGCTGTGTGCTAGAACATCCACCAAGAGGATCCCTGGTGGAGCATTCTGCCTGCAGTGTGGCACATTGCTCTTGTATGCTTTTTTATTACTCCTTTCCAAGGTTCTGAAGAAGAGCAGGACAGACCCAGCTCAGGTCATCTTGCTAGCTCCATATTGGGCAAGGAGAGTTTGATACCTTGATCTGATGATGTGGGGTTTTGTTGTTTGTCCTATCATTGGTCCACCACGGATTTGCATTGGGCACAGTTGGAGATGATATGTCAACCACTTCAGCCTTTTTGCGTTTCCCCAATAAGTCTGTCATTCAATTCACTAGTTGTGGTGAGATTTCTTAGAGGACTGACGTACTGTTTCCCACCAACTCCTTTCATTATGCCTCACTTTTACCTTAACTTGGTACTTATGGTTCTAATGTGTACACCTTTTGAGCTTGTGCAGCTGTGCTCTGTGACTGCTCACCATAAAGACAGTGCTTCTTATTGCAGTTACTTCTGCGTGCCTCACAAGTGCATCCCATGTGCCCTATCTTTCCCTGACTAATTGGTGCTAAAGACCTGTACTTCATTTCTGCTAAATGTTGTATCAGCCTTACATGTTTCAGCCTTTACCCTTTCTGCCTTTTTCTCTTTACCACATCCCCATCAGCTAGACCCAAAGAGAACTCCCAGTTTCACGTTGAGCATATCAAAGAGTACCATGTTAATGACCATCAGTTTGTAGGGTTTACCGGTGCTAAGAACGGTAAGATGTTGAATACACAAATCCTGCACAGGTGGCTAATCCTGACAGTGAAGCCTGGCTAGGTCCTGCCAGGATCAAAGCCTGCTATGACTGCACTGGTGATGGGTGTCCCAGTCCTGAACATCTGCTGGGCTGCTGTATGAGCATCTGTGACTATGTTCACCAAGAACTACTTCCCTGACGGTCAGAGAGGGCTCTTTTGCAAGGCTTCTTTGAGTGAGTTCACTCCTCAGACGCTCCACCTTATGGAACATACTCCTTGGGTGTTTATTCAAAAGGAGAGGAATCAACTGTTAAAAGTATCCATTAAAAAAAACACTTGTTGTTTTTGCATTTTTCGCCCTAAGTGGGAAGGGTATGCCCAGACGTGGGTCCCGTGCTTCCCATGCCACTGGATTCAAGCTAGCCTGGCTGACGAGGGGTGAAACCCCGAAACCGGTCCCAGGATGCTTGTTTCCAGTCCAGGGAAGACCTGGCCTAGCAGTTCGGGCTGGACTGTTCCCATGGGGAACAGGGTCAAGACTGATTTACATATGGCTGGGTCCAAACTGGAATGGCATGGGCAGCAAAAAAACGATGGATTAAACCCAGATCTGTGACTGGGGGTGAATGTTTGACAATGTTCAGCATTCCGTCCATCACTTGTTGTTTTTGCATTTTTCGCCCTAAGTGGGAAGGGTATGCCCAGACCTGGGTCCCGTGCTTCCCATGCCACTGGATTCAAGCTAGCCTGGCTGATGAGGGGTGAAACCCCGAAACCGGTCCCAGGATGCTTGTTTCCAGTCCAGGGAAGACCTGGCCTAGCAGTTCGGGCTGGACTGTTCCCATGGGGAACAGGGTCAAGACTGATTTGCATATGGCTGGGTCCAAACTGGAATGGCATGGGCAGCAAAAAAACAATGGATTAACCCCAGATCTGTGACTGGGGGTGAATGTTTGACAATGTTCAGCATTCCGTCCATCACTTGTTGTTTTTGCATTTTTTGCCCTAAGTGGGAAGGGTATGCCCAGACGTGGGTCCCGTGCTTCCCATGCCACTGGATTCAAGCTAGCCTGGCTGATGAGGGGTGAAACCCCGAAACCGGTCCCAGGATGCTTGTTTCCAGTCCAGGGAAGACCTGGCCTAGCAGTTCGGGCTGGACTGTTCCCATGGGGAACAGGGTCAAGACTGATTTGCATATGGCTGGGTCCAAACTGGAATGGCATGGGCAGCAAAAAAACGATGGATTAAACCCAGATCTGTGACTGGGGGTGAATGTTTGACAATGTTCAGCATTCCGTCCATCACTTGTTGTTTTTGAGGTATATTAATAAGTCATCCGCTTATAGGAATACTCGGTCTTCATAACTATAAGACCATTTGAAGGCCCATGTATGTGGGTCTGTGTAGAGAATGTGCAGTAGGGGTTCTACAACTAAAGCGAATAGGGGTGAGAAGGGGCATTCCTTTTGCATCCCCCTCTCAAACCAGCAGTGCCCGTATAGATCCCCCAATTCTTACTTGAGAGTGTGCTTTATCAAAAAGAAATTTAACATTTAACAAGTAGTGCAGGCTGAATTCCATGTGTTTGAGCAGTGAGAACAGAAAATTCCACAATACACAGCCAAAGATCTTCTCGAAATGTGTTAGCATCACAGCCAGTAACTGCTGTGGTCTTTCTTAATGTCTGTTGGAAGCTGTGTCGCAAGTACTTTGGCAAATAATTTAGTTTTGCAGTTGAACGAAGACATGATGACCAGAGATTTGCAGGGCGATCGTGTTAAGGATAGTGACAATATGGGACTCCTTCAAGTCCCTTGGAAGAGTACTGGTTTCCTGCACTTTGATATAGAGATCTAGTAGAATTTGTGTACTGATGTCTGATTGGAAGATAAAAAAAAACACCAGAAAGGGTCCATTGGGTCCTGCGCTTTTTCCTGTGGATAGTTGAGAGATAGCTGAAGCAATCTCATCAACAGTGATAGGCACATAAAGGCTGCATCTCTGTATGTGTCAATTTCTGCCACCTGACAAGCCTGTGCTTTTGCAGAAAGCAAGACATATTAGTCAGCAGTGCATTTGCTCTGGAGTCGTATGTATGACTCCAGACTCGTATACCTCAGCCAGTGAAATAGTTTGCTTGCTTTGTTGTCTAGCTCATAGTCGGCACTGGGACACCTGCCAGAGTTTTCTGGCCTAATTAGATTGGAGTTGATTGAGTGATAAAGTGGCTTCTGTAAGTACATTGTGTGTTTCTTAAATACCTGATTGTTTGGCCCTTCTGAGGATGGCTGTCCTCTTATTTTGTTGAGCAGTCTGTTAACATTTCATTTAAGGCAGCTGAGTGGGACATTAGTGTTTTGAAAGGTCATAATTAGACATTAGATTGAAAGTTACAGACTGGAACCAAGTCTTGATGTGGTCATGTTGAGGGAATAAGGTGCTTGAGTGAACCCAACATATATAAATGTTCCTACCCTACTCCCGATACTTCAAACTGTGAATTTCCTGTCCTCTAAAAACAAAGTTGATGCCCCATTCCAAGACGAGGTAAGATCTCACACTCCATCTAGAATATCTCAAACAGCAAAGAAAATACATTAACTGTCCATGTGAAAACAAATTAAAGAGTAGGACGGCTGCAGTGATGAACCACAAGTACCTATAGGATCTCAGACTCAGGATGGCATGTAACAGCATGATTTGACTGCTGTGTATGACTAAAGACGGAGCCAAGGGCACCCGTACCGGTCAAGCCTGTTTGGGGAACAGAGTAATGGCAACTCAGCACAGTAAATCAGACCACTGTGGACTGGACCATTAGTAAAAACAGCTGTGAGGATATTGTTGAGGTCAGGTAAGGGTAACAACCAGTTCTGAGCCCCGGCTGGGTGTTGTCAGGGCACTTTCTTATGAATGAGTTGAGTGTCATTCCAGAGAGGCTAATCCCTCTACGGCCTCCATAGTTCATGTTGAATTCAGCGTATCCAACTGAATGAAGCACTGCCCTATACGCCTCCCTTTTCTCCAAGACCTCTTACGCCAATAGATGTTGTGAATGTATAGCTTCTGAGGAGCTAATCACTGACAAACTAGCTTTTCCACTTAGTGTAGGCTTTTTCCCACCCACTGTCAGGCAAGCTCTGGTGTATTAAAAACATCAGGATTGGAAAATATCATTGAGTTTTTCAGGGAAGAGTAGCAAGTATTACAGTCAGATAGGTCCTAGCTTTTGTTTGATTAAGTTGCAAGTCTTCTGCTGTTTTTGTATGTCTTTCATGTAGTCCCTAAAGACTATTACATTATGGAAATCATACTGGATGTTGCACTTTGTCCTGACTGTATGAAAGACTGGGTCTTGAAAGTTCCAAAATCTAGCAATAAGAAGTCTGGAAGCAGTCCCTGGATGTGGCCTCAGTCAAAAGAGCAGTGGACATGCTCCAAAAGAAAACAGCGAAACAGCTGCTGTGGAGACGTTCACCTGCCAAGTCATCAAAAATTGACTGGGGTCCGATCTGTCCACCCCTTTGGGAAAGCCCATGAATCTAAAGTTAATCCGTCAGGGGCAGTCCTTCACTTGTATGTGAAGGGCATGGAACTCAGTCGACAGCCCCATCACAGTACCATTGAACTCCTTGACAATATACTCAAGCTCAGATTTTCTCTCATTCTCATTCCGTGATGCTCTCAACAGCATTGCAAACGTCTTTTGGAGCAGAGAGACATTGGTTCTCATGTCATCAATTTTCGACTTAAAAGTAGGTTTCAAGTTGTTTATGGCCTGTAGAATAACTGCAGTAGAGGTTTGTTCAAACTGAGGTGTGACCGCTGGTGTTCTATCTTTGTATGTGCCCCTTATAGTGTACCCACATTGGTTTGTGTCATGGATTTGTCAATCTTCTTCTGTGCGGAGATTGAGGCTGATCTTTCCCTCCCACCCAACATGTTTGTCTTTTAGCGGTTTGTCCACTAAGGTCAGATATAGGTCTAACAGAGGCCAGAAGGGTGGGGGGGTTACTGGCTTGCAAGCAACCATGTGGGCTACACACAACACCTGAAGCACAAGGTGGAGATAACTGTCTATATCTGCATCCGCTTTTTAATGTGAGCATGGGTGGCTCCGATCTCCAATGCCCATTAAGCCCCAACCAATGTGACCATTCATGAATAGTCTCAACCACTCGGAAGTTGCTACCAGTTGTCACAGAGCCCTAGGAACAGGTGAAGTGATGGATAAAAGGTGATAGTTGAACTATATAGAGGGGAGAGAGATATATATGGAGTGATTGCCTTACATCAGGGGATAGCAAATCATTGTTCCCCTATTTTTTCCCATGATTGGATCCCTCTAAAGCAGCAGGTAGGCAAGGAACAGCATCCAGAAAGTCCTGGGAAGAGGTGAACTATGGCCAAGAATATCCACAATGAAAGAACTTCCCTGCTCACAGTGTGAGTCCAGCCACGAGTCATCTATCAAAGGTGGATGGACACGCACTTTCCCCCTGTTCACGGAAGGCAACGAGCAGCCATGTATGCTTTCCAGGGTAGTGAATGTGGTTTGGACCTTTCGAGGACACTGTCGTCTGTAGTGGCAAAGGGCTCCAGGATTCTGTGATGGATCAAGTGGGGTTTTGTTAGCCCCCTCTGCCAGGGAGCTACAGAAGTGCATGGAGTGGTATTGCACCCGAACACCCCAAAATTGGGTTGTCAAAATAATCAATAATCACCTGAGAATATACATCTCTTTGCTCCCTGAACTGGCATAAAGCATTACCCGGACACCCTTATTGATTTAAATGAAGAGGGATCTTCAGAGATGGGGATGGCACATCCTCCTCCTCGTCCTCAGGCAGGTGGCCCTCATCAAAATAATGATGCTGCCTCGTTTCTTTTATGTCTTCTAAAATTTCCCATTCCTTATTCCCACCCATGGTTTACAACCCTTAACTATATCATTCGTCCCTTTCTTTGGGTGGGGGACCACCCCCATATTACCTTTGATAGTAGCTGGCAATCCTCCTACGATGGTGGAATGGGAATGTCAGACTTAACTCACTACTATAGAGCCTCTCAGTGATTGTGAATAATGACTGGCTTAATGGTTGCTGGAATTATCTGAGTTGGCCCTGTTGGGACTTGACCGATTCATGAGTATCCTGTACAACGCTCTGATCCCTCAATCCCTCCCCGGAATTACATGGGTGGTCTTCCTCAACTGGAGGCGGTGCACCAACTTACGGTTGGGAACCGTAGACTTACATGTATGACTGTTGTCTGGCTGGAAATGTGACTTTATCACACATCAGGCCTGAAGGGTTTGTGAAATGGGACAGGATAGGAATCACTCA
Organism: Pleurodeles waltl; assembly: GCF_031143425.1. NCBI lineage: Eukaryota > Metazoa > Chordata > Amphibia > Caudata > Salamandridae > Pleurodeles > Pleurodeles waltl. The sequence goes on from NC_090448.1 coordinate 817,044,704, forward strand.
GCTCGAGGATATCTGGTCCAGGACCCACATTCAGACATTTCAGCAACTATAGGAGCAGAATTCATTCTCCCTTACCCAGTTTCACAACCACCTACAATTACAAAACACACCCTAACAGCTCACAGCCCCTTAGATACTAACATTCCTGACTTTAGCCCCCTGGAGGCTAAACTACTAAGCGGGGGGGGGTCACCAGTGGTGCAATCTCTCAATTTGACTAATCCCTGGTCATCAACGCCCCTGACTGGTTTACATACTGAATCAGTGGTGGGAGGCATGGGTGGGTGAACTGGATGATTCAGAATGGAGGGAACTCTCCCATTGTCACATGCCTCAGGTTGAGCCAACTCAGCTATCTGCATCTAATCTACATGACCCTTCAGCGGCTTCAGTGGGCAGACAAGATTCTCCAAGCCAGTTGCTTCCGCTGTTTGTCGCCGGATGCAGAATTTTTCTACATGGTCTGGTCATGCCCAGTGATTACCCGGTACTGGGGGTTGTATAGAGGAACTCTTCTCAGTCCTGGACTGGCCCTTAGACCTCTCCTCTGGAGATACCCTTCTGGGCTTGTGGGAGGCCTTGGAGTGACCGAGCCTGGAGCGTGCGTTCATTTTGTTTGCCACATTGGTCGCCAAGAAGGACATCGCCCACTGTTAGAATTCCAAGAACTCTCCTTCAATGGCTGTTTGGCGGGTGGGGGTAGGCTGGTGTGCTGAACAAGAGCAGCCTATCTCCACTGCCAAGGGTTGCCCACAGAAACATGTAAAGATTTGGGGCAAATAGTGGGAACATCACAGTTTGAGTCTGCATGACCTTGAATAGCCAATAACTAGAAGAACATTCAAGCAACTTGAAAGTCTGTTAAATTCACTTATCTGAGTGGGGAAAAGGAGACAAGTCAGATTAAATATCCCAAAATCAGGCACTCTGAAGGGAGCCATGGGACTCCTCAACCTGGAGGTGTATTATCTGCCAGCCCAACTACAGCATGCCACTGCGAACCATGATAACTGGCAAAAGTGACTACCTGCAGGCTCCTTGGGTTTGCAGGACCTGCCAACATATTTAATGGTAGGTAGGCGACAGGATAAACACTGTCTGTATTTGGTGCGACAAGCGTCACAATAAAGGGGGTTTTGCGCAGATCCCAATTCTCTGGATAGATGCCAGTATGGTGACTACAGCAGTTCATACGAAACAGTGATGCAGTGTCTATGGAGGCTTGAATGGAGGGAGAGTGCAATACATTGGATGATCCATACCCAGATGACAAGTGCATTACGTTTCAAGAGGCACGTGACAACTTTGAGGCAGGCCTGGATCAACTTTTAGAGTTTTTACAGTTTGCCACACTGTCTAGGATGGCCACAGAGATCTGGACATGTTTTCTCGACACCCCAGGCAAGACATATTTCTTGGGGATGTTGCTTAAGGTGGGGCTACTCCAGGGGCCTGGTCTCTCCCCTCTATGCGACCCTGACACAGGAGAAGACGGAAGTGGAAATGCTTGCAATGACAAATGGGAGACGTCTCTCACTGAATCACAAAGAGATGGGGAATGGCAAAAGGCTTTTCAAATGGTACATGGTGCGAGAGGTAATGCTCCATTCAGAATGGCTCATTTCTGTGTGCTTCACCACGCTGATTGTTCACAAGTGCGCTTATGCAGACTTTACCCAGGAAAATTTGATTGATGCCCCAGATGTCAGGAGGGTTATGCTGATTACCTGCATATTATCTGGAACTGCGCCATCATGACATCATAGTGGAGAGCCGAGGCAGGTTGCAATAAGCATTGATAAGTATTCCCTTGAAGATAATCTCTCCCACATTACCTGCTAAGGATTACCCCTATCGCTAAAAACAAGAAAATGTAACATAGATTTGCATTTCTGGAATTAGTTTTGACAAAAAAAGAGGCTAGCTATTAAATGGCTGTTGCACATGGGACCCACCTTTGAGGTCCTAGATGTAGAACAATGGGCCTTAACCAACGAGAGACGCGTGAGAGAGTGATGGGAAGTCCACCTGAAGTTGGGAAAGATAGTCCCACAAACACAACTACTAGTGTTGTACCTGCTCAGGCACGATATTAGGGCCTAAAAGACTCAGGGCCTCATTACAACATCCGTCAAGCTGTAACCGACGTGCGGCCGCCAATGCGGACGCACTCCTGCGGTGCCCATTTGGATATCCCCGCTGGGCCGGTGGGCGGAAACCAAGTTTCTGCCCGCCGGCCCAGCGGGGATGTGGGCCGCAACATGGGAGCCGGCTCCAAATGGAGCCGGCGGTGTTGCGGCCGTGTGACGGGTGCAGTTGCACCCGTTGCGCTTTTCACTGTCTGCACAGCAGACAGTAAAAAGCTGCATGGGGCCCTGTCAGCTGGGGCGGTTCAGACCGCCAGAAAAAAGCTGGCAGTCGGGGACTCGTAATCCCCTGGGCATCGCTGCAAGCAGCGCTGCCCTGGCGGATTACAACCGCTGGGGCCATTGTGGCAGAAAACCGCCGGCGCCGGCGATGCGACCGCGGCGCTACTCCCGCGGTCAAAATACGCCGGGAGGCACCACCAGCCTGTTGGCGGTGCTCCCGTCGTTTTGGCCCTGGCCAGGGTCATAATGACCACCTCAGTACTAAAATTCAGACTGAGTACAGCACTGTTTTGGTAGCTACTAGATAGGCAGGGGTAACAGAATACAGAACACAGCCAGCACCTTACCTATAAGAAATATATAATTATGAATGTAACTGGTTGTCATAATATAGGCGGAGGGCGGTGCTTTCCCGTTGCGAAACCTGAGAATGTAATGTCAAGCCTCTGTCCTGGTTGTACAGTTTTTGTATATACTTTTATTGAATGTTCTGCAATTACATACAGCAGTAATTAAGCAGTAATTTGGCGGTTGAGCATATTGACAACATCTTAAACAGTATAGGCATCTAAAAGCATAAGCCTGTCAGGTAGTGTAGCAGAAGTGTAAGATAAAACATATCCTGGTAAGTTTCTACATTAATAAAAAGCTGATGACTGCAGGCTCTTAGCATACAACGACTGTGGCAGTGTGATTACCACCAACAATACAGTGACAGGTAATACTTTGTTATCAGAAAATTATGTGTTAGGGTGCAAGCCTACAGCGACTCCATACCATCCTACAAGACCACATCTGAGTGTGATGTCCTGGGCTGATTCGGCCATCTCTTCATCCTCTACCTCTGAGCCAACTAGCTTTTCATTATTGATGGCATATAAGTAAGTCTGATATGGCCCCCAAATATCCCAACGACAGCTGCACATGGGGAGCAGTTCCTTATAAACATCTGATTGTGTGCTGCAGTATGTCTTATTGTTATGCCATTCCTTCACCATTGACAACAGGACCAACAAATTGCTACCCTGCACCGTGCCAGCAACAAACCTATTGCCACCAACTTTCTATCTCTGCCACGTATGTATCTGTCATATCCCATTAGAGCCAGTAGTGGTTTCCTAGCCAAGGAGTCCACAGTAATAGCCTCCAGGGCTTGAAACACCTCCTCCCAGAAGTTTTGGATCCCCTGGCAATACCAAGCCAGGTGTGCTGACCCAGCTTCATCTTCTCCACAACGCATACACTATGCGTTCTCATGCAATCCATACCGAGCAAGTCTAACCGGTGTGTAATACAACCTATTTATATATTTAAAATGAATAAGACTGTGTCTACTATTCAGTGAGACCAAATTTATGACCGAGCAATAGTATTGCCATTGTTTAGTCGCGATGTTGACACCCAGGTCTCTTTGCCAGTCCAGCCATCGCTAGGCCTGGTCTGCGTGGAGCGAGGGAGAGAGAGAGAGAGAGAGAGAGAGAGAGAGAGAGGAAGAGGAAAAAATAAAATAAGAATAGATTCTAGCCAACATATGAATAGGAGTGGGCAATTGTAACAGAGAGGAAAGGGCCCTGAGTAGGAAAGTACCCTCTTTTTGGCATGTTACCCCCAATTTCTGCCTGTCAGGGTGTTTGACTGTGTACACTGGGATCCTGCTAACCAGGACCCCAGTGATTATGTGCTCTCTCCTCTAACTTTTGTACTAAATACTGGTAACCCAGTATTTCTCACAAAATTGGCATACTGGTCCCCCTTATAAGTCCCTAGTATATGGTACCTAGGTACCCATGGGATTGGGTTTCAGGGGATCCCTATGGGCTGCAGCATTTATTTTGCCACCCATAGGGAGTCCATGCAAAGGCTTCTACAGGACTGCCATTGTAGCCTGTGTGAAAAGGTGCATGCACCCTTTCGCTGCCATTTACACTGCACCAGGTCCCTTATAAGTCACTCCTATTGCAGGCCTTTCAGCCCTGAAGTTAGGGTGCTGAGTACCTGTGTGTAAGGGCACCCCTTTACTAGCAGAGATGCCCCCACGACCTCCAGGACCATTTTCCCAGACTTCGTGAGTGCGGGGACACCATTTTACACGTGCCCTGGACATAGGTCACCACCTGTAGCTCCGAATATGGCCATGTTTGGTATCAAACATGTTGGGATCATACCCCAAGGCTTTTGCAAGCGTTGGCTGTATGATTCCATGCACTCTGGGGGCTCCTTAGAGGACCCCCACTACTGGCATTACAGCCTTCTGAGGTTTTCAAGGCAGCCCCAACTGCTGCCACCTCACAGACCGGTTTCTGCCCTCCTGTTGCTCAAGCATTTAGAGCCCAGTAAGGCAGAACAAAGGATTTCCTTTGGGAGAGGGGTGTTACACCCTCTCCCTTTGGAAATAGGTGTTACAGGCATGGGAGGGGTAGCCCCCCAAAGCTTCTGGAAATGCTTTGAAGGGCACAGATGGTGCCCTCCTTGCATAATCCAGTCTACACCGGTTCAGGGACCTCCAGTCCCTGCTCTGGTGCGAAACTGGACAAAGGAAAGGGGAGTGACCACTCCCCTGTCCATCACCACCCCAGGGGTTGTGCTCAGAACTCCTCCAGAGGGTACCTCGGTTTTGCCATCTTGGATTCCAAGTTGGCAGGGCACTCAGGGAGCATCTGAGTGGCCAGTGCCAGCAGGTGGCGTTAGAGCCCTCCCCTGATAGGTGCTTACCTGTGTAGCTGACCAATCCCTCTTTCAGGTCTATTTAGGGTCTCTCTCTTGGGTGATTCTTCAGATTTGGATTGCAAGACTCCAGCAGGAGTCCTCTGCATCCTTTACTTCACCTGTTTACCGAAGAAACTGCATCTGGACCCTCCAAGAACTCTACAAACTGCAACAAAGAAGCAAAGACGACTTCTGCAACATTGAATCTCCTGCCAGCAACTGCAACTTTTTCCAGGTCGTGCATCCTCTGAGGACTGCCTGTCTTCAACCTGCACCAGAAGAACGAAGGAATCTCCATTCAAGTGAAGGAGTCACTTCCCTGCTTCAGCAGGCACCGCTCTGCAGCGACAACCGGTGGTGTGGGTCCCCTCTCCTGAAGAAGTGCGTGAATCCAGCAACACGTTTGGTAGACGGAAGTGGTCCTGACGTCCAACTGTCCAACTTTGGTGGGGGAAACAGCTTGCCTCTCCACGCAAGACAGTACTCCTGTGCTCTGCCTGTTTTGCAGTCGCCAAGGCTGTTGGCATCCTTCTATGAAGTTCTTTGTGCACTTTGCAGCTCCACCCCTAGCACTCCTTCCTGCAATGCACAGCTTCCTGAGTGGTTCTCCAGTGGCGTGGGACTCCTTTTGCACCTTCTTTGTCCCCATGCTGTGGGACTCCTGTGCATGCTGCCTGGTCTTCTGGGGGCTCTCTGAGTTGCTGACAGCCCCCTCAGACTCCTCCTTCTGGGTAGAGTCCACCAGGTCCCTTCTGGTCCTGGCAGTGCCATTTTCCGCTAACCTCTTGCTTTGTGTGTGCCAAGGCTTGTTGGTGGAATTCAGTGACGCAAACCAGACTGCATTCATCCATCTGGCGTGGGACATCTTCTGCACCAACCAGGAACCCGCATCTGTCTTCTTGGGTGCAATACTGACTGTTGTTCCTCACCGGTGGCTCCTCTTTTGCATCTTCACCCGGGTTAGCAGGGCCTCCTTCAGTGCTTCATGGACTTGGTCCTCAGATCCAGGAATCCATCATTGGTGTCTTGCAGTCTCCTCTGATTCTTGCATAATCTTCTTTCTCATTTTCTTGTGTGTTCTAGGAAAGTTACTGTGATTTACTCCTGCTTTCCTGGGCTCTGGGGTCGGTTCTATCACTTACCTTTGGTATTTTCTAATACTCCCAGCGCCCCTCTACACACTACAGTTGCCTAGGTGGGAAAACCGACTTGCGCATTCCACTTTCTTAGCATATGGTTTGTATTCTCCTTGGCCCATTTCTAACTATTGTGATTTTCACTATTTGCACTGTTTTCTGACTGTTTTTACAGTTATTTCTGAATACTATTGTATATAATTTGTGTGTTACTTACCTCCTAAGGGAGTACAGTCTCCATGGTATTTGTGGCATTTGTGTCACCAAAATAAAGTACCTTTATTTTTGTAACACTGAGTATTTTCTTTCATGTGAGTGAGTACTGTGTGACTACAGTGGTATTGCATGGGCTTTGCATGTCTCCTAGTTAGGCCTTGGCTGCTCATCCACACTACCCCTAGAGAGTCTGGCTTCTGGGCACTGTCTACATTTCACTAATAAGGGATAACTGGACCTGGTATAAGGTGTAAGTACCTTAGGTACCCACTGCAAACAAGGCCAGCCTCCTACACCCCTCACTCTAAAGATTCCTGTAGATCATCACCAAGGAGCTTGTTCAAGGCCTGTCTAGCTTTATAATAGCAGGATTGTCTTAATGCCTGTGGGTGCAGTGATTGAGTCAGAGAACAGGTCCCAGCAGCGCATCATTCCCTCTTCAAAGAGGTCTCCCATAATATGTATATTCAGGGATGTAAAGGCCTGTGCGGTGCCCTGTTCCTGTGCCAATGGTAACCATAGCCACCAACCTAACTGGGCATGGGGCGAGTACAGGAGTGCACCAGCTTGGCACTCCAAAAGACTCAGCCAGGAGCAAGTCGGGATGGTTAATGTATCAAAAACACAGTGATGGTGCACTGGTTTACGAAAGAGCACCTGAGGCAAAGTCAGGAGGGCTGCCATTGCACATTCCAACCAGAAGTGGATGGGGGTGGTCTGTGGTCTGTGTATCCAATAATAAGCAAAACTTTGGGCAGCCCTACAGTAAGCTTTAAAATTGGGAGCGTTCAACCCACTCGTATAGTAATGTTAGAGTCTCCCAGCGCACCCGTGGCTGTTTCCTCGCCAGGCCAGTTGGATCATAAGCGCCATCAGTGTGTCCCAGACTGTTCATGACATCAGGAGTGGGATATTCATACACAGGAATAAGAAGCGAGGGAGTACTACTATTTTTATGAAAGCCTCTTGACCAGAAAGTGACAGTGGCAGTTGTCCGCTGCTTCTGTTAGTTTCTGCAACACTCTGCCATTGTTTTCTAGCAGTCTGACTTTTGGGTCCTTATGTACCCAGATCCCCAGATAGCAGACTGCATTGGTTGTCCACTACAGCAGGTATTCTGCTGGCACTGGAGTAGTGGCCAATGTAAGTGGGAAGACAAGGGGTTTGTCCGGGTTTATATGGAGCCTTAGTGCCGCCGAAAAAGAACCATCTCTTGCAGTACTGGCGTCAGATTGCTCTTGGTGTTGCAAATGTACAGCAATGTGTCATCTGCAAGTACTGAGACAATTAAGTTATAATGGGGAAACTGAAGACCACAACGCGCATGGTACTCCCAGACTGCACAGGCCAGCAGCTTTGCCACTAATGAATACAGCAGTGGAGAAAATGGGCTCCCCTCTTGAGTGCCTCTGCCGATATAAAGGGTGTAAAAATCATACCATTGATATGGATCCAAGCAGTTGGCTGCGTGTAGAGAACATGAGTGAGCTGTAGGAATAAATCTCTCACTCCAGTCGGCCTCAGTACCGCCCTCATGAATCTCCAGTCTATCGTATCGAATGCCTTTTCGGCATCTATGAAAAACGCTACTGCATGTGCATTGGGGTCTAGTCTCTGGATTACCCAGAAAGTTCTAAGGTTATACACTGGAGTGCATCCCAGGGCAACCCCAGACTGTTCAGGACCCGCCACCACCGGATGTATCATCACCAGACAATTGGCAAGTATTTTAGCGTACTGTTTGGTGTCTATATTCAGTAGTGACTGTGGTCGAAATGATGAGCATGCATTTGCGTGTTTCCCCAGCTTTAGGAGTGTGACAATGAGGGCCTCGTCCCTCATAGTGGGTGTTCAGCCACCCCTCTGCAACCATTTCTTTGAAAAGAGTTACCAGGTGGGGTATTTTTATATCCTGATAGGCCTTATAGAAGGCCACCGTGAGGCAGTCCATGCCAGGCCCCTTCCTGGATGGAATGTCTTTTAATGAGGCCCGCATCTCCCCAGGCTACTGCAGAGCTCTCAGCCTCTCCCTGTGCTCATTTGTGAGCCACATCATCGCTATATGTGCAAGATAGTCTGCAGTGGAGTCCTTGTCTGTGGTTGGCTGTGCGGAGTAGAGGTCGGTATAGTACCTATGAAAACGATCTGCTATTGCCTCGGTGATGTGCACTGGCTGTCCCTTTTCATCTAACACTTCTATTATTGTATCATCGTCTCTGCGGGTTGCATCATAGCAGCCAGAGTGTCGCTGGGGTGCTTGCCCTCACCGTGTACTCAGGCCACAGCGCATTTCCCTAGATGATTCACCTTGCTCTGGGCCACTTCATGCTACTCATCTATCCTAGTGTTGATAGTAGCTAATAGGTGCCTCTTCTCAGTCTCCCTATGTTGTCTTTCAAGTTATGCCAGCTCTAGTTCTAATTGCGCTGGTTATGGATGGAGCAGAGGACTCCAGCATGTTTGGACAAGGTGACTCCTCTTATATAAACTTTAAAGCCTCCCAAACTGTGTCAAACTTGTTTACCAACCCAACATTGGTACAAAAGAACTATTCTATGGCTTGCAACAGTTCCTCCCTGAAGGCTCTGTCTACTAACGAGTATGGGGAGAAGCGCCATGTGAATTGGGCCTGTTGCGGGGTGCATAACTTCAGCTCCAACACCACCAGCGAGTGGTCTAAGTGCATGCGGTGGAGTGTCTCACATTGATGGACATGTGGAAGCAGCTCATGTGACAATAGGCAAAAATCAATTTGCGTGTGGATATCATGTACCGTGGAGAAGTGGGTGTACCCTGGGACATCTGGGGAGTGGTGACGCCTTACATCCAGTAGCACACTCTGTGCTGCAGTATCTGTTATAGCTGCTGCCAACGGGCATTGTAGCGGACTCCTGAACCGATCACACTCTAGGCATAGCATGCAGTTGAAGTCCCTACCCCCATAGTTGAGGTACGCTGGCCCACTGAGCTAGCCGAGCGCTTAGAGTGTAGTAAAACTGAGGGTCGTCATAAATGGGTCCATAGACTCAGACCAATAAGACCATGGGGTTGTTTTTGCAGCACACCACTACATACCTACCATCTGGGTCCACACATACTTCTTGCAACTCTGCCCCCAAGCCTCCGCAGGTCCAGATCAGAACACCTGTAGTGTGTGTAGTGAATCCTGCTGCGCAGCACTGATCCTATGGTCTACGGGGTGTTAACAATCTATTCCTTGGCACCAAATATGTTTCTTGTAGGATAGCAACATCTATAGTATGCTGCTTAAGATTGGCCACTGCCATACGGAGTTTCCTAGTCACTTAAGCCTCTTTCCATGTGAGGAAGAGGACCGGCAGTGAGCCATCAGGCCTCACTATGGATCCATCCTCCATTCCATATCCTCAGCCATCCCTTGTGCGCCCTTCAAACACTCAGCCTCTGATGTGTGCCTATAGTGTGTGACAACAACTGCTGCATGAATCATTCCCCTCCCCCTCACCCACATTGGGCCGTGCCCCAGCTGACACAGTGTCCTAATACCCTCCCAGACTCCAACCTTTTCCCTATAGTTAACTCCACCATTTCCAACCTTCCCTTTTGATAGGAAACAAGTGGTAAACAAATTGGGGGGTGTGGGGGGTTGTGATTGCCATACCCAACGGCTGTGTACCTATGTCGATAACCACAACGGCAGAACTGCAGATATTTCATGTTCCTAGCCATGCCCACAGTCAACTGTGCAGACGAAGCAAGGGTCGCTTGCCATTACTTCAAAGAGACAACACCCACACGTAAACCCAGACCTCACCCCCTCCAGTACCCAAAGCGGCATTCACTAGTACATAGCTATAATGACTGAATAGAACAAACCAGTCTGCAGTAAATTCAAGGAATACAAAGAAGACAAATAGGAGACATAGTTAGTGTCAGGTTCAATAGTGAGGTGTGGTCCCAGCAGGCATCCCAACTTCATGAGCGCCAGGTGTAGGGGCAAAATCTGTTGGCATGAAGGTGGATTCTTTAGTTACTCCACCATTTCCAAACTTCCACCCACCTTATCAGTATCCAGCCTTGAAGACTGGTGTCACATGTCCTTGGGCTCCCTGCACTTTAGGAAATGCTGCAATGCCTTTGAAAAGCCTTGCTGGATATAGCATAAAGTATTTCAGGTGTAGGTCTTGCATCTTGCGTTTGGCTGAGGCAAATTGTTTCTGTTTGTCCTGTACTTGTTGAGTGAAGTCTGGGTAGAGGGACACCTGAGGACCCCCAAACCTTAGTATCTTAAGTTTTGGGGCCCTGTAGGGCACGCATCCCTGTCCCTGTAGTTCAGTATCCTCGCAATTATCGCAGTCACAGGGATAGGAGGCCCCACCAAGCCAGCCGGGTGCCATTCCCTCTCTTAGTCGTGGGCAAGCAAGGGAGAAGATCTCTGGAATGTATGCAAATATTAGGGGATGAGTGTCTACCTACTGCACGCCGCACTAGTCACAAGCATGTCTAATGTTCAGGGGCTCACCTTAACTGCCAATGTCTGCCCAACCTTCAGGGACATCCACCCCACTAGCCTCCTCGTCCCCACCCTCTCACGCCCACCCCACATCCCTCTGCTCTCTGCCTTGTGCGCTTGACTGCATTAAGGGGTCTGCAACTCGATGCCTCCAGCGCTGCTGCTGCTCACTTTGACGGCTTGGGTGCCGTAGGCTGCACACCTCAGCGCCAGGCCGTGCTGGTCTGCTCCTAAAAAATAATAATGAAAATGAGTAGGAAAGATTAGCAATTGTTAACAGTGTTTTCATCTGTAATTTTTGCTCTGACGGCTGATTTACGAACCTAACATACCATTACACCCATCAGATCTTTCTGGTCACAGGTATATATAGTGTTTGTTAACTGACCAAAAACATGCAGCAGCCAAAGCAAACAAATTAGCTCCAGCTTGTAATGATTTTTCTTTGTGTACTGTCCTTGCAGCAAGTCATGCAGTAAAATGTAATTAATGTATTTAGGTAATATATATATATATATGTTTTAATGTGTACAATTTATTGAATTTAGGGGTAGTAGTTATTTGTAAAGCCCTGAATTTGGGCCCATACTGTCATTTAATTCAGAAGGCAATTTGCAAGATTTTTTGTTAATATTCAGAAGACAATATTGGAGAGAGATGCAATTAATAATAGCAAATGATATTCTATTCTGTATTTCTGCTGAAACACTGCCTCACCTGTATGGATCGGCCTAAACACCATGACTCAACAGGCCCCAAAATGCAACATGGAGACAAAAGCATTTCCTGTTTAAAAAAAAAAAGACCTGTTATGGTGATGGGGTTAGCTGCGTTTTTAGGGTGAGGGCTTGAGAATTTGCACAGATCCACAAAATTCCTGCCACTCGGCATTCCCACACTTGCCTTAGTAAAAAAGCTACCCTGCTTGTGTGGCTTGGCCTAGTGCCTGTGACAGGAATGGATCAACCAGGAGCAATTTGAGGCCTCACGAAGGACAGGAACCCCAGTATAGGGCAATGTGTGAGCCCTTTCAGGCACCAAAAAGTTGTTGTGACATTCATTTTACTTCCACCCAATGCAGAATATATCAGGGGGCATGGATGAGACCATTTCGACCACTGATCAGTTATTCAGCTATCACCTTTTGTTTCTGCGCACCATAACATAGATCAATGTGTTGGCCAACTTAAGCCATTGACCAGTTACTGTGCCATTCACATTTTACTTCCACCCAGCGCAGCATATACCATTCATGGGGCATTAGGTGACCATACTTCAGCCACTCGTAGTCAGCAATTCATATTTTGTTTCTGGCAACCACAGCATAGGGCAGTGCAGCAGCCCACTTCACTCATTGATCAGTTAGACAAGACGGCAGCGCTGATCCTACTTCGATACTGTGTCTCATGACATACTCGTGGGGAGACTTATGCAATTGGGATTCACTGGAAAGCCTTGGTCTGGTAATCCTCCTTCTTGAGGAGCCATACTTTTCAAGTTTCCTCTGTCTGAGTTTTGTCCACATGTCACACTGTGGCGTCTGGAGTTCCTCAGAGATTAAGCCTGGCGCTTTTTAATTTCTATGTGTGCCCTTTGGGTGGGCACTGCGTTGTTACTCTGTTCTCTTACGCCAATGATATGCAAATCATATTCTGACTATCATCTGCTGTCATCCGCTCAGGACCACGGCCCTGTTTCTCTGATCTCCTGTCTGGTTCAGGTAGCCTCCTGGATTAATAAAAATTCTCTAAAACTGAATGGCGATAAAACAGAGGTGCTGATCTTCTGGGGCTACAGCATTGGCCAGCGCTTGGGAGCCAGGCAGCCCCCACTAGGGAAGGAAAATACCCAAATTATTTTATTCTAAATTTGGGGTGATTGGTCAACCCGTACCGAGGAATGTGAATCCTTATCACTCCCCACCCAGATTAGCTGTCTGGGGACCGGGCAGTGCTATACTTAAAAGAATGGCCCCCAAATTTTTCCCTTTCTCTGGTCCCAATCACCCTCTGAGGGAAGGGAAAATCTCAAAAACTTTATATGCCCCCATCGGGGGCTAATCCATGTCTAGATAGCTGACACCCTCCACAGAAAAACTAGACAAATTTAGTATCTAGTGGGATCCCTGCTCATGGATTACACTACATCCACAAGCAGGGATCAGTTTGAAAGAGGCATAGCTTGATGTCTTGCTGCACATATTAGCTCCTCATGGCACCATCCAGTGGGATCTGGGACGGCAGCATACACTGTTATAACTTGCTGGGCAGGGGGAGTTTTTGGGATTGATGCAGAAGCAATTCCACATTGACACCCGTCACTGGTCACATGGGGGGCAAGCCTTGGATGCGAGCACAGGAATTTCCCCACACTCTCCCTCCCTCAGATTAGATGTTTTTTTAAAGAATCTTTTTATTGCTAATTTAACAGATCAATAGATAAATTTAGCACTGACACAGCCAGTGTCACGTAAGGATATCCGTTGCAAATCACACATGTAAATATTGCAATTTATTGCTATCTCTACTTTCCCTCCCACCGCCCTACCCCATTTCAGTCATCCTTATTGTCCCCTATTTTGTGAAATTTACATGGGCAACCCCTCACTTTATATACTGTTTGTTCTGCTGCCACGAAGATGTCCATACCCTGTGCCTATTCACCCACACTGCAGCTGATGGCTCCGATCTAGTTGTGAACTATATCTCGCTTGCCAGCTAGAGGGCCCACCACCACAAATCTTTGAGCTTCAGTAGTATCTGCTCTGCCCTGTTCAATCCTTAATAATGAATGGCCCTAGTCCGTGTTCTAGGAGTAGCCCACCACATTTCCCAGTTTGATGTAAATCTCTAACAAACAGTGAGCAAATCTGGGGCATTTTGAAATCATGTGAAAGAAGTCTGGTTGTCCATGAGCACACTGTTGGCAAAATAAGTCCCTTCCTGTACCCATATGTCAAAGTTTGACAGGATCATAGTAGATGTATGGAAGTATTTGAATTGTATCCATCTTATTTCTTGGATTACCTGTTGACATCCTCTGCACTGCAAAGGTAGCACAGAGAACAAAAACGGGTAACCCAAGCACTGTAGGGATTAGTAAAGCTCTCAACATGTATTTGTTTAGGCTTTTGATAAGACTCTTGACAGATGGTCCTGCTGAAGACCAATTTGTCTCGCCGAAGTCAGACAATGGGACATATAAGGCTTAGAGACAATTCTAAAAACTCAGGGTTCCTCGTTTGTATTTGTTGCTCATCTGTTATTGTGATGGTCATTGGGGTTTCATCAAAATGAGACCTCAAAATATTCTTGACTTTTATGTTGCAAGCTAGATGTGCCAGAACTGTTACCTCAGGCATGACTGTGTTGTGGTGTTGAAATGTTCACAACAACGCCACATTTTGAGCCTTCTATGTCGGATCTTCCGTTACTTTGAAACTATATTCAAGTGTTTCATTATTCACCGACTAATAGAGAAAATGAGATGGATTATTTTACTCTTTAAGAGCCTTGATCTCTGTCTCATTCAAACAAAGTGAAGAAGATGAAAATTCTGTTTCAGACTTCAGTGGATCTGATGCACAGTATGACTTCTTGAATTCACTAAGAATATAATTTGAAAAAACGATAGGCGAAAACAGATTTCCCCAATCAGATATTGCTGCAGTATGTCATAAATGGAACAAAAAGTACTGTACCTGCAACTGTATATATTAATTGATTGGCTGCATAAAGTTAATTAGATTTCATTATAAGATATACAAATGAGTTCTAAAGCATGTGTAAGTTTTAGTCCGGACGGCTGCTTCAACGTATCACTTTAGAAGCTGTCTTTCTACCACCAAACAAGGTCGTTTTTTTTTTTTTTAGTTTGCCGCTTATTTCGAATTAGTATCAGGAGCCTGCCCAAGGGGTGTGGTGTTAAATCTTCTAGATTTCAGCGGACTTGGAAGTTAACGTCTCTAGAAAAAATGTATTTTTTTAATATCATGTACGGAAATGGAGAAAAACCTCAAGAGGCTCTCTCAGTTTTTTCGACTGAGCTCACTTCAGGGTTGAGAGGTCATCTTAAAGCGTTTACGAAGGTGTATTGAAATTTGATTTGCAGCCTTATGGGATGTGAAATACTAAACGCAGAACTGTAAGTGCTTGAATGTGCGGTCGTTCTAGATAACTCGGCTGTTGTCTGCGGGCTTACCTGCTATAAATGGATTTGTTAGAGCATTACGTTGTTATTTCTATATTGCTCAGAAAGCATGTAACATAATTGTTTTATGATTCATTTTTATCGAAATGCACAGTACAACTTTTGGAATTCTTTGAGCGAAAGAATGGTTAATGCTCATGTATTCAAATTCCAGTAGGCAAGTTCTAAAAACCTTGTTAGTATGTTTCTTACTGCAATGTTTGGTCATTGCAGGAAGAGGGCAGCATTATCAAACATGTAATGCATGCTTCCCTAAAGCATAGAACTGTTTGACATTTTGTGTTTGGGAAATCCCTTATAATTTCTGGACAGACCTTATGTGATCAACGGAAAAAAAGACCTTCAGGAGGCACTAACAGAAAGAGGGGCTTAGCAAACATGTTGATTTGTTTGGGCGGAAATCGTGTGCTTTGGTTGAAAAAAAGGAAAGTATTGCCGATTAAGCTTAGCAGGATAGGCCTGAGTTGGTTATAGTGACAAGCCAATAATCAAGTCTGTAGGCCATATTGGTTCATTAGGAAAAAATGTTAAATCAGATGCCACAGTGCTGATCTGTTCATTAGGAAAAGTTATGACAAAGGCAGTCGGCAAGACTTATTTATGACCATGCACGGTGCTCATCTGCCTGTTGACTCGGTTTGTGCTATAGAAACAACCATAGATGCATAAATACATACATTTATTGTAAAATGCATATGTTAAAACGAATAGGCCTTTATGTGTGGATTATTTTTACACTATGTTAGGGGTTGCAGACAAGTAGTTTCTAACATGAATTACCACAGCTGACTAGTAGACAAGCCTTTTGGTTTACACCTGGTTAAAAATGTTTTTTTTTAACCTACATTGTTTTATTGGCATGGTGGTATGTGATCACAAGAAAGCCAGCTATAAATAGCGGTACTAACAGAAGGGCTGTGGTTCCTTCTGCTTCTTCTTCTCTACAAGCATCGACTGCAAAGTAGTTGTGATAGTCCGCCTAAGATGTAGCTCCTTGCTCCTAATTGAATAGTACATGTCAATAAATACCTCATGTCGAATACAGTAGGAAGAGTCTTTGCGTGGTGTATGCCTTTGACCAGTAGTGTAGTAAGGGGTGTCACATTAGGAAATCTGCTGAATATTATAGGAAAGGGTTTTATGTCAAATTGCTCGAGAGAAATCAAGATAGGTGGTCTTACATTTTGAACTCTGTGACAAATACACAGGGTTTTAACAGTGTGATGATCGGGCCAGACAATATGGACATGGACTTTAAATTGTGAACCCACCAACAAATCCATAAGGAAGAGGCTTTACATTGTCGACTCTGACTAAGGTAATAAGAGGTTTTTTTTATTGTGAATTCCACAACAAACACCATATTAAGAGCCTTTAGTTTTTGAAGAAATTGACTAATACAGTAGGAAAGGATTCTACTCTGTCAGCTCTGATAAATGCAGCGAGAAGCATTTTAGTACATCTATCCATTTTTAGTTCCAGACAAGTAAATGCTCAGTGTTTTCGAAGCAAAGTTTAATATAAAAAAAAGTATAGTTTTGGGTCTACCTAAATCGTTTGCGGGTCGCTCTGGGTTTGGGTGACATGGTCGTGTTTATGTTAAAGCCAATAGACTTTTTCTATTGATTTTTAAATTTGACAAGGGCGGTAGCCACTCATTGTACAGTGTCAACAGTTTTACAAACTGTGTAGGCTTAATCTTTGTGATCATGATGTGCCTCATTTTTCTCGTAGGCTCGTAGCTGCAGACCTATAAGCACATTTGTGGACCTGAAATTCGATCTGCAAATCCAGCAAGAAAAAAGGGGCACATTCACTTTGTTGACTTTGTACCTGCCCCTCTGAGATAGCCCCCAGAAACATCCTCCCTGTGGTAAGTTCTTGCACGTCCATCTCTTATATGTCTTCTGTCAATTTTTGTGGTATGTAGGCTTTGGTGCCTAGCATCATGTAAAGCCACAACAACAGTTGTTTGTTGCTTCCAGCCAATCAGATTGCCTTTGCAGGATTAGAAGAGTAAACATTTAGAGAAAACTTCGCCATTAAAACTTACAGGCTTGAAACTCTTTTGAAACCGCATTTGAATTTTTCAACAATGCGATGGACTGTTTCAATTAATTATTTTTTAAAAGCAGTTTAAAATTTGTGATTTCAGCAAAATATGCACTTTAAAAAAAATAATTGGAGAGGATGAGAAGGCATGATGTTTGGTTTTTAAGCACCATAAGAGAGTGGATATGCTTAGAAGCTTGGGAAAAATTGCATGGAAATAGTCAAACATGCACTCTTAACATATGGTAAATTTGTGAATTTGGGGAATTTGATGGAACCCATTTTTATTGAAAAGGGTGTAGTGTTTTCCCAAATTATCTAAATTAAAAAATAATGGGAATTGAAGAGTTTCATGAAACTCATAGGTGTTTTATTTTATTTTTTAATTGTGAAGGATCTCATGGACACTTCTAACCGCAGATTCCTCTCATTTAGAATATACCTAGGCGCAGGCTGGATTTCAAAGATTTAAACAGAATTGATCCAGCGTGCCAGTAGGTGGCATCATGTGGCTCCGCATTGACTTTGTTCTGCCCCGGAAGTGACCATGAAACATAAGCAACACTCCTATGTGTCAATGTTAATGCCTTTCTGTCTGCCCCAAAGTATGTGGTTCTGGCACTTCCTCCAAACTATTCCCGCATCAAATGAGGTTTTTTTTTGCTCAATTTTCTTTTTTCCCAGTATGCAAGAAAGTCATGTCCCCATCCTCCCCCCTCCCCCCCCCCCCCGGAAATCACAGGGTTTAAGCCTTGTAGATGCTGCCTCAAACAGATGTCTGTGACATACACTATTGAGTTGTGTCTGTGATTTTGGGGTTTGAGGCACAACTCAGTCCTGCAGAGAGGGAGCCCTTATGAACACAAAGGTGATTCAGGAACATGAAGCTCAGCTGTATGTCACTAAACACAAAAAGAAGTCGCAGAAGTCCTGCTACCACTGGATTTTGAAGGCAAACCTGTTCCCGCACTATTTAGGCTGCTCCCACAAAAGGTTTTTGTCGTGGTCCAAGTCTTCTGGTAAGTAAGATCAAGGCACAAGAAGGCTAAACGGGGCTCATGGAGTCCAGACACTCGCAGGTTGTGAGGATGTTGGGGTGCCTCTTGGACTCTTTCCCTGTTCCCTACCGAGGAGCAGCTGATAAAAATGCACCCCCAGTTTCAAGGGCCATCAGAAACTTCCGAACATCTAAAGGTCTTCAAAGAGGCCACGTTGCACATCTCTGGCACACATTCGGGCCCCAAGCATTCGTGGAGGCTTCCAGTTGGGTTACCATTGGCAGGATTGCACTTGGCCCAATTTGTGCCTCTTCAACCCATCTCCAGTTACACTCTAATGCCCGAGACGACTACTGATCCAACAACAAAATCCATGTTCTGTTTGACATTGACGCCGGCCCTAACAGAATCTGAGGTCAACCCTGCCCCAATAGTCCTTTTGGACTCCAAGTCAAATTTGTCCAGCCTACACTGACATCACGTCCCGAAGTTGCACCAACATACCCTGTCCCATTTAAATCTGATTCCCACATAACCATACTTTTTCATCAGCGCTGCACCACAGCGCAACCGTTTTTTAGTTCGGACTCTGATCAGTCAGCCAGCTTCTGAGGATGACAATGGAGATAAGGGGGGTTATTTTGCCCCACACTGTGAAGATGACAATTTCTATACATACTCGCAGGAGGCCAGTGAGTTGGACACTGCATACTGGGTTCTGTTCTTCACCTGGGCCATCAATGGAAGAGAGTACCTCCTTTGCTGTGGTAATGAGATCAGAGTTGGAGGTATTCAGTTTTTAACTGGCAACTATGCAAGTTAAAACTAACTTATTGACAGAATTTTTACAACCTGGACAAACTTCATACGCTACCTTACTTCAGTTTAATTAGACCCTGACTTACACTCTTATGTCCAACTGGTGTAAGCCTTATTTCAGTCCACTAGTAAACAGACAGGTTGCCAGACACCACAGGTGGGCACCAGGCAACCATGATATCTTGTCACAGTCCCCTAGACCAAATGTTTGGTGGTTCAGGCTTTCATTAGCAGGGGGAACCCTGTTCATTCCCTACATCTCCCCCAGGGAGAGAGTCAAAATAAATTGAGGCATTCAGGAAGCAGATTGTTCCTATGCCAACCTGGCCCTGTGTTCAGATCTTTTAGAGGAGATACTCCAATGTTTTATGGGGCATGGTTGGTGAGATCTTGCTGGTAGTCCCAGAGGAAATTTGAGACAACTGGCTCATAACATCCAGAATGGCCATTATGGGATGAAGCACAGCTATTGGAAACCCTGCGGTGCACTGTTTGAGGTCACGGGCATGTGTCGGGCCCCTGCTGGTGAATGTGGTGCCCAAGAGGCAGGAGAACTTTTGAGGAAAGGGGCTGCAATCACGTGGGTGCAGTGCTCTGTGCATTGTGGCAAAGAGGTACCCGGCGGTGATATCCAGGGGCCTGCCCTCCGAGCATGCCTTAAGTACTCCTGAGACTGGCTGCAGTGGCAGCATACAGAATTGGGGTCTTGCGCTGGGAGCAGACATCTTATTAGCGGTACGTGGAGGGGGTCACAACGCAGCCCTTACACCCATGTGGATCTAAACAGCACCCCTTGAGCACCCCAAAGTGACTACGGCACAGTGGTCTGCCACAGGATTTTCTTGCTCCTCTCCTTCGAACCACCATAAGTACCCTGCATGGCACCCTATTGGACAGAGGTGAGCAGAGGTGTGAGGGACAGAATTGGCAGTGGGCACTGTAGCGGTGAGGTCCCGTAACTTGCATTTATGCCACAGCCAAGTAGAGGCATAACATATCAATTGGTACACAGATCGGACATCGCAGGTGGGGGTGCACAGAGGAACAAGAACTTGTATGAGATTGACCACACCAGAGGGTGGGGGGTTTGGCAGTTGATCTTGTGTTGCGGCCTGGGCCAGTGCGTGGGGAATGGCCCACATGGAACTCTGAGACCCTCCTGCACAGTTCAGCTGCCCCAGTGGCATGGGGTTCCTCTGCCTTGGCATGTGACCGATTGCCCCAGCCATATACGATATTGCCTCACTCATTTGTGGCTGACCCACTGGTGCTGTGTGCCACTCATTGTTGCTGAGGCTGTGCAGGCGACCCAGACATCTTGATGCAGGGAACGGAGATCTCAGCAGAGGCCCACACGTACTTCAAACCCAGACCGTCTGTTGTGCCTGTGCCCCCCCACCCCCAGGGGGTGGGGGTGTTGCCATCGTTGTCTGTCACAATCAGAAATACAGATAAGTCCCAGCCCAAACTACAGTTCAACCTCCAAAAAACCCCAAAGGCCTGTGAATGGTCACCACGGCATACTGGTCCTCCCCGATTATCCCTTTAAGAGAGTCGGCACGAAGCTGAAACAGATCCTGATGGCCATGCAATACTGTCTCATGAAAATAGATGACAAGATGGATGCCTTGACCTTTAGAATCGATTGGATGTCGGAGAGGCTGGACAAGCATGCCCAGCACCTCGATATGGTTGAACAATGTGTTTTGAAGGCTGAGGACGAACAAGTTGTGGCACCTGCGTTCCAAAGTAAGATGGACATGCTTCTCCTTCTCCAGCTTTGAGGAGAACATGCTCCTCCTCAAAGCCGGAGGATCTGGAAGACCCCTCAATTAGGAACAATCTGAGAATCGTAGGCATTGTAGAGTCCACCAATTTAGACAACATGGAACACTGTTTAACAACTCCTCCACCGAATTGATGGGCCAGGACACTTTCTCTGAGATCTTAGTGGTGGAACGTGCCCAATGCTCTCTTGCCCCGCGTCTGATCCCAGAGGCCAAAACTCGCTAATCATAGTGAGACTGTTAAATTACAGGGACCATGCTGTCAGACTATTAAGGCTCGAGAGCTGAAGGTCCTCCTGCACAAGGGATCTGACCTATCTTTCTACCCAGACTTCATGCAACAGGTACAGGAAGTGAGGAACAGTCATCCTGCCCTAGAAAAGGATGCAGGAGCTGCAAATGAAGTACAGTATGTTGTACCCCGTGAGGTTCCGTATCATACTAGGTTGCAAGGTGAAGATTTTCCAAGACCCCCAAGCAGATGCAGGAGTTCCTCAAAAATAGGGAAGCGGCAGTGTTGAGGTACCGTTGCCCCAGGGAGGACAAAGATGAAGCAGGAAGCACGCACGACATGGAAGACTAAGGGCCTGATTTAGAGTTTGGCGGATGGGGTTGCTCCATCACATATGTGATGGATATACCATATTATGAGTCCATTATATCCTATGTACATTGTAATACGGTGGGCCGGCTATCCGTCATGTGTGTGATCGAGTAATCAATCTGCAAGACTGTAAATCAGGCCCTTAGACTGCTCCTGCCTGGCTGGTCACTTTGGTTTCTGCCCCTGGGGGCTACTATGGCAGGCCTGCACAGGGAGCGCTGCCCCGCTTTGGAACTCTCTGGAAGGGCCTCCAGGCCTGCCTTTTCTCTTGGTGGGGGCTCGGGAGCTGCAGAGAATGCAACAATGGACTTGAAAAGAACTCATGCCAGTGCTGCATACGCTGGAGTGTGGTACAGGGGTTCCTATAGCTGCAATATGTTTGTATGATAGACTGAGGCCCTTGGCGTTACTGCCCGGCTGATGAGACGCCACAGTGTGCTAGAGTTCGCAGCTGGGACTGTCATGTTAATGTTGTTATCTATGCTTGGTATACGGACCCCTGTGGCTCTATGCTGTATGGGGTACTAGGTCAGGCAACATCTGTCCCCCATGTGTGCACCACCTTGTTCTGTTCAAAGCAGGGTGGGGTAAGAGTGTGACTCGGCGTGTAGATGCATTGCTGTAAAAGTTGTGGGGATTCATGGTGTGGGAGGGGGGTAGGTATTTGTTTCTGCAGCTGTATTTTAAGCGCTGGCAGTGGTTGTAAGCGTTAAATGATTCCAGGATAGACTAGGCAGGATTTGTGAAACTAGTGGCGGATGGTGAATGACACAAGACGAGCAGTGTCTGAACCTCTGGGCCACTTGCTGCTACAGTTTACTATGTGGAATGTCAGGGGGCTGGATGACTGCAGAAAGGTATGTAAAGTGGTAGCTTATCTCCAGAGGCACAGAGTGGATATTGTAATACTGCAAGAAACCCATTTAGCACTGGAGATTGAGGGTTGATACAACGTAGAATGCAGGGACTTCGCTGTGCAGCAGATTTCACTACATGCAAGATTCTGATCTGGGTGCGCAAAGGGTCGGGTGTCAGGTTACAGGAGGTGTGCATAGATCTGAGAGGCAGATATGTGGTGGCACAATGCTACAAGGATGACCTGGCGGTCTTATAAGACAGAGTGCATAGGCCCAGCTTTGACGATACACAGTTGTATTGCTCCCTTCATGCTCGGCCGGTAACAGTGGGGTGACCTGGCCCGAATTTGGGGCAGTGATTTCAGTTGCTTGCTGTGCTTGGATTGCGATCGATCCAGGGAACCACCCAGGCGGCCATCAGCAGTGGCCCGAGCCTTTTCAGAGATAGTTGTTCAAGAGGTGTTGTTGGATATCTGCAATTATAGGTCCCCTATGTGGTCGGGGTACACCCACTATTTAAGAATGCACAACATTTCATACCTCATAGACTATTGGCTGCTGTAGTGTGGCTGGCTTCTCATGAGCCATTAGTGCTTACATATTCTTACCACTCACTGGTTCTGTTGGTGCTGGAGCTGTGCACTCCACAACGGCCCGCGTTCTCATGGCGCTTCCCTGGGTATTCATTGCTAGACACTGCGTTTCGAGAGGAACTAGCTCAAGTGATCAACAAGTTTTTCCATGCAGCATATGTTCTGTGGCTACGTGTGCAACGGTGCGGGAAACGTTTAAAGTGTACATATGTGACGTTACATTGTCTAAGTATGCCGGGGTCCTCCTTTCACCAAGAGGCCGACTGTCTCAGCTGGAGACAGAGATTACCTAATTAGAACTGCAACACAGGGAAACGGCCAAGCGGCTCCTCCTAAGTGACATCAGGGCCAAGATAGACAAGTTCCATGAAACAGCTCAGAGCAAGGTATGCGGTTGCATGATCATATGGGGATGGTGAGCATTCTGAAGTGACCCTGGTGGCACTGCGGCTACCCCGCTGAGAAGCTGATACGGTTCTAGATGTGCAGGATGAGCAGGGGCAACATCTGTGTACTCCCAAGCCGGTGTCTGATTGTTTCTGTATGTATTATGCCGACAGTTATAGGTCACGACTTACTTACGATGATACTTCTGACACACACTACCCTGCACATATTGCCGTGAAATGGCTCCCTGTTGAAATCAGGGAACACCTCATGGCTCCGCTGTGACCTGAGGAGATATGTGCTGCACTCAGATATGCCGTCTGGGAAGGCACAGATGGGTTTGCTGTGGCCTTCTACAAGGGCTATCTGGATCTTCTTATTCCCCACCTGGTCACTCTGTAGGAAGAGAGGGTTGAAACCAGTAGTATGCTTCTCCACATTGCACAAGTCTATGCTGGTTACTCTTCTGAAGCTGAGCATGCCGCCAGCTTGTTCTTCATCTTATAGGCTGTTGTCACTGTTAAACATTGAAACTAAAATCTATGCAAAGATACTGACCAATTAACAGGCCGCGTTACTTGTGGCGGTTGTGGGCCCGGAGCAGGGTGGGTTTGTCCCAGGGTGCAACATAACATTCAGTCTCTGTATGATGTTTGCCACAATTCAGTGTTTAGATCTCGAGGTGTGTGCCGTGGTGGTATTTCTAGACGCAAAAAAAAGCATTCAACTCAGTTCTGAGACTCATAGGGGTGTGCAAAACTTTTTTTTATAGCTGGTAGCAGTGCTCTATACACCACGGACCGCCTGAGTACAGGTTAACAGCATTGTCATCGGTCCCATTGATCTCAAGAAAAGCACCAGACAGGGCTGCCCCCTGTTCCCTTTGTTATATGCCGTGGTGGCTGAGCCTCTGACCTGTGTGCTCTGGGAGTATCACACACATCAGGGTTTACGATATCTGGGTTACAAATTGATCATTTTGGCACCTGACGATGACACTTTGCTCTATATACTCAATCTGAAACATAAACTTGTGCCAGTGCTGTGCGGGGTGGTGTGGTTTTGGGGGGACACTCCAGGCCTTGCGTAAACTGGAACAAGTCCATAATATTTATGCTCACCCTCACCACAACACAGATGCAATTGGATTAACCTCTGCAATTGTCGATGGATGTGGTGCGTTACCTGGGAATACAGGTGTACACGGATTCAGCAGTTGTGATGCTTGACAATTACAGAATATCTCACAAGTGATACATCACTGGATTAGATTGCTGGTGTTGCTCACCTGGTGCATAGTTGTTATGAAAATTGTGGTTTTACCTTGATTCTTATTCCTGTTTCTGACATCCTGATTCTATTACCCGAGCGTTTGATAATCTTTGGGCTCTCATGATCAGTCTGGCATGGGCCGGAAGACAACCACGGGTGCACCTGGACACCGTTACCCTACCTTATGATATGGGGGGGTTTAATGCTCCTGATCCGGAAACCTATTATAGGGTGGCACAGTGTAGGTTTGCATATCATTGGATCCATGGCCCATGTGACTTATAGCATCTGTGGTTAGAGCATGATGCTGCATGCCCACATACATTACCCCAGACACTGTTTAGGATTCCTGTGCAGCGTCACAGTGTCTTTGATTCTCTGAATGCAATGGCACCCTCTTGGCGGTGCCTCTTAGAGTGGAGACCGGGTCTTGCTGTACTCACCACACGTGCCCTTAGATTGGAGCTTATGGTTCCCTATGGGGCAGGAACAAGGGGCTGCAGATGCACTAGAGGAGGTGGGTGTGCACACTATGGGTGATTTCTTCTTAGAGACGGTGTAATGTGCACCTGGGATGAGATTTGGGAGTGCAGCAATAGGCTCACTACTCTCACTCACTTCTATTACTATAGAGCATGACACACACTACAGAGATTATTGGGCTAAGATATCCTAGAACCCCCAGATATACTGGCATTGTCTTCTCTTCTGCAGACTACAACCGCCTGTTGATTGGTGGTTATAGTGTACGCATTTGCGCAGGAAGCACTCAGGCTGGGAGTCTTTAAGGTTCAACTTGAGTGGCAGAGGGGCCGGGGAATAGTCAACAGTGATAAGCAGTAGCAATATTGCTGCTCAGTAGTGAAGACTGTCTCACTAAATAACAGATATAGACTCTTGCACTTTAGGTATTTCAGCAGGGAATACAACACCCAGGCTCAACTGTCTAGATATGGATTGCGCCTGTGGGCTGCCAGCGCTGCAGCGAGACGGAGGTAGGATTTGAGCATCCTGCTTGGTTATGTACAGGAGTTCTGGCGGGCCGTGTTTAGGGAGCTTGAGGTTATCACTGGGGAGACATTGGAGCCTGCCCCTTTGCTGGGGATCACGGGTTATGACAGGGATGTACAGGATGCAGTTAGGTAGTTGCTGACTATTGGCTTGCTGCTCATGAGGCCCCAGGTGGCAATGCACTGGGTACCTCGGCCCGTTCCTGACTTTGGGGGGTGTCATGCTTATTTGGTCTAGTGGTGTTTGGGGGCCATATCAGGCTCACCCATGAGGTAGCAGAGCCAGCGAAGGAGACTGCTGCTGGTGTAGTGGATGAGTAAATGACTCAGTATTCTTCTTTCCTTGTATAATGTTATTGGTCTACTTCTGTGCAGCTTTGTTTGGCCATCTTGTCTCTCTGAGCCTGGTGTTGGAGAATCTAGCTGTAAATCTGGACTTCAGTGGGTACCCAAGGGAGCAAGGTTCTCGTAAAGCAGTATATTATGTTATGTCATTTAACATGGCACTGTCTGCTGCCGGAAATGCAGTAAAAGTCACAGTATTTCCGTCTTGCACTCCACACAGTGTGTATAATTGTACTTGTAACCATGTCAATATTTTAATGTCATATTAATTAAGCTGTTTGTTTGATGTAAACTGAAAATAAAGTTAAAACAAAACTTGTAGGCTAGGAGACAAGCTGGTTTAGAAAAGTCAGTTTCCTCAGTGGATGCTCGCCTAGCTTGATCTTCACTGGATTCTCCCTGAGTTTGATGCGGTCAAGGAGGGGAGAACTATGGCTACATAGTGTCATGGGGTTGGGATATAAAACCAGCACATTATCTACCAGTGTGCCTTTTGAAAGATGGCAAGAAAATGGCTGAAGACAGTCCAGATCTGCACAACCTTAATTGTATTTTTCAGTTTGTTCAGTGAATTTGCAACTCAAAAGACAGTTGATACGGAGAAGAGAACTCTAGGCCTGTGGCTATGCCACATAAGTGGGAGCTCCTGAGTTATTGACACGTTATGAAGGGCCGGCAAGTTGAGAATTTAGGCTGCACATTTGCCTCACAGCCTTGGAAGGAGGCTGTTCAATCTGCAGCAGTAAATAAGAGTGCCTTCTCAATTTTTCGACGGACTGGAAAAAATATGCTAGAATTTGAAAGCAGGTCTCTGAAGCTGTGAATTTTCTGCTGTATTTTGAGTTGACTACTACGTTGGACCTTTGGAAGTTAGATTCCTCTGCAGAAGCTGACTGTATAAATCTGGGCCTAGTCTGAGATGACTAGTGCAGCTGGGTATTCTGCAAGCAGGGCAAAGAAAATGCATTAGGGATTGTCTTTCCTGCACTGTGAGTAGGACTAACAATACATGAGGAATTGTCCTTTATACTAGCCTGAGGGCCAGGTGCAAACTTTCACCATGTAGGCAGAAGCAGTAGATACTAACAGTTCTTTACTTTGCAGGAAGTGCTCCAAGGCATCTGTGTGTTGTACAAAGACTTACTAGAACTGCCTTTTTCCTGTGAGTCTTTTGCTGAAGTGTTTTGGCAAGGGGGGTTGGGAAATTTGGCTTCAGTGTTCTTTTAGAGGATTTCTTAGATGGTTTAAGGGTCTAACTAATATTGTGTCTACAGTCCTGTGAGTGCTTGGTATTGTACATGGTGCAAGTCCTTTGTTATTTTTAACTGCACTCGTTGGTATGGTCTCGGCCTACATGTTTAACACCCGGTGCATATCTCCACTAACAAAGCTTCAGACTATTTTACAGAGGGAGACTTCACACCCTGCATTTTGTTTACCTTATTCTCTAGTTATTTCACATTTCTTCTGAAAGAACACAATGTGTGCTTTCAGTTACTGACTTCTTTATCAGTCCAATCCCAAATCTTGGACTTTTGAGAGCAGATGTGTGTTGTTCATAGTGTTTCTTTTCTGGTGTATGCAAAGAATAATGGTTTGTGAGTGTGGGACTTTGCTTATGTTTTCTGGGGGATACTAACCACAGCTGTCAAACTGAATCCAGAGAATTTTCCACCAATGCTCCCATACAGCTGTAGGTGCCAGTAGCAGTAACACTGATTCCATATCAGCCTGGAAGTGACAGAGCAGAGCCGCATATGAGCTCCACCCCTGCTCGCTGAAAGTAGTTTCTTTCCTTATGCACCTTCTGATGCGCATCTGGAGCTCTCCACTCCCACCTTTGTTATTCTTCCGATGACTCCAAAAACTCTTCACAGTATGCAAAGGATGATGAAATCAACCGGTTTGAAGCCCTGCCGCAACTGCAGAAAGCAGATATTGGTCACAGATCTGCACATGGTGTGCTTTTAGTGCCTCGGCTCCAGCCATGTTTCGTAAGTTCAAAGGTGATTGAAGATTGGGAGACAAAGCTGGGCATTATTAAACATAAAAAGTTGCCGTCTTCACACAGGTACCACTCCAAGGCCTGAGCCTGCTCCTGGTTATGAAACCATTCCCGTGCTCATCCCACTTCCCACCCAAAACCTTCAGGTATGTCAAAGTCTGAATACAAACACCTGCACAAAAAAGCAAAGCTCCATTCTGGTTCCAAGGAGAAGGCCGAAAGGTGTCAATAGTAGAGTTGCACTCTCTCACATTCACTGGCCACAGAACCGATACATTGTCTGGTTGTGACGCAAAGTCATGTGGTACAGAACTAATACCTCAGCTAGTTGTGATAGACCGGGGCCCTAGGGGCTCACAGCAAATTGAGGCATTGAAGGAGCCAAGCTGCAAATCTGTAGTACGTTTCTTGCTCCCACTGGCATGCATTGGGCCGCATTCAGGTTCCTGTTGCTGGGCTTCTCTTGGCATCATTTGTCCATGTGGTGCCCGTTATTCGGCCTGTACTAACCCTGGTACAGACATCAACTTCTGCAATATGGTCCATGCTGGTTCCTACCACTCCAAAACCGATACTGATTCCACTGGCGCAGAATGATGACCCACTGCTGACATCCATGTCTGATCCCAAACCTTTGCCTTGCTACGGAATCACAAAAGTGCAACTAATTCTTTATGCATCTTGACTCTCATCTGGTGCCTCTTTAGACACATCTATCAGCAGAGGCTCTATTCTCTTTTTGGTTCTGGCTCTGTTAAACCTATCAGCCTTAGGGCGGTCTCCCCCACCCCAGTTTTTCACCTGCCTCCTCCATTTTTTGTGCTGATCTCGTCATTAGAATTCTATGCACTTTACCACTGCTAACGGATGCTAAAGTGTGTTTGCATGCTCCTCTAAATGTGGTAATATTGGCTTATTCCACTATCGGCATATTGAATTACTGATAAGTCCTTAGTAAAGTGATATTGCATATACCCAGGGCCTGTAAATTAATTGCTACTCGTGGGCCTGCAGCAGTGGTTGTGCCACCCACTTAGGTAGCCCTTTAAACATGTATCAGGCCTGTCATTGCAGAGCCTGTGTGTATGTTTTAAACTGCCATTTCAACCTAGTGAAATAAACCTTTTGCCAGGCCCAAACCTTTCTTTTAAATACAGATGTCACCCCTAAGTAGGCCCTGGACAGCCCAGAGGGCAAGGTGCAATGTATTTAAAAAGTAGGACATGTGATTTTAAGTTTTTACATGTCCCATTAGTGAAAAACTCTTGCATTTGTTTTTCACTACTGCAAGGCCTACCTCTCCCATAAGATAACATTAGAGTTGCCTTACATTTTCTAAGCATAATTTCCAAATAGGAAGAGACCATCAGTTCATGTTTGGTGTCTCTGGAATCATAATTTAAAATCTTTAAAGTGCTATGTACCTGGGTGCCTATAAAACTAATGTATACTTAAATTGTATCCATAAAAGTGATTTAAGACAAATGTCCATTCTGTGTGAGCATTTCACTGAATGTAGATAGAACCTTTACCAGCCTAATGTTGAATTGGGTGTTAACCAGGTTTAGCACCTCCGTAATAGCCCCTCCTCAAGTGTTCAAGATATCTCTGTGCTCTCGAAGGGGTGAAGGTCACAAACAAACTAAAAGCTTAAGGCTTTCTATTACAGTCTTCCAGAGCCGGCAGGTGCACTCTGTGGGCTGAGTAAGCCACGTGGGTAGGAAGTCCAGGGTTGGAAAAGCCTCAAATCGATAGCGCATAAACTTCAGTCTGTTGTACTTCAAGTAGTTTGTTCTTAAAATTTCTTTTTAGGAAGTTACATTTTCTTTCCTTAGCCATTTAGTGCCTGTAGCCTGCCTCTGGTCACATTACTGAGTGTAGCTGACAGTTGAGCTTTGTGTATTCCTGCTAGACGGCCACACACAAGAGGGAGCTTTTGTGTGCCTCCCTGGTCCATCACTGGCAGGATGGGAGGGAGGAACTGGACACAGCCCCACTTACTCCTGAATAGGCTGTGTCATGCCTACACAAAAAGGAATGCAAATTCCCTTTAGTTAGTCTGGAGCCAGGGCAGAGAAGAGAGGGTGTCTGGGGACTTCAAAGGGAAACCTCCAGAAGCTTCTCTCCTACTTTAAAGGCACAACTGGGTATAAATACTGTGAATATTCTCTCAGAAAGAAGGACTACTGTGCTGCTGAAGGACTGCCAGTCTGCTGGACTGCATTTGACAAGGGAAAAAAACTCCAGAAGTCAGGAAACAGAAAAACTTACTCCACAGCATACTTCTCCTAGTAAGATAATCCCTCTAATGCCAGTATATCTTTTGGAGGGTGATGACGACTCGGATGATGAGGGACCATTTGGGACAGCACACAGCCCCTCACAGTTGAACGTGAAGTATCAGGATAACGATGAGGAGTACGGCTAAACTTACGATCTGCAGTTCTACGCAGGGGATCAGCCATATCAGGAGGATGTATACATGCCAAGCTCATTACTGTCAGATCTCAGAACGATGCTAGCCGACTATAGTAGGTGCTTTCCTCCTCCAGAACAGGTGCAACCGCAGCCTCCTTCATCGCCTGTTTCAAGGGTAACCACCCCACATCAAAGGCCAACTACTTTGCCACTAGCGAATGTGGCCACACCGGATATGACCATACCACATGACATTGACATTTTGTAGGGAGATCAGGAGGAAGGTGAGCTCCTCGATAACCAGTCAGACTGGGATGAATATATTATTCCAGCTCCTCCTCCTTCTCATTCAAAAATAGATTCACCTCCAGATGACATTGGAGGATACCATAATCTTTTGGAAAGAGTGGCTAAGCGTTGTGCGCTTTCAATGCCATCCAAGCAAACCGATTGCTTTCTATATGGTTTTAAGGAGCCTTTCCAGAAGTCAGTACGCTTCATACGCTAGTTAGTCACATATAAGAGGAGGGTTTGAAGGTCATGCAAAACCCTGCTACAGTCACTGCAGTACTTTCTTGCTTGGATAAGAAATACAAAGCACCGGAAGATGCCCCAGCATGCTTGACTGGTCACCCCCATCCAGAATCCGTGGTCAGTCAAGCAGCACAGAGAAGATCCAAAAATCCCCTGCTCCAGTCTCCGCACCTCCCGATAAAGATTGTAGATGGCTGGATAACATCGGTAAGAGGTTTTCATCAATGTCTAGCCTCCCTATAAGAGCGGCGAACTCCCTGGAAGTGTTAGCCAGATACGATAGGCAATTATGGGCAGACATCAGTTGGACTCCTGGTTTGCGGTGCTGACCTGATGCCCTCTTGCCTGGGTGAGAAGGACTGCATATTCATCTCTTGACCCCCGAACCCAGCGTGACTCCAAGGGCTAGTTGGCTGGTCTCCTGACCTGAAGCCTCAGGGTCATAACAGCCTTCCACCAACCTTTCATCTGCACCTGGACTCTACCATCTGTGAGTCTACCCTGCCAAGTGGTGCCACCCCAGTCCTGCACCCTTGGAAGTGGTCTTAAGGTTACTCCAGTATTGGAACTTTCATAGATTCACATGCTTGAATCATTCCCCGTCGTCGAGATGGGAGCCCCCGGTAAATTTATCCAAGTAGTATTAACATAGGTTTAAACCTAAAGGCCCTTAGCCCTCTCAGTTTAACACTCTATCAGAGTGATTTTTTTTTTAAAGGACCAAACTTTAGAGTCCACCAATCAGGCGACACCACCTGTTAGAACTTACTTGAGAGAAGCTCCAGCACCTCAGATTTTCTACTGCATGTCGTGCTAGGGAGTCTCCTCAGAGCTCTGCTCTATTCTTTATAAGTTTTGGGATAGTTTCAACTTCATATTCTTCAAACTTGTTCTGACTGATTGTGTGTAAGGTCTACAACATGTCTGACAAGGAAAGGAAGAGTTTGTTCAGATCCTGTAAGACCTGTGGGAAAAAGAGGTTACACTCTGAAGACCCTCATCAGGACTGCATATACTGCCTCTACCCAGACCACTTTGCCAAGGACTGCAAGGTATGTCGCGCCTTCTCTTCTAAGACCCTCTAGGATAGAGAGGGCAGATTATTAATATGGCGGCAGAAACATAAATCTAGGGACAACCCTGGTTATGAATATTTGTAAAATTCATAGCTACCCAAAGGCCTCCCAGCGCTATACGGAAATCTTCAAAGACACAACCTTAGGGGCAGGCAACTAAAACAGCCAGGTTTTCAATAGATTCTGAAATGGAAGTTCACGACTTGTTTGTCGTAGATTCAATGGTAAAGAGTTCCACAGTTTAGATCCAAAATAGGCTAACTATCTTCCTCCCCATTTAGCTTTTTCAATTTGAGGAATGGATGCAAGGGCAGCAGAGGATGATCTAAGTTGTCTTGCAGGGACATGGAAGGAGGCCAAAGTTTTCAAAAGAAGTGGTCCTTTGCCTTGTAGGGCTCTATGAATATAGTATAGAGATTTGAATTTTATCCTTTTCTCCATGGGGAGCCATAGCAGAGAGGCTAAAGCCAACCTGGCAGATTCATAGCTTGGTATTTTAAAGAGAAGGTGGCAGCATTCTGAACCACCTGTAGTTTTTTCACCACATATTTCGGTGCTTCAAGAAACAAGGCATTCCCGTAGTCTAATTGCGATATTATTAAGGCCTGTATGATAAGCCTTTTTGCCATGAAATGGAGTATTTTTAGAATTTTCCTGAGCAGTCTGAGTAGACCAAAGCAGGAGGAGGATATTATTTTTGCCTGGTATTCCAAAGTCAGCCAAGGGTCTAACCATACTCCTAAACTCTTGATGTTTACTTTGGGCACTGGAAGGTCTCCTAATAGACAGTCAACAGGAAGTCTGGGTTTGGGTTAGCCTGAGGACCCAAAAACATGACCTCAGTCTTTTCTCCATTTAGCTTCAGTTTAGAATCCAACATCCACTTGGATATTTCCTGAAGACAAGGAGTAAGTCGAGAACTGAAGGAGTTCTGATCATTGGAAAAGGAGACCACAAGCTGAGTGTCGTCGGTGTAAGACACTAGAGAAAGACTAAAGGGTTCCACTACTTTAGCCAGTGGACTCATATATATGTTAAATAGCCTAGGGCTCAAAGAGGAGCACTGAGGCACTCCCCAGCTACTCTTAAAGCAGCCGGAGTAAAAAGACTGGTCCAGTACTTGAAATGATCGTGAATCCAAAAATGAGGAGAACCAGTGTAGAGCGTTTCCTGAAACTCCGCTTTCCCTCATTCTTTGAAGTAGAATCCGGTTGTCAACCGTATCGAATGTGGCACTAAGAACTAATAGCACTATTGCTGATACCATGCTCTGATCCATGCGTTTCCTTGCTTCTTCAGTGACCGCAATCAATGCAGATTCTGTGCTACATAACGGTCTAAAACCCATCTGAGAGGGATGCAAGTCGTTGTTTTCCTCAAGGAAACTTGAAAGATGAGTGATGACATGTTTTTCCAGTATCTTTACAAGGGCTGGAAGCATGTAGATGGGTCTATAGTTGTTGGGTGAAGCAGGGTCGAGATTGGGCTTTTTAAGCAGTGGTTGCATGTGATTGCATGTTTCCATTGCAGACGAACAGTGCCAAATGATAGTGACAGGTTTAATAATTCTGTTAACACTGAACAGTTGTTTCCAGGGTGCCTATCCATTCCTTGACCCTAAGCTTATGCCAGCGCCTATAGGGTTGTGTGGTACTTTGGTAGTGTTTTTTGGTTCCTCTGACCAGAAGAGAAAAAGAGATTAAAAAGTGGTCTGACCAAACCAAGGGGGTAGGAGGCAGAATCGTTAAATCGGTTATGTTGCTAAAGACAAGGTCAATGGTATGACCTTTAGTATGGGTGGGGCCCTTGGTTCGTTGGGTAAGATCCAAGGCCTCCAAATCAGAAATCAGTCTCTTGGCGGAGGCATTATCCTGATCCTCAGCGTGAATATTGAAATCACCAAGGAATGTAAAATTTGGCTTTTTACACATTAGGTTGGCCACCTGATCCGATAATGATTGAAGAAAGTGTTGTGTTGCACTGGGGGGGGGCAGGGCGCGGGGCGGGGCTTTACAGTAAGGTCCCCGAAAACTGTATTGGGGATTTAAAAGAAAAGAAAAGTACACGCTTTCACAGTCCACCAGTTTAAGGGGCTGGATGGTGACCTGCACTGGATCCCTAACAATGATGGCAATCCCTCCCCCTTTCCTGGAGCTTTTATCTTGCCTCGATATTGAGTATCCTTTGGGTAGGGCCAAGTTGATATCTGGTACGGAGCACTCATGGAGCCATGTTTCAGTTAGGAACAGAGCTGTAGGTTTCAATTCAAATAAAAGATGAATGTCCAATTTATGCATTGCTAATGATCTACAGTTTGCCATTAGAAAGAGACTACCTGAGGGTTGATCTGGCGGTCGTGAGTTCTGATATGCTACCTGTGGGAGTCTAAAGACCCTTGTAAGCGGAGCTGTGGTGTCCCTGGCATCAGCTTGCTGATTGCTTCCAGAACTGCTTTCAGGTCTGAGGGAGCGAAGGAACACAGCCTCGTAAGTTATTCTCCTGGTGTCAAAAAGTCCAGAGTCACTGGCACCTGGGACCGGTCGGGCCTGGACAGGCACAGACGGGCATGCCTTAGGTGGGCCCGCTGTGCGGCTGCAGCATGACAGGCTTTATATGATCCAGTTTGAGGATGATCAGACGGCTAGCCCGCTGACTACCCAAGATGGCGACTGAGAATGTGCCTCCGAGAGGGTTGGAAAATGGCCGCCGTCTCAATACACCGAGACCGGCAGGCCAAATCCTTCCCTAGTAACAGCTGAACAGAGCCTGATAGACCAACCTGATCGGTCTAGTCGTAATTACTAGCACCCTTCAAAGTGTGTAGAAAAAGAAAGTAGGAAGTCTCCCCTATTATCACCTCTGGCCTCTAAACACGGACTGAGGTGGCAGAGTAAAATAAGCCTCCTTCACATAGTAATAAAGTAATTAAAAAGTATTTAAAACGTATTAAAACAGTAGCTTTATAGTATCAAGATTAAGAATTTACACAGTCACCTGTGGCTGTGTCTCCAATGAATCCACTGTGTGGGCGCCGCATGACAGGCTTTATATGATCCTGTCTCTGATTCGGTCAGCGATGATTCCTCACCATCATCCAGAAAATCATCTAAGAGACTTAGATCTCATTCAAGATCTTCCTCAGAGCAGCCAAGAAAGGCCCATAAAAATACCACCTCAAGGTCTTCCAAAGGCCGCAGCCCTTCTTCCTCGCCTCACAAATTCTCCAAAAAAGGGGAAAGAGAACATGTCAGCAGTTCTGAAAGGCCTAGGAAATCATCTTCTGTGCCTCCATCTACGTCTGCTGAACATTTTAAAAGACCCTTCTCTGCTCCGATGGTTGATAGACCACTGGCAAAAACTGTACATTTGACGACAGCCTCAACAACGGCAGTGAGTGCCATTTCACCGTAGACGATGGTTTCCACATTAACGCCGCTGACGGCCATGCTGACGATGACATCGTCTATGACGAGCCTTCCACCGTCCATGAGATCAACATCGACGTCATCGTCGACTTAGACCTACAAATCCTCATCGTCAACGTCAATAACTATGGTCTCTTCACTGCCATCTTCATTGTCGATGATCCTGTCGACGGTAGCTCCCACACTGAAACTGACAATGGTTAAAATTTCCATGCGGACATCATCGACGACTATACCGTCGACAAAGGCGTCTACAACTCCGACGACTGAAAAATTCAGCAGAAGTCAGGAAACAGAAAAACTTACTCCACAGCATACTTCTCCTAATAAGATAACCACTCTAATGCCAGTACATCTTTTGGAGGGTTATGACAACTCGGATGCTGAGGGACCATTTGGGACAGCACACTGCCCCTCACAGTTGAACGTGAAGTATCAGGATAACGTTGAGGAGTACGGCAAAACTTATGATCCACAGTTCTACGCAGGGGATCAGCCATATCAGGAGGATGTATACATGCCAAACTCATTACTGTCTGATCTCAGAGCGATGCTAGCCGACTATAGTAGGCGCTTTTCACCTCCAGAACAGGTGCAACCACAGCCTCCTACATCTCCTGTTTCAAGGGTAACCACCCCGCGTCAGAGCCCAACTACTTTGCCACTATCGAATGTGGCCACACCGGATATGACCATACCACATGACATTGACATTTCGGAGGGAGATCAGGAGGAAGGTGAGCTCCTCAATAACCAGTCGGAGTCGGATGAATATATTATTCCAGCTCCTCCTTCTCCTTTTCATTCAAAACTAGATTAATCTCCAGATGACATCAAAGAATTCCATAATCTTCTTGAAAGAGCAGCTAAGTGTTTTGCACTTTCAATGCCATCCAAGCAAACTGATTGCTTTCTATATGATTTTAAGGAGCCTTTCCAGAAGTCAGTACGCTCCATACTGCTAGTTAGTTACATATGAGAGGAGGGTTTGAAGGTCATGCAAAGCCCTGCTACAGTCACTGCAGTGCTTCCTCACTTGGAGAAGAAATACAAAGCCCCGGAAGATGCCCCAGCATGCTTGACTGGTCACCCCCATCCAGATTCCGTGGTCACTCAAGCGGCACAGAGAAGATACAAAAATCCCTCTGCTCCAATTTCCGCACCTCCCGATAAAGAGGATAGATGGTTGGATAACATTGGTAAGAGGTTTTCATCAATGTCTAGCCTCACTATAAGAGCGGCTAACTCCTTGGTAGTGTTAGATAGATATGATAGGCAATTAAGGGCAGACATCGCCCCATATCTTGATAAGTTGCCAGAGGACATAAAGTAGGAAGCTAAAAAGACATTGCATGATGGAGAACGCACATTGGTGGAAATAATAGATTGTGCAGTGGATATAGCCACTACTGCGTTTCGCCAGCTTGCAGGTTCGGCCGTCCTTGGGAGGCAAGGTTGGTTAAAGGCCATATCGTTCTGTCCGGAAGTGCAGAATAAGATCCTAGATCTTCCCTTTGATGGCCAAGCATTGTTTGGCAAACATATTGACGAGGCGTTGCAGTTGATTAAATCCGACACAGACACAAAAAGATCTTTGGAGACACTCCAGTTTCGCAGGCCTTTCTTTTGAGGCACGAGAGGGTGTGGAATGCCTTCATATAGGGGAGGCTACCGGCAATTCAGATACCGGTCGTTCTTCCTCTCAGCAATTTCGACAATATTACACGCAAAGGCAGCCGCTGCAAGCTGCATAGAACAAGTCTGCTTCCAGGGGACGCTCAGCTCGTCCAGCTAAAGACTCGGCTCACAGAGCTTGATGTATCCAAGGGTCCGGGTGCCCCCAACCATCTTCCCCCATTTCTAGGCAGAAAGCTATCTTTGTTTTCCAGCAATGGCAAACCATAACATTGGACAAGTGGGTCTTACAGCTGATAAAGTGTGGACACACACTAGAGTTTGTCCAAAGGCCTCCTCCCAATCCTCCTCACAGAACTTCATCAAAGTATCCAGAACAACTCAAGAGAGAGATCAACAAAATGCTCCTCAAGGGCACAATAGAAAGGGTGCCTCCATCGCAGCGAGGAAAAGGTTTTTACTCCAGATTTTTTCTCATTCGCAAAAAGTGGAAGGACTGGAAACCGATCCTCGATCTCAGAGAATTAAACACCTACTTGAGAAAACAGTCTTTCCGCATGATCACCCTGTAGGACATCCTTCTTTGGTTGAACCAGGGAGACTGTCTATTCTAGATCTGAAGGATGCATATTTTCACATCCCAATTCTCCCAGCTCACAGACAATACCTGAGATTCATGGTAGCCTGAAGCCATTTTTGATTTCGAGTCCTTCCATTTGGTGTAAGGTCAGCTCCCAGAATATTCACAAAGTGCCTAGCTCCTATTGCAGCCTTTCTCTGGAGAAGAAAACATCAAGTATTCCCATATTTGGACGACTGGCTGATAAAAGCAGACAACTATGTGCAAGCACGCAGGTCAACAAGAAAGTGCGTTGCCTTGCTCAGCAGCCTAGGCCTCACTATCAACTGGGAAAAATCCAACCGTCAACCATCACGCACAATCACCTTTCTAGGGGCAAAACTGGACACTCAATCCACCATGGCATGCCTTACTGTGGAGAGACAACCGAAATTAATATCTTTAGCAAGACCAATACAAAGAAAAGAATACATTTCAGTACACCTCTACAAGTCCTTATTGGGTATGATGTCCTCATCCATACCTCTAGTTCCTCTCTGCAGACTCAAAAGGCACCTCCTGCAAGAGCAGATCAATCTACAATGGCACCAGGTTTCAGGAAGCTTCAAGATCAGATAAAGATTACTCCGGCAATCACCAAAGCTCTGGTGTGGTGGGCTCAGGAACATCATCTTTCTATCGGTCTATCTTTTCTTCATCGCCCAGCAACATGGACAATCACCACAGATGCCTCTCTGGAGAGTGGTTTTACAAGACCTACAAATAAGTGGCAAGTGGCCACTGGAGCTGCAAACAATGCACATCAATCTGCTAGAGCTCAAAGCGGTCTGTCTAGCTTTACAGGCTTTCCTCCCAAAGATTGCCAGTTCAGAAGTGGTAATAAGAACAGATATCACCACTACGATGCATTACCTCAACAAACAGGGAGGTACAAGATCTCTTCCTCTCTCCAGGGAAGCTTAAGATATCTGGAACTGGGCCTTGCAGCATGGCATCCCTCTCACAGCAGTGCACCTTCCACGCATACAGAACAGGATAGCAGACTCGCTCAGCAGGCAAAAATCAATTTGTCACAAATGGGAACTGGACCAGTCCACTGTCACCCACATCTTTTCTCTATGGGAAACACCCAAACTCGACCTCTTCGTCAGCTGGTCGAACGCCAAATGCTGATAGCTGGCATCACCAGAAGGAATGCGTTTTCCATAGCATGGTCAGGAATCTTTGCATATGCCTTTCCGCCAATTCCCTTGTCCCGAGAGTCCTAACGAAGATGAACAGAGAACCGTGCATGCCAATATTAATAGCTTCGTACTGGCCTCGTCAACATTGGTTCAAGGAGCTTCTTCTCCTGTCACTGAAGCCCCACATCCCACCAAGAATATCTCTGCATCTCCTAAGAATGAGCAACAGACAAATCTTGCACCCGAATCCTAAATCAATGCGATTATCAGCATGGCTCCTGAGCCCCGTGAGTTTGCACATCTAAACATTCCACAAGAGTGCAGGGACATTCTATCCAAGGCCAGAGCAGTTAGCACCAACAAGACTTACTCACGTAAGCGGAAAAGGTTTTGTTTGTGGTGCCATCAGCAACATATTGATCCTCTTTCTTTATCTCCGGAATGGCTATTATCTTATTTGCTACATTTAGTGAATTCAGGCCTTGCGCATTCCTCTATAAAAGTTCACCTAGTGGCGATTGCGTCTTATAGACGCTCTGGCGCTTCAGCTTCGTTATGGTTCTCTATGTTGATTAAACGATTTCTGAAAGGGCTTTTCATAGTGTTTTCACCATTCAGACCTCCTCCTCCCTCTGGGAATTTAAATATTGTTCTTGCGCAACTTATGAAACAGCCTTTTGAGCCAATCCATAGAGCTTCTACGAAACTCCTCTCCTGGAAAGTCACTGTCCTTTTGTTCCCCCAACATTAACCAGGCGAGTCAGTGAGTGCAAGCACATTCCATAAAGGAGCCATTTTTACAGCTTAAGAAGGATAGACTAATCTTGCGTACTAATCCGCATTTCATTCTGAAGGTCTCTTCAGATTTTCATTTGAATGCGCCCTTAGTTTTCAGGACATTCTTTCCAAATCCTACAACACCAGCGGAGAGAGCATTACATTCTTTGGACATTAAAAGATGTCTTAAATTCTATTTAGACAGGACTAGACCATTTCACAAAGCCAAACAACTATTTGTGGCTTTCAGTGCACCCAGACGGGGTCAACCGTGCTCTAAACAGGGCGTAGCTAGGTGGATCTCCTCAGCAATTACATTTTGCCGTCAGGAGGCAGGCAAGCCACTGCAATCATCTGTCCGTGCGCACTTAACACAGGAAGTTTCCTCTTCAGCAGTGCTGTTTGCAGGTGTACCACTTCAAGACATTTGTAGAGCAGCAACTTGGAAGAGAGAGATAGCGGTGGGACAAGCAGTCCTCAGGAATCTTTCACAGTGAAGGAGAGCTACTTCTTTCATCCCACCATCCTAATTTCAGGTATGCACATTGTCTATGTCAAAGAGGTCTGAGAGACTTGCTACACCTTATTGCGGTGTGCCTATAATGTTTGGAAAAACATTTCTATGTATTGGTGTATGTTAACATGCTTTTAATGTATCTATTTAACAAATTAGATGCGCAATACAATGTGCATTTGTACTGCTTACTACTCTGATTCAAGCATGGGAATCTATGAAAGTTCCAATACTGGACTAAGAAAATTAGTTACTTACCTGTAACTTTAGTTCTCCAGTATTGGAATCTTTCATAGATTCAGATGCGACCCACCCGCCTCCCCAGAGAAGCTCACCTTCACCTCTCTTTTTTATTTTACATCTTATACGCACTTCTGCTTAGAAAATCTGAGGTGCTGGAGCTTCTCTCAGGGGAAGGTTCTAAAGGGTGGTGTCACCTGATTGGTGGACTCTGAAGTTTGGTCCTTTTTCTTAAAATGACTCTGTTAGAGTGTTAAACTGAGTGGCCTAAGGACCTTCAGGTTTAAACCTATGTTAATACTACTTGGATAAATTTACCGGGGGCTCCCATCTCGACGACGGGGAATGATTCAAGCATGTGAATCTATGAAAGATTCCAATACTGGAGAACTAAAGTTACATGTAAGTAACTATTTTTCTTTGGTACCAGCCTCTGTTGACCCAGCAGCGCAACCTCAAGCAGAACTGATGCATCTCGGCTGCTGTGTGGATTGGACCCATCACAAAAAACCTTCTTCTCTGCCGCAACCTGCAATGCCTTTGGAACCCCCACTGTGTGATGCATCCTCATCGCAGGCCCTCGCATCCCTCAAGTACAGCAGCCTCGATGATGACACCGGACTCCGCATCCCAGTCTCGCAGCTCTTCAAAACTGACACATCACCCGACTGCGCACCACATCCTCAACGCCGGACTTAGCCTCAAAAACCCCATCAAAGGGATCCTCAATGATGACGCAGGCCCTCACATCACAGCCTCACCGCTTCTCAGAACTGATGCATCTCTTTGGCTGCACATCACATCTTCGACGTGGATCCACGCAACGCTCTGCAAACCAGGAGTAAAGGTACCTTGCTCAGCAGTGCTAACGGGGGTCCCTGTAGCTGGCCCGCACTTCAACGTGGTCAGTCTGAACACAGATTAATGTAGGGATTGCTTCTGACTTCATTCTGAGAGGAACTGTGGTTGCAGCATGAGAAGGGGTTCACATCCCTCAACCAGTAACTACATTTCTTACAGACTCTGATCCTGTGCCAGAATAAGGTGCACCCCATGATACAGGTGATGATGGTGAAGGGGATGGCTTGCTAGATGCTCATTATACTGATGATGCCTTATGCCTTGACTTACAAAGCACCAGTGGGCTTACTTCCTCCTCTGACACAGAGCTTGACCCACCACATGAACAGTCAATGGAAGAAAGCGCCTCATTTGCTTTTGTGGCTTGGAGGGCAGCTAAGGTACTAGAGTTACAGTTGCCCTCCATTGAGACTAAGGTGAATGTTTTAGTAGAAATTCTACAGCCTAGACCAGTAATATTAGAGCCCTTGCTCCTATTTGGTGAGGTCTTCTTCGATTCCTTGATAGCTAACTGGTTAAAGCCATGCTCTTGTTAGCCTGTTAGTTCGCAGGTGGCCAGATGAAACAGGCTTGCACCTGG
The DNA here is from genome assembly GCF_031143425.1 of Pleurodeles waltl. NCBI lineage: Eukaryota > Metazoa > Chordata > Amphibia > Caudata > Salamandridae > Pleurodeles > Pleurodeles waltl. The sequence goes on from NC_090448.1 coordinate 817,086,385, forward strand.
TGATCTGGATCTTCTCACCAAGCACCCTACCTCAGAAAGTTTCCTTTCACAGGCTTCAGCCATTGAGGTGAATCCTAAACATTTCCAGCCAATCATGTAGATAGTGAATCTAAAAGGATTGATGGTTTTGACAACTGAGTGTATTCACTCACTGCAGTCTATGGGACATAGCCAGTGAGATCTTTCCAGCAGTCCTGGAAGGCCGTAGTGCCTCCTTGCTTCAGAAGCTCCATAATGGGCAGTATGCAGCAAAACAAGTCATCCACGCAGATTCCATTGGTAGAGCAGGTGGTACTAGTGCCAAGTTCCTCAGATATGCCTGGATGAGGTTGACCTGGTTCTCTGATGAGGTACTGGCATTGTTATTGGGCATGTTTTTAATGGGTCTCGACTCTTAGCCAATAAAGATGCTCCATGCCAGAGTATTTAAAAGATAATAGTGCAGCAACCTGTTCCTTGGTGGTTGTTGCCATCTGCATAACGATTTCCTCAGCAGACATCACACAGGCCAGTAGGTGTACCAGTTTTTCAACTCCTTTTCCCCTGCTACAACAGACACCAGCACTTTACTTTTGTCCTCAGTAGAACACACCTGGCTGGTGAGAGGCAGGATTGTGTATTTCCTCCCACACAAGCAATCCACCTATTTCTGCAGATGGTTTTTACAGATTTTCCAAATGGGCTACCACACCTTACTTTTATTTCCTCCCCATTTAATATACCCCTGCACCAGAACAAATTTTGGAGGATCACTAGGCCATCTGGCTGCAGGCAATATACCTATTTCTCTCCAAGGGTACATCAAAGGGGCACCAGATTTGGAGAGGGGCCAGGATTGTTTTTCACGTTATTTAATCATCTTGAAAAAGGATGCAGCCACGGTGGGATTTTGGTCCTTCAACCACTTAATGCTTTCCTGAAGAAGTACAAATTCAGAATGTTGACATTAGCTTGGATCCTATCTGCTCTGGACCCAGTAAACTGGATGGTATCCTTGGACTTGCAGAACACATAGTTTCATATAACCATCCTGCAGTCCTTCAGTCTTCATCTGCGGTTCAGAGTCAGCCAGGAGCACTTTCAGTTTGTAGTGCTCTCCTTTGGCCCCACCTATGCAACTCGGGTCATCAAGAAAGTGATGGAGGTAGTCGATGCACATGTTCAGAGGTTAGGAGTTTTTATATTCCTGTAATTTGACAACTGGCTCCTGAAAGCAAGCTAGCTGCAGTTAGTTGTATACCACTTCCAGGTGACAGCAGTACTAATATAGTCAGGGTTCAGTATAAATTAACCAAAATCCTACCTGCTTCCCTCTCAGTGGCTTCTATTCATTGTGGAAGATCTGAACACAGCAGTTTTCAAGGATTTTCATCCACCTCAACAAATCAGGGGTTTGTTGGTGGTGGAAAATGATCCAGAACATGATCCATTTTTTTCTGTCTTGGTTCTGTATCCCAGGAGTGTGGAGTTGAGGCTTCTAGGTCCCTTAGCTTTGTGTATCCTCCATATCAAATAAGCCAGGTGGCAGGTGTTGGAAGTGCAATGGAACCTGAAATCCCTCTGGGCCCAAAAGAAGGCCACCAGAACAAGGCTTCTTTTCTGACCCCATTCATGTCTCAAGGGAAATTGCCTATGATCTGCAGTGGTGGCAGACTGATCATGAATTATCCACCGCTGGATGCTTTTTCCCACTATCCCCCATCCAGATCTGACAGTGGTGACAGATGCAGCGCTGCTGGGTTGAGGGGTTCATCTGGGTGAGGAGGAGATTAGATGCCTCTGGTGTCCCTGCAGAAGACAAGCTCCAAATAAACCTAATAGCGCTATGGGCCATCAGTTTGTCCCTGAAAGTATTCCTGACATTTATCAAGGTGAGGCTGGTGCATGTCCTCACTGACAACATCGCTATGTTACTGCAACAAGCAGGGTGGAGTGTAGGTCTGAGGCATTTGGCAAAAGACTTTGCATTTCTTTCGGTAGCTGTAGCTCCAAAACATCTTCCTTACCTTCAACCACATGGCAGGGTCCCTGAGTTCCAGACCGAATGAATTTAGCAGACTTTTTTTTTTGCAGATCACAAGTAGTGTATGCATCCCGAGGTGGCACAGGGCATATTAGATCCATGGGTAGAGCCCTGGATAGATCTGTTCACCAATGCCGTGAACTTGCAAGGTGAACAATTTTGTGTATTTTAATTTCCACAAGAGCACTTGTTAGGAGACTCATTCTGGCATGATCGGATAAAGGGGCTCCTGTACGCCTTCTCAACACTACTTGTCACGCCTTAAAATCAGAAGATCTAGAATGACTACGTTCAAGTCATCCTGATTGTCCCGGATCGGGCCAGGGTAGTCTGGCACTTGCAACTCCTGAGCATGAGCTTCTGAACTCCAGTCAGGCTACCATTTCGCAAGGACCTCCTGTCTCTGCAACAGGGAAGGGTCCTTCACCCACAGCTGTGCAATTTACACCTCCTGGCGTGGAGATTGAGCAATGGCAGTTGACTGCGTTTAAGTTGCTGGCTGAGGTGATAAATGTAATTTTTACTGCCAGACACCTTTCCACTAAATCCCTCTATGGTAGGCAGTGGGACAACTTGTTGTTCCGGGACACTGACCTCTTACAAGTGAAGCTGTCTGGCAATGTTTTGTTTGCTGTGTCTTTAGCCCGCAAAGCTTCGCAGTGGGCAATTTAGATGTTTATTAGTTAGCCCATGTGATTTTTTAATGTTGGCTTGACCAACCTTCCTATTAAATTACCAGCTGGGATGCAGTTTATGAAAAGTTTGACACACGTTCCCTCCTGAACTGTTTGTGAGGCCTTGTGGGACCCTAACTTGGTCTTGACATCTCTCATGTGAACATCCTTCAAGCATAAGCAGAGCTGTTCGCTGGGTCTATTGACCCTGAAATTGTCTTCCTCATTGCGATTATGTCAGCTCACTGTACGTTGCAGGCACTTTCAGTGCAACCGTCCTGCACCACCTTATTCACAGACATTGGGGATGAGGACTCTGGCAGTGTTATTGCCTAAGACTGTGACTCTCTTCCATGTTAATCAATTGATCGTTGTACTAGCATTCTTTGCTTCTCTCACCCCTCGAAAGAGGAGGAAAGTTTTCATTGGTTGGAGCCAAAAGTAGTTTTGAGTTTTTATATTTATCCGACTAAGGCTTATCAAGTATGCAAGCACCTCTTTGTGCGGTTTTCTGGAGGGTAGAAAGGAAAGGCTGTGCAGAGGAGGACACTGTGGTGATGGATAATCATCTGCGTCAATATCTGCTATGCATTTTCCAAGAAATAGCCCCCAGAGGGTCTGCAAGCTGATTCCACTAGGGCCAGCGCTGAAACAACTGCGTTGGTGCAATTGGTGTCTGTCCTTAATATCTCTCAAGCTGCGAATTAGACATCAATGCCTATCTTTTCACAGAGCTACTTCCTTGAAAGCCTGCAGAACACTTAACTCTCTGTCTTGCTTGGCTTTTTTTTCATTTATTTTGTATTAGTATTGAGATTCAATGCAGCAAAACAATATTTATACACCAAACATAAAGCAGTGAACAAAAATAACAAAGAAGACATATATATAGATAATTTCGTATTGCACAATTGTCTCCAGGAGCCTGACAACTTTCAGAGACTCATATTTCATCATGTATCCAATTCCAACCATGATAGTCAAGCTGGGGAGTTCTCCCACCAGCCTCATCAACTCCTTTTATTATACCATGGTGCCTCCATAAACTTCCACCAGATTTTAAGAAAACGCTTAGTCCCCCGCTTCTCATTGCATACAACTGCTCTTGTTTCCTTATTTGCTGCATTTTAGCCATCCATTCCTCTAAAGTAGGGATAAACGAAGTACGCCATTTCTATAGTAGAAGAGATCTAGCAATTGCCATAGCAATACATATCAATCTTATACATTTAGAATCACACTTTCCCAGAGGGTCATAGCCAAATGCTAGCAGCTAAATACTTGGATCAATTTTTATCCGTAGGGCTATCTCAAGATACCTTACCAAATTCTTGAAAGAGGTGACACCGACCTACAGTGTGTGTCCAGTTTGTGATGACAGCCACTTTACATCTAAAGCAGAGACAGGACTGATTAGGATTAACCTGCGCTAACAATGTGGGGTCCAATAGAGGAACCATTTACTAAAATATAACATTCTGTGGCAATTGGCTCCTTTTAATACGTTAAAATTCAGCCAATTAATTTCTGCCTTCATTTTCTCTGTTAATTCTAACCCTTCATACTTCTCCCATTTTCTGATTGCTTTTAAACAGGGATCTGAGCCCATCATTTCCATGAGAAGCCTTTTAAATTCACCTGCACGCTTGTAGCCTGAAGGTTCAACCAGCTCTTGACTATCTTTTGGTTGGCCCACATCTGGCTATTAACAAGGCCACTGAAAATATTAGACCCTGTTCTGTAGGACCCTACAAGCAGGAAATGTCCCTGCACCGCTTCCCCAATTTCTGACGAACTTTTCCACTTATCGCCAGATGCAAAGTCACCAACGTTCTGAAATCCAACATGCTCCCACTTTCTTTTTAAATCAGGATCTAACTGGGTGCCGGGTTCTGTTCCCATTTCTGATAAGGGGGTAATGGTATTAATATAAGATATTGAATACCTGTGATAAACATCAGCCTTCTTCCTAAATATAAAACCTGAGGATCTTTTCTTTGGGGATTTGGATAATTTAACCGCATCGAGTACACCATGATCCTTACAAATCAATCCACAAAGAACTGCTGAAAAAAAACCTCCTGTTGCGGCTTACCATTAAATCTAGCCATGTATTGCGCAAAGTATGCAAGGTAATAGCCTTTAATAATAGGAATTGCGAGCCCCTCGTCTCCGGTTCCACGTATAAAGTGCTCAGTGCAATTCGGGCAGTTTTGTTTTACCAAATAAAAGAGGTGAACATAGATTCTACTTTTCTAAGGTATGGAGTAATTAAAACACATGGGATGGCTGAGAATAAGAAGTTGAATAATGGCAGTATTGACATTTTTAACCAGAACAACCCGCCCTAAAATAGTCAGAGGGAGTGAACCCCACCGTGATAGCATGGTCTGAACTTCGGTGAGCAGAGGGGCAAACTTAAGATCATATAAAACTTCAGTTTTTCAGGAATATCTAACCCCCAGATATCTCTTGGGTAGGGAACTCAAATATGGAACCAATTCAGGTAATAGTGTGTCAGAGCTACATCCATATAGAATAATATATGTTTTCCCCCTGTTGATCTTATATCTCCCCACTTGCTCAAAGTGCAAAAAGATTTCAAAGGCTTTTTTTCTGTGATCTCCTATTTTAAAAAAAGGAATAAGTTAATATCATTAGCATATAGTTTAATGTTCTCCATCTGCTTCACTGGGGACAGATTGCAACATTCTGTCTAATAGAGATAGCTAGCGGCTCAATAAAAAAGGCAAACAGTATTGTCGAAAGGGGGCACCCTTGTCAGGTACCCTGACAAACTTGTAGTTTACCCGCATCTACAGAATTTATTATAATATTGGCTTCAGCCCTCTGATATATCTTTAGCCGCAGATTGTGATCTTGGAGGGAACCCCAAATTTTTCTAGGATGTCAAATAATGTCTCCCCGGCCACAAGTCAAATGCTTTTTCTGCATCCAGTAAAAGGATGACAGCTGGGATACTATTGACAGAGAAATAATCTAAAGCTTTGGCTAGAAAATGTGTGTTTGCTGCCAATTGATGACCAGCAACAAACTAATTTTGATCATGATACATCAGTTTGGCAGCAGTGGAGTTAAGGTGATTAGCCAACAGCTTCATGATGATCTTATAGTCATAATTCAAAAGTGTGATCAGACGATATGTGTTTGGATCTTCCCTGTCTCTGCCTTTTTGAAAAAAAAAAAACTAATTATATTTCCTACACGAAATGGTATTGGTATAGTGTCCCCTTGTAGCATAGAACCAGCCACCAGCAAAAGATAATCTGCGAGAACGTCAATAAAGGTTTTGAAAAATTAATCTGAAACTTTATCCGGGCCGCATACCTTTCCATTCTGGAGGTTTTTAACCACCTCCACCAGTTCAGCCGTAGTGAAGGGGCAAGAGATACTTTCCCTATCTTCCTCAAAGAGAGTGGGGATAGTGAGCCCAGCCAAGAATTTCTTTAGTTCTTTACTAGTCACAGCTTGATTCGGACTATATATCCGCCTATAATGTTCTAACATTATTTTCCCCAGCTCGCTATGTTCCGTATGTCTAAGTCCGGGGATCAGACATTTCAGTGCCAAGAACTTATTGCTGGTGAACTGCTCATGCGCTTGCCATGCCAAGAATGTACCCGTAAAATTACTTTCCTCATAAACTTTCTGCCTATGAGTCTGAAGCATTATTTCACTTCTACTAAAGAACTGTTCGCTAAAGGTCTGCTCGGCCTGATTTAACATTATTAGTTTTTGAGAGGTACTTTAAAAACTTTTTTCTAGACTCTTCTGCCCCCTCTCTTCTAGGGTCCGCAACAGTTGTCTAATACGACGACCATTGGCTGCATCCCTTGCAATCATAATCCCTCTTACGTGTGCTTTCAAGGAGTCCTATACAGTGCTTGGAGGTGCCGTTCTGTGATTCCTGCAAAGAAATTCTATGATCTCCTCTCTGCAAATCTGAACCCAGCCTTCCTTTTAAAGATGCTGCTTATTGTAGAACCACCTCCTGGGTCGGGCACACTCTGCTCCAGTACAGCTTCCAGAACAAGAATTGCATGGTCTGAGAAACCACTGGGAGGCATCCGCTGACCCTTATAAGCTAAGGTTTTTGTAAGCAGGAAGAAGTCAATCCGCGATGAGCTACGAAATCGACTGGAGAAACATGTATATTCTACCGTAGATGGAAAAGCCTCCCTCCAGGGATTGCTAAGTGTTAGTATGCTTGAATAAGTGTGAAAATCTTGCGCAATTTTAATTTGTAACTGCTTTTTCCCTTTTTCAGAGGAATGTAAACACGGGTCTTGGAGAAAATTAAAATCCCCACCAATAATAATCTCCCCGGGTACTTGTATTAAATAATGGAAGAGTTCCTTGTAAGGCCCGGGGTTATCTTCCACGGAGCATAGAAGCTCACAAGCATAAGTCTCATGGAGTGCACAGAACGTTGCACCGGGCACCGGCACCCACTCTTGCACTAACTAAATCTAGTACATGAGCCCCTAATCTTCTCGCCAAAAATACTGCCGCCCCTCTGTGTGCGGCCTGTGCAGTAGAGAAACCCCTATAATCTGCCCAGTTTTTAAACAAAGAAATTTCTGTGAGCTTCTTAGCTGGAAAATGGGTCTCTTGCAGCAGCACCATAGAAGGATTCTCTGCTTTAGCCCAAGCCTCTGTTGCACCCCTCTTCTTCCCATTATTTAGGCCATTAGTATTCAGTGAGACAACCTTTATCTCAGCCATTCCAAGGAATAGGCACTGAAACGTCGTTCTAACTTGTTGGCTTGAACCTGTATGTAGAAGAACAACTTTAAATGGAGGAATCAGAGTGTAATTGTAGCTACAGTGCAAAATATGCATAAAGTGCCTACAGTGCATGATTACAAACAACGGCAAATCATCTATGTTCCGTAGGGCATAGACATATAACCTGCTGCCTGCACAATCCACCATTCGTGTCTGCCCATTCACCTTTAAAGTGTCTATAGTGCAAATACACAGATGAGATCTCACGGGTATCCAGCTATTAATGTGCTGGACATCCCCTCTGCCGCCCCCCCAATCCTCCCAGGCCCACAACCGATCCTTCCCATAACTGCGCACTCTGCACAGCTCTATAGGTCTGCTGCCCTGCATTGAAAGAGGTATACCAAGATGTGTACGCTTCCCGGTTTTTGCCCATGTGCGCCAAATATCGACCTATAAATCACCAACAAATCAACTTTTGTATCTCGTTTTTCATCCCCTCCACACCCCTCCCCCCTCACTCTGTGCACCCACATTCCCCCATCCCTCCCTAAGCGACCTTTGCTTGAGGCCCCCCATGTAGGGACTCTAAGATCTCAATTCTGTATGGAGAGAAGGGGGGGGTTTAGCAGCTTCAACCATGTACAGAATATTTTCCCACCCTTCAAAAAGGACTTTGAGTTTTGATTGCTGAACAAGGCCCACAGTGGCCCTGACTTTTTGGGAATCCAATATCAGCTCTATGAATTTGCACCGTCTCCGTGCTGCAAGCGCTGACATATCTGAGAAAATTTAAAACGGGTACTTGAGAGACCTTAGCCGTAATTGCCAGTGCAAGAATACGTTCTTTAATTTTAAATCTTAAAATTTCTCCAAAATTCACCACTATCGTCCGAGGATGTCTTGCGCTGGGGGGGCTGGACTGCTGGAACTTGATGAGCACGCATAATAATGAGATCCATGTTTCTGTTCCTAATTAAGATACCAGCTTGCATCATTCTGAGCAAAGCCCACAGTTAAATTACAGGAGTGAGTGCCTTCAGAGTTACCCGCTATTCGCTGCAGTTGGGTCCAAGGAGCTTAAGTCAATGCAATTGTTTGATCACTCATCAGAGGGTCGGCAGGCCAGATGTAACTCAGTGCCCTTTATAAATCTTTTCTGCCCAATATTCAGTCGAATATGCAGCGCTGCTCCAACCCTTATATTTCTTCTGGCACAACAGTGATCACGCTAACTTCTGGCTTAACCAGGACTGGGGTGGAACGGCAGAAGACTAGTAACATGGCAGAAAATAGGGGTGCTTCTTTTGGTAAAGGCCCAGGCCGTCCTGAGTTAACTATCCAAAAGCAGAAGGGGGTGAGAAAGAGGGGGAATGTACTACGCAAATAGAAAGCTTGCTTCTTCAAATTCTGGGCGAACCTAAAACTTTGAAAGTGTCACAAGAAGAGGCAAATCGAAAAACTGAAGCTCAATTAAATCTTGTAAGAAATAAAATGCAACAACTGAACACCCGTATTAAAGAGGTAGAGCAACGGGAGTCGGACCAGGAAGATGGTGGGGCCCACCTGGATATATCTGTTGCTAAATGTCAATCAGAACTAGGTGACTTACAGATATGGATTGACGACAGCGAAAATCGATCACACTGTTCCAATTTAAGGTTATCAAATTAATCTCTGATCATATAAATCAGCACATCTTTACAATATCTGGGGATAGAAACATGGAGCCTTTCTCTGCTTTTGATTTAAATCCACTCCAGACCCTCAACATTTAACACGGACTGCTTTTGGGTATTTGTTCAAAAAGTGACAAATCTACAGGTAGAAGTATCCTTCTGAAGAAATTAATTAACCTTTGGTAATGCCCCTTCTGGTGGATACTCTGTAGAATCACAGATTTCCCCCCTGTCCTCCTACCTCTTCATTCTGTGAAGTGGCATCTGTTTAGCTTCTAGGAAAGTCTTACATTAGTGCTTAGCACACGGTCACAAGTAATTGTTTTATGCTCCATGTCTGACGGTGCGTAAAACGAAGAGCAAAGAAACTCAGGTCACTGCACAGTGCAGGGGCATGTCACTTGGGATTATCTTTATAGAGAAGCAAGTATTAGGGTATTAGGGTAATAATGATGCAACGATGGGAGGGAGGAGGATGGGGTGGTAATCCTGTTGTGATTTGTAGGTTTTCCAATTTCTTTAATTATTTCTTACTCGTCACAGAGAGTACATCCTTGCTCCTCAGTGCAGTCCTCTGGCTTCAACTTTCAGTATGCTTTGGTACACAGGAGGTCTTTTGGGTAAGGTAGACTTAATAGTTGTGCCCTGGAAAAGAAGGAATCAGGGGCCTTTATCTTCAGGTGAACTTGCCCTATAGGCAGATAGCCTGGGAGGATGGAGAAACCCTTAAAGTAATAAAATAATTGGTAACAAATTGAGACATTCCATTCAGATGCGCCCATATAAATCCTGGGCATGCTTAATTAAATTGCAGCAGATTCATGTCCTGTGTCGGGCACTATGCATTTTTAGGAAGGCTATTTCTTAACTTTGCTCTGATTGCTCCTGTACCATTACAAATTCACACCAGTGTAGTCTCCTATGCCCTTTAGAAGACACCCGCAGTCAGGGGTGTACCTATTAATAGTGCAGTAGGCGCAGTTGCATATTGTCGCAGGAGCGTAAGGATCCCAGTGGGCCTCAAAGATGTATTTTTGTTTCAACTAAAACAAGGGATTCCTTATTTGCAAAAGGCCTGTGACAACCTTTGTCAAGCAACTGCTGTAGTGGCCGTTTTCTCCTAGGTCTATCCTTCAGTGGAGAGATTAGCAAGGATGCATTTTCCAACCACTTGAAAAGCATGTGACCCTGAGTTTACCTTGCGGACTTTGAACTTACAACTTCCAGAGGACTGCATTTGCGTCAGTGGCGAGCTTCAGTGCACTCAGGCATCATCCCGGCATGACATGGAACACCGCAAGGCAGATCCAGCTTCACGTTTTTGTGGTGGTTAAGTTGATTACCATATATTGGGTAATGGTAACATCTGTTATTCACGACACATAGAAAAAGCAGAAGAGTGCTATTAAGTATTGCATAAAACGTATAACAGTTGGGAAGGGACAGAGGGAATACAACCAAGTCCATGTAAATGCATGTGGAATAATGATGGCTTTTAAAGAAGGGATTTCTGCTAGTTGAGCTAGTGAGACGAGCCTGGTTAGGGTTGAGATTGGGTCAAGGGTGAAGGAGGCACTACATTTCTGGGGGGGGCAGGGATAGGTCTGGGGACAGTCCTATGCAAAGTGCATGAGGTCTGCGATGTTGCAGGCGCTGATAAGCTTATACAATCACAAAGTTCTGAAGTGATATAGAAAGGCGGAGATGTAAGCATAGTTTGCAAGTATGCTTTATTGTAATATACATTTTACAGTGATTCAAGGGTAGTCATGTGATGTCCGGCATAGGTATTGGAGTGGAAGGGTGCCCTTTACCACTTTGTGTGTATGCTATAAAGTGCAGTATGTACACAAAGTTCTAAAAGTTGAGAAAAAAGAAAACTTTCCTCAAACTGTATAACCGCATCGAGGAAGCAGAGATTTTGGCACAAAGTCCTGTGCACTTTTCTTTTTAATAGATACAGCTTTGGATAAAAAAACATGAGTGGTAGCATGGAAATGGCCATTTACAACCCATGGAATGTCCCTCTGTCGCAAAAAAGCACATAGCTGTACTTTGCGCAACAATATGCAATTTTTAAATGTAAATCAGAATTTGTGTTGGAAAGTAAATCATAACACAACACTTTGCCTGGGTTTGCATTATTTTGTGATGCACACATAGTGAAAAGTGTTAGTATATTTTCCCCTAAGTCTTGTTGCACATTTTGTAGCAGCATGTAGGGCCTATCATACACTGTGTGTAATATATTTTTTACTGATATATATATTCACAATGCTTTTTCTATCAGGCTGGGATCCCTACGTCTGTATACACACATCAGTAGTATCCATTGCACCAACCAGTTATACATACAGATATCTGAAGTCATTATTTTAAACAACTAAGCTTTCCTACCTGAACAATACATTTTTGGTTTGTCTTGTATTTAATTTCCACTCAAGGTGTTTGCATTATATATTAGACGCAGTTAACACCCACGGTCAGAGCCACTGGTATTATGTAGTGGAGAGGACCAAATTGTGTGGCATGGTAGAATCGATTATGCAGCAGTAAAAGGCAAATTAGAAGGCATAAAGCAGCCCCTTTTTGTGATGGCATTATTTCATTATTTTTGCATTTTTTACAAATCTTAGCAAAGGTGTGACATCTTTATTACACGTTTAACAGAAAATTACAGGAATAAGTTACTGAAAGGCTGACGTGTCACCTTAGGAATGGCTTTCCACTGCGCAGTGATTTCTGTGGCTGCAGTTTCAGTAGCTTTTAATCCGTTTGAGATAGAAACAAGAGCTTCTTGTTAAACACTGAAGGTTATGCAGCAGAACACAGATCATGTTACAAATGCAATAATTCCATAATTATGCAGGAAATGCAGCACCCGCCGAATTGCATAATTACAGTGGCCCTCCTCATGGTACACTGCTTTACATGGTATTCGTAAAAGTCACAAGCTGGTCCATACACAAAAAAGGTTTGCTCAGCACAGTATGATCTTGTCAAGACTGGCTGTTCTTAGTTTGATGTGAAATGCAGTCACCATCAAGTGACCCATCATGAATTCCAAAAGCAGCAAAATACATTTTGTGAGCAGAGCATGTAAGAAAATGGAGAACAGGAAAAACTGTTAGTGAAATATAACAAATTGGTACGGCTTCAACACAGAAGCCTTGAAAATTCTGTCAGCCATTGAGACATGTTGTGTTTCAGGGAGCAAATGAATGTACAGAAGCCACTCAGCCTCTGGCTGTGCAGTCATGACGTGATTGAGAAGAACAGATATCAAGGATATGACTTAAGTGGCCACTCCTTGAAGAGAGAAAATGTGAATTTAAGTGGAGACTAAACATGATTAATTCAAGGAATTAAAATGGGCTTATTTAGCTTAGGTTCCTCAATTTTTAAATCAGAATATGTTTAATAAATAGTTCATACAATAAAAAAACAACAGAAACTTGACATTGGTGTAAAAAGTCAGCTGGGTCTATGAATAAAACTATATTCACAAGTTGATCTATAAGTCATACACCAGCAAAATGATGAAATATGTCATTTTTTCCACATCTCTATCCCCATCTCCTTTGTAGCGAGGATCATAGTTCCCTTGCTTTTATGCACTGAAAAACGAAAATTTTAAACAGGACTGCATTGATGTATCGGTTTAAACTTTACATGCTGTTGGAGTTTGCATGGTTACACTCTAACAATCCCTTACCTGGCTGTGGTACTATGGTGGCTTTGGGCTGAGTTGCACACTGATTTTCCTCTTTTTCAGCATGAAACTTGGCTTTGAAGCATCAAGCAGGTTAGGGATACATAGCTGTAAACTTTCCCAGGTGCACGCATAATGACTACTCCTTTCAAGGTTTTTTGCTTTGAATTCTGTGACTTGTTGCATTAGTTTTATAATTCAAGAAACAAGACTACAAGTCCCACAATCCAAAGAAAACATCTAGACTGAAGCAGCTTATAACACATACATGTAGGAAATTTGTTAAGGCAGTTTCTGAGGAGGGCCTAGGGCACTAGATGACACAGAGCCGGGTTCAGCCAGCCAGTGGGTGGTATGTGAAGGTCCTAGTTCTCGTCATTGGCAGGCTGAAGGCAGTAAAGAGTAGACAGCAAACAGCTTCCTCCTCTTTTGTCCTAACTGGCACTGGACACTGAACCTGTGGGCGACCAGACACACAAAGAATGGGCAAAGCCTTGGAGTCTAAATAAAAAGTCAGAGGGATTAAGGCTAGAGTGAACTTAATGAGAGTCGGTTGCATTACTAGGGCCTGGTCACACTGTCAAAAGCAGGGCCATAATAGGTTAAAGTGACCTCATTTTGAAAATGAAAAACTGTGACATTTGACGAACATAGAAGTAGGACTACAATTTTGCATTGGCTACTGGGCACAAGTAACAAAAAGGAGATTTGGTGAACTAAAGTAGTTGCCTAAGATCACACAGTTTATGGAAGCTGGTCTTGATCCCAGATTTTGCAGTTTTACACTGATCAATTCAGGAACTAGGTGTGCATGTCTTTCTGAAATCAAAGGGTAATGCTTTGTTTTAGAGGATGAGATTAAAACGCAGGAAGCAGACAGACTCCATATTTTATTTTGGACATTTTAAGATAGTGCAAACCTTGCCCAAGGACAGAAAAGTTCTTCACAATAGACAGACCGTGAAACATGTTTTATTTTTTTCAGCATAGCGATAATTGCCAGGGTTTACAGGATGCAGATCTGAGGCCAATATTCAAACAGGGTTCCCCATGTTACATGGTCAGCAGCTGTAGCCATGAGGTCATATCTTCTCTTGTGAAAGCTCAGCTCGTTTTGGGCTTGATGTTCCAAGAGGACCGCAAGCAAGGCAGGCATTTGGCTCATACCTGGCTCAAGCTTTTAGTGGCTTGCTCAGTTCAACATTTAATTTGGTTGTATTCTGGTACTTATAGTTTTGCCTCTAAAAAAGTAAAAATAGAGCTGTTAGATGCTGTAAGAAAAATATAAAACCACGACTTATTATGTGTGATATGTGCCTCCTAAACAGAAGGGAAAGTAGTGAAGAGAGGCAGAAGGATCTATAAAACAAACTGCCTTTTCTACAATCCCGAACCAAAAAAGAAAGCATACCTGGCCTTTAATAAAAAAAAAAAAACCTCGATATAGCATCAAAGGTTTGCCAATTTTGTTACAATTTAAATAAAAACAATGCAAATGTGTTTTCATTTTGTAGCCCCATTCCTTTTCAAAAGTTTGTTTTGCAGGTAAGAGGAAATCTCATGAACTCATGTGTTGGCTGAGGGTCTTTCAGATGCTGATTTGCGTCTCTTTGTGTCCTGCAGTGCTGCTTCACTGAGAGGCTGCATCACAACAGGGGAGTCTCTGAAACTACTTTAAAACAAATACCATATGTCCTTGTGGTGATAGGAGTGGGATTAAGTGAGTGTCTCTGCTAATGGTGGAGGTTCCCCAGAGTTTTCTTTATTCCCCTGATCCCCCCCAACCTCCCCCTCCCACCTTGTCCCCCTATCCCCTCCACTCCAAAATCTGGGTGGGGGAGACATATCCCCCGTGTCCACCACACTTCCTACCTCCATGGAGGGGGGGTGGGGCATGGGGTCGACGCTAACTTCCCATTATTCATTTACTACCCTTCCAAATCTACCGAGCTAGGTTCATACCATTAAGACCTGTAGCTCCATAGCATACAATTCACAAGGTATCCTCTTTCTGGAAAGACCGTTTCTTTTACTGGGGTCTCCGCCTGCCTACCTCATGATCCCACTAAGGAAAACCATATAATTAGTGTGAGCAGTGCAGTACTTAGCAAGGGTTCGATGGGTGCTGATGCACAAAAGGAAATGGCTTGCCTGTCCATGATGGGTGGTAAGCTGTAGCCATATATGGAGTTTATTGGGCTCCCGCATCCTGTGCCCCGGCGCCACTTAATCTGCTGCACTATTAATAGATAGGTCTCTGAATTATCATAGTGCTGAAGTGGTCGCATGATGTTGCATCCCATAAACCACTGCTATGGATAATAACAACGTGTTCCAATTAAATCTGAACACTGAGCAACCAGTGTGTACTGTTTATAAAGCAGAGGGCTTTTGAGGTTTTATTTTAAAAGTTGTGTGTGTGACATTACTTCTGTTTTTTAGCTAAAGGTCTGCGGAACAAAGGCTTCTCTGAGGAAGGTCATGTCGTTAAAAAAAAAAATGTACTTAGTAATGTGAACTTTAGTCTGTTGCGTCTGTAGCATGTTAACATCCTCTACGGGATTAAGTTTCACCGATACGAGCATACTTTCTCAGATGCCTGAGGCACTCGGTACCTGTCAAGGCTTGCATTGAAGAGGGCTCAGTACATTCTGGGAAGTGGTGGACACACCTAAAAATTCTTTCTCTTTTTACTTCCCACTTGTAAACGTAGCGTCATCATGACTAGAAATTTAGGTTGCTATTATTAGGAAAGTTAGACCTTTCTTTACTGGCTGTATAAAGACATATGGAAAAAGCATTATTGTCTTCTAAAGGTTTGTTACATGTGTGACTAAAAATTACACCCTTAAATATGACAGTGTGCATTTAATTTCCTGTATAATTTTGAAGTCCGCTAATAACTATAGCAGTGAGTCATTGATTAGACTGATCATTCACCAGAATGTATGGCATAAATGGAGTCACAATTATTTTTTTCCTGTTTTTTTGTCTGTTGTGAGACGGTCTACTTATTAGTTTAAGGTAAACACAGATATTGTTTTTCATATAAATACTTTAATGACTTTGGTATGTTTTCTATACAACAGACATATGCCGTCCATTAAATTCCATCGTCCATTCAACCCAAGATCCGAAGGGTTCAAACCATACATCTTACCCTGTCAAATTTTGTACTTTTGCAGAAAAAAATGTGACCCTTAGGTTGACGTGCCGAATGCTTATATTTGTGAATAGTTATCTGTTTGCCTCTATGTGTACCTTACGTTAAAATAAAAAAGCAGATGTGGTACAGAACAGAAAAAAACCTCTAGAAATCATTCAGTTTCTTCTTTAGTCCGTCAAGTAAACGTTAGTAAGTGAAAGAAGAATTTGAAAACCCACTTGGTTCACAAGATAGTGAAGACACAACAGTTACTGTAACAAACTTGTAGGTTACCAAGATCTGAACTCCAGACGCTGAAATTAATTTACAGTACTGAGTTTAGGCCTATACATTACGCCTAGACCTACTGAAGTTCGTTACCCAGTGTTCCCAAGCTGACTTAATTTTGGCAGGACTTTTTGGTCACTTGTGACAGTTGTGTCAAAAGCACATAACTGTAAGTGCCCATTAAAACAGCAGTGACAGGTTTTGCAGTGCAAAATGTTAAAGTTAGCCTTCACAATATCACCAGGCATACTTCCTCTGGAATCTAGGATGTGGGCGTCCTGGATGACTGTAACATCTGGATCACCATCTCCGCTTTCCTCAGTTTTGTATTTCCTTTCTCTCACACTGCGGCTTTACTGTAGCGCCGTGTGCTGACCCAGTGCCTAAGATTTTGTGCCCTAAGCATGGTGCTGTATAGACTACTCAGTTCTACAATCTGTACACACATTTCCTCGCGTATTCTTTCAAATAATTTATCAGGTATGTCTCCTCCTCTTCCGGTTTGCTGAGTAGTAAGTTACGTGGTTTCTGTGGAAGTCAGATCTAGAACTTCAGAGAGACAAAGCTGTGAGGCGTGCACGAGGTATGGTGTTGGGGTTTAGTCATTTATTTATAGTTGCAGTTTTATTTTGGGTCAAATATGTCCATGGGCGTTTCGGCTCTTTACAAGAGAACATGAATACATGAATACAATAGAACAATTGTCATGAAGAAACAGTTAAAGAACTAAATACAGGTCAAATTAACGTGAAATTAAGCAGTGGATCTTAAGGGTAGGAATTAGATAAAGAGATCACAGCATTAGCCAAATTGTCTTTCACATAGGTAGTCCCAAGAAGTTTCCACAGCTCTGCCTGCAGACAACTAGTGCCTGGACTACAGACTTCAAGTTCTGTTTTGGAATGAAATGCCTGAAGACCCACAAAAGACAGAATTGGTTGTGAGCTGTGCCAGGGCGTTAGAGCGTAAGAGGATATCATTCAGGATGAAGTCTTCAGATAGATTTGAGTTTAATTTACATACTTGTGATAAAGATTCACAGAGTGACTGAGAATATCTTCAAATGGTTCTAAATGTAGATTGAACAGAGTTGGGGATAGGACCCCTGTGGAATCCCTTGTGGTAAGTAAGCTGGACTTTGATAAATTAAGAGCTCCGAGTTTCAACTACTTGAGAAAGATTCAGCAAACAAAAGAAGAACTAATTTAGGACTACTCCGTTGACGGGTACCCGTTCTGCAGGTTAGTTAATCAAAGGGATGTAATTGAGAGTATCAGCAGCATCTGGAGAACTAACAGCATAAGTAGGCAGGGGCTGCCATTGTTCAGAAGGCAAAGAGAACACTCCAAAACTCCACCCTTTCCTCCTGGGCGTTTAAGGTTGCAGCACTTTTTCGACCCCGCCAGTTTTTCTTCATATAAATTTGAATTATTGTGCAGTTTCCTGTGAGTTTGTTTTTATTCTTTATTTTTCTCACATATGTGCATTTGATGTAAAGAATTCACATCACCAATTTGTATAAGAATTGTACTAAATGCACATATTTGAGAAAAATAAGGATCAGTTGGAAGAATTGTGTAATGTATTCTGAGTTTTATGTAGTCTTTATTTTCGGCGGTTCATTCTTTAACCTGCTTTCTTTAGCTTGTGTTATTCATGCTACTCTGTACCTCATTTTATTTGAAAACTAGGAATAGGAGCAAGAATGAGAAACGTGTTTATTTCAGGCTATTGGCCCATTATTTATTTTACAAATTGAGCTTTGTTTTGCAATAACTGGCCTGAGGCATCGCACAAGGATATAATAGCGGAAGCTACACACTATAGTAGTAGTAATTACCACAGCAATAACATACTTCTCAATACTCTATTGCTCATTTTATATGAAAAGCATGTACATGGGAGCACGGATGAATAAATGGATGTAAGGGTGGATGCTTGAAGGCTGAGCAACAGCCTCTCATTAAACAGACTGGTTTTCATGATGCTGTTCAATTTCCGGTCCCACCATGCAACACAGTGCTTTATTATGTGCACTCTACTGGGAATATTGCAGCACTGACAGAGGGATGGGTTTGTGGATTAGACTGATGAAGCTGTCATTAAATCATTGGCGGGCTATAGTCCCTTAGTTACCAGAAAGTGGTTGCTGCCCACAGATGTTGGCCGCACATAGATGTTGCATAGTACTCCATTCTTTTTGAAGACCATGTGCATGGGAGCATGAACGAAAAATATATGAACGCTAAGCAATAGCTCCTTATGGATTGAATATGCCTTTGATTTTGCACATCAGTGGCCTCAGCACACTATACAGATGTTAATTAACAATACCACGCTTCTTAGTACTTTGTTGCTCAAGTACACCGTGATTCCTATAATTTGGAAAAATAATATGCATGATAGCAAGGTTGAATGGCTCTGTGGATGTACAAATGTCATGCCACAGTCCCTTTTGTAATAGAATGGCCTTTATTGTGCAGTCATTGACCTTACATGTAGCCTGAGAAGTATCCCGTTGCTCGTTTTTAAAGGGGCACAAAGCACAAGGAACATCAACCAGACAGCCTCCTAATGGGCTAAGATTTTTCAGTTGCTTATGGATAGATAATCCTTTTGTCACATGTCTCCTGCCAGTGTCACATCTTCTGCCTCAACTTCACCATTCCAGAGGATGTCCTTCACGTGAGAGAGCATAGCCTAAGCTGAGGATTAGAGATGCTTGAAGTCCTAATGATTTTCCAAAGCTACAACTGTCCCGCCTTTTGTAACTGGAAACGTGCCATTGTGGGGGGTGAGTTGTTCAAAGGCTTTACGACAATTGTTCTCAACTAAATCTCTACCACTAAAGTACTCTGTGCGGTTTTTGATGGTTCTGCAGCATCTTCAGCTGCTACTTTGAGGGCTCCTCTTACTGAAATGGGGTGAAGCTGCTACTCCTGTTAAGAACTGTAGAGTTGGTCCATCCACCTGTACGTGGCTATTATCCTCATTTTGTTCTCTTACAAAAGAAGGGAGATGGTATTCACCCAATTTTGGATCTATGTGATCTGAACCAGTTCTCTTGAACAGGTGCTGACATATTCAGAATACGGACTAGATGTGTACAGTGAGTCTACAGGATGCATGCTCTTGTGGTCGTATCCAGACGTTCCACACCTCCTTTCATATATAGCATAGAACACTAATGCTTCCAACACAAGAAGCTTCTCTATATTCAAAACCTGTTCCCCTGAGTCTTCACCAGACTTTGGATTCTGGTTGCAGTTTTATGCATCTACATAAGGTACACTGCTAACACTATCTAAAGGAATGTGTCTAGGTTGCTGGAGGGCATCCTTAGGAGATAAATAACTTAAAGTTTTTCAGTCAATCAAGTGTATTTGTCATGACAATCCAGAAAGCATCCATACAAATGTTGAATAAATAAAGAAGTAAAATAATACATTAAAAAGACTACATTCAATACAGAATTCAGGTATGTATAATTTACAATAAGTATAAAAAGAAATAGAGTGAATAAATAAAATCCTATTAAAATGCTAATAATCCTGCAACTGATAAGTAGTTTAATCTTATTTTTCAGGCAAACAGTATGAAGCGTGAGACAGCAATAACTATCAGCCTTGCAATAACTGATTGTAAAATCTGCCATACAACAAGATAATTTTGTAAACCCATGTTCTTTATGATAGGAACAAGCCACTTGAAACTAAGTCTATGATATGAAGGACAAAATAGTATAGTGAAAACTGGTGTATTTATGTTCCTACCACTAAAGGAGAAAATAATCAGTACTTTGTGTGAAATGTATCTGGTGACAATTAGGAAGTAACAGCAGCTAATGATAAAGTGATGAGCCTATTATTTATATACAGACTCTTAGCTATCAGGTGTTCAATCTCTTATGCCTGTACAATTCAAATGGGGATTAGATTTGACAGTCAAGAAAGCCTTAATTAGACCACCAGATGGAACATTCCTGTGAATGTTAGCTGCAAACAAAAGAGCAATAATGCAGATTTACTAGGTTTTATGTTGAGTAATTTGTTTGAGTTTGTGCCCTAGGCATGTCAAGATTTCCCAGAATGCTTGTTTATGAGTGCTTAATGCCGAGTTACTCTGTAATCTAATACAATAAAGGACCAGCCTTCATTTAGCCACTTGTTTGATGCCCCAAGTCCCAAGGTGCAACCATAAAGGGGTAGGTTTTGTGCTAAACAGTAATTGTAACAACGTTTTGATAAATTTAACTTCACTAAATTTCAATGTATCTAACATTTGATGACACCATAGTTTAGAGCCACATATAGCTGCAGATTGAGCCTGTGTCTTGTAAATTTCCATTACTGGGGAAATAATTTGTGGACCTATTCTCTAAGCAAATATCAAAGAGACATTTGGCCTGTGGCCCACTACAACAGTACTACTTGTTTTGCCCAAGAACAGTTTAATGCGACCCTAAGACCAAACAGTCAAAGTCATGAACCCTTTGTAGCCTCTTTAATGCTAAAGAGGAGACTTAAAATGTCTAGAAGAGTTAAAAAACACGAACTTTGTTTTTGATGGATTGACAGTCCACATTCTTCACATATCTCACAAAATTATATAGTATGTTCTGGAACCCTGTCGCTGATTTAGATATAAATGAAGTGTCATCATAAAAAAAAGGCCATGTCTTTGAACCTGCCAAGTTAGACGTATCATTCAAGCAGCTTTCAACAGCATTAACCACTTCATTTATAAATAACAAAAATAATATCAGAGCCATTACAGATCCTTGGTGATCATCACAGTTAACAAAGATATGTTGAGTCCATTTACCATTAGTCCCACGTCCTAATCTGGTGTAGTT
Organism: Pleurodeles waltl; assembly: GCF_031143425.1. Taxonomy (NCBI): domain Eukaryota; kingdom Metazoa; phylum Chordata; class Amphibia; order Caudata; family Salamandridae; genus Pleurodeles; species Pleurodeles waltl. The sequence continues at coordinate 817,107,510 of NC_090448.1, forward strand.
ATTGACTGCAACCAAATGCTCAGGTTCAGTGTAGAGGTTGATAGTTCCAGATATAATACATTTTTCCACAAATTCTAATTAGTCTATGGGTCAATTTGTAACTCCTTTTTATATATTGGTAACATTTTTGCTCCAACCCTGGACTGTGGTATGGAAGCTCCTTTTGCATTATAGATGGCCAAACTGTGTGGCCCCTTGGTGTCAGGGTCATGCTTATTTTAAACTCTGGGAATATTATCCACTAGTTTTTTAAACTACTCAGAGCAGAATTAACTTTTTGATATTAATTTCAGTGCCTGCATCACTTATAATTGTGCAAGAGAGAGCACAAATTTCTACCACGTCGAACTAACTATATAACATGAACAGCTTCCATACTTCTGGCATTGTGCGTGCTTCTGGCTTAATGGAATGAGATAGGGTGCCATGTGATATGAAATCCCAGAATTTTATGGAGTTTTAGCTTTCAAGGTACTAAGTCATTCAACCAACTGTTCTTGGACCCATCGATCTTGTTTTGCCTTTATTATGATTTCAGATTGCCTGTGAGCATCTTATTTTTCGGCCACATAGCAATTTAAGTATTATGTTTCATAGTCTTAGATGTCATTTTGTCCCAAGTATGTTTACTTGACTTATGGCCCTATTTCGGCAAACATGCTTAGTAAAATTCGTAGCCAGCACTAAAAAGAGTCAATCGTTGAGATCTAACAGGGAGTGACTATATTCAAGCAGATCCTTTACTTCTTCCAGAAAGTGAATTACATCTTTATAGATGTTGCTTGTAATACGTCTACCTTCATTATAATGTTCCATTCAGTCCTTCTTCGATCATTAGCTAGACAAATTTAGTATCCTGTCGGATGATCATTTTTAAAATCATCACCTTTAATGGTAAGTAGCAAAGGCTTGTGATCACTCTTTGGTCTCTCAGGAATCATCATATCTATGATTTGGTGCCTTAGGCAAATGTACACATCTGCCAAAATATAATCAATTTGTGATGACTAGGGGCCCTTCTTGGAAAGTTGGCATACTCGGGCTTTCAGAGGGAGTTCTCCCATTACATGCCCCTACAAGGCCATTTGTTAGGCCATGGAATTGGTGTGTTTCAGATTAGTCTCATTCCATTGGCATATACTCCACAAGTCATTCTCATTTTCCTGAACTGATATTAACATAGGGATGTTGTTAAACCTGGCATTATTGGCATGGTCTCCCCTACCTGTTTGCCTCTACTTACCAGGTTGTTTTTGTGTGCTGGGCTCTGTTTCTGCTGTTTTGTTTGCTCTGGACACTTTGCCACTGCTGACCAGTGCTAAAGTGTAAGCGTTCCCTGTAGAAATTATATGTGTACATTGGCTTATCCATGATCGGCATATTTGATTTGCTAGTAAGTCCCTAGTAAAGGGCACTAGAAGAGCCCAGGTCCTGTAAATCAAATGCTACTAGTGGGCATGTAGCACTGGGTGTGTCACCCACCTTAGTAATCATGTCTCATAGCTGCCACTGCAGTGTCTGTGTGTGCAGATGTTAACTGCCACTTCGACTTGGCAAGTGTACCTACTTGCCAGGCCTAAACCTTCCCTTTTCTTACATGTAAGACACCCCTAAGGTAGGCCCTAGGTAGCCCCATGGGCATGGTGCAGTGTATGTTTAAGGTAGGACTTATACTAATGTGTTTTATATGTCCTGACAATAAAATACTGCCAAATTTGTTGCTTACTGTTGCAAGGCCTATCTCTCTCATAGGTTAACATGGGGGCTGCCTTTAAATATTCTTAAAACGCAGATTCCCTTTGGGAGCAGATAGACATATGGAGATTGGGGTCTCTGAACTCACAATTTAAAAATACATATTTTAGTAAAGTTGGTTTTTAGATTGTGTGTTTGAAAATGGTACTTTTATAAAGTAGGTATTTTCTTGCTTAAACATTCTGTGAATCTGCTTGTTTGTGTATTCCCTGTCTGTGTCAGTTTGACAGTTGGACTGTTTGCACCTCTCCTCTAGACAGTGACACAAAGGGAGCTGGGGTGTAGCCAGCATATCCTTATGGGCTATTTGGGCTGATAGGTGGGGAGGGGAAGAGTGGTCACTTAAACCTGAAAGGACTGTGCCTGGCCTCACACAGTGCAGTCTCCAACCCCCTGGTGTGTGTCTGGGGCCTGGCATGGGCCAGGAAGGATCTTGAAAACAACAGAGTCTTCTCTTTGAAGTAGGCCTACTTCAAAGTCAGAAAGGGGTATAAGAAGAGCACCCAAAACTCCTGAAAATCAGATTACTTCTGGAACTAAGAGGAACCTCTGCCAAGGAGAAGAGCTGGAGAAGTTGGAGGAAGAGTACTGCCCCTTTGCCTGTGACTGTGCTTTGCTGGTTTGGCCTGCAGTAGCTGTTTCTGCCTGAGAGAGGACAAAGACTGGCTTTTGTGTGACTTCCTCATGGTGAAGAATCTCCAAGGGCTTGAAACAGAGCTTGCCTCCTGTTGTTGAAGTCTCGGGGACAGCAAAGACTTCTCTCTGCCAGCATTTGGGCTTTCTGCTGAAAGTCCTGCCTGCCATGTGGTGCCCCAACCTGTCTCTGGGCCCTTGAAAGGTGCAGCTGGTGGAAAAGGACAGAAATCCACGCAAAGACTGCTGTGCGGGGAAACTAACGATGCGCTGCCGGCGTCGCGGGTAAAATCAACGTTCCACCTGCATCGCGGCTGGGGGATCGACGCGACATGGCTGTGGAAATGACGCGCAACACCTGCAGCGGCTGTTTATAATGACACAAGCCCCATGAAGTGCAGTTTCTTGACACTGTGCGACCGGATTTCGACGCAACATCGCTGGGTGCGGAATATCAGCGCAAGCCTTGCCCGGACCTGAGGTGCCTGTCCGGATCGACGCATCGCTCTCTTGTGGCGAGGAAAGAATTTGCACGCCGACCTGACCAGAGGAGGAACGACGCACGGTCTTGCGTGCGAGTGAGAAATCGATGCTTCACTGGCCTTTTCCGACGCACACTCACCATGTGGTGTTATTTTGACTCAGTTTGGTCTTGTTTTGTTTAGATAAATATCACCTATTTTTCTAAACCTGTGCTGTGTAATTTTGTAGTTTTTTCACTGAGTTACTGTGTGTGTTGGTACAAATACTTTACACATCGCTCCTGAAGGTAAGCCTGCCTGCTCGTGCCAAGCTACCAAGGGGATGAGCGGGGGTTAACTGAGGGTGATTCTCCTTACCCTGACTAGAGTGAGGGTCCTTGCTTGGACAGGGGGTAACCTGACTGCCAACCAAAGACCCTATTTCTAACAGATGTTTATAGAAATAACATTAAAATCGACATCACACTATGGTCATGTTATTAGGATCTCTAACTGTTAACAGATGGTCAGCATTCACCAGGGTTATTGACTTCCTGGATTTTCGATTTTCCCGGTTATGCACTTTGAATAATAATCATTTATTCACAGTTGGGGATCTGCTAGTCAAACATTGTAAATTAGGACAATCAGTAAACAATTATTTTCTGTCATCATTTATTAATACTTTTTAGCATAGAGTGAACGTTCTAAATGGGCAGTCTATCCTAGGGTAATGATCTTCAGTGAAGAAATTTAAAGAAAACATTAAGGAATTTAGGCAAAAATCCCAGGTCTGCTGTAATATCTAAATGCTCCTACCATCTTGGGTCTTTAAATTTTGTCACTAGGCCAGCTACATCCCAAGACATGATCTTTGAGGTTTGAATCATATGTGTTTTAGAAGTCAATTCTGATGGATACAAATACCTACGGCTTCCTCACCTTATGAATTCTCCCAATGCGCCAGCATTCCACAAAAATGTTCTTCCCAGCTCTTCATGTCGACGAGGATGTCACAATTGCACGGCTCCACATGCGACTCCGTCTGACTTAATCCTGGCAATAAGAAGTCCTCTCTGGCGTGCTGATATCAGTTCCCTTTTTTCCATGCCTTCGACGCCAACGTTTTTTTCCTGGCTCTCGAACAGCTGCTGTTTTGAAGGTGTTCTTGTTGTACTAGACACGGGGGTCGAATGTCAGTCACAGATTCTCATGAGGACTGCTTGTGGTGCCTAAGCTCGGACCACGACGTGGAGGGGTGCATGTCCTGCCAGCTGATGAACCCAAAAGCCTTGAAAGAGAGAGAGGATAAGCTCTTCTTGTCAAAAGCTAAGAGGGGGCATAAGGGTCATCGAAGATCTAAGGCGAGGGACTCTTCCTCACACAAGTCCTCGAGATCTCACAAGAAGCGGCGCCGGCACGATTCCCGACTCCATTCTTCCAGAGATCAGTCTCGGTCCCCTCCGAGACAACGCCGTACGGCGTGGGAGGTCAGTCCAACGATCACTCCTCAGCCTCTGAGTCCACAGGCTTCTCTGGCGCTGTTGTTGATTGAGGTCGCTGAGTCCCCGGCAAGTCCTTCGATTCACTTTACACCCGTGTTAGCTCAGGAGCCGGTGGCACAAGTTTCAGATCTGACCCAATCGCATCAAGATGAGCAGAGGTTTCCTGCCTTTCCGACTCTGGGAGCGGATCCAGCGGCGTTCCGTAATGCTATGTTTAGCATTTTCAACAATGCTGCGGACCCTGCAGGTGCACCAGCTGTCCCACGGGTCCATTAGCTTTCTCCTTGAGTTCATCGGCGCCGTCCAAACAGGCTCTTTATGTACCCTTCTATCCGGCTATAGGTGCTGGTTGGACACCAATGACGTCCTCACCGCAGATGATATTGCCAATGGCGCTGATGCCGGTGCCAGATGAATCCCGGTCGGGGCGCAGTATATCTCCACCATCTCCTACACCAGAGCGTCCATCTGCCCTGAAACCGGTGTCATTGATGTTGGCTAATTCTCTATTGACGCCGAGATTGGAGGCCAGATTGAGAACAAGGAGGAGAGCCTTGAGGCTCTTGGAGGAGCAGGAATATCCGCATCAGCTGTTGGAGGAAGGAGAGATTCCTGAGCCTATGGGGGAATTTCAGGGTCTGGACTCTGCAAATGGATTGGATACGTCCCCGAGTGAGATTTGCCCCGGGGCAAATTTATAGAGGGGGCAGCATCTTATCACAGTGTTATAAGGAAGGCTTCTGAATTCTTGGAACTTCCGTTACCAGCATCGGAGGTGAAGACAAACATCTTGACTGAGGTGTTGCATCCTTCCTCTGCGTCTGCAGAGCCTCTACTCCCTTTTAATGATGCCCTTACTGATCCTATTTTAGACATTTGGAGGAAACCTGTCACGACTCCAGCGGTTTCCAGGACTGTGGCTTGGAGGTACAGAGTTGCTCCTGGGGATCCTTAATTTTTGTCAACATCCAACTCCTGAGAGCTTGGTTGTTCAAGCTTCTTGTTCTGCCCGATCTGCACCTGGCTCGTTTCCTGCTACTCCATCGGATAGGGAGTCTAAGAGGATGGAACAAGCTGCCAAGAAAGGTTTCTCCTCATGCAGTATGGCCTTGAAATCGGTCAATGCTACCTATGTGCTGGGGAGGTATGTTCAAGCCATGATGGACATGGCAAGAGCTGTGGTGCCGAGCTTGCCTCAGGAAGTGCAGGGGCAGTTTGATGAGCTTCTTTTGGACACTCAAGCAGCAGCCAAGCAGATTATCTAGTCTGATCTGGATACAGCTGATTCAGTGGCCAGGGCAATGGGCACTTCAGTGGCGACCAGGAGGCATGCACGGCTTAGGTCTTCTAGTTTTTCCACTGAGGTTCAAACAACTTTGTTTAGACCTTCTGTTTTATGGCAAGAAGTTGTTTGGGTCCAAGGCCGACTCTGCTTTGTAAAGTTTTAAAGACAGCAGGGCTACAGGCTTCAGCGTCCACACCCTTTAAATCCTTTCGGAGGTTCAGGGGGTTTGGCCGTGGATCCTCTTTTCGTGGAAGGCCACAGTCCAGCAATCAACAGACTGCCAACCCTCTCTATAGGTCTTTTAGAGGGCAGGGGAAGATTAGAACACGAGGAGCCACCCAGCAGCCTCCTGCCTCATCCTCTTCCTCTGGGGGAACCCAACAAGGAAAGCAGCCTTAGTTTTCTATCCATCTTGGATAATGCTTCTCCCGTAGGGGGCAGGCTATTTTATTTTCTCCACAAGTGGGAGTTAGTCACATCAGACTCTTTGGTGCTAAATATTGTGGGATATTGTGGGGAAAGGTTATGCCCTTCCTTTTCAGGAGTTTCCCTCTCCCATCCCTCCCAGTCATTCATTTTGCTCGGAAGATCATTTCCTGGAGGTGCAAGTCCTTTTGTTAAAGGGTGCAGTGGGGTTGGTTCCAGAGCAGGAAAGGGGTCAGGGATGCTATTTGAGATATTTTATGATTCCCAAGAAGGATGGTCGATTGAGGCCTATCCTGGACCTGAGGATTTTGAATTGGTTCCTCAAACAGGAGAAATTCAAAATGCTGACTCTAGCACAGGTGCTTCTTGTGTTGAACAAGGAAGACTGGATCGTGTCTGTCGACTTGCAGGATGCTTATTTCATATCCCCATTCTGAAGTTGCACAGGAAGTATCTCCGGTTTGTGATAGGGTCGAAACACTACCAGTTTGCCATCCTTCCTTTTGGTCTTACTTCCTCACCTCAGGTCTTCACGAAGGTGATGGCAGTGGTTGCAGCGGACCTCAGAAGGAAGGGAGTATCTGTATTCCCTTACCTGAACGATTGGTTGATAAAAGCCAAGTCCCCAGAGCTTGTGCTGCATCACTTGCAAATGACAACACGGTTGTTGTTCAACCTGGGCTTTACGGTAAACGTGACCAAGTCTCACCTGGAGCCCTCTCAGCGCCTCCTGTTCATAGGGGTGTTTCAGATGTCTTGGTGCGACCAGTTACTTTACGCATTTCCCCCCACACCCTTGATTCCTCGGGTTCTGAGGTAGATTCGTGAAGATCGGGCTCAAGTCATTTTAATAGCTCCGGATTGGCCAAGAAGGGTGTGGTACAGACACCTTCTCCAATTCGCACTGTGCCCTCTGCTCAGTCTCCCTCACAGGGCAGACCTCCTCTCGCAGTTACAGGGGCAGGTTCTACACCCCAGCCTCCAGAGCCTGCACCTACATGCCTGGAGATTGAACGGGGCAATCTGAGTTCCTTTTCTCTCCCTCCAGAAGTGGTGGATGTTATCTTATCGGTCAGGCGACACTCCACCAAGACTGTCTATGCTAACAGATGGGCAAAAGTTTTTGCTTGGTGTGGAGAGAAGCAAATTGATCCCCTGAAGACCCATTTGTCTGATGTTTTGCTTTTTGCCCTTTCCTTGGCACAGAAGGGATGTACAGTTGCAACTGTGAAGGGTTATTTATCGCCGCTGTCGGCCTTTCTGTGCCTTCCTGATCAGTGTTCCTTATTTAAGTCTCCTAGTTATTAGGTTCTTGAGAGGCATGAGTAACAAATTTCCTCCCACTATGTTTCTCATGCCTCAGTGGGATTTGAATTTGGTTCTTACTTTTTTAATGGGTTCACTGTTTGAGCCTATGCATTCTTGCTCTTTGAGATTTTTTGTTTTGAAAACAGTTTTCCTCACAGCTATTGCATCTGCTAGACATGTGGTGAGGGAGCTCCAGGCTCTTAGTGTGAAACATTCTTTTACATCCTTTCATGCTGACCAGGTGGTGCTGAGAACCAGGGCGGCTTTCCTTCCTAAGGTTGTTACTCCCTTTCATATGAGGCAGTCTATAACACTCTCTTCCTTTTACCCTCCTCCCCATCCTTCAAAGGAGGAGGGGAAAAGGAAGAGCCTTCATTGCCTAGATCCAAGAAGTGCTTTCAGTTTTTTCATTGAAAGGATAAAATACTTTCGTATTGATGATCAACTCTTCGTTGGATATGTGGACAAGATGAAGGGTAAAGCAGTCCACAAGAGAACCCTTTCCAGGTGGTTCATTCTTTGCATAAAGATTTGTTATTCACTGGCAAAGAAGGTTCCTCCTGAAGGTATTAGGGCCCATTTTACCAGGGCTAAGTCTGCCACTTCGGCCTTAGCTAGAGGTGTACCAGTTGTTGATATTTGTAAGTCAGCAACTTTGGCTTCCCTCCACACTTTCGTGAGGGATTATTGCTTGGACTCAGAAGTTTTAGGGACGGCCGTTTTGCATGTTCTGTGTTGCAGGATTTCTTGGTGTGACCGGTTAGGCACCCACCTCTGAGTGCAGTACTGCTTTGGGATCCTATTCATAGGGTGAGGAATCCATAGGTAGTTGTATCCATCAGAAGAACAAGTTACTTACCTTCGGTAATGCTTTTTCTGTTGGATACAGTAGCTACCTGTGGATTCTTCACAGTCCCACCCGCCTCCCCGTTGCCTGTCTGGTCATACCAAGACTTCTTTTATTAACATTATAAATGTATATATATGTTTTTAGTATTTCTAAATAAACCGATATTGTGGTTTATGTTTGTATTTGGATTGGCATATATTATTTTTGTGAGGTCGGTATTCACCTGTTTGCCTCAAAGGCACGTAAAAAATGGTGAAACTGGCGTCTGCCGGCGAGTACTTCTTATTGCCGCAATGACGTCAGACGGAGTTGCGTTCGGAGCCGTGCAATTGTGACGTCCTCGTCAACATGAAGAGCTGGGAAGAAAATTTCCATCAAATGCTGGCGCATTGGGAGAATTCATAAGGTGAGTAATCCACAGGTAGCTACTTTATCCATCAGAAAAGGCATTACCGAAGGTAAGTAACTTGTTAATCAGGTATAGTAGCAGGTATGTATATCAGAGATGCCAGCATGGCAATGAATAAATAGTTGTCAAAAATAAGTACACTCAGGCCATCATTATGACTTTTGGTGGGCGGGCGGTCCGGGTGCCACTGTGAGCCTGGCGGTTCCTGCACTGCCAGACTCATAATGAGGGCCTCAGTCCACAATGGATAAAAGGATGCCAAGTTTAAATCTATTTTCTGAGCTGTAATATTGTGTGGCACAGTACGTTGTGAAACAGAAGGCTTTTGTATGTATTTTGGTGAAGCAGACTTAATTAAACTGGATATTAGTTTTAATGGATGCTGTGGTCCGAACGTCTCTTTGCCAACAGTCCAGTCCTCAGATTTATATGTGAGGCCCACAGTTATGTTATCCAAAGGGTTGTAATCACAAGAAACTCGTTTTACTGAAACAATTGCTGATCTAATTACTGTGTAATGGTGCCTAATATTTTATCCAATGTATAGATTTATTAGTAAGTGAATTCCTGTCTTAGTGTTTCAGAGGAACCAGCTTGGGCACGCCACAATATCTACTAGAAAGTTAGTTTTAGGGCAAGTACATTTTTCTTCCAGTGTTATTAATAGTCAGAGTAGTTCAAAGAAACTTAGCAAGAAATAATCATTGGTGAGAGATACTATAACATTTACAGGAACGTTGGTATAAGACCAGTTCAAAAAAGGCTAGCAACACTCAATCAGTTGTGTCCAAAGCCTTAAAAATATATATTATTTTCATCAGCGGAAAGTTACCCTATAGTCCAAGTTTTCTCAACAGGTGTTGTCTGTTCTTAATGTATTAAATAACTAAAAAAATAAAGTCAAGTAGTACCCCAGTCGGTAAGGGGGCACAGAGAGGTGGCCCAAGCAAGACCCTTCTAGGCTTTCACATGTGCATAGGGGTCTAGTCTATTCCCAAGCACTGCTCGGTAATGTACCACGGAGCATGAGAGAAGCGCACTTATTATAGTGCCAATGTTGGTGGGAGGGAGCTCCTTTGGCTCACTGCTCTCTAAGAATGCTAGGTGTTGTAGTCCTCCTCTCCCACAATGTCCTCCTGGAGCATCCTTTGTTACAGCGGTATGATTTAGACTTTTTTTTTTTTTTAAACCAATGCTCTTTTAGGATCATAGGTTCCAGGGAACTTTCCAAAATCCTCTTGCATCCTCATAGAAGATCCATTTCATTGAGGCCTACAGAGAGTGTCTTTAGTCAGGGAGGCTGTGAATCTGTTCCTAAAGAGCTACTCCATGACTTCCTAAAGGTTGCAGGGTCTTTTGAGTCAGTGGACCTCTTTTGTGAAAGGTGTCTCACTTGACAAACTGCGAATGGAAGGCTAACCAGTAATAGTTCAGCCATCTGTTGTTCTAACCTTGAGAAAGTTAGCCAGTGGTCCTAATTTGCTGGATGGGTATCACATCTCCTTGTGAAGACTGCAGGTCAGGGTTTGCCACATATTTGACAGTGTGTGTTTTCTGCAGTCCAAAAAAATGCATTCCTTAGCCCCACCCTCTTCAACATCTACGTGTCCCCGCCTTGCCTACTTAGTCAGATCCCACGGACTCACCATTATATCCTATGCCGATGACTTGCAACTCATCCTCTCTCTTTCCAAGAACCAGTGCTTAATTTGTGCTTGTTGTTTCCCTTGCTGAGCACCAGCACTTATTTCTGAGGGCCGGCGCTCAGTTTTGTGTCTCAAGCATTTACTGTGAGCAAAAGACACGTGGGAAAGACGGAGGAAGAGAAAAAAGAAGAAGCGTCAGAAAGGGGAAAAGCAGGAAGCTTCAAGAGATAGCTGAAGGGGCGGGGAGTGGCTGTTAATGGATTGAAGAAGCCAGAGGTGGCTTCAGGATTACTCTGCCTCAGTATTATGTGCTCGCACTTTTAATTGCAGCAGCCGTGTGTTTAAGAGGAGAGATTTTAGCACCGACACCTTTTTATTTACAAATTAAGCACTGCCTAGAACAACTCCTCCACCACCAGAACCAACTTCCAACAATGCATGACCAGTGTTGCCAATTGGATGAGGGATATCTGTCTCAAGTTCAACATAGACTAGACAGAAGTTTTCACTTTCTACTATGGCAACTCCCCCAGACAGAACAAGCGCCCACTCTAAGCCCAGCTGAGCACATCAGCAACCTCAGTGTCATCCTGGCTAGCAAACTCACCATGAGCTGCCAAATTAATGCAGTGTCATCCTCCTGCTTCTATATCCTGCACATGTTATGTAAGATTTTCAAGTGGCTTCCCCAAAAAGTGAGACACACCATCACCCAAGCCCTCATCACCAGTTCACTGGACTATGGAAACACCATCTAATTGGGTATTGAGACCCACCTAATTGAAAGACTAAAGACCATCCGGAATGCAGCAACAAGATTCATTCTCGATCGCCCTCACCGCACCCACATCACCCCCCACCTCAAAAACACTCCAGTGGCTCCCAGTTCAGAAGTGATGCTAGTTCAAGCTCCTGCCTATGCGTTCAAGGCCCTGCATGACTCTGGACCCGCCGATATCAACCAACACATGATAATACACAAACCCTTCGAACACCAGTGCTTCGGCTGCCTCATACTGGCCCATACCTCCTGTATACAATGCAGCAGAGCAGGATGATGCTCTTTCTCCTACCTTGCAAAGCCTGGAATGGCCATCCCCCGCACCTCAGGACCTCCCCCGTCCTACACAAGTTCTGTAGGATGCAAAAAAACCTTGCTCTTCGACTGAGACCCTGGACACTGCCAGCTCCTGGATACCCTCATGGGTGAAAAAGACGTGCTTTGAAAGTCAACTGATGGATTGATTGAAAAAACAGTTTTGATAACTGTGGTAATCTCAATGACTGTTGTCATTTTTAAATTTAAGTGGTGGATGTATAAATTGGTGCACAGGGCCAGCAGTCTTTTTTAAGAACTGTATAGCAATTAAGTACTACTCTGTCTGGTTGGTTGGAGGTTTTCCAGTGAAATCTTTGAAGACATTAGTTACTTGCAAGGAAGTGTGTCATTGGTTTGAAACTGATCTTTCTGTCTCCCCCTCCGTTTCTAGGATTTTTAAAATAGAAGGCACTTGCATGGTGAGTCCTGCTACTGTCCTTTACATTTGTATTTGTATGAAGTATCTCTGTTCGTCCTCTACCCAGAGTAGTACCTAACCTCCTCGTTTTTTATGACACAAACCTAACTCGAGAGCTGTGGTGTTGTACATAACAAAAAAGAAGTCATTACATACCTTATTTTCTTGGTTTTGTAGATGTTGACACTTACGGTATACACAGTGACCATTTTGGGAGAATGGACGACAACACTTTTCCCGTGGTTTTCAAATTTGTTTTCCTTTTGTGAAGGGAGATGTTGTGACGGAGTACCACCCCACCGCCGAGACTCTAGATCAGGCCCTTTGTCTGTGATGGTAAAAATATAGGTGGACTCAGATTTTTTTTGTGTTCCATTTCTTGCATTGGGAGAAGGCTATCCAGATTAACGTTCCTAACCTTGTTTCCATGTTGGGAGCAGTGGGATATGATGGGCTTTGCATTTCTTACCTTGCTATGGCACTGCAAATTCCAAACCACTGTAGACTACTCACCCTTTCTATAAAGAGCATTTGCTGCATCTGATGCTATAGTAGCATTGAGTCCTAAGATAGATAAGTTTCTTCACAAAAGCAGTAACTTTCTGTTCTGTGTCCTTTTCATTTTAGTCTTCAGCTATTCTCAAACATCTTTTAGTTCCATGCATTGAGTAAAGGAGTGAATCACGTTCATTCTATTAAGGACTTCATATGCAACAGAGATTAAAGTACTGCATCGATTAGCTAGCCTTGTCCAAAGAACAGTGTTTTAAGTTCAATGCCCCTTGTTCTTAGGCAGATACCATGCCAGGAGTAGGATAGCTGGGTTTAAAGTGATAAGGAATCTTTCTGGTTATCTGGTTCCTCAGGGTTATATATTGTTGTTGTTGTCGTTTTTGTATTTGGCATCTGCTGAAAGAGCGGATGTTGTAGTACATAGTGTCTAAAATTTGATGTTGAGTTTGTTGGGAGAAAATATGCTTAATTAAAGTCTTCCTCGTGGTAGAAGAAAATGTTTTAAAAGTCCTTAATTAAGATTGAGGTTTGATAGCTTATTATTGCTGTCACTTAGTGAATACATTGCTTTACTTATTATGTACTGCTCATGGAAGGTTAGAGGTGTATTTATTTTCTATCCTGTGTCCTCAATGGGAAAGGGAGTTGCAGACATCAATTTCAGCAATTTTCAGTATCTAAGTAAAAGAAAGACCGTCAGACTATATCAAGACCATTAAGAGCCATATGGAACAACCTGAGACGCAACAACTTATTACACCTGCCCACAGGTAGTTGTTTTGCCTGCTCTTTATACTTCCCCAGATGAAATTCTACAAAATATTCCGAAACCCTCTTGCATGAATATTAACATTATTTACAGTAGGGATTATTCTCTCTGCTGCACATCTCTTGGATTGATACTCTCCTTACACTTGCTCCTGTGCCTGCCTCAGTACCTGAGCGTACCATTCTTTCACACGTTTTACTCTTTACTGTGCTTCGACAAACTATTCATTCTCCGTTTTTACAAATCATAAACTCTCCTGAGTAACCATTCGTGCAACATCTAACCATTTCTAATCATCCCACTCCCATAAATCATGATTTTCCCCTTCTGTGCTATCGCTCATTTTGGTTTCACAATATCTAACCTCATCCACCTTGTGAAGAAGTGTGGCACAATTGTTAGAGCGGCAGACCCTGAATCAGAGATCTGGCTCAAGACCAGGGTTCAAGTCCCGCTTTGGCAGGTCCTGGGCTCAATTCCCTTGGACCAGATAATTCTCGCCTCAGTGCCTAATCTAATTAATGGGTCCCACTCTGCAACTCTGGGCAATAGCTTGCTTAATCTCCACAACGGCCCCAACAGCGCTTGGATGCCTGGCTTCACCCTGGGGGTGCCCAGGAGTGGGCACTGCACAGGGAAAAGCCAGGAGGGGTTCCATAGCGGTATGAGTACAGCGCCTTGAGACCCTAACGGGTGAGTAGTGCGCTATACAAGTGCAAAGTTTTATCCACCTAATTTAATTATCCATTTTTGCCACTTGCATGAACTCCCTCTGATCATTCCCCACGTTCTATTGTCTATTAACTTAATTCACCATTAGAAACTGGTGGAAATACTTCAATTTTCTCAGAGCACAAGACTAACACAATATCCAACAGATTGACAACAATAAATATTAACCCCTGGATTAATTACTAACTTTTGGTTACGGAGTAGCCTGCTACCCACCATGATACGTGTCATCGCCTCAGTAGGAGTAGTAAGCCTTATATAAATGCTATTAAGATACCGTACGTCATTGTCTGCCCGAGAGTCTAGTCATCTTCTGTATTCCCCTATATTCTTTCTTTCATCTTTCACGCTGCTTGAGAAGGGAAATATATTATTTTGTCGTTCTTCATATTTGTATAAAAGGGGGACATGTAATGACTCTTATGTGCCTTTCTTGCCCTGCACTGGCTGAAGATCTAGTGCAGTCCAGACTATGAGCGAACCACACCACTTGGAAGGGGACACGTGCAGTACAGCTGTCCTTGCTCCGGGTGTACTTACTTGCTTTCTGTCATACTAATTATTCAGTAATCTGATAAAGGACAATTACGTTTGTGTGCACTGTGCACCACAACCTTTCTACTCTGGGACCATCTTCGGGATTCTACATATTTTTATCTAACACGAAAATACAGTTTTACACATAATTGTCAAATCAGCAGTAGGTTTAAACAGGTTTTCCATGTCAACTTTAGAACAAAATGCGGTTACTCTGGGATGCATAGCCCAAACAAAGTGCATTCAAGTTCTCAGGTATCCACGTGTATAAAGCTGGATGCCGTAGAAGTACGTGCTTTTGTTAAACATGTAGGCAGGCAAGCTTAAAATAGATCTGTGCTGTGCACACGTCCAGTTTATTAAGCTGTGTTCATTGTATAGGTGACTAGACACTTTGGGGGTCATTACAACATTGGCGGTATAAGGCGCTTACCGCCGTGCAGAAGACCGCCAACACACCGCCGCGGCCGGAGAATTCCGCCACAGCTATTATGACACACACCACGGAATCCGCCGAAATTCAGACACCCACACAATCCCACCACACCAAAGGTCAGCGATAAACATGCGGAAACAAATCCTCCACCTCCACGCCAACAGAAACACGCCCATGCTATTACGACACACGAATCCACGCGGCGGTCTTGCAACCGCCGTATTCCATTGGCGGTACACACCGCCGCGCTCAAAATACACACACTCTTACAAAACACAGCCACATTGGACAATTCCAAATACACACACCTGATACACATACACATACCACTCCCACACACCCAACTCAATATAAAACACACACCCACATCACCCACAAACCCCAACGACCCGAAATTAGAGAGAAGGCCAGAGAGAGACAGCACAGAATAGAGAACCCCATCACACAGAGGCACACTACACCATCACCCACACAACATCCACGCACAAAACACCACATACCACTACACTCACCACAACCATCAACACATACACCACCTCACACATCACACACACCACCCCATGGCACGCCAAAGACACCCCCGCTTTTCCGAAGAGGAGCTCAGGGTCATGGTGGAGGAAATCGTACGGGTAGAGCCACAGCTATTTGGATCACAGGTACAGCACACATCCATAGCCAGGAAGATGGAGCTATGGCAAAGAATAGTCGACAGGGTCAACGCTGTGGGACAGCATCCAAGAAATAGGGAGGACATCAGGAAGAGGTGGAACGACCTACGTGGGAAGGTGCGTTCCACGGTATCCAGGCACCACATCGCGGTTCAGCGGACTGGCGGCGGACCCCCACCTCCTCCCCCACAACTAACAACATGGGAGGAGCAAGTCTTGTCCATCTTGCATCCTGAGGGCCTCGCAGGAGTCGTTGGAGGAACGGACACTGGTAAGTCAAATCTTAACTATCATATCCCCCACCTTACCTGCATGCTATCACACACCCCCACCCTCACACCCTCCCCATCACCCTAACTCCTCACTAATGTACCCATAACACCAACCACCCATCCCAACACCAAGACCTGCATGACACAACTATGCATGGATACCCATCACTAAAGCATGCCCACTGCACATACCCAGAACACCCCCCAAACATCAGCACACAAGCCCCTGCACAGGAATGCCTGCACTGGTGTACACGCCCACCCAACCATTGCACACCATGAAACACACACATGCAATAATCATGTACTTATACCCCCGCAGGAACCCGAAGGACCGTCACCACACCAGAGGGTCCAGACAACACCACTCCACCCCCAGAAGAGGCCCACAGTGATGACAGCAGCTCTGCCCTACTGGATCTTGATGACCAGCCCGGACCATCGTGGGCCTCAGGACAGTCGGTTCCCCTTGCCCAGCCACAGCCCAACACTGACCTTCCACCCTCTGGTAACACCAGCACAGCACCCACCCTGCGGGCCCATACCCCCCTACCCAGGACAGGTCAATCAGCGGTGTGTCCACCACTACAGGGCACCCAGGCTAACCCACCACCCCAACAACAACAGGGACCTGGGGGCAGTGGTAGTGGGCACACGGTCCAGGGGATGGAGGCACAGGAACACAGGGGAACTGGGAGGGCTGCTGTGCGACAGAGGGAGGACAGGCCAAGGGAACCTACTCTCAACGAGGCCCTCTCCTCCATCATGGGAGCATACCACCACTCCCAGGAGACGATGGCAACGGTCCTGGACAAGTTGCAGGAGACCCTGCGTCTGCAGGAGGAGCAGTATTTGGGGTTCAGGGAGGAGCTCGGGACCATCGGCTCCGCCCTGGGCATCATCGTAGGGGTGCTGACGGACATTCAAAAGACCTTGAGGGACACCGTGGCACTCCAAGGGGCCCCTGACACTAGCATGGATGATGAAATGCCCACCACCTCCGCCGGCGCTAGTGGACAGGACGCCCCGACACAGGACCAACACACCAGCACCCCACCCCCTGCAGACGGACAACCACCACGAAAGCGGTCCCTGAGATCCAGGAACAGGACAAAGCAAGATGGCAAGACACCCGCCATGAAATAAGAGCACCCTGATTGTCCCCCCACTGTACCACTTTGTTACCCTGTCTAAATCGGAACTGCCCCTGCTCCACTTCCAATGGCCAGATGTGCAATGTACCTGTGAGACTAATAGACTGGACTCTGCCATGGACATTCTTCCACCATAACCCATCCCCATTTCACAACCCCCCTTCATGTTTATGCACTTAAATAAACACCCTTGAACCACTGATAAAACTGGAGTCAGTCAATGAATTTGAACTTTGTATTGTCAATTACAGTGTCAAAAATGGGTACCCATTGGAAGGCCAACATACCAATGTCACACATCACAAGCCTTGCAAGGGTGCAAGCTGTTGACACGTAGGTTACCACATTTGTGAAACTGAAATGGAAGGGGACAACTCAGTTAACAAATAGTGAGTGAAATGTAGGTACAGGATAGAGGTAGACGTGTGAAAGTTAAAGTTATGTTAAACCTGAAAACATACTCACCTGTGTCTCACTGGAAATATTGCTGTATGACTGACTCCCTGTTGTCTTTTTCTTCTTCATCAGCTTCATCCTCATCACTGTCCACAGGCTCCACAGGCTCCACCGCTGCTACAACACCGTCATCTGGATCATCCTCCTGCAGAAAAGGCACCTGGCGTCGCAATGCCAAGTTATGGAGCATGGAGCAGGCGATGATGATGTCGCACACCTTCTTCGGTGAGTAGAATAGGGACCCACCTGTCATATGGAGGCACCTGAACCTGGCCTTAAGGAGGCCAAAGGTGCGTTCGATAACCCTCCTAGTCTGCCCATGGGCCTCATTGTAGTGTTCCTCTGCCCTGATCCTGGGAATCCTCACTGGGGTCAATAGCCAGGAAAGGTTGGGGTAACCAGAGTCCCCCAATAGCCATACACGGTGCCTCTGGAGTTGAGCCATCATATCAGGGATGCTGCTATTGCGCAGGATGTAGGCGTCATGCACAGAGCCAGGGAACATAGCATTTACCTGCGAAATGTACTGGTCTGCCAAACAGACCATCTGGACATTCATCGAATGATAACTCTTCCTGTTCCTGTAAACCTGTTCACTCCTGCGGGGGGGGGGACCAGAGCTACATGGGTCCCATCAATGGCACCTATGACGTTCGGGATATGTCCAAGGGCATAGAAGTCACCTTTCACTGTAGGCAAATCCTCCACCTCAGGGAAAATGATGTATCTCCTTACGTTTTTCAGCAGGGCAGACAACACTCTGGACAACATGTTGGAAAACATAGGCTGCGACATCCCTGATGCCATGGCCACTGTTGTCTGAAATGAACCACTTGCAAGGAAATGGAGCACTGACAGCAGCTGCACATCAGGGGGAATTCCTGTCGGATGGCGGATTGGTGACATCAGCTCTGGCTCCAACTGGGTACATAGTTCCTGGATTGGGGCACGGTCGAACCGGTAGGTCACGATCAAATGTCTCTCTTCCATTGTCAACAGGTCCACCAGCAGTCGGTACACCGGCGGATTCCGCCATCTTCCAATATGTCTCAACTGACGGTGCCTAAGAAGGACAACAGCGAAGAAACTGTCACCATTCCTCCAGGTATGTACCCACAGTCACACACAAGACTACAACAGACAATTAACCCATCCGGGAAAAGTTTTGAGTGTAGGCCTCGGTATGTGTGACGCAGTAGTAAATGAAGCCATGTGGGCCCCTGAAATGGCAGCTGCCTGACCTCTAATCTGGGACAATGGAATTGCGGGGTAACTGCGCTGGCGTTGGACACCGTCGCGGTAGGCGGTTGTAGAGCGCGGCGCAATGCTGCATTGGATAACATTGGACCCTATGGGTCCCAGGAGCCAATGAACAGGTGCGCTGGCGGTGATGATGGGCCCCGCTGCGGACGTCACCGCCGCGGACGTCACCACCATTTTCTATCTGTTCACTCACTAGATACCTGACCTTCGACAGGAGAGGACCTACACTGCTAGTGCTGCTGTGACCTCGGTCTGGAAGCGACGATGGCTGCTGCGTCTGGGGAAAGGGCCCCTGCCTTCACTGCACAGGAGTTGGAGAAACTTGTGGATGGGGTCCTCCCCTAGTACACGCTACTCTACGGTCCTCCAGACCAACAGGTTAGTACACAGGGAGCACGTTGGATGGGCTAGGCCTGGGTGGACAGGGCTGGGTGGGAGAGCGAAGGGGGCACAGTTCTTACAACAGAAATGCATGGGGATGAATGGGCCACATGGACAGAGTTGGGAGGGGCCCACTCACATTGACGGTGCAGTAGGTAATGACTGTTCCTCTTTCCTTGTGCATGTCATGTAGGTCAGCGCCCACCAGAAGAGGGACATTTGGCGTGCCATCGCCAAGGAAGTCCGGACCCTGGTGGCCCACCAGAGACGGGGCACCCACTGCCGTAAGAGATGGGAGGACATTCGCCGCTGCAGCAAGAAGACGGCGGAGGCTCAGCTGGGGATGGCCCCCCAACGTGGGAGGGGTGCCCGTCGCACCATGACCCCCCTGATGTTCCGGATCCTGGCGGTGGCCTACCCGGAGTTGGATGGGCGCTTAAGGACATCACAGCAGACACAAGGGGGTGAGTACACAATCATTCTGTGGACTTTGCGTGCAGTGGAGGTGTCTGGGTGGGGGAGGTGGGCTGTGGGTGTCCCTAGGCCAGGGCGAGTTAGGTAGGCAAGGCCCCTTCGTAATGTAGGCCATGTGGGACTCTACCCCAGCTCAGAACAGAGGCAAGTTGATGTATAGTTGCCCCTTTGCCATCCATGTGCGCAGATTTCTACCATTGCCATGTAGGCCATATCCCAGAAATTGCATGTGCAGAGGGCAGGAGCACGGCGTAATGCATGGGGCTGCTGCGTCTGGCTTGTCCGCCAACGGTAGCGGTATGCCATGCACTAAAACTCTTTCTTCTGTCTCCCCCCTTTTCCTGCTCTCCCTGTCCTTTTGTACATCAGCATCATCAGGCGGAGGTACAGTGGCACCGGAGCACGAGGGAGCTGCATCCCACTCTGAATGCACCAGTGGGACGGAGGGCGAGGGGAGCTTCACGTCGGCCACAGGATCACCAACCAGCGACACAGACTCGTCCGCCGATGGGAGCTCCCCTGTGGTGGCGGCACCATCTGTGCGCCCCACTTCTACAGGTACAGCCGCCACCTCCCCTACCAGCACCGCCCTCCCAGCAGCCCCTCAGCCTTCGCCCGTGCCCGCTCACCCAGGAGGGTGGGCATCACCTTCGCCCCAGGCACCTCAGGCCCTGCCCCTGTCACCCCTGCTGCCCTCAGTGAGGAGGCCATTGACCTCCTCAGGTCACTCACTGTTGGGCAGTCTACCATTGTGAATGCCATCCAGGGTGTAGAACGAGAGTTGCAACACGGTAATGCATTCCTGGAAGGCATTCATTCTGGTCAGGCTGTCCTTCAGCGAACCCTGCAATCTCTGGCCTCAGCACTGATGGCAGCCATTGTCCCTGTGTCCAGCCTCCCCCCTCCAACTTCCTCCACCCAGACCCAATCCCCTGTACCCCAGCCCATCCCAAGCACACCTACAGACCAGCAGGCACACAAATCAACACCCAAAAGTAGCTCAAGCAAACATAGGCACCACACACACCACAGGCACTCACACAAGCATCACACCCATACAGACACAGCAACATCCACTGTCTCCACTGTGTCCCCCTCCTCCTCTTCTCCCTCCTCCCTCCCAGTCTTATCTACACACACACCTGCATGCACCACATTTACAGGCACTAGGACTCGCACCAGGACACCCAGCACCCCAAGCCGCTCACCTGCACTCACCACCTCCACTGCCATTTACACGTCCCCTTTGTCCTCTCCCAGTGTGTCTGTGACGCCCCCTCCCAAAGTACACAAACGCCGGCAATCACTCACCCAACATCCATCCACCTCACGACAGCCTCCAGTACCTGCACCTTCACCCAAAACACCTAAAGTGACACCTCCTACAACCACCTCCTCTACCTCCACTCCCAGACCCCCTCCAGCTACCCATCCCAGTGTCCGTCAGAAACTGTCCCTATGTCAAATTGACCTGTTTGCCCCCACCGCCCCCCACTCCAGTTCATCAGTCCCGTCGTAGCGCCTCAGCCAAAAAGCCTCCAGTGCCAGTGGTGCGTGTTCCAGGTTTTTGGAGTGCACCGTCCACCAGGGCAGGCAGTAGGACCCGGAGCCAAGGCACTGGCAGCCCACCCCCTGTAAAGGCTCAAAAATTGGAGAGTGGACGACGGGACCGTGTCAAGACTCCTCGTGGGACAACAACTGAAATGGGATCGAAGGCGATTGGGGAGTCAGCTGTAACTCCAAAGAAGGTGGGGAAGGTCCTGAGGAAGTCTGCCCAGCCTGTTGTGAGTGTCACGGCGGAGAAGTGCGCCATCATTTCCGGCGGTCGAGACACAACCGCCAGCACCGTCGTTACTGGTCAGGAGACCACCGCCAGAGTCACAGCCCAGGAGGGCACAAGTATCATTACTGGTCAGGAGAACACCGCCAGAGTCACAGCCCAGGAGGGCCCAAGTATCGTTACTGGTCAGGAGACCACCGCCAGAGTCACAGCCCAGGAGGGCACAAGTATCGTTACTGGTCAGGAGACCACCGCCGGAGTCACAGCCCAGGAGGGACCAGGATCCCACAGCCCCGCTGGGCAATGATGGAACTTTAAGCCACACACCAATGTCCAGTGTGGAGATCGTCATGCCACACACCAATGTCCAGTGTAGAGTTCGTCATGCCACACACCAATGTCAGTATCCGAAGCGCCATGTCGGAGCACCGCTGAACAGGGCAAAGACTGCCATGGCTAAGCATCGCTGAACAGGGCAAAGACCGCCATGTCAAAGCACCGCTGAACAGGGCCAAGACCGCCATGGTGAAGACCGCTGAACAGGGCAAAGACTGCCATGGCTAAGCATCGCTGAACAGGGCAAAGACCGCCATGTCAAAGCACCGCTGAACAGGGCCAAGACCGCCATGGTGAAGACCGCTGAACAGGGCAAAGACTGCCATGGCTAAGCATCGCTGAACAGGGCAAAGACTGCCATGTCAAAGCACCGCTGAACAGGGCCAAGACCGCCATGGTGAAGACCGCTGAACAGGGCATAGACTGCCATGGCTAAGCATCGCTGAACAGGGCAAAGACCGCCATGTCAAAGCACCGCTGAACAGGGCCAAGACCGCCATGGTGAAGACCGCTGAACAGGGCAAAGACTGCCATGGCTAAGCATCGCTGAACAGGGCAAAGACCGCCATGTCAAAGCACCGCTGAACAGGGCCAAGACCGCCATGGTGAAGACCGCTGAACAGGGCAAAGACTGCCATGGCTAAGCATCGCTGAACAGGGCAAAGACCGCCATGTCAAAGCACGGCTGAACAGGGCAAAGACCGCCATGTCAAAGCACGGCTGAACAGGGCAAAGACTGCCATGGCTAAGCACGGCTGAACAGAGCAAAGACTGCCATGGCTAAGCACGGCTGAACAGGGCAAAGACCGCCATGTCAAAGCACCGCTGAACAGGGCAAAGACTGGCATGGTGAAGACCGCTGAACAAGGCAAACACCGTGTGGGTATGAATAGTCCGCCACATCAGGCATCCTTATCCCATGTGCAGCTGGGACAGTGACAGGACATGAACTTTCACGGGGAGGCTCATCCTGACTGGGCACCAGTCCCACCCAGTACCAGTAGAGAACTGCAGATACTTGCGAAAATGTAGCTTTGCTTTCCCCAGGATGGTCTAGTGGGCAACCCACCCACTGTAGTGACTTGTGAGACTGTGGCTTTGCACTCCCCAGGATGTAACAGTGGGCACGCCACCCACTGTAAAGACTTGTGTGACTGTGGCTTTGCACTCCCCAGGATGTAACAGTGGGCAAAGCCACCCACTATAAAGACTTGTGAGACTGTGGCTTTGCACTCCCCAGGATGTAACAGTGGGCAAGCCACCCACAGTAAAGACTTGTGAGACTGTGGCTTTGCACTCCCCAGGATGTAACAGTGGGCAAGCCACCCACTGTAAAGACTTGTGAGACTGTGGCTTTGCACTCCCCAGGATACATCAATGGGCATGGAGCCCAGTCGTGAATCTGGCTTTGCATTCATCTGGCTGAGATGCCCCCCCTTCCGTTCCCCCTGAGGTACCTGTAGTGTTTCTATCTGATGCCCCGGCAGTGTTCTCTCGGATTTTGGTCAGGTATCTATTGTGGGCCTCGCCCATGCATTTTTGGACTGTTGGTGCACGGACATTGTTGTGTACATATCTGCACTACTTCTTGTATTGTATATTTAATTATGATAGATTTTGAGATATATATCAGTATTTTTTTGTATGACATGTATATTGGCACATTACAATGTTTTACCGCAATTCGCTTTGTCTTAGCATTCTTCCTGGGGGATTGTGGGTTGTTAATGTGATATTTTTGACTGCATTGGTGTGTATGTTGTGATATGCGAGGGTGGGGGTGGGGGTGTTTGGTGGGTGTCCCCCTAACTTTTGCCTCCCCACTCCCCCGTGTCGTAGATGCAGTACTCACCGGTATCTTCTGTGCCTACGTCGCTGTTGGTCGCAGAGGAGCAGAAAGACAAAGGCAGGTAGGATTTGGAGTTCCGGCTCCATGGAGTCGTCGTTCCTCGTGGAGTGTGTTAAGGTGAGCGTTTTCCCATAGCAAAAGCTGTTTCCGCCGTGTTTTTATCCACGGAGAATCCGCCCCGGAAAAGGTGGCGGATTGGCCTGTCATAATAGTATGGGCGGTACATTGTCTCCCGCCTGTCTGTTGGCGGTGACCGCCGCGCTGTTTGTACCGCCGTGGCGGGCGATGTGTTAAAGTAGCTGTCTTTGTTGGCGGTTTCCGCCAGGGTCGTGATTCCCTTTTTTTGTCCGCCGGCCTGTTTGCGGTATTTCCGCAGCTTTCACACCGTCCGCCAGGGTTGTAATGACCACCTTTGAGTGTAAACGCCCAGTTCCTGGACTAGGTACATTTGGGTTTATATCAAATTTCAAAGCGCAATCAATGTAAATATCGTTAGTTTTGCTTCAAAAACATTTATTTCTAATTCCTCATTTTCCTCCTCTATGCGATTCATTTGAATAACTTTGTTTTGGACTATACCTTTGATCGTAACTTTTTTTTCAATCTGATAACGTTTTACAATGTGTGCTTGATTGTTCATGTTAGTTTTTATTTTCTACTAGGAATTCTCTAGCCTGGATCTAGTGGTCCTGCTACAGTTATTTTTTCAAACCTATGAGGAAACATTATACAACTGCCCAAGTTCTCTTATGAGGAAAAGATATATGCTTTCGTTACATGCTGGGCTATGTGAAAGCAAATGAATGAAGCATATGCAAGATGAATGCTTGAAAGTTCAGCAATTAGCGTTCTGTTTCGTTTAAGCATCCAGTCTGTCACACTTCTAGACAAGAGGGTTACTATGTTGCTAGGAGAAAGTTGTTTTAGATCTGCATGACGAAAACATTGAGTATTGTACCTAACAGTAGGGAATTGGAAAGGCAAACTAGATCAGGTGCCTCCATAACACATCGAATGCTTCGTCCGAGACCAATCTGGAAATGACACTCGGAGTGAAACGCTGAGCGACCTATTCAGAGTGGTGATGATTTAAAGACTTTGCAGAATAAGGATTGGGAAAACATCCCTAACAAGCATTTGCAATGCAATGGGTCACACATTTGCTCCAGTTAGAGCTATTGGCGTTGTAAGTTCCTAAGTGGACTTTTCTTGCCTTATAAATTGAAAATGAAAAGTAAAACATTAGTTGACATAAGCAAGACGATTCAAAGCGCCATGGCTGCCATGAGCATGAGTGCAAAGGAGCGACACAAAAGGAAAAAGAAGTTTGGTCACAGTCAAACACATCGCCAATCGGGCAATTATCCATGTAAAGGGTCACAGAAACCGCCCTCATCTCAGTCACAGACGACATCAGAACTCTGATGGACATCGGAGAAACAGTCGCCCTCATCCTCCTTGACCTCTCGGCTGCCTTCGACACCGTCTGCCACCGAACCCTAATATCCCGCCTCCGCTCCACCGGTATCCAAGGACAGGCCCTGGACTGGATCACCTCCTTCCTCTCCAAACGCTCCCAAAGAGTCTACCTCCCACCGTTCCGCTCAGACCCCACCGAGATCATCTGCGGCGTCCCACAAGGCTCCTCGCTCAGCCCGACTCTCTTCAATGTCTACATGAGCCCCCTCGCCGACATCGTACGCAAACACATCAACATCACCTCCTACGCCGACGACACTCAGCTGATACTTTCCCTCACCAAGGACCCCACCAGCGCCAAGACCAACCTGCAAGATGGAATGAAAGACGTCGCAGAATGGATGAAACTCAGCCGTTTGAAACTGAACTCAGACAAAACGGAAGTCCTCATCCTCGGAAACACCCCGTCCGCCTGGGACGACTCCTGGTGGCCCACGGCCCTTGGCACCGCACCAACCCCCTCAGACCACGCACGCAACCTCGGATTCATCCTGGACCCACTTCTCACCATGACCAAACAAGTCAACGCCGTATCATCTTCCTGCTTCCTCACCCTCCGCATGCTCCGAAAGATCTTCCGTTGGATCCCCGCCAACACCAGAAAGACTGTGACCCACGCCCTCGTCACGAGCCGCCTGGACAACGGTAACACCCTATACGCAGGAACCACCGCTAAACTCCAGAAACGTCTGCAGCGAATACAAAACGCCTCCGCCCGCCTCGTCCTAGACATACCCCGCAGCAGCCACATCTCCGCCCACCTGAGACACATGCACTGGCTTCCCGTCAACAAAAGGATCACCTTCCGGCTCCTCACCCACGCACACAAAGCCCTCCACAACAAGGGACCCGAATACCTCAACCGTCGCCTCAGTTTCTACACGCCCACTCGTCAACTTCGCTCCGCCATCCTCGCGCTAGCCGCCGTCCCTCGCATCCGCCGCACCACGGCAGGTGGGAAATCCTTCTCCTATCTGGCGGCCAAGACATGGAATTCCCTCCCCACCAACATCAGGATCACCCAGGACCACCTCGCATTCCGGAGGCAACTCAAGACCTGGCTCTTCGAGCAGCAGTAACCCCCTCCCCCTAGCGCCTTGAGACCCTCACGGGTGAGTAGCGCTCTTTATGAATGTTTTTGATTTGATTTGATTTCAGTGTGCAAGGCGGTAATAAAACCTCCCCGTAGGGACACACGTATGGCATTTACCAATGATAACAAAGGATTTTTGAAAGACAAGGGGGTGATGGGCGAGCGATGGGTGTGGTTAAAAGCCCACAATACTTACAACAGGTCAGAGCACTTGTGCAATCGACCTTAAACGGACCCTTTTATGGGTATTTCCTTCAACCCTCAAAGCAAAGGAAGGCATCCGTACAACTCAATAAAGGTTCACAGCAACGGTTTCTGACTTCCAAACCATATTCCCCCATCAGAGCTCATTTGAATACTGAAATGTACTAATACTTCATTAACTCCACCTGACCCATTCAGTCTACCAATCATAAAATCAGTAGCTCACTTCCACAATACTACTCTGGCCTCCCTAGTTCACCATGCAATACAATGTGCTACCTATCTTTCGTGCTTTAAAACTGTAGTTGTTCTTCCCTTATTAAATAAACTCCTGTTGGCCCCATCTGTTCTTTTAACAAACCCCCAATGTCTCTACTTCCCTTGTTCTAAAAAATAATCAAATGCTAACAATCTGCTCAACCCCCTCCAATCAGGCTCCTGTGCCCTCCACTCCACTGATACAGCCCTCATATATGCAGCTAACGTCGTAGCCTTTGCTCACAACAACCACATCTCATCCCTCCTCATGCTCTAAATGCTCTGCTGTTTGTGACAGTTGATCACCCTTCCTTACATGCCAGCCACTGGCATTATAGACTCTGCTCTGAACTGGTTCTCGTCCTGTCTATCTTAAGTCTTTAGCTGGGGGACTGTTAATTCATCACACCCTCCCCCAAACTATTACCACTGTACTGAACTGTGGTCCCTCCTTTTCTCGCTCCGCACTACCTCCATTGGTAATATCTTTTATTCATTTGGGTTCTCTACCACCTACAAAGGATGGGGCAGATTTTCATCTCCTACCCTTCCTTCTCATCCCTTCTTTAATCTAATGATTTAGATTGCCTTTCTGTTATTTATCACTGAATGGGGTTATGCTCCCACATTGTAATTCTAAATTATATTTATATAGTGCTTTCTGCTATGTTGAAGCACTTTGCACTGAGTAGCACACTACTCTGTAAATCTAGATAAGAGTTTAGTTGTTAGGAGGTTACTTAGGTTTGTGATATTGATTTCTTGTGTGTTTAGTAGAGTTTAGAGTAGGGATAGAATGATTGGAATGAATTTCGAAGTGGAAGTAGTCATTTCTTTTTTTGTAAGTAGTGGTCTGGTGTTCCTGATGGGTGATATGGCTAAAAAGGAGGTGGAAACTTGAGAAGGATGCTTGGGAATTCATAGTATTCCGAAAGGTTAAGACGAGTCAGAGGGATGTGACAAAAGTTTAAGGGGGTATTTTTTTGTGACAAAACTGAAATTAACTTACGCATACATATGTAAACATTACATTTGGGAACATTTTTACTGACTGGAGTAAACCCCTCTATATCAATATCTGTATGTACGTACAAGCAGCAATATGTACATGGTCTGATGTGCACATTTATCTTGCAGTGAAGTATGCTGTTTGTTTTGTTTCAAAATACAGTAATTAATTTAGAGATAAATATATACAATGATTCTTAACGTTTTAATAGCAGGCATGAAACTGCTCTCTGTATGCACCTATATCTACATAGAAGCAGCAATTCTGATGGTCTGTGATATACACAGGTAACTTGTGGTGTAATGTTTTTCCTATATATATAGATAAAGACATACATATATATATATATATATATATACATATATACATATATGTATATGTATATGCTTATAACAGAAGGAAAAATGAATGTAAAATGATACATTTATAACGGCAAACTCATCTCCAAGCCGTTATAAACCTAGTTTGTCATGTCTGAATATACTGTTGTGGCACTCTTTTGTGTTGTGACTATAGTCATCATGTGGGGAAGAGCTGGCGTTTGATTAATCTTCTGAATGTGATGTAGTTGTCATTGGATCTTATGTTTGTGGATAGCCAGTTCCATAGTGTGGCTGCTTGAGCATAGAAAGATTTTTCACCCTTGTTTTTTTCCTTGAATATAGGAATTTCGAGACAAGGAGCCATTCTTGAGTGTGGGTTCCTTTGTTTTGTGTATTTGTTGATTTTCTTTCCTTATGAAGAGTGGTCCTTTTGCCATGTATTGCTTTGAGTGTGAAACAAACCAGCTTGAAAATGGATCTTCTGGCAACTGATAACCAGTGTAGGATGATCAAACCAGGGATCAAAGGTGCTGGAGTCTTTACATGTAGGAGGGGTCTAGCAGCTGTGTTCTGAATTCTCTGTAATCTTTTAGTAGACAAAGGTGAAGTATGTTACAGATCAATAGAGTAATGCAGTTTTGATAGGACAAGAGATGGGAGCTTGAACCTTGTTGGGGAATTCTAGATGTAGGAAGATGCATCACAGTGTTTTCATTGTGAAAAAGCCTCATTTGGCTAACTTATCCACTTAGGCACTCATTGATAGCTTGGCATCCATGGTAATTCTGAGGTTCCTTACCATCTTAGATGTTTTTGGTGGTGGTTTTGGATTATCAGGCCGACACGCAGAGGGGATCATAAGTTCTCCAGTAGCCACAGGTCAGTATTGGAGCATTTGGTTTGAGGTAGATCCATGTCCTCAATCGTCAATTGCCTTTGGGTCAACGGCCGGAAGGCAACTGAAGATTTTTGATGCTCCAGTGTCTTGTGATCTTACTAATTTCAGAATTATCTGTGTGTCATCTGTGTAGTTATAGCAGGTGAAGTCAAAACTACTGATCAGTTCTGGTAACAATTTCATGTAGATGTTGAAATGCGGGAATGAGATGATTACCTTGAGGGACTCCTGCTTTAATGCTGTATGGTTTAGAATAAAATGGAGGCGTTTGAATAATATTTGTAATATTGTGTAGTCATGATGTGATCCAACTGAGACCCATGTCCGCTTTTCCAGCTTCCTCAAGTCTTTGGATTAATGTGTCGGGTCCACTGTATCAAAGGGAGAGCGCTGAAAAGTAGAAGAGAAGAAGGGCAGCAGCCATGTTCTGGTCTACTAAGTTGTAACGGTCATTCCGGATAGAGATTGCGGCCGATTCAGTACCTCTTCCTGAACAGAATCCAATTTAGAAGTCGAAAGTATGGAATTGTCTTCAAAGAAATGTGACATCTGGGTGAAAGGTGCTCTTTCAGTAAGGTTACCCAAGAATGGTCCGTTTGCTGTGAGTCTGTAATTGTTGGGTTCCTAATTGTACAGGTGAGTTTTTTTTAGTAACTGGTTTATGTATGCCTTTTTTAAGTTTTCTGGGAAAACGCCTATCTGGGATGACAACTGAAGTTGCTAGTAGAATGCTTTGAAAGGTTTTATTTGGACAAGGGTCACAGAGGCAGCCAGCTGGCTTGCTTGCTTTGGTAAGATCCAGAAATTCACTCAGTGATAGTTCTTTGAAGGAGCCAAAAGGCTATGTTGGCCATTCCCTGAGGGATTTTTGTCAGAAGTGGGTAGAGGGCTGTTTTTTTATTGTTTAAGTAAGAATCCAACATTGTTTTAATTGTGTAACAATTTTATAGTCTGTCACAGAATTCTTGAGAAACAGGATTGGTAGCTTCTTTGTAATTTGATTATGGAATTCTGTGACTTTGCATCATGGTCTTGGCTGAAATAATATAGTTATTTTACCTTTTTGATTGTTTGCTTGTCTATTATGTTGTGTCCGTGTAGGCATATCTTGTTTTGAGGCTTGTTTTTCTTTAAGCCAGTTGCTTTGAAGCTCAATAATTTCTTTTTTGATATTTATTAATTCTGCATTCCTCCAAGGCGTGTATGTTCTTATGTTATATATAGATGTTATCAGAGAAATTAAGAGATTAACAGCTTTGTGGAACCATTTATATAGTGTTTGTACAGAGTTCATTGTAACCAGATCTGTGTTGTAAGTAAGCAGGTTTCTAGTTCCTCCAAATTCAGCTTGTTCTGAGATTGATAAGTAGTTAAGAGTACGATGATTTTAGTTGGAGTAAGTTGTGATGTTTTGTTGGAAGGCAATGAGGTAGTGGTATGACCACGTAACTGGAGTAATACTTTGGAACATTCTAAGTCTGGGTTGACAAATATGGTATCTAGTGTGTGTCCAGCTATGTGTGTGAGATTGGGAATGAAGTGCTGTGTGTTTCTAGGCTAGTGAGGATGATGCAGAACTCTTCTAAAACAGAGGTCAAATACATTCCCTTGTCCAGAACGTCTTCCACTCCTAGCTTCATCTATGATCCATAGGGCAGCTAACTTTTTCCATGTTGGCCAGAATCAGAAGAGTGCTCTTCAACTCTTCAATTTAGATAACACCGTTCATTGCCATCATAGCCACTGCAGTGATATATCCAAATGCTTGAATATTTATTTTTCCCACAAATGAAATACGCTGCTGATCACAGTCAAGTAAATTCTTAGGGATCTTTGGTCCTGATGTAGGCTATCTGACCCTTTAGGGCAATTAAAAAATGGCCTAATATGTAGACCCATAGATGTTTAGGCACTAGAGTAATAATGATCTCCTTGCGCCACATCTTCGTTTTAACCTTACCAGAGGACCCCAATAATAAATATATTACTTGGTGTAGCCTACTAGGAATTTCAACAGAATATTTTCATACATTCCCTCTGATCTACATTACCACGAGCTCCCTTTCTTAGGTTGAGCCCATCCAGATGCACTGCATTCTGGATGAAGGACTCCATGATGTGGCATGCCACATAGATCATGGGAGACAGCCTAGCTGCTTTGTGATTTTCAGCACTGTTGTCATGTACATCTCATCAAGAGTTTACAACTCATTTTATCTTATTAGAAGGCTAAATCTTTCTCATTATTAACAGATTGGTAGCTCCAGTCAAAATAAGCTTGGTAGGACCAGCTTTTGGTCAAAATGTGACTCTCCTACAGTATCACTGAATACTTGACCATCAAATAGATAGTCTGTTCTGACCCATCGATTCAAGACCACTTTCCTTTCACCTTTCAGGTCTGAGGCAAGATGCTTCAGCTGGTGTGTCTTCCCAGGGTCTAAACTCTCCTTTCCCCCTCCTCACTTCATGAGTTCCACAAGAAGCTGAAGACTTGGCCCTTCATATAAGTACCTTTGGAACCACAAAACTACACACATGCCCTAGCACCTAGATATCCTCTTAGTTAATATGTGCCTATAGAAGTCACTATAACATAAAACACTAAGGAGTACAATTCCATGATTATGCAGATGACATGCAGGTTATAGTCAATCCGTTCACTTACTAGGCAAATCCTTCTATCTTTTCAGCTGCCCAAAACATATTCGCTAAGGTTCTAACAACTGTGAAGTGGTTGATGGCCTCCAATTTTCTGAAACTCAGTCCTACAGAGACAGAGCTCCTCATAACAAACAACACAGTGGATAAATTAAACCCCTCTACCTGACAAGGGCTTATGGGCCCACCTCTGCCCCCTTTCAACGTGCTCCGAAATCTAGGTATTCATATAAATGCAGAACCTCTCCTTGGTGCCCTGCCTTTCCAAGGAAGCCAGCACTTGCTTCTTTCAAATGAAACATTTGGAAAAAATTCTTCCCTACATTGATGCATTCCCATAGTTAGTGTCATAGTGCAATCTTGGCTTGACAAAAGTAATTCTACCTATCTTGTCCTACGAGACCTAAGAATGTTACTAATGGTGCAGAGCAGTACTTAGTTTGTGCCAGTGTTTTTCAGTGCTCAGCATAAGCACATATTCCGTAACACAGTCTACCACATGGTGGCTCTGTCAATCTGTTTCTTAAAAAAAAAAAGCAAATTTGCTAAATGTTTAACAATTTTATGTACAATCAAAAATAATAATACCAGGGTATTAGTCTATTCTTAAAGCTTTTGGTCATCTGGCACAGGCCTAGTTGCAACATTTGTAGGACTTTAATGGCAAGTAGGTGTTGTTGCTACGTGTATTTGGCAGTGCTGCCAGGGACCTGAAAAGAAACAAGCAGCAATGGACTCCTGAGAAGGTTTTGTGCCCTGGCACTTATTATTTTTCAAACTAAGCAGTGGTGCAGAGTGCCGTAACTAGACTTGTCTCCAGTACTAGATTCTGTGGATTCAGGCCAGCCTCATTGCCTGGTTCTGTGAAACTAAGTTTTGCAGTTCCAGTTAAGGAACTGCAAAGCCAGTAGGTCTCGCCTGTGTGACAGCTGTTGTCTTTGCCAATGTCAATTAGCCATGCTGTACAGCGGTAGTGGAAAGTAGCATAGAGGAGAATGGAGTAGAGTAGCATTGAATGGCATTGGGTAGAGTGGGGTATAGTAAAGTGGCTTAGAGCAGAATGGTATGGAGTGTCAGCGTGGAGGGGAGTACAGTACTGTAGAGTGGAATAGAATGATGTAGAGTGCAATGGTGTGGTGTAGAGAAGAGCAGCCCAGGGAAGAACGGAGTGGTGTAGAGTGTAGCAGCATATAGTGACAGAGTAAAGTGGCATAGAGTGGAGTGATGTATAATAGAATGCCATAGAGTAGGGCGGAGAGGCGCAGAGTAGAATGGAGTGGTGTAGAGTGGCATTATGTAGAGTGATGCGTCATTGCGTAAAATAGAGTGGCATTGAGTGGGATGGCATCGTGTTGGGTGTAGTGACGTAGAGTGATGTGAGGTGACCTAAAATGGTGTAGAGTAGAGTGGCATAGATTGGGGTGGAGTAGAGTGGCAAGGAGTAGAGTAGCATAGAGTGGGTTAGAGGGAAGTGGCATAGTGGGGAGTAGGTGGAGTGGCGTAGAGATATGGGTGCCATAGAGTAGAGTGGCAATGTGTGGAGCTGAGTGGTATGGAATGGTGTAGAGTGGAGTAGGTTACACAGGTGTAGATTAGAGTGGCATGGAATAGAATGGTGTGGAGTGCAGTGGCATAGAGTAGAGTGGTGTTGAGTGATGTAGAGTGCAGGGGCATAGAGTGTCATAGAGTAGTGTAGAGTAGAATGGTGTAGAGTGGAGTGGCATACAGTAGAGTGGCATGGAATAGGGTGGAGTGGCATAAAGTAAAGTGTTGAAGAGTGGCGTAGAGTGGACTGACATTGTGGGGAGTAGAATTAGGTGGTGTAGAGTAGAGTGCAGTGTAGTGGCATAGAGCAGGGTGGTCTGGAGTGGCATTGAGTGGAGTGGCATGAAGTGGTGTAGAGTGAGGTAAAGTAGAATGGCATAGAGTAGAGTGGCATAGAGTGACAAGTGGCAAAGGGTGACGAGTAGAGTGACAGAGAAGAGTGGAGTGGCATTGTTTATAGTGGCAAAATAGAGAGTGGAGTAGTGTGGAGTGGCATGGCATAGAGTGGAATGGAGTTGCTTAGAGGGTGGCGTAGAGTAGAGCGGCAGAGAGTAGAGTGGCGTAAAGTGGCATAGAGTGAGATGGAGTGGCGTGGTGTGGAGTGTCATAGATTGGTGTAGAGTGGAGTGGCATAGGAGGAATGGCATAGAGTGGCACTGTTTGGACTGGAGTGGCCTAGAGTAGAGTAGAATGGTGTAAATCAGCATAGAATAGAGTGGTGCAGAGTGGCATTGTATGGAGTGGAGTAGTGTAGAGGTGAGTGGCATACGGTAGGGTAGGCCAGTGTTGAGTGGGGTGGTGCAGTAGCATAGAGTTGAGTGTTGTGCTTAGAGTGTAATAGAGTTGTACAGTTGTGGGTGTAAGTAACTAAAGCATCAATAGAGACAGCAGATAGAATAAAAGCAACATAAATAAGGCGGTGTATGCCTTTATTAAAAGTAGGAAAGCACATTGCACATCCAGGAATAGTACTGAAATGCTTATAAGATTAAAAAAATAGTGCATTGCAAACAGATGAGAAAGAACAAAGACTAGGAAGTACACATACTTTGTCCATTCTTCAGGGAGGATATTCCAAAAAAGGAAGGGAGTTGAGTAGTCAAAAGATTCCAAAGTAAAGTGACAATGAAAATAATTAATGGATTCATGTGGCCAAGTTGTAAGCCCACTGAATTGCAAATACATCATGCAGAGCAGTACATGCACTGTGTAGGCGAGACTTAAACGTACTGAAAAAACGAGCCTGGTCAAACACAGTAGCACATTTGGTGTTGACCACCTATGGCAGGATGGGCACACTGCCTGGCCAAAAGCCAGGAGGGGTTGGCAGCAGTGCCTGACCTGCTGGGCAGAGCGCCTGGTCAGTGGCCAGGAGTGTTGGCTGCACTGCCTGGCCAGAGGCCAGGCCCTATGAATTGCTGCACATAGTGGTGGGTGGCCACCTGTGGCAGGCTGGGTGCATGTCCTGGACGGAGCTCTGGGCCTTCTGGCACCCCACCCGGTTCATGGTGAAAGGTCGTCCATTTGGGATAGGCAGCCTAGGGCTGGTTGGTGCAGGGCCTGGTTGGAAGGTTGGACCCTGCAGGAAACCCGTGTACAGGCACAGCCAAAGACCATACACAGAATAGATTGGTCAGGCTGGCTGCAGGCCAAAGATCACATACAGCTTGGGTTAGCTGGCCGTCACCCATGGTGGCCAAACCCTCTTTCTCGCTTTTTTACTTTCAAGCACTCTGTCACTGATTCTCTTGAGCATTCTTTCACTCTTCAATCTCTTTTTGTGCCATCACTTGCACTGACTCTCATTCAAGTGTCATTCACATATGAAAAAATAACATATCATTTTACCTTTTTTAAATCATTAAAGTTTGTTTAAAAAAGAACCATTCTTTGGTTTCAGTTTTTGGAGAAAACAGCATAATGCAAATTCAACTCTGGCATAAGAACTGTGTAAAAATTAGATTTTTTTTTTGCAGGTCTGCTAGTGGAGAAGCCCTAGATTTTTCTATTGTCTCCAATTGCAAACTCTACCAGAAATGACTGTGCCGTACACCAAGCAGAGTAAGCCCACAGTGGCAAAGCAGGTATCCATCTAGTTGTGCTTCTGATGCAGGGCATCTACTGGCAACCTTTCAAAAGAGGGGTTGTGTTTTACAATGTTGAGACAGATGTAGGTGCCTCTTCTGCATCCCGCTTCTTAATCTGGGCATGGAATTGTCATTTATGCCAACCGTTAAAATGATTATGCATCAAAGATAAGCTAAAGCTGAACATTCCTGTGCTTCCCCTGCTCAGTTTCTTTTTACACTATTTGTTTTTTTTACTAGGCAGACTAGTGAAAGATTTCTACACAAAGGATTCTAGTGGTGTTCTTGAACACATGGTGTCGACATCGCCACTTTCTTCATTTGTCTCCTGGGCATGTTCTTCTGGATTTCCCCTCACCTGTTTTTTCTTGTCCAGAAGACATTGTAAAGGAGCAAAATGTTTTGAAACCCCAAGAAAGAAACCTTCAGCAAAAAAACTACAGAGTCTCTTTAGCTGTAGAGCTCGCTTGTGGCAAGGAGTGTTCCGATAAATGGAAAGAAACAAGAATTATTTGAATGTAAAAGAATGTCATGTCAATTGAAAGTGTGTTCTGCTGTCATTCCATATGAAAATAAATTAAATATTTAAAAACAATATTTGAATGTGGAACTCTGCATTCTAATTATCGAAACAAGCTTTTCAATGGTCAACAAGGATCAGCAGATTCTATGCGGTTCCTAGAAACTACTAATAACCAGAAGAAGTGAACCCCCATACCATATCTTTTCAGTCCCTCTGAGATCTTTCTCAACAGACCCTCAACAATTTATTCTACCCTCGACGGTGAATGGTACCACCATAGGGAGATTTTGTGGGTAGCATCATCAAGGGGTCTCCATTCACTTCAGTATCCCATCATCCAAATGAACTGAAGGATATCTCAGTGAGAAGGTAAGTGAAAGAATGTGAGTTAAAATTACCTCATATCCTAAATTCCTATTTATTAGTGTCCATAAAAAGGATAACAGTAAGATTAAAAACAGGTGACGTTGTGAGGATCAGCAGTGAATCCTATACAACTAAAATTAAGGTCGACATGTTTCAGCCTGACACGGCCACTTAGGGTCCATGGCTTTCATCAGGACCTATTGTTAATTAGATTACCTGCAACTTTCAAGTAATCACCAAATGTAGTTATGATTTGTGGTTCAACTAGTGCCGCAACATTGGGAGCACAAAGAGGAATCCAAAATAATCAACAGACAATGAGGAAAGAATAATCAATATTATTCATTATATTCTCAACCCATATCCCCCTTGCCCACTCTGTGAAAGCTACATTTTGATTGCATTAAAAAAAACAGAACTAGGAGCCAGATGTAGCAAGGCTTTTCCGCGTCGCAAACAGTGAAAATCGCTGTTTGCGAGGTGCAAAACCCACATCGGGATCCCCATTCCCATTTTGCGAGTCGGTAACCTGGTTACCGACTCGCAAAATGGGACTGCGGGTTGCAAATGGGAAGGGGTGTTCCCCTTCCTATTTGCGCATCACAGCGCGATGTAGGATTGCTTTGTGACCGCGGTCACAAAGCAATTGCAGTTATCACCAGTGTCACATTGGTTGTAACCCATTTGCAAAAGGGAAGGGATCCCCATGGGACCCCATCCCCTGTGTGAATGGCCTTGAAAACATTTTTTCAGAGCAGGCAGTGGTCCAATATTTGACCCACCTCATTAATATTAATGAGGTGGGCCTTTGCGACCCCCTTGCGACTCGCAGATGGTGTCAGGGACACCATCCTGCATCCTGCATTGCGACTCGCAAATTGCGAGTCGCTCAGACTTGCAATTTGCGATTCACAATGCAGGTATTTCCTACATCTGGCCCTTAGTTCTAGGTGAAAAAAGGGTGTAATTGCTCAATGTTTTATGTACATTTAGTGACTTAATCAACAAAAAAGCTTTTTCTAGGAATAAGTGGCAGTTAGGGTGTCAACTTAGTTGAGTAGAGTCCACAGAAGAAAATGAGCAATCTGATGATGGTCTACCACATTAAAAATGGAAAATATAGCCAGAGAAACTCTATACAAAAAAAAACTCAAGGTTCAAATTCCTCAGTGGGAGCTCTCCCTCTATCTCACCACAGGAAAAGGCCTCTAGATGTAGAAATACACATATATGCACACAGAATATTTATGTGTTGAGATAGATGTCTAGACTTAAAAGTAAGCCTTAAAGTCCAGATGTAAGGAGAAGACTTTCTTTTGGAGAAGCGATCAAAATCTTGCAAAGACCTGTAATGCTGTCCTGATCCAAGTGAAAAGGATTGCAAAGATGGCTGTCCTTAAATACAGAAAGCTTGAACCACTGAGTAAATATTGCTAAGTTCCCAGGAACTAGCCAGGGGTCAGTAGAAGACTGCCTGGAACCATGGTTCCGGTTCCCAGTAAAGTGAATCCAACTAGGCTTAGAACACGGAAATGTTGAGAGGTACTATAGGCATTCTGCTTCAGTAAATCCACCTTTTCTGTGTGGTCACCGCAGATTTGTCAACTTTTGATAGATGTTGTTTGTTTGGCGGCCCGCGTTACTGCTGCAAACCAGTAGGACACTGTCTGTGTTCTCCTTTAAACATGGTGTTTAATTGCCTATAAGTCCCTAGTGTATGGTACAAAATGTAACCAAGGGCCTGGAAGTTAAATGCTGCTAGTGGACTGCAGCACCCATAGTGCCATCTACTATAATGGCAATGTAAAATGGCTTCAGGCCTACCACTATAGCCTGACTGTAGCAAAGCAAAGAATGCACAGAGACTTGGTATTTAAACGTGGGACATGTAGAGAAATAATATTACTATCTCCCTGCATTGACATTACCCTAAAAGGTATTTTCACTGAGGCAGGACCAGCTGCCCTATGTAGAAAGCCAGAGTTCATATTAAAATACTAATGTTATATGTTGGGAACAGGCCCACCTAGAAAAAAAATTTAATAACTATTTTTAGTAGTTATTAAAAATTCAATTAAATAGTGAAGACTGATTTGTAATAAATGTTATGGAAAAGTAATGTTTTGCTAGCTACCCCTTCCCCGCCTGAACTATCAGAAAGCTAATGAGCATACGTCTATGCTATCTTTCATCCTGTGCTCAGCCTGGAATGACGGTGTGAAATGCCTCCCAGGATCAAACAATAGGCCGACCTGAATGGGAAGAGATGACTCCTCTGAACTACACAGAATATGCTGCGTGGGGGCTTTGGGAATTTTTTTGATAGTACAGTGCCAAAGCCTGCTTAACATGTCTTTTGAGCCACATGTAAGACTTAGGGCACACTTCAAAGAGAGAGAACAGGATGTTAAGACAAAGACTTACCAGATCTCTGTCTCTGGGTTTGATGCGGGTACAGTGCCTGTCTGAAACTGGATTTTAGTGTTCGATGTGGGAGGACAGTAGTATTGCCATAGTATACCCTCCCCCATCCGAGCCCTCAGAGCCCAAGTTTAGTGTGGCCAAAAACTTTTGGCATCTTGAAAATTTCTTAACACGTGGCATTTTGGGCCTGCTTATAGTAAGGCAGACAGGAATTACTGAAACAGTATCTGGGATTGGCTCGGGGATTTTTTTCCCCCATTGATTAGAGTGTGCCCAGGAGTCATTTCCACCCACCAACTAGTCCCAGGCAAAGATGTGGCATCTCCAGACACCCACTTAGGAACACTATGTGGTCCTGTGGAAGATCTGAAGAGGACTAGACCTGCTGTTTGTGGCCTGAAAGACTGGACATGGTCAATTTTGTATCCAGGACAAAGAAGTTGACTCCAAGGGCCAGTTGCCTGATCTCATGTGTGGCTACAGAGAGACAACGAACCGGGACAGAGCCCTTTTCCTGGAGTTACTTCACCTAATCAGTGGCAACTGGACCCGTATTGGATCCTGCTGTTGGATTCTGTGTGATACCCTGTGAGTTTCTAAGTGCCTCCTTGAGTAACTGGAGGGCTTTGAAGTATAGTCCTGTGGTGGATTGGGACTTAAGCCAGAATGTAAACTCTTTCACCAGGATAGAACCTGGTTGATCTATCCTGACTGCACTCCATTGCAGGCAGCTTCAAATTGTATAGCGGTCCCGGTCTACAGCGTCCATTGACGATTGTCTAGTATTGGTGCTCTGTGGTTTTTGGCACTATTTCTGCTTAAATCCTTAAAAAGACATGCATCTGCTTTCTCTTATTATATTTTTGTCATTTTGGTGGCATTTTGGCTATTTTAGCTTTTATTCTATTTTTCTAATTTGATTTTGGATTTTTTTTATTTTTTTGCATTTCAACTTTATTACTGCATAAATACTTTCCACATTGCCCTTAATTAATCCTGTCTGCTCTGTGCCATAGCTACAAGGGAATTGAGCTTTGGTTAATTTAGTGACTTTGAGGCTTCACTCTGACAAGTGTTCTGATCGTGCAATGAGGTGGGTACTCACCCACTAAAAATAATAATCCAGTTTCCTTCATGTACTATTACAGGTGTGAGTTTTAATTTGTACTTAAGAACCCACTAGTCTCAAACAAAGTAAAACAATTTGTTTTCTAACAAAACATAATTTTGAGGTTTGCGGTATTCAGGGAGGAAGTCCCCCCTCTGAACGCGTACATGCTGTGTACTGGGAAAAACAATTACTGCACTATTGCTTTGCTTCTATTGGAGGTGCCACAATGGATCTGTGAATACTAAAAGAACAAATTAAAAAAGAAATGTGCATCTGATTATCACTCCACACTATCCAAAAATGAAGTTCAAAGTCTGTATTGAAAAGGAGCTCACTCGATGGAGGACACAATTTCCTCTTTCCTAAGAGTGAGAGAGTGATGCTTCTGCTGTGACCAGTGGATCAACACAGCAGATTGGAAGTTAGGAGGCAGCTGTATCCAGTCAAGGGCAGTCCTCTGCAGAAATACAGCAACACCATGATGTTAAAGTGGCAACTACTTCAAAGGCTGATGATGCTAAAGTTTTGGGATGAGAATCGGTAGAGTGGAAAGCAAACACCTGAAAGATCATATGCACTCTATGCGGACAGGACATGCAGAACAGACATGCTTGGATATACTTATTTTACTCATTCGGCACGAGTGCCATGACAAAGACCCTCAGGGCTATGCACCCAAATGGGCACTTCCTAGATAAAATGTAGAGGTAGCAACAGGTGGCTGTCTAGGAGGAAATCTTTCCGCCAGAAGCCCTCTGTAGGAAGCTGGCACTCTATATGGTACTCTAAAACGAAGTACACTGGGCAGAGAGTCCAGTGGATTCCCAATTGGTATTGCAGATGCAAAAGTAGATAGGACTTATGCTCTATTTCTGGTAGTGTGGGCGAGCAGTTGAGCTTATCAGATGGGTGTGCTAAGCATTTGTTGTACTCATAGAGGCAATAAATGAGACACACACTCAAAGAATAAATCTGAGACCAATTTAGAAAATAATAATTCTTTTTATATATGCTTCAAACCTAAGAACTACGTAATGAGGTAAGTATGCTTTCAAGCATAAATACTTTGCAGTTTCAATAATAGACACTTAGTGCAATTTTCAAAGTTCTCTCAATGTTTTCCTATGGAGAAAAAACAATGTTCAGCAGGGTTAACAATGACTTATGAAGCCAATCTCAGGTAGTTAAGGTAAGTACTGAGCACTGATCAGAACAACTCCAACAGGTCACACCGGCCGGCACTGGTGCGGCCGTGTGCAGAGTTGCAGTAAGGCGTTGGGTGCCCAATGGTTTCCTATTGGAGATTGACCGCATGACAAACAGGCTTCAGGCTTTGGCTAGAAAGCCAGTCGGGGACAACAAACATGTAGGTAGTAGACTTGAGGTGCTCGGAGACACAAGTGCAGCATTGGTCCTCTTCTCCTGTGCCCAGGGGAAACGGTTGCAGGGATGCCTTTTGGTGTTGGGTTTTCTTATCCGGGAACACTCGTGGTCAGGGGGTCCCGTGAGCTGAGGCTGCAGGCGTCGTGGGGGAGTCTGGCAGGGGTGGACCCAGGTTAGACTCGAGCTCTCAGGAGCCAGGGGACGCCGCTGGCACCGATGACCCACCTCAGCTGGGGTCACAGGTGCAGTGGTTGCTGTAGGTGTCAGGTTTTGGGGAGAGGGGGCCTGCATGCAGGGGCAACAGGCGACTGGTTGAGTCCTGTAGGGGTGACAATTGGGTAGACTTTGGGGTCAGGACAGCATGGGAGCCCTGCTGGCACCATTGATGGGCTTCTCACCGGGTCAAGGTCGTCGGGTGCAGAGGTCACCCAGTGCACTAATAGTCAAAGCCACATCAGAAACCAGGCAAAACGTTGGGGCTAACCATGTCAAAAGGGTGCTTTCCTACACACTTCAAGAAGCAGAAGAGGAAGGCAACCCAAGATCTAAGATGTTTTCCACAGACTGCAAGCAATGCAAAAAATATAATTTATGTTATGAACCAGCACCTCAAAAAGAATCACACAGCGGTCCTTCAAATAAAAAAAAAAAAGGAAAGAATAGTACAAAAAAGTTATACATTATGTTAAAAAGTTTTAAAAAAAAAAAAGAAAAATAACAGTTAACATAAAAATTTTAACAAGAGAAGAGCTTTCCAATATAAGAGGCTTAGGAAAACTTAGAAAAACTTGGAGTTGTCTGCCCATTTTAGGATGGACATAGGGCAAAGCTGGATTCCAAGCCCTTTTCCAAACCACTACTGCTGAAGGCCA
This sequence comes from Pleurodeles waltl, assembly GCF_031143425.1. NCBI lineage: Eukaryota > Metazoa > Chordata > Amphibia > Caudata > Salamandridae > Pleurodeles > Pleurodeles waltl. The sequence continues at coordinate 817,149,161 of NC_090448.1, forward strand.
TGTGCGGCAGGCTAGCTGCCTGCTGTGGGTTGGAAGTAGGGTCTAGCCACAAACCGGGCCTGTGGGCAACATCTGCTGTGCATCGCATAAGGCTGTTCTGGTGGGGGCGTTGCATGCTTGTGCCACATTGGGCACAGGGCCTGGCTGCAGGGCAGGCCTTTTTTGTCAACCTACACTGTGCACAGTATAAGGCCTTGCAGAGTGGTGCACAACCTCTGGCGTGAGGCCCTTCAGCCAACCCAGGCTGTGCATGGCCCCCACACTGAGCATGGTCAATGACTGGGTGCAGCTACGTTTGGCCGCCCATGGCAGTTTTCTTACAGGGCATTGCTGGAACCTAGGCTCTAGAAGCAATCAATCACTGCCATGGGCAAAGGCCATGCACAGCAAAGGTTTGCTTTGTGGCACATGTTTGGCACGAAGGTCTGCCTGGGAGCTAGGCACTGTACATTGGTTTTGCCCCCTGCAGCAACTTTGGTGCAGGGCCTGGCCGCAGCCAAGATCGCCCATGTACTTCCTGAGCCTGTATGCAGTAGCAGTTAGTAATCAGGTACAAAATAAAAAAACATGAAATTCACTGATAAAGTCACAATTGGAAACTTTGTTCTTAAGCACAGTAGTGCAGCATTCTGTCCAATAATACTGTTTGGAGACACTGCACGAGACACAGTGGACAAAGACAACAGATCATACATAATCAGTCAATCTCTTTAAAACAACAAATTTCTATGGCTTTTTATGATGCACTTCATTCACCTGAGATGTACCCATTCAGCAGTACACATGGCGTACAGCCTTCTACAGCACAGTCTGGTGGCAGCCAGGTCCTACACTCTTTTTTTCTTTCTGGTCTGACTTCTGCCCTTATGAAATAGTCGAAGGCATATATAGGAAGTAATACGGACAGCCTCTTGGTCCACTTCCAGTCACGAAAAAGGCCTGTTGAGTTGGCTAAAACGTGTGTGTGTGTGTGTGTGTGTGTGTGTGTGTATATATATATATATATATGTGTGTGTGTGTGTGTGTGTGTGTGTATATATACATTTATATATAAACACACTACCTGTTTATCTCTCTATATTACCTAATGGTGGACTAGTTAGGACCTAGGGCCTGATTACGAGTCTGACGGTCTCAATACTGTCAGACTCGCTGTGGCGGTCAGACGCCCCCCCTTCCTCTTTAGTTACTGGGTGCGCCCTGGTGGATGGGGTTCCCGGGGTCAATATTGGCCCGAGGAGGGTGGGGGGGAAGGGGGGGGGTGGCTGAATGCTCCCTCTATAATAAAGTCAGGCACCAGGAGATGGGGTTCCTGGGGCTGAAATTGGCCTGAGGTGGGGGGCTGCATGCCCCCTTCTTCATAATTTAATGGATGGGGCCCTTGGGGCCAAATTTGGCCCATGGATAGGGCCACATTCCCTCCTCTTCCCCCCCCCCCCCACAAAAATAAAAAGGTGGCAGGTCACAGAGGATGTATTCTGTGGGGCTGAAATCGGCCAGGGATGGGCCTGCTTGCCCCCTCACCCTGGTTGAAAGCCTTTGAGGCATTTGGCAACAGTCTCTGGATGCAGGCCAGGCCCTATGGCCAACCTCCTATTGTACATGGCCGTAGGCCATGCTCAACATGGCGTTAGCTACATGCGAGGGCCAAGCCTAGCCTCCAGCCCCCTGCTGAAGGCTGTGTGCGTTGGAGATTGGATTGACATATGGTAATTACATATTATTTTGCATTAAATTTGCTGAAAAAAACAAAGGTTACATGGATGTTATAGTTGGGAAATAAAATTAAAAAACCTATGAAATTCACTAAAAAACCAATGGTTACAGGGACATTATAGTTAGGGTCACCATAGAAATGCAGCAGTTATAGTTAGTTATCTCAAGTAACAATAACTCGTCCTGTAAGGTAACTATACCTCGCACCCTCACCAAGCATAGCTGATTACCCCACATACTACATCACTCATGACATCTTCTATGACATCATTCATAATATCAGTGCAACATTTGCAGTCAAATTATTGATGAGAAAACTGTGCATGGTGGGGGCACGAGTTATAGTTACTTGAGACAACTGTGGTTTTGTGAGTGTAAAATGTGAACCTACTATAACGTCCCTGTAATCTTTGTTTTTCGAGTGAAATATATATATATATATATATATATATATATATATATATATATATATATATATATATATATGGTAATCCAAAGTTAAGGAGCACTCCTGGGTTTCAGGATAACGATTTATTAACACAGCAAACACGTTTCAGCTGCATCGCCTTTCTCCATGCCAGTTAAGTTCAGACAAAAAAATAAATATGTTGTTTTTGAAAGTTTCATGTTGCACTCCCATTGGAAAATCACTTTCAGAAAATCCAAGACAGACTTATCAGTGTCAATATCTCGCGCGTTTCTTATCTCGCCATCTTTGAAAGATATTCAGACCACAATAATCCCAAACACTGGTGCTTGTATGTTAGTACATTGTCGCCACAACATGTTGATATTAGTACACACCGTATAATATTAGTGAGACTACGTGCTCAATTTCCTGATAAATCTGTCTTGGATTTTCTGAAAGTGGTTCTCCATTGGGAGACCACTATCACGAAGGAGACCCATTTAGAAGAGTTTGGCAGTGTAGTGGTGTTTGGTGAGACTACAATATATATGTCTATATCTAGACCTATATTATATATATATATATATATATATATATGTATATATATATATGTATAGAAAAATATGAAAAAAACTGTTTAGGATTAGTTATAGTTAGGAAAACTCAATTTAGTATTTTCATTTCTATAGAAAAACAACTTAAACTACACAAACCTTAAAATTTACTAGATACATATAACTTTCAAGTTATAATGTAAAGATATAATTTACACCCACACTAAAATTAATATAACTCGTGCACCTGCACACAGTCGTCAACTCACTAGCCAGACTAAATTGTCTGTGTGTTATAAAGTAAAGTGGTGTGGAGTGATGTAGAGGGAGTTGCGGAGAGTGGAGTAAAGTGTTGTGGAGTAGCATAGAATGCAGTGAATTGGAGGAGTGGCGTACAATGGAGTGACGTGGCGTACAGTAGGGTGAATAGAGTGCAGTGGGGTGGCTTGTCATGGAGTGCCGTGCCGTAGAGTGTCTTAGAGTGGAGCAGCGTAGAGTGTAGTGGCATGTGGGAGAAAGGAGTGTTGAGTGTGTCATGGAGTGGCGTGTTGAAGACTGGAGTAGAGTGGAGGTGCATAGAGTGGAGTAGCGTGTTGTGGAGTGGCTTAGAGTGGAGTGGCGTGCCATAGAATGACCTGTTGACAGTGTCTCAGAGTGAAGTGGGATGTTGCAGAGTAAAGTTGTGTTGAGTGGAGTACCGTGTTGTAGAGTGGCGTGGAACCTTGTTGAGTGGGTACTGTGTCATAGAGCGGAATGATGTGTCAGAGTTGAGTGGCGTGTCATAGAGTGGCATGTCATAGAGCGAAGGGGCATAGAGTTTATTGGCATGTTGTAAAGTGAAGTGTTCTCGTGTAGTGTCAGAGTGGAGTATCATTGAGTGGAGTGGTGGGTGTTGAGATGGTATTGATGAGGTATACTTTTTAATCTCTCTGTAGTGTCTCTGAAGAAGAAATACAGCTGTATTGCTTTCCAACAGTCAGAGTGTCTATGGTTGTTGATGTAATTTAGTTATATTGGGCTGTGTGTATAGCTCACTTTGTGTTAATAACAACCATATGATGTTTCACTTATTAATTTTATTTCTTATCCAGTTTTCTGTTATTTTTTATTGACAGGTGACCAGAAATGTGTATTTTAAATGCCTTTCTAATACTTTTAGCCCAAATTATATTCAAGCCAATACATGTACCCTTTGAAAATTAGGATGTTTCTATTATTTACTTTTTTAATAGCCAATCATCTAAATCTGTATACATTTGTTTGTTCGCCTCAGTGTTCCTCATCCTTGTATGGCAGCATACATGCAAGATGGTTAGGGGTTGGCTTCTTGGACACAGTTTCATTTTTTGGGCGCAAGAGCATGCCAGGAAAGCATATATTAAAAATTATTTAGGTTGGAAGGAATTGAAATAGAGTGGATTGGTGAAAGAGGTTTAAAATAGAATCAGTTACTCACTCTATTTTCCTCTGTTAGTAAATATGACCACCCCCAGTTTATGGTTAACCACTGTGTTGGTAATAATATAGGACATTCAACTGGAGTTAGACTGGAAATTAAGATGAGGGAGACATTTTCCAGCTTAATGTCTATGTTTTCGAAAGCACATTTTGTGTTCTCAAATATTTGTCAGGCACAAAAGTGGAAGTGTCTCACTTTAGATGCTTCCAAGATTGAAAAGACTCAAAAGCTCTGGCAGCAAAGCAGTATCAACATTCCTTCAAGATCATGAAATGCCTTCCATTTTTCTTTTGAATATAAAATATTACAGTATAGCACAGTGCATAGGCTTTCATGGAGTGAAGCATTACTCATTGGGTAAAAGTTTTTAATCAAAGCTGAAGTATGAGCTCTTAGTTATGTACCACTTGAATTTTCCTTCAGTTTTCGTTTTTAATTATTTTTACTTGGTGTACAAATAAGCTAGCTGTGTGCTTCAAATTTATGGTCATGAATGTGGCATAGTTTCATTTTGAAATGGTTTCTTTATTACAATAGAAGAGCATGTATATCATTGATGACTTATGTGAAAATTTCAAGATGCTGACCGCAGTGAACTCTTTTTTTAGTAGACCTTTGTTGATATTGATGTAGTTCTGTGGGGGAGGAATCACGTATATTTACATAAAAAGTAATGGCTTCCAACATTGTGATCAAGAGTGCCGGGTGCACGTCGAAACTTGTAGATGTTATTCTTCAGCCACTGCCGTTGAAACTAAAGCGCCTTACACAGAAACTGGAGAGCCGGTCTCGTGGTTATCTCAATGAGGTTTGTGATATTCAGACAGGCAAATGAACGTGTCCCAGTAACAAAATAAGCAAAGAAACTGTATTAATAAACATATCTTCATAATTTTTTTCTACAGTGCAAAGGTAAAATTTGTGTTTATTACCACAGTACCATAAAATTTAATTGCGAAAAATACATTTTGTTACCTCACAGAATGCATGTAACAGTTCCTTTAAACAAGTCTTCCAATAGTAATGAGGGCACTTAAAAGTGGTTCAAGAACAAGTTTCAAAGTAGGGGTCCTGGCCGTCGGCACCTCAGAGACAGCGGTCTCTGAAAAATCCAGCTATCACCTAAAGAGTGGGTGCAGCAGATGGGACAGATGCATTTGTGGAAGAGTGCTTGAGTGGTGCAGGATCCAGTCGTGTATTTCGAATGGCATTTTCCGAACAATGTATATGGATAAATGACGTATGGTATAGTAATGGTTGTTCAATATCACCATACTCAAACAACCTCTGAACTGGCAACTCAGTTGTGACTGAGGAAAAGCAAGTTCCTAATAACTTTAGCTGATTATGACTGATAAGACAAACCTGGGGAACTGTGCTATCTCAACAAGAACAGGCACTAAGCATTGAGACCTTCCACCAACACAGATACAATCAATCAGGATTTATAAAGCGTGGCTAATCACCAATAGGGTATCCAGGCTCTTGCACGTCAGGCGGTTTCTGACTGACCAGTGATATATGTTCCTTTGCATGTTTGGCTATTAGTGCACGTAAACACAAAAATATCCTTAGTACTTAAACAGATTTTGCCACAAAGTAAATGTTCTAGATGAATTCCTCCAATTCCTATTTTTCAAATTAAAGAAGTTGTGGAAACAGTTAAAGGGCAGTAAATCAAATTATTGTGCCAATGTGTTTTTGTAAGTTATTTGTATAATGATGTTGCTGGAGCTGTAATAGTTCTCATTTTTCAATGAAAGGCCCTCTCCAGCATGCATGCATTCATGCACAGCAACCCCCTCCCCCCAAATTGATAAAAACTGAAAATATCATCCAAATACTTTACAATGCCAACAACAACCCTGATGCATTAGTCCTTGGTACCTACAAAACATTGATTATTCCAATAGAAACATTTTATGACCAGAACATGTCTAATTTCTGTTTCATTCAGTAACACTGATTCAAGCAGTGGTCCTAAGAATTGTCCGCATGACTGACCTACCTAGGATTGCAAAATTGTACCATGTCTGCAGGGCACCATGTTTCTGTTCTTTCCCTTTTTCAAAACATGATTGTCAGGTGTTATAGTCCACATGGGTTCACTGAAAGCAAATGAAACACAACTCTCATAATGCACTTAGATTTACCAAAAAAAGTTCAAGACTATCAACAGGCTGACTTATTTACATGAAGAAATATCTGTCAACAGTAGTACTGCTAAACATGGATAAGGCTGTAGCTGTGCCTGACCTGTCCTGAACAACACAATCGCTTAATTATTGTCAATGCACACTATCATACCCCATTCAGTAGGTCATGGAGCAGGCAGGGGCTACTGGGTCACAACTGTGGGGGTTTCGGGCCTTTTACCTCTGCTGTCCTGGACCGTTCATTCTGTAGCCCTGCAAATTGGACCAACTACAACCCTTTCCACACTTGACTGTCAATGATAGTGTAGGCAGTAGTCACAGGCTTCTAGGAAAGTTTAATGTGGGTGTCACTCATGCTCAAGAATCAATTCCACTCCACTAGTAGTCAGTTAAAATGAATGTCCATCCTAGCGCTTTACTTTGTAGGAAAAGTCAAGTACTTCTATTAACACAAAAACATAGATGGCCACTACACATTTAATTATGCACGAGTACTCGATTCCCGGGTGTGGGGCTTTGAGCTCTTTGGTACCTCTGCTGATTAGACATAACCTGGCTCTTGTGGGCTCCCTCACCCATGGTACTGAATCCCCCACTCATAGCAGGCTCAGGGTCAGTCAGGTAAAATCCTGGTAAAATCGCTTGCAGATATTGATTCTCCTGTGCCCCTGGTGGCAGGCACTATCTTCAGCACCTAGTGCCTCGAGGCAACAACCTTGAATCTCCATGAGGCACCCCCTAGAGTACCTCTATGGTCAATAAGTCTTCAGGACTGGTCTCAACCCAACAGCACACTTGTTAATGTCATGGTCACATAGCCTACTTGCTTCAGGACTGATATGAACTCAATGACTCACTTGGCATTGCCATGGTAATACAGTCCACTTACAGGGCACACAGGTTACAAGCAAGAGTCTACCCCAGCTTCAGTTGGGCCTGCCACAAGGGCACACCACTCCAGGGGACTGGCACCTCCAACGGTAATATGTCTAGTCAATCGCACTGCCTGACCTAGCAGTACAGAAATTCCTTAGTCTCTCTTGCTTACCGAGTTTGTCGGTTGGACCCTACACCAATTACAGCAGTTCCTTCCATGGTCTGCTCCTCCTACAAAGATGAAGAGTCCTTTCCTCGCTCACAAGTAGGGTATCTTGGCACCCAGGACAGTCAGTAACACCTTCTTCAGATCTGTCTTCAGGAGAAATTTTCTTGCCTATGTGAAGTTGGCTGTCAGTGCGACACCACCCCTTGGGTGCTTCCCAGTCCCTGAGTACTCTGTGGAGTACCCTTCCTTGGTAGAAGGGACCACAACAATGAACATGAACGGGTCTTTAGCTCCCATATTTATACCACTTTTTCAGTTGGAGGTTGCGTATTCCAGGTCTGCTCCTTGGAACTGGTTTGCGTCTATTCCACTTTCATGTGCCCTGTTTTGTTGGCATGGATGCTCTGCCTAGCAGGACAGTCTCCAAGTGGACTATCCACCACAAAAGTTCATTGAGATGAGAGCAGGGTGCACTTAGTTATTCAGCACCCTACCTCACAGAGATCAGGAGCAGAGACAAGAGCCTGTGCCTTTTCAAGGAACTCCTTTCTCTAACAACAGATAATGTAGGCCTCTTCCTGTAGTACCAAGCAGCAGCTGTAATCCGTCATTTCTTGTCCCATGTATCAGGATAGGCCCTGCCACTGCTAAGGAAAGTCTACATGACCAAAATCAAAAAAAGGATGAGAGGTATGCAATTCCAGTACGCAGGCCAGGAGAAGCCAACATATAGCGTGCATGGGACATTCCAGTCCCAATACACACTAACAAGGGTTGGTACCTACAAATGTCAGGGTGAATGTAGGATTGTGCAGATTCCTGTGTAATAACATAAGCACAATCCAGCCTGCCATTTTACAAATCAATTAGCATTTTCATATCCAGACGAGTTGTGATAAATGCATAATAATAGATTGATATAATTCTGTGTAGGATGTAATATATATTTAGGTTTTGTTCTATATTGTTTAATATAGTAGACTATTTAATTTTCCCTGCTTTACATTTTTGATCCATCGTATACATCATGTCTCTGGCTGGTTCTGCAAGTGGAGCCATTGAGTTTGAGCTGGCCAAGCTGGAAGATTATACAGTTAACCAGTTGAAAAGCATCTGAGGAGATAGGGGTGCCTGCCTGAGGAGCAACCAAGAAGGTGGAGTTTCAGATGGCGCTGGTGGCCTGGGTAAAGACCTGCTCCCAAAAGAATGATGAGTTGGAGGTGCCTGGAAATGGCTCTTCCAAGGAACTACCTGCAGCATTTGAGAGAGACACCCCATGGATATAAGCTTTATGTGAGACCAAGTAGCAGTGTCTCCATCCTTGACCTGTCCCCAGGGGAGAGGGGCGAGGAGAGAAAATTCGAGCTTGAGTTGACAAAATAAAAATGGAGGCTGAGGAGAGAAAGGCTGAAAGGGAGCATGAGAGAGTCTTAGCAGAGACAAAACTATGTCTGGCTCATGAACTGAGTCTAAAAGAGCTAGAAATCAAGGCCAGATAGGCAGATTCCAGCAGTGATGGTGGCAGCATACATGCAATAACTGATGGAGATAAGAAGGTTCATATACCCAAGGTTTGGTGCCCAATTATGTACTGGGAGATGACATTGATACACGTTTTTCTGCTTATGAAGTTGCACTGAAGGCACACAGTGTCCCTGGGGAGCACTGGATGGGGGAGGTGTATCTGTGGAAACACATGCCAACACTTTGGGAGGAACATACTTCTGTTGGGGACCAAACGAAGTACAGTCCCATGAAAGCTATCTTACTTTCTAAATTTGGATTGGTCCCTGAGAAGTATCGCCAAAGAATCACGGACAGTCAGAAGCCCCCCAACCAATTTAATTGATTACTCCAGTAAGTCACTTAATGGATGGGTGAGGGGGCAGCAAAGTTAAAGATTACGTTGTGTTATACAATCTAATCATGAGAGAGGCACATGCTCAGTCTCTATTTTGCAGAGCTGCACTAGCACCTAATGGACAGTAAGCTGGCTAACCCCAGGAAGGTTGCTGAGGAGGCAGACCTCTGGGCTAGTACCAGAGTGTACAAAAATGTATCGGGTAAGGACCCCCACAAAGGTGGTCAGGGTTCCCAACAGAAGAAAGAGGAGGGGGGGGACTCAAAAACAAGGAGTTCTCAAAAGGCCTCCAAAATAATTCCCAAAGGAGTAGCAGTACCCAGTTCCAGGCTGATTCTAAGAAGAAAGGGTTCTTTACCATGGGACAGGGACATTTGTACTCAAATGTACAGAGTGCTATAAGTATGGTCACTCTAAGGGTGACTCCAAATGTCCCAAAGGGCACAGTCCCCTACTGGTGGGCAGACACTTGGATTGGCGAGCGTAGCACTCGGGCAGGAGGTAGTACCATATCATTTTGGGGAACAGATAGAGGTAACCGTAGTATCCCTGGGAAATAGAGAAATTGTGCCAAAAGCCCACATGCCTTCTAATACTTCAGAGTACAGGGAGTAGGTCACCATTAATGGCCTAAGGGTGGAGGCTCTGCGAGATACAGAAGCCAGCATGCAAACTGTCAAGTGTCAGCTGGTGTCTGCAGAGGAGGTCCTACCAAACACATTCCGTTAAGTCGTAATCCCAGACAGTCCTGAGAACCATCTACCAGTGGCTTTGGTTCCATTTGAGTGATGGGGGGCTCAGGTTCTCTGAAAGTTGCTCTGAGCCATGCCTGTAGATTGTCTTTTAGGCAGTGACCTGGAGCACACTACCTGGAAGGAGGTAGAGCTTAGTTCTCACTTGGAGACGATCAGACTACCTGAGTGGGTCTGCATGACTACACGAGCCATGGCTGCCCAGAAAGGGGATCAAGGAAGTCTGGAGCCTTGAACAATGGCCCAGACAGGTGCCAAGGAGAGGGGCAAGGGGCGTGGGAAACTGGTCCCTGTAGTTCCGCATCAGAGGTTGATGGGGTCCCTGAGGAGGAGGACCCCCCGAGCCAACTGGGGAAGAGATTGCTGCCCTAGGTGACCCACCTCAGCTTGCCAGCTGGCAAGTTGAGGGTGGGCCCACCAAGGAGAAATTCTGCCAAGCACAGAAAGTGTGTCCCACTTTTGAGGGCTTGAGGCACCAGGCCTCAGTCTGTGCAGCAGGTGAAGCTTCTGGAGATCACCTAATCTATGGGAAGAATCATTTCCTTTACAGTGAGCCTAAGGTTTCTGGTGGTGGATGGCCTGTGTGCTGGTGGTCCCCCAATGCTACCAGACTACTGGGTCTGACTCAGGACATATCCCTGGCAGGACAATTAGGACAAGACCTTTTCCAGACTTTTCTCCCACTTCTATTGGCCCCAGATGAAGGCAGCCTCAGATACATTCTGCAGGTCCTGCCTGCCCCATCTACCAGGCCAGTGGAAAATCAGGAGAAAAGCACAAAACTCCAGTGATCCAACTACATGTTGTTGGCACCCCCTTTTGAAAGAGTGGGCATCGACATCATTGAACCTTTGGACCCCAAGACAGCCTTAGGCAACCGGTTTGTCCTGGTCTTAGTGGACCTTGCCACCTGCTACTTAGAGGCAATCCCTCTGAGGTCAGTGAGTGCACTCGTAGTGGCGAGAGCTCTGATGGGGATCTTTACCCGTGTTGGGTTCCCCAAGGAGGTTGAGTGAGACAGGCACTAACATCATGTCAGCGTACATGAAGTCCTTGTGGGATGAGTGTGGTGTGACTTAAAAATTCACCACATCCTATCACCCCCAAACTAGTGATCTAGTTGAAAGATTCAGCAAGATCTTGAAGAGCATTTATTATGGGCCTACGTTAGCCAAGAGGTGTAACTGGGATGTCCTCTTACCATGCCTTCTCTCTATAGGGAAGTGCCACAGAAAGGAGTAGGGTTCAGTCCCTTTGAACTCCTTTATCTCCTTTATGGACACCCTGCTAGAGGACCTCTTATCCTTGTCAAAGAGGGGTGGGAGAAAGCTCCCAAGACCCCACCCCCATGATGTGGCCAGCTTTGTGCTGGCCCTTCACAGCCAGATGCACTGCTTCTGGAAGAAGGCTAAAAATAACCTAGAGGCCAGCCAAACAGTAATGAAAGACTAGTACGACTAGAAGACCACACTGATGGAGTTTCAGCCTGGCCAAACTCTGTGGGTCATGGAACCAGTAGAGCCCTGATCTCTCCAGGACCACTGGACTGGCCCATATGAGATCAAGGAACAGAAGAGGGAGGCGGCCTACCTGGTGGACCTCCAAACCCCTCAGAGCCCCTTAAAGGTGCTCCATGTGAATTGACTGAGGTCTCACTTCATGAGGTCTGAATACAGCATATTCGTAGTGACAGATGAGGGAGTGGAAAAGGGGAGTGAACCTATCTTTAGGCTCCTCTCTGCACAGGAACACAATAAGTCAGTGAAGGGTGTCGCAATCTCTATCACACTGACCACAGAACAGCAAGGTGACTGTTACCAGTTACTGGAACGGTTTGCCCCATTGTTCTCACTGACCCCATTACTCACACATCTGTGCATCCATGAAATTGACACTGTAAACGGTTCTAGGGTAAAGAACAAAACTTACAGGCTGCTAGATGAGGTGAGAGCTAGTACCAATGAGGAAGCCTCCAAAATGTTAGCTTTAGGGGGATAGACCCTCTAATGGTCCCAGGTCGAGACCTGTAGTTTTGATAGATAAGGCTGCCTCACCGGGCGCCACACCAGAACTCCGGTTCTGCGTGGACTACAGGGGACTCAATGTGGTCACCAGGACTAATGCACACCCCACCCCCAGAACTAAGGAGCTAATTGACAGTCTGGGTGCTGTTAAATTCCTCAGTACTTATGACTGGGCGCTTCCCCTCTCTGTCTGAGGGGGCCAAAGAGAGGTCAGCGTTCTTTTTTGTTTTTTAACATTTTTTGGGGCATTTATAATACAAACAAACATAACAGTATAATGGGGGGATAAGAGGGAAAGGAAGGAGGGTTATGGCGGGGGAAGGTGTAGGGGCAGCGGGGGAGTAGGAAGAAACTCAGGAATCTTGCCCAAGTTATTGGAGCATGCTTGAGTATACATATACCATAAATCAATGATAGTGTTCGGCAGATGCAATATTTAAAACAAAGGCCCGTGTTAGCAGTGCACAGGCAAGAGAAATTCGCGAGGGGAGTTGTAGGGGTCCCCTTTAGGAGGAATGTCAAAACGTGATCAGTGGACCTTGACAACTTGGTGCTGACATCTGACATTTGGCTCAGTGTATTACATTAAACATTACAGTGAAGCAATCTTCATTCAGTTATCCCCAGCCAGCTGTGTTCCATCATTAGCATTTACCGGCGAGGTTGGATGTGAGTCTCTGTCGCGAAGTAAGGTTGCAAAAGGCTCCCATATGTCTCAAGGTCAGAAGTGCAGGGGCATAAGGTCTGAAAAAATTTGACAATTGTTTCTGGCAATGTATCTCATCATTCTTCCAATCTTTGGAGGAGGGGTTGGGCTTCCTGCCCACGTACATGGTGACTTTGCGCGTAGCCAGAAGAAGAAGCATTGGAGTGAGGTTGCAATGGGAATTGGTAGCTCTCTAATGAAACTCAGGAGGCCAGGCAGAGGAGTAAAGTGGGGTGAGTGTCCGGTAATTTCATGTACAGTGGCAAAGATCTCTGTTCAGAATGATGCTATGTGCGGACACTGCCAGACGAGGTGTATAAAGGAGGCAGAGAGGAAGTTAGTCTACAGCGGGAATCTGGAGCTAGTCCCATTTTGAAAAGTTGTAAAAGGATGCAATATAAGCGGTATAAAAATTTAAAGTGGATAAGGTGGAGTCTGTATTTGGGGGGGGGAGCCTCACTAATGGGCCATAGCAATAAGAACCCTGCGCATCAAAAAGAGGCGGAGATATATCTTTGTCCCAAACCACCTGAGCTCCCAGGGCTATAATTGAAGTAGAACATTGAATAGAGTTGTATAGATGTGTAATTCGTTTCCGGTGAGATGGTGAAGTGAGGCGGTGTTCTAGTGCCAGTAGGGGCGGTGGAGGGGAGGGGAAAGCATCATACAAGGCACGACAAGTGGCACGCAGCTGGTAGTACAGCAATGTATCAACCAATTTAGGAGAAAGGGACAGCGCAGCATCAAACATTGACAAGAACTGGCGATCGGGTAGAGGTCCGAGAATAGTTTTATGTTGCGACTTTGTGCGCTAGTAATAGCGCTCTTGACCAAAAGTGGAAGTACCATGGGATTTCTAGCCAGAGGGATAGATGGTGCATATGGGAGGGTCAAATCGGCTCTCTTTTGCAAACTCTCCCATGTCCATGTTGATTTCAGCCCTGGGTGCCTTGTATGATGCATAGAGCGTAGTCGACAGGGGCCACGTAGCAGCCGTGTGGGGCAAAAACGAGGTGGGGTGAAGCAATTGGGCTTAAGCGCATAGGGCAAATAATGTCACATCAGGTGCCCCAAGGCCACCCTGTGAAAGTGGCAGGGTGAGGAGCTCCAAGGAGACCCGTGGCTGTTTACCTGTCCAGGCCAGGGAAACCAAGTCAGACTATAGCCCCTTGAGGAACTGTGTCATGAGGGGAGAGGAACATTTATAAACAGATAAAGGAATTTGGGGAGGATAATCATATTCGCAATTGCGATGTGGCCAGAAATATAAAGTAGGAGTTAAGACTGCGTTGGAATTCTGTCCTCCAGCCATGGAATGGCTCGCCCATAATTTACATGCCATAATTCTTAGGCTCAATCAAATATCCAAATATCGCACCGTTTCAGCCCATTTCAGGGGGTACTCTGTGGGGAAGTGATTTGTGTGTTGTCGGTGAGGTGGAAAAGTATAAACTTGGCCCAGTTCACTTGTATGCCAGAATATCCGCTAAATTGCACCACTTCCCGGGTCAGTGGGGTTAAGTTGTCACCTGGGTTGCAGGCATATAGGCCCTCATTATGATATTGGCGGTAAATCCCACTTACCACCACGCTGACTGCTGCCAACATACCGCTGCCGCCGCGGATATCCGTTCACTATATTATGACACACACACACATTAATCCATCAGTATTCAGCCACAGACACAAGTCCGCCACACCAAAGGTCAGTGATAAACTGGCGGTATCAAAACCCACACCGTTACGCCAACAGAACAATCCCCATCACATTATGACCCACGAATCACCACGGCAGACATTCAACCGCGGTACACCATTGGCGGTACATACCGCTGCGCTCAAAATACAAACACACATACAAAACAACACCTCATTGGACAATTTAAATAACACACACCTGACACCCATACACACACCACACCCACACCAGTATTAAAAACACACCCACATTACCCACAACCCTTTACGAATACAAATCATTGCCAACAGAGAGACAGCAAGAGCACTCATAACCAGAGCCACATACCACTCACACCTATACACCACTCACACACCCCACATCACACACCCCAACACATTACCCTACACACCCTCACCTACACACCTTACACAACAACCATGGCATCCCCGATTTTCAGAGGAGGAGCTAACGGTCATGGTGGAGGAAATCATCAAGGTAGAAACACAGCTATTTGGAGCACAGGTGCTGCAGATATCCATTGCTAGGAAGATGGAGCTATGGCGGAGGATCGTAGACAGGGTCAATGTCGTGGGACAGCACCCAATAACCGGGGATGACATCAGGAAGAGGTGGAACGACCTACAGGGGAAGGTATGTTACATTGCAGCAAGACACCAACTCGCTGTACAGAGGACTGGTGGTGGACCCCCACCTCCTCCACCGCAACTAACAACATGGGAGGAGCAAGTCTTGGCAATCATTCATCCTGAGGGCCTGGCCGGAGTAGCAGGTGGACTGTACTCTGGTAAGTCAACCCTTTACTACTATCACCCCCCTACCTGCATGTCATCACATACCCCCACGCATACCATCACTCCCATCACTCCACCACCTCCCACACACCCCTCCATCACATCTCACTCATCCCAATGCCAAGCCCTGCATGCCATACCAATGCATGGATACCACTCACAGACCTGCATGGACACCTATCACTAAAGCATGCACACTAGAGAGAATCAGCTAGCCCAACAAATACCAACTTGCAAAAGTCAAAGCTGCCAGAGCAAATACAACCAAACAGGGCAACCCACTGATGCACAATATGTCACACAAAGAAACAATAACACTTCATTTACATCCCCACAGGTACCCCAGCCAATGTCAGCGACGAAGAGGTACCAGCACTATCCAGTCCCCCCACATAAGAGGCCGACAGTGATGACAGCAACTCTGGTCACCTGGATCTGGATGACCAACCTGGCCCATCAGGGACCTCTGCACAGTCGGTTACCCAGGCACTGACACACACCACCACAGAGCCTCCCCACTCAGGAAACACCACCACAGTGTACCCATACCGCTGTCCCCAGGACACGTCAATCAGCAGTGTGTCCACCTCTATAGGGACCCCAGGCTACACCTCGCACCCAAGACAATCAGGGACCTGGGGTCAGTGGCAGTGGGCACACGGTTCAGGGATCAGAGGCACAGGACAACAGGGACACTGGGAGGACTGCTGTGCGCCGGGGAGGACAGGCCCAGGAAACCGACTCTCCAGGAGGCACTCACCGAGATCCTGGGAGCATACCAACATTCCCAAGATACGCTGGGCCAGATCCTGGCCAAAGTGCAGGAGATCAGGGAGGACTTGAAGGCCATTAACACCACCCTGGTCTCCATTGCAGGGGTGCTGGCAGACTTGGCCAACATCATGAGGGAGGCAGTCTTACAACAGTGGGCCCATGCCACTAGCCAGACATCTGAACTGCCTTCCACCTCCTCTGCCCCTAGTGGACAGGAGGCCCCTCCACAGGACCAACAGGCCACCTGCCCCCCTCCACCTGCAGAAGGAGAACCACCCCACAAACATTCCCTGTGGTCCAGGCAGAAGTCAGAGACTATTTCCAAGACCCCAGCCAGGAAATGAGACTCTCCTGATTGTCCCCCTTGTGTCCCACTCTGTCACCCTTTCCACCTTGAACTGCCATTGCTCCCTTTCCTATATCCCCTTGGACAATGCACTTGTGCTATCAATAGACTGGAACAATACCCTGGACTTTCACCCATCATCACCCCAGCCCATTGCACTTGCCCCTCTACTTCTTAGCACTTAAATACACACACTTTTAAAAATACAAGTATGGAGTATGTTAAATTTATTTTAGTATGTATTGGTTTAACCAGGTTCAAACATTGCAATTCAACTGTACAGTAATGTTCAAATAGGAAAGATCTGTAGTTGGCTGCAGTGATCACACCAGGAGCGATAGTTGGGCACCAACATCTGCAAAATGAGTTGCCAAAGGGTAAAGTGAGAGGGCATAGATGTGGGAAATAACACCATGCCAGTGACAAAGTTAAACCGTAAATTGAAAATGAAATATGAAGTAACACTGTCTTACCTGTGTGTAATTGGAAGTATTGTCGAATCACTGCAGTTCTGTTGTCCTCATCCTCATCCTCTGCCTCCTCATCCTCACTGTCCACAGGGTCCACTGCTGCCACACGGCCATCTCAAGCTTCCTCTGCCTGCAGAAAAGGCACATGGCGTCTCAAGGCCAGGTTGTGCAACATGCAGCATGCCACAATTATCTGGCAAACCTTCTTGGGTGAGTAGCAGCTGTTAGATGGAGGCACCGAAACCTGGCCTTCAGGAGGCCAAAGGTATGTTCGATAATCTTTCTTGTTCACCCATGTGCCTCATTATAACGTTCTTCTGCCCTTGTCCTGGGATTCCTCACAGGGTAGCCATGATAGGTTTGGGTAACCAGAGTCACCTGCAAATATCGAGGGACAACATTTAGCCACACACTGTCTCAAATGGCCCACACCATACCCATACACCAACATCTACTGGGTGGGAACCAGGGGTCACCTATTAGCCACACCCTGTGCCTCTGTAGTTGGGCCATCACATTTGTGATGCTGCTATTCCTTAGGATATAGGCATCATGCACCAACCCAGGATACTTAGCATTGACATGGGAGATGTACTGGTCCGCCAAACCCACAATCTGGACATTCATTGAGTGAAAACTCTTTCGATTTCTGAACACCTGTTTATTTTGACAGGGGGACAAATTCAATATGTGTAACATCAATTGCCCCAATGATGTTAGGGATATGTCTCATTGCATAGAAGTCGGCTTTCACTGTGGCCAAATCCTCCACCTGGGGGAAAACAATGTAGCTGCACATATGTTTAATCAGGGCAGACAACACTCTTGTGAGCACTATTGAGAACATTGGCTGTGACATTCATGCTGCCAAGCCCACTGTCACTTGGAAAGAACCAGTTGCCAAGAAATGGAGCACAGATAAGACTTGCACAAGAGGGGGGATCCAATTGGGGTGACGGATAGCAGAGAGTAGGTCAGGCTCCAGTCGGGCACACAGCTCTGTGTTTGTGGCCCTGTCAAGTCTAGAGGTGAGGATAATGTGCCTGTCCTCCATTGTTGCCAAGTACACCAGGGGTCTGTACACGGTGGGTATGTCTCCATCTCCTATTCATCCGCAGCGGTAGCAATCTATGGGGCAAAAGAGTGAGGAGCCGGTCACAAACTGTCCATCGTAGCCACAACAGTACAATGCATGATGTTAAATTTCAATGTATAAGTGGCATTTGTCCTGTATGTCCAATTTTGAACAGTGACACTGTTATTATCCAGGGCTGTACCCCCTCCCCCTCGCCCTGCAACTCCTCATTGGTTAGTATTGGGCCCTATGGGGTATAGTGGCCAGTGGTGATGTACGCCGGCGGTGACGGTATGCACCGCTGCTGACATGACCGACATTTTCTTTCTGATCACTCACTTGCTACCTGACCTTCAACAGGAGAGGACCTACACTGCATGTGCTGCTGTGACCTGTGTCTGGAACCTACCATGGCTCGTGTGACTGAGGAAAGGGCCCCTGCCTTCACCTCAACAGAGTTGGAGCGACTGGCGGATGGGGTCCTACTCCAGTACGGACTGCTGTATGGGCGTCCAGACCAACAGGTGAGTACACTGTGAGCACGATGCATGGGGCATGAATGCATGATTGGTGGGTGTGAAGGCCTCGGGTAGGTGGGGCAGGTGGATGTCCCCTGAGCGGTGTGCAGCTTGTGTGCTGGGCCATGTGTGTGCAAATGTCGATGTGAAGGGGTATGGTGGGCCATAAGTGTAACAGGCAGGACTGTTTGTCTAAATATATTTTCCTGTGTGTATTTCGTCTGCAGGTCAGTGCCCATCAAAAGAAGGGTATATTGCGTGCCATCGCCAAGGAGGTGCGGACTCTGGGGGTCTACGGCAGGCGGAGCACCCACAGTCGTAAACGGTGGGAGAACCTGAGACCCTGGGCACAGAAGACGGCAGAGGCCCAGCTGGGGATGGCCTCCCAACGAGGAAGGGGTGCCCATCGAACTCTGACCCCCTTGATGGCCCGCATACTGGCGGTGGCCTATCCGGAGATGGATGGGTGCTTGAGGGCATCACAGCAGCCACAAGGGGTTGAGTACAGTTCCCATCATTACAACTTATGCATGGTAGGGGGGGTACCAGGGTGGGGGATATGCATCTGTGGGTGCCCCTAGGCCAAGCTTGACATTGCAGAGCAGGTCCCATGTGGCCTGGGTTCTGAAGTGATAATCCTGCTACCTAGCTTGTAGACATCCAGTACTGGTCACGGCTGTGTGGGTCGAAGTTGTGCTGCAGTTGGCGGTATGTGCCCCTCACCATGCCCTGGTGGCTAGCATTATTACTGGTAGTGCATTGCTTTGTGCGTAGGGCTATTCCCTGTGTGTGATGGTAGTGTGTACGCCAATGTTGGTGTTGGAGCAGCCATTGACCAAGTGTATCATTTGTCTCTTCCCCCCCTTTTTGTTTTGTCACCCTGTCCTTATGTGCATTAGCATCATCTGGTGGAGGAGCAGAGGCACCAGTGACGGAGGCAGCTGCATCAGACAGGACCCAGGAGGCAGAGCCCACCGACGCCGAGGGAACCAGTGGGACGGAGGGGAGCACCACAGCAGAGACAGGAAAGGACAGTACGGACACACATACCTCCTCCGATGTAAGCTCCCTGGTGGTGGCGGACACTTCTGTGACCACCCCAGCTACAGGTACAGACGCCACCCCGTACCAGCACTGCCCTCCCAGCAGCCCCTCAGCGAGTTGCCCGTGCCCGCTCACCCAGGAGGGTGGGCATCTCCTTCCACCCAGGCACCTCAGGCCCTGCCCCAGTTAGCCCTGCTGCCCTTAGTGAGGAGGCTATTGACCTCCTGATATCCATTTTTGTAGGGCAGTCAACCATTATGAATGCCATCCAGGGGCTGGCAGCCCAAATGCAAAAGACAAATGCTTTTCTGGCGGGCATTCACATTAGCTTGGTGGCCCAACAGAGATCAATCCAGGCTCTGGCCTCCTCTCTGATGGCAGCCATTGTCCCTGTTTCTACTGTCCCCCCCTCCAACTTCCTCTTCCCAAACCCATTCCCCTCAACCCCAACCTATCCCAAGCACACAGGCAGTTGAGCATGCACACAAGGCAACACACAAGAGTGGCATAGGCAAACATAAGTACCACACATCATCCCACAGGCACTCACACAAACACCATCCGGATGCAGACATACCAACACACACTGCCTCCACTATGTCCCCCTCCTCCTCCCACACCTCCCTCCCAGTTCTGTCTACACTCACACCTGCATGCACTGCACCATCATCCATTACCAGCATCACCACCACCACCACACCTAGCAGAACACACACCTCATTTGCAGACATCAATACAATAGCCATGCACACGTCCCCTGTGTCCTCTCCCACTGTGTCTGTCCCCCCACCTCTCAAGGTACACAAACACAAGCACTCAGACACCCAACAGCCATCCACCTCACAACAGCATCCAGCCCATGCAACTTCACCTTCACAACACAGCAGACAGACACCTCCTACAACCACTCCCTCTTCCTCCACTCCCAAACCTTCTCCGTCTTCCCGCCCCAGTGTCCCTAAGAAGCTTTTCCTTTCCACTATTGACCTCTTCCCTACCCCTACCCCCCGTCCTTCACGTCTGGCCAGGGTGCCAAAGACCCAGGCAAGCACCTCAGCCACCCAGTCCACGGGACCACTAGTCTCCACACCCATTCGTGGTGGGAAAGGATCCTGGGCATCAGCCACCAGCCTCAAAGAAAGTGTGCCTGCCTCAGCTGCTGCCGGAAGGGCAATGAGCCTGCCCCAAGTGCTGCCAGGAAGGTCAAGGAGCCACCCCCAGCTCCTGCCAGGAAGGGCAAGTTACTTGCACGTGCAGGCAGGAAGGACAAGGGGCTGGTGCAGGTACTCAGTTGGAGCCCCCACCACCAACCATGGCTGTGCAGCCATCCGAGGCTGCAGGGGATGGGCTGGAGCTTCGCCCCACCAGCAGCAGCAGCACCGCCACCACCAGCAGTGGGCAGCCGTCCGAGGCTGCAGGGGATGGGCTGGAGCTTCCCCCCGCCCCCACCACCAGCAGTGGGCAGCCGTCCGAGGCTTCAGGGGATGGGCTGGAGCTTTCCCCCGCCACTACCAGCAGCACCGCCATCACCAGCAGTGGGCAGCCGTCTGAGGCTGCAGGGTATGGGCTGGAGCCTCCCCCACCAGCGGTTGCAGCAGCACCACCACTACCACCACTGAGCAGCTGTCACTACTGGCGGATGGTGCGTAGTCCTGCCTCCATGGGCTGCTGTGTGGCCTGCCCCCTGCAAATCCTGTGGGAATGACACCCACCTGAAAGACAATGCCCCCTCCAGAACCAGTGGGTAAGCCACCCACTCACCCCATCTTCCCCAGGATCAGAAGCACAGGGCACGATGCCCCTTCCAAAACCAGTTGGGAAGACACCCACTTGAGAGACTGTGGCCTTGCACTCCCCAGGACCAAGCACAGGGCATGTTACCCCCTCCAGGACCAGTGGTGTTGTTCCATCTGCTGGCTGAGGTGCCCCCCGTCCCCCTGAGGTGCCTGCCTATTTTCCAACTGATGCCCCTGCAGTGTTCTCTCCGTGTTGGTGCAGGTGACAAGTGGGGCCTTGGACTTTGGCCTGTGGCCCACGCACAATATAGACTGGGCAGTGTCCCTTGAACTGTACATATGCATATACCATTAGATAGATTTTTCGTATTTCTACTATATTTATATTATTAAACACACTTTTCATCAATTCCTGTAGTCGTTGCATTATTCCTGGGGGGTACGGGGTAATTATGTTTTATTATTGCATCGGATTGTGTGTAAGGTATTGGGGGTGTGTGTTGTGTGTGTGTGTGTGTGTCATTCTCTTTTTACTGCCCCCCTCCCTTGTGTGCTAGGCGGCTGTACTCACCGTGGTCGTCTTCGCCGTTGTTGGTGTTCATGGTGGAGCAGGACGTAGAAGAGCATGGGGAAGATCTGAAGTTCATGGTTGTTCCCTGTGTCTCCCACATTGAGTCCTTTCCCTTCTGAGCTTAGTTTCCGCCAGGCTTTTGATGTCATTGTTACCGCCCTGGAAAAGGTGGTGGATTGGGTTGTCATAATATGGTCTGCTGAACATTGACTTCCACCTGGCTGTAAGCGGCTACCTCCGTGGTGGCTCTTGTTTCCGCACTGGCGGTCGGTGTGGTAAAGTGGCTGTCTATCTGAGCTCGCACCGCCACGGTCATAATTTGGCCGTAGTTACCACCAGCCTGTTGGCGGTATTACCACCACTTTATCACCGACCGCCAGGGTTGTATGAGGGCAATAGTGTGATGTTGTCTGCATACATTGCTACAACCAGGCCCCTGGTTGTGAAGCCAGTGCCTTTGATTGCGTGGCATTGTTGGAGCCTCGCCTGCAAGAGTTCCATTGTAATGGGGAAGAGTAGCGGTGATAGCTAACATCCCTGACGTGTGCCACATGTGATTGAGAGCAGCCAGGTAAATTCCTGTTGAGATGCACTTGCATGATTGAAAGCGTGTATAGGAGGCAGATTAAAATATTAAATTGCGGAATAAGGCCTAATCGCACTAATAGAGGAAAAAGGTAACCCCATTCTAGAGAGTCAAACACTGTAGTAGCATCCAATAGTGCAACTACAGCAGAGATGTGGGGGGTCAAGATGACACATAACCGCAAAGATGGTTCAAAGGGTATGTAGTATGGATCGACCAAGAATAAAACCAGATTGATCAGGCCGTACAATCTTGGCCATAAGGGACAAAAGTCTGTTAGCCAACATCTTAGTGAATATTTTATTATCAACATTAATGAGGGATGGAGGTATATGTGAGTCGCAGCGGTTAGCATGTTTGTCTGGTTTGAGAAGTGTAACGATTACTGCCTCCTGTAACGACGGTGGCAGTGAACCCGCATCCAAAGAGTCCTGATACATAGCAAGTAAGTAAAGGGACAGCGGAGGGGCAAATTTCTTATAAAAGGAGGTTGTGAGCTCTTCTAATCGGGGAGCTTTATCTCTTGGAAGGGTGTTGATAACCTGCTCAAACTCTTCCTTTGTGATGGGAGAGTCTAAGTAAGGGCGGTGGGTGCGGTCCACCCACAGTAATTGTATAGTGTCAAAGTACCCAAGTAGTTTGGATAATCTGAGGATTGGGGTGGCGGTATAAAGTTGGGAGTAGAAAGAGGACATCACGTCCAGTATCGCGGGTGTGGAGGAAACGGGGTTGGAGTCAGAGTCTATAAGTTTGGCTACACAGCTGGACCCATGTGGTTTTCGTAGCAGCCCAGCTAGAGATTTGCCCGACCTGTCACCCTTGCCATACTGTCTGGCCTGATCATCTCGATTCAGGAAGTGGGTCCCATGAAGTGCCTCCTCTTGAAACTCTGATATCTTGTTGCAAATATAAACCAGTTCATCAGTTTCCTTGGAGAGAAAGTATTATTGTTGATGAGTCCTTATATCCTGTTCGAGTCGGGACAGGGACCCCCGTATGACCTTTAGAACCCCCGATAGCTTTGCAATACAAACCCCGTATTACAACTGAAAAAGCCTCCCATAGCACAGAAGGTGAGTCCGCTGAGTCGACATTGTGCACAAAATATTCTATGATTTCTTTATGGATCTCCTCCTCGAACACCGTGTCATGCAGCCCTCCAAAAGGTAAGCACCATGAGAAGGTGCAAGGGGGTCATCAGGAGAATCTGGAATGTCAGCAGTACTGGAGAATGATCCAAGAGGGTGTGCGGTAGATGGGACACCTTTGCCACCCAGGTTAGGACATCCTTGGAAATCAGCTAGCAGTTCAGCCTGGACTAGGCATTGTGATGCACTGAGACACAGGTGCTTTCGCGGGCATATGGAGGCGAGAGGCGCCCCACATCTTTGAGGCAGTTGTCATGTGCTATTGAATTAATCGCTGTTCAGTCGAGGCATGGAGGTGTAAGCTTGTAAGCTTCTGGAGATGCCAGATCGATCCATCCAGTCATCTAGCATAGCGTTAAAAATGCTCCCAGCCCATAAATGGATTGGGCACCAAGACCAGAAATCTTTTTCCATATATCTGAGAAAAACTCGGAGTCGTCACAGTTGCATCCATACACGGCTGCCAGAGTTACTGGCCTCCCATGCAGGAAACTCGCAAGAATGACATAGCGACCGTTAGGCTCTATTCAGGAGTGTGATCATCACCATTGAAGCCCTGTGCGTATTGGGATCATCACCCCTCTAGCATAATTTGAATACGTGGAGAAATTGACATCTCCGCACCATGGAGCACGTAAAGCAGGATTCGAGGGATAATGTATGTGGGTCTCTTGCAGAAAGCATACATCTGTTTTATGTCGGATGGGGTAAGCATGGACTAGGCAAGCTTTTCTACAGTCATTGAGGTCTTGAATGTTCAATGAAACGCAAGTTACAGTGGCTATTCTACCTGCCAAGGAGGAGGAATAAGGAGAGATAGATAAAGAGAGAGAGAGATGTTGCATGATGAACGAGCTTTGGCAATGAAATTTTCAGAACGTGGCAATACCTGAGAAGCAGGGGAAAACAAACTAGATAACAATACCAGAACATAGTAACTCAACCCATTTCATCCCTCCCACCTCAACCCCAGAACTAGGCTGAGACACCCATACCTTCCCACCTTTGAAACAATGCTTTCCAAGAACAAACCAAAAACGGAAATTATCGCAGATGGGGTGGGGGAGACTACAGGCCCACATCCCCACCATTAACAGCTGGGTGGCCGAACAAGGAGACGAAGGGGCAATTAATTCTGGAGTAGAGGAATGATTATAAGCACAGAGTGAGAGTTAATTGTGCAGTTTTTGTAAGGAGTGTGATGCACATCATGTACAGTTGTTAGGTGATATTTATGAAGACCATTGTCATCCCAGAATTTTGGAGTGAGGCAGAGTGCAACGATTACGTAAGGCAGCTATGGTTCAATCATTATCGCTTAGATGGGTCTCAACAGAGCTGCCTGTTGCGGCTCTTGGGGATCGCCTATCTGTGACAGCACACTTAAACTTTAGGGTGGATTTTGCATCTGTAAAGAAGTGGGGTTTGCTGTAGAAGAAGATTCTCAGCTTGGCCGGATACAGGAGGGCATATGGTATGTCCGCCTGCTGGAGAAGTCTCTTGACTGGCAGAAATTTGCGGGGCCACTTGTACCGACAGTTTGGAGTCTGGGTAGAAGGATATGGGATTTCCCTGATGTTGGATTGTTCCTAAAGTCATAATCTATTCTTCTAACCTGGTGTGGAGTCTTCTTGTTGTGTTTTCACTGTGTTACTGTAGGAGGTATTGCACAAATACTTTACTCAATGCCTTCTAGGTTAAACCTACCTGCTCTGTGCCAAGCTGCTCGAGGACCACCACAGGATCATTTAGGTTGTGTTTTGACTTACCCTGACTAGGACTGTGGTCCCTACTTGGACAAGGTGCATATCTCTGCCAACTAGAGAGATTATTTCGAACATTAGTAAATTAAATATTTGATGTGTGACTTTGCTTCTTACTAAGAGTATGGAATGAAATGTGTTTTATTTGTATAGTTCAGTAGCTTAATGCACCTCCTACTCAGATCACAGTGTTTCAATTAAAAGATCAGAAAAATATAACATAAGGTAAATAGAAACAGTATGGAACATTCAAATTCATAAAGTTAAAATACATTTGATGGTTCTTAATTACCGCACACTGCTAAATCAGGAGGAAAAAAACCTAACAAGCATTTTCCACTGGAACATACCTCCCAATTTAACCTTTTTGTGGCACATAATGAAGAGTGACATACAATAACACAGTACACAATTTTATACATTTATAACTCTACATAATCACTATCGTTTGCAGATGATAATAGGGACATTTTGGGTGCAGTGATGCCGGCTTACTGTATAACCTACATGGACAACATTTCATACAATTTTATCACTAAATTCACGGCGTACAAACTATAATGTATGTAAAAGTAAGGTTTCCCTACATATTTTGATGTAGTCTTAATAAGAGGCAATTCTTTGTAATTAAAAAATGACAGCATATGCTACTTGGATTTGATTTGACTGTGTACATCAAAAATACAAGGATTTGGGGGTTTCCAAATGTGTCAAATTAACATTTAAATGAAGAAATAAATCAACGTAGTTTCATAATTACATATCTTACTAAAGGTAAACTTAATTTATTTTGGTCAAACTAAAACATTTTGTTTCCATCAAATTGTAAGATAAAGTGAAATGGTTGACCATGTGAACTTCAAATTCTTCTGGGATTAAAAAAAAAAAAGTTTTGTTATATGAGGAAGAAACGTGAAATGAAATGCTGAAGCCTCCTTTCACGCACTTGTGTACACCAGTTAAGAGTATACCATGTAACAATGTATGCTTTCTGGACAGTGAAAGGAATATAAAAGCATAGATCTTCTTGGTAAAATAATTAGTAGCAGTTTGACAGAAGATCGTGCCTGATATTTGAAAGTCTGTGTTTGAAAACACAATAAATGTTTTTAGAAGGACGGAAAAGGTTATTGCATATTCTCGATTTGAAACTTCAACGTATTCTGTGGTAGTACAATATAGCCTCTCCACTATTTCCAGTACCACTGTCTATTCAATATGATTTTTTCTAGCTGTATAAATGTAACCTGTGCATCCTGGTTTTGTTTAAATATGTTTAGTTAAAACAAATACACAAGCAAAAAAACACTATGGCATAAACTATATATACAGATGCGCCGAGTATAATATGCTGTTTATTGCCATTGTTGACTGAGGCAAGGGACATCATTTCTTAATCAAGGCCTTTCATTGCCAGATATACTACATATTTATCTATATAACATGTATGCCATGGCAATAAGTGATGAGCAAAAATATAACCCAAGAAGACGTGTTTTTAGAGCAACTGTACTACTAATCACCTAGTCACACATTGAAGTGAGGCCCCTCCAGAAGAAACCATCCGACGACCCAGCAGAACCAAAGAACTCCTGCACCATCTTCCTGCTCCCCTTCCCAGCGAAGGTTCTTGAAAGGGCAATCAACTAGCAACTCGCCGAACAACTGGAACATGGCAACCTCCTGGACTCCTCCCAATCCAGATTCCACGCCAACCACAGCACCATGACAACTTTGATCACAGCCAACGACAACATTAAGGCCGCCCTGGACTGCAGCGAAACAGCATCCCTCATCCTCCTGGACATGCCATCCTCCTTCGAAACCGTTTCTAATCACATCTTGATTAACAGACGCCACCAAATCGGAATCCAGGAAGACGCCCTCAAATGGATCATTTCATACCTCACTGGAGTAATCCAGAGAATCTGTCTCCCCCCGTATAACTCAGAACCCTAGAATTGTCCCCCGTAGATAGTCTGTCAGCCCTACCCTCGTCAACATGTACATGATCCCCTGGCTAACTCTGTCAGATCGCACAGACTCAACATAATCTTCTACGCCGACACCCAGCTCATCTTCACACTGTCAGAAGACATCTTCACCACCAGAACCAGTTTCCACAGATGCAAAATAAATGTCGCCGACTGGATGAAGGACAACTGTCTCAAGCTCAACGTGGACAAGATAGAAGTCCTCATCTTTGGGAACAACACCTCACCATTGAACGAAACATGGTGGCCTGCAGAACTCTGCCCACCCACTGCCTCGACAAACCACGCCCTTCATCGGCATCTTACTGGACAGCAAGCTATCTATGAAGAATAAGGTAAAAGCAGTCTCATCTGCCTACTTCCATACCCTGCCTATGCTCTGCAAGATCTTCAGATGGCTCCCAGACAACACCAAAAGGACTGTCACGCAGGCCCTGGTCACCATTAGCCTGGACCATGGGAACAGAATCTACATAGGAATCACCGCACACCTCTTGAGGAGACTACAGACAATACAAAACGCAACAGCAAGACTCATCCTCGACCTCCCCTGACAGACCCACATCACACCAAACCTCAAGAGACTACACAGGCTCCCTATATTGAATAGATTCTAGATCAAGCTATTGAGCCACACATACAAAGTCCTGCACATCGAAGGACCAGCATACATCAACAAATGCATGACTTTCCATCAACTGACCAAACAGCTATGATCCACCACCCTGTTCCTCACAGACACTCCCTGGATCCACCGTGGCAACAGCAGAGGACCATCATTGTCACAGCTGGCAGCCAAAGCTTCAAACAACCTTCCCTTGAGCCTTAGGACCGCCTCATCGCTCTGGGAATTCAAATGAACAGATCACAACATAGCAGCTAGCAAATCCAGCACCTTGAAACCCTCCTCATGGGTCATTTGCCGTGCTTTACAAATTCTTGATTGACTGATTACTAGAGGGCAAAAGTCAAATTCCAGTATAATACCATAGTAGAGCAAGATTACATGAGAAGGCACTGTTTAAAGTCTCACAATTGTGCGTTATAGTTACATTACACAGGGAAAGGGAGAACAAATCTCCAAATAGTATTGAGGGCTCTTCAGTGTGATTTTACATTGCAGCTTGACTTTAACCCATTACATCCTCGTTTTGTTTAAATACCTTTTAAAAACAAATATACTAAAAAAAAAATGCAATGACAAAAACCATATATGCAAAAACCTAGGATATAATACGCAATTCATTACCATTGTTGAGGGGGAACATGACCTGCTCAAAGTTTCACTTATCGTGAGTTATTGACGCTCACCACACTCATCCACTGTCCATTGCATTGTGTTGTTATGGTTAGGTTAGACCTTTTATTTAAATGCCATTTTATTATTTTGCTAATACTATTAGTATGTTTAAACAGTTCAGCATGAAACCTTTGAAAAAAATTAATTCAATTGGAGTTTGATAATGTAAGTTTCATGCAGGCTCCTTCAAAGGGGGGACATGAGTGTAGAAAGATAACAGGAGTTTATAAATTGTGTTTCCCATTTTAATTCCTGTAGGACTCTTTGCTACTCACTAAGAAAAGAATCACTGAAAGGAATTACACCATTGCTTGGCACAAAACTAAAACTTTATTCAAGGAGGTGCCTTTGTTTGGAATGGTGTAAACCTGTTCAGTAGTTTTCACAAAATTAGTATTACAAAAATGTTTCAAATGAGCTGCAGAGGTTTAAAAGATAACGATATCCTGACAGTTAAAAAAAAAACATTTTTTTAATTTGACTTCGGCACCATTTGACAAATTTACAAACAAAATGGCAGATATAATTTGCTTAAGTTAAGCCCAGTGTAGGTATGTCAAATATTTGAAAATGGTTGGGGGATTTAATAAAAATGAGTGTTGTCATTCCTAGCCTGCAGCATGACTCAGATGCATTATCAGTCATCACCACCTTCACCACACACCCACCACATATATCCACACCACCACATGTCAAACACTTTCACCTTTCTAACTTAGACATAGTTAATATGAACATATGTTTAGCTTTGGTCTTAACACTTTAATGTATTTTTATGAAATCTCAGAAATTCACTTGAAAACCTCAGTTAAACTGCTGTTATGGCTATGAAATAAAGTTGAAATACCTGTCCAGTTCCCCAATGATGTTTAACCTTGTAAACCATAGATCTCACACCTTCCATGAAAACCGTAACTCATACTGTATCCTTAAGATAGAACTCATATATAAATTAAGTCATATTGTACCAATAGTTAAATCATTCATAAAGTTGATAGTAAGGCAACATTTCATGTCAGCAGTGAGGTATTTTTTTATGTGGTGGGATTGAAAAGTCCCTTGCATGTTACGCAGATTTGTAGAGCTCCCTTTCACCTGGGAGGGTATTATGGCACTGAGCAGGTGTGAGTCTAGGCACAGCAAGGGCTTAGTGGGACTACTCAATAGCCAGGTCTTCAGCGTCATGTGGGATTCAAGAGGTTGAGGTTGAGTCTCTTATGTGCAGCAGTAGGTCATGCCATGCTTTAGGAGCGATGTAGGAGAAGGCCTAAGTGCCAAATTTAATTTCCGTATGTGTAGGATTTGTGCAAGTAGGAGTCCGGTCAAGCAGAAGTGTCTGGAGGGTTTGTGAAAGCAGATGCAATTGTTGAGTAATACTGGGCCAGTGTTATATGGAGCATTGAAAGTGTGGGTTAGGAGTTTCAGTTGTGCTTGCTTGTGAATGGGAGACCAGGGGATCTACTTCAGGTGGGGGTGTGATGTTAGTGCAGCATGGGAGGTTGAGAGTGATTTTGGCTGCTGAGTTCTGAATGGTCTACAGCCTGATGGTTAGTGTTTTGTTGATCCCGGCATAGAGTGTTCCCGTAGCCCAGCTTACTTGTGACCAGGGCGCGTGTGACGGTTTTCTGGGTGCTGATTGGAAGCCATCTGAAAATCTTCCTCAGCATCTTTAGGATATGTAAACATGAGGTCATGATGACATTGACTTGTGGAAATGTCAAGTTTGCTGTCACTGAGGATCCTGAGGTTCCTGGCGTGGATGGTGGAGGTGGGTGTTGGTCCTAGCTCTGTTTTGCCTACGATGATGAGGTGTTCCTGAAGATCACAATTTTTGTCTTGTCAATGTTCAGCTTTAGACAGTTGGTCTTCATCCAGTGGGTGATTTCAGTCATGCCGGTGTTCAACTTGATTCGGGTACTGGGTGTCTTGTCCGTGAGGAAGAAAATAAGTTGGGTGTCATTGACGTAGGAGAGGATATTGATATTGTGGGAACGGTTGAAGCTGGCTAAACAGATCATGTATTGATGAGGGTCGGGCTCAGAGAGGATCCTTGCAGAACTGCGCAGGCTAGGTCTTGGGTGTCCGATGTGTTTAGTGCCAGGCTAACTGACTGGGTTCTTACAGTCAGGAAGGAGCAGCTCATCGGAGTGTTGTGTCATGTACGCTTTGGATGAAGATGGGTGAGAGACTGTGTCAAATACTGTGGAGAGCTCCAGGAATTTGAGAGACGCCATGCCTCCTTTTCTAGGGTTATGCAGATGCCATCTGTAGCAGTGATGAGGTCAGTCTTCATGCTGTGGTCTGACACCAGACTGAGAGGTGTTAAGGAGTTGGTGGTCATTGAGGTATTCTGTGAGGTGTCGGTTGATAATTTTCATTAGGCCTTAGTAAGGAATGGTAGGAGGGTGATTGGTTGATAGTTTGCCAGTATTGAAGGTTAAGCAGAGGCTGTCTACTGCAGTAGGAAGACAGTTGTGTATTTCCAAGCATCTGAGAAGGGTGCGGACGAGATGAAGGCATTCAGAATGGGTGGGAGCAGGGCACTGATGGATTGCAGTCCTCTGGAGTAGTCATGGTGGGTGCAGTAGCTCGATGAGGCCTCTCAGTGGATGGACTTCTTAGTGGCTGCGGTTTCTTCTGGGGTGATGACAGGTCAGGTGGGTGACATTGGTTCTTTGGATAACATCGGGAGGCATTTGGCGAGGTCTGTCAAGTCAGTTTTGGGCTGAAGTTGCTGTAAACGGTGGTGGTTTTGTTGCTGAGGAATTGAGAGAGATTGTTGCAGAGGTTCAGGAAGGGAGTGATCGTGTTGGAGGCGGCTGATAGTGCGGTGATAACTTTCACAGTGGTGAAGATTTATTTTATTTTCTTGGTGCTTGCATTGATGCTGTCTGTCAGATCTGTGAATTTGGTGTCTGGATCATTTGGTGGTAGTGTCTCAGGATAGATTTGAACATGCTGCACTGTCCTGTCTCATTCTCTGTTTGTGCTCCACTTGTTTTCAGTTGAGTTTCATCAGTCTGATTTCTTCTGTGTACCAACTGGCCTGTGGTTTTTATTTTGTTGTACTGCTGTGTTTGGGGGTGGCTGAGGGGCATGGTGATATGAATTTACCCCTGCCCTGAGTGCCCAACTATAATTATGTCTGGATTCCTGATGCTGATTTTTGCTGTCAGGGGAGAACAGGGATCGTGTGTGCGCATGATATGGGCGTGTTTACGGATTTCGGTCTATTTGGGGAGTGGGACCCATAGTGGTGAAAGGCTACCACCGTTGCCAGGAGTTAAGCAGCATGAGTGTGGTGGTGGCAGCATACTGTGGAGTGACCAGTCTGAGTGAACAGGCTTTTTTTCACCTGCCACTGAAGTGAGACCTACAGGCTAATTTATTTAAAGTTCAGTTGCTGTCTGCTTAACTCACCCTTGGCCTACATCGGATTGCTGTGTAGTGCTATTCAGTGCATGTGTGTTATATGCATGTGTTTGGATGTATGTGTGCTTACAAATGGCACAGTAAAGGCATTATGCAGTGCTGGGCAGAGCATGAGTGTTATATACATACGAAGGATATGTGTTTGCCTGTTAATGGTACAATACATGGAAGATGTAGCACTGTGCCAAGGTTGTATGTTATATGCATGTGCTGGGTGTTAGTTTGCTTGTGAATGGTACAATACATGGAAGATTCTGGCCACCATTTTGAGACCCCCATGGGTACCTGGAGGAGCATGAGGAGGTAGAGGAATCCCCCAGAGAGATTTGTGGACTGCTGCTTTCCTGTCAGCTGGCTGGGAGACACTGAAGGAATGGAGAACCAGGCTCTTCAGTGTACTTCAAATGGTTCTTTTTGATCCAGAGAGGTCACTGGGAAGGGGCCTAGGCATATCTCAGGAAGGAGATTGGGCTAAGAGAATCATAAAGAGTAAGGTTGAGGTCATGGGTGAACCTTTTGACACAAATCACTGTGGCTTACATCCAAGTGTGAATCACTAGTCAGTCCCATGGCCTGTGTTGTGGGCTTTTCAGATTTGGAGTTGCTCCTGCTACGACTGACTGTTTTCTGGAAGAAGGGCAGGGCAGAGGAGATGGCACTTCAAAAGGAAGAAGACCTTCACCATACACTTCAGAGACTCAGTATGTAAATCACATTTGGGGTCTGACAATTTTGGGGACCTCAAGCTCCCCTTCCTATAGCCCATCTCCAATCAGCCAGTTGGGCTGTGCATGAAGGAGAAGCTCTGCAAGACATCTGCCTGTGATCAAACTGGGGGCCAAGGCCTGCCAGTCTCCCAGCTAGGTGAGGGAACATCACCCAGGGAATCCAAGATCACCTGCTTCTGGAGCACTAGTGCCTTCCTGCTTACCAAAACCAGTGTGTCCTTTGAGTGAGAGGGGAGAGCTGGAAGGAGTAAGGTCCAGTGGGAGATCCTGGTGATTGGATCTGTGAAGCGAGGTGTGAGGAGAACAGCTTTTTCACCGATTGGGTCATAGCCCTGTTCAGAAGGAGGTTGCTAACACCTAATGCCAGGTGGGGCCACGTTGAAGATTTCTGCCATGCTGATCGGGCCGTAACCTGTGACCGGGTGAAGTCCGCAACTCAGTATGCCAGATGGGACCATCGTAGGGATTACTGCTGTGCCAATTGGCCCATAACCTGTGTGTGGAGTGAAGTTGCAACCCCAAGTGAAGTGCAGAGTGAAGACAGTGACCCCGTATGCCAGGGGGCCACCGGGAAAAGGCAAGGAGTGTGGTCTGATGAGACAGTTGTTGAGAGGAAGTGGCTGCTGTGGGGACCCGTACATGCTCCTGCCCTGACCGAGGAGCAGCACCAGCATCGTTGAATTCCCACACCATCTGTGGGGAGGATCCAGGGGAACTTATCAGCATCTCAGGAATCTAGAGAACCCACCGGTCTCTGCCTCTGCAGGACTGCATTTGAGGAACTCCGGGACACCTGACCACTGCTCCTGCAGGACCATGTGTGAAGAACTCATGGGAGACAACCACTGCTGCTGCAGCACCCGTGAAGGAGGAGCACTTAGAGACTCTGCTCATGCAGGTCATGCTGGTGTGGGTAAAACTGATTTAAAAGCCAGAAAGCCCCAGAAGACCTTTCCTGCCATATAGAGCTTCGGCACTGAAACACTTTTGACTTGAGTCGGTTTGAGAGTCCTGAGTCTCTGACTACCAGTGGGACTTAACCTAAATGTCTCCTATAGTGGGTGGGAAATAACCACTACCTCTAGTGAGAGGGGAGTAGTACTGAAGAGCCTGCCTATCAAAACACTAAAGCTGATCTCAGGGAACTATGTGTATTGCTTGTAACTGATTATTTTACTCAGTTTTAGTATATAAATATTTCTTTTTTCATGAAAGCAAGGTTTTGACCTGACAATCATCTATTGCTGTTACTGAATGTATTTTGAGGTGTGAGCCTGTGTTCAATCCTTGCCCCGCCACCACCACCACCACCACCACCAGGAAACCTTGAACTGCTCGACCCACCCTACCAATAAGAGGCAAGTACTGAAGGGTACTTGACTCAGTTGCCCCCGGACATCATGAGTAAAAGGCCTCACCCCCCAGTAGCCCTTGCTTGCCTCATGGCCCTCTGCACGGGGTTCTAACAATGTGATTTTGTGAAGTCACCTGTAACATGAAGTGTGAGTTCATGAGTATTGCATTTTGCGTGTGTTTTTTTTAAATGTTAAAATGGCTTTATTGAAGATGACAATCATTTTTATGTTGATTGTTCTGTGAATTTATAAAATATACATTTGGTCATGGTAATTGGTGACTATTTGACAAAAAGAGGTCTGCCTAATATATGTCGAAGTGCTGACCCACTGATAAAGCCAATAGGCCTGCTTTTTATTTCTAATACTTTGCCAAAGTCAGTAGGTCTGCCTTGCTTAAAATGACAATCTATATACTATAATATGATATAGTTAGCCATGCATGTCCAGCCCCATGCTGCTGAAGGCCAAAGGCCGTACGCAGCAGGGGCTAGGTAGCCCAACCCAATCCTGCTCAAGGCTGTGGGGAGTTGGGCGTAGGGCCTGGTCACACCGCGCATGGTGATGGAATCTTACTTTACATTTAAAAAACAATTAATTTCACTGGAAAACATAGGTTAAAGTAATGTTATCCTTAGTAATTCTTATAATATCTTACTTTACATTAGTAAGGCTTGAAATTCACTGAAAAAATAAAGGTTAAAGGAGATTTATAATTAGGTGAAAATGTCAATTAAAACATACATTTTTAAACAAGCAAAACAACTGAAATTTACTAGTTATAGTTATCTCAAGTGGCTAAAATAACTAACTTGCGCCTTCACCATGCACTGCTAATTACGTCAAATATTGACATCACTCATGACATGTTCTGTGACATCATTGATAAGATCACCTCAACATCCGAAACAACGTCATTGATGAAAACACTGCATGGCAAGGGTGTAAATTTTGGTTTTGTCAGTAAATTTCAGATTTTTTTTATTCTAGAGTAAGATAATATATAATGTTCTAACTATATCATCACTTTAACCTTCGAATTTTTCAGTGAAAATTACTTTCTGACTCCACTTGTATGAAGAAACATGACTTATTTTAGTCAGCTGACCTTCAAGATGATTTTAGACTAGGGCTAGAAATTTCGGTCCTGAGGCTGGAGTGGAAATGTTAAAAACATCTCTGCCATTACAAAAAAGGTAGCAGAAGACGTAAGAAAAAGTGAGAATCCAAATCATAAGGGGCAGAGGGACGCTATGTGATGATGACTCCAGGTAGCTATAGAAAAGCTGAAGTACCGTCATCTGGTTAAATTTCTCAAAGAGGTATGCCAATAAGGTATGTAGAGCATCATGGCAATAACTGCGGGGGCAAACTACACAGTGGGGCATGGGTACAGATAGAAAGTCCAGGACATGATTTATTGGGGTAAGGTGCGTGGTGTGAAGGTATTGTACCTAACAGTACTCTTTCTCTACCATTGAGCACTACAAAACACATTTTTTTAAAACGCACTTTATGAGCCAGTTTCAAAATGGGGGAACTACTCTGGGAGCAGACACTGTTTCTGTTGATCCGGTGTTGGTGGGTGCCAGTTCTATATATTATGTTTTTGCCAGTTCTTCCCACATTGAACCACAAAGGCACCAATATGGCAGCACTATTTTTTAACATTTTCAAAAAGGAAAATCTGTCAGAACCCATACGTTTCTGGCTTTTTCCATGTCTTTACATGTCTTGGAAAATGCTTCATAATTTCTCATGTGATTCCTTGACAGTTTAAGGCATGTGAGCTAAAATACGCTCTGTTGTGTATTGGGAATATATATATATTAATACCCTGTTATCACTCTTTAAATCTGTACTATGAATGTAAGCAGTACTAGAATCCCCGGCCAGTAACCTATTTTCGTACGTGCTAGATAGTTGGATTGTACAATAAACTGTTTAATCCTAATGTAAGTTCTCTATTGTGAGGACTGGCTTTGGTTTGGCAACAATGGTTGCATATTGCTTTGTCAAAATGTACAATATAAGGCAAGGGTATACTTCCACACTTCATAGTATAGATCAGGCCATCACAGACGTGTAAGAAGCCGTGAAGTGGCTGGATACATTTCTTGGCATGATACTGGAATTCCTGCCAATTTTTGATGTACACTGTTAATGTCTTTCTGTACCAGAAACATCGGAGTGCTTAGTGACTGACTGATACTATCTTGATATGTAATGGCTATCGATTTGACAGTCAGCCAGAGCAGGTATAAGGTTCTGAATTACCTTTGCAGAAACTAAGGGTAGGGGTGTAATATACAGCGAGGAAATTCTCACTAACAACTTGCATTGTATCATCCAAAGCAGAAAGGGTCATTCCGTATCTTTAACACTCAGCAGTGAGTTAGTGCAGGAATGCCACCACTAAGGGACTTCAACTTCGAACTTATGCATATGACCCATGTGTTCATACCAAGCATAGCAACTGCATTTCACCTTTAACAGGGTTTGTTCAGAAGAATGGTCCCGACTCTTTCACTGAGCCCCCATGTCTCAACTCTAAGTAGTGTATGAGACAGTGGCAAGCTAACAACATGCTCACCTCAAGTGCAGGTCCTCTGTTTGCTCAGGTGGCTACTTCTGTAAATGCCTCATTTCCAAGCAGCCATTGGGCTCTCTGTTTGCTCAGACCGCTACATGTGAAAATAGTTCACTGTCCAAGTAGTTCCTTAATTAAGAATCTGTATGTGTTTTGTTTTGAGAGATAGCGATCATTGAAATACCATAGAGATTAGATTTGGACTAAGGGTCAACTGGCTCAAACATTAAGAAACCAAAACCCTTTCTCAAACAAAAGAAACATGCATAGTAAAACCGTGAATTAACCTGCTGTTTCTCAGTTGAAAACCTTTGGTATTTTGTTTTAGCAGTACTCCTCTGCACAAAGGAAAACCTTTACCAGACTTCAGTTTAACCGGTTGAAGTTGACCTCAGTGTGACAGGCATGTGAAATTAAATGGCATGTATAAGAAGGCGCAGCTGGGTGGAGACATTGACTCACTTCCTCTCACTTTTCCCAAATGCAGCTTAATGAGACTGATAGCTGCAGCCTGCTCTGTTTGCCTTAAGTCACTATGTAATACAGGAGCCAAAGCTGTCCTACTGGATAACCATGGGGTTGCAATTAGGACAGTCCTATTTTATAGCATTGAAACCTAGGTTAAAATTCCGACAGTGGTCCGATGACAGTATGAGGACAAACAGGTTTGCAAACCCTGGTAGTACCTTGCTGCAACTCACCAGTAAGAGTCTAGCCAGCTGAGAGGATCCAAGTGCAAGAGTATCAAAGGGTCTCTCACACAAACTGAGCACTTTAATATCAAATGGTAGCCGATAATAAATAGTTTTGTGTTTATTATTCCTTCAAAAGTAGAAACAGTGTTCAAATCTTAGAGTGAGTGCCATTTGGAAAATCAGCAACCGTTAAATGACTGATGATAAACTATAATTTAGATTGATGGTTAGATAATACAGTTGACTATGGACAAACTAGACATTCATTGGATGTTTCATGTTATGTCCTTTAGGACCTGTGTTTTGCAGTCATTTTGTCTGCTTTTACTGGATGTCTGAAAGACACTGGCTCCCACAGATTCTGCCAGATGAAGGATTTGTCCTTCACTTCAAGTGGTTTAAAGAGTTATACGGAGTTTGCTCTCCCATGTTTATTAAAATGTTTACACAAATAACAATAAAAATTGTGGCTGTGTAAAGATGGTGCGCACTTCCAGAAAGTAAGCTAAAGTATATATGTAAAGTCCATGGTAGTAAAGTCTATATTGTAGGAAGGAGTGTCCAAGTGATTTGGCACCCAGCCACAGGGTGCATGAGCTGTCACCTTGAAAAGGCCACAGTTAATTTGTAGGAAGAAGAAAAACCACGGCACATCGCAGATATGTAGAGATTTCAATTTATTCCTCTGTGGTGTCTCAGAAAAAACATCACCTGACCCAGTATCTTCACGATGCTGTTAACAGACTTAACAAACATTCTCCGTTGTCTGCTAAGGCTTATCATGGTCTTCGGATACTTTTTTCATTTCATGTTACGTTACCTTCTAAAACATTAGTGGAGATTGGAGCCTAACTGTACAACTTGATACTTCCACAAGTTGGAGCCTTGAAAAAGTCAATTCTGACAAAACACGTGTCGGCTGTTGTTTTTCCAAATAGGAGAATTGTATTGGCCTTTTGACACCGTGCCCATTGTGTCTTACTGGGTCAGGTGATGTTTTTCCTGAGACACCACAGAGGAATACATTGAAATCTCTACATATCTGCGATGTGCCGTGGTTTTTCTTCTTCATATTTTATTAAAATGTTGTTCCCCTTTGCAGATCACTAATGATTTGGAACAATCCTTAGATTACTTGAATTTCAATTCCCTTCATACCGCCATATGGGCTTCCCAAATTTCTAAGTTCTCCATTGTATCATTTGCAAGTGTGTTTATGTTCTACATGCTAGACTTTGCCATTGTAAGGACAATTTAGTTGCTTGTTCGCAATTGTTGCATTGCATTCACAATATAGCTTTTTTTATCTAGTATGGCCTGTGATGTGCTGAAAGATTACCTTGAAAGACTGGATATTATTTTTATGTGTAGTGATACCCTCTATGGGGGGTCCATTTCGATGTTGTTACAGTCACATTTGGATACTAATGTTTGTCACTGCACAAATTTGACCATATCTGCTCATGTTTTACTATTTTAGTGAACACTTATAAGCACAGAGTGCAGAAATACAGAATCATTGTGCACTGAGATTTTTTTCTTCAATTAGTACATGTAACCACTGTATATTGAGCTAGGTAGAAGGCAAATAAGTAATATTGAAGAAGAAAAAGTGAGTTTCAGGAGAGAGGGGATCACAAAAACTACTCATGTGAATAGCTTATATTTACCAAAACTAAAACAAGAAATGTTTGACATGCTGAAGCAATCCTGAAATATTCATCTGCAGTTTTTACACTATATTATGTATAAAAATTATCCACTGGAGTAAAGTAAATTTGTAAACCCTATGTTCAGGGTCACTCTGTGGAAAAAAAAACAGAGAGAAGGGGTGCCATAAAATGTGGAGTAAATTTGGCTAGCAAAACTTTATTTCAGTTCAGGGAATTTATTATTAGCCAGCTATTTCATGGAGGCTCAACCAATCACATAACCCTGCAAAAACATTTCTGAGTTTAAATAATCATGACTGCATTAAAATGACAAAAACTGGATAAGACATTTGATAGTTGTTCTAATTTTTCCATGAACAAAAGCAGTCTGACATATTGACAACGATAATCGCTGTGACAAATAGATGAACTGTGGGCCGCACATCGCTTAAACATCAGACTCCTGTATAACATAACATGCTGCCCTTACCACAAGCTGCCATACAACCACATGATTTAAAATTAGGGTAAAATAAGCACACCTGAACCCCCTGGATAACCTACATATTGGAATGGTGGCAACCAATTTGAGGAGATACATAAAGCAGATACAGTCTCTTAAACCTAAGGCAAACCTCCATTCATACACGCCTAGCAGTAGCATCTGAGTGAGCAACTTCATCCTGTTGCCCTACTCTGCTTATCATAACCGTGCAGTGCCCAGTGGCCAGTTTCACACATTCCTCTCACCCATGATTGCAGACTTGAACACACTTGCAGTAGGTCACTTCTGCAGTTCACTACCAACCCTTTCTGTTGCCCTCTATGACCTCCAAACTACTTCTTCTCATACTTCCTTGATAATGACACCAAATAATTCAATGCATAATCTCCAAAAAAAGTAGGCAAAACTCCTTTGAAGTCATCTACCCACCATTGTCAGCCAAAAATATGGCCAGAAATTCAAACAAAGGCTACATTCCTTAACTAACCAGAAACACTAATTCTGGGTCAATACTGTAGTGCTAGAAAGGGCTGCCAGAAAATGAATATCTTTATTTTCCTCCAAAAACCCTTCATCTGTCTTGGATCAACACCTTTGAGCGCAACATGACTACACATTTATGATAACCCATGGTCGAACGCTCTGTACCTCCTGTTCCACTTTTATTAAAGCCCACTTATCTCTGTTTTTAGCAGCAGAAGGAACTTGATTCAATCATCTTAGTCCAATAAGGAAATATTGCACCTTCACTTTACAATGATCACCCTGTTGATACCAGCTTTCTGACAAACTTGGCCATTAGTTTCATTACCTCCATCCCTGCAGAAGTCACTTAAACACCCTATCTTCTGTTCCCCGACCTGCTTTTCCTTCCAGCCTCCACCTCACCCTCCTAAACAGGAAGAACCCCTCTCTGGCAAGAAACTCCAGTCCAAAGACCTCCACCCCTTGGGAGGTAGTACACACCACTGATATGGCCTCCTCATCTTGAGGCAATTAATATATCGACTCAGCTAAAAATCCTCACTATAAATCCCTATCTCTAACACTCCCCTCATATCCTTCGAAAACCCCTAGTGGTATGCATCCTAATATTATAATTCCCCTCACTACTCTAGCCCAACTCCCAGACTCATTTTCAAAATCATAAAAGCACAATCTTAACTCCCTATACCAGTGTTTCCCAAACTGTGTGCTGTGGCTCCCTGGTGCGCCATCAGAACTCACCAGGGGCACCGCACACTTCTAGGGAACACTGAAATGCTTTCATTTTCATACTACCATAGGGCCCCATTCTTAAAATTACATCACATTTAGAATGGAGCTGTACAGGAGTATGAAAAAGAACAAATCACAGTGGAAATAAATCAAACTTGTTAGGGTTTTGCAATGTTATGTTGTAAGTTGTAAAACCCATCAAATTGGATTTGTTTCCACTGTGAGTCTAGCTAACAAAGCTGGATGGTAGTATGAAAGGGAAAGACTTGCAGTGGAGACAAACCAAACTTGATGGATTTTACAATAGAAGGGTAACATTGCAAAAACCTAACAAGTTTGATTTATCTGCACTGCGTTTCTTTCAGTTTCATACTACTGTACAGCTTCATTCTAAAGACAAGTTACATTTAGAATGGAGCCGAACAGTAGTATGAAAAAGAAAGAATCACAGTGGAAATAAATCAAACTTGTTAGGGTTTTGCAGTGTTACATAGTAAATTGTAAAATCCATCAAATTTGACTTGTTTCCACTCAGTCTTTAATTATTTATAAATAAAAACATACCTGAAAGCTCTCCTCTGAAACACCTGGCTGCTTCAATTAAATAGGCATGCACAGAAAATTGACGCAGCGGTAATCCTAAAGCCATTTTGGACCTCTTAAATCCATTTACAGCTTCTCCCTGGCCCTTCAATTCACTCTTGCATCTTTCTCCCAATGTGGAGCTTTTCCGTCCTTCTCTTCCTTCGCCTTTCCCGTATGTGCCTTTGCTCGCAGTAAATGCCTGATGCAGAAAACTAAGGCTCATATTTATGAAAAATCTGCGCCGCATTTGCGTAATTTTTTTAATGCAAAAGCGGCACAAACTTTTCATAAATATGGGCTTAAGTGCCAGTCCTTAAAAATAAGTGCTGGTGCTCCCCACTGGAAATCCAGTGCTTAGTGTGTGAATAAAAATGTGCTGGTGCTCAAAGCTCTCTTTTGAAACAAGCGGATGCTGCATTCAAATGTGCGAACCTTTTCGGGCCTCTTTAATCCATTTACAGCCACTCCCTACTCCTCCATCTCACTCATGCAGCTTTCTACTTTCTCCCTTTGTGATGTTTTTTAGTTTTTCTCTTCCTCCATGTTTCCCATATGTATCTTTTGCTCTTACTAAATGTCTGATGCAGAAAACCGGAAACCTCCTGCTCAAATTAAGCCCTGCGGAGAGCACTGTCTCAAATTAAGCACTGTTTGCACTGTCATTCTTTCTCTTTCATACTACCATATGGCTCCATTCTAAAGATGTTATGTTTGGAACAGAGCCGTACGGTAGTATGAAAAAGAAAGAATCACAGTGCAAAAATCAAACTTGTTAGGGTTTTGTAATGTGCATTTGCAGCCATGAGTAACCCATGTGGGAATGCCATGTGGGGTTGTTATGGAAGCCACAGCTGTCAGCGTCTGGAATGGTTGGACCAGCGCATGATGTCTTGCCTAATAAATAAAAAGTGTCTGGCACAATCAGGACAGTGATGGAGTGTTACATCTGTCCGTATTCTGCAGCTACTCAAGAAAAGAGGGTAATCATGAAATTACAAAAATGTCAACATTTAAGAGGAAAGTGGGAGATAAAAAAAAAAAGAATCTGGAGAATGTATTTCTCTCCTTGAGGCCTGAATCAGGTCTATTGTCATATGTAGGACTCCCAAGTGTTGTGCTGCAGGATCTGAGATAAAAAATGCAAATGTGCTTTTTTTTTTTTTTTGACTTGCCAGGAACAAGGAGAAAGCGCTATGGCAGGCAGAAAGAGCGTGACAAAAATGTTGTGCATTGGCCTGCAGGGGCAGATTACTGGCAGTGCGTAGTCCGTCACTAAAGACTAGTCCCTATCGCAGAAGCCCTTTATCGGCTTCATCCCAATTATTGTTTAGGGAGAAAAATTGAAATGCTCCCTAGTCCGGGCTTACATCCCCCCACCCGTCAAAAAAAGTGACATAACGGGGAGCTGCAGCCAATAGGTCAAGGGAGCCACAGGTCAAAAAAAATTGGGAACTACTGCCCTATATAATATTCATTTCTTGCTCACACTCTTGGAAATGGCCATAAGGTGAGACACTAACACTGAAAGACCAAGAGCTAGTTCTCAATAAACCCTCTCCTGTGCACTACAAAAAATGAAAATGCCTAAGCAACTATTCAGCTACCCTCTTAGAGTTATCCAGTACAATAAATATCCTTTTTGGCACTATCAAGTCTCTTTTCTCTGAAACAAAGCTATTAACCATGAAAACCTCACAATACAATTCAGTCTTGCCTATTACACCAAGACCCCACCATCTACCTTTACCTAAGAGAGTGACTTTATCCCTCAGCTCTGTAGGAATCAATCCCTTACTGACAACCTACCATTATACAATAGATGAAAACTTCGAATATGATCGCAATATTCCACACATCATGTCTCATGCACAATCTGGATGAAAACCCACACATGGAACTAAATGCATCCCACTTCATATAGGACCCTCCCCCCGAAGTGTCAGACATTCTACCAGACTGGAAAACAGCAGGAACCTAGGTCAATTTCCATTAATATCCACTCTGTACAGCAACACCTCCACTTACTCTATAAAGCATGGTACATAACTGCAGGTCTGCTAATGATCTCAAAACTTTGACTGTGGACTCGATCTTAGATTTAAATCTGCCGGAAAAATGGCTCAATGAATACTCTCAACTGGTCTTGGATTTTCTCTTGCCTCCTGAGTATATCACAAACGTAGACAGGAAAGGTAAAATTGGCAGTTTAGCTGTGATCATCCACAGGAAATCAATCACCTATAAGCATGTTGGAGCAGACTCCATCCCAGTTTTTTAACACCTCACTGTCGACCTGAGAGTTGGTGTCAATAAAATGTTCATGTTCAACATCATCTGTCACCCTTCACGGGACAACAAACTATTTGTGGAGTAACTTATGGACTTCACATCACAACTCATGGTTTTCAGTCACCACCCTATTTTTCTAAATGATTTTAAAATCCAAGGACAAGTTTTACCAAACCCTCTCCCCATTCCTTACAGAGAATGACCTGACTCAAAATTCTCTGAATGCCAGCTTATCAAAGGGGCCATACTCGATCTGATTACAGAAGATAAGGGCTTCATCCTTGTTAAAGACCCAGCTGGAATTGACTTGTCTGACCACCTCCAAATCTTTTTCAACCTCATTTTTTCCACACCCAGGACATGTGGCTAACCCAGATAATCACACATCTGGGCAAAGAGATACCAA
Organism: Pleurodeles waltl; assembly: GCF_031143425.1. NCBI lineage: Eukaryota > Metazoa > Chordata > Amphibia > Caudata > Salamandridae > Pleurodeles > Pleurodeles waltl. Next base: position 817,193,116 of record NC_090448.1, read on the forward strand.
ATACACGAACCATGGTGACGTTGAAGTATGCCTAATAATCAATCTTCCCCACACCTGTGAACATCAGGATGTAAATACAGCATCTTTGCATTTCAATAATGCAGTGACTGAGATCATGGATGAGGTGGCATCCATTATAGAAAAAACCTTTAAGAAAAGAAGAGCGCACCAACAGTATACAGAGGAACTCAATTAAAAGAAGAACTACCTCAGACTACTCAAAATGCCATGCTGTCAAAAACCTTTCAGGGCAAACCGTGCACTACTTCCTAATTCAAGATGATCCTACAAAAAAATCTGTCTTCGAAGCAATAGCTCAGTCCATAAAATCTCAAGAGTCTGCAAAAAAATAGACCTAGAAAGCTTTTTGAAATATTTAAAGCAGCATCACAGCCTAGTACCACAAATGAACCATCAGAACTGGGAAAAAAAGTGTGAAGAATTTGCTCACCACTTGGTTACCAAGTTAAAAAATGTTAAAGCTTCCCTGGCGTAGTCTGGCTGAGTGGCAAGAGGGCTACTCTTTAGGGAGGCTCTGCTCCCGAACATCACATCTGATTAGACTACCTAACATCGGGACTGCCTACCCCTTCGAAAACACTACACAGACCTGCCAATTCTGAGTTGTGCTGCATTTTTTAAATTTAGAAGTGACTGGCTGCAAAGATATTCTGACTCGTAGATTACCGGTGCTGCTGCCTGTCGCCGGGAGGGTGGCCGGGCCTGGTGAGGACAGAAAGTGGAAAGAGGTAGCTTGAGTGCAGGCCCATAAACTGTTAATCCCGGGGCACCCCTTGTCGGGACGCGAGGGATGCCCCCTGTAGCCCCAACATACTAAACCGTGTCATCCTGAAATTGCCTGGTGCCAGGTGGGAGGCCTACGTTTTGCACAGGAGACCACATGGCTCCAGTGGGGCCTTGCAAAGTCCACTAGAACTCGGTGCGTCCTGAGGAGAGATATTCACCGCCACGAACCCAGGGTTCTCATCACCTCGGGAGGGGCTGCTCCAATGACAGCAGGGTTGTCGGGCTGTGGTAGGCGGATCCTCGCAAACCGAAGTGTGTGCGCCAGTTCCGGTTGCTCTGGTGTGCCTCTGCTCCCTGCCTCGCTGGCCCCTAGCCTTGATATCCTGACCCACACTGTGCAAGTAATGAGGGCCCAAGAAAATTCCTTATCCTCAGCCTGGATGTCAGGCCTTGGCTCTGGGCTCACAGTTGCCTTCCCATATAGGGCACTCAGGCCGCTTGATATGCTGGAGGGGTACCTCGCTCGCAAGGACGCTGATCAACAGTAAGTCGACGCAACACAATACCTGTGGCCCAGACGCGATGAGTCACAGTGCATGGCTCCTTAACTGTTATGCCACTATCCTGGCCATAAGTGTGGATGTCTGCTTGAAGGCTCAACTGCGAGGCCATGGGGGTCATAAATTGCATCTCCCCTCAATGGATATTATGGGTACTTGCATGCTCCACACATGGCAGTCTGGGAGGCCCCATTCATCCAGTACCAACTCACTCCAACTAGCCTACCTTATTGAACAGATTTTTTCCTGCTCCTGCCTCGGCGTATTACCAGGGTCCTCCATTGGGAACAAGGCCCCAATTAAGAATATGTGACATTTGTGGTACCCTATGAAGCTATTTTAAGAAGATTGTAGGTGCAAAAGAAGCCTACAGCATCGCCGCCAGTCTGGCCTGGTGGCTGAATCCTCTGTGCCTGCTTGTGCCCCCTGGTCAGTCCTCCCTCCAGGGCGTGGCGGTACCCAGGTGTGCACCATTTCCAACAGGCTTGTTCCTTCCCTAGTCAGCTCCTTTACAGCCGGACAGTCTCCCTCGGTGGGTGCGATCACTAACACCAGCTCATAATTCATACCAGCTAACGCCATTACTTCCATTGTCTCTAAGTGTTCATAGCCTGCTCCAACTATGGGGAAACACAACATGAAACAGCAAAAACTCTCCTTTGATATTAAATGTCCCACTCGTCAGACTGACCAGGAAATGCACTAGGGTCCGTCGCAAAATCCTACTGAAGAAGATACCCAGCAGGACGGCGACCTCAAAGACATCCTTATTGAAGTCAAAATGAGTTTCAAAGCCGTGGATGCTAAAATAGCCTTACTCACCATCAGACTGGAACATGATAAACAGCGAGTCGACAAACATGAGAATCGGCAGGATCAGCTGGAAAACCACGTCTGTGAAGCTGAGGACTTGCAGGCTAATGCCCAGGAACACCTCCTTAGAATGGACAAAGTCCTTGAACGTTTCAAAGCTAAGAATGAAGACATGGAGGAGCGTTCTAGGTGCAATAATCTTTGGATCACTGGCATACCAGAATCATCCTCAATAGCCAGGATGGAAGACTTCATGGAGGCACACCTCAGACACACTTCGACAGTCTTTACTGTTGAATGAGCCCACTGCTTGCTGGTCCCTCAGCCACCCCCTTGGGCTCTGCCACGTCCTATAATTGCTCACCTCCTAAATTACAGGGATCGTGACACAGTGCTACGATGAGCCCAAGAGCGACGTTCCATATAATATCAGAAAAGTAAAATTTCCTTTTATCCTGACTTCACAGTGGCGGTACAGACGGCACCCCGAGAATTTTTATAAACAAAATGTCTACTTCAGAAGGGAAATATTCCCTATGCTTTATTATATCCAGCTAAACTTCAGACTACAGTTGGGAACAAGCAACACTACTTCACTGATGCAAAGTCGGCCCTGAAGTTTCCAAAACATGTTACAAGAGGTGGAAGGTTCCCCAGGGGGACAGGGCGCTTCTTCGATCAGACTCCTCTCAGCGACAATGACAAACTCCTTGCCACATCAGTACAGGTGGTGTTCGCTCCCCTTACGCGAGGCCCCAGCACGTTCTGAAGCTACATGGTCCTGTGACCTGGCTACTAGGAGTCCAATCAGTACTGTAAACACAAGCCGTTATTGTTATCTGTATGCAACTCCACCAAATGTGCAGTGTCATGGCAGCCCCAACTGTCTCTTGTTTGGCCACCCAGCCGTTTTGGCATGGGGTTCGCCTCCAGACATGATTCCCAACTTAACTGTTCTTATTTTGATCTATTGGGGTAGGGCAGGGATAAGTCCTTCTCAAACAAGTTTGTGGGTTGGAGTTGGAGGCGGGGGAATGGGATGTATTCTTCGATGTTTAATGTTTTCCAAGCATGCCATTACAATTTAGCCCACAGCCACTGTGTATCATACTCGTGTCCCCTCCCACTCAACACATCACTTGCCGGACCTGCACATGACAAGTCACTAAGTCACTGCACCATTAGGTAATATGTCCACCATGACCTGCATCACTTGGACTATAAGTGGTCTAAACGACCATAGGAAGGCACACCTAGTACATTCCTACTTCCCAAGACACAAAATCAATATCTGCTTTTTGCAGGAGACTCACTTAAGCAATGCAGCGGCCCCCTGTCTCTAGGGCCCACTGTTGTGGTGGAATCGACGCCGCAGCTTTTCCAATTATGCCAAAGGGGTCGCTATTCTGTTGTGTAGAGGCCGCCACTGGCAACTATCCCACTCCCATATTGACAAAGAGGGCCGTTATGATATACTTGCTGGCACACTGCACAGACATCCAGTAATTCTAGCTGCTATACATGGTCCAAACACTGATGACCCTCAATTCTTTTCTGGGGTTTGGAGATTGATATCAGAGCTAGGTCCTTGGGCGATCATCTAGGGAAGAGATTTCAGTATGGTGTTAAAAGACCAAAGCAATCGCCATAGTATTTCCAAGAGCCTACATCCTCAAGCTGCGCTATCCCTCAATGCCATAATCCAAGACAACTGCATACAGGATGTATGAGGGCACACACATCCCACGAAGGCACATCCCTCTCAGCATAACGGAATGCCTAGTCCAGAATAAACTTCTGGTTGCTGTCAAGAGACGCTCAGGCCTGTGACACAGAGGTTACGCATCTCCCACACACCCACTCCAATCATGTGGCAGTTAAGTTGACACTGCGAATTCCCTAGGCCCCTCTAGGGCATTCACCTGGCAACGTCTGGCAGGGGAATTATGTGACGTAGCGTTCCGCAAGGGAATCCAGTCGGCAAAAATGTAGTATTACGAACATATTAAGGGCTCAGTACAATCGCCCTCCACACTCTGGGAGGCATTCAAAGTGGTATTATGTGGGGTATATATTGCCAAGCAGTCAGGCGTCCTCAAAGCCATTCGCGGCACTCTAGTCAGACTCAAGAGGAACATCTGCATGTTAGAAACAGAATACTTTGAATCAGGAGATCCTTCCATTTTAGCTAATAGTCAAGACAAATTGTCTGAATATCACAAAGAGTCAACTCGGGAGATGTGATATTTATTCACAGAGATTCCGACCCCCCGGTTCGGTGAGGGTGACCGTCCTGGCAGGACACTGGCCGGGATGCTACCTAAACCACACGCCTCCACATATGTGACAGAAACCCTTGACTCAATGTCCCAGCCTGTTTCCTCCCGTACGGAGCTCTTGTGGGTGATGTAGTCCTTATATTCCCAATTCTATAGGCAAACTTTGATTCCAGGCCGGCCTGAGATAACCGCCTATTTTGGCAATATACAAATGCTCTGGCTGGACCCAGCTCATCGTGAATACCTCGATTCTCCCATAACTACTGAGGAGATTGTACAGGTGATAAGCGGCTTGATGGCCTGACCATTGCCTTTTGTAAAGAGTTCGCCACTTTACTAGCCCCACACCAGCTAGCGATGTATCAGGATTCCCTCTCCACAGGCTCGCTGCCCCCTACATTGAGGGAAGCACTCATTATAACCCTCCTCAAGCCTGACAAGCCAGCTGAGCTCTGTGACTCCTACAGACCCCTCTCACTCATCAACGCTGACAATAAGATCTACACCAAAGTGCTTGCTAATCACCTGTTGGCTATACTGCCATTGATTGGGCGACTGGACCAATCAGGCTTTATCACTGGGCGCTCCACCTCACACAACCTCTGCACCATATTTGCCGTCATGTACCATCTTGTTCCCCACGTTCTCACTTTGGCCGTTCTGCTAGAGGCCACCAAGGCATTTGTTTCCTTATAATGTGCATACATTTTTCCACTCCTTGCGTGCCTCTGGATGAGTCCACAATTCATCAAGCAGATTCGACTTCTCTACACACTCCCCACCGGTTGTGTATGCCTAAATGCGCTCTTATCTGATCCTTTCCCCATCACCCATGGCACACGACAAGGATGCCCACTATCGTCTATTTTATTCGCTATTGTATGGAGCCCCTGGTCGCAAGACTCTGACAACACCACGTGCTCTGACAACACCACGCAAATAGAGGCACTGGATTCAGAACCAGCAGACTCATGGTCTCATGTATGCAGACGACATTACACTATATGCATGCAATCCGACTGAGAATCGGACCCTGCTCGGCCGTGAGGTGGTGTGATTTGGGGGCCAATACAGACATTGATTAGATTGGAGATGCCTCTCTCGAGGGATGGGGTGCTCACATTAGCCTCCTATAGACTCAAGGTGTTTGATCAGACAAAGAAAAGACCTATCACATCAATATGCTAGTATTGATAGCAGTTAGTTTAGCTCTGAGGTCCTGCTAGCCATCAATAACAACAAACTGTCTCCTTGTTCAAACACATAACACAACCAACATGTACTACCTCAACAAACAAGAAGGAACCCATTCTCACCTCCTATGTCTGGAGACTCAAGCCAGGTGAAATTGGTTAAAAGCCAGGTACCTAAACAATAACAGTCATTCATCTACCAGGCGCACAGAAAAGTCAAGGGGACTATCTCAGTTGAAACTTCCATGAAAGTCATGACTGGATTCTAAACAACATTATGTTGCAAGACATTTGCCAAGAATGGGGGCATCCACAGATAGGCCTATTCGCAGATGCTAAAATGTTGCGATTATGGGTCCAGGTTCACCCAACTAGGGTTGGAGGGGAATGCCCTTTTGATAAGTTGGTCGGGGAAATTTCTCTGCATGTTTCCACCAGCTCCTCTCAATCCATCAGTGATAGTCAAACTGTACAAATCCAGAACCAGAATGATCCTAATAGTGCAAGAATTGGCTCACCAGGGGTGTTCATTCGTCTGTCAGAGAGACCACAGAAGAAGGTGCTGTGCAGGCAGGATCTACTTTACAAGTTTGTAGGACAGATTCTACATCCCAACATATTTCACTGAGTTTGACAGCATGGCTCCTGAATTCCTCCAATATGGGAAGTTAGGCCTTTTGCAGGAATGTATGCACATTTAAAAGAGGCCAAAAGACCTTCCACCAGAAAATCGTATGCTTTGAAATGGAAAAGATTATATTTATGGTGTACCCATAATGATTTCCATCTGACTTTGGGCCAGGAAAATGTCATCTTACATTATCTTCTCCATTTAGCTAATTTGGGCCCTCAGTTTTTCTCCATAAAGGTATTTCTTGCAGCCATTACAACTTACACAAGGTCCCCTTCACAGACATCTTTCTTTAAAATGTCGGTGGACAAAGATTTTTTTTTTAGAGTGGCTTTAAAAGGTATTTCCTGCGATTAGATCACCTTTTCTTCAGTGGGAACTTAGTATTGTTCTTTCAAAACTAATAGGTCCTCCATTTGAGCCAATACATAAAGGGCCAGATGTAGCATTTTCCGATTTTGCGAATCGGAAATTACGAGTCAGTGCGACTCGCAATTTCCGATTCGCAAAATCGGATGCAGTACGGTGTCTCAGACACCGACTGCGAGTCGCTATGGGGTCGCAAAGACCCACCTCATTATTATTAATGAAGTGGGTCGCATTTTGCGACCCCGTAGCGAGTCCCTGCACTCACAGGCATGGTGGCCTGCTGAAGTCAGCAGACCTCCATGTCTGTGACTGCTTTTTAAATAAAGCAGTTTTTTTTATTTATCTTGCAGCCCGTTTTCCTTAAAGGAAAACGAGTTGCAAAATTAAAAAAATACGAAACCATTTGGTTTCGGTTTTTCAGAGTAGGTCTGAAAAACCCTTTTTGGCAACATTCACAAAGGGGAAGGGGTCCCATGGGGACCCCTTCCCTTTTGCGAATGGGTTACCACCAGTGTGACACTCGCAAATTGTGAATGTGCATCGCAAACGGCATATTGCATGACGCAAACTGCGATTTTCGCAGTTTGCATCATGCAAAATGTTTGCTACATCTGGCCCAAAGCCTCTTTGCAACATCTCAAATGGAAAATGGCTTTTCTAGTGGGCATTATTTCGGCCCGTAAGGTCAGTGAAATTCAGGCTTTGTGTTCTGAAGAACCATAAACGATCTTTAACTCCAATAGGGTAACTCCAATCCATCCTAGTTTTCTCCTGAAGGTGGTCTCATACTTCCCACATTAACCAAAACTTCTCACTGCTTACTTTCTTCCCTAATCCTTCCACTCCAGATGAAGGGGCTTTAAACTCGTTAGACATTAAAAGTGTACTAAAGTTCACTTAGATAAATCCAAATCTACAAGAAAGTCCGACCATCTCTTTGTTAACTATGGGACGATGAGAACAGGTTTGGCTTCCTCCAAACAAAAGATTTCTAGGTGGATAGGCTCCTGTATAATCCTTTTCTATCAGTTAGCTGACAAACTCTTCCCTGCTGGACCTAAGGCGCACTCTACATGGGGTAAAGCAGCAACATCTGCTATACTAAATAATGTACCTATTTCCGAAATATATGAAGCTGTCACATGAAGATCTGTACATACTTTTACTAGGCATTATAGTCTAGATTAAGATGCTAAAGGAGATACACAAGTATGACAGGCTTCTTTGAGGAATCTTTTTGGGTTGTTGCAAAAGCTGCCCTTGTTTCACATCTGCATTTTTGAGGAATGGGCTTGCTATTCTGTTCAGTGCTTATGACTTATTACAGGAATGTTATAGTTAGGTTCTGAATTTACTTGCACAAAACCATAGAAATTCAGCAGTTAGAGTTATTTCAGGTAGCTATAACTCGTGCTGTAAGGTAACTATAACTCGCGCCCCCGCCATGCACAGTTTTTTCTTCACTAATAATTTGACTGCTGTTGTTTCATTGATATTTTTATTGACGTTATAAAAGTTGTGATGAGTGCTCTAATATCTGGGATAATTGGCAGTGGAGGGCGAGGGCGAAAGTAATAATTACCTTAGGGCGCAAGTTATAATTAGAGTGATTTCAAGTAACTATAACTGTTGAATTTCTATGGTTTTGTGCAAGTAAATTCAGAACCTAACTATAACGCCCCTGTAATCTTTGTCTTTTTAAGTGAATTACAGTTTTTTTTAATTCTGTTTCCTAACTAGAACGTTCCTTAACCTTTGTTTTTCCAGTGAATATCTATGTTTTGTTTTTTTTAACTTAAATTGATTTCAATTACTATATGTTAATCCAACCACTACCGCTCCGTGCGCTATAGGGGTTGGCCTGCAGGCAGACCCTATGGCCAACCGCTTATAACCACCAAACGAGGGCCTGGCCTGTGGCTAGGCCCAACGGCTAACCTCCATAACCACCCAACCCCCGCGCCGCGCACAGCCTTCAGCCATTGGAGTTGGCCAAAGAAAGGGCCTGTCCCTCTGGGTGTGAGAATAGGTGTGAGAAAGTGTCTCTGGGTGTGAGAGTGTCTATCTAGGTGGGAGAGTAGGTGTGAGAGGGTGTCTCTGGGTGTGAGTGTCTTCGTGAATCTGAGAGGGTCTATGAGTGAGTACATGAGTCTGTGAGTCTGTGCATTAGTGTCTGAGTGGGTGTGAGAATGTCTGTGTCAGTAGCAGTGTGAGTGACTCAGCCACAAAGGAACCTCACCTGCCCTTTTATCCAACAATAGTCCATAGTTTTGCTCAAAATATCTACCCAAGAGGAGTTCTTTCTGCAACCCCCACGCCGCTCACAGCCTTCAGCCATTGGAGTTGGCCAAAGAAAGGGCCTGTCCCTCTGGGTTTCAGAATAGGTGTGAGAAAGTGTCTCTGGGTGTGAGAGTGACTGCCTAGGTGGGAGAGTAGGTGTGAGAGGGTGCCTCTGGGTGTGAGTGTCTTCGTGGATCTGAGAGGGTCTGTGAGTGAGTACATGAGTCTGTGAGTGTGTGCATTAGTGTCTGAGTGAGTGTGTGAATGTCTGTGTGGGTGTGTCAGTAGCAGTGTGAGTGACTCAGCCACAAAGGAACCTGACCTGCCCTTTTATCCAACAATAGTCCATAGTTTTGCTCAAAATATCTACCCAAGAGGAGTTCTTTCTGCAACCTTGGGTAAATGTGCAGTACGTATTCTACATTACAGCTGCGTTGTGAACCACGAGGAAATGTCTTGAACGAACTTGTGTGCCTTTGGCAATGTGATTGTCACCTGTGCATGTTTCTCCAAAATTCTGTGATAAAACGAATCCTCCTATAGAGAGAGCAAAGCAGCTATAAAGACGCACATCTCCACTAAACCAGGGTCCTTCCTTTTTTATGTATGACATAAGTGCTTCTTTGTTTTTAAAGATCTCATATCCCTCAACATCAAGAAGGTGCCATCAAAATCGGCATCAAATGCACTGGGGGGCCCGTTGGTAAGCTGTCCATCATCCTAATAAAAAGGGGCAGCTCTTTTATTATTTATAGAATTAGGGAGGGGGCCGTGCGGCTCTCCTCCCCCGACCGATTTCAGCCCAGGGTCCTTCCCCTGGGCTCCGCCTTAAAATATATTGGCCCTCATTACAACCCTGGCAGTAAATCACGCTTACCGCTGTGGTGACGGCCGCCAACATACCGTGACCGCGGCGGAATTCCGCTACGGGTATTATGACCCACACAGAGAAATCTGCCACTATACAGACACCCACACAAGTCCGCCACACCAAAGGTAAGTGATGAACTGGCGATTGCAAAACCCACACCGTCACGCCAACAGGAATACGCCCACAGTATCACGACCCACAAATCACCGCAGTGGTCTTTAAACGGCGGTAAACCATTGACCTCACCAAAATTTACACCATCTTGGTTACCATAGCAGGGGTGCTGGCTGATATGGGCAAGACCATGAGGGAGGCAGTGGCTCAACAAAGGGCCCTGACACTAGCCAAACCGAGGAACAGCCTTCCACCTCCACCGGCGCTAGTGGACAGGAGGCCCCGGCACAGGAACAACAGGCCACCAGCACCCAACCCCTTGCAGTAGGAGAACCACTCCGCAAACGGTCCCTGCAATCCAGGCAGAAGCCAGAGAACATTGCCAGGACCCCCGCCAGCAAATAAGACTCTCCTGATTGTCACCCTTCTGTCCCACTATGTCACCCTGTCCAACTTGAACTGCCATTACTCCCCTTCCTATGCCCCATTGGACAATGCACCTGTGATCAAATAGACTGGAGTCTACCATCGACCTTCCTCCACCATCACCCCAGCCCCTTGCACATACCCCTATACCCATTAGCACCTAAATAAACACCCTCTAATCAAAAACCAATCTGAAGTCAGTCTGATCTTTCACAAATGTATAATTCAAATCAAATCAAATCAAATCATTAGCATTTATAAAGCGCGCTACTCACCCGTGCGGGTCTCAAGGCGCTAGGGACAAAGGGGGTGGTTATCGCTGCTCGAACAGCCAAGTCTTTAGGAGTCTCCGGAGAGCGGAGTGGTCCTGGGTGGTCCTGAGGCTGGTGGGGAGGGAGTTCCAGGTCTTGGCCGCCAGGAAGGAGAAAGATCTCCCACCCGCCGTGGAGCGTCGGATGCGAGGGACGGCGGCGAGTGCGAGGCCAGAGGAGCGGAGGGGGCGGGTGGGGACGTAGAAGTTGAGCCGTCTGTTGAGGTATTCCGGTCCCTTGTCGTGGAGGGCTTTGTGTGCATGGGTGAGAAGTCGGAAGGTGATCCTTTTGCTGACTGGGAGCCAATGCAGGTGTCTCGGGTGTGCGGAGATGTGGCTGTTGTGGGGTACGTCGAGGATGAGGCGGGCTGAGGCGTTTTGAATGCGTTGCAGGCGATTTTGGAGTTTGGCGGTGGTCCCAGCGTAGAGGGTGTTGCCGTAGTCCAGGCGGCTCGTGACGAGGGCGTGGGTCACGGTTTTTCTGGTGTCGGCGGGGATCCAGCGGAAGATCTTGCGGAGCATGCGGAGGGTGAGGAAGCAGGCGGAGGACACGGCGTTGACGTGCTTGGTCATGGTGAGAAGGGGGTCCAAGATGAAGCCGAGGTTGCGGGCGTGGTCTGCGGGGGTCGGTGCGGTGCCGAGGGCCGTGGGCCACCAGGAGTCGTCCCAGGCGGACGGGGTGTTGCCGAGGATGAGGACTTCAGTTTTTTCAGAGTTCAGCTTTAGGCGGCTGAGCCTCATCCAATCTGCGACGTCCTTCATACCCTCTTGTAGGTTGGTCTTGGCGCTGGCGGGGTCCTTGGTGAGGGAGAGTATAAGTTGGGTGTCGTCGCCGTAGGAGGTGATGATGATGTCGTGCTTGCGTACGATGTTAGCGAGGGGGCTCATGTAGACATTGAAGAGTGTCGGGCTGAGTGATGAGCCTTGAGGTACGCCGCAGATGATCTCAGTGGGTTCTGAGCGAAACGGAGGGAGGTAGACTCTTTGGGAGGGCCTGGTCTTGGATCCCGGTGGAGCGGAGGCGGGTGATTAGGGTGCGGTGACAGACGGTGTCAAAGGCAGCCGAGAGGTCGAGAAGAATGAGGGCGACTGTTTCACCGTTGTCCATCAGGGTTCTGATGTCGTCTGTGACTGAGATGAGGGCGGTTTCAGTGCTGTGGTTGGTTCGGAATCCGGTCTGTGAGGGGTCGAGCAGGTTGTTGTCTTCCAGGAAGGTGGTCAGCTGTTTGTTGACGGTCTTCTCTATTACTTTGGCTGGGAAAGGCAGAAGGGAGATGGGGCGGAAGTTTTTCAGGTCGCTCGGGTCAGCCGTAGGTTTCTTTAGTAGGGCGTTGACTTCGGCGTGTTTCCAGCATTCGGGGAAGGTAGCAGAAGAAAAAGAAGAGTTGATGACGGTCTGGAGGTGCGGGCGATGATGTTGTCGGCTTTGTTAAAGATGAAGTGCGGGCAGGGGTCCGAAGGGGCGCCGGAGTGGATAGAGTTCATGATGGATTTGGTTTCTTCCGTGCTGATGTGGGTCCAGTTGTTGAGGGTGATGGTCGGGGATGTGGGTTCGGTGGTGTTAGGTTGGGTCTGGTGTCCGAAGCTGTCGTGGAGGTCGCTGATCTTGCGATGGAAGAAAGTGGCGAGGGATTCGCATAGATCCTGTGAGGGCGTGACGGCGTTGGCGTTGGAGAACTCCTTGACGATGCTGAAGAGTTCTCTGCTGTTGTGGCTGTTTTTGTCCAGTCTGTCGGTGAAAAAATTCCTTTTGGCAGTGCGGATCAGGTGGTGGTGTTTGCGGGTAGCGTTCTTGAGGGCGGTCATGTTGTCAGCGGTGCGGTCCTTGCGCCAGGCTTTCTCAAGTGCGCGACAAGTTTTCTTTGATTCTTTGAGGGTGTCAGAGAACCAGAGGGGTTTCTTGGTGTTGTTCTGTCGCTGCGAGCGTTTGAGGGGAGCAAGGTTGTCTGCGCAGTTGGAGATCCAGTTTGTGAGGTTGAGGGCTGCGACGTTGGGGTCGGTGGTGAGGGTGGGTTGGTTGGCGGCGAGTGCGGCGAAGAGTTGCTCTTCAGGGATCTTGTTCCACTGTCGGCGAGGGATGGGTTGAGTGCGGAGGTGGCGGGTCTCGCGTCGGAATGTGAAGTGGACGCAGCTGTGGTAGGTCCAATGAAGGGCGGAGGCGTGGCTGAAGAAGACGTGTTTGCTGGCGGAGAAGATAGGGTCGAGTGTGTGTCCGGCGATGTGGGTGGCAGTGTTCACCAGTTGTTTGAGGCCGAGGTTGGCGAGGTTGTCGAGCAGGGTGGTGGTGTTGGGGTCGTTGTTTTGTTCCAGATGGAAGTTGAGGTCGCCTAGGAGGATGTAGTCCGGTGAGGCGAGGGCGTGCGGGGAGATGAAGTCGGCGATGGTGTCGCTGAAAGGGGCGCGAGGTCCGGGAGGACGGTAGACGAGGGATCCTCTGAGGGTGGTCCTCGGGTCGGTGCGAATCTGAAAATGCAGGTGTTCAGCGGCAAGAGGGGAGTCTTCAGTGGAGGTGGTGACGCTGATGGAGTCTTTGAAGACGATGGCGATGCCTCCTCCTACTTGGTTGGTGTGGTCTTTCCTGGAGATCTTGTAGCCTTCGGGGATGGCGGTGGCGATGTCTGGAGCAGAGGAGGCGTTCATCCAGGTCTCCGTGATGAAGGCGACGTCCGGTGCTGTGGAGTCTAGGAGGTCCCAGAGTTCAACGGCGTGTTTGTGAACGGAGCGAGCGTTGACTAGGATGCACTTGAGGTGGTTGATGGCGCGTGGGCTTGTGGTCGTAGTTGTTGCGTGGTGGAAGATGCGTTTGCAGGAGTTGCAGGCGAAGGGTCCATGGGTGCGTTTGGGGTGAGCTTGGAAGCAGGTGTTGGAGCGTCCTGGGTTGAGGGCATGGAGGGTGGTGGGGTCATAGCGGATCATCGGGGCTTGGGAGTGCTGGGGACCAGGGGTCATGGCGCTGGGCGCGGGCCAGGCGCAGACGGGCTTGCCTCTGGCACGCCTCCGGCGCGCCCGCTGCGCAGTCGCGCAGCGGCCGCCATATGAGGTAGGAGGGGGGAGGGGTCAGCTGGGGGCGAATGGGAGCTGGGGGGCGGGGGCGTGCAGGAGGTCGCGGCGGGAAAGCGCGAGGGAGGGGGGGGGACAGGTAGAGTGAGAAGAGCTGGGGGATGGGGGTTTAAGGGTGGAGGGGGGAGAGTGTTAGGAGGTTTAGGAGATTAGGGAGAAAGATAGGTGTAGGGTTGTGAAGATAGGGGAGGGGGGGTTGTAGAGGTGGGTGAGGGTGAGAGGTAGAGTGAGGGGATAGGAAGATAGGTAATAGAGGGGGTGGCGGGAAGGGGGGGAGAGATAGAGAAATAGGTAGAGAGAAAAGGTAGATAGAGAAATCGATAGATAGGGAAAAAGATAGAGAGATAGGAAGATAGGAAGATAGGAGGAGGTGGAGAGTGAGGGAGTTGGATAGTGGGATAGAGAGATGGAGAGATAGGTAGATAGGAGGAGTGAGGGAGGTAGAAAGTGAACGGGTTAGATAGGGGAGATAGAGGGGGGGATGCGAGTGGGGGAGGGGGATGAGGCAGGAGCAGGAGGGCAGGCGCGGGGAGAAGAGGACGGAGGAGGCAGAAGAGCCGAAGGCAGAAGACAAGAAGACAAGAAGAAAAGAAGAACAGAAGAAAAGAAGAACAGAAGAGCAGAAGACCGGAAGGACTGAAGACCGGAAGAGCAGAAGACCGGAAGAGCAGAATACACACAGAAGAACACAGAAGAACAGAGAGGAGTACAGAAGAACAGAGAAGAATACAGAAGAAAACAGAGGAAGACAGAGGAAGACAGAAGAACAGAGAAGAATACAGAAGAACACAGAGGGAGACAGAAGAACACCGAGGAAGACAGAAGAACACCGAGGAAGACAGAAGAAGACAGAGGAAGACAGAAGAACACAGAGGAACACAGAAGAACACAGAAGAACACGGAGGGAGATACAAAAAACGAAGAAACAGGGTGCAGAATACCACAGCAGAAGATGAGGAAGAAGAGAAGAGGAGAGAAGACGGGGAGAAGAGGAGTACAGAAGAAGAATACAGACGAGGAGCGAGGAGGAAGAACAGAGAAGAAGGAAAGAGGAAAAGAAGCAGGAGCAGGAGAGAGGGAGAGTAGCGCGGGGCAGAACGAGGGGCTGGGAGGTGGGGGGTACTTACTGTGGGGTGGGTCTCAGGAACTCAGGAACCTGGAGGAGCTGCAGCGGCAGGGGGAGCGACCTACCCTTGGGTCAAGGGTCGCTACCACTGTCGCGCAGCGGCCGCCATATGAGGTAGGAGGGGGGGGAGGGGTCAGCTGGGGGCGAATGGGAGCTGGGGGGCGGGGGCGTGCAGGAGGTTGCGGCGGGAAAGCGCGAGGGAGGGGGGGGACAGGTAGAGTGAGAAGAGCTGTGGGAGGGGGGTTTAAGGGTGGAGGGGGGAGAGTGTTAGGAGGTTTAGGAGATTAGGGAGAAAGATAGGTGTAGGGTTGTGAAGATAGGGGAGGGGGGGTTGTAGAGGTGGGTGAGGGTGAGAGGTAGAGTGAGGGGATAGGAAGATAGGTAATAGAGGGGGTGGCGGGAGGGGGGAGAGATAGAGAAATAGGTAGAGAGAAAAGGTAGATAGAGAAATCGATAGATAGGGAAAAAGATAGAGAGATAGGAAGATAGGAAGATAGGAGGAGGTGGAGAGTGAGGGAGTTGGATAGTGGGATAGAGAGATGGAGAGATAGGTAGATAGGAGGAGTGAGGGAGGTAGAAAGTGAACGGGTTAGATAGGGGAGATAGAGGGGGGGATGCGAGTGGGGGAGGGGGATGAGGCAGGAGCAGGAGGGCAGGCGCGGGGAGAAGAGGACGGAGGAGGCAGAAGAGCCGAAGGCAGAAGACAAGAAGACAAGAAGAAAAGAAGAACAGAAGAAAAGAAGAAAAGAAGAACAGAAGAGCAGAAGACCGGAAGGACTGAAGACCGGAAGAGCAGAAGACCGGAAGAGCAGAAGACACACAGAAGAACACAGAAGAACAGAGAGGAGTACAGAAGAACAGAGAAGAATACAGAAGAACACAGAGGAAGACAGAAGAAGACAGAGGAAGACAGAAGAACAGAGAAGAATACAGAAGAACACAGAGGGAGACAGAAGAACACCGAGGAAGACAGAAGAAGACAGAGGAAGACAGAAGAAGACAGAGGGATACAGAAGAACACAGAGGAACACAGAAGAACACAGAAGAACACGGAGGGAGATACAAAAAACGAAGAAACAGGGTGCAGAATACCACAGCAGAAGATGAGGAAGAAGAGAAGAGGAGAGAAGACGGGGAGAAGAGGAGTACAGAAGAAGAATACAGACGAGGAGCGAGGAGGAAGAACAGAGAAGAAGGAAAGAGGAAAAGAAGCAGGAGCAGGAGAGAGGGTGAGTAGCGCGGGGCAGAACGAGGGGCTGGGAGGTGGGGGGTACTTACTGTGGGGTGGGTCTCAGGAACTCAGGAACCTGGAGGAGCTGCAGCGGCAGGGGGAGCGACCTACCCTTGGGTCAATTACAACATTAGCAACAAATAGCACTGTAAATGTTCATTTAGTCATACCAATGTATGACAGTTGTTGGGCAGCAGTACATATAGCAGAAGGCAGAATTGGGTACCCAGATCTGGAAAAAGGAAATCCAAAGGGAACAGTCATTGACCATAGACAGAGGTTAAGAGGCTGACATGTACAATGTCCCAAAGTATACTGAAATGTGAGCAGGAGTTACAGTCTCTTACCTGTGTGTCACTGGAAGTACTGCATGATGATGTTCGTTCTGTTGTCAATATCTTCTTCCTCTGCCTCCTCTTCCTCACTGTCCACAGGCTCCACCGCTGCCACAAGACCATCACCAGGCTTATCCTCCAGCAGAAAAGGCACCTGGCGTCTCACTGCCAGGTTGTGCAATATACAGCATGCCACGATTATCTGGCACACCTTATTCGGTGAGTAGTATGGGGAGCCACCTGTTAGATGGAGGCACCAGAATCTGGTCTTCAGGAGGCCGAACGTCATCTCAATAATACGCCTAGTTCGGCCATGTGCCTCATTGTAGCGGTCCTCTGCCCTTGTTCTGGCATTCCTCACTGGGGTCAGTAGCCATGAGAGGTTGGGGTAACCAGAGTCACCTGCAAATTTCGAGGGATACCTGTTAGACACACACTCACCCTTAGGAACTAAGGCTCACCTATTAGCCACACCGGTGCCTCTGGAGTTGGCCCATCACATAAGAGATACTGCTATTCCACAAGATATAGGCGTCATGCACAGAGCCAGGATACTTGGCATTCACATGGGAGATGTACTGGTCCTCCAAACACACCATTTGCACATTCATCGAATGGTAGCTTTTTCTATTTCTGTACACCTGTTCATTTCTGCAACGGGGGACAAATGCCACATGTGTACCATCAATAGCACCAATGATGTTGAGGATATTTCCCAGGGCATAAAAGTCAGCTTTCACAGTGACCAAATACTCCACCTGGGGGAACACGATGTAGCTGCGCATGTGTTTCAGCAGGGCAGACAAAACTCTGGTCAACACGTTAGAAAACATTGGCTGTGACATCCCAGATGCCAAGGCCACTGTAGTTTGAAAGGAGCCATTTGCCACGAAATGGAGCACTGACAGGACCTGCACTGGAGGGGGTATACATGTGGGCTGGCGGATTGCTGACATCAGGTCTAGCTCCAATTGGGCACACAGTTCTTGGATTGTGGCACAATCAAATCTGAATATGATTATGATGTGTCTGTCTTCCATTGTCGACAGGTCCACCAGGGGTCTGTACACCAGAGGATGCCGCCATCTCATCATCTGCCCAAGCGGTTGTAGCCTATGGAGGAGAACGGTGAGCAGAGGGTCATTTACCACATAGGTAGCACAACTGTGTCTGCAGTAATGTTAGTGAATCCGTGTGTGAAAGAGTTAGTCCGTAAATGTGCCAATATGTGGTGTGACGCAGTTAGGTGATATGCCATGTGCACCCCTGAAATGGCAGCTGCCTGACTTGTGAGGAGGGACAAGGGGAAATGAGGTAACTGCGCTGGCATTGTGCAGCATCGCGGTAGGCGGTCAAAGACCGCCGCGCAACTCAGCATTGGTTATTATTGGGCCCTATGGGTTCCAGGAGCCAATGGCCATGTATGCCAGCGGTGACGGTACGCACCACTGCATACGTGACCGCCATTTTCTATGCGTTCACTCACTTGATACCTGACCATCAACAGGAGAGGACCTACACTGCAAGTGCTGCTGTGACCTGATTCTGGAAGCGACAATCACTACAATGTCTGGGGAAACGGCCCCTGCCTTCACTGCGGAGGAGTTGGACAAACTGGTGGATGGGGTCCTCCCCCAGTACACGCTACTCTATGGTCCTCCAGACAAACAGGTGAGTACACTGAGAGCATGATGCGTGGGCAATGCCTGTTTGGAGTGGTGTGGATGGAAGCCACATGTTTGGGGGGGGGCTGAGTGCTGCATGTGAGGATAGTCAGTGTATGTGCATCAGGGCATGGGTGGGAACTGGTGGGCAATGAGTAGGACGGTCCGGACGGGTGAGTAATTTCCTTTCCTCCTGTACTTTCCCTCTAGGTCAGCACCCACCAGAAGAAGGGTATTTGGCGTGCCATCGCCAAGGAAGAGCGGACCCTGGTGATCTATCACAGATGGAGCACCCACTGCTGCAAGAGATGGGAGGACCTGCGCCGCTGGAGCAAGAAGACGGCAGAGGCCCAGCTGGGGATGGCCTCCCAATGTGGGAGGGGTGCCCGTCGCACATGACCCCCCTGATGTTCCCTGATTCTAGCGTGGCGTATCCGGAGTTGGATGGGTGCTTGAGGGCATCACAGCAGCCACAAGGGGTTGAGTACATGCACATCCATCTGATTCAGCGTGCATTGGAGGTGTCTGGGTGGGGGAGGTGGGCTGTGGGTTTCCCTAGGCTAGGGCGAGCCTTGTAGGCAAGGACCCTTTGTGAGCCAGGCTCAGTGGCACCCCATCCCCACCTGTGGTAAGAGGCATCTACACCTAGTCAGGCTCCTGTGACTTGCATGTGTGCAGCAATCGGTCATAGGCCTTGTACCCAATGTCCCTGTGATCAATTAGGGAACTTAAAGTGCATGGCGTAGTGCAGAGGGCTGCTGTGTCTGTAGTGTCCGCCAACGGTAGTGGTATTGCATGCACTGAACATGTCTTTCTACTTTCTTTCCCCCAATCTTTGTGCTCTCCCTGTTATTGTGTGCATTAGCATCTTCAGGCAGAGGAGCTGTGCCACCGGAGCAGGAGGGAGCTGCATCCCACATGGCCCTGGAGGGCGAGACTACGGACTCAGAATTCACCAGTGGGACGGCGGGTGAGGGGAGCTCCACAGCAGGGACAGGAGCTGAGACCAGCGACACCAACTCCTCCTCTGATGGGAGCTCCCTTGCGGTGGCGGGCCCCTCTGTGCCCACCGCATCTACAGGTACAGCCGCCACACCCCCTACCAGCACCGCCCTCCAAGCAGCCCCTCAGCGTGTGCCCCGGGGCCGCTCACCCAGGAGGGTGGGCATCTCCTTCGCCCCAGGCACCTCAGCCCCTGCCTCAGTCAGCCCTGCTGCCCTCAGTGAGGAGGCCATTGACCTCCTCAGATCCCTCACTGTTGGGGAGTCTACCATTCTGAATACCATCCAGGGTGTAGAGAGGAAGTTGCAACAGACAAATGCATACCTGGAGGGCATTCATTCTGGTCAGGCAGCCCAACAGAGATCATTTTCAGACTCTGGCCTCAGCACTGATGACAGCCATTGTCCCTGTGTCCAACCTCCCCCCTCCAACTTCCTCCACCCAGACCCAATCCCCAAACTGGCAAACATAAGCACCACACATGCCACACGCACTCACACAAGCATCACACCCATGCACACATACCAACATCCACTGCCTCCACTTTGTCCCCCTCCGCTACATCTCCCTCCTCCCTCCCTGTCACGTCTCCACTCACACCTGCATGCACTACATCTTCAGCCACTACGTCCATCACCAGCACGCCCATCACCACACACCGCTCACGTGCACTCACCACCCCCACTACCATTCACACATCCCCTATGTTCTCTCCCAGTGTGTCTGTGAGCCCTTCTCCCAAAGTACACAAACGCAGCCACCAGCAGCACGCTCAGTGAGCCCCCCACAAGCACCGCCGCTCAGAACACCGCCGACTGCAGCATGCTCAGTGAGCCTCCCACCCACCAGCACCGCTGCCCAATGAGCGCCGCAAGCACCGCCGCTACTGAGCCAGCAACCAGCACCGCCAGCGGCCACGCCACATCCTGTGCCAGTGGCACCACCGCAGACATGGCTGCCATCCCCAGTGGTCAGTCGTACGAGGCTTGTGGTCAGTTCCAGGGGCCTGGACAGCTTCCATGTTGCCCCACCGTCAGTGGAGTATCAGATCCACCACCTCTGTCCTTGGTAGGATGAAGCACTCTGGGCACAAAGCCCCCTCCAGTACCAGTGGAGAAAGGCATCCACTACCTCTGTCCTTGGCAGGATGAAGCACTCTGGGCACAAAGCCCCCTCCAGAACCAGTGGAGACTGTTATCCACTTGAGAGACTGTGGCTTTGCACTCCCCAGGATAAAGCAGTGGGCAAACCACCCACTGGAGAGACTTGAGAGACTGTGGCTTTGCACTCCCCAGGATACCTCAATGGGCATGGAGCCCCCTCGTGGAGCTGGTGTTGTGCACTCATCCAGCTGAGGTGCCCCCCCTTCCCTTCCCCCTGAGATGCCTGTTTTATTTCGAACTGATGCCCCTGCAGTGTTCTCCCCGTTTGGATCGGGTATTGAGTGTGGGTCTCGCCCATGTATTTTGGGCCCAGTGGTCCACGGACTATGTAGGTGCTGTACATGAACTTGAATTCTTGGTGTACATATTTGTTAATAGTGTATATATATTTTTGAGTAATGGATTTTTCCTGATTACAATCGTTCAACTCATTTCCTTTTGTCCTTGTGTTCTTCCAGGGTGGGTTGGGGGGGGGAAATGTTTCAGCATGTATTTGTGTGTGTGTTGTTGTGTGTGAGGGTGAGGGAGGGGGTGGGGGGTGTTGCATATGTGTGTCACTCTCTTTTCCCTCCCCCCTCCCCTGTGTCGTAGGTGCAGTACTCACCGTGGTCATCGCCGCAGTTGGTCGTGCTCCTGGTAGAGGAGCAGGAAGACAGTCGCAGGGAGAATTCGGAGTTCCGGCTCCATGGCGTCCTGGTTCCTTGTGGGGTGTGTAGAGGTGAGTGTTTTCCCTTCCAAGTCCTGTTTCTGTCATGTTTTTGTTTGCGTTGAATCCGCCCCGGAAAAGGTGGCGGATTGGCCTCTCATAATGGTGTGGGCGGTACATTGTCTTCCGCCTGTCTGTTGGCGGTGACCGCCATGCTGTTTGTTTGTTTCTGCTGCAGTCATAATTCCCTTTTTTTTACCAGGGTTGTAATGAGGGCCTATGTGTGCCACTGATATCCCCTGCCTGTTGAGCTGCAGCTTGCTACCTCAAGCTCCCCTGTGTGGGACAAGTCTTTTGTTCCATACTGAATTCCTCTCTGACGGGTCCCCCTGCACCCAAGAGCTCCGCTCTGTCAGCTTGCAACTCCTCTGGTGTAGCTTCCTCCCAAAGAGTGGATATGTCTCCCTCTGGAGTTGAATCGTCACTGGAGACTGGAGCAGGAGGTGCTTTCTTACCCTTCCTGCTTTTTGGTTTAGGAGGCTCTTGGGCCATTTTTCCAGGCTCAAAGGGTCCTTGTTCCTTCTCCTATTTAGTCTGTGCTCTTGTGAGGGTAAAGGTATGCCCTGAGATGCCCAGCGTTGCTGCATAGGCCTCTAGTTCCACTTCAGC
The DNA here is from genome assembly GCF_031143425.1 of Pleurodeles waltl. Taxonomy (NCBI): domain Eukaryota; kingdom Metazoa; phylum Chordata; class Amphibia; order Caudata; family Salamandridae; genus Pleurodeles; species Pleurodeles waltl. The sequence continues at coordinate 817,214,605 of NC_090448.1, forward strand.
CCAAGCTGAAGTCTCCAAGTCATTCCCTAGTAGACACTCTACCTGTAGGTCTGAGGAAACCACAACTTTTTAGGACCAGCAACCTCACCAGCTGGAATCAATAACTGCCATAGGGTGGCACAAAGTGTTACTATGAGCATCAGTCACTTGGTACATGTGACAAAGTAGGTGTAGTTTTTCAGTCACCATAGTGACACTGGCACCTGTGTCCCTGTAGGCCTCAGCCTCAACACCATTTATCAAGGGATGCTGCCTGTACTTAACCATGTTAATGGGACAGGTAGCAAGGGGCTCAAAGTCAATGCCTCCATCAGAGACTAACACTGCTTCAGTGGTCTCTCTAATCAGCCCAGGCCCCACTACAGTCCCTAAAGTGACCCCAGCTACACTCTTGGATTGACTACTGTTAGTAGTCCCACCACTACTGCTATTGCTAGGGGCACTAGGAGTAGGGGTGGAGTTTGTAGTGGTAGAAGGCTTGGTGTCTTTTTTAGGACAGGAGCTGTCTCTTGGCCTATGGCCTTTGTTTTTACAAACATAGCACCAAGGCTTCTTGAAGTTGAAGGAAGAGGATTTGCCCCCACCCCCAGAGGAGTTTTGTGGGCCTGATTAAGACTCTTTTGATTTTTCTTTGTTCCCACCCTTATCCCGATGCTTACCAGCTTCCTTCTATTTGTGGTCACCCCCTATGTGAGTCTTCCTACTCAATCTGGTTCTGACCCACTTGTCTGCCTTCTTTCCCATTTCTTGGGAAGAGGTCAGATCTGAGTCGACCAGGTATTGATGCAGCAAATCCGACACACAAGTTATTCGGAATGTGCTCTCTTAGAATTAGGTTGTACACGACCTGATAATGACTAAGTTTGTTCCAATGCAACCAGCCTTCCAGAGCTTTTACAGAACAGTCCACAAAATCTACCCAATCTTGGGAGGACTCTTTTCTGGTCTCTCTGAACTTGATTCTGTATTGTTCAGTAGTCAGATGAAACCCATCTAAAAGTTCTGTCTTGAGAACTGTGTAGTTTTCTGCATCCTCTTCTCTGGTAGTAAGGAGCCTCTCCCTACCGTTGTCAGAGAAGGAGAGCCACAAAATATCTGCCCACTGCCTTTGGGGGACCCTCTGTACATTACAGACCCTCTCCAAAGCAGTGAACCACTTGTAGATGTCATCCCCCACTTTGTAAGGGGGGACTACCTTGTTCACGTTCATAGAATCAAGAGTCCTCCCTGACCATAGTGTCCCTGAAACTAATACTGCTGCCACCATGGGGTGTTAACCCCATACCCTGCCTTTCTGTCTCTCCACTGCCAAGGCCTCCCTTTCTAGGGCCACCTGTTGCTGCTGCAGCCTCAGCTTGGCCTACTCCAGTCTCAGTTGCCTGCGTTCCCTATCGAGGGAATCCTCACCTGAAGTTGAGCAGTGGCCCCCTCAGAGACTGAAGAGACATGAGAATTTGCAGAGGAGGATCTGTTCCTATTTATGAAAACCCTCTCAACCAGCCCTCTAGGGACAAAGGTGGCCCTACTTGTATGACCCCCCCTTCCCACTACCAGTAGTTCTCCTAACAGGACTTTGAGTGTTTCTAGGTTCTGTCTGAACTGGGTACTTTCTGACCCTTCTCAGTATCTAAGTCTACTCTATCTAGAACTGGGGGTCAGATTCTACTTCTTCCTCCTCCTGGCTACCAGTATGGTCCTGGTCACCCTGGAGATGTAGGCCCAGAAGTAGACACTTGTTGGGATTTCTCCCTGTCTTCAGCTTTCTCTCAGCACACATCTCCCTCAACTCTTGGAAAGTTAGAGCTCAATATTGGGAGTCCATGAGTCCTGAAAGGTGTGCTCTACTGAGGACATGTTGTCAAACTAGAGTGGTGTAGGTGTCCCTAACTACTCTACCTACTAGGCTCCCAAAAACTTTTGCAGCAAGAGCTATGCTAGACCCCTAGCTTACAGAACCTTAGGAGACTAGATCCCTGACACTAGGTGCAGTATGTACCTACTAGTTAGCAAATGGTCTTTCCTGTGGAAAGTACCCAGTGGTACTTTCCACAGGAAAGACCATTTGCTAACTAGTGGCAGTGGCAGAGTGGTAAGGCAATTGCAAGTGCTTATCCCACTGCTGCACCACCAATGTAGGAAGCTGGCCTGGTGTGTGGTGAGCACCTATGGTGTTATCACCTTATACTACGTCTGGGTATCCCCTATTAGTGAGGTGTAGTCAGTGTCTAGGAAGCCAGGCTCTCTAGAGGTAGCTGTTTATGAGCAGCCAAGACTTATCTAGGAGACATGCAAAGCTTATGCAATACCACTATAGTCACACAGCCCTTACACACATGAAAGAACCACACAGTGTTACAAAAATAAGGGTACTTTTGTTATGGTAACACAAATACTATATAATGCAATCCCCCAACTGGAGGTGAGTAAACACACTGTTATGTACACATTAGGAGTCAGGAAGTAGCATAGGATGCAAGAGAAAACAGTGAAAGCAATAGTAAGTACTAAAGGCCCTGGGGGGGACCAAACCATATACCAAGAAAGTGGAATGCGAAAGTCGGGCCCCCAACCAAGGAAGTGGAATCGGTAGAGGGGAGCTGGAGGAACTAGGAACCCCAAAAGATCTATGCCAGAGTGCCTGCCAGCGACCAGGAGAAAAGAGGTAAGTACTTGGCTCTCCCCAAACCAAACATAAGGACTTCAGAAAAGGATAATGCAAGACTCAGACAAGACAGCAAGAAACCAAAGGTGGATCCTGAAAGAGGAAGACCTGGAACAGAAGGGGACCAAGTCCAGTTCACGTTGGAGTTTCCAGTGGTGACAGGAGCCTCTACCCACCCATCTGTTGAGGCAGGACCAGGTCAACAGTGGACGAAGTCAGTCAGCAGCGCAGCACTGGAGCACCTGAGGCATTCCTGAAGTGATGCAGTCGACGTACCATGCCGTAAGAAGGATTGCGGTCGGTCAGTGGTGAGGAAAAACCACCTACAAGCCTTGGCAAATGGCAAATGTTGTTGGAGAACAAATGCGAAGCTGCTGGGGACCAGCATGGTCCAGGAGGATGCAACCTAAGTAGGGGAGTCCCGGGTGACCCCCAGCAGTGAGGAGAGTCACAGGAAGAGGAGGCAGCCCCCACAGGCGGCCCACAGACAGCAAGCACAGGAGTCGCGGTGAGGCCCACACAGCACACCTAGGAAGGAGTCCCACGTCACGGGAGAAGCAGGCAGAGGGCTGTGCGTCGCAGAGAAGAGTGCTGGGGGCCTGGGGCTACACTGAGCCTGGAGGAGATGCCAACAAGCCTTAGTAGCTGCAAGAGACGCGCTGTATGGGGGGTACTGTCCTGTGTGCAGAGGCAAGAGCTTACTGTCTCCCAAGTTGGACAGCTGCTAGAAAGGACCAAGGGGACCACTCCAGACCACCACCCATGATGCAGGATCTACGCAACTCTGGAGAGGAAAAGATCCATGCAGCCCGTCGTCGTTGCAGTTGGTGCCTGCAGATGCAGGGGAGTGACTCCTTCACTCCAAGGGAGATTCTTTCTTGCTTCTTGGTGCATACTGAAGGCTTGCCACCCTCTGAGGATGCACAACTGGGGAAATGTTGCAGTTGCTGGAAGGAGCCAGAGAAACAATGTTGCTGAGCAGAGTCGTCACTGCAGCTGCAGATTGTAGGTTCCTGTGATGTCCAAGTGCTGTTCCAGTGCTCAGAAGGCTAAGTAAATGTTGCATGGGAGTCCTGTCTGAGTCTTGCACGTCGAATCTGAGGACCCACCCAAGAGGGAGATCCCAAATAGCCGAGAAAGGTAGATTGGTCACCTAGCATAATGACCACCTATTAGGAGGGGACTGTGATGTCACCTGCCTGTCCTGGCCACTCAGATGCTCCCAGAGGCCTCTGCCCACCTTGCATTCAAGATGGCAGAATCAAGTGGCCTCCTGGAGGAGCTATGGGCACCACCCCTGGTGTGGCGATGGACAGGGGAGTGGTTACTCCCCTTTCCATTGTCTAGTTCCACGCGAGAGGAGGGACCGGAGGAAACCGGTTTACTCAAGGAGGGCACCAAATGTGACCTTCAAAGCATACCAGTGGCTTGGGGAGGCTGCCCCTCCCAAGCCATGTAACACCTATTTCCAAATGGAGAGGGTATTGCCTCCCTCACTCAAAGGAAATCCTTTGTTTTGCCTTGCTGGGCTTGAGCTGGTCAAGCAGCAGGAGAGCAGAAGCCTGACTGTAGGATGGCAGCAGCGCGGGCTGCCTGGGAAAACCCTGCAAATTGGTAGGAACAAAGCTGGGGTTCCTCTAAGGAGCCCGTAGGGTGCATGGAGTCATACAGCCAAAACTGGCAACAGTATTGGGGTATGATTCCGACATGTTTGATTCCAAACATGCCCAGGTTCGGCATTACCATTATGTAGCTGTGTCCAGTCTATGCGTAAAATGGCTTCCCTGCACTTACGAAGTCCAGGAAAATGGAGCTGGAGTTCGTAGGGGCACCTGTGCTCATGCGGGGGTGCCTTCACACAAAGGTACCTGCATCCTGCCCTCTAGGCTGGAGGGCCTACCATAGGGATGAATTACAGTGACCTGAAGTGAAAGGGTGCATGCACTTTTTCATGCAGACTGCAATTGAAGGCCTGCAGACACATTTTACATGGGCTCCCATGGGTGGCATAATACATGCTGCATCCCATGGGGAACCTCTGGTGCCCCAATGCCCTGGGTACCATATACTAGGGACTTATGGGGGGCACTACTATGCCAGCTGTGGGGGGGGGGGTGAAGTCCCAGCAACCAAATTTAGAGGGAGAGAGTACAGTCACTGGGGTCCTGGTTAGCAGGATCCCAGTGAACACAGTCAAAACATACTAACATCAGGCAAAAAGTGGGGATAACCATGCCAAAAAGAGGATACTTTCCTACATATCAGATGAACAAGTTACCTTCGGTAACAATTAATCTGGTAGAGACCTATTCTTGTTGCATATTCCTTACCGACCCACCCATCCTCCCCGCTTGCTAACTGATTTCTAGGGACAGAGATTCCCCTTTCAGGACCTTAGCTCTGGTGCACCAATTTCAGTATTGTTCATGGCTCCTCGCTGCTGCCGCGGAAAGTCGTGAAAAGAAATGGACATCAGTGCACCTGGGTGGTGCCTATGTACAATTGCAACGTCATCACAGTGGAAGTGGAGTCGACCGATGCCACCTAACGGCGTGCAAGGGTACTGCTCAAAGAAAAATCTCCAGATCAAGTCTGACACCTGGGGGAAATTCTAAGGAAAGGAATCTGAAACTATAATATGTCTGTACCATATAAATCGTTACCAAAGGTAAGTAACTTGTTCTTCAATGGCTGCTCGATCAGGAATGGCGTCGCCATCTGCAGGTGGAGCAAGGACCCTTTCAGCAGTTTGGAGATCCTTGGTTAGATCTGATCACCTCTGCTAAAACCGCGCAATGTCAGTTTTGCGCTTTGGAGTTTCCAAGATGGCACTCAATCAGTGACGCTTTTCATCTCGAGTGGAGTTTAGGCCTTCTGTATGCCTTTATGCCCAAGAAGAAGATCAAGAACGACCGGGCCCAAGGTTTCCTTGTGGCGCGAGACTGGGCATGAAAAGTCTGGTATCCAGCGGTATTAAGCATGGCCATCAATCCTCCGATCAGACTGCCACTTCGGGATGATCTTCTATCGCAGCAGCCGGGCAGGGTTCTCCACCTGAACCTGTCCAGTCTCTGCCTTCTTGGGTAGAGACTGAGCAGCAGCAGTTGACAGCTTTTGATCTTCGGCTGGAAGTCTGTGACATTATTTTGTTGGCCAGGGTATACCGCTGTCAATCGAACAAATTTGTGACATGGTGCACAGACAAGTCTGTTGACCCTCTCTGCCGCTCTTTCCAAGTTACTTTTGTTTATACTTTCTTTGTCCCAGCAGGGCTCTGCTATCTCTGCTTTCCTGAGATTACATGACCAACCGTCCTTGTTTAAATCTCCTATTGTTAGTAGATTCCTTAAGGTCCTTACCCATATGATTCTTCCATCACTATTGATAATGCCACAATGGGATTTGAATCTGGTTCTTAATTTCTTAATGTGCGCTCCCTTCGAGCTGCTTCATAACTGTCCTCTCAGGCTTCTGATGTAAAAAACAGCCTTCCTTGTGGCCATCTTACTGCTCATAAGGTGACTGAGCTGTAGTCTTTGTCATCTAAGCCACCCTACCTTTCCATCTATCCTGACAAAGTAGTGCTTCGCACCAGGGCTTCCTTTTGACCAAATGTGGTCATGCCCTTTCATGTAGGCCAATCCGTCACCTTGCCTACTTTTTACGTACCCCCTCATTCTTTTAAGGAAGAGGAGAAACTCCACCGCCTAGACCCAAAAAGAGCGATGGTGTTCTACCTTGATTGTACCAAAGAGTTCTGGGTGGATGATCAACTCTTTGTTGGGTATGTGGGTGTGAAGAAAGGTCGGGCAGTGTAGAAGAGAAACATCTCTAGATGGGTTGTTCTCTGAATTAAAATGTGCTATGCATTGGCTAAAAAGGAACCCCCCGGAAGGTTTATGTTCTCATTCTACCAGGGTGACAGCTGCAACCACTGCATTAGCACGTGGAGTTCCAGTCCTGAACATCTGTCAGGCAGCAACGTGGGCACCCCTGCACACATTTACCAAACACTACTGCCTAGCCAGTCTGGTCCGTAGGGACAGGTACTTGGCCCGTTCAGTCCTGCAGGACTTCCTAGTATGATCTTGGTTTGCAGGTCCTCCTCCGGGGATGGTATTGCTTGAGTATCTATTCTGCGGTAAGCAATCTGCAACCTGAAGTCTCTATCAGAAGAGCAAGTTGCTTGCCTTTGGTAATGCCTTATCTGGTAGAGACTTATTCTAGTTGCAGATTCCTTACCGAGCCATCCAACCTCCCCGCTCCGTGAACTGATATTTAGGGACAGGGATTTCCCTTTCAGGGCCCTGGTTCTGACGCACCAGTGGTCAGTGTTCTTCATGGCTCTGCGCTTCTGCTTTGGAAAGTGATGAAATGAAACTGACATCACAGCACCAGTGTGGTGCCTATGTAGGTCCTGCAACATCATATTCTGTGCGCGCAACACTGACAATGGACACAGAGGCAACCAATGCCACCTAACGGCACTCAGGGATACTAGTCCGGATCCAGACTGTCATCTGGGGAAATTCAAAGGTAAGTCATCTGCAACTAGAATAGGCCTTTACCAGACAAGGCGTTACCAAAGGTAAGTAACTTGTTTATTAGCCTACAATTGATGTTCTATGTTTCAGGTAGGTGGAGTATTTCCGGATTGGCACAGGTTACTGTGCAGGAATGCTCCAATAAATTGTCACTTCTTCCACATTTTTGCAACAAGTGTTTCTGGTGCACCTACCACCTGTACCTTATGGTGTAGGTAAAGTGCATAGTGATTGTGGCGGAGGTGTGGTTACTGCTGCACCGCCAAATGATGCATTAGCCCTTGCAAAGGTTGCTTATGGGCACCGAATTGCAGGGGATCAACCTTTTACCTTAGGTAATTTGCTTCACTGGTGCTGGGGCTAGTAATCACAGTAAATTTGGTGGAGGAAGTGGTTGAGATGGCTTTTGCACAGGCGTTTCTGTTTGTGACATTGAGGCGTGGCCTTTTGGTGTGTGCAAAGAGGAATGTGCTAGTAATTTACTTCAGGAGTAATTGTCTAATGTGAACGGCCAGCAACATCATTGCTTCACTTGTGCACTAGAATGGTTAGATCTATGCGTTGGCATGCAAGCAGGGCTGTGTGCAGATCGCATTGGAAACCAGCGTTTGAGGAGGACGATATTATAGATTATCCACTGTGTATCGAGTACATTGGTTAGCGAACCATTGTATCAAAAACAGAATCGGTTCATAGTGTCTTCATACTTAATTGGGGAAAGTCCAAAAAGTGAAGTGCACCAGTTTTGGACACATTGCCTATGGTGAGAATACCTTCACTTTGACACTGTAAAATCATTTCAAAGAAGTACCTTGCATCTCTGTACTGCGCAATCTGAGTTGACAGTGTCACTATCCACCACTTCAATTTTTCAGTGGGCCCAATCAATCATGCATGAAATGGGCTAAGATGCTTAACAATGATATGCTCGCCGTCAGTGGTGATACTGCCTCCAGCACCAAAAAGGAATTCTTATTGAAGTAAAATTGCAGGGTTAGGAGGGTGAGGAAGTATTTGAACATCTTCCTTCACGTCAGCCTCAAAGGAGGGTAGATGCCAGAGAATGACTGTTTTACAGAAGCTATGAAAAGGTTTTAAAATCATTTTACTGAAGAGCCACACATTTGGATGGAAAGATTTATTTTTTACAAACAACATTATCATATCAAGGAGCCTATATATTCATGTGTGTTGGCTTTGAGAAGTTTATCAGCAGATCGTTTATTTAGCCTTACTGTATCCTTTTACACAAGAGATCAATTGATTGATGTAATTGATTATTCATTGGTCTAAAAGATGCAGAGCTGCTCCTTTGCCAAAACAATCCATAGTTGCAGGAGGAGACTCCAAGAGCGTGGAGCAGTCAATTGCACCATTTAAAACTATCAGTATTGGAAATCAACCTCCAGAGGTGATGGTCATTTCATTTAGAGAGAGTAAAAATAAGAGCAGGTTAAGTAAAACAGGATTTTGGAATGTTATATGTGATAGGTGTGGGTCAAGAAAGTACTATTTAAGGCATGTCAGGGCAGGAACAAATAACGTTTTAAGCGTGGCGGCAAAATGGGTAGTTTTGCGAGATTGTGTTTATCAGGTGCAAACAATAGCGTAGTGCAGATTCAACAGTATTCTGGATCAGATGTTAAACTGAAGGGGGATATAGTGTACAAGGAGTTGGGTGAGAGGATAGTGTGGTTACAATGGGGAAGATGGTTGTGCACAGGAAGGATTCAAATTCAAGTGGTGCTGAGTGTGGGTATTGATGAAGAATCATCTTCACCTCCTTCTTGTGGTGTGGTGGTGGATACAAGAGTGATGATAATTTTGGTGGATTTAGGTTTTCCATTCACAATTTTGTCTGATTAGTTCTTTATGAGGATTGGCACAAGTGTCTTGAATCGATTAATGTGTGTTTGCATTTGGCAAGGGGAAATTGGAATGATGTGGTGAATATACAGTTCCAAGATAAAACTCTTGTTGGAAAAGTATATGTGGCATCTAGAGCCAACATGTATTGGAGGTAGCAGCATCAAGGAAAATTAAGATTAGCTTTGCATCCAAGTGCCATCAATCCAGAGGTGTGTATAGATTTATTGTAGACTTCTATACACTGTTTAGCTTTTCAGGGTGGTGTGGTTTTGGATTGTCACAACAGTCTATTTCGTAAGGAGTTGGGCAAGATGATGGGGTTTTCGCATCATATCCAGCTTGAGCGAAATCCCATTCCAATTTGACACAAAGTGCGGCATGTGAGTAATGAGTTCCTGCAGGCACTGGATGATGTGTAATGAAGCAATGATTGAACTTGGCAATGCTTCAGAATGGATTAGACCCGTGGTTTTGGTAAAGAAAAAAAAGTTTAAGATTGTACGTGGACTTCCAGTCTGTGAACAAACAGATTGTAGATTGCTGTCATCCGCTACCTTTAATTGAAGAGTTGCTCACTAAGTTTGATGGGGCTACATTTGTCTCAGCCATTGATTTAAAGTCAACTTACCACCAGATTGTACTTACTGAGGAGTCCTGCCATTTCAGCACCTTGCTACATCTGGATGGTGTTTGGGGTGGCATTGATAGCCTTTGTGTTCCCTGAAGCTAATTCATTGCTTGCTTGGGACACTGAGGAGGTTGGTGCCTTCCAGGATGACATCTTGATGTTTACTGAATCATTTGAGATGCTTTGTGAAATTTGGAATCATACTTAATTATTGCTAAAAAAACAAAAAAAGGGGGGTGGTTTGCAGCTCAAGTTGAGAAGTGCAAGTTTGAAACCTCAGAGGAGAACTGTCTGGTGCACAGAACTGCCAGTGGAGAGATTGCTGCTAAATACGTCTTATTGAAAGCAATTAAGATCATTAAGGTATCGGAGAATAAGGATCAGTTGAGATCTTATTTAGGGTTCTATGAATACTATTTAGTTTGAACACAGTTTTGCAGAGTTAGCCATGTCTCTAGAAATGTAATGAAAAAAGGGGCAAAGAACGTTGGCAGGAGAATTAGGCTGAGCCTTTTACGAGGCTGAAGAAAGAAATTATTAGTGACAACCCACTGCCGCCTTATTTTCTTGATGCTAGAAGCATTATTATGGTGGATATGCCTGTGTTGTCTCGAGTAATGAAAACGAAATGGGGTGAAGAATGCACTATAGCATTTGAGTCAAGACTGTTGTATGAGGCAGAGAGGAAATACTCCATGACTGAGAGAGAGGCTAGGTTGTGTCTGGGGTGTGGAACAGTTCAGGACATATTTGTGGGGAGGGATAATTAAGCTAAGAACTAACTGAAACCATTGGTGTTCATTTTGCCTAAAAATAGAGTGTTGTTATTTTTTTTGAGGTTGGTGAGGCTATTACCGAAGCTATAGGAGTACAATTTTACTGTGTTTTTTATTCCAGGATTATGCAGTGTCAGAGGAAATTGTTTTTCGAGGTTGCCTATACGTCAATATTTTATGTTGACCAAGGTCATTAGCGAAGAGTGTGTGGTGGTTTCTGTTGATGTGGCAGAGGTAAATCAAATACTGACTAGAGAGGACTGATCATGAGCAAATTTACAAAATGTTATATTGAACAAGGTGAAGAATTATCTGTTGAGTGGATATCCTAGAGAAAGAAAATACCACAAGAGGTACAAGTGTATTGTAAGATACTAGAAGAACTGTCTGTGGAGTATGGTGTGATGATGAAAGGTAATTGCTTTGTTGCACCAGTGGGCATTTGATCTCAGATGTTGGGGTGGGTGCATTAGGTTACGTGGGTGAGACAAGAACTGGCCAAAAGTCCAGTGAAATATTTTAGTAGTCATATATGGACTCAGGAATTAAGGTATTTGTTAAGAATTTGGTGATGAGTCAACTCGTTGAAAACTAGGGTAGGGGAAAAAGTGGTTAGAAATTACTTGATGAACCATGGAAGGATTTGCAATGGCTATTGTTGGAGCTGTCTAAAGGTATCAAACAGGTAAATTGGGCGCTTTGGTCATGGTTGAATATTCCTCCAGATGAGTTGAATTAAAATGGCTAAGCACTCCTGATATGGTTACTGTAAGTGAGTTTTTGATGGAATGCATCAGGAGGGAAGGGTTCCTGTATACTCTTAAGTCGGATAATACTACACACTTTACAACTTATAAAATGCAGGAGTTATTCAGGAAGTTGAGAATAAAGCGAAAAACGTACAATCCCAATATGAATGGTTAGTGGAAAGATTTAATAGTGGAAGGGGTCAGTTAGCAGTAAAGTTGGGCCTGAATGTTAAAACACATTTACAAGTTCTTGTGGTTGTATCATTGTACACCCCCTCCACACACACACACTGTATCACCAGTGTAAGTACTTTTCTTATGCTGATGCGGTATGAAACCAAGAGATGTATTAAATCCAACGTGGTTAACAGGGTCTTATCACATGAGGGAGAAAACAAGATGTGTATTCAAGAGTTAAGCAGAATATATTGTGTAGTAGTGCATCTGCTAGACATGATAAGGTTCAATCAAGGTAAGTGTGGTCTTAGACAGGATACCAACTTGATGGAGGGCGCTGTGGTGGAATTTAAGTTGCTCTGGCATGTAACCATAGGTGATCAAAGTTTTCCAGGGCTTTAAAGGAGTTAGAGTAGGAAGACCATTAGCTTATTAATAATATATCAAGTTGGAATTTGAGGAAAGTGTCTATGGTGAACAGACGCAATTCAAACATGGTGAACAATTTGGTGAAGCAATTTCGCTGCGTTTAGCGGTGGATCCAAACACAATATTCCAGGATGTGTGACGAGTACCTAGCTGCAGTGTAAGGATAAGTTGGAATGACATGGCCAGCACCCTGAGTGTCACATCATCTGGACTGTCTAGGGTAGTGTGTCAAAAGGGTTATACACCAAATTCTAAGTTACTGTGCAAAGAGAGTTGTGCAGCTGAGAAATAATCAGGTTCCGGGAATAAATGCGTTCTGAAAAGAATGTCTGATGATCTGAAAATACAAGGAAGACTATTTGATGTATTAAATGGTGGGACTGTCATAAGTGTTATATTTCCATGCCACAACTTCGTGAAAATCAGGTTGTTTCTTTTTTTGGATTCTTCTCTTTTTCTCTTCATTATTTCTTTATTTAATTTTTCCAAAGGATAAAGTGTATGGTAGGTATGTTTTCTTTGTTTGACAGTTTGTTATGTGGGTCACTGTAGAATGTTATTTTTGGGTTCTCTTGCTTTCATTGTTGGGCTTTGTTAGCCTATAACTGATTTTCTATGTTACAGGCAATTGGAGCATTTGCCGACTGGAACTGGCCACTGTGGCTGGCGTCTACCCTTAAATTGGCATTTTTACTTACCTGGTGATAATGTGATTCTTTCACAAGTACTGATGCAGTATTGCCATGGAAAAGAAATTGACTCATCATCCAGTTTTCATGTAAGGCGATAATATGTAAATCCTTGAACAACCTAACCTGGGATTTTGACAAACCAGGCACGCGCTGCAACTTTCCAAGAACAATCATAAGCAAAGCGGTGCCTGGAATCAATTGGAAAGGGTTGTCACAAAATTCCAGTTCTATTCCCTTATTGTTACACCATTCCTTGCTAGCACTAGAACCAACTCTTTAATACCCCTTCTGCTGAAGCTTTAGCTAGCAATTTGTGAGAAATGACTACAACCTCAGGAGATAAAGAAAGCAGCAGCCACCATCTTTGTCATGTTCTTAAAAGGGTGTGGCCTCTCAGATTTGCAGTTTTTCTCTGAATGCTTGTTATTAAACCATACACTTAGTTCCCAGCAAAGTGTGACTTTCTACATTTACTCTATGATTCTTGAGAGTGGTCAGACCACATCGCCTTTCATATGACATATAGACTACAGAGATATATTTTTGACAGTTTGTGTGTAAACAAGTTTCCATTTCAAATAAATACATATACATCTGTTTGTGCCAGTAAAGCAGGGTCTTGTTGCATGCATGCTTATGAGAAGGTTTTACAATCAGCATTTGTAAAATACGTGTGTGTGTGTGTGTGCTAATAGTTCTGGTTGCTATGAATGGTAATAATGTGATTTTCTTTTTTATATTTCTTAGTCTGCAGAAGACCTGAGAAACCTGCCGATGTTCTCTTGAACAGTGACCAAGATTGGAGAAGGAGCTAATTCAGGATATTGGATTTGGAAATCAGAGTCCTTGGAGAGCAGCTGGTGGCACTATCCTTTCACAACCCCCGATCCTAGCTGCAAAAGCACGTCATCACCAAACAGTTAGGGATACACCTCCCGGCATGGGCCAAAAATCATCCAGATGTGACAGGAAAGAGAAGGCGACTACTAATAAGTCTTTAACACTATGCCTAGATTGTAGTCTGCACAGGAGGAAGAAGAAGCGGCAAATGAAAATTCATATGATCCCTAGCAGGGAGGAAGAGAACTGGAGGAGCAGGGAGCAAGTATCACCTCTGCTGCAATCGGGCAAGGGTGAAACCAAGGAAGAGTTGAATGGGACCCTGCCCGTGGAATGGAAGCAGCAGGTACAGAATTTCTCAGGACTGAAGTTGGGTGGAGAAGAGTTGGAGGGACAAGGGAGGAGAGAGGACCAAGAGGAGCATCAGTTATTAAGGCGAGACATAGAGGAGGAGGTGAATATCAGGATTGACCAGGCTGACACCATCTGCAGTACAGTGAGCTCAAACTTGGACACTGGGAGGAGACAACATCAAAAGCAGCATGTGGCCCAAACTTTGAAGGTGCTTGAAAGGGTGACCCAGAATATGGAGGTACAGCAGACAGCACAGGAGTACAGGAGTTCTCAGAGTGGATCTACAAATGAGCCAGAGAACACCCAGGACATAACACTGAAGGAACCAGAGAACCTTCAGGAGATAACTACGGAACTGAGGTGCTCCCAAGATTTTACAGTGAAAGAGCCATCAGTGTCCACGAGTAAGGAATTTGGATTTACAAAGTGCTGCGAAGAATGGACAGACGCAGTAAAAATCACATCCCTAGAAAAGAGCAACAAAATTGTGAGTGTTTCACAAGTCAGGACATTGCTTGAGCAGAAGAGAGGCAGCAATGATTTTATTAATGTCCTACAAGATGACAATCCCATTTTTACTGAAGAGCCCTTAGAAAGAGGTGCCCATAGAAGTACAAGGATGGGGCTTGAGATCCAAGAGAGCCAATCCCCAGCCTTCACAGGAAGACACAGGGTGTTGGAAGATGTAGTGCTCTCACACAACTGGAGTGATGAAATTGACAGGACATCTGCTGATATCACACCAGAGGTTGTCATTTGGACTGAGGAGTACTCCCAGGTGGATACAGCCTCTGAGTTGCAACAGAGAAGGACTCCTAAGGGTCTAACTTTTTCAGGTCCCATCCCACAACTAATAGTAACCCAGGAGCCCAGCCCATGCCGAAGCCTTAACGAGGAACAGGGCATCCTTTGCCAGAACCACGGCGAGCTAGGTCCTGATCCCAAGGGACTGGGTGAGGTGGAGTCCCCGTGCTCAGACAGCGGCTGCGGAGGCTCACCAGTACCCTCTTTCTTCCTCCGCAAGATGTCCAGCTCCTCTTCTGCTGGCCTTTCCTCTGCCTCTTCATTTGACGAATCAGAGGATGATTTTGGTGGAAGCGACTTGGAGCACACTGGGCATCACCTAATCCCTACCTTTGGAGGAAGCCCGGAAGACTGTACAAGGGTAAGCTTCCACTACTTTTTAAAATAGCTCATCTGTTTGTTTCGTGTTTATACAGGAAAGGTGTGTAAACATCATGGCAGGCACTTGGTGACAGTGTGGAGAGGGAACAGTTGGTTAAACGGGATAGTTGAGCATTTGTACCACTTCGTGGGTGTTTGTCATGTGGTCAAAATGAGTACGCAGATCTTAGACTGTGGCTTATGAGTACTTCATTTGTAAACTCATATTCCTGCTCAAATGGTCTTTCTAAATTAAGAAGGACCGTTAAATTGTAAATAAAGTGTTATTTAAATACAGTATTGTGGTGCCGTAAATGCTACCTTGCACTCACTTTGCAGTGCAACATTTTACAGTAGGACTTCCAAAACCTTCTTTAAAGGTGTGAAATGTGATCCTTTTCGATATTCCTTAGCAGCTATCCTCAACATTATGCTCTGTCTGTTTAAAGTGAGTTTAGTTCAATTTCCAATAGTACCGTGGATCTTAACTCCGTTATCAAACCTTGTTGTTTGATGCAAGCAAACCTCATGAAGGGAAGAATTTGAGAGATTCTGTTAATGTAGACGTTAAAGTCAGGACCACCAGAAGCACACCCTTTGAGAGTGTGTTTCGCAGCACGTTGAATAATTATGTAAAGTACATTATTGACTCTTTGTGATGCGTGATAGTTGGTAAGTGAGCAAACAGATGTACCCTGTTTTTAAAATCTTTTTTTCTGAATCAAAGTATCAGGTCAGGCAAGTTCTCCATCATATCTGCCAGAACTGACTGTGGTCTGTGACAGTTCCATCACCTTTCTGAAGTCTTTGGTATTGTGGGACCTCCAAGAGTCTGCAGTAGGAGGAATATGGAACACAGTGTTTAATTTTCGAGGTATTAACAAGTGCTTATCTCTGTAATCTCACTTCAGAGTGCTGACTGGAAGATCAATCAGTGTTACAGATGTTTGGAACATTGCTTGATTACATGGCACTTCCATTGGGTTTGTCTATTTGGTTATGATTTCTAAGGTTCCTAATCTGTGCAATTGTGCTTTCAGGGATGCAGATAAGAACATTTCCTGCAATTCTTTTTTTTTTTTAGGATTGCTTGGGGTCTCGTAATATCGTGTAGCGCCTAGCTCCTGAGTGTATGTATACACTAGATAGTTACCAAACATCTTAATATTAAAGAATGGTGGCTTTATCTGAAGAAAATCCCCATGTGGTTGGTGCATTGTGCCTTAAATTTGTGTTACCTAGTGATAGCTGGATGATCCCTTTTCTTCATTTTAACCAGGCAAATCGTTGTATTCTGAATTTAGGGCATGTGAGATGCTTCTTTCAGCGGTCCAGTCAAATACTATCCCATTTCATTAGTTTTCCATGAAGTGGTTGCAGTCTAAAATCAGCAATGACCAACTGTGCCCTATTTTTGACTTTTCGCTACTTCTATTCTGACAGAGGAATCTTTTGTAAAAAATTTCAAAGCAGTAATTATAATGCATATTTTTGTTGTCATACCACATTTGCCATGATTCATTATCATTTTATATTTGCCAGAACAAGACATTGAGTTTCAAGTAGCACAATAGATATGCACTTTATATTTTCATTTCTACTACGCTGGTGCACACAAACCCCATTGGTTGTAAGTGAAGTTGGTAACAATCATTGTTAACATTGTTAACAAGCTTTGGCAGTACCAATAGGTCTGCCTTTAAATAAATGTGTGTAATGTAAAGCATTACAAGTAAATAGTAAGGCAGTAGACATGTATTTGTGTGGAAGCAGATAACTGTAGAACAATAATGGTTTTGGTTAAAAGGACAGGTGACAGTTGGACTGCCAAGCCAGACCTAAAAATCCATTTAGGCCATTGACTACCCTCCTCCAATCTATGCTGCTGCCAGAGAAAAACGACATAAATCATCTAGTTATCTAAGGCACTGTAATAGCCTAGCCTTCTAGTGTTGTGTGTGCCCGTGAAAGTTCAAGTTTAGCCTGCTGGATAAATAAACAAAATGATCACAACTGCGTGGAGGGCAAGCACTTTTTTGTGGTAGCTCAGATCTTCTGCCCAATCAAAACATACTCTTGGCTTCCAAATGTAGGCAGAGTCAAAGCACCTCTCACATAATTGTCTTGCAACAGATGTGCTTTCAAGCCAGACCATAAAAAGGCCCAGATGTTGATAAGGGGGTATCAGTGTAGTTCTTCTGATTTGATTTAGGAAGTTGATTTCACACCAGTGATGAAACGTAAACTTGAAGGCTTTCAAGAGGGGTTAAATTACTCCTTCATCGCGGTCATTGGAGGCCCACTAAAATATGGAGCAATTCACATCAATCAACATTTGTGTATAACGCATACAGAGATAACTGAGTAGCTGGAGCCTGCAATAGCACTCATTCTTACCATTGGAAAAGTTGAAAAGGATTCCAGCATCTGTATGAGTGGGAAAAGTGTAAATAAAAAGAGGACGTTTCGGTAGTTGTGTAAAGGTTGTCTGCCTAATATTACATTTTCAACTACTCACATTTAATTTATCACACTGATTGAGGGATAACGTTGGAACCCATTTGTTTTTTGTTCTCCCTTATTTATAAAATTGACCAGTAAAACTTTCCTTGTTTATGGTAGCATATCATGGAAATGTGAGAACTTTGGGTTCACACTAGGAAAAACATCTGCAAAATCAATTGGAGTTTTCTTAAATTGAAGCATTGGATTAAGAAGGATTGATTCCATGGAAATGGTGGCTTAAGGTCCATTTCTGCCTTTGAAGCCTTTTACAAAATATTCACTTGGTAGAACCTTTTAGTTTATTTACAGTTTAGCCATGTTCCCGAGGTTTGAAAGATTTCATTCTACCTCCCCCCACCCCGGGGAGTGCTTTACAAACTAGGCAACACCTTTGATACTTGATGCCACATGCCACCTAACATTAGTTCCCCCTTGGGTTAGCTTCTCAGTGTATAGAGTGCCCACACCTTATGACTCATGAAGGAGTTCTCAGTCATACGATGTGGCCAAAAAAGCAATGTTTTGTATGTTAATCAGAAGTTGCTGAAACTAGCCTTGTTATTTCGATTAGGGAGAGGCATAATTGCAGACGCTTTGCTAGATTTGAATACTTATTACTCAGCAGAAATGCTGTAAACTGTCTCGCTAATGAGTAAATGCTGCAGGGTCTATTTCCTCTGCAATTCTTAGCGATCATGAATGAGATGGGGGATGATTAGATTTTTTGCTTAAGAGTTTGTGTAATAGTTTTTTATACAGCGAGAATCAAAGTGAAGATGTTGCCGTTTATCGAAACAGTGCACTGGTGCATCTAATACAAAGACGCTCCTAGCCATTACCATTCAAACTGCCTTTGGCATGACGTGGCTGAACACTGTAAATGGCAAGTTAAAAAAATAAATAAAAAAAGACCGTCACGTCTTTTCTATTGGCCTTATTGTTAGTCCCAAAACAAAACAGCTGTGTGAGCTCCAGTCCTCGAGACCTAGGGGGACGATGTTCCGAGGAGCTGCTACTCTGTTACTTTCAGTGCAGACTATTAGGGAAATGTGTCCGTAGTCTGGAATGAGGTGCGTTGGATTCATTGTTTCCATGCAACAAGCTAAAGCAGGCGCACGTGCTAACCCTTAGAAAGGCATGGTTGCAACACTGCCAATTATGTTGAAGTAACAGCATGTCACTGCGATGTTAGTTTGTGGTGAACTCCAACGATTGTGTCATACATGACAACGGATTCCAATAGTGGTTTAGGACCATAACAATATTGACCATGTGTTGTATAAATGCACTCAGCATAGGGTAATATAACATAGAAGGTAAAGGGCAAATATCCAAAGGTGGAGCCCCAAGGCCCAGTAACTGTGAGGGGGGCAGTTGAAGGGTGAACGGAGCCGCGGTTGTGCTGCTTGCAGTGTGCACCATTGTCCCAGCTTACCAGTTTACCTCCTGACTCGGGAATGAGGATAACTTACTTTCCATGCCATATCTTGACCAAGTTTAAAGATATCACCCCCTGTAACCTCCCAGGAGGTCTTAACTTTGCTTGTTTAACCTTGATGGTTCTCGACATTTAGGTTTCCTGTGTATTTATTTCCTATCTCTTTAGACGTTAACATAATTAATTATACATTAGGAATAAAACAAATGTCAATGTGTATTTTCCATAATACACTGAACTTTGCGGAACTAAAATCCAATTGGAGTCTTTTGGATCCCTTTACCTCAGTAAATAAAAGAAAAGACCACTGGGTGTATGAAGTCTCATTTTGATATATATTCCCTTTTTTTTAAACAAAATGTTACTTCTGCTCGTGATAATATTTACCAGTGAAGTGAAATCCCACCAATTATATGCATCCTTGCTCCTTCAATCCTCCTGACTAAACTCGCCTACTGGAACTTGATTGCAGTGGTGGTACCTGAGCACCAAGGAAAGTGGTGATTGAACTCACTAGTTTGCTGCTCTAATTCGAACACAGAGAATAAGGTTCAGCTGAAAATCATTAAAACAGGCTAATTGTAAAGTGACATTTTGCCTTGTATGGTGCTACATTCAGTGTAGAACGTGTCTAAACACTGAGTAGACTCTGTTGAAGGATAGAGTAAAGGGCATAGTACAGGCTGGGTTTCGAAAGGTTGCTTGTGTTTACATTGCAATTTTGTAGGGATTGAAGGCCGAGACTGCAAAGCCTCATCCTCAGATGAAGATTTATGATGTTCTAGGAGCTGCATCCAAATGTTTTTTGTCCACCATGCAACAGTTTGGACCCAGTAATATGAAACTAGTCTTATCCTTCTCCTAATGGGAAGAGTCGAGCACGAATAGGGAGGACCTGTCTTGGCAGTTCGGCCCGTATTGCTCCCATTGGAGCAGGGTCAAGACTGATTTGCATATAGCTGGATCCAAACTGAGGTGGCATGGTGCGCAAAAGAACAGTGGAATGGGATGGAGCCCTGAGTAATTACCAGTAGCTGAGATTAATTCAAGCATTGCATCAATCACTTTAGGTCGCCCTAAGTGAGACAGTATGCCCTGACGTGGGTCCTGAGCACACTGTGTCGCTGGTACCAGGTTATGCCCGTAATAAGGGCAAAACCGGTCCTGGGTTGCTTGTGTTTTAGTTCAGTGAGGGCCTGGCTTGGCAGTTTGGCATGGACTCTTTCGACTAGAGCAGGGTCAGGACTGGTCTGCATATTGCTGGGTCCAAACTGATGTGCATTGGTGTGCAGAATAACCGTGTACGGGGATGCAGCCTAATGTAATTTCCAGTGGCTGAGAATTAATCAAGTATTTCTCCCATCACCTTCTGTTTACTTTTGTATGTCGCCCTAAGTGGGACTGGTATGCTCCCAGACATGGGTCCCGTGCACACTGTGTCACTGTAACCAAGCTACACCTGGCTGATAAGTTCATAACGAGGGAAAAACTGGTCCTGGGGAATGCTTGTTTTCTGGTTCAGGAAGTACTTGGCTTGGAAGTTCAGGCTGGACTGTTCCCACTGGAGCAGTGTCAAGAATGATTTGCGTATTACTGGGTTCAAACTGAGTTGTTATGGTATGAAAAAAACAATGGATTAGGGCAGTGGTTCCCAAACTTTTTCGACCTCTGTCTCCCTTGACCTATTGGCTGCGTCTCCCTGTTATGTCACTTTTTTTGACGGGTGGGGGGATGTAAGCCTGGACTCGGGAGCACTTCCATTTTTCTCCCTAAACAATAATTGGGATGAAGCCGATAAAGGGCTTCTGCGTTAGGGACTTGTCTTTAGTGATGTGGTACGCACTGCCAGTAATCTGCTGCTGCAGGCCAATGCACAACATTTTTGTCACGCTCTTTCTGCCTGCCATAGCGCTTTCTCCTTGTTCCTGCCAAGTAAAAAAAAAAAAAAAAAAAGCGCATTTGCATTTTTGATCTCAGATCCTGCAGCACCACACTTGAAAGTCCTACATATGAAAATAGACCTGATTCAGGCCTCAAGGGGAGAAATAAATTCTCCAGATTTAGTTTTTTTAATCTCCCACTTTCCTTTTAAATGTTGACATTTTTGTAATTTCATGATTGCCCTCTTTTCTTGAGTAGCTGCAGAACACAGACAGAAGTAACACTCCATCACTGTCCTGATTGTGCCAGACCCTGCCTAAACAGACACACTTTTTATTTATTAGGCAAGACATCATGCGCTGGTCCAAAGCATTCCAGACGCTGACAGCTGTGGCTTCCCTAACACCCCCATAAGGCATTCCCACATGGGTTACTCATGGCTGCAAATGCACATTACAAAACCCTAACAAGTTTGATTTTTGCACTGTGATTCTTTCTTTTTCATACTACCGTACGGCTCTGTTCCAAACATAACATCTTTAGAATGGAGCCGTATGGTAGTATGAAGGAGAAGGAATGGCAGTGCAAACAGTGCTTAATTTGAGCCAGTGCTTTCTGCAGGGCTTAATTTGAGCAGGAGGTTTCCGGTTTTCTGCATCAGACATTTAGTTAGAGCAGAAGATACATATGGGAAACGTGGAGGAAGAGAAAAACTAAAAAAACATCACAAAGGGAGAAAGTAGAAAGCTGCATGAGTGAGTTGAAGAAGTAGGGAGCGGCTGTAAATGGATTAAAGAGGCCCGAGAAGGTTCGCATATTTAAATGCAGCATCCGCTTGTTTCAAAAGAGAGCTTTGAGCACCAGCACATTTTTATTTACACACTAAGCACTGGGTTTCCAGTGGGGGGGCACCGGCACTTATTTTTAAGGACTGGCACTTAGGCCCATATTTATGAGAAGTTTGTGCCGCATTGGCATTATTTTTTTACGCAAAAGCAGCGCAAAGTTTGCCCCGCTTATGCATAAAAAAAAACGCAAATGGAGCGCAGACTTTTCATAAATATGGACCATAGTTTTTTGCATCAGGCATTTACTGCGAGCAAAGGCACATATGGGAAAGACGAAGGAAGCGAAGGACGGAAAAGCTCCACATTGGGAGATGCAAGAGTGAACTGAAGGGGCAGGGAGAGGCTGTAATTGGATTGAAGAGGTCCAAGATGGCTTTAGGATTACCGCTGCCTCAATGTTCTGTGCATACATATTTAATTGCAGCAGCCACGTGTTTCAGAGGAGAGCTTTCACGTACGTTTTTATTTATAAATCATTAAACTCGGAGTGGAAACAAATCAAACTTGATGGGTTTTACAATTTACTATGTAACACTGCAAAACCCTAACAAGTTTGATTTATTTCCACTGTGATTCTTTCTTTTTCATACTACTGTTCGGCTCCATTCTAAATGTAACTTATCTTTAGAATGGAGCTGTACAGTAGTATGAAACTGAAAGAATCGCAGTGCAGATAAATCAAACTTGTTAGGTTTTTGCAATGTTACCCTGTCTATTGTAAAATCCATCAAGTTTGGTTTGTTTCCGCTGCAAGTCTTTCCCTTTCATACTACCATGCAGCTTTGTTAGCTGAGACTCACAGTGGAAACAGATGAAATTTGATGGGTTTTACAACTTACAACATAACATTGCAAAACCCTAACAAGTTTGATTTATTTTCACTGCGATTCGTTCTTTTTCATACTCCTGTACAGCTCCTTTCTAAATGTGATGTAATTTTAGAATGGGGCCCTATGGTAATATGAAAATGAAAGCATTTCAGTGTTCCCTAGAAGTGTGCGGTGCCCCTGGTGAGTTCTGATGGCACACCAGAGAGCCACGGCGCACACTTTGGGAAACACTGAATTAGGGATACTACTTCAAGAAATTACCAGTGGATGAGATTAATTCAAGCATTCCATTTGTCACCTTTTATACACTTTAGAATGTCGCCCTAAGTAGGACGGGTATGCCCAGACATGGATCCTGTGCACGAACCAAGCTATAACTGCCTGATGAGCTCATAAAAGGGCAAAACCGTCCTGGGTTGCTTGTGTTCTGTTTCATTGAGGACCTTACTTGGCAGTTTGAGCTGGACTGCTCCCACTGTAGAAGGGTCAAGACTGATGTCCATATAGCTGGGTCCAAATTGAGATTGCATTATTTGGAAAATAATCATGGACTGGGATAGATCCCAGAGTAAATACCAGTGGCTGTGATTAGTTAAAGTATTCCGTCTATCACTTTCTTTAATACTTTAATATGTGACCCTAAGTCGGAATAAGCTTAAAATCACACAGTTTGGTTAAGGGGAAAGCTGAGTTTAGGAGCCAGTTCTCATGGTTCATACAGAGCAGCTTAAGTGAATCTCTTACTTTGCCTTTAAAGCCAACTGCACACATACCTGTAACTACCTGGCCCTGCAAGTGAGAAGCGATATCAGACCTTGGGGTGTAAGTGGTTCACCCCCCCCCCCTTAAATGTTCTCTTACATACATCAGCATTTTCTTTTATATGTAGGGGTCTACAAATATATATTAGAAGGCACAGAAACAACCACAAATGATAATGATAGAAACCTGGCGCAGGACAGCATGTGGCGTCTGCATGACAGTGGTTCATTTGCTGTCATGGTAACTACACCCCAGCAGTACATAAAAACCTTGGAATACTTCTGTTGTCACATGTAGGGGCAAACCAGAACAGATAAGTGTGCCAGGTAGGAACAAGGGGATTCCTGGCATGTGAGATCAACCCTTTAATCCCCAGATGACTCAGCCTTACCAAGATTACAAACCTGTTACTCAGAAGCACACATGTTAACCCCCAAATCATCACAGTAGCGCTTTAAACTACAAGGGTCCTGAGTCAGTATTAATACTATTTTCAGTATAAAAAAAAAGAAAATTGATAAGAGAAAGCAGTAGCATGCATGTGTGTGTGTTTGTTGAATAAAGTAACGTTATAGTTTTAGGTGACTGTCAGGGACTATATCAACATTTATAACTCAACAGAACCACAGAAATTCAGCAGTTATAGTTAGCAGAGCCCCCCTCCCCTTGATTGAAACAATGTGGCCCAGGGCTGTCATTTTGTTTTTGTTTTTTTTGCAACCCCACTGGTGTCCCATGGGATAGAGGCAAAATTTGCTGTTTTCTTTCCCCAATTTTGTCCATGGGGCCTAGGGAGGCAGGGTATCCTTACCCTGCCCCCTTATAGAATATTTTTTGTTTTTCTTTGCAACTTCAGGACAGGGGACTAAGTCCCCGAGTCCAATAATGACTGCCAGAAACATTTTTCTTATATTGCTGGCAGCCAGTCAGAATGCGCTCTACCACGGGATTAACATGCAGGACCTTCAAAGAGTTCCGAAGATTATTAAGGGCCACTAGGTAGGTGACCTCACTCTTGCGCTCCTTTACCTCATAGGGCCCAGACCAGTGGTCTTGCAGAGAGGTCAGAGCTCCATGGTCTTCATCACCCACACTTTTTGGCCAGACTGAATCTCAACCAGAGTGGCATTCAGGTCATATCAGTGCTTCATGTCCTCCTGGCTAGCTCCCAGATTCTCCTGGGTGAGTTTACGGAAGCAGTCTGTTTTGTTGTGAAGGGCCAGCATGTAGCTGACCACATCCTGCGGGCTCTCCCGGGAGCTTGCTCCCAGCTCTCCTTTACCAAACTGAGCAGCCCTCTTACAGGGTACCCAGAAAGAAGTTCAAAGGGGCTGAAGCCAAATCTCTTCTGCAGTACATCCCTCTATGCAAACAGAAGGCGTGGCAGGAGGACGTCCCACTTACACCTTATGGGTTCGGGTAGACCCTTAATCATGCTTTTGAGGGTTCGGTTGAACCTTTCAACCAACCCATTGGTTTGGGGTTGTAAGGAGTGGAGAACGTTTAGGTTACCTCACTTTCTTTCCACATGGCCTTCATGTAGTTAGACATGAAGTTGGTACCCCGGTGAGATACCACCTTCTTGGGGAAACCCACACAGTAAAGATCTCCATCAGTGCCTGGCCACAGCGGGCACAGTCGTCTACAGTGGGATAGCTTCCGGGTACCAGAAGGCAAGGGTCCATCAAACCAGAATAAATCGGTTGCCCATGGCTGTCGAGGGGTCCAGAGGCCCAACAATGTTGTTGATGCCCAGATTCTCCAAGGGGGTGCCAGCAATAGGAAATGGTTGTAGGGTGGGCCTTGCGCTTCCCCGGCTTGCCACTCGCCTGGCATGTAGGACAGGACCTACTGTATGTATCTGAGGCCTTCCTCATTTGAGGCAAATAAAAGTGGGTGACAAGCCTGACAAAGGTCTTGTCTTGCACCAAATGACCTGTCAGTGAGACATCATGAGCCAGACTTAGTAGGAAGGTAATGTAGCACTAGGGGACCACCAACACATGTTGCACCAGGCTCAGGAGCTGTAGGCACACTATACAGGAGACCATTCTCCCAGTAAATTGGATGCTTACCAGAGGCGTCACCAGCTGCCTGGGTCTTAGCCTGGTGCCGAAGACCCACAAGAGTAGGGTATTCCCTCTGGGCCTTGCAGAACTCCTCCCCGGTGGGACTCCCTTTCTGCTGCAAGTTGGACAGCTTAGACATGTCCTCTCCTGTATGTACTAGTGTGTCCCCGTTAGGTTCAGCCTCCTCCCAGGCTGTGGGAGTCTCAGGAGCAGGCTTCCTGTGCCCCTTATCCTTCTTTTCGGCAAGATCCTGGGCCATTCTTCTGGACACTAGCCCACCTCAGTGGCTGCTGACTGGTAAGAGGGGGGGGCTGTGCCTGTGCCCGCTTGGGACACTTGGCATCCCCCTTGTAGTGTCCTTCCTGCTGACACTCATAACACTTAGGGGGTACCTTCCCTGTAGACCTACTGTCAGGGAACATTTTTTTCTTCTTTTTAGTAGGGGATGGAGGCCCTGACCCACAGAATTAGTTTTGGGTCCCTTGGAGCTCTCCTTACCGTTTTTTTTACACCCCGCCCCTTCTTCTGTTGAGGACCCTGCTGCCGATATGGTGATTCCTCCCCAGATATCTTCTTATGGACCCTGGTGCTGACCCAGTGTTCTGCCTGCTTAGCAAGCTCCTCTGGGGTCAGTGTGCTTACTACTAACATGATGTTGGCGCACATGTTGGAAACAAAGACTAAACATGTTCTCCTTGGCAACCAAGTTATACACCTCTGGTAATCCTTGTCAGGGGCACGGTATTGCGTGGTCCAGGGCCCGCCTCCACCAGTGTCTCCACTGCAGCCATCTGCAGTTCTCATGTTACACATCTGTTAATTGTCAATTCCTGTGCAAAAGCTCGCTCTCTGCACCCCTCGTGTGGTAGAGCACATTGGGCTGCAAGCACTGATTGTTGGTGGTTACATTGCAACTACCACTTCCATGTACTCTGTGGAAACTGGGGTTTATGATCGGACTACCATTCCTAGCTTTGCACTGGCGGCGGCCATCTTGGGGTGTGGCTGCTCTATAAATACCAGCCACACCCTACTGGGCTCGCTCACTATTCTGGAGGCTTCGTTCGAGGAAGAGCTAATCTCTCCAGTGCTCCCTTTAAACGAGTAGGTCATATTCGTTACGGTGAGTGTGTTCCTCTGAGTGGCTCTCTCGTATCTGGATACTATTGTATCCCTCAGCAACCTGGAACCGGATGCTTCACCGCAACAGAGTCTCCTATTGCAATTATTCCCGGGAGCGGAGGCAAGTCACAAAAGTTTTGCCATGTACATCTGCGCCCGCTTTTATTGGCATCTAAAGAAAGACTTGAAACATTGTATTTGGGTTTACTGCTGTTCCCTGTTTTAAAGACTTTGATGATCATTCCAATATTGTTCTCAGGGAGGGGAGGACGTCTCAGTTAGCATTTCTCTAGTGGAAGCCCTCAATTAGAAGGGACAGAAATTCCCCTTGAGTTTTGGATTAATTTTGTAGGACTTTTTTTTGCGGCATGTTTAGATAGCAGGATCTTGTTACTAGGTTTCTCCTTCGGTGTGGAATTGCGATAGTTTAACTCCTGTGATATCGAGTGAGTCTTGGTTGTGATTTTTGAGCTCCTTGTCCAATTGGGCTGTGAAAGTTGGAAGCGAACTTTGTGAAAACTCGCTCTCTTCACTCAACAACATTGTTGATGTCAAGATTATCTACTCTACTGTGTGATAACTGTTACCTTCGTATAGTTGTGCTTGTATTATGTTAACCCTTGCCTTTCAGATCTCCCTCTTACCGGTTCCCTTCCTAATCTCCCTTCCCCTTGCCTGGCATTTCCAAAACTCAGCGCCATCACACCCTTCTGAGTGGGTGCTGCCTGGAGGTGGGCCTCTTGTTCAGCGACGTGCAGATCCCGAGGAAAGGGCGGCCCTGACATCCTTTACCTCACTGCCCTTCATTCAGCTATCCAGTGCCTTGCAAAAGGAAGCCACACATACCACCCAGGTCTGTTGGGATAGCTTCTGACTGTCCCTGAACTTCTGTCTGTACTTTTCTGGGGTCAGACGAAACTTCCTGGTTAGGGCCTCATTCATGGGGTGGGGGAGCGATACCTCATCCGGTAACACCTCTCTAAGGCCAGTAGTGTCCCTCTCCTCACTAGGGATATGGCTCCACAGACTAGCTTCCCTATCCCCTCCACAGACTAGCTTCCCAATCCTCCTCAGTGACCTTGTGCATCTGTAAAGCAATCTTACAGGCCTCAAACCATGTGTCTATGTCATCTCCCACTACAAAGTCAGGCACCAGACCTTTGAGTATGTGGACACTCCTGTCAGAGGCCACTGAGGAATTTCTGCCACCATCACTTCTGACTCAGCCCGTCTGGCCTTACTGTCCAGCTCCTTCAGACTCAGTTCATGTGCCAACATGAGTTTCCTCTCATCTAGCCCTCTCTCTGCCTTCTCTTTCCCCAATTTCAACTTAGCCAGCTCCAGCTCCAATTTCAATTTTCTCTTCTCCCTCCTGTCCTTGGGTTCCTTTGGGACAGGCCTCTAGATACAATGCGTCTCCCTGCCCTGTTGGGGATATCTCCACTTCATTGGCTCCCTGCCTCACAGGCAGTTCCAGTGAATCCCGGTCCACTTCATCCTCTCTTATGTCATCCTCCTCCTCTGGGGTCACATGTACATTCCAGGCTGCTAACGAGGCCCTCAGTGCCTTGTGCAGCTCCACCTTCCTGGTAAAGCCTTTTGTAGAAAATCCAGACCCCCTGCAGAAATCATTGAGCTCAGCCACAGTGTAACTCTCCAGCTTGGCCAGCTCACGGTCTAGTTCAGCAGATGCATGTACTTAGGAGGCAATGTGTAAAGTGTTTGTGCAACACTTAAAACAGTAACACAATGAAGACACTACACAAGAGTAATCCACACCAGGTTAGAATAAATAGGGCCCAATCTAATGAACAAAAGAAGACCAAAACAACAAAAATCCAATAAGTAGAAGTCAAGATATGATTTTTTAAAGAATATATACAAATACAGTGCTTAAAGCACCAACAAGGGCTATCTGGTCACACTAGACCAGGTCAAATCTGAAAAGTCAAGCCGACTGCGATGGAGCACTGGCCGGATGCAGGGACTAACCTGTAAAAGTCCCACTGAAAAAATACCTTGTAGATGGAGGATGCGTCAACATCGCAGAACTGATGCGAGGAGCAGAAGAGGCGATACGCAGGCAATGCGTCAGTTCTAATCGCACAGTTTGGATGTGTCTTTGGCGAACCCTTGGTGATGAAGGTGATGCATGGTCAAGCCACCCAGCAAGCAATGTGAAGGTTGTTTTGAGCCACCCAGTAGGTGCCGCAATGTCCTTGTCCTCAGCTGCGATGCGTCGGGGAGAGATGTGCTGGTCCCGGTCTGCGCAGTGATGGCGATGCATAGATCTTTAGTAGAAACAGCTGAAGATCCCACTTCCAAGGGCTCATGACTGGATTGGCACCACTTGGCAAGGTAGAACTCACAGTCCAGAGACTGTCACAGAGTTGAGTGAAGTCTTTGATGTCCCTGAGATTTAAGAACAAGAGGCAAGCCAGCAAACCCTTGGAGTTCCAGGGATGTAGAGATGCAGAACCAGTCCTTCTCACACCCAGGCAAGGAGGGCAGCAGGCAACAGGACAGGCATAGCAAGTCAGGGGTACAACAGAATGACAGTCCCATCAGCAGCACAGCCGTCCTTCTTCCTGGCAGAATGTCCTCAGGTCCAAAAGTATACTGATTTGGTGGGGCCAGAAGTCCAGTTCTTATTCCCAGTGGTGCCTTTGAAGTGGAGGAGACTTCAAAGAGAAGCCTTTGCACTGAGTCCCTGCCCTGGCTCCAAATACATTAGAGGGGGTTATACAGACTTTTGTGAGGGCTCAGGGCACAGCCCATTCAGGAGTGTCGGCTCCTTCCTCTTATCCTGTCGAGGATGGCCCTTCAACATGCATATGGCCACTCAGTCACAGCTAAACTACCTTTGTGTGTGGCTGTCTGGAGGAAATGCACAAAAGCCCAGCTGTCACCCATCCAGACGTGTATTCAGAGATAGACAAAGGCACTAGATGATTTAAATTAAGAAAATACCAACTTTTCAAAAGTAGCATTTTTAGAATTACAATATAAAATCCAAATTCACCATAAGTTGTCATTTTAAATTGTGAGACCGGAGACACTAACCTTGGAGGTCACATCCCTTCCCAGTTGGGAATTCAACTTAAAAAATGTAATAAGGCAATCCTATTGTTAACCTGTGGGAGAGATAGGCCTTTTAGTATTAAAAAATGAATGTAGATTTTGTTCACTACCTGGACATTTAAGACTAAAAAGTACATGTCCAACTTTCTAAACACACTGCACCCTGCCCTTGGGGCTGTCTAGGGCCTACCTTAGGGGTAACTTAAATGTATTAAAATGGAGGGTTTGGGCCTGGCAAGAGAGTTAACTTGTTAGGTTGACATGGCAGTGTAAAGCTGCACACACAAGATCTGCAGTGGTGGGCCTGAGCCATGTTTGTTGGGCCAATGAAGTGGGTGGCACAATCAGTGCTCAGGCCCACAGGTAGCATTTAATATACAGGCCCTGGGCATATGGAGTGCACTTTACTAGGGACTTAGAAGTAAATTAACCATGCCAATTCTAGATAAGTAAATGTTATCATGTTTTAGGGAAAAGACACATGCACATTAGCACTGGTCAATAGTGGTAAAGTGCCCAGAGTCCTAAAGCCAGCAAAAACGAGGTCTGCAAAACAGGTCGTCAGAGGGCGAAAAGTTAGGTAAACCACGCCAAAGGTACTAGGTCTAACACTAAGTATAAGTTGAAAAGGGGGGGACAAAAGATAGAGCCTAGTGGAAACCCCTTGCGGGAGCGTCCTTTTGCAGAGGCGGACATGTGCCTTTTTATGCACTGAAAGTGATTGTCTAGGTAAGAGGTGAACCATGTGAGCACAGTCCAAACTTGATTTCTAAGATTTTTAGAAGCATGAAGTGTTTGACTGTGTTAAATGCCACAGAGACGTCAAGAAGTCATGACTATCCTTTGTCTAACATGAGGAGATCATCATCAACAATGTGTAAAACAGCTGTTTCTGTACTGCAGCCTGTTCTCAATGCAGATTGGGCATGGTTGAGAAGGTCATTGTCGTAGATGTGTTGTTTTAGCTGGGATTCTACACAGCTTTCCATGGTCAAGCACTCCAGCTGAGAAGGTCCCTATTCAGTGAAATTGAAATTCTGTTAAAAATTCTACTCTATCAGGGAAAGATCTTTCAGAAGATTAGTTCACATTTTTGTTGCGCAGTGAGCACCTTCTTCTTGCACTGCACGTACCTTACAACATAGGAAGGTTTTGTTGCCTGACCTGATGTGCTGCCATCTTGGTGATGAAATTCCATATATGAGGAAAGAAGTACACATTATTCCACTAGTTCCACTAGATAACAAAAAGAACATTTGTGTATTTGATGGTAAAATATCCTGTGGCACTCACGCTCACTATTTCATTCAGATGCTTGCATCTATTGCTATAGCAAGCCACGTAATCAGACATGGTAGCATTTTTGGGCTGATATGATACGTCGGAAATTTTGTGAATTCACTCACAGTTATTCATAACACAAAGGGTTGACGACAGGTAAAAGGTGCTTTTTTTTTTTTTACATTGTTCCTTATTGTTTCCTATTGTTCACAGGTACTTTTTATTATTAATTAACTAGTGCAATTTCTCGCAACACAAGTGGTGGAGTACAGACACTGGACAAGTCCTAACTGTGAAGAAAGGACACTTAACTATTATTTTTGTTCTGTCATTCATGCTAACGAATTAAGAGTGCACAAAGTTTCTTCATCAGCCCTCCACAAGCATTTTGGCCTGCAGGTGGAGAACCCTTCTTAAGAAGGCCAGAACAGAATGAGCATTTTCTGAGTCATTTACTAACTATTGATGGAATCAGTGTCATGTCTGCAGATCAAAAATAATATTCCTACACTATAAATGGCCTAAAGGATTAAAAATATATAACCAAATGACTTAAGAGCATGGCTCTGTTGATGCTAATGTTGTTGACACAACCATCAGATATTGATGATTATTTTGTACCAAATGTATATATTGATATTGTAGGGTTCCATTTTTTTCCAGGGGAAACAAGTGAATGAACCAATTGCTGAGTATGTGAGCATATATCTGCGCTTAAAAAACTTGCTTACAGATTTGGAGCTTTGCAGGAATAACTTACTAGAGACCAGCTATTCATGCATACTAGTGGTTTAGGAGAGGCTGTGGGTCAGCAGCAACTTTAAAGTAAAAGAGATTCTAGCAATTATATAAGAAAGGCTGAGATATCATGAAGATGTGCAAAAACAGTCAAAATTGAATCAAAAAACAGATGAGTGACTTTGTGGGTAACTTAAAGGGAAATACAGTGTAAAATACTTTAAAAACCCAAAGAATTATTTGTCAGAAAAGACAAAAATAGAGAGGACCCTAAGTGCTACAGTTGAGAGAGTAAAAATCATACGGCTTACAGTAAATCCTGCCTAGCATTAAAAAAAATGTACCTCATGTTGGTTGGTAGGTAATTTTTCTAAAATATGCATTAAGAAATAAGAAAAATGAAGTGTGTGGATGAGCAGCGTTCTAGAAAGGAGGAATGCACAGAATGAAAAAGGAGATTAGTGATGCAAGTGACAGGTTTGCATTGAACGTTGAATGCATGTGAGAACTAGAAAATGACACCAACTTTGCATAATGGTCAGTGGTGGAATTAAAATCTGGATATATTCAAGCTCTGGATGGCCAAAACCATTGTTAAAGTGTGGTGCTAGGAACGTGTGAGCAAAACTGGGTACCTACTATGTCCTCCAGTCGTTCAACCTGAAGAATATAGCGGGAAGAGGATAGAAATGTTAAGTTACCTCTGATATTAACCTCTTTGGGCGTCTGACAGCCATTGGCCGTCACCAGGGTGGGCTTTAAAAAATACTCGGGTGCAAAGCACCGGAGCATTTATTTTTTTAAAACCCCGGGGGAGATGCGAAACAACTTCCACGTCTCTCTCACCTCCCCTCCCAACCATCTCCAGGCACGCTGACGTCACAATTTTTTATCCACCGGACCGGTTGGAGGGGGAAAGGCCAAAAAAAAAATGTGGTGAGAGCTATGCAAGTCAGCTCACCCTAGATACCCCTAGGTGTCTAGTTTTAAAAAATGTACATGTTGGCTAGGTTTCCCTAGGTGCCGGCTGAATTATGGGTCCAAAATCTCGAGCTATACACATTGAAAAAAAAGGTTCAGTTTTCGGTGAAAAAATGTGCTGTGTCCATGTTGCATTTTCGGCCGTTTCCTGCCGCAGGCTTTTGGCCTATATAAGTGAGGTACCATTTTCATCGGGAGACATGGGGGAATGCCGAGTGGAAGGACTTTTGTGGCTCCCCGCAGATTTTAGAACTTTCCATGACAAAAATATGAGGAAAATTAGTTTTTTTTAAGTCAAAGTAAAAAAGAAAATGGTGAGAGCCACCGAAACTCTGTGAGAGCATTGAATAGTAGAACATTTGTATTACCTATTGGATTTCACTGCATTTGTACCTTTCAACGCAAGGCAGTGTATAGAAAAGATGATATTTGGAAAAGTACCCTCCAAATCATATGCTAGTACGGGTGCCCACAAATTCAGAGATACAGAAATGACGACTGCTCCTAAACTCTACATCTTGTGCCTATTTCAGAAATACATAAGTTTCATTGATGCCCATTTTTCACTCTGCCTATTTTGCCATAAGAATTTGACTACACTCAGTATTCAATGAACAAACATTGTACAATGCAGTGCAGTTGTATATCCCCGCAACCACAAGGGTCTAGCAGACGTAATGATAGATTGCTTTTGTCAATTGGACAAAAAAAATTACACAGGAAAATGTCACAAGTAGCCATTTTATCCTACTCGTTTTCAATATTTCTTTATTGCATCAGTCCTTTTCCTTGGAAAACCCTTGAAGGTTCTACACCTACAGCTATGACCCCATGCTAAATTCCAAATGTTTTCGAATTTTCAGAAATCTATAGCTTTTCTGGATCACCCAGGGGTTTCACACTGGTTTCCACCACAAACTGTAAGTTGATTGAGAGCACAAAAATAGGGAAAATAGGCTACCTCTTAGAAAAATGGCAAAACTGTGGTGCAAAATTTGGTTTTTGAATTCAGCTCTGCATGCTTCTGAAAGCTGGGAAGATGGTGACTTTACTACAGCAAACCATTTGTGGATGTTACTCTTAGAGAAAAAAGCTTTTACCTGGAGCACTTTTTCCCCTATTTTTCTTTTTTTTTTTAATTGCTATATTTTCCCTATTTTCTGATTCCGCTCTAGAGGAATATACATACACTGGGTACCCTTAAAACCCCCAGGATGTTGGGACAAAATTATGCAAGTTTGGCATGGATAACTTCTGTGGGAAAAAGTTATGGAGCCCTAAGCCCAAACTACCCCAGAATGCCGATTGTGAGGGGGGGGGGGGGTAAAAATAGAAACACAGTTGGAAATATGTATAGCGCAAAAAA
The DNA here is from genome assembly GCF_031143425.1 of Pleurodeles waltl. Lineage (NCBI taxonomy): Eukaryota > Metazoa > Chordata > Amphibia > Caudata > Salamandridae > Pleurodeles > Pleurodeles waltl. The sequence goes on from NC_090448.1 coordinate 817,248,391, forward strand.
GGCCATCTGTTTTAGGTTGGTTTAACCAAGGCAATCTACATATGGTTCTAGGCCTCAATAAACCCGAACCTGTGCTAGTGACAGACAATTGTGAGACTGCAGGAAAAAATCATTGGACAAATTTCCCAAGTTTTCAGTGGTTGCATTGGTATGTTAATTGGATTGAAGCACAAAATAATTATTTTTCTACTGTTGACCACTTCACTGGTTATCACCATATTCTCTAAATGAAGAATGTATGATGTACACAGCATTTATCACGCCAGTGGGATGTTTACAGTATACTGAAATGCCATTCAGGTTAGGCTCAGCGGCTGCAGTTTTCCAACGGTTAATGTTTCAGTTGTTTGGAAAAAATTAAAGGAGTGAAGTCCAGACTGCTGGATATTAGTCTTTGAACATTGTGAAAGGCTGATAAATGTATTTGAAATTTTGGATAAGAAAAGTCTTGACATATTGAATATTCTAAATGCATAATTGTGGAATCCTCAGTGTCTTACTTGAGTCATATCAATCAATCAGCTTTATTTCAGTAAAAGATATACCATAAAAGCACAGTACAAAATATTTAAAAGAAGGATAGAACATAAAATCATTGGCTTTGAAATGTAACCATACAATACAATAAAAGCTTCAAACAAAGCAAGCTGCATGTTAGTTTAAATAAATAAACAAGTATAATCAGGAGCTTGCAGTAGCTACTATGCAATGGTAAATAGTCCAAAATATGTTGATGATTGTACAATATAATGCACCGACTAAGAGATTGCGTTGCCCGCAGCCAATGTACGTGGGAGAAATTTACCTTTTAAAATTCCAATTCGGAGATGCCAAATGGATTCGAAGAATTTTGCCAAAGAGCATGCCAATGGCGCACATGGATCTGATTTAGATACCCTCAAAGCTAGTAAGCAGTTTCTAAGGCCCATAAGCTTACATGAGGGAATAATCCAACAAGCCCTTTGTTTGGTGTATGCAGGGCATTGGAAAAGAACATGAGTAATGGATTCTTTATTCCCGCAGCCGGTTGGGCATAATTTGGACTTATTAACTGAGTTGGACCAATTGTAGGTTAAGGAACACAGGGGAAGAACCCCTATTCTAAATCTTATGTACAAGGCATGTGCAAATGGAGAGAGTATTGTGTCCATATAATGCTCAAACTCATAGTGGCATTTGATTTGTAAGAAATTATCAATCATGGTGGAAGGAGGAGCAATTGCCAAATACAATGTTTGAACATTTAGCCAATAAGCATCCTTCAAGATCTGGGTGGCATCTGTCCAGTAGTTCCCCAACCCAAGAATAGAGAACGACCGCTCCACATAGATACACCACTTAATTTTAGTAGTAGAGCAAGTGATCACCAGATTATTCAGCCCAATTCTATAAGGGATGAGAAAATCTGAAGACCAAATCCGGATCCAATATAAGAGTGGCTTTCGAGCGGCGATGTGGCTAATGGAAGAGAGATTGAGATCCATTCGAATTGGCAGTGTTGGAGTGCTGGTAGGAACCCTCATCAACGCCTTTAGGAAGGAGTTTTCCACTTTTTCTAAAGCCTCCAGATTGTAGTAGCCCCATAATTAAGCTCCGTATAAGCCCCCCACCCATGCTTGAAATGTATATATTTCTATGGCAGGGGTGATAGCAAATCTGGGAGACCTAGCTGCAAATCTTACAATACCACCAGCCCTTTGTTTCAAGCACGTCGATGATTTCTGCAGGTGGGCGCACCATTTATGAGAATCTTCTAGTTTCAACCCTAGGTAATCAAAGGCACCCACTCTTTCCAATTGGACGCCCTCCAAGCAAATGTGTCAACTCATTTTGTGTCTTATATACCCAAACACCATGTATTTGGTTTTGGCTGAGTTAATTTCTAAGCCATGGTCTATGCAGAAGGCCACAAACATCGAGAGCGAATTGGAAAGGCCAGGCGCCGTTTGTGATAATAGCAAGGTGTCATCTGCGAATACCAGGCATGGTATCTTTTGCCCTTCCAGTCTAGGGGCGTTGTTGGAACATTTCAAGAGGTAGGGGATGCATGCGTTTATAAATAAGAGAAAAAGTGTAGGAGCCAGCACACATCCCTGCCTCACGCCGCGGTTTGTGGGAATCTCCGATGTAAGTTCGCCTTTTGGGCCCCAGCGGATTCTAGCACAATTGCCAGTATAGAGATCTCTAATTATATTTATCATAGAGCCTGGGACCCCCGCTCTGCTCATAACTTCCCATAACTTTTGTCGTGGAACAAGATCGGATTTCAAATCTACAAATGCCACAAAAAGATGGCCCAAATCCACATCAACTGTTTTCCATTTGATTGAGAGAAAACAAAATGCCTGGTCATTTGTGCTTACCTTGTCTCTAACCCCCTCCTGGAGATGACTGAGCGCTTGGTTATCATCTATCCATTTTTTTAGCCTACTTAATAGTTGATGGCAAAAAACTTTTTGTAGATTATCTAGGAGGCTGATAGGACGATAATTCCCTAGGATTCCCCTCTCCCCCTTTTTATGTATGGGTATAATGGTTGCTTCCTTCCATGACCGGGGGGTAAGATCTGCTTGCCAAGACGGCATTTGAGACCCTATTCACATACAAACCCCATTTAGTCAAATCTGATTTTTACATATCCGAGGGAGTGCCATCTGGCCCTGGGGCCTTCCCTAATTTTTTGAGGGCTGTGATGGCGAGCTCTGATTCTGACAGTGAGAAGGGTGTCAAAGTAATCAAAGACAAATCTAAATATAATGATTTCCCCATGGCTTGCAGGTTCGCATTCAGATGGGGAGCCATACAGTTCCCTAAAATGAGTGAGCCAGACTTCAGGGGAGATGTGACACTCTGGCTTTAATGCTTGATTTCGATCCTTTCGGGCCACCAAGGACCAAAAGCATTTAGAATCTGAAAGCCTGGCTGCCTGCGCCAAATCTTTCCATAATGCCTCTTCCCAGTCAATTTTGCAAGACTTACATATGGAAGCATAATTGCGTCTAGCAAAAGCTATTTCGTCTCTATCTTTTGTTATTAATGCTTCTATCAGGGAGCTCTTGGCCTTTCTACACCTCTTGTCGAACCACTTATTGTTAGAGTTAGATGATTGGTGAACTGGTTCCCTAACAGAATTAAAAAATAGATCTTTAAGGTTAGAGAAAAGATCCAAATGTAAGGTCATAACCTCAAGTGCAGTGAATAAGGAGTGGTCTACAAAGAGCGGATGGTTAGAAACTAAAGCACATAGTTTGCCCCATAGTTTGTTAGAGTTCTGGAAGGATTTCCATCTTACCACGCGCTTATTATTAGAGACCTTCAGGACATTAGTAATTTCAAAGTCCGGAGGAGGCATGGGAGACACAGCACCTGAAAGGAACTGCTATCATATACTACTAAAAGAGGGGCATGATCGCTGGTATACTGGTTGCCCACTCTCACATCTCTTATATGATGCCAAACCCTGAGGCCAAAAAGGACAAAGTCCAAAAAGCTGCTGTAAAACCCCCCTAAAGAAAGTTGGACTAGCAGGGGTATCTGCAGGAAAACGCCCATTGCCAGGAGGAAGGCCATGGAGTATCATGAGGTCTATTATCTGCAGCGCCCTATTACTAGCTTTAGGGGGATATTTAACGGGCGGAGTAAGAAGGGATGTTCCATATGGAGTCTTCAGTCTGCGTGGCCTCAGCAAAGACAAGGTTAGGCTCAATTGGCACATTAAAATCCCCGGCTATTACAAAATGATAGGTTGAATAAAAGTCAAATACAACAGAATTCAAAAGCTCTATAGTTGGCGAGAGCTGGTGAGAAGGATCAGTCTATTGTAAATGTTTATACACAAAACAGGGGGGCCCAAAATTGGTTGTATAACTATAGCCAAGATGTCGGGGGAGTCTACATGTAATTCTTTTACTCTGCCCACCTCTGTCATTCTTACCCAAGTAATGAGGCCCCCTGCTGCTCTACCAGCGGGCGACGGTTTTGCTTTTTTCGAAAAAGAGATAAACCCCTGCCTATGCATACTGCAAGTTGCCCAGGTTTCCTGGAACATACAGATAATGAAGTCATCAATAAAAAAAAACAATCAGTGTCAGCTAATTTGCTGCAAATGCCGGCCACATTCCAGGACAGAAACTTCGCTAATGGAGGATCAGTAGTACAGTAGGATTTGTGTGGAATAGCAGCATGATGGGGAATACTAGAGTGCTCAGCAGGGATTTTTATTGTTGCAATACCATTGGAAAAGGATGACGACCTCCACGAAGAGGCATCTTCTAAAATTAGAGAATTATTAAAAAGTGGTAAGGCAGTTTGGGAAAAATTAATATTAGTATTATGTAATATTACTTGAGTCATATGTTAAAAGCTGAAGGAATTTCAGTGGAAGCAATGGAAGCAATTGTGAATACACTCGCAAATGAGAAAGGAGTTAGGGCCAGATGTAGCAAAGGTTTTTACCCATTCTGTGTCTATGGGAAAAAGTGTTCGTACATATGGCCCTAAGTGCCTTCCTAGAATTTGCATAATTTTATTCAAAGGATGTAAAAGGATTTACTGAAAGCACATTCCTCTTATTTTGGAGTGCAGGGTGAATTGCCATGCTATATTTGGGATTTAAATCGTAGACGCTCCGGCTTTAATGGGTTTTTAGAAAAGCGTTGTCACCACCAATGTCAGTTGTAATGAGTTGTGTGATGTACTGTCACATAAGAATTATGGAGGTAATGAAATAATAACACTGCACACTTCCTGCCATTTGGCTATTTCTGAAGAAAAATAGGCTGTAGTTAAGAACTAGACTCAGGCATGTGTATGAGAGTCATAACATTTTAGGCGTTTATGATGGGGAAACACTTTTGTTTTACGTAACGTTTAAAAAGGTCTTGTCAAATCTTTAAATACTTAAGGAATATTGCATGATTCTGCGTGTGTTAAGGGACTCATCTGAATGTGGGTGTGCTTTCGAAACATCAAGACAGCCAGTATGTAAACATTATGGGCCAGATGTAGCAAAGGTTTTTACCCATTCTGTGTCTATGGGAAAAAGTGTTCGTACATATGACCCTAAATTCCCAGTAATCCTTGGGATGTAGTTGCAGCAAGTGCTTAATTTGTAAATACAAACGTACCGGTGCCCAAAGCCTCCCTATTAAACACGCGGCTGCTGCAATTAAATGTGCAAACATGGAATACTGAGGCAGCCTAATCCCGAAGCCATCGCGGGTCTCTTCAATCCATTTAGAGCCATTCCCTGCCCCTTCAGCTCACTCTTGCAGGTTTCTGCTTTCTCCCATTAAGACATTTTTTCGTTTTTCTTTTCCTCCATCTTTCCCATGTGTGTCTTTTGCTCGCAGTAAATGCTTGAGGCGGAAAACTAAGTGCCGGTCCTCAAAAATAATTACTGGTGCCTCGCACTGGAAACAACAAGCACAAATTAAGCACTGGTTGCAACTGACATCATGGGTCCTGTTGGCCCCTCCCCCAAGAACATTTGTTGATGCTTTCTCACGTTGGCCTGTGAGTTGTATAGTGAATGGGGAATACTGACATTGTCCTTGTAATGATGGAGTGCTCGTAAACAGAGGAGTGCCAAAGGGGTGCAATCCAAGATGAGTAGTTGCAATGGCACTGAGTTCTCTTCACATAAAGCCAAGAAGTATTTTAATAAGAGTCAGCATAAGACATTGTACGACTTCCTGTACAATGCCATTGGTAACGTTATGATAGAGGTTTAATAGTGTACTTACGGGGTTATTCAATTACCTCTAATGAATGGGACTGACTGGAAAGTGCAGGTATGGAAAACAGTTTGGATATATCGGACACCTCAAAATAATGCTACTGGTTTTCCCCCGTTTAAGCTCATGAGTCCGAGAACTAAGAGAAATCCGTAATGGATAATAACAGAATATTCCACTGGATGATATAGGGAAAAAAAAAATATTGGAAACTCTTTTAAATTACGAGTCTTTTTTATATGAAAAGAAGTGCTACCCTAGTTATGATTGAGGAAAGTCAAGGGGCTAGGTTGTAAGGAAGTAAAGGGGAGAGCTTATATTTTACTCAATTAAAAGTTGTTGTTAAAGTATTGAGGAACGCTGTGCAAGTGAGTGATGGAAAGGTATAGAATTTCAGAAGGATTGTTGTTCTGAAGGGGAATTCCAGGGGGGTGTCACGGGTAGAGAGTATCTATGATTCTTGTATCACATTTTATTTAGGTGTTATTTAGATACTAATCCAGTTAATTCTAACTTGTATCTGGAAATTCTCCAGAATACCAACTGTCTTCTGAAACAGAACAGGATGAGAGGCAAGGAGGACCCAACTACATCCAAGGATGTAGAAGAAGGTGGTGTGCCATTGAAGTGAACGTTCATTGAACGTTCATTGAATGAAAGGTTGTTGGAAGAGGAGTCTCCAGTGGACGAAGTGATGTAGTTAAGAAAAACAACTGACGAAGGAAAACAGCAAAGTGTGTATGTGATTACGACGGTGGCGAAGAGGGTATATAAGTAGGAAATGTTAACTTTTTAGTAAACAAATGGATTAATTTTGTCATGCAGTTTTAATAAATAGATTAAATATTAGTATACTGGCTTGGACAGAAAAATTAGTCATGTTTTTTATTTACTTGGAATGGGATGAGCTTGTCAGTCTTTTGGACAGATTGTTAGCATAAAACAATGACTTTGCTTATGGGCGCTGTTCTTAAATGATGAGGATTAGCTTGTTCTAATTATTGCAAAGCGACATTGTTTCTTTCTTATATGCAATTTCCGAAATTATGCTTCAAGACATAATTGTGGAGTACACCCCACTCCGGTCCAAACCAATCCATCCTACCTCACCCCACCCCACCCCAATCCACCCAACTCAATCCAGTTGACCCCAGGTCAGTCCAATCCACAACACTCCAAACACCCCAGTCCACTGCACTCCAGTGCTCCCAACCCATCCCACTGTAATCTGCCCAATATGCCCCACTGCAATCCAAAACAATCTGACCCACTCCAATAAAAAAGAATCTTCCCCACTTCCAATAAAAAACAATCTTCCCCACTTGCATCCAAAACAATCTCCCCCAATACCAATCTGCCTCCCACTCTAATCCGCCCCACATCAATCCAAAACAATTTGCCCCACTCCAGTACAAAATAATCTGCCCCAAAACCAATCCAAAATAATCTGTCTCACTCCATTATAAAACAGTCTGCCCCAAACCAATCCAAAATAATCTGCCCACTTCAATCCAAAACAGTCTGGCGCATACCAATCTGCCCCCCCATCCAAAATAGCCTCCCCCAATCCAATTCAGAACAATCTGCTCCTATCCAAAACAACTGCTCCAGTCCAATCCAAGACAATCTTTCCCACTTCACTCAGCCTCACTCCAAACCAAAATAATCTGCCCCACTCCAACTCAAAACAATCTGCCCAACTCCAATATGCTCCACACAAATCCAAAACAATCTGTCCCACTCCAGTCTGCTCCACTCCAAACCATAGCAATATCCCCCACTCCCATCCAAATCTGTCCAATGCCAATCCAAAACAGTCTGCCCCACTCTAATCAAAAGCAATCTGCCCCAATCCAAAACAACCTGCCTGACTTCAGTCTGCCCCACTTAATCCAAAACAAACTGCCCAAATCCAATTTAATACAATCTATCCCACTCCAGGATGCCCAACTCCAGTCTAAAAGATACTGCCCCATGCTAATCCAAAACAATCTGCTGCACTTCAATCCAAAACAGTCTGCCCTACTTCAATCTGCCCCAGTCAATCAAAAACAATCTGCGCCACTCAAATCCAAAACACTTTACCTCACTCCAATCTAAAACAATCTGCCCCTTTCCAATCCAAAACAATTTGTCCCACTCCAATTTGTCTCACTCCAATCCATTACAGTCTGCCACACTCCAGTCTGCCCTACTGCAATCCAAAACATTCTGCTCCACTTCAATCTGTCCCACTCCAATCCAAAACTATCTTCCCCACCACAAACTACCCCACGACCAACCAAAACAATATGCCTCACTCCAATCTAAAATACTCTGCCCCACTCCATTCTAAAATAATCTGTCCCACTCAATCCAAAACAATCTGTCCCGCTCCCAACTAAAATAATCTAACCCACTCCAGTGTGTCACACTCCAATCCAAAACAATCTGCCCCAGTCCAATCCAAAACAATCTGTCCCAGTCCAATCCAAAATAGTCTGCCCCACTCCAATCTTCCCCACCCAATCCAAAACAATCTGCCCAACTCCAATCCAAAACAGTCTGCCCTACTCAATCCAGAACAATCTGCCTCACTCCAATCAGCCCCACTCCAATCCAAAACAATCTGCCCCACTCCAATCCAAAACAGTCTGCCCTACTCAATCCAGAACAATCTGCCTCACTCCAATCAGCCCCACTCCAATCCAAAACAAAATGCCTCACTGCAATCCAAAGCAGTCGACTAGACTTGAATCTGCCGCACTCCGATCCAAAACAATCTTCTGCACTCCACTCTGCCCTACTACAACCCATACCTTTCTGCCCCCCCAATCCAAAACAATTGCCTAGCTCCAATCTCTCCCACTCCAATCGAAAACAATCTACCTCACTCCAGTCTGCCCAATTCCTATCCAAAACAATCTGCCCTACTGCAAACTAAAACAATATGTCCCACTACAAACCTAAACAATAAGCCCCACTCTAATCCAAAAATAATCTGCCACACTCCAACAAGCCCTACTCCAATCCAAAACCTTCTGCCCAACTCCAATCCAAAACAATCTGCCCCACTCCAAACCAGAACAATCTGCACCACTCCAATATGCCCCACTCCAGTGCAAAACAATCTGCCACACTCTTGTCTGCCTAACTCCAATTCAAAAACTTTTGCCCCACTCCAGTCTGCTCCACACCAATCTGTCCCACTCCAGTCCAGAACAATCTGCCCACTCCAATCGGTCCCATTCCAATCTCCCCCTTTCAACTGCCCCACACAGTCCAAAACAATCTGCCCCACTCAAATCTAATGCAAAAACAACAGATGATGGACGGAATGCAGAATAAATCAAACATTCACCCCCAGTCACAGATCTGGATTTAATCCATCAGTTTTTTTGCTTGCTGTGCCATTCCAGTTTGGACCCAGCCATATGCAAATCAGTCTTGACCCTGTTCCACATGGGAACAGTCCAGCCCGAACTGCCAGGCCAGATCTTCCCTGGACCAGAAACAAGCATCCTGGGATCCTTTGACAACTCAAATCTAAAATAATGTGTCCCGCTTCAGTCTGCCCCACTCCAATCTAAAAAAAAAACTACCCCTCTCCAGTCCAAAACAATCTGCCCCATTCAATCTAAAACAATGTGCCCCACTTCAGTCTGCCCCACTCCAATCTAAAAAAAAATCTGACCCTCCCCAGTCCAAAGCAATCTGCCCCACTTCGGTCTAAAACGTCCCCATGCCAATCCAAAACAACCGGCCCCACTTCAAATTAAAACAGTCTTCCCCGCTCCAGTCTGTCCCACTCAATCCAAAACAATCTGCCCAGCTTGAAACTGCCCCACTCCAATCCAAACCAACATGCCCCACTCTAATCTGTCCCACTCCAATCCATTACAATCTACCACACTCCAATCTGCCCTACTGCAGTCCAAAACATTCTGCTCCACTCCAGTCTGCCCACTCCAATCCAAATCAACCTGCCCCACTCTATTCCAAAACAATCTGCTCCCACTCTAATTTGCCCGCACCAATCCAAAACAATTGCGCTAAACCAATCTAAAATAATCTGCCCACTCCACTCCACCCGCTCTAATCTAAAACAATCTTACCCACTCCAATACAAAACAATCTGCACCAGTCCAATCCAAAATACTCTGCCCCACTCTAATCAGCCTCACTTCAAACCCAAACATTCTGCCCTACTCCAGTCTCTTCCACTCCAGTCCAAAATAATCTACCCCACTCCAAAATGTCCCATGCCAATCCAAAACAATCTACCCCACCTCAGTCCAAAACAATCTGCCCCACACCAATCCGCCTCACTTCAAACCCAATCTACTTCAGCCCTACTCTAATCTGCCCCTCGCAAATCCAAAACAGTCTGTCCCACTCCAATTCAAAATAATCTGCCCCACTCCAATGTGCTCCACACCAGTCTTAAAAAATATGCCCCATGCCAATCCAAAACGATCTGCCCCACTCAATCCAAAACAAATTGCCCCACTCCAATCCAAAACCATCTGCCTCACTCCAGTCTACCTCACTCCAATTCAAAACAGTTTGCCCCACTCCAATCTGCCCCACTCTGGAACAATCTGGCCCAATCCAGTATGTCACACTCCAGTCTAAGAAATCTGCCTCACTCCAATCTATAACAATCTGCTTCACCATAACCTGCCCCACTCCAATCCAAAACAACCTGGCTACCAATAATCTGCCACACTCCAGTATGCCCCCACTCCGATCAAAAACAATCTGCCCTACTCCAATCCAAAACTCTCTGCTGCACTCTAGTCTGCCCTACTCCAACCCAAAACATAACATCCCTCTCCAGTCTGCCCCTCTCCATTCCAAAACAATTTGCTGCACTCCAATCCAAAACAACCTGCTCTAATCAGCTCCAGTCCAATCCAAAACAATCTTCCCCACTCCACTCGGCCCTACTCCAAACTAAAACAATCTGCGGACCTCCAATCTGCCTTACTCCAACCCAAAACAATGTGACCCACTCCAGTCTGTCCCACTCCAGTCCAAAGCAGTCTGCGCCATTCCTTTCTGCCCGACTCCAATTCAAAACAATATGCCCCACACCAATCCAAAACTATCTGCAGCACTCTAATCTGCCCCACTCCAAAATAATTGGCCTCATTCCAGTCTGACCCATTCCAATCCGCCCCAAGCCAACCCAAAACAATCTGCCCTCTCCACTCCAAAACAGTCCAGCCCAGTCAATTCAAACCAATCTGCCCCACAACAAACTAAAACAATGTGCCCCACTCAGGTGTGCCCAACTCCAATCTGTCTCATGCCTATACAAAACAACGTGCCCCACTCCATTCTGCCCCACCGCAATCCAAACCAGTGTGCCCCACTCCAGTCCCAATCTGTCCCACTCCACTCGGCCCAATGCTAATCCAAAACAATCTGCCCTACTCCAATCTAAAACAATCAGCCCCACTCTAATTTTCCCCATTCCAGTCTAAAGAAAATCTGCCCATTCCAATCCAAAGCATTCTGCCTCATTCCAGCTGCCCCACTCCAATCAAAAACAAGTCTGTCCACTCCAGTATAAAGCAATCTGCCTCACTCCAATCTAAAACAATAGGCCCAATCCAGTGTACCCCACTCAGTCAGAAAGTCTAAAACAAATCCCCCCCATGCCAACCCAAAACAGTTTGCCCCACTCCAATCCAAAACAATCCAGCCCAGTCAATTCAAACCAGTCTGCCCCACTCCAATCCAAAACAATCTACCCCCCAATCTGCCCCACTCCAGTCTGCCCAACCCAATCCAAAAAAATAAGCCCCACTCCAATCTGTCCCACTCCAATCAAAAACAATCTTCCCCACCCCAATCTGCCCCACTCCAATCCAAATCAATCTGCTTGAATCCAAACCAATCTATCCCACTCTACTCTGTCCCAACCTATTCCAAAACAATGTACACCACTCCAATCTGCCCATCGCAATCCAAACTAATCTGCCACACTCCAGTCTGCTCCAATCCAAAACAGTTTGCCCCACTTCAATCTGTCCCACTCCAAAATAATCTGTCCCACTCCAATCTGCCCCATGTCAGTTGAAAACAAGCTGCCCCACTTCAATCTAAACAAATCTGCCCCACTCAATCCAAAACTATCTCCCATACTCCAGTCTAAAACAGTCTGCCCCACTTCAATCCAGAATAATTTCCTATACTGCAGTCTGCCCCTCTCCAATGCAAAACAACATGTCTCACTCCAATCTGCACACACTGTCCAAAACAATCTTCTGCACTCCAATGTGCCCCCACTCCAATCTAGAAAATCTGTTCCAATCCAAAACAAGCTGCCTCACTCCAATCTGCCCCACTCCAATCCAAAAACAATCTGCTCCACTACAAACCAAAGCAATATGGCCCACTCCAATACACCCCCCTCCAATCCAAAACAATCTGCTACACTCTAGTCTGCCCTGCTCCAATCCAGAACATTCTGCCCCACTCCAATCCGAAACAATTTGCCCCACTCCAATCCAAAACAATGTGGCCCACTCCAATTTAAAAAAAGCAATCTGCCCCACTCTAATCCAAAACAATCTGCTCAATTCCAGTCTAAAATACTCTGTCCCACTCCACTCCAAAACAATGTGCCCCACTCCAGTCTGTCCCATTCCAATCTGGCCCACGCCAGTCTGTCCCATTCCAATCTGCCTCACTCCAATCCAAACAATCTGCTCCAGTCCAATCCAAAATAATCTACCCTACTACAATCAGCCTCACTCGAAACCAAAACAATCTGCCCCACTCCAATCCAGAACAATCTGCCCCATGGAAATCCAAAACAATCTGCCCCACGCCAATCCAAAACTCTCTTCCCCACTCCAATTTGCCCCACTGCAATCCAAAACAATCTGCCTCACTCCAGTCCAAACAATCTGCCCCAGGCCAATCCAGATCAATCTGCCATGCTACAATCTAAAGCAATTTGCCCAACTCCAATTTACCCCCATTCCAATCTAAAAATAATCTGCCCACTCCAATCTAAAGCAATCTGCCCCACTCCAGTGTCCCCAATTCTAGTCTAAAAGAAATCTGGCTGCCCCATGCCAATCCAAAACAATCTACCCCACTTCAATCTGAAACTAACTGCGCCACTCCAATGTGCTCCACTTCAGTCTAAAACATCTGCCCCAGTCCAATCCATAACAATCTGCCTCGCTCCGATCTGCCTCACTCCACTTGAAAACAACCTGCCTCACTCTAAACAGCTTCACTTAATACAAAACAATCTGCTCCACTCCAATGTGCCCTCACTCTAATCTAACATATCTGCCCCACTCCAATCTAAAACAATCTGCCTCACTGCAATCTGCCCCTACTCCAGTCTAAAACAATCTGCCTCACTGCAGTCTGCCCCGCCCCAATCCAAAACAATCTATTAACTACAAACCAAAGCAATATGCCTCTCTTCAATATGCCCCACTCCAGTCTGTCTCAGTCCATTCCAAAACAAACTGCCCCACTCCTATCCAAAACAATCTGCTGCACTCCAATCTGCCCCACTCCAATAAAAAAACAATCTGCATCACTCCAATCCAAAACAATCTGCTCCAGTCCAGTCCAAAACAATCTGCCTCACTCCAGTTTGCCCCACTCCAATCCAAAACAATCTGCCCCACTCCAGTTTGCCCCACTTCAATCCAAAACAGTATGCCCCACTCCAGTCTGTCCCCCTACAAACCAAAACAATATGCCCTTCTCTAGTATGCCCCCTCAAACCTGTCCCAGTCCAATCCAAAACAGACGGCTTCACTCCAATCTACCCTACTCAGTCTAAAACAATGTTTCCCACTCCAGTCTAAAACAATTTGGTCCACTCCAATGTGCCCTCACTCCATTCTAAAAATAAAATCTGCCCCACTCCAGTCAAAAACATACTGCCTCACTCCAAGTGGCCCCACTCCCAACCAAAAAATCTGCCCCATCCAATATGCCCCGCTCCAAACTGTCCTACTCCAATCCAACACATTCTGACCCACATTCAATCCAAAACAGTCTAGTGCACTCCAATCTGCTCTACTGCACTCCATAACAATCTGACCCACTCCAGTCTCTCCCACTCCAATCCAAAACAATTTGTACCACTCCAATCCACAAAAATCTGCCTACAACCTGCCCCACTCAAATCTGTCCCTTTCCAATCTGCTGCAATCTAATCTGCCCCACTACAATCTAAAACAATATGCCCCACTTCAATCTAAATAAAATCCGCCCCACTGACTCTAAAATGATCCAACCCACTCCAATCTAAAACAATCTGCCCCAATTCAGTCTATAAAAACAAATCTTCCCCACGCCAATCCATAACAATCTAGCCCACTCCAATCCAAAACAATCTGCCGCACTCCAGTCTCCCTACTCTAATTCAAAACATTCTGCCCCACTCAAATCTGCCCCACTCCAGTCCAAAACAATCTGCCCACTCCAATCCAAAACAATTCACCTCACTTCAGTCTGCCCCACTCCAATCTGCCCAATTCCAATCCAAAAGTCTTCCCCACTCAAATCAGTCCAGCTCCAATCCAAAACAATCTGCCCCACTCTAAACCAAAACAATCCGCCCCACTCCAATCCAAAACAATCTGCTTCAGTCCAACCCAAAATTATCTGCCCCATTCCAATTGGCGCTACTCCAAACCAAAACAATCTTCCCCACTCCAAACTAAAACAATATGCCCAACTAAAATCTGCCCCACGCCAATCTAAAACAAACTGCACCACTCAAATCTAAACAAAATCTGTACCTCTCCAGTCTGCCCAAGTCCATTCCAAAGCATTCTGTCCCATTTCACTCCAAAACAATATGCCCCACTCCACTCTCAAAAAGTCTGCCCCATGCCAATCCAAATTAGTCTTGCTCCAATCCAAACCAGTCTGCCCCACTCCAGTCTGCCCCACTCCAATCCTAAAGAATGTGTTTCACTCCAGTCTTACCTCCTCCAATCCAAGGCAATCTGCCCCACTCCAATCTGCCCTGCTACAAACCAAAATAATATGCCCCATTCCAATCCGTCCCACTCCAGTCCAAAACATTCTTCTCCACTCCAATCTGCCCCACTCTTATTTGCTCCACACGAATCCAAAACAATCTGCCCCACTACAATCTAAAACAATCTGCTCCAGTCCAAAACAATGTGCCCCACTCCAGTCTAAAACAATCTGCCCCACTCCAATTTTCCCTACTGCAATCTAAAATATTCTGCCCTCTCCAATCTAAAGCAGTGCACCTCACTCCAATCTGCCCCACGCCATTCCAAAACAATCTGCCCCACTCCAATCTGCCCACTTTAATCCAAAACAATCGTATCCACTCTAGTCTGTCCCACTACAAGCCAAAACAATATGCCCCACTTAAATCTGCCCACTCCAATCCAAAACAATCTACCCCACTTCAGTCTGCCCACTTCAATCCACAACAGTCTGCCCCAGTTCAGCCTACCGAACTCCAATCCAAAACAGCCTTCACTACCTGAATCTGCCACACCCCATTCCAAAACAATCTGCCCCACTTCAATTTAAAATAATCTGCCCTACTCCGATTGGCCCCACTCCAGTCTGTCCCATGCTAATCGAAAACAATCTGCCCCACTCCAGTCCGCCCACTGCAATCCAAAACAATATGCCAAATTCCCCAGTCCTGTTCTGTCCCACTCGAGTCTGCCCCACTCATTCCAAAACAATTTAAAAAACATCTGCCCCATGCCAATCCAAAACAATCTGCCACACTCCAATCCAGAATAATCTGCCTCACTCCTATGTGAAACAATATGTCCGACTCCAATCCAAAATAATCTGCCCCAATCCAGTCTGCCCCCCTCCAATCAAAAACAATCTGCCCCACTCCCATCAGACCCACTCCAATCCAGAATAATCTGCCTCACTCCAATCTCAAACAATATGCCCCACTCCAATCCAAAATAATCTGCCCGAATCCAGTCTGCCCCACTCCAATCCAAAACAATCTGCCACCTCCAATCTACCCCACTCCAATCCAAAACAATTTGCCCCACTCCAATCATCTTAACTCCAGTCCTAAACAATCTGACCCACTTCAATAAAAAACAATCGGCCTGCTCCAATCCAAAACAATCTGCTCCTCTCCAATCCAAAATAATCTTTCGCATTTCATTTTGTCCCACTCTAATCCAAACCAATTTGCCCCACTGCAGTCCCAAACAATCTGCCCCACTCAGATCTCCCTTATTGCAAAACAATCTGCCCCACTTCAATCTAAAACAATCTGCCCCACTCCAATTCAAAGCAATCTGCCCTACTCCACTCCAAAACGACCTGCGTCACCCCAATCTGCCCCACTTGATCAAAAACAGTCTGCCCATTCCAATGTAAAACAATATGCCTGGGTCCAATGTGCCACACTCCGATCTAAAAAAATGTGTCCCACGCCAGTCCAAACAATCTGCCCCACTCCAGGCTGCAAGAGTCTGTCCCACTCCAATCTGTTGACTCAGTCCAAGACAATCTGCCCAACTTCAATCCAAAACAATCTGCTCCAGTCCAATCTGCCGCACCCAATCCAAAACAGTCTTCACCACCCCAATCTGCCCCACTCATACCCAAAACAATCTGCCCCACTCCAATCCAAAACAATATGCTCCAGTCCAATCCAAAATAATCTCCCCCACTCGAGACCAAAACAATATGTCCTACTAGGGTCTGCTTCAATCCAATCTGTCCCACGCTAATACAAAACAATCCACCCCACTCCAGTCTGCCCCATTCCAGTTCCAAACAACGTGCCCCATTCTCCAGTCTCAATGTGCCTTACTCCAGTCCAAAACATTCTGCCCTACTCCAATCCAAAACAATTTGCTCCTTTCCAATCTGCCCCACTCCTATCCAAAACAATCTGTCCTACACCAATAAAAAAACAATCTGTCCCACTCCAATCCAAAACAATCTGCTCCAGTTCAATCCAAAATAATCTTTCCCACCCCAATCTGCCCACTCCAAACAAAAACAATCTGCCCCAGTCTAATCTGCTCCACTCCAATCCAATACAATGTGCCCCCACTCCAGTCCTAAACAATCTGCCCCAATCCAACCTGCCTCACTCCAGTGTGCCCCACTCAATCCAAAACAATCTGCCCCAATCCAATCCACCCTGCTCCAGTCCAATCCAGCTCACCTCTCCCCAATCCAATCCACTCCACTCTATCCCAGTTCACCCCTCTCTAATCCATCAGTCTACCCCACTCAAAATCACCCCACACCAATCCAATACAGCCCAATCAAATTGAATCCACTCCAATGCAATCTACCCCACTCCAGTACAACCCAACCCACCCCAATCTATCCACTCCACTCATCACAATAAATCCACCCTCCACCATTCTAATCCACTGTACCCCAATCCATATCACTCCAATTCACCCACCCAACTCCAGTTCACCTTAATCCACTCTGCTCCACTCCACTTTAATCCACGCACGCCCCCTACACCAATCCAGTTCACCCCACTTCAATCCACCCTGCTCCAATCCATCCCACCCTAAAAATCCACCCCACTCCAGAAGGTCCACCACACTCCAATCCACCGCCCCACCAATCCAAATCACCCCACTCCAACTCCCCCCCCCTTCAAGTCCAGTCCACCACAGTCCACCCCACTGAAACCCAGGCAACTCCACCCCAGCCCTTTTTGCCCCACTGCAATCCACACCACTCCAAAAGTCCATCCCACTCCAATCCATCCCACCACACCCCAGTCAGTCCAATCCACCCCACTCCAATCTTCTCCAATCCACCCCACTCAATCAAATCCACTTGACTCCCATCCACCCCACCCCAAACCAATCCACTGCACGCACTCCATTCCACCCCACTCCAGTCTACCCCATCTAGTTCACTCCAATCCACCCCAATCCAGCCCTGCCCACCCCGGTCCACCCCACTTTACTGCACCCCACCCCAAACCAATACACCCCACCACAGTTCGCCCCACTCCAGTCTACCCCACTCCCCTCCAATCTAATCCACTCCATTCCAGTCTACTCCAGTCTACCTCACTCTGCCCCAATCCAGTGCACCCCACCCCACCCCAGTCCATCCAGCCAAACCCACTCCAGTCCACTCCAATCCACCCACCCTAATCCACCCATCCACTCCACTCTAGTCCACTTAACTCCACACTAGTCCAATCCACTGCACTCTAATCCAGTAAATCCAATTCATCTCACTTAAATCCAAACCAGCCCTGTCCAGTCCAGTCCAATCCACCCCACTCCAGTTCAGTATGATCTACCACACTCAAGTGCCATCTAATCCACTGCCCTCCACTACTCTCCAAACCACCCCATTCCAATCCACCCTACCTCAGTCCAATCCACCTCACCCTGTCCTATTACTCCAATTCAGTTCACACACCCCAATCCAATTTTATCTACCCGGCTCCAGTGAACCCCATCCAAAACAAACAAAAAACTATCCAATCCGCCTCACCCCATTTCATTCCACCTCACTCCAACCCACCCCATACAGTCCACCCATTCCAATCCACACCTCTCAATCCATACCACTTTACCCCAGTCCACTCCACCCTGTTCCACGCTACACCACACCACTCTACGACACACTCTACCATTGAACTCTAATCGCCTGTACTCTAGTCTGTATCACTCTACTCCCCTCTACTGTACTCTACTCCAACAAATCCACTCTACAACACTACTCCCCCACTCCAATTCAGTCTACTCCAATCCACCTCACTTTAACCCAAACCAATCCACCCACCTCACTCCAACCCATCCAGCCTACCCCACTCCAATCCAATTAATCCACCCACCCTGATCCACCCTACTGTAGTCCAATTCAGCGCACTTTAGTGGAATCCAGCCCACTCTAGTCCAGTCCATCCCATTCCAATCCAGTGAATCCAATCCACCTCTCCCCTTTCCAGTCCAATCCTATCCACCCCACTCCAGTTCAGTCTAATCCACCCAACTCCAAACCAACCGATTCCAATCCATCCTACCCCAACCCACCCCGTATGAATACTCCGATTTAATCCACCCATAATTTATCGATCTGTGCGCTCCTTTTGACCAGGTTCCCAGAGAGAAGCTCGGAGAAGTCCTCCAGGGAATGGGTACCACACCTGACCTACTCCACTTGATCAGCCTGCTCCATAAGGGAAACTTTGCAGAATTAAGGTGTGGGGTGACCGGAGAGTTAACTGATGCCTTTCCTGTTAACTAAGGTGTACGGCAGTGTTGTGTTTTTGCCCCAACACTTTTCCTTTTAGATATCAACAATACTATTGCCTACCTACTTGACTGTGTGGTTGTATGATAGAACCACACATAGCAGAACCACACATGGCTTAAGCTTGCCTTTGCAACGAATTTCATTGTAAAAGCATCCTTAGTAGAGGTATATGTGGTAATGCGATGCATGGTTGTGTGATACAAACCCCCCGATCTCCGCGCCCTGCCCTAAAACCTACTCTGTCCTAAAAACTACCCCATCCTTTCCTAACAACTACCCCAACCCCCGCCCCAATCCTAAAACCTACCCTGCCCTGTCCAAAAAACTAGAACAAAAAAGATGGGGGGATAGGGAGAAATAATGGTCCAGTGTATAATCTCCCTCAAATACAATTTAACAAAAATCACGATACACTGTTCCAAAAGGAAAGGGACAGGAGAAAAAGTACAAAGGAGTCCTAATATTTAGGAGCAAAAAACCTCACACACCCGAATCGGTGTCATGCTTCATTATCGGAGTTGCTCCTCGTCAGACCGGCGCTGCAATGTCTGACGGGCACCCCCCGAGGGGGGGCTCTTTGCCAGAGATCTTTTCCCGATGATGCCAAGACCCCGAGAGTGAGTTTGGAGAAAATAGAGGAGAAAAGGAGAGAAATACTAGAGGATAAAATTGACTCACAACCCTACCCTAAGAGTAACAAATTTATTAATCCATGTAGGGTATAGGCCAAGATTAAAATCGATAGGGGGAGTGCACCTGAAATAATGATCAGGTACTCTCAATCACACTTTTTGAAACACAGGAGGTGAGGCACTACCAGGACTTCCCTGAAAAAAGGGTCAACATGTTTCGCGTTGCTATGGTCCAGCTGGATCCCATGACGCTTCTTCAGGACCAAAATAACATATACTTCTCCTACCACACATTACTATACTGTCAAGACTCCTATAACCTACAACTGTCAGTTATAATGTCCCCAGTCACTTACACATTATCTGGTGTAACTTGAACGTACTAATCCTACATGTTGCCCTGAAAACAAATGAACACAGGTCACTTGTGGTCTAAATGAAAATAGTTGATATAATTTCATTAGTGATATTGTAAAACACAAACGTGTCAATCTGTGAGCAATCAAGTGATGGTGCAAAAAGTGGCATACTAGTGTATGTACATCAAAGAAAACTGCTTACCCTCCCAATTTGAGGAATGCACTTCATGGGACAGCATGGACCACTGGCCGGGCGTTAAATTACTAATAGTCAGGTAGAAAGAAAACAACATGAAGCCATTAGTGTGGCACTTCTCAAAGATAGATGGCTGTAGTGAAATAGAAACATAAATAACCGCCCAAAGGGCATAAGTTAAGATTGGACACAATGATCCTCTTGATCAGCCACCAAGTGGAGGCTACACATATCTAAAAGTACACTGTATAGTTCTTATGGTTATAGTACCAACAGGTCCAGAAAATAAAGAAGGAAAAAAGACAAATATATATATTCCTCCCTTAAATATAAAAAGATATCATGATTAATTGCAGTGCCCTGACTATTGTTAACACAATAATGACAGTGAAAAAAAAACATTCAGAAGAAACTGTCACTCTATAAAATATATCTCTGAATTGATGGCCATATGACTCAAAGAAACAAGAAACCAACGGGAGAGCGGAACCCAACTCCCGATCTACGTGGAGAGACAAACTGCTGCATACATTCAAATGAACGTTATTCTCTTCAGGAGAAATGTGAGTGCCATGTAATCCAAACGGAAAGACCATGTCAAAACGAACTGTCGTTAGGCAACTCACTCGAAGAACACATAGTCAAGGCAGTCTCATGCAACTTACTTGATCTGCTCCCGAACCGCACAGGGTGACCTACCCCTGGCCGTGCTCCCGTATGAATAAGGGAGGCCGCGGTGCTCGGGATAAAAAAGCCGGCAATCCGGAAGTGAATGCGTCACACTGACGCTCGCGTCGCTAGGTTACGAGTCCCTGCGCAAGTACGCCAGGGGCTCGATCAAGGCGTGAAATGATCGGCATAGAAAAAGGACTCAATTTTTAGAAGTGGGAAAGGGAGTAACGCGGGTAATATGTTACGCGACGATTTAACCCTTGGAGCAGATGTATCTGCCTAATGCCAAAGTAGCCTCATAACCGAGCCCTGAAGGTATGAAGGGAGGGCTCCTGAAAGAATGTCAAAAAGAGGTCACAGAAAG
This sequence comes from Pleurodeles waltl, assembly GCF_031143425.1. Taxonomy (NCBI): domain Eukaryota; kingdom Metazoa; phylum Chordata; class Amphibia; order Caudata; family Salamandridae; genus Pleurodeles; species Pleurodeles waltl. The sequence continues at coordinate 817,269,597 of NC_090448.1, forward strand.
AGTGCTAACTTTAGGCACTCGATACAAAAGCTAAAAAGCTGTCACAGCAGTACCGGTCAGTCAAAACGACAAATGCAGAATAGATAATAATTTATCCCACCTATTCTGATTGGACAATGCAGAAAAATCTAGACCGGTCCTCAATCGTACGTAATAGGCAACATGGACATAAATAGGTCGGGAGCCCACCTTCAACCTTAAGGTAGGAGCCATTCCAGATGTGAAAACAAGACTAGTACAGGATTGTAAAGTGTCCCCAAGCCACGTGAATAACTATCTCTGCGATAGGCTAATCCAATGGATGTCATCATTCAGACCCCTCACATGGGTATTTAATCTATACACCCAGTGTTGTTCAAGTTCGAAAAGGGATCTCGTACCTCTTGGTGAGCTAGTCTGTAGAACAATCCACCATGTATCATTTGGGCTATGATTAACATCCATGTAATGTATGCTAAGTTTGGTTGTAGTCCGACCGCATCTGATATTACTACGATGCGCGTTAATTCTAAGTTTAACTGCTCTGGTGGTCATGCCTACATAACGTAATTCGCAAGGGCATGTGATCAAGTAGATACAATTGTTAGTGTTGCAGTTGGTGTGTCTCAATAGTCGCCATGTACTTATTGGTTCAAGTTCAAGAGTGTCCGTGCGTTTCGTTAAAGTACACACATTACAACTTCCACACGGGAAATGGCCTACGACAGGAGGAAGGTCCCAAAGGGCTCGTTGTATAGGAGGTACAGTGCAGAGTCGTGGGCGTGTGTGAACCAGCATATCCTTAATGTTAGTGGTCCTTTTGAAAGCAAAGAGAGGTTTGGAAATATCCTCTCCTCCGCTGCACAACCTGGCCCATCTCTTGTTAACCACTTTCTTAATAGAGTTAGACACTAAATTGACTTGTGTATCCACATTTACCCCTTTGTCTAACTCTATTAAGAAATAGGTTAACAAGAGCCATTTTGTGCAGCGGAGGAGAGGACATTTCCAAACTTCTCTTTGCTTTCAAAAGGACCACTAACATTAAGGATATGCTGGTTCACGCCCACGACTCTGCACTGTACCTCCTAGACAACAAGCCCTTTGGGACCTTCCTCCTGTCGTAGGCTATTTCCTGTGTGGAAGTTGTAATGTGTGTACTTTAACGAAACGCACGGACACTCGTGAACTTGAACCAATAAGTACATGGCGACTATTGAGACACATCAACTGCAACACTCTTGAACCAGTAGGTACATGGCGACTATTGAGACACACCAACTGCCACACTCGCAATTGTATCTACTTGATCAGATGCCCTTGCGAGTTACGTTATGTAGGCATGACCACCAGAGCAGTTAAACTTAGAATTAACAAGCATCGTAGTAATATCAGATGCGGTCGGACTACAACCAAACTTAGCATACATTATATGGATGTTAATCATAGCCCAGATGATATGTGGTGAATTGTTCTACAGACTAGCTCACCGAGAGGTATGAGATCCCTTTTCGAACTTGAACAATGCTGGGTGTATAGATTAAATACCCATGTGAGGGGTCTGAATGATGACATCCCTTGGATTAGCCTATCGCAGAGATAGTTATTCATGTGGCTTGGAGACACTTTACAATCCTGAACTAGTCTTGTTTTTACATCTGGATTGGCTCCTACCTTAAGGTTGAAGGTGGGCTCCCGACCTATATATGTCCATGTTGTCTATTACGTACGATTGAGGGTCGGTCTAGATTTTTCTGCATTGTCCAATCAGAATAGGTGGGATAAATTATTATCTATTCTGCATTTGTCGTTTTGACTGACCGGTACTGCTGTGACAGCTTTTTAGCTTTTGTATCGAGTGCCTAAAGTTAGCACTCTTTCTGTGACCTCTTTTTGCCATTCTTACAGGAGCCCTCCCTTCATACCTTTAGGGCTCCGTTATGAGGCTACCTTGGTATTAGGCAGATACATCTGCTCCACGGGTTAAATCGTCGCGTAACATATTACCCGCGTTACTCCCTCTCTCCACTTCTAAAAATATAGTCCTTTTTCTATGACGATCATTTCACGCCTTGATCGAGCCCCTGGTGTACTCGCGCTGGGACTCGTAACCTAGCAACGCGAGCGTCAGTGCGTCTCATTCACTTCCGGATTGCCGGCTTTTTTATCCCAAGCACCGCGGCCTCCCTTATTAATACGGGAGCACGGCCAGGGGTAGGTCACCCTGTGCGGTTCGGGAGCAGATCAAGTAAGTTGCATGAGACTGCCTTGACTATGTGTTCTTCGAGTGAGTTGCCTAACGACAGTTCGTTTTGACACGGTCTTTCCGTTTGGATTACGTGGCACTCACATTTCTCCTGAAGAGAATAACGTTCATTTGAACGTATGCGGCAGTTTGTCTCTCGACGTAGATCGGGAGTTGGGTTCCGCTCTTCCGTTGGTTTCTTGTTTCTTTGAGTCATATGGCCATCAATTCAGAGATATATTTTATAGAGTGACAGTTTCTTCTGAATGTTTTTTTTTTCACTGTCATTATTGTGTTAACAACAGTCGGGGCACTGCAATTAATCCTGATATCTTTTTATATTTAAGGGAGGAATATATATATGTCTTTTTTCCTTCTTTATTTGCTGGTCCTGTTGGTACTATAACCATAAGAACTATACAGTGTACTTTTAGATATGTGTAGACTGCACTTGATGGCTGATCAAGAGGATCATTGTGTCCAATCTTAACTTATGCCCTTTGGGCGGTTATTTCTGTTTCTATTTCACTACAGCCATCTATCTTTGAGAAGTGCCACACTAATGGCTTCATGTTGTTTTCTGTCTACCTGACTATTAGTAATTTTAAGCCCGGCCAGTGGCTCATGCTGTCCCATGAAGTGCATTCCTCAAATTGGGAGGGTAAGCAGTTTTCTTTGATGTACATACACTAGTATGCCACTTTTTGCACCAACACTTGATTGCTCACAGATTGACACGTTTGTGTTTTACAATATCAATAATGAAATGATATCAACTATTTTCATTTAGACCACAAGTGATCTGTGTTCATTTGTTTTCAGGGCAACATTGAGGATTAGTACGTTCAAGTTACACCAGATAATGTGTAAGTGACTGGGGACACAGTTGTAGGTTATAGGAGTCTTGACAGTATTGTAATTTGTGGTAGGAGAAGTATATGTTATTTTGGTCCTGAAGAAGCATCATGGGATCCGGCTGGACCCTAGAGATGCAAAACATGTTGACCCTTTTTTCAGGGAAGGTCTGGTAGTGCCTCACCTCCAGTGTTTCAAAAAGTGTGATTGAGAGTACCTGATTATTATTTCAGGTGCACTCCCCCTATCGATTTTAATCTTGGCCTATACCCTACATGGATTAATACATTTGTTACTCTTAGGCTAGGGTCGTGAGTCAATTATATACTCTAGTATTTCTCTCCTTTTCTCCTCTATTTTCTCCAAACTCACTCTCGGGTCTTGGCATCATCGAGAAAAGATCTCCGGCAAAGAGCCCCCCCTCGGGGGGTGCCCGTCAAACATTGCAGCACCGGTCTGACGAGGAGCAACTCCGATGATGAATCATGACACCCATTCGGGTGTGTGAGGTTTTTTGCTCCTAAATATTAGGACTCCTTTGTATTTTTTCTCCTGTCCTAAAAACTACCCTGACCTGCCACCCTAAAACCTACCTTGCCCTGTCCTAAAACCTACCCTTTCCTGAACCCCACACCAACCCTATACCCTAAAACCTACTGTCTTAAAAAGACCCTAACCTGTCCTAAAAACGACCCGACCCCACCCTAAACCCTAAAAACTACCCCACGCTGTCCTAAAAACTACCCCGACCCCTGCACTAATCCCTAACACATACCTACCCTAAAAACTACCCCCAACCCCACCCTAACTCCTAAAAGCTACCCTGTCACAAAAACTACCCCCACCCTGCACTGAAAATTGCCCTGACCCCCCCACCCAGCCACAAACCCTTAAACCTACCCTAACCTAAAAACAATCTCATCTTGTACTAAAACTACCCTGACCACCTGCCCTAGACCCTAAAACCTAACCGGTCTTAAAAACTACCCCCACCCCTACCCTAAAACCTACTCTGCCCTAAAAACTACCCTGACCCCTGCCTTAAACCTTAAAACCTACCCCACCCTGTCATAAAAACTACATTGACCCACCTGCTCTAAACCCTAAACCCTACCCTGTTCTAAAAACTACTTCACCCTGTCCTAAAACTACCTCAACCTCCCGCTCCCACCCCAAATGTGACCTCTCCTAAAAACTATTCCGACCCCCTGCCCTAAACCCTACTCTGTCCTAAAAACTACCCCACCCAGTCCTAAAAACTACCTGGACCCCCCCCCACCCCGAATTCTGAAACCTACCCTGCCCTGACCTAACAACGACCCCGATTCTCACACCCACCCTAAAACCTACCATGCCCTAAAAACGACCCTAACCCCCCCTCCAAACTGAACCCTAAACCTACCCCTCCCCATCCTAAAAACTACCCGACCTCGCCCTAAAACCTACCTTGTCCTAAAAACGACCCCATCCTGTCCTTAAAAATCCCTACACCCGCCCTAGGCCCACTTATCTGGCTGTCACGTTCCTCCACATGGCTGTTCCTGCTGTGTGCCTGAAGCACGCATATGCATTGAGCCTTAACTACGCATTTATGTGGATCAGGCACATGTGTGGTTCAGGCAAGCGTGGTAACGGTATGCGTTGCTCCGGATGCAGAAAAAAGGCTGTTTCCAGACTGGGTGAAGGAGTCCCCTTTCCTGGTAGGGGTAAAAATACCAGCACTACTCTTTGCACACAGACATTTTGTTGCCCTATACTAGGAGGGTCCTGCAAAATTTGGTTGTCTGCTTCAATCAATTTTTCAGTCCTTTTGGCCTTGAAACTAACACCCCTAAGACCAAATATATGGTTTACTCCAAGAAAGTAAGGTAAAAAAAGGTCATCAAGGTGAGCCCCGAGGTATTGGAAGCGTTACAGAGGTTTGCCTACTTGGGCATCAGGCTAGAAGAGGCAGAATCATGGAACCCACAGATATTAAAAAACACCCTAAATGTGAAACATTGGGCATGTGCAATACAAACATTTGCAAAAAAAGACAGCTTGGTCCCCTGTTCGCCCAGCAGTAGAAATATATAAGGCGCAGGCAAAAGGGTCAGGATTCTATGGGGTGGAACTATGGGGCTATTGCAACATTAGCCCCTTAACCATAGCAGAAAATAACTTCCTTAGAGGACTCTTGGGCCTAGGGAAGGGTCCACCATTAGTCCCCCTCCGTTTAGATTTAGGAATCCATAAGACAGGGACAGTGCTAGTTCTAAAACCTTTGCTGTACTGGATTCAAGTTTGGAGCACTGACGAACTGTGCCACCTCAAGGAGGGATGTCATCTTGGCCAATGGGTTGTGGAGGTTGGTTAAGGGTCAGGGGTCCTATAGCCCGATGCCCAGGATATATTGTTTGGGGTCAAGGACAACAGGTTTTCGTGGTTATTTTGTCCTTGGGACAAGTAGGCCTAAGCACCAATCCTTTGGCTGCAAGATTACAGTACCACAGTCTGAATCAGTGAAGGGCATTGTCTGCAGTTTAGATAATATTTGTGTCCATGTATTAATGTTGTTCGAACTTGTGCTTATGGTTCATTAATGCCAAGCCTTTATTATTAGGGCGCGCATTCTAAGAAAATGTTGTAAGCTCGGACTATACTACTGACAGTGGTTCCCATGTAAAAGGGTGTAGACAAGTTTGACAAGTCTAACAATCAGAGACTATGTATAATGCTCCCAGAATGCTTCTTGCTTAGAGGCAAATATTTGCAGAAGCTTGAAGGCAAGAGTGGTTCTTTGCTTTCAAAACAAAATGTTCATAAAAAGCAACTAGGAAAATAAATGTATTGCTGGACTACTGTGAAATTTTAGATACCATTTCTTTGAAGCATCATTTAGTAAAATGTGTTGATGGGTGCAAGAATTTCCAAAAAATATTCTTAATGGAAAAATCAGCTAAACCAATTTCAACAAGATTATAGGAAACATGAAAATAAACATACATCAGCAAAGCCAATAGGTCTGACATTGGTTGTCAGCCTTGTGGTTTTGTCAATACGTGCCTTGTTTTGACATGGCTTTTGTAAAACATTAGTATTATGGGAGCTGCTGGGCCTCATCATCATAACAAACATTGGAAGAAATATTTTTGGTCTCAAAAAGCACACTTTGCCACAGTAGTTCCTGACACTGAACAAAACTACTTTATGTGCCAATATCCTCCTTCTGAAAGAGAAGAATGGTGTCACACAGTGAAGCCAGCTGATAAATACAGAGATAGAATTTTAATAAAAACAAAAGGTCTTGGATAACCAATTAGGTGCCCAATTCTTAAAGAAAATCACAAAAGTGCACCGATGGTATATGTCCTTGTGTTAGTGCAGATTTACCACTTTCATAAATTCACAAGAATTTATTGACGTAGGCTAGGAAATAGTACTAACTCCTGAAAATATTTGTGAACTAGACTTTATCATGAGCAAATATGCATGCGGAAATTTGCTCATGCTTAAATCTGTTGGGCATTTACAGGTTCACTTTCCCTCCAACCACTTTTTCCCAAACCTGGGAGATGGTTTACTTCTGCCCTTATCAGGAGTAAATTTTCAACCGTTCTCAATATGGGAAAAGATTAAAGAAGAGCTGGTGAAAAACCCTAAAACATGCAAGCTAATAAGTTTGTACAGATTCAAAAGGGCATTCCAACCCTGGAACTATTGCTTACCCCTATATCCAACCCCTCTGTAAATCTGCTGAAAGGTGCAAAATTAGGTAATTGCTAGTGTTCAAACCCTACAATAGTATGAGCCCTGCATAATTAGAGACGCTATTATCAGAGTTCTTATATAATGAGACTGCTTCCATAATTTGTCAACATAGTACATGGCAGCAACGTGACAAGTGGATTTTTTTTTTTACAGGACAAGTAAATTTAGGAAGCAACCTGTCTCAAGGACTAGTAAATATTTTATGAAATTCCACACCCCTGAATGATGCTTAAAAAGCACTGGCTTGATTTGGGTATCAGGGAATTGGGGAGCAAGCCCCAGCCATTCGTAAAGGTGATGCTGCTGCAATGCTGCTGGTGGGAGAAAAAGCTAGCAGCTTAAGATACCACACTTCATCTATAGGGAGTTTGGCAGACAAGTGTGTTTCTCCTCCACAAATCTGTTCCCAAGGCTGAGAAGTTTTTGGATTTTATACACCCGGCACAGGCGCGACTCCTATATTCACAATTCAGGTATGGGTGTTTCCCTGTAGCAGCCTTTACTGTAAATTGGAGGAAGTCGAACAAGAAATCTGGCTGCTGCCTATGCTGCACAACTACATGTGAAAGAGATGAACATGTACTGTGATATTTATTGTTGCTTTTATCGGTTTTCCTATTTTGTTTAAATATTTTTATAAATGTACTTTTGATTATGAAACAAATGTTTTGAAATATCAATAATCTGACGCTCCAATTGAATCCACCCACCCCAATCTAATCTAATTTAATCTACACCACTCCAATCCATCCCACTCCAAACCAGTCCATCTCCCCCATTCCAATTCATCTCACTCCAGTCCACCCATTCCAATCCACACCACTCCACCCAATCCACCCCACTCTACTCCATTCCAATCTACCAGACTACCTCAATCCATTCCAACCTACCCTATTCCACCCCATTCTACTTCACTCCACTCTGACACTGCACTCTACAACACTCTCCACCACTTAACTCTATTCCCCGCCACAACACTTTACTCCCCCTACTGAATTCTATGACACTCTACTCCAACAAACCCACCCTACAACACTACTCCCCCACTTCATTCTGACACTCCACACCACTAACTTTGAGCCATGCTGAACTGCAGCAACACTGGTGTACAACATGGCAAAAACACAATGTCAAGCCAACAGCTCTTATATAGGCGAGACCTATTTGCTTTGCTGATGTTTGTGTTTTCGTATGTTTTGCAGTTTTATGTTGTGCGCAGCAAACTTAGCCCTAGGTCTTTCAAAAGAGCCAGATTATGGTTACACATATTTTAGGCACAGTCATATTAAGTAACATACCCAGCATCATAGGGTGTTGGGCATAGGCTCAAATTCTAATCTTGTTCCCAGTTCCAAAACATGGACTTCATTTAGGGGTCGCCAGAGGTCCCAGCTTCAACCCCTGGCTTGCCCCTTGTGACCCTTGGCACCGCCTTTGCGACCCCAGGCCTCAGAGGTGGCAAAATCAGTGCCAAGAGCACAGAAGTATATTGCATTTCTAGTGTCTGACTGCAAACTTGTTTTCTGCTAATTTTTATTACACTAATATTAAATAATGCTCTTAGTGTAGTTGAAAGTGGAGACGCAGGATCTGGAATGGACCTTCATTGGCATTTAAAGTAAGAAAAATAAAATAGCTTTAAATTCATGTTGTATGTGTGCACGTGGGTGAGCGTGAAATTGTCTGAGAGAGTCAATCAGTATTTGTAAAACGCGGCTACCCACCTGTGAGGGTCTCAAGGCGCTGAGAGTGTGTATATGTGTGAGCATTTATGTTAGTAAATGGGACTGTGTATATATGTGCGTGTGAGTGAGTAAATACAAGTGAGTAAGTGTGACTAAAATAATGCTAATGAGTAAGTCAGGGTAAGAGTGAGTGGATGAGACTGTGAAAAAGGAGTGCAATTGAGCGCCAATGAGTGAGCAAGACTGAGTGTGAGTGATTGTAAATAAATGTAAGTGAGCAGGAATGAGAATGTGTTATGCTTGCAAGTCTGATGTTGGACCCAGCATACATCTTGGCTTACAGAAGCACCATTCGGAAAATGCTGTCACTGGCATACTGGATGCAATACTTGCATATGGGATACCCCCGGTGTGAGTAATTGGGTTGTTGGCTGACTAGGGAGTGAGCCTTGGTCTTGGTTGACTGGGAAGTGAGCCCTGGTCAAGCAACAGCCACAATCCCTAGCAGGGTGAGCCACAAAAAGTCGTTAAATTAACCTGTGCTTAACCCTGGGTAGCTAGGCACAAAAAGCAGTTAGGCTAAACTTAGAGGCAATGTGTTAGGTATTTAGACAGTACACAGACAGCAACACAGTGAAAGCACAACACAATAAAAATCCCAGACCAATTTAGAAAAATAGAGACATTTGTAATAAATGATTTGATATCAAAACCCGATTAGTAGATCCGGAGTTATGTTTATTTTTATTTAAGTTTAAGGTTCAAAATAGCAAGTCTGTAGTTTTAGAAAATGGCCACCTGGGCACCTTTAGCACCCCAACCAAGGGTCCAGGAGTTGAGAGAGACCTCATGGGGGTGTAAGACTCACTCAGACTTGGTCCAGGTGCAGGTTTAAGATGGTGGGAGTCTGGTATGTCCCTGTGGCTCAAAACAGGAGACCAGCTGAACTAGCCCTTGGAGCCACTTGTGGAGTCCTGAGTGTAGGTGGTGATGCAGGGCTCTGCAGCAAGGATGGTCTCTGAAGGTACCAAGCAGGCACAGGAAGTAAAGCAGTCCTTCCAAGTACTATAGCAGTCTGGCAGAGTGCACAGCAGGTCACAACAGCAGGCAGTCCTTTGAGAGTCCTTCCACAGTCCAGTAGGTCTGAGAGTCCTAATTTTACTCCCTGCCCCTAGAAGTTTAGAGACATTTCCAGAAGAGCCCTCTAAATTCAAGGAAATCCCTGCTTGCTCCTCCCCTCCACCCCACTTCCCCCGATCAAGTCAGTCAATGGCCCATTCAGGCTCTGCTAATACCCATATTGTTTGACTGTCTGGGGTGAATTCACAAAGTCTCAGCTGTCAGTTACACCCAGTCATGTGACCCATAAGGCAGGTTATAGGCGGGGGGATAAGGGAAGGAAAATGCCAACTTTTTTAAAGTGGCATTTGACTTTACCTTAAAAGAGGCTTTACCATTACAAGTTCATAGGTACCAAACATGATATATCTACCACCTATATTTTAGGAATTATGGCTTATTATTTTCAATAGGGAATCCCCAATGTGACTCTGAGAGGGGTAGGCCTCTCAGTAGTGAGAAGCTGGAGTTGAGAGTTTTGTCACTACTAGGACACAGGAAAAATAGAAAGTGCATTTCCTACCTTTTATGATCTACCTAAGGCCTACCTTAAGGGTGACATTTGTAATAAAAGGGGTGTTTAAGGATTGGCAAGGGTTTTTAATGCCACGTCGGAATAGAGGTGGGACACTGCCTTCAGGCTGCAATGGCAGGCCTGGGACAAATTTTAAGGGGCTACTTAAGTGGGTGTCACAATAAGTGCTGCAGGCCCACTGGTAGCATTTATTTTACAGGCCCTGGGTATATGCTATACCACTCTACATGGGACCTGGTGTAAATTATATATGCTAATCAGGGGTATGCCAATCAGACCATGTTGAGAGGAGTGATCACATGCACTTTAGCACTGGTCAGCAGTGGTAAAGTGCAGAGAGTCTTCAGGCCAATAGAGCAATAATCCACACAGAATGGAGGCAAGCGGGCAGAAACTTTGGGGCAAAGACCACCCTAAGGCTGACAGGTCTAACCCACTGCAAAATGCTAGCACTGGACACACTATAGGTCAATTTTGGCATGGGAACCCATGGAAAATGTCAGGGCATACTGGGGAAATTCTTGGCATAGTTGACACCAGTGGCAGGCTGCTGAGGCTGACACACTTGAAATTCTTGGCATTTTGGAGGACAAAGTGACATATGTCAGGGGGCCCATCCATGACAAAATGTAGTCCTCGATGTACTAGGCGTAACTTTTTACATAAGGGCCCCCAATACTACATGGACAATAGCATTAGCAAAATTCTGGCACTGGCATATTGTATGGAATGCTTGTGCAAAAGAGGCGCCAATAACAAAATAGTGGCCCTAGTAAGATTTTGACATATGGGGCACACAAGATATTGTAAAACATAGTTGTTTCAACTCATTAAGATTATGATATTTCAGTAGCATGGCACACCATGAAGGCACTTGCCATGCACTTTAAGAGCCCATTTTGTTTTCAAAATGATCCCAGGAGAGAGAGAAACCCCCACCCTCCACTGGAGGACATCAGACTGTCAGAGTCACTTTGGATGCTTACTACAATTCAGGTAACAATTCCCTTAAAATATTACATCCGGCACCTTTATAGTGATGATATTCAAAAACAGACGTGCGTTTATGGAACTTCACCAATGTTAATTATTGTGTTTCATCGGGACTAAGGTCATGTGACAAAACTGCCTGGCAAGATTCATTGTCAAAGGTCAGATGATGTCACTTACTGTGACATAATTAAAGTGAAAATGTATAGGATGTGACTTCTGCTATCCCTAGCATTTTGGTGAATTTACATCCATGTTCCAAAGTCGTCAATTCTGCCCCCAGTCCGCCTCTTGTTCTTTTTCGCATTGAAGGTGTCTTCTGTCTGTCATGTTGTTAGAGGGAAATCAGTTAATAAAATAAGACAGATCAATTTGACACAATAATATAGGTTTAATCGATTTTCAGCCGGGAACAACAGGCAGTCTCAACATAGAGGCCATGACTGAAGTTCAAAGTTCTAGTTCACAAGCAGTGGTATTTATACTGTAAAAAACACAAAAAACTATGCTGAAAAGTTCAGCATAGACGTAAGCAAGAACAAGCAGTACAGATAAGATAATAGGTGAGAAGGACCTCTTGACAAGAGCACATGCACGATTACTGGTCACCTCATGGGTGGGTAAGTTACATTGTCGTCATTCAGCATCTCTATCTTTCCTGCACCACAAGTGATTATATTTTACATGATGCTCACGGTAGCCCTGCCTGTGCTAATGCTTATCTGACCCTTACACAGTTCCCCTCACCAAGATATGAATGACTTGTGGTTTTCAGGACCCTTGTGCTAAAGCAGGATACACCCTTTTGTTCCACCCTGTTCGTGCTAAGTGAACATTTTGAAAGCAACAGTTGGTGCAGCTTTAAAGAAAAACTCTCATTCTAATGTGGCTTGGGCCTCTTGTGTGTTTCAGCACAGCTAACTTAACAATGCAGCATGTGTATAAGTTTCCTAAGTAATAAATGTTAGTTTGTCCTAAATATGACCTGCCTTTTCTATTGAACCAACAGTCTGTCTTTTTTTAGGATGTCATGTATTAAGCCTTTCACTACTTGCATTAGTTTACAACTATCCCTAGCCTAAATTGTTTGTATTGGGATTTGGGAACTTATGTTTGTTTGTATGTGAGGTATGTGTTGTGTTCCTATTCTTCCTACATCATTCCCCCCTCTAGTTGATTATTCAACTACTTTTCCTACCTTCCCATCTACTAATGAAACCAGGGCAATCACCACATACCAATACTCTGCCCCTCCCAATTTAGCTGTCATCCTTTTGCAACATGCTAGTATTACCTGAAAAATAAGACACATCAAGAGCAACAACACGATCAAAGGCAACAAGTCCTTGAACAACCCCGACATCCAGGACGGCACACATTCGAACCAGCCCTCGAACCACCCATCAGGGGCACCCCCTCATCGATCATTTTCTTTTGTAGATCATGCAATGTCTGAATGGCCCGAGTTAATGTCCCATTGCCGCATCATTGGCCGGCACATAAGTACAACAGGCCGATCCAATCTTCTTACACACCCCTCCTTCCATGGCCGTCATTAAATCAAGTACATATCTGTGTTGCATTTCCATCAGCCTAAGGGCTCGGGTGTTCTTCTTTGATAGCATTGAACCCATCTTCGGTTGCATTTATGGCCTTCATCAATTCAAAGCGTGTGATCTGCAGCCAGCGTGCAGTTGCTTTCGCCTGAATAAATGGTAGGATGCTACCAAAAAAGATTTGGGCATCATTAAATAGTCTATGTTCCTGTGGAACGTCTTTCCACACTTCAGTACCAAGAAACACAGCAGCACGTTTTGTCCGGTAATGGTGAAGCAAGGTTGTTGGACGGCTCATGGGATGGTCATGTAACTGAGAGATGTCCACACCTGGTATCACCAGGGAGGGGGGGTGCAAAGTCAGAAGGGAGCAGAGGCCATTCCAGTTCAGGGGTAGTTGCATGTGGAGCTGGGCCCCACACATCCAGTAATGATCCATCAGGCTGGAGGTGCCGCCCTGCATATCAGCGTTGTAGGTGGTGATGTTGCAGTTGAGGTTACTCCCCACCTTCACTGTCCATTCCCTCTGAAACAAAGAGAAAACAGTGTTAATTTCATTGCTATTCTAGGGCGTATGGTAGTTCCTGTCCATGTATATCTTTGTATGTTCGCATCCCATATTTCCTGACATTGGCCTATTATCTTATTAAAACTTAGTGGACCTTGTGTCTCATTGCCATTCCATAATGATATTGCTCTACATATGACTTTGGCCTCGGTATGCCATTTATCATGGGCAAATACTGATCCTGTGATACTAAGAACTGGCCTGCCTGCGCAATCAGGGGGCAGGGGTTTAGCTAAATAGTTACTACATTCAGATGATGGGTAAGACCTTCCAAAAAATACATTGATGTAATACCCCTTTTTCCCAATCTGGGTGAGACCTTTTTTGCCCTGCTTTCTTCATTTTTTATATCTCTTCCATTATCTCTTGTTTTCCTGTCAGGACTTGTAGGACTTCTGGGGTGGTGTCAAATCTAGTTGTGTTAACTAGTGCAGTAACAGGACTAACGTGAGTTGGTTGTAGCTGTGCTCTCATTCTGCATAAAAATAGGTGCAGGAGACAATGTAATGTTTGGGGATACCTCTTTTGGGAGATGCAATCTATCTACTCCAGCAGCATGGGGGATGAGAGAGCATACATAACAACTGGTGTTGGACGTGGATGTGCCTATACTAGGCATGTGCTGGTACCACATATTATCAAACAAAGCAGTATGGAGAGGGTGATGGTCAAAATCATTATCAACAGTTCTACGCATGTGTGTAATAATTAATATAGGATCAAAAAATAAAAATATCCAAGGGCTAAAAACATCAATATCAATGCACTGAGGAGGAAAAACAAACATAAAATACATAACTGGAAAGAAGAATTGTCTAATATTGGAGCTTTAGAGGGAGGCTTTACTCCTGTTGCTACCCCCTCTTTTTCCTGCTCGGTGTCCAAAGGGATGGATGGCATGGTTGGGGCCAGGCGGATGTCCTGGAGGTGGTACCATGGTTTGTGGCCTTGGATTTTCACTGCTGTAGTCGAGATGTCTGTCACTTGGAAGGGTCCATTGAATTTGCAGTCCTCCCACTTTCTGACAAAATTGCGAATATATACTAAAGTTCCTAAAGGTAATGGTATTTGTTGATCCTTTACAGGAGATGCATGGGTGCGCTTCTTGGCTGCACGTGCAACCTGTTTAGAGAAGAACTTTGCAACTTTGGTTAGCTCAGACATGTATTCATTCACTTCAGGTGCACTCTCAGTCTCCAACTTATGTCTAGTTGGTGGTACAAATGTGCTTATTGTTCTACCTGTCACTATTTGATGAGGAGTCAAATGGTGATCTGATCCTGGGGTATTTCTCAAAGCAAAGAGTGCCACCATTTCTTCTTCAATGTCACACATAGTTTACTTATTTTGTTCTTGAGGAGGCCATTAAGGCGCTCCACAATTCCATTGCTTTGTGGATGATAAGCTAAGGACAATTTATGTGTTACTCCTAACAAGGTGGTGAGGTGAGGAAATATATTATTGACGAAGTGGATGCCATTGTCGGATCTGATCCCCTCAGGGACACCCCACCGTGGTATTACCTCACAGATCAAACAAGCATTTGCAATGCAACGGGTCTCGCGTTTGCTCATGTTAGAGCTGATAGCGTTGTAAACTACTAACTCGACTTTTCACCTATCGGACAAATGTGCATTTATATACATAATCCGAAAAAGTGCAATTAACTATGTAAAGCGCTCGACTTCTGCCATGCGGGATCGCGCTCGTAAACTAGAGAAAAAGAAGTCCACGAGCCAGACAGAAAACAGCGCGGCTCGCATGTTTTCTGTACTTGGTTGCTGCGCTCGAGGAGGGATAGCCACTGGAAAAGGCATGACGACGTATGCATGCCTTCGACTAATGAAAGCAAGCAGATTTTATTAGGCAAGCCCACGAACCAATAAAAAACACTGACGTGACGTTGACAGGGCTCCGAGCCCTTTTCTGAACACTAAAGAGTCTTGCTGCAATACGCATGCGCGAGCGCATGCAACGCAGGCTCGACCCTAAAAATTAGCAGCAGACTTGGCATCACAGTGAACACAAGGTCCTGCTTCAATCCACCTTGAAAATGGGCAGACTACAACTATAAAATAGCGATAATGATTGCATCTGTCAATCATATCAATGTGCAGTTCCTTAAAGGGACCTTGTGGGCGAGGTATTGTGGAAGCTATTACCTTAGAGGTGGGACTTGGTGAATACTGTTGGCACGCTGTGCAGGTGTGTATGTACATTGTAATCATCTCATGTAAGTTAGGGACAAACCAATCCTGACGCATTTGGAGGGACATATTGGGCCTGATTCTGATTCTGGCGGGTGGCGGAGGCCGCCCGCCAGAATTCCACCCTCCAAAATACCGCGCCGCGGTCAAAAGACCGCGGCGGGTATTTCAAGTTTTCCCCTGGGCTGGCGGGCGGCCGCCAAAAGGCCGCCCGCCAGCCCAGGGGAAAACGACCTTCCCACGAGGATGCCGGCTCGTAATCGAGCCGGCGGAGTGGGAAGGTGCGACGGGTGCATTTGCACCCGTCGCGTATTTCACTGTCTGCCAAGCAGACAGTGAAATACTTGTAGGGGCCCTCTTACGGGGGCCCCTGCAGTGCCCATGCCATTGGCATGGGCACTGCAGGGGCCCCCAGGGGCCCCGCGACTCCCCCTCCCAAAATATACAACACTGCCTGGAATGGGGTCCTCTGTTGCTTGGCTACACTCATCTGGAGAATATGTGGCACAGTCATGGGCAGCATCGTCAGTGTCTGAAATGGGGTGTGCAAAGAAAGTAGCAGGATTGACTATGTGGCATTTAACCACTTTCAAGGACGGTAATGATAATATTATCTCATAGCCTGATACTCTCTGTGTTGATAATGTTGTTTTAGCTTTCTGAATTATTGCAAACACAGCATTTTCAGCATACGGTGTCAGAGGTGCACCCATGACAATAGGGGCACTTTTCTCGACTGCAAAGGCTGCTGTGGCTAGTGCTTGTTCACAGGGGTAATTACTTTCCATGACAGAATCAAGTAGGCCACTAAAATATGCAATTGGTTTGTGGCCTAAAGGATACTTTTGGGCGAGGACAGCCGTCATCACCTGGCCATTACAGTGGCAAAAAAGAAAAAACTCCTTGTTGTAGTCTGGTGTTCCTAACACTGGTGCATTTGTTATCTCTGTTTTTAGCTTACTGAGGTTTTGTTCCATCTCCGTAGTCCATGTTATCCTGTCTTTCTGTGTTTTCGCCCGTTTGGTAGATGCAAGCAGTGGGGATATTAAAGTACTGTAGTTAAAAACCCATTGTCTGACATAATTACATAAGCCTAGGAACTTCTGCATTCCTTTCACAGTCTCAGGTTCTGCCATCTGCCAAATGGATTCTGCTCTCCCAGGCATAATTCGGCGGCCTGATGCTGACAGTAGTTGCCACAAGTATTGAACTTCTTCCTGGCAATACTGTAATTTGTCCCTGTCTACCTTGTAACCTCTTTGAGCAAGGGTGCACAACAGGGACACAGTGTCCTTTCTACACTGTTCCTCTGCTGGACTACAGATCAGTAGGTCATCAACATACTGCAACACTGTGCTGTCACATTGAAAATTGGTGAGGTCATTCTTGACCGTCCTGTTAAAGACACTAGGGGACTCACAGTACCCTTGAGGTAATCAGGAATGAAGGTACTGTGAACCGCAATAGGAAAATGCATTCAAATAGTGACTGTCTTGGTGAAGGAGAATGCTGAAAAATGCATTCTTCAAGTCTATGACTAAAAAGTATTTAGCATCTTGGGGTATGTTGGTTAGGATGATGGAAGGGTCAGGTACTACGGGGAATTCTGGTATCACTATGTCATTAAGGGGGTGCAGGTCTTGAATCATGCACCACAAATTTCCCTTGGCCTTCCTTATAGGGTAACTTGGGGTGTTGCAGGGGGATACACCTGGGTATATGACTCCATGCTCCACCAATGCCTGTATAACAGGTGCAATGCCCTCCTCTGCTTCTTTGGATAGAGGGTATTGTCTCACTCTTGGTAGTATTGCTCCTTCCTTCAAAATTATTCTGAATGGTACTGCTGTGCAAACCAGGCCTGCATCATAAGGGCCTTTTGTCCACAAGTTGGAGGGTACCTGCGCAAGATCATTATCTTTGATAGGACTGGAGACATTTACTGGTATCACAGGCTTTGTCTTCAGTGTGGTGCGTAGAGGTATAATGTTTTGAAAAACAATCTCTGTCTTTCTAAGGTCATCAGCAAACAAATGGTCATCTGATACGTCTCCCACCTGCATGTTGGGATCATAAAAGATGACACATGCCCACATCGCACCAGTGTGGTCACTTGCCATCAGTGTCTCATAGGTGGGGGACACTTCTAGAGCCTCTATTTCCAGAATGAGGTTTTTGTCTAATATTTCAAAATAGGGGCCCTGTCGTCTAAAGAGAAAGCTCTTGGGTAATTCAGCTAGCTTCCCTGTCAGTTCTGGTGTTTCTTCTATGATGGTGTACACTGCTCTAGTAAAAGCTAAAATGTCTCCAGGTATGGCTCTAACTTGGTTACCATCTGGGGGGTGTGTATCCATTGTCATGATGTGTGTACTAGATACTCAAGGTGTTGTACAGATCATAGTCCCATCCTCTTCAAAGTGAATAGTCATGTTTAATTTTGCCATGAGATCACGTCCTAACAGATTAGCTGGTGCATTTGGGTAGAATAAGAAACATCCATCAACATACCTTCCCCCTAGTTCCATCTCCACAGGTTTAGTGAATGGAACCCTCATTACATCCCCGGAGAACCCCTCTGTGTCCATTGATAAATTTGACAATGGCAGTCCCCTCTCACGGATACAGGACCTAGTGACCCCAGTGTCAATGAGAAAGGTGTACTCTTTGTCATTTATAGCTACCATCAAAGTGGGTTCCTCATCTGGCCTGTGGGTTACCGATAAGACTGAACACATGAGTCTTCTCCTTGGGCACCTTCATTGGGCATATCCTCCCATGTAGTTTTGCTGGAATGGGTTTCCTCCCCTGACAGTTACCCCTCCTTGTAAGTTCTGGTGCTGCAAGGTGGGCTGCACTGCTGTGGCCCATACTGTATTTGGGGCACTGATAGCTGTAACATGCTGAGGCTGTATCTGTGATTGAGGCTGCAGTTGTATTTGGGGCTGTGGGAGATATATCACTTGGGGACTCGTGGCAGGTTGTGCTACAATGCTACCAGGCAGTGCCATTTGTTGGCCATAATTTGCCCTTGTCTGGTTGCTAAGTTCATCTTACTTTTCAAACCTACAGTCTCTAATGAAATGTCCTGTCATCTTGCAATAGTGGCATGTCTGTCCACTCTGGAATGTGTTTACTCTATTTCCCCCAAACCTTATTTGCCCTCCTCTTCCATTATTCCTGTTATTGCTTCTCTGGGCATACTGGTAGGGTTGCATTGGGGTGCCTTAAGGGGGCACTCCCAGGGACGCTGCAGCTAACTAGGTGGTGGCAGTGGCAATTCCTTCCTCTGTTTTCTTAGTCAGTTTTTGCTGGACCAATTTAGCTGCTGCTTTCTCTATTTTATCTTTCTTGTTCTTTTCCTTTTCTTGTCTCTTCCTACAAAAATGTATTATGTGTGCTTGTATCTCTATCCATGGTTTAGCCTCTAAGGCCACTATATTATCTAATTTATCCTGTACTTCAGCTGGCAGACCCTTTTTCACTATATTGTAAAATAGTATTGCATTCTGTCCAGTTACATCCCAACTCTCCCCCACTTCCTGTGTCTATTTTTCCTTCATTCTGCTAAGGAATTGGGCTGGGTCCTCATTTGGCTGCATTGTTTGTGCCATAAGGGACCCAATGTCTGGCCTGTCTGGATAAATGTTTCTCAGTTGTTTCCAAACAATTCCCCTTACTCTATTAAATGGTGCCCCATCACATTTTGGGTTGGTCAATGTCACATCCTTTACTCCTGCCTTTGTGAACAATAGTTCTGTCTCGTCTCCTATAAGGGAACTTAGTAAACTCTTAATGTCCCCTATTGCAAGAGTAATCCCTGCAGTAAGTTTTTCCAGAGCTGCTATCCATTTCCCAGCACCCTCAGCAAGTTGTGGCAACTGTTTTTTAAGATTTTCTTTGTCCATCTGGGGCCATGGTATATACTGAGGAGCCCCTGGGCCCTTGAATATCAAGGGCAGTTGTGACAGGACTGTGGTCCTATTGCCAGTAGGGTGACGAGAGTCATGCTTACAAGCATTTTTCTGCACATAGGGATAATCCCAGTAAGGATCCCCTGTGCCCTGAAAAATGCAAGTTTCTGCATTAGCCATGTCTCGGGGTTCAAAGGAACCCTCTCGTGGCCATGGTGTCATCTGTGATGCCATTCCTTCTGTCCATCCTACTAGGTTGTCAGTAAAAGGGACAACATTATACCAACTATTTTCATACTGAGCTACTATTTCATTGGGCGTCAAATTATTGCCAGTACATACAGGTAATGCATGTGCCATGTCTTTCCTCAGTGTCATTTTTCCTGCCATATCAAATGTTCGCTTGCTCTCATATGGGCGTGCATGCGCCCCATCAAATACTAATCTCTGTAATTCTCTTGGCTTCTTTTGCAAAGTCTGTCCCGTCTTATTGTTTTCTTCTCCCTCACAGGCATATTGTACTGTGTTCCCTGTTATGGTCCTCAAGAAGGGACATTCTTTTAACATGTTCTGTGATGTCATCTAATGCCCCCTCTGATGCTTTGTAGGATTTTTCTAAATCCAGATCTTCTTCACTTAAGCTGCTATGTGTGGAGACTGTGTCATCTAGTCCTTCTTGTTCAATCATCTGTGGCCTAGTGAGGGCCCTTGACTTCCTCAAGGGCCCTTCCTCCTTTTCCCAATTCGCTCTTTGGTCTACCCGTCCATTTTCCTGCACTGTGCCCCCCTTTCCTACACTATTCTCCTCTGCTCCTGGGTGCATAAACCTCCAGCACTCTGTGGGAGGACTTTCTGGTGTGTAAGCTAACCTTCTTGTCTTTATATTTTAAGGTTGGTACTTGGTTTTTGTAAAACAACTTCTTTTTTTCTAGCCCCATCCATTCTCTGTGCCTCTCTTGACGCCTCATTAGGTATACCTTCATTTTTTCTAGTGGGGGACATCTCGTCCTCTAAATGAAGTGTAAATGTGGCATCTACTGTCCCTATGGATTTAGTACTGTCCCCACCTAACATTTCCCGTGGTGTACTGGCCATTTGAAGACATGGAGATGGGAAGACATATTCTCTACGTTCAGAAAAAGATTCTAATGGTGGGCTATACCTGGGGTCTGTATATCCCACAGCAGGGGATGTGAAGAGGTGGGTAGTGAGTGTGGGGTACCAGGTTGCATCGTATACATGCCCTGTACCTTTGCACTGCCTAACCTTAATTTCATGTCTTGATAGGGGGGTGGAGGAACCGAAGGGAGGGTCTGAGGCTTTGTATTTGACTCATTCATATTTGTTTCACAAAAGACCCTTCAGAGGTCTAGTGTGATCTTCCTTTTCTCTAGTTTATTTCCCTTGAATTAACTCTGTAGGAAGGTGGCCATGTGTTCTATTGTTGTATTATCAAATGTGCCCTCTTTGGGCCATGCATGTGCAAGTTTGAATGTTGCTTTGTGCCATTCCTTACAGTATTTTCCTATCCTGTCCTTGTCTCCTGGGAACCCTTTAACCATGTGTTCAAAAGGAGACCCCATGTCTGTTTAGTGAACTTAGGGCCAGATGTAGGAAAGGATTTGCAACTCGCAAACGGCAAAAACTGCCGTTTGCGAGTTGCAAATCGCATTTTCCTATGCAGAAATGCATTCTGCGAGTCGGACCGACTCGCAAAATGCATTTCAGAATCGCAAATAAGAAGGGGTGTTCCCTTCCTATTTGCGATTCCTAGTGGTATGCAATACCATTTGCGACCGCATATGCGGTCGCAAATGGTGTTGCAGTTACCATCCACTTCAAGTGGATGGTAACCCACTCGCAAATTGGAAGGGGTCCCCATGGGACCCCTTCCAGTTTGTGACTGGACCCAAAAACATTTTTTCAGGGCAGGGAGTGGTCCAAGGGACCACTCCCTGCCCTGAAAAAATACCGAAACTAAAGGTTTCGGTTTTTTTTTTAAGTGCAGCTCGTTTTCCTTTAAGGAAAACGGGCTACACTTAAAAAAAAAAAAACTGCTTTATTTAAAGCAGTCACGAACACGGAGGTCTGCTGACTACAGCAGGCCTCCATGTTTGCGAGTGCCCATAGTCGGTATGGGGCCGCAATTTGCGACCCACCTCATTAATATTAATGAGGTGGGTCATTGCGACCCCATACCGACTCGCAGACGGTGTCTGAGACACCGTTCTGCATAACATTTTGCGAGTTGCAAATAGCGAGTCGCTAAGACTCGCTATTTGCAACTCGCAAAATGCTTCTTTACTACATCTGGCCCTTTATCCTTTATACTATATGGTTTACACTCTAAATGAACTTCTATTTACTTCCTGGAGTATTTCCAGACTTCACATACACTGTTACTAGGCTGTGAAGGTGAACATCAGATATATATATCTCTAATCTCTGAAGGACTGTTCTTTTATATATATATATATATATATGAGGTAGGTGCATTTATGTGTGGCCTAAGTGGTTTGTTTGCCTGACACAATAAACAATTATGTTATTGTGATACATATATACATGTTTATAAGTTACTCTATCCTAAATTCCACACTGGGAGGTCCCTAACAAATGCATACAGTAGGAGGTCTAATACTAAATATGAGTCTTATTATTGCAGAGAATTCACATGACTGTTGTCCATGGTTCCACTGAAAAATTGCAGTGACTTCAATATATTCACTTTCTTGCCACAAGGTGGCACCAGTGCCACACATGAAAAATTAAACAGAATATTTTAGAGGCCTTCAAAGGGGTGCCTCACTCTTGGAAAGACAACTGCAACAGGTTTTGTAGATTTCAAAACAAACTCTTTTGTTCTAATTATGCGAAGGTCCTGTTCACATCTATCTGAAAGGTAGTTAAATATATTTGTATGTTTAGTAGCTGATAATTCTTCTTCTATTTGTCTACCCTCAAGATATGTGTATATGTCCCAGTCTATACTGTTTGATAATTCATTGTGCCTCCAATCTTGAGGCTCTATTGTTTCATAATGAGGATAATAGTTAGTAGTGTCCGTATTTGTTATGGGGTTCATGAGGCTACTACACTACATTTAACTTGGAGGACAATGTCCTTATATTAGTTCTTTGAATAATTATTTATAATTGTCTAACGGGCCGTTCTCTTATGTCAATGTAGGTTGTTTTTAAGGCCTAGAGGTGATATACTATAAATACCTAGACATTCATAATCTTCTAACTTAAATGATTCTATGGTATTGATATTACTGGTCTACTAAGGTCAGTTCTGTTGCAGAGGGCGACAGCCTGACCATTATAAAAATGAATAATTAATTCAGGAATGTGGAATTAATTAGTTTACGTTTTTAGGACATTTGCTCAATCCAATCAATTACTTTACTCTTGAGTATCCTGTTGTAACTTTACCTTCATAAGAATAGGATGTCTGATACTTATTCCTAAATTATACACTAAATAACATAAACTTATATATTGACATTATTATGTGGCCACATTTCTATCTATACATGCATATACATACACAGTAATTCTTCATTTCATACTAGGGCAAACAAAATACTACTGGTCATTTCCCTCCGGATTCATAGAGGGGACAACTTTTTCATTATTTGCAATTACAAATTGTGACTTCCAGACTTAAGGTCTGGGTTAGGTTGACTTGAGTGTTCTTTAGAACATACACTGATTGCTCAGCCCCAAGTCCAACACTACTCTTGACCACTTTTGACTTACTTAGTCAAGCTCCCTGTATCTTCCGGACTTACCACCGGGATCCCTTAATATTAAATCATTTCATTCATAATCTTGCACGCAAACACCAAAATTATATACATTACTGTGTCAAAATTGTAAATGTCTTTATAAAATAAAAGGAACAGGCCTCGTACTTTGTCCACCTCACTACCTTCAGCTGAGTCCCATCTGTCCTCACGAAATCAGAGATTTTTACATAAATGTTGGCATCTCCCTTACCTCTTTAAAAGGTGTGCAAATCACCTCGTGGAGACAGGCAGGCCGCCCAGTCCAGCAGTTGGTGAGATCAAAGTAGAGCTCCTGGCTGGCTCGCCAATATGATCAATATGACAGATCAATTTGACACAATAATATAGGTTTAATCGATTTTCAGCTGGGAACAACAGGCAGTCTCAACATAGAGGCCATGAATGAAGTTCAAAGTTCTAGTTCACAAGCAGTGGTATTTATACTGTAAAAACCACAAAAAGCTATGCTGACAAGTTCAGCATTGGCGTAAGCAAGAACAAGCAGTACAGATAAGATAATGGGGAGAGGGACCTCTTGACAAGAGCACATGCAGGATTACTGGTCACGTCATGGGTGGGTAAGTAACATTGACGTCATTCAGCATCTCTATCTTTCCTGCACAACAAGTGATTATATTTGACATGGTGCTCACGGTAGTCCTGCCTTGTGCTAATGCTTATCTGACCCTTACACAGTTCCCCTCGCCAAGGTATGAATGACTTGTGGTTTTTAGGACCCTTGTGCTAAAGCAGGATACACCCTTTTGTTCCACCCTATTCATGCTAAGTGAACATTTTGAAAGCAACAGTTGGTGCAGCTTTAAAGAAAAACTCTCATTCTAATGTGGCTTGGACCTCTTGTGTGTTTCAGCACAGCTAACTTAACAATGCAGCATGTGTATAAGTTTCCTAAGTAATAAATGTTTGTTTGTCCTAAATATGACCTGCCTTTTCTATTGAACCCACAGTCTGTCTTTTTTTAGCATGTCATTTATTAAGCCTTTCACTACTTACATTAATTTACAACTATCACTAGCCTAAACTGTTTGTATTGGGATTTGGGAACTTAGGTCTGTTTGTATGTGATGTGTTCCAATTCTTCCTACAGCTATGTTACACCAAGATGCCAAGGCTTCCTTTCCTTAGTGCAATAAAAATTATTTCTCTAGAGGTCTGCCCCAGATACTTACAGCAGCGGGATAAGTTGAAGCTGAGCTGACCGCAGTGTAGTGTCTGCTCGAAGTTTCCCCAAAAAATTACTTTTGAAATTTCAAAATTATTTACTTCTGACCTAGACGAATGTACTGGTTTTTTAAATCGGACTTTTGTGTTTTGAGTACCTACTGTACTCGAACAATGTTATTGCGTGTGTACCATACAACCTGAAAGAGATCACCTGATCATGCGACTTTGACGGCGTCGAGGTCTGTGAGCTGCACCACATTACAGCTCCAAACATGCACTGAAATAAAACGGTATTTTTGTCATGTCCCCGGGGAGTAGGGCGTGGACTGCAGACTAATGCCTCGCAAGATTGTAAAACTGAGAGGGTAGCACTGCATCATCTTGTCGGCAATGCAAACGTCGCACGCACGCACCGTCCTTACGTCGACTAAAGACGTCACACGCAATGTTCTCTCCGGTGGATTGGTGAGAGCTGGAGGGGTGGAGCGCTGGGTAGTTTGTCCTGTTTGCACAATTGAGACACACTGAGGCACTGCTGCTGTTAGAGCTGATGCACAGGAGGGAGTGGCGAAGAGGGAGAGCGCAAGAGGTGATCGTCGTTTCGCAGAGTATAGTGCTTCGAGATTCGACTCCAGTTCGCTCAGAGGCACAGGCAAAGTCATGTAGCGAAGAGTTTTGGAGCTCATCAACTTGCGGAATGTGCTGTAGGTAAATTATGTTCAGAAGATAGCTTTGCGAGGTGCAAGGAAAGAACCCCGTGCCCCTTGGCCGTTTTGTATCGATGAGTTAGGCTTCGTGAGCTGATCAGTTTTGCTCGTTTGTCCGCGAAGGTGTTAAGAAGACTAGTCTTTGCTGACTTTCGTTTCCTACTGCGGCAAATCTTAGAAGTAGTGTTCTTCGGTGTCCGCGCTGTGGACCCAATGAGTGAAGACCTGTGGAAATGTGAGCAGGGCCGATATTTAACTCGGTGGCACATGCTCTTCTCAAACTGTTTTAACAACAGAGACCTGTATTATTTCTAAATGAGAAGCGTCCGGACGTTGGGACTGACGTCCAAAAACTCCACGGCAAATACGGAACGTCTGGTGATCCTGAGCAGGGGCTCCCACAGGAGCCTACAATGAGAGAGCCAGCGATGCCCAACAGTGAGGGATTTGGGTTTACAAGGTGCTCACAGGATAGGACACTGAGTGTGAAGGTGCAATCCTTGGACCGCAGCAATAGCATTGTGAATATCTCACAAAGCATGACTATGGAGGGACCGGAAAGAAGCAGCAATAACTTTATCAATGTCTCACAGGTCAAGACATCCAGTTTGATCGGAGGGTCCTCACCAGGGAGTGCCCAGGCCAACACAAGAGAGAGCCACATGAACGTGGATATTACAGTGCACCCACAAAACAAGAGTACCCAAAGTGACCGGAGAATACTGACAGACGGTGTTACCCCAGAGGTTGTCATCTGGGGCGAGGAGGCCCCCGAGGACGAACTGGCCTTCCAGCTTCAGCAGCGCAGGGCTCCAAGGGGCCTGAACTTCTCTGGCCCCATCCCAAGACTGATAGTTACGCGAGAGCCAAGCCCCTGCCGGGGGCCTAACGAGGAGCGATGTATCCCGTGTCTGCATCCCTGGGAGCTAAGTCCTGACACCAAGGGGTTGGGGGATGCCGATTCTCCTTGCTCGGACAGCGGCTGTGGAGGCTCCCCAGTGCCCTCTTTTTTCCCCCGCAAGATGTCCAGCTCCTCGTCTGCCGGCCTCTCCTCTGCCTCTTCCTTTGATGAATCCGAGGATGATTTTGTTGGAAGTGATTTGGAGCTCAGCGGACACCACCTGATGACTGCAGTAGGAGGTAGCCCTGACGACTGTCCAGGGGTAAGCACCCAATGCTCTTTATTTTTTGTCTGTAGCGCCTGTACCATGTAAACACCACTTCAGGCACTTAGACGTGGTAACATTCAGGGGCATTTGATTCGACGAGGGTTATTGAGAAGTTGTTCTACGTCGTGGAGCGTTTTTAAATGGTTACTATTAATACACGAATGTTGACGTACTGTTTATGATTTGTAAAACTCAAGTTCACCATCATAGTGGTCGCTTGGAGCTAGAAGCATAGTTAGAATCTAATCAGATTTGAGGTGTGATCCTCTTGCAATATCCCTCTTTCGTTACATACCGGCTCTCAGATGAAATACAGTTTGAGCGATTTTATTTTCAAGAGTTTCCTGTAACACATGTGGCTCCGTCCTTGACACTGATTTTTTTTTTTTCACTGCAAAGATAGTATTTTTGTGGTCGAACTAGGGCAGGCTTGAGCGTAGTTCGGTCCAGAGGTTGAGCTCTAGCCTGGCTATTGGCCCCAAATTAAAGGGCTAGCACTGTACCCGCCAGACCTGTGCCTAATTTCCCCCGCCTTAATGCAGATCTGCAGTTCAAACATAAACAGTAGCAACTTAACATTGAAGAAGAGCTTCTGCAACAGAAGAAGCATGAGTATGTTAAAATGCATGTTCTTGTATTTTTTATATGACAACTAGTGTGTGTTTTTTACTTAGTTGTTTATTCAGTATCTTATCTTGTGCTTGGACTCACAGTGTCAATCTAGACCTCTAGTTTGACCCTCCTTGTAAAATTTATGTCCTGCCCATCTCCAACGTTGGTGTGTCAGACTGAGAAAGAGGCGAGTTCCTGTGGGTTGGTGTTGATATTGAGCATGCAGTGACAACTTTTCTTATCCTTTTTAAAGACCACCAGAAATACTCCTCATGAGACGCCATCTGGGAGTACATTAAGCAGTTAAAGCACGTTACTACTTCGGTGAGCCTCACGGCCATGCTGTCTGCATCTGTTAACCATGTGATTCATTTATTGTATAAGTGGCATGTGTACATGTTGTATCTGTAGAAGTGAATTAAGCTATCCATGTTGGTAGTCTCTGGAAAGGGATACATTCTTAAGCATATATACGTGAACTGAGAGTAGTCTGCTACCGTTTCACGACATTCCATAACTGTGATATCGAAGACCCTGTGGTGGGGGAAATTATAGTGTTTATTTGGATGTTTTGCATGGGGCTGGTTAATGCATGGCCTCCTCTTGGTGCTGAATGTGGAATCGCGGTCTCGGACGTCCAGGACCATTGGTTGCTAAAATGCCACTTCTTATATGTTTTGTGAACTCATCAACTGTTCTTAGAGTCTGTGTGCTGTACTTTTCCGCTTTCATACATGTAGTTTGGAAGTGCTTTGTTCTACATTTCGCGATTTTTAAGCTTACTCCGCTTATTGGTGGGGCAAGAGCCAATTATTAGACGCTGTCCCTCAGATTTTGCTCTCCTACAGCACTGGAAGTGTTTAATATTATCCAAAGGAGGCTAGTGATGAGAAAGGTCCTATACATCGTTCGTAATGTTAAGACTAAGAGGTTCTTATGATTAAGTCTAATGTGAAGAGCACATCATGCTTTACAGTGTGAGCAATGCATCATGCGTTGAACTTGTTTTCGTAGTAGCTTGTTGATAAAATCCTGTGATGTTTGGAGAATCCTAGCCCGTTTTTATTTTAACTCTTAACCAGGCGGATAAACACGTTACGAAATCACTGCAAGAACCTGATTTGTTAGCTTTGTCCAACAAAATACACCTCATTTGATTTAAATCAGATGCTGCAAAGTAAAACCCGCACCTACTGACGGTGCACTAGTTTTGCCTTTTCACTGTGTTATTAGGTCTACTTTGTGTCTGTTTCCGTGTTACTGTTTTGTTTTCACAAAATACGTATAACGTTGAACCAAATCAAAGATAGTCTGCGTTTAGAAGAATCCTTTCCCTTATATGTATTGTATGGTAGGACTAACTCACGACCATAATCCCTTAATTTGTAAACATTTTAATGAGCAAGATGTGCAGAGAGATTACTGTCTATGCCGGGCGTCCAAATCATGAAATGGACTTTGTTTTAGTCTTATGTGTAGTACAGTCACAGTGCCCACTAACGGGGGGTAACAGTCTCGTACAAGTTCGTTTAGGTTTATGTGGAGAAACGGACTGAGCTCTTTATTAAACGGCACCCACTTTGCAAACGATACTGATACAGGACTTCTACAATTTTCTCTCTCTCTTGGGTAAATTTGCCAGCTTTCCCTGTACCGACGTTTTTGATGCAGTTGTTTAAGGTGCGTTGTCCTCCAGAACCCTGCTTAACAACATTTGTATTTAGCTTGACTATCTCCATCAGCCAGAGGCATAACTGTAGAAGATTTGAATCATTTTAATTACTCCTTCATCTGAGTGCAGTAAAGCTTAGAACATGGATACTCAAAGTGCGGCCCGCGGGCTTCATGCGGCCCCTCTGACCTTTACATGTGGCCCCTTGGGCAACAGGAGCACTGGGCAGCTGTTTGCTCGACTCTGCACTAACAATAAAAATATTAAATAGACACACAATCATTTATTTCAAATTTATTTAGTGTTAAAGAAAGTAAGTAACTAACTAGGGACTCCTGGACTTCACTTTAGAAACGCCTTCATTTTTAAAGACATCTTGCAGCACAAGTGTAAAACTAAGACAATCTCTTCAAAATTAAAAAAGTGTATTTAGTTAACATGCAGAACCTTTTTGCCTTAGTACTATGTATTTTATCAGTGCATTGAGATGTATTAATTTACAAGTGATAGTTTTCAAACATAAATTTGGAAACATCAATTCTTTCCCTTACCCTGAGAACACCACCAATAGTAAATTAAAGAGGCAAGTCACTTGGTATGTGCACTTTATGGGTGGCCTGGGTTCCTATCATACATGAACAACATTTTAGTTTAATAAATCAAACATAGAAGCAGGTTTTGTGCAGCGCACACCATGAATCATGTATTTCGAGGTCATCTTAAATGTGATAATGCAGAAAAAGGATGGAAAGTGAGACTAAACAATTGCCTAGGATCACACAATTTGGAAAAGTAGGTAAGCCGGGAGTAAATACAGGTTTTCTGGTTTCCCGTTGTTTTTTTCAGCCACTAGATGTATACAATTTGCTTCTCCTACACCACCAATTCCCCCAGCCCCCCCCCCGACCACCACTGCCCTGACTTCAATGCGGCCCCCAGGCATGTCACAGACCAAACTTTTTGGCCCCTGGGAAAATGTTTGTGAGTACCCATGGCTTAGAAGAATGTGTCTCACCGTTGAGTAAGTATAGGTTTTATTTTCTTACAACTCTACAGTTCCTGGAGGATCCCGAATGGAGAGGATTCATTCCTGTACTTTAGACGCAAAAGAATGGTTTGCATATAGCGAGAGTTGATTGAAAATATCTCGGATGCATCTGATATTAAGAGAGCCTAACAACCAGCTTGTATGCGCGTTTGGTATAAAGCAGTTGTACCCATGCCCAAACCTTTGTCAATTCCAGGCCCCCCTTAGTATCAAGAGGAAACTGATAGCTGACTCATTAGAGCAACAGGCATAAAAAGGTGGATAAGGTATGATTTAAACAACCAGTTTGTCTGTTACTTTAAGTACACAGCATTATTAATGTCCCATTTTCTGCCATGTTTTAATTTGTTAAAAAAAAAAAACACCACCACACACATGCAAACCTTAAAAGAGGTATGAGTGCAACATGACCACATATTTTAAAAGTGTGGTATTGGTTTGTTGTAAACGCCAGTGGGTCTCTCAGATATGCTAAGGTGGAAATTCAAAATAAACTAAATAGTGGGGTCACCAGGCCTGGAAAAGAGCTGTTGTTGTGCTGCTTGCAGTTTAGAACATTGTCCTAGAATGGCCTCCTGAACGAGGTTAATTTACACCACATGCATCCTATGCCCAAACTTGACCTAGATGAAACATTATCCCCTGCTTGACCTCTCAGTAGGTTCATTTCAGCCTATTCAAGTTGCTTAAATGTTTACCAGAATTGAGGCATCTTAAGGAGAGTTTTTTTATTTTCACTTCACCATAAGGCTTAACGTAATTGTAAGTGAAAGCCAAACCGAATTCATAGTCTTTAACATCCATAATCTGAACTTTACAAAAGTGAGACTTTGGTGGCCTGCTTGGTTTCTCTTAAGATTCCACTAAAATGAGTCCTGGACACATTTGTGTGTTTGGAAGTTATCTTTCAATAAATTCTTTGAAACAAAATGTCATTTTTTATTGGGATGCAGAATTATTAATACAGTGTACAGTAGCCCTGTGAATCCTCTTTCTCTTGTTACAGTATATAAGCTTATATGAGAAATCGTTCTTTAAGCTTGTCCGTATTGACTTTCCCTCCTTTGCGAAATTTCTCCTTCTTCTCCTTCTCCTTCTCCTCCTCCTCCTTCTCCTTCTCCTTCTCCTAGGGCTCAGCCCCATGCGCTTCATCGTATGCATGATCTCGCAGGCCAACAAATCAGATCCCACGGTCTCAACATAATTTCCTACTCAGATGACAACCAACTCATCCTCTCACTCACTGACGACCCCTCCACCACAAGAACCAGATTCCACAGATGCATGACAAGCATCGCTGATTGGATGAAGAACAACTTCCTGCAGCTGAACACAGACAAAACGGATGTACTGATCTTTGGCGACAGCATCAACACATGCAACATCAGACCTAGGACCTACACCCACTCCCTCAGACCACGCCAGAAACCTCAGAATTATTAATAAAAGCTCACCATGAAATCACAGACCATCGCCATCTCCTTCGCCTGCTTCCTCACTTTGTGCATGCTATACTTAATATCGTCAAGTGGCTACCCTACACATGAGACGCACCATGACACAGGCCCTCATCACCAGCCGACTGGACTACTGCAACACCCTCTATGTAGGAATTGTAGTGCACCTCTTACAGGCACTTCAGACCATACAGAACTCTGCAGCCAGACTCATCCTCTACCTTCCCCAACAAAGCCACATCATACCCCACCTCAGGCAACTCCACTGGCTCCCCATACAGAAGAGATGCCAATTCCAGCTGCTGACCCATGCACACAAAGCTCTACACAACCAGGGACCTGTGTACATTAGCCACCGTCTGAACTTCTGCCGACCATTAAGAAGACTACGCTCTGCCTCCCTTTCATGCCCATGCTCCCAGCGTCTACCGAATCAGAAGTGGAGGATGCTCCTTCTCTCACGTTGCAGCGAAAATGTGGAACAGCCTCCCAACAAACCTCTAGACCATCACCTCACTTCCGGACCTTAAGGCCTGGCTGTTTGAATAAGCCGCCTAGACCTGTAAGAGCCTGGATACCCTATTGGGTGATTAGTCATGCTTTATAAATCTTGATTGATAGAATGTGAGCATTCTGGGAGCATTGTATATAGCCTCAGATTGTCAAACGTTTTATACTGGAACTACTGTCACTAGTACTGTCAGAGCTTACAACATTTTCTTAGAGTGCTTGACCTAATAGTAAAAGCATTCCATTAATGAACCATAACTACAAGTTCGAACAGCATTAACATAGGGAACAAATTTTAACAAATATGTTGGGGTACTGTAAACTTTCAGCCAAAGGGTTGGTGCTGCAGGTGGTTAGGCCTAATTGTCCAAGGGACAAAATAAACAAGGAAACCTGTGGTCCTTGATTTCTCCACCCCCCCCCCCTTTTTTTTTAAAAAACAATATGTCCTGGGCGTCTGGCTTAAGGAGTTCCACACTTGTGTTATAGTACACGACACACAGTACAGTTTGTGTGCTCCCACTGCTCTCCTTGCTTTCAACAAGAACTGTTTCTGAAATACTGAGTTGTGTGATACTGGTTACATGTCCTTGCTGTTGCCCTGCTCTCCAAATGAGTTGCAAAGTGTTCCAAACCGATGTAGGGGAGATACTTGTAGAAGTCATGTACCTGTCCACATACATACCAGTAGTCCTCTTTCCATGATGGTTTTGTCTCTCATACCTGGAATGGCACAAAAGCAGATTTGCCTTCCAGTATGCATGACACCAAAGAACTTTCAGAACTCAGTGAATCACATGAATATGACCACATTGACTGCTTACCGTCCAGCTTTGTTGAGAATTCTGTCAACCCGTTGGGCCCAGATGTGATATGAGCTTTATTTATAATGTGTGGGGCTGTACAGAATAAGCTATAGATCTCCTGGTCGGTGTCTCTGGAATATGCTTTGCCAGAACCTAGGTTAGCACACGCATGCTACAGCTGGTCCTGCTTGAATTTGCGCTTGCATCACCCTTAAACTTGTCAAAGGGATCGTTGCCCAGAGAACCGTTGTTCCAGTAGCCACCATCTGGGGGACTGAAGGCTGCCGACTGTTGCAGTTGAAGCAGATTAGCTGATGGAGAACGGGTGAACAGAGAGGAATAAGAGTAATTGTGGTGAGCTGAGTAGAAATTTGTGGTGGATTATTCCCCGCCGCACCAATCGGAGTAATAATAGCATAAAAAAAGTTATACCTGCATGAAATAAAGTAGTTTGATATCAAAACCTGCTGGACAACCCAATCAGACAATTACTAAAGGGGGCTGTAGCAACTGAGCGAGTGGTTGAAGGAGGCAAGCCCAAAGTCCCTTTCTGACTGTTATGTGTCCTGTGTGTGCATTGACATGACAGACAGCTAAATATGTCTGTAACTAAGCCTAAAAGCGAGCAGAATGTTGTTGAAAAGAGGGGTAGAATACACAGCTTAGCATAGTTAGCTTTACCATCAACCAGACCAAAACTCAAATGGCGGTGACATAAACTGAATAAATTACCCAATTCATTCATGAACAAGTAATGAATAGAAAACACCTGCATCTGTGTTTATTTTCCACTCCCTACTCCACCCCTGTATAGAGAGCTTGTGAAATGCAGGCCAACACTGCCAAAACACCACCTAAGTAGAGAGAAGACATTTTAGAAGAGACGGGCATAGAGCAATCCTTTCAGTTTGGTACACGATAAGAAAACAATTTTTGTATGGTATTATTTGACTCTAGCTTGAGGTGCTACTTTATTTTAACTACTGATTTATTTATAGTTACTTTTCTCAATTTGCATCTGTTTAACTGACATTAAATATCTGTAGTTGCTCAGTTCAGTTGTTGAAATGCCGCTCTACATTTATTTATTTAATGATGGAGCTAGAGGATTGTGACTTTCCTCTCAGAAGCACTTTACATAGTGATAGTACTGCATTAGGTCATTACCTTAAAGCAAGAGTTTGTGCAAGCAATGATAGGCAAAACATGGTACGAAGAAGGTGAGATATTACTGTAAAGCGGGTTACATTTTGTATATTTTTGTCAATGGTGTTTCATGTTCAGTTTAAGAAGTTGAGTAGATATGCCAAGGGATCATGAGTAGCGGCGGCACACGGAGCCCTTTCCCATTGTGAAAGTGCAGAGGCGATCTTTTTAAAGGATTCCTGATATTCTGGAATGAACACTCTCATAACGTTTTATGTTCTAGAGCAATTAATGCTAAAAATAGGTGTGGGATGGAAAGACTGATGCAACAGATGAAACACAGACTGAATCAATTGGATTCAGAAGGCCTAAGTGACAGAAACAGCATGAAGTATTTCGTTTGAAGAATTGTTACTGACTTTAAAAAAAATTCAAAGGCTATACACGTCGAGGAACAAGGACAGTAATTGCGATTAGTTTATTATCAGTGCGTTCCAGACTTTGAAACTGACCTCTTGCATGGTTTTCACAAAGCGTTAAGATGTAGGTGTCATAAACGATATAAATTGTTCCGAGTATGCTTATTATTTTTAGGTGTTGTCACTGATTGTAACTTCTGCATATGTTACATATAGGGTAAACTTTACTAAGCATTTTTTTGTCCCAGGCTAGGTGCCTAACTTAATGATTCTTTGTCAAGAAGGACTGATGTTGCTGGATCGTATTGATCATAAACTCATTTAGAATTAATCTTTGGCATGTGCATTGAACTGTTCATGTTTGCCATTTAACTTCTGTTTTTTTTTTTGGGTGTGGGAGAGGGGGGCGGCGTGGTTTTGGGGAGTATGCGGCTAGATTCTTTGTATTAGGCAGAATGCTATAACTGACATCTTTCTGGTTATTTCATGACAAGTCTTTCTGAGTTTGTGAAAGTGGAATTATAAATGACAATAGATAGCCTCCTAATAATTGCTGGGGAGCTATATCTTTATCCTGCAGGTCCTTAAATACATGATTGGCTGGTTAGTTCTGTTCAAATGTAGGACTACCACTTTATAAACACATCTTGTTAACCTCTTTGATAAAATATTCCCATGAGTGATTAAGGTGATTACGTGAACTGGAGTAACAAATCAGTTGGTACTCAAGTTGAGTTTTTCTTAATACCTCTGAATAGTAGTGACACGAGTTGCTTATTTTGGTTACCTCCTAGTTTCCCAAGATGAGGTTATATGATGCAGGGATCAATTCATCAGATACTTTATACAGACAGGAGCGTCCGTCCCAGTGGGAACAATTAAAATGTTTAATGGTTGATTAATTGGGTAAATCACGTGACACCTTCACTGAGTGCTGCAATCCTATAGATTTTGGCTGTAAATTGCGGCTGTGACCGACATAACAGCCCCGCTGCCATTAGGGACGCTAGTACCTCTGCGTCGTGGACGTTATCAGGGCTATGACTTGAAAACACAGAATTTTCATAAGTTTGAATTACCCTCCAGGAATTTCTGCGTTTGGTAGGTAATTATTAGTTAAAAAAAATAAACCCTGTTCAGAACTTTGACATGCGTTTTGTTTTGATAGCCTACGACCAGTTTCTCTCCCCTGGAGGTTTTATATCAGTTGGTAAGACCACATGGTGGTTCTCACTGAGCACGCACTGGTGTTTAGGTCTCTAAGTAGGAAAATGGCAGAAGAAAACAATGAAGCACTATGTCAGATTGACTGATACGTTGGTGACAGGTACATTTGGCTGGGTTCTGCACATAATTGCACTTTGATTGCGGTATAGGAGGTTTTTTTTTATACATATTTTCATCCCAGGGAATTGTTACATATAACAAACACTGGAGTAGCATTATTGGTTAAGCTCACTACAGTGCGATAAAAGGTTGCGCCTTCTGAGATGAAAAATACTTTTTGGAGATGAACTCCTTTCTTGACATTAAATAATACTGGAATGTAGTGGCTAGGTTGCCATTATTTGTTTTTCTATTTACTCGGTATGGTATTGCTTTATTGTATGTTACATTCTTATACTTGTTTATATGAGTTCCCTAATTGTAGACAGATTTTCCCCCCTGAATAGGCACAGTTATGCACTAAGTGCATTGGACTGCTTTAATGAAAAAAATATGATAATCCACATATAGAATGATGGCTCGATTAATTCTAAAATTAATCCGAAATCATGGTTGAGGAGTGATGAAAACAACTGAGCCAGACAGCAAGCACATGCGCTGACATAGTCTTTTATTAAAACTTCTCCAGACTTCTGTTGTTGTGTACTTTGAGTGGCAGGTGTTAAGGGCGCTTTGCATGTGCTCCCAGTTATCATGCAGTGTGAGACACCATTCTCTTCCATAGATCGCAAGCTACAGTACTAATTTGGCAGCCCAGTTCGCATACAACCTTTTTGCAATTGGAGTCTCCCTCTTTTCTTTGGAATTACATAATCGTTAGGTTCCCTTCTACAGCCACACACTGAAGCCACCGGAAAACTCACCGGTCTCTGCTCAGTGCTGAATCTAGCTACTAACTGCCCCGAGTATGGCCATCAGTCCCTCACTCCTTCAGTGAAGACTTCCTCTACACTGCTCCCGATCTCCTCGAAGGCAGTTTGACTATTCAATTTGCCCTGCATTCTGTTGCACCCTCTGTGCTTTCTTCTCCTCCCCGCCCCCATTCAAAGCTGCTGTCTTTATCATTTTGGTCCTGGGTTTTCTGGTTGGTATGTCTGCTGAGGGCATGTTTCTGTGGGGATGAGCGTGTATGTACATGTCTTTAAAGGACCCCTGTTTGTGTCTGCAGATTGTAGGTAGATCTCTCTCTTTCAGCAGGTGTATGTGTCTAAGCCGTTTGTCTACTTGCATTGTGTGTCTATACAGTGTATGTCCATCACTCTATTTTCAGGGGGGGGGGGGGGGGGGGGGTATGTGTGCTTGGGAGTTGTGCCCGTAACTGCAGCTTGAATGCATATGCAGAGTTTGAGTCTTTCTTAACAGGTTATTAGTATTTGGCTTCAGTGTATGTCTTGGTCTCTGATGCTATTCCGTGAGACCCTTCAAGCTCACAGCAGCTCCCTTCTGGTCCTGCTGCACAAATTACTTTGCCAGCACGTGTCCCTTAAATGCTAAAAACGGAACAAAATAAGAAATGGCGAATTAAAAAAGAAATTAGTATGCGATTGCTCAAAAATAGGGAAAGAGTAAAACATAGTAATGGGTAGAAATGGTTCAGATATAAAAAGCATATAAAACACAAGGGAAGGCAATACCCATCCAGATATAGGGTTCCGGATGAAACTATGAAAAGTAGCTGAGAAATAATTATCTTCAATATGTTGGAGATTAAAAATGGTTTGGAGATCCTGCATGTTATGCTCAGTGCAGAGCCTAAAGTTAGAATACATGGTAGTGTCCTGGTTGGGTTTCTTTAACAACGAGGAAATGGCATAATCACTAAGCATGGATAGGTAGAAGGCCCTCTTGATAAGACTTGCACATCGGTACCTTCATCTTTCATTAATTTTGCCATAGGTAATATTATATGGGAGAAATTAATAAACTTGGTCCATTAGGGAGGACTCTTCCAAAGTCTGCAACAGGTTCTTTGGGTGTGATAAGGAAATGTGTGGTGGTTCTTCAAGGTATGCTGCTTTTCTCTTTTTAGTAGAGCATTAGAATGGATGTCATCGCTGTCAGCAATACAGCAAGAATATATCCTCTTTACCTTTAGAGTGGAATAGTAGAGCTGAAACCATAAATTTTCAATGTGAGCTGCTCTGTATACTGGTCAGTACTACTTTGGGCATATTTATATCTTGAAGTGGGAATGCGTCCTGACTTTTTCCTTTTCTATGTTCTCTACTACTTAAACGCTTTGAAACTGGCTTTTCTTGATATTTGTAGGTCGAGCATAGCAGCGCGCAAGCGCTGCTTTTCCTACTTTTAACCACGCCCACCACACTTCCATCACTATCACTTGTTCATGGGATTGTCTTTCAAAAATACTTTGTTTTCGTTGGTAACTGCTTTACATTTGTCCCTCCTTTGGGCTGTTTTGTTACCGCCTTGGCCATCGAATCTGTTACATAGATAATTTCACTTTTATCGATAACTTTGGCTGTGAGCAAACTTATTTTTCCTTTTGTCTCCCTCTTTCGCGCTCACTGCGCGCTTTGAATCTGCTTTCTTCTGTCAACTGTTAAACTTTTTATTTTCAGTTTGTGTGGCAAGAAAAGTCCAGTTGGGAATTTACAACGCTAATAGCTCGAAGTCGAGCAAACGCGAGACCCACTGCATTGCAAATGCTTGTTTCTCTAGCTTTGCACTTACGGCTTAATCCAGGAAACCAGCTGCTCTTTAGATCTGCATGATCTTACTGACAGATCTCACCAGTAATTACACACTTTCTGGAATTGGTGTTGTGGTCCTTAGTCCGAGGCATTAAATGCCCAACTCATTAGTGTGAAGGCGCCGAATGGCCGAACCAAAATGCTATGTGTTTTTGGATTGTTTATCTTCTGGATCGATGCCTTGGAAGTCCCTGAAATTCCATAATTAACATGGGGAGTTTAGGGCAGAAATTTGTCAGCAAGTACTTATTGTAAGATGACGCAGCTGCTATGGTCCCTCCCTTGGACTTAAAATGTTGAACCCAATAGTTGCTCAGATCTAAGCACGTTTAAATTAGTGATAAATGAGTTGGCATACTTCATGTCGAAGGGAGGAGAGGTGTGCCCATGCCCACTGCTGATAATCAGGAACTCGCATCAGATTAGTCGTAGAGTTACTTTGCCCAGGCTCACCATGCCTTCTACTCCCCTTGGCAAAGAGGGGGCCTGCAACATCTTAGCATAGTATAACGCTTACACCATAACAGCAGCAAGCACAGTTTGTCCCCCAAAGTATGCACATATGTCTATCGTTTGTCGAGCATCCAGCCCGATGCCCTTTTTGCTTTGTCGTGCCTGGAGTTTAGGCAAATCCAAGTCCTGTACAGTTGCAGTGGTATAGATCATAGATCGGCTGAAAAAACTGGCTACAATTCTGACCAGTGGTGAACGCAAAATGTCGCCGCCCCCACCAAATAAAAAAAAAATAAGAATGTGACGAAGGGGCCTTTAATCTCCTGTATCTCACAGATATTCATTGACTTTGGCCAGAATGAGAGCCCTCAGAAAGGTCGGGTTGCAGGGGCCTGCCTTGCACTTATTCTGGTAGTACTCTTCCCCACTGCGTGCGAGAAGTGTTCAAGTTGAACAATGTTTATGTATGGACCTCTTGTAATTTTTGAGCTACTCGATGTTCATACTGGATTTTTTTTTCACACACTATGTTGTGGGCTCATAGACTTTTCCCCCAGCCTTGCAGCTTTCGTATCGTTAAGCGCCTAGAACAGTGCACTAGAGCAGTGGTTCCCAAACTTTTAACTTCTGTGGACCCCCACTTCTTCATTACTGGAACCCGGGGACCCCCAACGAATCATTATTGGAATCCGGGGACCCCTCCACTGAGTCATTACTAAAAGCTGTGGGCCTAATCTGTTAATATTATTTAATTTTCTAAGCAGTCGCGGACCCCCTGAAGAGGCTTCGCGGATCCCCCTGCCCCCCACCGACCCCCGGGTCCCCGGAACACAGGTTGGGAACCACTGCACTAAAGCGCATAAAATAGCTCCATCAGTAGATCTATTTTGGTTAATCCAATACACGTTAATTTGTTATTTTAAACCATATTCTTTCTCTGCTGTTATGTCTCAGAGATGGAGAACCGTACCGGTCAATTCTCAATGCGCCTTATCTTTTGACATGATTTCGCTACTGAATTTACTGACAACACTAAACTATTTAGTTGTTGAAATAAACATTTTTTAGAAAATTTACTTCGGCTACTTCATTAGGCAGATCTCTGCAGCTGAATTACAGCCATTAAGCGATTGACTTTTGGGCTATTGTCTGGGCCACTGAAATTATGCAGCAGGGGAGTACCAAATTATGTGGCAGCGCTGACCTACTTATTCGGCAAGAAAAGGCAAATTAGATGCCATAATCCAGTACATTTTTTTGATAGTATCACTTAATTATTTTGTAAAAACTTTCACACGCATAGTAATACAGATTTCACCTCATTAGTACCATTTTAACAACCAAATACAGAAATAAGTAACTGAAAAATGACCAGTTAATCTTTGCAAAGTGCTTTTCACTACGTGCAAACACTCTTTGGCAAGTTTTTAGTAACGTTTGATCTGTTTGAGCTAGAAATGATGTTTTGTTAAAATCTGCACATTATGCAGCAGATGATTGATTATATGGCAAACAAATACAGCAAATCAATAATATGAAAAGGTCACGGCTGCATAATTCCAGCGGCTTTGATTATTGTAAGTAAAGTTCACTTAAAGAAACAACTGAACGTGCAATTTGAGAAAGGTTCCCTTGGACATAAAGAAAACTTGATTATCTTAAAACTGAAAGAAATGAAAATCACGATTGGGAATGAGTCTTGTTTCCCTGCATTTTTGTTCAGGTATGAGAGCCCCATTACTTAAAGTGTATTGTATTCTAGGTGCATTTTTACAGCACCTATTACCCTTGATGAGGCATTGAAACATTTTATGTCAGGCAACATGCCTCTCCAGAACCCAAGATTAGTGGTTAGTCCACTGTTATTGCTGGCTATTGGGGTTAGATTTTTGTGTTGAAGCAAACCATTACATGCATTAACTCCAGTTTCTTTGTTATATATTAAATCAATAGGAATTTGGTGTCTGGAGGTGTGCAAGGTCATTCAGATGGTTGGTGGAATTAATAAATGAGCTGGAGATGAGTAGGTATTTGTTAGAATGCAGGACTTTGACTTTCAATGAAGTAGATTTGCAGTATGAAGTTGTTGTGGGCAATTTGCAGAACAAAATAATAGACATTTAGGTAAAATTCCATGTGACTTAGAGCAGTTTGTGTTCAAAGAAAGGGAGCATGCAGAGGATGAAAGCAAAAGAGAGGGGTATTTGAAATGAAAAAGAAATGGAGATGGAAATCAAGTTTGAAGTAGAGGTCAGTTTTCATGTAGAACTTTAAGAATATCAAGGTTATTATTATTTTATTTTTTTAGATTGGATGCAGTTTTAGGATGCACTACAGTAGGAAAAGTGATTATTTGCATGTGGATGCAGTTCTACACTAAGGTATTTTTCATGGACACCAGAATCTAGAAAACAGTCATCCCTTTTTAGGCTGCTGCTGTGTTACTGCTCCATCCAGGTCAGCTGAGGGTTGGAAGTGAAACATAATGGCTGGTGCATATATATAGGCAAATATCAAGAGATATGGCTGCACTCAAATGAAGCAATATCGTTATGTATGGGCGTTATGAAAGGGAGATTCAGCAAGTTCTAGAGCCATTTCATAGAACTGTTTGCTAATCAGACTTAGTTTAGATGTGAGATGGAATCCGGATTACTGTAAATGAGGGATCAGTTACTTTGGCTTAAGGAGGAAGGGTAGCTAGTGATTTCGATCTGATTGGACCTGATAACAGGTCTCCAGTATAACAGATCAGGAAAATCTGTACCAGAAAATATCTATAGAATTGAAAGTAGGATGAAAACGGAGGGGGGAGCACAGAATGGCTGCACAAAGGAACAACTAATTTTTTTCCGACTCTAGGGTTAACTTGAGATGATCATCATTACTATAAAGGTTAATAATTTGTCTTTTAAGTGAACCCTTTCTCTTGCTGCTGGTCAGTATTGCGATGCTGCCCTTCCCCTAATTGGCAACCCACCTGCGCACTTGCGTATATGACTCTTCATTTAGCTTGGGGTTTTGCGTATTTAGAAGCCATTGATCCAAATCTAGATTTCTGCAAAAGTTTGTTTAATGCACCAATTTTAGGGAAAGACATATGTATATGATGTAGTGGTTTCGAGCCACTAAAGTAGGCTCATTTATGCTTCTAAAGGTGTTCCCACACTCCTTTTGACGCTGCATTTGGATGAGGTTTTGGACATAAATGTGGTTTATTGTCCTAACATTTTCAACCTCCTGATGTTGTGCCAAGGGTATTTTTCTCCTTAATGTGATTTTGCACATTAATGCATTTTTTCGCCTAAATGTAGTGGCATATGGCTGCTTTCTTTGCACCAAGGGTGATTTCGCACTTTTCTGAATTTTTGCATTGTAATGTAATTTGTGATCACAAAGGTTTAATACCGCCGTGCTGATTTTGCCCTTATGGTAATTTTGGACCTCACTGTGCTTTCAACCAGACGCAAGGTAAAATCTGCTGGATTTTGTTTGTCCTGGGGGATTTTGGTCCTAAATGTGATACATTTTCCACTTTCATCTTTGTAACAAGGGTGACTCTGCACTCAAATGTGTTCTTTTTTTCAACCTCAGTACTTTCAAAATACTTTTAAAACTTTGCTTATTTTGTATCTGTATGTCGTTTTAGGTCCTGCATGTGTTTCCATATTACTCTTGATTTTGAACCAAAGGTAATTTTTACCCTGTAAGTAATTTTGCTTCTCAATGTGACTGGGGTTTCGAGTTATCTCCCAGTCAAAGTGATTAACTTCTTTTGGACTGGAAGTGCCTCTTTCCATTGTTCCATAAATCAGGGTTTATTTTAACTTGTAATTAAATAATAGTCTCTTCTTAGGAATCCAAACCAGTTT
Source organism: Pleurodeles waltl (assembly GCF_031143425.1). Classification (NCBI taxonomy): domain Eukaryota; kingdom Metazoa; phylum Chordata; class Amphibia; order Caudata; family Salamandridae; genus Pleurodeles; species Pleurodeles waltl. The sequence continues at coordinate 817,311,787 of NC_090448.1, forward strand.
TTTTTACTCCATCTTTTTATTGATATGTTGTTATAACAGAAAAAAAGAAAGAAAAGCAATTCAAGCATACATTCAATAGGCTTTATGACCGGGAGTATTAGGCTCGTTGTGGTCGTCTCCCAGAAATGACAGAAGTTTGATGGGCAGATCACAATAGGGGAGCGCAGAGCCTTGAATCCGTTATTCTCACACTGTTGCGCTTGGTCGGCAAGAGCGCTGAAAACATGAAACTAGAAGAAGAAAAAACGGAACATGCCTTAACAAGGTCGCTTTCAGTAGGCATTCTAATGCGTAGGTGTCGGGGGAATGTAGATCATAGCGCAGGGGAAAGAGCAAAGGTACTTCTCAATTGATCTATGAAGTGGATTAGAAGGATTGCTTCGTAATTATTAATAGCAAATAATTCACGGCAGGTATTCACAAGAAGTAGGTCTCCATTCTTAAAACAAATCATGTCAATTATATCAAAATGAAGACAAGGGCCTATTTATAAAGGACTTTTCTGAAAAAAAAAAAAAACAATGTTCAATATTTTCATGTATGTTGTTAAAAAAAAAAAACCTTTTTATATAATGATTCAAATCTGTGGACTGTGAGGAAACACGAGAATCATGAGGTGAAAACTCCCAGGCATTCGATAGAAGCACAAGGCCAAGGTAACAGATGTGGGCTACAAGACTGCTGGTACTGCAGCAAACAAATGGGCGGATGCACAAGTCAGATATACGCATATCTAGTTTGTAAAAGAACTGACCTATGAACTAGTACGTGTTTTAAAAAAAAATCTAAATCGTAATGATTAGAATCCACCTCATGAGTATTAATGGGGTAGGTCTCAATCAGATTGGATAACATCACAGGGATTATGGGCTGCTAGGGTCAGCAGACTGCCGTGTCTGTGATCGCATTTTATTAAAGTCAAGGAAACCGAGCTGCATTAAAAAAAATAAAGTTAGTTTTGGCAGTAGTCCTGTGAAAAATTGGCTACCCCCAAACAAATTTTTTAACATTACAAAAGGTATGGGGGTCCTTAGAAACTCCTTTCCCTTAGTGAAAGAGCTAACCACCCAAACTTTCCAATTTATATGCCTATTCCACTTTTATGGATAGGAATCGCTGTTAGGAAAGGATGACTATGACCTGTCCCTTGAAATAGCATTTACTTATGTGTTTCTAACCCTATTTTAAAATTTGTAAAACAGTTACCAACTAGTACATTGTTAAAATCAGTTTTTAGGCCGTATACTCTAGATTTGAGTGCGTGCAACCAGGAAACTGCTTTGTCATCCCGCCCAGAATTATCTGTTTTGCAACAGAATAAATACCTCTTGTGGTGAATACACAGGCTCATTTTCTGTTTGTGTTTTAATTGCTTCTGTAAGAGACATTCTTCACCCATGGCCATAATTCGAGGATGCAGCAAATACATATTTTCCCAAAGGTTCCAGGAATCTGCTTACAGTGGACCTCTGCAACCCTGACCTGTAGATCACTTCAATTTCCCCGCTATTCTTGGTGTTTATCCAAGGGCACTTATCGGAGAACTTTTTTTTTTCTTCACAAAGCAAAAAATACCATGCAATGCAAAACCAGCCACAATTAATCTTCTTTTTTATGTGTTCTCTTCTCCTGCTCCCCTTTGTTCCTTTTTCCCTCTGTTCTTTCTCCTTTCTTTTCCACTTTTCTCACGTTTTCCCCACCTTAATTTTTTTTCCTTGATGTCTTCATTTTTCCCTTTATTTCTTTTCCACATACTCCCTCCTTTTTCTCTCCTTTGTTGCTACCTTTTTTCCTTTACGATTACTTACCTTTTCCCATTGCTATTTTTCTTTCCTGTCCTTATTTTTTCCTTCTCACCTTCTTACTCCTGTTTTATCTCATTGTTTTCTTTGCCTCTTTGTTCTTTGTCACATTTTCTGTCACATTCTAGCACTGCTGGGGTGAGTCATCATCCCCTAGCAGCTATTTCCTTGACTTCCTCAAACCAGCAGACAGGAGGAGGGGCTCCGGTTCAATTTTTGGCGCTGCTAAAGCATGTAGAGTCCTATGGGCTGCGTTTGCTGCTGAATTCTAGCACTGGGGTGAGACTACGTCTCCCAGCAGCCATCTCTCTGACATCTTTGAGCCTGCAGACAGGAGGAGGGGCTCCTGTGGACTTTTTGGCAATACTAAAGCATGTGGAGAGACCCACAGGGCTGGAGTTACTTGCTACCTCATTCTAGTACCGCTGGGTGGGACTACATCCCTCCAAAGGCCATCTCCCTGACATCTTCAGGCGTGCAGACAGGAGGAGGGGTTCCTGTGGACTTTCTGGTGCTACTAAAGTGTGCACAGAGACCTGGGCAGGGGACACATTTGCTGCCACATACTAGTACCTCTGGTGTGGGACTTCATCCCCCAGCAGCCATCTCCCTGACATCAACGAGCCTTCAGGATGAAGGAGGTGCTCCTGTGGACTTTTTGGCTCTACTAAAGCATGTGTAGAGGCCCGCAGTGTGGGACTTGCCAGGGCTTGTGCGCATGCAAAGACTGGGCCGATCTGCACCCAGGGGAGGCTGGGTGGGGCCACTCCTCTTTCGTGGATTTTACATTCTTGTTATACTGTGGCTCTTGTGTGAGTGCCACCTTTATTATTGATAATGGGCAAACGTAAAGCTGCTGGACATGTTAATGCCCTGCGCAGAATAACCACCATTGATATCATGCTGGAGAGAGCAGTGGGGATAGTATCACAGGAAATAGCATTAACAGAGCATAGACAGCCAGCCAGTATCCGTCTATACAAGCTGCGGTATTAACACTAATGGAGATCCAGTAGCAGGAGATGAAGTTCAACCTATTAGTCCCCATAGCATATGCGACAGATCCATAGATGATCTCGACATCCCCTCGGCCTCATCAAGCCCTTCAACCATTCATTTGCCGTAAGAGCCAGCTGTCGAACAGAAAAAGAAAAGCCTGCCTCTATCCCGGCCATGTCCAGTAAATATTGGTTCTCACAGAAGAACTTTGTAAAAAAAAAAAAAAATCTCCGCTGACATGCAGAACAATTGAGGCCTATTACAGAACGACTGGACCGCAGAGAGAACCAAATAGCCAGTCTTTGAATGGAAGATGCAGGCAGGAATCACCCCAATTTAAATTCCAATGTCTACACCCGCTGCTGTATTCATCGAGTAACAACTCACAAGGAAGCTGGATCTCTAACCACTGAGGACAATCCATCCTTCGAAGTAGCTGAGCTGCATTAAACTCCCTCAGTTGGCCCTCGTGGGCAACTGCCTTTCTCAACAGCTGTAGCCACTTTATGGCCTGCACTAATGATCATCGTACTCTAAATTCATTGGTTAAATGCGCTCCAGGGAGCTCTTTAAAAGTGGATAATGAGAGAACTATATTTCTCCCTAATTACACAGCACTAAACTTACCACCAGCCTTGTGCCCTATGAGCTGGTTTTAGCCGATGTACCACCTCTAAGGCGCAATCAGTCTGAATCTTGGGAACAACATAATAGAGTAACCCATTGCCTTTGTAGAAACACAAATTTTAATTTGATAGAATATACTGAGACCTTATTGATATGCAGAGTTGGTTGGGTGGACCCACGAGGAAAAACCTAAAAGGAGACTGCTTTGTGGTGAAATTCAAGACATCTGGCCTGTGTGAAAAATCTACTTAATTCACATGCAGAGGGTAAGCATTCTGGTTCAGAGATTGTCATATTATCTCTGGATTTCTTTTATAAAGCAACATTGCCCTCCCTCATGTGTAGTTATCCACAACCTAAGCCATCCCTGTAGGGTGAAAGCAAAGATTTGCAGTCCTGTCTGAGTTCACTGACGTTGACTGGCTTGACACATGGGCACAACTCATGAGGCGGTGCTTGATCAGAATATGGCTTCTCCCTGGCCTCCCAATCTCATTTCATTGATTGATTGTAAATTCTAATCAACACGCACCCCCACTAAAAGTTCTGATTTGGAATGTAGCTTGCCTTCTCACCAAGGTACTTTTCCTGACTAGCAGTTATTTGTAAGAAATTATGATATCCTGCTGTTTGAGGAAACCTAGGACCCTCTGCTCTCAATGTCTGTTTCAGCATGCCTGCTAAACCCTCTCGATATGGCCTTGCATCAGGGGAATTATCTATCTGGATTAATACATGCCCAAGCCCTGGAAAACCCGGAAAGGATTTTCTGGCTATACTCATAATGGGGAATTTAAGCCTATACATGATTCATTTTTATAATTATGATTGTGTAATTACACCAGAAATGAAGTTCTCAGTTTTGTTTGAATTCATCAAGGGCCAGATGTAGCAAAATCCGATTTTGCGACTTGCAAATTGTGAGTCTGACGACTCGCAATTTGCAAGTCGCAAAATCGGATACAGAATGGTGTCTCAGACACCTTCTGCGACTCGCTATGGGGTCGCAAAGACCCACCTCATCAATATTCATGAGGTGGGTCGCATTTTGCGACCCCATAGCGAGTCCCGGCACTCACAGGGATGGTGGCCTGCTGTAGTCAGCAGACCTCCATGTCTGTGACTGCTTTTTAAATAAAGCAGTTTTTTTTTCATTTTGCAGCCCGTTTTCCTTTAGGACCATAGGACCACTGCCTGCTCTGAAAAAATATTCGACATTCACAAAGGGAAAGGGGTCCCACGGGGCCCTTTTGCGAATGAGTTACCACCAGTGTGGCACTGGTGGTAACTGCGAGTTGCTTTGCAACCGCATTCGCGGTCACAAAGCAACTCTGAATTGCGATGCGAGTCGCAAATAGGAAGGGTACACCCCTTCCTATTTGCGAGTCGCATTCCCAAATTGCGAGTCGGTACGGACTCGCAATTTGGGAATGAGCATCGCGTGAGGCCGTTTGCATGGCGCAACCTGCGTTTTTCGCAGTTTGCGCCATGCAAACGGCTTGCTACATCTGGCCCCAAGTCACTTATAGGTGAGACTACTTTTAGTGGGCGTCCAACGCATCTATGTTTAGCAGGTGATTTTATCCCCAGGCTGACCCAGCACCTTGTGTCACACAACGATGAGCATATTGTAGAGGGTGTAGACATTGAGGCAAGGAATTGGAGGCTTCTATTTCGACCCATGATTTGAACAGTATTATGAATTTAATAGATACTAGGGAACATGGGCTGTGCACCTGTAGGGGTAGAGGGAGCACATCAGCATTTGATTATATTTTTATTTCTAGCAACCTAACCAATATATTACAACATGGAGCTATTATTCCCTCAAAGTTTGGTGTTCATAACCCCATAGAAGCAGCGCTTTCTGTACCTCTAAGTATCACACCCAGTATTGATGAAGAGATGAGTAAATTACATTCATCCCCAGACAGTCTTAGATTGATATGGAAACTCCATAACCCGGCCTAATTCCTGGAACTATTAACTATGCACAACTAGGAGCTGACTATGTGTTGCTTTGCCAACGAGGTAGGTCAGGACTCAGTAGATTGTTGCTTTGTTGTACTTTGTACCCACATTACAAAAAAACAGTTGTAAAACTAATCAGACCCATACATACTATCCCTAGGCGGTATAATAAAGATTGCTGTATAGCCAATTGACAGTCATGCAGGGATCTTACTGCTACCTCTAGGGACTCACTCACAGTAGCTGCTTTAAGTAAACTGTATAAAATAGTTACTGTAAAGACACAGAGTTAGAGCATTGGAACATGTTAGCTTCAGCAGCATCTTTGAAGGATTACAAGTCCTTCTGATCTGCTGTAACTGCCATGCAAACCCTTAACCATGCTGTGACTCAGATTAGCTGTCACACCTCGAGTGGAGCAGGAGTAGCTAATTTTTCTAAAATATACTCTGACACAGCACTGACCACACAGCCCAGCATGATTGTAGCAAGCATCAGGGAATATTTGTTTCATTGTTTGGAGTTGCTGACTCTGCTCAACAGAGCATTAGTGGGAAGCCACGGGCAGGGCTGAGTCCCTATAGATCTGATAGAGTGTAGCATTGAACTCTGGGTACCAATGTCGACTAACCTTGCACACTCCCTGCTACTGAGTTCATGGACTACGTCAACCATTGTCCCAGTATTTGAAAAAGTAACTGGTCTCATCCTAGCTGCTACTGCCCTACCCCACCCCACTCATTGATGCATCCGTCAAAATACTAGGTTGAGCTATTTATAATAGGATTAAGGAATGGGCATCAGGAAATACTGTCAATATGGCTTTAGAAATCGTGTCGGTACAATTGAGCAATGTTTGAACTTAAATCTAATTCTTGGCAAGTACACAATAGCTAAACAAACTCCACTATATCGTGCATTTATGGATTTGACCTCGGCATTTGACTGTGCGAACCGCTCGAAGCTTTGGAGATTTCTTCTCTCTATGGGCATAGACAAGGTACTTGTACAATTCTTAACCTTCCTACACAGAAACATGAAAGCCAGAATAAGGTTTTGGCCAAATGGTGAACTTTCCAAAGAGATTAAACTCTTTTGAGACGTGAGGCAAGGCTGTGTTTTGGCACCCTTATTTTTTATGCTTTATGTTAACAAGCTCAGCCCCTATCTAACCACGATTACCCCTGATGTCCCTTCGCTGAATGCTGCTTTACTCCCCACAATGTATACGCTGATGATGCAGTGCTGATGGCTCACAGCCTGAAAGCTCTAGATTTGCTGTATCCTCCTTCACTCAATTCATGGATGATCTCGATTTTCAAACAGGCTTCTAAAAAGGCTTATATTATGGCCCCAAACGATTTAAAGTTTCCACCCTTGCAGTTGGTACTAACTATTCAGAAAGAACTAGAACCTTCTCCTATCTTGGGGTCATCTTTGTTTCAGCTGAATCATGGGCACCTAACATCAACCACAACGTAGGCTGAAGCTATCTAGAGCATTTGGCTCCCTCTTTAGTCTCCCTCAGCCCTCTGGGGTGTCGGCACCCACCCTACTTTATGCGACCCGGTGTGTCCCTGTGGCAACATATGGGGTATTGCTAATTGCGAAGTCATTCAGGTGGAGGAAATTTGTTTTTCCAGAAATGTTCTTTCAGTCGCTTTTATCCTCTGCCCATTTAATTTGCCTTTTGGAGCTGGGCAGGACCTATATGGTAGATTGCAGTAGAGCCCGCCCCCTACTCTTGTGGCTATCCATTTGGAGAACTGAGGAGGCGGCCTTAAATAAAGACATTATCAAGGGTTGCTTAGCATGTGATAAGGGTCTTAGCATCCTATGGCTAGTGTGTGTGAAGAAAACATTCCAGGAGACTGGGCTGCCTCACGCTTTTAAAGAGCCTTGCTCCAGTGGGAGCCAAACATGTAAATACTCTGGTATCTAATCATGCTCGACCACACAGGCTTTCTATGGAAATGTTAAAGCCCTCAGTCTTAGCCTATTTTCACTTGAGCCTTGATAGTGTAGTGGCACATTATCTGTTTAGTGCAGTTTGGCAAAGGGAAAGATGTTTATTATTTTGTTTTGGGGTGGACACTTTTAAGTACTTGCTCTGTTTCCCACTGGGCTGTCAAACAATCTTGGTACTTGCCCAAGTCCCTGTGATGGCAGATCCAGGCAAACAATGCTGTGTTTCCTTTTTTTTCTGTAAATTTTTATATAAAATATACCAAAAAATTGTAATTCTATTTATCAGATTTCGAGATTTCAGACAGTGTAGACCGGCCTTTCCCTTCTTACAGCAATTGACAGATGTTGATTTTGCTCCTATGTTGGATCCTTCTTGAGATTTCTTGTATGGTCTTGAAGAACTATGCACTTTGAGTAATTCACTAATCCTTTTTATCGCTTGATATGTTTTTGTTGCACTTGATCTATTGTATCTTTATTGTATTACATGTTATATGATTTTCAATATTTTATATAGTATTTTAAATTGTATTTGAAAATGCATTTTCTCCTACCTTGTTTTTAACTTGGATTGCACCTGAATAAATCTCTACTTACTTCTCTCTCCTTCTCTCCTCCTTTGTCCCCTTTTATCTGTCTGCTTATTTTATTACTTAACCTTGTTCTTCCATTAATTTTTCCTTTTTTTAATTTATTAATGTTTATTTATTTTTTGTCCTCATTCATACCAGGCGCCAGGTCTTTCTTCACTCTTGTGATCGACCTGCTTCCTTAACCGGGGAGGGAGCCGCCTTCTCTCTCTCTCTCAAAATACACGTCACGGGGTGGGGGGTCCACATACCACCCTGATCTCATAGCTATGAGAGACATGAAAGAAGAATAATCATCGGACAAAATTACATGTGTAATTGGAGGTGTGTTCCTCCAACCAGACTTTAAATGGTGACCAAACTTTCTTTGACTTCGTAATCCCCATTACCGTGTCCATTTTAAATACATATATCAATTGATACCAATCACTCTTTGTAGGAGGGTGTGACCTTACCTACCCATTTCCTACAAATTTCTCACCTAGCTAATAATATAGCGTAGAACAACCATTTCTGCAAATCACTCCTTAGATTTCCTACCTGATCTAATCTTCCAAAAATAACTAATAGTAAGGTAATCTTAACCTCAACCCCCAATTCCTTTGAAATCGTATACCTCACTGCCTCCAAAAAAGGTTGAATTACCGAACATTCCATAAACATATGAACATCCGTGGCCTTTTCCATACCACACTTTCCACATTTAGCCACCTCTCCCTTCCCCATTTTTGAAAGCCTACAAGGTGACAAATATTCCCTCTGTATTACAAATAAATTATTTCTTCTAAACGGGGTAGGTTTAAACACTTGGTATAAGGTACGCATAGACACCTGCCAGACCTCAAACAACTGCATTTCCGGAAAAAAATCACCCCATAGATCTTTGGCCAACTTAAATCCCCCCTCTTCTAATACCAGGTAGCCACTACTTGTTTTTTTTTTTTTGGGGGGGGGGGGGGGGTTCCCTAAGCTTTTCCGCTATCTGATACTGCAGGCCACAACTCTTATTACCCTTCCATTCAGTTGGAGGTACTTTAGTTTTAACACAACCCCACCTGTTTTCGTCCAGATTTCCTCCTAAGGGAGTAAACACCCCTTCCTTAACTAACTCACCCCAGCATTTGAACCCTGTCTTCTTGATTGGAATGGCCAACACATCTTTAAGGCACTCTGGCGTGCCTGGTGAATCCCAAATGGGAGCCAGACTACTGTAGTAATCCATCTTAAACATACACCTTATGTTATACCTTAATTTTGCTGCATCCCTCAAAACCTTTACCTTAATTTTTTTGAAAAATTTAGGATCCCCAAGTTTAAACAAGAAATGGTTAGAGCCCCCCCTTCACTTCCGCTAGCATAGCCTTAAACATAAACCCCACCTCTGTGGTCTCTAGGGAGGAGCAAAGCATCCTAAAATTTTTAAGTTGAAACACCCAACCATATAACGCAAATCAGGTAACGCTAATCCCCCGTTTCCCCTTCTTCTGTGTAACTTCTTCCAAGAAATTCTTGCTCCATTCAGTGCCCATATAAATGAGTTTATATCTTGTTGAAATTTGACTATCAATGTTTTATCAAATAGCAAAGGAATTGAATTAAATACAAAACTAAACTTGGTCAAAATTATCATCTTCACTAATTTTATTCTACCCAAAATTGACAAAGGTAAATACATCCAAATTTTCATCAAATTGCAACAGTCCCTACGCACTATTTTAAGATTAGCACCTGCAATTTGCTCAATATCTAGCACTTTTTTGATACCGAGGTATCTCATTTCACTTTTTATTAATGGGCATTCCTTCCTCTGATTCCATACCATAATTACTGTCTTATCGGCATTAATCTGATAACCCGAAACTTTGCAGAAAATCCTCAACTATATTCAAAACTGACGGCAATGCTGCATGTAAATCCAATGTACACAATAGCAAATCATCAGCATATAGGGAGACTTTTTTTTTCTCCCATCCACCATACAAAAAAGATGGGATCTTCTGCTCTTGCCTTATTCTTCTGGTCAGAGGTTCAATATATAAATTAAACAATTTTGGTGAAAGTGGGCAACCCTGTCTCGTGCCCCTAAAAATGTGGATGGTAGAAGTTAAACTCCCATTTACTAAGACCCTAGCTGTCGGTTTCAAACAAATTTGGCTCATCATCTGACAAAATATATCCCCAAAACCAAATTCTTTTAAAATAGTAGCTAGAAAGACCCATTTCACCCTATCAAAAGCCTTTGAGGCATCCAGCGTTACCACTCCTAAGGGGAGACTAAATGTTATTGCCATATCAATAGCCCCTATTAGACTAGTTGTCAACTCGTGAAGGTGCCTACCCGTCTGATCTTTATGAAGAAGGCCACCCACCACTTTAGCCAATCTTTCCGCCAGCACCTTAGCAAAAACCTTATAATCGTTGTTCAACAATGAAATTGGTCAGTAAGACTCGCATCTAGATGGACTTTTGCCTGGCTTCAGAACCACTGTTATTTTTGCGTTATTCCAAGATTCAGGGAGTTTCTCCCCCTTATCATAGATCTCTTCGAACAAAACTAACATTATTGGAACAATTGCATCCCCCAATATTTAATAGAGTTCAATCGGGATACCAGCCGGCACTGCCGCTTTCCCTCCCTTACTTAACATGATAGCAGACTTAATCTCTTCCATAGTAATTTTTTGATTCATAGTTTCCTTCTCTATAGCAGTAATTTTGGGGAGTATATCCGCTCCCAACCAACTTGGTACCTCTTCTATCATTACCACAGCATCCTCCTTGTATAACTCTGAAAAAAACAATTAAAAAGCCTCCCTTATATCATAACTGCTGGTCCGTCTCTCTCCCATTTGATCAGAAATCTCTCTGATTTTGTTTTTAGTCATGTCTGTCTTAGCTTTCCAGGCCAGCAATTTACCTGGATTCTCTCCATATTCAAAATGGGCCAATTTACTAGCCTCCCATCGTATTTTTAACCTAGGCTGTACTAACTCCTCCAATTGTAATTTCAAATGAGTCCTTAAGGCATCCAACTTATCTAAAGACTCTGACCCACCCATCTCTAGGCGATCACACTCAGTCAATTTGCCTTCCAATGTACTCATTTCCATCCTATACTTTTTATTCCTAGCAACAGGGAGACTTGTTATTTTGCCTCTTAGAAACGCCTTAAGCGTATCCCACACCAGACTTATTGAGGCCGATCCAATATTAAATTTAAAGAACTCTTCTGTCTCTGTAAACAATTGTGTCTTAACATTGCTCTCCAACAACAAAGATCGATCTAATGTCCACCTCCTCACCTCTCTTTGTGATTAAATTAATTGTTAAAACCACCGCCGAATGGTCCGACAATATATTCTAAATTATCGACCATTTCCACTGATCCCTAATCTATCAAGAAGTAATCTATCCTAGATGCATGGCCGTATTTCTTATTCTTAAAAGAGAAAACCTGTTGAGTTCCTGCTCTTATTCTCCAAATATCACGCAAACCCAGTTCTCTCATTCTAGACCTGAGAAAACGCTGAGATTTTGGCATAACTGTGGACCTTGCACTTAGTGACCTGTCTAAGTTATTATACAACAACACATTGAAGTCTCCTGCTAGAATAACTGGGATGGTAAAGTCCAAAAGATGCAGAAACATCTTCCTCATAGGTTCCACATCATCCGAATGGCCCATAAAACCCGACCACTGTTAACACTGTGTCATAAATCTGAAGTTAAACAATAGCCCAACGTCCCAGGTTATCTGATACAGATTTTAACACTACTGCATTGAGTTGCTGCTTAATAATTATGGCCACTCCTCTAATATTAGAATTATTTTCAGTGAAGACCACATGTCTAACCCACTTCTGAGCTTTAAATAGCTTAGAGCATTCACTCCCTGTCAAATGGGTCTCCTGCAAAATTAAGATATGAGCTGAATAATCCCTCAAGTATTAAAAAAAAAATCTAGTCCTCCTTCCCCTTATTCTCAACCCGTTTACATTTCATGTCATGACCCATAATCTTTACCCATTTCTTTTCCTTTTTCCCAATTGGAATGCTACCTGGTATGCCTGGGGTGAAAGAGGTTTTTTTTTTCTTCTTTTTTCTCCCTAATGCTCCCTACCCTGTGACTCCAACACCCTCCCCGCCCCCTGGGGAACGCATCCCTGACTCGAACTGGGCTGGATGGTAAGCCCCACATTAGGAGCGCTACAAAAAAAGCCTGACCAGAGGGTCGTGAGAGAGGAGGACCCAACCTTCACATCTAGGATGATCCATTTCTAATCGAGCCTAACAAGTCGTCTGCTGTTTTTATATCTCTTACATTGTACATCTTGTTGTTATGCATCACGCAAGGAGGCTGGGAATTTAAGTTGCGCTGAAGCACCTAACTTCTCGGTGTCTGAGGCAAATCAGAGAGGCCTGCAAAATATTGGAAAGTAAATTAGATCTATTGGCTAAAAGAACGCAGATATTGGAAGAGACAGTGGAGTCTCTGAAAGAAGACGTAGTACTGATTAAGCAGGACTTGCAGCAATTGAGAGTTAGTGAACAAGAACTACAGGACAAATTGGAACGGTTGGAGAATGCAGCAAGGAGGAATAATTTGTGAATTTTAAATATACCAGAAGGGGTGGAAGGTGACAATATTAAGACGTTTATTGTCTTGCTTATCAGGAATACCCCGCAGTTGGAAGAGACTGAAAAGGATATTGCTGCAATTGCTGCAGATATTCAGAGGATACATAGGGACCCGTTTAGGAGAGATCCTGGTAGGAAAAAACCTCAGAAGGTTGGGATTAATTTTCAGACTTATGCACTAAAGGAGAAGATCTTGTCAAAAGCATTAAAGCAAAAAACTTCAAGGGGGGAAGGATTTCTCCTTTCAAGTAATGTCGGATCTTGCCAGAAGTACCCTTAATAGATAGTTGGAACTAAGAAATCGCCTTGAGGATTTCAAGAACTCTTTATTCCTTTTTGCTTTCTTTCACTTTCTTCCTTATTTTGCACTTTTGCTGTTTCCCTCTCCACATTGTGCTCTCTCTCTCCACATCTTTCCTTCTATCCATTCTCCTTAGTTTTATCTTTTCTATTTCCAGCTTTCATTTTGTTCCTTCCTTTTGTTTTCTTTCATTGTTTCTCCCCTTTGTCCCTTTTTCTTTTTGTTTTCTTGCCTTTATTTTACCTTTCATTTGTTTTATTCTTTATTTATTTCTTCTTCTCTTCCTTAGGTTTTGTTGTATGAAATTGATATAGCGCAAGACCAGCCATAAGTGATTTTCCTGACTCCTGAGGTATTAGTCACAAGTTCCCTCCTCCAGAATTACTGGCCACTTATTGATGGATGGATGGAAGTTTTTAGCAGTCTGTGGTGTGTGTGTGTAACATGCTTAGTATTTGTGTGTCTGATCAGATTGATGCAAGTCTGGTTGTATTTGTGCGTGCCTGTGATTGCATGCATTAACATGTTAAAGCTACACCCCATTGCTTCTTGCCATGAGTTGGAGGTCTCTGCATTTTACCACTTCTTGCTCTTAACATGGGGAGTATTCATTAATGTCAGAGCTTTGAAAGAAGTGAAAATGAGTACCTAAAACACAGGCCCATGGTAAAGCTCATATTGTAGTTAGGGAATGCACAGAGTTGTAGATTAGTGGTTCCCAACTGTTTGACCACTGTGGACCCCCACTTTATCATTACTAGAACCCAGCAACCCCCCCACTGAATCATTAGTGGAATCCGGGGATCCCCCTACTGAGCCATTACTGGAAACCATGACCCTGGCTTAAACATCATAGATGATTTGAATCGCAAAACAGTACACAAAAAATATAGAAAAAGCATTCATCAAAATGCAATTTTAATAGTAAGGTTGGAGCTTGTCTAAATTCAATTGAAGCCACACATCGTCCATATTATATTCTGTTTGACGCACCTGCACTGCTCCCATGAATCAATCTGAGGTTACCAGTTTAATTTGTAGCCTCCAGTTTCAAATTCCTTGAAATTTACAGTACATTTTGAAATTTGCAACTGTACAGTTAACCACTTTATATACACTTTATTATTCTGTTAATGTTATTGAATTTTCTAAGCAGTCACGGATCCCCTGAACAGGATTCGCAGCCCCTAGGGGTATCGCAACCACAGGTTGGGAACCACCGATGTAGGTTATCTGATAGAAAGGATAAGAAGAAATATGTGTAGGGTCTTATTTTTCCACACGAGGTTGAAATATCCCTTGAAAATCTAACCAGAAGCAGAGGTAAATTGATCAGTGTTTTAAGCAAGGCTACCATTAAAAAAAATCATTTTGCTGCTAGGTGGGTCCTATAAGACATTCAGCATCACTTTTAGAAGTGTCATGTTTGTAAATGCACAAGGAGAATATTTAGTGAAACTCTTTATATACAAGAAGCCCCTTAATTGCAGAGACAAACACCAACTAGTTTTTCTGTCTGTGGTGGAAGTAGTAACCTAATGATAAGACCGTGGAAAGGAGGATATACAGAACCAAATATGGAGGAATGCACTAACCCTCAAGTCAAAGGCTTGGATTAGGGCAGATTTAGAAGTTGTATTAAAGACCTACAGTGTTGGAGGGTAGCTTTAGTGTGATGTGGAGAGTTGTCACTCAGTTTTAGGTCTCCTAGTTCTAAAGACTGCATTGGCATTTAATGTGGGATGTGATCAGAGTAGCACAGTGGGTGGAGTGTTAGATGTAATTTCCATGATGGAATGCTATTAAAGAATGGAATTGGTGGGTGGGCGTATTTGTGTTTGTGCTGGGCTTTTTGGAAGCAGGAATGTGGACTCAAATAAATGGAGATTGATGTCCAGTAGAGCAGTCCCTAAGAGCAAAGTGCATGAGAGAGAGAGGTTTGCAGACTTTGTATTGTCTCTCGCAGGTGGTTCAGATTCTGCCTGGTGTCAAGCAGTTATTTCTTGGGAGTGGATAAGAAATTTGTGTTCAGGTGAGCAGCAACTGGCTATAATGAAGGCGGACAAATTCAGTCTTGCCTCATGTTAATCTTACCTTTGGGTTGCTAAATTGTTCTTTGAAAAGTCTCTGTGTATGCTGATTTGTTATAGCTGCAAAAGGAGTTTGATTGACAGTGAAGCTATTTCAAGAGGCAAGGGAGACTACTGGGATAGATTTGTATTTAGTCATTCACAATATTTCAGTCTTTGTTCAGCTAGTAGCTTAGTTGTTAGTTATTGTTTGTCCACCTTGATGTACGCTGGCATTAGCTATTATGGTTTAATTACAGAGAAGTTTGTTCTTGATTATGAGTGTTAGAAATTGGATCTCAAGTTTGCAGCCGTATTCACCCTGTCTCCAAGTAGAGACCACAGTCCTAGTCAGGGTAAGTCAAAATACACAAAATAAATTAACCTGTGCTCATCCTCTGGTAGCTTGGCACATATCAGGGAAGCTTAACTTAAAAGGCAGTGTGTCAATTATTTTTGCAATACACACACAGTAACAACAATGGGTACTTCATAAAAAGGTCACACACAGATATAAGAAAATAAAGCTTGTTTATCTGTCTAAATCAAGACCAAAACGACCAAAGCCAATAGGTCAATTATAAGATATTCACTTTTTAAGGTTAAACAAAAACAGTGCTTGTAATCGGGACAAAATATGATACTGTGCACTCTGCAGCAGGAGTGCGCTTTAAGTGCAATACAGGAATAATCTGGGTGCGCTCAGAAAGTGGTTGAATGTTATGTTCCCAGGTAGACGTTCCCCTGCGCGATAGCAAGGAAGCTGGTTGGGGCCGCAGGGAAACTAGTAAGGGAGACCACGGCACCAGGGGAAATCACCGCCGTGGCCATGGGTTTTGAGGGTTAAGAAGGGAGTGTGGCAGTTGGTCGAGTCGTCCCGTAATCCTTTACAAGTGGGCGGTGGGCCTGCAGGGAAGCCACTCTGCAATCCTTGACAAGGCTGGTGATCTGCAGGGAATCTGCTCTGTGATCTTTGACAAACCAGGTGCGCTGCAGGGAAGCCGCTCTGTGTTTCTTGACAAAGTGGGCTAGCTGCAGAAAAGCCGCTCTGCGATCCTTGATAGAGCATCCAGCAGGCTGCAGGGAATCCGTGCTGGGTTCTTGATAAAAGTGGGTGGCAAGTTGCAAAGAAGCAGCTCTGGGATCTTTGATGTCCCAGAGCCCCCTAATAGAACCGGAGGCAAGCCAACAAGCCCTTAGAGTCACTCTGGGGTTAGTGGTTCAGTCTTGGGCTGCAAGGCAGAGATCAGCAGGGCAGCCCAATGAGGTAGAGCAGCAGTTTTGGGGAACAGTCGGTCCTGGCAAAGTGGTGATCCTGGCATAGCAGTCTTTACTCCAGCAGGTTTCTTCAGACCAAAAGTGTACTAACTTCAGTGGGTCAGAGACCCAGTGCTTAACCTAAAAAGTGACTTAAAAGGGTTTCTGTGAAGTGCACAGGCCCCCCTTTCAGCTAAGCCCCAGCTCCAGGCTATCAGTCGGGGGAAAGGAGAGGGTGTTGGTAATCAGCCCCTTTGTGTGGGCTCTGGCCGCTACCCTTTAAGACATAAGTGGGGGGGGGGCCTTCCTAACCTCCTCCCCAGGACGACCCGTCAGTATGCAGATGAATGCTGATGCAGTTGAGTATCTTGTGTTATGGGTGTCTGAAGGGAATGCACAGGTGTAGCTGCCACCTAGCCCAGCCAGACATGTGTTGGATACAGGCTGTAGGCACAAGGGCAGTGAGGGCAGAGAAATGCATACTTTCTAGAAGTGGCATTTCTAAAATAGTAATAATCTACCTTTACCAGGAAAGAAGATTTATTGTTACCATTACAGTTATACTAAACATGATATAGCTACTCCTCTCTGATCAGGAATTACAGTCTAAAAGTATTTTAAGGAATTCCCAGTGCTGGCCTAAGAGAGGAGCAGGCCTCACAGTAATAAAAAACGATTTTGAGGAGTTTTATATTACTAGGACATGTAAAACTAAAAAATACATGGCCTGCCTTTTGCTTACATGGCACCTTGTCCTATGGGCTACCTAGGGCCTGCATTTGGGGTGACCTATGTGCATTAAAAGGGGATGTTAAGGCTTAGCAAGGGGTTTTAAATGCCAGATCGAGGTGGCAGTGAGTCTGCACACAGGCTCTGCAGTGGCTGGCCTGACATGTTTACAGGGCTACACAAGCAGATGGCACAATCAGTGCTGCCGGCCCACTAGCAACATTTAATTTACAGGCCCTGGGTGTATGGTATACCACTTTAGAAGGGACTTAAATGTAAATTAAATATGCCAATTGTGGTTGCACCAATGTTACCACGTTGCAGAGGAGGAGCACATGCACTTTAGCACTGGTTTGACAGTGGTAAAGTACTAAGAGCCCTAAGGGCAACAAAACGTTACAGCATCAAAACAGGAGGTAAAGGCAAAAAGTCTGGGATAAGACCACCCTAACGATGCCAGGTTTAAAAATGAGTTAATGGTGGGTCTGGGGGAAGTCGTATTGAAGTCAGCAGAGATGTAGGCATGGCATCAGTTTTAATGCCCCTCACCATGGTAGGGGATTTTAAATATTCTGGTTAAGATTTGCGGTGGATATTCGAGGATTGCGCCATGACCTTCCCATTTTTATACAGGATGATGTGTAGCTCACATTTCTAGATTTTTTAACCTGAGGTAGGTTTTTCTTGAAAAGAGAATTTTGAGCAATTATATGATTGAAACCTCCACTTAAGATGCTTGCATCTTGCTTCAAGTTATATAAAATGTTCTACAGATTATATGGTGGTCCTGCGAAAGATTTCTTGAGAGCTGCCCTAGAAGAATGAGTGATGTACCCAAGACATGAAGACGGGTATCCCGCTAAGTACTAATTGTAGTAGACCTTCATAAAATATAATTGTGGGCATCAAGCTGCAGGGCATTATTGCAGGTTCATAGAGAGGATGCTCATTTGGAGAGTGTAGCGTGGGCGTCCACGAAGGACGCTGACCGCGGATGCCCCGGGGGTACGTCCTCGGCCGCCGATGGCCCTGGGCGTACTTCCGGTGCCGGGTTATCTGACCCGGAAGTACCTTCCATGAGAGGACTGACGGAGGAAACGCCAGGAACTTCAGGGCTTTTAAACAGCCCAGGAGATAGAGGAGAGGCCTCCGTCAACAGAGGAATCGACACCAGAGGAGCCTACGCCGTCAAGCAAGCAGCCACGGAAGATGGACTGGCTGACCACGACACGGGACGAACGGTACACCCAGACGCGGCGCAGCAGACTGGACGACTCAAAGGCAGCAAAATGCTGAAGCCGGCCACGCTCTAGGAGAGCGTGGCTAACCAGCTATGGGAGGGGGGGCAGGTGAGAAAGGGAACTGTGTTTTTTTTTTTTTTGTTCCCCGTTTGGTGCTTTGATTCTACTTTGCATAATCCTCTTTAATAACAAACACTGGCCCAGATAAAAAAAAAAAGACCGGAACTTGGTGTGAATTGTTTTTTTCTTTGTTTTTCTTCCAACAGGAAGCTTGTGTTTAGTTCACTGAGGTCAGGATTGAGCTATAGAGCAGCCCCAATAAAAATACCAAATTAAATAACCAAAGGAGACTGGGGAAATCAGGGCTTTACATCTTCATTTATTCAAAATTGCAGTAGTCATTTGTTTGAGCTTGAGAAAATTACAAATAAGACAAACAATAACGAGCAGAACAGGGAAAGCCCAGTAAAGACAGAAAGAAAAGTAACAAGAAGAAAGAGAAAGAAGCACAACAGGAAGTTCATAAAAGTACAAGAATAGAAAGGTAACGGAGATAAACACAAAGAGATGCCAGCACCAGAAAAGAAAAGAAGAGGCAAAAAGGAAAGAGAAGGAATTTAAAACAAAAAGAGGACATACTTACCCACCTCTGTTTTTTGTTTTCTTTTTGCATGCTCCTTCCTGAGTTGACCCTGGATAAGAGAAGAATAACAAGAGGAGAAAAGCTTGAAGAGAAAGCAAAGACGCATCAAAAATAAAACGATTAAGAGACTGTTAAAACTCTTCATTACTTCAGTAAACCATTATAACAAAAGACAAGTGTGCTCCTCCATTTATGACGCTCTCCTTCAGAGAGAAACCACAAAAGGGGCCTATTGGATCGGTAGAGAAATGGAGAGATATTTTGACTGTCTGACAAGCTGCAGTGAGAGGGACATAACCAGAGGAATAGAAGCCAATCACATTATTAAACATAAGACGAGAATAACTCAGAAGAAGTAGAATTACAGTTAAAGATTATTTTGAGGAAGTATTAGGAGGTCTATCCAAGAGTGCAAAACTTCAGAAACGCAAATGTAGAAGAATGTGAAAACGCAAAGCCCAAAATTGATCAGTGAAGGTATGAACATATGATTGCTCAGAGCACGGAAAGGAGTGAAACAGGAGTTATAGAAGAGAGGCGGAGGGAACGCGTTTATAAAGAGTTTTGCCATTAGGATTGATGAAGATGTCAGACGTAGACCTAAGTAACCATGCAATTACACAAAAGAGATATTGAGAGTTTCTAGTGAGTGCTCTTAAGCCTCCCTCACTCTCTTCTGTCTCACACCAGTACTGGCATAGGGAGCAAAAGAACGATGGATTAAACCCAGATCTGTGACTGGGGGTGAGTGTTTGCATTGTTCAACACTCCGTCCATCATCCTTTTGTGTTGCTAAAGTTGCCCTAAGTGGGAAGGGTATGCCCAGACGTGGGTCCCTTGCTCACTGTGCCACTGGATTCAAGCTAGCCTGGCTGATGAAGGGTGATACCCTGAAACCGGTCCCAGGATGCTTGTTTCCGGTTCAAGGAGGACCTGGCTTGGCAGGTCGGGCTGGACTGTTCCCATGAGGAACAGGGTCAAGACTGATTTGCATATGGCTGGGTCCAAACTGGGGTGGCATGGTGAGCAAAAGAATGATGGATTAAACCCAGATCTGTGACTGGGGGTGAGTGTTTGCATTGTTTAACACTCCATCCATCATCCTTTTGTGTTCACCCCAGTACTACCACAGTGACTTTTTTTTTTTTAAGGCCATGTATGTACTGGAAAGCAGTCTGATGTACCTTTGTTTCTACCAGACCGTTAGACAGTGTTTGTTTGTACAAACAGCTGAAGCAATCCTTAGGCTATAGTGCATTGAGGGTCCATACTTTGCCATGTTTAACAGCTGTGACAAAGAACATTCTTGTTACTAAACTTATGATCCAGCACAATTGGTCATTTATTCCCAAATTGTGTTTAGCTTAGTATGGGCCTAAGACCCAGTTGTGTCTCAGTGCCAACATTCTAATTGTAAACAGAAGTGGTGACTTTTTTGTTCTCCTGTTTCTCCCCACCGATGTTGACCTTCTCAGTAGCTATTTACTGCACTAGACATTGCACTTACGTGGATGAATTTTATTCCTCTTTTCTTGTGTTCCTCTCTTCCAGTGTAGTAAACATCTTTGCTGAAGAGTTAGGAATACAGTGAGCTCATTGTGAGCAAGGGCTAACCTGGCCAATGCTTGATTCACAGCTTCAGTTGTAGCACACCCTTCAATATAGTAGTATCCTTTAGTTTATTTTAGATTGATGATTCATTTCAGAAGGGATGCCTTGGACAACACTTAAATTGTGCTTTTCCTCGCCTCCTCTGCCAAAATCATGTCTCCTCTTCTGTGCTTGCAAAAAAACATCTGCATGGTGAAGAGCTATAGCACTTAAACTGAGGATAGTAAATAGTGATATATTTCACAAGCTAGCCCTCGCATCACAACAAGCATTGGCAAATCCATTAGGTTAGTTTTTTGTTAGGGGCAGTGTTTGGTAATAATTAGGTGACTGTGTGGTTTTTTTCCCCAGCTGTTTTCAAGTGAAAATCCCTTGATGAACCAACATCTTGCACTACAAAAGCATAGAAGCTCTGATTTCTTGAACAGAGTTGGATCCGCAGACTTAAACTGCATCCTTAATGAATGGTGATATGGAAGGAGTCAGAAGATGAAATTTGCCTTGTAGGTGGTGAATGTAAAAGTGGCATTTTGCCTGGAAGAGATTTTTGCAAAAGTGCCTGTGTTTCAATCAAAATGGAGGAACTGATTACTGGTGAATGGAGTATAATAAGCATTTGCAATGCAATAGGTCTTGCATTTCCTTGAGTTAGAGCTGTTGGCATGGCAAATTCGTAAATGAACTCTTCTTGCCACATACGTTAGTCAGTCCGGTCACTGGCAACTACTGACATCAGAAATCATTAAGGGAGATGATGGAAAGTAAGGCTGGAAAAGTTTTTTTTTTTTTTTTTTTTTTTAACAGAATGAAGTCTTGTAAGCGTTCATACCTCGCATTTTGACAAAGTGCTAATGAAATTAACAATAGCGGAGCATCCGGAGAAGATTTATGGCCCTAATACCAGAGATCAGTAATGCCATGTGCATTAGTGCTGGGAGGGAGGAGCCCTGGAGGAGAGACTCCAGATAAGAGGCTAAGCTAGTTTCAAATCATTGCTTCTAGGTTTAGCTACATTGTACGGAAGGGGCATATTGTGGCTTTCTTGAGCAGTGAGCTTTTTTAAAATAAGCTTATTATAGGAGCCAGAGGTAAACTGGGGCAGTACTGGAATAAAGCCAAAACAAATGTGAGCAACACAGGAGGAGGTGGTAGGAACGGAAAGCTGCAATAAAAGGCAGGCAACTACCAGCCTAAAGCACTCACAGTGAAAAGGGAGCACCAAAGACATGCCAAAGTAGTCTGTCACAGCTACACATAAAGAAATCAAAGAGGAATAATACAGTAGTTAGTCACTGCTCTGAAACAGAAAAAGAAGGCAGAAAAAGGCAGAGCTGACCACTAGTGAGCAAGAATTTTTAAAGGACACTGCAGCCAACAAGTGAATTTGCTTTCAGCCACAAGTATACTAAAAGTTTACATGAGGTTGAATGCTAATGCTCGGCCTAAAAAGGGAGAGGAGTAGAACAAAAAAGTTAAAAGAAAGAGCAAAACTGCTAATGTGTGGATTTTAAGAGGTGGAAAGAGAAAAGTATGGGAGAAAGAAGACATTGAGCGTAAACAGAGTAAAGGAAAAAACAGAGTGAGATATGTGAAACAGACCCTCCCAAATAAAGATGGCAGCTAAGAATAGATTTAGTTGGCTCCTTGCATCCTCAAACAGAAGTCAGTGTGTGGAACAGCAGGGGGGCACTGCAGAACAGCAGGAGGTGCATTAGCAGAGGTTGATGTGAACCCCATTACAGCAATATTGGGGTGCTTCAGATCAGTATTAGAGGTATAGACTGATCTGTGCCTTGGCCCAGTGATGGAATAACAGAAAGGTAGTGGGTGAGGAATGAGAAACAGAGCGGTGTGTAATTCCTTGAATAATGGGGCAATGCAGGTTAAGGTTGAGGTGCACTGACCGAGTTGTATGTGGGCTGCAATACTGGAATAGTAACGGCACACAAGGTCAGACGTGAGGTGTTATTGGAGCTATGTATAGAACCTATTGGCGACAAGTCCTGAAGGGAGTGTGTCTGAGCCTTAATACTGAGAGAAATGTACACTGAATGTTAGAATTAATGGATTCTGGTGGAGCTGTGGTAGTTCCCATCAACAGTAGCATTGGATGTTAGACTATAGGTGCACTGGCTGAGCTGTGTTTTGCTCTTTTGGGTCCAGTATTGGCTTGGCAGTGGGACTGCGTATTAAAATTGAGCTGCTGGTATGTAACTGTATGTGAGCGGGGTCCCAGTATAGGAAAGGAAGTGACCTCGTGGGGTAGAACTGAAGTGCACTGATAGAGCTGCGCCCGTGGTCCCAATACTGAAACAGCAGAGCGTACTGACTGTAGAACTGAAGTGCTCTGGCAGACAGTGTGTGTGGCATTCTGGCATGAGCGGCTGAGAGGCTTGGAGTGTGTGAATTTAGGTGCACTGATGGAGCTGCGCCAGAGGTACTAGTACTGGAACAGCAGTGTGTGCTGACCATAAGAACTAAGGTGCTCTGGCACAGTGTGTGTGTGGTTCTTGCACGGGTAAGGGGCTTGGAGTGTGTGAACTGCGGTGCACTGATGGAGCTGCATCCGAGGTCCCAGTACTAGAGCAGCAGAGTGTACTGACTGCAAGAACTGAGGTTCTGAGCAGGCATTGTGTGTGGGTTTCCTGACACTGGCACGGCTGAGGGCTTAGAGTGTGAGAACTGCGGTGCACCGATGGAGCTGCGAGCAGGAGCGCAGTATGGAGCAAAAGTGGGCACTGTCTCTAAGGATTGCAGAGCCTTGGTAGAGCTGGGTGCCCAGGCTATAAGCAATTACAAGAGATCCTCTGCCCTTGTTTTCAGCACACAGGCAGGCCCACTTGGTAAAGAAAATCCAAGCCAAGGAAGTGCAAAAGCCAGGCAGCTGAAAGAGGGTCCTGAGAGCCCTCAAAGACGAAATGTGACCAAAATAACAGCCTGATTTATATCCTTGTTTACAGCTAAGCTCAGAGGTTGAATGTTCTCCATATGAAAAGGGAAGCTTCCCTGGAAAGGACCAGGAAACACAGTAAAAATAAAAATAAAAAGTCCTCTACAGACCAGATAAACAGGACAAAGCGTAATTATACCGTAGTTGTTACCTGCTTCCACTCAGAAGGAGGGACAAAGAGACATGACTGACCACTAACAAGCAAGGATTTGTAAATCACACTGAAAACTAACAAACGAAATAGCTTGGAAGCCCACAGAAGAAGTATGATTAAAAGTATACAAGAGGTCATATGCTTACCCTCGACCTAAAAGTGGAGAGGGAACGCTCAGTTTCATTTGATTTGTTTACAGGTGATACCAATGGACCTTCTTTTGTTAAAGAAAATAAATTGCAGCTGCAGGGTTTACATTTTAGGTATGGTACTAACAGTCATTTCAGAACATAAGTCTAGCATGCTAGTTCATAGAAGGTTGGTAAATACCCACTTAAGGAGCCCAAGGCTACTTTGTGGCACATACAGCTGCAAGTGTTTGTAATATAAAACATTTTAAAGATTGGTAATATTTTTTTACAATTTTCACTTCAGCAGAACACATTTGATAATATTAGCTGCCCGGAAGAATGCATCATTTTGAATGGTGATCTGGAAGGTGCATCCTGCATGATAGCCCCAGAGAATGCATTCTTTGGTTTGGGTGTCTAGAATGTGTGCATCCTCTTTGAGAGCTCTGGGAGATGTATACGTTTTGGTTACGGTCCCTAACGTGCATCGTCATTGAAAGAATATCATAATGTATATTTTGTTGTGAGGGTTCAAATGATGCTTCTGTTGTAATGTGGGCCTTGTAAGTAGCTCCTGTTTGTTAGTCTAAAAAAAAATGATTAGGTTCACAAGACTCGTTATACATGACAGGTTCCAGAATGGCCATCATCTGAAAGGTTAGTATATGCATCTCCTCACAGTGAAAAGGGTGCATTATTTTGGTGGTGTAGAACGCCTTTATCTGTTTGAGGCATAGGAAATTTTTCCTCTAAGATTAAGACCTCAGAAATTGTACACTTGTGCCCTCTTGGCGGATGCATCACTGATACTGTCAAAGGTGATTATTCTCTGAAGCCTTAAAAGTTACATTCCCTGATGAGGACCTAGAAGAGGTGTCATTTGGGATGAGAGCTTAGAAGTTGCTTCATATCTGATGTGGTTCCAGAAAGTGCCTACCAAAGAGGGGGCCCAGAAGGTGCATTGTCTGTGTTAAAGATCCATGCGTTAAGGAGTTTTTTACTGATGCTCCGTTCCCTAGTTCAGGTGAGAATAACTTATTGCCCCGAATTCAGAGACAATGTTTGTATCTTTGTCTGTGGAGTGGAGTAATGGAAGCTGAAATGTGCAGTTGCAACCTCACCTTTAGCCAGTGCCATAGTTTAGAACATCATATAAAATCTTGGTCTATCGTACGAGTCATTTTGACTCTGTAAGTGCTCACTACAGAGTATTCAGCAGGACCACAATTTCCTGTGTACTTTGTAAGTAAGAATGTTGTTTTTCCATCCATGACTTAGCATGCACAAAGCTGTTATTGTTTAAAAAAACATGAGAATTTACAACAGTATCTATTCCTTCGCATAATCCCTGTTCAGTAATTTTTTCATCTACCTTTTCATAATAAGTTTCGAAATTGGTAATTAATAATAATGTTTTTTTTTTTTTTTTTCTATCACCATAATACACGTTAAAATAGCATTATTCAACTAGTAAAGTGCTTCAAATCCATAAAATCATAATAAAACCCCAGACAATTCAGTAATAATACTGCAGTTTTTAAACTCATTATGACATTGTGATTGACTGGTGAGCGATGGAGCCTGATTTACAAAACAATAAGGGATATGTCTCAGTTTGCTTCTTACCCTTTTGGTATAGCCCACAACATATAATTCACAACAATAGTAATTATAAATATTGTATGAGATACATGTAGCTTGGTTTGAAGGTTATCCTAGAATGTGATATGGGTCAGCTTTTACTTTACCAACCAAAAATTGCCAGAATTAGCTGTTGAATGTCAGCTAGTTTTGTTTTCAGGAAAAATTGCATGAAAAATCTTTCTATGATGGGTGTCTATAAAAAATTAGCAATGAAGAGTGCAGAGACACGAGTTAAGTATAATAGTGGACATTCCCTAAAAGTGATTCCATTTGTTAATTTGCCTGTGAAATCATTTGCCAAATTGATATGACGGATTTAACAATAAGGTTTAATCTTCAGGCTGAGATTAAAATATAACTGCATGCCTGCTCAATTTGGAACTAGTATTTGCTTCAAATTAGATTTGAGTTAAAATGAACTATTGGAAACTATTGTGTACTAAGGAAATGCATGCAATTAATATCAACCCCTTTGTTGACTTCAGCAACCACTTATGTTACTTATCTGTGGAGTAAATGCTATAGACGGTTTTTCTGATATATGGCAGTTTCTCTTTAAAATTGAACATTATGTTGATAGTTGTGTCTTGTTAATCGTGTAGATTTATTTCACCGTAAATGTTGTAAATCTTCATTACGTTCAATGGTAAAAGTTCCATTACATGAAAAACAGTATGTGTATATTCGTTTTGCCCCTAGTACAAGCATTTAGACGCCGATATGAAAGTTTATGCTGGTCAAAGCAAATAGCCCTGTAAATGATGCATTAATGTTTCCACTATCATAATGTTTCCCAGTGCTTCCTGAGGAGTTTAATCTTCTTTCCAAATTATTTGGTAGATTTTTGGCACTACTTAAATCCCCTGACTTAAAGGTATGCAAGACTTGAAGTGTATGTTAATTGACTTGCACCACAAATGCACCCTAAGGCACAGGGAACAAGACAGCCAAACATTTTAAACCTCTTTCAATGCAAACTGTAGATCGCCTTGATCTGACACTAGATTACGGTCTTACTTTGTCTTCAAAATTCCTTTCCTAAGCAGAGATACAAGCAACAAAAAAATTCCTCCCTTTACAGTAAGAAAGGAAAAAAGAGAACCAAGAGTCTTACATCCTTTTTGAGTGCCTACACCAGGGGTCTTCATTCTGGGGGACTGGCCCCCCTATGGTGGCCTAAAGTGATCCCAGGGAAGGCGCTAGGTTCTGGCCCAAAGATGTATTATGCAGATAAAAGTGCTTTGTTTTAAGCAGAAAATATTGTATTGCATTTTTAAAATGGTAACAGAACTTAACTGCAGTGTTTAAATAAGTCTAGACATATTTAAACATTGCCAACGTAGTAGAATAATTGTGAGAAAAATCTGAGGGGGGGCAGATTTTTTTTCCACCTGATGATGGGGTGACGCAACATCAAAAAGTTTGAAAACCACTGGCCTACACCAACTTTGCATATACCAAGTGCTTTGGCATTGCTGTGTCTTTTAAGGGGATCACTTTAAACCATTAAGGCTCATTCACCTGAGACTCCTTTGCCAGCGCTGAGAGATGTTCAACACTGTTGAAGTCTGTTGATGTCCGTGTTCAGACTGCAGTTTTGTTATCTAAACTTTCAGTCTTGTCTGAATTGAGGAGTTTAAGTCTGGTCTCAAACCAGATTACAGCTCAGACTTTTGACATCTGTGATTAAGTCAGGTACACCTTCATCAACCTAAAGTTGTTGGTGCTTCAACAACACCTTTGTTCGAGCTGATTTTTCAGTTTGCACAATGCAGGGCACTGATATTTATGGAAAGCCCCTTTTCTCCAAATAGTCCTGAGATGTATCGGGAAGTTCATTTGCGGAGAAAGGAAGACTTGTTTGCTTAGGACACTGACATCCTTGAATTTTCACATCCAAATTCACATGATACTGACCTTTCAGATAAGGATGATTTTCTGACCCTGTGGGTTTGGACTCCAGTTTGCTGACAGATCTTCAGTGTGCTAGTTATTCGGATATGTCACTTGGCACGGATGTACCAAAATTGAAAGTTCCTGTTTCAGTAGTCCAAAAATTCTAAGATGCTGGTTTGAAGAAGAGAGCTCAGCTTTAAACATAAACTCACCTAGACAAGAACATAAGTCTTCCTGGTTTGCAAATATTATTACAGGAAAATAAACTACTGACAAGTTCCTCCCTCCTTGAAAGGCTCTTATGAAACAGTGGAAACACCTTTGGTTGACGCCAAAGTTGTCGACTCCTATTTCAACTTCTTTCAAAAGAAAGTATTGGGCTTTACCTACCTGAAAGCTTTTTTTTTTTGTATTTCTTGTCCCTCAGGCAACAATGGGAATGTGCAGTCTACATGGGGCAATGTGTCATCAATGTTACCGGTCTTATGAGAACTTAAGAACACAAGGTGCGTTTCAGTCCCCACTTCGTGAACGAGTGTTAACATGTCAACTGATTCACCTGGGGAAAGAGCAGTTTGACTCTTCTTGGTTGGCAGTTACTTTGTTGATTGACGCTTTTCTTTGTGGGTGAGGTAGCCAATGTACAAGATCTAACATTCAGTGCTTTATGGGCTATTTGGGACCAGAAAAATCACATGAACATCGTAGAGTTGAGTGTGATGAAATGAGCCCTAAAAGTTTTTTTCGTTTCCCTAGATGCATGACAAGCAGGGCCCCAACAAAGTTGTCACTTTTTAAAAACCAAGGAAGTGAATAGGTCTTGCCCTTGTGTATGGAAGATCTGTCACTTTGGCAGTGGGTTATAGAAAATCAAAATGGTCTTCCAGCAATTCATATAATAGGAAAGAAAAATGAGGTTCAGATTTTCTGAGCAATGAGTGGCGTCTTCATCACGAGATGGACCACATGATATTGCACAAGTTATGTGCGTGTATTGGTCTTTTGCCTCCCAGTAAAACAGGCTTTGTTTTTATTTCTATTCCAGAGAGCTCCCTTGGAGTGACTCTTTTGTGGAATACTCTTGTTTCTGGACTGGACGTTCAGTTCCTGTTATGTTGTTCCACACTGATGAAGGTGATTTGCAAGATTTGCTTGCACAAGACTTGCTTCATTCCGATTGCTCAGGAGTGGGCTTCCAGCCATTGATATTAGAACCTTTTTCTCACCAGTGTTTCCTCAAAGCAAGGGTTTCTTTATGCATGGGAGAGAAGTTGTTCAACTCAAAGCTGAAAGTGCTATGCCTTTCATCCTGCTAATGTGAGTTAGCTCTTTATTTTCTTCGATAGCACATTCCTGAAGTCTTTGAGCAGCTCATAGACCATTGAGCAGAGCAGTTTATTCTAGTAAATGTTGTGCATTTTCAAGTTGTTCTGAGTATTCCATTGACCATTTGGAAGGCTTGAATGGGTGACTTCTGCTATTTGCTTTTTAATGAGATTGAATTGAATTGAATATTAGTGTAGTTACAGACTTTTTTGTCTATTTTAGAATTTTTGTTTTCATCTGAGTAGGGTTCTTTATTCTCTCTAGGTTCTACAGCAACAAAAATGATAGGGATACACATTGGTTATTCCTTACAGATAGGTCCTAAAACAACAAAAGAATCTCAGTAGAACCATTCTCTAGTTTGGGATACAAATAATATTTCCAAGTTAGATGAAAGCCTAAGATGTCTCTGTTGTGTACATACAGAGCAGTCCTCAAAGCTTACCTGTATTTGTCCTGAATGATGGTCAGTCAAAAGTAAAGAAAATGCAAAAAAAAAAACAAGAGGTGCACCAAGGAAAGATGGCACAGATTAGAAAAGAAAAAAAGTGTTGGAAAGAATGGAGAAGGTCTTTCACAAACCTCGGGCATGTATCCAGTCAGTGTCATTGTTGGTACTTTCGCCACAGCCCAAAACATGCATGCAAACATCAGTTATGAAGGGGACTTGGTTTTCATTTTTAAACGGCAACTACTGACCATAAAAATCTGAAACTTTGCTGCTTAAACTGTGTCTCTTACAGACCTGACCCCTGTTGGTGTGAGATTCCGCCAGAGAGGTGTGTTCGTAGGAGAGAAAGTTACTAATGTATAGCTAAAACTATATTTGGCAACAAATGTATCAAGCCATGGTAGCACACATCACATATTGTGACTGGTTTGTTTAGTGAAGTATGGTTGCTGTAGTAAGTAGGCTTGTTAGGCTTTTACAGAATGCATTTTCACCTTAAGCCTTATCTTAGCCCCAACTTGAGATCTTACTTTAGTATTGACATTTCATACGGGTGCCCAAGGTGCAGTCTTCTTGCCACTTAAAGTTTGTATCTTGTAATATACCACTTTAGGGAGCTGTTACATCTGCCGCCCATTCTTTCATGGTTTTATAAAGAATAAAATGGTACTCCAGCTGGTCATCCTGTTTTGCTGAAGGCTGTATCGGTGTTTCATGCACCTCTTTCTGCTATCTGCACCATTATCGTTTGTAAGAGAAGCGGCTGGACTGCAAGAGGACTTTCAATTAAAACATTCAATGAACAGGAGATGTTTGGAATGGTAATTGTTTTCCCCCCCCCCAAAGTTGAGTTGCGTGGCATGGTTTGTGCATAAAACATTTTATGCAAGATTTCTTTGATGGTGAATTATTGTTATGCTTTAGTTAGAAAATCTCTGCAGAGGGGTTTAGGCCCGATTTCACAAGTGTTATTACTGCAAAGGGTGTTCAGTTTGTAATCCTGGTAGTCTATTTTTTCAAATTAATATTTTTTTTTTCACTCAGATGTTACTGCTTGGAAGTGGGGAGCTATGTTCAGTCTCCAGTTAGTACGATAGTTATGCAGTTTTTTTTGTTTAAATTCCGATGGATCCATTAACTCTCCTTCATGTGTGGTATTACTTTAGGAGTGTGCAAATAAAGACTGTGGGCGTTGATATACAGAAGAAGAGCAAGTTACCTTTGTAATGTTCAGTCTGATGAATATGATGACTCCACTTGATTGTTTACACTCCAGTCCACCCCTTCTGAGGATTTGTTGTGATACTGTGTTTATTTTCTCCCCTCTGGCTCTTGAAGTCGTTACGTCGTAAACAAAATAATCAAACTGGTGTTACAGGAGCACACAACACCATATTTAACAGTTGGCATCACTTCTGGTGAGGTGTCAAGGTGCTATTGTCAGTGTCACACGAAGCCGGATAACAAATCGCTGTGGAAACTATTTTAGGATCCACCTAGGCACCTAAAACTTGTTAAAGTAAGGAATCTACTGGATGGGGGGTGAAGGGGTGGGGTGATTGAGTGAAAATAATGTCTGATCAGCCAGAAGGAATGTTAATGTTACCAAATGTCAGTAATTGTCTTTTACTGCAGTTTAGTTCTTATTATGCCACCTGTAAACCGAAGGCTAAGAGCTGCATAGCTGGACAGTTACAGGGATATGCAACCTGAGTACTGGCAACACAACATATATTTTCTTTTACCTAACTATTAAGAAGTAGTTTCTGATCCCACCATTCGGTGGGAACAATTTCAATTAGTTTCCAATAGTGGGTATTTTATGTACTACAATATCTATTTAGTCAGTGTTGGAATTAGCTGTTGATGAAGGACACCAAATGTCACCCCATGATGATGACTAGTGTCCCTTTGAACCTAGACTTCAGATCTTTCCTTACATGTGTACACTGATCTTTGAAATATATTTGTGCTTTATACAAATGGAAATTACCAGTAATAGTGAATGTGCAGAAAAAAATTATTTTTAAGACAGTGTAACTTGTCATTTCACTAGTAGCAGTGTGTTGAGCATTTCAAGGTGTAAAGAATAGGGGTAAAGGAGCAAAAGGGTGAAGATTATGCTAAAGAAACAAACAAAAAAGAGAAGTTAAAAAGAAACACAGAAAATAAATTGAAAAGAAGTACATTGAAAAATAGAAGGGATTAAATAAATGAGCTGATATAGGATAAGGGTTCAGAAAATGGAAAATCGGGAAACATTTTTTTTTTAGACGGTTGAGAGATTGAAAATGTGAAATAAAGCGACAGATAAGATTATAAAGGGATAGTAATGAGGGAGGCAGAAATAAAAAAGGACACGTCGCTTGAAAGATGGGGAGAGTGAGAGAAATAGAAGAGAATTAAATTATAGAAAATTAAACATGGTCCTTTGCAAAGATAAATTGTGGGAAACTGGTTCGTTACGTAGACAAAGAGCAACCAGAACAAAAAAGGAGCACAAAGGAAGGAGTGAGAAGGGATTTAAGACTTTGACATGTAATTTACTGAATACATCTAGTGTAATGTATTAGATTCATCCAGTCTTGCATATTTGCATTACATGAATAATTGACATAGCAATTTCAGTAAATTTTCAGTGTACACTCTGTCATGTAATGAATTTAAAACACATTTATTGGGTTGTTTTTTTCCCTAGCACTCTAAATCGTGAAAGGGAATCAACAAAGACACGCATGTATAGGGCCTCTTGCAGTAACAGAAAGACAAGTGCATCTGTGACCTACATGTGACATTACGCTCCAAGCGGACTATGTTCCGGAATGGGGCATATTCAATTTCTAGTAGACACTCTTAATTATCCAGAGAGATGCGGAATAGATGGCGTTGTGGTATTGTAATACGTTGATAAGATTATCCTCCATACGTTGTGACATAATGCAAAATGACAGACCCCAGTCCCTGAATAAAACATTAATATGTCGTAAAAATATAATTTATGTAATATCCAACATGAATATCAACTGTACATTGATAACATTAATAACTAATTTGATTCAGTATACATCATTCCATATTATGTATGAACAATTACTTATAAAGGTATGCAATACAAGTTGCAACCAAACATTCTGTACTTTAAAATATAAGACATAGTGAATTGTTTTGAGGATGTGTGCATACGTGAGAGTCATCGAGCCCAAATAAAGCATATTCTGGTTCAAATCAATTATACAAATAAAGAAAAGTAGGCAACACCAACTTACTTATGTACTATATCCCAGGGACCCCAATGTGTATAACATATGATTCTCCAAGGCTGCGTCAAGAAAACTAGAAAAATAAGCGACACCAAAGTGATAGATCAAGACCTATGAAAAGTAAAGATGGTGTGGAAAGAGCACAGCAGAGCCACATGCCAAAACAAATCTTAAGTGTACCAAATAAAGAAACTAATCAAAGTGACTACAAGAATTAAACATTTGAAGATACCAGCCAATATCGGATAGTGGGTGCTCAAAGGTAATCACAAAGATACAGATATATATATATATACACACACACACACGTTATTTAAATAATGTCAGTAAACCATTATTAACTCCAAATACATCTGAATATACTAATAAATGCTGTGACATAACTTGTATAATACACAGTGAGGATAAATGTACTTACTTACCCGCTAGTGAATGTGATCTGCAGGCATGGCCAGCGAAACTGAGAAGCACAGTGCACATAGTTGCTGGTGTCCTGCCACCATATTCTAGTAAACCACACAACTCAATACCTCCTATTTTGGAAGTGAAAGAGCCACACTACCAAGCTGCCATGTTGCAGTTAATACTACACACATCTCCCAGCGTCAAATTACAGGAAAGATAGAAATTAAATCAAAGAGTGTAGATAAAATAACTATGCATAACGTCATACCAGATTTAAAATGGCTTATGAAAGAAGCCCAGACAATAGGAGAGTTGAAGATCAATTGCACAATATATTATAGAGTGCATTGTCTGCAGTCAGACCTCTTAGGTAGTCTCTCCTTAAAAGATAAATGTATCTGTGGGCCTGTGAATGAAGCCAGTGAAGTTTGGAGAAATTGATAAGGAATGTCAAACATTGTGTGGGTGCTCTTTTCTATAGGTACGATGACCTTGGAGTGGACAGATGAATCAGGTTTTCATAAATGCCTGTAGAAATCTCTATGTAACTTGCAGGTCACATACTGTAATACCAATTAGATTGCTCAATGGATCAGTGCACCTACCACAGAGAAGTGTGTAACCTGTATTTTCTGATCTTAATTGAAGAAGCAAGAATAAATCGAGTAAAGTAGTATTTTTATTTAATGTATTTTATGTACAAGTCCTATAATGCGACATGAAGGTCATTCTTCTTTCTTTCCAATAGTGAGCATTTTGAGTCGTTATGGCTTGCCAGGCCACAAGGCTATATATTCACGGCCAGGTTCACAAACTGCATTTTCTGCAATGTATAGTAGTACTACTTAGAATAAAATACAATTCACAAACCTACGTTATTACACCTGCCAGTCTTTTCTATAGGAAGATCCTCACACATGCAAGTTTGTTAATTAGTAGTAAATGTGGGAAAGACCAGATTGAGTGGCTGGAATATTTACGACTAAATTAGAGGGATTTATGGATGGGTAGTTTGGGCTTAAGAGAGGGCTAAGGAGGAGTTTAGGGAGGGACAGTCAACAGAAAACTGGCCAGCAAAAGAGTAAACCCATTGCTATTCACAAACTGCACTTCTAAGGTTACTACAAACAATTCAGAACACACACACACTGCTTGACTGAAGTAAGAGCTGTCAAACAGCTCTCATTTCATGAGAGCAGAGTTTCCTCTGTTTCCCTGCCCGCGGAGTTGCATGCAGGGAAATAGGTGAAACAGTGCTCTCACAGCGAGGGAGCTGCTTTAGCGCACTGGGGAAGAGTCTAGGGAAGGTGTCCCCTGGTCTGGGATCAGCCTGGGGAGGTGGGCAGCACAGCGAGGGGTTGGGTGGAAATACTGGCTGGCCGTAGGGCCTGGCTGCCGGCCCTCTTCCCAAAACGCATATAGATATATTGTCTTGGCCCAGGAGGATAGGTCTCCCAGGGGTCGAGATCGGCCGGCTTGAGATGGGCTGTATGGCCGCACACTGCAGGGTTGGGTGGTTATAGGGGTTATGCAAACCTCCTCTGCGCACTGCTAATTACCCCACAAATGTTGGCACTAATGACACCTTTGATAACATCATTGATATTATGAATGTAATATTTGCAGTAAAATGTTTGTTGAAAAAACTGTGTGGCCGGGATGCAAGTTATAGTTGCCTTAGGGGGTACGTGTGATATAGTTATATGAGATAACTCTAGATATAACAGGTGAATTTCTATGGTATTGTAAGTTTAAAATGTGAGCCTAACTATAATGTCCCTGTAACCTTTTGGGGTTTTTTCACTGAAAATATATATATATCAGCTGACAATGGAAATAGATGAGGGCTCACGGGTGGAACATTTATAGTGTGGGTTTTAAGGGGGTAAAAATGTCCGGTTGAAGGCGTTTGCTGAAACGCGTTGACATTTTTTTAACGGGTGACAGCGTTTTTCTTACCTTTTTTTTTTATAGCGCGTTTATAATAAAGCAGAGGAATTCTGTGGAAAGATTTCTCCTTTTTTAATACGTTGGTCGATGGTACATTGAGATACGGTGCAGCTGGTTTGGTGAGCGGACTTCACCTTTTTGAAGCATATATATATGTGTGTGTGTGTATATATTCGTTCAACCTTCATCCAATTCTCGGACACTCATGAATGTGATCACTCATTTGCAGATTTATTGTTGCAGATGGTTCACACCCAACGCGTTTTGGCCATAGCCTTTATCACGGTTGGGGAACAAAACAACTTTTAAATTCACCACACATGAAAACAACGAAAGGGCACCAACAGTTTACATCTGCTTACAGTGATCTCCGGAGCTGTCGCCATTTTAGAACACACTTTGGACTTAATGAAAGCCACATCTTCCACATGGAATC
This sequence comes from Pleurodeles waltl, assembly GCF_031143425.1. NCBI lineage: Eukaryota > Metazoa > Chordata > Amphibia > Caudata > Salamandridae > Pleurodeles > Pleurodeles waltl. The sequence goes on from NC_090448.1 coordinate 817,346,836, forward strand.
CGAATCTTAAAAAACATTTTGACAGTGTATTGTTAGTTGCAGTTATCATTATTCCAAACCATTCTTAATAATCAATGCCAAATCACATGAATATTGTTGCGTAGGAGTCAACGAGGTTTGAATGACAGAAAGTTATGATAAGTTCCGATATTGCACAAGCACACAATTTGGCTTTAAAAGAACACGTATTTATAGAAATAATGTATTCATTAATGTTTTCACATAAGTCTCAAAATATTTGTTTCTGTCAATTACTGACTTGAGCCATGAGAATCATAAAAACGGTTTTACCATGTAATATCTCATACATTAACATTAATGTGTATTATGGGCCACTGATGGAATCTTGGGCTTTAGATAAAGTTTAAAACCTATTATGTCCTCAGCCATGTGATTTACGTTCATGTCACTGGGAAGTGAGCACCCCTATGGGTGCAGCTATCTTGTACAGCAGTTGCCCTAATGCCAGGTCCTGGGCAGTGCGAGGCCCATATCACTCCAGCTAGGGTAGTATTGAGTCCATAACACCCTTGTCACATTACTGAACACCACAGTGTCAGAATAAGACGTGATATGTGGTTACAAAAGTATATGTATACAACGTACATATCCATCCATGTAATTCTGTTTTTTGTTTTTACAAAATTCACAATGTTATAACTGGGCGGGGGAAGATAGATCTGTGTTTGTTAGTTGAAGCGGAATTTGCTTCTGGTTATTCGGCAAAGCTACCTCGCTAGAAGGTAAAATCTGACCCCTACAGAGAGATTTTGTTTCTGTAATCCTTGTACAGAAATACGTTTTCGTTTCTTGTCTTTTGTTGCCACCGCCAGATAGGTGATTTTCTCAGGTGCATTTGTCTTGCTTTTATTGTCAGCTTACCAAGTCGGCTACAAACCACAGCAAGTCGTAATGGAAAAAGCCTGTCATGCGGTCTGTGGGATAGTTTACCAGTATGGGCTAGTTTCAAATAGTGTTTCTGGGTAAAAGTTTTTCTGAAGTACTCCTAATTAGAAGGTGTCAACCGATGTATCTATGCTGTCGTTTCCTAAGCAACATGTAGCCTCGAATGCACTTAAATATGAGTACGGTCGATTTTTTTTTGTTGTAAAGAATGAATTGTTAAAGGAAATATTTTTCAGGATTTTTTTTTTTTTTTTGCTTTAAATTCAATTTCCGCTTTTATATTGTGACTTGGTAAATCTCTTGATTTTTTTTTTTTCTGATGAGGGGCTCCTTCAGTCTTCAACTGTGGAAAGATTCCTCAGCACGGTAAAAAAAAATACTATTACAGTGACATTATATTTTGATCAGCAGCCTAGGCTAGCTTGGATTGCGCTTCACTATTTTACCAAAAAACAGAAACAGACGTTTCAGAAATTACAAAGTAGTTCGGGGTTTTTAGATTAGAAATAGTTGTATTTTAAGTTTGGTCCTCTACCATAGACCGGCTAGGGAGCTCTGTCACCAACAATGAGCTACTAAAACATAGGAGAAAAACCATGAAGACATTTTCAAAGGTAACCTTGCGCGGGGAAATACTTCGATAAAACCCGATGTACACGTGGGAAAGTTGATAATAAATTTCAGCCGTATGAATGAGAAGACACTTCCCTGGTCAGTTTGTCGATTTAAGACCTGGAGTGCACAGCAGAGCTGACTAATAAAAGCCAACCAGTTCTGTTCTGCAATATGTGGCACGTTCAGACAGGATACCTGTAAGAAACTGATTAAACCTGCAAAACTAACCTCAAACACGGTAAGTAGTAGAACCAGCAACAGGCACAGCATTGCCTAGAAGTTATTCCTCTCTACTCAAATCTTAGTTTAGAGAGAGCAGTGCTTCTGTTTTTTTTTTGCCAGCCCCATGTCTTTTTGACACAATATATTGAGGACTAGACGCTAGAGGGAAGGCTGCGTGAAACCATTCGAGTGCTGTAATTTATGACCAGAATGACTAACGTCAGTCCGTTCCAGCGGTAGAAACTTTGTTGCTCATTTTTCAATAATGTTGGTTATTTCTTTGACTCTGTTTACTTATGTCGATTTGCATTTTCACGCCCTTTATCGGAGAAGACGGGAACACATGCATTTGAGAGTTCCATTCGACCTTTATCACGTTGCGTGTGCATTGTACCGACTTGCTTTTGTTAAGGCAATATACAGATGAGAGTAATCTCGGTGACCTCTATACTGCGGAAACTGATGAGTTCACATTGGCAGGGAAAAAAATACATTTCACGAAAACGGCATGTTTGTTAGTTGGGAAATTAAGTTACCATTGAAGTCTGAATCTATGTGGAGAGCTCTTCTAAGGAATTCGAGGACAGTCGGGCATTAAAGTTCCCAATTAAAGACAATATGGGACCGAAAAAAAATGTCTACTCTAAATACATCTGATGAAAGAACCATAACACATTCAGTACCTCGTACAGGTTATAGTTATCGTTGCTGTGAGAATTTATATGGAGCATACTATGCTTTTAAAATATTTGCCTCGAGTAACATACAGGGTTTTGCAATTAACATCATTTTTATCCTAGTCACGTGTATAGGAAGTTCTGAATTGTGTATTTTCAAAATAACTCCTGTTAAATCGTTTATCACTTGTATGTTAAACCATGTGTGAGACCCCGTTCAGGGAGTGGTGTGCGGAGCACTGAATAGATAAAGACTACAGGGCCCAACTGTGGTAGTTGCAAGGGTGTGCAGTCACAGGCCTTCCAGGGCGGTAGTGTGGAGTTTACGAGCTCAGAACGTAACAATCATCCAACATGCCCCTGTTTCCTTGAAGACCCAGAATGGAGCTTTGGGAGTGTGAATCAGACTAAAGTCTAGCAGTGATTGGCAGCTTCTTGCGTGAGTGAAAGTTTGCTGCACTTAAAATTGTAGGCTTGGATGCCCATCACCTGACATAGCTCAGTTATTCCCTGGCCTTTTGTTGTATTTGAACCTCTAAATATATTCGGAAAGGACTGATGTTTGCTTTAGTGGTCCTTCTATTTTGAGCAATAACATTGTCTTGCTGCCGCTACCTTTTGAACGTTCTCTTTTTCATAAATACTTGTAACGAGGAAGTCAAGACAGTAGATGCATGTTCTTAAACTCCCATCTCAGGTGTGTGAATACTTTTAGAACATGTCTTCTTGTAGCACCTACTCTAAATTTAAAATGTTTGGCTCAGCAGTTGATTTTATAATGGCTCTGGCAACGGGATGATGGGCTAGCACTGATAAGCGAGCGCTGGCAAATGCCTATGAAATATGAATACTGCAGCTGCTGGAGAGGGAGAAAGCCAATAGGTCTCATCCTTGTGCAGTGAGCACTAACCTATTGGCTTAGCCAGTGCGTGTATGTATTGATCTTACAGTGCACTTTATTTTTTATTGGCACTTTACTGTTTCTAAAATTGTTGTCAGCCATGTTGGAACAGTACATTAAAAAGGCCAAATGCCTACCAGTGCATCATGACACATGCACAATCATGCACAATCATGCACACACTGTCGCCTCCTTGATTTAAAAAAAAATAAAAATCATTCCAAGATAGTCTTGGTTTGCGCGTCGCCATTTTGTCATTTTTATTAATGTATTGTTTCAACAGAGCAGCCACTTTGGACAATAAGTGCCAAAACAAAAAAAACAGAAGCGAGTGGGGCGATTGCACTTTGCACCTACCATGTCCTAGAATTCAAATGAAAAGAGGGGGCAGGATGAGGACGGGTGTTGGAGTACTGGGGAGCAATGGGCGGGCCAGGTGAAAGGGTGAGCAGACCATGAGATTGCGAGGCGCACCTCTGAAAAGGGAGAAACTAAAGAGCTGGGGAGGAGGTTAAAGCAGAAAGAAATGACGGGGATGAGAGAGGAAACAAGACATGCAACCTCCGAAACAGTTTGAGAGTGTAGGTGATTAAAAAGAATAGGAGTGCTTTATGTCACTAGAACGGTCTGCATTTTTTGGCCTCTGAGATCTAATGTAACATGTCTTATGTGTGGGAGTTTTGGCATTCCACAGACTTTCAAGTGATACCTTAGTCGGTGAAGCGCCGACTATTTAGTCTGTATAAACGGAGTTTCTCTCTTAAGTAGTGTTAACGCGTCCCTTTATGACTAATTTACTCACTTTGGGACTCGTTTTAGGCCAATGAATCTTTTGACCCTGATTGAAGACACCTTTAGGACGAGATAACTAATCAGCAAGTCAATCAATATGTCAATAATGTCATCAAAGTTCACAGTAATACGACAATTCAAATTAGTCAAAGACATTTAATAAAACTCAGAAACCACCATGACCTTGCAGTCACGAATAACCACACCAGATTAGTACTATTATATGAAGTTTATTCCCTATTGATTACAATTCTACTAGCAAGTTTATTAGTCTCAAAACCAAGAAACACATTAGCATAGTCACAATATGGCAACTCTGATAAGATTTCATCAACGCAAGAATCACGAACATTAGAATATAACACAACATCAGCATAGGTTATCCTTAGCAAAGTATCATCATCATCACGTTATTCAACAAAGCATAGATTCAGTCATTTGTCTATTTGCGTCAGTTAAGTGAACCCCTCATCTAACCTCGAATCAGCATTGGCATGTTGGGCTTCATGCAAAACAATTTAGTAACACCAATTTGGAAAACATCTAGCTATGGTCTCTGTCAAAAGAAGCAGTTGGTACCTAGAAACGAAAAGCAAACGGACAATTACAATTTCATTGTCATATAGTTACTCTCCGTATTGGGTCAGTACTCAGGTTCGGTCTTCGTCCTCAGGACATCAGTTGATTCGCCATCAGGAATTCAGTAATCTGGTAAAGGGATACTTCCCTCATAAGGAGGTAAAGTGTAAACAGACAATATAAGGCAAAATCTCTATGCAGAGTGACAAAGTGTCTAGGTCATAAAACGTGACAGCATCTCCCTCTCATCTATCTCCCTCTCATCTATCTCCTAATCTCCTATTCTCTCCTGTACTGATTTACTTCCTTGTGTCAAGGGTTTTTATCCCCTTTTTGTTGTACATTCCCCTAAAATGTGGTTGGATGAGGGGTTGCACCCCACTATCTCCCTCCAATAGAGTTTCAATTATCTCATCAAATTTGTCACCCCATAACAGTGCTCACATATTTTATTGGTCCTTATGATTGACGTCTTTAACCCCTTCCCCGCCACGGACGTAATGGTTACGTCCATGGCAGCGCCCGTGTGGCGCCATGGACGTAACCATTACGTCCTGAATGCTGCCCTCCGGAGAAGCGCTAGCGCTCCTCCCGAGGGCCGCCCCCCCACCCCCCTAGGTCAGGGCTGACAGGGGAATCCCTTCCCCTTCGACCCCCCCCCCCACTGTGACGCCAGCGCGCGCTGACAATCACACAACCTCCCCCATCGCGCTGGAAGCAGAGCTTCCAGCGCGATCGAAAGAGAAATGCTCAGCATTTCTCTTTCGATCACGTGGGGGAGGCCCGGAGGGGCTTCAAAGGGAAGGAAATGTATTTCCTTCCCTTTGAAGTCTCTCCGAGGGTTTCAAAAGCCGGATTGCTTGCAATCCGGCTTTTGAAACCCCACTAGACACCAGGGATTTTTTTTTTTTTTATATGAAATTGACAGAAGGGAGCGAACCCTTGGGCAAGGGTCGCTCCCAGGGGGTCACTTTTTTTTAAGGCCTTTTCTGCCCCCCCTGGGGGCAGATCGGCCTATTATTAGGCCGATCTGCCCCCAGGGGGGGCAGAAACCTCTAGACACCAGGGATACTTTTTTTTTTTTTTTTATTTGTTTTCTTTTGTTTTTTAGGTGTGGGATGCGACCCCTTAGGCAAGGGTCGCTCCCATAGGGGGAAATTATATTTAGGCCATTTCTGCCCCCTTTGGGGGCAGATTGGCTTATTTTTATGAGGCCAATCTGCCCCCAAGGGGGGCAGAAACCACTAGACACCAGGGAGTTTTTTTTGTTTGTTTGTTTTTCACGTAAGGGGAGCGACCCCTTAGGCAAGGGTCGTTCCCTTGGGGGGCAAATTTATTTTAGGCCATTTCTGCCCCCCATGGGGGCAGATCAGCCTATTTTTATTAGGCCGATCTGCCCCCACGGGGGGCAGAAACTACTAGGCACCAGGGATTTTTGTTGTTGTTGTGTTTTACAGATGGGGAGCGTCCCCTTAGGCAAGGGTCGCTCCCCTGGAGGGGCAAATTGTATTTAGGCCATTTCTGCCCGCTTTGGGGGCAGATCGGCCGATTTTAGGTCAATCTGCCCCCAAGGGGGGCAGAAACCACTAGGCACCAGGGATCTTTTTTTTTGCGCCGTCACGCAAGGGGAGCGACCTTGTAGGCAAGGGTCGCTCCCCGGGGGGGGGTGAGGGGGGCAAATTTATTTTAGGCCATTTCTGCCCCCCCTGGGGGCAGATCGGCCTATTAGTATTAGGCCGATCTGCCCACAGGGGGGGCAGAAACCTCTAGGCGCCTGGGCAAATAGTTTTTTTGTGGTTTTTTTTTTGTTTGTTTGTTTTTTTTAGAGATGGGGAGCGACGCATTAGGCAAGGGTTGCTCCCCTGGGGGGCAAATTGTATTTAGACCATTTCTGCCCCCCTTAGGGGCAGATTGGCCGATTGTAGGTCAATCTGCCCCCAAGGGGGCAGAAACCACTAGGCACCAGGGATCTTTTTTTTGCGCCGTCACGCAAGGGGAGTGACCTTGTAGGCAAGGGTCGCTCCACGGGGCGGGGGGGGGTGAGGGGGGCAAATTTATTTTAGGCCATTTCTGCCCCCCCTGGGGGCAGATCGGCCTATTGGTATTAGGCCGATCTGCCCACAGGGGGGGTAGAAACCTCTAGGCGCCTGGGCAAATAGTTTTTTTGTGGTTTTTTTTTTGTTTGTTTGTTTTTTTAGAGATGGGGAGCGACGCATTAGGCAAGGGTCGCTCCCCTGCGGGGGGAATTTGTATTTAGACCATTTCTGCCCCCTTTGGGGGCAGATTGGCCGATTGTAGGTCAATCTGCCCCCAATGGGGGCAGAAACCACTAGGCACCAGGGATCTTTTTTTTGCGCCGTCACGCAAGGGGAGCGACCTTGCAGGCAAGGGTCGCTCCCTGGGGAGGTGGGGGGGCAAATTTATTTTAGGCCATTTCTGCCCCCCTGGGGGCAGATCGGCCTATTGGTATTAGGCCGATCTGCCCCCGGGGGTGGCAGAAACCTTTAGGCGCCAGGGCACATTTTTTTTTTGTGGGGTTTTTTTTTTGTTTGTTTTTTTAGAGATGGGGAGCGACGCATTAGGCAAGGGTCGTTCCCCTGGGGGGCAAATTGTATTTAGACCATTTCTGCCCCCCTTGGAGGCAGATTGGCCGATTGTAGGTCAATCTGCCCCCAAGGGGGGCAGAAACCACTAGGCACCAGGGATCTTTTTTTTGCGCCGTCACGCAAGGGGAGCGACCTTGCAGGCAAGGGTCGCTCCCCTGGGGGGCAAATTGTATTTAGACCATTTCTGCCCCCCTTGGGGGCAGCTTGGGCCGATTGTAGGTCAATCTGCCCCCAAGGGGGGCAGAAACCACTAGGCACCGGGGATTTTTTTTTTGGCACCAATGTCACGCAAGGGGGGGCGACCCCATAGGCAAGGGTCGCTCCCGGGGGGGAATGGGGGTTGGGGGACAAATTTATTTTAGGCCATTTCTGCCCCCCCTGGGCCCGGCTGAGCTAGAGGCCAAAATCCACAGGTAGGCACTGTTTTCTATGAAAAAATGTGATGTGTCCACGTTGTGTTTTGGGCCATTTCCTGTCGCGGGCGCTAGGCCTACCCACACCAGTGAGGTATCATTTTTATCGGGAGACTTGGGGGAACGCTAGGTGGAAGGAAATTTGTGGCTCCTCTCAGATTCCAGAACTTTCTGTCACTGAAATGTGAGGAAAACATGTTTTTTTAGCCAAAATTTGAGGTTTGCAAAGGATTCTGGGTAACAGAACCTGGTCAGAGCCCCACAATTCACCCCATCTTGGATTCCCCTGGGTTTCTAGTTTTCAAAAATGCGCTGGTTTGCTAGGTTTCCCCAGGTGCCGGATGAGCTAGAGGCCAAAATCCACAGGTAGGCCCTGTTTTCTATGAAAAAATGTGATGTGTCCAGGTTGTGTTTTGGGCCATTTCCTGTCGCGGGCGCTAGGCCTACCCACACAAGTGAGGTATCATTTTTATCGGGAGACTTGGGGGAACGCTGGGTGGAAGGAAATTTGTGGCTCCTCTTAGATTCCAGAACTTTCTGTCACCGAAATGTGAGGAACATGTGTTTTTTTTAGCCAAATTTTGAGGTTTGCAAAGGATTCTGGGTAACAGAACCTGGTCCGAGCCCCGCAAGTCACCCCTCCTTGGATTCCCCTAGGTCTCTAGTTTTCAGAAATGCACAGGTTTGGTAGGTTTCCCTAGGTGCCGGCTGAGCTAGAGGCCAAAATCTACAGGTAGGCACTTCGCAAAAAACACCTCTGTTTTTTTCCAAAATTTAGGATGTGTCCACGTTGCGCTGTGGGGTGTTTCCTGTCGCCGGCACTAGGCCTACCCACACAAGTGAGGTATCATTTTTATCGGGAGACTTGGGGGGACGCTGGGTGGAAGGAAATTTGTGGCTCCTCTCAGATTCCAGAACTTTCGGGCACAGAAATGTGAGGAACATGTGTTTTTTTAGCCAAATTTTGAGGTTTGCAAAGGATTCTGGGTAACAGAACCTGGTCCGAGCCCCGCAAGTCACCCCTCCTTGGATTCCCCTAGGTCTCTAGTTTTCAGAAATGCACAGGTTTGGTAGGTTTCCCTAGGTGCCGGCTGAGCTAGAGACCAAAATCTACAGGTAGGCACTTCGCAAAAATCACCTCTGTTGTCTTCCAAAAATTTGGATGTGTCCACGTTGCGCTTTGGGGCGTTTCCTGTCGCGGGCGCTAGGCCTACCCACACAAGTGAGGTATCATTTTTATCGGGAGACTTGGGGGAACATAGATTAGCAAAACGAGTGTTATTGCCCCTTGTCTTTCTCTACATTTTTTCCTTCCAAATATAGGAGAGTGTGTAAAAAAGACATCTATTTGAGAAAAGCCCTGTAATTCACATGCTAGTATGGTCACCCCGGAATTCAGAGATGTGCAAATAACCACTGCTCCTCAACACCTTATCTTGTGCCCTTTTTGGAAATACAAAGGTTTTCTTGATAGCAATTTTTTACTCTTTATATTTCAGCAAATGAATTGCTGTATACCCGGTATAGAATGAAAACGCACGTCAGGGTGCAGCTCATTTATTGGCTCCCCGCAACCAGAGGAGTCCAGCAGACGTAACGGTATATTGCTTTCGATAATCTGACATTGCAGGGAAAAGTTACAGAGTAAAACGTAGAGAAACATTTATGTTTTTTTCACCTAAATTTCAATATTTTTCTTTTTCAGTTGTTATTTTCTGTAGGAAACCCTTGTAGGATCTACACAAAGGACCCCTTGCTGAATTCAGAATTTTGTCTACGTTTCAGAAATGTTTAGGTTTCTGGGATCCAGCATTGGTTTCATGCCCATTTCTGTCATTGACTGGAAGGAGGCTGAAAGCACAAAAAATTGCAAAAATGGGGTATGTCCCAGAAAAATGCCAAAATTGTGTTGAAAAATTGGGTTTTCTGATTCAAGTCTGCCTGTTCCTGAAAGCTGGGAAGCTGCTGAGTTTAGCACCGCAAACCCTTTGTTGATGCCATTTTCAGGGAAAAAACCACAAGCCTTCTTCTGCAGCCACTTTTTCCAATTTTTTTGAAAAAAACAAAATTTTCCCTGTATTTTGGCCAATTTCTTGGCCTCTTTCAGGGGAACCCACAAAGTCTGGGTACCTCCAGAATCCCTAGGATGTTGGAAAAAAAGGACGCAAATTTGGCTTGGTTAGCTTATGTGGACAAAAAGTTATGCGGGCCTAAGCACGAACTGCCCCAAATAGGCAAAAAAAGGCCTGGCACAGGAGGGGGGAAAAGGCCTGGCAGCGAAGGGGTTAACAGGTGGAATGTCCGGTATGATTTCATACTCCAGAAAAACACATTTTATATGAAACCAGGCAGCTAGGCCTCGACTCATGCTAACTAAGGCCTAATGACTTTATTACAGAATTCTAACATATCACCTTTCATTATTAGTATAGATCACGTTTCAATATATCATTTCATAATTATTAGTCAGTTTCATTAGTCCCGTATTTATTAGCGGCCACTCCCCGTGGGCACATTTAAAGCGCACCTTTTAGGCAAAATACATTAATACATTTTCTATGCAGCATTATTACACATTAGTGCATAAACATTTCATGTTAATATAAAATATATAAGCTACGCTCTCTCAGTAGTAATAGCTTTATTAATAGTTTGTTCGTGGACCTATCCACATTGCAAACTAATGTTTACCCATTATGTGCAGGGTTTTCTGCCACATTATTTCTGCTGCTGCTTTGTTGTATAATTTCACAAGACCCCCTTCTGTTTTTGCTGCAACAATACCGGAGTGGCTCCTGGAATATTTCTCTAGTTCAATGGCTCCTTTTGGACGCTCCTCTTCCTGTAGGCTGCGCCAATATTGTTAGTTGAAAAGAAAGAGATTCTTAAAATATCTTTAAAATGAATGTCCTCTCGCTTGTCATGGAAATGTTGGATTTGTTTACTGGGTTACAGCAGTTCTGTGGGTGGGCTCTTCTCTGTAACTGCCCACTTCTTAATATGTACTCAGCCCGGAGCATAGGGCTCTCCAAAACAAATGGCGGTGCAAACGTATAATATGAAGTAAAACGAATCCGCTCCCTTAACTTGGCTATCAAAATGATTTAATATTGCAAGCTTTTAGACCAAACAAATTACTTCTTCTGGTACATCGTGACGCAGTTAAGATTAACAAAACAAATAATTCCTCTGAAAACTGTCCCTTATTCAGGTCATTTTTGTCCATTTAATTTACTGTTGAAAATCCTTCGCAACGAGGCAAGTATTCATTGTATTCTATTATGAGGATACGTTTTATCTTGTACTCGCGAACGACTTGCAAACTAACGCCCGTTATTGTCCATTCCATATGTCTGGGATCCTGCAAACCTGTTGATGCGCACTGCACTAGCGAGGTTTCCGTGCACCACACGGAATGCACTCATCATATGCTTGCATGACAAACACACACACTGGCTCGTGTGTCAGAGATTAGGAAGAACGACACAAACTGAAGGGCTTTTGAGCTTCTTAAAATAAGTCATTACAGGATTTGCGTGCACAAATTGTTTTCTGTCGTTCCTCGTAAGCTGTTTGTGGCACACACTGGGTAAGTGTGAAAGATACACTCTCTAGTTGTTGAGCACTCTTGTGAATGTTAGTTGGCCTTGTGGGAGGACATGGTCTATGCGCTGGTACTGAAACGAATCTGAAGCGTTCTTTGCAGAGGACCAAACGGACAAAATTATTCTTGGAAGCATACACTCTTGGCACGTGTGCGTAGGTGTGTATATAGACACGTATTTTCATCTTGCTTGAGGAGAGATTAGAACCTACAGTCTGCTCCAATCCATTGTTGTTTCATTTCACTCCGCATTTACCACATGCAGTAATTGCTTATCAAGCAGTGTAAACTGTAATGGATGTTGACAGATAACTTTAAAGTTCAACAAAGTTGACGCTTGTGGTTTCCTTTAGGGCAAGGGGCACGTGATATCTTTTTCCACTGCTTTTGACGTTCAAGGCTGTTGAAATCAAATCGTTGAATCGCAGTATGTCCCTTCTCAGCCTTAGTACACACGTTTACTAAAAGAATAGTCGTTTTTTCTCTCACGTGGCATACTAAGGTGTCATCTTTTTCATGGAATTATTTCCACAAAGTATTAATGTCTGCTTTAATGCTAAACAAACAAAGGAAAAAGTCAACAGATTATGTATGGTCCGTAGATGAAGTGAGTGTTCCAGACATCTGAATTTGCAGATTGCAGCTGCCTTTCTTATTCTTGGACTAGCCTAAACTCAACTCAAGGGTTTACCATGATAATGTTACCGTAGAGTGCTCATGGAACTGGCCATTGAATTATATTATTTATATAATTGACGTTTTGGAACAGAAAAAGGCAAAATGCTGAAACAAGAACTTGTTACTATTTCGATAAAATGTTAATATCGAAGACTGGCCTACAAATAGCCTTTTTCCTCATTTCATGCAAATCAAACAACTTCATAAATAAACATTTACATCAATGGGGATGTTGCGGTCAGTCACCATCATGCATTGGTCTTCTATACTGTCATTCGTATTATGCTTCTCCTGCCACAACATAGGGCAAAGGGTCAGCCCAGTTCAGCCATTGATGTCTTGTACTATGTCTGCCTTAATTTAGATCTTTAGATGTGCCTACGTCACCTGCCTTACGCGAAGCATACTTTAGTGTTGGCTGATAAGCAACTAATGTATAGTGCCAATTCTGTTTTCTTTCCATTCTTTCCGTTTCTCTTATTTTTTAGTCATCCTTGTGTGTTCTAACTGTCTTCATGTTGCAGACATTATACGGCCAATAGTATATTTTCCCTGTGTTAATAAGTCATTTTTTCTGTGATGGGCTTAACAATTAAAAAAGGGGCTTGTTTACATGTTCTAAGTACACGCTACTGTAGGTAAGTACCGGTACTGTTTTATTAAACCTATAGTTGATGGTTACTTTTTAAAAGAAATGTTAAATTTTTATTCCAAACCTATGTCCTGCACCTTTTGGCAGTGACAGTTTTTTTTTCTTTTTTTTTTTTCTTGTATTCATTTTTTTCATGGCAAATCCTTGCAAAAAATTGCACAGACTCGCCAAAGCAGGACCTACAGGCTTTGCCGATGCTTGTTAAAAATCAATAATTGGCGTGCAGGCCACCTTCCGACCATTTAAGAAAATCATACTTTCAGGGGCTTGGCAGTCAAGACAAGTTCCATCTCTGAGTCACAATACAGTGCCTGATAGCACTCCAGGCATCAGTTGAGATAGCGTAATTTATCTGTCTACCATAATTTGAATTGTCTACCTATTGTGGCCAGAGTACCTTGATCAGTTTGCTTCTGCAATGAGATGCAGTTAATTACAATGGTGTTTATTCAAAGGATGGGAGTTGCAGCTCCTCCCTTAACTGAATAAAGAAACTAGTGACCAAACCCGAATACCTTACAGTGTGTACAGGTAATGTTCCACTGAAGTACATACGCTCTTCAGGCACGTACTCTAGCGCACGTGCATGCTTACTGATCTTGTGCATCAACAAATAAATTACAAGTCCTGGTAAATTCAATCCGTGCTTTAGTTCACCTAGGTCGGATGAGTCAAGCATAATGAGGTGCGGATTTGAAGAAGAATGTTGCCTTTCATTGTGGAAATATTTGAATTTGAGTAGGAAAAAGTTAGTCTAGACTGGGGCGCTAGAAAAGATATTCTGATGGAATCTAACAATCAACTCAAATGGCACCATTAGTTGGACGTCCAAACATTGTCTCGTAATCAATGATGATAACTATATTTCCAATCTAAACTTCTATAGAAATATCATACAAACTTTGGCATTCTAATATCAAAAAGGCAAGCTGACATCCAGCAGAAGAGTTTCTGTACCTGCGAGAACTGCGTTCTGCACCATCATGCACCAAAATAAGCTATCATTAATCTTGTCATAAGAATGTTTTCTACCTGAGAGGTGAAATGTCTGCATTGAATAAGACTTGCTTACAATACTGAATACTCGACGGCATAAGGGATTTTAAGCATGCTGTCATCTTCTTCCTTCTTCCTAGAGCTCACGATTTAGTGATGGTTTTAAGGCCTTCCGTATAAACCTCTGCATATCCCATATTGTGCCTCCACAGACAGAGGAGAGAGAGGTGAATGCTAGAGTAACAGTTACGCAAGTGGTGTTCTTGTCAGTGTAAATACCTGTATTGAGACTGGATCAACTAAATAGGGCAATGATCTTCTTTCGGCGGTGGCTCTTCATTAGGGTGGAGGAGCATAGCCTGCCATTCCCCTCCCCTGCCCGCCCGCCAGCAGCAGAAGCTGCAAAACCTTTCACAACAAAAGGATAATAAAACTGGATTTATTATCCTTTCTTTATGAAAGGGGCAGAGCATTGGGGGATGACGGGACCACATGTGTGTTTGGCCGGCTGTCTCTGGCCAGCCCAACACACATGTGCGGTGTGCCCGGTCTCTGGCACTGTGTTGCCGGGATGGAGAGAACAGGCACAGGCTCCCAGTCTGCCTGGGAGCGCTCTGGCTGGGCTTTCCAAGCCAAACCCGACGCTGCTCTGAGCAGCATCAGGATTGGCTGCAAGGCAGGCTGGGAGCCTGTGCCTGTAGCAACAGGAGAAAGAGGAGCGGCGTGGCAGCGGATCAGGTACATTTTATTTTTTTTATTTTTATTTTTTTGCTTTTTTTTATTAAACGTTACAACAATACAGTTGTGCATAGCAAGTACAGTACTTGCAGTACCCTTTGAGCCAAACCAAATTAATCCTCCTCTTTGACCAACTCATGCACTCCAATGGATTCACCCTTCAACAGAGCTACACCCTTACAAACAGTCACAGTCACAGTACAATAAACCCCATTAATGTATCCTACTTTGTAGCTAACCCTACAACTCATGCATATTTTTAAAGAAATGTAGACTCCCTCAGGAGCACCTGCAGGCACCATGGAGCCACCAGGGCTCTAGTAGTGTTTCCACTGGCAGGTCATCCCTTTCCCCCTGACTGACCCCATTGGGCACTCTTCTGGCTCCTTGCAAGTGCTGGCCCATGCCTCTACTCTGGCCCCAGAAATTACTGCTGCCCCAATTGTTCCAGTTGCAATCCTGACTCCAGTGGTGCCTGCTTCAGGTCTCGATATTTCCGATCCAGAGCTGACGCTGTCTTGCGCTTTGCCCATCTCTCACAATAAGATAACAAAAGTGCAATCTTCATCCTTGTATGGTCCCCAACCTTGTCTTTGATATCAGTACTACTGAAGGCCCAGTTTGCCTTGGATTTTGAGCAAGAGAACTTCCACTTGATAACAATGAGGAGGCTGAATAGCTTACCTCATCCCTCATTATACTGACACTGGGCTATCCCTGGAATGCTAGTGGGCTAGTCACCTCTGCTAAGATGGAGTTAGTCTCCACCAGAACCCCCACTGAGGAAAGTGCCCCTTTTGGAGTTGTTTTCCACAGTGCTTCAGGAGTACTATATCTGTCACTTCCAAATATCGAAACAAAGCCAGCTTATTGATAGAGCTTTTGGAAGCCTAGACTGGTGCCTTTATCCCTTGTAATCACTTACTGAGGCTCTTGCAGACATCCTCATAGCTTCATGGGTTAAACTGTGTATAAATGACCCAACCAGTCGCCCAGTAGCTAGGAATCCCCTGGAGATCTTGCTTTTATGATACTGCCTCGACGAGCCTGGTGGTCCAAGCTTCCATGCGTAAGGTCAACCCTAATGCATTCATTCCGATTTGCGCCAGATAGGAGTCACAGTGCATTGACGTGTTTGTCAAAAGGGTGTTTTCTTTCCCCATTTTGGCCCTTAGAGCCTTAAACACTGCCTGTCCCCCTGGGCTGCTACACACACCCTTTGAGATATGGCCAGTACAAACTTGATGCCGTCCTTGTTGAAATCAGGAACATCATTTCCCCAAAAAATCAGGGCAAAAAGGATGCTGCAAATATGTGTTGTTGGCCAGCCTTAACACAGTAGACTGTGTGGGTGGTGCTACTGGGTTCTCTAGTGATATTCAGGTATCCATCACGGACATGCCTTTTCATTGTTCCACCCCTTTCAGAGAAAAGACTGACTTAGCTCTAGAGTTTTTTAAAGACAGATGCATCACAGCCTGCCATTACGTCTTACTGTCACCACAGCTTCCATTTCAAGTACCTTCTGAATTTCCTATACCGTTGGTGAGAGGCCAGCGTTAGCCCTCACAACCTGTGCAGCAGCCAGTTCAGGTTTTTTGCTTTGTCAGAGGACGTGGTGGTAGCTGAGGTCATGGACACTATGAAGGACAGCTATCTTCATCTTCCTTCTTACCTTGTGCAGTATCTTTACACTATTTAACGACTGGACCTGTGTTGATGCTTTCACAGGAAACAGTTGGGAGCACACTTCCACACACTCTAGCATGCAGTTTGCCCCATTGCATTATGATAAGTGCAGTACAAATTTGTGCTTGCTTCCAACTGTTTCTTGATGTAATCATGCCTCCACGTTAGGCCTAGATATTTACTAGCTCGAAGGCCTCAAAATAACTCTCAACCATTCCTCTGGTTACTCCCAGTCCCATTGCGACCCTCCAATCCTATGCAGGGTCAAAACGCTGTCAACACCATCTAAAGACAGACCTCCGATCTAATCATTCACTGGGTACTCTCCGTGGTGTGGCTAACTGTTTAGCATCATTGACTGTCTTATTGTGTATACCAATATACCGTTTTAAAGTCACCTAACTTATCTCTACTCTTATTTGCTAACATTAAGTTTTTTTCACTTGGGACTCTATATAGTTATTTTTTCACCATTCACTTGACTGCCTGTGTGTTTATATACTACGGTTGGAAATGGAAAATTCAGTTCAGAAGAATTGAATACGAAATAATACTGCTTGACTTGTAAACAACAGTTTTTTTAGATTATTCCCCAACAGAATATTTCTGTCGTAGTGATACATTCTCTGTTTTGATTGATTCAATACAGAATTTCCGTGTTATACCATATGGCTTTACAAATGAGTTCCATGTGAACGCTTGTTCCAAGTTTACACTTGATACCCATGTTTACACTTGATACCCATGTTAGTGTGGACATTTGGGTTGCTCTTGTTTTGTTTTAAACTACTCCAGTGGCTTCCAAGCCACTTTGACCTTTTCGGGCCATATTCGACTGAATTTTTCATACACGACTGGAAAGCTAAAGCATCAGATGAGTGAGTGCTACAGATTGAGTTTACATCCTGCCCCTCGCCCCTCTCCCCTACATCCCACTCATTTTCAGTCTAAATTGAGCATATAATGTTTGAATCGTTCTGCGGTAAGCTTGATTGCTTAAGGCCAAAGAAGCCATAAAGACTATCTGTGTTATTTCTGCTACTTCTTGGTGCCTAAGAAAGGTGGAGAATTCAGACCAATTTTTCAGTCTTCGCCCACTGAGAGCCATCCTCTGGATTATCAATGTCAAAGTGCTTACTCAGACCAAGGTTCGTTCTGTTAAGGAGCTGGGATATTAAAAGGTATCCTAGGACCTGTAAGATGTGTCTGTCCTGCAGTCCCACAGAGACTATCTTTGGTTCATGGTGGAGTGTAGCATTTCTAGTTTGCTGCTGAGCACTTCAGCCTCATCGTTTCCTCAGGTGTTTATGAAAGTCATAGGGGTGGTAGAGGCCCATCTTCACAGCTCGGAGGTACACATATTTTCGTGCTTCGACATCTGGCTGCTAAAAAGGCGAGCAGGCTGTAGTCTGTCCTGGACCACCATCCTTTCATCCCTGGGCTTTCCATCAGCAACCCAAAGCCCCATTGGATGCCTGCACAGAGGATTCTTTTTATAAGGAACACCCAGGACATGATGCTGGTTAGTGCCTTCTGACTCCTACAAGATTTGGACAATGGGATATGGTTCCAATCTTTTGGGCTTAATCCTGGGTTCTTGTGCAGACAGTTCTGAAGCTTCTTGGACTCTAGGGCTCATGCATCTACTTGGTCCCTCGTGCCCACTGGCGCATGCTGCCTTTGCAGTGGAACCTCTGCTTCAGTGAGCACAAGAGTGGATCTGCATGTCAAAGGAGGCCCTCAGTGGTGGCATGTAATTTGAGGCAAAACGTATTTTAAAGGGGGTTAACAGTGGTTGAAGAGAGATGTCTGCATAAGTACAGATTCCCCTTTCAACATCTGTTTACATACATAGATATTTGTGCATATGTCTCCAAAGGTTAAAGTGGCATCGTTAGGCACACTAATAAGATCTTAACTTCTGTGGGGGGAAAAAAGTATAGAAATGCACTGGGGAAAAAAAAAAAAAGTTTCAGTGCTGTGTAATATAAAAATACACTTATACGTTCAACTGAGAGGGATAGGTAAGCAGAGCAAACAGACGTGGAAAGGGGATTTAGATAGATATATCTATCTAAAGTTACTGTGGCGTTATTGTTGGGTATGTTTTTATTTATTGAAATGCCCATATAAAACTTCCTTCTCTGCTGTGCATGCTTAAGAGTGAAGTATCTGTTCAACTTCAGAGCTTATTATTATATAATTCACAGTTGTATTGAAATAGCCTTGAACGGGCAGACTTTTCTTTCTTGATTCTGCTTTTTTTTCTCTACACTGGAAGTTTAAGCTGAATCAAGAAAGAAAAGCCAGTCTGTTCAGTCTGGTTGATGCAAGTGTAAATTATTTTATCATAAATACGCTTAGAAGTTGATCAGGGAGTTAACGCTTAAACAAGCATGGCAGAGAAGAACTACATTTCACGTTATCTTTTAAATAAATAAAACATTTCTATCTCATCAACTTAAATTGAGTTCAAAAGGGCACTGCAAGAGAGACGGTTCTGGAAGTGGGTGGGGGGGCTGTGTCCTCATATTTCCTTGTCTGCTGATGCTGAATGTGTGTCATGATTATTCTTTTTGTCTACCAAAATGATAAATAAAGTTGTCAAAAAAAATAAAATAGGTGTTCGAGTTTACAAACTCTAGGACGATATCACAGTGATTGTATGATTCATCACTGTTGTCATAAATGATGTCATCAATAATGTAATTTAACATGTCATGAGTGATGTAATAAGGGTGGTCATAAGAGGTGAATGACTGAGATGCATGGGGGGATTTATTAAGTTATAGTTGGGTCCATAAACTATAAGTGATGAATTTCCGAGTTTTTTTGTTTTTAAGCATTAGTTTTTACTTTTTTTTACCTTATTTCAGCATCTAGCTATTACGTCATGTTAACCTTTTGAATTTTTCGGTGAGTGTCTGTGTATTATTAGATTATAAATAAAGCAATTTTTAGATTAAAAAAGGATTATTGTTGGCATATTGAAAATATAAGTACATAACTTGGCATGGCAACTCGGCACACGAAAGTGAGACTCCTCTGGGAACTGGCCTACAGAGTAGCTTCAGATTGGGGGGTGACTATTCATAGAGGACTTTACAAGGGGTTATTATTGAAGGTTGGGTGGGAGAGATTGTTTCAAGGGCAATCCACTGTAGAGAAAAACAGTTGTCATTACTAAGGCTGTGTCTCTAACAATCACCAACACTGGATATTCCATAATGTTGTTTTGTATGATACTGTCTGCTTGGGTTTTGAGACCTATCAAGACATCCTTCATTAGATGGTCCCTTTCTATTGGAACGGTAGTTTGGAGAGAATATGCTGCCTTTAATGCAGTAGTATGTTTACATATTTAGGTCGTTGCCCTTTGTTCCGACTGTTGACATTTTCTGGTTGGTATTTTGACTTGTATACTAGAAACATTGATTTTAATAATTTATGCCACAAAACGTAGCACTCTTTAAAAAGCTAGAACCTGTATCTAGTTTTTACTAAAGCTTACTTAAAGGTTTTTACGTGTTTCGGCATTCATATAAAATATAGATTGTGGTGCTTGTGCGGTCGCTTTCCACCAGTTGGGATGAGGAAATAATGGGCAAATAGGGAATGCTTGATGTTGGTCATTTTTATTGGTATAACCACAAACTAAACCATTTATTTAGATAACTATGTATCGGAAACAGACTGCGCAGTGTAACACAGTCCTCAATCAATATTCTGCACGCTTAATCACTGATCAACAAATCATTGATGTTTTTTCTATGGCAGTGCAGTTTTTTCATTTTTTTTATTTATCCGGTTGAGAAGAGAAGGAAAACCTTGTCAATGTGGTTGAATGTTTGAAGAATGAAACTACTTAACTCCATGTAATTAATGTTTACTAAAGATAACATACTGCGTTTAACGTCTTGTTTCGTGTCTTCCGAATGTCCGCTGAAGTGAGTCATTGAATTATGTATGTATAAAAATGGGGTGGTGTGTAGTTTGTAAGGCAAGGAAATCCCCAAGTGAATGCTCAGCGGTTTAATCCTGTACTTGAACGCCTTCACCCTTTCACAAAACATTGATCTATTGTGTCCTTAACCAGGAAAATCAACATAAAGCCACACTGCTGTTTATACATTTAATTGTTTGATAATAAGACTTTGTTTTCCATCAGTCTTGATGACATTTGCATAATATTTGAATCTGAATATACTGTAGCGGGAAAAGAAATCTCTTCTGGACAGCAGCATCTTCTAGTGAAAGAGATTCTGGAGTCGGCTTCACCAGATAGCTTAGAGTTCATTCAGCAGAACAGGTTAGTGGGCGTGAAATTTAGCGATCACATAAGATTTGGGGACGGTTATAAAACAGAAAGTATTGACAACCTTTAATTGCGTCTCTGCCCTAAATGAGCACTAAATCAATTCTAGTTTGTCTCTTAAACGGCCCTGGATTAGAGACATTTCCCATATTGTGTCTGTATCTTGTGAAGTTGTTCATAGGCGAATATACATCTTTGTTCCGTTTATTTCAACGTCCCTTCTATACCGCAATATGCTATAATATCTATCTACTTTCCCCTCTCTGTCCTTATCCATCACAAGAGTTGCTTTTAATATGTATACTGATGAGAACCACTTCATTTGCAAATAAAAGGATCTCTTGGATAAATTAACTTGCCACTTTCAGATATGTGTGCTAGGTGCATGGATGAATGTGTTAAGATCAGTTTGGACAAAATTAAAGTAACACTTGCAGTGAAACTGTGGTCCTTTCGACCACATTCACACTAAAAAATGTGGCAGTCTTTCCTCTGACGGTTAGCAAATCCTGTGAAATGACACTAACTTACTGGAAATGTTAAAATTCTTTTGTTCCAATTTCTGGCAGACTGATTTTTCCTCAGCATGCTCATCATCCGTTAACCCCCGTGAAGTGTTCCATGTGATTCAGCAGGAGAAGCCAAGCCTCTGTTGAAAAATTGGACTTCCTAAATTTTACGCTACCTATAGTAGTTTGTGGGAACTGCCACATTGTCAAGCTATGGAGAGGCTGATGGTTTGTCGCAGCTGAGATTCTAGGGAGGGACACAGGACTTTCTAGAACTGTTTTCCCACCAGGCCTGAGTACTGTAAGAGAATTTAGGGCCCACCAAACAGATTTTGATGACTGTTGGTCTTACCTGCATTTCTGCCTCGAGACAAGCTTTTGCCCTTGCTTAGGATGTCTAGGATGTTTAACCCAATACATCCTTTAAGCCATCGGTGGCCTGTGTTTCTGCCCTGAACTGGGAGCTTTTGCAAGATTGCTATGTAGGAAAGTACCCTCTTTTTGGCATGTTACCCCGAATTTCTGCCTGATGTCACTGTGTTTTTGACTGTTTCAATGGGATCCTGCTGGCCAGGACCCCAGTGCTTATGGTTTATGGTCTGTTTGTCAGTGGGTTTCACTGTTTTCTAAATTGTCACTGGAGTCCTGCTAATCAGGACCCCAGTGCTCATGCTGTCTCTGTTTCCAAATTTGTAAAAACATAATGGTAACTCAGTATTTCACTCCAAATTGGCATACTGGTCCCCCCTTATAAGTCCCTAGTATATGGTATCTAGGTACCCAGGGCATTGGGGCTCCAGAGGATCCCTCTGGGCTGCAGCATTTCTTTTGCCACCCATAGGGAGCCCATGCAAAGGCTTCTACAGGACTGCCTTTGCAGCCTTTGTGACAGTGCACTATTTCACAGCCATTTTCACTGCACCAGGTCACTTATAAGTCACCTATATATCAGATCTTCCAACCCTGAAGGCTGGGTGCAAAGTACCTGTATGTGAGGGCACCCCTGCACTAGCAGAGGTGCCTCCACGTCTTCCAGGCCCCTTTTCCCAGACTTCGTGAGTGTGGGGATGCCATTTTACACGTGCACTGGACATAGGTCAATACCCATGTCCAGCTTCACAATGGTATTCCCTGAATATGGCCATGTAAGGTGTCTAACAACTGGGAATTGTACCCCAATACTGATTCCAGTACTGGTTGCACAATTCCAGGCACTCTGGTGACTCCACTATGGACCCCCCAGTACTGCCATACCAGCCTTCTGAGGTTTTCCAGGCAGCCCCAGCTGCGGCCACCTCACAGAGAGGCTTCTGCCTTCCTGGGGCTTGAGCACCTCAATCCCAGGAAGACACTACAAAGCATTTCCTTTTGGGAGAGGGGTGTTACACCCTCTTCCTTTGGAAATGGGTGTTAAAGAAATGGGAGGGGTATCCTCCCAGAGCCTCTGGAAGTGCTTTGAAGGACACAGATGGTGCCCTCCTTGCATAATCCAGTCTACACCGGTTCAGGGACCCCCAGTCCATGCTCTGGCGCAAAACTGGACAAAGGAAAGTGGAGTGACCACTCTCCCCTGTCCATCACCACCCCAGGGGTGGTGTCCAGAGCTCCTCCAGAGTGTCCCTGGGTTTTGCCATCTTGGATTCCAAGGTGGTGGGGCACTCTGGGAGCATCTGAGGGGCCAATGCCAGCAGGTGACATCAGAGACCCCTCCTGATAGGTGCTTACCTGGTTAGGTGACAAATCCCCCTCTCAGGGCTATTTAGGGTCTCTCCTCTTGGTGTTTCTTCAGATTCGGATTGCAAGACTCCAGTAGGAGTCCTCTGCATCCTTTACTTCATCTTCTACTGACGGAAAAGCTGCTGACCGCTCCAGGAACTCTACAAAACTGCAACAAAGAAGGTAAGATGACTTCTGCAACATTGTATCTTCAGCTCTGCCAGCAGCTGCAACAGTTTCCATGCCGTGCATCCTCCCAGGACTGCCTGTCTTCAGCCTGCACCCGAAGAACCGAAGGAATCTCCCGTGGAGTGACGGAGTCACTTCCCTGCTTCAGCAGGCACCTTTCTGCAGCAACAACCGGTGGCTTGGGTTCCCTTTCCAGATGACAGGCATGGATCCAGCAACACGGGTGGTGGACTAAAGTTACTCCGACAGTCCCAATGTCCAGCTATCCAACTTTGGTGGAGGTAAGAACTTGCCTTCCCACACAAGACAGTACCCCTGTGCACCGCTTGTCTTGCAGTTGCCAAGGCTTGTGTGTGACCTTCCAAGAAGTTCCTTGTGCACAGCACAGCTTAGGCCCCCAGCACTCCATCCTGCAATGTACAGCTTCCTGAGTGGTTCTCCGGTGGCGCGGGAATCCTTTGTTTCGTGCTGCATGGGCCTCCATTTGTGCCTCCTGGGTAGAGGCCACCAGGTCCCTCCGGGTCCCAGGCAGCCCCATTTTCCGCTAATCGTGAGCTTTGCATGTGCCAAGTCTTGTTGGTGGAATCCAGCGACGCAAACCAGACTGCATTCATCCATCCGGCGTGGGACATCTGCACCAGCCGGGAACCCGCATCTGTTTTCTTTGGTGCAATACTGACTTTGTCTTCTCACCGGTGGTTCTTCTTTTGCTCCTTCATCCGGATTAGCAGGGGCTCCTGTTCTCCCTGGACTCTTCAGTGCTTCTTGGACTTGGTCCCCTTCTTCCACAGGTCTTCAGGTCCAGGAATCCATTGTTGGTGTCTTGCATAATCTTCTATCACAACTTCTTGTGTGTTTCAGGAAACATACTTTGATTTACTCCTGTTTTCCTAGGCTCTAGGTTGGGGTCTATTACTTACTTTTGGTGTTTTCTTACACTCCCAGTGCCCCTCTCCACACTACACTTGTCTAGGTGGGAAACCGACTTTCGCATTCCACTATTTTAGTATATGGTTTGTGTTCCCCCTAGGCCCATTGCAACCTATTGTGATTTTCACTGTTTGCTCTGTTTTCTGTCTATTTACTTACCCGTTTTTGGTTACTAGTGTATATATTGTGTATAATACTTACCTCCTAAGGGAGTATAGTCTCTAAGGGATTTTTGGGATTGTGTCACTAAAATAAAGTACCTTTATTTTTGTAACACTGAGTATCGTCTTTCATGTGTGTGAGTACTGTGTGGCTACAGTGGTATTGCAAGAGCTTGGCATGTCTCCTAGTTCAGCCTTGGCTGCTCTGCCTACAGCTACCTCTAGACAGCCTGGTTTCTAGACACTGACTACATTTGACTAGTAAGGGATAACTGGACCCGGCATAAGGTGTAAGTACCTTTGGTACCCACTATAAACCACGCCAGCCTCCTACAACGCTTACCAGTTGAGAAGCCTGTACTATTTACCTCGAACTATAAATTCCATTGACCCTTTGTTAGTTTTCCATTTCTCCTTTATGAGGAAAACTTGGTAAGATGTGCACAGCTCTGGTTGGTCAGTCTTGTGAATTTTGAACATGATCACCTTTTAATTGGCCACTGCATCCTAGAAATGGCAATTGGATAGCAAATACTGAAAAGACCTGATTGAATTGCTAAAAACTGCAATGGTAAAACAAAGACACCGTTGTCTACAACATAAGGCAGGTGGATAAGTGAGAAGACATGTATTTGTAAATGTAGTAAGGTACCACAGCTTACAGTGACTTGCTGTATGCAGAAGGAAGATACAAACCAAAATGCAGCTGCTGCCTGCAACACTAGCAGACTAGGATATCACTTCCATTTTAGGTGCCAATATCGCCAATTTCCCAGCCTATAATGGACATTGTCTGGTTTTCTTTGATTGTTCTCCACAGGGTAGTGCTTCTTTGGCTGAAACTGGTTACCAGCACACAGACTATGGACAAATCTGGTCAGCAGAGGCTATTATACTGTCTCATCTTTGAGTTACATGTACTCGAATTATTTTGAAGTACTTAAAATGAGCATGCAGTGCTGGCAAACATCCTGTTGCCATCCCGGATTGATGTGTCAGCTGCACAAACAAATAATATATTGAGGCAGTGAAGTATGCTAGTGTCAAATCCCCAAAACTCGATTATCTTTGCATCCTTTTCCTTTTCAAATTTATTTTGCTTTTAGATCCGTCAGTTCAACAATCCAATTCAACACGTTATCCACTTGGACTTTTTCTAGGTTCCATTTGTGACCGTGTAACTAGCTAGGTTCTCTGGAATGCCTTAATTGGAATGTATAACATCAGGCCTTGTTTGATGTCTGAACAGAACAGTTCAAAGATGGGATGGCATAGGTGCTCATCCAGGTTCTTTTATCTTTAAAATATACATCCATAACTCCAGGACCCCTGGGTGTTTTTGTTTACTTGAAAGGTGGCTTGAAACATTCTACTTCTGTATTGTGCCTAATTGCACAAGCTGCCATATTGAGAGGCCAGTGCCCACTGTACCATTATGCTGTTGGTAGGAGCGTTTTAACAACTGTGAGATGTAAGTCCTGTTGTTTGTGTGACTCAGAGTTTGGAATTACCTCGCTTGGGGTGCAGTAGTTCAGGAGCTGCACGCCACAGCTGAGAAACTTAAGACAGATTGTAGACCTATAACAGTTGAAACGTGTTGCATTTTGTCTGACGTCATTGCCTATTGAGAAACAATTCAGTAGTAAATGAACCGAGAGCCATAGGATTTTGCAGATTGTGGAGGACTCAAGGTCTTCATCACACAGATTAACATTGTTCCTTGACTCACTGTAATTGTGTTATAAGTCCTTTACTGTGTAACCACTATGAATTCACAGCGGTACGTGTCTCTGCTGTATTCGGTGATGTATCCTTATTTGTGTTGATTATCATTTTATGTGCCCTATTGTACCCCTTTGTTAGTATTCATTATTCTTTTAAAGTCCACTTGCAATGATTGGAGATTTAATTTGTGTGTGATTACCGTGCTCAGTTCCAAACCTATGGTGTGACAGGGAAGTACTGCAACTTACCAAAGCTGTATAACTACTACTGTGAGAGCAGCATACAACTGTGATCCCATCTGGCACCCAAACCATAGTGCATAGCCAACTTGGCAGGCACTCTTTAATATTTGTTGCTTTTAAATGGTTTTATACAGTTATGAAACACTTGGGGGTGGGATGAAAGAAAAAGAAGAAAGTTACGTAGTGTAGTATACAGAAAAAAAACATTTTCTTTAGAAAAATCTGGAATTGCTTTCTTTCACCAAAATCCTGAATTTGGACACTTCAGCAGATAAAGAAGATGCAGATATAATGAGCATTAGCAAAGCTAATAGGTCTCGCCTATGAGACCTATTGGCTTTGCCAATGATTTTTAGCCATATTGTACAGCACCATACCTGCTGTGCTACGTTAAAAGAAATCACTTGCAGTTCAATATGTCTTGCATTAGCGAGAGTTGGAGCTGTTGGCGTTGTAACTGATAATGACAACCTTGCATTTGAGACCTTATAAATATTTAATCATGCAGCACATTAAACCTTTATCAGAAATAAACTGTGTTTGTGTGTTCCTCCTTACACTTGGCATTAGACTGTAATGGTCTGAGCAACCCCTACAGAGCACCACAGTGAAAATAGCATTTGGAAGAAACATGGTCATGTAACCATATATTCAGCCCCTAGAGGGCATAATACATTAAAAAAAAGAATGATAAAGAAAATTGCAGTGTAATCATATAATTAGCCACGTGTGGGCATAGTGTGGAGTCCGTGGAACAAGGGTGTAGTGCTGCAGGTCGTTGCAAGATGTCCCTGTAGAGTTAACAGCAGAAGGTGCAGTACCACTGGCTGTGGCTAGAAGTCCCTGCAGAGTCAACAGCAGTCAGAGTAAAGTGTCACAGAACACTACCAGAACTACTTCTGATGTCAGAAGCTCTGAATGTCCCCCAAACCGGGGGCTGGTAAAGTACCAGGTCTTCAGTGAAATAGCTGAAATATTTATCCATGCTGTACATTAAACCTTTAACCGAAGTAAACTGTGTTCGTGCATTAGCAGAAGTTGCAGTACCACTGGTTGTGGCTAGATGTCCCTATGTAGCCAACTGAGTTAATAGTGCATTGAGGCAATTATCATCCTTCAGCCCTTTGAGAGCATAGTGCATTACACAGTTGCAGGCCGAGCAAGGCCGTCAAAATATTAATACAGACAATGCCCTTAGAACACAAACTCCTCTCAGATGTAAACACAAAAGTCTCAGCTGTAAGAGAGCTTAAATATGTATTGAATGGTGGAAGAGGTTATGATTTGTGGGCCCCCTCTAAGCCTAGTGTGACCCACAAGATGTCCTGGACAGAAAGAGCATATCGCTCTGAATGGTTTGGTGGTGGTCCTATTGCCCTAGGACCTCTGCAGGCTGCATTATAGGCACACATGTTGTAAAAGGAATGCCTGCAAAGCATTGTGGGCTGAGTTTCCATGCATTCATTAAACCTTTATCCGAAATGAACTGTGTTTATGCATTAGCAGAAAGTGCAATACCACTGGTCGTGGCTAGATGTCCCTGTAGAGCCTACTGAGTTAGTAGTGCCTTGGGGCAATTATCATCCTTCAGCCTTTGAAGAGCATAGTACATTACACCTTTTCCGGCCTAGCCAGGCTGTCAGAATATTATTACAAACAAGGCACTTATAACACAAGCTCCTCTCAGCTGTAAAAACAAACGTTCTTGCCATAACAAAGTTTAAGTATGTATTGAATGGTGGAAGAGGTTATGATGTTTGGGCCACCTCTAACCTAGTGTGACCCACAAGATGGCCTGGAAAGAAAGAGCACATCATTCTGAATACTTGGGTGGTGAACCCATTTCCTTAGGACCACCACACGCTAAGTTATGGGCAAAAATGGGTTGTAAAAGGAATGCCTGCATAGCATTATGGGGTGAGTTCCCGGAGTGCAGTGAATATTGTAGTATCGACTCTCCCGCTGTGCGGGGAGAGACACTGTTAAGGATTCATTCCTGTGCCGATTTTATGCTATATAAAGCCACAAAAAAATGTACAAAACACACGCACGACACAACTACTTGTAATTACTGATTATGTAAAGTAAGGACCAAGTGAAGGGCAAATGCGGAAAACGAACTGCACGCGTGAGCACTAGTGCTTAATGACAAACACGAGAGACAGGAAACAAAGGAAAATAGTCTGTCCAAACAACAGAAAAACATTCCAGGTGTAATTAAACTGTACATGGCTGGTGCTCCTCAGCCAAGTACAGGAAGTGACATAAGGGCTGCCAAACCAGTTAGGAGGCAGCAAAACAAGAGTGGCACAGCCTTCAACCTATGGTAATCGCCAGGCAGGAGCAAAGTGCTATACTCCATCAAACAGGTCCTGCAGACAGCGCATGCTCGCTGTCTAGGCTCGACCTAATAAAACTCTTTCGATGCGGCTGCTACGTAATTTGTAGGTGCATGGCATCAAGCATATACAGCCCTACAAAGTGAAGCATTTCTATTTTTTGTTTTTTACCAATCTGAGATGGATTGATAAATATACAGTAGTGCCAAAAGTGCTTTTTTAAAATTTTGCACAAAGTCTTTTTGTTTAAAAAAATATATAAATACAAGACCCACTGGGGGAGTATATTAGGTGGGGGAGGGGGTGAAAGCAGCAGACAGAATGCAGGCTGGAGGAGAAGGACATGGGCAAGAAATAACGTGGAGCGCTACTGAAGCAAATTTGCAGAGAGCAAGTTGAGCATCTCAGAGCAGAAGCTCCAAATTTGCTGAATACTCGGATAGACTTCACTGGCATATTTCACAGTGACACCTCTAGTAATCTTTTATGGGAGTATGATATATATTCAGCGTGTCAAAGCCAATAGAGCCGGAGTGATGTTAAAAAGCACAACAGACACATGGTGAGGGAACAAAAGGCATTGGGGGGAAAGCAAAGGGCAATGGTGGGCAGTGAGGAGCAGAACACGGGAGAGAAAATAAAGTGGAAGGCTGGGCTAGGCAGAGCGCACATGAGGAAGACAGCTGGAAAACATGCACTCTTATGAAGTACTTTACGAAAACGACGGTGCCTAAAAAGCGGGCACTCTTGGAATAATATGAGGAGCTAATCGGAGAGGTGGGAATCAGGCTGTGCTCCACAGGAAGGACAAAGTCAAGATGGCGGGGCTAAAACAAATAAAGCCAGCGAATCGAAAGCAAGTAAAAGTGAATGGCAAACCACTAAGCCAGTGGTAAGTAGTGGGCGAAATGCATTCTGAGATAAGCTTTCAGCATGTCCTCATTATGCATTTGTGGGCATCGATCTGAAAAGTAAGCTTTTGCATCTTGCAAATAATATAGTTTTTGTGTACGTGGTGTACAGCACTTAATTGACCTTGGTCACTTTTTAGGCAGAATGTATTGCATAAATGTACTCTTTTGATCTACCTCAAAAGAATGAAATGCTATTTAAGGCATGCTGAGATTTAACCTTATTTTCTGCAGGTTTCATACGCCCCTGCAAAAGGCAAGACTTCAATAGGCAAGACTTCAAAAGGCTTTTGTTTAGAGTTGGTTAAGAGTGCAATGAATTGTGCGACATATGCGGTACTTGGTTTTCTGCACGTTTAATACGGCTTTTCAATTTACAGAATTATTTTATGTTAATTGCATTTGTATAGTTAATTCCTATCACTTGTACGGTACAAACACATTCAAAATCTGGATGCCCTTTACAGTTCCGGAATAACCCTTGACCAGAGCCTAGCATTACTACATCAGAAAATCAGTCATATCACTTAACTGTATGTGCCTGATAGCATCGGCAAAAGGCAGTTATCAGCTTTGCACCTTCGAGTGCAGAAGAACATGAAGAAGTATTGTTGCCCCAAGTTACTTTCCCTTTAACCTAAATTTGCAATAATATCACAACTATTGATTGCGGTAACGCGATTACCTAATCGTATTATTACCGTAGTCAGATTGACATTCTCTAAATGTAGCTGTAGGTAACGTGCCTTTAGAATGGAATTGACAATTAACTGTAGTCTTTTTTTTATATCTACATCCACAACTTTGTGTTTCCTCGTTGGAAGGTGGAGCATGAGGATATCAAGCGTAGCCTTCAGAGCTCCTTTATGTTTGCCAATCTCTGCTTTTTAAACGCGATTCATACATGGCGTCTGCAGACTGCTTAAATATTTCAAAGCGCTTTGTTTTCCTCATCCAACCTGCATTTAAATCACAGTGAACTTTGAGCAGGGTTTGTCAGTCCTGCACTCTGCACTCTTGGTGGCATCCTATCAGATTCCTTGTTTTTCCCCTTCTTCGCTGTTACTCTTAACTTTTAGTTAGCGATTAACTTGAGGGGTGGCTAGGTTTGGGTTGAGCACCACGGTGTGGATCCAACTGTCAGCTTGAGCAAAAGACCAAATCTGACATTTCAGGGAGGTGCTTGATGTTGCACCGTAGCCGTTTCTGAGACCTGAACGACGGCAGCTGCGGAAGAATGTCTGAGCACCCACTGGGTTTTGGAAGCCGGTCTTGTAAGAGAACAGCCCGGCAGCAGTTAAGACCATCTTTGCTTTTACACAGTTCAGATCGTGAAATTCTGTCCATTATTTGTTACTAAAAGGCGTTTTCAAAATAGCATCTTAACCGACAATTGTCAACCTTTTATACTTCTTCCTCTGTAACTAAAACCACGCGCTTACAAATGAAGCGTTCGTTGAATATGGAGCTTCCCACAGAAGAGGTAATCCACCACTTTAATGCTCATGTTAATGTTAACTATCTAACAATATTTTCCTGAAAAGGAATAACATCTTATAAAGTGTGAACTTAGTTGGATGATTAAAATCAAGTTAGTTTTCTACTCTAGATTCTTTGTATTTTGCTTTGTGTTTATGAAGCAGAGATTGTTTTTGTATTATTACGTTTGGTTCCTTAGCTGCTCAGTGAGTAGATGGCATGGGTTCATGAGGTGTCGTCTTACAGACTGGATGTGAGGTCAGAATACTGTCAGTCGTCGCTTAAGCACTCACTTAACTGGTGGTCAGAAGACCACTCTCTTTGCGTTCGTTGTTGTTCATTCTTATATAGACTGCCTCTTTTAAACTCCTCGTTACATAGTGTTCGACTTCAACCACCATTTTGTCTTTGATATTTGCGTAGATACACAGTTCAGTCGATCTTATTATGTTTTCCGTGTTGTGGCTCCTGTTTCTTGCTTTATTTAAAGGTATATTGTACTTTACATGACAAATCTAAAATGGACAGGCAGAAAGAGAGAGATGTTGTGCACCTCCGTTCTCTGTTGGCGTTCAATACAATAACTTTTCCTGCTTGTTCAGCAGTCATGTTTTTTGGGGGGAACTGGGCGAGATAGTAAAACCATGACACTACTTGCTCTTCAGTACCTTATTTGCTAAGTAATTATCCTGCAGCAATTCTGTCAAGAAGTACAGCATGAAAGCATTGCCTACTTAAACACGATACGAAGGGGCAGTCACGACTCAAAAGTGAAAGGGCCCCTAAAAAGTACGCCTGACACAAAGATAGACCACCCCAGCCCCCAACACCTTATGCATGAATTTTGCATATTCCTGTACGTCATTAAACATCTGCATCCCTTCATGGATTGTTTGATATCTTGCACCGCTTTCAGTTGTTGCACTGCAGTTTACTACGTTTCATTTCTTCTAGTTCAGCGTAATGTGTGCTGTGAACAGTGGTCTCTATGGACATTTGGGGCAGATAGGGGTTTTGTGTTGAGGTGATAACTTTATGGCCATGTTTATTCTGACATTCATTGTGGTACTTCTGACATGTTGAACTTATTTTTATATTCACCCTTTCAGCTCATTGATATGAGTTTCACATAGACTTCTAATGCTTACTAGAAGAGATAACAGCTCCTTTGTCCACAATCTTATAATTCTTAATGTCCTCAATACTTGTGTAGCTGCAGACCAAGAAGGAATGTCAAAACTAGTCTTTTTAACAAACCATGTACATTCTTTCTGAGATAAATAAAAAATGTACTTTTCAAATTATAATTGTCCCTTTGTTTTTATAGATAGCATGCCTACAAATTGTTTGTCTAGTTATTACTTTGGTACACAGCTTATTGTAATAGTATTTATGTAGCGCTTACTACCCCTCACAACTCATTGAAGCACTTTTCGGCAAGTAGTATGCTGCTTCGAAACACAAAGTGGATTAGTGGTGAATTTGTATAGGGGAATATTAGTTGTTAATTGGAGCCATGGACATGTGAGCCTTTTAGTTGGAGTAAGTAGGATAGAGGTGGGATAGAGATGGGAAGAGTCAAGAGGGAGTTTTTTGGGGGATCATAGTAGTAAGATTAGGTTTATGGTGAGTCAATGTAAGAATAGAGGAGGGAAGATTCTAGAAAGGGTTATTTGCGAAATCATAGTAAAATTAGGTTTGGGATCAGTCAGAGTGGTGATAGAGGACATACGGAAAGATGTATAGAATGCAGCAGAGTAGTGAGTTGAGGGAGTTGAAGTTTTTTTTCTACAGTGGGAGCAAAATATTATATACACAACTACTTAAGATATGCATGTATATGGAAAAATATAAAGTTGTATTTTTACAAATTCCCAAATGTACATCTATGGATAAATATTTGGAAACGCAGAATTTCAAGGGTTCCTCTATATAAAGTTAATTTAATTATTTTTATATTATTTATTTATTTTATATTTTCCCAATATTTTAGCACTGGAACACTTATAGATATGCTTATTATGATCATATTTACACATGATAGGTAAAATAAAACAGGACTCATAAGCTTACGTACCGCTAGGGTTTCGTCACCAAGTCAGTTATGCACTTTGTCCATCGATTGGCCCTAGCCTGAGTATTCGTGGTGTGGAATGATTGTAAGCTGTTTCCTGTGATTGTGTATTTTTGTGTGACTGCCTTTAGTGGCATGTCATTCAAACCCTTGTGAGAAGTGTGTATTTGGGTTGTGAGTGCG
The DNA here is from genome assembly GCF_031143425.1 of Pleurodeles waltl. NCBI lineage: Eukaryota > Metazoa > Chordata > Amphibia > Caudata > Salamandridae > Pleurodeles > Pleurodeles waltl. Next base: position 817,379,677 of record NC_090448.1, read on the forward strand.
TGGTGTATGACAGTGGTTGTGTATTCTCTATCTGCATCAAATCTGAGGCTGCTGTGGAGTTGTAGTCTGTTGCTTGGGCTCGCTTTGGACCCTTCACTGCACAGGCTGCTGAAAGCCTTTCCTGTAAGTTTGCCGTCTACATGGCCATGAGTGAGAGGTGGTGTAAGTTACTATTAAACATTTTCCTTATACTTGTCTCAAAATTTGCAGATTACCCATCTTTGATCTTTCCTTAGATATGGGATAAACGTTGCTGTCTAGTTCCGGTAGGACGTATAATCATATCTCTGGGCTTGAACCATATTCCTAGCTGGCCTGTGTACCTGTGTTAAACTGAATGTCTGTTCTTGCTGTTTCACAGAGGTACGGTTGTCATTTCGCTATCTCTGTTAGTGCACCCTGAGTTAATATTGATTTTGTGAGCATATCTTGGGAACTCTATTTCATCTCACTGAAAAAAAATGTTTAATTAAATGCTATGACCGTTATCTTTTAAAGAGTAATCAAACTAATTTTATGTACTCGTGTTCCAGTCTTGAGGCACAACTAGGTTTTGCATTCCTATGCCCCTTTAAGTTTGTGTTCCATCGTCATGGAATATCTTCGATGGACATGTGGGACCGAAATTCCCCCCCCAAAGTTATCAATGAACCAAAGATCTGATATGCCTTTTCTGTGGCAGTTCTGCTCATAGTCCGCTGGAAAGACATACAAAGTAGAAATCAAATAGTATGTTGTTGGTGTATAGATGCCTCTACTCAGCTTCCGTTCGTCTGTAGAGATCGAGTTGGGCATGGTCCAGGGCAGCCCAGTCTACGCTTAACATGGTGCAGGTTATTTCTGATCCGTCTAACTCACTCTCACCTGTCATTGCTTTTTGAGAAGTACTCTGAAGTGAAAAATGTCGGTACAGTACCTAGAGCAGTTAAATTCCCAATGTATACTACAACGCGAGGATGTTCTTTCGAGATAAACTTGGTAAGGGAAATCACTTTAGTTGTTGTTGGTATGGATGAATTAAAAAGGAGTTAACAATGACTGTATGCACTGGAACCCCAAAGCAACTGGAGAATGTGGATGAGTTACCCACTCGAAAGACCTACATACTCAGAAACTTGGTTTGGCAACAGCAGAGACAGACATCAAATTATTTCGTAAAGAAACAGAGCCTACCCAATCTCGAAAAATTGCATATGTAGTTGAAAACAATTTCATACAGAGGAAATGTGCTTCAAGTAGGAAAAACAAATAGGTACTCCTAGTTTGGCTATTTGGTGTTATTGAATCAAAGTGTTAGCAGCTAAAATAGCTTGAAAGTTGAATGGAGCAAGTGGGATAAAGAATATTCTTGGGTATGTTCGCACAATTGCATAAAATCAAGATGAATAGCTAACGGCTGAACTTCCGTTCAGTGAAGTTGGTACACTTGCAAACACTATAGAAACTGAAAAGACCTTCATTGTTAAAAGGAAAACATTTCTCCCCATATTAAGCACCATAAGCATGGAACTAAGAAATGTGAAGGAATATTGAAAGTGTAAAAAAAAAAAAAAAAGGAAATCTACTAATTCTGAAAATATATACGCTATTAGAACATAAGTAACATTTAACCTATCTTAAAATGTTCATGGAACCATGTGAGGTATTATCAAACCCAAAAACTTTGTGAAAATGATGGGAGCATGCACATCACTAATATACTTTGGTGGAACACCACCACCAATATCCCATTTTCACAAATGGATCCTGTATGTTCTTCGAGGTGGTGCTGAGACCAAGCAACAAAATGTGCTCAGACCACCATGAGAACAAGAGACAAGAAGGCAGCAAGCTATCAAAAGTCTTTAAAGCCTTTGTTAGAGCAAGATGCATTTGAATTTGTCTGAATGCCAAGATAGTCAACTGTAACCTCACCCCCAGAAATAAGTGTTCCTGCCCTTGCTGCTAACAGCAGGCCTTGGTGATTCTGGAAACACTCAGTTGTATTTTCAACATAGCTGCCCACCTGCATTTTTTTTCTGTATGTTTTATAGTAATGGGGAAGCCATATAGCATTTGTGAAAGCACCTTGGCTTTGACTTGCAGAGTCTATGCTGTTCTGGTGCAAATAATTACTTCCTATCCTGTAATCCTGATACCACCTTTACGTCAATCCCTGAATAACTGATGCTTGAGCTCCATTCAGATTTATTTGTATTTTCTAGTGTAGACATTTGTCATCAAAAGAGAATTTTGGTGCACTCAGATGAGATCCCCTTCACAATGTAATTGTTTTGAGATTTTATGTAGTTTATGTATCTAAAATGATTTCTTCTTTTTGCTTTTTTTAGAACAAATCATGGAAGAAGCTGAAGACGGTCATGCACTGGTCTCCATTTGTTGTGTCTTTTAAAAAAAGATATCCTTGGATCCAATTAGCTGGGCATGCAGGTAAGCTGTATGTGGGGATTTTGTGTTGCTTACACTTGTTACAAACAGTGACCATGGCCAACATGGCGGCCGGTGTATGCTTGTTTTGTTGAGCTCTGCACCGGGCCCCACGACATCCTGCTTAATCTCAGCCCTGATGCTGGGGGACTCTGCACAACAAGCGGGGGCTCACCCCTAGAGTCACAAGTTGGGGCAAGGAACGGCGTGTGGCCTAGCATGGGAGACCGCAGCTATGGCACCAGACGAGGCCTTAACTCACAGGCCTTGTTTGCCTGTAGGTTCTGCCAGAGGGCCTGGAGAGCGGTGGCAGTGGGAGCAGGGACTGTCCCCTGCTGAGAGAATGGGTCTCTGATTGGATGCTGGGTCTGCACTTGCAGTGAGAGGCCTTGAAGGAGAGGCTGCAGAGCTTGGTAAGCAGGCAGGCCCCATCCGGTGATTAAAGCCTGCTGGAGACGTGGACAATGGTGGCGATCATATGTGCGACCTGAACTAGAACTCTGCACAGACATTTGTCTCCGAAGGGATTTTCTGCTCCTGTGCCAGGAGGCCCTGCAGATGCTGGCAGTGGGGGAGGGGAGCAGACGCCCAGGTTCCTGGTACGGCATGCGACATTTGAGCCCCAAACCTATTGCCGCTGCAGTGCATGAGGAGCATGCATGCCATTAGACCCAATACAGACGGGATACTCCCGATTTTTCAAGCCAAAAATTGCCTTATTTTCGCTGTTTCCTGTCTGAAATTGCATCTTCTATAGCAGTCAATGGGGAAATTGCATTCCCCAGATTTCTGTTTCAAAATGTCCTCTTCCCACTCCTAAAATGTTGGGGTGTTTACTACCCTGTGCATGACATGCACAAACTACTAGACCTTTTCTTTTGCAGCGATATGTGGGTGTGCATTGACCACAGAGAATTTGGCACACACTGTCTCCGATCAGAGCCCATTACTGTTGAAGATACTCTGGGGCCAAGAACGAGCAATAATCTTCAACTGGCAGATGGAGGCTCTGCAGTACCCCCCTGTTCCAAGATGCCATAGCTTAAGAACTTGCACAATATTTTGAACAGACCACTAGTTCCACTGTGTCATGTACTGTGAGTGGAAGGTGCATAAACTGGTCATGCAGGCCAGTTCATTGGTTGGGAGGGGCGGGAGAACACCTTGTTCTCCAATAGGGTCTATTTGCACTGCGGATGCAGGGGAGCTGAAGTACTTCCAAGCTGACATAAACACAGCATTCAGGACATACTACAGCGCCCTGTACATGGCAGGGAACACTGTTACCACAAATCAAATCTGGGACATCCTGCAGGAGGTTATCCTTCCCTGTCTAAACCATCTCCAGCATGCGAAGCTGGAGGAGCCCCTATAGGTGAAAGTGCTACACGAGGCCATCCCACAGATGTCACAAAATACAACACCGGTGACAAACAGTATTCCATGTCATTCAACATGTTACTTACCCCAGATCTACTGAAATTATATGAGAAGGTGATGCAGGCAAGGGTCTTCCACTTATCCTCAGTTGGACTCCGATTGTGGTACTCCCCAGGCCCGGGAGGGACAGCAGGACTTGCAATGTACTGGCTACTTTCTCTGTTGAACCTCGATTATAAGATATTGGGGAAAGATCTTGGCAAATAGGCTGCTGCCATTTGTAGGCAAAATTTACACCTAGACCAGAATGGGTTTATACTGGAATGCAACACCTTTATGAACTTCTTTTGGCTGTTGAACCTGATGGGGTCATGCAGGAGGGCAATCCTATGAATAGGCCAGCTGTGTCCTTAGATATAGAAAAAGGCGTTTGACACCCTCAGCTGGCGTTATCTGTTTGCTGTGCTTGAGGTTTGGCCCAGGCTTCTTGAGGTGGGTTCAGCCCCTACACTGCAACCCAACAGCGCATGTTAAAATGGCACACTTACATCTGACAGTATAGGCATACGTCGAGGCACTCAACAGGGGTGCCTGCTATCGCAGCTTATTTTTGCACTTGTCCTGAAGCCTTTGGTAGCCTGGCTCCACACTAAGGCTAGGACGCGGATAGCGCGTGCATCAGATGATTGACACATAGGGGGTTATTACAACTTTGGAGGAGGTGTTAATCCGTCCCAAAAGTGACAGTAAAGTGACGGATATACCACCAGCCGTATTACGAGTTCCATAGGATATAATGGACTCTTAATACGGCTGGTGGTATATCTGTCACTTTACCGTCACTTTTGGGACAGATTAACACCCCCTCCAAAGTTGTAATAACCCCCATAGTGTTGTGTACGATGACAACACTGTGATTTATTTGCGGGACGCCTGCACTCCTTAAAACTGCTCAGGTTGATGCGGGACAGATTTGGTGACTTGTTGGGCCTCTGCATAATTGGGACAAATCCTGTTTGTTCCTGCTCTGATGGGTGGAGGAACACAGACGAGAGAATGTGATGCCCACACAACTGGAGTGGTACTTTGATACGCTTATATGCCTGGGGGTGAACATCTATCATTCTGACGCAGACTTAGTGCGTGGAAACTTGGACTGGGTGGTTGTCTCCACTTGTGGCTCCCTCCCTCCCTTTCTGGCTCCCTCCCTCCCTTTCTGGCTGTCGTTTCCCTCCTCTCCAGTGGGCTGAGGTGAATGCTGATTTTTGCCTCTCTTGCTGTACCTGTTCTCAGCATCGCTGCTGATTTTAACATTGCACTGTTTCCAGGGGCCTTAACTGGCTGGCTGCTGTCAGAATTGATCTGGGGCAGTTCGGGCCGAGGGCTGCAATGCTGACAACGCAGCACCCTTTAGTGGATGGCCGCCTAGGGGCTTCCAGTGGCGAACTTTACTACGCCACGGCTCAGGTGCAATGGCCGATGTGGGACGGCACCCATTGCGGAGCGGAAAGTTGTTCAGCATGTCCTGCTGGGGTAGCCATTCCTGCCGTGGCTGTGGCATAATGCCTGCTCAGGGCACCCGAAAGACAGACTGATGCAAGTAAGTGGGGGCAGAAATCTGTTCAAGGTAGGGTGGAGTCACCCATTGTATGCACCCTAGTTACAGATTTGGCAGCTGTCTATAGTAGTAAATGTATTTGACAAGAGTGCTATGCGCATCTGGACGGAGGTATTACTAAGGGTTTGTATCAGGAGGGGCTGCTGAGGTTGTTTCAGGCTCAGGGGGATGACTAAGGAATAAGGGTGCTTCCTGGAGCATACTGCGATTTGGCGGAGGAGGGATTAAGAGCCACAAACGGTACACCTGTTACAGGTTTTGCTTATGCAAACGGATGCCAGGAAGGCAATCACTGTGATTTATAGCACTCTGCACGCCCAGCGCTGTGAGGCAGTGATGCCAGCTAGTGCCAAGTGGACGACTGCTCTGGGCGCCACCTTGTCTGATCAGCAGTGAGTGAGTGCAAAGCTGCATGTGAAGGATGTACAAAGGAACCCATACTTCCATTGCATACAATTTTACTACTTGCACCAGACCCACCTGACAGCACAACACATCCATAGAATATTCCCAGGGGTTCCACTGGAGTGCCCGTGCTGTCACACACAGCCGGCTGACTTTTATCACATAGTGTGGGCTTGTCCTGTCTTTCGGGAGGCATGCAGTGAGGTGGCGGAGACTCTGTCATAGGTAGTGGAGAGGGGGGTTCCCCTCATCCTAGAATACTGTCTTTTGGGAATAAGGTCCAGGACCGAGGGTGGTAGGCATATAAGCAGGTTTGTTGCACTGCCCGGTTTCTATTTATGAGACAGATAATGATATCATGGAAGACCAGCTCAGCACTGGATGTGGGGCTCTTGCTGCAGGGCCTGGTAAAATGGGCTAAGGCAGAAGTGGTTGTACCAGCCCAGCGTCGCTGCAGGGGCAGTGGGAGTTCTGACCCCACCATGTGGGACACGTTTCTCTTGAAACTATAGGCAAAGGACGATGAAAGGCCTCTCAGAGGAGAAATGTTTACACAGTTGTTGTTGACTTGTGATATTAATGCTTTTATATGATTGTTCACGTTATGATGCTTTTGAGGTGACCTGGGCCAGCCACAGGCCTTCCCCTCCAGCGTACTGTGCTCCTTCCTGATTCTTGTGAATATGTGCTCTGATGATGATAGTGCCTGTGACTGTAGATTGGTGCCGGTTGGGACTCTCTTCCCCAACTGGCACCAATCTACTGTCACAGGCACTAACATTACCCAGCGATAAGGTATGGACTGTCTGGGGAAACTCCATTGTTGTGGATGGCGGAGGGCTTTGCTCTTGCCTGAAGAGCTGTTTATTGTTATAATAATAATACTGTAAAGTGCAATAAAGAGATTTAAACAAAAAAATGAAAAGTGGCCCTCAAACCTATCTGCCCTCATCCTCGTATCTCAAATTGGAGACGCAACAGTGAGTGTGGTAGAGAGAATAATCTTTCAAATAATATAGGGAAAGCAGACCAACTGTGTTTAAAAGGCCAGCAACTCTACCTTTAACATTCCTTGTGTGTATTTATATACCTAACCCCCTCAGTATCCTATATTTCATGTTGACATCTATGAAATTAAACAGCTATCCTAAACTGTCTGCTTCGCTACATATTTCCCCTTTCTTTTGCCTACAGAACGCTGAAGCATAGGTATAGGCAGCCCCATCCATGAGCTGATAAAATGGCAGAGTGGAGGACTCAGACCGGCACACTATTCTGTGCACAGTAGTATTCAGAGTGAAAGTACGGCATTGTTTGCTCCCACGAATCCAATAATGGGCTTTAAGGACCTTGCATTCTGTGTGGGCATGATTAGCCATGTCCAACAGTGGTTGTGAAGCCTGTTATAATCAATTGTTTGATATATTCCCTGTTGATATTACTTAGTGGCTTCCATCGAGGTTTCAGTTTGTCGCAACAGTCTTAATTTAAAATGTACTGTACACATTAGAACTCCAGCTAGGATTGTTGGTGAGATGGACATTCAGTTGTCTTTCCTGACTGAATTCCCTATCTAAGCGAAGAGGCTTGTTCCACTTGACTTAACTGTGCCCAGTGGGAGTTCCACATCAGGAAATGGAGGAAAGATTGCAGTTGAACCATTATCAATCATACTTCCCTCATGCATGTATCCATGGATTTAAGAGTATACTAATCTGACCTTTGAACTCTGTGGAGCAGGCCGGGCCCATGCTTGCCTCAGAAACCTGCTCCACTTTGTAGATCCAGGCAGTTTCCTGGATCTGAGTTCCAGTGGGAAGATGAAAGATTGGCCTGACATGAAAAGATCCACAGGATTAACTATTAGAGGCTTTAGTTTAAAAGGCCACTGACTGACTGGCGTCCCTCAGTAATCATAGTTTGCTCAATCCCAATCTGTGGCGCTCTTTGCAGACTCTGCTTCTAGCATCCCCAAGGTCCTTCCAGCTGGAAAAGGTTGATTACCTCATCTACAGTGATAACAATGAGTTCCAGAGAAGACTTGGTAATACACCTCAGGAGTTTTCAGTGAAGGACGGTGAGGTTCTTAAAATGGACCTTAGTCAACCCTTGACCTGTGGCATTTACCTAATGTCGGATTTATGTACTTAGAAATGACACTCTCTCTGAAATGCTGGGGGGGACGGTCTCATAGAAGGAAACAGCATTAATACACAGGTGGTAGGAAAATGGGTGAAACAAATTAGGAATCCTCCAAATTGGTGACTGAAGCAGAGTTGGTAAAGCTAGGGTTAGTGGCACAAGAGTATTGTGAGTTGAGGTGGTTCAGTCAGATGCCTGATGTCACAGAGAGCATTGGGAGAAGAACTCTATTCCCAGTGTGCAGCTTTAATCTAGTTGGTGACTGGAATTAGTTATGGTCTCAAATCCACCTTACTGGAGGTTTGTGAGCAAATGTAGGACATTGTAGATTCTGCTGGTTGATCCTTCCTAATACAGGAGAACCAAATACTAGTAATACTAAGTCACTGGTTCCAGGCATTCCTCTTTGTCTAAGTGGCAAAAGACTATTGGGGCTCTAGCACATGTGCTGATGTGATTCTGGAAATAATTAAGAAGACGGAGGATTACATTAAGACAGGCACAGTGTCATACCTAAAGAAGGACAACTACAGAAATTCCCCTGAACTCATGATTGAGTTGCAACGTATTCCCACAAATGTAGGTCTGTAAGGGATGTTTTTTATCTTGGTTTGGAGGGGATTGTTACATGTCAAATAGTAAAATGACCTCTAACCGCTGAAAATGTCTTTGAGGAAGATGGTGCTTTGCACAGACCAGTGAATAGGGGATGGGTGCCTTTTCTTATGATGTGAGAGGAAAATATTTGGATTTTTAACTGAAGGAGGTGGCAGTAGAAGTAGGTGAAATTATGTGATGAGGCAAGATTGAGGTAATTCTGAACATGGTTTGTGAATCCCCGACTTAATGAGTCACTAAAAGAAAAAGATGGAGGAGTGAAGAGGGTTTTGTCAAGACTAGTGGCTAATGACGTTTTTGAAGTTCATCAATCGGGTATTTCTCAAATAGATCACTGCCATGGGCACCACCAGGTCCCAGAAGATGCAGATCACCGTTGGAGTTCTGGTTCCATCTTGTGCCTGGTCATCTTCAATCTATGCCTGGTGCCCTTTGGTGCTCTACTTGCGTTTAACATAACATTCACCAATATGCCAACGAACCAAGTGCAGTTGTATTTAAATGTCCCCTCTGCTTCAGACTCTGAGCCTCAAACACTGCTTACACCTCATCCAGACCTGGATGTCCAGCACCTACTTAAGGCTTAACCCCACCAATACCAAATTCCTTCTGTACGCCAAGATCAACTAGTCCAGACTTGTCTCAACATTAGCAACCTGGGCATAATTGAACACCCACCCCCAAAATGGGCACTCTGCCATCACTAAGAAAAAAGTAAAACCATTCTTCCAAAATCGACATCAGAATAGCCATCCAAGCCATCTGATGGGGGCAGTGCCTTCTTCACAGCCTCTAAACTGCCTGACCCACCTCCACACATAAGCCAGCCTTCATTTAGTCACACCGCTGCATAGGTGCCTGGAGAAATATGTCCACCTCACTCTCACCCTGAAAGCCTGCATCAAAATCATCTACAAAACCATTGTGACAGCACACCTGCTTTTCTAGCTGGAAATATAATCCTCTTATGTGGCATACCTGCAGCTTAGGCCACTGTCAGACTGGAGACAAAGTGGAAAAAAAAGAAAAAAGGCAACTGGCCTCCTCTTTCGATGCACCCAGTATCTGGAAAGACAACCCTGTATAAATCAGGACTGTCCCAACCCTGCTCCAATCTGGGATAGTGCTGTGCACCCATATTTAGAAAATACTACATCATGATGGAGTAACAGTTCACTTTCGCCAGCATCCCTTCCATTCATGTTTACTGTCTTTGCCTTGGACTCTATACAGCACTTCACTGCCTTTTGGTTAGGTTTGCACTGTGTAAATGCTATATACCTACATACGTACACACCCAGCCTGCACTTGAGTGCTTAAGATGCGTCATACTCACTGGGAATTTCTGTGCCTTTCACCTTCGCCATCTCTTCGGTCATTGCTGGGCAGCGCTATATATTCTGAGAAGTAGCAAATCATAAACTCAGTGCGTAACCAGCTTGCAAACCTAGTTGTCTGCAGAATGACAGCGGGAAAGTAAACTTTCCTCTGTGTGTTACAGCTCATTTTCTGAAGTGTAGCAAACAGAAAAATGTAATCAGCCATTCTGAAACACCTTCCCTGCATCCCAACCCCACCATCCAATTCCTATAGGTTGAACAAGTAAGGGGGACCAGATAACAGCACCACCCTCAGTTGGTTATTTTTCTGCCCCGAATGCAGATTGAAAATCTTTCATGTGCCTTTGGTTTGTGCAAACACCATGCATCATAACTTTTGGTTGCAAACTGTTATGCATGTAATTGGTCTGCTGGTTTTAGTTCTCAACAGTGATTGGGTTCCAAAGCCTTTAGTGGCATTTGATTTATAGATACTAAGTAACTTTAGTTTGCACAGTACAGAGATTTAGATAAGTTGTCACCAAATGGAACAGTGTGTCTGGTACATCATTCTCTGTTTAATCACAGCAGTAATAGAGTATATTGCATGGCACTCAGTGCAATTGGCATCTGCTGACTGGAGCATACTGCGTTGAATATTGTACATGTCATGTAGATGAGGTCCAATCAGAAGCTGCTGAACTCATTGAATTATCTTTCTCAGCCTGGTTCCTCATTTATGTGGGGGAACCAAAAGGAAGTCCACGTTATCACATTGGATAATGACTTCCTGCAGAAGTTGAGCTTCGTTGCTGTTGCTGTATTTCCATCGATGAAGATGTGGGAGGCCGATTTGGTCTACATTTGCCTAACTCATGCACCCACACTAAGGAGGAGACAAGATCCACATTACCAGAGCATGCCATAGGCACATCTGTCCTGTGAGAACCTTCAATGCATAAGGTTTCTGTAGGAAAGTGGAATATTGTGTGGTAGGGTTTAGTAGCCTTACCATGTAATATTATCACAACACCCCACAACAAAGATGATCCTTGGCTTCACACTAATAAACCCTTAGCTCAGTCCTGGTAGAGTGTCAAAGAGAAGCCAGACTTTACGAGAGGAGCATGTGTTAAGCATTTCAGCAGCACCAACATGGAAGATAAGTAGATAGTAGACTCATTAGAAATTCCTCACCAACTTATAAAAATAAAGTGTATTTTTATCTTAATTTAGACACCAAAACAAACGGAATGGCACACATAAAACCAGAGTTAAAGATTTTAGAAGTAGGTCGGATGCAGGTTGTTTGGCTTTCCCTGTAGTTGCAGTTTGGAGTGTGCAGGTTGGTTACTGTCCTGGTGACCAACAACCCTTGGCAGCGGTAAGCAGTACGAAAAGCTTCACTGGTTCCGGGGGAGTGACGTATCAGCCTGAAACTAAGGGGCAGGCAAGACTAAAATTCCCACAATGCACTGGACCACCTGCATTTGGGCAATCCCACAGAGGGCCTGGTAGGCAGTGATTATTTGGATCCAGTGAGTGTTTTTATCTGCAGCTTGCAGGGGACTAGTGTCTGTAGTCTGAGGAAGATGGAGGGTGCGTCTTTCGTCCACAGGGGTCCCTCTCTTTGGGTGTGCAGAGTTTGAGCCAAGGACAAGGGTCGGTCACACCGGAACAGAATATCCCTCTTTTCCTTTGGTGCTGTGGGCAAAGTCCTGTTGTCAACGACATAGGTCTCCTCTTGATTCTTCTTTGAAGTACGTTGCTCAGATCTGAGGTTCTGGTGTCAAGGGTGGCCCTTAATTCCTAGATTTAGGAGATTTAGGGGCGTGGAGGCTAGTAGCCAATGGGCAGCTAGCTCCTTCAGCTCATCAGTCCCTGAGGTGACCAAATCCTGCGAGTTTGGTCACTTTTTTTCTACCCAGAACCATCAATTCTGCCACTCCTAAAAATGACATAAAACTACAATTAGTGTACAGCCTGGGCTGCTCACCCTGGAGGTGTGGTCAACCTTCTAGGGGTGTACACCACCTTGCATAGCCAATTTCCTTCCTGTCTGATCACAGATGTGTCTGGGGGAGGGCTGTTTCCTCCACTTGGAGCATATCCGAGGCGGTGCAGCCATTGAAGATCACCACCTTGATGTGTCAACTTACTAGCCTGCTTGGGAGGAGGGCACTGTGACCTCCTTCCTGCCCAAGCATTTGTTCCTGACTCCTGGCAATGCTTACACTGCAAGGCAGGAGGTCAGAATTGTGTCTTGGCCGCAGAAGGCACTGGAAAGCGCAGGCTCATCAGCCAGAGCACAGTGAAGCTCAGGCAACCTCTAAGACCGCCACCTTGATGCATGCCATGTCACCCAAGGCACGAGGTTCGTCTCAGCAGTGAGAAGGCATGTAGTTGAATGCCAGACATGACAGTCTTGTATGCCATCTTTAGGCCACAGAGTCACTCTGGCATGTCTTCGGGCTGCATAGAGCAGCAAGGTGAATCGGCTCAGTTACTGCCGGCAGTTTTGCCGCCGACACCAGCTGGGCCCTTTGGATCCATCCCCCTGATCTTGTTTGACTTCGGCACGTGTGCCTGTATCCAGCCAGACACCAGTTCCCCCGGCACCGACCCCAACGTTATTGGCGCCTCTGGACAGCAGACCTATCCCCTTTTTCAACTCCAAGCCTGCGCAACTTTAGCGTCTAGCCAGGTAACGTCCAGACTGTTTTCACCTCTAGATTTGCCACCTTTGAATATGCCCTTTATTCCTGAGGGGGGGGGGGGCCATGAGGAAGAAGATTATGTCCTTCTGAGGATGACCCTGACTAGGGAAAAAAAAACTGGTACAAGGACCATGGTGACCCTAAAGGCCTGGACACCTCCCTAGACTCTGCCATGCTTTCACCTCCGAGGCCTGTTTTGGAGGAATGCACTTCTTTCACAACAGTGATGTGCAAGGCAGTAGAGGTCCATGACCTACAATTGCCTGTGGTCGAGGTCAAGATTAATGTCTTGATGGAGGTGCTTCACCCAAGGCCGAGCTCTGTGGAACCTGTGCTCCCCTTTAATGAGGACCTTACCAGTGTTCTTCTGGAGGCCTGGGCTAAACCTTAACACAGGATCTCCTTGTCACTGCATGATTGCCTGTCACCACTGTCCCGCCCGAGGAAACCCAGCCTTCCTCTCTTAGCATCCCGCCTCTGAGAACCTGGTGATATAGGTCTCAACAGCCAAAGATAACCTGAACACATTCCCTTCTATTCCATCAGGTAGGGAATCCAAGAGCCTGGATACTTTTGGAAAGTGAATTTTCTCTTCCGCCAGCTTGGCCTTGCAGCTGGTGAACACCGCATGTCTCTTGGGCCGATACTCCCATGCATTATGGAACGATACTCCGCATTCTCTCTGAAGAGGGCAGTGCCATCCTGAACCAAGCCTGGTGGACAGTCGGGACACAGCAATGTTCACCATGAAGTTTGGGCTGGACACCATGGTCTCCCTTAGCAGGGCCATGGCCTCTGACGGCGATCTGTTGCACACCCTGTTGCGGTCCACTGGGATTTCTATGTATGTGCAATCGTCCGTGATTGATATGGCATTTGATGGCACCTGCTTGTTTCGTGACAAAGCTGACTCAGCGCATGAGCAGTTTTGGGAAAGCTGAGCCACCGCCTGGCCCCTGGGCCTTTCTCTGGCTTCCTGATTACAGCAGCAGTTCTTTTGTACCTTCTGCGGCAGTGGCACATATGAGCATCTGTAATATCAACCCTTCACCCCCCATCCCCCTTTCTCCCTGGCACCCCAACAGGCTACTCATACCTTTCGTGGATGGCGTTGCAGATCCCCAACATGATAAGGGAGTCCTGTCCAGTGCGTCGTCCAGTTCCCCCTTTGGCCTCACCCCACCCCTGGGTGTTCATTAGTGATGGTGGTGGTTACAGCTCATCTTCCAGGGTCAGGGTTTCATTCTTTCCTTTACTCGGCGACTGGCTGCTGAAGACTGGCTCACCCCAGGCAATCATCACTGTCCTGCATTCACTGAGGATTACTATCAAACTACTGAGGTCACACCTGACTCCGTGAGGATGCTCACCTTTCTTTGGAGCTACTATGGATATAGTGCAGCTCTGTGCCTTTCCTCTGGAGCAGACAGTCCAGGACATTTGGGTTATAATCCGGATGTTTCAACCTCAGTCCTAGATTTTCGTTACACTGACTTTAATGCGCTTGGGCTTAATGGCTTCCTGCATCCTGGTGGTGAAGCACACCTGATGGCACATGTGGGCTCTGCAGCAGCAAGTGCCAGCGGCACAGCATCCGAGGACACTCTCCGCCCTGTTCCAGATTTGTACAGACTGCAAACTACAATGGTTAACAAACTGTTATTGGCCTGGTGGCAGACTTTCTCCATTCCCAGCACTGAGCTAACAATGGTGACTGATGCATCACTTCTGGGCTGGCTTGGCCACCTGGGAAAGGTGGAGATCAGAGGACTGTGATCACCCGCACAGTCCCAGCTCCACATCAGTCGTCTGGAGCTGAGGGCGTCTCACTTGGATTTGAAAGCCTTCCTCCAATTCAAAAAAGAAAGGTTGGTTCAGGTGTTCACTGACAATCCCACTGCCATGTGGTATTTCAACAAAAAGGATAGGGTGAGGTAGGCAACCTTGTGGGTGTAGGCCCTGCACCTCCGAACTTGGGTGGAGCGACAGAGCATCTTCCTGGTCATGCAGCACCTGGCAAGATCTCTTAACACCAGGGCAAACTAGCTAAGCCACCAATGCCTTGCAAATCACACATTATGTCTTCATCCAGAGGTACCGCAAGATCTCTTCCGTGATAGGGAGGAACTTTGGCTTGATCTATTCGCCACCACAGAGAATGTGCATTGTCAGCACTTCTGTTCATTGGAGTTTCCAAAGCGATTCTCGTTTGTATACTTGTTTCATTTAGGCTGCAACCTGGGGCTCCTGCATGCCTTCCTGCTAATACCGCTTCTGCCCAGAGTTCCAGGAAGGTCTGGACAGACTGGGACCAAGTAGTCCTAGTGGCTCCAGACTGGACAAGGAGTGATTGAACTCCTGAGCATGAGCAGCTGTTCTGAGATTAGGCTGCCCCTTTGGAAGGATCTTCTATTGCAGCTACAGAGCAAGGCTTTATACCCGAACCTGCGGATGCTCCATCGTCAAGTGTAGTGATTGATCTCCAAAAGGTAAATGCCTTTGATCTCCAAAAGGTAAATGCCCTTGATCTGCCTCTTGAGTTCTGTGACGTCATCGCACGGCGAGGGGACAGGATAGGTGCAATAGAACAAAGCTCCTTTTGATGAATGTTTGACTACAGAGGGCGTTGCCCCTCTCCTGAACCAGGAAACAAGAGGTCCCTAAATTTAGGGTGGCATGTGAAACATTAACCTATGCTAAGGTAGGATCCTATGCATGAGGCTTCCCTGCACATTGGATTGTAGTGTGGAACTAGATAATTAGGTTTGGTAGGGATCCGTGGCCCTGATGAATGCCCAAGACTTGTTAAAATGGGCAGAAACATGTTGGCTGGTTAACCGGTGATTCAAAACAGAACTGTTGTGACATCACCTTTTTGTTTTTAACAATAACTATTTGTTCCCCACTAATAAAGGCAAAATGCTATGGACAATACATAAGTTATTTTTATTGTAGTAGTCTGGATCCCGTTTTTTTTTACCAGTAATCACTTATAAGGAACTCTCTTGTGTTCTGAGGAGACAGGTGGTTGAGTCCACCAAGGGGGCATTGTTCCTACCAAGGTGGGGAGAGAAAGCCTAGGATGAAGCACAACACTATTAGGTGTGTGAGGCTTCCTCAAATAGAAATGACCCAGGTGTGGCTACAAGAGAGTAGGAACTAACTTCAGTAGTTGGATTCCTTTACAAGGGAACTGAAAACAGGTTCCCCCACTTAGAACAGTCATATTTCTTGTGGTGTATGTTGACAGGAGGAGTGATGTGACTGCCTTTTTATTTCCCCTTCATCTCCATCTTTTGTGTTAAAAACGGCATCTTGACAGCAAGATATCCTTCGACCAAGACTGTATACGCCTGCCGTTGGGAAAACAATTGTGGCTTGGTGCACCTCTTGCCAAGTTGACCCGCTCTCAGCCCCTTTGTTGAAGGTCTTACTGTAATGGTTTTTAGTCCGACTAGGCCTTGCCTGGACAGCGTTAAGCGTTAAAGGTTACCCTTTGGCCATATCTGCTTTTTTCGGTTGCCGGATCAGCCTTTATTGTTTAAGCCATCCGTTGTGACTTCCATTTTCTTATTTCTGTTTTTTAAGGTTTTGAACATCCTTAGAAAAAGTTGATAACATCTTTGTAATAAGGCACACAGTTATGCTGTAACCTTGAAGAAAGTGGCCTAAGTCCAACCACGGTTTCTAATAGTTACGCCACATGGCTGCCAAGCCCCTCTTGCAGCTCTTGGCAATTGGAAGCTCTTGGAGCTCAGCTCAATAGCTCTTGCTCTTTCCACCCAGTGCCACTCATGCCTTACTAGATCCTCTTAGTCTGCATCAGCCGTTGCCTCCCTCCATTGGCCACAGACCTTATTGAACTTGCAGGGGCAGCTCCTGGACTAATAAATCACCTTCTCTGTGCTCATGCACCAGTGTATGTTGGAGATCCACTTTGACAGCCTTTCGATCATTGTCCATCCCCAATAGTGTCCTTGCAACAATCAGTGCCACGTTACTGAAGAGGAGTGTGTACCTATCTAGAGTCTGCTCCCTCTCTTTATACCCGGGCATTCCCACAGGGTATGCAACAGATACCTCCCTCTGTCCACATCCACTGAGGCATCTGTAGTCCTTCACCCTCCTCATCCTAAACAGTCTGGTTCTCATGTTTGATGCCCTGTGAAGGATCTTCAGTTGGATAAGCCTGAACCCTGCCTGGGTGACTCACTTTCTTAAGGGTTTGCAACATTTGGTCTCACCTACCCCTTTCATCATACCCCAGTAGGACCTTAATTTGGTCTTAATGTTTCTTATAGGCTCACTATTCAAGCCCCTGCAAACCTATCCAGTCAGACTCCTAACCCTCAAAACAACCTTCTTGCTGGCCCTTACATCTGCCAGGAGGGTCAGCAAGCTTCAAGGTCTGTCAGTTAACCCTCCATACACAAGCGTCTAACCAGTCAACCTTTTTCTTTTCTGCCGAAGATGGTCACCCCCTTTCACATCAGCCAGACCATCACGTTGCTGACATTTTTCACTTCATTCTTCTAAACAGCAGAGACTCCACCACCTGGACCCAAAGAGAGCTCCTTTTTTCTACCTCAGTCACATCAAGGAACATCAGGTGGACGCTCTGCTCTTAACTGGGTTCACCAAAGCGAAAAAAAGGTGAAGTGCTGCAGAAATGACTATATCTCGCTAGCTTGTACTCTGTATCAAGATCTACTACACATTAGCTAAAAAGTAGCCTCCTGAAGGCTTGCGGTCCCTCTCCAACAGGACCAAAGACGTTACTGTGTTGGCACTCAGGATCCCTGTCCTGGAAATCTGGCAAGCATCCACTTAAGCGTCACTTTATAAATTCATTAGACACTACTTGCGTGGATACTCTGATCTTTCGAGAAGAGCTTTTCGCCTGCGTGTTCCTCAAAGGCTTTTTTGTTTGAGTCAGTTCGCAGGCCTACCTCCGGAAAGGTATTGCTTGAGCATCTATTCATAGGTGGAAAGGTGAGAAATCTGAAGCTAAGTCTTTCAGAAGAACAAGTGACTTACCTTCGGTAACGCTTTTTCTGGTAGAGGCTATATCTAATTGCAAGTCTCTCAACAACCTTCCAATCCTTCCTGCTCTGCAAACTGAGCTCTTTACCCTAAACATCCCATTAGACACCGTACGCAGGTTAAACATTGGTTTTTACCTGTCTGTGTTTTTGGTGAGGAAATAATCATGAAAGAAGCTGATGTCAGTGCGCCAGGGTGGTGTTTATAGAGGCACTGCAATGTGCTTCTAACATAGACAGTGCCAACGTGAGCTGATCGACAACACCTCCCGGTGCCCAGAGGTAATGCTTATGATTTTCTGAATCCAGTCTGATGTCTGGGAAATATTCTAAAGTGGGGAATCTGCGGTTAAATAGTCCCTAACAGAAAAGGCGTTACAGAATGTAAGTAACTTGTTCATTAGCCATGTTGGAAGGAAGCCAACAGTAGGATTCCCATGCTCACATTTGAGATGAGGCATGTACCACTATGTTCTCTTAAGGACGAGACCTGAAAAATCAATACCATTCCTTCCCATTCAGTTGAAGTATGATTGACACTTGGCGACCTGTCCCCACTCAGTTTCTAAATCCGTAATGCAGCCTAAATTCTTTATTCATACGAGTGTGCCCTTTGCAACCCATCACCATTCACTCTGGATTGAAGGTAACATCTCTGGTCCATAGGCTAAACTTTCTCCTACTCACACCTCTCTTTTCACCAAACCACTACTACAGCTGAGAGGTGTGTGCTTTTGACATAACCCGCTGCGCCTGCCCTCCCACCCATCCACCGGACCCTTTGATACAAGAAGCATTTGCACTCTCCTCATCATAGAAATATACAACTGTAGTAGAGGCCCCAAATGCAATGCCCTAGTCTGAGAGATTGTCTACCCTGTACGCACCATCATCACTTTTCAAAAGCACATGAAAAAGATTGTAAATTCTCTGTGACATCAAACCCAGAAACCTTTGTAGCTGATGTGTATATACATGCCTGATAAAAAAAATATCTCAGAGAACAGCAAAACGTCCTCTTGTTTACAGCCAATCCAAAATCATGGCACCAAAGATTTCGGTGTAAGCTCACGACAGCAAACTTAATCCTATATCTTCTCTGCACCAGTAAGATCCATCATTAATATTTATTGTTATCGAACTATGGTCATCCAAACCTACAATAGGAGGCAGTTGGCCTTTGAGATCTTTCAGTGCTTCAAACATAGAAAAAATTAGCACTACAGAATCCTCTAATTCCACCTCCTTCAAACCCGTACATAGTGCCATGCTACCTTTGCCATCCACCGTACCACCTTCAAATCACCGATAGTAATTCCGTGTATGCCTCTTTGTCTCTCTACACTCCCTAGATACCCATAGGCACTTCCTGCCACCTTATACTCTTCTGCTCTAGACTACCCGAAGCCTAGATACTAACCCTGCCTAGTTTCAACACTGTTCACAATGATCAACCCCAAGCTCCATCCCCTGGACCATGAATTTGCCCCTAATAAAGCCTGATCAGCCTTGGCATTTCCATGACAGCCCTGTGACCTCCTATCTAATTTCAGCATGGTTTGGCCCTCAGGAACATGATTTGGACAACATGCAGTTTCCACTCTCAACTACTATCTACTCCTGAGTTAAAAAATAAAAAAAAATAAAGTATAAGAGAAAGAATAGACTGAGGGAGGAATATTGCTTGCCTTCAAAGCACAACAGATCTGCATTTTAAGTTCGAAGACCACATTTCCATGCTCACACAGGATAGCAGCCTTGGTGTATCATTAGCCCAATTGCTCCTTTATGTCGGGAGTGGTATGCCACCTCTGGGTACAACCCTACCTTTCTGGATGAATCTAAAATGTTCTAGCCATTGTCAAGGACAGTTTCAATTCTATTTAGGACATGACAGCGAGGATTATGCTTAACTCTTCCTTTATTTTCTACTTAGCAAACTTAAAAATTAGGTAACCAACCTTTCCAAATACTCCATATCCCCATAAGTCTTTGCAACAAACTGAAAACAACCATAGAGATTCAGTCCTGTAATATGGTAGTAAGGAGTAGCCCTTCCCCTTTCTTCGAGCATGCAGACTGATCCATGTGTCTTTCAGAAGACATTTTTGATCCGTTCCTGTGAAAAGGACACAGAACGAAAGGAGAAATGTATAGATATCTGAACAGCCATTCATAGCAAGACATATCTAGAGATCAAAAGGACCGTTAAGAACAGTGTGAGTTGCAAAAGGTACAAAGCACAACTCATCAGAATCCGATTAATACATCATGACATCGCAGATGCGGGTCAGCATGATTTATACTTAAATCCCAACTCGAGGATTTAATGAAGTGTTGAGAGGGTGAAGAAAAAGAAACTGATCAGGAGGGATAGTCATCGCTTCCTTGTCCTTCATAGAATTGAAACTTTCCTTCACTAACTAGGAAATTTCACATTCTGTGTCAGGATTGGAGGCTTAGATTATGGTAGTTTAAAGCTGATTGACTACAAGAGCAGCCATGCTGGGACCAGTCTGCTGCTCTGAGGATATCCCCAAGTCTGCCTCCCAAAGAAAAGGCGGTTGAGGCCTTTGCACTCCTTGTAGAATGGGTGCCAAAAGAGGATGTATCAATCACAACTTCCTGAGGAACCCATCAGACCCAACGAGCAATGGTAGCAGATGAAACTGGTTTAACAGGCCTTTTGAGACACTTTCTTGCTAGAAACTAGACATAATAACATAGCATACTTACCTGAAAGGTCCTTACGGAATAGATATTGATTAACCTGCCAAGAGCATACGCAACACAAGATTAAAATCCCAAAGTGAGGAATATTGTAGTTTCCAGTGGAACTCATAACTGTATAGCGTTAAAAAATCGGCAAACAGGAGATGTTCCATTATTGGAATGTCGTGGCAGGGCATGCGAACCACCGAAATAGCCGATCTACCTACATTTATAGTACCAAATGCCAAACCCCGTCAGCTAACTCGGACAGAAAATTAACATGAACTCCATCTGCTCCCACACGATCCAAATTCTGTCGCAAACATCAGCTTGCCCACCTACACAAGGCTGATCCATAGCATATGACTGTAGGGTCACACCATGCTTGTTTGATACGGGTTGCAGCCTGCGCCGAAGGGCATGGCATTTCCCAATGGCCTCTGTAATCCTCCAAACGAACGAGTTACTTACCTTCGGTAACGACTTTTCTGGTGGATACATTAGCTACCTGTGGATTCCTCACCTCATGAATACTCCCATGGCGCCAGCATTCTACGGAAATCTTCTTACTAGTCTCTGCACGTCGACGAGGACGTCACTGTCTCGCACGCGACGCCGTCTGACGTCATACAGGCAATAAGAGGTCCTCGACGACGTGCGGACGTCAGTACCAATCATTTTTTACGTGCATGAGAACAACCAGGCAATGCAATGAAAGAACAAAGCAACATCCATTATATTGTAAAAATACACCACATTGTATGAATAACTGTAAATCTTTTTATGTACATATATATATATATATATATATATATATATATATATATATATATATATATATATATATATATATATAAAACTCTCTCTTTTAAAATATATACACACACCAAGTATATACATAAAGATATATACACATATACCCATATATATATATAAATATATTATATATATACATCTATTGCACCCTCAAAGACCAAGAGGAGCACACTCAAGGATTACTTGGCAAGACCATAAAGGCAACGGGGAGGCGGGTGGGACCGTGAGGAATCCACAGGTAGCTAATGTATCCACCAGAAAAGTCGTTACCGAAGGTAAGTAACTCGTTCTTCTGATGGATACAACTACCTGTGGATTCCTCACCTCATGAATAGAGTCCCAAAGCAGTACCACGCCCGGCGGTGGGTGCCTAAATGGTCAAACCAAGAAATCCTGCAGCACTGACCGTGCAAAATGGCCGTCCCTTCTAACCTCAGAATCTAAACAGTAATGTTTTGCAAAAGTGTGAAGGGACGACCAAGTTGCGGCCTTGCAGATGTCGACCACAGGAACACCTCTGGCTAAGGCCGAAGTGGCCGACTTAGCTCTGGTGGAATGAGCTCTAATGCCCTCAGGAGGATCCTTCTTTGCCAAAGAGTAACATATTTTAATGCAAAGAACAACCCACCTGGATAGTGTTCTCTTGTGGACTGCCTTTCCTCTCCTCTTGCCCACGTATCCAATAAACAGCTGATCCTCCAGCCTGAAATCCTTTGTTCTATCGATAAAGAAGCTCAACGCTCTCTTTGGGTCCAGACGGTGCAGTCTTTCTTCCTCTTTGGAAGGATGAGGCGGAGGATAGAACGTGGACAAAGTAATTGCCTGAGCCAAATGGAAGGGTGAAACAACCTTCGGGAGGAAAGCAGCCTTGGTCCTCAACACCACCTTATCCCCATAAAAAGTTGTATAAGGGGGTTTTACTGATAAGGCCTGCAACTCACTCACTCTCCTTGCTGATGTTATAGCTATCAGGAAGACTGTTTTTAAAATCAAATACCTCAAGGGGCAAGAATGCATAGGTTCAAAAGGGGACCCCATAAGGAAAGTCAGGACTAAAGACAAATCCCATTGCGGCATAACGAATGGCTTTGGAGGATATTGATTTAGAAGACCTTTCAAGAATCTGATAACAATAGGGGATTTAAATAAAGATGGTTGGTCTGGAAGACATATAAAGGCTGACAAGGCCGATAAATAACCTTTAATGGTAGCCACTGCACAACCTTTCTGCGCCAGAGATAGAGCAAAAGACAAAACGTCCGATAGATGAGCATGTAAAGGATCAATCTGCCTCTCTCCACACCACGCAACAAATTTAGACCACCTATTAGCGTAGATAGATTTAGTGGAGTGTCGCCTGGCCGCTAATATAACATCCACTACCTCAGGCGGGAGAGAGAAGGAACTCAGGTTGCCCCGTTCAATCTCCAGGCATGTAGGTGCAGACTCTGGAGGTTGGGGTGTAGAACCTGCCCCTGCGACTGTGAGAGGAGGTCTGCCCTGAAAGGGAGACGGAGCGGCGGGCACGTTGAGAGTTGGAGAAGGTCGGAGTACCACACCCTCCTTGGCCAATCCGGAGCTATTAAAATTACTAGAGCCCGGTCTTGGCGAATCTTCCTCAATACTCGAGGAATCAAGGGTATGGGAGGAAACGCGTAAAGCAACTGGCCGCACCAGGTCATTTGAAACGCGTCCCCCAATGCTTCCTGCATCGGATACTGAAGGCTGCAGAACAACGGACAATGCGCGTTCTCTCGAGTGGCGAACAGATCTACCCGAGGAAACCCCCACTTCTGGAAGATTAAACGGACTTGATCTGGATGGAGACGCCACTCGTGGTCTGCCGAGAAGTGGCGACTGAGACTGTCCGCACGCACGTTCAAGACTCCGGCTAGATGGTTTGCTATCAAGCAAATCCGATGGTCCTTTGCCCAGGACCATAGTCGAAGAGCTTCTCTGCAGAGAAGGTACGACCCCACTCCTCCCTGCTTGTTTATGTACCACATCGTGGTAGTATTGTCCGTTAGGACCTGTACCGACTGACCACGAAGGGAAGGGAGGAAGGCCTTGAGAGCCAGACGTACAGCCCGTAACTCTAACAGATTGATGTGAAAAATCTGTTCCTCTGGAGACCAAAGACCTTTGATCTCCAGATCCCCCAGATGAGCTCCCCACCCTAGAGTGGAAGCATCCGTTATGACTGTGGCCACTGGTGGCGACTGCTGGAACGGCTTTCCTTGTGAAAGATTGTTGCTTGCAATCCACCACTTCAAATCCACAGCAGCATCTCTGGAGATCTTGACAGTACCCTCTAGATCCCCTCTGTGTTGAGACCACTGCCTTCGGAGGCACCACTGAAGAGCCCTCATGTGCCAGCGAGCATGCGTGACCAGCAGAATGCAGGAGGCAAAAAGACCGAGCAGACGAAGGACCTTGAGGACTGGAACTACCGCTCCATTTCGAAACATTGGAACCAAATCCTGAATATCTTGAATCCGCTGAGGCGGAGGAAAGGCCCGACCCAATGTTGTATCCAGTACTGCCCCTATGAACAGGAGGCTCTGAGAGGGCTCCAGGTGAGATTTGGGCTCGTTCACCGAAAAGCCCAGGTCGAACAACAACTGGGTTGTTGACTGCAGATGACGCAACACAAGCTCCGGGGACTTGGCTTTGATCAACCAATCGTCCAAGTAAGGGAATACTGCTATCCCCTTCCTTCTGAGCTCTGCCGCAACCACCGACATCACCTTCGTGAATACTCGAGGTGCTGAAGTAAGACCAAACGGAAGGACCGCAAACTGGTAGTGTTGCGATCCCACCACAAACCGGAGATACTTCCTGTGTGACTTGAGTATCGGGATATGAAAGTAAGCATCCTGCAAGTCGACAGACACCATCCAGTCTTCCATGTTCAACGCCAAAAGCACCTGTGCTAGGGTCAGCATCTTGAACTTATCCTGCTTGAGGAACCAATTCAAGATCCTCAGGTCCAGAATTGGTCTCAAACGACCATCCTTCTTGGGAATCAGGAAATACCTTGAGTAAACTCCTTGACCCCTTTCCTGCTCCGGGACCAACTCCACCGCGCCCTTTAAAAGGAGGACTTCTACCTCCTGTTCTAGCAACAGGAGGTGTTCTTGTGAACAATACGAAGGGCGGGGCGGGATGAGGGGCGGAAACTCCCGAAAGGGAAGGGTGTAGCCTTTTCCCACAACACTGAGAACCCAAGTGTCCGACGTAACAGTCTCCCATTTGGTGAGAAAATGCTGTAATCTTCCCCCTACAGGAGAGGAGTGAGTGGGAAATGGTGGAAGCCTAAGGCTGCTTCCCCTGCTGCACCCCGCCAGAGGATGAGGAAGAGGCAGAGTGCTGCTGAGAGGCTCCCCTGGTGCGGACCCTACCCCTCCCCCTAAAAGATCTATAGGGGTGGGAAGAGGCAGGTTGCTGATATCTTCCCCGAAAGGAAGAGGAGGAAGAGCCACGCCCAAATCCACGAAACCTCCTGAAGAATCTGGAAGAGGCCGTGGAAGAAGGAGCTTGGAGTCCCAACGACTTAGCCGTGGCCCTGCTCTCCTTAAAACGTTCCAAGGCCGAATCAGCCTTAGCCCCAAACAGTTTGTCCCCATCAAACGGGAGATCCAACAATGTGGACTGTACATCTGTCGAAAAGCCCGAGTTACGGAGCCAGGCCTGTCTCCTTTCCACCACAGTTGTGCCCATTGCTCTGGCTACCGAGTCGGTGGTATCCAGTCCCGTCTGGATAATTTGGGTCGCAGCAGCCTGGGCATCAGAGACAAGATCCAAAAGACCCTGGGGAAGCTCTGTAAACGAAGAGGAGATGTCATCCATCAGAGCATGAATATACCTCCCCAGGATACAGGTCGCATTAGTGGCCTTTAACGCCAGACTGCAGGACGAAAAAATCTTCTTCGACTGAGCCTCTAGCTTTTTTGAGTCTCTGTCCCCAGGCACTGTCGGGAAAGAACCAGGCGCTGACTTGGACGAACAGGAGGCCTGCACTACCAAGCTCTCCGGCGTAGGTTGCCTAGATAGGAAACCAGGATCAGTTGGAGCCGTCCGATACCTCCTGGCCACGGCTCTGTGAACTGCTGGGGAAGATGCCGGCCTCTTCCACACCTCTAAAACCGGATCCAGCAGAGCGTCATTAAAAGGTAGCAGAGGCTCCGCCGCGGCTGAGGCCGGATGCAACACCTCCGTCAAAAGGTTTTGTTTTGCCTCCACCACCGGCAAAGGCAGGTCCAAAAAACTAGCTGCCTTCCGTACCACTGTATGAAAGGAAGCAGCTTCCTCAGTATATTCCCCCGGGGACGAAAGGTCCCACTCAGGGGAAGTGTCCAGCCCACTGGCCGACTCCAGTCCACGCAGCCCATCACCCGAGTCCTCTAGTTCTCCTTCCTCTAGGGCTCGTTGGTACTCCTGCTCTTCTAGTACCCGGAGAGCACGCCTCCTTGAATGCAGTCGTTGCTCAATCCGCGGAGTCGACAATGCCTCCGCCGAAGTCGGAGATCGGCGCCGATCTTCCGAAGCCACCGACGCCGCATCCGGCGCCACGGGTAACTTCGGCGCCGACTGAAGAGCAGCTGAAACAGATGGACCCACCGGAGTCACAGGCCGAAATCTCGACGTCGACGGGATGGAAATCCCTGGGGCCAATCCCTCCGAAGCCACCGGAGCGGCCACCGGCGCCGACACTGGCGCCGAGCCCACGTTCCCAAACGGGAGAAAGGGCATAAAGGGTGCCGGCCAAAGAGGCGCAGGATCACCCAAAGAAAAGGCCAAAGGCCCAGCCGGAGCACCCCCTGGAGCCATCTGTTGGAAGATGGCATACATCGCATTCAAGAATGCGGAACTATCGGCTCCAGGGGTGGGAAAAGCCGGATACTGGGGTGCCTGGCTCGGAGGCGACCCCGACTCCGGCCTCGGCGTCTGCGCCGGAGAAAACACTTGAGGCTCCAATACCTCAATCACCGACGCCTGTCCAGGCGAAGTTGGTGACGCCGGAGAGGGCAACGGCGTCGAAGGATGCGGCGTCACCGTGGGGCTGACCTCCCATGTCTTTCGGCGCCGATCCGGAGACCTGGAACGAGCCTCCCTTGAATGACGCCGAGATTCTCTACGGCGCCGGGAGTCTCGATGACGCCGATGTCTTGGAGAAGACTTTTTCTTGTGATGCTTCTCCTTTGACTTGGCCATAAACAGCTTCGCCTCACGTTCTTTAAGGGCCTTCGGATTCATGTGCTGACATGAATCACAAGTCGAGACGTCGTGGTCGGAGCTCAAACACCAAAGGCAATCGGAATGAGGATCCGTCACCGACATCTTGCCTCCACACTCACGACAAGGCTTAAATCCAGACTTTCTCTGCGACATTATTTCCACAGAGAAAGAGTACGCAGCAAGATATACACTGTAACCGCAAGAGTAACAGTTGCTCCCTCGAAGATAACCGTTTCGAATGCACGGAAAAAAGGGAACTGACGTCCGCACGTCGTCGAGGACCTCTTATTGCCTGTATGACGTCAGACGGCGTCGCGTGCGAGACAGTGACGTCCTCGTCGACGTGCAGAGACTAGTAAGAAGATTTCCGTAGAATGCTGGCGCCATGGGAGTATTCATGAGGTGAGGAATCCACAGGTAGTTGTATCCATCAGAACATTAGTATTAGAGTGCTTTTCTGAACCAGAGAGTGTCGGTTACCATGAGGATCCCTCAGCAGATGAAGTGTCTATAGTGTAAGGGTCCGGGAAAAAATGCCTGGATGGAAGAGATTAACAGACCCACAATTCTGGCCACATGGCGAAGAGAGATATTCTCTCTCTCTCTCCAGCATTTTCCGCAGCTCCCTGCAAATTAACGCCATTTTCTTCAGCGGTAAGCAGAGCCATTGCTGTACTGTATTGATTTCAAACCCCAAGAAATGCATTTGTTGAACTGGCATGAAATCCCATTTTTGACAATTTATAATGTCAGTTGAGAGATGAGAGTGGTTCTGTTATGATGCATCAGGAGGATATTGTGCAGATGCAGTATGAGCCTGACACGTAACCTTCCACAACTGGACTTATCACGTTGGTGAAAGACCAAGGCACTGAGGACAGTCTAAATGGAAGACATGTGAATTTGTAAACTTGACTGCCCCATTTCGAATTGAAGAAACAGTCTGTGCGGCTGGAAAATGGCTATGGTGAGGTAAGCGTCCTTTAGGTCGAATCTCTCCAGCCAATCATTGGGCAGAAGAATATCCCTGAGGCGATTAATCCTTTCCATCTTGAAATGGTGGCATACTTACCCACCTTTTGAAGCTGTTCAGATTGATTATTGGATGGAAACCTCTGTCTTTTGTTTTGAGTAGGAAAGTATTGCTCACAAACCCTCGTGGGTGGAGACTGACTGGTTTTCTTTCAGGAGGAACACGGATGGGTGGACCATGAGGTTTCCAAACTTCAACAGAAGCGCACAATAACCCAAAGGATGTGGGTGAGTGTTGGTGTGGGATCCCATAAAGCTCTATATGGAAACCCTGAATGGTTTGAAGAACCCATGCATCTCCTGTAATTGACTCCCACT
Organism: Pleurodeles waltl; assembly: GCF_031143425.1. NCBI lineage: Eukaryota > Metazoa > Chordata > Amphibia > Caudata > Salamandridae > Pleurodeles > Pleurodeles waltl. The sequence continues at coordinate 817,407,461 of NC_090448.1, forward strand.
TTTGACTGGACCACCTTAACCTGCCCCCCACCTTGCGAGGGAAAGAAGCGGTATTGCTTACCAGAAGCACCTCTTGGTGTAGTACTGGATCCACAGAAAGCTCTTTTCTTGACATGGCCTGTGCCACTTACTCTGGGGGTAGAAACCTGTGAATCGTTTCTGATCCTGCCACTGGATAGATCTCTTTGTAGTTTGCTGGGGTTGGAAGAGTATGATTGGCCACAGGAGCACCCCATTTCTCTTCTGGCCCCTGCAAAAATGTGCTGGCTAAAAAACTTTTTGATAGACTGCTGTGGCTTGTGCAAAGAAGAAAAGTATTTACAAAATGGGTAAGTTCTCAAATGAAGGGATCCCCAAAGAGGCCCCCCATCTGCCACAGTACCCGCTTCCTTAGTGGCAAGCTCCCACAACCGGGGTTCAATTTTAATCAGACTGAAGGGCCTGCATTCTGTGAACAGGGCACAGTTCACATTGCCCAAGAAACACAGGGCCCGTTGGGCCCAATCTGAGAGGATGGTAGAGTCAATGAGGTGGCTGGATTCAGTGGCATCATCTGCCTAGTTTTTGATCTTCGTGAGTGGTCCCAGGACATCCAAGACCTTATCCGCCAAGATCAATCTAGACTTTATTTTTGTAATTAATTTTGCAATGAAAGTAGCCATCTTGGAGTCAGTCTCAGGGTACAGGATACTTTTTTGGGCCAGGTATGGTCTAGGGTATTCTGCCCTCAACCTGCTGATCTGACTGTCCACAGAACATGCCACTTTCACTGCAGGCACCCAGTCGGCTGAGCAGGGGTGATAAATGTATTCTGAGTTAAGCATACCCAGCACCCCTGTGGGGTCCTGATCATTGTCATCCAGTCTGATCTTCTTGGTACCGCTTTCCAGTTGCCATAGTCTGCACGGGCCCGGTTCATCTCCCAAGTCCCCCTTATGGGTGTCCGATTCTTCCCTGGCATGGTCAGCTATCTTCTGAGGCGCACCGGAATCTTCCTTTGGGGGGTAAAATCAAGCTGGGCATTATCGTGGCTTTGTGAAGCCATTCAAAGGCATAGAAAGAAGAAGTTGACATCTTGGCCTTGGAGTCCGGTCTAGCCTTGTGTTTGGTTTTAGAAGCCACCGGAGTTTCTGCAGAAGGAGATGACCTCGAACCTTCCCCCAACTGGGGTGAAAATGAGCTTCAGACAGCGAACTCTTTAAGCTTCTGACTCAGGGGTTGTTAGGCTTTAGAGAACGCCCTCTCCAACAATGCATCCATAGCATCTGCAAACTCCTGATTAATAATGAGGAGTGTTTGTTCCTCCTCCATGGACTCACATACCTCTTTAATTTGACTGGCCATAACTTAACTGGGTCACAATGTTAGCAGGGGAAAGGAAAAACACATCGGTAATTCCTAAGACCAAGTACAAAAATTGCAGTATCCAAGGCTTGTTGATTTACCTCAGATTGGTTTTTGCAAGGTTTGTTGGCTAAACACTGCCCTCTAAATACACTGGGCTGAGAAAATGCAATTAACGCTCTGCAGTAGGAACCGCTTATCTGAAGCCTAAGGATGAAGGTAGAAACGCCTCAGCAAATCAATCTTCAAAGCAGAATGAATTAGCGACGATGCATCAGCAGCGCACAAATTCCAGGAATGTGAAGAATGCGCAAGGAGCGCATCGACCTCTTCTTCCTGGAGACGTGCACCTTTCACGCCTCCCGCTGGTCTCAACGCACACTGCAATCTTTTACAAGGGCGGGCAGAACTCTAAAGGCAGATTAACAATGACTCATTCTCCTCAGATAAACTGGCTTGCACCTGCCAAACACAATACAGGTGATGCGATTTTCTCCATTGTGCAGGAGACCCTGGAAATGAACTGAGGAGTCTCGGAGGTCCAAAGGCCGTAACAAGATCAACGGCACCCAGCCTGTGTGCACACATCAATTACCAGTAACCAAAGGCAGGAAAGCCAAGGAAAAGTTGCGTGCATATACAAAAATACCAATAAGAAGAAAAAAACATTGGTTTTAAGCAAAAACACAGAATAAAGCACACTGAATAAATTAAAAGTAAATATGAAAATGCACTTACCTGGCCGCTGAGCAGCAAAGAAAGAGGATGTGCTACTCATGACTACCATATTAATGGGACTGTATCTCTATGGTTGTTTTCTGTTAATTGCTAAGACCTATGGGATATGTAGTCTTTGGAAAAGTTAGTTACCTGTTTTTTAAGGCTGTTGAGTAGAAAATAAAGGAAGAGTTCAGCTTAATTCTTGCCTCTGGTTGTCACATAGAATTCTTTAAACTCTCTGTTATTTATTGCTTAAATGTTAATCTCTGGCTTAGTTACCGTATCTGCTCTTTCATGCTCTAGCTTTGATTTAAGAGAACATCAATATTCGTATTTCGTGCGTTGTTTGATGACGAGTGCTTTTTTTGCCGATACTACCAGTTAAGCATTTTGGCTGCGATGCTGAGGTGATTCAGAAGTGACTGAGGCACACCCTAAGCATTACTTATTCCAGACAGAAGTTGTTTCTTTCTCTTCAAACATGAATTATATAGTTTGCATCTGCCTCCATACAAAATGCCTGTATGAGGACTCTCCACCTAAGAACAAAGTTTGTGCCATGATAAACAACTTCCTCGTAATAAAAGATCAACCAAGTAGAGAGCTTTTAATCCTTCTTCACCGAAGGCTTTGTGTTCAGTGCTATTGAAATGCAGTCCTACTCCTGGTTAAACTTTAACTTAGAGGTAATCTCTACAGTCTGCTCCTAACAAATGTTTGCTTCTAATATCGTCTCACTACTCTACTTTTTCTGTTCTTTATGTTCAATGCAAGTAGCATTCCCTTGACCAAATAGCACTTGCTCTGTCCACTGCTGTCCCTCACACTCTCCTAATGGGTAGTAGGGTTTTGAGGTTACAGGTGGTCATGAATCTTACATGTATAAGGTACCTTTTTCATTGACCAAGGAAATAGTTTCCTTGAGTAACCCCATTAAAAGGGCTTATAATATATCAACGTTTGTTCAAGTTCAGTAAAAATAATAGTTTCCTCACAGTTTAGTGTATTCAGACTCTTGGTGTTACAAATGCTTCTTTTCCTTTTGTTTGCTGTCACTTTATTTATCGTAGATCCATATTTGGTAAGTACTAACAAGGCTTTGCTTATACCTTGATTCGTCAGGGATGCCCCTAGATTCTAAAGGGACATAGACATTAGCTCAGATCCCACCTTATTGAGAGGACACCCTTCCAGCAGTAATACTGTGTCCACGGCAAAAGATGCAGAAAAAAATTTGTGATTCTCTTTCATTAAAGCATCTTCATCTCTAGCTCTTCGTCGTTGATATACAAACCCTTTGGTGACATTCTCCAGGGTGGCTGATCAGCAAAGAGTTTTGATTCACAGCTCATGGTTATATAATACATACTTTGCTTTTTGGAATTTTCCTACAGGGACTGGCTTCTGATTCTTCTTGAAAATAAGATTTTGTGAGCAGTTTTCAAATATTGTGGTCCTTTTATATACACATTGAGGGAAACTGGATCTTATGTTCTCATGCACCTTTCCCATACCATACCTCAGAATTCTTCCCTGAACTTAAGATGAACTTTAGGTGTCTTGAAATATTAAAAATATCTACTCTAGGGCCCGGGCATCACACCTTTTCTAGTGATGAATTTTCAGGAAGAGCATCTTAGGAATTGCTTTCACTGAACTAGTCCCCGAGGCCAGAGTAAGACAGACACATCCACATTGTACTAGAGTGATCACACTCAACAGTTTTTTTTAAACCAGTATATTTATCTTCTCAAGGATCATTTGTTGTAAATGCGTGGTTAGACTTTATAACACTAGAACTGGTTCTATGTATACTCTGGACAGCGTCCTGTTATATAAGTTTCACTGTTGTTTTTTGTAGTCAGAGATGAGTGTAGAAAATCATTTTGTTTTTATTCCTTTTTGCGCAGCCAATGCCACTGTTGTTGAATTTAGCTTTTTTATATTGCTTTGAGCGACATATATATATATGTGTTCGGTGGCATGTGTAGCTGCAGATACACATGCTATGCACAGTTCCTGCCATCTAGTGTTGGGCTCGGAGTGTTACAAGTTGTTTTTCTTTGAAGAAGTCTTTTCGAGTCACAGGACCGAGTGACTCCTCCTTTTCGGCTCCATTGCGCATGGGCATCGACTCCATCTTAGATTGTTTTCCCACAGAGGGTAAGGTAGGAGTGATAGAGTGAGAATAGAAAGATGTCCATGCAATGGGATAGAGATGTATGTACAAAGTTTAAGTAAAGGAATGTTTCTATACATATGTACAATTTCTAATTCTAACTTAAACGGCTGCAGGCTCCTGGGGAGGAGGGAGAGTGCATGTGAATCTGCAGCGGAACATGCCACGAGCAGATGTACACTGGGTAAGTGGCATTTTCCGTTCGGTAGCATGTGTAGCTGCAGATACACATGCTACGCATAGACTACAAAGCAGTAATCCTCCCAAAAGCGGTGGTCAGCCTGTAGGAGTTAAAGTTGTCTGAAATAATGTTCTTAGTACAGCCTGTCCTACTGTGGCTTGTTGTGTTGCTAACACATCTACACAGAAATGCTTGGTAAAAGTATGAGGTGTGGACCAAGTGGCTGCCTTACAAATCTCTGTGATTGGTATGTTTCCTAGAAAGGTCATTGTTGCTCCTTTCTTTCTAGTGGAGTGTGCCTTTGGTGTAATGAGTAGTTGTCTTTTAGCTTTCAGGTAACAAGTTTGTATACATTTCACTATCTGCCACGGACAGATGTACACTGGGTAAGTGACATTTTCCATATATATATATATATATATATATATATATATATTCGATGGCATGTGTAGCTGCAGATACACATGCTTTGCACATCCCGCCATCTAGTGTTGGGCTCGGAGTGTTACAAGTTGTTTTTCTTCGAAGAAGTCTTTCGAGTCACAAGATCGAGGGACTCCTCCCCTTTCGGCTCCATTGCGCATGGGCGTCGACTCCATCTTAGATAAAAAAAATTCCGCCATCTGGTTCGGACGTGTTCCTTTTCGCTCCGTGTTTCGGGTCGGAAAGTTAGTTTGAATCTCGGAAAATTCGTCGGTATTGTTTGCGTTCGGTATAAGGTTAGTTACAACAAATCGACACCGACTTTTGAAGAGCTCCGGTGGCCCTTCGGGGTTTTTTCGATCCCCCGTCGGGGCCTGGTCGGCCCGGCCATGTGTCTCTTCAAGGCTGATGGAACGTACCCCATTCCGCTTCTGCCCAAAATGTCATAACAAGTATCCGTATACAGATCAGCACTTGGTCTGTAACTTGTGTTTGTCTCCAGAGCACAAGGAAGATACTTGTGAAGCCTGTCGAGCGTTTCGGTCGAGGAAGACATTAAGAGACCGAAGAGCGAGAAGACTGCAGATGGCGTCGGCGCCGACACGACAAAGGCATTTGGAGGAGGAAGAAGAAACCTTCTGTATCCAGGAGTCGGACTCGGACGAGCTCGATCCCAAAGAAACGCCTAAAACCGTGAGTAAGACGTCGAAACATAAAACTCACGAGAAGACCACAAAAGCCCAGGGGACGCCACCGCCAACAGGCCATGGCTTAACCCGAAAAATAGGTGACTGATCATCGGCACCGAAAAAGGGCACGCTGGTGTCGAAGTCATCCCACTCCGGTCGAGATACCGGCACACAGCAATCTCTGGCCCGAGACAGCGGTTCTGAGCACGTTCGGCACCGAGACAGTGGCACCGAAATGGGTCGGCACCGAGAAACCACGACGCCAAAAACGAATAAAGTTTCGTCGGAGCCCAAAAAGGCGACCGAAAAGGTTTCGATTTCGAAACATCCAGCCTCTGAACCGAAATCCGGTTCCTACACAGAGGAACAGGGATTGTCCTCCCAAATGCAAGGACATAAGTTCGGACAAGAACTAGAATCAATGGAGCCAGACTATACTCAAAGGAGGCTCCACATTCAAAAGGACACAGGGAAGATAAGCACTCTTCCACCAATTAAAATGAAAAGAAGACTTGCCTTTCAAGAAAAGGACAAGCAGCCACAGGCAAAGGTAGCAAGACAAACAACTCCGCCACCATCTCCACCACCATCAATGCACACATCACCGGTAGCCACTCCACCACTGATGCAATCCCCGACTCATACTGCAGTGAGTCAAGATGATCCCGATGCATGGGACCTTTATGATGCTCCGGTATCAGATAACAGCCCAGACTGTTATCCAGCGAGACCGTCGCCACCTGAGGACAGTACATCCTACACGCAGGTGGTCTCAAGGGCAGCTGCTTTTCATAACGTCACCTTGCATGCAGAACTAATTGAGGATGACTTTTTGTTTAATACACTGTCCTCCACTCATAGCCAATACCAGAGCTTACCTATTCTCCCTGGAATGCTAAAACACTCCAAACAAGTATTTCAGGAGCCTGTGAAAGGCAGGGCCATAACTCCAAGGGTGGAGAAAAAGTACAAGCCACCGCCAACAGACCCTGTGTATATTACGCAGCAATTAACACCAGACTCTGTGGTTGTAGGGGCAGCTCGCAAGAGAGCAAACTCTCACACCTCTGGAGACGCTCCACCTCCAGACAAGGAGAGTCGCAAATTCGATGCTGCAGGGAAAAGGGTTGCAGCACAAGCAGCAAACCAATGGCGCATTGCCAACTCACAAGCACTTCTGGCAAGATATGATAGGGCTCATTGGGACGAAATGCAGCATTTCATAGAACACTTACCCAAAGAGTTCCAGAAAAGGGCACAGCAAGTGGTGGAGGAAGGACAAAGTATCTCAAATAATCCGATACGGTCAGCAATGGACGCAGCAGATACAGCTGCAAGGACAGTAAATACTGCAGTAACAATAAGGAGACACGCATGGTTGCGTATGTCAGGATTCAAGCCGGAAATATAACAAGCCGTGCTGAATATGCCTTTTAACGGACAGCAGTTGTTTGGGCCGGAGGTGGACACTGCTATCGAGAAACTTAAAAAAGACACTGATACGGCAAAAGCCATGGGCGCACTCTACTCCCCACAGAGCAGAGGCACATTTCGCAAAACACAATTTAGAGGGGGGTTTTGAGGTCAACCTACAGAACCCACAACCTCCCAAGCAAGGCCCACTTATCAAAGCCAATATCTGCAGGGAGGTTTTCGGGGCAATATAGAGGGGGACAATTCCAAAAGAATAGAGGGAAGTTCCAAAGCCCCAAAGCTCCTCAAAACAAACAGTGACTTCCAAGTCACAAATCCCCAACACATAACACCTGTTGGGGGTGGGGAGACTAAGCAATTTTTACAAACATTGGGAGGAGATAACAACAGGCACTTGGGTACTGGCAATTATCCAGCATGGTTATTGCATAGAATTTCTCAAATTCCCTCCAAACGTTCCACCGAAAACACACAATATGTCAAAACAACACATGGATCTTCTAGGACTAGAGGCCCAGGCATTGCTACAAAAAAGACCAATAGAATTAGTACCAATTCAACAGAAAGGAACAGGAGTTTACTCTCTGTACTTTCTAATACCCAAAAAGGACAAAACACTGAGACCTATATTAGATCTCAGAACATTAAATACCTACATCAAATCAGACCACTTTCACGTGGTGACATTACAAGACGTAATCCCACTGCTCAAACAACAAGACTACATGACAACACTAGACCTAAAGGATGCATATTTCCATATACCAATACATCCTTCACACAGAAAGTACCTAAGATTTGTATTCAAAGGGGTACATTACCAATTCAAGGTGTTGCCATTCGGAATAACAACTGCACCAAGAGTTTTTACAAAATGCATGGCCGTAGTAGCTGCGCAAATCAGTAAGGGGCAACAATAGACACAGCAAAAGCGATTGCCACTCCAAGTCCACAAAGAGTACAAGCATTTCACAATATAATACAGGTCATGTATCCAAACCAAAGAATACAAGTCAAAATAGTAATGAAACTCCTAGGCATGATGTCCTCATGCATAGCCATTGTCCCAAACGCAAGATTGCACATGCTGCCCTTACAACAGTGCCTAGCATCACAATGGTCACAAGCACAGGGTCAACTTCTAGATCTAGTGTTGATAGGCCACCAAACATACACCTTGCTTCAATGGTGGAACAATATAAATTTAAACCAAGGGCGGCCTTTTCAAGACCCAGTGCCTCAATACGTAATAACTACAGATGCCTCCATGATAGGGTGGGGAGTACACCTCAATCAACACAGCATTCAGGGACAATGGGACTCCCGGCAAAAACAGTTTCACATAAATCACTTAGAACTATTGGCAGTATTTCTAGCGTTAAAAGCATTTCAACCAATAACAAGCCACAAACACATTCTTGTCAAAACAGACAACATGACAACAATGTATTACCTAAACAAACAGGGAGGAACACACTCAACACAGTTGTGTCTCCTGACACAGAAAATATGGCATTGGGCGATACACAACCACATTCGCCTAATAGCACAGTTAATTCCAGGGATACAGAATCAATTAGCAGACAATCTCTCTCGGGATCACCAACAGATCCACGAATGGGAGATTCATCCCCAAGTACTACACACTTGCTTCCAAAATTGGGGAACACCACAAATAGACCTGTTTCCAACAAAACAAAACGCAAAATGCCAAAACTTCGCATCCAGGTAACCACAAGATCAGTCTCTGGATGAGTTGGTCAGGGATATTTGCATACGCTTTTCCCCCTCTCCCACTCATTCCATATCTAGTAAACAAGTTGAGTCAAAACAAACTCAAACTCATACTCATAGCACCAACTTGGGCAAGACAACCGTGGTATACAACACTACTAGATCTCTCAGTAGTGCCTCATATCAAACTACCAAACAGACCAGATCTGTTAACTCAACACAATCAGCAGATCAGACACCCCAATCCAGCATCGCTGAATCTGGCAATTTGGCTCCTGAAGTCTTAGAGTTCGGACACTTAAACCTTACACAGAAATGTATGGAAGTCATAAAACAAGCTAGAAAACCAACCACTAGACATTGCTATGCAAATAAGTAGAAAAGGTTTGTTTATTATTGCCATAATAATAAAATTCAACCCTTACACGCATCTGCTAAAGACATCGTAAGCTACTTGCTACATTTGCAAAAAAGTCAAACTAGCATTTTCATCCGTTAAGATACATCTTACCGCAATCTCAGCTTACCTGCAAATTACCCACTCATCTTCACTGTTAAGGATACCGGTCATAAAAGCCTTTATGGAGGGCCTAAAAAGAATTATACCACCAAGAACACCACCAGTTCCTTCATGGAACCTCAACATTGTCTTAACACGACTCATGGGGCCACCGTTTGAGCCCATGCACTCATGTGAAATGCAGTATTTAACATGGAAAGTTGCATTTCTAATTGCCATCACAACTCTAAGAAGAGTCCGTGAAATCCAAGCATTTACCATACAAGAACCATTTATTCAAATACACAAGCATAAAGTAATTCTACAGACAAATCCTAAATTTTTACCAAAAGTCATATCACTGTTCCACCTGAATCAAACAGTAGAACTACCAGTGTTCTTCCCACTGCCAGACTCTGTAGCTGAGAGAGCACTACATACATTAGACATCAAAAGAGCGTTAATGTACTACATTGACAGAACAAAACAAATTCGGAAAACAAAACAATTATTTGTTGCTTTCCAAAAACCTCATACAGGAAATCCAATTTCCAAACAAGGCATTGCTAGATGGATAGTTAAATGTATTCAAACCTGTTATCTCAAAGCAAAAAGAGAACTGCCTATTACACCGAAGGCACACTCAACTAGAAAGAAAGGTGCTACCATGGCCTTTCTAGGAAACATTCCAATGACTGAGATATGTAAGGCAGCCACATGGTCTACGCCTCATACGTTTACCAAGCACTACTGCGTGGATGTGTTAACAGCACAACAAGCCACAGTAGGACAAGCAGTACTACAAACTTTGTTTCAAACAACTTCAACTCCTACAGGCTGAACCACCGCTTTTGGGGAGATAACTGCTTACTAGTCTATGCAAAGCATGTGTATCTGCAGCTACACATGCCATCGAACGGAAAATGTCACTTACCCAGTGTACATCTGTTCGTGGCATGAGACGCTGCAGATTCACATGCACCCACCCGCCTCCCCGGGAGCCTGTAGCTGTTGCGAAGTTGATCTTGAACATTTGTAAATTTGTTATTTTATGTACATACATGTTTACTCCATAGCATGGGCACTATTACTATAATACACAACTCCTACCTCACCCTCTGCGGGGAAAACAATCTAAGATGGAGTCGACGCCCATGCGCAATGGAGCCGAAAGGGGAGGAGTCCCTCGATCTCGTGACTCGAAAGACTTCTTTGAAGAAAATCAACTTGTAACACTCAGAGCCCAACACTAGATGGTGGGATGTGCAAAGCATGTGAATCTGCAGCGTCTCATGCCACGAACAGATGTACACTGGGTAAGTGACATTTTCCATATATATATATCTCCTTCTGGGGATAGAAAGTAGGTAGTTATAGGTAGTGCCAACTTTTCCCACAGACAAACCATTTTTTGTTATGTTAATAACTTTGGTGCCATTTGACATGACATATTATAATTTTTACAACTTGTACGCTAATTAGTTTAGCTGCTGTCTGGAAAGTTTTGGGGTGATTCATTAAGCAGATCCTGAGGAAAAGGAGAGGGTGGGGGAGTCCCAAAACACTTTTTCCCCATGTTATGTCTATGGGGATTTTATCATTTTTGAACATCACTAAAGCCCAAACTGCTGAACAGATTGACACCAAATTTGCCAGAAAGGTAGATCTTGGTCCAGAGAGATCTTTTGTTTTTTGGTGTAAATCTGTTAAGTTGTTTCAGAGTAATTAAAGGAAATAAAATATAGCTATCAAGGGACACTAATCCACGGGTACTAACAGATCCAAAGCCCAATTCTATCTTTTTGTGTGGGTAAAATGTGAACCTAACTATAACATCCCTGTAACCTTTGTGTTTTTATAGTGAATATATATGTAAATGGCAACAATTATAATACTTTTATACACTAGGTATGGTCTAATAATTTGCACTGGAATTAGGTGTATACATTATTGCTATTTAAAAAGGTTTTTTACTTTCTTTCATTTGTTTGACAATATATTTTTGATTTGTTTTTCTATGGAGACGTGTTTGAGAAACTAATTTTAAAACCTTATGAATGATCGCGTTTTTGCATTGTTTTTGTTTCTTGAAGGTAACTTCAAGGCTGGCGAATTTGGTAAAATCTTGAAAAAGTATTGTGAATGTGAACAGCAGTGCCTAGAGTTACTGAATAAAGATGTACTGCAGCCATATGTTCCAGGATACTACGGTGTGGTTGAGAAGGACGGGGAAAACTACAATCAGATGGAAGATCTTCTTTCTGAGTTTGACTCTCCATCTATTATGGACTGCAAGATGGGTATCCGGTAAGCCTGGACTTGGGGACCTACGTCTGTTTGAAGTGTGTCTACTATTTAATGCTCAAAAAATTCTCTCTTTGTAATCTCTTAAGAAAAGGGAATTGCTCGTGTTTGTAAAAAGTAGGTCAAGGTTTATCAAAAACAGAAGTTCAATATGAGTAAATGAGAAGTATTCGTTTCATCCTTTGGATCTTTGCTAGTTTCTCCCAAAACTCCTGCCTAATCACTCAGGTCAACTATAGTGACCTGACTAAGTTGAAGTCATTTATATGTGTTCCACTTTGGTTCACTTCACAATGAGGATCTCGGAGAAGAAAGTTTAGAATCAAGTGTTCAAATTGCCATTTTTTTTTTATCTTTCAAGAGGTCTTTGTTGGGGTGACTTTTCATACTGTAATTTGTTGGCAAATGTAATTTCCATTTTATAGTGCACAAATTATTTCACTTAATAACTGTATTCATTAAGGAGCTACAGGGCACCAAAGAGCTAACATTCTGATATTTTGCCTGCTGGCTGCCACATTCATTTTTTTTTTTTACTTTCATGGCGTTGTAAAGTCTTTGCCTACTGTCTTTACCCACAGAACTTTACCAAGCATGCCTTCTAAAGGAGTTCTGTGGTTCCCTGGATGGGTACGAGTGCTGGATGTTTACGGTTAATATTTCTTTAAAAGGGGGGTAGGGATTGGGTCCCCTCCCCCTCACTTCCCCCCAAAAAGTGTTAAAAGCCTTTCCTTTTATTACAAAATGCTGTATAGATCGGAGCGCTGTAATGCCCTTGGAATAAAGGCATGCTTGCTATAGACTGATATTCCTGGCCGACCTACGTGATCATGCAATTCACTAACTGTCTTCTGATCATTCCTGTAGCAGTCTGCATCTTTGAAATCTGGTTTGGGAAGTTTTTATTAGAGAACTTGTTGGAAGTAAGGTACTAAATTATCTCTCTCGTATTTCACAGAACATACCTGGAGGAAGAGCTTGTGAAAGCTCGAGAGAAGCCAAAGCTCAGAAAGGATATGTACGAGAAGATGATTGCTGTGGACCCAGATGCACCTAACGAGGAGGAGCATGCACAGAGGGCAGTTCTCAAGCCACGCTACATGCAGTGGAGAGAAACCCTCAGTTCTACAGCTACTTTAGGTTTCAGGATCGAAGGCATAAAGGTGAGAAGCACAGAACAGCATATTAAGCAATCCTGCTAAAATAAGTTTGGAAAGCTGCTAGTGGTGATTCTTTTGTCTCATTTCGCTGAGGTCCTGAAGTAATGAAAAGGAAGTGTCTAAACCTTTAGAACCTAAAATATCAGCACAGAGCATCAGTCCAGTGACTTTGCTGGTTTGCGGATTAACACTGAATAAAATATTGGTGCCATCCATTAGTAATTCATTTAATAATTTCTGTGTTTTGTGCCCACACCCTCTCACCTGAAAAAATTCATACCCAATCTAGGAAGAATGGTGATATTCTTAAAGACTACTGCTATACATAAGCTTCCAGAATCCACCTTTTCATAAATATAATAATCACTCTTAGTATGGAACATGGCCTTGGTCTTGTTCAGTTTTTCTTTTGCTTGCTTATGTTCTTTCTCTCTGAGCCTTTTCTCATGCACGTGCCTGGATCTCTTGCCTCGAAGATTTGAGAAGGCCCAGTGAATCTATTTAGATGAACGTTTACATAAAGGGCAATGTCTTCAAAGGCTGTTTCTTAAGGGGTGTTTAAGGTAAATACATACAGCTATCAGTGCTACTTTTTCTTTTGATTTGTGGGCACATTTATATATCTACTCTCTTCTGAAAGAATTACCTCAAATAAATTTATGTTTTAAAATCTGAAATCTGCCTTGAATGTTCACAGAAACTGGTGATGTCACAGACCTGTTAACTCTCCTTACAAGAGAGTAGTTTAAGATGTTGATGTCAGAACGCACTTTGAGAACAGAATATTTTTAATTTCTAGGATTAAGTGATCCAAACGTATCCTTTTTTTGTCATCCTCTGATATGGGAATCCAAGTGGAAAAGAGCTGTAGCAGTAGTGTCACCAGTGGGAACACTTTATTTGGAGATGCTTCTGCAAAAAAGGAAACCAACTCAGCTGTTAGTACTGTGTACTAAATAGAGATAGTTAATGTCAAACCCGTATTTTTCTTCCACCAAGAAGGAAGAAGGGCTCAGAATAATGCGAAGGAAAGTCTTTAGTCAGCATATTTATTGTGAATTTGTTCTGTTTTCTTACTGAAAAAATGACGTGGAAGCTGGGAATGTGAAATGCACAGACCATCATTGGCATCTAATACTGAGAAGTGGAGAGGTTCCTTTGTCTCAGACATGTTGCTTGTGTTGTGGTGATCTCCTCCGCCTGACATGCGTATCTTTACTCTTCTCCACCATGTGATGATCTCCTCTGTCTGATCTGCATATCTTAACTCTCCTCCTCTAGTGCTGTTTTCAAGCATACAGTATTGGACCTTCTTTACTTCTCCCCAAAAGTGCAAACGTCATGTGAGGTGTAGTAGTCTGCTAGCTACCTATAACTTGTCGCTCCATAGGTCTCCTAAACTGAAATCTTAATTTGTTGCTTTTAGTCTCTGACTTAAGTACATCACCTGCCCTAGAGCAGAAGCATGACTTGTCCCCTAACAAAACCGAAGAAATAGAACAGTAAAATCAGAGTAACTTCGAAGGAGCCTTATACATCCTACACATAGTTGACACTACAGCCACTAACTTCTTACCAAATAATCCACATTCCTCAGTCATTGGAAGTGATTATTCTCTATATACCAGTTCTGGGCGACCACACTGATCTTTTATTACTGTCCATGGTAGATATTGTAGACTTAATATTTGAGCTCTTCTGGAACCAATGTGCAGAAATGTATGCATAGTGTCATGAATAGAACTCCTCCTACATCCTTCCCGAAATCCCGGGTATTTCTTTACACCAGGAGGACTTTGTGCCAATCTTGCACCAACGCTCTCTGAGCTTATGTCGATCACCTAAGATGTCAAGATGTTTAAACTCTTACTTTTGGAAAAGCTGGTCTCTTCTCAAGCAGAAACAATTTTTTCGTAGTTGTAACATAAATCCAGCAGAAGTATTGAAGCTGTTCCCTCAAAAAAAAAACATGCTAAAAAGCTTCTGATCTTGCACTGGTCACAGTAAGGCTCTGCGTTCAATATACAAGAAAAGGCACATTGCAAGACAGAAGTGGGTTACCCACTTGGGTCATAATTCAACCAGTTGTTAGTGGCGTCTACCTTTAGGGAGGAGCTTTTGTCAAATATTAGACTTAAAGCTGAGTCTAGTGTACCTCACTGAAAAATGGGTGAAAAGCACGGGCTGGATTATCAAATGCCTAATGAGCTCAGTCTGCTGCTCTGCCTGTGACTAGTCACCTTGTTCTTATTAGAACTTCTCCATTTCATCGAAAAATAACTTACAGGAGAAACGGTTCTGCTCCAGAAGAATAAACTGGAAAAGTTTAGGAATATAGTAATTCTGGCACCATAGGTCTTAGGAAGAAATGAAAGTCAAACCATACACTTCTATACAGTTGCTTCCCTATTCCTTTCTCACAAGAACTCTTAGTGACTAAAATTCCATCTACTGATGATAAAGCAGATCAATGCCCGGTTTGGAGCCTTTCAAAGTTATCCGCCTCTCCAACCAACAGTCTGCATAATCTTTACTGAGAAAAGGGATGAATCATGCAGCCTCAATGTTGCACCCTAGGTAGGAGTGAAATATCTTTATTATGCTCAGAGTGGTGTACTGTACCCAAGTGAAAGCTGATAAAAATGAGCATGTGCCAATTCAGGCTTGCTAGCATCATTGATTGTGCTGCTATGAATTGCGAAATTATGTAGATCTTTTAACTTCCGATGCTAGCAGAGAATTTGATTACAAGGTACTAGAAATGTAAAGTGTACACATTTCCTGATCTAGCAGTTCAGCATCTGATATGAGCCACATAATATATTGGACTCCCCTTTCATTGAAAAAGTGTTTCATTCTTACGTCGACATGGGCCCATACGCAGTCATTTGGGGTGGAGCACTCAGACCCATTTCATTAAATACCCTTAAGCCTACTTTTTCCATGAGGTGCACAGCCTCCCTTTGGGCATCATGTAACTTTGTTTTCTACCATAGCTTCAGACTAGATGGGTTCATAAGTCAATGCATTTCGTGAGAAAAGAAGCAAAACACCCCTGTCAAACTCCCCTTGCTTCTTGCTTCCAAGAATCTGCACATCCACTTAACCTTGCACTAGGGCCATGCCTGCTGACAGCCAGAACCTCTGCTTTTGATTCCATCTTTACCCAAGATCTTAGCCATCTATCAGTGTCTTAAAATGTCACTTTACCTTCCCAGCTCTTTTCGCCCCCTTGAAACAGTTAAGGATTCTGGGACGTATTTGTTTAGTTAACCGAGGCTGATGTCCTCTGAGCACAACCTGGTATTAATCTTTGAAGTAAGTCAAAGATGACCAGCAAAAACAAGAGCTTGGGGAAGACTAGAAAGTTTCAAGCAGATGCTAAGACTTCAGCATTAGATAGTCATAGATTTGTCTTCGAGGGTGAATATAGTGTAAAGTTTTATGGACCTGTGATGGAGGGTGTTAAATGCATTGAAAGCCAAACCCATTAGGGAATAAAGCCATTTTTTATGGTGCCCGTTGTCAGAGCAATTCCAGTTTTGTTTAATGCTCTGCACAATTTGATTCAGTATGGGTTAGAGGCCCTCATGTTTGACCGAATGCTGCTCCCTTATCACAATTTTTTTTTTAGCCCTAAGAGTGTGTAACCTAGCCTGCTGTTAGTAAAAGATCCTGTAAATGTAACTCAACTTACAATGACAATATGCACAACCTTGCTTGATTGAATGGTAGGTTATCTGACAAGTTGTTCAAACAGTCCTAGAATCAACCTTATGATTGGTCAGGTAGTCTGATTAAGCCAAAACTGTTGACTTAAACCTTTCCCGCACCACAGAAAACATGTCAGCCCTCAAGATCGCCACCCGTGAACACCACCAGCTGATCCGCTCCACCATAAGGACATCATTCAAAGAGCGACTACACAACAACACCCACAACAGCAAAGAACTCTTCAACATCGCCAAAGAGCTCTCCAGCCCCAGCGCCAGCTCCAACGTCCTCACGCCCTCACAAGAACTCTGCAACTCCCTTGCTACGTTCTTCCACCGAAAGATCGCAGACTTACACGACAGCTTCGGACCCCAGACCCCGCCGCCCACCACCGAACCAACAGCCCCCACCACTACACTCAACGCCTGGACCCCCATCAGCTCTGAGGAGACCAGAATCACCATGAACACCATCCACTCCGGCTCCCCCTCGGACCCGTGCCCCCATCACATCTTCAACAAAGCAGACTCCATCATCGCCCCCTATCTCCGGAGCATCATCAACAGCTCATTCTCATCTGCCAGCTTCCCCGAGAGCTGGAAACACGCGGAAGTCAACGCCCTCCTGAAATAACCCACGGCTGACCCCAATGACCTGAAGAACGTCCGCCCCATCTCTCTTCTCCCCTTCCCGGCCAAGGTCATCGAGAAGACCGTCAACAAGCAGCTGACCTTCAGGCTCCTCACCCCCGCACACAAAGCTCTCCACAACATGGGCCCCGAATAACTCAACAGCCGCCTCTCGTTCTACACGCCCACCCGTCAGTTTCGCTCAGCCAGCCTCGCCCTCGCCACCGTCCCACGTATCCGCAGAACCACCGCAGGCGGAAAATCCTTCACCTACCTGGCAGCCAAAGCATGGAACTCCCTCCCCGCACACCTAAGAACTACCCAGGACCATCTCGCCTTCAGGAAGCACCTCAAGACATGGCTTTTCGAGAAGCATACCTTATGTGTTTTTTGTTTTTTTGTTGCTGTTCCCATTATGCGTTGCACTGCTTGGTATCACAGAACAAGCTAAGATCGGTACTGCATAGTGCACCTTGTTTAATTTTGGATCACAATTTTTTGGGTTTTGCCTCTCGTCTCAGAAAAATTGGGGATTTTATTTTATTTTGCTTACATAGTAGAAAATGTGTGAAAAAAGTACTTTTTATTCTTATGAAAAGGAATACCAGCACTTCACTGTTTGTGAATGGCTCGTAGGATATTACAAGGCTTAAGTGAATCCTTTGCAAACATAATTTAGCAAGATTATAGGATATAGGTTAAATCTAAGGTTGTGTTGCTTTATATATTGTTTTGGCTTGGATACAATTTCTCCATTCAAGAAGTTTGTCTGTCAGTCCAAATCGTCTTATTTTGAAATCTCATCTGAACAAAAAGTATGACATTTGTTTTTGATAACACTTAAGTATAAGAAACATCTATATAAGGGTTGCCCTAAAAATGTATATATGTTTAATACTTAGCAAGATTATTGTGGTAGAATGAATGGATCTTATTATAGTTGGAAGTTTTAATGACTTGTACAGTATTCCAAATGTTAAAAATGAAAGCGATCTAGCTACAGGTGGTGGTCAGCTTAACTAATTTGGACTATTTTCTTCAGAAGTCAGATGGGACTTGCAACACCAACTTTAAGAAAACCAAGCAGAAACAGCAAGTCATGAATGCACTGGAAGACTTTGTTGATGGAAACAAAAATATTCTTGTGAGTTTTTATTCATGCAATTTTGGATGATGTATGATTAAGGAAGGTGTTGGGTTCAGCCTGTCACAAATTGACAATCTTGACTCATAGTTTGTTTTAGAGTTATGAATAGGGTTTTCAGTTTCCTTAACTCAAATACTATGCCCTGGTACTTACTGCCTTCAGTTATATTTCTTTTAGTGTGAAGTTTAAATCCCCACATACAAGTCAAACTTGCCTTTATCTAATCTGAAAACTATCATGTACTTGTCCCATTAAAGCCTCCACTCCCAAAATCAAAGATACTAAATGAAATTATAAATGCCTAGAATTTGGGGAAAAAAACTTGCTGTCCCTTTTCAGTCAGCAAATATTTTGTGTTCTTTACTACAAATATGTAACAATTAAATGCATACTATACTCATATTGCCTTCTGAGCTCACACGCATTCTTTGCATATGTTTTAACTGGTTTGTACCTTCTCCAGATTGGTGCCTTTCCTGACTGTCTATGTTTCTCTAACTAGTGATGACACTTAATAATCTGTGATGTGGCATAAGCATTCTTTGGTTAAATTAGACCATAGCAATACGTGTCTTTGGTTGTCTTAACACAAACATTACAACAGTTAGCATTATTAAAACGCTTCCCGATTAACAGAGTCCTCTAAACATCTGAAAGGTGAGTACGATTTTTAGGTGCTCACAATTATAGCATTCGTATATCAGAGCCCATAATTCAGATATCTTTAAAAAGCAATTTAAGTGATGGTTTAATTTCTGACTGTTCTGGTGATGGTAATCATGGAGTAGAAGTTCAGTGCCTGCCATCATTGTCTGAACTGCTTGAAAGGAGTCACTGACACAGGTACATCAAACCTTTTACACATTCAACGTGTGGTTGAAGAGGGGAGCAGTAAAGGAAAGACGTTAATTCTCAGAAAAGGAGGTCGAAGCCCTGGTAAATGCTTTGAATTATACTGGAGAAAGCCAGAGAGAGATTCTGGGAGACAGACATCTGCCTGGCATCCCGGCCCACCCACAGTATCTATATTTACAGCTCATGCAGCTTATCTCAAATAGGCCTATTTACCTATGTCCAGAAAAAAAGGGATGGAAGAGAAATAATGATCTAGAAAAGTAGAGGTCACACGCATTTCATTTTCACAGGTGCCTCGACTCCTGAGATTATACAGGTTTCATCAAGACCATTTAGCTAGGTGCTCAAGACTTGGTATTGTTTGCCAGCCAGCTGTATGTGACCTGGACGAGGCTTTTCATGGCCAAGATCTGTCCACGAGTTGTTTATCTGGGTACTCTAATGAAGCCCCAGTGCTTTTCAGTTCCTTTTATCTATTACTCGCTATAAATACTGGTCTGTGTCTACAGGATTTATTTTCAATAAGTCTGTGAATGAGTGTTATGCGTCTTTGAAAAAACAGTGTGACAGTCATGCCCAATGAGCACTGCAATTAATTGCTTAAGCCATACCTATGCAACATCCCTTCAGAGCCCTTCAATTGCCATCTTTGGTTATAGTGCAGTAAGGTGGCCCAGCTAGGGTCATAGAAACTTTGTATTTTAACGTAGAGAATGTCTTTGTACTGACCTCTGCTGGGCCTATGGTAACTGACAGCAATTAGTAAGTGACTGAATTTTGTGCAAAGTCTCTGGTGAAGGAGGAGATAGTATAGAATCCATATGGCAGCAGTGCCTAATGAATGGCACCCAGAGGAGCATCTCAAGGCTGAACTGTATCCCCCTCTTCTGTTCTACAAAGTTTTTAAAATCTTGGCCAGGTGTGTTTCACTATGAATGCCTTACAGTCCCTGTAGCTGCCCTGCTGCAAAAGATTTTCAAATCTCAAGGTATGTTTTAGCATGCCTTTTGTAAGTGGTTAATTTACCTCAAGCTGTCTCCTTCTCAAAGCTTCCTGTAAGTTTTTAGACCTGAGGCCAGGTTGCAATGTGTGGTCTGCGAGGAGTCTGGTCTGCTTCATCATCACTGTGGAATATAAGAGAATCAGAAGGTCTGTATCTGTGAGTGGCTTCGGGCTGGGGAAACTTTACCTGTGAGGCCAAGAGCAGAAAGGTGATCTTTAAGACCGCAAACAAGGCAGTGACCTGTGCCTATGGTAATCAAGAGCCTGGTGGCAGAGGAGGAGACCCAAGAACAAGAAAGGAAACATACGGAGGGGCCAGTGACCGACCACAAGAAACCGAGAGTGAAAAGCAGGTGAGGACAGCAGTTGTGGGAGAAGACCTATAAGTAAGAGAAAACCAATAGTAATGATGTAGTCAAGAGTAGGGAAAATGTCCCTGATTACGAAAGACCACGAGCACGATGGAAGTTTAGACTGTGAGGTGTGCCTATGAGAGACTTGCCACTGACAAGCACAGTGCAGGGTTGATTACTGTGACATTGATTGGTTACAGTAAGAGATCAGGTTATATTAAGGGCATTGATCTTTTCAAAGTGGCACAGGTAAGGTTTTAGAAGCTGAGAGTAAGATTAAGTATGACTTGTCCATCATGATCCCAGACTCCTACTTCGAAAAAATTGTTTATATGCTTTGCACACTCCTATGTAATAGGGGCACCCCAAAGTTTTCTCTGCAGACTGTGCAGAACAGTGTATAGTGGTGGGATAGTGCTCCCAAGCGTGAGGGAGTTTTATTGGGCATCATAACTCTAGAAAGTTATTAAATGGGTTTTGTTAAAAGAAATGCCCAAGCACTTCCATTGGAGAGATTCCAAATGGAGTCTCAGACCTAGACAAACTAATTACATGATAAGGCAACCAATAAGGAACACGGAACAGACTGCTAGAATCAACCAAAACAACCCTTTATAGTTGGAACAAGACCACCAAATACTTGGGTTGTCAGAAGAAAATAAAAAAGGATTTACCTCTGTGGAAGGGGTCACTGCTTAAATAAGTGGGGACATTGACAGGCTTTAGAGGATTACACTTAATTGGCATCTCCAAGCACAAGGCGATGTCATGGGAGGTATTAGAATGAGATCAAATTGAACATGACCTAGCACAGACCTATGTTAAATAGATTTTATGTTAAATTTGTAGAGCGCAACGTATCGTCCCCGAGGGTACCCAAGTGCTGGAGCGAAGGTTGGGCGCAGCTCCTAATTGAACAGCCAGGTCTTCAGTTTCTTGCATAGAGATGGTGAGGTTCTGTTGTGTTGTGGGATGTCATTCTACGTCTTTATGGCAATGTATGAGAGGGTGTGTCCTCCTGACTTGGTTCTGCAGATGCAGAGAACTTGTGCAAGGGCAAGCGAGGCTGAGTATAGATGTCTGGCTGCATGATAGAATTGAAGACGGTCATTGAGGTACGCAGGTCTGACATTGTGGAGGGCTTTGTAGGTGTGGACAAGCAGCTTGAATTGGCTTTGTTTCTGGATGGGTAATCACTGTTGTTCTATGAGGTGGGGAGTGGTGTAAGTGCTTCAGGGGACATATAGGCTGAGTCTGGTGGCAGTGTTTTGGGTTGCCTAGAGTCTTTGAGTGAGGTGAATGGAGAGTTCGTTGCCCTAGTTCAGTCTGCTGGTTATGAGGGCCTGGGTGACAGTGTGCCTCGTGTACGTGGGGAGCCATTTGAAGATCTTGTGGAGCATTCGGAGTATGAGAAAGCATGAAGAGGTCACGGTTTTCACCTGTTGAAACCTTGTGAGTTTGTCATCCAGGATGATCCCAAGGTTTCTGGTGGGGTCTGTGGGGTGGGTGTGACTCCCAGTTCCACTGTCCACCAGGAGAAGTCCCAAGGAGCACTTTTGTTACTGAACATCAGGCTCTTCGTTTTGTCTGTGTTGAGCTTTAGGCAGTTCTCCCTCATCCAGCTGGCCATGTTGGTCATACAGGTCGTGAAGTTGGTCCTGGTGGTGGTGATTTTATCTGTGAGGGTGTGTCCGCGTAGGAGACAATGTTGATGTCATGGGCTCTTATGATGCGGGCAAGGGGTGTCATGTACATATTGAAGCGGGTTAGGCTGAGGGAGGATTCATGGGGAACTCCACAGAAAAGCTTCTTGGGTTTGGAGGTGTACTGGGGGAGTCTGACTCATAGGGTTCTGTCGGAGAGGAAGGGGGGGATTCTTCTCAGGGCCAGTCCTTGAATTCCTGAGTTTTGAAATCTTGAGATGAGGATGTCCTGGGATACGGTGTTGAAAGCCCCTAAGAGGGCGAGGAGGATGAGAGCAGCAGTTTCTTCTCTGTCCTTGAAGGCCCGAATATCATCTCTTGAAGCCAACACAGCAGTTTCTGTGCTGTGGTTTCCGGCAGAAACCTGACCAAGTGATATCCAGGAGGTGGTGCTGTTGTAGGTGAGTTGAGAGTTGCCTGTTGAACTCTTTCTCCACGACTTTCGACACAAATAGTGGTAGTGAGATGCGTCCTTAGTTTCTGAGTTCTTCCAGTTTTGCCAAAGGTTTCTGCAAGAGAACTTAGATCTCAACATGTTTCCAGTTATCTGGGAGAGTTCCTCTACGGATGGCAGAGATGATGGTGGTGAGGTTGGTGCTAATCAGTGTTCCTCCCAAGTTGTAGATGTGGTGTGGGCAGGGCTCAGTAGGGGCCCCTATGTTAATGCTCTCCATAATTCCAACGGTGTCTTCTGTGGTGAGGAGGCTTCAGTCTGTTAGTTGATGGCAATGATGGGCAGTTGTCTGATGAGGTCCTATGAGGTGGGTTGGGATCAAAATTACTGTAGATCTTGACTATTTTGTTATGGAAAAAGTCGGAGCGTTGCTCTCAGAGGTCTTGTGTTGGGTTTATGGTATTGGTGGCTGCTGTCAGGTTGGAGAATTCTCTAAAAATGTTGAGGGGTTCTTTGCTGGACTTGAAGCAGGATGCCAGTCTCAGTGCGACTGCCACTTTCCTGGCTTCTTTGATCTGAGCGAGATATCTTATAAGCACAGATTTGTAGGTGTCTGTTGTGGTGCAGATGGTTCTCCATATCCTCTCCAGCTGCTTACACTAACATTTGGATTTTCTTATGTCTTCCATGTACCAGCAGGGTTGAGAATTTGTCCTTGCTTGACTGACTTTCTTTAGGGGATCCAGTGTGTGTTGGCACAGTGTGAGATCGAGTTGTTGGATGTGGGTATGCAGTTCTGTAGGTTTCCTGTGAGGACAGGCAAGTTGAAATTGAGTATGTGAGTTCAGTCCGCATCTGCTATTCTGTTCCAGCTGTGTCTGAAGTTGCTGACTGGCTTTAGCTTTCTGGAGTGGGGTGTGTTGATGAAGAAGTGTACAATGGAGTGGTCCATCCATGTGAGTGGAGTGAGATGTCTGAAGGTGGCCTTTTTGCTAGCTGTAAAAACTCGGTCAAGGTTGTATCCTGTGTTGTGGGTCAGACCTTGGACGAACTGTGTGAGTCCGATGTTGTCAAGGCTCTTAAGTTCGGCAATAGAGTTTAGGTCTGTTGTGTTTCAAGATGAAGGTTGAAGTCACTGAGGATTTGCTGCATCTGGTGACAATGGGGGTGATTAAGTTGGTGAGGAGGATGTTAAAGGTTATGCGTTGCCTGGCTGATCGATATGTGAGGGTGCCTGTGTGGCCATGGCGTGGTTAACCTGTACTCAGAAATGCATGTGTTTCATGAACGTGGTGGGTTCATCAGTGGAAGTGGTGCAGGTGATGGTCTCCTGGATGACTGCAAGTCCTCCTAAGGGTTTGTGGTGGATTATGTAGCTTGGAGGGACGGCCGTAGAGATGGCAGGGTGGATGACAGATTGAGCCAGGTTTCTGTGAGGAAAAAGTATGTCTGGGGAGTACGTGTCAAAGTCCCAGACCTCAGAGGTCTGCTATTGAGGAGCATGCATGTGATGAGGGGTGAGGTGCGCGTGGGGGTGGAGTAGGAGTGTTGCTGCAAGTGAAATGGCAGCGATCGCATGAGAAACATCTTACCATGGAGTGAAGCGTGGGCACGGAGGTAGTTGTCATGGCAGCGTCTGGTGTTGAGTGCTTGGAGGTCAGAGGATGTGTAGCGCTAGAGGACGGGTAGACCAGGGTTCATGCCGATGAGCACGGTCCAGGCATGGGCGGAAGCAGACAGGCTTGCCTTTGGCACACCTAAGCCTTGAAATACTTGCAGGTTACTCATGCCCTGCTGGCAGAAGATGTACATTGGGTAGAGGTATCACACTACAGTCCTCTCATGGCCCGGATCCATTGGGAAGAGATCCGTTCAAATCCACCTCTGAGATATTCTTCAAAATCATTAAAATGCCCCAGATACCTTTCAGAAACCTAGATGTGGGGTGGGGTTTTGGTTGTGGGGTGGGGTGGGGGGGAGAGGGGCTTGGCCCTCTAGAGGACAGAATGAGGGACGGCCCTGATGCACCCCAGGGAAGTCACTGTAAAGGCCAAAAATAACACTAATCCAGTTACCTGCATAGGGTTTACTACAAGAGCAGACTCTTCAAGATAGGCGCAGACCCTGATCTGTACGAGATGTCTTCTTGAAGATAGAATATTTATCCACACGAGCTGGCAGTGTCCAACCGGTGTCCAATGATCAGGACCTGCTAGAGGCTAATGGCTGTGGAACTAGAGGCAATATTAGACATTGTCATACCCCACCGCCCCCTCTTCCTGCTCATCACACTTTACTATCGTGGGCATACCTTTTTGACGTGAACCTCCAGCAGTCCATTGCACTAGGCTTTATAATGGCAAAAAGAGTCTGACAAACGGGATCCACAAACAAGCATCATCTGTACAACTGTGGCACACGGGTGTGAACACATGCATGGACCCCGAAAGATTGGTATATAAGGGGGAGAGAGAGAGAGAGAGAGAGTACCCACGGAAATTCATTACGGTGTAGGGCAGATGGAGAATTCAGAAAAGGTTCCGAATGGGAAAAGAATCTGTCGCCAAATA
This sequence comes from Pleurodeles waltl, assembly GCF_031143425.1. Lineage (NCBI taxonomy): Eukaryota > Metazoa > Chordata > Amphibia > Caudata > Salamandridae > Pleurodeles > Pleurodeles waltl. The sequence goes on from NC_090448.1 coordinate 817,432,495, forward strand.
TTGGCCCCGCCCTGACACCAAATGAGCAAAGTGATGACTGAAAAGTGATGCCATGATGGTAAGTGAGAATCTATGGAAAACAGCGGTGAGTGAACACTGCTCTAAAGATTGATCGACTGGCGTTCTGTTGAAATCTACCTGGACCAAGGTGATGCTATGCATCAATGTCAAATTTAATTTGTGTTATGCTGGAAAAGCAATAAAGTTCTTTAAAAAAATAACGCTTCTCAGCTGAAAAGCGTGGGAGAGTTCTAAAACTGTGAAAGGCAGGGAGCAGAAACGTATTTCAAATTTAAATACTCAAGGCTGGAGCCCTGAAAACAGTATTGTTCAGCAAAAATATTAAGCTCCAAAATCATTTTATCTTATATTTTTTTTTAAGTTGACTATTGCCTTTAACCAAAGTATGCTTTCATTTCACAGAAAAGCTATGTCACGAGGTTAAAAGAGCTTCGAAACGCGTTAGAGAAGTCTGACTTCTTCAAATCACACGAGGTAAAATTCTCACGTTTGTCTCCTTTCAGCACTGATGAATGGATTTCAGTTATATGCGCTGTTCGGTTTCTTTGTAACCTGCAAACACACTGTGGTTCTTGGCTAATTTTGCATTCCCAACCAGTACAAGCAACATACGTGCCATCAGTTGTTGATTTGAATTTGTTCACAGAAAGTGGTTTACTGAAATCTTTTTTACACCTTGCTCCAGGCAGCTTTAGATTTGTGTAATACCTCATTTTTTAAAACAAACTTTATTGCGATATTTCATTATGTGAGCAAACGATACCAGGCTTGGTAACGGTGCAGTCAATCACTGAGCTGATGTAGCAGGACATTTGTCTAGAGTTTATCTGCTTGAATAAAGGCGAACATTTTTGTAGGCAAGGGATTCATGTGTTTGTGGTCCTTTTAGTATTGAAGGTTGTTGCCTTATTGCAGGATCACTAGCCGAAGCTCGACCCAATGTTATCTGTCGCTGTCTAGGATCAAATCCAGGTCAACAAACTGGGAAAGGACATGGAATAGGGAAAGGAAAAGGGAGAAAGGAGGACCTCTGACCTAAGTAAGCCAGTCGATCTGGAGAGGTAGCAGTTGGAGAATACATGCCAGTATGCCAAGCAGTGTGTGTAGATGGTGCTGTGCAGATGTACTGTTTGATAAGGGGAGGAGAGTTTATTGGAGAGGCAAACCTGGTGGAGAGAGTGCAGTCAGACTTTATAATTGTGCACCCTAGACCCTAGCGATGGGACATCTGTGAAGGCCTCCTCTAGATTTCTCCTTGTGAACGACATTGCTTTCAGCACCTACCCATTTAATGAAGGCATTTTGCCAAGATTGAGGGGTTGTGGCCTTCCAGTTTGAGGTGATAGTTTACTGTGAGGAAAGCAAGGTTGGCAAAATGAGACACCACTTTCGTTTTTGGGATGACGTATAAACACGAAGGGCCACTCGTAGGCATTCCAGGAGTGTGGGCTTTGTAGTGACAGAAGAATGTAACTTTAACACCCCCGTGCTAGTAATTTCCCAAGGAGAGGGGCATTCCCAGAGCAAGTGAAGACAGTAGGTTGCGTCACTGGGGGAGGGCGTTTGTCAGCCTGCTGTGTAAAATTAAATTGTATGTGTTTAAATTTGGCATTACGTGGAACCAAATGTGGAAAGGGCAAGGCATGTGACCACTACTTTTTCGGAGAGCACGCTACCCACCTCCACCTCCCATTTACCACACAGCAGCAAAATCACTATGTGCATGTGAGAGAGGAGGGCTTCATAGAACTAGGTGCCGTGTGCCTCCCAGGCCATGGTGTAAAGAGGATTGTATGAATGCATGTATCTCCGGTTCAGCATCATCAATGAACCAGTACCTTTGGAGATAGTGCTTAATTGAAAAATGCACAATGAACAGGCTCCTAGCGTAGTAAGAATTTTTAGAAGACAGCAAAAGAAGACTAGCCCCATCAAACAAGTCTCTTATGGCAAAAAGATAAGAGCTATGCCAGGGTAGTACTTTAGTCTGCCGAAGGGCAACTTGGAGAAGGCAGGGATGAGCATGGATCCAATGGGAACAAAGAATCAGAAGGCCTTTTAATTTGTGAGGGTGGAACGGCCGTGCCTCAGCACGTCTCTTAAAGAGGCAGGCCTGCAAGCAGTCTGCTCAGCTATTGCTATTGGGCTTAGAGAAAGTGAAGCTCACATTCAAGTGCCCCTCTAAGCCACCTGCCCCAGTCGGTAGACTTATTTAGGCTGAGACCACCCTGAGCCACCCGGTGTGCCAAATGAGCTCTCCAAAGATTTTGTCCAGATTGTGAAGGAACTTGTTCAGTAGACTGATTGGGAGATTTGTGAAGTAATATATTAGTCGGGGTATCACCGTCTTCAAGAGGGCAATTCAGCCCACTTGAGGGAGTGGGGAGGGTCTTAAACCCTGAGAGAACATTGCTCTTGTTAAGTTACTGTCCAGAAGATCTTGGTCCCAGGGCTAGACCGTGATGCCCCGGTAGCAAAATGTAGTTCCCTCACAACGGAGGGGTCCTCCACCTAAGTCCATTGTTTTTGTGAAGCTGTTCGGGAAAAAAAGGTTATCATCAATACTTTGAAAAGGCGCATCTATGCAATACAGAGACTGTAGGCTTTGGTTGTTAGGCCTCAACATGAGCCCTCCTCATGTAGTCTGGATATCAAAAAGCCTCTGGTTATGCTGCAAAAAAGTGAGGGGCAAGACTCTTAGGGCTGCTGTGGCTTATCTTGTGGTCTGTATTTGGCACCACAGCCAATACGCCAGGCTTCCCGATCTGTTGCTCCTTGTATACCCTGCAGTCTATTTTAGGAGTTAGGTCTATTCCCATAGGGTCGCCGAGCCTTAGCGCGTGAAGGAGTGTCCCCGATACTTCTCCGGCAGAGGGTGGAGAAGGTCTCAATTTCTGCTGCCACTTTTCCCTGGTGTGGAGTTCACGGGTTGTAGCCCATTGGCACCACATCAGGGCTCACATGCTTCTACAGTGGTTTCTCAGGCCAGGGTGGGAGCTCATCCGTGGTCTTCAATCCAAGACGCACCCAGGAGCTGTCTCAGTGGCAGCAGACAGAGAACACCATCCATCATTCATGGATCCATTCAGCACCATTCAGGTTCCGGTTTTATGCAGGATAAATGGCCTCACAGGGTTGAAGCGTGCCAGAGCTTGGGTGCTACGTTGCTAACCCCATGCTCCACAGGCCACACCCTCCTTTTGTGTTTTTTTTTTGTTTACCTCTACAATCCTCATCTCAGACTGAACCTTTTAACACATGATCACTCTTAAATCTCTTTATGCTTGTTTTTTGACAACCAGAAACTCTTTGCTACCTCTGAAAATCAGTACCCCTTTTCCTACTCTTTTTTATTATTAAGGTAAATGATGACTCCTGTAGCCTTTACAATTTATGTAAAATTAACAGGCTACAGCTAATGCTGAGGTTCGGTGTTAGATTTAAAGCGTGTTTGTAGAAACAGATAGTATGTTTTTCTCCTAAAATTCGTACTACTTTCTACTAGAGCCAAAATGCACTTTTCTCATCTGTTATTAACTTATTGTTTAAGAAGCTAGTTGATAATCATGTTCTTTAAAGGTACAGAAGTTATGAAGAGTTTGTATTGTGTAGAAAAAAAAGAGAATCTTTTTGCATCTTTTTTTACCGTGGTCTCCATTTTGAGAAAATATTGAATTTATGATCCATCATGTCAATCAACTTAGCCAATTTCCTCTGCAACTTTCAAAAGTATGTCATCAACATGGGTATCTGCTATATATTTCAATGCGGTCCACCCAAAATTGCTCTTGACCGTCAGGACGTAGAACAGCCCTGTCCAAAAATGAAAGAAAAATCTCCCCATTGGCTGTTTATATGGATAGTGTTGTTGGGTGTGTCTGTGGCTTAAAAATTATTCAAAGCGTTTTTCTACAAATGTATTTGCCGGTAAGGTATTTTAATTGTTTTTCTTTCTTTTGTCATTAATAGTTTTTCTTGCAAGATGCACATAGAATGTTAAATAGTCTAACAAATGTAACCGCAGATACTTTATACAGACGGTTGCACTGGTTCAACATATGTGAATTTTAAAATATAAGCTCACTAGACACTAATCTTGTAGATAAATAACACTGTCACTCAACTGATCTGATGTGTAAACTGAGTATACATTCTGAAGTCAAGTGACACCGTTTCCTTTCAAGACCAGGCAAGCCTTTTTTGTTTAAAAAAAAAAAAGAAGTCTGTATCCTGGCGTTCCTTGTTGCTGTTGACAGACATGGGTACATTCTGACGAGCATGCAATCTAAAACGTTTGTTTCACTTTGCAGGTGGTAGGCAGCTCTTTGTTGTTTGTCCATGACAAGGTGGGACATGCTAAAGTGTGGATGATTGATTTTGGAAAAACCGTGATGCTACCGGACAAGCAGACCCTAGATCACAGATTACCGTGGGAGGAAGGCAATCGGGAAGATGGTTATCTTTGGGGCCTTGACAACCTCATCAACATATTTACTGATATGGTGACGGAGTGAAGTGGCTGCATTCTCTTTGGCTTGCAGAAAACGTAAAAAAAGATACCTAGTTATCTTGCTCTCTTCTCGTAAAACTGCAATGAATATCAAGCACCGCTCGGAAACTGGAATCCTATTGTCTTGATAGTGAAACGCTACGTTGATGTATAAGGGAAGAGAAAGAGTCCGTGGGTCCAGCTGCACTGAAACCCAACATCTCGAACTTTGCTGTGGAACAAGGAACCGGACCCCTCTTGGAAACGTCAGTGCAAGGATAGATTTAGCTGCAGTGCATTCCATGAAATATACTGAACTTGGATCTTAAATTCACTGGAACAACCTTTAGGTTAATGTACAGAACACTTATTAGTACTACATGGACGCTAGTACTTGAGTCTACAAGTGCCCTTGAATTTTATAACTGTCAGTGCATGATTTCTGCTATTTTTGTTATATTTATACTTACATATATAAATATATATATGTTAATATGTGTTAAAGGAAACACTGGAAATATTGTACAGATTTTACTATTGTACAGGGATATGTTATTTAGCTTGTTTTAATTACTTTATTGAGTATATTGAGGATTTTTAAGGCGGTCTTTTATAGGGGCTGCTGGGGAACATTTAGGTACTTTCAAGGGTGGGGTAAAGTTTGATGGCAGCTTCAGAGTTGCTTATTTCAAATAGGAATGGAGGGCTGAATTAGCTATCTCTCCATCGTGTTTATTACCTCCACCGAATTTAGAAAAAAGTCACTGATTAAACGAAGCCCCATTTTTTGTGATCGCACATTTTAGAATTTTTGTATGCGACAGCACTTGGAAGGCACACAGCCCGCATGTCTCAGCTATGATGTTACTGAGGTGTTTATTGCTGACGAAGGTTGTTTTCCTACTGTGTCCTTAAGGAGGTTTCAGACAGAAGCCCCGTTTGCTGTAAGTGCTGCATATTGTATAATCTTGGCTCACTGAAAGAAAGTTGCACCCCGGACTCCATAGATAAGGAAAAATTACATTTAATTTGTTTTAGCCAAACCTCCTTCTAAACGAGCACCTTAGCACCTCTCACTGAGCGTACAATTTTGTAAGTTGTCTGGAAATTAGAGAGTTTTTCTAGTGGCTACCTTTGCTCACCCAAGTACATTTAATCAACAGTACCACCAGGTGTAAGGCAAGCATACTGTAATGTAGGCTTCAGTAACGCACATCAATTAAAACTGCTCTAGAAATATTATAATAATAGATATGTGCCTTACTGCAAATCGTTTTGCACACTAACTTTTATCAAGTATGCCTTTTAGCATTAGAATTTTAAACATGAAAAATCAAGTACAGACACTGTAGGGTGCTTTAAAGAGACAATGTATTGGAAACAAACCAGTAAACAGGTATGTCTAATTGGGCTACGTAGGAAGGGAGGTAACACCACTTTGTCTTTTTGCACATTATCCTGTATTTTAAAATATATTTATGACACTCAAGCTCCAAACGTTGTATTTCACATGGTCTTGTTAGGAACCGAAATGGATGTGGGGCTGATTTCATTTTTCTTCTTTGATAAGAGAATGGTGATTTTAAGCAATTTGGTAGTATGCTGCAGTTCCAAAAAAAAGAAAAAAGAGCAAAGTGCAGTTTTGCATACTTGTCTGTCAGGGCTGTTGCTGAGAAGAGTCAATGCTGCTATCTTGCAATAATCTCTGAATCTGCCTCACACTTTAGTTATTTTGTTCCGAATGTACGTTTTTTACAGTGCACACCGTCTGAGCGGTGGTCCACTACGACAGCACTGATGTTCCAAGAAAATTACTTGTAATTATGTGATATGGTTTTTGACATGCTTTTGAACACATTTTCAGCACAGCGGCAAGCTTGTAACACAATAACTAACTTTCCAAGTAATTATGAATAACTTAGTTTAGACTTCCATATCTCATGCATGATGCACATGATAAATTAAACAAATTGTCTGATTTTGCACATGCAAAAACAAACTAAATTTGCTGGACTGTAGAAGGAGTACAGTGCTTGAATCATCATGACCCCGTTAAGATAGAGCAGTGGTCTCCAAATGTTTTAATGCCACACCCCCCCAGTTGAAAAATACAAATCTTTGGGCCCCCGTTCAGAATTTTTCACAATTATTTTATAAAGATGGCAATGTTTAAATATGTGTAGATCTATTTAAACATTGCAAATAAGTTCTGTTACCTTTTAAAAAATGCAATAACATGCTTCTGCTTAAAACAAAGGCCTGTTATCAGTGTAATGCTTCTTTTGGCCAGAGTCTGTTGCCCCCTCTGGGATCACTTGAGGCCCCCCTGTGGGGGGCCCACCCCCCAGTTTGAAGACCTCTGAGACCGGGACTATGGCCCACTATACGATTTTAAAAAGCTGCTTGGAATTGCGAAGGCAACTTAAGAAATTTTGTTTTGTGTAGAAAAATCTAGCCCAGTTCTCTTTTCCCTGCTGCATGGTCGAGGAATCAGACCTTAAGTCTTTGGCATTGACTCTCAAATATTACTTCCGTAGTCATCTCATACCAAAAAGGGATTTATTTTTGTATCGTAATTGATTAACCAACTTGTGTTGTTATATAGGGGCAGAATGTTTGTGCAACATATGTTTATGCCACTTAGAGATGTTTGACTGGTATCCTTTATCGGACCTAAATTCACAACATTAAATGCTGTTTGTACATTCCTTTCGAAGTTTGTTTAATATAACGAGGTTTTCAACATCATTGTCTATGTATTTTTATTTTCAATAGTTAATATGCAGCTATGTGCAATCATTCACCTTTAATGGAAAGTCAGCATTACTGCCTGCCACTAAAGCAGAAGTTGATTTAAAAAAAAGTCGATAAACACCAGTAATTATCTCAGGACTTCTTAATGGCTTCCAGTGAAAGTAATGCTTCGGGCTTTAAGAAAAATAGGACAGTGCAAGGTCTTAATTACCAAACATTTGAATGCTGTAGTAAAATTGAAGAAGGTTTGGATAGTCGAAGTTGCGTGTGCGGTATTGTACCACTGGGTTGAGGACCTTATCAGTTTGCTGCCCTTTTAACAGCATGGCTAGTGGGGGCTGCATGCTAATTGATTTCAGCACCCTTTTAGTTTATTTGGAGTGTTGTACAGGTCATTCATGCCACCGGTAAGCTTGCCAAATCATTGCAATACAGAAATATTAATTTATTTTGAGTGTCTTGTATTGCACCACTGTTAGGCTCTATCATCCTTGGCGTGGTTTTGCCTCTGTTTCTCAGGTTGATGATGTGTGCTGGACTCTGTTTTTGTAACTCTGCACACTTTACCACTGCTATCCAGTGCTGAAGTGCAAGTGCTCTTGTTTAAAATGTGTATGTAATTGGCTTTCCATGATTGGCATATTTGATTTACTGGTAAGTCCCTAGTACAATGCACTAGAGGTGCCCAGGGCCTGTAAATCAAATGTTACTAGTGGGCCTGTAGCACTGGTTGTACCACCCACATTAGTAGCCCTGTAATCATGTCTCAGACCTGCCACTGCAGTGTCTGTGTATGCAGATTTTAGCTGCTAATTCGACTTGGCAAGTGTACCCACTTGCCAGGCCTAAACCTTCCCTTTTCGTACATGTAAGATACCCCTGGGTAGCCCCAAGGGCAGGGTGCAGTGTATGTTTAAGGTGGGATATATAGTAATGTGTTTCATATGTCCTGACAGTGAAGTACTGCCAAATTCAGTTTTCATTGTTGCAAGGCCTATCTCTTTCATAGGTTAACATGGGGGCTACCTTTGGGAACAGATAGACGTGGAGTTTGGGGTCTCTGAGCTCTCAATTTTAAAATACATCTTTTAGTAAAGTTGGTTTTAAGATTGTGTGTTCGAAAATGCCACTTTTAGAAAGTGAGCAATTTCTTGCTTAAACCATTTCTGTGACTCTTTGCTTGTTTGGGGATTCCTTGTCTGGGTCAGTTTGACAGTTGGGCTGTTTGCACCTCTCTCTTTAAACAGTGACACAAATGGAGCTGGGGTGTAGTCTGCATTTCCTGATGAGCCATCTGTGCTAGGAGGGTGGGGAGGAGTGGTCACTTACACCTGAAAGGGCTGTGCCTGCCCTCACACAATCCAGTCTCCCCCCCCCCCCCCCCCCCCCCGGTGTGTGTCTGGGGCCTGGCCTGAGCAAGGCAGGTTTTCACAAACAAGAGCGATTTTTCTTTAAAGTAAGCCTACTTCAAAGGGCAAAATGAGTATAAGAAGGGCACCCAAAATCACATACTTTAGATCACTTCTGGACATCAAGCGGAACCTCTGCCTGGAGAAGAGCTGAGGAGAAGTGTTGCCCTGCCTGAGACTGTGCTTTGTAGAGCTATCCTGCAGTTGCTGCTTCTGCCTGTGCAAGAGGACAAAGACTGGACTTTGTGTGCCTTCCTGCTTGTGAAGAAATCTCCAAGGGCTTGTCCTGAGCTTGCCTCCTGTTGTTGAAGTCTCAGAGCCATCAAATACTTCTCCTGCCAGCACCTGGGCTCTCTGCTGAGACTCCTGCCCTGCCAAGTGGTGCCCTATCCAGTTTTTCGGGGCTCGGAAGGTGAAGCTGACAGACCAAGACTGAAAATCCACGCACAGACCACCACGCGGGTAAAAGTTCGACACACCCTCTGTGATGCGGCTGAAAAACGACCCGCTGCCGGCTTCACGGCAGAAATCGATGCTCCACCGGCATCGCAGCAGGAAAATCGATGCACGGAGCTGGAAGAACGACGCTCACACCCGCTGACGGAGGCTGTTAACGTCACATCCCACATTGTGTGGTTTTGCTGAGACAGTGAGGCAGGATTTTCGACGCAAACCTTGCTGGGCGTGGGAAAAACGACACAACGCCTGCCCAGACCAGAGTGCTGGCCGGATTAATGCATCGCTCCCCTGGGGGAAGGAAAAACGCCGTACGCCGACCCGACCGGAGAATGAGAAACTAAGCACAAGCTCAATTGCGGGTGAGAAATCGACGCACCGCTTACCTTTTTCGACGCACACTCGCCTGTGCGTGTTATTTTGCCGCGACCCAGGTACATTTCCATGCTAACAATGTTAGCGTTGTTTAAAAGAACATGAAGACTCTTTTTTGCATTTTAATTAATAACTTGACTTGTGTATGTTGGATTTTTGTCGTTTTGGTCTTGTTTTATTTAGATAAATATTTTCTATTTTTCTAAACCTGTGTTGTCATTTTGTAGTGTTTTCATTGCATTACTGTGCGTGTTGGTACAAATACTTTGCGCCTAGCACTCTGAAGTTAAGCCTGCCTGCTTTTGCCAAGCTACCAAAAAGGTGAGCGGGGGTTAGCTGATGGTGATTCTCCTTTACCCTGACTAGAGTGAGGGTCCTTGAATGGACAGGGGGTAACCTGACTGCCAACCAAAGACCCCATTTTTAACATTGATGATCAGCGGTTGGGATTGGACTTGTATTTGTACTTGACATACAGTGATTAAGTGTACACTACTGTTTTCAGTGCAGACCGCTACGTGACCACATACTACTTGTCTTGTGATTTAGCTTTTCTCTTTTTTGGGGAATTTTTCCCTGCTTCCATTTTTGTGGTAATCCTCAATTGACTTTTGAACTTCATTGGGAACTTGTTTTCTGTCTTTGGAACTTTGCACTTCTGTTAACTCTCCATCATGTCTTCGTCTGGAGATGCATCTGCTGGAGCTGCTTTTGATTTAGGTAAACTGTAAAGTTACACAGTGGCCCAATTACATTGAAACAGTTCTGTAAGGATCTTGCCTGCCCCATTAAGAGCTCTACCAGGAACGAGGAGTTGCAAAAGGCACTGCGGGCCTGGGTGGCATCCAAGGAAGGTGACGGGCACACAGGAGATGAGGGTGAGGAGAAGGAGGAGGTGCACAGTATTCACAGTGTATTGTGGGAAGGCCTGTCCTGTCTGTGGGGGAGGATCTCCAGGGAAGGTAGCAGTGTCTCATCTAAGGGTCTGACTCCTGAAGAGTTGCAGGACAGACAGGCAGAGAGGACTCACCAGTTAGAGTTGGAGAAAATGAGGATGGCCATAGAAGAGAAAAGGTTGTTGGCTCATGAGCTCAGCCTGAGGGTTCTGGATCAGAGGAGTCAGTCTAATAGGGATGGTGGCAGCAACATCACAGTGTAGCCTCAGAGAAGGGTGCACATTCCTAAGGACCTGGTGAAGGATTACAAGAGGGAGGCTGACACACTGCTGTGGTTTAAGGGGTATGAGTCTGCTCTCCACATGAATCTGGTCCCTGAAGCTCATCGGGGAGTGGGTCTGTGGAAGCACTTTGAGGTAGAGGGAAGGGACACTCTGACATCCTTAGGGGATCCCCAGGGGCTCACTTACCCTGTCATGAAGGATGCCCTGATCACTAGGTATGGTCTCACTCCTGATCAGTATAAGGATAAGTTAAGGTCTTATAAGAAGAAGGAATCCCAAACATGGTTGGAATGTGTTGATTCATTCTGCAGGTCACTGGATGGTTGGGTGAATGGCAGTAAGGTAACCACATATAAGGGGCTTTACAATCTGATTGCTCGGGAGCCCTCGTACAGTTTGTTTTCCAGAGCTGCACCAGCACCTGATTGACAGCAAGCTGACTGACCCCAGGAAGCTTGCACAGGAGGCGTACCGCTGGGAGAGCACCCGGATCCAAAAGAGGTATGAGGAGACCACATCAAGAGTGGGCAGGGTCTCTCTCAGAAGAAAGGGGGGTAAGGGTAAACAGGGAGTTCTCTAAAGGGCCCCAATCTTATTCCCAGGGTAAGGATTCCCAGTCCCCCAGTGAGAAGAAGCCATGGTTCTCCAATGGGAAACCTGTTGCAGCGGGTCCCCCACGTAAGTGCTATACATGTGACCGGGTGGGTCATGTGAGGGGGGACCCCAAATGTCCCAAGAGTACATCGGCACCCACTGGTGCGCAGTCCCAGGGTTTGGCTAGTGTAGTGCTTGGGGAGGAGTTGGTTCCAGGAGGGTGGGTGACAGCTGAGACGACCCTTGTCTCACCAGGGGACAGTAAGATGGTCCAGAGAACCCTTAGTGCCTGAGCACACTAAAATGTACAGGCAGCGGGTGACCATCAATGAACAGATGATGGAGACCCTGAGAGACACAGGAGCCAGTGTGACTAAAGTGAGGAGTCACCTGGTGTCTGAAGAGCAGATAGATCCCCAGGTACTTCACCAAGTAGTTGCGGTAGACAACTTAGAGTGCCTGTGCAGAGTGGTGCAGGTTCACTTTGAATGGGTGGGGAAGTCTCAGGTTCCTTGAAGGTAGCTGTGAGTCCAACAATGCCTGTAGATTGTTTGGATGGCAATGACCTTGAGGATTCCCCTTGGAAGGAGGTGGAACACAGGTCACACTTGGAGATGTTGGGTCTTGCTGGGTGGTTATGCGTATCCACCAGGTCTATGGCACCCCGTCATTGTGATCAGGAGATCCTGGAGCCTGAAAGAGTGGCCCAGGTGTCTGCCAGAAGGAAGAAGGGCAAGTGGCGTGATAAACCGGCCCAGACATTCCCACGGTCCAGGAGGAGGCTGAACCTGAGGGGGGAGGCCCTGGAGCCTACAGGGGAGCAGGTGACTGAACTGGGTGAGGTCCCTGAGTTGTCGGCAGCAGGAAGGGGGGCCCACCAGGGATGAATTCTGTGAGGCACAGAAGTCATGCCCTACTCTGGGGGGTTTGCATGCAGCATGCTGCAGACCAGGCGTCTGGCAAGGAGCCTGGATCACACTTGATTTACTGGGATGATGGCCTATATAGTGAGGCTAACGTTCCTGAACCTGGGTCAGCCTGTGTTCTGGTGGTACCCCAGTGCATCAGAGCCTTCCTACTGGGTCTGGCTCATGACGTGCCTTTAGATGGTCATTTGGGGGAGGACAAGACCTTTGAGCGGCTTGTCACCCACTTCTGTTGGTCCCAAATGCGCAGGCACTCTGATGCTCAGTGCTGGTCTTGCCCAACTTGTCGGGCAAGTGGCAAGAGTGGGGGAAAATGTAAGGCTCCCCTCCAACCTTACCCTGTTGTTAGTACCCCCTTTGAAAGGATTGACATTAACATTGTGGGGCATCTGGATCCCAAGACAGCCATAGGTAACAGGTTTATCCTGGTCTTGGTGGACCATGCCACTCGGTACCCAGAAGCCATTCCTTCAAGATCAATCACTGCCCCCGTGGTGGGCCATGCCTTGATGGGAGTTTTTACCCGCATGGGGTTCCCCAAGGAAGTGGTATCTGATAGGGGTACCAACTTCATATTTACTTATATGAAGTCCCTGTGGAAGGTGTGTGGGGTAAAGAATAAGTTCACCACATCTTATCAATTCCAAAGTAATGGTCTGGTTGAGAGATTCAACCGCACCTTGAAAGGCATGATTATGGGCCTGTCAGAGCCCTTGAGGCAGAAGTGGGACATCCTCTTGCCATGTCTTCTGTTCGCTTACAGGGAGGTGCTTCGAAAGGGACTTGGCTTTAGTCCTTTTGAGCTGATTTATGGCCACCCTGTGAGGGGGACCTTTAAGTCTGGTCAAGGAGGCTTTGGAAAGGTCCCAAGGATATATCTAGTTACATGCTGGCTCTGAGAAACCAGACTGCCCGCTTCAGGAGTATCGCACAGGAGAACCTAGAAGCAAGCCAGGAAGACATGAAACACAGGTATGACCAGAATGCCACTCTGGTCGAGTTTCAACCTGGTCAAAAAGTGTGGGTGTTGGCACCAGTGGAGCCTAGGGCGCTCAAGGGCAAGTGGACTGGGCAATTTGAGGTGGTGGAGCGCAAGAGTGAAGTCACCTACCTGGTAAATTTGCAGACTCCCAGGAACCCTTTAAGGGTTCTGCATGTGAACTGGCTTAAGCCACACTTTGTGCGGACAGAGTTGTCCATGCTCCTAGCGACAGATGACGGGTTGGATTAGGAGAGTGAGCCTCTTCTTGACCTCCTATCTGCAGGAGAAAAAGATGGGAATGTGGAGGGAGTGAACCTCTCCCCCTCCCTGACTGCTGAGCAGCAGAGGGACTGTCGCCAGGTATTGGGACAGTTTACCTCACTGTTTTCCTTGATCCCATGGGCACACACTTGTGCAAACACTGGGACAGTACACCCATTAAACAAAAGGTTTACAGGGTGACTGACAAAGTCAGGGCTAGCATCAAGGATGAGGTATCCAAGATGTTAACCCTAGGGGTTATTGAGCATTCCAGCAGTCCTTTGGCCAGCCCTGTGGTTTTGGTCCCAAAGGCTGCTGCTCTGGGTGCCACCCCAGAACTCCGGTTCAGCGTGGACTACCGGGGTCTCAATGCGGTCACTAAAACTGATGCGCACTCCATCCCCGAGCTGATGAGCTCATAGATCGTTTGTGAGTACCTCAGCACGTTTGACTTAACTTCTGGGTATTGGCAGATTGTCTTGACTGAGAGGGCCAAGAAGTGGTCTGCATTTTCTACCGCAGATGGGCACTTTCAGTTTAAGGTGATGCCATTTGAGATGAAAAATGGCCCTGCCACCTTTCAGAGGTTGGTCAACCAAGTGTTGCCTGGGCTGGATGAGTTCAGTGCCACCTACCTGGATGACACTGCTATCTTCAGTTCCACGTGGGAGGGACACTTGCAACACCTCTGTAAAGTGTTGGAGGCCTTGCAAAAGGCAGGACTCACTATTAAGGCAAGTAAGTGCCGAATAGAGCAGGGTTCTGTGGTGTACTTAAGACACCAGGTGGGGAGTGGCCAGGTGGCACCTCTACAGCCAAAGATTGATACCATTCTGGCTTGGGAGCCTCCCAAGACCCAGACTGAAGTGAGAGCCTTTTTAGGTCTCACAGGATACTATAGGAGGTTTGTCAAGGGGTATGACACCATTGTTGCTCCCTTGACTGAATTGACATCCAAAAAGCAGCCCAGAAAGGTGATGTGGACTAAGTCTTGCCAGACGGCTTTTGATGCCCTGAAGGCTCCCATGTGCACAGCACCTGTGCTGAAGGCACCTGACTGCTCCAAGGATAGTGCTGTGCAAACAGACGCCTCAGAGCATGGTACTGGAACAGTAATCTCACAGCTCAATGAAGAGGGCCTAGATCAACCTGTAGCCTTGTAGGTGAAGTGCCATAGAACATGAAGCTTTTGCTGTGGTCGGGCGCTGAAGAAGCTAAGACCCTACTTGTTTGGGACTCACTTCTGGGTTTAGACCGACTACAGGTGCCTCAGATGGCTAATGCAGATGAGGGGTGAGAATCCAAAACTGTTGAGGGGGTCCATTTCCCTACAGGGGATGAAATTTACGGTGGAACACCGCACTGGCACAGAACACGCCAATGTTGATGGTCTGTCCAGGTTCTTCCGCCTTAGTAATGAGAACTCCCATGAGGTTGAGTAGTTGCTCCCCACTTTCATCTGGGGGGGACACTTGTTAGACTTTTTCATCCTTGGCATGGTTTCCCCTAAAGTTTTGCCTCTGTTTCCCAGGTTGTTGATGTTTGCTGGACTCTGATTTTGCTGTTTTTGTTAATCTTGGCACATTACCACTGCCATCCAGTGCTAAAGTGCAAGTGCTCCTGTATAAAATGTGTATGTAATTGGCTTTCCATGACTGGCATGTTTGATTTACTGGTAAGTCCCTAGGACAGTGCACTAGAGGTGCCCAGGGCCTGTAAATCAAATGCTACTAGTGGGCCTGCAGCACTGGATGTGCCACCCACATTAGTAGTCCTGTAATCATGTCTCAGACCTGCCACTGCAGTGTCTGTGTGTGCATATTTTAACTGCCAATTCGACTTGGCAAGTGTACCCACTTGCCAGGCCTAAACCTTACCTTTTCTTACAGGTAAGATACCCTTAGTTAGCCCCATGGGCAGGGTGCAGTGTATGTTTAAGGTGGGACTTATAGTAATGTGTTTCATATGTTCTGACAGTGAAATACTGCCAAATTCAGTTTTCACTGTTGCAAGGCCTATCTCTCTCATAGGGTAACATGGGGGCTACCTTTAAAAATGATTAAAGCGCAGATTCCCTTTGGGAGCAGATAGACATATGGAGTTTGGTGTCTCTAAGCTCACAATTTTAAAATAGATCTTTTAGTAAAGTAAAGTGTGTTTGAAAATGCGACTTTTAGAAAGTGAGTATTTTTATTTTCTTGCTTAAACCATTTATGTGACACTGCCTGTTTGTGAATAACCTGTCTGGGCCAGTTTGACAGTTGGGCTGTTTGCACCTCTCTCTAGACAGCGGCACAAAGGGAGCTGGGGTGTAGTCTGCATTTCCTGATGAGCCATCTGTGCTAGGAGGGAGGGGAGGAGTGGTCACTTACACCTGTAAGGTCTGTGCCTGCCTTCACACAATGCAGTCTCCAACCCCCTGGTGTGTGTTCCGTGCCTGGCCTGGGCAAGTCAAGATTTCACAAACAAGAGAGACTTTTCTTTTAAGTAAGCCTACTTCAAAGGCCAAAATGGGTATAAGAAGGGCACCCAAAACCACAGACTTTAGATCACTTCTGGACATCAAGAGGAACCTCTGCCTGGAGAAGAGCTGAAGAGCTGAGAAGTTCTGCCCTGCCAGGGTGTGCTTTGTGGAGCTATTCTGCAGTTGCTGCTTCTGCCTGTGCAAGTGGACAAAGACTGGACTTTGTGTGCCTTTCTGCTTTTGAAGAAATCTCCACGGGCTTGTCCTGAGCTTGCCTTCTGTTGTTGAAGTCTCAGGGCCATCAAAGACTTCTCCCCCAAGCACCTGGACTCTCTGCTGAGTCTCCTACCCTGCCAAGTGGTGCCCTATCTAGTTTCTGAAGCCTTGGAAGGTGAAGATGACAGACCACTGAGACGTGGCTGAAGAATGACGTGCCACCGGCTTCGCAGCAGAAATCTACGCTCCACGGGCATCGTGGCTGGAACTACGCTCACACCCGCTGAATGAAGCTGTTAATGTCGCAACCCACACTGTGTGGTTTTGCTGAGAGCGTGCGGCAGGATTTTTGACGCAAACCTTGCTGGGTGTGTAAAAAAACGACACAACACCTGCCTGGACCAGAGTGCTGCCTGGATCGATGTATCTCTCCCTTTCGGGGAGGGAAAATAACGCAATCCGACCGGAGGAGAAACAACGCGCGCGCTCACTTGCGGGTGAGAAATCGACACACCACTTACCTTTTTCAACACACACTCACCGGTGCATGTTATTTTGACACGACCAAGGTACATTTCCACGCTAACAGCGTTAGCGTTGTGTTTAAAAGAACATGAAGACTCTATTTGCATTTTAATTAATAACTTGACTTGTGTATGGTGGCTTTTTGTTGTTTTGGTCTTGCTTTGTTTAGATAGATAGATAGATAGATAGATAGATAGATAGATAGATAGATAGATAGATAGATAGATATTTTCTGTTTTTCTAAACCTGTGTTGTCATTTTGTAGTGTTTTCATTGAGTTACTGTGCGTTAGTACAAATACTTTACACCTAACACTCTGAAGTTAAGCCTGCCTGCTCGTGTGATTCTCCTTTACCCTGACTCTAGTGAGGGTCCTTGCTTGGACAGGGGGTAGGTAACCTGACTGCCAACCAAAGACCCCATTTCTAACAACCACCATCTTGTCTTCTGAACATCACTAAAGCTTCGATGTGTTGGAGAACAGGAGGAATGAAGAAAGTCGAAAGATAGAAAAAGAAGGAAATATAAAGATAGAAATGGGCAAGGAAAAATAAGAGGGTTTGAAGAGGATTGTGGTGCCGTAAGCACCTTCTGAGTACCTGGGATAAGTGGAGAAAATGGATTGCTGAGAGAAAAAGACATGGAAGGGCGCGAATAGTGCTTAATATGTAAACAAAACAGTGTGTGGACCCAGGATTCCTTATAGGCTGGTACAGGCTCTGTAGAGAATACTTACTTCCACTCAAATAGCACCCACTGTCTGGGTGGTTGTAGCAATAAAAGAGTACTGATATGGGGGTCAAGTAGTGAGTGAATGGGAGAGAGTCCTACTCAAGTCATTGTGCTCACAAATTCACAATTTACCAATGTAGGCCACTTATTTGGGTGTCTGGGCCCATTTGTCATCACAATCTGGTCCCAGTTTGCTTCTGCTGCTTATAAAAAACAATATGCAGTAATAGCTCCCATGACACACTAGTCTCAAGACTTACTGGAGTTATGTGTTGAAACTATCACATCTTTTCACCTCTAAACTCACTTGCTCTTGTTTTTGGTACATACGTACTTTTATTGTAAACTTCTATGAAATGAAAGTTTTGTTAAAATCATGGCACAATCCCAAATAAAGCCTAATTTTTGCAAGACCTATAAATGTTCTACTTCAAAACACGATAGACAAGACTACGGATGATGAAGGTCATAAGACAAAGCAAAAAATATTCGACACAAAATTAAACCCGTATTTCATCTTTACCTCATTTGTAGGTTAACTGCTGACCACACTGTGACTTGTATCTCTGTGTCACATGCTGCTGGCTTAACTGTCCTGCTGTGCATGGATTTCCGAAACTAACAAGGAAAAGCATTGTGGATTTGTCCGCCTAACTATCTTGTTCTAATGGAACATCTAATTTGTTTCATGAGAACATAATACTTGGATCCCTTACTCAGAGGAAAGAAGCTTAATGGATAGACTCATGGTGAACAAACATACTTTGAGAGAACTATATTACATTTCCATTGAGTTGGCTGTCTCATAATTAGAGTGAATAGCTGAAGCAGAGCCCCAAGATGGCTGCCAACACTTCCTTGCTGAAGTTGGCTGATAGCACGGGGGACAGTTGGCTCCGCGGATGATCCGCGTTCCTATTTATCTATATTTTTTGGCCGTACATTTCTCCGAAACTACTGAACGGATTCACATCAAATCACAAAAAGCGTAATCTGCAGAACAGAATATAGCTTCATGTCAAATTTGTTGTAATTACGTTCAGTGATTTGGGCTGTAGGGGTGTCTAAAGGCCCTATGGAAAAATGAATGGGGAAAACACGTTTAAGGACCCCCCTTTTTTTTTTTTTTTTTTTTCCCCTCGGACCCTGCTTCACATATCACCCGAAAGTTTCAAGAGAGAAGCTGTACTAAGCAAAGTATAAGTTTTGAAAATGTTGTGAAGATTCATCAAACGGCGCCAAAGTTATTATCAAAAGAAAAAACGCCCTTTCTATATAAACTAGGTCCTAACTATAACTACCTAGTGGTGACTGCCACTAGGATGTGTATATATATATATATATACATATATATATATATATCTCAAAAGACACTTAAAACAGCCAAACATTTCATGCGGGTGCCTCCGTGATGCTAGTCGCAAGCACAATTACTTTTCTACCTAACCCAAAAGAAAATTGAGCACTCGCGGCAATGCAGCTGTTCAATTTATTTATCACCAGACACGTTTTTGGCAGGAACTGCCTTTCTCGATGGTATTGGCGTGCATACAGAATGGTTTCCACACTTTTTTTTTTTTTTTAAAGAACTCTTGCTCTCTCATTGGTCGCTGGTTAACAATCCACATGCACCCTTTCTTTGCGTGAATTGTAAAAGAAATATTTAAACGAACAGTTCCCAATACGTTTCAAGACTGTGTCCGTACGTTAGCTTTCCTTAAGTAGTAGTTCCGCCCTTATGGCAAAGATGGACACTTTCACATAATAAGCCAATTCAAAAGTCTTTGATTATCCACACCCCATATAGTTTATATATACAAAACAGCTGCATCCCTCGCTGCCAATACTTCCCTCTTTAACCTCGAAGCACAAACTTAGTAGTATGTGTCTCTCCATTCAGTAGTGTTCCATGTAGGCAGGTTTCTCTTGTCCTGGCTGTTCTGGCTGTTTGTAACTAAATTCCAAACCAAAAGCCACTTAAAACAGCTGAACACTTCTAGCTGGTTCCTCTGCGATACTAGTGGCAAGCACAATTAATTTTCTCCCAAATCCAAAAGAGAACGGAGCAATCAAGGCAATGCAGCTGTTCAATTTATTAATCACCAGACGCGTTTCAGCAGGAACTGCCATTCTTATATATTCGATGGCATGTGTAGCTGCAGATACACATGCTGTGCACTCTTCCTGCCATCTAGTGTTGGGCTCGGAGTGTTACAAGTTGTTTTTCTTCGAAGAAGTCTTTTCGAGTCACTGGACCGAGTGACTCCTCCCTTTCAGCTCCATTGCGCATGGGTGTCGACTCCATCTTAGATTGTTTTCTTTTCGCCATTGGGTTCGGACGTGTTCCTCTTCGCTCCGTATTTCGAATCAGGAAACTTAGAAAAGAATCAAAAAATCGTCTGTATTGTTTACGTTCGGTACCGGTTTAGTTTTATCGTATCGGCACCGACATCAAGACCGCTTCGGCGGCCCTTCGGGGCTTCCGCACTTCATCAAGGCCTGGTTGGCCCAACCACACCCGTCGTCGAACACTAATGGACCGGACCCCCTTCCGTTTCTCTTCTAAGTGTCACGCCAAGTATCCTTATACAGACCAGCACCGGGTCTGTGACCTGTGTTTGTCACCAGAACACAGAGAGGATACTTGTGAAGCTTGCTGGGCGTTTCGATCCAAGAAGACCTTAAGGGATCAACGCGCAAGACGACTACAGATGGCGTAGAAGCCGAAACAACATATCGACGTCTAGAAAGAAGAGATGAGAATTTCCATCCAAGAATCAGACTCGGGTGAATCCGACGGTGATCGACCTTCGACGCCGCGGCAAACAGTAAGTAAACCTGCCCCGTCCCACACCCAGGGTCACACCAAAAAACTCAAGGCCACGGGGACGCCACTGCCAGGAGGCCATGACTCAACCCACAGAAAAGATGGTGACCAAGTAACATCGGCACCGAAAAAGGCCAAAGATTTGCCGAAGACTTCCGACTCTGGTTGAGAATCCTGTACCGAAAAAAGTCGCATCGAGTAATCGAGTCGGGCAAGCCTCGAAAGAGCTTATCGGAACCGAAAAAAACAATTTCGATGGGAATTTCGGTACCGAAAAAACCGGCTTCAGAGCCGAAGCGTTCTTCCTACACCGAAGAGCAAGGGCTTTCTCTGCAGCTCAAAGAAAGGCACATATTTGAGCAGGAACTGGATTTAGAAGAACTTGACCAAACACAGCAAAGGTTAGAAATCCAGAAGGACACAGGGAAGATACAAACCATCCCTCCACTCAAATCAAAAAGAAAACTGGCTTTTCAAGAGACTGAAATGCAACCGAAAGCCAAAGTGGTTAGAGAAAAGTCACCACCACCACATTTCTCACCACAAACATCCCCACTGCAATCACCACAATTGTCACCAGTGGGTACACCGATGGCGCAGTCACCCACCCATACTGGGATGACTCAATATGATGCGGATCCCTGGGATCTATACGACCCACCTATATCGGACAACAGCCCAGAGTGTTATCCAACCAAGCCTTCACCACCAGAGGACAGTACAGCATACACGCAGGTACTAGCCAGAGCAGCTACGTTCCACAACGTAACCATGCACTCGGAACCGGTGGAGGATTACTTCCTGTTCAACACTCTGGCATCCACGCATGCATCCTACCAAAGTTTACCAATGTTACCGGGCATGCTGAAACACGCACAACAGGTCTTCCAAGACCCTGTAAAAGGGAGAGCCATCAAGCCAAGGGTCGAAAAGAAATTTAACCGCCCCCTTCAGACCAAGTGTTTATTACTCAACAGCTCCCTCTGGACTCAGTGGTTGTGGGGGCTGCAAGAAAAAGGGCAAATTCACAATCATCAGGGGATGCGCCACCCCCTGATAAAGAGAGTCGAAAATGCGACGCGGCGGGAAAAAGAGTGGCATCGCAAGCAGCCAGTCAGTGGCGAATTGCCAACTCACAGGCCCTACTTGCCCGCTACAACAGGGCGCACTGGGACGAAATGCAAAACATCAGCCAGCATTTGCCCAAAGAACACCAAAAACGTGCCCAACATGTGGTCGAAGAAGGACAGGCCATATCAAATAACCAAATCCGGTCTGCCCTAGACTCTGCTGATACAGCAGCACGGACTGTCAACACAGCAGTAACTATTCGAAGGCATGCATGGCTGCGAAGGTCTGGATTTAAGCCAGAAATACAACAGGCGGTATTGAATATGCCGTTTAATCAACATCAGCTATTTGGGCCGGAAGTGAATACCACAATTGAGAAAATGAAAAAAGACACTGACACGGCAAAAGCCATGGGCGCCCTCTACTCCTCACAATACAGAGGAACATTTAGGAAACCACAGTTTAGGGGGAGGTTTACACAACAGCCATCAGAACCATCCACCTCCCAAACAAAACCCTCCTACCAATCTCAGTACCAGAGAGGGGGGTTTCGTGGTTCCTACAGAGGACAATTCCCAAGAGGAAGAGGGAAATTCCAGCTCGCCAAGCCAAGCCCTAGCAAAGAGTGACTTCAATGTCACACTTCCCCAACACTTATCACCGGTGGGGGGGGGGGGGGGGGGGGGGCTAACCAAATACAACCACAATTGGACACATATTACCACAGACACATGGGTCCTATCAATTATCCAACATGGTTATTGCATAGAATTCACAACAATCCCTCCAGATGTTCCACCAAAACCACACAAATTGTCTCCACAACACTTAGACCTATTACAAATAGAGGTCCAAGCACTGCTACAAAAGCAAGCCATAGAGCTAGTACCCTATCACCAGAAAGGGACGGGCGTATACTCTCTGTATTTCCTTATCCCAAAAAAAGACAAAACGTTAAGGCCTATCTTAGATCTCAGAACACTGAATTTCTTCATCAAATCAGATCATTTCCACATGGTAACACTTCAGGACGCAGTTCCCTTACTAAAACAAGGGGAATACATGACAACACTGGATCTCAAGGATGCGTATTTTCATATACCCATCCATCCATCCATCTCACAGGAAATACCTCCGGTTTGTAATACAAGGCAAACATTACCAATTCAAAGTGTTGCCGTTCGGAATAACAACAGCCCCAAGGGTATTTACAAAATGCCTAGCTGTAGTAGCAGCTCATATAAGAAGACATCACATGCACGTATTCCCATATCTGGACGATTGGCTAATAAAAGCCAACACTCAACAACAATGTCACGTTCACACGCAATACGTAATAGATACTCTACACAAACTAGGGTTTTCTATCAGTTACCAAAAATCTCGTTTACAGCCATCCCAAAGTCCACAAAGGGTGCAGTCGTTTCAAAATATAAAATCAAGCATTCAACCAAACCAACAATACACGGTCAGGTTTGTGATGAAACTGTTAGGCATGATGTCCTCATGCATAGCTATTGTCCCAAACGCAAGGCTACACATGCGGCCCTTACAACAGTGCCTAGCAAAACAATGGACGCAGGCACAGGGTCAACTCCAAGATCTAGTGTTGATAGACCGCCAAACACACTCTTCGCTTCAGTGGTGGAACCAAGTAAATTTAAACAAAGGGCGACCTTTCCAAGACCCAGTGCCTCACGCCATTCTCACAACAGACGCATCCATGATTGGGTGGGGAGCACACCTCAACAATCACAGCATACAAGGTCAGTGGGACAATCAGCAAAAACAACTCCACATAAATCACTTAGAACTGTTGGCAGTCTTTCTAGCAATAAAGGCCTTTCAACCCCTTTTAGCCCACAAACACATTCTTGTCAAAACAGACAATATGACAACAATGTATTATCTAAACAAACAGGGGGAGGGGTACACACTTGTCACAGCTGTGTCTCTTAGCACAAAAAAATTTGGCATTGGGCAATTCACAACAACATTTGCCTAATAGCACAATATATACCAGGCATTCACAATCAGTTAGCCGACAATCTCAGTTGAGATCACCAACAAACCCACGAGTGGGAAATACATCCCCAGATCCTACAGCATCACTTCCACCACTGGGGGACACCTAACATAGATCTGTTTGCAACAAAAGAAAACGCAAAATGCCAAAACTTTGCATCCAGATACCCTCACCCTCAGTCCAAGGTCAATGCTCTATGGATCAGCTGGTCTTGGATATTTGCTTACGCTTTTCTCCCTCTCCCGCTCATTCCTTATCTGGTCAACAAACTGAGTCAAAACAAACTCAAACTAATACTTATAGCACCAACTTGGGCACGCCAACCCTGGTACACAATACTGTTGGGCCTATCTGTGGTACCCACATCAAACTACCAAACAGACCACATCTAGTAACTCAACACAACCAACAGATCAGACACCCGAATCCAGGATCGCTCAACCTAGCAATCTGGCTCCTGAAGTCTTAGAATTTGGATACCTAAACCTTTCCAAAGAGTGTATGGAGGTCATTAAACAAGCAAGAAAACCCACAACAAGACATTGTTACGCTAACAAATGGAAAAGGTTTGTCTGCTATTGCCAGGCGAATCAAATTATGCCATTAAACGCCTCCACACAAAACATTGTAAGTTATTTACTACACTTACAAAAGTCCAATCTGGCCTTCTCTTCCATTAAAATACATCTCACTGCAATATCTACTTATTTGCAGATTAAACATTCAAAATCTCTTTTTAGATTCCCAGTTATTAAAGCCCTTATGGAAGGACTAAAAAGAATCCTACCCCCAAGGACACCACCAGTACCTTCGTGGAATCTTAACATTGTATTAACACGACTTATGGGCCCACCATTTGAACCCATGCATTTGTGTCAAATACAATTTTTGACTTGGAAAGTAGCTTTTCTAATAGCTATCACTTCACTTCGAAGAGTTAGCTAAATAGGCATTTACTATTCAAGAACCATTTATACAAATACATAAACTTAAAGTGGTTCTCAGGACAAATCCACAATCCTTACCAAAAGTCATATCACTGTTTCATCTAAGCCAAACGGTGGAACTCTGTCTTTTTTCCACAGCCAGACTCAGTAGCAGAAAGGGCATTGCATACATTAGACATAAAAAGAGCACTAATGTATTATAATGACAGAACAAAACAATTCCGTAAAACAAAACAATTGTTTGTAGCTTTCCAAAAACCACATGCGGGTAACCCTATATCCAAACAAGGCATTGCCAGATGGATAGTTAAATGCATTCAGACTTGCTACCTTAATGCTAAAAGGGAATTACCCATTACTGCAAGGGCACACTCCACTAGAAAAAAAGGCGCCACAATGGCTTTTTTTGGTAATATACCAATGACAGAAATGTGTAAATCAGCCACCTGGTCTATGCCCCATACAATTACTAAGCATTACTGTGTAGATGTGTTGGCAACACAGCAAGCCACAGTAGGACAGGCTGTACTAAGAACATTATTTCAGACAACTTCAACTTCCTACAGGCTAACCACCGCTTTTGGGGAGATCACTGCTTTGTAGTCTATGCACAGCATGTGTAGCTGCAGCTACACATGCCATCGAACGGAAAATGTCACTTACCTAGTGTATATCCGTTTGTGGCATGTTGCGCTGCAGATTCACATGCGCCCTTCCACCTCCCCGGGAGCCTGTAGCCGTTTTAGTTGAATGAAAATTGTAAATATGTAAATACTTGTTTACTTTACTACACACTATGTATATACACATCTACTCCATGGCATGGGCACCTCTAGTATCCTTACTTCACAACTCCTACCTCACCCTCTGCAGGGAAAACAATCTAAGATGGAGTAGACGCCCATGCGCAATGGAGCCGAAAGGGAGGAGTCACTCGGTCCAGTGACTCGAAAAGACTTCTTCGAAGAAAAACAACTTGTAACACTCCGAGCCCAACACTAGATGGCAGGAACAGTGTACAGCATGTGAATCTGCAGCGCAACATGCCACGAACAGATGTACACTGGGTAAGTGACATTTTCCATATATATATTGTCAAGTATGTTCATCAAAGAAATGCAAGAAAAAAGGTTTGAAAAGACATTTAGGGCCTCATTAAGAGTTTGGCGGGTGGAGTCCACCCGGCAAATTCTTTAGGATGGAAGACTGCCAGTCCGGACTTCCACCCGCTGGCCCTGTTAAGAATTGCCTGCTGGACCAGCGGGAACTCACTACAACATTGACGCCAGCTCGTAATCGAGCCGGCAGAAATGTTGTGGTGCATCATGTGCGACAGCACCAGTCGCGTGAAAAGCACGACTGGGCTGTCTATGGGGGCCTCTGCACTGCCCATGTCAAGTGCATGGCCCCCCAGGCACTCCGTCTCTGCCAGCCTTTGCATGGCGGTGGTACCGCCATGCAAAGGCTGGAGGACACGGGGGTCGTAATCCCCAGGGCAGTGCTTCCCATGCGGATTAAGACCGCCAACTGTCGGACCGTGGCGCTTTCTTCACGGTCAAAATGTGGAGGCCAGACCCTGCGGCATTGGCGGCGGTTCGACAGCCACTGCGGCCCTGCCGGCCTCATGACCGCCAGGGTCATAATAACGGCCTTAGTGTATGTGATAAGTGTTACAAGATGTCCTCGACTCTTTAGCTGCTAAGGCTTTCTTTAGTTCCTCCTTAAAGTGGCTGAGGGCTAGCCCATTAATTAACATTGGTAAACTCTATTGTCACTCTGTTTGCTTGCTTCTTATCCTTAGTTTATGTAGGCTTTCTTTCCTCTTAGGTTTGTCCCTCCCATGGAGCATGGATGCATTGCTTGTGTCCTTTCACTGTTTTGAACCAGTACTTTTTTCCTTTTGTTTAAGGAATCTACAAGAGTGCATGTTTTTCCTAGCATTCTCCCGGATGTACTTCAGTTCCCCACTCCCCACAGCTCACCTCCTATATTGCGCTCACCTTTGTGCTTTCTGCCCCTCTGCATGTTGTGCTCGCCCAGTGTACCCTCACATTGCTTCTCCCCGAACTCCATTTTGCTTTCTCGTGCTTCTGTCCCCTCCTCGCACTCTGTGTTGCTTTCCTTGCCTGTGCACTCCTTGTTGCTTCCCCGCACCCTTAATGTTGCTTCCTTCCCCCACCTGCGCCATCTATTTTGCCTTCCTCATCCTCTGCCTTACTTCGCCTAACCCCCACCACCCACTTTAAATGAAGAATTGCTTTTGCAATGCTTTCCTTCTTGGGGTACTTTATGGGAGACTTCTGTAGGAGCTGTGCAGCTATATTTTAGATTCCTGTGTGGGGGTGCTGGGGCACTGTGTTTCAGGGCCAGATTCGGAACACAATTAGGGCCGGGCACTTCCATTGCATTGGAGCAACTTACGCACGGACCAGTTGCACTGTACAAGTTAATATTCATTTTTATTTTGATATACCATGGCGTGGAGGGAAACACAAATAGTCTGAGGAACTCTCTCGCTGGCCCTCATCGGCCCTCCACCACCCTAACTCTCCAGTCTTGTACCCTAATTATCTGCAAAGCGAGTGCTAATGGGTTCTCATCAGCAGCTCCTTGAGGTCTCTGTCGCACCTGGGGGAGCCAGGGGGCAGGCACACCCCATGATGTGACAGAAGGAGCAGTCCATTGTCACTGTGCCTCTGACGTTTAGCAGTCCTGACTTGGGTCAGGCTAGGTATATATATGCAAAGGCTGTAACAACTGCCTTTCACGTTGTGCACATGCAGTGGGGACGGCCTAGCTGACTGGACTACTTAGGCCACGAAAATAATGGCCCACCAACTGGTCTCGGCCACAGGCCCATCTGGCCATCTGACCATGACCGAATGTCCGCATTGCCAATCAGAGCCGGCTGCGTTTTCACGTGGTCGGTTTGTTTTAAAACAAGTCACATAGAAAGCGATGTGTGGATGTGAGTAGGTATGGAGGGGGCCAGGGAAGTCACATTTTCAGTCAGACATAATGGGTCCTCATTCGAAGCGGAGACAGGATACTGGATGCAAGCTATTGTTGAGTCTGCAGTATCATAGTGGAAGGTGGTATCTCATGAACATCTCACAGGTAGCCTGATGCTACAGAGACCATCTGAACTCTTGACAGCAGCGCTGTAGCAAACTGCAGAATCTCTGAGCTGGGCTGCAGGTACATCAAATGTATTGTCTGGAATACACACATTTATTGCTTAAACTTTAAATCCAAGGTTTCCTGTCCTGGTGCATTCCCTGTCCTATAAACACAATTACTTCAGCTTACTGATAAC
Source organism: Pleurodeles waltl (assembly GCF_031143425.1). Taxonomy (NCBI): domain Eukaryota; kingdom Metazoa; phylum Chordata; class Amphibia; order Caudata; family Salamandridae; genus Pleurodeles; species Pleurodeles waltl. Next base: position 817,460,066 of record NC_090448.1, read on the forward strand.
ACCAACCCACATATCAGTCCCAAGTTGCACTGAAATTACCATTCACTTTCATAATTTCATCACTCTATTCTTACAAAAGATCCTTTTCTCATGTTTCCTTCACACTATTATTTTTCATGAAAAGTTTATAATTCTCTGTCGAATGTGCATGTATGTATACAACATCATTCATTTCCATTGTCTGCACAGTCAGGAATTTCAATTGGAAACCTAATGCATTTCAGGTCACAAACCCTTCATCAGGGGAAAACTGTAAAAACATAATTTTGATAATATACGTCAGTTAAACATTTCATATTCACCATATAAAAAGAAAAAGATAACCTTTGCAACTGTTAAAAATTATGTACCTTATAGCAGATTACCATTTGCATACATGATGTTTTTCACCATTAACAAACTAGACCACTTTATTTTGTGCCGATCCTAATCACTGCATAATGCCGAAATACATGCATGTATTACTCTAAAATAATCCATGCATTACCCCGAAGATCACCATGTCACGTCTGCCCCAACAAAACACCGAAATCCCACTCAAACAATCCTCAACCAACTGTCATCTGACATGCACCAAACAAACCCTCTAGTTGCTCTGAGAACACCGAAATACCGCAAATCACATTCTGAACCACCTCTACTTGCAAAGCTTGAAACCTTCACATACCTGTATATCAGCAAGACCATCAAAACGCTCACGTTTCAATCCAATGTGTAGCAACGCTGAATTTGTTTATTATGATCATGTATATTGCTTTTATGTTATGTAATCCTTTTTTTAACCCCTTCGCTGCCAGGCCTTTTCCCCCTCCTGTGCCAGGCCTTTTTTTGGCTATTTGGGGCAGTTCGCATAACTTTTTGTCCACATAAGTTAGCCAAGCCAAATTTGCGTCCTTTTTTTCCAACATCCTAGGGATTCTAGAGGTACCCAGACTTTGTGGTTTCCCCTGAAGGAGACCAAGAAATTAGCCAAAATACAGCAAACATTTCGTTAAAAAAAAAAAAAAAATGCGAAAAAAGGGCTGCAGAAGAAGGCTTGTGGTTTTTCCCCTGAAAATGGCATCAACAAAGGGTTTGTGGTGCTAAAACCACCATCTTCCCAGCTTTCAGGAACAGGCAAACTTGAATCAGAAAACCCAATTTTTCAACACCATTTTTGCATTTTACGGGGACATCCCCCATTTTTACTATTTCTTTGCCCTTTCACCCTCCTTCCAGTCAGTGACAGAAATGGGCGTGAAACCAATGCTGGATCCCAGAAACCTAAACATTTCTGAAAAGTAGACAAAATTCTGAATTCAGCAAGGGGTCATTTGTGTAGATTCTACAAGGGTTTCCTACAGGAAATAACAACTGAAAAAGAAAAATATTGAAATTGAGGTGAAAAAAACATAAATTTTTCTCTACGTTTTACTCTGTTACTTTTTCCTGCAATGTCAAATTTTCGAAAGCAATATACCGTTACGTCTGCTGGATTCTTCTGGTTGCGGGGATATATAGGGCTTGTAGGTTCATCAAGAACCCTAGGTACCCAGAGCCAATAAATGAGCTGCACCCTGCTGTGCGTTTTCTTTCTATACCGGGTATACAGCAATTCATTTGCTGAAATATAAAGAGTGAAAAATAGCTATCAAGAAAACCTTTGTATTTCCAAAATGGGCACAAGATAAGGTGTTGAGGAGCAGTGGTTATTTGCACATCTCTGAATTCCGGGGTGACCATACTAGCATGTGAATTACAGGGCATTTCTCAAATAGATGTCTTTTTTACACACTCTCTTATATTTGGAAGGAAAAAATTTAGAGAAAGACAAGGGGCAATAACACTTGTTTTGCAAATCTATGTTCCCCCAAGTCTCTCGATAAAAATGATACCTCACTTGTGTGGGTAGGCCTAGCGCCTGCGACATGAAACGCCCCAAAACGCAACGGTGACACATCACATTTTTTTTTAAAGAAAGCAGAGGTGTTTTTTGCAAAGTGCCAACCTGTAGTTTTTGGCCTCTAGCTCAGCCGGCACCTAAGGAAACCTACCAAACCTGTGCATTTTTTTAAACTGGAGACCTAGGGGAATCCAAGATGGGCTGACTTGTGGGGCTCTGACCAGGTTCTGTTACCCAGAATCCTTTGCAAACCTCAAAATTTGGCTAAAAAAACACGTTTTCCTCACATTTTGGTGACCGAAAGTTCTGGAATCAGAGAGGAGCCACAAATTTCCTTCCACCCAGCGTTCCCCCAAGTCTCCTGATAAACATGATAACTCACTTGTGTGGGTAGGCCTAGCGCCCGCGACAGGAAATGGCCCAAAATACAACGTGGACACATCACATTTTTTCATAGAAAACAGTGCCTACCTGTGGATTTTGGCCTCTAGCTCAGCCGGCACATGGGGAAACCTAGCAAACCAGCACATTTTTGAAAACTAGAAACCCAGGGGAATCCAAGATGGGGTGACTTATGGGGCTCTGACCAGGTTCTGTTACCCAGAATCCTTTGCAAACATCAAAATTTGGCCCAAAAAACACTTTTTCCTCTCATTTCGGTGACAGAAAGTTCTGGAATCTAAGAGGAGCCACAAATTTCCTTCCACCCAGTGTTCCCCCAAGTCTCTCGATAAAAATGGTACCTCACTTGTGTGGGTAGGCCTAGCGCCCACGAAAGGAAATGGCCCAAAACACAATGTGGACACACATCACATTTTTTCACAGAAAACAGAGGTGTTTTTTGCAAAGTGCCTACCTGTGGATTTTGGCCTATAGCTCAGCCGGCCCCAGGGGTGGGCAGAAATGGCCTAAAAAAATGTGCCCCCCCGAACCCTCACCCTCCCCTGGGAGCAACCCTTGCCTACGGGGTCGCTCCCCCTGCGTGACATTGGCGCCAAAAAAATAATCCCCGGTGCCTGGTGGTTTCTGCCCCCTTGGGGGCAGATTGACCTAAAATCGGCCAATCTGCCCCCATGGGGGGCAGAAATGGTCTAAATACAATTTGTCCCCCAGTGGAGCAACCCTTGCCTAATGGGTCGCTCCCCATCTCTAAAAATGGCCCTGGCGCCTAGAGGTTTCTGCCCCCCCTGGGGGCAGATCGGCCTAACAACAATAGGCCGATCTGCCCCCAGGGGGGCAGAAATGGCCTAAAATAAAGTTGCCCTGGCGCCTAGACCTTATCTCCGAACTATGTAGATCGGACTACACCACTATAGATAATTAAGCACCTGTCGGCGCCAGTGCCAGAGGAAATGTGATACTCTTACTCATGCTAGAACTAAAGTACCACTAGGTCACCTCGTCCAAGGCATGCGAAAGGTTAATCTTCTTTACCATTTTTTCCACATACAACAAACCACATGGGCATTTTATACTGTTTTGGTATGTCGAGTGTGCAAGCGCTTTTCGACCTGTTGCAAGTATTCTGTGGGCTTTTAATCATTACCATCACTTTCCCTCGTTAGTAGGCTTACCTTTAAAAAATCCCATTGGTAGGCTTGGCTTTCAAAAATCCTATTGGTAAATGCTTTACCTTTGTCCCTTCTTGGGGCGGTTTTGTTTCTGCCTTGCAGACTGACCCTGTTACATGGATTACTGCACGAAAATACTTCATCGTGGGTGAATAATTTTCTTCTTTTGTCTCTCCCCTTCGTGCTCCATGGCGGCCATGGCACTCTCAGCGTGAACAGTGCAGACCAGCAGTGCAAACTCCATTGGCAGTGTTGAAGCGCTAGTCACATTGTTCAGACTAGTAGCTAACCAGAGTAATTTCTTTTGGCTCTCCCCTTCACGCTCCATAGCTTTAAAAAATAAACACACTTACAATTGATAAATTCTTTAGGCAAAAAACACAGAAATCCTCAAAGTGGCTCTCCCAACACAGCGGAAGAGTCGATACTACAATATTCACTGCACTTGGAAAACTCACCTCAAAATGCTTTACAAGCATTCTTTTACAAAAAAAATTTGCCCATAACTCAGGTGGTCCTATAGCAAATGGGACCACCACCAAAACGTTCATCACAACTTGCTGTTTCGGTCTAGATCATCTCTGGGTCTGTACACTAGGTTAGTGGGGACCCCAAAATAATAACCCATCCCACCATTCAGAGTATTTGTAAGCTCCCTTATGGCTGGAACTTTTGTTTTCCACCTGGGACTAGTTTGTGTTTTAGGGGCCTTGTGTGCCAAAAAAAATATTCCAGTAGGCCTACTAGCCCTTTATTTATATGCTGAGCCACTGGAATTATGTGGCAGAAAGGACCAAAATATGCTGCAGACCAATTAATTTGGCTAAAGAAGTCCAGTTATAAATTTACAATGCCAATAGCTACAACTCAAGTAAATGCAAGACCTATTGCATTGCAAATGCTTGTTTATTGATTTTGCCACATAACTTCAATGTGATAAACAATAGACCTAAATTCGACAAAAACTATCTACAAAATCCATAAAAGCACCCTAAAAACAGTCTCTTACCCTGAGATGAAGACCTTATCTCCCAACTATGTAGATCGGACTACACCACTATAGATAATTAAGTACCTGTCGGCGCCAGTACCAGAGGAAATGTGATACTCTTACTCATGCTAGAACTAAAGTACCAGTACATTAACAAAAACCAAAGGCTGTACAATTACATACATAATAAGAAAAAGAGCTGATATATTATTCTATAAAGATGCAAAGAAAAAGAAGAAAGGCAGATCCAAACAAAATCAGAACATAGACAGATTCAAGCGTGTCAAAGAGATCCCTACAGGATTATACAGTGAAGGTGTAAAAATATACAGGAACAAATTATTTGGTTATAAAATAGCAGCACGTGGTTACCCATTACTATAAAGTGCCAATATGCAGTTATTATGATGAGCACATAGTATCAAAGCAAAAATGTAAGCATAACTTATAAACTAAATCATCAAGTGCAGATACCCGTCCTAGTGAGGTCAAACCATGAGCAGGTTCAACTGGAGCAGCAGAATGCCATGAGACCTTATAAAATGCAGATGATTTAATATAAAGACAATTGATAGAATTATAAAATAGCAGCAGATCTATATCTATGATCCTTTCTATGGAGTGCAGAAAAGCAATCCTAATGAGACACAGAATACCAGAATTTAAATGTAGGCATCATAAATATGCATTATAAGCTACCACAAATCCAGCAATTATAAAGTGCAAATGCCCATCCAGGTGCTCTCAAGGCACAGAAAGGTTCAGCTGGAACAACTGAGTACCCAGAAAAACTTATAAAGTCCAGGTGCTTTGATGTTAAAAAATAGATATAAATAAAATAGCAGCATGTCCATAACAACTACTATTAAGGTGCAGGTACATATAAAGAAAATACTCCTAATACCAGAGCCAAAAATATGAGCAGCGTAACATAGGTTATACTGTAGACATCAAGCAGTTCCCAAGTGCTTGTAAATAATAGCATTGCTACAACTATAGAAAAACTACCACCTCATACTGCTACCTGTTCCCTCATCGCTCTGACAGGCCCTCCACCCAGCTCAGATCCTGCCCCCCTCCACCTGTTTCTTGCAGCCCTTATACAAGCTGATTTTCTTGTTACATATTGCTAGAAATATGAACCTCCACATTGAAAATGACAGGGGCTCGGGATTTTGCCACTCAGATGCAATACAAAGTTGTGCCACTGCCATAGCAATAAATAAAAGATATGCCTCTCTCCTTGCTACTTCACTACCATCAAACCCATCCACCACACCAGTGATCATTAATATGAGGGTAATCTGTAGCTGCCCCCAATAATGGCTCATATAAAATTCTCATGCACTAAAGAATCCAAACTGGGACATGAGAAGAACATGTGGACAATCTCTGCCTGCTGCGCACCACACTGATAACAGTTGCAGCTAAATCTGCCTCCCCATCTGTCAACCTTTGCTGGAGTGCAATATAAATTAAATAGCGTCTTAAAATGTTGGCACTCAAACCGACCATTAACAGGACCTTATTACCTAAATCCAATGACTCCTGTAAATAAAGACCCCGCCCCTATCAATTCTAGTATCCCATTTAGATTTTTGAATTTTGAGATCCGTTTGGCTTTGTATCAAAAGATGGTAAGGTGAGCCAATTCTATCCCACCTTACTGCCTTAACTAAGGGGATCTTGGCCAGAGAAAATGAATACCGTACTCTCTTATTGATAGTCACAAATCTGGAGAAATGTAAAGAAATCACCTTTGCTCAATCCAAACTGCTCCTGTAACTTACTAGAGGAATGAAGATGGCCCTCATTATATGTCACCCTGCACTGTAATACCTTTTAGAACCCACCCATTTGCCATTGCATCTTGAAATACTAAGGTATTCAGACTCTGAGAAGACAGGAAAGAACAGACTAGGAGCTGATTGACCACCTCAAAAGCTCAGTTTGTCCTAGTGTGGAGAGCACCCCACCATCAGATGCACCTGCACAGTGAACTTCAGATGGATTGCTAATGAAAGACCAAGCAAGTTGTTGGGGGATGGAGGGTCTGTGCCTGCCTATAGAGCAACATGCGTGACCAATAACGACTTCAGAGGAAAGAAACTAAGGAGTTCTTAACATTCTGCTGAAGGGGTATTTGGAGAATTCAAGGAGAAAAAAAAACTGGCCTGGAGCAGCACATCACGCATTCACGTGGAATACTTGGCAGGACTTTTAGCTGGTGACTAAACAGTTATAGGGGATGCGCAGAAACTTGCCATAGGGACTTGGTGTCCCAGGATCCAGTCACGGGACTCACTGTCCCATAAAGCCTTGTGGAGGGGGTGGAGCCAGAGAAGGAAGGAAATGCTCTTAAGCGCTACATCTACGCCGCAACGCGGGACACGCGCGGGCGAAGCCTGGGCCAAGGGTGGTCCCGTCCCTTGCCAGTCACTGGCCGGAAGAGGCCAGGCTGGCCCCACCCCTCTTAGTTCCAGCAGAGGGGGTAAGTGACTGGGCCTCAGATCTCAAATGGATTGTATACATGGTTTTATTTATTGTAATTAACTTTTATGGTGGAAGAAAGTCTTTGTCTCACCAGCAATTCAAATAGTGGCTGCTCCCTGTGATTGACCTGAGAGGCATCTGGGGCACCTGTGGCCTCAGTGGAAATCTGTGAAGATGGGCAAGAGAAAGCCATTGCCAAATGGGGATCAGGGAGGAGGGGAAATGGGTAAATCAAACTCAAACTCAACATTGGATTACTTTTTAGTACGTGCTGTTGGCGTAGTCATGAGAGAGATTAATCTGGCAGAAAGGAGACTCTCACTGGAGTTGGGTGACTGGTAACAAACTTCCACTGAGGAAGGGGGTTTGGGGATCATTGAGGGTGAGGATGGACAGTCTTTGGTCAGCCAGGGGGATTTGCCCAAAACCCCAGAGCAAGCTCAACCAGAGGGGTCAGGGGCAAAGTGTTTGGGAGGAGGAATGAGGAAGGGAAAGAGGCTTTTGATGGGCAATAGCAGTCCTCCGACGAAAAAGAATAAGACTGCAAACAGACCGGGGAAGAAAACTAAATTGCTCCTGCCTGCCAAATCAAACTTGCCCCCTTTGGGCCCTATGGATCAGTGCCCTGGTTTCTGCTTTGAAAATGTATTGCCAAAATGTAAAGAAATGATCGAGTCTTGCTTGGTCCCCTGTTGAGAGAGATGCAAAAACCTCTAAGCTATCCCATCTAGAGGGCTGCTGGTCTTCACGCAGAGACTGTGATGGGAGATTCCTCAGTAACCCCTGAGACAAACTGCAGGAGGGAGGGTGGCAGGATATTTGGTAATGTGTATAAGGAAAGCGTGGGTGTGAGTCAAGATAGAGGTGAGACTCAAAACCCTCATGGGGTAATTTGTCCTCCCCTTGTCTGTTTAGAGCTTCCTCCAGCCTGCGCACCTTATGTGGTGGTGCTTACTGGTGTTCCCCCTTAGCACCGGGTATAAGTGAATCTACAGCCCAATTAAAGAACCAGACCTGCCATTGGTTGAGTAAAAATCGTGACATTGTCTGCAAGGACTTTGAAGATATCCTGTTTGTCAGAAGAATTGACTGGGTCGGGCCCCGGGTAAAGGTTGGCCATGGGCACTGAGTGATTGTAAATTATAGATATCCAGACCTGGCCCAGAGGATCTTTTTGTCACAACGTTTTCCTTTCCAGCTGAAGAGTAAGATTGGCGTGGTCCCCTTGGGTTTTTTCTATAACCACACCCAGCCGAGAGATGATATTTTAATTAGGAATCCCAGCCCAGAGCAGGGTGCCCTACAGCCAATAAATATGGGTCATGACTTTTTGCCCCCCAACATAGCTGGAGAGGGTGGATTGATTGTAAGCACAGAGCCAGACGGGGGTGAATAATACTAATTCTCCTTTTGCTGCCTTGATCACTGAAGGGTGGGGGGTTTCAAATATGAAGTGGTTCCTTATCTCATGGAATGTAGCAGAGTATGATTCTAAGTTTTCGGAAAGCAACTGGTTGAAGTTTGTGGCGCATTACGATTTTATCTTATTGCAAGAAACCTGGTCGGATGGGATGGCAGTATGGGATGTTTTTTTAAATTTTACTGTCCCAGCCATAAGGTCTCAAGGCTGGCTCCCAAAATGTGGTTTAGTCACCTTAATTCGATTCTCCAAAATAGCAAGAGCTTATCAAATTACGTGTAATCATCAGGGCTTTTTAATCACCTGGGTAATTTTCTCAAACAAATGTAATGTTCTATTGGTCAACTTCTACAATGCTGTTTGGGATTCAGGTTGCCAAATTGAGGTGCTCTTTTCTATTTTGCAGAAACTGAAGTGCAGACTGGAGGGGTTTGTCCTGGCTTTCTGCGCCTTGGTGGCAGGGGATTTTAACACTAAAATAGGGAGCTATAGTACTATGGAGAACCCTTTTGAACAGGATTACAAGACAAAGTAAGTAGAGGGGGCACATGATGTGAGGGGTGGGGTTCTGATTAAAGGCATAAGGAGTTTGGGTCTCTTGAACCTCTGTGACCTGGGAGTGGTGGGTACACATCAGGCCTCCACTTTTGTAGGGAGGGGGTTTGGAACAACAATTGATTACATTTTTGTGTCCCCTCCTTTAAAGAACATGGTCAAGGATGGTGAAGTAGTAGTGCAGCATTTCAGTGACCACAATCCTCTCAGGATTTCTTTTAATTTCCCTGACACAATGCGGAAATCAGTGCGGGGTGGGCCAGTGTTCGTGAGACCTAAAGACCAGGGTAGACAACTCGGTTGGAAACAAGTTAATATTCGGCAATTAACAGAGAGGGTAGTGGGCAAAAATGTAAACATGTTTTTAGTAACTCGCCTGGCCGATTCTCCCAGCCCAGGGGAAGTCATGGATGCCATATCCAAAGTAAATAGAGCTTTTAAAGAAAGTATGACTGCAGCTCCCTAGCCTCCGTGTAAAGTACAGGGGGGTTGGTTCACCAAGCCCCGTTACGAGGCCAAGCAATCTCTGAGGAAGGTCTTAAAGGAAAAACCAAGAGATATAACACTTGTAAGAGATGCGAGGGCCCACTATAAATCAGTCCTGAGGATCAGGAAGCAACAACTTAAGGGGCAGGCCTGGGAGGTGCTGGAAAGTGCAGCATTACTTAAGAATCCCGGCCTGTTTTGGAAGGTGGTCGACAGGGGCTCTATTGAGACTGAAACTTCTGAGGGTTTGGGTTTCAACATCACCCGTGAGACCTGGGTGGCCCACTTTTGTAGAATTTTCTATGGGTGCCCTATAGGAGACCTATGGGGCGATCAGCAGGGACACCCCCCCCCCCCAGATTTAGCTATTAGGTTTAACCTAGAAGAGGTAGAGGAGGGGCTGCAATGCAGTGCTAGCCACAAAACCCCGGGCCCCAATACTATTTCAATGGACTTATACAAATATTGTCCACAGCTGTGGGCACCCATTTTACTTAATGTCCTCAATGCAGCGGTTAGTGTAGGAATTCCAGCTACTTGGAGAACGTTATGTATTGTTCCAGTGTATAAAAAGGGTAATCGTAATTACCCAAAGTCGTATCACCCAATCTCACTACTTGATTCCTCAGCAAGAATTCTGGGTCGGATCATCCTAAGACGTATTGAGGATTGGATGTTTTAAAATACAATCTTGTGCAGGGTTCAGTATGGCTTCAGGGAAGGGTTAGGTACCCTAGAGCTGTGCTTAAATCTGCTTATGCTGATTGGCAAGTATTCACAAGCCATGAGGGGCGCCATGTACCTTGCCTTTATGGACTTAAGTTGCACCTTTGATAAGGTTAATCGCAGCAAGCTCTGGGATAGGCTTATACAGATGGGCATGGATTCTCACATTGTGGTGCTGCTCCGTTATCTCCATTCAGGTACAAATGCTAATGTGAGGGTTGGGCTGCATGGTGAAAGTACAGAGCTGTTTGAATTAAATAGGGGTGTGTTTTGGCCCCTACCCTTTTTTTGTTATATACAAATGGGTTGTTTGATTTGTTAGCTGAAAGATGTAAAGGCGCTCCTAAAATTAATGGCAAGAGTATTGCTGAACTGATATATGCGGATGATGCGGTTCTTATGGCCCGCACTGTGAACGATCTATGTGAGGCAATTAAAGCATATTCAACTTTCATGACATCCTTTGACTTGGAGATAAACTGTAGTAAATCACATTTTATGGTCTATTGTAAACCTCTGAGCAAGATGGGCGCACTAAAATTAAAGGAACAGGTAATTGGAAAGGTGCAGGATTTTCCCTATCTTGGAGCGATTTCTGATGATAAGGGCACTTGGAAATCCTGTATTGCCAAAAGAGGGAGGCTCTTTAACTCCACCGTAGGTGCCACGTTTGAATTTGCTGCCAGGGTAGGTAACAAACCTATAAAGCCCCTGCTTGAGGTATACAGGCGCAAATGTCTTCCAGTTTTGTTGTGTGGGGCCCCACTCTGGGGCTACATGGAAAATAGGGTCCCTGCAACTGAGGAAAACCGTTTTTCTAGAAAGCTATTAGGGGTGGAACAAAACACTCCTGTGTTTTGTTTGCATGTTGTGCTGGATCTGGATTTTATAGAAGACACCATTAAATTAGCTCTTATTGTATTGTGGATTTCAATTTGGTCTTAACAGGGAAATCCTGCTGGATTGCCTTGATGCGATCACGCTAATGAAATTCCCAGGTTGGCTTATGTAAGAAAGGTAGCTACGCTTAGACATCTTTGATGCACCAGAGGGTCTATCCAGCGTGGACAAATGGTGGGTAAAGGAGAATTTCCTAAAAATGGCAATGGCCAAGAAGGAGGAGTTGGAGCTAAGGAAGAAATCAGTGAGGGATTTGATTATGATAAAGATGGGATGGGCCCAGAGACCTACCTCTTGGAAGTTAAAAACGTATGGGAAAGGACCCTCATTACACGATTTCATTTGGGGGTGATTAGAACTGATCTGTGTTTCCCGTTAGGGCAGTTTGACCAGAACACCATACAATTGTGCCCTTGTGATGGAGTTTCCTCGCAGACCCTAATGCATTTTACTATGTTTTGTGAGCTATATGCACCTTTTAGGAAAATATATTTAGTCCCTCTTTTGAGGGACAGAAGTTTTGTGCAATACCGTCCAGCTTTTATGTGGTTATATATGACTTCTGATGCGTTGGTGTGGCGAGGGATTGGTCCCTTCTTAAAGGGAGCTATAACTTGACGGAACAGTGTAAATTTTGAATCATGGTTTAGTGTTTATATACATTTTTATCTTACTCTGGAACCATCAATTTGAACAATGTAATCTTAAAAGCAATTTTTTTAAATTGATTTTAAAATGTAATTGGGGGCTATAAGGTCCAAGAGATTGTGATGTGTTGGGTATTTATATGTTTTTATGGTTGAAAATTTTTCAACCGAATAAAGTGATATGATGATGATACTAAGGTAGAACTGGCGAGGCTGATGGAGGTGTACAAAAATGGAGCTTGTGATCTTAAGCCTCCACATTATCTGTTGCTAGACTTTGTATACATCTCTTAAAATCATACATTTGTTTTATTTTATTTTTTGGGAATAGCTAGGTTCCACATTTTTAAACCAGCATTTGCAATGCAAGGGGTCTCACATTTACAGCTATTGGCATTGTAAATTCATAACTGGACTTTTCTTTCCACATAAATTGGTCAACCCTGCCTCATAAGTTCATCTTTTCCTACCATATAGTTCCAGTGGCCCAGCATTTAACTAAAGCACTTCCATTTACCTTCCTCCTCTATCTTAAAACATATACAATTATCATATCAGCCTCTATCAGAAATAAACTTTTGGCATTACAGTGTAATGCTCAAAACACCATATCAAAAATATCACTTGGGACGATTGGAGGGTGAAAGGAAAGAGGGAGTAAGGAGTAAAGATGGAGAGTACAAGTGGCATAGTAATGGTGTCATGGGCCTTGGATTTAGAAAGAAAAATGGTTGACTGCAATTTTGGTAGGAATATTCAGCAGTATTTAGAGTTGAGAGAGGTACATAGGCGTCTGGGCCACGGTGCCACTCACCTGTTGCTCCATCTTTGATAACTAGACCTCAGGAAAGAAAGCGGATGGAGCAGAAAAAAAGAAGGGAAAGAAATACAAAAGATAAAAGAAAGAAAGAGGCGGAGTCACACAAAAATAAAAGAAAGAAGGGTACGATAGAACAAGGAAATGAAAACACAACTAAGAAGAAATAGAGCAAACGTGAGACACAAGAAAAAGGGAAGGAAGCTAGCGAATGAAAGAAAGAGGAAATAAATAATGAAAAGTGTGAAAAGAAAGAGAAAAATTAACATTAGAGAAAAAAAGATGATGAGAGAAACAGGCAGCAAAAGAACCAGGGCATTTATGTACTGACACATTTCCCACAGACACAGAATGGGAAGACCACTTTGACACTTTGGGTCTGACAAGTAACTTGTTGCTTCCACATACACACGGGAAAAAGAAGGATTTATACTAAAATGTTAAATGACAGATTAAGGTAAGTAAACCACCAGAGAAAGGAAGGTAGTGAGATATAAAAAAAAAAGTGAAAGAACACATACCAAGTCAAAGGAAATAGCAAATAAAAAAGACAAAAAGAATGAAGGGAAGTGAAAATATAGTGAAAGAATGAACACATGTTGAAAAAAAAAGATAGGAATGAAACAAGGAAAGAAATAGCCCAGTTTTTGTGGGTTTGAAAGAGGAGGAAGAGGGAAAGTAAAAAAAAAAAAAAAAAAAAAAAAAAGAAGAGTAGAAACAAACAGTTGAAAGAAAGAGCAAAACTGTAAGCGTGTGGGCCTCCGACCAGCTTTCATAGATGACGTTGTAGACATTACTACTCCCCCCCCCCCCGCCCCCCCAGGCCCGGGTGTCAGTCGAATACCTCCTCCTCGGCGACCTGAACTTCCACCTCGAGTACTGCACTGACCCAAGCACCACCACTCTACCTGACAACCTCGCCCCCCTCGGCCTCAGACAGTTGGTCTCCACACCCACACACATCGCAGGACACACACTGGACCCCATCTTCACCTCAAGCAACCGGATCACCATCAAGACCATCTCCATCCCATACTGGACCAACCACTGCTGCATACACTTCATAATCACTGCACCCAGCAGCCGCACCCGCACCGCCAGGGCCCCCCTCCCCCACAGGAAATGGAACAAAATCACCAACGAGCAACTCACCTCATCGCTCGCCAAATCCCTCCCTCCCTGCTCTGATGATGCCAACACAGCAGTGCGCAATCTCAATGCAAGGATCACCAAATGCACCGCACTCCATCCTCTCTCTGTCTGACATCGGCCAAACGTGTACCTATGAAGGCCAGCTGGTTTACCATCGAACTCCAAGAATCAAAGCGAACCTGCAGACGTTTAGTGAAAAAATGGAGAACAGCCAATCCAGCGAAGACCTCACCTCATTCAGTGCCGCAACTGCCGCCCACCGGCAAAAAATCAAGAATGCAAGGAAGGCCGCACTCTGGGAGCGCATCATCTCCTCCGCACACAACTCATAGGACCCCTTCTAAGTCATTAATGAGTTCACAGATCCCCCCCCTCCGAAGCCACCATCATCCCCCCGTCACAGGACCTTTACGACAGACTTGCCTCCTTTTTCCATCACAAGATCCAGGACATCTACGACAGCTTCCTGGCACTGGAACCTACGACCGACCCACCCACCCAGACCATTCACAACATGTCCACACTCACCACAGAGGAAACAGTCAACATCATGAGCAGCATCCTCTCTGGAGCCACCTCGGACCCCTGCTTGCACCACATATACGTCAGAGCCAGCGCATCCATCGCCCCCAAGCTTCGTAACACAATCAACTGCTCAGTCAGGACGGGCACCTTCCCTGAGGACTGGAAACACACAGAAATCACACCACGGAGACAGCACTCCTGGCAGCCACCGACGACATCCGATTACTCCTAGACCGCAGACACACCGCAGAACTCATACTCCTCGACCTCTCAGCAGCTTTCGACACGGTCTACCACAGCACTCTGCACACCAGACTCCACGACATATGAATCTGCAGAAGAGCCCTAGATTGGATCCACTCCTTCTTCTCCGGGAGGACGCAAAGGGTCAGACTCACGCACTACACCTCCAGACCCACAGGAGTCAACTGTGGAGTTCCCCATTGGTCCTCACTGAGTCCCACACTGTTCAACGTATTCATTGCCCCTCTTGCTGCCATCATCAGAAGCCACGGTTTGAACATTGTGTCATATGCCAGTGACACACAACTCATCATTTCCCTCACTGAAGACCCGGACACGGCCAAAAGGAACTTTTAAGAAGGAATGGAAGCTGTCGCCACCTGGATGAGAGAAAGCTGCCTCAAGCTAAACACAAACAAGACGGAGCTCATCATCTGCGGAAATGCCACCTCAGCTTGGGACGACTCTGGGTGGCCCACATCCCTCAGCACCCCCACGCACCGACCGAGCATGCTCGCAACTTAGGAATCATCCTCGGCTCCTCCCTATCGATGACCTGCCAGGTAAACTCAGTTGCCTCCTCCTGCTGGCACACACTTCGCAAACTTTGGAAGATCTCCAGATGGATCCCAGGTTCAGGTCGCAGACTGTCACAGGACAGACACCAACGCCTTAGTCCCGAGCAAGCTCGACTATGGCAACGCCCTTTATGCCAGCACCTCAACTAGGAACATCAAAAAACTTCAACTCATCCAGAACGCCGCCGCCAGACTCATTCTGGACCCGCCTAGAACACATCTCCCAACACCTCAGGATCCTCCACTGGCTACCGGCCGAGAAGCGAATCACCTTCAAGCTCCTCACCCACACGTACAAGGCCATATACAATGCAGGACCAGCCTACCTGAACCACCACGTCCCCTTCCACACCCCCGCCAGATCCCTCCGCTCCACCCAGATGGCCCCGGCCACCGTCCCTCGTATCCGCAAAACCACAGCCGGAGGATGAACTTTTACCTACACTGCAGTGAAGAGCTGGAACAACCTCCCCCTGCACCTCCGGCAAAGCCCTTGGCTCTTCGGATGAGGCCCCTTCCCACCTCCCTGCGCCTTGAGACCCTCACGGGTGAGTAGCTGTGCTTTGCAAATACTGACTGATTGATTGATATTATAAGAGCTGGAAAGAAAAAAGTGGGGGAGAAAGAAAACATTGAGAGTAAACAGAGTAAAGAAAACTGAGTGAGTTTGGTAAAACAGACTCTTCCAAAGAAAGATTTCAGCTAAGAATAGATTTAATTAGCTCCCCCACATCCTCAAACAGAAGTCAGAGTGTGGAACAATAGGGGGCACTGCAGAACAGCAGGAGGTGCATTAGCAGAGCTGTATGTGAACCCCCAATACAGCAATATTGGGGTGCTTCAGATCAGGATTGAGGGTATACACAGATTTGTGTCCCGGCCCAGTGCTGGAATAACAGAAAGGCAGCAGGTCAGGAATGAGAAATGGAGCGCTGTGTAATTCCTGGTATTTGAATAATGGGGAACTGCAGTTTAGGGTTGAGGTGAACTGACAGAGTTGTATGTGGGCTGCAGTATTGGAATAGTAACGGGCACACAAGGTCAGACGTGAGGTATGTGAATGGAACTATGTGTGGAACCTAGTATTGGCTTGCCCTTTTGCTGAGTGTTAGCCTGGAGGTGCCCTGGGGAAGCTGCAAGTGGGGCCCAGTAAGGGAGTGGTATTGCATCTGAACCACAGAATCGAGGGTTCATGAAGGACGTGTGTGTGAGCCTTAGTACTGAGAAGAAATGTGCACTGAATATTAGAGTTGATGGATTCTGACTGAGCTGTGGTGGTTCCCATCAACAGTGGCGTTGGATGTTTGACTTGAGGTGCATTGGCTGAGCTGTGTTTTGCTCTTTTGTGTCCAGTATTGGCTTGGCAGTGGATCTGAATATTGAAAATGAGCTGCTGTAATGGAACTGTATATGAGCAGGGTCCCAGTATAGGAAAGGATGTGACCTCGCTGAGGTAGAACTGAGGTGTAGAGGTGGAGCCGCGTCCGAGGTTCCAGTACTGGAACAACAGAGTGTACTGACTGTAAGAACTGAGGTGCTCTGGCAGACCGCGTGTGTGGGGTTCCTGGCACTGGCACAGCTGAGGGCTTAGAGTGTGTGAACTGCAGTGGACTGATGGAGCTGTGCCCGAGGTCCCAGTACTGGAGCAGCAGAGTGTACTGACTGCAAGAACTGAGGTGCTCTGTCAGACAGCGCCTGTGGGGTTCCTGCCACTGGCACAGCTGAGGGCTGGATTGCGTGAACTGCAGTGTACTGATTGAGGTGTACCTTAGGTCCCAGTACTGAAGCAGCAGAGTATACCTACTGCAAGAACTGAAGTGCTCTGGCAGACAGCGTGTGTGGGGTTCCTGGCACTGGGACAGCTGAGGGCTTGGAGTGTGTGAACTGTGGTGCACTAATGAAGCTGCGCCCAAGGTCTCCGTACTGGAGCAGCAGAGTGTACTGACAGCAAGAACTGAGGTGCTCTGGCAGACGGCATGTGTGGGGTTCCTGGCATAGCTGAGAGCTTGGAGTGTGTGAACTGAAGGGTGCTGATCGAGCTGCAAGTGGGATCCCAGTATTGAGCAGAACTAGGCACTGTCTCTAAGGATTTTGGAGCCCTGGTAGAGCTGGGTGTCTAGGCTATAAGCAATTACAAGTGATCCTCCGCCCTTGCTCTCAGCACACAGACAATCACACTTGGTAAAGAAAATCCAAACCAAGGAAGGACTGGAGCAAGGCACCTGAGAGAGGGTGCAGAGAGCCCACAAAGACCAAACATGTCCAAGATAACAGCCTAATTTATAGCCTTGTTTACAGGTAAGCTCAGAGGAAGAATGCTCTGCAAATGAGAAGGGAAGCTTCCCTGAAAAAGAGCAGGAAAGAAAGTTAAAAAAAAAAAAAAAGTCCCCTACAGACCACATAAACAGGACAAAGCATAATTATACAGCAGGTGGTCCCTGCTGCCAAATTTTAAGAAGGAGGGACAAAGAGGCATGATTGACCACTAGCAAGCAAGGATTTTTAAATGACACTGAAACTAACAAATGAAATAGCTGGAAGCCCACAAAAGAAGTATACTTAAAAGTATACAAGAAGTTGTACTCTTATGCTCAACCTAAAAAGCAGCCCTTAGCCTAACTCGTCATTTGTTTGGGTTTCGGCCAGATCTATTCCCTCCAACTCCCGTAGTTAAGATCCCCAAATGTTATAACATCAGGCTCAGTAATAGAGGGTAGACTTAGGGACCACCAGGGAGCACCATGTATTTGGCTACTCTTCTTGGCCTCCTATATTCCCACATAAAACTAAAACAAACGCTCTCCAGTTTGGTCAGCCAAGATTTGCTCATTTCCAATGGGCCATCCCTAAGAACACACGCCACCTTAGGCAGAATAGTCATCTTTAAAACATTATATCTCCCTAATAGCAACACATATAAATGATTGATTTTGGCAAGCTCCTGCTTAATATTATGTAGCAGAGATGCCAGATTCAATTCTACTAATTTATCTAGGGTTGATGTAACCTTTATCCCTAGATAAACTGCATCTGGAACCACCCACTGGTCGGTAATTTTTGTCTCCTTAGCATATAATACGTGGGTCTTACCCTCATTTAATCTAACCCATGACTGTGCCCCAACCTGTTTAGCTAGTTTTTCAATTGTGGGTAGGGCCTCTAAGAGATCTGATGAAACCACTGCAATGTCGCCTGCGTAAGCAAGGGTTTTATCTTTTACTTAAATCACTTCAAACGGTTTAATACTTGAATTATTTTCAAGTAAAACTGTAAAGTGATCAATATGTAGCGCAAATAACAGTGGTGCTCATGGACAGCCTTGTCTTGTTCCCCTTGAAATTTGTATACTATCAGACTCAAGACCCATTATTCATAATATAGCCCTAGGCGCCTTATATAATATTTTGATGGCCTCAATAAGACTCTTGCCAAAGCCCTTCCATTCTAACACCACCCACAGAAAGCCCCATGGCACTTGCTCAAAGGCCTTTTTGGCATCTAGTAACATTAAACCCATTGATGAAATGGAAGCCTCAGCAGCATCAAAAAGAGTGATCATGCATCTAACATAATCTACTGTGCCACGCCCTAGTATAAAACCATGCTGCTGAGGTGATACCAATGCAGAAACGACCTTCCCTAACTGATTCAGCAGAACTTTGGCATAGATTTTGCCATTACAATTTAATAGAGAAATCTGCCGATATGAGCCCGGCTGCAAAGGAGATTTATCTTTCTCCCTAAAGACTATTATATTAGTTGTTTTTCAGGGAGGATGAAAAACTCTTGCTTGTGCCTGTAAAAAAGCCTGATGCATATCTTGTCGGAGTATGCCAAAAAAGGCTTTGAAAAACTCAAGGTAAATTATCTGGCCTGGTGGCATTCACAGCAGCCAATGAATTCATAGCCTCAAATATTTTTTTCCATAGATACTGGAGCATCCAGGATAGTCCATTCCACTTTATTTATATTAACCCTACCATGCCTATAAACACATCTTCATAAGCGTCTGACAAGAGTACCAGTTCTTTCGTATAGACAATGTGGTAAATATCACTAAAGACCCTAATAATGTGGAGTGGGGATTCGAAGGTCTTCCCTTCATTATCTATTACAGCCTCAATCCCCCTTTGCACCTCTTGCCTTATCTGCTGCGCTAACAATCTTCCAGTTGTCTCCCTGTACTCCTAGCACTCAGCCCCATAATGATGAAATTTGACAGCAACCTCTCTGCCAAAATACTGATTAAGTTTTGATTTCAAGATAGCCATTCTCTGCCGGATATCCATGCCCTTAGCCAATTTCCGGTTAAATTCTCCTCTACTGAGGGTAATTCCTCATAAAGCCCTTGAATCTCGAGTTACCCCTGTTTTTGTCGAAATAGGCTAAAACTAAGGGTTTCACCCCTAATGTCAGCCTTCAGGGCATCCCACACCAAGCCATTTGAGGCCGTCCCCATATTGATTTCCAAAAACTCTATAATCCATTGACGCATATGGTCTAAATATGTTGTATGCAGCAGAAGTTTCTTATCAATGATCCAGGGCCCCTGAGGCCTAATGATATTATTCAATGGGACTTCATGTACCAGTGGGCTGTAGTCTAAAAGGGCCCTAGAATACCTCTCTGTTGTAAGTTGGCCAGCCAGGGCCGTTTATACAAAGAAATAGTCTAACCGTACCAGCATACCATGTGGAAAGGAGAACAACGTAAAACCCGGATTTGGAGCCCTACATCTATCCCGCACATCAGCAAGACTGTGGTCTTTATTCTGCTGTTGCAGTGCTCTATTAACAACAGACTTCCTCCCTGCATATAGAGTTTCTGATTGATCCTTCCTCACATCAAGATTGATAAACAAAAATCGCCACATAAAATGAGGTTGAGTGGCTTCATTACCCTCTATGTTAGTGCCACACTCTCCCTCTTTTCTCTATCATTAAGACCACATATATTAATTGTTCAAATAACATTGCTTATGAGCTGCTGTTCAGGTTCTTACCAGGGATGCCTTCTTCCCAGCCCTCCAACAATCTTCCTTCAATCTGCACCATGGGAGGTGCCATTGGTGGAAGAAGAGCTGCAAAAGAATCTCTGCTTCTATATCTTTTAACGTTGTTAGCGCTGTTAACGCTGTGGGTGAAAACATTTCCTTATAGCAATTCTGCTTTTTTTAGTCTCAACAGTTTGTCTCTGCTGTGGCAGCCCACCCCACACAACAACCTTATCCCAACCAACCGAGTGCCCCTCACCTCCCTTAAACACTCCCTCCCTCTGTCAAGCCTCCACCACCAGCCAATAGAAGCAGTTGGACCGCCCACGTCCGTTGATGGTAGAGTGCCCTCCTCCCACCCGGGGCGTCAAATCATCATATCCCAACTGTACTGCTACCCTCCAATAAACCTATGAATAAATCCAGCATTCCCGCCTGTAACATACATACGCAGCGTACATCATACGCACATGAGTACAATCAGCAGTTCAAGAAACATCACACCAGGCACTTAAAGCGCTGCTGAGGTCAACGCGAGCTGGAATAACTTAGCCTGAACTCGCATATCCAGGAATTCCCTTGCCTTAGCTTCAGATGTCTGAGTGGATTGAGAGCAAGAAAAATGATCTCCCTATCAACCTCCATGCCTGCCTTTATTAAAGAGCAGTCCAGGACTTGTAGTGACTGTGACCAGTTATGAGCAATGCCAACCTCCATCGGCTTGCCCTTCTCCAACGCAGGATTCTGACAAGCCTCTTCACTGAGGTCCTGTGCTTTGCTCACTGTGGTGCCCCCTGCTTAGGATTCAGCCCCGAGATCCTAGTCATTGCTGTTGTTACAGCTGTAGTGACCAGCTCAGCTCCCACATTAGACATCGCCAGACCCCCAGACAGAAAGTCTCACCTGGGATTGGTGTCTCCACAACTGACGAGACTACTGTAGCAGAGCTTGCCACCTCCCCTGCGGAGGCTACCAAAAGTATCTCAAAGCCTGTAGGACACAGGAAGGGTGCCTCAAGGTGAGTTGCAGATACTGCCGCCCTTGTTGCGATGAGGTTGAACGTTTTAAAAAGGTCTGCTACTGTTGTTGTGGTCGTTGATGATTTAAGGAGGCCCTCTACCCCCGTTTAAGGGCTTCGGCTACCAGAGGGTTTCCCCGACAAGTTTTGGTCTGAGCATTGTGCCCCAGTTGCCTTTCTGACCGCCAGAGAACTGCCAGTGCCACAAGGAACCTCTCACTCACTTCGGTGTCATCGCTGCCCCAGTCGCCACCGTATAGAGCGTTCCTCGTCTCAGCCTTACAAACGCCAGACAATCTGTCCAAGAAAGCTGTAAAATGAGTTTGGCCGAGACAGCACATTTCCCATTAAACAGACAAATAACTAGCGTTTTTGCTAGTGAGGCAAACACCCGCGTTCATCACAACCAGGGACTAACTGGAGCAGATCAAAAAAGTTGATTGAGCCCAATGAGGACGGAGTGCGCCCAGCCGCCCTCACATGGTCACCATCTTACTTTCCACCTTCTCAAGCATGTTATCCTGTAAATAATACTGTTGCTGTTACAATCACAGAAAACATCAAAGGGATTGTATTACCTTTTTAAGGGTAAATTGTTGCAGTGTTTGTGATTATTACATTTCTTAGTGCCAACACCTTCTGTTTCAGAAACATTTTTGTTGGAATTCAACATGTCTTTTATGTTTTTGGAACTCTGGTAGGCAAACAGGTTTTTCTTTGAATAGTGCCTGTTTCTGTTCTGTTTCCAGGCGTTCCCATCCTTTATTAAGGATTTTCTTGATTGCAAAAATTGCAAGATTTGTTGACAATTTCAACGCGAACACCATTCTCAGCTTATTTTCCTTATAAGTCTTGTGTAACAAAACATCTCTGTGACTCTTTTGTACTCTTTTCTATGAAGCGCGTTAACACTGATTCCAGATATCCTAGTTTTAGATACTTTTCTTTATATATGCCCAACATATTCAGATATTCACCTGGATCAGAAGTGATTCTTCTCAAACACATAAATTGTGAAAAAGGTAAATGCTCTTCTAAAGATATGGAATGAAAACTTTTCAATGTAAACTTGTATTTTTATTTGGCGATTTACTTCACTGGCATGCAGATTTCTGATCCAACAATGCTCACCAAAACATCCGGGAAACAAATCTCAGTTTTCTCAATCTGGTTTTAGTTCTTTGTATTAAATATGTGAAAATATTATTTTCCAATGTATTTTGTTGCCCCTCATATTGTCAATGTAGCAATAATATTCCAATAGATGCTCATGCAAATCTTGTTGGTCGAGTACGCACTGAGTCTGAAATTAGTACATGAAAATACTGGAATAACTTAGTGCTCCAGAAAAGCCTAAAAAGGTACATGGAGGTTGTTTTTGGAAAAAAAAAAGAATATCTCGTCATTGAAAATAGTTGTGATGTAAGGCAAAATGCAACAACTCTAACAAAGAACTTTGTTGGCTCCAATCTCGCCTATTTGTAATAAAACCCTTCCAACAGCTTCCAAACCCTTAGCATGAGGGATGGATGTGTAAAAGGAATTAACATCAATAGTACACGACCACAGAATTTGTTTGGTATCCATTGCAATATTTGTTAATTTGTGTAAAATTGCAGTTGCGTCTTCAATACAACCCACCCGCCAAGGCTGAACCGCCAAACGGCCGCAAACCCACCAGCCACATTTCAACATCCCCGCTGGGCCGGCGGGGATGTGGGCCGTAACACTGCAGCCGGCTCCTAATGGAGCCGGCGGCAATGTGGCGGTGCGGCGGGTGCAGCAGATGGGGCTGTGCCTGGGGGCCCCTGCACTGCCCATGCCAAGTGCCCCCAGGGGCCCTGCGAGTCCCCTTCCCACCAGCCTTTCCATGACGGTGTCTACTGCCATGAACAGGCGTGGTGGTAAGGGGAGTCAAAATCCCCAGGGCAGTGCTGCTTACAACACTGCCCTGGCGGATTGCGACTGCCGGGACCGCGATGGCGGTATACCGCCGTGGTCAAAATGTGGCATTTTGTACCGCCAGCTTGTTGGCGGTATGAACGCCACTTTAACCCTGGCGGTCAAAATGAGGCTCTTAATCTCTTGCACTATCACTCTGGTGTCTCTATACTGCCCAACAGGCTCATTCAAAGATCCAGAAACACAAGCTATTGGTCTAACAGGAGGAGCTAATAAATCCTTATGTACATTTGGAAGCATATACATTTTTGTCTTCAAGCAAATTCTGTTCTCAAACTGTCTAGTTTTCACATTAATCCAATCCATGTAAAGTGCTCAACTCCATATTTGATCCAATTATTTTTTTATAAACTCTGAATTCTTTACATGAGTCTCAAGATTTTATTATAGAAAACTGTATCCATAACTACGAGACCTCTTCTTGTATGTGCTTTCTGGAAAGTTAGTTCTTGCTTCTTAACCAAAGCATTTAGCACTGCCCATTCTATATTAAACAGATTGTTTTTCATATTGTTTTTTAAATTCTAAGATTTCAACTCAATACTCACTAGCATCTCGGAGGTATCCAGGGTTTTATGCAAAATTGGAGACATAAACATACTCTTTGCTTAAACTCCTTTTAATTTCCAGGAACTTTTTCACCTTCTACTTTTTCCAATGTATTGAAAAGATTATTAAGATTTGGACTCCGCATAAATTTAAAAAAGACAATTCCACATTCCAAAGGATTGGTTTTACAAATTGGGACAAAAGAAATATCTTTTTTCAATACCATAATTTGTTCTGAAGATAATGCCACTTAAGAAATGTTAATAACTTTATTTTCGTGTGACTGTGTAAACTAATTTTCTTCTTTTCCTTGTCTTTTCCTTTGTCTTTTATCCCTCCTTGTTTTCCTCCATTGGAGGGTTTGTTGTTGGATGGTGGGCTGATTGATTAAAAAACTTTGTTTGACTGAACATATGTTGACAAACTACTAGATGGGTAATTCACTTAGTGTGTTCGACGCTTCAACTGATTTTCAATTGTCAGATTTATCACTGAGACACTTTCATCAGACGACACCAAAGTTTTTTTTTCATATTTCGTTTATTTGAATATACTGCAGCCCATGTCTAGACCTGTCAAGTTTATTATCAGTAGTAGCTCTTCTACAAAATCTTAGTTTTCTATCATGGATTTCTTTGTCATAAGCCTCAAGTTTTTTTTTTTTTTCCCCCCCAGTGTTGTTTTCCATTGATCTTGATCAATACGCATTGTCTGATAATATTGATTTTGTCTTCCAAACCCTTCAACACTTTAGATAATTCTTTAATTATTAGCAATATCAAATCCCAAAACAATTTAGTGAGAATAGTGTACCAGTGTTCAATGAATAGTTTTAGTCTTACAAAGCTTAGGCTTCAGAGCAACATGTGATTCACGTGGTATTCTTCTAGACTTGTGGTACTGAATTAATATGGTTGCGTGTAAATGTTGATTTGTTTCTCTTCGTAATCCAGGGTTTTATGCAAAAATGGAGACCTAAACATACTCTTTGATGTCTGATCTGTTAAACTTGTTGTATTTATCTGCGGGCACCAAATAAGAAGCATGTTTTATGAAGCCATATCACACTTGACTGATAATAGGGTAAGTACCTTGAGGAATACTCCTGAAGAAGCTATAGAAATGTATTTACTCATATGGGAAATAAAGCAACTAAGCACGTCGTCAGGCACTGGTGCACCAGAAGGATTTTTCAAGGAATTTACCTCATGTCTCAAAGATCTTTTTCTTTTCAGCGATACTTATCCCAAAAGGATTCCTGATCCCAAAGCAGGGATCCACTCAGTAGTACCAGGGAATTTATGTTGGAGGATGGAGTGCCCTCCCCAGCCATAGGTAACTACTCTCCCATGTGAAAATGTTAAAACTGTCTTTCTACTCCCATGGGTGGGATAATTGGAGGTTTAATCTAATCTGCACCCTTTTACATACACAGGATATTTTTTTATGTAGGAAAAAGGGAAGAGGTGGTCCGTCCTGGCATCGGTCCATGCCCCCCTCCCCAGAATGACTCCAGCAATCTTTCGACTCTCTGACGTGTGGCAGATTAGGGATTCCTTCCAATCTTCACCTTCTTCCAGGAGCAGAAAACCCAGTAGATACAAGAATTATTTTAAGGAAAAAATATGGGAGTGGGGTGGCCCATCCAGGCATCAGGGCAGACCACCATACTTCTAAAGGGCTCTACAGTCTTTCTTTCCCCCCCCCCCCCCACTTCCCCATGGGCATATCAGAGGTTTACATCTTATCTATCCCAAGGGGCCAGAAAGCCCACCATACAAATGAGATTTTATTTTTAAGGAAAGAAAGGTATGAGTGCTGCAGCTCACCCAGATTGGGGGTGGGCAGAAAGTTTACACCTAATCTGCCCTACATCTAAGGGGCAGAAAGCCCGGTCAACACCAGAGCTAATATATTTTAGGAAAAAAATGAGATGCAGCGATCCACCGGGCATTGAGCCTTTCCCCCACCCCTAAAGCACCAACAGCCTTTCAACCATCCTGAAACTTAGAGCTTACACATCCCCATGGCAAGCAAGAGGAATTTTTGATTTTTGAGCTAGGAGAGAGGGGATAAATTCCAATTTCTTCCTAGTTGTCATCGTCAGTGGCTGCATTATTCAGGCTCCGAGTCAGCCGGCAACCACTGAATCATATGAACATTGGTCATTTCAGAAACTCGGAGACCAAGCCAAATCCAAGGTGGTGTTTTATTGCATCAATTCCACTTGGTTGTCTTACCCGTAATGCCCTGCTAAAATCATGAATTTTTCTTGAACAGCGTTGCCTCCATCAATGTCAGTATTACTGTGACTGTATCCACACTGATGCTCAACCTTTCAGTTATTACTGGGTTCTACACCTGTTATACCTGTCATACCTGTTATGACTCCAAAATCAGCAGCAATTTGGTGTCCTCCTGCCATTAAGCAAAGAAGACTTCATTACGTGGAAGGAGAAGATTCCCTGAAGATGAAAGACCGATATTCGTTCAAGGAGAAATTTTTGTGTTTGGTGGGAATTATTTTTCTGCTCTGCCAAGACTCCAATTTCACTTCCTGATTGGTGGATGGAGTTAATTGCATTTAATGCAGTGACTGATAGAGCACTAAGAAGGCTTAAAATTGGGGCAAATGCATTGCTTTTTTGAGACACTCCTTTCTAACCCACAAGTCAGACCCTAAGAGGGTCTAGTTCCAGGATTTTCGGAATATACACTGCACACCTTCTTACGTGGCATCCATGAGGCTACTTGAGTAGCATTCGAAAAAGAAAACACATCTTCCGATTACAGTTGTTTCTGCCTGTGTAGGGGCAGCTCAGCTAAAAAAGATGCTTTATCGCTACTGGTTCAAAGTTCTTTGCGCCTCCTAAAAATGATAGTAAGGCTAACTAGCCAAAGTCTTATGGTTTTTCTGCCTAATTGTCTATGGCATTGAGAGCTGCAATCTCTACTCTGTTAAATCATAATAACAGCACTCTTAGGGCAGTTGTATCAGTTAGACCGAGTATACTGGATTTAGAAGGAATGATAACTCTTCAGATTATCCTGCAGGCAGATACGCAGCTGAACTGGCTACTTGTGTTATATCACAGTCTCTCAATAAGGTGTTCCCCGGGGCTGAGACTCATTCAGGAACCCGTAAGCACTATAAAAAATTCTAGACATGTCCTTTCTGCCCCTTCCTTATATTGTATCATGCTGTCTGACATTCAGTGCATCTAGACAGAATGTAAGCCACTAAACTGTATCCGACTAGAAAAAAGAAAACTTTGCCAAGATTCAAATCTGTGGATGTGGTAGTGGTTAGGAATGCATGCCTTTTTAGAAGAGACAACAGCAACTGTCGAGGCATGAACAGCAGCTTCCACTGAAATAGTATTTTCAAAGGCCAACGACCCAAAAGAGCAATGGCCCCTGCCAAACTTTGACTGCCATAGTCTCCCCCGCCCAGCGCCGTTTCACTCACCAGTACATCTGTGAAGGAGAACATCTCCAACTATTTCCTCCTCATGGAAAAGGATACCCGATAACAATTGGGCGAGCAATGTCAAAAATGGATACAAATCAAGTTCCGTTCTTGTACACCCTCCCTGCCTTCATCTATCAAAGGGTGCCAAGACCCCTACATCTAAATCGTCTGGTTCTGACGTAACATGTTCTTTTTTTTTTTTTAAATAGAGTAAATACTCCAGGTAAAGGGAGTATCCAGAATACAGAACAAGGGCATCTACTGCCATACTTCTTTGAAAAGAAAAAAGCTAAAAACTATATTAATGTAATATCCGGAATCTGAAATATGCCAGCAAATGTGTAGAGTTTTCAGAATGTTAGCTCTCTATCAGCTTTTTTCTCATATTTGTGATGGAGGCTTGGGGATGTCTGTAGATATACAAGATGCATATCTCAACATCCCAATTATCAGGAACCACAGGAAAGTTCTCAGGTTCTGAATAGGAACCTTATGCTACCAGTTGCAAGTTCTCCTTCTTTGTCTCATATCACGGGACAGAGTTTACTTCGCAGTTGCTGGGATTTTTAGAGGTCAAATCAGTCTTTTCTTCTGACAGATTGCTGTTTATATGTTTTCAACGCATGGATTGTTTAAAAACTCGTCTCACTTTGCAGACGGAGAAAGAAAAGTTAATTAAATGACAATCTTGCTGGGGAACAGAGAGTGTAAAAGCAAAGGATGTAATTTTTTTTGTAACACACAAAAAAATGTTATCACCTGTAAATGAACTGTACACATTCAGCAGCTAGGAAAGCAATAAATGAAGCACATTTTTTTTGAAATACAGAGGTGTGAAGGAAGCAAAGATTTTAATATGGTCAGGGCAAATCAAGACACTTGGTAATACACAAATAATAAATATTCACTGAAACCAATTTCCACATATCATTTGTGTGCGATATAGTTTTATGTGTAAAAATATGTCTGTGCAAATTTAGTGGCCATTCAATACACTGATCAATGAATCGAACATTCATAGAGCTTGGCAAATCACTCGTGAGATTCTCGAGGCTCAACCTGCGCAGTGGAAATTCTGATGTCTGTATATGGCAGTGCACTGCCATGTAATGTTTTACATTAAAAGATTGTCTGCCTTACGTCCATTAAAGTAAAGTTCGGTGCATGGCGGAGATAACGGCTCTAAGATCAAAGAACACGAACACAACACACACACACACACACACACACACACTCTCTCTCTCTTTCTCTTTCTCTTTCTCTTTCTCTTTCTCTCTCTCTCTCTCTCTCTCTCTCTCTCTCTTTCTCTTTCTCTTTCTCTTTCTCTTTCTCTTTCTCTTTCTCTTTCTCTTTCTCTACAGGTACCAAGAAACTCCCAACCGGCACCCAAACCGGGGAGGCGCGTCTTTCAGTGGAGAAAACCTGTAACAAATCAATACTGATGGTCACAGAAAGTAACTAGAAGACGCACACTCAGGCGTACTGTGTGCATAAAAACACATTTTTTGCAACAACAAAAAAAGACGCATTTCGACTTAACAATCTTGTTTACAAAAGCAAAAAGCAACCAAACTCAATTGCGGTGTTATAACAGTAACAACAACAAAAAGGAACTAAAATTCAAAAGTGGAGGGAAAGAGAGGGAGCGGCAGCTCCATATGGGAATGTAATATAGAATCATGTTCAATGAGAGAAGTGTAACAGAAAATGCTGCCTAGTGCCACAAAATTAAAACCTTACCTCACAAAACGTGAGTATAACATAAGAACGACAATGAGCCAAAAAATACAACATTGTACTCAAAATAACATTAACAGTGCATCTAAATATGCATAATGGCAACATACCGCACAAAATGAGTTCAGGCAGCACCTCATAAATATGCCAAATCCTACAAAAGTGTGTATATGTGGAGGGAAAGAGAGGGAGCGGCAGCTCCATATGGGAATGTAATATAGAATCATGTTCAATGAGAGAAGTGTAACAGAAAATGCTGCCTAGTGCCACAAAATTAAAACCTTACCTCACAAAACGTGAGTATAACATAAGAACGACAATGAGCCAAAAAATACAACATTGTACTCAAAATAACATTAACAGTGCATCTAAATATGCATAATGGCAACATACCGCACAAAATGAGTTCAGGCAGCACCTCATAAATATGCCAAATCCTACAAAAGTGTGTATATATATATATATATATATCTCTATCTATATCAAACCAAGGCCCTTTCAGGGATAGAGTGACGCATAAATTATGCAAAAAACAAAGGAGAACTCTGGGAAGTTCCCAATTTTAGGTGGAGAGCTGCTCTAGTAAGGAGCACCCAGCAACACCAGCGACACTCTAGATTTGCTCACCTCAAATGTCTGCTTATCTAGCAAAGTCTTTAAGCATAGGATTAGCACAGTGCTATCCTTGCTGAGCTAGATAGTGACAAAGTCTTTTGCCATTTGTACAGCAAAATCTTTAAGCATAGGATTGGCATACTGTAGTGTCATCCTTGCCGAGCTGTAAAATGACAAAAGCCATTTACCACTCCAGGCACAGTATTACAGCTTTGGACTTGTGAAATACCGTCCAAGCCAACCTGGAATGAGTAAAGCAACCCCTGACACGCGTTTCGCTCTCATTAGAGCTCTTCAGAGGAGTATAGCTTTGTCCAGACACAAGGGAGCACCCAGTATAAGTCAAACCAAGGCCCTTTCAGGGATAGAGTGACGCATAAATTATGCAAAAAACAAAGGAGAACTCTGGGAAGTTCCCAATTTTAAGTGGAGAGCTGCTCTAGTAAGGAGCACCCTGCAACACCAGTGACACTCTAGATTTGCTCACCTCAAATGTCTGCTTATCTAGCAAAGTCTTTAAGCATAGGATTAGCACAGTGCTATCCTCGCCGAGCTAGATAATGACAAAGTCTTTTGCCATTTGTACAGCAAAATCTTTAAGCATAGGATTGGCATAGTGTCATCCTTGCCGAGCTGTAAAATGACAAAAGCCATTTACCACTCCAGGCACAGTATTACAGCTTTGGACTGGTGAAATACCGTCCAAGCATATATATATATGTTCGATGGCATGTGTAGCTGCAGATACACATGCTGTGCACATCCCGCCATCTGGTGTTGGGCTCGGAGTGTTACAAGTTGTTTTTCTTCAAAGAAGCCTTTTCGAGTCACGAGACCGAGGGACTCCTCCCATTTCGACTCCATTGCGCATGGGCGTCGACTCCATCTTAGATTGTTTTTTTTCCGCCATTGGGTTCGGACGTGTTCCTTTTCGCTCCGTGTTTCGGGTCGGAAAGTTAGTTAGAATCTCGGAAAAGACGTCAGTATTGTTTGCATTCGGTATCGGGTTAGTTACAACAGATCGACACCGAATTTAGAAGAGTTCCGGTGGCCCTTTGGGGTTTTTTCGATCCCCCGTCGGGGCCTGGTCAGCCCGGCCACGTGTGAATTCAAGGCTGATGGAACAGACCCCATTCCGCTTCTGTCCAAAATGCCATAACAAGTATCCGTATACGGATCAGCATCTGGTCTGTAACTTGTGCTTGTCCCCAGAGCACAAGGAAGATACTTGTGAGGCCTGTCGAGCGTTTCGGTCCAGAAAGACGTTAAGAGACCGAAGAGCCAGAAGACTGCAGATGGCGTCGACGCCGACAGAACAAGAGCGTTTCGAGGAAGAAGAGGAAGCTTTCTCTATCCAAGAGTCGGACTCGGAAGAGCTTGAGGCCAAAGAAACGCCGAAAACCGTGAGTAAGACGTCGAAGCATAAGACTCACGAGAAGTCAACAAAAGCCCAGGGGACACCACCGCCAACAGGCCATGGCTTAACCCAAACAAGCGGTGACCGAGCCAAGGCACCGAAAAAGGGCACGCTGGTGTCGAAGTCATCCGACTCCGGTCGAGATACCGCCACACAGCAATCTCGGACCCGAGACATCGGCTCCGAGAAATTTCGGCACCGTCACAGCGGCACCGAACAAATTCAGCATCGAGACACCAGCACGCCGAAAATTACAAAGGTTTCTTCGGAGCCTAAAAAGACCTCCGAAAAAGTTTCGGTTCCGAAACATCCAGCCTTGGAGCCGAAAACAGGTTCCTATACAGAGGAACAAGGATTGACCTCCCAAATGAAAAAACATAGATTTGGAGAGGAACTTCAAGCTGTAGAGCCAGACTATACTCAAAGGAGGCTCCACATTCATCAAGACACAGGGAAGATAACCACTCTTCCTCCAATTAAGATAAAAAGAAAACTTGCCTTTCACGAAAAGGACAAGGAGCCACAGGCAAAGGTGGCAAAGGAAACAACTCCACCACCTTCTCCACCACCATCAGTGCACACATCACCAGTAGCAACTCCTCCACTGATGCACTCCCCGACTCATACTGCCATGAGTCAAGATGATCCCGATGCATGGGACCTTTACGATGCTCCAGTATCGGACAACAGCCCAGACTCGTACCCTACCAGGCCATCCCCTCCTGAGGACAGTACATCTTACACACAGGTGATCGCAAGGGCAGCTGCTTTCCTTAACGTCACCTTGCATTCAGAACCAATTGAGGATGACTTCTTGTTTAACACGCTAACCTCCACTCATAGCCAGTAGTAAAGACTACCTATGCTCCCAGGAATGCTAAAACATTCAAAACAAATCTTTCAAGATCCTGTTAAAGGCCGAGCCATAACTCCAAGAGTGGAGAAAAAATACAAGCCACCGCCAACAGATCCTATTTATATTACAACGCAGTTAACTCCAGACTCAGTAGTTGTCGGGGCAGCTCGTAAGAGAGCAAACTCTCATACCTCGGGAGACGAACCACCTCCAGACAAAGAGAGTCGCAAATTTGATGCTGCAGGCAAAAGGGTTGCAGCACAAGCAGCAAACCAATGGCGCATTGCCAATTCACAAGCGCTTTTGGCAAGATATGACAGAGCGCACTGGGATGAGATGCAACATTTGATAGAACACTTACCCAAGGAGTTCCAAAAAAGAGCACAACAAGTGGTGGAAGAAGGACAAAGTATCTCTAATAATCAGATACGGTCTTCAATGGATGCAGCAGATACGGCTGCAAGGACAGTAAATACTGCAATAACAATAAGAAGGCACGCATGGCTCCGCACGTCAGGTTTCAAGCCAGAAATTCAACAAGCCGTGCTAAATATGCCATTTAATGAACAGCATTTGTTTGGGCCGGAAGTCGACACTGCTATTGAGAAACTCAAGAAGGACACTGATACAGCAAAAGCCATGGGTGCACTCTACTCCCCGCAGAGCAGAGGCACCTTTCGCAAAACACCTTTTAGGGGAGGGTTTCGAGGACAACCTACAGAAACCACAACATCACAAACAAGGCCCACTTACCAAAGCCAATATCAGCGGGGAAGTTTTCGGGGGCAATATAGAGGGGGACAATTCTAAAGAGGTAGAGGAAAATTCCAAAGCCCCAAAAGTCCTCAAAATAAGCAGTGACTCACAAGTCACCCATCCCCATCACATAACACCTGTGGGGGGGAGATTAAGCCAATTTTACAAACATTGGGAGGTAACAACAGATACTTGGGTACTAGCAATTATCCAGTATGGTTATTGCACAGAATTTCGAGAATTCCCTCCAACAGTCCCACCGAAAACACACAGTATGTCGAAACAACATATAAATCTTCTAGGATTAGAAGTTCAAGCATTGCTCCAGAAAGACGCAATAGAATTAGTACCAAAACAAGAACTAAACACAGGAGTTTACTCACTGTACTTTCTAATACCCAAAAAAGACAAAACTCTAAGACCTATACTAGATCTCAGAATATTAAATACATACATAAAATCAGACCACTTTCACATGGTTACATTACAAGAAGTAATCCCACTGCTCAAACAACTAGACTACATGACAACACTGGATCTAAAGGATGCATATTTCCATATACCAATACATCCTTCACACAGAAAGTACCTAAGGTTTGTATTCCAAGGGATACATTACCAATTCAAAGTGTTGCCATTCGGAATAACAACTGCACCAAGAGTTTTTACAAAATGTCTAGCAGTAGTAGCTGCACATATCAGAAGGCAGCAAATACATGTGTTCCCGTACCTAGAAGATTGGTTAATCAAAACCAACACGCAAAAACAGTGTTCACGACACACAAATTACGTCATAGAAACCCTACACAAACTAGGTTTCTCAATCAATTACTCAAAGTCACACCTTCTGCCGTGTCAAACACAGCAATACCTAGGAGCAACAATCAACACAGTAAAAGGGATTGCCACTCCAAGTCCACAAAGAGTCCAAACATTCCAAAATGTAATACAAGCCATGTATCCAAACCAGATGATACAGGTCAAATTAGTAATGAAACTCCTAGGCATGATGTCCTCATGCATAGCCATTGTCCCAAACGCAAGGTTGCACATGCGGCCCTTACAACAGTGCCTAGCATCACAGTGGTCACAAGCACAGGGTCAACTTCTAGATCTGGTGTTGATAGACCGCCAAACATACATCTCGCTTCAATGGTGGAACAGTATAAATTTAAACCAAGGGCGGCCTTTTCAAGACCCAGTGCCACAATGCGTAATAACAACAGATGCATCCATGACAGGGTGGGGAGCACACCTCAATCAGCACAGCATCCAAGGACAATGGAACATTCAGCAAAAACAGTTTCATATAAACCACTTAGAACTGTTAGCGGTGTTTCTAGCTCTGAAAGCATTTCAACCCATATTAACCCACAAATACACTCTTGTCAAAACAGACAACATGACAACAATGTATTACCTCAACAAACAAGGAGGAACACACTCGACACAGTTGTGTCTCCTAACACAAAATATATGGCATTGGGCGATTCACAACCACATTCGCCTAATAGCACAATTTATTCCAGGGATTCAGAATCAGTTAGCAGACAATCTCTCTCGGGATCGCCAACAGATCCACGAATGGGAAATTCACCCCAAATACTGAACACTTACTTCAAAATGTGGGGAACGCCACAAATAGATCTATTTGCAACAAAAGAAAACTCAAAATGCCAAAACTTCGCATCCAGGTACCCACAACATCAGTCTCAGGGCAATGCACTATGGATGAACTGGTCAGGGATATTTGCATACGCTTTTCCCCCTCTCCCATTTCTTCCATATCTAGTAAACAAGTTAAGTCAAAACAAACTCAAACTCTTACTAATAGCACCAACATGGGCAAGGCAACCGTGGTAGACAACACTACTAGACCTTTCAGTAGTACCTCATATCAAACTGCCAAACAGACCAGATCTGTTAACACAACACAAACAACAGATCAGACATCCAAATCCAGCATCGCTGAATCTAGCAATTTGGCTCCTGAAATCCTAGAATTCGGGCACTTAGACCTCACACAGGAATGTATGGAGGTCATAAAACAGGCTAGAAAACCTACCACTAGACACTGTTATGCAAATAAGTGGAAAAGATTTGTTTATTACTGCCATAATAATCAAATTCAACCTTTACACGCATCTGCAAAAGAGATAGTAGGATACTTACTACATTTGCAAAAATCTAAACTAGCTTTCTCTTCCATTAAAATACATCTTACGGCAATTTCAGCTTACCTGCAAATTACGCACTCAACTTCATTATTTTGGATACCAGTCATAAAAGCATTTATGGAAGGCCTAAAGAGAATTATACCACCAAGAATACCACCAGTTCCTTCATGGAACCTCAACATTGTCTTAACACGACTCATGGGTCCACCTTTTGAGCCCATGCACTCTTGTGAAATGCAATACTTAACGTGGAAAGTTGCATTTTTAATTGCCATCACATCTCTAAGAAGAGTGAGTGAGATTCAAGCATTTACCATTCAAGAACCATTTATTCAAATACACAAAAATAAAGTTGTTCTACGGACCAATCCTAAATTTTTACCAAAAGTAATCTCACCGTTCCAC
Source organism: Pleurodeles waltl (assembly GCF_031143425.1). Taxonomy (NCBI): domain Eukaryota; kingdom Metazoa; phylum Chordata; class Amphibia; order Caudata; family Salamandridae; genus Pleurodeles; species Pleurodeles waltl. The sequence goes on from NC_090448.1 coordinate 817,495,009, forward strand.
TTGAATCAAACGGTAGAATTACCAGTGTTCTTCCCACAGCCAGATTCGGTAGCTGAAAGAGCACTACATACATTAGACATCAAAAGAGCACTAATGTACTACATTGACAGAACAAAACTAATTTGAAAGACAAAACAACTATTTGTCGCCTTTCAAAAACCTCATACAGGAAATCCTATTTCAAAACAAGGCATTGCTAGATGGATAGTTAAGTGCATTCGAACCTGCTATCTTAAAGCTAAAAGAGAACTGCCTATTACACCAAAGGCACACTCAACCAGAAAGAAAGGTGCTACCATGGCCTTTCTAGGAAATATTCCAATGAACGAAATATGTAAGGCAGCAACATGGTCTACGCCTCATACATTTACCAAGCACTACTGTGTAGATGTGTTAACTGCACAACAGGCAACAGTAGGTCAAGCTGTACTAAGAACATTATTTCAAACTACTTCAACTCCTACAGGCTGAACCACCGCTTTTTGGGGAGATAACTGCTTATTAGTCTATGCACAGCATGTGTATCTGCAGCTACACATGCCATCGAACGGAAAATGTCACTTACCCAGTGTACATCTGTTCGTGGCATTAGTCGCTGCAGATTCACATGCGCCCACCCGCCTCCCCGGGAGCCTGTAGCCGTTTAGAAGTAGATCTTAAACATTTGTACATTTGTAAATATATTACTTAAAACTTCATTATGTACATACGCATTCACTCCATTGCATGGGCACTATTACTAGCATACACAACTCCTACCTCACCCTCTGCGGGGAAAACAATCTAAGATGGAGTCGACGCCCATGCGCAATGGAGTTGAAATGGGAGGAGTCCCTCGGTCTCGTGACTCGAAAAGGCTTCTTCGAAGAAAAACAACTTGTAACACTCCGAGCCCAACACCAGATGGCGGGATGTGCACAGCATGTGAATCTGCAGCGACTAATGCCACGAACAGATGTACACTTTGTAAGTGACATTTTCCATATATATATATTTATATATATATATATATATATATATACTGGCTCATGCATTTAGAAATGTAAAGGGGGGACAGCATGCAAGCTCAACCAACTAGTCATGCAATAGAAATATGTTGAAAATAGAAATGAAAAAATACATGCGCCCAAAGGCAATGAAATGCGTCAAATGCCCACAATGTCTCTCTCCAATCCCTGCCTGTGAAAAGTGAAAAAAAAGGGAGGGTTAAAAACATAAACCAATATGCAACAACATATTATATCCATCAAAAGCTATACAAAGAAAGAGATAAAGAGACACAGATCAGGCAAGGTGAAAATCATCATAGAAGAAATATTAATCACCCAAGTGTACCCTCAGTTCTTCTTTTATGTACAAAACCATAGGGTACGTGGTTTCCAAGTCCAAAATGCATCTGGATTCACTTCTCCGAAGTATATGTTCCCTGTTACCTCCTCAAGAATCCCAATTTATCTGATTAATAGAGAAAACTGTAACAAATCTCTATTGCTAAAATGGAACTCTGAAAAGAGGCATGCCACAGGGTAATGACTGTCCTTGTTGTCAATCTCTCATATGTTCCAGAATTCACTTTTTGACTGGGTGAATAATACTACCAACGTATTTGATTCCACAGAGACACATTAACACAAATCACATAATCAGAACTGCAGATTAGAAATGGATTAATACTATTGGTCCCTTTACCATGAGGCAAAATGAACTTTTTTGTGACATTACTGATCCTACATGCCTTGCATTTTTTCAGGGGTAAAAAACCCTCAGATCCCAAACTTTTTTGCCACGTGCATCAATGAATTCACGATGTGCCAAAGAGTCTCTCAATGACCTGCCCTTCTTGTAGGTTATGCTTGGAATATCACTGATCTCATTCTGTATGATCAGATTACACTTGTGCTGCTGCCAATTCTTGTTGATAATCTTTTTTATCTCTATGGAAGCTTCATTGAATGTTGTAATAAATCTATTCTGATCTCTGTCAGGGGTTAACAATAAAGATTCCCTAGTCTTCTCACTTACTCTTGTGACGGCACTTTGCAGCACATGTTCAAGGTAGCCTCTCTTTCGGAATCTAGTGATCATATTTTTTTTGTTCTATGAGGAAGGACTCCTCAGTGCTGCAATTCCTGAAAGCTTGTAGGAGTTCTCCACAGGGAATGCTCCACTTTAAGGGCTGGGGGTGAGCTCTAAGGGCATGTAAGATCGTATTGCCTGCTGTTAATTTGTGGGAAAGTTTAGTCTGTAATTCCTTACCATTAACCTTCACCAAAACATTTAAAAACCTAATTTCTTCTCTGTTAATAGCTGCAGAAAAAAACTAGATTGTATTCATTATTGTGAAGGCAATTGACAAATGATTCAGCTTCTTCTTTGGAGCCGTCCCAGTTGACAAAGAGGTAATCCATGTAACGCAGCCACAACACCACTTTTTTTTTTTTTTTTTTTTTTTTTGTCCTCATAATTATCACCCATGCTTTGGTAGAAGAAGAATAGTTCCGGACGGGGGAAACGTAACCCTTGGGTCGTCCCGTTTGGTCTACGTATTATTATTCTCCCAATCGTATGCCATCAACCAGGATATACTATTTTCTATGAAACCTAGTCTTAACCAGAGCATCGCCCAGTATTGGGTAAGGGGAGTACTAATCATTGGACTAAGTTGCACGAGGTGGAGACCAGACAGCAAAACAGTAATATACAAAAAAAAAAAATAATAATATACTATTGGTAGACATTTTCCCAATTCATCCAGAAGTTATCCCTTCTAGAAAGGGGACCTCGTTGTTCCATTATACACATTCGATTTACAGATATTTGCCAATCCTTAGAACGGGGGGGAAAGGGGTCAACCCATTTACGACAAATTTCTCGTCTAGCCAAAAGTATTAATACAAACAACAAGTGTTCCTGATGTGCTGACAATTTTTGATAATTCATACCCTGTTCACTGACCCCAAACACCACCATAGAAAGATCCAATTTTACTTTCACATTAAATATTATCTTTAGAGTGTTTCCTATCTCCTCCCAATATTCCCACAACTTTGAACATTGCCAAAACATGTGTATATCGTTTGCCTTATCGTCACCACACCTCGGACAGTTTTTCTGAGTTTTCCCGATAGCTGTTAATCTGGCCGGCGTCCAGTAAACCCTATGAAGTGTGAACAAATGGTTTTTCTTCAACTCTGCCGGGCTGGTCGTGAACCACAATTCTGAGCAGGACCTATACCATAAAGATTTCACATCTAGAGTTGGAAAAATCCCCCCCCACTTCAACAAGGGAAGGGATATCCCATCCCCTGTTGCTTCCAACAGAGCATGGTACCACAGAGCAACTTCTTTATTAATGGTTTTCTGGTTTAATTTCCCTTCCCATATATTCCTTCCTAGTTCTCCTGTTTGTTGCGATTTAACCCAACTAGCTATCTGAAGATACTTGAATTTGGAGACTGTCCCTCCAGTCCCTTCACAAAGTGTCGACCAGCTTAACAGTTCTGGTCCTTCCATTATCTGGCCCCATCTTACAATCCCACTCACTCTCAAAGGAATTGATAATTTATCAGTAAGACATTCAGGAGTACCAGGTGAATCCCAGATGGGGGCAGAGCTGCAAAAATAGGGTATCTCTAGCACCTTCCGAAAGTACATCCAAATGTTGCATGCATGTCTGAGTGTCTTCAAGCGTACCTTCTTGAAGTACTTAGGATGGCCGAATTTATATAGAAAATGATCTGCTCTTTCCTCGAGGTGTGCCGTTAAGGCTTTCCACGCCGGATCATATTCTGACTTCTTATTCAATAGGTTTCTAATGTTTTTTAATTGAAATGCCAGATAATACTTGAAGAAATCTGGAGACGCAATGCCCCCCCACTCTTTTTTTCTACTCATCTTTTTCCACGAGATCCTTACTCCTTTAGAGGCCCATACAAACGAGGATAAATCCCCCTGTAGTTTTTTAAACCAGCAGTTCTTAAACTCTAATGGAATAGTGTTGAATAAAAAGGTACATTTTGGGAGAATGCACATCTTCAAAATGTTGGATCTTCCAATTATGGAAAGAGGGAGAACGGCCCACGTCTTTAGCAATTTTTTGGTTTCTCTGTATGTTATGTTAAAATTTAGTTTAGGTACCTCATTTAGATCATTTGTTAATCGAATACCCAAATATCTGATCTCTTGTTTGACTAAAGGAGAAGCATAAGTCAAATTCCAACACATTATTTCTGTCTTTTCTGTGTTTACGCTGTAACCAGAAAATTTACCAAATTGCTCCATCAAAGTATTGAACGCAAGTAGGGTAGAACTAACATCCTTGGTGTATAGCATAAGATCATCCGCATATAATGCTACTTTTTTTTCCCAGTCCCCACTTTGAAATGGAATAATTTCCTTACTTAACCGAAGAGAAATTGCCAGAGGCTCAATATATAAGTTAAAAAGCAAGGGAGACAATGGACATCCCTGTCGCGTACCCCGCCAAATCCTAAATTCTTGTGATAACTGGCCGTTGACCAGAATTCTCGCTGAGGGGCGTCTATACAATTCCCTGACTGTCCTAACAAAAGGAAATCCCAAGCCTCCTTTTTCCAGCACTAACCTCAAAAAAGACCAATTAACCCGATCGAAGGCCTTTGCTGCATCAAAAGTCAGGATCGCCAAAGGAGCCTTTTCTTGTTCCGCCAGGTCTATTGCAGCGAATAACTCATGTGTAACATCCTGGAGATACCTCCCTTTCATAAAACCCTTTTGATCCGTATGAATCAGATTGCCTATGGCACTCCCTAATCTCCTGGCTAAAATCCCTGTATAAAGTTTGTAATCGGCATTCAACAGGGAGATGGGTCTGTAAGATGCACAAGACATTGGATCCTTACCTGGCTTTAAAACTAGACAAATTATAGCCTCTCTCCGGGATTTAGGCGTCTGAGCCCCCTCAACCAGCATAGAATTAAATAATTCTAATAAAAATGGACTAATAACTTCCCCCAAAACCTTGTACAATTCATTAGGTAGGTTGTCTGGACCAGCGGCCTTTCCTTTTTTTAACGCTTTTATGCCTTCAATAAGCTCAGCCTCATTTATTTTACAATTTAATAGGGTCTTTTCAGAATCTTCTAGAGCTGGAAGGTGTAGTTTTTCTAGAAAATCACTAATCGACTCGTCTGAATTAACCAGGCTTTCTGAGTATACGTCTTGGAAAAAAGATACAAATGCCCCCTCAATCTCTTCTTGCTCCACACAAATCTGATTCGTATAGTCCGATTTGACTGCTGAAATATATCTTTTAGAGAGGTCTGACTTAACCTTCCATGCTAGTAGCTTACTGCAACCTTCTCCATATTCATGGTGAGCATATCGACTAGCTTCCCACTTTAACTTCTTCGATTTTCCAAAAAAGCCTCTAGCTTAGTCCGAACATTAACCTCTTGACATATCAAGTCCTCTAATAAATTGACCTTCTCTTCTGCTCGTGCTTTATGGATTGCAGCTTGCAAGGTTTTTAGAGATAATTCCATATCTCCCAATTTCTCTTTTTCTTCACGATGTTTGTATATTGCCAGGCTCATAAGCCTCCCTCTAATATAGGCCTTAAAGGCGTCCCAAACACACCATAAACTTGCCGTACCTTGGTTCAAAAAAAAGAAATCTCTTGTGTCTTTTTTTAATGCTTCTACTATAGAGTCGTCTAATAGTATAGCGCGATTAATTATACATCTAATACCCTTATTTACGACCCTGATATCCAAGTGTAATTTTACAGCTGAATGATCTGAGAGGTGAGCTGGATTGTGGGCTACCTTTCTGACCTCTGGGCATAAACTTTTGTGAATTAAAAGAAAATCTATTCTAGATCTATGCCCATATTTTTTATTGTAAAATGTATATCTGTCTCCTTCGCCTCCTCTGCAGTGCCATATGTCTACCAATCCTAGATCTTGCATGGCTTGTTTCACCTGTGCCCTCATTTTAGGAGAGTTATCCGTACCTCGAGGGGTTGACTTATCGTATACAGGGTCTAACAATATGTTGAAATCTCCACCTAGTACCACTGGATATCTAGCTAGAAGTAAAATATTGAATAACTCTTGAAATGGTGTGGGATCATCTAGGTTAGGTCCATAATAGCCTGCCACCGTGACCCAATAGCCACATACGCACAGTTCTACCACTACCCATCTCCCTCTAGGGTCAACTTGCACCGATCCTATCCTAAGCTTTAAGGATTTTTTGATCAGAACTGCCACGCCTTTTATCACACTAGTTTGGGAGGAGCATACACTAAGAGAAACCCAATTCAACCGTTTAACCCAGGTCTCCCACTCTGTTTGTTGGAGATGAGTTTCTTGCAATATGATAATCTCCTCTTCCGCCAATCTTAAATATTCAAAAATCTTCCTCCTCCTGCCTACCACCCTTAAACCATTCACATTCCAAGAAAGAAATTTCAATCTTAAATTCCCATACTTAGACATATCTGTCAGGAGAAAAGGAAAACGTCATGAGCACAGCGCACCCCCCTCCTAGGTAAACAACATATGAGGACTTTCTTATTTTTATCCTTTCAACCCACCTAATCCACCTAACCCAACCCAAACCCCCACACCCAGTGCCTCCCACCCCCTCCACCAACACCAACACCAACTCCCACCCAAACCCAACCCCCCTACCCTGGGGAACCCTCCCTGATTCTACTAGGATAACCATCCTGTTATCCTAAATTCGAACTCCCCATCGGACGAGATACTTCCACTAGATCTTATTGTGACGCCTTAATCTGGTCTATAAATGCGCTAACCTCCCTCGGATCTCTCATGTTATACATTTTGTTCTTCCACATGATCCGGAGTGCTGCCGGAAACCTTAGCTGTACGGTAGCCCCAAGAGAACGAAGCTCGCACATAAAATTTCCCAATTCCCACTGTCTATCTAACGTTGCTTTAGACAAGTCCGATCTTATCCTGAAGTCCCAATCCCCCTTGGAAAAAACACCAACTTTAAGGGCTTCAGACAGAATTTTTTCCTTGATAGAGTACGTATTGAAGTTTATCAGAATCCTCCTGGGATTCTTCCTCCCGGGATTTTTCTTGAACGGATCGCGATGGACTCTTTGAATATCCTCTTCCAGGTTAAACACTGCTGTATTTGGGATAACCTCTTTTATCAAAGCAATCACATAGCCCTTGATATCTTCACCTTCCAATCCCTCAGGAACACCCAAAAGCCTGATGTTATTTCTCCGCATGTTATTTTCCAAAGTCTCTAGTTTGTCCTGTAACAACTTTTCCCCGCGTTTTAATTGTGAAATATCCTCAGATTGAGCTACCACCCGCTCCTCATGGGCCGCCACCACAGTCTCGAGTTTACCCATCTGCTCTGTTAACAAAGTGATTTTATTTTCCAAAGCCTCACATACTTCCCGAATCCTTGTTTGGTTATTTTCTGATGTCTCAAATTTTTCCCTAATCTCTTTAGTAAGAGAGATTAGCAGGGCCTGTACGTCCATACCATAAGACATTGTACCTCTGAGAGGGTTACTCTCCACTTCTAACAAAGCCGATACTTTAGAGGAATCCTCTCCCTGTCCATCTAGATCCTTGTCTAGTGGATTTAGGGGCGAACGCATAGCCAAACGCATAGCTAAATTTGACATTTCTAAATCATCTGAGGTTAGTTGACTATTTGCCATATCCTGCGATGGAAAGGTAGTGGTCCGAAAATATCTTGTGATCAATGATTCACTCCTCCCCAGAGGTTCAAGTTGACCTTCCCCCAAGAGAGGGATAGGAGGGTCCACGGATGACAGAGTTTGATCAGTCCCCTTTAAAGAGACTTCGCCGTGAGTCTTAGATCCAGGATTTGTAGCTGCTACAGTCTCTGATGAATAAGTCTGGGGCTTATCACTCACACCCAGGGGGCCGGGCTTACAAGTCCTTGCACCAACCAGGTTTTTAACCTCTGTCCGTACAACCCTGGGGCGGCGTTTGATTGGAGACATGCACCGAGAGGCTCTGCTGGTATCACGTTCTCCTCCCACCCTATTCCTGTTCAGATTACTCCTAGTGGAAAGCCCCGGAGTCTCCGGTAAACTCCCACGAAGAGAACAGCGAGAGGTATAAGATCTCCCTCGTCGCACACCCCTCACTGCTTCAGCCCAAATACTGGAATTTAAAGCTTGATTCCAGGGGACCCCCTGACCACCTCTCGCCGAAGCAATTTCTCCCCCCTCCTTGTTCGCCGTGTTTTTAATTAAATCTCCCGACCTGGGGCGGGAAGGTCAATATAAACAAGTACTCTCCAGTAGTAACGTATTCCGAAACTGGATTTTCTAGGATCCTTTCGAGTCCTTCAAATAGCTACTCCAAGCCCGATAGGCAAATGATGCCCAGTAATGCCCAGCTCGGTCTAATTCAAAGAGTAGAAGCAACGTTGAAATAGCTCTTAAAGCAAAGAGACAGTGCTCAAAGTTTAATGATAACAGGGTGTTAACAACAAACCTCTGTGGGTGACAGAAGAAGTCTCAAGAAAAAAAAAAAAAAAGGGCTCACAAGGGAAAAAAAAATCTTATGCAGATTCAACATGCGATTGTTTTTAAAGATCCAGTGTTCCGGTTAATTAACGTTTTATGGTATTCCTACCAATCTGGATTTATCAGTGTGTGTTTCTCGCGCGAAGAGAAAGAAAAAAAAACAAAAAAAAAACAGAAAGCTCTGTCAGCCTCAACACGGAGAAAAAAAAAACCGCCACCAACAGCTCTTCCCGGCAAGAGGAACGACTCACCCGGGCGCCGGTCTAGGAGCCCTGCCTGTAACACAATCCCAGTCTCTCCACCAGTCTCTCCCCCGGCGTCTCTCCTCCAAACCTCTTCCTCGTCACAACAAGGGGGCCCCTCTACGGCCGCGGTGATCCTCTCGCGCGTCGATCCAACCCCGGCACTGCTCCGGCTCTCAGCGCGTCATTTCCAGGTCAGGGGTCGCAGGTCGCGTCTCTCGTCCGATGGGAGTTCGCGGTCAGCGCTTCAACCGGCCGCCATGTTCCCCCTCAGCCACAACACCACTTGTTTGAAACCTTCCAGAGTCTCATCTGCAATGGATCTCTGTTCCTCTCACCAGACCATCAGCAAACCAGCGTAGCTGGGGGCAAAGCAAGTCCCCATTGCAGTCCACTGTATTTGTGTATACAACGCATAGTTAAGCATAAAGACATTGTGTTCCAAACAAAATTGTGCCACAAGGAGAAGCATGTTGGTGTGCGCTAACAGATGTTTGGGCTGCACTCTCAAAAAGTGTTTCATAGCTTGTAAACCATTTCTGTGGTGAATGCTTGTGTATAATAAGGACACATCTAAAGTAATCAACTAATAGTTCTCTTCCCAGCAGACATCATGAATCTTTTTCAGAAAATCATTGGTATCTTTGACATAACAGGGTAAATTCACCACAAAAGGTTTTATACAGGATCAGTTACTTGGAGCAATTCTCCAGAAAACTGCCCACAAAAGATACTATGGGTCTTCCAGGGGTATTTTCTGTATTTATGCACTTTAGGGAGTAGATATAATGTCAGAATCCTATGCTGTTCACAATAAATATATTCATATTCCTCCTGTTTGTGGAGTCCCTGCTCCTTCCGATCAACTAGCATATCCCTGAAGGTCTTAACCATCTCTAAATACTCCTTTCCTGTGATGCTGTCATAGCATTTGGGTATGTTCAATTGACGTGTAGCTTCACTTATGTACATGTCTGTCGGTAAGAAGACAATGTTACCCCCTTTATCTGCTGGGTGGATAACAATATTCCTGTTATTAGCCAAAGTACTAATAGCTTTCAGATGTGAACTAGATAAGTTTCTTGTACACTTGTACTTTCTCCGCCTCAGTTTCTTTAAACCATAATGGTCATTTCATGAAAGCATCAATTATGTCATGGTTAGACATAGGAAGAAATGTGGATTGAAGTTTGAAATGGCTGTGTGCACTGCTATCATACGTAATGCCTAAATTATCCAATGTTTTCCACGCCTACAGTCTCCCCACTTTCCAATTCATGTAAAAAAATTAAAAAAAAGAGCTGATACAGATGTATTTGTAGATCCATATTCTCCCTCCTCAAACAGGCACATCGAAGATGCGTTATCTCAACAAGCAGGCACATAATCTTTTTAAGAGAATCACAAACTACAGAACTGTTCTCTTGTGAGAAACATTCCTGTGACTAATGTACGTTACCTCCTTCTTAGTCTTGCTTGTCAGTTGACGTCGACCCGGTACCAGGTAGGACTGTTGAAGTTTGTTTGAAGTTTTGTTTAATATTCTCTTAGTTTTTGCATTCAAATTCCCCCACTCCCTGCTGGACTACTGGGGTAGTGCTATTTTTCTCTTAAAGGAAAGGAATAGTTTGGCTTTATTCTTGCCCTAAGGATTTTAGGAAGCTGTACCTCCCTATTTAGTATAAAGTGCGCCGCCTGACTTTAAGGTGACTGCAGCAGGCAAATTCCGCCTTGAGAGGTTGGTGGGCAACTATATAAAGCATGAAGTGGCTACCTTTAAGGTTTCTGCTAAGCTGATGGTTAGAACTTGTGAAGTATGGGGGGCAAGAGAGCTGGCAAGACACAGCGTGCTGTGGATTCTTCTGGTGGAGAATCTCCTCACCATGTGTCTGCAGAGGTGCCTAATGCCCAGAACTTAGACATGCTGTAGGATGTAATAAAGCAGTGAAGGCAGTATTTAAAGCCAGAGAAGCCCCTTCAACTCCTAAGAAGAAACTTTTCTCAGCATGCTGACATGATATCCCTGAGGAAGAGGTTGACCAGAGTGGCTGCTATGTTCAAGGCTGAGACCTATTTGAAGTCATTAGATGTCTGATATATCTCTTCTGGGGTCAGCATCTGCTGCTGACGCAGACAACTTTTTTGCACAGTGCAAATGCTAGGACCAGGATTCACTACCCATTCACACCAATGAGAAATCTTATAAATATAGAATGGGAAGATGTAGACAAATCCACTTTTCCAAGGTTATTGGCAAACACACACATATTGGATGGGTTTCAGGAAAAGTTCATAGCTCAGGCGAAGTTGGGCACCTTAGTAGCTTGTTTTTCCTCGGGATGCAATATTATCTCCAAAGATGCATCACCTTCTGAAGCTTCAGATAAGAAAGCTGGTGAATGAAGCAATTAAACAAGCCTATGCATCCTTGAATTTTGCCCTAAGAACTGGTGCCTATCAGTCAATCATAGATTTGTAGAGCGCAGCTAATCGCCCATAGGGTCTCAAGGCACTGTTTGTGGGTGTGCTGCTCAGTTGAAGAAACAGGTCTTGAGGTCCTTCCTGAACTGCTTCAGTGATGTGATCTGCCTGAGCTTGAGAGGTAACGTGGTCCATGTTCAGGCTGCCAGGTAGCAGAAGGATCTTCCTGCTAGGCTTCTCTGGATCTTGGGGACATCTGCAAGGGCGAGCTGGGAGGAGCGGAGATGTCTTTTGGGTACATAGAAGGCGAGGCAGTGGTTTAGGTATGCCGGTCCTATGTTGTGCAGTGTCTTGTAGATGTGGATCTCGAGTTTGTATGTGATGCGCTTGTTGACTGGGAGCCAGTGTAGATCTCTGAGGTGGGAGGAGATGCGGTTGTGTTGGGGGTTGTCTAGGATGAGTCTGGCTGCTGCATTCTGGACTCTTTGTAGTCTTGATTGAAGTTTCTTAGTGATGTCGGCATAGGGTGCATTGCCATAGTCCAGTTTGCTGGTGACGAGTGCGTGGGTGTCTGTCTTCCTTGTGTTGGGGGGAATCCACCTGAAAATCTTCCACAGGAGTCAGAGGGTGTGAAAGAATGATGAAGAGGCAGCGTTGACTTGGTGGATCATGAATAGAGAGGAGTCCAGGATGATGCCCAGGTTGCACGTGTGGTCTGTGGGGGTGGGGGCATTTCCCAGAGCAATGGGCCATCAGGAATTGTTCCAGGCAGAAGGGATGGAGCCGATTACGAGGATCTCTGTCTTGTCTGTGTTAAGTTTGATGCAGCTGGCTGCCATCCTGGTAGTAACTGCTCTCATCCCGTTGTGGAAATTTCTCTTGTCCTTTGCAGAGTCCTCAGACAGGGAGAGGATCAGTTGGGTGTTGTCGGTATAGGAGACTGTTCAGCCTGTGTTCTTTAACGATCTTGGCAAGCAGGGCCATGTAGATGTTGAAAAGCGTCAGGCTGAGTGAAGATCCTTGGGGCACTCTGCAGCATCTGTCTTTGGGTACTAACGTGACTGCCGGTAGTCTGACACTCTGTGATCTTCCTGTGAGGAAGGACCTGATTCAATCCAATGCTTTCTCTCGGATGCTGACATTGTGTAGTCTGACATAGAGGGTGAAGTGGGCGACAATGACAAATGCAGCGGAGAGGTCGAGGAGGGCCGTGCCTCCGTAGTCCAGTATACTGCGTATGTCATCGGTGGCTGCTGAGAGTGCAGTTTCAGTGCTGTGGTTGCTTCTGAATCCGGATCCGGATGAGTACAGGATATGTTGTGTCTCAAGGAATTCAGTGAGTTGCTGGTGGACGGCCTTCTCCTTTACCTTGGCTAGGAGAGGGAGCAGAGAGATGGGTCTGTAATTCTTCAGCTCCCTAGGGTCAGCGGTGGGTTTCACGAGTAGTGGGTTATTTCAGCGTGCTTCCAATCTGAGGGGATGGTGGCAGTCTCGAAGGATCGGTTGTTAGTTCAGCAGAGCTCCGGTTCTATGGTGGCTCTGGCCAGTTTGAAGGTTTGATTAGGGCATGGATCCGAGGGTGCTCCAGAGTACTTGGAGTTCATTAGTCTTCGGGTGTCCTCTTTGGTGATGAGGGTCCAGGAGTTCAGTATCTGGTGAGGTGCTAGGTCTGTGGTGTTTAGCGATGCTGGTGTGTTTTGGTTCCTGAAGCCTTGGTAGATGTCCTGGATTTTTTGGTGAAAGAAAGTGGCGAGGTCGTTGTAGAGGTCTTGGGAGGGAAAGATGGATGAGATGTCTGTCCCGGAGTTCGTGAACTCTTTGCCGATGGCGAAGAGCTCTTTGCTGTTGTGAGTGTTGGTGTTGACGCGTGCTTGAACGGCAGCTTTTTTGACAGATCTGATTTTCTGGTGGTGCGCGGTGACTGCATTGTTTTAGGCTGTGCGATTTTCAGTTGGTTTGCTGATCCTCTATTTCCATTCCAGTCATCTGCAGAAGTGCTTGGATTCCTGTAGGATTGCCATTAACCATTTTGGTGTTTTGCTCTGTCGATATTGTGCTGTTTTCCTTAGAGGGCTACGTTGTTGGCACTTGGCACAGTTCGATAGCCAGTGGTGTACATTGCGTGCGGCTTCATTGGTGTCCGGTGGGAGGAAGTGGTTGAGAGAGTTGGTGATTTGTTTTTCTGTGGCTTTGCCCCAGCATCTGCCAGGTGGATGAGGGGCATAGTGGCGTGCGGTGTTCTTTGTGTAGGTAAAATGGATGCACCTATGGTCGGTCCAATGGTGTTCGGAGATGTGAGAGATGGTGATGATGTCCCCTGCTGAGAAAACTGGTTGAGAATGTGTCTGGCTCTGTGGGTGGGGATGTTGATGAGTTGTTTGAGGCAGAGAGTTGTGAGGTTGTCGAGGAGGTTTGTGGTGTTGGGGTCATCGTGGGTATCAAGGTGAAAGTTGAGGTCACCGAGTAGGATGTAGTCGGAGGAGGTGAGCGCTTGAGGGTGACGAGGTCAGTGATGTATTCACAGTACTAGGATCGGGGTTCGGGCACCTGTAAATGAGGCTCCCCAGAGGGAGGTGTTTGGGTTGGCCTGAATCTGGAAGTGTAGGTGCTCATGGGTTTCCTGACACTGCGACTCGGTTGTTGTCAGGCAAAGGTTGTTCTTGTAGACTATTGCGATGCCACCTCCAGGCCGGTTGGCTCTGTCCTTGTGGATGATCTTGTCGTTGTCTGGGATGGCCGTGGTGATGTCTGGGGCGGCGGTGGGGGTGATCCATGTCTCCGTGAAATAGGCAACATCCAGGGCTGTTGTACTCGAGGAGGTCCCAGACTTCTACTGCATGCATGACAAGGAAGCGTGTGCTGAGGAGTATACACTTGAGGTGGCCATCCGTGCTTGGTGCAGGATCATGAGGTAGTCCTTGGAGGGTGCTGGAGCAGGCGTGGCAAGAAAAAGGTCCATGAGTGTTCCTGGGGTCGGCTCGGTGGCAGACTGAGAATCTTCTTGAGTTGAGAGCGCATAGAGTGCTGGCGTCAAACTGGCAGATGGAGTGAGAACCAGGATTCATGGTTCTGGGCGTGGTCCAGGTGTGGATGGGGCAGACGGGCTTGCCTTTGGCACACCAGGTGCACGCCCACTGCGCGCAGCCGCCATTAAGAAGGGGAGGGAGGCCGGAGGTCTGGTCAGCAATGAGGCGAGGCGGGAAGGCAGGAAAATCGCTTTGTGAGGTGGGAGGGGCCCCAGGGGTAGCAGTGGTGCTGGGGAGAAACGCGGAGAAAAGAGACAAGGGGGGTAAAATAGAATAAAAGATAGGAAATAAAAACAGAAGTAAAGGCAGAAGTAAAAGGCAGGAGTAGAGAGAGACAGAAGATGTTTACTTGCAGATGGCCACTAGGCCACCAGGGATAAAGCGCAGGCGGGAGCCTGTGGGTGGAGTTGGGCCTCGAACTGAGAGTCAAGCAGGCTTTCAGTTCGCCAAGGCAGAGGCAGCAGCAACAGGAAGAGCCTCACACGGGAGGGCAACAGACGCTGACCAGGAGGCCTCATTAAAACCTGCGACTTCTCTGACCTCTGCCTATACCGTGTACCCATTGTAATACTACTGCATGATTTCCAGGCACTTGTGTCAGTGGTGGAGCAAAAAGTGAGATTCTTAATCAGGTATCTCCTTTGATTACTTGTATGCTTCAGTGTCTGCCTCAGGTTCAGGAATTTCCACAAGCATACATCTTGGTACAAGGAACTTGAAGGTAGACAACTCACAGAAATTGCTGGTGTCCCACATTCCTTTACTGGTTGCAAGTTGTACCGTCCCCGGCTGGAAAGCCTTGTTAAAAGGTCAACAAGAACATAAACTGAATGTGCTGTTCTGTCCTTTCTAAAGTGGATATGGTTTGTTTTCAGAAATGCGTTTGGTTCTTCTGGAGGTTGGAACTTGCCCTTTTTTAGACATAGGTTGTTGCTGGAGTGGGCGCTTATCTGACAAATCCTGGGTCCAGCCTAATGTCTGCCCTACCTCCCAGTCCTCCCCGATGTTATGACTATGCCATTAGTGTGGGAGGAAGACTCCTTCTCTGCTACTACTTTTGGAGATCAACAAATAAAGGACTTGATAATTCTAGAAAATGTACCAGAGGCATACAAAATAAACTTCATCTCCACTGTGGAAGATTTCTTCTGTCTGACCCCTGTTCTGAAGTTTTGCCATCACTGCAATGCTCTGATTCAGGATGTCTTGAACTTTGATAAAAGGGAGCACTAAAACCTGTTACAAATGAGGAAATAAGTAAAAGTTGCCACTCTCTGAGGTTCTTGGTCCAGAAATCCTGGGGTATTTTGTTTGGTTCTTGACTTGAAGAATTTTAATCTTTTCCTCTCTGGGATGTTTCTGGCCTCTTTGGACTTATTAGATGCTTATCTGCATATACTCATGAATCCAGATTCTCAAAGATTCCGGAAGTGTGGGGCTACAGGAGACCATTCTCAGTTCCACATCCCGCCCTTTAGGCTTTCTTCAGCCCCAATAATTTTCACAAAGACCTTGGCTCCTCTGGTGGTTAATCTTCATATTTTGGGCATTTTAGGATCTTGATGTTTGGTTAGTGCGTGATTCTTCTTTTTCCATGGCTTCGGAGGCATTGTCTCAGATGCGCAGGATAATGACAAATCACAGATTCCTCCTGAACATGGAGAAATCCCTCCTTCGGCCAGCCCAATATGTTCAGGTAATCTGGACTGTGTTCCGCACAGATCTTGTGGCAGCCTTTTCCCACCTCTGCAACAACATAAACTGATGTCCCATCTCCAGTCTGTATTACAGAAACTTCGCTGACAGCAAGACTTTGGCTGATTGTGCAGGAGGATATGGCAGCTGATCATCTCGTCTCTAGGGTTCAACTCCATCTTTGTCCTCTAGTCAACCACCTTCTGCCTCATTAAAACCCGTCCTCAGGGACTGCGTATCAGAGATTCCAGTGAATCAGGACATTGCCTAGAAACTACACTGTGGTTGATTCTAGACAATTTAAAAAAAGGAATTTCTTTTTCTCCAATGTTTCCTCTGTTTTTGAACTCAGGTGCCAGTAATTAGGGTTTCTTTTCAAGCATTATGTTTGGAAACAGAGAGTCTGATCTATTCTGTCTGGTAGAACCTTTTTAGTTCTTGCCTCTTATGTATAGAATCAGCCAGTCCAGTTTGATCAGTCAGATGACTAGGGAATATATCAACAACCTAGGAGGTTCCAGGGCCCCTTCCTTAAATCTGCTGGTAGAGATTATTTGGGATGTGGGCAGAGCTCAGTAGCCTGTCTATGTCTGCAGTCTATCTTCCAGTAAATGTGTATGGGCCTTCTGACAGAATAAGTTGAGTCTTTCCATCCTCGATATAGATGTCCCTATCTCCCCAGTCTTTTCTATCTCTGCAGGCAACAATGTTCCATTGTTAGATCTCTGTACATTTTTTCTCCTGTCATGAAGCTGAGCAGAGATCAGCAGAAAATTATACCAGATCAGGCTAAATGAATCGTGATCCCCCAGAACTGGTCTCACCAATAGTGGCACCCTCTCCTTCTCCATCTGTTGGTCCTTTCTCCTCTAATCTCTCCGGCCTCTTAACTGCCTCTGACATTCTCACCTCTGTCAGTAGGTAAGAGAAAGTACTTGACTTTGGTGACTGAGTCTGATCGTTCTGGCCTACTCTCATGACAATGTTCTTTCTATCCATAATTCCAGGAGGCCTGGCACTCAATCTATGAAAGGCACTAGAAAAAAGTTGAATTCCTCATATCTTTTGTGGAATCGGGCTGATTCAGGTTGCAATGGAAATGCAGGGCCTGAATTTCTGAGCAATGTTTTTTTGTTTGGTTTAGCCGTCGCCATGCTGCGGAATCAGTGGTTAGCCAGTAGAGCCGTCAAGGATCTGTGTTCTGTAGACAACTTGGCAACATGTCTTCTGAGAACGTTTGCCTTGAGAAGAACAGTTTGTCACTCTCTGGTGCCAGCCTCTGATCTTTCTTTCATTATCAGTTTTATGAGAAATTGGGTGAGTTCTGGGCCCTTCTTTTCCATGACCCTTTAATAAAATGTTTTTGAAGACAAGGTGGTTCTTGGACCAGGTCCCACCTTATAGCCCCAGATGTCATCCTCTTTTTATTGCTCACAAGACTTGGGGCCATATTTATACTTTTTAATGCAAACCAGTGCCGGCGCTCGTTTGCGTCCAAAAATTTACTGCCGGCTAACGCCATTCCTACGCACCAGGTGGGTGCCTTATTTAAGGATTGACATTAGCCGGCGCTGCGGGCTGGTCAGAGTAAAAAAAAATGACTCAAACCAGGCAGCGCCGGCATAGGGGAAAATTGGGGTTGTGCGTCAAAAAATGGTGCAAGTCAGGTTTGAGTCAAAAATCATGGCTCAAACCGGACTTGCACCATTTTTTGACGCACAACCCCCATGGAAATGACTCCTGTCTTAGTAAAGACAGGAGTCATGCCCCCTTCCCCAATGGCCATGCCCAGGGGGGACTATAGTCCCCTGGGCATGGTCATTGGGCAAGTTGGCATGTAGGGGGGCCCAAGTTAGGCCCCCCATGCCACTTTAAAAAAATAAAGAAAATTATACGTACCCCAACTTACTTGTACCTACCTGGGATGGGTCCCCCATCCATGGTTGTCCTCCAGGGGTGGGCGAGGCTGGCAGGGGGTATCCCTGAGTGCAGGGAAGGGGACCTCTGGACTGCTTCCATGGTCAGAGACCATGGAAGTGAGCCCACAAGTCCCTTAACGCCTGCCCTCACCCAGGCGTTAAAAAACGGCGCACATCAGCATCGAGCTGAGTGCCATTTTTTATGGCCCGCCCCCTCCTGTGCGTCAAAATGACGCAGGAGTATAAATAAAGCGCACAGGCCTTAAAGTCATTTGTGGGACGGGAACGCCTACCTTGCATGTCATTAACGCAAGGCGGTTTCCCGCATCCAAAAAATGACGCACACTGAGGATTGTCGACGTCCGCGGGGTCAGGCGTCAAAGTATAAATATGGGGCAAGGTTTGCACTGAATGTGCGCAAAATGTTTGACGCACATTCAGCGCAAACAGAGTATAAATATGCCCCTTGGTTCGCCCTCTGTTTTTCCCTAGTTTTTCCTCAGTCCAAGAGAGGTTGTGACACACCCTGCATTCACCAAGGGCTTTTTCTATCTATCTGGACAGGTCTTCATGTTTTAGACAGGCAGATGCTATTTTTGTTATCTTCGGTCTTGCTGGAACGGATCATAAACCTACTGCCTCTTCCTTTAGTAGTTTGGTAAAGGCAGCTATCTCCCTGTACTAAAGCATGGGGTCCTTCAGGGTAAGTCCACTAGGTTCATTTCTTCAGCTTGGGCTGCTAGAAAAGGAGCATCTTTAATGAACTTTTGCAGAGCAGCAACATGCTTTGCCGTATATCTTCATTTCCCATTACAGACTCCGTATGGGAGAAATTCTGTCTTCTTTTGGTGATGTGTTGCTATCTACCATTAATTGATTATTATTATTATTATTATGTTTTACAAATAAAAGCACTGGGTACAGCAGTAATTAAGGTTGTCCTTTTTGTTATTTTTACCTGTGGCAATTTTATCGTGCTTTGGCATATGCTCATTCGGTACGAACTGTGAGGAGGAAGACTGAGGAGGAGGTAATTTTCAGATTACTTACCTCATTACTCTGAGACATTGTCTTCCTCCTGACGGTCATGAGGTTAACTCTCCTGGGTTGGAGTGAGAGATCAAGTAGCCTTTCTGTGCAGTGATTATCTTTCTCTGTTGTTTGAGGAAGTGTTTCTCATCACTCCACCCCCCCCCCCCCCTCCCCAAGTAGCTCGACAAAGGAAATTATGGTGTCAGCCATATTAAGAGGGGTGAAGCTTTTTTTCCCCCCTCCCCCTCATATAGGTTTTTTTTTCTCTTTTGGTAGGGAGGAGACTGTTGTTCATTCATTATGGACTTGAGGAGGAAGACAATGACTCGAAGTAATGGAGCTCACTGGTGAGTAACCCGAGCATTTGCCACATATCTAAAACTGAAACGGGGTTACGCTCAGCAGGCATCTCTCAAATGAGCAGCATTGTACTCCTCTGAATTATTTGTTTGCCAGAGGAAAAACACAAATGCTACATCTTTGCATCCAGGCTGCTGTCATTGGGACCTATTGGCAATCCCTTTTTAATGGTTTTGCACACACTTTTCAGAGTTTCCTTGATATTAGCAAGTACTGTCCAACAGTTTAAAATTCAGGACTCATCGCAGTGAGCTGAATCAGCTGCCCACCGCTGCCATTTGGCTGTGCCACCTTCATTTACTTAGACTTATATGGGAAGCTGTACATGTCAAAATTACAGCCCCCTCTATAGGACACCTCCTGAAATGCATAGCATGTTGCAAAATGAATATGACACACACGAGATTGAATGTACTCTGTGCCAAAACAAATATGAAACCAGGCAAAGTGAATGTGCTACTAAGGGATTATTATGAATAACTCACACTCAAAATTGAATAGGAGATATACTGAAATAAATATAATTCATACTGAAATTAATATGTCCCTCACTGTAAATAATAAAGCAATCACTGAAATACATACAATATTCATCGAAAAAGAATGGGACATTTCATGAAATGACTGACATATGCCTAGAGGAATATGACACACATTGGAATGTATATGACGGATTGAAATGAATATAAGGTACTGAAATGAAAATGCATTATTCTGAGTGGAATATAATGTGCAATGAACATTACATTTATAAAAAAATGAATATGGCTTTGAAAGTAATATGAAACACATTGACATGATTGTGACGTGTTGCAATTGGTATGAGTCATGTTAAAATCAATATCATGTTTAATGTGAATCAGACATCCATTGAAAGGAATATGACATGTGATAAAGTGAAGATGACATGCATTGAAATGAATATGAGCCCCTTTGGAATTAATTCAACATGCCTTAAACTGAATATGACCAATGCTGAAATTAAAATGAAACTTGTCAAAATGAATGTTATGCTTTGAAATCAATATGATATACATCAACATGAATATTGTATATATTAAAATTAATTTGACCTATGTTGAAATGGATATGACACATGTTAAAATTATGTCAGTTGTTAAGATGAATATGGCATCTGTTGAAATGAATATGGCATTCATTTAAATCAATATGACACATGTTAAGATTAATATGAACTACTTTTAAATGAATATGGCATCTGATGAAGTTGATATGACCCATATCAAAATTATTATGACACTCATTAAAATGAATATGACACTTTTTGAAATGGATATGAAACTATGTGAGATAAATATTGCATGCTTTGAAATGAACAAAGCACATATCGAAATGAACACAAGCCATGTGTAAATTATTATGACCACTGTTTAAATAAATATGGCTTGCCTTGAATCTATGTTGATTTGCTTTAAAATTAAAATTACATACAGAAATTCATATTACATACTCTGAAAGGATATGATATTAACAAAAATGAATTAACTAAAATAAATATATGTTTTCGACTATGTGCTACATTTAGTTTTTGCCGGCTTTCGGACTCTGAGCACTTTACCACTGCTGACCAGATTCATACAGGCAGGACCGCCATCCACCAAGCAAAACAGGCAGACTGCCAGCAGCGCGGCGCAGCGGCATGGATTTAGGTGGTCTGACCCCCAGTGCAATCAGTGCAGCAGCAAAACACCAAGCCTATTACAAACACACAGTTGCCGCAGTGGTCAGTGTTAGACTTTTCATCCTTGACGTGGTCTCCCTTAACTTTTTGCCTCTGTTCCCCAGGTTGTTGATGTGTGCTGGACTCTGATTTTGCTGTTTTTGTTACTCTGGGCACTTTACTACTGCTAACCAGTGCTAAAGTGCAAGTGCTCCTCTACAAAATGTGTATGTAATTTGTTTATCCATGATTGGCATATTTGGTTTACTAGTAAGTCCCTAGTAAAGTGCACTAGAGGTACCAGGGCCTGTAAATCAAATGCTAGTTGTGGGCCTGCAGCACTGGTTTCGCCACAAACATAAGTAGCTCTGTAATCATGTCTCAGACCTGCCATTGCAGTGTCTGTGTGTGCAGTTGTAACTGTAAATGTGACTTGGCAACTGTACCCACTTGACAGGCCTTAACCTTCCCTTTTCTTACATGGCAGACACCCCTAAGGTAGGCCCTAGGTAGCCCAAGGGCAGGGTGCAGTGTATGGTTAAGGTAGGACATATAGTAATATGTTTTAAATGTCCTGACAGTGAAATATTGCTAAATTCGTTTTTCACTGTTGCAAGGCCTGTCCCTCTCATAGGTTAACATGGGGGCTACCTTTAAATCTGATCAAATGGGGGCATGGCCAAGATGGCGGTGTGAGCGGACGCATCGGTCCTTGCTCTGCCGCCTAGGCCTGGAATTTACTGCCGATAAGAGGCCTGGCACCCCGGGGGCGCTGGGGTTTTGCGGCGGCCTCGTGAGTCGCGGGGTCGCGGCGCCCGAGTAGCGCGGATCCGGGAGTGCCGGATCGGAGGCGGAGGCTGTGAGGCCTGGAAGGGTGCGGGTTCTTTTTTGTCGCGATCCCGGGCCCGAAGGACTGCTGGCGGAGTGTGGGGGTGCGGCAACGCCCAGGAGGGTGCTGCAACCCTGCGGCGAGGGCGACTGGCGTGTGAGGCCTGGTAGGGGCCTGGAGTCGGGCCCCGGTGGTGGCCGGGCCGTCCGTTTTGGGCCGCGCCCGGGAGACCTGAGGTGGAGAGAGGGGGCGAACCGGTGGGCCCACCTGTTGTTTGGACCTGAGGTGGTGCTCCCTGAGTGCTGAGTGGACCAGGACTGTGGTCCAGTGGAGCGGACGGCGCATGAGCGCCATACTGGGAGCCGAGAGGAGTGGGGCCACGAGGGGGGCCACGGACTGTTGGCAGCTGGTGAGTCGATGTCCCTGAGGGATTGAGGCCTAGAGGAAGTTGCCTGCGGCGACTCTGGGTAGTGAACAGTCAGAGTCTGGTTTCCGTGCATGGCCGCGGGCGGTTGAGATGGCGACTTCTAAGCCCAAGAGGGACCGGACGGTCCGTGATATGTTGACCAGCAGGTGCCAGGTTTCGGGAGGGGTGCTGGAGGACATGCAGTACACGAGGACCCCAGAGACGGTCAGGGAGGCGACGGAGGACGAGACAGCTCCAGTCACCAAGGGCTTTCTTACCTCCTTGTTTGAATCACTTAGGAGTGACCTCCATGCACTTCGTAAAGACATATCCCATGAGGTGAAGGAGCTGAGAGTGGAGCTTTCTTCCCTGGGTGAGCGGCTGACGCAGGTCGAGGATGGTGAAATTACCCATGGCGAGGAGGTGGCGGACTTGCAGCAGGAGGTTCTGCGCCTGCGAGAACAGCAGGACCTCCTACAGATGACAGTGGAGGACCTGGAGAACCGCTCGCGCAGACATAACATCCGCATCAGAGGAGTGCTGTGCGGGGCGGGGAAGAAGGACATTAGTGCCTTCGTGGTGGCGCTGTTTCGCTTGATCTTAGAGCTCGAGGAGAACCGGGAGATCACCCTCGATAGAGTCCACCGCGTGGGCCAACCTGGAGGAGCAGGAAATCGCCCACCAGATATCTTAGCATTTGTGTATAACTTTGGTCTGAAAGAAAGTATATTGCAAAAGGCGTGCAATCTCCCGCAGGTCCCTTTTAGAGGGTATCAGCTTCAACTTTTCCAGGACCTTTCGGTTCGGACTTTGCAAAGACGGCGTGAGTTTATGTCCATCACAGAGCACCTGCGCGAGCGGGCGGTGTCACCCGTTCCATCTTGTTTTTCGCTGGGAGGATCAACTGCGTCAGGTGAAGTCAGTATCGGAGGCTAACCGCATCCTGGGCTTGGAGGAGGGTGCCTCTGCTTTGGGTTCCGGGTTGGATTCGCCTGGCGGCGGCCGTCCACACTGGCGGAGGAAAGAAAGGAGAAAGAATCAGCAACGCCCTACCGTGTTGGAGCAGATTTTGGAGCGCCAGTCAGCAGTCAGCAGTGAGCAGCGTAGCAGCCGGGACGAGTGCTTAAACAGGGTGCGCTGTGGTCCTTCTGGTTGGCTCGGGCCATTGGCCGCGGCCCTGTGATTGAGTGAGCGGCCTGGGCGGCGGAGCCGGTGAACTTGGTGGAGGAACATGTGTGGTTCTACAGCCCAGCTGAGACTTTTACCTCTTTGGAAGTGGGAGAGAGGACTTTGTTGGTATAGGCACCCATTGTGCATTTTGTTTATTTGTTTGTATGCTTCCCTGCGAGCTTGTTTAGGCATGCTATCGGAGGTCTGGTCGTGTGGGCTGGAGTGGCAGGGGTCCGGCTCTGGGCCTTGGCTACTCCGTAGACCTCCCTCCTACCTGAATAACTGCTTTTCTGTGCTGTATGACGGTTAAATGTCTTAGCTTAAATGTCTGGGGGCTGAATAATCCGACTAAGCGTTTAGCGATTTTGTCAGGTCTGGAGAAATCTGGGTCTCACATATGCCTAAGACTAAAGGCAATTTGCGATGGGAGAGGGAGTTGGAGAGGGAGCTCTCGGATGAGGGGTGGGATGGAATCTTCTTTAGAATACATCACACAGCCTACAATGCAGCGGGGACGGAGACATCATATAAGGTGGCCTCCTACTGGTACTACACCCCGGCGCGTATACACACATGGGATCCTGCTAAACCGGACCTATGTTGGAGGAGATGCGTGTACGGGTACATTTGTCCATCTGCTTTGGCACTGCCCCAAACTTCACCGCTACTGGGACGGCATAATAGACAAGATAGACATAGCGTTTCACACTAAGATCCCCAGATTTCCATCATACATTTTGTTTGGGCTGCCTAATCCTCTTACCTTTCCCTTGAAGTCGCTGAGAGGGAGACAGATGGCTCTAGCACTTAACACAGCCCTACAACTGATCCTAACCATGTGGGGCACGGATAAGTCCCAACTCGTAATGCGTGGCTGCAGAAACTCTGGTTTGTTCTTGCCATAGAGAAACTCCCATTGGCTTCGCAGCAGCGGACAGGGGAGTTTAGTGAATTATGGAAGCCATTTCTGCAGATCTTATCAGCAGAATTCACTGAGTTGACATGCCCAGCTTACTTGAGAGTCCTGAGGCTGATTTGAACCATGACTAGAATGCTTGATTTAGAAGCGTCTGAGGGCGGTGATGCGTTGGGGAGGGGGGTTGGACTGATGACAAGACAGGAAGTTTATATGGGTGAGATGGGGGAGCATTGTTAATGTGTTTCATTTTATGTGTATGTTTGATTGGATTTTCTAGGCGGGACTCGCAGTTTTGAAGATATGTGCTCCGTATGCTAATTCTATCAACAAAGGGTGGTTTGTTTTGAGGCATTTTTTAGCCAAATTTAGAGTTGGCCTAGAAGATTCTGGACAGTGGGCTTGGAGCTTCTGAAGCGCTGATATTGACCATAAATAGCACTGTGATGTACTGAACTTGCATTTCATATTTTGTATGTATATGTTTTCGTGTTTACAAAATAATAAACAGATTTGATCCATAAATCTGATCAAATGTAGAATCCCTTTGGGAGCGGATGGACATGTGGAGTTTGGGGTCTCTGAGCTCACAATTTAAAAATACATATTTTAGTAAAGTTGAATTTAAGATTGTGTGTTTGAAAATGCCAATTTTTGAAAGTGAGCATTTTCTTGCTTATGCCATTTCAGTGACTCTGCCTGTTTGTGGATACCTTGTCTGGGTCAGTTTGACATTTGGGCTGGTTGAACCTCACACTAGACAGTGACACAAAGGGAGCTAGGGTGTAGCCTGCTTATCCTGATGAGCCATCTGTGCTAGGAGGGGGGGAGGAGTGGTCACTCACACCTGAAAGGGCTGTGTCTGCCCTCACACAATGCAGTCTCCAACCCCCTGGTGAGTGTCTGGGGCCTGGCCTGGGCAAGCTGGATTTCACATTCCAAAGAGAATTTACTTTGAAGTAGGCCTACTTCAAAGGAGAAATTGGGTATAAGAAGGGCACCCAAAACCACAGACTTTAGAAACCCTTCTGGAAACAAGAGGAACCTTTGCCTGGAGAAGAGCTGAAGAGCTGAGGAAGAAGAGTTGCCCTGCTATGACTTTGCTTTGTGGAGCTATCCTGCAGTTGCTACTTCTGCCAGAGTAAGAGGGCAAAGACTGGACTTTGTGTGCCTTCCATCTTGAGAAGAAATCTCCAAGGGCTTGATTTAGGGCTTGTCTCCTGTTGTTTGAAGTCTCAGGGACAGCAAAGACTTCTCTCTGCCAGCACCTGGAGTCTCTGGAGAGACTCCTACTCTGCCCTGTGGTGGCCATCCAGTTCCTGGGAACCTGAAATGAAAAGCTGGCTGCCTAAAGAAAATGAAATCCACGCACAGAGCGGCGTGCGGGGAAAAGATCGACGCGATCGACACGATCTGCGGCCGAAGAAACGACGCGCCGCCAGCTCTGCAGCTGAAAATCAACACTCATGGGAAACGCGACTGAAGAATCGACACACGGAGCAGGAGAAATGATGGGCAGCATTGCTGACAGAGACTCGGAGATTGGAAACCGCGCTGCATGGTTTTTGAATCATTGGGCCGCTGGATTTCCGACGCAAGTACCGCTGGGCGTGTAAAAACAACGCAAGGCATTGCCGAGGGTGCTGACCGGATCGACACATCGCGATGCACCCCGACCCGAAGAAAGGAGAAACGACGCAAGGCCCGCTCGTGAGTGTAATCGACGCATCGCAAGCCCTTTGAGACACACACTCGCCTGTGCGGGGTTATTTTTGATGCACCCAAGGTACTTTTTCAGGCTAACAGTGTTAATGTGTGTTTGAAACTACTTAAAGACTCTTTTTGATTTTTAATTGATAACTTGACTTGTGTATTGTGGATTTTTGTTGTTTTGGTCTTGTTTTGTTTAGATAAATATTTCTAAACCTGTGTTGTCATTTTGTAGTGTTTTTCATTAAGTCACTGTGTGTGTTGGCACAAATACTTTACACCTAGCACTCTGAAGTTAAGCCTACTGCTCTGCCAAGCTACCACAGGGGTAAGCAGGGGTTAGCTGAGGGTGATTCTCTTTTACCCTGACTAGAGTGAGGGTCCTTGCTTGAGCAGGGGGTAACCTGACTGTCAACCAAGGACCCCATTTCTAACAATCAGCCAATGGCGGTCAACCGCCATGGTCTGCCTTCAGCAAATTAACAGAGAAGTGTACTCTGTATGAATTCAAAAACAACACAGTGGACACACAATGGCTAAGTGGACGCACCTGCAAAGGACGCTATAAAACACACCCCTTCACAGACCACAATCCTTTGCATTTCCACTGCAGCATAGCAAGGCAGACCATACATCATTTCATCCATTTTTTGTCATAAGGCAGCCCTTTTTTTCCCCATCCTATTTTACACCTTTCACACACATCGTCTTTTTTTTCTCCATTATTCACTTGTCTTGTTCAGTTAATCACTGTCACCCTCTTTCATTTCCAGGCATGTCACCGGCCAAAAACCCATGATTTTCATAGGATGAGTTGAGCGTCATGGTGGATGAAATCATTATAGTAGAGCCACAATTGTTAGGAGCCCAAGTCCAGCACACTCCTCTCAGTAAGGAAATGAAAATTTGGGACAGGATTGTTGACAGAGTGAATGCTGTAGACACCACCCTGCGCACAAAGGAGGAAATTAGGATGAGGTGGAGCAACCTCAGGGGCAAGGTCAGTTCCCTGGTCTCCAGGCAGCAGGTGGAAGCCAAGAAGACTGCTATTGTCCCTCCCATTGCCCTGTTAAGGCTCTTTCCCTGCGAGAAGGTCCTGGCCATCCTGAATCCTCAGGACTTGACAGGAATAACTGGGGGAGTGGTGTCTGGTAGGTCGCACACAAATAATGTCACAAAACTGCAATGCCATGCATGCTCACACCTTAGCAGTTGACACTGTCTTGTTCATGCACCTCAACAAAATTCAATGCCCAGAGTTTCTGAGTTGGAATACTGTCATTCTGTATAAATTGATCCAACATCACAACTACCAAGGCCCATCACTTGCCATATGTCAAAATGGTGTCTAGAAATCTCACAAAAACAAAAACACATTCCAGGATTCATTGTATGTCCCAAAATGTAAACTTATGCTCAAACCTAAATGCTGCCTAGTACAGATATGAAATACCAAATGTTTGTCACGTTAAGGGGAGTAGAGAGAGTGACCTGACTGCAAATCCCAGGAGGCACTGTTCCAGTAACTCTTAACACCAGTCCAGTAGTCACTTGTCCAAATACCCTTGTTTGTGAACTCTCAATTGTAGTGTACTCACCAGGGAGGATACAATTTGTCAAGTGTGTGTAGTAGAGGGAGTGACCGGAATACAACTTCCAGGAGGCACTGTTCCAGAAACTCCAAACACCAGTCCAGTGGTCACTTGTCCAAATACACTAATTTATGAACTCTCAATTGAAGTGTACTCACCTAGGAGTGATCAAGATGAACGAGTTACTTACCTTCAGTAACGACTTTTCTGGTGGATACATTAGCTACCTGTGGATTCCTCACCTCATGAATACTCCCATGGCGCCAGCATTCTACGGAAATCTTCTTACTAGTCTCTGCACGTCGACGAGGACGTCACTGTCTCGCACGCGACGCCGTCTGACGTCATACAGGCAATAAGAGGTCCTCGACGACGTGCGGACGTCAGTACCAATCATTTTTTACGTGCATGAGAACAACCAGGCAATGCAATGAAAGAACAAAGCAACATCCATTATATTGTAAAAATACACCACATTGTATGAATAACTGTAAATCTTTTTTATGTACATATATATATATATATATATATATATATAAAAAACTCTTTCTTTTAAAAATATATACACACACCAAGTATATACATAAAGATATATACACATATACCCATATATATATATATAAATATATTATATATATACATCTATTGCACCCTCAAAGATCAAGAGGAGCGCACTCAAGGATTACTTGGCAAGACCATAAAGGCAACGGGGAGGCGGGTGGGACCGTGAGGAATCCACAGGTAGCTAATGTATCCACCAGAAAAGTCGTTACCGAAGGTAAGTAACTCGTTCTTCTGATGGATACAACTACCTGTGGATTCCTCACCTCATGAATAGAGTCCCAAAGCAGTACCACGCCCGGCGGTGGGTGCCTAAATGGTCAAACCAAGAAATCCTGCAGCACTGACCGTGCAAAATGGCCGTCCCTTCTAACCTCAGAATCTAAACAGTAATGTTTTGCAAAAGTGTGAAGGGACGACCAAGTTGCGGCCTTGCAGATGTCGACCACAGGAACACCTCTGGCTAAGGCCGAAGTGGCCGACTTAGCTCTGGTGGAATGAGCTCTAATGCCCTCAGGAGGATCCTTCTTTGCCAAAGAGTAACATATTTTAATGCAAAGAACAACCCACCTGGATAGTGTTCTCTTGTGGACTGCCTTTCCTCTCCTCTTGCCCACGTATCCAATAAACAGCTGATCCTCCAGCCTGAAATCCTTTGTTCTATTGATAAAGAAGCTCAACGCTCTCTTTGGATCCAGACGGTGCAGTCTTTCTTCCTCTTTGGAAGGATGAGGCGGAGGATAGAACGTGGACAAAGTAATTGCCTGAGCCAAATGGAAAGGTGAAACAACCTTCGGGAGGAAAGCAGCCTTGGTCCTCAACACCACCTTATCCCCATAAAAAGTTGTATAAGGGGGTTTTACTGATAAGGCCTGCAACTCACTCACTCTCCTTGCTGATGTTATAGCTATCAGGAAGACTGTTTTTAAAAACAAATACCTTAAGGGGCAAGAATGCATAGGTTCAAAAGGGGACCCCATAAGGAAAGTCAGGACTAAAGACAAATCCCATTGCGGCATAACGAATGGCTTTGGAGGATATTGATTTAGAAGACCTTTCAAGAATCTGATAACAATAGGGGATTTAAATAAAGATGGTTGGTCTGGAAGACATATGAAGGCTGACAAGGCCGATAAATAACCTTTAATGGTAGCCACTGCACAACCTTTCTGCGCCAGAGATAGAGCAAAAGACAAAACGTCCGATAGATGAGCTTGTAAAGGATCAATCTGCCTCTCTCCACACCACGCAACAAATTTAGACCACCTATTAGCGTAGATAGATTTAGTGGAGTGTCGCCTGGCCGCTAATATAACATCCACTACCTCAGGCGGGAGAGAGAAGGAACTCAGGTTGTCCCGTTCAATCTCCAGGCATGTAGGTGCAGACTCTGGAGGTTGGGGTGTAGAACCTGCCCCTGCGACTGCGAGAGGAGGTCTGCCCTGAAAGGGAGACGGAGCGGCGGGCACGTTAAGAGTTGGAGAAGGTCGGAGTACCACACCCTCCTTGGCCAATCCGGAGCTATTACGATTACTAGAGCCCGGTCTTGGCGAATCTTCCTCAATACTCGAGGAATCAAGGGTATGGGAGGAAACGCGTAAAGCAACTGGCCGCACCAGGTCATTTGAAACGCGTCCCCCAATGCTTCCTGCATCGGATACTGAAGGCTGCAGAACAACGGACAATGCGCGTTCTCTCGAGTGGCGAACAGATCTACCCGAGGAAACCCCCACTTCTGGAAGATTAAACGGACTTGATCTGGATGGAGACGCCACTCGTGGTCTGCCGAGAAGTGGCGACTGAGACTGTCCGCACGCACGTTCAAGACTCCGGCCAGATGGTTTGCTATCAAGCAAATCCGATGGTCCTTTGCCCAGGACCATAGTCGAAGAGCTTCTCTGCAGAGAAGGTACGACCCCACTCCTCCCTGCTTGTTTATGTACCACATCGTGGTAGTATTGTCCGTTAGGACCTGTACCGACTGACCACGAAGGGAAGGGAGGAAGGCCTTGAGAGCCAGACGTACAGCCCGTAACTCTAACAGATTGATGTGAAAAATCTGTTCCTCTGGAGACCAAAGACCTTTGATCTCCAGATCCCCCAGATGAGCTCCCCACCCTAGAGTGGAAGCATCCGTTATGACTGTGGCCACTGGTGGCGACTGCTGGAACGGTTTTCCTTGTGAAAGATTGTTGCTTGCAATCCACCACTTCAAATCCACAGCAGCATCTCTGGAGATCTTGACAGTACCCTCTAGATCCCCTCTGTGTTGAGACCACTGCCTTCGGAGGCACCACTGAAGAGCCCTCATGTGCCAGCGAGCATGCGTGACCAACAGAATGCAGGAGGCAAAAAGACCGAGCAGACGAAGGACCTTGAGGACTGGAACTACCGCTCCGTTTCGAAACATTGGAACCAAATCCTGAATATCTTGAATCCGCTGAGGCGGAGGAAAGGCCCGACCCAATGTCGTATCCAGTACTGCCCCTATGAACAGGAGGCGCTGAGAGGGCTCCAGGTGAGATTTGGGCTCGTTCACCGAAAAGCCCAGGTCGAACAACAACTGGGTTGTTGACTGTAGATGACGCAACACAAGCTCCGGGGACTTGGCTTTGATCAACCAATCGTCCAAGTAAGGGAATACTGCTATCCCCTTCCTTCTGAGCTCTGCCGCAACCACCGACATCACCTTCGTGAAGACTCGAGGTGCTGAAGTAAGACCAAACGGAAGGACCGCAAACTGGTAGTGTTGCGATCCCACCACAAACCGGAGATACTTCCTGTGTGACTTGAGTATCGGGATATGAAAGTAAGCATCCTGCAAGTCGACAGACACCATCCAGTCTTCCATGTTCAACGCCAAAAGCACCTGTGCTAGGGTCAGCATCTTGAACTTTTCCTGCTTGAGGAACCAATTCAAGATCCTCAGGTCCAGAATTGGTCTCAAACGACCATCCTTCTTGGGAATCAGGAAATACCTTGAGTAAACTCCTTGACCCCTTTCCTGCTCCGGGACCAACTCCACCGCGCCCTTTAAAAGGAGGACTTCCACCTCCTGTTCTAGCAACAGGAGGTGTTCTTGTGAACAATACGAAGGGCGGGGCGGGATGAGGGGCGGAAACTCCCGAAAGGGAAGGGTGTAGCCTTTTCCCACAACACTGAGAACCCAAGTGTCCGACGTAACAGTCTCCCATTTGGTGAGAAAATGCTGTAATCTTCCCCCTACAGGAGAGGAGTGAGTGGGAAATGGTGGAAGCCTAAGGCTGCTTCCCCTGCTGCACCCCGCCAGAGGATGAGGAAGAGGCAGAGTGCTGCTGAGAGGCTCCCCTGGTGCGGACCCTACCCCTCCCCCTAAAAGATCTATAGGGGTGGGAAGAGGCAGGTTGCTGATATCTTCCCTGAAAGGAAGAGGAGGAAGAGCCACGCCCAAATCCACGAAACCTCCTGAAGAATCTGGAAGAGGCCGTGGAAGAAGGAGCTTGGAGTCCCAACGACTTAGCCGTGGCCCTGCTCTCCTTAAAACGTTCCAAGGCCGAATCAGCCTTAGCCCCAAACAGTTTGTCCCCATCAAACGGGAGATCCAACAATGTGGACTGTACATCTGCCGAAAAGCCCGAGTTACGTAGCCAGGCCTGTCTCCTTTCCACCACAGTTGTGCCCATTGCTCTGGCTACCGAGTCAGTGGTATCCAGTCCCGTCTGGATAATTTGGGTCGCAGCAGCCTGGGCATCAGAGACAAGATCCAAAAGACCCTGGGGAAGCTCTGTAAACGAAGAGGAGATGTCATCCATCAGAGCATGAATATACCTCCCCAGGATACAAGTCGCATTAGTGGCTTTTAACGCCAGACTGCAGGACGAAAAAATCTTCTTCGACTGCGCCTCTAGCTTTTTTGAGTCTCTGTCCCCAGGCACCGTCGGGAAAGAACCAGGCGCTGATTTGGACGAACAGGAGGCCTGCACAACCAAGCTCTCCGGCGTAGGGTGCCTAGATAGGAAACCAGGATCAGTTGGAGCCGTCCGATACCTCCTGGCCACGGCTCTGTGAACTGCTGGGGAAGATGCCGGCTTCTTCCACACCTCTAAAACCGGATCCAGCAGAGCGTCATTAAAAGGTAATAGAGGCTCCGCCGCGGCTGAGGCCGGATGCAACACCTCTGTCAAAAGGTTTTGTTTCGCCTCCACCACCGGCAAAGGCAGGTCCAAAAAACTAGCTGCCTTCCGTACCACTGTATGAAAGGAAGCAGCTTCCTCGGTATATTCCCCCGGGGACGAAAGGTCCCACTCAGGGGAAGTGTCCAGCCCACTGGCCGACTCCAGTCCACGCAGCCCATCACCCGAGTCCTCTAGCTCTCCTTCCTCTAGGGCTCGTTGGTACTCCTGCTCCTCTAGTACCCGGAGAGCACGCCTCCTTGAATGCAGTCGTTGCTCAATCCGCGGAGTCGACAACACCTCCGCCGAAGTCGGAGATCGGCGCCGATCTTCCGAAGCCATCGACGCCGCATCCGGCGCCACAGGTAACTTCGGCGCCGACTGAAGAGCAGATGAAACGGATGGACCCACCGGAGTCACAGGCCGAAATCTCGACGTCGACGGGATGGAAATCCCTGGGGCCAATCCCTCCGAAGTCATCGGAGCGGCCACCGGCGCCGACACTGGCGCCGAGCCCACGTTCCCAAACGGGAGAAAGGGCATAAAGGGTGCCGGCCGAAGAGGCGCAGGATCACCCAAAGAAAAGGCCAAAGGCCCAGCCGGAGCACCCCCTGGAGCCATCTGTTGGAAGATGGCATACATCGCATTCAAGAATGCGGAACTATCGGCTCCAGGGGTGGGAAAAGCCGGATACTGGGGTGCCTGACTCGGAGGCGACCCCGACGCCGGCCTCGGCGTCTGCGCCGGAGAAAACACCTGAGGCTCCAATACCTCAATCACCGACGCCTGTCCAGGCGAAGTTGGAGACGTCGGTGAGAGCAACGGCGTCGAAGGATGCGGCGTCACCGTGGGGCTGACCTCCCATGTCCTCCGGCGCCGATCCGGAGACCTGGAACGAGCCTCCCTTGAATGACGCCGAGATTCTCTACGGCGCCGGGAGTCTCGATGACGCCGATGTCTTGGAGAAGACTTTTTCTTGTGATGCTTCTCCTTTGACTTGGCCATAAACAGCTTCGCCTCGCGTTCTTTAATGGCCTTCGGATTCATGTGCTGACACGAATCACAAGTCGAGACGTCGTGGTCGGAGCTCAAACACCAAAGGCAATCGGAATGAGGATCCGTCACCGACATCTTGCCTCCACACTCACGACAAGGCTTAAATCCAGACTTTCTCTGCGACATTATTTCCACAGAGAAAGAGTACGCAGCAAGATATACACTGTAACCGCAAGAGTAACAGTTGCTCCCTCGAAGATAACCGTTTCGAATGCACGGAAAAAAGGGAACTGACGTCCGCACGTCGTCGAGGACCTCTTATTGCCTGTATGACGTCAGACGGCGTCGCGTGTGAGACAGTGACGTCCTCGTCGACGTGCAGAGACTAGTAAGAAGATTTCCGTAGAATGCTGGCGCCATGGGAGTATTCATGAGGTGAGGAATCCACAGGTAGTTGTATCCATCAGAAACAGATCATACTCAAATCAAATAGGTTTCTGTTTACCTAGCGCCATCTTGACTTGCTAACCCAAGATGAAACTATTGAGGAATGACACTTTACCCAGTGTGTACAACAAGTATTCCTAAGGCCTCAAGATGCTTCACCAGATTGGTATTCAAAGTCCTGGGTTTACTTGCATCTCACTTAACGAGACCTCAAAATGATCAAGGCCATATCTTGCCTCTCTATTGTGCTGGCTGCACTGGTGGTAAAATGTCATTTTCAGGCCATCTTCCAAAGTGCAAGTGATCTGCTCATCTCATCAGCTGCTTGAGTCAAATTGTGTTGCCATGCTTCATACGTGTCATGTCAAATTACCCAATACCATTATTACTTGACACAATTGGATTACCTACAACTTAACTTTGTCCAAGGTCTCTGCTTACTGTAACACAAAACCTTTGGAGGTAAATGTCATAATTCAACAAGTAACAATGTATGTTTTTCATCAACAGGTGGATCTTCTGTTAGGCATACTGAGGCCACAGAACAGACTACTACTACCCCCCTTAGATGAAGCCCTGAGTGATGCCAACACTCGTGGACAACGGAGGATGGTTCCGGCTCATCTGGACAAGCTGATCAGATGGCAACAGTGAGTCTCACTGTGCCCACAATGTCACCTCCCAGCCCTGTTCCTTCAACATTACAGGAAACCATTTCCCCCACCCCAACCTGTGTAAGTAGCACAGTTTTCAGCATCTTGTGCCCACTTCCCCAGTCTTGGATCCTGAGTTGCAGTGCAACACTTTGGACAATGAGGGACTATTGGGCCAGTGGGGTGAGGCTACTAGGGCTCTTCTTGGCCAACTACAGACATGTCTTGGGGGTCTATCAAGAGTCCCAAGGAGTGATGGACCAGGTGCTGACCAAACTCCGGGCAATCAAGCAGCTACAGAGGGACATGCGTGAACAGATGGAGGCCCACCATACCAACATGGCCTCCCTAACAGGGGTGTTAAGGGACATGCACACAACCCCAAGTAGCGTTTTTCAAAAACAATATTCTCCTGCCTTCATCAACAACAGGCCCATCAACATCGGCATCAGCCACAGGAAGGGAGGCCCTGCCAGAGGAATAACCAGCCACAGACACCCCTGCCTCTGTAGCAGCTGATCCCCTGCTGATTTTGCTTTCATATTTAGCCATGTAACTATGTCAGATTATGTGAACCATACAATGATTATCCAAGGTACTTGTATAATATGGGCTATGTTGCATGTACACAGTTTCCAGCTCAGGATTACAACCACCCCACACAAACACTTACATACAAGTGTCTGGTCAAACTAAAAAAATATATATTACAGTGTTCAGCACATAGGCTGTCAATATCTCTGAACTCTTGTAAATCATGAATGATTGTCTCATACTAAGCAAATTAATATATTTACAGGTACAGACCTCTAGACCACGGAAGGAAGGAATTTGTCAGACATTGTCCTGCAGAATAGGCAAACATGAAGTGGTTGATGTCACCAGCTGAGCCTTATCACATATCACACCAAAGTAATAAAACACTACATAATCCAAGATTCAGAGAGATGGCAGTACAACAGCTCCGGATCACAGGGCCTTCATAATCCAACGCTCATGCATCTGGTGATATGACACAAACATATGTCAGTGTTTTGGCACAGGCACTGTGGCCTACAAGGATGAAACACATCTACAGGTACATACAGGTCATACTAAAAGTGTTTAGCAAATGTGAAGGAACAATGACTTGGTCGTAAGCTAGGACTACATATTTTATGACCACATGATGACATACATGATGCATCATGCCCACCACAGGACACAAAACAAATGCAATGGGCACTTCTGAACCTCCACCCAAACACTTTGCAAACTGTCTTGGTACAGGTCTCATACATCCATAATCTGCAACCTACATTACCTGGAACAATCCATGCCCACTTTGTATGTCAGAACAGCATCACATACCTGCCAATGTCACAACTCTGAAATGTCCACATGAGGATGTCATGATGAAGGTACCTGTACAAAGAACAAAACAAGGAGTATAGGCTTAAAACCATACATATGACACATGTCACATAGCAAGCATCTGGAAAACAAGTTACATTGCAAAGGAACTGACACAAACAAAGAAACAGCATCAAGATGGGGATGTGCAAAAAGAACAAGTGATGGACAGAATGCTGAACAATGTCAAACATTCACCCCCATTACAGAGATCTGGGCCTAAATCCATCGTTTTTTTGCTGCCCATGCCATTCCAGTTTGGACCCAGCCATATGCAAATCAGTCTTGACCCTGTTCCCCATGGGAACAGTCCAGCCCGAACTGCCAGGCCACATCTTCCCTGGACTGGAAACAAGCATCCTGGGAACGGTTTCGGGGTTTCACTCCTCATCAGCCAGGTTAGCTTGAATCCAGTGGCATGGGAAGCACGGGACCCACGTCTGGGCATACTCTTCCCACTTAGGGCGACAAATGCAAAAAGAACAAGTGATAGACGGAATGCTGAACAATGTCAAACATTCACCCCCAGTACAGAGATCTGGGCCTAAATCCATTGTGTTTTTGCTGCCCATGTCATTCCAGTTTGGACCCAGCCATATGCAAATCAGTTTTGACCCTGTTCCCCATGGGAACCGTCCAGCCCGAACTGCCAGGCCAGGTCTTCCCTGGACTGGAAACAAGCATCCTGGGACCGGTTTCGGGGTTTCACCCCTCATCAGCCAGGCTAGCTTGAATCCAGTGGCATGGGAAGCACGGGACCCATGTCTGGGCATACCCTTCCCACTTAGGGCGACAAATGTTCACCACTCTGTCCATCATCCTTTTGTGTTGCTAAAGTTGCCCTAAGTGGGATGGGTATGCCCAGACGTAGGTCCCTTGCTCACTGTGGCACTGGATTCAAGCTAGCCTAGCTGATGAAGGGTGAAACCCTGAAACTGGTCCCAGGATGCTTGTTTCTGGTCCAGTGAGGACCTGGCTTGGCAGTTTGCATATGGCTGGGTCCAAACTGGTGTGGCATGGTGAGCAAAAGAACGATGTGTTTGCATTGTTCAGCACTCTGTCCATCATCCTTATGTGTTAGTCAAGATGGGGATGTGTCAAAAGCTATCTTATCAATCAGCCCTTTGCTGATTTATGTGGAGTATCAGCTCCCACAAAGTTTTAAAAACACTAAATTCCACACATTCCCACAACTACAGTTAATTTTACAGTCAGTCAATACATCACATGACAGACATACACTCACAAGAAGTAGCTGTGGATGAGATCTCACAAGTCAGCTCATTCCTCTTTACCGCTGTCATCTTCATTTGGCATTTCAGGATTCTCACCTGGTGGCACGGCAGACTCCCCCTCCTCTGGGATGTACAGGATATTTCTCAGCAGGGTGATGTTGTGGAGCACTCAGCATGCTACAGTGATCTGACACACTTTCCCAGGTGAGTAGAGGAGGGCTTCACCTGTCCTGTTCAGATAGCGGAATATAACTAAGGATGGTTTGGAAATGCTAATTCTCCTGTTAAGGAAGAGGGCAAAAGTGCAACAATGAGTCACTCACTTCATGATTGCTCACACACAATCAGTACAGATGTGACTTACCAACTAGTCAGGCTCTCTCTGGTTGCAGTTGTGACATCAGCTTGGGTATGGTGCTGTTCTGCATTACCAAGGAATCATGGGCTGATCCAGGAAAACAGGCAGACACATTTTAGATGTAGAAATCCACCAAAAAGACAGCTTGCACGTTGATGGAATGGACATTTTTTCTGTTGCAATAGACTCGTTCCGTGGCCTATGGTGGCACCAGCCCAACATGTGTGCCATCAATGGCCCAGATCACATGTGGGATGGGTGCAAAACCTTAGAAGTCAGCCTTTACATTGCTTAAATCCTCACGTCAGGGGAACATGACATAGCTGTCTATATTTTTCAACACTGCTGATAGGAAATCTTTCAACACCAGTCTGAACATAGGTTGGGACATAGCACAACGTAGGGCCACTGTATGTTGGATGGACCCTGTGGCCAGGAAGTGCAATACTGACATGACTTGTACAATGGGTGGTATGCAGTATGGATTACTGTTAGCTGGCATCAAGTCTGGCTCTAACTGATGACATAAATCTACTATTGTTTGCCTATTCAGGCGGTAGACCTGGATGTCGTGGCATTCCTCCTTGGTCTGAAGGTATGGCAATGGACGGTAGAGAGGAGGTTGTTGCATCCTCCCCCTCCCAGGGTACCTATGTGTGAAAAGACATGATTTGGAACATTAGTCACTGTGTCCACAGCAACATGATGCATGCTAACAATATCATGTGACAAAGCATTTCTGACTGGATATACATAACACCCAGAACATATGAAGGCTGGCAACCACACAAGGTTCAAATGTGACCCCATGGTTGTGAACATGTGTGCACAACATGGATTTGGGTGACACCCAACTATCTGCTACACAGTTTCCCCTCAAAATGTGACTGTATTTACCGACCCCAAAAAATACTGTCAACTGTGGTGGCCCGTGCACCGCCATCATATACCATCTGTGCCCTACAACTTACTACACTGGTGATTGTGTAGTCAGACCTGCACTACAAGACAGATGGAGGATGTTTGTGATGATATTAAACTTATATTATTTTTGTGATGCATATAACAGGGCCATATACAGTCTTTCAAACTGCCAAAATGGTAGATGCCTGACGAACTCCACTGGACATCAGGAACCGCCCACGGCCGGCAGCGGAAGTCTTCTGCACAGTAGGTGGTTTCAAACAGCAGCAGACACAGCCATAGGCCAACATAGTTGCCTGTGGTGGTAGCTCCCCAATGGCTATGTCTGTCGACAGTGATGACTGCGTATGTGGCATACGTGTACCCCGCGTTGTGCAAAATCAGCCACTTGACTCCTGATACTGCTGCCAGCAACACCTCCACCACTTCAGCTTCTGTGTGCCGCCTCTGGGAGCAATCATGCCACGTCCAGCAGGTGAAAGGATGACTGTTTTCTCTGGAATGACTTGTGAGCAAGGTTCTTCCCCTGTATGGTCCGCTCTACTGCTCACCAGAGGAGCAGGTAAGTAGCTCATAATTGACTCTGATCAACACCTCTCCTTCCCTCCTCACAGGCTACAAAGGGCCCCTTTGTGCCAGTTAGATTTCTTGTGTACCTGTTGTGGCAGTCTGTGTGGCACCAATGGGATGTAAATGGTGCCAGTATTGGAAACCAGTACTATATGTGTGCTCATTCACATTGTGTTGTGTGTTTTTTTGGGGGGCCCTAGATCCTCCTTATGTTAGATGAACATAGCTAGACTTTACTGCCGTCCAGTGACTTTTTTTGGTTTATGATGACCATAAATGTTAGACAATATGTATGTGCATGACAGCATGAGCCATGTATGCATCTTGTCTGAGTCATTGAGGATATTGCAAGCAGTGTGTATTGTGCTACAGATATTTCACCCCACATCTGACTTTGCCAAACTGTTGCCTGGAAGGTATATGATGACTCACTGTGCCTATCAGGTTGCCCCAAAATCCACATTGCTGATGGCCACATGATGTACTGTCTTGCATGGAAGTGATGGAAATGTGAGTGTCATGTAGGTTCTGTATGCTCAACCCGCAGAGATCAGGGCCTGTCAAATGTATCTCCCAAAATGAAAGATAGTCCAGGCTGTGAGAGAGTTACTGTGGCTATGCAACTGTGGCACTGTGCCCACTTCCTGTAGACATAGAGATCCTGTCACGTGGCCAATATGAGGCTCTAGTGGCAAAATGTGCCCTGAATGCCTCAGTCCATTGACTAGATTAGGAATGGATACTGCGGTAAATCTCTGAATTAGCCCATATGTGCATTTTGCATCATTGTCAATGTGAGTTTTTGACTCATGGCAGGTCCTTTACTACCACAGCTCTGATGTCACCTTCATGGAAGTCATATTTGTCCTGTACAGGCTCATTGTACAAATGGCAGACCCACAGTGCAGACAGTGTATAGATTCCTGGGAGGCCATGACACGTGACTCAGTAGCTTGGTTGCATAGCAGAAATTGTACAGTGCATACCTTTGTATGTTGGATGCTGTCTCTGTAGGTTAGAAACATATGTTTAAAGGAGTGTTTTGTGGTACAGGTACATACCACCGAAACCTACTCTGAAGTCCATGAGTCTGCAGTTGGTAGGCCACATGTCCACACATGCACAGGGAAGACACTTTGCAATGCCAGCCCTTTCTTGTCACTCAAGTGTAGAGGTGAAGTCTGTAGTATGATAGTTGCCTGTATGGACTGTATGCATTGAGTCAATGTTGCAGAGTGTAAATGTGTTTGTCCAGTCAGGACTAAGGAGTTTACCCTTCAGAAGCCACATTGATGTGTGGTGATTCATTGTGGCTCACATCACAGTACAGGTTGCTGGAGCATCGAATACCTGATGTCATTAGGCTTGCTTAGTCGTTGTAGCCCTTGAGCAGGGTAGTGGGTTAGACTGCAGATGAATCCAAAAGTGTGTA
Organism: Pleurodeles waltl; assembly: GCF_031143425.1. Lineage (NCBI taxonomy): Eukaryota > Metazoa > Chordata > Amphibia > Caudata > Salamandridae > Pleurodeles > Pleurodeles waltl. The sequence continues at coordinate 817,535,260 of NC_090448.1, forward strand.
GTCATGTCCCTGTACTTAATGACATGTGTGCTTCACACTTGTGAGGTGTTGACAAATTGCCCATTTTATGCTTGATGTTTGTAATGTGTTTGACACAACCATTTGAGCAAAAACTTGTGTTTGTAAATGCTTGATTGGTCTCTTGCATCCATATAGGTAAACACCCATCCAAAGAAGGAGATTTGGAGAGCCATCACCCAGAAGGTGCAGCCCCTGGGGGTCCATAGCCGGCAAAGCGCCCACTGTTGCAAGAGGTAGGAGGACCTGAGGAGCTGGGCCAAACGATCGCAGAGGTTGAGCTGTGGCTGTCCTCCCAACGTGGGCAGGGCACACCTCGAAGCATGACCACCCTAAGGTCCCACATTCTGGCAGTAGCATACCCAAACCTTGATGGGCATTTGCAGGGAGCACGGCAGCCACAAGGGGGCGAGTACAGGACATATTCCTGCCTGTCACATAGCCAAGTTGATGTGTTAGGTTCTGACGTCTCCTCCTGATGACCGGGTATGGACTGTGTGTGACACACAAGATGAGTAACTGTGTAGATATGTAATTTGGTGCATATTGACATGCCTTCCCTAGTAGCCCAGGGACCTAGGACACAACTAAGTACAATCCATAAAACAATTGCTCTCTAGGGACAATACATTGCTTTGTACAGTGATCAATCAAGGAAGGTTTGTTGTTATAGTGGGTCCAAATTCTACACAACAGACCACTACTCCTCAGTGTTACAGTCCAAAGAGAAAGAAGTGATAGATCACTGTCCTAAGCCATGTGTCTGGTCAAGTGAGTAAATTTGCATCTGCTCCACAGAGGGCACTTGTTTTCAGTGTGTGATGAGTGCTGGTACCTCACTACTGCCTGACATGTGAAGATGTCATCAAAACTTTCCCTTGGTAAGTGGGGAATGTCCATTGACATGAGTTATGGCCCATCACTGTTGCCAAAATTTATTGTTCCAACTTGTCAGCATGTGTCCCGTTCTCTTTTGACAAACTGTGTACACTGCTATTTCATGCTTCGTCTACCTCTGTTCACGGGATGATTACTGTATTCCCTCACATATATTTGCATGCCAACCTGTCTTTGGAATTGGACATATGCAATGGGGCTACATTTTATGTGGTGTCTCAGACAGGAGTGTGTCACCATTGATTGTTGGCTCACGCATACCCTCAGCCGTCATTGCAATGTAATTTGGCATGTACAACTACAGTAGCAAGGAGGGACACGACAGGAAGGACTAGAGTTTTTATACACAATGTCCATTTCCATGCCATTGAGGTGCAACAAGTGGCAAAGTGCACTGCACATGTGAAATGGGAATGATTTGTTACCTGATTGTTGGCACACATTATGGAGTGACTTGCAGTTATGTTGGAATCACATGTAGTTGGGTAGAACTATTCATCCACGGACATCTGTGTTTGCATGACCAAAATGGAGACAGTGATGTAGCTTCCCATAGGGCAAAATATTGAGCGCCTTCTACAAGTGCTTGCAAATCCCTGGGCCTCTCCAACATACAAAGGTCTCATGGCTTCTACTGATGCAATCAGAGTATGTCATTGTAAGGGGTGCCATATAGAAGGGGTGATTTTCCTGGGGCTAGCTGTTTCATTGTGTTATGTACTTTAGCAACATATCTCCCTGTCAATTTGCACATTTTGACGACAGTGTTCATTTCCATGCCAAATAAGTAGTATATATGAGCAACAGTAGTACTACCTCCATGACTCCATTAGGACAATTTACACATGGTGAAATATGTATTGTTGACATGTTTCCAGTGTGACATGCGTATTTCCATATAACCTTCTTCAGGATACCCTACTGCTGTCAGCAACATGGCAGGATTTGGAGCATCATTTCTTATTGTTGTTTTATTGTGAATGTGACAAATAGATGTCTGCATGACCTTTTGTGGGATCTGTTGCAATGGACTTGGCATTGGCCTGCTATTGTATGAAAACAGGTAACAGGTATGCTCCATGAGGCAGAAGCAGTGAAGGTGATATGCTCTCCTACTTGTTCAGTTGTTATTGTGATTGCACAACTTCACCCATGCAATTGGAGTTGTCTGAGATCCTGATTTTCCTGTGGGCAACTGTTGACAGTTCATGTGGCATGCATGCATATGGTATGGCTCACGTAGGAGCCACCTTGAAGTAGTTTGTTGCTGGGGCCTACTTGACATCATGGTAATGTTTGTAAATCACAGCTTTTGTTCAAGTGTGATCAGGAACATGTGGGGACCCTTTTCCCCTTTGTATTTGCAGCATCATCCCAGGAGAGCAAAGGAGACAGGGCGAAACCAAGTGGGGAAGCATCTGGCCACGGTACATCCAGTCATGACACCACCAACATAGAAGGACCCAGTGGCCTGGAAGGTGAGGGGAGTGCCACAGAGGACACAGGATCAACCTTGTCATCTTCAGATTCTACCTCCAGTGGCCACTCCCTAGTGGTTGGGGACCTATCAGGACCTGTTCCTGTACCACCCCTGTCTGCCACCCACAGTACTAGCACCACCCTCTCTGTTGCTCTCCACCCAGTTGCCTGTTCCCACTCACCTAAGAGGGTAGGCGTCTCCTTTGCCCCAGTGCCATCCCCTGTTACTCCTGCTTCCCTGAGTGAGAAAGCTATTGACCTCTTGAGGAGTATCAGGAGGTCAATAGCCTTCTGTGGGGCAGACTGCCATTGTGAATGCCATCCAAGGGGTGGCAAGCCAATTTCAGACAAATTCTTTCCTGAGAGACATTCATAGAGACAAGTCTGGCCTACAGAAATCTTCTCAGGCTCTGTCTTCCTCACTGATGACAGCAATCCATCCCCAATCCTCCCTCCCACCACCTCCCTCTTCCCTATCCAAATTCCATATTCCCCTACTTGTCCTAAGCACACAGACACATCCATATGCACCACCCTCAACACACACAAGCAACGCACAGCGACACAAACTCCACCAGACACACCAGCATGCAGGCACTTAACATTCACCCACAGACACCATTTCAACAGTCACCTCTACCTACCCACACACCACATCCACCATACCCACAGACACCACCACAACACCCAGTGACACATCCATCACACACATCATACCCACAGACACCATCCCAACAACTACACATATCAACCATACTCACAGACACCACCCCAATACACAGATACATCCACAACATCCACCACACCACAGACACCACCCCAAAAGACACACACACATCCATTACTCCCACATCACACAGCACCCTCACCTCCCAGCCCCCAAAGACACAAATGCAAACTCTCACACACACAAAAACACCACCCAATCGAAGGCATACCTCTCACACATGCACACCCAAGGCATCTACACCCACAGACAAGCCCACCACTCCCTCAACCTCCAAATCCCCAACCCCTTCTGATGGCCCTACCTGTTTTCCCAAAGAGAGTTTCCTTTTTGACCTTGCCCTTTGCCCTGTTACATCAAAACCCCCTCCCAAACCCAAGAGGCCCTACAGCCCAACCCATCCCTTCTACATCCAAGTCCTCCCCTGTCACACCTGTCCCCCTGTAAGCACCCACACCCATCCCCTCACAAGAAGAAGCCCACCCTTCTGAAGAAAAAGTCCCCCTCACAAAATCAAACACACCTATCCTGAATCTGACCACACCACACCTAAGGATGAGCTCTGAGGTGCCTGCCTGCCCACTTGATGCCACTACCTGTGGAGGTTCCCTGGCAGTGTTTGGAGTCAAGCTTGGGCACAATAACGTGCAAGAACTCATCTGGGCTGGCCAATGGCCTTTGCTCTTCAACATTTTAACTGAATAAACCAAAACTGTTGTTTTGATGGGTACACCTTTGTCCTGCCATTACTTTTCTACCTTTATGTTGTTCCTGAGTAACTTCTGTTTCGTGCCTGCAGTTGTGTGTGTTTCACCCTGATTGCTGATCCATTTGCTGTTGTGTCCAATATCTGACTTTGTGGGAAGTGTTGGTCACCCAAGACAAGGGTAGATGTTCACTGTATGGATACGGGGGTGTTAATCCAATTGGGGTGTTATTGCATTGTGTTATGCTTGCTAGGGTAAGTATTTCATCTTGTGTTGGCCAATGTCAGCATGTATTGTGTAGATTTGTCCCCTGATATGGACTGTACTTTCGTCTCATGTGTGGGAGCTAGAATTCTGTTTGTCCACACATAGAGGGTGATCAATTGTGGTAGCTTCCTTTGCATTTGACTGACCATGTGTCCATTTTGATTTGTGTACCTTACATCTACATCATCTAGATGTCTGGACCATGCTGCTGCTGTTGTATGTGCTTTCTTGACATGCACTTACACATTTGGCAGCTAGGCATCTCACTTGGCTCAAATATTGTTTGTCCCTGAGATACATGAAGGGCCAGTTCCTGTGCAAATGTTGTTTTAGGGGCATGTGTAAGTGACATGTATCCATGAATGCTCCTGATGCCACCATCCCTACTGTGCAGGTATTGTTTGCATTGTGAGCTTTGGATATTTGTTTCACAGCCTATTGTGCATCCTATTGACCTTCCATTGTGTTGCAATGTAGGTGCTGTGTGGGTCCATCGATGAGTAGCACCTGTGGCAGGACGTGTGTGTGATGGCCTCCATGGCTGCACAGGTCATGTAACACTGCCTGCAGGTGAGTTGCTTCTTTTATGCGCTCCATTCCCACCGGTGGGATGTGGCAGTTGGACTGCCATGGTCACGCTGGCGGTAGGCAACATCATAATGTTTCCATCAGAAACACTAGCTCCGTCGGCCTGTTCGGCCTGCCTCGCCACCGTGGTGGTCTGCGCTGCCTGATGGTGCTGGCGGGACTGCGGCAGTCTTTCTTCTATGGGACTGCCAGCATCATAATACTGTGGTATGACCATCAAGCAGATGGTGGTTGAACCGCAACATGGTGGTGCACAAACCACCAAACTCATAATGAGGCCTTTAATCTTTGAAAATTCATGTCTTTGCTTGTGTATGTGGGTTTTTGTTTGTTTTGGTCTTGTTTTGTTCAGGTAAATATTGACTATTTTTCTAAACTATGTGGAGCACTTTTCTGGTGTTTTCACTGTGTTACTGTGTGTGCATGTACAAATACTTTACACATAGTCTCTGAGATAAGCTTGACTGCTCGTGCCAAGCTACCAAGGCTGTGATCAGGGGTTATCTTAGCTGTATGACTCCCTTACCCTGACTATAGTGCGGGTCCATACTTGGACAGGGTGCAAAATACTGCCAATTAGAGACCCCATTTCTAACACCTCCCTTTACCTGTACGCACACATACAAAATTATGCTATTTACATACAAATACTTACCTGTGTGATAAAGTACTGTGTGATAAATTTAGAAATACTTACATGTATTGTAAATGGATACATGTAAGGGATGCGTAGTAAAGGCTGGTTCCTTGTTTTATATTCTGTTATATGTGTGGTATACTAATTTTAGCTAATTCATTTTAGTCCATATGATACCCTTTGAGAATATGTAACATTAATTTCAATATGTAATATTAATTTTAAAGCAAATCATCATAAGTTCAGAGCAAGCTATATTCATTTAAACAGCAGTCATATTCATATAAACATCGCTTCTGTTCATTTCGATATGTGCATAATTAATTTAAAATCATGCTACATTTTTAACTCACAGTTTCATATTCATTTAAAAAAGTCTCATATTCATGTTACAGAATGTCGTGTTACTCTTGATGTGGGCCAAATTAATTTCACCAGGTATCATATTCATTTCAAAGTGGCTCATATTCATATTAACATGTGTCATATTCCTTTCTATGAATGTCATTCATTTCAATGGATGTCATATTCACCTTAACACCTATCATAATAATTTTAACACAGGTCATATCCATGTCAAAATAGGTCATATTCATTTCAATATATGCAAACTTTATTTTGCTGTGTATCATATCAATTTGAAAGTATAACATATTCAGTTTGACAAGTTTCATTTTGATTTCAGCATTGGTCATATTCAGTTTAAGATATGTTGAATTCATTTTGGTGGACCTCATATATGTTTCAATGCATATCATATTCATCTTAGCATGTGTTATATTCCTTTCCATTGCGTCATTCATATTCACACATCTTAATTTTAACATGAATCATATCCATTGCAACATATATCATAATCATGTCAATGTATATCATATCACTTTCAATGCAAGCCATATTCATTTTGATAAATGTCATGATCATTTTAATGTTACTCGTATTCATTTTAAAACATGTCAAATTCATTTAAATGAAGGTCATATTAATTTTAACTCATGTCCTATTCATTTTAACATGTTATATTCCTTTCAATCAATGTTAAATTTATTTCAATGGATGCCATATTCATATTAACATTTGTCATATTATTTTTAAGATGCAATTTATCCATTTAAACATATATCATATTAATTTGAATATGTGTCATATTAATTTCAAGGCGTGCCATATTCATTTTAACAAATGTCATGTGAATTTCAGCTTCGGTCATTCTCATTTAAAGGCATGTCAACTTCAATTCAATGGGATTACATTAATTTCAGCACAAGCCATATTCATTTTCAACCATCTATTCATTTCTGTATGTCTAATTTTTATTGCCATCTCAGTAATATTCATTTCAACACAATTTAAATTCATTGCAACATGTTTAATGTTCATTTCAGTGTACATTGTATTAGTTTCAATGTGCATTGTTTTCGTTTTCAGAATATAATATATTCATTTCAGTACTTTACATTATTTTCAATCTGCTGTATTAATTTTAATGTACGTCATATTTTTCTTGGCATAAGTCAATCATTTCAAGAAATGCCCCATTCTTTTTGATGAATATTGTATTTGTTTCAGTGTTTGCTTTATTGATTACAGTGAGGACCATATTAATTTCAGTATGATTTATATATACTTCAGTATATATTTTCTTCAATTTGGTGTGTGTGTTATTCATATTAATTACCAAGTAGCATGTTCACTCTGTCAGGTTTCATATTTGTTTTGGTTCAATTCAGATTCACTCTGCCAGGTAGCATAATTATTTTGACACATAGTACATTCATTCTGGTCTGTGCCATATTCATTTTGCAGCACTCTATGCATTTCAGGAGGTGTCTTATATGGGGAGCTGTAATTTTGACATGAATGGCTTCCCATAGACTTATTTACTACAATTGATATTTATTTATTTATAGGCTTCAGCCTGTCGTCCTTTAAGTATGATGATTGTGTCAAAAAATTACAGCCATAACCTACAGGTGCTGTATTGTCCTCTGGTTTATAGGGTTTCCACAAACAAGTTTCAGTCCTGTGTTTGGCCTTTTTCATGTGCTTCAATTGAGCATTGTACCATGGCCATTATGAGTTTGGGCCCTGGACTTAGAGGAGAGAACAAGAGTTTCCCAAAGGTGAATCGTCCACTCCAAGCATGTTACAAGCTGAAATGCAAGATCCAACCAAGTTACACAACTGGTGACAGGGATATGAATGTGACACAAGGGGGCATATTTATACTCTGCTTGCGCCGAATGTGCTTCAAATATTTTGATGCACATTCGGCGCAAACCCTGCCCCATATTTATACTTTGACGCCCGACCCCGTGGATGTCAAAATCCCACCATGTGCATCATTTTTTAGAAGGGGGAACCTGCCTTGCGTTAATGATATGCAAGGTAGGCGTTCCCTTCCAAAAAATTACTTTAAGGCTTGTGCGCCTTATTTATACTCTGGCGTCATTTTGACGCACAGGAGGGGGTGGGCCTTAAAAAACGGCGCACAGCCTGTTGTGCGCTGTTTTTTAACGCCTGGGTCAGGGCAGGCGTTAAGGGACCTGTGGGCTCGGAAGGAGCCCAGAGTTGCCCTCCCCTGCCCCCAGGGACACCCCCTGCCACCCTTGCCCACCCCAGGAGGACACCCAAGGATAGAGGGACCCATCCCAGGGAAGTTGAGGCAAGTTGGGGTAAGTATTTTTTTTCGTTTTTTTTAAGTGGCATAGGGGGGCCAGATTTGGACCCCCCTACATGACATGCCACTATGCCCAATGACCATGCCCAGGGGACACATGTCCCCTGGGAATGGCCATTGGACAAGGGGGCATGACTCCTGTCTTTGCTAAGACAGGAGTCATGTCAATGGGGGTTGTGCGTAAATAAAAATGGCGCAAGTCCGGTCTGAGGTCTGATTTTTGCCTCAGACCTGACGTGCACCATTTTTTGACGCACAACCCCCATTTTCCATAAGCCGCCGCGGCCTGGTGTGAGTAATTTTTTATGCAGACCAGTCCGCAGCGCCGGCTAACGTCATTCCATAAATAAGGCGCCCGCATGGCGCGTTGGAATGACGTTGGCCGGCAGTAAAATTTTTGACGCACAACTGCGTTGCCGCAGTTGTGCGTCAAAAAGTATAAATATGGCCCAAGGTACTTCTGCACTAAGGGGCACATTTATACTATGTTTGCACCGAATTAGCGTCATTTTTTTTACTCTAATTCGGTGCAAAACTAACTCCATATTTATACTTTGGTGCTAGACCCATCTAGCACCAAATTTATGGAGTTAGTCATTTTTGGGAAGTGGAAACCTACCTTGCCTTAATGAGATGCAAGGTAGGTGTTCCTGTGCAAAAAATGACTCTATGGCCTTAACGCCATATTTATACTCCTGTGCAAAAATGGTGCACGGGAGGGAGGAGGGGGTCAAAAAATGGTGCAAAGCTTGCTTTGCCCCGTTTTTTAACTCCTAGGTCATGGCAGGCGTTAGTGGGCCTGTTGGCCTATTTCCATGGTGGAACACCATGAAATAAGCCCGCAGGTGTCCTCCCCAGGCCCAGGGGCACCCACACCAGAGGAACTACGGAGGATGGGGGACCCCATCCCAGGTAAGTACAGATAAGTACAGGTAAGTATTGCATTTTATTTTTTAAAGTGCCATAGGGAGCCCTGTAATGGACCCCCATACATGGTACAGGGTGCAATGGCCATGCCCAGGGGACACTTGTCCCCTGTGCTGGCCATTGAGGTGGTGGGCATGACTCCTGCCTTTTCTAAGGCAGAAGTCATGTGGCATGGTAGGTTTAGCACCATATAATGACGCTAATCTGGTTAGAGTCATTTTGTTTTTACTCTAACCTGCCTAAAGTCATTTTTTGGTGCTAAACCCCCTTCTATACCGCCAGCACCACCCGACTAAAGTCATTCATTTTTACTATAGCCTACCCTTTGCACCGGCCTGCACCATTCCATAAATATGGTGCCCGGCTGGTGCACAGAAATGGTGCTAAACTTTTTGGTGCAAAACTGCCTTAGTGCAGTTTTGCACCAAAAAGTATAAATAAAGGCCTAAGAGTGGTATCTTTTTGTCTCAGGAATATTGGTGGGATGAACCAATTATGCGCTTGGCAGATGGGATTTCTGAGAAAACATTCAAACTATGATTAGACCATATGCTGGTGGTGATTAATAGCACAGTAATGTCTTGAATTGTTACAGAAAATGTTCTCTGTAGTGTTGCCCTGTCCAAACCTGACCAAAAATCTATTTCGGACAATGTGGACAAGAAGAGAGACCACAAAGGGTCAGTAGGATCATTGAGTCTTGAGTTGAAATGCCCAGGAGGCATTTATCCACGAATATGCTTGTATTATCGAGAACGTTTTCTACCTGGATCATGCGCCTGCCACTGGGCTTTAGCATATATGCTAAGTGCTGGGTCTAGAGTATTTTGGGGGATATGTGGCTTTGAGCACCCAATGTCTTGCAGCCTACTTGGCTTCCTGTAACGGCAGCAGATTAGATTTGAATGCTATTTTTACAAATAATGGCATATCTCTCCCACTCAGTCAGTCCTAGTAAGGAATGAAATAACCAGGAAGATCTCTGTTTCAGATGGCAACTCTACTCTGGTTATGGCCAGGATTCCACTAAACAACAAATAATTGGGTTGGGTGCTTGAATCAGGTTGGGTATTTCTTGTTTGTGCTTAAATGGTGACCTGGTATTCCGTAATGGAATGTTTCCTTTGCTGTTGGCCTTCACAATCCCTTAAGGAAGAAGATGATGTTCCCTTGCTGCTGCCTGTTGAAGTCACTGTACTGGAGTGGGCGATGGAGAGCAGGGAAGCCTGCCAGTTGGCCATGCTGGCACATTTAAAGGTGACACTGTCCTTGTGAAGTTGGACAAACAGACGGTCATGACGCTGACAGCTGTAGAGCGGTGTCTTAGGAGAGGCATTATGGTCTCAATAGACCATCATTGGAGGCAGGTGGTCCCCATGAGGGGAGCTGCTTATCTGCTTCTGTAGATGCATTCCTTCTACAATAAGACTCGCCTGGAGTGGGAAATATGTGATGGCTGATTCTTCTGACTGAAGATGAGTGAATTAAGGTGCGTGAAACGCAGCATCATCAGCCGCTAGGATGAATGTTGACCTTTACACAACAGCACAGTAATCTGTAGGGTCATGGAAACATTTTCTTGGGGAGGATTGGGGTTATATGTGAGAAATATTCATGACTGAGACTGACTTTTTGTGACTAAAACCTAATATAAAAACGGACATCTCAAAACACCCTGAGATTTTGTACATTGGTAAACTGTGAATTAATTGCAAAACTTGAAACAAATGATTAAGGATATATTGAACACATTTTGTTGCTCCAGCCTTTTAAGAAAGTATATTTGCTTGGGAGGATATACGAGTATTTCTTGTTTAATTTTGCCTTAATGATACTTAGTGCTGCAGATTGACCAAGACTATATCAGCATCTGACTTGGTTCTCCTAACACTGCAACCTCACAGGAGGCTGCTGTGCAGTGTGGTTCTTTTTCCCAAGATGTCGGGCAAATGTCAATATCCCTTCCTACAGTTGTTGATCTTGACCTCCTGGCTCCCGAGTATTTGCAGTGTTGCCAACTGAATTTATCAGATGGCTGCATGATCATCATGAACTACTTCAAACATCATCCCAATTATGCATCATAGGCCTTCAAGTGGAGGTGCTTTTGCTTAGGGTGTCTGCAAACGCAATTGGATTCAAGGACATTCCTGGGTCAAATAGCAATGCCTTTATACGGTAATGTCTGGCATTCTGTTTTCAGCCAGCCCTGCCTTTTTTTAGTTTGGATGTACTTTTCCCACTGGGATTTTTGAGGCCTTGCTTACGATGTTCTTAGTAAAATTAAAGGTCCCAGGAAGCATATCGGTAGACTAAAAAGATATGACATGCTGAAGTTGTCACACAAGACATGGGACCAGTTGGCAGCTACTGACAATGTTAAGAGTGTACAGTATATCAAAGGGTGTTTTTCGTTGCAGTTTGTGGATGTGTCTAGTTAATCAGGCAATTGTTGAAAGGTGTGTTTGCTATGTAACATTTTAGTGTAGATTTCATGAGATTCCTTTCAGGGGCCTGACCCAAACCCGACAACAGGCAGGAAGAAGACAATCTGAATTATTTACAGAAATAAGGAACACTGGCACAGGTCACTATGGCCTGGTAGGCTTTGAATAGTGTTTCCTCCAGCCACTAATACAAAGTGCTTATGGAGCTCTTGGGGCTACAAGCTTTGAATGTCTTCCTAAATAAATGCAGTCTGTGGTGAAAGTTACTATAAGAAATATACGGAAATGGGCTCTCTTTTCTTCCTGTGGATTTATAAATATCTAAGGTTTCCTCATTTTCGGATGTTCAAAGTAGATTATCACAACAGATTATATTTGGGACTATCAGTTTCTGCTATGCAAAAGCTTCCAAGACTACAGAACTCAGAAGTTCAGCTAATTTGGCATTTCAAATAATACAATAAAGTGTTAGAGACTCACAGAAAGCATTTTTGCCAACGGAGCAGAGTTCAGTTTGACTGTCTCTGCTTGATCCATAAATCTTACCACCATATAGATAGTGTGTCCACAATGTGCAAGTAGCTGCCCCACTGAACATCCCCGCCTCCAATGTAGACGATCAGGAAAGAAAATACACTGCTGATGGTTGAGCCAACGCGTATCCTTTTTATTTGACAAGCCCCAGTAGAGATATAAAGACACGTCTCTCAGGTCCTTTACCTAGAGCATCCATGAACTATTTGGAAAAGAACACACTTGGCTTGCAGGCTAATGAACGTCAGCACATCCTCTGCCTCCTATGAGGGTACTATTCTTACTATTCCAACACATTCTCCAGGGCACCGTATAGCGCACCAGCCATGTCGGGGTACCTGTCCAAAGGTAAAGCCCCCAAGAGTTCTATTCAAGACATCAAGGGGCAAGGCGGAAGGGTCCAGGGACACCAGCAGGTTAGTCCCCCTCCTCCCGCCAGCCTGGTGCCCACACAAACATCACCCTGCCAAGGGGTCAGTCCCGTTAAAGAGTCCAACTCTTGGGTATCCCCCATTTCTCTGCTGCCAGAAACTCTACCTCTTTCCAAGGGTCGGTTGGTGCACAATTTCGTGTGGTTCCAAAGGTGCGATGCAGGTGAAGAGAGGTCTGCTGCTGGTGCCTGCTGCCTTAAATGTCCCGTGAACTGTGGCGCACTTTGATGATGTCACACAAAGGCACTAAAATCAATGACAGGCAACCTGGCACAAAAAATAGCACCCCTACTTCCAGCTGAAGGGGGCACCTGCCCATAGTACGTACACAACATGCAAGTCGCTGCGCCACTGAAAATTCCCCCCACCATAGGAGCTCAGGAAGAAGAATACACTGCTGATAGTTGAACCAAGTTTTTGGACAGTAAATAGAGTAAAATATTCCTTTCTCAGCATTCAAGTAGTCATAGAAATACAGGCTGTAACACAGAAACGCGCTCAAATATTGAATATCAGCTACCAGATGAGTGATACTTTACATCGTATCGGCCTGCAAGATATGCTGAATACATTGTGCTAGAAGGCCCCGATAGAGATACGTCTCCCAGGACCTCTACCTAGGGCATCTGTGAACTATATGGTGAAGTAGCATTCGGCTGGCAGACTTTAGAAAGAACATCAGCACATCCCAGAGGGGTATTATTCTCACCATACCAACACATAGTTCAGAGCACCACATTGAGTGCCAGCCCAGTCGGGCTACCTGTCCACAGGTGAAGCCCCCCAAAACTTCCACTCACGACATCGCAGAGTAGAGCAGACGGGTCCAGGACCACCAGCCGGTCGGTCCTCCCTCCAGCCAGTCCAGTGCCCATACAAACATCACCCCGCCAAGAGGTCAGTCCAGTAAAAGAGTCCAGTGCTTGCGTATCCCCCATTTCTCTGCTGCCAGCGACTCCCCCACAGGGTGAGGAGATCACTGGTGAACTTGACCTCCCCCCCCCCCCACTACCACTGACAGAGTTCACCAACAGCCCACAAGATAGTCTTAATCAAGAGCTCCTGACCCCTGGAAAACATGTGAACCCCGTCCTTCTGGAACGAATCAACCCTGAATAGCTCGATCAAACTCTGCTGGGTCATGCCTTTAGAGGAGCCAGTCGGAATTTTTGGCACTGAGTGATTAAGCTTCTTCACCTAGTCATTCACAGCTCTGGCAGGTGCCCCATCCTGGGCAGAACTGACCGTGGTATAATCTCAGACCATAAAATTGCAGCATCTGGTAGGTGGTTCCTCAATTTAGAAAGGCCTAAGAATAGTGCCTCCTGTAAAATGTAAATGTAAATTAGCACTTGTATAGCGCACTACTCACCCGTTAGGGTCTCAAGGCGCTGTACTCATACCGCTATGGAACCCCTCCTGGCTTTTCCCTGTGAGGCGCCCACTCCTGAGCACCCCCAGGGTGAAGCCAGGCATCCAAGCGCTGTTGGGGCCGTTGTGGAGATTAAGCAAGCTATTGCCCAGAGTTGCAGAGTGGGACCCATGAATTAGATTAGGCACCGAGGCGAGAATTATCTGGTCAAGGGGAATTAAGCCCAAGACCTGCCGAAGCGGGACTTGAACCCTGGTCTTGAGCCAGATCTCTGCTTCAGGGTCTGCCGCTCTAACCATTGAGCCACACTTCTCCACATCCTCCTGTACCCCTCACCTCTCCAACGGGACCAAACCGTGGCCCCCAACATGAATAATGAGAATGTCACGGATGCAAACCCCCTTCCTCGAGTGCCCTTCAGAGGTGCTCAAAGAGGTTCTACAATTTGAGCCCCCCCAATACCCACTTGATGCTTAACTCCTGCAGCCACATGGGCCCTCTCGAGCCTGGATCGGCGAAACTAGTCGGCCTCTCTACAGACAAAAAAGAGTGACCACACCAGCAAACGTTCACCATGCGCTGCTTGCCGTCTGCAGAAGAAGACAAGAGAAAAATGTTCTCGGTGTTATCAGCTTCCACCCCTTGATGGCCCTCTCCACTATAATGTCGTTGGTTGGATCACCAACACTCCACGGACCCGCGAAGAAGGCGATTGCAGGCTTCTGCAATCTTACTAATAGTAGGGACTTACCCTGAGCTCTCCACATAAGTGAAAAATGCAATACTCCCACAGGGGAAAAATTTTCAGAACTGACAGGTGAACTAAAGGATGAGTTGCACACTCACCATGCAGTGTCATATGCACATTTTGTACTGGGGGCCAGGAGTGCCTCGATTAACTCTGGGACAATGGGACACCAAGCTTCCACAATACCTTGGGGAAGTTCGTCGTCACCTCGTATGACTGTGGCCACAGCGCTCTGAACTATGCCACTTTGGAACTGGATAATGCGTCAACTACTGCATTCTTTACCCCAGGAACATGTTTGGAAGGGAAATACACATTTGAAGCGAGGCAGCTGCGGATGAGGGCCTTAAACAGCCTCAGCACAAAAGGGCATCTAGCGATCTTATTGTTAATTGCTGCCAACGCTAACATGCTGTCAGAGCAGAAGATGATCCTTCTATTGGATAGAAATACTCCCCAGATTTGCAAAGCCACAACAATTTGGTACAGATCCAAAAATATAATGTTCCAGATGAGACCAGATGAAACCCAAATGCTGCATGTACCACTTGGTGCTGTACACCGCTCTGAATCCCACATTGGACTGTGCCAGTTGGTATCACAAGAGTGTGCCGTTAAAGGTTGAAAGGAAATCTTTCTGTATGCACATGTCCTCCCTGACCTCTGGTGATAGCCTTGTGTGGTGGTGTTTGGCTTGTAGGCCAGACATGGCCCTGGCAATATTCCTTGAGAAAACCCTCCCCATGGGAATCACCTTGAATGCAAAGTTTAACTAACCCACCAATACTTGTGATGAAGTGTGACCTTTTTTGACTGACAGACATGACTCAATGGATGCCTTGAAGGTTGACATTTTACTCTGGGGTAGCCTGCACATCCATGCTACTAACTCTATTTCAATGCCAAGAAAAACAATACAGGTAGGCCCGTATTTATACTCCGTTTGCGCCGAATTAGCGTCGTTTTTTTCGACGCAAATTCGGCGCAAAACTAACGCCATATTTATACTTTGGCGTTAGACGCGTCTAGCGCCAAAGTATGGGCAAATAGCGTCATTTTTTTGCGTGAACGCCTTCCTTGCGTTAATGAGATGCAAGGAAGGCGTTCCCGTCTAAAAAAATGACGGCGACGCAAATGCGTCGTATTTATACTCCCGGGCAAAAGTCACGCTCGGGAGGTGGCGGGTCAAAAAAACCCGCATTTGCGCCACTATTTAACGCCTGGGTCAGGGTAGGCGTTAAGGGGCCTGTGGGCTCAAAATGAGCCCACAGGTGCCCTCCCCTGCCCCCAGGGACCCCCCCTGCCACCCCTGCCCACCCCAGGAGGACACCCAAGGATGGAGGGACCCACCCCATGGACATTCAGGTAAGTTCAGGTAAGTATAATTTTTTATATTTTTTAATTTTTTTTGGGTGGCATAGGGGGGCCTTATTTGTGCCCCCCTACATGCCACTATGCCCAATGACCATGCCCAGGGGACATAAGTCCCCTGGGCATGGCCATTGGGCAAGGGGGCATGACTCCTGTCTTTACTAAGACAGGAGTCATTTAAATGGCGTCTGGGCGTCGAAAATAATGGCGCAAATCGGGTTGAGGCGATTTTTTTGCCTCAACCTGACTTGCCCCATTTTAAGATGCCCTAACGCCATTTTCCCCCTACGCCGGCGCTGCCTGGTCTACGTGGTTTTTTTCCACGCACACCAGGCAGCGCCGGTCTGCTAGCGCCGGCTAACGCCATTCCATAAATACGGCGCCCGCATGGCGCTTCAGAATGGCGTTAGACGGCGCTAAATTTTTTGACGCTAAACTGCGTTAGCGCAGTTTAGCGTCAAAAAGTATAAATATGGGCCGTAGTTTGTCCCTCTGTCTTGTTCTCAGCTAATGGTACTCCCAATGCTAGAGTCAGTTCACTGAAGCTCAGTAGGGCCTTTCCACAAGCTGGAGAGCCCGGTGGTCCCATAAACAGAAAGTCATCTAAGTAAGGCACTACGTTCTCGGGGGCCACCAGGTCTCTGATTGCCCACTCTAAAAACAGACTGAAGGTTTCAAACAAGGAGCATGCAATGGCACACCCCATGGGAATGCATAGACCAGGTAGAATTGTCCCTCAAAATTGAAGCCCAGCAGCTGGGTGCACAAGCAGGAGGCTAAAAGCTGCTTCTATAGTTGATTGACATCAAGGCTCTTCACACCGGCTCTGGAGCATGCAAATTGTCACATCAAAGGTAGTGTATCGCCCTGTGCATAATTCCTGTTCCGGTCCATCATTGACAAACAAACCATGGGGACAGGACAAGTTGTGGATCAGCAGAAACTTGCCTGGCTCTTTCTTTTGAACCAGCCATAAAGGTGAGCGGACCACGGCCTCACATGGAACAGATAACAGACCTGCCACCAGTTCTTTCTGTATCTTCTCGCTAGCTATCTCAGGTCGGTGCACTACAGACATTTGGGGGCATATTTATACTCCGTTTGCGCCGAATGTGCGTCACAAATTGACGCACATTCGGCGCAAACCGTGCACCATATTTAAACTTTGACGCCCGAGCCCGCGGACGTCAAAATTCCTCCGTGTGCATCATTTTTTGGATGTGGGAAACTGCCTTGCGTTAATGACATGCAAGGTAGTCGTTCCTTTCCAAAAAATGACATTAAGGCCTGTGCGCCTTATTTATACTCCTGCGTCATTTTGACACACAGGAGGGGGTGGGCCTTAAAAAACGGCGCACAGTCTGATGTGTGCCGTTTTTTAACGCCTGGGTGGGGGCAGGCATTAAGGGACCTGTGGGCTCACTTCCATGGTCTGTGACCATGGAAGGAGTCCAGAGGTGCCCTTCCCTGCCCCCAGGGACACCTCCTGCCACCCTCGCCCACCCCTAGAGGACACCCATGGATGGGGGACCCATCCCAGGTAAGTACAGGTAAGTTGAGGTAAGTATTATTTTATTTTATTTTTTAAGTGGCTTAGGGGGGCCTAATTTGCCCCTCCCTACATGCCACTGTGCCCAATGACCATGCCTAGGGGACAGGAGTCCCCTGGGCATGGCTATTGGGCAAGGGGGCATGACTGCTGTCTTTGCTAAGGCAGGAGTCATTTCAATGGGGGTTGTGCGTCAAAAAATGGCCCAAGTCCGGTTTGAGGCATGATATTTGACTCAAACCTGACTTGCACCATTTTTTGACGCACAACCCCCATTTTCCCCTACGGCGGCGCTGCCTGGTTTAAGTCATTTTTTTTTACTCTGACCAGTCCGCAGCGCCGGCTAACATCATTCCTTGGGGCAGCATTAGAAGGAATGCGAAAACTGTCCCGAAAACCATAGTATAGAAGATGTGTATTGTGGTTATTTTTGTGTTTGCCAAGGAGGTGAGCTAACTTAGGCAAGTGGATGGGTGATGGGAGTTTGGTTGGCAACGGGGTAGAGTCAATGACATTTGGGGGTGGGGGTTGCTCTATTGGTTTCCCATGTTTTTTGAAGCGCGATACCCTTGGGCTCCACAGCAGTTGAGGTGTTTGAACTTGCAGACTGTGCCTCTGTGACATTCTTTTTTGTTGGACTGCCAGGAGGCCGACTTTTTGTCCCCAAAGCCCTTTTCTGCCTGAAAGGACTGAGAATATTTTGACAAGGGAGGAGCCATGTTGAATTTGGAGTGCCAAATGTAAATTTTACTTTGATCCTATGCCACCTCAATCCTGATCGCCTTCATCTGTCTAAATTTGATGATATATTGTAATTTTGCTGAGCCCTGAAACTCTGACGCCACAATGTATAGAGAGACATATAGCCAAACAACTGGGGAGCTAAAGCCGGGAACTTTTCTGTCAGGATAGCTGAGTAAATGTAAAAACCTGTCACCAAGTTCTTCAGGGACCACTCAACCCGGACCTTCTTTGGCTTTTGCTCACTCTCTCTCAGTCCTGGTCTTCCCCGAAAACCACACTCACATTTAATAAGAAAAAAATATGTCACAGAATTCACCTTTGTGGGTCTTTTCCCTGGTTTAGGCTGGCACATGCTACGTGATTGCCTACAAAGAAGCCAGATTGGGTGACTTTGAATTAAAGAGCATGGGATTGGTGGAGAGAATTGGCTGCCCTGTGCTGCAGACAGTATTGGGAGTAGTGATCTCCTGTTGCCCCCAGGCTTGAGTGGCTGTGCCCACCACTTAAGATACCTCACCCAGTGTGGCTGCAGGTGTGGATGTTACTCCAGCCTCCCCTGACTGAGCAGATGGGCCTATGGGTGGGTGATTTGCCCCAGTCGCAGGTAAAGTTGATGGCTGCGGGTCAGGGCCGCCTCTGACACTTCACTATAGTAGGTCTTGAGCCTGCCATGGGGAGACCATCGCCTTGGGATGCTAGAAAAATAGCCACGTTAATCTGACCCACCACCCCACATTGGTACTATAGAAGAACCCAGTGTAACCCTGACCTCCCTGGAGGAACAAAGGCAATTGCCCCCTTCATTCACCCTCCACTGTGGAGGTAATCTGTGACTGAGACTAGCTTTGCTCCTCGGCGTTATGAGGGCGTCTTTGTAAAGTGCCGGTGCTTTTCTCTGGCCCTTGGGGAGAAGCGTTCGGACACCATCTTGAGGGCCCAATCGATGCCATGGGCTTTCGCCTCCTTCCAAAGCTCACTGAAGGAGCAGAGTTCTTCCTGCAAACTGGGTCTATCTGTGGCCGGGCATGCGCACTTCAGGGCCATGCTTCTGATCCACTGGACAAAGGGGTATTGCGAATACAACAAACTAGTATGCTGTCAATGGTCAAGAGAAGACCACCACTATTACTTAGCAAGAGGATAGAGATCAGAACAAGTAAGAATGGGCGAGCATTGCCAAAAATAATCGGAATGGCATTACCCTCCCCTGAAGACATCAAGATTTACCTACTGATCCCCAAGGGACCCAGTGCCAAAATGAGAGCCATCTCTCCTCGAAAGACTTACCAGATGCGAGGACCCCACGGCATGAGGGGTGTAACTTCGCCAAAATATAGCCCAAAACTGTATGTTGGCCTCAGAGCGAACAGGAAACAAAAAACAGGTCGACCCCCCCCCGGGACCCCTTCCTGCAGAGGCTAACCAAGAAAACAAAAGGAGGGGCCGAGTATGTTACCCAGGGAGCCGCCAGAGTTGTAGCAAAGATTAACAATCACCTTTGAAATAAACAAAAAGTAGCTGATGTCACATAGGATAAGAACGAAGTATAGAGAATGGCCAAAAAGGTCTGCGTAAATGAAGGCCAACAAATCGGTCCTACTCTGATGATCGTTTTATAAGGCAGCTCATTTGTAACAGCACAATACACCATATGACAGACCATAAAATAAATTGCTGCCCTCTGGTACAAACTTTGTTTATTGAGATTTCAAGCACTGCTTGAAATACAACTTGAATTTAGTAAAACTTGTGAAACGACTGATATTGAGTTGCATCATACTTGAAATTAATCAAGAATAACTCAAACTATAAATGGCAGAAAGAAAACAAACGAACATACAGGGCCGTATTTATACTCTGGTTGCGCCGAATTTGCGTCGTTTTTTTCGACGCAAATTCGACGCTAAACTAACGCCAACTAACGCCATATTTATACTATGGCGTTAGACGCTTCGGGCGCCAAAGTGCCCGGAGTGAGCGTCATTTTTTAGCGTGAACCCCTTCCTTGCGTTAATGAGATGCAAGGGAGGCGTTCCCGTCTAAAAAAATGACTCCCAGGCCTTTACGTGGTATTTATACTCCCGGGCAAAAATGACGCCCGGGAGTGGGCGTGGCCAAAAACGGCGCATTTGTGCCGCTTTTTAACGCCTGGGTCAGGGATGGCGTTAAGGGACAAGTGGGCTCAAAATGAGCCCACAGTGCCCTCCCCTGCCCCCAGGGACCCCCCCTGCCACCCCTGCCCACCCCAGGAGGACACCCAAGGATGGAGGGACCCATCCCAGTGAAGTACAGGTAAGTTCAGGTAAGTATAATTTTTGTTATTTTTCAATTTTTTTTTGTGGCATAGGGGGGCCTTATTTGTGCCCCCCTACATGCCACTATGCCCAATGACCATGCCCAGGGGACATAAGTCCCCTGGGCATGGCCATTGGGCAAGGGGGCGTGACTCCTATCTTTACAATGATAGGAGTCATGTTGATGGGGGATGGGCGTCGAAAAAAAATGGCGCAAGTCGAGTTACGACGATTTTTTCGACGTAACCTGACTTGCCCCATTTTAAGACGCCCATGCGCCATTTTCCCCCTACGCCGGCGCTGCCTGGTGTACGTGGTTTTTCTCGCGCACACCAGGCAGCGCCGGTCTGCTTGCGCCGGCTAACGCCATTCAATAAATACGGCGCCCGCATGGCGCTTCAGAATGGCGTTAGCCGGCGCAAAACTTTTTGACGCTAAACTGCGTTAGCGCAGTTTAGCGTCAAAAAGTATAAATATGGGCCACAGTGTTCGGTGCAACCTGGTGAGATTTACTAGTTCATGGTTGCAGTCACGACCCAAACCCAAGTAAAGCCGCCATTGCCCTGCACAATACAGTCGCTAACACCAAAAGACACGCTGCAACCAGTGAGGCTCTCCAGCTCTCGGTTGCCTGCAACAAATCTTGGAAAACAAAGGACTCACAGGTAGAAAAAAGCCCAGAGAGTCTTACTGCCTCCCAGAACCAACAGACAGACACGAGACGGACGCGAAACACCCGGCAACCGGCGAGACTCACCAGCTCCAGGTTGCGGGCACAAAATATCGGAAAACAAAGATATTACAAATTGAAATAAGCCTGGAAAGTCTTACTGCCTCCGGATCCAACGAACACGAAACAGAAAAAACATCGGACAACAAGGACAATAAAACATGCAACCTGGAGAGTATTACCACCTCCCAGAACAAAGGACACAAAACACGCTGCGACTGGCAAGACTCACTAGCTCCCGGTTGCGAGCCGGACAGGAACCATAAATAAGGCATGATACAGGCACAGCAACACATAAGGAAAGCCTGTGTGACTGACAGACCTCCCGAGCGTGCCCCACATCCGCCTAACTCACCTTGTGACACACAGCAGCTGGGAGGAATATCCATGAATCCAGCAAAGACCTGCACAAATTCCAGGTAGCTCCAAGGACGCAATGCAGAGGAAGAGGGCTGTTGCTGGTGCACGCTGCCTTAAATGCCCCCTGAACTGCTGCACACCTTCATGATGTCACGCCATGGCACTGAAACCAACGACGACCTCCAAGACTAATGGCACCCCAACCTCCAGTTGCAGAGAGCACCTGCCCAGGAGTGAAAAATTTGTTGGCTTACACACCAAGAATCAACAATTTTCTAGCTTACACAACAAGAATTTTCAATTCTATTAAGGACACGGGGTGAGGATTATGCTATCTCTTTCTTTTCTGTCAACACACAGCAGCCAATAAAAAATCAAACTACATTTCCCATGAGACCACAGCCTCCCTATGACCCCCAATCAGGGTCTACCATCCCATATATATGTCATAATCCTCCAAGTCCGTCCTCTTTCTTTGCTCATCTAGAGAATCAAAACATCCAACGAAATCAAACTCCAACCATGTCCTCTTCAGACCAAGGGAACAGCACAACCGGTGCAATGTACGTCTAAGAACATCAGGAACCACTCCCTGGAAGACGCACAGGTAGTTTTCTCATCTGTAAAATAAAATAGCGCCATAATATCTCCAGTTGAAGAAAAAACATCATAATACTTCATAACACATCAGGAGGGACATTTAATACCATAATACATCATGTCATATATTAACTCCTAAATTATTCATATCACGGGTGGGATAATCTTCGCCTCTGTGTCCTTAATAGAATTGAAAATTATTGTTGCGTAAGCTAGAAAATGTTTGATTCTATGTCAGGACCGGAGGCTTCTGATTATGCTAGTTTAAAGCTGATCCACAATCCCAAAAGCAACATCCACTATAGGGTTATGATAGAATAATTTAAAGGTGGAATATGAAGACCAGTCAGCTGCCAACATAATATCTTCTAATCTGGACCCTGAGTTAAATGCTTTTGATGCCATAGCCCCTCTAACAGAATGAGCAACAAAGATTGAAATGTCAATTCCTGCTTCCTGAAGTAACCATCTAACCCACCTGGCCAAAGTCGCTGAATGTACAGGTCCAAAGTGTTTCTGCAAAGAAATCAATAACTGTCCAGTCGGATTCCAACGAAATTCACGAGTGTCATCCTCATACACTTTTAGACATTTAAACACAAATAATTTAGAGTTGTCTCTAAAACATGGATAAGAAATACATATAGAATTTGATTTCGGACGTTTAGAAATTCGAAAAGAAACTCCTGTAGGAGTAAATACTCTACCTGCAATGTCCACTGCTTTAGCGTCTGACACTCTCCTGCATGAAATAAGGCAAAGTAACATAGCTAGTTTTGCTGACAATTGTTTCCGGGGTAAACCTTCGTTAGCTGGCCATGCTACCAAAAGTTTTTAAATTATATTAACATCCCACAAAACTGAATGTTTAGGTTGGGGGGGACGCACCAATCGAATACCGGGTAGAAGTTTATATATCAGCGGATGTTCACCAACCAGTTTACTGTCAATTCGAGGATGTTTAGCTGAAATAGCTGACCTAAAATTATTATCCCTTCTATAAGCTAAGCCTTGAGTAGCCAAATGTGACAAAAAATCAGCAATCATTTGCACAGAGGCCCCCACAGGATCCACACCCCTCTGACCGCGCCAATCCAACCATCGCTTCCAAGCGGAAGAATATCTTTTATGTGTGCTAGGGGCCAAGGATTGGGCAAGAAAGAATTTAGAGCTCTCTGAAACCTGAGAGACATGCTCCAATCTCCTGAGATCCTCCATGCCATGAGTGATAACTGTCCTTCCATAATGAGAGGATGTGGAAGGCCAGTCGGATCCAATAAAAGATCCTCTGACCTCTGAACTCGTACTGGAGCTATGCAACAAAGGGCCAACTCCACTGGGAACCAGGTTTGCGCTTTCCAACAAGGAGTCACTAAGACCATCTCCGCCTTCTGCCGAAGGACATGGGAGAGAACTCGGTGAATCATCGAAAAGGGGGGAAACACATATGTCAATTCCTCCGTCCAGGACTGAAGGAAGGCGTCCGAGCTGAGAGCTTGCGGATCTGGTCTCCAACTGTAAATGCACAAAAGACATGCATTTAGATGGGACGCAAACAGGTCTATCGAAAAAGGACCCCAAAGAAGATTGAGAAATTGAAAAACTCTGGGATGTAACATCCAGTTGCTGACATCCCGAAGATATCAGGAGTTCCAATCTACTATCACGTTCACCTTGCCCGGAATATACTCCGTTGTGACAGAGATCTGGTGAGCTAGACAGAAGTGCCAAAAATCCTTTCCAATTTCCACTAGCACCTTGGATTGAGTTCCCCCCAGTTTGTTTATGTACCTGACGGCAGAAATGTTGTCCCATTTTCAAGAGGATACAACATTGTGCTTTGACTGGGGACAGTGTCTTCACTGCAAAAGAGCCTGCTAGAAGTTCTAGACAGTTGATGTGCATTCAAAGTTCCTCCGGGAACCTGCATCCCCCGTCTCCATCTCTCCACATCTGGCTCCCTTGCCCCATCTGCTGGCATCTTACTCTATGACAATCTCCGGAACAGAGGCAAAGTTTGCTCTGCCATTCCAGGTATCCATATGAGTCAACCACCATTGAATTTCTGTCCGGGCTACTTGTGACAGGATTACCTGTTCCGAATAGGAAAGACCCTACCAAGATGCAAGATTTTCATTCTCTGAAGGGCTCCATAATGGAGGGGGCACAGGAAGATGGCCTGAACATATGAAGCATGGAGTCCAACCAATCAGGCAAGAACCCTCAAGCCAATCTCTTGGTCAAGGGAAGATTCAACTGAGTTGAAATTGAGCCTATCTTGAACCCCAAAAAATCTATCTGTTGGGAGGGAACCAACTGGGATTTTTCCGCATTTATGATAAACCCCAGATCCTGGAGCAGTTGAACTGTCCATGAAAGATGGAGGAGAACCAGACTTTTCTCTTGCGTCATGATAAGAATATCATCGATATAAACTATAAGACGAACAGCTTTTTCCCTGAGCCATTGCACAACTGGATGCATAATCTTGGTGAAACACCTAGGAGCTGAGGACAGACCGAAGGGAAGAGCTGAGAACTCGTAACACCTCATTTTCCAGAAGAACTGAAGAAAACGTCAATGAGGTGCGAAAATGGGAATGGTCAGGTAGGCGTCCTTGAGATGTAGTCGGACCATCCAGTCTCCTTCCAACAAAAGGTCGCGAAGGAGGTGAATGCCGTCCATTTTGAAATGTCGATAGACAATCCATGAGTTAAAGAGGCAAAGATTTAGCACTAACCGAGAACCCCCTCCCTTCTTTTGGACCAAAAATATTGTGCTGATGAACCCCCTGGGGTGAGGAAGGGAAGGCACAATCGCTCCTTTCTGAAGCAAGCTTCGACCTCCTGATCTATAAAGGAACTCTCTTGTTCGGAAAAACAGAGAGGAGGTGGAATGAAAGACTGTTCGGGATTTGAGTAAAATTCCAGATGATATTCCTGTATTGTTTCTAATACCCAAACATCTTGGGTGATTAGAGACCAATTGTGTACAAAGAGATTCACTCTGCCCCCCAGAATTACTTCCCCAGCAAGAAGAAGTGTTACCTGACTGAGCGGGGCTTTGGTTATATTGTCCTCCTCTGTGAGGTCCCCTGGGGTTGCGACCCCTGTATCCTCGTCCTCTTGAAGGGTAGAAGTTAGCATTGGATTGGAATCCGGAGGATCGTCTGCCTCTGTAGTATGGTCTGGAAGTATGGGGGCTAAAACGGCCTGACGCTTGACCTCCGAAGCGCCCGGCCATATGAAAAAGGCCACTATTAAATACCTCCTTGTTAGAAGTTTGGGCTTTGTACAGGGCCGAAAAGGTGGCCACATACTTGGCCAAATCTTTGAAAAATCTATCTCTAAACAGGGGCCCATTCACTGAAGGATCTGCATCCTATGACGCTAACTCTGCCAATTTCGGGTGAATGCGAAGTAGAAGGGATTCCCTATGCTCCGTGGAAATGGAACAGTTAGCATTTCCTAAAAGACAAATGGCTCGTTGGGTCCATTCCAACAGAATCTCAGTATCTATCATTTCTTGAGTCTCTTTAGCCTGCACTGCTAAGTCTAGAATCTTTGTAAGAGGTCCAGAAATATCTAGTAGCTTATCCTGGCAACCTCTCCAGGCTCTGTCAATACCCTTTTTGGGGTCTTTAGTATATTTTTTCAGAAAAGTTACCCTTTGAGGATCAAGTTCCGGGGTCTCCGCAACCTAGCCAGGTAGCGCTGGATGAGGACACTCAGACCGCAGGGTGTTGCGGACATCTTTTTCTAAACCCTTTCTCATTCTAGACTGTACATAATCTGCCACCTCCTGACATGGAATCCATTCCGTGGATCTAGGATGTACAATAGCGTCAGGATCAAATTGCCAATATTTACTAGGTGGTGGCATCGCAGAATCTTTGGCGTGATGAGCCTTACATTTACGCTTTCCCTGGGGTTTATCTTGCACAGGAGACATGTCCGAATCAGAAGAATCAGAGTCAGAAGGATGCTGACTAGTTTTGATGGAGGGAGTTTTGCGATTTCTGAAAGCCCCATATTCATGATCACTCAGGATCGTGTTAACGGTCTGATTTACAAGGTCATTAGATGACTGACCAGGCTCATTTACTTTGACCTCTACCGGGCTGGGGTTCCCTGAGCCTGCACCAAAACACCTAACAGCAAAATTGAATATAGGTTGTGCAAAAGGACACAGTGCTTTCACCAAAGCTTTATTAACTGAGTCCTGAACGTGGAAGCCTAAGGCATCCACAAGGCACTCTTCCATGTGCTGGTCATAGTGGCCAGCATCATATTCCCCATACTCGTCATCATCCATATATTGTTGGGCCATGATATTCTGTGCACAATAATAATAATATTAGAGGTCCCAGATGCACAGATATCAATATTGGCGAGAAAAACCCAAGTGCCACACATAAAAGGTGAGTTTTTCCGGTAATTTCAAGAGGAGGAAGGCACCAGAAACAATTTTCCCTCGAGAAGGCTCTGTTGTATTATTGCAGCCCCCCCGGGCGTAAATCTGAAGGCACGCTGACTTAATAACTATGCGTGTTGAGCGGGAAAGGTAGAACCGTCTTCACTTGATGAAAAACACGCTCGCACAGAGAAAAACGTCTGTGCGCATGCCCGGGTCCAGCAAGTGAATGCGGACTAACAAAAAGTCGCACGTCCTTCAGAAGCTCCTCACCAGTGGGGCCAAAGCGCAATATGGAACGCGCGCGAGCTTGCCACAAAGTTTTGCTTCACACTAAAATAAATTAATCGTTCCTGCAAGAGTAAGATTAATACCGCTAGAATGTAACCCATTAAAGCGCATGAAGGCACAAGGCTGCGCTGAACTCTATGATCAAAGTTGCATATACCAACACAGATTGTTAGGGAAATGAAAGTACTTAGCTCTGCGATGCAGCAGCAAAGAAAGAGGACAGACTTGGAGGATTATGACACATATATGGGATGGTAGATCCTGATTAGGGGTCATATCGAGGCTGTGGTCTCATGGGAAATGTAGTTAGATTTTTTATTGGCTGCTGTGTGTTGACAGTAAAGAAAGAGATAGCATAATCAGAAGCCTCCGGTCTTGACATAGAATTTTCAATTCTATTAAGGACACAGAGGTGAGGATTATGCTTCTCTTTCTTTACTACTCTTTTTTTACAGCAGCCAATAAAATTAGTTCAAACATATAACATTAACATAAACCATAGTGACTACTTATCCCATCATGCTTTTTCCCCACCCACCAATCCTGTACGAGCTAACCCCTCAAATATCCAATACAATTACATAACTTCCTCTTTCTTTGCAGAGATTCAGGCCATAAATTGCTCAAACAAATGTAAACATTGAATATCCAATGTTGAAATTAGCAAACTTCCGCGGAACAATGGAGATCTTGCTGTAGCGAACGTGAACCAGGACCATCACGTCCATACGAAAACTTGAGGACCCCTTCTCATTCAGATTTTTGGTCAGCACCTAAACCAAAGAAAGGATTTTATTAAGCACGAACAGGCCAAATAACTTCAATCCCATAATCCCATAGGTGGGCAAATTCAGTGATAACAAAATAATCATAAATGTGAAACAGTTCAACGTGATGATACTTAATGTAAACCATCCCAGTTATATCATCTATTATCACTATCAAATCACAGAAAACCTGGGTGGGATAATCATCACCTCTTCTTCCTTAATAGAATTGAAAATTCTTGGCATGTAAGCTTGCAAATTTTTCATTGTGTGTCATGACCGGAGGCTCAGAGTATGCTAGTTTAAAGCTGATTAATTACCACTGATGCTACATCCACCACTGGTTTATAAAAAAACTGTTTAAAAGTTGAATCAGAAGTCCAATTGGCTGTTTTCATTATGACTAAAGAGAAGTACCTAGAGTTAAAAATTTTAAAGCCATCACACCACTTATGGAATGTGCTCCAAACACTTGAATATCAACACCAGTTTCCTTCACAACATCTCTAGACCACCTAGCTATGGTGGCTGATGAAACACGTTTGAAAGGTTTTAGCAAAGCAATCAGTAACTGTCTATCCGGATAATTTCTAACTTATTGAGTACTGGATTCATAAGTTTTTAAACATTTAACCACACATAATTGTTCATTAAATGGAAAAGCAGGATAGTCAATATTCTTGGTAATCATTTTAATATGTCTGGTATTGGAAAAGAAAGCTCCCTCTGGAGTAAATACCATACCTGCAAGATTGAGTACTTTTACATCCGCCATTCTTCTGCAGGACACCAGACAAAGCAACATAGCCAATTTGGCGCAAAGCTGTTTTCTGCTCAACAAATTGTTCTGGGGCTATTTCTCGAAGAGATTTAAAACCATGTTCACATCCCACAAAAAGGTATACTTAGGTTGTGGAGGATTCAAAATTCTGATACCTTTAAGTAATTTACATATCACTGGATGCATACCCACCGAAGTATTACCTAACTGCACATGGCCAGCTGAAATGGCACAACGAAAATTATGTACCAACCTGTAAAATAATCCTTCTGATGCTTTAAGCAACAGGAAATTTACAATATCTGTAATGTCTGCTTCCACAGGATCCACATGCCGTGCCAGGCACCATCGCACCCAGCATCTCCAAGCTGAAGCATATTGTTTCGTGGTGGAGGGGTGCCCATGCTTGCCTAATGAATGTTGCAGCACCCTCTGAAGTTCCTGGCAAGCCTCCAGGCCATCAAGGATGACTGTTCCAATAATACCAGGGGGTGAAGTTCGCCCAGGGGTTCCCGGAGCATGTCCTGACTCCAAGGGAGAAGAAAGGGAGAACAAGAGGGCAATTTCAAGCTAATGCCAACAGAATTGGAACCCAGGGTTGTGCTTTCCAAACTCTTGTGACGAGGACCACTTCTGCTTTCTGACGCTTCACCTGTGTTGCCACCCTTGGAATCATGTCACAGGGGGGAAAGGCGTAAATCAGAACTCCTGACCAATCCTAAAGAAAGTCACCTGTCGCTGTCGCCCACGGATCTGGTCTCCAACTGAAGAAACTCTCCAGTTGACGGTTCAACCGAGACGCAAACAGGTCGATGCTGCAAGGCCCCCCAAGTGTTCTGGATCAGTCTCAACAACCGTGGATGTAACTGGCAATCACTGGGATTACTCAGATACCTGGAATTCCAGTCCCTGATTATGTTAGACTGTCCAGGAATGTATTCAGACATTACAGAGATCCTGCAACCTAGGCAAAAATGCCAAAAGCCCTTGGCCATCTCACCAGGAGTTTGGATTTGGTGTACTCCCAGCTTGTTGATATTGATGTATGAAACTGATGAGATGTTGTCCATCCTCAGCAATATGCAACAAGACACCTTTTTTGGGGACAGAGCTGGAATAGCGAAGGATCCTGCCGGCAGTTCTAGACAATTGATGTGCATATCTAGCGACCATCTGACTCCTGTAGAGACATCTCCACAGCGTGCACCCCAACCCCAGCAGCTGGCATCTGACTCTATGATGACGTCCGGTTGAGATCCGAAAATTGCCTTGCCATTGCACGCATCGACGTGTTCGAGCCATCACTGCAGTTCTGCTTGGACTTCTGCAGATAGAGGAACTTGATCGGTGTAAGCCAAACCTTTCCGTAAATGTTGAATCTTTAGTCTCTGTAAGGCTCTGTAATGCAGACCGGGAAACACTGCTTGAATGGATGGAGCCAGAAGGCCCACCAATCTCACCATCAGACGCAAAGACACTGTCTGATTGGACAGGGCCAGCTTCAATTCCTTCTTGATGTCTTAGAGTTTGGATTTGGGAAGTAAGAGTATCACTCTCTTGGAATCGACTAAGAATCCCAAAAACTATATGGACAGACTGGATTTTTCTTTGTTGATCATGAATCCTAGATCTTACACTTGGTCCACTGTCATTTGGAGGTGGTCGATCACCACCTCGCGAGTCTGCGTCATTATTTAAATGTCATCCAAATAGACAATCATGCATATCCCTTTCTCTCTTAGGTAAGCTGTCACTGGCTTCATGACCTTGGGGAAGCACACCAGGCTGAGGACAGTCCAAAAGGGAGCACTAGATACTCAAACCACTGTTCCCTCCATTAGAACTGTAGGAAGCGTCTGTGTGGAGGGAAGATGGGAATAGTCAGGTAAGTGTCTTTTAGGTCCAAACAAACCATCCAGTCGTCTTCCTGGAGAAGATCCCCCAGAAGATGGATTCCCTCCGTCTGGAAGTGCCTGTAAAAAATTAATAAAATGGAAGTCTCGCATTTTCAACACTAGCCTGTGACCTCCCCCTTTCTTTTGCACTAAGAAAATGTTGCGGCAGAAACCATGAGGATGAGGGTTGCAATGTGCCACTGCACATTTCTGCAGCAACTCTTCTATTTCTGTGTCTACTAAAGTTGCCTCTTGTTGGGGAAAAGCAGTGGATTTGGGGGACACTGTTGGAAAGGAGTCTGATAAAACTCCAGATGACAACCCTGAAGTGTCTGAAGAACCCACACATCAAGTGTCAACAAACTCCAGTTGAGAATAAACAACTTGACTCTGCCCCCCTAAAGGAACTTCTGACAGATCATAGAGTCTTACCTGAGGAGGTGCCAAAATGATAGTTTCCACTCGAACCTCTGCTGGATCTTGGTTTGGTGAATCAGGCTCGACAGGGGAAAAAGGTTCCTACTCTAGTGGAGTCCTGGAATCCTCCCCTTTGACGTCCATATGATCCACTTTGGGTGCTTTGGAAAGATTGGCGGTCTGAGGAGAGGTCCCTACCTAGCCTGGCCCTGAAAAAAAGGTTTGTCTGAAAAAAACTTGTTAAGGGATGTTTGGGCCTTATCCAAGGCCATAAAAGTGTTGACATATTTACCTATGTCCTTTATAAACTTCCCCCCGATGAGGAGACGGTCTGCCAAAGGTCCCAGCTCAGCAGGTGCCAAATCAATGAGTTTTTAAATCTATCCTCATAAGGATGGATTTCCGTCGCTCTGTTGAGATGGCACAGTTGGCATTGCTGAGGAGACAAGTTGCTGCTGGGACCATCCAGCCAGAATATCTGTATCAATAGGTTCTTCTTTTTCTTTGGCGTTTAGGGTCATCTCCAAAATGTTTGCGAGCGGGCCAACTACATCCAGAGGTTTGTCCTGGCATGCTCTCCATGCCCTGTTGATTCCCTTTTTTGGGTCCATGGCATACTTCCTCAAGAAAGTTGTTATGCTGAGTTCAACCTCTAGCGTGAGCGCTCCCTTATCTGGCGAAACCGGGCTGGGGCATTCTGCCCTGAGACGATTGCGTACTTCCTTGTTGACGTCCTTACACAATGTAATGTGAAGATAGTCTGCCACTGCTTGCTCCGTGGCCCAATCTCTGGGTTAAAGATGAATGGGGTGGTAGGAGACCGGGAACGGCTTGAGGAAGTCTGCCTCTTATGTTTATGGCGATGGCAATGTTCTTCTTCGGAACTTCCCAACCTGGCAGAGTCGGAATCAGATTCAGGGCTTGAGGTGTGGTGACTGTGTTTGGACTTGGCCATGCAGTATTCATGAGCCTCTGTGAACCTTTGTGCTAATGAGGCTAAGAACACGTCTTAATGCTGCCAGCCCTTTGATTTATCTTTGTGCTTACAAGGCAATTCCGAAAGCTCTCCTGACGATTTGGAAGAAGAAGGGGTACTGCGGCCATGTCCTTTGGCATATAACTGCAACTGGGAGGTGATGGGTCTCAATGCCACCGCCAAAGCTTTATTTATGGAGTGCTGGAGGGAGGCGTCCCAGGCCTCAAGGACATCCTCTCCTGTATTCCGCTTCTCCTGCGGAAATTCAAGATAAAACTCAGCCTCCTCAAAGGATTCTCTTTGCCATGATACTGGAGGCACAAAGAACCAAGTTGCTCTTGGATTCCGGGGGAAGCTACCCCAAGGTGCAATCAAGAAGGTAGGAAGAGGAATAAATCAGTCTTCAAAAACCAGTGTGATTCTTTATGCTCCTAGGGAGGATCCTGTGGTATGATTATTACAGCCCACACTTACTCTGGGGTCGTGGGCGTCAAGGGGAGCTTGAAAGAGTTCAAATGAGCGTGCATCCTGCTCAAAATATGTAGAATACTGGTCCAATTCCTTCAGCCTCTGCCTAGGCGCCCGTTTCACGCTTCAATGAAATTGACGAGTGCATGTTGCTTAGCGACGGTAACGCTGGCTGTCAAAATTGCTGACGGACTTGCATATAGCCCATTCCTACCACAAAACAAGCCCACGAGGGCTACGAGCATCTTCCTTTGCTTTCAAGCTCGGGCCAGAGCAGAGAAGGCACAGATATGGCCGAAATGGCCAGCATGACCCACAGTCATTGCACGACTGAGTAGGGGAAGAACAGGGTTTGCGTTCTGCACAGTGGCCCAGGGCGCCCGCTCAACGCTCTCGATTTGCACCTGTGAGGAGAGCAGCACTGGTTTCCGGAAAACAGAACAGGGTGACTGCACTCTCTCGCTAACACAAAACATCACCAAAGTCCAAATACAGCGTTATATTCACTAAAACAACATTTCATGTAAACAATAAATCCTACTTATCTCAAAGAAAGAGAAAGTTATGTGATTGCATTGGATATTTGAGGGGTTAACTCATACAGGATTGGTTGGTTGGGGAACAAGAGCATGAAGGGATATGTAGTCATTATGGTTTATGTTAATGTTATATGTTTGAACTAATTTTATTGGCTGCTGTAAAAAAGACTAGTAAAAAAAGAGAAGCATAATCTTAGCCTCCGGTCCTGACATAGAATCTTGCTTGACCCTTCTGCTGAATTCTTACTTCCTCTTGAAGTCCTGCTACAAGCATTCTCTTGGGTCTGTGCTTTGAAGTCACTACATATAGGACAAATTGACCAGTTCACTGCCTTCAAAAGGACTCTTATGACCTTTGTGTTTTGCTAATTTAGTCTAGGCTAGTTCTCGCAGGAGGTATTTAACACTAAGAACCAATTTGGTATATGTGTAGAAGTAACAAAATCATTTCCAATCGCAGACAAATTATATCAGTCTCAAAGTATAAAAATAGACAGAGATAAAAATAGAAAAAGAGGAAAAATTCAAAGCACTAAATTAAGTCGAAGTGTGATTTAACTGGAGGTATAAATTACAGGTTTGAGATGAGCACTGAATTATTTATCCCCCTGTAGTGGACGTTTTCTATTCTATGAGCATAAAAGCATCATGCTGATAGGCTTTTTACGCTGTACAAATTCAGGCCCTTTTCAAGTTTGCTTC
Organism: Pleurodeles waltl; assembly: GCF_031143425.1. Taxonomy (NCBI): domain Eukaryota; kingdom Metazoa; phylum Chordata; class Amphibia; order Caudata; family Salamandridae; genus Pleurodeles; species Pleurodeles waltl. The sequence continues at coordinate 817,568,616 of NC_090448.1, forward strand.
TCTGCTAAGACTATTTGTGAGCTCATAGCAGTCAACATGCCTGATGAAATGGAGGTGACTTAAATCTAGACAAAGTAGTGCCTGGATGTAGGCAGCTTGAAACAGTAAGTAAGCGAGGTTCTGTGTGCCCAAACTTAGAGTAGGAAATTGAAACTACAAGGTGCAGCATGGATTTGTTGCTTGGGTTGACAATTACTTAATTGGGGGTATTTATGCAAAAACTAGAAAAGCACGGGGTATGTTAAAAGAGCAATGGGAAGTGTCACAGAATACACTGATGTGTGATGTATTTTGCTGTAGCTGTGTTTCATAGTCAAAGGCCTGGACTATGATTAATAATGTCAAAAATCCAATGATATTTCACAGGCACAGATGAGCCTGTGATGGATAGAACTAGGGATATCTTTAATGGTAGATATTCTATAGCCAACTTCCACATCGGTTGTGCTGTAGTTGGTATCAAATTACCAGGAAACTGCTTTTCAAAGACTAACGGATGCTGTTAAATTGCATGCTTCTTTCGTTGTTAAAGCAGACACCTCTTCCTGTGCAATTGAAGCCATTCTAACTTTAAAAGATCCTGAGACAGGATCAGTGCCTTTTGGGGCTTATTAGGGTTGAGCCTGCAAGAGCACCTGCTAGCCCATGCATCTCACTTGCAAGACTCTGTTGTTAACTAAAAAGGGCTTGGAGCCTGCCTGTTGTTTACCATTTGGTTGCTTGCCTGCACTCTTCTTTACAGCCTTGTAACTAGGAACTGCAGTCCTGGCATAATTTCTGTTCCTGTTTGTGAAGCAGGGACCAAGCACTGATTGATTCAACTTAACCAGTGCTATGAACGTCAGTTCACAGAAATGGCAGGGGTAGTGGAAGTGACATCACATGCCCTGTGACCTTCAGTTTCACTCACCACACATGCTTAAACATACACACACACATGCACACTCTCCCTTTGTCACGTAAAACACACTCACCTGCAAGCACGCACTCAACATACATTTAAAAATAATTTATTTTACTTTCCTTAGCTGCCAGAGAATTTCATACTCCAATTAATTGTTTCCCATTTTTTCATTACACTGTGTAGTGAAAATTCAACCAAAACCGGGATAGCAACCCCGTAATAGAAGGGCTGGGGAGGAAGAAAGGGGCAAATATGAATGGGAAACTGGACAAAGGTCAGGGCATGGACTCCAGTGTTTTCTTGGGTGTGATAGACTCCATGCACAACAAAACCATTATGGCTGGCGACTCTCAAGTGGAGGAAGATATTATTTGACTGATTGCAACAACTGTGAACCTTGCCCGTCTGCAACAAAATCAGGCAGTGGCAGAAAATGTTTTCCTGGTCTTCTGTAAAGTAGGTAAAGCTGCCACAAATGTCAAGCCAGCTGGCTACTTCAGGAAGGATAGTGCAGCAGAAAAGGGTAAGAGTCCAACAGAGGGACCTCAACCAGTCACCATCCACGGTGTCAAGGCTTGGATCTAATGCCTGCTACAATGGAAAGTCCAGAAGGCAGAGAGAACGGTTTAGTAGACCCAAAAATTGAATCCTTATTATTGACTATTTTGGCTGCAATTCAAGAGGTAAAAGCTTGCTAAAACTCTCTGGCTCAAAGCCTCAGTAGAGGAACTGCAGAAATTGAAAAGAAAATAGAGACATTTGGGGTACAGCTGGAAACAATGATTACTAGATTATCGGTTGTCAAGGACAGCCAGAATGAACTATCAAAAAAGAGCTCCATTCTTCAAAAGGAGCATATCTCTGTGAAACAATTGGAGGATCAAGAAAATCGTTCTAGGAAGTCTAACTTCAGATTTGTTGGCATACCAGAAAGGGAGAAGGGAGAAGCTGAGGCGGCTATTGCATATATGGATGATCTGATTCACACTCATCTTTTGAGGGCCATATGGAGCACTTTCTTAGAATATCCGGATAGATCCCAACCTCATATGATGCTAGTGAATTTTGAAGACTACAGGGTGCCTGAGAAGGTGCCAAATAGGTAGGGTGACCAGACGTCCTGGATTTCCCCAGACAGTACAGTTTTTTTAGATGAATGTCCTGGTGTCCCGACGCTTCTCTTAATTTTAAATAAATGTCCCGGTTTTCGGGACAAAGATCAGATCATGAAATAAATGTCCTGGTTTTGGGACTAGGGTCAGATAATTAACGGAAGCATAAGTTAAAGGTATGCTATCCTTTAACAGACGCCTACAAAGTATGAAATAATTAAAATAATTTATCTGTTACTGTCAGGCAACACAGCATAAGTTAAAGATATGCTATCCTTTAACAGATTCCTACAAAGTATGAAATAATTAAAGTAATTTATCTGTTACTGTCAGGCAACACAGCATAAGTTAAAGGTATGCTATCCTTTAACAGATGCCTACAAAGTATGAAATAATTTAAGTAATTTATCTGTTACTGTCAGGCAACACAGTCCCCTGTCTGCTCCCAGCAGAGAGACGGAATGGGGTGCAGAGAGAGGTGGGTGGGGGCAGTTGGGGTGCAGGGTGGGAGGGCAAGCCATCGATAATTTTATATATAGATAGTTGTGTGTGTGTGTGTATATATATAGACATATAGATGTCTATATATATATATATATATATATATACATACATACACACACACACACACACATACACACGTATGGGCACACAGGACAGGCCAGATATGAAAGTGAGAGTAAAGTCCTTCTTATATGTCTGACCTGGCTATAAAACAAATAGGCAACAAATAGAGATGGGTTTGAAATTACAGGTTTTCCCGTATATGTCATATGAGACCTCCAAGTGAAAAAAAGGGGATTTTCCCAAATGTTAACCTTATTCCAAACAAGGATGGACCAGCAAGGATTTTATAACCAGCAAGACTGAGGGCCTCATTTAGAAGCTCTTTGCGCCACTGCTGCGTCATTTTTTTGATGTAGCGGTGGCGCTCTGAGTGCGCTGCACTGCTCCAGATTTACAAGCTGAAGCACTGGGTCCAAAGCGTCAGTTTGTAAAGCCCTGTGTCAGATTATACCTGTGCCAGTTATAATGTATGCAGGGTATGTATTCCCAAGCAAAAAGCCACGCAGAACTGATACAGTGGAATTTACAACATTTCACTGTGTCATTTTGCGAGTTCACTGCATCAGAATTTTACAGCCTGCCGAGAGCAAATGTAAAATTGACACAGGGCTTTTACAATGGGAGCCTTCTCGCATTGCTGGAGTTGCGTCATTTTTACGAGGCTACTCCAGCAATGCGTGAAAACGTACGCCATGGAGCTCTGTATTGTAAATACAGCACATCCATGGCGTCATTAGGGGATCTTAGGGAAGCGCAAGAAATATTACTCATTGATGCCAATGTGTCAGATTCTTGTGAATAAGGCCCCTAGAACTTTGTTTAAGGGAGAGTTTGAAGTGGGAATTGAGAACGTTTTTTAAGGAACAATTTAAACTGCACAGAACTTCTTGCATGGAGTTCAGACTAACAAATTATGATGGGTTATGAAATCTTTTTGTTGAAATAATGAGAATTCCTCTTTTAGTTTGAGTTTTTGATTTAGATCTTTATAAGTACTACGCTCATAAGAAATAAGTATGTATAGGTTTGTTTACTGAAGGGAGAGGTTTGGGCCATTTAGGGTCTCTAGTCAGGTGCAAGCATCACACCCTATGGAGGTCTAGGAGGTGTGATGACTGGGCGACAAGGTCACAATGGGGTTCTTGGTTTTAGGGTTCTGGTTGGGTGGAGGTTTGAATAGAGCAGCTGGGGAGGCAGGAAGGGTAGGAAAGAGGGTGGTGGATGGACATAGGCTTTTTGGGTTGGGGAGGAGGTGGGCTCCAACAGTCCCCAGGTGGGACTGGGGGTTGCATCTATTGGAGCAAAAAATGGTTTCATGCAGGGTTGAGTTAAGTCATCCTAATCAAGCAGCTATAGTGGATTGTGAGGGATTGTTGAAGCATTTTGCTTTAGAACGTGAATACGTCTAGTATGGCACCTGGTTTGAACTGCATGGTTGATTCAGTAAACGTAAATGGGCTGAATAAGCCTGCGGAGGCATCTGGCAATTATCAACTGGCTTGTTGAGCAGAAGGCGACTATTGTATTGTTTAAGGAGACACATTAAAAAATCCAACATATATTTAGTTAATTGGACTCCTTTTCAACTAATGTCACCCTTTAGCTTCTGTCTTTCTGAGAGGTGTAGCAGTTCTTACCAGCAGGAACTTTTTCGGTCGGGTACGACAGGTGGCATTTGACCGGTCTTGGAGATGGGCCATGCAGAAATTCAAATGAAAAGGGAGAGCTATTCAGTAGTTTCTTTCAATGGGTCAACCTTAGATGATTATCAGCCACTATACAACTTATCGCTCCAGCTGGTGAGCCATCCCAAGAAAATAACAATTGGCGGAGATTTCAACTTTGTTAAAAAACAGATGCAGATATATGTAGACAGTCTTCCCCCAAATCAAACCTGAGATTGCAAGGGCAATGCAGAGGATTAAATAGGAGCATAGTTTGTTAGATCCCTGGCGGGGGCCAACCCGATGTAAAGGCAGTACATTTTATTTTCTTACTGTCATTGTTCAGCTTCGAGGATAGATTACTTTCTTACTTCAAAGGATATGCTGATTACCTCCTCTTCATTTATCTCAAATTCCTTATCATATCATGTAGCTATTAGCATAGATGAGTCTGTTCTGACACATTTGTGCTACTAGCAGAAGTGTCTTTTATTGAACAAATGAGGGCTTTGGCTAATTTGTTCTTTGAGGAAAACAAAAATTCCTCATCTATTGAAAAATATTTGGGAAGCATTTAAATTAACCATGCAGGGAGAGATTGTTGCTTATCAAGCCAATTTTAATAAGTTGAGTTCCCTGAAATTTAGTGAGTTGACTAATTATCTCCATTTGGCAGAGTTCAAATTTTCTCAAGCAGCTAATCCCAAATTCTTTAATGAAAGAGAGATTGTTAAACGTAATCTGCAGTATTTTCTGTTAGATAAGCAAGTTATAAATATCAGAACGTATGGGCATCAATTATATGAGGAAGGAGAAGTAAGTGGGAGGCTGTTGGCCTGGAGGTTCACGACAGGCTAACAATGTCATACATAAAATTTGGGACCCATCAACGAGAACTTTCCTGTGTAAATCCTCTCAATTTGAGGAAGTGTTTCAACAGCACTTCACAAGTATTTACACAGCAGATAAACGTCTACGTAAAGATGATATACAGTGTTTCTTGGATGCAATTGGCCTCCTGAAATTGACAAATGAAGCAGTACAAAATCTTGCCCGCCCTATAATACCATTGAAGATAGAGGGTGCGTTAAAGCTTTACTCTGAAGGAAGACTACAGGAGAAGATGGGTTTCCATCAGAGTGGTATCAGATGCTGCTTTTGTAAGTAAACATGTTTATGTTGGCCTTGTTTAATGATACTTTGGGAGGACCCAGCTCCCAATTCATTTTGTTATGGTCTCCTTATCTGCTTTCCTAAGAGAGGTACAATTCTGGAAAACAAACTTATTCCATCCAATACCACTGCTTACCGCAGATTATTGGATTTTTATGAAATGCTTGAACCAAGGGTAGCACAGGTTACACCACTTTTAATAGGGAAAGATCAGACTGGGTTTATTCTAGAGTATCAGATGTATTGCAACACACTTTATCTAACTGAAGCGATTGACTGACGCACCAATCTTGTTTATAGATGCTGAAAAAACTTTTGACCTTGTGAACTGGGATTATTTGTTTCAGGTTGATGAAGGTAATGAGATTTCCAACACAGCTCATGAGATCAGTAGCAATATACGAGGGGTCATCCGCAGCAATAACTCAATTATAAAGTTCTGGGCCCCTTTCAGATTACCAGGGGTACAAGGCAGGGGTGTCCCCTATTACCATCTCTCTTTGCCCTCTTTATTGAGCCCTTGGCTGGTTTTCAGTGGGTTGAAAGCTGCAGTCCTTGTAAGATCAAAACTTAAATTATACACAGATGATGTGGTGTTATTTCTGGCACCTGAGGAGAGGGTGAAATTTGCTTGATATTTTTGATACATTTTCAAAGTTTTCTGAGATCCAGGTAAATATTTCCGAAACAAAGATTCTCTTGTTCAATAAGGATGCAACTATTTTTCTCCAAACTCTGCAGATTACACTTCAATGAAAGACAGTCAGATATCTAGGAATAAGAGTATTCAAGAGATTTGAAGATCTATATGAACTAACATATCCTGTTTTGTTTGTTAAAATTAAAAATATGATGGATAGGTGGTGTAGGGTGTCAATCGCTATAATTGGGAAAGTGGTGCTAGTTAAAATGCATGTTATTTTTTTTTTTTTTACATTAGTCCCTTGTGTATGATACAATAAGTTTTTTCACCGGCTGAATGCATAGATTATCGTTTATCTGAAATAAGAGCAACCTAAGAATAAACATTATGAAGCTGATGTTCCTAGCTGAGCAAGGTGGGCTATTCCTCCCCAGTTGGATAGTGTATTATTTTGCGGCTCATCTAATAAATCATGATAGGAACGGTGACTTTGTCAAATCTAAGGGGGTTATTACAACTTTGGAGGAGGTGTTAATACGTCCCAAAAGTGACGGTAAAGTGACGGATATACCACCAGCCGTATTACGAGTCCATTATATCCTATGGAACTCGTAATACGGCTGGTGGTATATACGTCACATTTGGGACGGATTAACACCTCCTCCAAAGTTGTAATAACCCCCTAAGACTTTTAACAGTTCTTTTTTTTCGTGGCTATATGCACAGAGCTTCTTTTTGCCCTGATCCTATCCTTTCAGAAATGACGAATAAAAAAAAAAGGTTTCGCACAATTTTGGCTCTTAAAACTAAGCAGAGACAATTATCTCAATATCTACGGATTCGAAATATGCATACAGAAACCCCTATTAAAAGTTTACGTCTTGACAAACTGGTAAAAGATGCTATTAGCCTAGAGAAGTGTAAGCTGGGAAAAGTTGAGGACTGGCTGACAAAAGAAGCTCTGATCTCTTGGGAAGCTGCTCAGCCCAGTCTCCCCACACCCTGTGCTCCGAACAAGCTAGTACACATATAAATTACATCCATTTTGCAAAAATACCAACCACTGCAAATTGAACCAACCAGAAGAGCATAGAAGACAGAGACAATGGACAAACTGGTTGTGTTCAGAAGAGACCAATTTTAAGGAACTGTTCCAAACTCATACAAAGTACATGGACACAAGATAAGATGAATTTATACTGAGAGCAGTGGTTGGAAGCTTAATTTTCTTTAGCTCTAAGGCAGCTGGATTCATATTATTTGGGAAGCATTAAAGCATTTTGGGAAGGGTGTTCTGAGATGTTTGTGGGTCTCTCCCTGAATGTATACTCTGCTTATTTAAACACAATTCTTCTAGGTTTCTCTGAACCTCTGAGAATCAGACCAGCTCTGGCACGAAGCTGGCGGTTCATCACAATGTTACTGCCACACTTAGGCCCATATTTATACTTTTTGATGCAAACCAGCGCCTGTGCTGGTTTGCGTACATTTTATTACAGCCGGCTAACACCATTCCTACTCGCCATGCAGGCGCCTTATTTAAGGATCGATGTTAGCCGGCGCTGCGGGCTGGTCAGAGTAAAAGTAAATTACTCAAACCAGGCAGCACCGGCGTAGGGAAAATGGGGGTTGTGCGTCAAAAAATGGTTCAAGTCAAGGTTGAGTCAAAAATCATGGCTCAAGTCGGACTTGCGTCATTTTTTGATGCACAACCCCCATAGAAACGACTCCTGTCTTAGCAAAGACAGGAGTCATGCCCCCCTGCCCAATTGCCATGCCCAGGGGACTTCTGTCCCCTGGGCACAGTGGCATGTAGAGGGGCCCAAATTAGGCCCCCCAATGGCACTTTAAAAAATAAAAAAATATTACTTACTTCAACTTACCTGTACTTACCTGGGATGGGTCCCCCCCATCCATGGGTGTCCTCCTGGGGTGGGCGAGGGTGGCAGGGGGTGTCCCTGGGGGCAGGGAAGGGCACCTCTGGACTGCTTCCATGGTCTGAGACCATGGAAGTGAGCCCACAGGTCCCTTAACGCCTGCCCTCACCCAGGCGTTAAAAAACGGCACCCATCAGGCTGTGCGCCGTTTTTTAAGGCCCGCCCCTTCCTGTGTGTCAAAATGACGCAGGAGTATAAATAAGGAGCACAGGCCTTAAAGTCATTTTTTGGAAGGGAACGCCTACCTTGCATGTCATTAACTCAAGGTGGTTTCCTGCATCCAAAAAATGACACACACAGAGATTTTTTCACGTCCGCGGGGTTGTGCTTCATAGTTTAAATATGGGGCAAGGTTTGCGCCGAATGTGCGTCAACATTTTTGACGCACATTTGGCGCAAACAGAGTATAAATATGCCCCTCAATTACTGTACTTTGGGAAGTCCGCAAAACCATCTAAGCTGCAGTCATGGGTTGAGAAAATCAACAACGTATACTATACGGAGTATGTGTATGCAAAACAAATAGGAAGGGAAGAAGTTTTACTAAAGTCTGGAAGTATGCTGATCCATTCATTAAGAATTGAAATAAAGGGTTAACGAATTAAAATACTCCAGAAGCTAGGAACAGAGGGGAGGGGAAGGATAACTGCCATGCTGTGAGGAATCAGATTTTTATCTCATTATCCGCACTTTAGAATGCACTTCTATGAAATTGTTGTAGGAATTAATTTATAGCACGGTCATTTTTGGTAGTTTATGTAACGTATTTAGAAATGAATTAGGAAATGATGAATTGTATCGCATGTTTAAAATATTAACTAAGTTTTATATCATAAAGAAATTGATGCTGCTTTGTTATATAATTAACGTATACCACTTGGCATTCCAGAACTACACTGTTAGCACTTCGACAGTACATTTATGAACTGAATGTTGGAGTAAGTCTTTTTTTTAAAGATAGAAAAACGCTGAATCTACTCTCCCATTTTTATGGTTGCTTCTGATGTACTACGTTTTTGCAGCAAGAAACCAAAATAAAAAGATTAAAAAAAAGTTCACCCTGTCTCAACCCTCCATTAGCCCAAATCCCCAAGCATGTATGCCAGAACCTATGACAAACATGTAGAGTCAGAAGAATGAGTGTCATACTCACTCAGCTTGAGCAAGTGAATCCTAGGCTTGAATGTTTCATATATTTGTGAGATATGGGTCCTTTTTTTGGGTGAGGGAGGATAAAAAACACAAGTTAGTCTTTCTCTTGAATAATGGGGCGTTTACTGGACAAAATAAAATGCTGCAACAAACCCAACTGTGAGTCGCAAAATGTCACTTTTACTGTTGCAAAATTAGCTAATCCATGCCGTCCCTGCCATCCTGGGGAGTCTGTCTGGGACACTGGAAGCAGTAATTGGAAAGAGCTCATCACCATATCACAATTGAATGGGTTAAGAACTTCTGGCATATTTGAAGTCAATGAAGTGTATAAAACTCAGGTACTCAAAATGTTCTATTTCCATTTCCATGTTTCACCATCAGATCACCTGTAGTCCGGGAAACAGACATGGTAAGGTTGATGCCTTATCTCGGCATGGAGGAGAATTAAAGTTTTTAATTCATGTATATCCCAGGTTGGTTAGCAAAAGACCTTGTACAACAAAATCAAACAAAGAACCTGTTGTGGCACAAACAGAAACTAGTAATTCTAGATAGAGATTTATAGAGAAAAATCATGAAGTAGGGACATGATTCTTCGATAGGTGGTCAGCCTAGCACATGACTCTAATAAACTAGTAGCCACGTATGAGACAAGAAACTGAGAAATATGGTTAGCAGTGTGTCATTTGTGTTTAAGCTAAATTACCTTGCAAGAAAGCTGTAGGATTGTTGCAGCCATTGCCCACCCCACAGCAACAATGGTTGCAAATGCCCATGGATTTCATCTCCCGTGAGGTTAGTAGTTACAGATTACTTTACTAAGACTGCCCATTGTATACCCTTTGGGAAGATTCATGCAGGCCCGGTTTTAACTCCAACCTTTCTAAAATAAATGATCTGCCTTGATAGGTTACCATCTGTAATTATCGTGGATAGGTTTTCACGGTTATAAAGTAAATGTTGGAAATCCTTATTACAACTATGAGGGAGTCAGTCACTATTTATCCACTAATTATCACCCTTAGATGGACATACATACAGAAAAATCAGTCAGGCATTAGCACCCTTTCTAGCTACTTCCTCATGCATCACTTTGATCAGTGAGTCAGACTCGTCCATACAGCTGAGTTTTCATATAACAACACTGTGCCTTTCTCCTTCCAATACCCCTCTTTCTTTTTTTCATGTGTTCACCCTCACATTTCGGTTCCTGTCTTGCCTTGTGCTGTTCCCTCTGAACAATCACTTCTCCAAGAAACTAGTAAAATCCACAATTTCGTCCTTACTGGGTGCCAACATCCTTTGTTCAAAGCTCAAGGCTAATCTCCCTTTCATAAGAAGCATAAGAAGTTTCCATGTAAACCAAAACCCAAAAGGAGAAGGGGTCTTTGGAGAGGCAGGACAGGTACTGTCACGTCACCAGATGTATGAACCCAGAAGAGACCTAAATGACATCATACCTGGAAAACAAGGCAATGTAATCAACAAACATGCACGATGAACACTTCCAGGACATTATACTTCATTATGCTACATCAGCCACAATAAGGCCGGCCATAGCAAAGAGGTTTTCAGGATCACTCAAGGCAGAGCTTTATAAAGGCCTCCCATGCACATAAGCAGATGTGTTTGGCACTAGTGGTTGTTACGACTCCTTTACTTTCACTTGAGTTTCCACCTGGCTTTACACTCCTGCACTTTTGTTGTTTTTCTCCCTCCTCGGTGTGAATCCCTTTGGACCTTTACATTTACTTGCATTGTTGACGCTTTGCTTCCCTACATTGTGACTTCACCCTACTGATGCTATAGAGCCCTTCCATTCTACCTTGGTTCTTAGGCAAGATTCCTCCTTTGCCAGGAGATAGTTACAGTCTGCCTGCACTCTGCACTGGTTAAGTCTGATTTCTGAGTTGTTTGATTTATTCAATGTGCACCTATATTAGATTCTTCTTCTTTATTTTTTGGCAGGGAAGTTGCAGTTCTTCAACCTCTGTTCAGAGTGCTGTGCCATTACCGTTGGTTTTTCTACTCCAGTTCAGATTTTCCAACCCCCTACTACCTGGGATAAATGTTCTTTTCTATCTCTTTCTCCCTCCAAGCCCCTTTTTCTCCTTGCCCATGGGTTCCGGTCACAATCCTGATGTATCAAATTGAAGGCAGGCCAACATATATGGGGAGAAGAAATCATTGTCCTCAATAGCCTGCACTTGATTGTAAATAGATCTTGGGAATTGTTGGACTGCAGGTACGCCTGGAGGCCAGCAGAAAGGCATGATAAGGGCCCCACAAGTAGATTTTGACCCTGACTGATGGCTTCTAAAGGACAACTGGTTTTGGTTGTGTCTAAATGTAAGTTGGAAGGTCTCTTATGACATACTGGGGGATGTTTAGGAACCCATTAAGGGAGCATGAAGGCTATCTGAGGCCACTTGGCTATGGGTTTCTGATAGCAAGCTGTCAGCATCTGAAGGCAAGCCAGGGTCTCTGAGGGCCACTTGGGGTATTTATGTACCAGCTCAGAGTATCTGGAGGATAAATTAGGTCCACTGAAGACCAGAAGGAGCATCTGAAGGTGAGCTGAGGGTAACCAATGGCACACAAATCTTTGCTTAGATTCACTACTAATTTTGGTGTCACAATTACTTCTTCTGGCTTCACAGGGGATATTGTCTTTTTTCTGCCTCTTTTGGCTCTCCTTGTTTTTCTCTTGTTGATCCTAATTGGTTTCGCCTGAAACCAGAACCACGACCCCTGCTCCTGCCCCTTCCTCTTGATAACTTTTGGTCCAAATAAAGCACCTGCATTTCCTCTAAAAAAGTATTACCATTCACCGAGCCTTCTCCCTCACTTGATTCTACTTCTGATTCCATTGAAGTTTCTTCACCATTACGATTCTGTTGTAATTTATTGTGTCTCGACTCTTGTTTCAAATGTTCAAATCTTTTAGCAAACGTATACACTCTGGCAAATTTGTAATCTCTTTCATCCCTTAAATATTTATTTCTTTTTCTCTCTTGAATTTCATCCTCATAATTATTGAGTCGTTTCTCCATAGTTTGTTGTAAAGGGATCTGTTCACTTTTATCCTCATAACTAGTCAGTCTATCTTCTAGTTCTTTAATTTTAGTTTGAACATACTCCACATCCAATTTAGCATGCTTTATAAGAATCCTCATCATGTTTAATGAACATTGTGTGTTATTTTCTGCCCATTCCGTGTATAGTTCAGGTTTCATACCTGAATATGTTGGGATTATGAAAATTCGTGGGCCTCTTGGAATTCTTATATATATATATATATTTATGTTAAATGTATATGTAGATATAAAATTGTACTTTTAACACATATATACTTATACATGTGTCTACATATCTATGCAGCCAATGTTAAAAGCTAAAAAAGGCTCAATTTTCAATAAGTGTTTCTTTAATAAATATCAAACTAGTCTCTAGTATTTCTGTACGTCATAAAAAGAGAGGCATACAGTGCAAAATCTTTCTTAATTGATGAGAAACTGCAATGAAATGCAAAGGCATTGTTAGCCAATAAGCTGCATTTAAACCATAGCAAAGCAAAAACAAGTACCGTGCCTTTAAGACCTCCAGTATTGATGATGCCTGTCACACAAACATGCACTCTGCAACTGTATGCATAGCTAATGCAATGCACCCGACATGCAGGTGAACACATCTCAACACAGTTGTGCATACATTGCATGATGTAAAGGTACACAGCCATGCATTGCAGACAGGAAACCTGCTCTACAGCCTTGTGTGCAAGGGAGGTGTACCAGCTACACTGGAGGGTGCTCACATGCAACACAAATAGGACATCAGCAGTGTTGTGGCTCATACATCAGGGTTTAGGAGCCTCAGTTACCAGGCTCTTGCACCATTTTGTGCCACCAGAGCCACATTTGTATGATGCAATGCTGGCACAGTGTGCCAGGCCATATTTACAAGGCCATGCAAAGCCATCTTGCGTGGCTTATCATGGCCTTCCTAATGTGCACATCACTGTGTGAAAGAGCCGTTCCCATTGGTGTTGTTTGGGTTATACCCATGCAACACACATGGAAGACAAACCTAACTGACATAATCACAGATTTACAAGTCTGGAAATCTATCACAATTTCATGCCATCCCAGAAGCCGCGTAACAGTGATGCAATGGGGAGAAATATCTACATCACTCCACGTATCTTCCTCTTCATATGTCTGCGGCATTATGCAGCACACGTAGAAAAAGGTAAACACCTTGTGTGATATTTTATGTGAGGAAGGTGTCCCTTCCTGCACAAAAACAATCATTCACACAACAGAGGCACCCTTGCACCATGGAGTAAAGACGCCTGTCTTGTGGCAAAGGCAACAATTTGTGCATCAGTGCATGGTAAGAAAGGTGCCACATCTGTAGATATGGTACATGCCTGGCCTTTCCTAGAAATGCATGGCAGTACAGCAACGCACTTGCAGCACTACCCTGTGCCATGAGCTTCATAAATGAGGCCCTAGCTGCTAGATGAAAAGTCAACGCCTATTGCCAGATGACATGTAGCTGTAAAAATGTCTAATGTAATGTTAAATAACTCACATATCACATGTGTGAAGTGTAGTGCTACACACAGACATCAATCGCCACACGACTGAGGCAGCAACCTTGACTGGAAGGTGCACCTGCACACACAAATTCCATCTTGAAAGCTAGGAAGTACACCTATGACCCCTGATGCAAGTGTGAATGTGTATTTGTGAGGCAACATCTGTGTAAGTCCAGTCCTAAGGACCCCAAATTGCCAAGTAATGTGTAAAAGTTCCCCTTCTAAGAGATGTAGTACATCGCAGGAAGTTGTGTAGTTGTCCTACACATGGCGAGACACAAATCTGCTAGATACATGTCACGTGTGTAAAATTGGGTAAAAATCTGTCTCACATGTACACAATGTTACAACACTGTGACATACAAACATAGATTGGGAAATGGCAGATGTCACATCATCTCACTCAGTTGGGATGTGTGAGGGCATACTGTGTTGTTAACTATCATGGACAATGCAGGACAATCAAAGGCATGGGAAAACGTAATGTAGGGCAACAACAACATCTGGTGAGGAGACTGGACCTACACGTGTCTGTGTCAGCCATCTCTGGCAATATCACCACCAACCTGGGCTGGTCATACAAAAACAATTCACAGCCACATTCTGTCCCACCACACATGTAGTGGCAACATAAACTATTGAGTGGACAAGTGTGACAGGAATCAGACACCATGCAACCCTGCTGCACAAATATGCCTGTCAGGAAGTTGATTTGTACGATGTAGCTGCCCAGGCACTGCATTTGACCTCACATGCAGTCAGTGAACAGGTAATACACTGCCATGATGTACATATCATGTGTTTATAATTGGGAGACGTGCAGGACAATACAAATACATATGACACACATGTGCAGGATGAATGCAAATGCAGTAAACCATAGCAATGACATTTCTTTCTGTAACAGGACTGCTGACCAAGGTTATGGCATCCGGCCATGGGTAATGACACCTTTTGCCAATCCAGATACCAACGCAGAGAGGGCCTATGACCAGTAACATTGTGGAGCAGACCTTTGGCTTGCTAAAAGCCCGCTTTAGCTGCTTGGATGCATCTGGTGGGCGACTGTTGTATACCCCAGCCATGGTCTGCACAATGATCCTGGCAGGTGACATTTTGCACAATATCTGTGTCAAAACAAATTTCCCCTGGGATGAGGAGCAGGGGCCCCTTGGGAAAGAGGAGGAGGGTGACATGCCAAATCATCCAGACATTCAGAACACTGCTGCTGGCGCACGGCAACGTGCTCACATTGTTCAGCATTTCTTCAACTAACTACATGTGGAGTTAGGAATGACTGCCAAAGTGAATAAATGTTCATATATAACATATGTTTTGGAGTGTTTGGTATAGTCCTATTTCCTATAACATCTAAGTTCAGGAAACCATGAGTAGGCCCCAAGAGTTGTCAATCTAGTGTGAGCACCGTTGTCATCCCCTAAGTACCAGACATGATGCACTGAGCTCTGAAAAGTGTGTTGCGTAATGTTTGCTTTGCCTGCCAAACAAACAGGTTAAAATGAAATAAGTAATTACTGCCATTGAACTGTAGTTTCTAATGGAAAACAGATAGTTAAGTATCAGTATGTAATGCATCAGCGCAGCACTATATGCCAATGTCTGTAAACAGTAGTCAGGAACTACAACAATTGTTCAGTGGGAGATATGTGTCAAATCAATGGGTGAAAGATTTGTAACACTGATGAAAACTCACAACAATAACATCTTTTGCACTCCCATGTATGACAAATAGTAAGTCTATCACAGAGGTCAGTACATCTGTATGTGTAGCTCAGTGTTCATCTTGCATGTATGCCAATCAGTGTCATAACATGCCCCATACTGTTGGCAACAGGTCTGAGTACATCAGGACATAGAATGACTTGTATATGTATGTTGGAACATTAACTGAAAAAAAAAACATTACCCAGAACCACCTCTACTCACTGTGCAGCTGACAAAGTATAGAGTCTGCTTCATTGTGCAGGGGACTCCCTTTGTATCCCAGTATCACTCCTGGAGTCAGGATAGGATTTGGCACCATTTACCTTACTTCCCAACAATAGCCATTGAACCTATACTACTGTGCTGCATATTGGCAAACACATGTGCAGAACACAATCTCCCATTGCCCATTGACAATGAGGAGAAGGAACAGCTGTACAATGAATATGTGGAAGATGGGGAGCAAGCCCAACATGTAACATCAATAGCAGCAACCTTGCTGCGTCATGGGTATGGGGCATGTGTGAGTGATTCACACAATGTCAGAAGAGCGAGATAAGAAGAAAGAGTGTACCTATGTAAGTTTACACATAGCACCACAACCAGTGTGTGCCCAAATTACCTGCCCAGTCACAGTTTGTGAAAGTCATCCAGTTTCCATATACTACAATTTTCAGTCATTGAAATGGTGTGGACTGACTTTGGCTATACCCTAGGTCTGCCTACCAGGCCTATGGGGCCTGCCTGTGCTTTGCTGGACTAGCTCCACATTTTTTGCGCTAGTCCAGAAAAGCGCAAAAATACCGTACAAAATGTTGACGCTATTGTTCTAACGTACGCCATGGTGCCCTGTATTGTAAATACAGCACTACTGTGATGATGTTAGGGGGAGTCAGGGTAATGCAAGGTAACTGGTGCATCGGAGCCGATGCACCAGTTCCTTGTAAATATGCCCCTAAGTATCACAACACTTGCATGTACCTCACACTGCAGATCCCCCCCCCCCCCTTGCGTGACTGCCTGCTGTCTGCACTTTGGGGTGCAGCACATATTTTGGATATGTGTGCAGTCCTACATGTGGGTGTACGGGTCACATTCTATGGCTAGTAGGGGTAAACTAAGCAATGGACTGAGTTGCCAATACATAGTTGGCACATAAGGTAACCCTCTGAAGGTGTCCATGCATCATCGGAAATGTGGCCTATGCATTGTCTGATCCTTGTTAGGCTTATACTCTAACCCATGTACTCTTACAATATAAACATTGGAAAGAGAGGAGTATGTGGAACACAACTATTCACAGGCAACACAACAATCCACATGACTGTACAAATAATTTCCACATGACATCGTACATGTTTACACATATTACAGTCATTGTGTCAAAAAAATCAACACATTGTCCAAATGCGTGTTTTTAACACATTGCACCTGTCAAAAATGCTGCATCTCATGCCATGTATCGGAACAGCCTCATGGTGCATCGTCATGCAAAGTGAAAAATCCACGCATTGGCGCCTACTGTCAAAAGAAACAATGCATTGACAAAAAAGTGCTGCATCACCACAGGAAGTGAGGTAACAGATCTGCCATGTTGCAAACCAGGAGCTGCAATGTTATTTTCACTGTCTCTTACAGTCACAGTCTTTTTGTCTGTGTTGGAGAGAGGTTGTGTGCGGTTGGAGCTGTGTTGAGGAGTGCTGGTAGAAGTTTCTTTTGTACTGTCTTCTGTTCCTGCAGTGACCCTGACATCTCTGTTGTCCTATTTTTGTATTGTTTATTTTTTGGTAATTGTATTGTTGGGTGTTTTTCTTTGGGGTAGTTTCATCTGTTTGGGTTAGTTAGTTATTTTTCTTTGTTAAGGGTACTGTGGGTTTGGTTTGGGATATGTCGGGGAAGGGCCCGTAAGCTCAGTGTCAATGAGTTGGAAAGATTCATCTGGCTCATCAAACACTACCTCCCTAATATGGTGGCCATGGGGGGAAGAGTCATCCATGGATACCAGACGGAGGCACGCAAGCTGTGGTGGGGGCAGGTCCTGTTCCATATGACCCGTGTCTTTGAGCTCGAGTGCACAGCACACCAATTAAAACATTGATGGCCAGATATCATCACCAGGGAACGGGACCTTCTGGACCACCTGGGAATCGAAGTCAGTGGAACTGTGGGTGAGTACACTATCTGTGTGGCTGACTCCTGGTTGCAATTGCAAGTACATGCCTGTTGGCCTTAGGGCCTTCTTTACCAAGCTAGGACAAACTGCAGGGCTGCGAGTAGTGGTCTTGCGTCAAACAGCATCCATGACAAGGGCAGCAATCAACATTAATTAAACAAATAGCATATTTCTATCCTTCTCCCCTATGTTTAGCCACTAAGTCTGAAGTGCACTAATGCTGACACACCTGTATCATGGTGCAAGGGTACATGGTTACCAGGGACAAGTGTCCATGTCCACTAAGGGCCTGACGACTGTTGTATGTTGCATATTCATGTACATGTGATGATAAAAGTGACACAGGAGAGAAGGGAGTCATGGCTGTTTGTGTCCTGTGAGTCATGTATGTGCAGAGTGCCATTCAATTAGCTATGCTTGAAAAGTGTTGCAGTAGGAAGTCATCTGCAAAATGTGAACAGTGTAACTCAGACATGTATGTATGGTTCCAGCACATATGTGTACATGTCTGCCTGGCCTACCAATGTATGTCACTGAGACATGTCTAATGGCCTAATTGGGAATTCACTAACCTAAGTCTTCTATGTCCATTGTCAAATCATGTGTAATGTGGAATAGTTGTCCATACTGTTCATTGTTCAACATTCACAGTTCTATGCCTCATGTTAGTTCTTGCAGGTAGACCTCAGCCCTTTACCACTGGAGAGGTGGCAAGCTTTGAGGACCGCAGTGCTACCGGTCAGTGTCAATCTGTATGTGTAGTGCAAGTATTGTGTGTAATCTTGTGTGTTGTGTGCAATGCCATGTACCAAGTGCATGTATGCTACTACAGACATCGTATGCAATACACAGATATGGACTGTATGGTTGATGTGTGTAGGATGTGCATCCCAAGAAAACAATTAAATGGTGGAAACGTGCTGCAAAGACCTTGTAAATGTTGGACATTGTGTATGAGTCTAAACACAGTGATGACAGTAAGGACATGTGTCAGAAATACAAGGCCCTACACATATATGCAGGGTGGCAAGATGTTGTTCACTAAACATGTTACTGCTCTGTGTGCCACATGTAGCACACAGTAACTCATGGGGGGTTATGGTGGGATTAATTACCATGTGAGTAGGTCCCTGAGATTAACAGAACAGTGGTTAGCATACCACACTTGAAAATGACGTAGGTTTTCTTTCCCACCCATGTGGTGTAATGTCCCTTACTCTGTGTTGTATGTTCGAACATTTAAAACCCATGACATCCTCACAGATCTTGACGTGAGTTTGACCTAAAGGATGTCTGTACAACACTGTCATATGACATTACATCACTCACAACATCGTCAGATAGTGGTGTTCTTGGTAGTGCCCATGATGTAATGCAAACAGCTTTCCTTCACACAATGTATAGCATTAGCCAGTGCTTTTCCAGTATCCCTGTGCAGACAAGGTGTAGGGCATGCACGCACCCACATATGAGATGGTGGTGCTAAGTGCTGTTGTGCAACACGCTGATCAGATTTTTGGACACATATACAGGCAATGGCAGCATAGTGGGACACCTCAAGTAACTCTCGGACTATGCATGAAGTCATGACATAGCTTACCAGGTAGTGACCGGAATGGATATGAAAGTAGAATAATGCTCCTCTGTGTGACATGGGTGAGTGCTCCACCCTCCATTTTCACATGATAACTGTCACATCCATTTTCCATGTAGCATGGTGTCTTTTCATCTGTCCTTGCCATATCAGGCAGAAACTGTTTGGAGACTACATTTAACCTGCAGTCCTTGCTCAGATGATTTTTGTACATGCCAATGGACCTAAGGGCAATGGTGCATGCAGGAGGGACATTGATGAGAAATCCAACATGATGAGTTTTACCTACTATGGTCACATAACTGATGTGTATGATGAGCATAGTCAAAGGTGACATGGTCTTTTGAAGTTGTTCCAAGATGGTTCAGTGGTATTGTGTGACATTAGCTAGTCTTGATACCTTGGACATAAGCAATATGTAGGTGAAAATCAGTGTGCAGAAGTGTATTAACCTTGCCCTTCAAGATGTCATGGTGATTTCTGCTGGCCAACGTGTGATGACAGCAGATGGTGTTTCCATGTAATGCCTATTGTTCATTTGCCTAATATACATGTGGCTGACATGCCCCTTTCATGATTCAGCTGCCAACATTACCCCATCCCAGAAGCAAGAGTTTGACAAGCGGGTGGAATGCTACTGCTACATCTGTCTGGTGCAGAAGGGCTCCTGGAGGATGGGTTGGCTCTACGAAAGGGAGCGAGCATCAGGCTGCTGGAAGGCATTTCTTCAAGGGGGACCACCCAAGGAACCAGCCGCCTCCACCACCCACACAGCAGGCAGGTCTCAGGCCGCAAACAGGGCAGGGTCTACAGAGGCTGGGCGATCACCTTCAGCTGTAACTATGAGTACCCCAACTACTTCCAGGGCTGTTCCTCCCTTTGTTGAGCCACTCTAAGTGCAGGAATTTCGTACTGAGCTTGCTGATGAAAATACCGGATTGCAAGGCTGGAACATAAAACTGAGCAAATGATGCAGATGCTGAGGGTGATCAAAGCTGCAGTGACAAGGCACCGAAGAGGACAATGGTCCAGATAAACACTACTTCCTTTCCCCTTATACATAGTTTTAAACACAGTTAGAGTATCTAGATAGTTAGAGTTAGATTAGTTAGTGAAGTGTAGATTATTGTTAGTACATAGTGGGTCTTCATGTGGGGGAGGCTTTTTGGCTTTCTCTTTTTCTTCGTTGTTTCTAGGGGGTAGGTATTGTTTTGGGCATGGGTTCTTAATAAAAAAACAAATAAAAATATGTATATTTGTTTAGGCTAAATGTTTAGTAAGTTAATGTTTAGCTGTAATTCTTGTTGTCCTTGTTACAGATATGTTTTCAGTGTGGTGAGGGGTTGATGTTTGTCATGTGGCGATAAATGTATAGAATAGGTTAAGATAAGATAAGTTAGTTGTAGGTATAAATTAGGATAAAATAGTGAGCTTAGGATAGTTTAGGAGGCTTACTTAGTTTAGGTCATTTTAGGCCGATAGTAATAGTTTCCAATAAATCTTGTTACTTACTGTATGGTCTCCATCATGATTCATTGTCCAGGTAGTAGCATGTCTGCACATGTCATGACAGGCATATGCCTTGGGCTCTGCAAGCAGTACTTTGAGGCATGTGTGACTATGTGTTTCCCCTATAGTACCTGTCAGGTAGGCAATGATGTCACATCACCTATCTCCAGACATCATTCAGCAATGTACGTGACAATCTGGATGTGCATTGATACACTTCCCAAAACACGTATTTATACGCAGTTGCTCTGTGTTGGTAAGCCATGGACATGCATTGTTGAAATGTTATTGTTATTGCACTCACCCTAAATCAACGATTTGTTCCTAACAAACTTATGGCTGTCCCTCACAGTTTTGGACATGCATCATTTGTTTGTCACATGATTGTAGACCTATTGCTACTATCCTTGCTTCACCTAGCCACTTGTGTTGTGATTTTAGAACCTGTCACAATTCAGGCATGCTACTTGTAGCATGACATGATTAGAAGCCTCAGGAACTGCTTGCTAGTTAACATAGAAATCAGTCACTTCACTTATGTATCAGTCTGTGTGTGTGTGGCTCTGTGTCTGTCACAAATCCACACATATCCTTTGGTAAACAGTCAGTGTGTTAGCTTCACACAGTGCAATAAGTTCATGTTCTTCATGCTTCTGACACACATGCAATACCAAGGTTGTGTAACATGAATTTATTTACAACTGTGATTTTGCATTCAGAAATTCTGTATATCGCATTTGATAACAACCCCAGCGGGTGTACTTAGCCATTGGATGTCCAGAGAGAGTCCTTGAGGGTGAACATGTCCTGGGACATGTGTAAGAGAGGAGTGCTTCAGTAAGGAGGAGGAGCACATTGCCATTAGGAAAGATTGGGCAGAATGGTAGCCCACATATGTGAGAGGTCAACAGGGGGAGAGTTCAATTGAGGACAGTGCCAGATGTTATGACACTGGCATGATCTTAAGCACAGAGCAAAGGAGAAAGGGGCCATGTGCCACAGAGAAAAGCTACTGGACAGTTTTCCTTGTGAAAGATGTTCCTTTTACGTCTTCATCCTCTGATGTTTGTGATGCCTCCTGTAATAGGGTGTTGTAGGTGCTGCAGTAGAGGGAGGCACACACACACATCAGGGGCTGATGATGTGGGGGCTGTGTCCTTTGCAGCTTTCATCTGTGAGAACACATGAGGCAGCACAGCAACAAGGAGGGCCTGCAGGGTCTGCAACATTGCAGCAACGTCACGGTGGTAGGCACCCAAGTTGGCAATGAGGGAGTCCTGCTTCTGCTCCGTTGACTCCGAGACCTGTTGCATTGCCCCCAGCCTCTTGGCAATCCTGCTGGTGCCTCTTTAGCAGGGCGTTTGCTCCTGCCTCATGACATCAGTGATGTCAGCCAGGGACTGCTGGATCCCATGAAGCGGAGAATAGGTGCCTCGTATGGTCGCCCAATTGTCCTTATTCAGGCGGAGGCACCTCTGGACTGTCTCTAGGATACCCACCACAATCTCCATCCCAACCTGCACTGTATCTGCCAGCTCCCACTGGACTACTACCACAGTTTGTTGGAATGTGACTGTTTTGTCCTGGGAGTCCAGGGCTGGGGTTGAGCTGGCAGGTGGTGTCTGTTGCATTTCGGGGGATCATCTGGAAACCCCACAACGCCGCTTAACCTCCCAGCGACCGGAGATGGTGTCTGTATGGCACCAAGGATTTCCTGGAGGGACTTGTCATTGATGGTTTGCAGCTTATCATCCACATCATCGGAGAAGTCCAGGACAGGCGGCTGGCCAGGAGATATGTTGTCATCCTCTGCAATGAAATTGAGGTAAGTAAATGTTGAGCTCTGCCAGATGTTGACATAAGTGATCATCTTTCCAATCAAGGTTTCCAAGTGAGCGTTGTAGAAGCCTCATTTCCAAGGCCCTAGCACCATACTGCACAACTGAAGTCTCAGTGACTTTGATGCTCCAGTGGCACAGTGTACAGACCGCTACTTTACCAGGCCACATCACAGCAACTTGTGTTATTTGTGATGGCCCTGTAAATGTGTACCCCTTTCACACCTTACACTGCATAACAGTTGTTACCCATGGATGTTTGTGTGCGTGTTCCCCAACAATACCCATGGATTACCTAAGGAATGTTACACATTCACAGATTTAGATATCAAGACATGCATCAGATTCCTAAACCACATCAGGGGTGGCGCTGAAGTGGTGCAACAGTGAGATCTGACATTGTAGCCCACAATTATCCTGTTTCAATGTGTGTTCCATTCAAAGTGGAAGAGGATAAACATGATTGTGCAAGTTGAGGAAAGTGTCCCTTTCAGCACACTGGCAATCATCTCTGCAACGCAGGCACCCCTACACCATGGTGCAAGTGTGCCTGTATTGGTGCTAGGAAGCAGTGAGTAAACCATCACGGAGGGAAGTACAGATATGTGTTGCATTTTGGTATGTGCAACAAATGCCTGCACTTTCTAAATGACACAGTGTAACACAGCAAGCTGAATGTGTGGGCTGCACTGCGTCATTTCCTCATACATGAGGCACTAAGAACATCAATTACATGGCCAGTGGTGCAACAAGTACCTTGCTATGCTGCCCTGTGCCGCCAGGAAAGGGCAGAGGTGCACCATATTTACAAGACCGGGTGCATTTCTATTCTCTCCACCTGCAGTAGAACACAAAATGCTGGTTAGTGCCAACGCAGACACTCATGGACCATGGTGCGAGGATGCCTGCATTGTGGGGTTGTTATTTTAGGTGCATGAAGGGAGACCTTCCTGCACAGGAACTACCCCAAGGGGTGTTATCATCATTTTATGTGTGCTGCATTCTGCAGCACACATAGGAATGGTACCCCTAGAGGAGTATTGAAGACATTTCTCCCCGTATAGTCATTCTTGGTCCACCCCTGGGGTGGCGTAGGAATGTGACACATTCCTTGCCTTGTAGATCTGTGTATGTGTCAGGTTTCTTTGGGTTCCATGGGTGTTGCATGGGTGCACCCCAAGCAACACCCATGGAATGCCCCTTTCACACAGTGTTATGCATGACAGGTGTCCATATTTCCAAGGCCATGACAAGCCATGCAAGGTGACTTTGTGTGACCTTGTAGGTATGGATTGGCACACTGAATCACCAAAGTGTCAATGTGAATAATGCCCCCATGGCACAGTGTGCCTGTAGTGCCCTATACATGAGGCCCAAAGTGGGATACACCTGCAATGATGCTTCTCTTCACACAATGTGGTAAGTGAGGTGCTGGTCCTGGACTGGGATGTGGTACTTGTGGTAGGTCAGTGCACATCACAGAGCTTCTTTCCAAGCTCCTTGCGCCGCCCGTGCCTCCTTTTTCAATGTGAAGAAGTGAGACACCAGCAGCTCAAGAGACTTGTAAGTGAGCCCCTATATCTGTTTGCTGTTTGACCATAAGCATGCCAGCATCTACACTCTAGCCTGCAGACAGTACATTGTTGTGCAGGGACACTGCTGCCTCCCTCTTTTGACCTAACATATTTTCCACATTGCCCCCAGTGCGACTTACCCTGTGATTGTTGTGGATTGTCATATGCTGCA
The DNA here is from genome assembly GCF_031143425.1 of Pleurodeles waltl. Classification (NCBI taxonomy): domain Eukaryota; kingdom Metazoa; phylum Chordata; class Amphibia; order Caudata; family Salamandridae; genus Pleurodeles; species Pleurodeles waltl. Next base: position 817,592,956 of record NC_090448.1, read on the forward strand.
CTGTTGTGTCCTTGGACTCCTGTGACTGACTCCCATGGGATGGCAGCTGCCACCATCTCTTCCAGATCATCAAGCTCCTCCTGGGGTGCTGGTCCACAGTGCTGCCTTGCAGTTGCAGGGCAGTTTCTCCTTTGTTCTATGCTTGCAATCGTACCAGCGCTTCTTGCAGTCGACAACTGTGCTCTTGACCTCTGCCACAGTGTTGACTTTGTCAACTGAGGATTGCCATATTGCCTTCTTCTTCCCTAATGGCAATTTGGAGGTGACAAATAGCTGTTTCTGATGCTGCGTCACCTCCCTGATCAAAATGCTGTTCTCCTCCCCACTGAACCTGCATTTCCTCTTCACTTTCTTCTGGGTGTCGGCCTGGAGATTTTGGCTGGTACCTGAGTTGTTGTGGTTGTCCTGGAGACTATTTGGTCCTGGGTTCTCCATTTCCGGGTCTCCTCTGTTTTTTTTTAATAGAATAATGTCTCGCTGCAGTTCTTAAAAAAGTTTTTGGCGCTAAAGTAAAAATATGTGCCACTAATCAGGCTAACGTCACTTTTGCAGCACTAGTGTCATTTTGCTTTACTATACGGCGAAAAGGTTAGCATCATTTTTTATGCTAACCAAATCCAAACGCCATGGTGTGCAGTTTTGTAGATATGGTACACACATATCATTAGGGTCTGACGTTAGCTGGCGTTAAAAAGTTTAACTCACATGTGCATCATTTCGTGTAAATGAGGCCCTAAGTGTTGAAATAAAGAAATATTGAAAACAAGTAGGAACATACAGCCAATTGTGACAATGTTTTGATCTGCAACTTTTTGTCACGATGGCCGATGTACAAAAGCAGTGTACCATTATGTTCGCTAGACCCTCTTGTTTGTGAGGATATACAGAATCAAATCAAGATCAATGCGAGCCCTTGTGCAGGGATTCCTATTGACCTTGGTTTAATCAGTTCCTGTCCCTGGCACTAGGCCCAACCACTCAAGTGGTGCAGTATTTTTATCGGCACAAGGGGGGCAATGTTGGGTTGTAGGAATTTTGCTGATTCTTCCGGATTTCAGAAGTTTCCATCACAGAAATGTAGGGAAATGTGTGATTTCAGGCTGAGATTGAGGTTTGCAGAGAATTGTGGGTATGAAAACCTCATGGAATTCACACAAGGCAAATCACCCTGAACCCCTGGTTGTATACTTTTCAAAATTGTCTGTGGTTGGTAGGTTTCCATGGTTGGCAGCCGAGCATGGCCCCAAATCCCAGAGCTACCCCTATTGCTGATCTCTCCATGTAGCACTTTAGGGCCTTTTGTGTCAAGGTCTCTTGGCCAACCCACACAATTGAGGTACAATTTTTAACTGGAGAGTTGGGGGAATGTTTTGAGTTAGGACATTTGTGGCTTCCTGCAGATTCCAGAAGTTTTCCTCACAGAAATGTGAGGTATGTGTGCTTTTAGTCAACGTTTAAGGTTTGCAGGGCATTTTGGGCAAGAAAATGGTGTCAGATGCTAGCGCAGCACACCGCCCTTGACTCCCAAGTGTTTAGTTTTCAGAATTGTGTGGATCTGGCAGGTTTTTCCAGGTGGCAGCCTACCCAAGCCCAAAAAAGTGCACTGGCTCAACAATGAGAGTGGGATGATACTGGTAGTTAGCCAAACTCTCCTGGCCCATATGTGAGAATAACACCCAAGCAAATCAAATTTCATCTTGCTTGCCATTAGGATGGGATGCTTTATCCTGCAGGGGAGCAAAAAGACTGTTGAGGTTTTGGGGGTGGGGCATGATGTTATGATGAGAAAAACCCACCCCATTATTTTATTAAAAATATATGTTCTGCCGTACAGTAGTCTTTTTGCCCCTGCTGGGAGGCAGATCAGAGGTAATTATCCAGTCTGCTAAGGATGGGGGGTGGGGGAGAGAAACACTGTTGTCTCATTTACTTTAGAGGGCATGGCCATGCTAGGCAGCCCGCCTTCTACATTTCAATAAACAAATCCCTGGCATCTAGGGGCTTTCTGCCCCCTCACCCTGGGTAGGCTGATTGTGGGTAATTATCCCAATCTTCTCTGGGAGAAACAGAAACAGTGTTGCACCGTTTGTTAGGGTGGGGGCATAACCATGCCCATGATGGGCAGCATTCACCCCTATATTTGAAAAAAACTTCCCCTGGAGTATAATAGGGTTTGTGCCCCTCAGGGGGCAGATAAGGAGTAAATACCTCCCTCTGCGCCCTGGGGAGACAGGAACACTATTGTCCCATTTGCCTGGGGTAGGGGCATATGCATGCTGGGCACCCCCACCCCTACATTAAAAATATCCCTTGCTTCTAGTGGGATTTCTGCCCCCCAGGGGGACAAGTCATGGGTAATTACCCCACCCTGTCTCCCAGGAGGGGCAGAAAGACTATTGCCCAGTTTAGTTGTTGGGGTGAGGGCATGGCCATGCCCATGTGGGCAGTCCCTCCCCTATATTTAAAGAAAAAATAGGTATCTAGTGGACTTTTTGCTCCCGGGGCAGATCAGGAGTAATTTCCCAAGGGGGGCAGAGGGACTGACTGTCTTCTTGTTAGGGGTGGGGGAATGGTCATGCCCATGGTGGGCAGCTCTCCTATATTTTTTTTAAAGGACATTCCCTGGGGTCAGGTGAGCTTTCTGCCCTCTGGAGGTAGACTGGGGGCAGTCACCCCCATCTGCCCTCCAGAGGGGGCAGAAAGACTGTCACCTTATTTGTTTTGGGTGGGGACAAAGCCATGCCCATAGTGGGCAGCCCCCACCCCTATATTTATTTTTGTTAATTGACCCTGCTGTCTAGTGGCTTTTCTGGCAGATCAGGTATAATTACCCCATCTGTCTCCTGATGAGGCAGAAAGACTGTCTGTCCACCTGTTGGGATTGGGGACATGGTCATGCTCATGGTCGGCAACCCCCACCCTTATATATATATATATATATATATATATATATATATATATATATATATATATATTTTACAACATTCCCAGGTGTCAAGTAGGCTTTCTGCCACCCGCCTGGGGGGACAGTTTGGGGGTAACTTCCACAATTCCACCCTTCCCCACCCCCTGGGGGCAGAAAGACTAATATTATATCATTTTCCCAAGGTGAGCACGAGCCCTTGCCTAAGTGGCCGCTCCACCATCCCTGGTGCTAGTGGGTGAATCCTTGCTTGGGAATCACTCTCTTATGGCGATCTCCAAGCAGGGATCAACTAGGCAGAAGTACCATTAGAAAGAGGAAATTCTTCAAATGCACCTCAAGGAAATAAAACTGTATTAGATATTTTCAGCATAGGTTGTGTCCAGCACTGTGAGAAAAGGTTGAGTCCTGTGTACTCTTGACCTACAAAACCAAAGCTCACATACTGGAAGATAGATTTACATACAATGTCACTAAAGGCTGAACCTTACAGAATCCCTTATTGGTTTCACACCCACTAATAACAAACACTACATGCTATTTTCATTTGGTGTGCGCTATAATTTTGAATCCAAGACAGGATTGGTTATAGTAAGAATTGGGTGTTTGAAGGTAGCCCTTTTTTTTGTTTTGAGAACTAGAACACTTTATGCTTGCTTCCTTCTATAGCACACTTTCATGCAATCCCTTAATAATCTAGCTCTAATCATAAGCGCTACATTTTATCCTATTATGTGGTTAAACGTCTGTGTATTAGGCATTAAATTAGACCATTATTTGTTTAGTCAATGTATAGTGCCTACATCTATGCTGTTTTCACTACATTTCAGCAAACTCTTCCTGTTTATGCCCCCCAAGAATCATGACCAATCATCCACTTTACAGCAGCAGGACATTTTATACTATTCCCCTTCCTCTCCTCGTGACTCTATTAATGCTGGCTGCACACCAGACTGCAGTGCTGGTCAAGACTGTCATTGGTATAGCTCTCCCAGTCTATTTATGTGCCCTAACACCCAGCCCTTAGGAATCCTTCATAACTGTGAAGAGATGGTCCTGTAACCCTTCACTCTCGAGAGAGTAAAAATACATGAAGACACGGAAAGAGAAAATGCAGACAGAAGACTGGGTTTTGGTGAAATATTTGAGGATGATCAAGACTTGGACAGTGGGGGAAAAGTAAGGTCACCGCTCTGCCTTCCGCGCTCCACCCCGTTTCCCTGCTGCCACCTCCTGATTTTGCCTTTTGCTTTTCCCTGCCGCTGCGTCCCCTGCGGCCCCTCCCGCCTCCCCCCTCCTTCTCACCGCTTTGTTTTTGCTTTTTCCCGCCGCTGCGTCCCCTGCAGCCCCTCCCACCTCCCCTCTCATTGGTCAGGCCCTCCTGCCTCCCAGCTGCCACTCCCACCCTCCCCTCCTCTTATGACAGCCACGGCGCAGCCGCTCCACTTGCGCGCCGAAGGCGCACCAAAGGCAAGCCCGTCTGCGCCTGGACCGTGCCCAGCGCCAGAACCCCTGGCCCCAGCAACAGCCACCCCGCCAGCATCCGCTACGATGCCAACAGCCTCCGCGCACTCAACACCAGCCGAAACACCACCTGTTCCATGCTACTGCAGGCAGGTCGCTCCCCGCTCCGCCTTCCGCGCTCCACCCCGTTTCCCTGCTGCCACCTCCTGATTTTGCCTTTTGCTTTTCCCTGCCGCTGCATCCCCTGCAGCCCCTCCCGCCTCCCCCCTCCTTCTCACCGCTTCGTTTTTGCTCTTTCTAGCCACTGCGTCCCCTGCGGCCCCTCCCGCCTCCCCCCCTCCTTCTCACCGCTTCGTTTTTGTTTTTTCCCGCCACTGCGTCCCCTGCGGCCCCTCCCGACTCTCCCCTCCTTCTCACCGCTTTGTTTTTGCTTTTTCCCGCCGCAGCGTCCCCTGCGGCCCCTCCCGCCTCCCCCCTCCTTCTCAACGCTTTGTTTTTGCTTTTTCCCGCCGCTGCGTCCCCTGTGGCCCCTCCCACCACCCCTCTCATTGGTCAGGCACTCCCAGCTGCTACTCCCACCCTCCCCTCCTCTTATGGCAGCCGTGGCGTGGCCGCGCCGCTGGCGCGCCAAAGGCGCACCAAAGGCAAGCCCGTCTGCGCCCGTCCATGCCGGGACCGCGCCCAGCGCCAGAGCCCCTGGCCCCAGCAATAGCCACCCCGCCAGCATCCGCTACGATGCCAACACCCTCCGCGCACTCAACACCAGCCGAAACACCACCTGCTTCCAGGCCTCTCCAAAGAGCACGCATGGATCCTTCTCCTGCCACAACTGTAGCTTCACTTGCAACAGAGCCCACATATCTCCTAGGATCGAGACCAACCACCTCCGTTGCATACTCCTCAACACCCACTCAGCACGCAAGCACGCCATCGAAGTCTGGGACCTGCTCGACTCCACCTCCCCGGACGTGGCCTTTCTAACCGAAACTTGGTGGAACGACTCCTCAGCACCCGACATCGCCATAGCCATCCCGAACAGATACAAAGTCGCTCGCCGAGACTGCACCAACAAAACCGGAGGAGGCATAGCCATCGTCCACAAAGCCACCCTCGAAGTCAAAACCACCCTGGACGACTCCTTCAACGCCGCCGAACTCCTTCACTTCCAAGTCCGCACAGACCCCAACACCACGCTCAGAGGAACACTCATCTATAGACCCCCAGCACCCAGGGCACCTTTCAGCAAAGCCATCGCCGACTTGGCCAGCAACCACGCACTCGCCTCCACAGACTGCATCCTCCTTGGGGACCTGAACTTCCACCTCAAAAACAACAATGACACCAACTGCACCACCCTCACCGAAAACCTTGCCAATCTCGGCTTCACACAGCTCGTCAACACACCCACCCACACAGCCGGTCACACCCTTGACCCCATCTTCTCCACAAGCAACCACGTCACCTTCAACCATACCACCGAACTCTACTGGACCGACCACCACTGCGTCCACTTCACCTTCAAGAAGCAGACAGAACACCACCTCAACGAACAACCACCCCGCCGACGATGGGATAAAGTCACCGAACTCCAACTGTCCAACGCCCTAGACCAGAAACTGCCCGTCGACCCAACCGACCCTGACATCGCCGCATACAACCTCAATCTATGGATCAACGACTGCACTGACCGCCTTGCTCCGCTCAGAAAACCCTCCAACAACCACATCAACAAAAAAGCCACCTGGTTCACCGACGACCTCCTAGCCTCCAAACGCCTCTGCCGAAAACTCAAGCAAATATGGCTACTCGAACGCACTCCAGACAACCACACGGCACTGAAAGATGCCACACGCAAACACCACCAACTCATCAGGCTAGCAAAAAGATCCTCCTTCAAGACCCGCCTAGAAAACAACGCCCACGACTACAAAGAACTTTCCAGCATCGTAAAAGAACTCTCTAGCCCAAACGCCACCGTCAACGACATCACCCCCTCCCAAGAACTATGCGATGCCCTAGCAACCGCCTTCCACCGAAAAATCACGGACATCCACGACAGCTTCAACTCACCTCACACTCCGGACACTCCCACCCCACCCACCACGAACTCGACCCGCTCCACCCGACTGACCTCCTGGACCATCATCAGTGACGACGAAACCCGCAAGACCATGAACTCCATCCACTCCGGATCGCCATCAGACCCCTGCCCACACCACATCTTTAACAAAGCAGACACAGCCATCGCACCACACCTACGGAAAGCCATCGACATCTCCTTCGAAACTGCAAGATTCCCAGAAAGTTGGAAACACGCCGAAATCAACGCCCTTCTCAAGAAACCAAAGGCGGACCCCAAGGACCTGAAAAACTTCCGGCCCATCTCTCTGCTCCCTTTCCCGGCAAAGGTCATCGAGAAAATCGTCAACATTCAGCTCACCCGGTACCTCGAAGACAACAACATCCTCGACCCCTCCCAGTCCAGCTTCAGACGCAACCACAGCACCGAAACCGCCCTCAGCGACGCCACAGACGACATCAGAAGCCACCTCGACAATGGAGAAACAGCTCTCATCCTCCTGGACCTATCAGCCGCCTTCGACACCGTCTGTCACCACACCCTAAAATCCCACCTCCACGCAGCAGGAATCCAGGACCAGGCCCTCGAATGGACTGCTTCCTTCCTCGCCGGCAGAACCCAAAGTGACCGCCTCCCCCTGTACCAATCCAAAGCCTTCAACATCATCTGCGGCGTACCCCAGGGATCTTCCCTCAGCCCAACGCTGTTCAACATCTACATGGCGCCCCTCGCACAAGTGGCCCATCAGCACAACCTCAACATCATCATCGCCGACGACACCCAACTCATCCTCTCCCTCACCAAGGACCCGCACACCGCTAAAACCAACCTCCACGAGGGACTAAAAGTCATCGCTGACTGGATGAGAGACAGACGGCTAAAACTAAACTCGGACAAAACAGAGGTCCTCATCCTTGGGCGCACCCCCTCCGCCTGGTACAACACATGGTGGCCGACCACACTGGGTCCCCCACCGACAGCGCACGAAACCTCGGCTTCACCCTCGACTCCTCACTCTCCATGACAAAGCAGGTCAGCGCCATCTCCTCCTCCTGCTACAACACCCTCCGCATGCTCCGCAGAGTCTACAAATGGATCCCAACAGAAACAAGAAAAACAGTAACCCAGGCCCTCGTCAGCAGCAGACTCGACTACGGCAACGCCCTCTACACCGGTATCTCAGCCAAACTCCTACAACGCCTCCAACGCATCCAAAACGCCTCCGCCTGACTCATCCTCAACATCCCTCGCCACTGCCACATCACCCCCCACCTAAGAGACCTTCACTGGCTCCCCGTCAACAAGAGGATCACCTTCAAGCTCCTCGCCCACGCACACAAGGCACTCCACAACACCGGACCAACATACCTGAACAACAGACTCAGCTTCTACACCCCCACCCGGCAACTCCGCTCCGCCAACCTCGCCCTTGCCTCCATCCCCCGCATCCGGCACAAATCCTCCGGCGGCAGATCATTCTCGTACCTCACTGCCAAGAGCTGGAACACCCTCCCGTCGGATCTACGACAGACCCAGGACCTTCTTTCCTTCAGAAAACTCCTCAAGACCTGGCTCTTCAAGCAGTACCAGCACCATCCTCCCCTCCCCCCACCCAAGCGCCTTGAAACCCTCAGGGGTATGTAGCGCGCTTTACAAATTGATTGATTGATTGATTATGAATGCATCACTTTGATGCCTGCCCTCAGCAGTCATTAAAAATGACGGAAAACAGGGTGCAGTGAAATCCTGTAAATTTCACAACAACAATTTTTCAGGCCTTCCTGTGTGGGAATGCCCCCCCAGCATACATTATGCCTGATGCAGGCATAATGTGGCACAAGGGGGTGCAAAGTGGGGCAATGCAGGTATTGTGCCACTTTGTAAATATGGCGCAGGGGACTGGCCACCTTAACTCCGGCTTAGTGTCTTAAAAATTACTCTAAGGCGGCGTTAAGGCAACACTAGGGGATTGTAATTCTACCCCTTTGTTTTTCAGAATGCATTTCAGCTGTTTCTAAGTGCTCTCAATGGTACTCTTTTAATGACTTTTACTTACTAATTTGGGGTGTTATATAAAGCTTTCACCCTGAATAGGCCTCTTGGAGCTAAATACATCCAGAGCTTTAGGTGGGATGCGGAAGCCGAGGGGGTTCCTAAAACGGTATTAGCCAAAGAAACATACATATGAATCCTTTCCAAGAGGTGTGTGTCCTGTAGAAGGGTCTGACTAGAATCCTGTGGTACAAACAGTGTGTCACATAATTGGTAAGGGAGCACCCGTCTGTGAGCTTTCTGCATCCAGGCACAACACACAATAAGAGCCATCTGCCTACAACAACCCAGACCTATTGGTTTGCCACTGCTTGTTAGAACTATAAAATAAATGATATTCTAATAAGCACTTAGAATTGAAAGTGGTGAGAGTGAGACTTAAGCATTACTGAGGTCTGTGGAATGTGTGGTGGTCTTCCCTTACTCTACCCTTTACATCACTTTCCTCTGCAGCCTCTCCATGAGACCCCTAACAATCTTTTTCTTCCCACATCTTTCTGAAATCCTCCATCTGCATATTCCACACCTCACCTCTTCACTCTTCTGCACTCTTTTTTACTCTCTCCTTCTGCATGTACTTCCTTGCATCACACCATCCCCACACTCATTCAACTGTAAGCAGTTCAGATGTGTTTACTTTTGCAGTGTAAATACTTCGTCAGCTTTGTTCCCTGTTCACACTCTTTCACATGTATTCACAATTTCAAACGACACGTCACCTTTGCTTTGTGCGCTCTACAGAAGGCCCAAGGATTCGATGGGCATTTATTCTGGAAATCGTTATGACCCACTAAAAGCCACTGTAAGAACCTTGCAGTGACTTCAGTTCCAACTCCAGAGCACTTAACCGTGACCCGTTATAGCCGACCACCTACAATCTGAGCTCGGCAGACACCTGACCCCTGGAGTCATCTTAATTGACAGTATGCATAATAGAGTATTATTGTTCAACATGCAAAAGCTACAGAAAAACAGCATCCTGGAAAAAGCAAATACTCTTAGGGAAGCAATTTAGGTAAAAGTGGAATGTAAACAGGGGCTACCTCACTAACGTGGATATTCTTTGCAGTTTTTACAGTCCTTGATTAGAAATCGACCAGTACTTGTCCCCTGTATAAGGCCATAAACATAGAGCCCAACAGGTATAAGTTTCAGTATCTTTATAGGGTCGAGCGTGAAAAGTGCTCTGTCCCTGGTGTAATCTCTCTATGGTCTTTTAACCATGCCCATGACACACCCATCAGTTTGGTTGGTTTGTAAACTTAAGTTTTAAAATTTGCTTGATTTCATTAGTGAAAGGCATGCATACGTAATGCCTTTTCTTGTGTTTAGCCCTCCACGAGCGCACGGGCCAACTACTGAAAAATATGAGGCTCTATGTTTTCCGTGTGGTTTCTGGACTACTTTTTCTTTTTAATTCGTAGGCAGCACTATCTCGCTGGGCAGTAATCAAGCGCTTTGCATGACATCAACCCTGTTACATGGATAATTGCATTTTTGCTGGTTACGTGGATAATTGCACTTTTGCCGATACGTTTCACTGCGAGCAAACTTCTGTTTCCTTTTGTGTGTCTGCTTCGCGCTCATGGCAGCCGTTGGCTCGCTTATGTGAAACTGTTTTACTTTTCAGTTTATGTGGCAAAAAAAATCTGGTTAGGAGTTTAAAACGCTCAAAGCTTTAACTTGAGCGGTGCTTAATTTGGGCTTGTTGTTTCCAGTGCGGAGCACCGGCACTTATTCTTCTGCCCCAAGCATTTGCTGCGAGCAAAAAACACATATGGGAAAGACGGAGGAAGAGAAAACGGAAAAGCTTCACAATGGGAGAAAGCAGAAATCTGCAAAAGTGATCTGAAGGGGCAGGGAGTGGCTTTAAATGGATTGAAGAGGCCCGAGATGGCTTCACAATCAGTCTGCCTCAGTATTCCGTGTCCCCACATTTATCTGCAGCTTCCGCGTGTTTAAGAGGAGGGCTTTCAGCACCAGCAAGTTTTTATTTACAAATTAAGCACTGAACTCGAGCAAACCCGAGACCCATTGCATTGCAAATGCTTGTTTAATTCCTGCCGGGTCTGAGTACAGGCGGGATCGGTCCCACATAAAGCCCTGTGCACTACTGCCGCCGTAGATTGCACGTGCGTGTGGCGTAATCACTGATACTGGCTAAACACTGTTCAGAATGCTTGACATGTTTGTCAATAACCAGACGTCAAAACGATTTTTCATTGCCTGTTTGTTAAGCTACAGACTTTGGTAGAGGCGGCTCCGAATGGAGCATATACCAGAACCAGGAAGTACAAAAATACTGCACCTCCTGATTATCATTAATTAGTCTCACCAGACTTTGTCCCTTCCCACTTTAAAGAAGCCTGCCTTCCACTATGACGCCCTATTTATTACACGGTGACATATTAACTAGAGCAGCCCTTGTGATGTCTGGGACATAGAAATTCATGTACAGTCCTGTGACTCACTTGTTATTGCAGCACGTGCCCGTCAGGACTGACACATCTACCCTTTCGGGAAAGGCCAACTGTTTTTCAGTCACCAAATATTCTTGTTATTATTTCTGCTTACTACGAAAAGCCGGCCCTGGCTCCTCCGTCTGTGTACCCTTTCAGGTTAGTACAGTCTTGTCAAGAGAAGGCGAAATTAGGCCATCTGACCTCCTGGACGACGTACAGGAAGCTATTATAAGCGCTGACTCACTACAGTGCTTTAAGTGACACAGCCAATACGCACCCGAAAAGAGGAAGAGGCCAGAAAATGACTCAAGTGCGATCCGGTTTTACGTCCATGCCTGTGATGTGGTTGCTGAGGCCTGCTTGGGAATCTCATTGAGGCGCGCCAGGTACAATGTGTGAGGAAGTGTTCTTATTGCGAAATGCGTCACACAGAACTCCTGCAAGGGAAACAGGTCACTGAAGTTATTTTAAATGGCACTATTGTAGCATGTGGTGTTTTTACTGTGAGGAAGATAGCTGTAGTGTATGCCCTTTCAGCCGGTGTGCAACGAGTACACTCGCATTTATTCACACAGCGAAAACAGCTGTTAGATAAGTGCCTGACAGCCATACGTTTGAAGGCATCATGGCACCCCCATTTACCAAGGGGACTAGAAATATTTTCCTGTGTAAGGCTGACTTGGTCGTGTTGCCGTCTAACTAGAATATCAGAACAGGTACGTTTTATGGGGATATTTACTATGTTTCACGCAACGCAGGGTAGCAAGCAAAGTTGCTGCCCTGCGTAAAACGGAGAGCACAGAAATGCTCCATATCACCGAAGATACGGCGCACTTCAGCTCTCTCCTATCGCTGGCGAACTATGGGCCTCGTTTACAATGTTTTGGGGAAGGGCATTGCCGCAAGCCTTCTTGCTGCACTGCCCTGCGCCAAAAGAGAAGGACAGGAATGCACTTTATCTATAAGATAAGGCGCATTTGTGACCTCTTCCACAGCGCTTGCGCACAATTGGCTGCAATGCGCCAATGCAGGCACCCTTGCACCATGGTTCAAGGGTGTCTGCGTTGTAGGAATGATTGTTTTTGTGCAGGAAGGGACACTTTCCTGTACAAAAACAATCAAAGGAGGTGACTTCCTCGTACTATGTGTGCTGCAGGATGCAGCACACATAGTAAGAGGAAGAAATGAGGAGAAATAACCTCATAGTTGCGCATACCTTATGCCTCCCGTGGGGAGACGAAGGTGTTTGACGCATTCTTGGGTTTACAGCATGTTGTAAATCTGGGAATGTGTCTGATGCCATGGGTGCTATGTGGGAACACCCACTGTAACGCCCATGGTATGTCTCCCTATTGCAGTGTGAGGCAACGCAACAACTTGCACTGCGTTGCCTCACACCATATCTACAAGGCAATGAACCAGCATTGCAGGGTGGCTTTATGTGGCCTTGTAGATATGGCTCTGCAGTGTGCGCTGCAAGGCCATCATTAAAAGTGACGTTTCAGTAGCGCACAGGCGCTTGATAATAAGCCCCTATGTGCTGCACAAGATCCTCTAATGGTGTCCCATTTGTTTTATAGTGCCACCCATACCAGTGTAGGATATCAGAGTACATTACATCACTCACACACTACACAGAGACAATAAGTATGTAAATCAGTGTAGAGGAAATGTTGACGTATGTCAAAGAGGACAAAAAAGTGTAGGAGTCTCATGTCATCCATACTGGGAGGCAGTATATTTTTAGGGTGCTTGGTCAGGAGAAGCACAAATTCAGGATTTCAAATGTAACACAGTGACTGAGATTAGTTTTACTAATAAGAATGTATTTCTAACCAAACAAACCCTTTTTAAGCAACATTAGGATAATGAAAGATTGGGGAAAAAATAACATTCTGACCTATACCCTGCATGCAGCTGTTTGATGCCGGTTCATATCTCATTGTGCTATATTGGGATTGTAACTTATGAACTGCTAGTAACAAAATTATCTCTGTGACAAAAACAGTAACCCACTGAGCTATCTACATAAGATACAATTCTGGGATCTACATGGTACACGTTTTTGCAGCAGGAACATTAGCTCTGCGCTATTTTCTGGTGAGTCAAAACTGCCACTAGACAAAAGTCCAATCTCTCTCCTGCAAGTACATAATCTTCAGAGTTAATTGCCGGACACAGATGGAACTCTGCAAAATGTGCTTTTAAACTCAAAAGATATATCATAACACAGAGCTGTAAGAGCTTGGCCCCCAGTGCTGTGGCACCAGTCACCCCTCCCTAAAGTGGGCCCTGAAAAAGTAAATAACAAGGAGAAAAACGTTTTTTTCTCTTTGTGTTACACCATCCACTTGGAGGCAGCAATCACAGGTTTACAAACTTTAATTGTGTCACATCCATGGGTGGATGCTCAGGAACACCCATGCTCCACCCACGGAACACCTACCAGCTCAAAAAGCACTGCAACGCAAGCAGCTGAGCTGCGTTATATTTCTTTTCAACTTGATGCAAGGATGTGCAAATTGCCCTTTGTGTAGCTTTTTAAATCTTACTGAAGCCTTTGTGTTGTCTTTGCATCGCCTGGGGTGGCACAAGTACAACTCAAAGGATTGGTAAGCTTGATCCTAAACTATTTTGTGACTCTGAAATATTTTAGTTGCCAGCTTTCAGGGTCTTGTGCAGCGAACCTTACTTTAAGTACAAACACGCTTTTAATGACTTGGAAGTAGCATGTCAGACAGCATTTGTTAGATAGCTTCAAATTCTGCCTGTGATCGAAAGAGAGAATTAAGTCACAGAGGCCCACATTCATCAAGTTTTAACATGGAGTCCCACTCTTTCAAACACTAGCATTGAATAACTTTCTTGTGCAAAAAGACTTTTGCACCTAAATTTAACACATGCACAGCACTAACTATCCTTGTGTTGGGCAGCGCCTAACCCCAGATAATTTGCTTGAAGTGGTTGTAACTAGGCATGAAAAACCCCTTAAGATTCAATGAAAATTTAGATCAACGAATGACACACAAAGTATTGCACCCTGGGTTTGCTTGGCAAAGTAGCACCAAAACAAAACAAGTGCAAATTGCGGACTCAGAAAATTGTGTGATTTTTTTCAAGCATAATATGTACAATTTGTGTGTTTGTTGCAAAATGTACTTTTGAACAAATGTCTGTTGCCTGAGAGTTGACCTTGAGGTTGAGCCTCCGGTACAGTCCAATACACATCTGAAAAACACCACTGGCTTGCCTTTGCATATTAGTATGGTGCTAAATCATGTTTAGCATCACACAAGCACAGTACTTCTAGCATAGCTTAGTTGATGACATTACTAACGTTTAACACTTAAAATATTATGGCACTGCACAATAATTCCCAGTTCACGCAAAGCAAAGCATCAGATTTCAGCATTCCATGTTGCATCTATGTGAATCTTGGTAAAGCTTGTCTACGGTTTTTGCAGACAGTTTCTCGAACCTAGGAAGTTTGCAGCACAGGGAGATCGCGGGCCGTATTTATACTCTGGTTGCGCCGAATTTGCGTCGTTTTTTTCGACGCAAATTCGACGCTAAACTAACGCCAACTAACGCCATATTTATACTATGGCGTTAGACGCTTCGGGCGCCAAAGTGCCCGGAGTGTGCGTCATTTTTTAGCGTGAACCCCTTCCTTGCGTTAATGATATGCAAGGGAGGCGTTCCCGTCTTAAAAAATGACTCCCAGGCCTTTACGTGGTATTTATACTCCCGGGCAAAAATGACGCCCGGGAGTGGGCGTGGCCAAAAACGGCGCATTTGCGCCGCTTTTTAACGCCTGGGTCAGGCATGGCGTTAAGGGACAAGTGGGCTCAAAATGAGCCCAGAGTGCCCTCCCCTGCCCCCAGGGACCCCCCCTGCCACCCTTGGCCACCCCAGGAGGACACCCAAGGACGGAGGGACCCATCCCATGGACATTAAGGTAAGTTCAGGTAAGTTTTTTTTTTTTTTTTTTTGTGGCATAGGGGGGCCTGATTTGTGCCCCCCTACATGCCACTATGCCCAATGACCATGCCCAGGGGACAGAAGTCCCCTGGGCATGGCCATTGGGCAAGGGGGCATGACTCCTATCTTTACAATGATAGGAGTCATGTTGATGGGGGATGGGCGTCGAAAAAAAATGGCGCAAGTCGGGTTACGACGATTTTTTCGACGTAACCTGACTTGCCCCATTTTAAGACGCCCATACGCCATTTTCCCCCTACGGCGGCGCTGTCTGGTGTACGTGGTTTTTTTCCACGCAAACCAGGCAGCGCCGGTCTGCTTGCGCCGGCTAACGCCATTCCATAAATACGGCGCCCGCATGGCGCTTCAGAATGGCGTTAGACGGCGCTAAATTTTTTGACGCTAAACTGCGTTAGCGCAGTTTAGCGTCAAAAAGTATAAATATGGGCCCGCATGTCTAGCAACATATGCGGATCATCAGCAGAGTCTTTGACTTTGCTTTAATCCTAACTCTAAGCATACATTTCATTTGGTTTCCTTTGCTGCATGCCCTCTTTTCGCCACCATGGCTCCCTTTAAGGACTGACTACTAAGGTACCCACGTGAGCCTTAAGAAGTGGGATCAAACAACATCCCTTCCTGGTGCCTTGGCTTTCGTCAGGAGTTCAGAGTACTTCCCCAGCAGAGGAGGCTATTTGAAGTATTTCCCTCTTATGTTGCGGGTTTGGTGAGCCGTGTGTGGATGTAATTTGGTGCTTCTGCCCCTCGGCCTCGCTCCATCTGCAGAGGCTATTTTTTTGCATCCTGATGCAGAGGTAGAAGGGCTGCTTTCTTGCTCGGGTCTTTTCCTGCAGTCTGGCAGCTTTCATTCCACACTACATAGAGGTGAGGTCATTTCACTCCGCAGCATGGGGCAGATGAGGAGTTCTTCCTTTCTGTGCTGCTCCTGTTGGCAGTTTAATGCTAGCTGCACCTTGAACTGAGGTCAAGTAGGTATTCGTTGGTTTCTTGAGAGGGTTCCGAAGGCCCATACCATCGCTCAGATTGTGTTCTCCTTCTGCTTGAGCTTTTCACTATTAGCAGAGGGTGGATCTTTGAGCTGATTCTCCAGTGTTTCGGGGTACCTGTCACCCCGGTCTTCTCTATGGTTGAGAGGGGGAGCAGAGGTTTTGTTCACTGAGCCCCCTCTTTTTATTTATTTTGGTGCTGTTTCCTATTGGGGTTTGTTGCTGTTGTGTGGTGGGTCTACTCTTCTTTATTATGGGGCACATTCTCACAAGTGGAAGTACATAGCTCCTCAAACTGGGACTGGCACAATCTGTCCTTTGCAAACACTTGCCAAGTCCACCCATAGTCACCAATATAAATGGTGCTGCAACTGGACTACTAGGCCTGATGGAGCTCAGGGGCCTCAGGAAGGAAACCATGAAGTGCCCCTTTTATTCATCTGTCAGAAGACAGAAGGATCAAAAAGTTGCAAGGATTGTCATTCTTCATCTTCATTTTCTTCCTCAGATGAGTAGGCTTTGAATGACTCAAATGGCAAATATTTTGTAAAAAGGAGGACTTGAGCAAAAGTTCTGGCAACCTCAGGGAAAACCCCTAGTTAACTGAGAAAACAGCTATACCCAGCACCGGTGAGGAGCTTTTGAGCATTTCATAAGCATTCAGTTCCTTGCCAGCTGATTAGGGATCTTATAAAGAACTTGGATAGGGTGGAAACCCAGTAATTTCTTTCCTGCCTTAATGAACTGGAGGGTGTTTATGAGGATGTGCCACAGACAAAGTAGATTCTCTTGTGATCAGTCAGCCAGGCAAGTCTTCTACCTTGGGAAAAAATGCTACCCCTTCCTGACCAGTGTGATGCAAGTTGGATGGGATTCTGAAGGAGACCTATGCAGGTTTAAATCCAACCACTGGGGCTTGGACATATGACATTTCCATGTCCCAAACAATTGTCAAGGACTTCCAGAAATGTACTTTGGCCATTCAGAATGGCTCAGACTTTGCTGGTTCCATGGCTGCCATAAAGATACAGCAACGTTTCTATCAGATGCATCATTTGACCTTCTCTAGGCTTCAACTATAACTTCTAGGGATAGAGTTACTGGTTATTGGCTGGTTATAATGAGGAATTGGAAGGTAGAATCGGTTGATAAATCCTCCTTTTCAAGTTTCCTATCTCTGAAAAGCACCCCTTTTGCCCTTGGTTGGAGGAAATAGTGTCAAACGTATTCAGTGTTAGTAATCATCTTCAAGTTACTTCATGTTACTTGCAAGCCAAAAACTGACTCCAGGTGGTTTCCTTCTTTTCATTCTTCAAACAGGGCTTCCGGGTTCTCCAGCTACTCTTAAAAAGGTCCTTAGTAGAACAAACAACAGTTATGTAAAGGGGCCTACATACTTCTGTCTGCTTTCCCCCTCTCTCAAATGCTCCCAGGTCCTGACTGACCAGGGTATAAAGTTATCTGCCTCTGCCAGTGGGGGTAAAACTGACCAGCTTCTATGGCACTTGGGATCGTTCTATCTCCTATCTCTGGGTGCTGAACATCATTACACATAAGCATAAAGTTCTCCACAACACCTGACTTAGGGGTTGAGACTAGATATAATTTGTGTAGGGTGCTGGAACTAGGGATTCATTGTTTGAATTAACAAAGTGGAGGTCATCCCATCTTCCCTTTTCCCCTCTCAGGTCCTCTTTTTGGGAACAGACAGGGATTTGCACCAACAATTTATACCTTCTCGTGGCAGGCATAATGGTGGAGCAAGTTTTAAAACTCTCCACATTTTTCCTATATTACATGTGTGTAGCACTGTACAGCAAACACACAAAATCGGAAAGTGTTAAAGCATATGTTTTGTACTGGAAGGGTGCTCTTCCAGCACAAAAGCTATACTTGACAGAAGGCATACACCTTTGCATTACAGTGCGTGGGTCTGTGTGTTTGTGCAAGGCAGTCAAATACTGTGTGACAGGGAAAGGGCAGGATTGTGCCGTATTTATCATTATATGGTGCATTCCTGTCTCTTCCAAGTGCTGGCGCACAATGTGCTGCCTTGCGCCCACGCAGACAGAAGACCATGGTGCAAGGGTGCCTGCATTGTAAGTAGGATAGTTTTAGTGCAGAAAGAGGCAAGGTCCTGCACAATAACAACCCTCTGAGGCATTTTCCTCTTTCTTTGTCTACTGCACAATGCAGCACACATAGAAAGAGGAAAATAAACAGGTGAAATAACATATTTCTCCCCATTATGCCTCACCTAGGGAGGTATAGCAGTTTTGGCGCATTCCCAGGGCTACCACTTATGGTAAATCAGGGAATGCATCAAAATCCATGGGTGTTGCATGGGAACGCCCACGCACCACCCATGGAATGCCTCCCTGGGGCAGGGTAACGCAACATAGCGATTTGCCCTGAGTTGACTTACTCCAGATTTATCAAGCCACTCAGGACCATGCAATGTGGCTTTGCGTGACTTGATAAATCGCAGTAGTAGTTGAGTTGTACTTGCTTGGTGCAAGTACAACTCAACTACATGATAAATATGGCCTGAAACCTTTAACCTGTTCACTGAGTTCATATCGTTGAATTACTGAACTGCAAAATCAACAATGTTAGAGAAGAGTAAGTAACCATGGGCCAGATGTAGCAAAGGTTTTTCCCCATTCTGTGCCTATGGGAAAAAGTGTTTGTACATATGGCCCCATATACTAAAAAATTGGAATGCGAAAATCACTCTCAACCCAGACTACCACACAAGGACTCTTAGGTTGGGGGAAGTACTGAAACCCCAAAGGTAAGTAGATAGGATTCCCCAGTCACCCATATGCGAGTTGTAACCCTGAGTCAGTGTCCATAGGATAACATGGGGAAGTCACGGCTGGAGTTTTCCTGTTTTAGGACCCTTCCCAGAAGACCCTGAGGAAACCCATTGGGACAAGGAAGGCTGGATAGTGCCCCCACCTGTGGATACCCAGAATAGTTGAGTACCTAAACCAAGGAGCCCAGGTGCATAGGGGTGAAGTCATGTTGGAACCTCCTTTTGAAGTCATTGTGGACCTCGGTTATCCAGCTGCTGTTGTGACCCGTGGACCAGGTCGGTGGAACCCAGGATTGGATTCCTGAAGAAGAGGACCTAAGGAAAGAGGGGGCAGAGTCAAGACTACCTGGAGGTGCCTAGGCGGTGCAGGAGGGCAATGTCCACCCTCCTCAGAAATGCTTTCCTGTTGGACAGTGGACGAAGAAGTGCAGATGTGGAGTACAGGCGATCCAGGAGGATCCCAGAAGTCATCCATAACTGTCCTACGCCGGTTGAATTACAGAGGGGTCAGTGGGACCACCAACAAGCCTTTGCAAATGCAGGGAAGCATTGTAGAGTTTGCAGGTTTTGTGGGGACCAGCAAGGTCCAGGTGACCCAGCCTTGGCAGCTAGGTCAGAGCCAGTCCTCACCAAGCAGGAGAGCCAGAAGGAATCTTTGGTGCCCCAGGTGGCCCTTCTGGCAGCCAGCACTGAGAGTCACAGGGAGGCCTCAGCAGCACAGCAATGAGGAATGCCCACATCGCAGGAGTTGCAGAGAAGATGTTGCTCTTGGACCTGTGTAGTGCTTGAGGCTGGGGCTTCTTAGAGCTAGGAGGTCTCTGGACTGGAGAGCCAACAAGCCTTGACAACAACAAACAGACACAGTGCACAGGGGTTCTGGCCAAGCAGCTCCAGCGAGAGACCACAGACTTCCCACTAAGCAAGGAAGATAGATCAGACCTCTGGAGAGCCATATAACCACCACCTGTGTTGTAGAGCCTTGAAGAGTCCATGGGACAGCAGGATCCACAAACCAGTTGTCGTTGGTGAGGTGCCTGCTGATGCAGGGGAGTGACTCCTTCACTCTAAGGGAGATTCTTTCTTGTTTTCCTAAGTTCAGGAGGAATTCCTGTGACTCTGGAGGATGCACAGCCCTGGGGGTTGCAGAAGACTGTGCAGAAGGTCTTGGTTAATAAGACTACAACACAAAAAGGGCCAAAGGAGATTTTGGAGACCAGTGGGTATCGGCTTACTGCATCAGTGATCAAAAACACAACAGTATACACAGGCCTATAGTATTACATGTGTCCAGTTATTGGATGCAAGAGGCTTTGAAAATTTCCATTGTAAAGATGTAACCCCTCACCCACCAAAGGTGGCATGCTTCATTATCGGGTTCCTCCTCATACCATAGTAAAATAAAACTGTGTAGTGTGGGCTACAACTCTCGACCAAATTAGGAAGGGCTCTTTGGATGTTTTAATACAGGGCCACATGTCACAATGTAGTGTAGGTGAATGCTGAAGTGTGTGTGAAAGGAAAAAAATGCATGAATTAAAACTGACTCCCTCACAGGTGTATTGCTTTATTTTTGCCCATCAGTTACTCTAAACCTTAGGTGTAGGGGCATTGACCTCTAAAAATCAAACACTGAATCTGAATTATGGTAGCCTTCTGCTTCGATCTTTCTGTGTGCTTGGTGTTCCTGAGTCTGCGATCGGGCATACACAGGCTGACCCTGCCCCATGGTCAGAGCAGGAGTCTGCACACTGAGTGTGGCACCATCCGCTACACAGGTAATCTGTTATTCTTCTGCTCTTGCCTTTCAGACACGTAGGATCATCTTCACTTGATCTGCTATCCTGATTCACAACTGACCCCAGGTAATACCATCTTTGCTGACAATTGAGCCTATTCTACAGTTCTCATGGCTGGTCAAATCTAGTTCTTTGATGCATCTTGAAGGGTCAGTATGTAATGGAGATCTGGTATTGCGAACATTTAATTTGTGTTGCACAATTGGTCTGGGCTGTTGGTGAATTTTGCCTCTACCCTAGAGGCCTCATTGGAGCTGAATTTGACAATGTCCTGTCATCTATCTTGCCAGATCATGCCAGTCGCAATGTTATTTTTGAAGAAAGTAAGACGTCAGTACTTTCAGATTGAGTTCCTCATACATCTTAGTAGGAGAAGAAATATTCAGGGGCAATTTAAAGAAAGGACAGGGTAACTAGAGCTAGTGGATATACAAATGGAATGGTTTGGCAAGTCTAACCCAAGGCTCTCCAAGCCCACCAACAACCCTCCAGCTCGGATCCTCTGAACCTTTATAGATCCCGCACTGATGGACCTCCCTCACCACAGACGAGACCCTCTCCATCATGACCAGTATCCATTCCGGAGCCCCTACTGATGCCTGTCCCCACCACATTTTCAACAAAGCCAAAACCTCCATCGCACCGAGCTCCACCACACTCAACTGCTCCATAGAGATGGCTACCTTCCCCGAGGACTAGAAGCATGCCAAAATCCGCCCACTCCTGAAGAAACCCACAGCCGACCCCCAGGATCTCAAGAACTACTGCCCAATCTCTGCTCCACGCAGCTGGCCCTAAAGTGGATATGCTTCTTCCTGACCCGCAGAGTCAGACACCGACCATACTTGTCGGAACCTACTGAAATCAGCTGTGGAATGCCCCAGGGCTCATCCCTGAGCCCCACACTCTTCAACATCTACATGGCCCGCTTGCACCTATCATCAGACTGAACATTGTCTCCTATATCGATGAGACTAAGCTGATCAACTCACTGACCGAAAACCCTACAGCTGCCAAGAAGAACTTCCATCGCCGTCTTGATGCAGGAAAGCTGCCTCAAACTCAATTCAGGCAAGACCGAGGTCCTCATACTGGGACCCTCCACATCTGCCAGGGACTACTCCTGGTGCCTGGGACACTCCACACCCCACCCCAATGAACCATGCACGAAACCTCGGCTTCCTCCTAGATTAATCTCTCGCCAATACCTGCCAGGACAACTCTGTCGCATCCTCCTGTTTCCACACATTTTGGCTTCTCCGGAAAATCTTCAAATGGATCCCAAACGACTGCTGCAAGACTGTAACCCACACCCTGGTCATCCAGAACACCTCTACCAGACTCATCCTGAGCATCACCTGTCGCGAACACATCACCAAACACCTGAACGACCTCCACTGGCTCCCCGTCAAGAAAAGGATCAACTTCAAACTCCTCGTCCACGCATACAAGGCTCTCCATGACCGGGGACCTACCTACCTCAACCAATGCATCACCTTTCACTTCCCTGCCAGACCTCTCCGCTCAGCAGGCACAAGCCACCATACTCCGCCTACGGAAGACCTCGGCTCGAGGTAGATCTTTCACCTACTGCACGGCAAAGAGATGGAAAACCCTGCCTCTTCACCACAGGCAGTCACCTTTGTTACCTCAATTCAGGAAGGACCTTAAGACCTGGCTCTTCGACTAAAGCACAGAGGACTGATGCCCCACAGCGCCTTGAGACCCTTAAGGGTGAGTAGTGCGCTTTATAAATTCTGATTGCCTGATTGAAGTCTTACAGAACTTGGAAACAAAGTTGCTATAGGAGCCCTCCTGCTGGTTACAGCCTTGCCCTGAGTTCCAGCGAAGAACAGCAGTGTTTCGGTGTTCAGGTTGCAGAAGTGTTTTGCAGAGGAGACTTGCAGATGGTCCGTGAAGTCTTGCAGATGAATCTACGGTCCCACCCTCAGGGGAGCCCTTAAGTAACCCAGGATCAAGGTTGGACACTTACTGCAGTGACCCACCTATCGGGGGAGTCAGGGACGTCATCCAGCTGGACTAACTAGTCAGATGCTCCCAGGGGCCTCGGCCCATCTTATTTTCAAGATAGCAGAATCAAGTGGCCACATGGCAGAGCTCTGTGCACCCCCATAGGGGAGGAGCTGAACAGGGGGTGGTCACTCCCCTGTTTGTGCGGTTTTGTGCCAGAGTGGGAGCTAGGGGCTCCCGCACTGGAGTAAACCAGCTTATGCAAGGAGGGCACCAAATGTGACCTTCAAAGCAATCTGGTGGCACTCAGAGGCACCACCACCCTGGCTCAGTGACACCTATTTCTAAAGGAGACGTGGTCACACCTCTCTCTTACAGGAAATCCTTTGTTCTGCCTTCCCCTGCCCGAGTTAAGCTCAGCATCAGAGGGAAGAACAGTGTCGGGTCGGCAACTACACAGGCTGGTATGCAGACCCTGCAAGACTGTACAGGCAGATTTGGGGGACCCCGTAGCGAACCCATGGAGCACATGGGAAAATGCAACTAACACCGGAATTGGTGTAGTTGCATGATTCCAACATGTTTGCTACAAAACATGCCTATGCTTGGAAAAAACATTATGTAGTTAGACATCTTGTGTTGACCAGTGTCCACTACATACCTTAAGATGGCTTCACCACACTTACAAACACCAGAAATTGGAGTCTGGTATTTATAGGGGCACTTCTTCTCATGCAGGGGTGCCCTCATACTGAGAACCATGCACCCTGCTCTTGGGATGAAGTGCCTCCCTTAGGGGTGGCTTAGATGGTCAGAGTGCAGTGACCATGATATAAGGCAAACCTTATATCTGGGGAGAAAAGTGCATGCACAATTTCACACAGGCTGCAGTGGCAGGCCTGTAGTCACAGGTTGCATGGGTCCCCATGGCACAATACATGGGGAGACCCCTGTTGTGCCAATGCCATGGGTACGTAAGACCCGTACACTAGGGACTTACATGGGTGCACCAGTGTGTCACTTAGGTGTACCAGTATGCCAATTATGGGGTGTAAAAGTTACTTACCAACTCAATTTAGGGGAGAGAGCACTGACACTGGGGTCCTGGTTAGCAGGATCCCAGTGTACTACAGTCTAAACATACTGACACCGGGCCAAAAAGTGAGGGTAACTATGCCAGAGAGGTGTGACTTTCCTACAAACGCCACTAACTTTTAGTCATGCAGAACAGAAGCCACGTTACTGTACAACACGGCTAAAAACATTGGCAAAGCCAATAGCTCTCACATAGGTGATACCTATTGGCTTTGCAGTGCTTGTATTGAGAATGCTGTGGACTGGCTTTCAAGGTGCCTTGAAAATATGCAGATCACATTCAAAGCTAACAACCATAAACGTTTGTGTTTGGTTTTAGAATTAAATGGTATAAGCAATATGTGGTAAAAATGAACGACTTGCTCTCCGGTGCTGGTTAAGTATCTTTTAATCGACCTGCTAATCCTGACCTTTTAAACCCTTGCCAGTCTAACTCCAACTGGTCACAGGGATTCAAATCCAACATTATTTTTCGTAGCTTGAAATGCAAGCGCTTCTTAATGTGAAAGTTCCTCCCTTTCATATCAAAACAAGTGCATATTTAAATACAGTGAAAATCCACCTATACTGGAATGTAACTAACTTGGAAGCATGAATAAGAAAAAGACAATAAAATGCAAAATAAAATAAAATAGGATTCAATGGAGGAAAAATGTAAACCTAGATACTTTATGTTAAACACTTGCTATAGTTCACATATTAAGTGAAAATAAACTGGATGGAACTAGCTCACTCTGAAATAATCAAGCTAATTTTCCTTATGAAATATTCAAGCTGGTTCTCTTATGTAATTCTACAAATATGTAGGTGGTCTTCTTTCTCTCATTATCCTGCCTTCCCTTCTACCACCACTGTCTCACGAGACATACTCATCAATCTCACATCTTCTTACATCACTCCCAAGAGGCGAGAAACTTTGTGAGCTATCTATAGGTTCACCTACATCATTCCCAACCAACATGAAACCACTACACCCCTCTTCAACATTATTAGTATTCTTTCTAGACTCACTACATGACCCTCCCTTCTGATACAATGCTACTCTGCTTTTATTTCATTTGGTTCCATTGGTCAACACTACATATAGATCACATACTTGTTTGACCTCAAATGGACCACAGAATGTAAACCATCCACGACCTACACGTCCATCCTTAACCCAATCGCCAATATGTATATTGGAACGTTTGCGCACCTGTGAAGTCTTCCCATAACTACCGACCTTTATCAAATCATCCGTCAACCAGCTTGGAACTAATTTCGTTCTAGCTTTATGCCCTCTCATGATCTCAAAAGGTGTTTTTTCTTTATCCCTAAGCATAGTGGTACAATCAGCCCAAACAGCTTCTTGCACAGCTACATTTATATCCTTATTCCTCCTTATAGTTCCTTTAAATTAAATTCAGCGATTCATACTCTCTGCAACACCACTGGCTTGAGGGTTATATAGTGGTGTACGGTTGTGTTTGAGCCCATGCGCAATCAACAATTCCCTCATTTCAACAGAAGTTATTTGCGTGCCATTGTCTGTAATAATGGTATGGGGACAACCTTCCCTTCTGAAAACATCTTTCAAAATATTAATGGTGTTCCTTGTTGTCACCTCTCTTATAAACACCACCTCCATCCATTTAGAATACACATCTACCAAGACCAAAGCAAATCTTAAGTTGTAACCAACGTCTGGCAGCGGCCCAATAAAGTCCATTCAAACTGTGTGCCATGCTTGCCCTGGGTCCTCAATATGTCCCATTTCGGACTGTGTCCCAAGTTTTAATCTTTTTTCACTCTCCTTACAGTCAATACCCTCTTCCACTCACTGACCAGTTTGCACATCAATACCAGGCCACCAAAAAATGTATTTCACTCTCCTTTGAGTCAACATTTGGCCCAAATGTCCTTCATGTGTCAATTGTATGATTTTCCTTCTTAAGTTCTCTGGCAGCACAAATCTGTCTCCTCTCATCACCACACCTCCGTCACTGACCGACAATTCACCCAACATTTTTACATAAGGTCTTTCAGACAAAGCAACTACACTCTCTCTCCTTCCACCCTCAACAATCATCCTACTCACACTCTGTAGAACAGTGCCCTCTGCCATTTCTCAAACCCACCCTGTTTTAGAAAATACTCCCAAGCCATGTAGCACTATGCCCTCCAGCCATGCCACTGACTCTTCTTTTTCTCTGAGTAAAACTGCCTTTCCATCAACAACCTTCCAATCCACTGCAAGTCGAGAAAGAGCATCAGCTTGGACATTTCGCCACCTTTGAATGTGTTCAACACAATATATGAAATCCTGTGAGAGAGCCGCCAACCTAGCCAATCTTGCGGATCCCTTACCAGCTCCTCCTGCAGATAAAACTTTTACCAATGGCTTGTAATCCATTCTCAATTTGAAATGTATGCCCCACAAAAATGTTCTAAAGTACTCTGCTGACCATGCAGCAGCCAATGCTTCTAGTTCGATAACTGAGTAATTCCTTTCGGTTTCAGTTAGCAAGTGCGAGGTAAAAGCCACCGTCCTTTCAACCCCTTTGTGAAGTTGTGATAACACAGCACCCACACCAGATGCACTGGCAGAATAGTTGGAAATGAGGTACTGAATGGTACCAAAACTTTTGCTGCACACACATCTTGCTTTATGTTATCAAAACATGCCTGTTGAACCTCTGACCATTCACAAATACGTCCTTTGCGCAATAACATTTTCAGCTCTTCTGTTTTGGCTGCAAAGTTCTCAACCAATTTTGAATAGTACTCTATAAGTCCCATAAAAGATATTAGTTCATCTTTGTTCTTTGGACACTGAGACAATTTTATGGCTTCTAAAAGATCTCTCTTTGGCTTGACTCCTTCATCAGAAATTGTGTGGCCCAAGTACTCAATCTCTTTACTTAAAAAGACACACTTCTCTTTATGCATTTACGCAATGTAAGACCATCCTTTAGTAGTTTCCTAAGCACCTTCCTCAAAATCTGATTGTGTTCTACAACAGTAGGTGCAAAAAACAAAATATCGTCTTGAAAGAATATCACGTTGCTAAAGCCCTCGAAAACTTGCGACATCATGTGCTGGAAAACACTTTCTGCAAAAGAGGGGCCAAAAGGCATCCTAATAAAGCAGAATGTGCCATCCATTTTGATGAATGCTGTGACATCTCGTGAACTGTGATGCAATTGGATGTGGTAGTAAGCACTCTTCAGGTCCAACTTCGAAAAGTACTTGCCACCGTTAAACAGCAAGATAAGTTCATAGATGTTTGGCACTGGAAAGTTATCTGTTATTATGCTCTGATTGACACTGCGAAGATCCACACAAAATCTTAGTTGACCATTAGATTTATTTGTTATAACCACAGGTGAAACCCACTTAGAAGCCTCTATGAGTTCAATTATTCCTTCTCTTATCATATGTTTCAATATCCCACTGACTTCTTCTCTGACTAATATAGGAACTTTCCTGCTTTGTGTTTCACAGCAACTGCGCCTGGCTTCATGCGAATCTTGTGCACATACCCTTTTAACTCACCAATCTCCTCTCGAAACACCTCTTTCACTTCCTCAAGAATTTAATTCACATCACAATCTTCTACAATCAATATCTGTTCTTACCCCCTTGGATTCACAATTAAATTAAGATTGTATTAATGAATCCATCCCAAGATTGGTGGCCCACTTTCAGCTACATAGACTTTGCCATGAGTCTCCCTCATTTTGAATCGTATAGAAGTTGTGAAAATCCCCAAAATATCAATCTCCTCTCCTTGATACCCACCAGGACAAATGTCCTTTGCCCTCAAAACTACTTGTGGCCACTTCTAGTAAAACACATCTATGATGATATATCTTGAACCAGTGTCAACCATTAGTTCAACATCTTTGTTCCCACTGCTGAACCAAGTTTTTGGCCTAGTTTTTCTTCCATCACTGTCTCTTTTTCATCACCTAAGCTCAAAATGTGATCAAGAGTTTCACCTCCATCCTCACAGGCCACAGCAACCTTTGACTTAGGTCATTCACAGCACATACATGCAAAGTACCCCGTGTCCACACTTCCTACATTCTCTATTTATAGCATAACATGCCGTGGACTCACTGATGTAAATTGCTCCCACATCTGTTACACTTCTTCCTATTAAACTTACTTTTAGAATTTTACTGTGTTTTCTGTAAATTTGGTATACACTTTCCAACGGCTCCCACACTATCACCACTACTCTCAATTCCTCCTGTTACTTCAGTCACATGTTCTACTCTAATACTAGTATGTTTTCCCATTTCTCTCATGCACAATTCAGATTCCTCCACTACTTTACCATATCAATTGCATCCTTTAAACTGGGATTCTTGGCAGCCCACAGTCTTTCTTGAATCTTCCTACTTTTGCATTGAACCATCAATTGGTCTCTAATAATTTCCTCTCACATCCCACCAAAGTAGCACTTCACCAACATGTCTCTCAACCTTGACATAAACTCATCAACAGACTCACCCACTCTCTGTGGTTGAGTATAAAACTTGTATATCACCATCACCACATTAGACTCCTTTGCAAACCTATTGCTTAATCTCATTTTGGCTTCCCTGTATTCTTCTGTGAGTTGCACTCCATTATCTGTAGCTAGAGGCATACATTTAAACCATCTATGCGCCTCTGATCCTAAGCAATTCAATAAAATTGTTTTTTTCATGCAGAACTGAAATCCCCAGTGTCTAGAGCCAAGAGATAATTATCAAAAATATCTAGTCTGTCCTCCCACTAAATTACCGGCACTCCTTGGTGAGGCAAAAAGAGTGGTGGTGCTGCGATTGATAACTCTTCCATCTTGTATTAGCAAATGGCTAGAATGTATCACATACTTCTAGTGTGGTGTGTATACACAAAATGATGTCTTGGTGTGCGATCACCACGCTCTGAACAGTGATTAATGCTCTCACAAAGTTTTTAAGTGTTCCTTGTTGGTGTGGCGTCACCAAGCCTTTAAACGAGAACCCTAAACGTTGACTTCTTGGTGTGCGCGTCACTGTGCTTTTAAAGGAGATCCCCAAATAGATTTCTTGGTGTGCGCCTCACCACGCTTTTAAAGGAGATCCCCAGATTGATTTCTTGGTGTGCGCATCACATCTCTCTGAACAGGAATAGATGCTGGGCTTTAAAAGTTTGAAATAATTAATCCAGTAAATATCATGTGCTGCCCCTTTAAGAAAAGACTCTCGGTTCCTGCTTCAGTACTCTCCTCTGAATTCCCTGTGACACAGTAAAGCTCAAGTACAGCCGCGCAAAGGATGCATGCAACAAGTCAGTCAGTTGCGCACACACACCAAATCTGCACGGAAAAAGAAAGCCTCTAAACGCACACAGATCTCAATGGGAAAACCCCTCTGCGCTCCAATTGCAACTTAGGCTTCAGTTATGTTACTTGTCGTTTCTTTGTTAGCGCAAGAGGTTGGCCCTCCAAGTCTGATAAGGCGCTGTAACTCACATACCATGCAGGAAAACGTCACAAACCACAGTACCTTCAGTACACTTAGGCCCATATTTATACTTTTTGACGCTAAACTGCGCTAACGCAGTTTAGCGTCAAAAAGTTTTGCGCCGTCTAACGCCATTCTGAAGCGCCATGCGGGCGCCGTATTTATGGAATGGCGTTAGACGGCGCAATCAGACCGGCGCTGCCTGGTTTGCGTGGGAAAAAACCACGTAGACCAGACAGCGCCGGCGTAGGGGGAAAATGGCGCATGGGCGTCTTAAAATGGGGCAAGTCAGGTTACGTCGAAAAAATCGTCTTAACCCGACTTGCGCCATTTTTTAACGACGCCCATCCCCCATCAACATGACTCCTATCATTGTAAAGATAGGAGTCATGCCCCCTTGCCCAATGGCCATGCCCAGGGGACTTCTGTCCCCTGGGCATGGTCATTGGGCATAGTGGCATGTAGGGGGGCACAAATAAGGCCCCCTATGCCACCAAAAAAATATATAAAAAATAAAAAATTATACTTACCTGAACTTACCTGAATGTCCCTGGGGTGGGTCCCTCCATCCTTGGGGGTCCTCCTGGGGTGGGCAAGGGTGGCAGGGGGGGTCCCTGGGGGCATGGGAGGGCACCTGTGGGCTCATTTTGAGCCCACAGGCCCCTTAACGCCTGCCCTGAGCAGGCGTTAAAAAGTGGCGCAAATGCGCCGTTTTTTGCCACGCCAACTCCCGGGCGTCTCTTTTGCCCGGGAGTATAAATACCACGTAAAGGCCTGGGAGTCATTTTTTAGACGGGAACGCCTCCCTTGCATATCATTAACGCAAGGAAGGGGTTCACGCTAAAAAATGACGCACATTCCGGGAACTTTGGCGCTATTCGCCTCTAACGCCATAGTATAAATATGGCGTTAGTTGGCGTTAGTTTTGCGTCGAAATTGCGTCAAAAAAAACGACGCAATTTCGGCGCAAACGGAGTATAAATATGGCCCTTAAATACTTAAGTGTTCGCAGACCTCTGCTCTCACGCGTCAAAGCCTTGAAATGCTGGGTCTTCTCTTGGAGTTGTACACTATATAAACTCCTCCTCACTTAGCAGGCCGACAATTAGACTGGCACGCTTGTCCCAGGAAAAATGTGTAGAAATGTATGACTCGTTCTCCAGTGCTGGTTAAGTATCTTTTAATCGACCTGCTAATCATGACCTTTTCCCTTGCCAGTCTAACTCCAACTGGTCCCTGGGATTCAAATCACAACATTCTTTTTCATTGCTTGGAAAGCGAGCGCTTCTTAATGTGTACGTTCCAAGTATGACACAAAGCTTTGCTTGGTAAGTGATTGGAGAACTGAAAGAGGTATTTACAACCTTGTTGCCAAATATCTAGAGAAGACACACATGAAGTGTTCTTGACAGCTCTTACGGAAACTACAACAGCTATTGCACAGTAATTCTACTGTGATTGGTTTATAATAAGGAAACTAGGCCGGCAATTAATCCATGCAATACGGACAACCACGGAGACGTTTTTGGTGATGACTAAAAAAACACCAGTCTACAATTAAAGATTTGCACATTTTAATTAAAATAATTTAGAAAATAAAATATATTTTCAAAATTCAAACAAAACAATTTTAGGGCTTCAACTTCAGGAGACAATCGAAAAAAGACAGTTCAAATTAAGGCAACCAATATTCTGAGGCCTCCTTCCGAAAAACAAGCTTTGATGCAAAATTGTTTCTTTCAAAACAAAACATCCTCCGCTAAACAAGTTGTATGATCCAAAGTAAAGGACTGCTTTTCCTGTTAGAGACCCAAATCTTATCAGATCAAAGAAGTGCACATTGGTAGTAAGGCACTACATTTTTAAAATACAACCTCCACACAAAAAAAAGAAGTGATTATGTAGTGACGATGGCTCTGGATACCATGCTGTTGGTATCTCTATGACAGTGGTCTCCAAACTTTTTAATGCCACGCCCCCCCAGTTGAAAAAAAAAAAAAATTGGCACCCCTCAGAATTTTTCACAATAATTTAATAAAAATAGCAATGTTTAAATATGTCTAGACGTATGTAAACATTGCAGTTTAGTACTGTTGCCTTTTTAAAAATGCAATAACATGTTTCTGCTTAAAACAAAACACACATCTGTGTAATTATTCTTTTGGACAGAGCCTGGCGCCCCCCCCCCCTGGGATCATTTGAGGCCCCCCTAGGGGATCCCGCCCCCAGTTTGAAGACCTCTGCTCCATGAGAATTCTGCCTATTGTGCCCTTGGGTGCAGAAAAGAAATTCCTGACACTTGTTCAAAAACCTCTAACAAACAAGGATGTGCAAAACCCTCCAGCACGGCATTTATGTGGCAAAGGTAAGAATATTTACCACAAAAGATGTGAAGAAGCAGATTTGAAGGGTTCAGGTATTGTGACTGCTACACAGTATGGTTTAAGGTTAAGTGAGATCTGCTTCTTGAATTTGGTGAAATGGAAAGTTGCTGGTCTGCATGTATGCGTTGCAGCTCCTTGTAGAGGGCTTTATATTGCAGAAAGCATTGCTGGATTTGTCGGTGATGTGAAGCCCAGGAGCTGAGAGCGTTGGGTGAGGGGGTTACAAGAAGAGTGATTTCCAAGGGCTAAAGGGCTTGGAGAAGGCAGGTGGTATCTAGTCCTGAGCAGGAGATACTTGCCCTAATTGGAGGGGTTTGAGACTCGCAGCCAATATGAAGGTCGGTGAGAGTGTCCCATGAAGTGTTCAGCCCAAAGACAAGGAGATGTCTGCCTTTGAGGCCTAGAGTGATTTAGGATGCTAGAATCTGTAATGTTCAATTTACCATCCTTCAAGGGACTCTGTTGAAATAATCATACAGTGCGGTGCAATAGTCCACGCTGTGAGGGTGGACCGCTAAAGCTGATGTAAGCCTGAAATACTTAGGATGGTAAAGATTACCTATCCTCCTCAATATTACTAATATTAAAGGTTCAGGCTTTGGGTGATGGAGTTATCAGACTCCCAGATACTGCCGGGATGCCACTTTCCACACTGCCTGACTGCTCCAGAATACCTATATTACACCACAACCTCTACCTATCCAGGTGCCAAATTGCAATCAAGAGCAGGCTAATCTTTCCAACAGAAACCCATCATTCTAAAATAGGATGTTCGTAGCGTTTTATTAAAGCATCTTAAATCATCTGTCATTTGAGTTCCATAGAACATGTGACCCACAACCAAGCCCCCTTCACCAGGAGCGTCTTGCTGTCGAGAGTACACTTACTCAAGTAGAGCACCACAAGAATGTTTTCGGATGAGGAGCTCAAGATTTTATCAGGAAACTACCCTTTAACCTAAGCCTCCAGCTTTCTGTGCACTCTTGCCGAGTGGATTTGTCGACACCAGTCTGAACTTGTCTCTTTTCATGATAGAAAGACATATGGATTTTTCAAAGTCAGCAATATATGGTCACAGTGACCTACGACTACCTCGCTGTATGATTCTGAATTCTTTGCAGGCACTCCTGGATCTTTTTGGGCACACTCACAAACAACGCCTTGCAGTAATGGGTTTCTATAATGGCAGCTGGTATGGTAGCTCTGTCTTGCTGTCCTTCTGCTGGAACTTGTTGATAGGAAACAAACCACAGAGACATAAACTTCGATAACAGCTCTATGGGGTTTCCCCAATGCACATAAACTCCTAGTAGACCCCCAATTTCCTGACTGGAGGCCCTGAGCTGACCAACATCAGCTCGGTATTACTGGCGTTCATTGATAGCCAACTACCCCTCAACTGAAGCTGGATAGTGATTTTATTGAAATTGTGTCCCAGACATTTGTAAAGCAAATGTGAAAAGGACAAAATACCACATCAGCATCAACTCTGCCAAACTATGAACACACTCTGCCATGCTGGTAACCAAATCACACTGAGTACATACAACATACATTGCTTCACTCAGGGTTTTAATTACAGTTTCAACGCTGCCTCCATAAGGTAAACGACTATCTTCATGCCCATGAGCACATTTTTCCTAATATCTGAAGTACAAACTGCCATGTTAGAATCCACAATTGACCACAATATGTGAATCACCGTTGCCTGTTTGCCAGTGTACACATTGCATTCAGTAGGTAAAGCACTATTACTACAGTATTTCCAGGTAAAACGACCCACGTCTGCAAAGCACGGCTGCCGTGCCTAGGTCCCTTTCCCATGCTAGTGTTCACATTGCCACCAATATGTAAAACTCACACAGATTCTCATTCGTTCTCAGTAAAAGCACCATTGTCATGCAATGTATATATCACCCCCACTGTGAAACAAACCATGCTGACTGCTCACTTACAGATACCTAACAAGACAGATTACAGGCTATTGCACAGGCATGCCTGACCAACTATAGCTTGCTGGGCCCACAAAGTGTGGCCTGGCTTCAGCAACATGTGATTCCTAGGGCTAGGGATTAGAGGTGCCCTGAGTTCCGACAGATGCAGTGGTAGTTCCTTCATGCACTGGCCAAAAGAAACAGAACAAGCCAATCAAAATAAAGGCACGTCATGTGTAGGCATGGTCATGTGCTGCAAAAGGAGTCACATTTTACAAAAAGATTGTTATCCCTGATCACTGGTGATTGATAAGAGATGGCACAATACTTGTGACACCCCGTTGCTCCGTGGAGTGGTAGATAGGAAAAGAGCAGAGCGGGACTGGTATTTAGAAAATGTGCCTGCACCATCCTGTCATGGTATGTAGTGGAGTGTCTCACACAGGGACCTGACGCCACAACATTACTTGGAAAATCCCTTTGCCTCATATGGCCAGTCTACTAGTCAATTTGGGGGCTAGGTGTAGAGTGGGCATATGCTGCCCGCAGCCAGGCTCCTGAGGAGCAACCAGAACAATTAAAAAATGTGCCACCTTTTTATTTCCATGCTGGAAAAACAGAAGTAAGCGCCTCGCACCAAATCAGGTTCTCAGTGACTTGTGAGTTACCTACAAATCCTAGCATTAGAAATCTACCTATTTGTTGAGGCTAAGCATGCAACAGCCTCGACTATATGAAATACACTTCAAACATAAGTATCTGGCACACTTACGTCAGAGAAGAGGCCAATGGTAGAATAGATGTTGAATCAGAACTACCCTCTCAGGCAGGTTGGACTTTCAAAAGTTGGCAGATTCATCTGAATCATGCAGTAGCCTCTTCCATGTGCGTGTAACATGAACCACCAGTCCTCTGTCTTGTAAAACGTGGCAAGGCCCCTCCGGCATTCCTACTACTTTGTCTCTGTCAAATTACCAGCATTCAGCAATCAATGAGGCCACCTCATGGATACACCAAGCTCTTGGCCTGAGATGGGCCCTAACTGAATGGTTGGATCCCATCTGCACCCAAGAACTGCAGGGGGGCCAATATTACACTGCTGTTTTTGGTTCCCGCTACTGATATCTTTTAACCATTCAGGTGCCCTAGATTTTAAGCACAGTTTTAAAAACACCACACTACCACAGTGTATACTCATATGACCAAGTTTTTTCGCTCCAGGCTGCTGCAAAATACCTCAGTGCTTATGTTTGACAGAAACAGTGTGTTCTATTAATTTACGTGATCAGAACAACAAAAACAATGTTTTGTAGAAAGATGAATGCGCCACGTTTCTGGCTTTCACCCCTCAGTGCCTATGTATGGTAATATTGAATACAACATTTTATTTCCCATTGAAGACAATCTACTAAATTCCCATGTAATAAGCACAAAGCTGCATTCGGTTTTAATGCACAGATACAAAAATTCATGGTCCTCTCAATGAGGAAGGCACCGTAAGACAGGCAAATGTAAAACCCAGTAGTTTACATTCATGGTCAAATGTTCCGTTTGCCCGCTCAGTGCAATGCCCAAAATCAGTACTGATTCAAACAAGACAATTTTGTGCACTGCTAAACTTTCACGCCTCCCGCTGTACCTGCTGGCTACCATAGTTTGCACTCTAGCCAATGTATTTGACAATTTTTCGTTACAGTCCTACTTTTACACCTTGTCCACAGTCCTAGTTTTAGACCCCCCTTCTTCAATGGGATGATCTGAGCAAGGCAAGGTGTGTATGTTTCTGCACAGTCCTAATTTCACACATTCCCTTCGCAGTTACAAGCCCTATGCTAGGTTGGTTGTAATAAAAACCGATTTTATTAATTGAATTCATATCACGCTTCCTTCCACAATGAAAGCCCTAGGCCGTGCATTGATTGTGAGTGGAAACTTTGTGCACAGTCCTAATTTTTTTGCCTCACCTCATCTCATGCTTGATGCTCTAGGCTGGGCATGGATGTAAAAGGACAACTTTTCCACACAGCCCTGCTTTCACTCCACCTTCAGGCAGCACATAAGTCTTCCCATCACTGGCTCGCTTCGGATCCAAGTCGAGCAGCTGTAGGTTACTTCCACACACCTGCGTGTAGTTCCAGAGTTGAGACCTTTGACTCTTCCCCTGCTTGGCCAATAAGAAAACCTCTTTCACTTCATGGTCTGGCGGACATGGCGAGTCTGGATAAGGGTGGAAAAATCCTGGCATGTCTGGGTCTTCAAGGAAGAGTTTGCTACCAGTATTGCACAGAAGACCAAGCACTACACCTGCACAGTTGAAAGAGGGAGGAAAACCTAATTAGATGTTGCTTAAAAAAACAAAGACCTGGCTTTTTTCCACAACAATATTGCATGAACTGCTTCTGATCCCTCCTCACATTCCTTTGCTAAGACCTACATTTGTAAGGTGAACGGAGACTCCACCACCACATGTCTGGAGCATACTACTGGGCCTCAAACACTAGTAAAAGTCACTTCGGCCAACACTTTTCTCCTGTCCATGCACTCCCGAAGTAGTAACTACTCAGACCATCTGGAAGGTGCTAGGGTGCCTTGACAAGCGGTATGAAAGCTCTATAGTAATGCTACCACTGATTCAGTAGAAACCTTTACTCATGAGTTTCACTTACAGCATTATAATTCAAGATTTAGGCTGTGGGCTTTAGTGACACTTTACCAACAGGCAAATTAAACAAAATGTTTCAATTTTAACTTTAAAAAAGAGGTGTTAAGCAAAAAAACTGCTCAGCAAAGTGAACACACTTTTATGGTATTTTAGCATGGTCTTGTATAGCGCCTGCTGCTGTCTTTCAGAGGGTTAAGGACACTCTCTGTCATCAACAGTGTAAATCCACTGATGCCATGTACGAAGGCCTAGATGTAAGAGTGACAACCGCTGACGTTAATGGCTTTAGGGAATATGAAGTCAGATATAGCTGACTGTAAATTTCAGGTGCCATTTCATAGTCAGGACCACTGGAATTATGTGGCAGCGGAGTACTAAATCATGCAGCAGGGATGGATAAATTATATGGCAAGAAATAGAATTATGCGGCATACTATGGAACATTTCTTGATATTATTACTTCATCACTCTGTATTTTTTTTTACACATGTTAATACTGTCTGGGAATAGGTTTCATCTCATTAATATCAGTTTAACAATCAAATATGGAAATAAGCATCCAAAAGATGACCAGTTAACTTTTGCAATGGGACTTCTGCTGTGCACAAACATGTTGCCACATTTTTTAGTAACCTTTGAATAGTCTGAGCTAGAAACTTTTTTTTTTAATCTGCAGATTTTGCAGTGCGTAATGGATTATGTGGCAAATCAATAATTATGTGAAAAAAGCTGCAGTACTGCATACATTCAGGTCATAGTTTAGACTTAATATAAAAATATATGCAGAGTATGCAGAGCCTTTGCCCTTATTTGATGGTCTCACCTTTACTTGCCTTTCCCTCTACAGTAATAGCAATGCATTTGCCCAGGTAAGCTTGCTGTGGAACCAACCTAGCGCAAGTGACATGTGAGAATCTGTCAACAAGTCATTTTTAGGTTTGAAATGTACTGTGGATATACCCTTCATGGCAAACATATAGTAATCTATATTTCCTTTAGGGGGGTTTGCGCTAGCCTCCTTCAGCTATTGTCTTTTTCTGCACTTGAGTCTTTAGCCATTGGCTTGAGACATTGACAATCACATCCTGGCTCAGTCTAACCATTTTTCTACTGATTAATTGGGTGTATCTTTTCACATCCATTTTAATGCATTAGGGATTATTTTACAGTAGACGAACAGTCCGGTAGCACTTGGAAGGAAGCACTGACAAAATCATCTGACAACAAACATTGGCAATGTCAATAAATTTGTTCTTGGCAAGCCTGGAATGTTTTTTATTTCTTTTTTTGTAAGCACATGCAACCAAACAAAGTTTAAAAGTAACAAAAGGTAAAAAGCTATTGTCTAAAGTGGGGGCATTTGTTTGGACAGACAAATAAGTGAAAAATGATGCCAAGAAAATATTGCATATAAAAGACAGATTGGCCCATCACCAATAAAAATGAACTGCACTGTTTCGTGTAATGTGCACATGTGATAAGGGAAATGCGATCAGTCACAGTGCAAGAGAGCCAATGGCTGAGTGTATGCTGTGGTGGGAAGATACAAAATATGAATGACAATTTAAGAGACCGATGAATGGAGAGGGCTGAATTAAAGCCCCTCTATGTCTATATACATGCATGTATTATTAATTCTGATTTTATTTACTACACGAGGCTGGTGTGACTGCTAAAGTCTAGACCTAAAATGTGTGTAACAGAAAAAATGGTTGCTTACTTTTCTGTAGCATCAATCTTTCTGATTTTAGAATTGGCAAGGCTGATAGCATGGCGATCGCATGGCGTAAACATCAAACCTACTGGCTGACTCATAAAGTGGTAGGTGTTTGAAAACCTCTCATAGTTTGTCATCGACATACATCTTGTTTCCTTTTAGTTGTATTGTACACAAACACATTTTCAAATCATAAGTTGCTTCAATATAGCCCCCTATCTAAATAGCCAGGCATGTATGCATACAAGAGTTTCTGCAGCAAGCTGTTAACTTACTAAGATCTTACTGGTTGTCTGGAAGTTAGAATTTTGTCTCAAAGAACCTTATTTAAATGTTTTTTTTTAAAGGAAAACGAAGGACAGGAAACAAACGGGTATATTTACAAGCTTCTAGTGCCACCAGAGTGTCACTTTTTGTGATGTTCCATTGGCGCTCTACACTGCGCCGTATTTACACGGCGGCATTAAGCCACTTTTTATGGCTTAACGCCCCCTTGTACATACGACCTCTTAACATGCAGCACGTGTAAGGGCCACAGCAAAACACACTGCATTTTGACTCTGCCCCAGATTTACGAGAGTATGTAAACCTGAGGCGGCGCTAAAATCTAACACCCCCCCCAGGGGTGGTGTTGGCATGGCGCAAAGAGGAGAAATGCTTTCATTTCTCCTCATTTTTTGCTCTTTCTATGTGTGCTGCAGAGTGCAGCACACAGAGAAGGTGCAAATCACCATTAAAGATTATTTTTTGTGCAGGAAGGTGTTCCTTCCTACACAAAACAATCTCGCCTGCAACGCAGCCATCCTTGCACCATGGTGCAAGGGTGGCTGCTTTGGCGCTCAGCAGCTAATTTAGCACTGGTACAGGAAGAAACACAGCGATGCACCATATTCTTTTAAATATGGAGCATCCCTGCGTTATAAAAGTGACGCAGTGTGCCGCTGCCAATTTTGGCCCAGCAGCTGCGCTGCGCACTTCTAGTAAATACGCTCCAAAGTACTTTACGACATGGAGATGTGCCCACTTCAATACTTTATATAGGGTTTAAAATTGAGAGGAGCCAATGCCCTAATTTTTCATGCACTAAACATTGGTAGCTTAATGTCACACAATCAATGGAGTAGCTTTTTTTTTATCTTAAACATGGACACTGTGTAAAAAACATAAACAGTCCACTA
Source organism: Pleurodeles waltl (assembly GCF_031143425.1). Taxonomy (NCBI): domain Eukaryota; kingdom Metazoa; phylum Chordata; class Amphibia; order Caudata; family Salamandridae; genus Pleurodeles; species Pleurodeles waltl. Next base: position 817,631,960 of record NC_090448.1, read on the forward strand.
TGTGAGCTGAGGGCTTGCTGACGACAGAGTTGAAAAAACATAACAAATAAAATGATTAAAAAACACACTGATGCTGTCCCACCCTCACTGATAACCACTGAGCCTAAAAAACAAAATAACAAAACATGAAAGAACAAAACATTCCATACATTCAAAGAAAAAAACAGGCTAGGCTGGCCCTTAAACTTCCCAGCTGCAGGGCTCGGGGTGACTAAATGGAAACCACCCAAGTGTTTCACAAGAAGCAAAACGCAGTCAAGTGTTTGTCTGACAAGACACATACCTCCAAAGCTGCCAAGAGGGCCCATGTCAGGTGTTACTTCTTCAACCAGTTCTGACTTTTTTAAACAAAGGCACTTTGCTTGCTCAGACTTGTAGGCCAATTCTTACAAATGGAAAAACTACACATCCCAAAGTGCAAACTGTTGCAGATTAAAAGGCAAAGACTGGTGAAAATTACCACACATTGGGATTAGCAACGCTGCACTCTGGTGTTTACACAACAGGGCGTGCATACTTGACAGGAGATGTATAAAAGGAAGAGAGCAGTGTTTGTCCAAGGGGGAGATGCAAATACCAGGCCTGAATTGTACCAACTAGAATGCACAAACCAACAGACCCAGATTACTAATTAGGCATATGGCTCAATTGGCTGTTAAAAAATAAAATACAACGCGTCGGGAAGCCCAAAGTCTAAAGTAAATCTAGTGCTAGTGCTCACTGTGCCACTGGATTCAAGCTAGCCTGCCTGATGAAGGGTGATACCCTGAAACCGGTCCCAGGATGCTTGTTTCCAGTCCACGGAGAACCTGGCTTGGCAGTTCGGGCTGGACTGTTCCCATGAGGAACAGGGTCAAGACTGATTGGCATATGGCTGTGTCCAAACTGGGATGGCATGGTGAGCAAAAGAACAATGGATTAAACCCAGATCTGTGACTGGGGGTGAGTGTTTGCATTGTTCAGCAATCCGTTCATCATCCTTTTGTGTTGCATTCAGATGCATTTCAATACACGAAGGGAGCAGTGGTATGTTGGGGTTCGAATTAAGCATGCATGTGCTGTCTAATACATCAATATAGTGCTCTCCTACATAGGAAAATGCTGGATCATGCTTAACTGCCCGTAGTCATTGCTCATTGTGACTGAATGATAGCCATCTCAGGAAGCACGACATTTTGTACTGTCTGCATTATTCTCAAAGGACACTTTAGTGCTCAGCTTAACATATTAAACACAACATAAGAACCACAAGTAACATAGCGCAGGTATACTATATGCCTATCCCTTAGCTCGCAACAGTACTAACCGTTAACAAACAATACACACAAAATGGTGAGATGGACTGACTATGAAAATGTCACTTCACTGGAATGGAAAAAGAGATTACGTGGAAAACCTATTGCCAGTTTGAGAGACAAAGCGACATCTTCATTAGTCTTTGAGCTGGGGTGCAAGGTCTAGCTCCTTTGATAACCTGAGTGGGCATTGAATGAACAATGATGGTTTGGCGGTGTGGAGTCAACACAGTCTCCCCCTCTGCATGTATCCTGTTGCTGCATCGCTCAAGAATATCAGTTGTTTCCACAAATATCTTTACATCGTGGTACTTTAAAACGTGTTTTTTTTTTTTTTTACCAAAAATGTCTCAGACGAAGGATGTATGCCATATAATTGGAAATAACTGAGGGTCTGATTCAGGTGAGGTAAGGTAGACTTACACTTTTGTGTTAGTTTACGGTTGTTTGGTATTCACACAGGGATTTATGAGTAGTATATTTACCACTGCGGCGTCTCCGCACATAATAAGATAGGACGGTCCTCTCTTTTTATGTGCGGAGACTGCACTCTAAAATCTACTACTCGTAAATCCCTTTGTGAATACCAAACAATCCTAAGCTTACACAAAGTGTATGTTAACTTTTGTGAATCAGGCCCACAATATACATCTTGAAGCTAGTGCTGGGGATAGCAGCAGGCCAGCACGGAATGGCAGGTGAAAATGTTGCTCTGTCTTTTGTACCAAGAAGCCTCCCTCAACTCTTAATGAGTGTGGGGGCTGCCACAAACTGCACTCTCCAGTGCTGGCGTCTCCAGGGCCTGTTCAGAGGCTAAAGTAGAGGGTGAGTCTGCAGAAACACTGACAGCGTGGACTGTTTTTTTTTTTGTTTGTTTTGCAAACACACTTTGCCATCCTTTGGAAGGAGTCCAGGAATCACTCTCAGGGAGGTGCCAGGAGTCCCTGAGGCTCTTCAAGCCCTCTATCCAATGAACTCGGGTTGTGTTCTAACCGCAATAAGACCAGTTATTGTGTGCATGTTCTATAACAATTCCGTACTATTTCAACCGTACATTTTAGAAAATACATCCAATTTATGTTTCATGGGCCCTTTTATCTTCTTTAAGGTTCTGTAATTTATGATAATACATTCATATAACAACACATTTTGGGTATATCAGTTATCATTGTTCAGAACTACAAGTGAGAAACTTATTCTGAAATGGATAAAATACTGATGTATAGAAAATCTCACTTGAACACAACCACAATTCATGGGCTTCATTGCAAACAAAAAAAAAACAAAAAAAAACATTTTAAGAGTCATTATTACCTGTAAAAATCCTTTCAAGACCTCAACTTTTTGTTGCGTCTCAGACCACACAAATTCTTCTGCAATTGTCTTCATTTCCTATGCCTACATAATATCAAGCCATCAATTCAAGTTCTTTCACAGTCAGCTCTTGCCAAAGGGTGCCGTCGAGAAGTGCCACACAGCATGTCACTGATAGCCTTTTTGTGCATTAGCCTGCACAGGTAATACTGTGAAAGCACCTGGGCAACGGCACTGCCTCATTTATATGGGGCCATCCTAAAAAGGCACTTCCTACTCACTTTACATAGGTGAAAATGTTCCCAGGCATAAAGCCCATTACAGAAGGAGTCACACAAGCATCTACAGTCCCTTCACCAATGCAGAATTGTCCCGGATGCAAGAAATTAAGGCACCTACACCCACTGCAAACCTGAGGCACTTCAATAATTGGGGCCGGATGGTAACCTGACAACAGGATGCTCTTATAGGCTACCCTTTGTGTTTAGGAGACAGAACACTTAAAGCAGGCTCTGTGTTTATCTGACAAAACACTGACATGCATACACCACACACACACAAATGCACGACACACACAAAGAGGAGAGAGGCCGGAAGAGATACAGTGAGAAAGAGAGAGGGAACGTGCCCTGGTGTTTATTTAGCAACACTTGAGAAGGCGGTTTTTACCTGACAGGCGTGCACAAAGACTTTACCTGAGAGGACAGCCCAATGAGCTCTGTGGCCTCCCCTGGAACAGGGCTCATGATTGCAGTCTTCATCGTATCTGCAGGAGCAGTTGGTTAAAGAAACAACACGTTATTACTTTACTAATTATTACAATGTATATCTCACTTTATAGAGCCAATCTATTGTGCGTGGTCTTATGCAGCTCAGGTTGTGAAATAAAACATAAAATAACTACCACATTCATTGATCGCTGCATTCTGATTGGACAATTACCTGGCTCGATCTGGTTACGAAGGAAAACAAAAACAAATACTCGGTTTTTACAATGATAAAAAAGTCACTTAAAAAGTATGGGCTCAATTGACAAAGTCGCAAATCTACAAACACGACATTGCACGGGCTTAAATGTTTGTTTTCAGTGCAGATGCCCTTACCCCCTCATGCTCACGAAGTGTGGGCATTCTGTTTCCTGTCCCACCCTAGAAAGGGATCTACTCCAGAGTCCAGCCCTTGACTGAAGTTTTAATCCCTGGACCACTACGGAGTGTGGAAGGGGCAGAGAGGATTTTGTGAACGGCCATATACACGAACCTGTGCGTGTTCACCCACTGAAGGCTGACTGTGCCCTGAAACTCCCATGCCCCTCGCCTTACATAGGAATTACTCCTGCATAATATTACTCAAATGTGTGGTATATTATGTAGGAGTGAAATGTTTTGTGAATGCAGGGTCACCTTTTGTGAATTATTTCCTATTGCAAATCAGACTGGCGCGCGTGTAAATGGCTTTGTGAATCGTGGCCAAACTCTTCATATTAGCAACGGTGCCCTTCTTTGAGATCATAATTTCAAATAAGGACACCAGAGTCATCAGTAATTACCTTGTACACTGCCTCCCGCACTAAAGTATACCTGCCTGTCCTTAATGACCCCGTGGGGTGCACTTACTGACTCGCCGCTTAATTATAAGCACGTGACGTTTTCTCAGAAACCGATGCCATTAAAATTGTTAACATGTACACTCCTTAACAGAGTAAACACAGAGATTTGCTATGTTCGGAAGACTTTTTCTCTGCAAGAGCATAACCGCTTCCTGTCCTTCTATGACGTTCATGCCACCCCCCACCCCCCCCCAAATAGACTAAGGGATGAAACGCTGCAGACCTGGAGGTAACAAGACGAATCGAGCAACCGGAAGTAGTCAAAGTCAAGCAGGAAGGACTAAGCGAGGCTGCCGTACCTTCCAACATCTCAGCAGGCCTTACAGTTCACGAAAGACAAACAAGCACTTCTCTTTTTTTTTTAGACCCACTCGCATGCTAGGGCCCTAGAGCTGCAAGAAACTCTGACACCCAGGCAACAACACTGTTATGGTTCGGATTACATTTTGCATCAGAACAGCTGTATCTGATACGGTGACTGTTGGCATTTCTAGCGCACACAGTGGTGCCCCAGTGTCCTTCGATTCCCTAAATTATGACTTTCCAAATGATTCTCTTCAATACAAGGTCTGATTAGGTTTTATGAAGAGGTGTGGTCAGTAGTTTGTAATTTTTAATGAGTTCTGAATGTGTGGTGACTATACCAATCTAGTATACCCAGTCGGTGCTTAATTTGTGCTTGTTGTTTCCGGCGCTTATTTTTGAGGGTCGGGGCTTATTCTTCGGCCTCAAGCATTTGCTGCGTGCAAAAGACAGGTATGGGAAAGACGGAGGAAGGGAAAAACGAAAAAGCGTCTCAAAGGGAGAAAGTAGAAAGTTGCTAGAGTGAGCTGAAGGGGCAGGAAGTGGTTTTAAATGGATTGAAGAGGATCGAGGTGTCTTCAGGATTACGCCGCCTCAGTATTCCCTGCTCGCATAATTAATTGCAGCAGCCGCTGGTTTACGAGGAGGGCTTTGGGCACCGGCACGTCTTTATTTACAAATTAAGCATTGCACCCAGTCCTCCCGACCGTCCCGCCATAGTCCCCTTCCTACCTATCACTGGATCAACAGCGTCTTCCCTCTAAACCATTCTAACTCACTCATCCCTTGCTGTAACCAGGGGCATATCTACCAATTTTTTTGTTTTTGCGGTTTTATATAGCGCAAACTCCACCCAAAGGTATTGGAAACTTTGCATTAGAGCCAGTTACGCTACACAAGGACACATTCATTTTTTTTTTTGGTAGCCACTGGGATGTTGAGCAGACGTTGAGATTTGAACATGGTTCCCCAGCTCCAAAGTTGGCATCTCTAGCATTACACCACATCTTGTCCCCATTGGTGCAGTGGCTCTGGGGCCCATTAGCCCTGACAATGTTGTATTTTACTTCCCCAACAGCTTTAGAAGGGGCCCTTTTTCTTGTTTGCACCAGGATCCATTGTATCCTTGCTGGCTGTAACATACCATGCTGCATCGACCTCCTCTACTGACGCTGAGTGCTATGGCACAGTGCTGCTTTGCAGTTAGATTTGCCCTAAATAAGTCGAATACATACAAATATAACCAACACAGCACCAGACAGTTGCAAATCTGCCTTTAGTCCTTCAAGTTAGCTCTGTGGCTTGTTTATTACAAGTTGCGTGCCAGGGTGTTTCTATACTCATTGTTATTCAGCCCTGCCACACATTCCTTGTACATGGAGGTGCAAAACCACTGTATTGAACACAGTGGTGGCTGCTGCAAATCTCAAGGGGGAGGGGTGGGCAGGGGGGAATAAAATAATGTAAAAAATTTACCTGTTTCTGCCGCAACCGGCGGCTGCCTAGCTCCTCTCCCAATGGTGTTAGTGTCCTAGTAGTCCCTGGGACCCAAGCACAGGCACCCCCACACAATCCTGGCACTGCTCTCATGCTATACTTAGCATGAGAGCAGCACCAAGATTGGTCTGAGCGGCTTGGTCTGCCGCTCAGACAGTTCAATGGAGTCTGTGCAGTTTCTCCAACCTGGCTGTGCAACATAGCCGGGTTGAAGAAACCTAAGTCCGCTTGTCAGTTTGGCCAGCCTAAGACGAACGGTCAAACTGACATGTACACTTGGGCCCATATTTATACTTTTTGTAGCATCGCATTTGCGTCGTTTTTTTTATGCAAAAGCAGCGCAAACTTAAAAAATACAATTGTATTTTGTAAGTTTGCGCTGCTTTTGCGTCAAAAAGCGGCGCAAATTACAGCACTATAAAAATATAAATATGGGCCTTAGTGCCCTCACTCGACTCCACCTCCAACCCCCTCCCATGGCCCAGCCCCGACCCTCCCACCAAACAAAATATTGTTTTATTTTTCAGCTGTTGGCTCTTAGCAGGTGGGGTGACACTCCTTTGCCATTGCGAGCCGGCTTCAGTGTTGCAGGCCCCTTTCCCGCTGGGCCGGCGGGCGCTAACTTGGCTAGCGCCTGCCGGCCCAGCGGGAAAGTTGAAATGGCCCCAGCGGTCTTTTGACCACGGAGCGGCCATATGGCGGTTACCGCATGGTGGGCGGCTACCGCCGCCCGCCGCGGTTAGAATGAGGGCCTTAGTGATGTACGGTCTTGCCTCTCAAGTCTTGTCACAATGAACTCAATTGACCTTCCATCTTTAGTTTATATCCCCTTTGGCGATATTAGCTTTAGATGCAATTGATGCCTTATTTCAGAGGTTGTCTAAAATTGGGAAATAGCTGACTGTAAAATCAATTACTAAACCCTTACTTAGGGAGATATTTTTCATAATTAGTATTAACTTCAAATGCAGAATTGCTGCAGACCTAAAAATATCTCTGTAAGTCATTTACATTTGTTCCAATCCAACACTATTCCATCAACAGTTAAATGTGGGACAGGTGTGCATTCATCATGTCAGTGTATCCTGGGACTTGTTATCTTTGTTTGGTTATATTATACCCACAGAACTATCACACAGGTAAGCACTGATTTGGAAAAGGAAATTCCAGGACTAGAAACATTTTCCTGACGTGGATTGCAACATCTGGAGAGAGAAACTGTGATGATCAAAAAGAACTAAGGGCCAGATGTAGCAACAAAGCAAATTGCGACTTGCAATTTGCGAGTCCGTGCGACTCGCAAATTGCAAGTCGCAATTTGCTATGCAGAAAGGTGTCTCAGACACCTTCTGCAATTCGCAATGGGGTCGCAAAGACCCACCTCATTAATATTAATGAGGTGGGTCGCAGTTTGCGACCCCATTGCGAGCATGGGCACTCACGGGGATGGTGGCCTGCTGGAGTCAGCAGACCACCATGTCCGTGACTGCTTTTTAATAAAGCATTTTTTTTTTCCATCTGCAGCCCATTTTCATTAAAGGAAAACGAGCTGCACTTGGAAAAAAAAACCGAAACCTTTAGTTTCGGTTTTTTTCCATTCACAAAGGGGAAGAGGTCCCATGGGGATCCCTTCCCGTTTGCGACTGGGTTACCATCCACTTCAAGTGGATGGTAACTGCGATTTCATTTGTGACCGCTTTCGCGGTCGCAAATGAAATTGAATAGCATTGCGAGTCGCAAATAGGAAAGGAACACCCCTTCCTATTTGCGAGTCGGAAATGCATTTTGCGAGTCGGATCCGACTCGCAAAATGCATTTCTGCATAGCAGAGAGGCTTTTGCGCCTCGCAAACGGCGTTTTTCGCTGTTTGCAAGGCACAAACCCTTTGCTACATCTGTCCCTTAATGTGGAGATGATCCATTCCCATTCGCACCCTGAAAGGGTGCTGAACTCAACATCTTCACTGAAGTACAAAGCCTACCCTTTGAAGGATGGGAAAGTGTCAGATCGTTGTTCGTGAATGTCCACTAGCTTTCATTTTTGTAGGTGTTCGCAAACTTAGAAGCCTATCCCTGCTTATTTTACCTACTTTCCACCCCCTGTGTAGTATTAACTACTGCAGATTTCTCCTCTGTCGTGATAGAGAAATCTGCAGTAGTAAGTCCATTTACCTCTATCCCAAATTATTTTGTTATTTCCTGACAGGCATAAATGAGGTATTCTTGGGTGTAAGCGTAGGTTTATGGTCAATCATATCTTTGTAAATCAGAATTGAAGAGTTACATTTCAGTTTGATAAAGAAGAGCTACGTGCCCGGCAGCTGATACCACATTGTGAAGGTGCAAGATTGTATACTTCCTGTGGCCCTGTCTGTATTGTAATGGGTGCATCAGACCCCTCAGGAACGAAATATGATATTCCACCTGGTCAATGTCCAACTTACAGCTCGCTGTCTGGAGCCCCAAAACTGAAGCGGGGCATTGTGAAATTAGAGCCTGCTGCTCATGCAGGCTTGCAGTTAATGTGTACATTGGTACAATGGAAGAAGTCTGTGTCCATGTTATATATCGCCTCCTTAGATATCTCTAAATGCTCCCTGAAGGAACCTGGGGCCAGATGTAGGAAAGCTGTAGCGACTCGCAAATGGCGAAAAACGCCGTTTGCGAGTCGCTAAAGCCCATCTGGTATGTAGAAATGCATTTTGCGAGTCGGAACCGACTCGCAAAATGCATTTCAGAGTCGCAAATAGGAAGGGGGTGTTCCCTTCCTATTTGCGAGACGCACTGGTATGCAATTCCATTTGCGACCACGAAAGCGGTCGCAAATGGACTCGCAGTTACCATCCACTTGAAGTGGATGGTAACCCAGTCGCAAACGGGAAGGGGTCCCAATGGGACCCCTTCCCCTTTGTGACTGGACCTAAAAATAATTTTTCAGAGCAGGCAGTGGTCCAATGAACCACTACCTGCCCTGAAAAATACAGAAACAAAAGGTTTCGGTTTATTTTTCAAAGTGCAGCTCGTTTTCCTTTAAGGAAAACGGGTTGCACTTTGAAAAAAAAAAAACAGCTTTATTTAAAGTCAGTCACGGACATGGAGGTCTGCTGTTCCCAGCAGGCCTCCATCCCTGTGAGTGCCCTGAATCGCTATGGGGTCGCAAATTGCGACCCACCTCATTAATATTAATGAGGTGGGTCTTTGTGACCCCATAGCGACTCGCAGAAGGTGTCTGAGACACCTTTCTGCATCCCAAATTGCGACTTGCAATTTGCGAGTCACAGGGACTCGCAAATTGCAAGTCGCAATTTGGGAAGTTGCTACATCTGGCCCCTGGTGTTAAATGGGCTAGCAACCTAGAGAAGAAATCAACAGGTCAGATTAGAATCTTGTACAATGAGGCCTTCCTAAGGGGTCTAGGCTCACGTTAGGGAAGGGGGCAGCAAATGTGGTGGATGTGATACTTTGACAATGTAGCACCACATCAGCATGGCACTTCCAGACCTGGGAACCCACTAGGAAGGTACTGGCTGTATGACACCCCTCCCCCCTTTACGTAGCAGCTAAACTCACACTTTGTACCCTAAAACTGGTGACAGCATCGCAAGTCAAGACTGAGACCCTATGAAGAATACTATCACAGGAGCTAATATAATGTAAACAGTCTCAGCTCAACGAAACCAAACTATAGATGGTGGCTAAGCCACTCATTCTCAACAGGCGCCATGAAATCGTATTATTGACCTTGTGTTTTACGGTTAGGTTATTGTATTGTGAAACTGTGTTAGAGGACAGGGATACAAATTTACATAATTTTAAATTGTTGACTGCTCTTCCAAGACAACTAATGCCTTCCTTTTAAACTAATAAAAATGTTTTTAAAAAATTAATCTTCCTATTTATCCATAAGGTAAATTGTGATTGAAATTTAGCACACTTTTCATTATCAGCACTTTGCTTGTAGCTGTGAGATCTGTGGAGTTTCCAGTGATTGCTTGGTCACGAGAGGGTGATTAGTCATTGAAATGCATTGAAATCCATAGTCAAATCACCACCATACTGTTGCACAAAAAGCATTGATGAAAGGATAAAAGTACCTGACAACTTTGCAGTGTGGCAGTGCATAACACTAACGCCTTGCATCTATCATTCAAGAATGCATTTTCGACAGCTTTAGGGTCAATGCGGAAATAGCAATCAAATAACTCTCAGAACACTAAATATGGATTGTGCAGGTGGCACCAGTGCTAGAATCAAAACATGTACAGTAGTGTAGAAAGAGAGGGATCATGCGCCTCTATGGGTTAGTGCAGATGATCTTAAAAAGATAGCCAGTCCCAGAAGTTGTGCGGATGGACATATAGATACTGCAAGAGCTTCAAAGCAGGTACTACAGGTAGACTAGCATTACTTAAAATATGAATATTAATGAAGTCACCACCAGGAGTGGCGTTTGATATAAAAAGTGGCTGAAGGTGGCACATGCCCTATTCTGTAGCAGACACAATGGGGTCCTTCACAACGAGAGCAGCTGGAGTGCAAAAACCCGAATTTGTAAACTATGGGTTTCTAATTGTGGGGGAGGGGTTTCTCTGGGAGACCTCGATGGGAGAATGTGGCTTTCGGGGACTCAACTTACTCTCCTAGAACATTTTAAAATACTTGATGAAACAGTATAATGTTATAAAGTCCCCTTAGGGAGATTGAAGCATCTATTAGCTTTCACTCTTCAGTGCTCCTTTTTTCTGATTACCGAATAAACAGTACACACCATCTTTCTGCTGTGTGGAAAACCCAGTGCACTTTCCCTTATCTCTCGGTAGCAAAATAGTGCTCATTGTGGGCCAGATGTAGGAAAATTGTAAATTGCGACTTGCAATTTGCAAGTCCTTACGACTCGCAAATTGCAAGTTGCAATTTGCAATGCAGAACGGTGTCTCAGACACCGTCTGCGAGTCGGTATGGGGTCGCAAAGATCCACCTCATTAATATTAATGAGGTGGGTCGCAAATTGCGGCCCCATACCGACTATGGGCACTCGCAAACATGGAGGCCTGCTGTAGTCAGCAGACCTCCATGTTCGTGACTGCTTTTAAATAAAGCAGTTTTTTTTTTTAAGTGTAGCCCGTTTTCCTTAAAGGAAAACGAGCTGCACTTAAAAAAAAATCCGAAACCTTTAGTTTCGGTATTTTTTCAGGGCAGGTAGTGGTCCCTTGGACCACTACCTACCCTGAAAAAATTATTTGTGGTCCATTCACAAAGGGGAACGGGTCCCATTGGGACCCCTTCCAATTTGCGAGTGGGTTACCATCCACTTCAAGTGGATGGTAACTGCGACACCATTTGCGACCACATATGCGGTCGCAAATGGTATTGCATACCACTGCGAATCGCAAATAGGAAGGGAACACCCCTTCCTAATTGCGATTCGGAAATGCATTTTGCGAGTCGGTCCCGACTCGCAAAATGCATTTCTGCATAGGAAAATGCGATTTGCGACTCGCAAACGGCAATTTTTGCTGTTTGCGACTCGCAAATCCTTTCCTACATCTGGCCCTAAGGTGCTAAGTACTCTACACACCGTCTGCATGAAATTCATGACTGAAGCAAAGCCCCCAAACTACACCAATAGCATCGAAATAGCAACCAAAAGAAGCTGAGATCTCTTCAAGACAATGAAGCACTGCATCAACTGCACAACCAGACCCTATCAGAGACCATGCTACAGAGAAGTGGTATATCTTCCACACTCTCTTCTATGAGAAAATGGACACGATCAGGAAGCGTATCAACGATCCTGAAACTTAAGGTATCATGAATTAAATATAACCTCACAGCCTATCAGTCTAGAGTTGCTTCAACATTGTGATCTTTGAAGACCAGATAGTCTCCCATTGTCTAAAGTGAAGTCCATCAACGAAGAGGCACACAGTTGCATACTTAGCACCATCAACGCTTTCTTCACTACAGGCACCCTCCCCAACTTGTTCAAGGCAGGACACGTTCTTGTACTGTTGAAGGACAAACTTGCCTCCAAAGACCTCACAAATTTCCACCCAATCACCTTTCTGGCGTACGCCAGGGAAGTCTGCTGCCATCCAGTTACACGTGGAAATTAAGCCAAATGCTGTCCTTCAGGCTCAGCTCACGATGAAATGCAGACAACAACCATTCACGAGGTTACAGCATCCTTCACATTACCACAAATGGTGACCTGCTGCCCTCTCTTTTTCCTAGGCTTCTCAACAGTGTGTGACAAAATTGACCATCGAGTGTTGCTGCACACCCTATACGTACACTTGGGCTTTACTGTCTTTAAATGATTTACCACCTAACTGAGCACCATGTATTAATTAATGCTAATAAGTTCCTCATGGTCTGAGGACTTGTAAATAACTGTACAAGTATGTTTGACTATTCTGTTTTCTTATCAGACCAATGGAAAACTTATATTTTGTTAAAGGTCTCTATTAAAGTTTTGAAAAGGCAGAAAAGACACAAGGCAACATCATATGCCATCTATCTACAATCCGAAAGGTCTTAACAACCCCAAAATACACTCTGTCTCCCATACCCACAGGCACCGATCTATGTACATTTAGGCACGCAGGCACCTATTCTCAGCAGTGGAGTTGACTCTGACGAGTTCTTAGTGTACCAACTCCGCCTTCAGACATGCATGCTCTAAAATAACTGAAGGGCTGTTAAGAATGTTCGTGCAAAGCAAATTTTCCATTCCCGAAAAATAGTGAGTAACCGGTTTCATAATTTTCCAAATTTGGGCGCTGAGTCTGTAATATTGTGTTTCAGATTCTCAAGGGCCGTCGCATGCAAGTTTGTGAAACCATAGTGCTACGCCTGGCATTGTCTTTCATTACCAGTAATTTGCCAATAGCATTTTTTTCATTTAATAAAATCTGTAACAGAAGCAGTGCTTAATTTGTGCTTGTTGTTTCCGGTGCGGAGCACCTGCACTTATTTCTGAGGGCCGGCGCTTAGTTTTCTGTCTCAAGCATTTGCTGCGAGCAAAAGACACGTGGGAAAGACGGAGGAAGAGAAGAACGAAAAAGCGTCAGGAAGGGGAAAAGCAGGAAGCCACAAGAGTGAGTTGAAGGGGCAGGGAGTGGCTATAAATGGACTGAAGAGGCCCGAGGTGGCTTCAGGATTACGCTGCCTCAGTATTATGTGCTCACACTTTTAATTGCAGCAGCTCGTGTTTAAGAGGAGGGCTTTGAGCACCGGCACCTTTTTATTTACAAATTAAGCACTGAATAGAAGTGCTCTGTGGGTGCTAGGCATACGCTCCAAATGAGCTGAAATGACCCCAAAAATATCAGACTTGGATTGTTGAGAACAGGAGAGTCTACCAGGTCCCCTCTGATATGTCCCAGTACTTTCTTCCAGAATACGTGTGTTAGGTCGCTTATATTCTGATTCAGAGAGACTCTGGCTTGGCAGCTCGGCTGGACTGGTGGGCAGGACCAAGGCTGATTTGCGTTTAGCTGGACCTAATATGAGCTGGAATGGTGAGCAAAAAATCACAATGGGTTAGAATGCTGTCTGAGCAATTGCCAATGGTTGGATTATTTACAAGCATTCATTTTGAAGGTTTGTCATGGCACTCATCTTCAGCTGTAATTAGTATAATTGTGATCGTGTTAATGTTTGTCACATTTTATATGACTTACAAAACATCACACACCTCAATATTGCCCTGATTAAACTTTAAATAACTTATTGATTTGGAAAAACAGAGGATGTAGGCGTAATTCCTTATAGAACTCCTTTAAAAGGTTACTTGAAAATTGCTGCATTTAAACTAAGTCATGAAGCCAATTTAAATTATTGCATGTGTTGCGCCTTAAATAAATAGTTTGGCTGAGTAAATTAGGTCCTTTCATTTTTATTTTTTGGCTAATTTAGTTGTCCACGTGGAACGCTTATTTCAAAATCAAATCAGGAGGCCAGCCTTTAGCGTAGGATAGCACCCCTTAAGGTGCGATTGTGTTAACTTCTGTCAAATGTTCTCATGAGAATATCAACGCTGTTGCCGTGTTAGGTAATTTTTTAGGGAAAGCCTCCATCTAAGCTTCAAATGTTTTCATATAAGGATATACGGCTAAATCGCCTGTGTGTTTTTTTTCTCAATATGTTCTTTAAAATGTTAAATCTATTGTAATTTTATATTTTAAAACAGGCATACAAATAACCAAATATCTGTAGACAGGCAAGTACATTTCTTAAAATTAATAAATAATAAATGAAAAGTTATAACTGTCAACACATTGCCGGAAATTCTAAACATTCTATGTCTTTCTACTTGAAATTATTTTGAGTGTTCGTCCAACATAACCAGCTGCCTTCACCACCTTCAACATTAAATCTGAGAAAGCTTCTTGGGCATAAGTGGGGAAAATTACGCTCTGGGAGGACACCACTCCAATTCTTTACCCTAAGTGGACTGCTGGCATTGGACGTGCACTATCCACTACCCTAAAATAAAAAAATAAAAACATGAAATGATCTTTTAAAGTAACCGTTCTTTCATCCCCAAATCAACACTTTTGTTAAGCTTGTAAACTTGTAAATATTTATTAAACAAAAACAAAATATCTTTATTGGCTTTTTATTCAAGAGAAATGCTAAAGGAGCAATACAAGGCATAAAAACAGAAACAGCATGGGAGAATGCATATCAGTGACTGCAACCGATTCCCAAGCAGAATTCTGGGCAGGATCCAAAAGTCTAGGTATATTTCTGGGAACAGTAATACCAAGGGGTAGCTAAGTAACAGTGTGTGTAATGAAACATAGGATATGCCAATAAAGGAAATAGTAAGCAATATAATGCATCATAACAACAGTACAACACTACAACACTTCTGCAGCTTTCTGGTTGAGTCAGCAAGGCAGCAATGTCTTACCCCTGTATTAATCCAGAGGGGAGGGGAATAAAAGTATTCCTGAGTGTGAGGTGTTGGAAATGGCCCTTTTTGCAGGGTCATCCCCAGTCTTTTTGCCTCCTTCCTCCTATTTTTTCTGACCTGTTTTTGTTGGCTTTAGGACTCTGGGCACTTTACTACTGCTAACCAGTGCTAAAGTGCATATGCTCTCTGTGTAAAGTGTACTGTTGGTTGGTTTATCCATGATTGGCATGCACTGGTTGTGCCACCCACATTAGTAGCCCTGTAAACATGGCTCAGACCTGCCACTGCAGTGTCTGTGTGTGCAGTTTTAAACTGCCAATGCGATTTGGCAAGTGTACCCACTTGCAGGGCCTAAACCTTCCCTTCTACTACATGTCAGGCACCCCTAAGGTAGGCCCTAGGTAGCCCCAGGGTCAGGGTGCAGTGCATGTTTAAGGTAGGACATATACTAGTGTGTTTTATATGTCTTAACAGTGAATACTGCTAAATTCGGTTTTCACTGTGCAAGACCTATCTCCCTCATGAGTTAACATGGGGGCTGCCTTTAAATATCCTTAAAGCACAGATTCCCTTTGAGAGCATATGAAAATGTGGAGCTTAGGGTCTCTGAACTCACAATTTAAAAATACATATTTTAGTAAAGTTGGTTCTTAAACTGTCTGTTTGAAAATGCCACTTTTATAAAGTAGGCATTTTCTTGCTTATACCATTCTGTGACTCTACCTGTTTGTGGATTGTCTGTCTGGGTCAGTTTGACAGTTGCGCTGTTTTGCACCTTTCTAGACAGTGACACAAAAGGAGGTGGGGGTGTAGCCTGCATATCTTGATGAGCCATCTGAGCTAGAGAGGAGGGAGGAGTGGTCGTTCACACCTGAAAGGACTGTGCCTACCCTCGCACAATGCAGTCTCCGACCCCCTGGTGTGCACAGGGGCCTGGCATGGACAATGAAGGATATTGCAAACACTCAAGACTTTGCTTTGAAGTTTGCCAACTTCAAAGGCAGAACTGGGTATAAGAAGAAGCCCCTAAACCCCAGACTTTTAAAATCTTTCTGGAATCAAGAGGAACCTCTGCCCAGGAGAAGAGCTGAAGAACTGAAGGAGGAGTACTGTCCCTTTGCTGTGTTGCTTTGCTGGACTGGCCTGCAATTGCTGCTTCTGCCTGAAAAGAGTACAAAGGGTGAACTTTGCTGTGTGTCCTGCTTGAGAAAGTTCTCCAAGAGCTTGGAGTAGAGCTTGCCTCCTGTTGGAAGTGTCAGGGACACCAAAGACTTCAGTTTCCTCGACCTACAGCACTGGGAACTGGTGTGTTTTGTGCTGCTAAAGAGGAGAAACCACTGCGACGCCGGCAATGACGCCACTGGCCTGCAAGTGACCTGCCTCTGCCGCACGGAGTCGCATTGCCCCGCTTCGCACCGCGACCCTGGTCTCACCGATGCCGTCATCAGATGACTTCACTGAGCCGCTGCTAGCACCGCGACCTGTGGGCCCTGCACTCCTTCATCACATACTCACACCGCAGCCTGGGCATTCCTGACGCTGCCGCTCCTGCTGACATCGGCGCCGCTGCCTGCACCGTGGCCTGTGGACACCGCTCGTGAGGTACACGAAGCACAGTCCCGTCCCACATCGCAGCCCCAGTCCACCGGCGCCAGCATCATCAACTCCTGTGTTGTCACCAGGCATCCTGCCTGCACTGTGGCCTGTGGACACTGCTCGTAAGGGTCACAAAGCACCGTCTCGTCCCGCACTGCTGGCCTGGGCCTACCGACGACAGCGCTTCAGCAACAACGCCGCCACTGCCTGCACCGTGACTTGTGGACACCGCACATCGCAGCCCTGGTCTCACCGACACCACTGGACGCCGTCGCCGAGCAGCTGCCTGCACCGTGACCTGTGGGCACAGCACATCGCATCGTCCTGCTTCGCACTGCAGCCCCGACGCCATCCACGCCTGCGCACCTGACTTCATCAGCCTGGAGTTCGATCTGCAACGCGTGTTAACTTCAAGGGCCCAACAACTCCTGCACCAACTCTGCGACGTCAGTGACGCCGCTCTCCGGAGCTCACTACGAGGATCACGACACCCTGCAAATCCAAGGTACTGTTTGGGGGTCTTCCCGACACCGTAGCTGGCCTGCGACGCCGCAGCCAACCTGAACTGTTGGTTTTGTTGCTCACGACGCCGTGATAGCCCCAGGTGGAGCAATTGACTTCAAGGAACTGTATTTTTGAGTAAACCTTGTAGAATTCAAATTTTTGTTACTGTATGTTGGGTTTTTATCGTATTTGGTCTTGTTTAAAATATATAAATAGTGGCTATTTTTCTAAAACTGGTGTGGTGTCCTTTTGTAGTGTTTTCACTGTGTTACTGTGTGTTATATGCAAATGCTTTACACATTACTTCTGAGATAAGCCTGTCAGCTCGTGCCAAGCTACCAAGGTGGTGAGCAGGGGTTATCTGAGCGGGCACCTCCCTTATCCTGACTAGAGTGAGGGTCCCCACTTGGACAGGGTGCAAACCGACTGCCAACTAGAGACCCCATTTGTAACATTGGTTGTCAGTGGTGAGGATAGGACTTGCATTTGCATTTGACCCACAGTGATTGGTGTACATTACTACCATATCGCAGACCACTACGTACCACATGCTGTGTTTTCCATTTTGTTCTCTGGCGTCCTCCTAGAGATATTGTGATATTTTTGGACTCTGGTTTTTGGTTGTGAGGCCTGTTCAGAATGGAAATCAACTTCTGGGCACCTGGAGTAGTACACATTGAGGGAGCTAAAGGTTTTCTGCAAGAAAAGGGGGGTGGTTGTCGCGAAGTGGGACTTTGAGACAGCCCTGGTTCAGCATGAGATGAAACGCTGGGAAGCAGCCATACCAGATCATTCCGAGGAGGAGGACTATTCTGATGAGGAAAGGGAACCAGAGAGAGAAGATGGCTCCTAGCTCAAGAGCAGTGGATGAGAGCGCTGGACAAACAGCTCGAGAGAGCTGAGGCTAAGAGAGCCTTAGCCAAGGAAAAATAAATGTTGGTAGCTCAAGAGCTGAGCTGTGAAGAGCTGAAGCTGGAAGCCATGAGGGCTGAGTCCAGTTCAGATGGTGGTAGGAAAAATCTTGTATCCAGTGCAGATGAAGAAGTGCACATGCCCAGAGACTTGGTGCCCTGTTTCAAGGAGGCGGTTAACACACATCAGGAGGTTCAGTGATGCTCCAGAGATGCACAGGGTCCCTGAGGTGGATTAGGGAACTGGCACGGGGAGTCATATTCCTAGTGATGGGAGTGTCACTCTACTGGCTCGAGGTGAGAGTGACAGGAAGACGGGTTCCCCCCAGGTAGAAGTCCTGGTTATGGAGTGTGGAGACATCCCAGAAGAGTGTGAGTTGAGTGTCATGGACAGTCAGGTATTGTCTCACCAGTCTCAGGAGGGTGATGTGGGATACTGTTTCAAGGCTGAGTCACTGGATGGTTGGGTGAAGGGTAGTTTGGTCAATTCATGTGAGTGGCTGAGTGATGCAATTGCTGGAGAGCATGTCTAGTCCTTATTTTCCAGAGCTACGCCAACACCAGGAGGAGTGTGAGTTCTCTGACCCCAGGGAACTTACACTGGAGGCAGACCTCTGGTGAGTACCAGAGCGTCTGAAGAGGCATTTGGGGGTGCTCCTGAGGGGAGTGGTCTAGGTATTTCCCAACCAGGTAAGGTGGGAAAGGATTGTAGTGTCCCAGGTAGGTCCCAGTGTAGAGGGATGGGTGAGGGATCCCATGCGCAGTCTCTGAGGAAAGGGAATGGGGTTGGGCTGAGGCCCAGGGTGCCTGAGATCCAGTCCAAGGTCCTGGAGGGTTCCATGAGGGAACACCAGGAGGGGAGCCTAGCCTGTGCCATAGGGTCATCTGCTGAAGGAGACCCCGCAGTGTCAGGAGAATTTCTGTAGCCGGAGACTCACCAGTTCTGGTGTCTGGCAGTACCACTCCCAGTGAGGGGGTGCAGAAATCCAGACAGAGGATTGAGAGGGGGTTGCGGACCCCAGTGGAGAACCTGGAGGGTCAGGGATTGGCTCTAAGGTCAGAGCACCCCAGGAATGACCTTGTGAGACCATTTTTCGGTTGGGGGGAATCCAGACTCTGCCGGATGGCCAGAGGTCAGGAGACCTGCGCCAGCCAGACTCTTGTGTGGCCCTTGGGGAAGGTGTTTCCCTTGTGGGGGATAGGTGTGCCCCCCAGGAAGTCCTGGTGCGGCAGGCAATGGTTCAACCACAGGGTGGTGACTCTGGGTTGGATGACCAGGTTCAGGGGGTAAACCCTGACCTGTTGGGGAGTAGGTGTGCTCCCCAGTAGTACTGGGTTGCCAAACAGTGGTCCAGTCTGAGGGTACAGACCCTAGACTGGTGTATCAGGTACAGGGGGTAAACCCTGACCTGAAGGGGGGGTTTGCCCAATCACCCCCCCCCCCCCCTGGTGTGACCTCCAGGTGTACTCTCCATGGTGGGGGGTGCAGAACCCTGGGAGTAGGGGCAGGGGAGGGAGAGATACACTCCTGACCCCAGTTCAACCTAAGGGTACAGACCCTGGATTGAAAGGCCAGGTTCAGGGTGTCCCCCGTGACCTGGAGGGAGGGGCTACTGCTAACAGTGCCCTTACCGTGTTGTCTTCTGGGGAGGACACTCCTAGTTAAGGGGTGCAGGACCCCAGAAGAGGGGGCGGGGGAGGGAAGCCTCGCCTCTGGCCCTGGTCCAACCTGAAGGTACAGACCCCAGGTTGGAAGACCAGTTGCAGGTTAACATCCCTACACTGGTGGGAGAATTGTGCAGGACTGCTTCTACAAGCACCCTGACAATTGTGGACTCTGGGGGTGCCGCTCCTAAGGGGAGAGTACAGAGCCCCAGAGGGGATGACCAGGGTCAGACTGTCATCCCTGACCTGGTGGAAGGAAGAGTGGTCACAGGGTGCCAGGCACCTGGGGCTACCGCCCCCCACTCTCCACAGTCACAGTGGTTGGAGAGCCTTGAGAGGCCTGGGGCCTGGCTCTCATCCCTGACAGCTGTCAGTGGCCACTGTGGCTTGCTGTCCTGGTGGACACAGTTGCCCCTGAGGGGGGGGGACAAGAGTCACACCCCGGGGGTGTAGTGGGCAACACCATTGTGTTGGCCCTGGTGGTGCTATCTGGCCCCTGAGATACATCTGTGAGCAAAGTAAGGTTAGGTGCTGCACAGATAGTATCTGCAGGTGAGGAGAAAGGTTCCCCATGGGTTAGCTTAGTGGGCCCTGAGAGTATGGACAGAGGGATCCAACTGGAGTCAGGAAGGCGTAGAACTGGAACATGCCCCTGCTGTTGTGGGCCTGGGTCCCTGTTCTATCACCCCAATCAGGGAAGTACATCAAGGTATTGATTGTTCTCCCCTGGCTTTAGGCTGGTGGGGGTTGTGTTGGAAATGTCCCTTTTTGCAGGGTCATCCCCATTCTTTTTGCCTCCTTCCTCCTATTTTTTCTGACCTGTTTTTGTTGGCTTTAGGATCCTGGGCACTTTACTGCTAACCAGTGCTAAATTGCATATGCTCTCTGTGTAAAGTGTACTGTTGATTGGTTTATCCACGATTGGCATATTTGATTTACTGGTAAGTCCCTTGTAAAGTGCACTAGAGGTGCCCAGGGCCTGTAAATCAAATACTACTAGTGGGCCTGCAGCACTGGTTGTGCCACCCACATTAGTAGCCCTGTAAACATGGCTCAGACCTGCCACTGCAGTGTCTGTGTGTACAGTTTTAAAATGCCAATTCGACTTGGCAAGAGTACCCACTTGCCAGGCCTAAACCTTCACTTCTACTGCACGTCAGGCGCCCCTAAGGTAGGCCCTAGGTCGCCCCAGGGGAAGGGTGCAGTGTATGTTTAAGGTAGGACATATACTAGTGTGTTTTATATGTCTTAACAGTGAAATACTGGCAAATTCGGTTTTCACTGTGCAAGGCCTATCTCTCTCATAGGTTAACATGGAGGCTGCCTTCAAATATCCTTAAAGCGCAGATTTCCTTTGAGAACAGATAAAAATGTGGAGTTTAGGGTCTCTGAACTCACAATTTAAAAATACATCTTTTAGTGAAGTTGTTTTTTAAATTGTCTGTTTGAAAATGCCACTTTTAGAAAGTAGGCATTTTCTTGCTTAAACTATTCTGTGACACCGCCTGTTTGTGGATTGTCTGTCTGGGTCAGTTTGACAGTTGGGCTGTTTTGCACCTCTCTAGACAGTGACACAAAAGGGGGCTGGATGTAGCCTGCATATCCTGATGAGCCATCTGAGCTACAGTGGAGGAAGGAGTGGTCGTTCACACCTGAAAGGACTGTGCCTGCCCTCACACAATGCAGTCTCCGACCCCCTGGTGTGCGTCTGGGGCTGGCCTGGACAAGGAAGGATCTTGCAAACACTTGAGACTTTGCTTTGAAGTTTGCTAACTTCAAAGGCAGAACTGGGTATAAGAAGAAGCCCCAAAACCCCAGAATTTTAGAATCCTGGAATCAAGAGGAACCTCTGCCCAGCAGAAGAGCTGAAGGAGGAGTACTGTCCCTTTGCTGTGTTGCTTTGCTGGACTGGCCTGCAGTTGCTGCTTCTGCCTGAAAAGAGTGCAAAGGGTGAACTTTGCTGTGTGTCCTGCTTGAGAAAGTTCTCCAAAGGCTTGGAGTAGAGCTTGCCTCCTGTTGGAAGTCTCAGGGACACTAACGACTTCAGTTTCCTCGACCTGCAGCACTGGGAAATGTGTGTTTTGTGATAGTCAAGAGGAGAAGCCACGCCGCCAACGACGCCGCTGGCCTGCACCGTGACCTGCCGACGCTGCATGGAGTCACATTGCCCCACTTCGCTCCGTGACCCTGGTCTCACCGACGACGTCATCAGAAGACTTCACTGAGCTGCTGCTTGCATCGCTACCTGTGGGCCCGCACTCCGGCTTCACCTGCTCACACCGCAGCCTGGGCATCCCCGAAGATGACGCTCCTGCTGACGCTGGCGCCGCTGCCTGCACCGTGGCATGTGGACACCGCTCGTGTGGTACATGAAGCACTGTCCCGTCCCACACCTTAGCCCCAGTCCACCGGCACCAGCATCATCGACTCCTGTGACGTCACCAGGCATCCTGCCTGCACCGTGGCCTGTGGACACCGCTCGTGTGGGTCACGAAGCACCGTCCCGTCCCACAACGCTGGCCCGGGCCTACCGACGACAGCGCTTCAGCAATGACAACGCCGCTGCCTGCACCGTGACCTGTGGACACCGCACTTCGCATTGTCCCGCTTCGCACCGCAGCCCCGACGCCATCCAGGCCGGCGCACCTGACTTCATCAGCCTGGAGTTCGATCTGCAACGTGTGTGAACTTCAAGGGCCCGACGACTCCCACACCAACTCCGGAATTGAGACCGCGACGTCAGCGACGTCAGCGACGCCGCTCTCCAGAGCTCACGCGAGGATCACAACGCCCTGCAAATCCAAGGCACTGTTTCTGGGTCTTCCCGAAACCGTAGCTGGCCTGCGACGCCGCGGCCAGCCTGAACTGTTGGTTTTGTTGCTCAAAACGCCGTGATAGCCCCAGGTGGAGCTATTGACTTCAAGGAACTGTATTTTTGAGTAAATCTTGTAGAATTCCTATTTTTGTTATTTTTATCGTATTTGGTCTTGTTTTAAATAGATAAATATTGTCTATTTTTCTAAAACTGGTGTGGTGTCCTTTTGTAGTGTTTTCACTGTGTTACTGTGCGTTATGTGCAAAGCTTTACACATTGCTTCTGAGATAAGCCTGACTGCTCGTGTCAAGCCACCAAGGGGGTGAGCAGGGGTTATCTGAGCAGGTATCTTCCTTATCCTGACTAGACTGAGGGTCCCTACTTGGACAGGGTTCAAGCTGACTGCCAACTAGAGACCCTATTTCTAACATGAGGCATCCTCTTCAATAATGGAACAGAGCCTAAGATACATGAGATCATACTTGTCAAAGAGGGGGGTACATAACCAATCAGAATTTCGAGGTATGTCGGGGCAAACATCAGGGGTGGTTGAGACATGTATGGATTTGTCTTCCTGGAGCATCATTCCGTAGGGGGATGCAATTTATTAAACATTTGGAGGACGTATCCGTCCCAGGTCATTATGGAGGTAGTACCCCCACAGGATCTTGCGGTCGTGAGTCAAGGCCTCAGCTTCAGCTAAAGCTTATTTGTGGGTCGTCCGGACAAGTTATTGTGGGGTGATGAGGTGCTTTCCATTGCATAGCAATAAGGCATCTGTACAGAACAGTCGCCAGATCGACAAACTTCAAATAATGTTTATTATGTTTTGTGCATGGGAAAATGCCTAGGAGACAAGCCAGCGGGGTCGGAGAGATCAGGACCTCCACAATTTTGGATATCAGTTCAATTTCTTGGGTCCAGGCATGCAGTAGTGGGGGGGCATTCCCAGACCATATGGACAAAATCTGCGTGCTCCAGGGAGCATCTAGGACAGTGGTTCCCAACCTGTGGGCCGGGGACCCCTGAGAGTCCGCGAAGCCTCCTCAGGGGGTCCGCGAATGCTTAGAAAATTTAATAATATTAGGTTCCAACTATCAGTAATGACTCAGTGGGGGTCCCCGGATTCCAATAATGAGTCAGTGGGGGTCCCCGGGCTCCAGTATTGATAAAATGGGGGTCCACAGAAGTAAAAAGGTTGGGAACCACTGATCTAGGACATCGGGTACGCTTTTCGGAACAAAATTAGATATAGTGTAAGATAAGTCTGGTGTACATACTTAATTTGTGTGTACTTCAGGCGTGCGTTTCAGGAGACTCGGTGTACTTGGTCAAGGGCCATGGACCATTTTCGAAGGGTTAGTTTCATAGAGAGGGATTCATCTCAACGTATTTTGCTCTGAAGTGGAGGGTTACCTTTGCTATGATGTAGCGCTGTGTATAGGATCCATATAGCTCTGCGGCCTATACTATGGGTCAATATACACTGGAGTCCTAAGTGTGTCAGGGGTTTTAAAGGGCCCTTGGGGCCAAGTATCGACGATCCCTGCTCTAATGGCACAGTAAGATAGAAAGAAGCCTCCCTCAATGCTATAGGTCCTGGAAGGAAAGTAAGACACCTTATCTATACAGTTCACCTATATGGGTCAACTTAGCATCACTGCATCGGGCCGGATCATGAAAGTCCAGGAGCTTACTCATGGCCGGTATGCTCCATAAGAGTAGCTGGGGTGTGTAAGGGAGCGGTGTTCTCCTAATGTGTATATAGCGAGTCTATGTGAGCTTGGTTTCCCGCAAGAGCATCCCCGGTTTACAATCCAGTTTATCAGGGGAAATTAGCCCGTACCAAATTGTCTTCTGCTTCTGTGCCTGATTGCCAGAAAGTACAGCTCCAGATCGGGAAACCCTAGACTCCCCTCCAAGTTAGGGCGCTGCAGGATTGATAAGGATGCTCTCTTACGCGCCGGTCCCCATATCAGAGCCGACATCAAATCACGTAAGGTGTGAAAGAAGGATTTGCGCAGAAGTACTGGTAAGGCAGCAAAGAAATAAGTAAGCGCGGCAGGACCAACATGTTAGCTATCGATGCTATGCCCATTTCTGATAAGGGCAGTTGCATCCAGAGTTGCATGGACTGGCGTATAGAGGACAGTGCTTTCCCATGATTGCCATCTAGCAGATCTCTAGGTGAGTGGTAAACCTTTATCCCAAGATACTGAAAGGTATCAAAGGCCCTGGGTAGGTGGCCGCCGTCAAGGAGAACACGTTTCTCACATTCCACCCTCTTTAGTGCATGTATGCAGGATTTGCCCCAGTTTATCCGAAGGCTAGTTAAATCCATAAAATGTGCATGAAGATCATATAGTGGTGATAATGTAGAAGCATAGTCACGTAGGTTGACAAGGACATCATCCGAATGAGACCACGTGCCACACAGGTCCTACCTTGATTCCCCATTCCAGTCCTCTCAATGCAAACAGTATTGATGACAGGGAACATCCCTGGCGGATGCCTCGCTCTACAGCGAAGGCACATTGGCTGGTTGGCCCAAGTGCACTTGGGGCTGTATACAGGGGCTTGATCCACCACAGGAAAACAGGGTCCACCCCAAAGGCTTGTAGAGCTTGGAGTATGTAGGTCCAACTAAGAGTATCAAACTCCTTCTCAAAGACTAACGAGACCACTACCGAAAGCTCTATCTCCATCGCTAGAGCTTCGATGTATGACAGAGGCGCCTTATATTAAAGTGAGTAGCCCTGTCCGCTACGAAGCCATTTTGATCGGAGTGGATAAGGGTATCTAAAATCGGGAGCAGTCTATTGGCCAGGATTTTGCTTAAGATCTTATACTCAATGTTAAGCATTGACAACGACCTGTAGGAGCTGACCTCCATGGTGTCCCTACGGGGCTTGGGTAATACAATGATCAGAGCCTACCAGAGCGAGTCAGGGAGTGTAATGTGCTCATGCGCCTCAGAGTAAACCTCAAGGAGGCGGGGAGCAAGGGCGTCCTTAAAGACTGCATAATATTCAATCGGAAACCCATCTGCACCTGGTGTGTTGCCTCGTGCTATCTGTTGTATTGCTAAAGCAATTTCCTCTATCTGGAGGGGCAGTTCCAATTCCTGTCTTTGCAGCTGGTATAAGGTGGGGAGCACTCTTGTCTGCAAGTAGGTTTGTATTTGATTTAGAGGGGATTCTCCTGGAGAGGAGTATAACTGCTCATAATACCTGGTGAATACCTTGTTGTCTGTCTGGGTGTTGCTAACAATTCCTGTATGATCTCATATGGCCCCTATCAGGGTCTTGGAAAGCTCTGTGTGCAGTAACCATGCTAATAAGTGTCCAGGTTTGTCCCCATCTACATGTTGGTTGGCCACATAGGCTTAATAATCAAAATTTTCCATCCGATGGAGCTCGTCCCAGTTTTGGCCTGTCAGGGCAGCCAACTTCAGGCACGCCGGCAGATGTGTGACCGCCTCAAGCTCTAGTGAGTGAAGGCGCGCCTCCATCTCCAGTAAAGTTTGAGTTAGAGTAGATTAGACAACCGACATCGTAGAGATACAGAGCTCCCGCACAGCAACCTTCATAGCCTCCAATTCTGCCCTCCTGGTGGTCCCAGTGCCTGCATTCTCTGCAAAGTAACTGAAGATATGTGAAGCCAACGTGGCACGGTAGACTGTGTCTTGCAAGGCCTCAGTGCGCAAACACCATGTAAGAATAACTGGTCATGGTCTTCCCCACTGAAATGTGACTTTAAGCGGATTATGATCTGAAAGAGTTCTGCTGAGATATTCAGAGTTACCTATTAACGTCCAGCATTCAGAATTGCGGTGGTGTGCCAGGTGGTGGGGGTTGCCCTGGAGTGCGGTGTGCTAGCTCAATTGAAAAGAACTTAGGAACCCTGCCCTCTAGTACTGTCTCAGTAAGCCAGTTTTTAATAATTAGTTCCACTCTAGGACCTTCAGAATGTTTCTAAAAGCCTAGGAAGCAGACATTGTTACGACTGGAGCGCCCTTATGAATCTTTTGCTGTGAGATGTAGTATGCCAATCTCGGTGTCAACCTGCTTTCGGCGATCTTGTAAGTCCTGCACAGTTGGACGCTCCATTGCGATAGTGGATTCTACATCCTCAACCCAGTCTGCCAGTTTGCGATGATCAGCTCACAGGAGATTAACTTTCAAGGAAATTGTGTCGATCTGAGTCTCAAGGGAGGATTTCATGTCCAAGATAGCCTGGAGGTCCTTATCAAATTGTACTGAATGTGTTTGGAGAGTTGTCTTAAGCTAATGAAGGCTAACAAGTTTCATCTGGAGGACTGGAGGAAGCCGGCCCATTATTTGCACCAGCAGTCAAAGATTTGAGGGATCTTGTCTTCCCCTTATATTCAGGGGTTCTCAAGCAGCGCAAGGATGTCAGAGGAAGATCAAAACTGCAAGGTGCTGCACACTCAGAATGTTTTTAGGACGAATTTTTTAGGGTTGAGGTGCTTTTCCTGTGCATGTATCAGCGCCAGTCACACTGCGATACATGGGGCGGAAGGTTGTGTGGGGCTATTTGTACATTCTTCTGATGAGCATAAATGATTGCCTTCCACCAATGCGCAGTTCTCTGGCACTCCTTGTACATAAGGCCATTGTGACACAATGTAGAGCACCCCTACACAGTGGGCAATACGGCAGTAAGTTGGTGCGAGTCACCTGATTGTAGGGGGGGGACCTGGGCCATCAACCATAGCCGTGTGAATAGGATGCTTCACTTCATATGCAGGCTCAATATGTGGCTCCGAAAAGATCCTGTAATACCAGGCACAGTACTATCTTTCAAGGGGGTGGGTGGGCAGACATACCTATAGTTAAAATTCACAGCAGTAGCCTGGAATCCTGCCAGGACGCGTTGCGACCAGCAGCTGGGGCAGCGATGATTCCCCGCCCACACTGTCAGGTCAAATCCAGCCGGGTCAGGCCAGTACAGCTACCGCAGGTCATTTGCGCCGAAGGGCAGCTCAAAATATAGAAAAAGAAAAGAAAAGAGAGAGCCCAACCTGCCGCTCCCAGTGGCACTGCAGCACTTCCCTTCCGTGACGTGTTCTGCAGCGTCGCTGCTGGCAGGCCACACCTTGGTTCTGGGGTAGGCTGCTGGCAGCAAGAAGGCTTTTCAGCACCAATGTCCAGGACGCACAATTGCACCAGCTCCCCGGATTGGGAAGCGCAGGCGAGAGACAGACGCAGGTCGGCCCAGGCTGATTGCCTTCACACCGGGGGCTGCCCTCTGCTCAGCCCTTCCGTCCATCTCCGCTCATTCGTAGCAGGTCTTTGGTAATGGGTGCGGCCAGGTGTGCTGCAGCGTCAGGGTGTCAAATGTGAGTAGATGTCGCCGATTAATGTAGGATAAATGCAGGGCTCACACAGAGCTTCGGATTCAAATGTCCAGGGTGGTCGCCATCTTGGCCACCCCCCCAACTTGTAAATCTTTATACTGCTGAAAATTCTCTTCAAACCGCCCATGGAATAAATCAAACTAGACCTGGTCATGGGGTGCATGTATTTCTGTAACTGTATCCGTGGAGGCCACCCAAAGAAGCTGATCAAGTCTTCAAAGATTCCAAACCCAAGGTGAGAAGACGTTCCTGAACATAACTAGGTTTCACCAGTCCAAACCAGCCATAAAAGCACTCCACTAGCTCCTAGTTCAAATAAGGATCAAATTCAAGTCATTCAACATTACTCACATGGCATACTAGAGCAGAGGCTCAACATGCCTACTAAAACTGGCCCCACATACATTCCCACCAGGGAACTTCATTCAGGATCTTCACTACACTTGATCCGACATGCCCATTCAAGGCTTTAAAGCATAGCACAAGATCCTTGGAAGCTCTAGGCCCTACATTGAGGGACACTTGGGAACCCCAAGTTGAAGCTGAATCAAACTATCCTCGATTCAGAAAATGTCTTAAAACTGAGAGGCATATTTATACTCTGTTTGAGCCGAATTTGCGTCAAAAATTTTGACAAAAGCTAACACCATATTTATACTATGACGCCCCACCCTGCGAATGTCAAAATTCCTCCGGGTGCGTCATTTTCTGGATGCGGGAAATCGCCTTGCGTTAATGACATGCAAGGTAGGCGCCCCGTCCAAAACATTACTTTAAGGCCTGTGCGCCTTATTTGTACTCCAGCGTCATTTTGACGCACAGGAGGGGGCGGGCCTTAAAAAACGGTGCCCAGCCTGATGTGCGCCGTTTTTTAACGTCTGGGTGATGGCAGGCGTTAAGGGACCTGTGGGCTCATTTCCAGGGTCTCTGACCGTGGCAGCAGTCCACCGGTGCCCTTCCCTGCCCCCAGGGACACCCCCTGCCACCCCCACCCACCCCTGGAGGACACTCATGGATGGAGGGACCCATCCCAGGTAAGTACAGGTAAGTTGAGGTAAGTATTTAAAAAAATAAAAATAATTAGTGGCATAGGGGGGCCTAATTTGGGCCCCCCTACATGCCACTGCGCCCAATGGCCATGCCCAGGGGACAGAAGTCCCCTGGGCATGGCCATTGGGCAGGAGGGCATGCCTCCTGTCTTTGCTAAGACAGGAGTTATTTCCATGGGGGTTGTGCATAAAAAAATGGTGCAAGTCCGGTTAGAGCCATGATTTTTTACTCTAACCCGACTTGCACCATTTTTTGATGCACAACCCCCATCTTCCCCTACACCGGCACTGCCTGGTTAGAGTCATTTTTTTTTTTACTCTGACCAGCCCACAGCGCTGGATAACATCGATCCATAAATAAGGCACCCACCTGGTTTGTTCAAATGGCGTTAGCTGGCGGTAAGTTTTTTGACGCAAACCAGCGCCGGCGCTGGTTTACGTCAAAAAGTATAAATATGGGCCTGAACTTTTCAAGAAATAATCTGGTTGGATAGACTCTGTTGTTGCAAATTCACCCAGAATGCTGGATGAGGATGGTCCCCTTATCTCACTTGAGAGTAACAATCTTCTGTCAACTCTGTATTGCGTTTCAGTATTTGACTCATGTATAAAAGTGCTTTGATGTTATTGCACGATAACAACCAAAGATTTAGAGAATGCCTAGAAAAATAAACAAGTTTTATAGGTTTGTGGGGAACAAACTAAACCTAGACCAAGATTCTCCCAAATTAAACAACTGTACTCATATAGATAAAAAAAATCCAAACAAATGTCTTCATTTCATTTTTTACGGGATCAATTGTAATTGTTCTTCAGAAGCGTATAATTTCCAGTCACATGTTATAATAACCACCAACACAAGTTTTGCATTACACTTTGCTTTGCCAAGGCTGTAAAGTAACATACAAACAATATCATATTTTCACGCAAGGTGAATGAAGTAAGTTATACCCTATGATATTTATTTACAACCTTTAAAACATGAATCTAAACGTTAGGCTACTGTACAAAATATTCTATCAACATTAGTCTTTGGAAACAAGCATGTAATTGGAATGCAGAAAGTGTCTCATAGCAATTACAGCTGAGCTAGCCTAACAAATAATTGAGAATGAGCTGCCCATGCTGTTGTAACACATCTCATACACAGGCCTACAAGACTATGGGGTGAAAGGGGACAATTATGTGACCAGCTACCTATGGACTTCCAAGCAGAGACAGAACTAGGATCCTATCCAAAGTGATAAGATGACTATCCTTTGTGAGGTTATCCACTCTGGTGGATGCAGCTGTGTGACTCAGACAACATTATTTAGACCTGCCTGATCCACAATCCTGAAATTCCAGGCACGCTCAAGCACCCCGAGTCCAAAACAATGACACCTCTCTGAAATATCCTAATTTTCTCTTTCTAGACCTGGAAGAATTGACGGAAAGAAGTCAGTCAAGTTGTATACTGAATTAACTATCAGTAGGTTTCTCACAATCGGAGGACAGGCTGGTTGTGAAGTAATGAGATATGTAACCACCGAATGCGAGGAAACATTTTGGTCTTCATAAAAGGGTAAATT
Organism: Pleurodeles waltl; assembly: GCF_031143425.1. Taxonomy (NCBI): domain Eukaryota; kingdom Metazoa; phylum Chordata; class Amphibia; order Caudata; family Salamandridae; genus Pleurodeles; species Pleurodeles waltl. Next base: position 817,662,391 of record NC_090448.1, read on the forward strand.
ATGTGTGTACTGGGGTGCACAGAAAGTGTGTTGTAAAAGAACATTTGCTCAGTAAGCCAAGTATGTACCTGGTGTATGGCGTACTCTGCACTTTAATGGTGGTCAACATGTTTCCTTATTGATGGTGGCCCGCAGATCCCTTGGCATCTGCATGACCTGAGTAATAGCCCAAGTCTTTCGGTTTTTAAGTGGCCCCCACTAGCAGCACTTATTAACTTTAATGAGTCAGAAAACTATTTGTGGGTTCTCAAAAAGATCCCACAAATATTTTTCCCAAGCATATTCTGACTATTTCATTAGCAGAGTCCCAATCATGCTAACTAAAGGCTGACCACAGATTAAATCTTAGTACTGCAGTCATATTGGGTTAACGAAGAGCTCTTTTTACATAGGTTTTCTCTGGCCCTCCTTTTCTCTTCTCTAAGCCAGGTTCTGCCTACAATACCTAGGTTGTATATTGTCCAATCATTTTAGGCCCTATGACCTTTGATAGGTGTTTGTGTTTAAAGGTATTCATCAGTGGATCGTGTTGCTGTTAGACTAAATTTGCTGCGTGCAGCAGAGGTTCAGAAGTCCAGAACACAATAGACCCAGGGGTCTGGTTTAGAGTTTAGCGAACTGTTTCTTTGTTACAAGCATGATGGATATCCCATCCACCTTCTTATAAGTACACTACAATATAATGCACTTGTAACAAGGTGGACAGGATATCTGTCATGTTTGTGACGGAGTACTCATCCACCAATCTCTAAATCAGGCCTTGGTTCTCTAAACTCAAACATCTCAAGAACTAAGCCAAAAAGACCACCAGCAGAATAATGCATGGCTTCTGCCACAGGGTGCTGAAAAACTGCCATGTCTAGGTTGTGTTCTGATAAGTTAGGAGCTCAATAGATGCTCCCCATTGTGCTTCATGGCATGCTGGATTCTGTTCACAATACTCCCAACACAACAGAAGAGTAACACCTACAACAATAAAATTTCCCTTACTCTCACTGGAGATTTTGAACTCAACCTCCGCAAGAGTCCACTCACACCCTGAATCCACTGATTTGGAAATTGGGTTCCCAGGATGTGGGCAGCTGGGTTAACTATTAACTTCAGACGCCTCTTATGCACAGATTTATACAAGGTGTTAAGTTATCAGCAGTGCCTTCAGAAAGGCACTATTATAATGCCCATTATGGCAGGTGATCTTCAAGGCTGATCAATGTGGCATGCACATGTAATCAATCAAATGGTAAAAGGAGCTTTTTGATGGAATGGATAGAGACACAGAGCAAGTGTTCAGCTGGTGAAGTGCCTTTCAGCTAAGACAGTCATGAGATGTTCCAAATCTGTCTGCCGGCTATGAGATTCTTGGAAATACCAGATGACCAACAGGTGGGACTGGCAGTAGAATCAATGGGCTGGAAGTGGTTTGGCTGATGGAACAAATCTACTGTATGCGTTTACCTCACAATTACACTGTGGCATCAGCAGTCAGGGATGATAAAGAATCCAATACTAAAGCAGAATATGCCTTAAAAAAGTTTCTTAAGGAAGTGTACTCAAAGTAGATTGAGATTGTCAATGGTATCAAGTTAATTTTATTGAGTATTAGGAAGCATCCGAGGAGGTACATATAAATAGTTCAAACTACATTACACCAGCCATGCAGTAATGGGCAGACAAAGTTTCTTACAAGAATGCATGAACTTGGCTATTTCACCTGAAGTGGTAAAGGTGTGAGTGGGTTTAACATGAAAACATATGGCTGTGTCAGACAACCATGAATAATGTGATTTGTTGGCATTGTCCTTTTTGAGATGTTGGCTTTCCACATAGTATCTACTGATGGGTTACAGAGGCACACTTCACTGTAATACAATGAAAGTCATGTGGGTTAAGAATTATCTTCCATTGTGGAAAGAAGATTGTGTTTCAGATATACTGTACACTGGTTCTTTTCTCAGGGAGTGTGAGCCGGCTGTTCATTGCACTGATTTGGACCGGAGATTGCTACTCAGTGAGAGCTCCTCATTTCTTTTACTGCAAGTCTCTCAACTCATCCAGCCTGTGAGACATGTTTCTTGTCTACGGCAGTTGTTTATTCTGTTTCACTCTGCCTTTCCAGATAGTTTTCTGATGTCTCTGGTGAATTGTCCTTCCAGTTACATACTTGAACTCTGACACACTTGCCTCCTGCTTGTTCTACTGCTTGCCTATGACAATCTGCCCCAGCTCTAATGTACTTTCAGGGGTGTCGATGTGCCAGGACATTTCCTAATCTGTCTATCTCCCAGTAAACCTATGGTATGTAGAGACGAGAAATAGGACACAGAACAATTCTCTGGGTGGAAAGCCCATGAGATCCGTAACATGTTAAAAACAGAGCAGCAATAAGTTGTATAATTCTTAGAAACCATAAAAACAATAGTACTGGATTGTCTTACTCACTGTAGTGCTGCGATAGTGCCCATTGTTGTCAGGCTGCTACACTTGCAGGTATTAAGGATATGAACCACAGAACAACACATTCGCATGACAGGTAAACCATCAGGCTCATTCACTACACCCATAGACCCTATACTTGTCTCCCAATTAGCCATGCTTATTACCCATTTTAGATTTCAACAAGCATTGGCAAAGTCAGTAGTTCTGGACTTGGTAAGGTGGCGCAATGGAAGTTAAATTTCCAGATGGGTGCATAATTTTAAGCCATACCTGAAAAGGTGGGGTACTGTTTTTGGGGGGTGAAGAAGGAAGAATACAATTTATTAGGATTCAACTTCAGTGAGAAGGTAGTTTTCCATTCAATTAAGTAGTGTAAGAATTCTTCTAGATTGGTTATATTTGAAGGGTTGACAACTCTGTGGTACAGCAACATAACGTCAGCAGAATAGTGTAGTGTTATGTTCTTGCCTTGTGACATTTCTGTTCCTGGCACCACGTACATGTTAAAGAGTAGAGGAGAGAAGGAGGGACCTTGAAGTACACCAGTTTAGAGAGTGTGTTGACGACTTGAAGGAGTCCGTCATTACGAATTAGAATCTGTTTGTTGGGAAGTACGCAGTTTAAGACAAATCTATAGATGCCCATTTGGGCTGACAGAATATTAGCAATGATGAGTGGTCGATGGTGTCAAATGCTGCTGACTGAAAAGTCCAACAGTACATCAGGTAAGAGTCTCCTTATTTTGATTATGTAATTTATAATACGTGGTGTGGCTGGTTCCATACTATGGCTCGGTGTGATGCCTGATTGTGTTTGAAAATTAACCAGTGCTTATGATTTTAATAGAATAGTACAGATTCTTCCTAGTACACTATTGTACTTAGAAGATGCATCAGAATCCTTTCTAGTTTTAAAATACGTTACAGGAAAATATGATTCTTATTGGGAAAAAGAAAAATTGCTGTTGGATTTGAATAACTGTAACCTGAAGACATGGTTTATACACATACGTATGACCAAGAAAAATAAAAAAGGATAAAGAAGGGAAAGAAATAACCATTAGCAAAGTAATGTTTTGGCCTACTAGCCTTTTCTTTTAGGTGGATGAGCAAATGAGATCAAGCAAAATGCCCTTACTCATAGTGTAAGAGAGCCAATGGGTGAAGTGGGCCTACACAGAGCCCATGTGTATATCGATGTACGCATCTGTTATTTGTGATTTTCTTTTATTGCGTTAGACTGGTGAGAGAGCAGACCTAAAACACACAGTCCACTTCTTTGACCTGCATGTAGCATTTCTACTGTCTTACAGTTGCACACCTTCATTTGTCTCTCTTTGATAACATTTTTCAATATTCAATGTTTTGTGCTCAATGGTGAACACTGTTTTGGAAGCAAATTTGGTCTCTAAATCACTCTTTCATTAATTACATGAAAGCTCTAATAATGTAAATTAATCTAGGCCTCCCTAAAAGTACACATTACACAAGGGAGAGCGGATGGGAGCAAGGGGAAAAAACCAAACCGTACTCGACTCCCACAAGAACACAATCACAAAAAAGGGGAGTACGGGGTTGTTTATAAAGTAGGGGGGTCAGTAGTGTACTAATTGTGACGCTAGACCACTCGTAGTCCTCAACTAGAGGTGAAAATTGGGTGGGCTGTGTAGTGGTGTTCGGTCTGGGGGGAAGGAGAGGAGCTGGGGAAAAAACAAGGAAAGGAAAGTTTCCTTTACGGACTAGGTGGTCTCACACACTATATAGTGTCATGCTTCATCATATGACCACCTAGCCCCACCCAGGTAGGACAGTGCCACCTGGGCGGACTCGACCTCACTGTTAAAAGAACAGGAGGGAGTGCGTAAATTAATCTTATTCCTGGAACTAGGGATCCAGCTATACTAGGGAAATAAAAACACCTACTCAGGTACCCGGGTAACTTTAATGGGGGTCCTGTGTGGTGTGGTTAAAAAGGATGGGGAACCAGTGTGAGAGCAATGACTCACAAGGTCACCTGTCTAAAATGGGGTAGCCGACATGTTTCTGCCCTTATGGTGGAGCTATGGAGAGTCTGTGGGCATTCATCAGGGCATTGGATCCCTGTAGTGATTCCTACTTAAACACTGCGAAAATAATCACATAGGAAAGGGAGGGCCTACCTTAACCAAGAAAATATCTGGGGAGGACCTAAAGAAAAAGGGATGAAAACAGACCAAAACATAGTGAATAATAAAACACAGCAAACCACTCCACACGTGTCAAAATTCATGCATGCCGCAGAAGTGCTGGTTGCAAAATTTAAATCGCAATAGCATCGAGGTAGGTAATGCACGGTACGCATTAGGAGGGGAAGACAATTTCTTACCCTCACAGTTGAGGCTACTAGCCTCTGGTATCCTGGAGAGGGAGCGTCCCCTTATAGTCAGACTCTAAGGTTCCAGGGGAAAAAAAGGGGGAAAGAGCAGAGGAAAAACCGATAATCATAAAGGTAGTTAAAGGAATGCAGGGGAGGGGAAGAGAGGAAAAGAGGAGAGTGAGAAGAAGGGAAAAAAAAGAGGGGGAAGGAGTAGAGAGAGAGGGGATCCAATGACAGAGGAAAAGAGAGAAAAAAATGGAAAATAGAGGCAAAGATTATAGGTCAAGATGGAGAGGAGGAGATAAAAAGGAGAAAGAACAAGAAGAAAAAAGAAAAAAGAAAAAGAAAAAAAGGAAAATAGGAAAAAGGAAGAGAGGAAAAAGGGAAGAGAAAGGGAAGTGGGAAGATAAAATAAGAAAAATAAATTAAAAAATTAAAAAGGGAACAGAGATGTCTTATCTGTGTCTCCCACGCTGACTGACTCACTGCATCAAAGGTGGGCGCTCTCTGTGCGCCTATACCGACCTCTCGTTCAGGACCGCTTGGATACAATGGTCTGGTGGTGAGGGGTAGATATAGTGGCCTTAATTAGGACAAATGGCAGCTGATGTGAATCACCGTCGCGGCCCAGGGGGGCGGGGCCGGAAGTCCGGAGTGATCCCTCCAAATATGGTCATAGCCCGAAGAGGCCCTTAATGGCTTTTAGAGTGCCGGGGGCCGGAACTTATCAAAATCCACTAGGACGTGCGCCGGGGGGAAAAACATTGTCCCCGTAGAAGGAAATGCCGGTATGGGGGCGAGGACGCGTCAGCCAGAACTCTGTTACTGGCGGTGACGCTCGCCCCGCGAGTGCTGTAGGGAAATGTGGTTTCCCGGCAGCACCTGCGGCTGACCAGCGGTGGGAGCCGCCGGGAAACAGAGCTTTCGGGCGGCTCAGTGCGCTTAGGGAGCGCAAACTGAAAAGAGGGGGGGGGGGAAGAGGAAAGGGGTGGAGGGGGGAGAAAAAGAGGGAAGGGGAATGGAGGAAGGGGAGGGGGAACGGGGAGGGAACAAGGGCAGGGGGGGGAGAATGGAAATGAAAAAAGAATTAAGAATGAAGATGAAAAAATAAAATAAAAAAAAAAATAATAATAAAAAAAAAAAAAAAAAGGATAAAAAATATGTAATTTTTTTTTTTATATATAATAAAATAACAAAAATGCAACTGAAAATAAGAAGGGGAGGGAGGTGGGGAACAGAAGAAAGGATGGGGGAGGGAACAGAAAAAGGGGAGGAGAAAGGAACACACAAGAGATGAGAAAGAGAAAGAGAGAAAGAAGAGAGAAGAGAAGAGAAAGTCCGTGGGCAGAAAATTCTAGGCAGAAAAAATTCAAGTGGGTTCTAGGGTTGCAGAGAGAACCACGGTATCTCATCATTTAATCCAACCGTGTCTGTGTGCAACCTCCAAATCCAGCGTTGCTCAGCCCTAAAAAGTTTTTCAGACATGTTGGTGGTCGAGGGGGAAAATTGTTCCAGGACTGTCCATGACATGTCGTCTGGGGAATGATTTTTTTGTAAGAAATGGCTGGTAAGTTTAGTAGCATCTCGTTTGCACCTGATCGTGCTCCTGTGCTCACAGATTCTGATGCTAACTTTTCTTGTGGTCATCCCCACGTACTGAAGTGGGCAAGGGCATTTGATTAAGTAGATTACGTTTTTGCTGTTACAATTGGTAAATGATTTTTGCACCCAAGGGGTTCTAAGGTTGAGGTTGATGGTGGTGGATTTTTGGGTAAAGGGGCAAACACTGCAGTTGCCGCATGGGTGGTGACCAGCAGGGGGGGCCAATTGCCAGAGTGTGGTCTGTGCGGGTCGCCGTTTCTCCTTTGGTCTGGTATGGACCACCATATCACGTATATTACTTGCTCTCTTATACGCGTGTAGTGGTGGATCAAAGGGTAAGCCACCTGAAGTCAGGATTTTCCAATTGTCTTTTATGATCTTTTGAATTTCATTAGATAAAGGATTAAATGTGGTCACACAAACGATCTTGTCCAAATTTGACTTCGGTGCGTGGGGCTGTAGCAGCTGGTCTCTATTATTATTGCGCGCTCTTTTTAAAGCCCTGCTCACTAGGTGTGGGGGATAGTCTTTGGTGTGTAACTTCACAGTTAATTTGTCTGCATGTTTGCGATAGTCAATCACTGAAGAGCAGTTTCGTCTTAACCGTAGGAACTGCCCAACCGGGAGGTTATCTCTTAGAGCTCGAGGGTGGAAGCTCTGATATTGTAACAGATTATTACAGTCCGTTGGTTTGTAGTATACCTCAGTGGCTAACCCTCCATCATGCCCATAGATAAGTAAATCTAGGAAAGGTAACTTGTTGTCGCCTATGTTCATTGTGAATGTGAGGAAAGGGTTTGCTCCGTTAAGCCAAACTGCAAACGCCTGGGCTTCTACCCTACTTCCCGTCCATATTAGCAGTACATCGTCGATGTATCGCTTCCAGAGTTTGATCTGGTCACGGTAGGGGTTCTCCTCATTCAAGACAATTTGTCTTTCAAAATGGTCAACGTATAGACATGCTAGACTAGGGGCGAATGTGCTGCCCATTGATGTACCCTGTGTCTGTAAAAAGAAACTATCCTCAAATTTAAAGTAGTTTCTGGTGAGAGCGAGATGTGCTAAGTCCAGGATAAAACCCGGAGGGGTTTGGGATTCATTCATGTGAGTTTCCAGCAGATCACTTATCACTTCCAAGGTCGCCTCTTGCGGAATATTGGTGTATAGTGACTCCACGTCGAGGGTAATCAGGAGCTCCTTGGTTTTGTCAAAGGTTATAGAATCCAGTAAATGGAGGACATGGGTGGTGTCCTTCAGATAGGTCGGGATTCTTTTAACTAGTGGTTGTAGAAAGAAATCCACGAATTTTGACAAAGGCTCTAGTGCTGAGCCTAGACCGGAAACTATGGGTCGTCCGGGGGGGGGGGAATCTTTTCTTTGTGTACTTTTGGTAAAATATAAAAGTACGGGATTTTCGGATTGGTCTGTATCAGGAATGATGCCTCATGATCTGTAATCCAGTTGTTTTCTTTCCCTTTAGATACTAGGAAAGCGATTTCTTCTTGGACATCAGTAGTAGGATCACGTGCCAAACGTTTATAGTGTCTGGTATTCCCTAGTAGTCGCTCACACTCGTCTCTGTACATTTGTTGTGGGAGAATCACTGTAGCCCCACCCTTATCTGCTGGTTTTATAATGATGGTGGGGTCAGCTGTGAGGCCCTTCAGTGACTCTATTTCGATTTGGCTCATATTGTGGAATATTTTGTTGGGTGCTTCAGTGAGACCATTTATTTTTAGGGATACTGATTTTTCGAAAGCCAGTACCTCCGGGGGCATTTGCCCTGCCGGGGGACAGAAAGTAGACTTGGGACGTAGTCCCGTGTTCTGTGTGGGAGTGTCATATTCCTTCCCAAGGAAGAAGGTCTTTAGGCGGATCTTACGGAACAGGCCCGCTAGTTCTGTTCTAGTTCTGAATAAATCAACCTTCGGGGTAGGTACAAAGTTCAAACCTTTGTTTAATGCTAGAGTTTCGGTATGGCTCAAACTCCGGTTGCTTAGATTGATGATGTTGCTTGTCTTTTCAGGGGCCAGTTTCACTTTGTCTTGCTGGTCCCTGGGACGGAATCCCTGTGTAGTGGATTTTCCAAGGCATCCTCTTTTGGGCGCCACTGTACCTCTTTTCTCCTCCCCTGTCCCTCCCGTGACCTCTGTCTAAAAAAGGCGGCGGGGGTTCGGAAAAGGACCATTGGGCTGGGTGTTGCAGGTAGGGTGCTTGATATTGTTGAGGAGGGCCATATTGATTTGGCCAACCCCATTGTTGGTTAAAATAAGGCGGGTAAACGGGAGGTGCCGGTGGAAAGTTCCATCCTCCTCGACGTTGCCCACGCCGCCCACGGCGATGTCGTATGTTTCCTGAAGAGTTACTGTCACTGTCTGAGCTGATATTGCCCCCGGATGAGGTGTCAGAAGTGTTGGTGGAATTCTTTGCTACATAATCAGGTTTAGTGTAGGGATATATCCTTTCCAGGGAAAAACGATTCAGATCTTTTTGGAATTTGGCTATTTTTTGCTGGGTTAGGTATTCTTTATATTCATTCATGTTTTTGTTTACCTCCTCCAGTTTCTTTTTGAAGGAGAGAATACTCACACCTGACTTCAGGTTGTTCTCACTGGTTTTTATCTGGACCAGTAGGGTTTCAGAAAGCCTAGTGGCTGTTTTTATAATTAATATCAGCCAATCTTGAGTGCATTTCCATGCTATAAGTGACCAATCTTTACGAAACTCAAAGTCGTCAAGGAATATGCGGGGCTCATTAGTGACGAGTAGTCCGTTTGGTGCAGAGTTACTACGGAGGTATTCCGTGAGAACAGCTCCATGTAGTATAGTCTTAACTTGGGAGTGTTTTAATTCCACTAGGGTGTCCCAGTCCCCCAGTTGGGACAAACTTTTTGACAAAGCCGTGTCCCCAAGAAGTGAAGGGGCTGCGAGGATAGCTGATACTTCCTCGTCATTGAAGGAGAGTCCATCTGCCATGGTGTGGGTGGGGGGAAAAGAAGGGAGGAGGTAAAAAGGATCTGATTGTAGAAGACAGACGCGGGAACCGAAGTTCTAAGGGACGCAGACGAGGTAAGGGTGCTCACTGGGAGACAGCAAGCTACGACTCTCACAATCGAGAGATAAGGATAAGAAAGCTCTCGCAGCCGGGCGGCTGCTCTACTATCACATTACACAAGGGAGAGCGGATGGGAGCAAGGGGAAAAAACCAAACCGTACTCGACTCCCACAAGAACACAATCACAAAAAAGGGGAGTACGGGGTTGTTTATAAAGTAGGGGGGTCAGTAGTGTACTAATTGTGACGCTAGACCACTCGTAGTCCTCAACTAGAGGTGAAAATTGGGTGGGCTGTGTAGTGGTGTTCGGTCTGGGTCCCAGGAATAAGATTAATTTACGCACTCCCTCCTGTTCTTTTAACAGTGAGGTCGAGTCCGCCCAGGTGGCACTGTCCTACCTGGGTGGGGCTAGGTGGTCATATGATGAAGCATGACACTATATAGTGTGTGAGACCACCTAGTCCGTAAAGGAAACTTTCCTTTCCTTGTTTTTTCCCCAGCTCCTCTCCTTCCCCCCAGACCGAACACCACTACACAGCCCACCCAATTTTCACCTCTAGTTGAGGACTACGAGTGGTCTAGCGTCACAATTAGTACACTACTGACCCCCCTACTTTATAAACAACCCCGTACTCCCCTTTTTTGTGATTGTCTCCCTAAAAGTACACCAAACATTCCTGCATTACATATTTGACCCTAGCACTGTGAAATGAAAATAAATACAAATATGAGTGAAAAATGTAACGGATTCTGGGTCAAAGAAATTATACTAATTAATAAAAAATAATAAATAATTATAATAAATAAAAAATATTTTGCTTTACAACAGACTGTGAAGTACAATTGTCCAAATCTCTGTTCTCTGTATATATGGATTTTCTTTCTTGAACCCCTCGGGTGCCCAGGATGAGCTGGTCTTGCCCTGGGCTACAGTTGCCCGGTGCCGAGGACAAGACCACCTCGTCCTGCTATGGGCCCTCGAGGGGGAGCGCTAGCGCTCCCCCCTAGGGCCAAGCAACTCCCTCCCCTGGGTAGGGATGGAAGAGAAATTGCTTCCTCTTCCACCTCCGCCCCACCTGTGGCGTCTGATGATGTCAGCGCGAGCATTTCTCCTCTGATCACGTGGAGGGGGCGAGAGAGGCATAAAAGGAGAGGAAAGGCCTTTCATGTCTCTCTCAGCATTTCTGCTGCCCGATCGCAATGCCAGGGAATTTCTTTGTTTTTTTTGTTTATGCATAAGGGGAGCGGACCCGTGGGCAAGGGCTGCTCCCCGGAGGGGAACTGATTTTACGGCTATTTCTGCACCGGGTGGGGGGCAGAAACCCCTAGACACACAGGATCTTTTTTTTTTTTTTTTTATATGTGGGGAGCGACCCCTTAGGCAAACCTAAACATTTCTGAAAAGTAGACAAAATTCTGAATTCAGCAAGGGGTCATTTGTGTAGATCCTACAAGGGTTTCCTACAGAAAATAACAACTGAAAAAGAAAAATATGGAAATTGAGGTGAAAAAAACAGCAATTTTTCTCTAAGTTTTACTCAGTAACTTTTTCCTGCAATGTCAGATTTTCGAAAGCAATATACCGTTACGTCTGCTGGACTCCTCTGGTTGCGGGGATATATAGGGCTTGTAGGTTCATCAAGAACCCTAGGTACCCAGAGCCAATAAATGAGCTGCACCCTGCAGTGCGTTTTCATTCTATACCGGGTATACAGCAATTAATTTGCTGAAATATAAAGAGTGAAAAATAGCTATCAAGAAAACCTTTGTATTTCCAAAATGGGCACAAGATAAGGCGTTGAGGAGCAGTGGTTATTTGCACATCTCTGAATTCCGGGGTGACCATACTAGCATGTGAATTACAGGGTATTTCTCAAATAGACGTCTTCTTTACACACTCTCAAAAATGTAGGGAAAGACAAGGGGCAATAACTTCTATGTTCCCCCAAGTCTCCCGATAAAAATGATACCTCACTTGTGTGGGTAGGCCTAGCGCCCGCGACAGGAAATGCCCCAAAACACAACGTGGACACATCACATTTTTTGAAAGAAAACAGAGGTGTTTTTGGCAAAAAGCCTACCTGTAGATTTTGGCCTCCAGCTCAGCCTGCACCTGGGGAAACCTACCAAACCTGTGCATTTTTTAAAACTAGAGACCTAGGGGAATCCAAGATGGGGTGACTTGTGGGGCTCTGACCAGGTTCTGTTACACAGAATCCTTTGCAAACCTCAAAATTTGGCTAAAAAAACACATTTTCCTCACATTTCGATGACATAAAGTTCTGGAATCTGAGAGGAGCCACAAATTTCCTTCCACCCAGCGTTCCCCCAAGTCTCCCAATAAAAATTATACCTCACTTGTGTGGGTAGGCCTAGCGCCCGTCACAGGAAATGCCCCAAAACACAACATGGACACATCACATTTTTTAAAAGAAAACAGAGGTGTTTTCTGCAAAGTGCCTACCTGTAGCTTTTGGCCTCTAGCTCAGCCGGCACCTAGGGAAACCTACCAAACCTGTGCATTTTTGAAAACTAGAAACCCAGAGGAATCCAAGATGGGGTGACTTGTGGGGCGCTGACCAGGTTCTTTTACCCAGAATCCTTTGCAAACATCAAAATTTGGCCAAAAAAACACTTTTTCCTCTCATTTCGGTGACAGAAAGTTCTGGAATCTGAGAGGAGCCACAAATTTCCTTCCACCCAGCGTTCCCCCAAGTCTACCGATAGAAATGGTACCTCACTTGTGTGGGTAGGCCTAGCGCCCACAAAAGGAAATGGCCCAAAACACAACGTGGACACATCACATTTTTTCACAGAAAACAGAGGTGTTTTTTGCAAAGTGCCTACCTGTGGATTTTGGCCTCTAGCTCAGCCGGCCCCAGGGGGGGCAGAAATGGCCTAAAATAAATTTGCCCCCCAACCCCCTTCCCGGGAACGACCCTTGCTTACGTGGCATTGGCGCAAAAAAAAATAATCCCTGGTGCCTAGTGGTTTCTGCCCCCTTGGGGGCAGATTGACCGAAAATCGCCCAATCTACCCCACAAGGAGGGCAGAAATGGTCTAAATACAATTTGCTCCACAGGGGAGCGACCCTTGCCTAATGGGCCGCTCCCCATCTCTAAAAAAACAAACAAACAAAAAAAAAGCAAAAAAATAAAATTTGCCCTGGTGCCTAGAGGTTTCTGCCCCCCCGCCCCCACCCAGGGCCAGCTCGGCCTAAAAATAGGCCGATCTGCCCCTAGGGGGGGCCGAAATGGCCTAAAATAAATTTGCCCCCCCTCCCAAAGCGACCCTTGCCTACGGGATCGCTCCCCCAGCGTGACATAGGCGCCAAAAAAAATCCCCAGTGTCTAGTGGTTTCTGCTCCCTTGGAGGCAGATTGACCTAAAATCGGCCGATCTGCCTCCAAGGGGGGCAGAAATGGTCTAAATACAATTTGCCCCCCCCAGGGGAGCGACCCTTGCCTAATGGGTCGCTCCCCATCTCTAAAAAAAAAAAAAAAAAAAAAAACACACAAAGCAAATTTGCCCTGGCGTCTAGAGGTTTCTGGCCCCCCGGGGGCAGATCGGCCTAATAATAGGCCGATCCCCACCTAGGGGCAGAAATGGCCTAAAATAAATGTGTCCCCCCCCACGGGAGCGACCCTTGCCTACGGGGTCGCTCCCCCTGCGTGACATTGGCGCAAAAAAAAAAAAATCCCCGGTGCCTAGTGGTTTCTGCCCCCCTTGGGGGCAGATCGGCCTAATCAAAATAGGCTGATCTGCCCCCCACGGGGGGCAGAAATGGCCTAAAATAAATTCCCCCCCCAGGGGAGCGACCCTTGCCTAAGGGGTCGCTCCCCTTGCATTAAATTCACGTAAAAAAAAAAAAACTCCCTGGTGTCTAGTGGTTTCTGTCCCCCTTAGGGGCAGATTGGCCTCATAAAAATAGGCCAATCTGCCCCCAAGGGGCAGAAATGGCCTAAATGTAATTTGTCCCCTAGGGGGGCGACCCTTGCCTAAGGGGTCGCTCCCCACCTCCAAAAAAACAAAACAAAACAAAAAGAAAAAATGATCCCTGGTGCCTAGAGGTTTCTGCCCCCATAGGCCGATCTGCTCCCAGGGGGGGCAGAAAATGCCTTCCAAAAAAATGCCCTTGCCCAAGGGGTCGCTCCCCTATGTCCATTTAAAAAAGAAAAAATCCCTGGTGTCTAGTGGGCGTTTCAAAAGCTGGATTGCAAGCAATCCGGCTTTTGAAACGCTCAGAGAGACTTCAAAGGGAAGGAAATTCCTTTCCTTCCCTTTGAAGCTTCTCTGGGCCTCCCCCACGTGATCGAAAGAGAAATGCTTTGCATTTCTCTGCTATGGTAGGAGGCCCTCTGTGATTGTCATCGCGCTGACGTCACAGGGGGGTGGGGGTGGAAGGGGAAGGGCTTCCCCTTCCATCCCTGCCTTGGGGCGGTGGGTGGGGAGCACGAGTGGGAGCGCTTGCGCTCCCCCCAGTTCCCGGGTGTAGGACGAGGTGACCTCTTCCAAGGCACCCGGGAAATGGTGCCTTGGACGAGGTGACCTCGTCCAAGGCACCCAAGGGGTTAAAGGGGAAGGGCCACACGGTTAACGAGCAGTGAGGAGTGCTCAGCACTCCCCCTCAAAGCGCATGTATGTTTGGCCGGCCGTCTTGGGCCGACCAAACACACATGCGCACAGGGCTCTCTCCAGCTCGGCAATACAGTTGCTGGGCTGGAGAGAGCTTGCACAGGCTCCCAGTCCTGATGCTGCTCTGAGCCTGTAGTCTGCTGCAGCAGAGATGGAGGAGAGGTGCGGCCTGCGTTCAGGTAAGTTTTTTTTTGTTTTTTTAAATTGTATCAAAACCCTCCCGCCACCCATCTTGCTGCCCCCCGCACCCTACGTAAGACCTGTGAGCTGCGACTACCTTCTGCTGTGTTTCCACATACTATCTACGTGTCCATTTAAGGAAGTGCAGATTCTAGTCACAAGTGATGCCCGGCATCATTTCTTGGTCCACTGTTATTTACCCTCTGATATCTCTTCATTCTCACTAGTTTCCTTTATAATTTCAGCCTTTATTTGTATTGCCCCTGCCCCCTGACCTCCTTGAATAGGTGATTTTCTACATCCATGATGCATGCCGCTTCAGTAGGTGTTATTTAAGTACAGGGGTGTAGAATTTATTAAAGTCTCTACTTGTCTATGTGACAGGTTGCTTCATAAATCTACTTGACCTGTAAAAAAATCCACTAGTCCCTTTGGTGCCACGTAGTGCAGCCACCAATTATGGAAGCAATGTTATTATATACACGTGCCCATATTAGCCTTTCTGATCATGCCAACGCTCATACTATAGTAGGGTTTGAATTCTAGCAATGTTCTCATTTTGCCACCTTTCACAGATCTACAGACTGGGGCTGGAAGTAGAGTTAAGCAATAGTTCCTGGGCTGGAATGAACTTTTGAGTCTTTGCAAACCTACCGACTTGCATGTTTTAGGGGTTTTCACCAGCTCTTCTCTAATCTTTTTTCAGATACTAAGAAAGGTTGCAAATTTACTCCTGACAAGAGAAGAAATAAAACTTCTTCCAGGGTTGGGAAAAAAGTGGCTGGTGAGAAACTGAACTTGTAAGACTCAACAGACTTTCGTATGAGCAAATCTATACTAGCTTATTTGCTCATGCTAAAAAAGCAGTTGACAACTATTTTCTAGGAGTGCGATTTCCTGGCCTGCTTCTGGTAATTCTTCTCAATTTATGAAGGCCGTAAAAATGCACTAATGCAAGGACATGTGCCAA
Source organism: Pleurodeles waltl (assembly GCF_031143425.1). Classification (NCBI taxonomy): domain Eukaryota; kingdom Metazoa; phylum Chordata; class Amphibia; order Caudata; family Salamandridae; genus Pleurodeles; species Pleurodeles waltl. The sequence continues at coordinate 817,677,623 of NC_090448.1, forward strand.
GGGTGCAGTTTTGTGACTTTCTTCAAGAATTGGGCTCCTAATTATGTCTGTATTTAACTAAGACCTTTGGTTTTTATTAAAATGTTATCTCTATCTAACCATCAACTGGCTTCTGCACTTTCACAAGGAGCATATCAGCGCAGAAAGTAGTTATGTTCAGTGCCAGGGACTTCTGTGGCAATAAATGCTCTTTGAGACCAAGAATACTATCACTTGGGGTGTGGCCTGGATGGCCAAGATTGTAGGCTGACGTTTATGACTCTGCTTCTGGCCTTTCTGTGAGTGCAGCTGTGCACCAAGAGGATATCCGGCAGGCCTGACTGCCGTGCATGGCGGTGGGAGAAGGCCACACCTCCCTCATTGATCCTGGGCGACCCCCATCAGACGCAACACTGAGCCCCAGTAGACGGACTGCACACCCACTGGGGTCAGCAATTTACTCTGGAGCTGATGAGCCTGCACCACAGTGGTGAATCCCTACTGTAAGAGTGGTGGTAACCAGCCCGGGAGTCAATTTGGAGGCAATGATGGTACCAGGGGATTTCAGCTTCCTGAACCATGAGGCATGCCACAGGCGGGCGAGCGTGTGAAGGTGGCTGGCACAGGGGCCTTGATTCGTGGGGGTGACCGGGTGGACTCTTTAAACCAAGATACCGGGGGTGGTGCTAACTGGACCCAAGGACACATTTCTAGAACGGCACTGGTGGGGCCCATGGACCTGAGATTCCTTCCCTGTGTGCTTGTGGGCCCAGCCCCAAGCCAGGGGCACAGCTTTGTGACACATTGGCATGACGCCTCTCTCCCCCTGAGACACACTACAGCCAGGGAAGCCCTGAATGGGGGGGATCCACCCTTTAATGTGCTTTAACTATTTCCCCATTGAGTTCCGAGGACAGAGGTCCCCACTGATTTACTCCACTTGACCTTACTTATGAAGGACACAGAGGGGGCGACTCCTGGACCAATTCCACATATTTCCACCTCTGCCAGTGTCTACAGGTCCACTCAATAACTGACCATCTCTGCATTTGCCAACTCTTCCAAACATCTGGGGTCCTTTTGACGTGAACTGTGCATGCTGTTGGAGGCCAAAATTGGAGTTGCAGCAGTGAATATTGGTGGATCCGGAATGCAGGGGGGTGGGGTAGGGGGAGCTGACTGCTAATGCTGTTTGGGGGACCCTCCCTATTGACTGACCTAATAATCCGGGGGAGTCACCGCTTTGTCTGCACCATATTGTTTGCACAGGGATAACTGGATGCTCAAAGACTGCACCATTTCAGCCTCAAGAATGGCCATGGTCCACAATAGAGGTCCACGGGGGCAAATCAAAATGGATAAGTACACGGCCCCAGTTGTGGGAGCGCAATGACCCTCAGAAGGTGCCACTGAGGGCGACACCTGGCCCTCATTTTGCAAGCATTGTGCAAGCTATTCACGAGTCCAAGATGGTACTGGAGACCAAAAAAGGGGAAGTGGGGACGGATATAACCCTACTGCACAAAGATTTCAAACAAACAGTGGAATGGGTCGCTGAAGCGGGGGATCGGATATCTACCCTCGAAGTTAAGTTAAAACACCTCTCATCGAAAGTAGCCTGGCTGAATAAAGACACAAAGAGCCCCCAGGACTGTGCAGAAAATGCCAAAAACAGGACCCGGTGCAATAACCTATGTTTTGTTGGATTACCGGAGGGTGTGGAAGGCCTCTCAGCCAAACACTTACTGGAGCTGTGGCTCCGATCCTGGATAGACCTTTCTAACCTTTCCAACTGCTTTGCCATAGAGCGCCCACACTCCTCCCTGGCCCAAAAACCTCCTACTGGGGTGCCTTTGAGACCCCCTAGCACAATTTTTGAATTATAAAGACAGGGATGACATTTTAAAGGGTGCATGCTTTGCCAAAGAACTTCCCTTTCAATTGGAGCGTATCTTGATCTTCCCGGACTATACTTGTATGGTACAAAGCCAGCATAAATCCTTTGACCAAGTTAAAATCAAACTAGGTGCTATGCGGATCCCCTACATGCTCTTGTACCCCACCAAACTATGAGTGGTGCATCAGTCCAAAACTTTGTTTTTGGACCTGACTCACCGAGCAACAACCACTCACTCTTAATTCCCTTGCTCCTTGTGGAAACTTGATTCTCCTACAGGACTCTACCCGGGACACCAAAAGGCCAAAGAATAAGCACCAACGGAGGAACTCGAGATGGCGCCCAGGTGACCTGTGCAATCTTGATCGGACTTCGGACTCGAAGGAGACCTGGATTGCTGACCGATGGAAGATGGCATACAGCCCCGGCCTGACCCAGCAAGCTCATGTACTGACTTTGGGTCAAATTAGCTCTTATACGTTTTTGACACTGTTTGCATGCCAGCACCTCAGTATTCTGATATGATAATGCTCCACTGTATGTAGGAGCGGCAGGGAAGGACCACTGGTCCTGCACTGTAACATTGTCCCCCACCCATTAGTTAGATAGTTTGTTCTACACTATGTTGTTAAAGGGCAACAGATGCCTATTCTAGGTGGTAAGTATAAGGTGGGGATAGCTGGGAGGCCTGTGGATTGTTTTACATGTTTACATTATGTTGATTTTGTTTTGTTGTGCCTTGCTGTATGTGAGATAGGGGCAGGACGGGACGACCTATCTGACATGGGTTTCTTCTGTAAATGCCCTCCTTTTCAACACTGTCCTCCTGCATAATTCAAAACTCCACAGCCTGCCAATTGCCCACTATAGTGCTACCATGACCTCATCTATCCTGGTCCTTCCCTGGAATGTTAACGGTCTGTTAGACCGTATCAAGAGAGGAGCCTTATTCCATTTCCTCCAACGGCTCTCCCCAAAATTAGTATTCCTACAGGAATCACATCTTCAGGACACCAATTTTCACTCCCTCGACCACAAGGGTTATGACCGGGTTTTTCATGCAGGGTACACTAAAGGATCTAGAGGGTGGCCATCCTCCTTCACAAATCCCTACCCATGGCTAAGGTCATGAGTGATACCAACGGCAGATATAGCATTACACAAGGCCTCATAGAAGGTTCTCTATATATTTGTCTAAGTGTTTACATCCCCCCAACACAACATCAGACTACGCTTTGGGACTAGGTGGCCATGCTCCCAAAGGGTGTGATGATTCTGGGGGGCGACTTTAATGACATAATGGGGCAATCCGACTGGCATGGACCCCAGGAACATCTCCGACCATGGTTGAGGGTTGGGGGACTGGGTGGAGGGGCTGCGACTTGGTGATGCGCGGCGAGGGTGACATCCAGGGGATCTCGGCTTTACTCATGCATCAGCTTCACACAGCTCACTCTCCCTCATTCATTACCTGTTCCGGACAGCCACTGACCTCCTCCAGAGAATGAGATCCCAGATTCTAGGGGGCTATCGGCTCATGCACCTATTCTGCTTCGGTTCGATGTGACCCTAGGAGGAGGTCACCCGATTTGGCGCCTAAATGCCTGGTTCCTGCAGGACCACAAGTTCGTAGACAACCTGCAGGGGAAATTCAAAGCCTTTCGAGGGGTATATGAGGGTTCGGTCAACTCTCCTGGGACCCTGTGGGAAACGACAAAGCTTATATTAGGGGCATAGTTCACTCCTATCTCAAGGGAGCAGAACGTGATAAACAAAGCCAGGTGGTAGGGCTTGATCAATCGATAGCACTGCATGATCGCAGGAACCGGGGTCACTTAGCGTGTCAGAAACAAGTTAGCTAGAGACAGATCGCACATCATTACGCCAATTAAGCTTGGATGAAACCCGAAAATGTTGGATGGCGACCACTTGAAAGGTTTATAAATGGAGTGACAAATCTAGTAAATTATTGCAATGGCTGGCCACCAGTCAACGGAAAATAGAGTGATACCCGCCTTCTGGGGTACTCCGCGGAACAGGTGGAGGATTCTCAGGGGATAGCCGCCACCTTCGCCCAATACTATACAGATCTTTATGCAGGGCGTAAGCGCCCGGTCATTGGGTGATAATGCCCGTTGGTGAGGGAGCTCCCTCCAGCCCATATATCTCCCCAGGAAAGGGAGTCCGTCATCCCCAGGGAGGAAATAGGGGATTCCCTGTCGGAGCTTAATCCAGGTAAAATGCTGGGAGCCGATGGAATCCCTTTGGACATATAGCATAAGCCCCGCCCTGACATCATTCTGCCCCTACTTAAATCATATACGGAGGCCGTGGCTAAGGGCCACTTTCCCCCTGAGATATATCAAGCCACAATAGTAGTACTTCCCAAGCCGGGCTTCAGCAACCTACCTGCGCATCGTTCAGACCCATTACCCTCATTAAAAGTAAAGTTAAGCTTTACATCAAGCTACTGGTGAACCGTCTGCTGACAGTTATTTCTAAGCTAGTCCACCGCACCCAATGTGGATTCATCCATCAAAGCAGTACTAGATATTGCATCCACCGAGTACATATAGCACTGTCCCATGCTTGGGCCCTGGGTGGTCTGCAGCCCTTATAATTAATTGACTTTGAAAAAGCATTCGATACAATCAACTTGACTTACCTCGGCGAAGTGTTTGAGGGAGTAACCCCTGGGCCTCAATTTCAGACTTATGTCAGGATACTTTACGCAGGCACCCGAGCCCAGGTGAGGGTTAATGGAGTACTTTTGTAGGCCTTACTGGTGATATAGGGGCACCAGACAGGGGTGCCCACTGTCCCCTCTCCTATTTGCATTTGCCATCGAGCCGCTGGCGGTGTGGGTCCTGTGCGATGCTCATGTTTGGGGCTTGGCTGTGGAGGACAGTACATCGCTTTACGCTAATGACGTCCTTTTATTCCTGTCCAGCCCTGTAGATACAGGGCCCCGTCTTCTTCAGATCCTAGGCATTTTTGGGAAAGCTTTGGGTTAACTGGGGCAAGTCCCTCCTGGTTCCTCTGAGGGGTGTCCGTCAGTATGAGATCTGGCAATCCCAAATTCTGGTGTGGCGGGTTGGCTTTCAACATCACATTTCCTGGGGGCCGGATTTGACATGAAACCTGAATTTGGCTACTGTTCTACGCAGAGCTAGGGAAGATCTTTCGCAATAGACTAATTTATCTCTAAACTCTATAGGTAGAATTGCTTTGTACAAAATTATGATCCTTCCTAAATTCCTGTGTATCCTCAAAATTATTTGTCAGGTATCCCACAGGCCTAGTTTGACTCCATGGAGGCTTTGAGATGCATGTTTATCTGGGCTGGCGGCCCTTCCATGGTATCCTTCAGCAAGTGCACACGGGCTGTGTATGATGGGATCTCACTATGGCAGATGTGCGCCTTTACTTCTGGGCCTCCCAATTACTCCTCATTAATGAATGGTTGCATGGAGGGTGGGAGAATCCTGCCTATAGAGGAGAGCTAGCTATACTGGCTTTAGATAACATTCTGCACATTTTCTATGGTGCTCCCATTCCCTCCGAAATACCAGAGGTCATCCAAAAGGCACCTGGGGTATGGAGGGCTGCCATGCGGTGCCTTGGATGGAGCCGCAGTTGACTGCGGGAACCCCGTTGTGGGTGGGCAAGTGGCTGGAGCAGGAAGGGTTTGGGGATGAGACTCCATTGGAATATCAAGGCTTGGCGACGTATGGAGTGGTAGCACATGAAGGCATTTCAGGAGTTCTAAGCTGAATTTCTTACGCCCACTTCCCAATTTTATCATTATTTATAGCTATGACATGCACTATATACATACCACGATACACTTCAACACATTCCTGAATATACAGCCCCTTGGAAAATAAGATTCTCTTTGGTCACTTAGGTAAAGGTTTTTTTCTCCAAATGTACAAGTCCCTGGTAGTGCACACACCCACATCACTGACCCCTCTGAGGAAGAGGTGGGAGGGTCACATGGGGGCACTGGACGAATCATGTGGGTGACTTTTTACATGCTGTCTGGCAATGTCCTGTACAAATTTACTGGGAAGCTGTTTTTGATGTTATGTCTGCTGTGGTGGGCTCCTAGGGTCATCGTGCTTGGTATACTTGATGACCTAGGAGGACCCAAGGGTGACTGAATTTTGGTAGGGGTGTGCGCATGCTAATAGCTGATAGCTGACAGGGATGTCGCCCGAGGTCGGACCTCCCCAATGGTCCCTTCGATTACAGCATTGTCTTGGGGCATGGACTGGTGCATCAAGATGAAGGAAACCATTTATGAGGCCCGGGTATGCCATAGAGTTTGGAAAAAATGGTCTATCAAACAGATGATACAAGTGGGTCGAAATATAGTAATGTGGGGTTTTTGAGTTTTGGACTTCTTCCACGATTGTGAACTGAACATGATAAATTGCAATGTGGGTGCTGAATTGTGCAAAGCATTTGTTTTCCTGTTGCTATGTAAAATTGCAATAAAATGCTTCTATTAAAAACAGATTATTACTTTTTGGAAGTGCTTGTTATAATGGTGAGTGCCTGGCAAATCCCACAACAATATAGCTTTACAAAAACGATGTCAAAACAAGACATGCATTAACAAAACCAAACGACTGACCACCAATATCAGACCTATTGGCTTTGCCAATGCTTGTTTATTTTTTACTTTTTCCATTATCTTGTTGAAACTGGTTGCATTGATTTTCAATTATGAATATTTTTGGAAATCCTAGCATGCATCAACACATTTTACTAAATGATGCTTCAAAGAAATTGCACCTAAACTTTCAAAGTAGCTTAACAAAATGTGTTTTTCCTAGTTGCATGTTTTGTGAACAATTATTTTGAAAGCAAAGGATCATCAATGTTGCTTTTAAGCTTCTGCAGATATTTTCAATCTAATCGGAGAGCATTCTGGGAACACTGTATGTACCCTCATATTGCTAAACTTTGAAAACATGTGTACATGTTTTTACACTGGAACCACTGCCACAAATGCAGTCCGAGCTTACATTTCCTTAGAGAGCTCATCCCACTAAGAAAGGCTTTGCATTAATGAACCATAAATACAAGAATGAATGGCATTAACGTATGGACACAAATATTACCTTAACTGCAAACAATGACCTTCCCTGATCCATAATGTGGCACTGTAAATTGGTAGCCAAAGGGTTTGTGCTGCAGGGTTTGGGGCCTACAAGTCCCAAGGACAAAATAAACATGCAAACCTGTTGTCCTTGACCTCAAACAATATGTCCTGGGAGTTAGGCTATAGGACTTACACACTCCTGTAATTATTTGTATTTATTTGTGACATATAATTGTAGAACACAGGATCCGTTCAGGAGAGATATTTATACCCACACAAATTCTGTGTCTTATTTCAGCAGTATTGAAATAGTTTTTATCTAAGTGTTTTAATGTATGCATTTTTTGTATAATATTGTCCGCTAGCTAGTTTGGAAGCATGAATATTTGCCTTGTGCACTCTGTTCCACAGGTTGGTGAATGCAGTGATGTAGAGTACATACTGTCTGACTATCACAGCTTAAAACAAGTTTAAATATAGTTTCACATCACTGGTCTCTCAAACCCATGTATTTCATTCTACTTTTGGCAAGACATAAAATGATCCTTATACTAACAGGGTGTTTTGTGGAATGGGTGGGCTGACTGAAAATATTGGTACATTGCTTAGACTGACTGAAGGATTTGGTTGTTGCAGTCATGGACCAGACTGCTGTTTCAGATTTGGAATAGATTAGTCCAGGTTGACTGACAGACTGGGTTGATTGCTGGGCATGGTTAGATGATGGACATGGTTAAATGATGGGGCAATGTGCTGATGCATTGGCTTTATTTATCACAGCCAAATGGTGCACGGCCCTGGTTTATAAGTCGGTATGGATGATGGGTTGAGATGGGTGATGGACATTTATTGCTGAATTTACATGGTTTATGGATCAGCTTAGTTGGGGATTTGGTTGATGGATGCAGTGGACTATTTTGGGGATTTGGTTGAAAGATGGCTTAGGCAGTTTCAATGGTTTGTTGGTGGATGAAATGGTTTGTGTTATGGATTTATACAGAATGTTTAATTAACTGATTTAATTCCTACCCTGGTATTCACTGGCTCAAATGCCATCTGTCTTTGTAGGAAATTTAAAGCTACACATAACACCCAAATGCGAGTAGGTCTTGAGCTGGTAGAAATCCATTGCAGACATCATACACTCGGTCTACGGCTTTTTGTCTTACGTGGCTGCTTCCAATTTATGTAGTCTCTTTTTTATTGATATAGAGGCTCAGCAAAGAGAAAAACAATTAGTCACTCTGCGCTTCATTGTCAGGATTAACATTCATGCACTGGAACTCAAAATGAGACAGATCAAGAGATTAAATGAAATTGCCAACATCTACTTTGATCTTCCCCATTAAATGAAGTTTCATGACTCACCATTCAGAAATAATTAGAGGAGAAGCACATTCCAGAAAAACCTTGCTCTGTTAGGAGAATTAGGACGTGTGAATTTCCCTGAGGCTTTAAGTCTTCCATGTCAGGAATGCCCTGCAATAAATCACAGGCCTGCAGATAGTTATTGGTTTGCAGAAGCATGTTTTAACTCAAGGGCATGCATAAAAACAAGCAATGCCTACAGACAATGGCAAGATCACTTATTCTTATCCAAATCCAATGTAATCCTGAACATTTACAACAATATATGTTAGTACATGTCATGAATCCATGTTCTGCACTTTCCTGGAAAAAGTGAAACAAACCTCAAAAACTCTTAAGAAAGCAAAGCAGACAGCGAATAGTGAGAGACGGCACTTAATACCAAGCAAAAGACCAGGATAAGCTTTCAACCTCATTTCAGTAACCCAAAACCTAGTTATATTCTAGGATTACAGCATGGTGTCCTGGCAGACTCCAAAACTTTTATAAAGAGTAAATAAACCAAGTTCCCAATATGTTGTAGTCTACTTTTTGTCTTATTGCCTGTTTTTGTGTACTTATATTATTGGTTGAAATGGCAGACTCCTTGTTGAGTCCATGGTGCAAGACCGCCCCACAATTCTTTAAGTGGATTGAAAAAAGTGGGGGTCTCTAAAAAGGTAGGGTATGTAATTAAGGGCATGGCTTAAGCATGCAAACTAAATTTCCGTGATTTCCATAGTGTGCCACCCGACCAGTATTTTGTTTTCTCTCTGAGCTTTCTGTTATTGCATCCAGATATATAACACAACAACTGACATACATCAAAAACCAGCCATAACTATTGCCTTTGGCAATGGTTGTTAGCTGTTTAAGATAAACGAATAACAACAATGAATTTTGTTGTAAAAAATGTAAATAATCAATATTTGAAAATGTTTCAATTGTGAGACTGAATTAAATATCGCTGAGCTCTGTGGACGGAGTAGTGGTCTTCAGTGTGTCTCAATAATTCCTGTTATGTTCACTCAATGTTAGGTATGTATGCCCTTTTTCTCTCCACATTTCGTTCATCTGCCTATCTTACACCTCATTTCTTTCCTCTTCCGAACACTCTTGTCACTCTCTCTTGAATGCACTTCTTCACATTTCCTTCACTTCACCAAAGACACAATGCACCCGCTCACTTGTAAGCACTGCATTCAATTACTTTTGCCTTGTCAGTAATTTGACAACTGTGTGCCTCTTTCACACATAATTGCATAGTCCAAGTTGTAATAGGAATATAATATAATTCCTTTGTGCACTCTGCAGAGATGCCATGGACAGAATAACCTTGTATTCTGAATACCCTTTTGACCCACTGACAGTCACAGTGAGACACACACACTGCTGTCAGCTTCATCTCCAGAACAGTTATTTGTGGCCTTATAGACAGATGGAGGTGACTAAGTTCAAAGTAAGCATTATACATGAGTAATATGCTACACACACAAATACAGACACACAACATCCTGGAAATAGCTAATACCCTTAGATGAATGCAAGATTAAGTAAAACATAAACGGGAACTAAATATATGTCATGGATTAATTTACTGTTCTTTTAATTAAATTTTTCAGAAATCAACCAGTATTTTTCGCCATTAGGGACCCGTTTCAATGGCCACTTTTAAATACTACCAGGACTGAGATACAGACTGAAAGCTTTGCCTCCACACCTCAGCAACCTTGGAGTCCGTCAAATGGACCATTTACCAAATAATCCATTTAATTTCTTACAAACGCCTCGGCCTATTCTCTTCATGCTGTTCATAAAAAGACCAACAAGTTAAACCCCTGGATGCATGCTTTTGGAGCTGTTACTTTATCACTCTTCAGTTTTATAATTGACCAAGTCCATGGACGGTCAGATATCTACTACGACATCCAAACTCGACCCTTCTGCAAATAGTGTCAACAAGGATGCTATTGCTGATACAGCTCATCGAGAAATGCAGAGATTTTGATTCTGAACTCTCAGAAATCACATATATGCTTCAGAAATAATTGCTTCTTCTGAAAGCAGTTACAGAAATTACTTTTTGTCCAACAGAATGTGGATATTTTACCAATATTAGTCTCCATTAAAATCACTCTGTAAATAAACAGAATGAGTTAACAACCTGGTTCAACTAGAACTTTAAAATGGAGATCGGGAAAAACGAAGCAGGAAAGAAACTCCTTACACCACTCAACGTATGTTTCAGGTTGTTTGTATGGATCTGCATCCACATTCTTGCAGTTGAGTCAACAAGGATTACTCACCCTAGTTTTATTTTGTACCTTCCTACTGACTTATAGGAGATGGCTGATATTTGTAGGAAAACTCCAGCCCATGTTAGTAGACCCTGGACTAGATCTACCAGCAGGTGGAAACATTTGAAGGTGGCTTACATTGCAACCCATTAACTGGATTGTAAAGGTGAATGCCGATCTCGTTCTAGTTTTCCAACAGAATATCGAGGAACACATATCGTGTCGACAAAATATTGAGAACAGAAATATCGTGAAGGGAAGTATATGTTTACTATACTGAGCATCACATGTATATATCTTAATATATGTATCTTCAAGACATGTAGATGTGGAGTCAAGAATAGTAAAGCTATACTTACCTATATGCACTTATCTTGATGATATTCTGGGTTTCAATATTTAGGCCTCGATATTTTGGTCCCTCGTTATTTTGACATAAATCTCTGATCACTACTCACAGTGAAATATGTTATTTGAGACCTCTCCGGCCAGCATTAGGTTGCTGCGTGTTTGCTGCAAAGGGAACCACTATAAATGTCATGCAGACTATTGCCTACTGGCCTCACTGTGTTAGGAACACAAGTGTTCAGGGTTCACATGTGCAACCATTGAAGAGAGATTTCTGGCACTGCGTGCAGTCAAGAAGGTACATGCAGGAATCAAGGGCCAGGGGACAGCACTCATGGCTTCAGTGGTGCCACTGGCGAATGACAATAGTGGACAATGCACCAACACACTTCCCAGACACCTGGACTATGCATAGGGCAGGCAAACCACATGGTGGTCTGAAGCAGTAAAAATTGCTAGATGCTTATTAATCTGTCAGGACAACTATGATTAATCGCTCAATTCTAAACTGAAACTGTTTGAGGCCCTGAAAGGGATGTGCCTGCTCCAAAAAGAAAGACTGATGCTTGCTTCAGTTATCTACAATCACCAGCTTTATATGATGGTTTGACACGTGGCATATTTGCAATCTGGATATTTCTGGTCCAGAACGAGACGACAGATTCCATCTCAGATGATAAGTGCTTTCCATCAAGGTTCTCTAGGTTTTGTTTTACGTTAAATGAATGGCTCATTTTTGGCAAAAAAGCAAGAGCATGGTTATTAGTAATGCAATTCAGTCCATTTTATTTTAGTGAGAACAGAGGTAAAAATGAACTGGCACAGCCTCAATATGCACAGTCCTGTGAGTCAGGAACTGTGGAAACTAGCGAGAAAGGGCTTGCAATATAGGAAATCTGAGGTGATTGTGTGTTACATCATTTTCCATTCTTGTGGCAGTCTTTATAGCTTAAATTTTTCATGGTCGGTTCATTATTTGTGCTGCTACCCACCACTGGTGGGCTTTCTGCAAGTAGTTCTAGCACAAGCTGGAGGATAACAAGTGCTGGACAAAACACTTCGCCAATCACTGTTTTGCAGTCACCACAGATACTAGAGCCTACTGACAGATGAGCTAATCATGGTTATATCTGAGGAAGAAGCAGTCTCTCTATGTGGCTTTGGGAAAGACGATCTAAATTGTGTAAATATTGTGTGCAAATAGCCCTTACTAGGATCATTGCATAGTCTGCTCTTGTAACATACGTTTCTGGGAATCTGCACGTGAAACTGTATTTGTGTTCTTTGTTACAACTTTTCTTGCATTTTTTGTGCTTGGTTTCAACAGTGATGTGCAGCTTGTATAAAACCCAATCACAAAATAAATGTAGGTACATACCCTCCACTTATAATTATGCAACTCTAAAAATTGGTTCAAATAACATTTGTACTAATTTTTAGAGCTACGTCTACCTATAAATGAGGGTTTGGACATAACGTAATTTAAAGGAGCAGTTTTCTTTACACCTCCCTTCTGGAAGGGGCTTTTGAAGAACGGAACTGTTTGGGATGAGCATAATTTACTACTGCAATTGAACAAATTGTTTCCAATTACAAAAATATAAACCCCACAATCAAAGGATACGGCACAAGGACAGGGTACCCGGAAGTCAAGTGGCAGAGAATCTTGCGTCGGTTTAAGCCAGCCATGCCATCAGAAAGGAGTTCAGCTCCGCAGTGGTAGACTTCTCTAGCAAGAAGAGCCATGCTATCCGCTGGAACAACAGCAAAGAACACAACAGATATTTATACCTTATACTTTTTTTTAATTGAGGTGTCACATAAAGGATTTACAATCAAAACCAAATTAAGAAGTGTCAGCTAATTGCATCCTCACTTGTATAGCCAACCAGACTGCTATTTCTCGTCAATGGGTGCTTACCATAAGGTAGAGGGAAAAGCAGCACACCTACAAATTGCCTGATGGCTGGTACAGAGATATGGCTTGTAACATAACATATGTCATTTTCTTCCACTTGCGCACAGGTAGAAGATCCAGGTGATTTTATCCCATATTTTCCTCGACCCTGTTTATAGGGAGGTTTCTTTTCACCTCCTTCATCAAGACATCACTTTATCTACTCAACATTATCATCCAATTCTTTATAACTGTCCGTGATCACATGCGCACTCTTTAAATGCCACCTCTAATAAGTGTTTCAAATTACAAGTTTCTTAGTTTCAGCTTTTTTAATCACCTCTTCTGCAACTTGCTTTCTTCTTTATGTCGCATCTTGTGAGTTTCTTACATAATCCTTACACACAAACACACACTAATGCCCATATGTATCTCAATTGTTCTTCTTGCGCCATGTGGAAGGTCTGCTTGCATTGCTTAAAGGTCAACAGTGAGGGTCAACTTCTGATGTAGTTTCAACAAAGCACCCTCCTTCCCAAGCCTCAAATCTAGATTTGTGTTCATTACTACAGGTGAAGGCTGCAACAGAATCATGAACTTTCCTTGGGCTATTGAAAATATGGTACTTGCAACAGTGGGCCTTGCAGGAATGAGAGGCTGTCCGTGTGCAATGTATGTATCGTGGGCCACTGCACGCGTGATGGTGCCTGCTTTCACTTAACAGAGTATCCAGCTACTCCGCTGTCCCACAGCTCTCAGTGACACTCGGCGGCATCTTATTATTTTTTTGCCTAAACTGGGCAGGCAGCTGCTCGAACTGAACCTTAGCAGATGAATTCAAGCATTCTATCCCTCACCATGTTGTTTGCTGTAGTGTTCTTTAGGAGACAGCAGGACATTTGGGAAATATCCTAATTCCCCTGTAATCCAGTCCTCCTCTTTGTATACCCATAGATCTACTTTTTATTTAAATAATATTGTTCTCTGCTAAGGGCATTAACAGTGGTTAATTCTTCCGACTTAAAATTATAGGCTTGAAGCGAGATCAAGATGATGGACGGAGTGCTGAAACTTTTCAAACACTCACTCCCAGTCACAGACCTGGGTTAAATCCATTGTTTTTTTGCTCACCATGCCAGCCCAGTTTGGAGCCAGCCATATGCAAATCACTCTTAACCTTGCTCCCATGGGAACAATACAGCCCGAACTAGTAGGCCAGGTCCTCCCTAGACCGGAAAAAAGCATCCTGGGACCAGATTCTGAGAATCACCCCTCATCAGCCAGGCTAGCTTGAATCCAGTGGCAGTGAGCAATGGACCCAAATCTGGGCATACCCTGGCCACTTACGGCTAACATAGCAACCCAACAAGATGATGGACAGGTTCAAGGCTGATTTCCATATGGCTAGGTCGAAAGTGGGGTAACATGGCAAGCAAAATAATGATTAATTAAACCCAGCATTGTGACTGGGTGTGAGGTTGTGGAAAAGTTTCAACACTCCGTCCATCATTTTGTTTTGTGATGTTGCTATGTGTGCCCTAAGTGGCTAGGGTATGCCCATACATGGGTCCCTTTCTCGCTGTACCACTGGATTCAACCTAGCCTAGCTGATGAAGGTGATACCCCGAAACCCGTTGCTTGTTTCCAGTCCAGGGAGGACATGGCTTGGCAGTTCGAGCTGGACTGTCCCATGGGGAGCAGGGTCATGACTGATTTGCATATGACTGGGTCCAAACTGGGGTGATGCGGCAATCAATATAACAATAGATTAAACCCAGATTTGTGAATGGGAGTGAGTGTTTGAAATGTTTCAACACTCCCTCCATCATTTTATTTTGTGATGTTTCTTCAAGTGAAAATGCCTAAAGGGCATAAGAGGAGAGATAAAGCCATTTATAGTTGTTAATACCATACAGCATGCTTGAGACACTTACTGTACATAAAATGAGGGCAAAAAACAGCATTTAATGCTGATCTGATTTTAAGCATTTAATTGATTGAGCCAATCTCAGCATTCCATATAACGTGCTAGTAAAAGTATTATTTCCTCTCCATTGCACCGCTAGCTGTAGCTACATTCAGATGCATTGCACAACACAGAGCACACCTTGTGAACATTATCTGAGCTTTAGGATATTATTTGGTTTCCTTCCACATGCTGTGCCTTACACTGTTGGTGACATGCATATGTACAAAAAGAACATATGGAACCTAGTGCAAGATGGCGGTCTAAAACATACTACTCAAGGGTCATGTAATTACTGTTGCCCGAAAAAAGAACCAGGATCCATGATGATGTATTGCAGTATTAATGTTTTGCTTCTTTGCAACTGCTATATTAGTTGTCCCCTTTCCAGTTCCTATATACTAGCTGTAAAGGTATTTTCCTTGTGTCTCTGCTATCCACCAGATAACCAATAAATTGGCCTGTTTTACTAGCAAACAAATAAACAAATTATCCAACTAGTAAAAAGACATGGGGGACTGGCGTCATCGTAATCTGCCCAGGCTTCCATCACCACTAATGTGGTGATATGTCGAGTTCAGTGATGTGCCACAAAAAGGTGCTGTACAGTTGTTGCTGCCAGTTGTAGTCTTTAAAGTAAAAAACACATCTTTTAATATTCACACATTTCTAGCTACAGAGAAAGCATGATTCCAATTAGCAAAAACACAAGTGTTTCAAAATTAAAATATGTTTTTACATTATTTAATCTCCTTAAGAATACTTTTATCAGGAATGCAAGTTTCAATTGTGCGCTTTAGGAAATCACTTTACTCTCCACTCTGCAAAAGAACTCTGACTTCAAAACCTTATGAAGTGCAGTAGACCCTACCATGAAGGCTTGCCTCTGAACATTCACAACGTTTTTGTCTTTGACAGGGGTGGTTTCTCTTTTACAGTTGAGGGGCTGTGCCCTTCTAAAATTCCTACACATTCATATAAAAATATTAAATAGATTGATTTGTTTAGAGATACGATTGTATCTCTAAACATATCGATGCATTCAAGTCTGGACTGTCTATCCCAGGATGTATGCTGCGCCTCGCTTTGAAGCACGAGACAGAAGCCTGGCAGTAAGTCAATATTGTACATTGTGACGCACCACACAGGGCTGACTGCTCTAAAGCCTTCATTTCCATTGTGATCCATGGCAGTATCCCCTATAAGCAAGTGACGCTTTTAGCATCATGATTTTGGGCATCGGAGTCTTCATCCCTGCATGAGGGCAGCCATCTGTCATTAACAGGCATAGTTCCCACCCTTTCCTCATCCGTCATGCAGTAGGAGTGGATGCAAGCACGTGTGATTTAGTGCCTTGTCTTCGGTAACAGTGTTCTAATGCTAATCTTGTGTTATTGTACTGAGACCCATTGTCATGCTAACCTCCCCCATGTGACATCCCAGGTCCTGGCTGTAGATTGCTGGCTCCTTTAGAAGTGGAGCTGCTGTATTTTTTCCTTGTGAAACTGTTCCAAAAGATGAGCAGGGTTCTTGCTCCCTTGCGAAACGGATCCAAATTTCTGAGTCAAGCGCAAGAGGAGAAATACATGCTTACAGTAAATTCAGTGATCTGCTGTATGGCGTTTAAGCTGTCCCTAACTTCATGGCCTTAACATTGGGTAAGCATTATTTACTGAGACAAAAGCATAACATTTTTTCTCATACCTAGAAAAAATGTATGATGTATACATTATCATAGTATGCTTGTTTGAAAACTAACAATACAATTATGGCAACTTCTGATGAGAGGCTGGCAGGTTACATGTTTTACTGAATAGCTCAAAATATCATCATTTATGCGACTTGGAAGGTATTATTGAATTAGGTTGTTTTATTCCAATCACTAGAGACATTATGGTTAGTAGGGCCATCTACAAAAATATTTATCATTAAACATTTTATCGCCAGTTAATTAGATAGAAGCACATTGTCTTGCCTTATGAACCACATGGCACCAGTTGCAGAGCACCACAGAAACCCATGGGCAGCTTCTGGATATGCCGTCCTCCACATCTACCTCACACACAAACCAACACTCACAAACCTACCTCCTTATAGCATCATCTTGAGGTTTGTTCGAGGAGGTTGTTGGAAGGTTTGTCTATAACTGCTCAAAAAGCCAAGTTTTGAGGTGCTTTCTGAAAGTTAGGAGGTCCTGCGTAGGTTGGTGGGGAGGGAGTTCCAGGTCTTGGCGGCGAGGTGGTAGAAGGATCTGCTGCCGGAGGTGGTGCATTGGATGTGGGGGACTGTTACGAGGTCGGTGGAGCGGAGCTGTCGAGCTGGGTTGTGGAAGTTGATGCGTTCATTGAGGTAGGCCGGTCCGGTGTCGTGGAGAGCTTTGTGAGCGTGGATTAGGATTTTGAAGATGATCCCTTTGTTGATGGGCAGCCAGTGTAGGGATCTGATGTGTTCGTGGCGAGGGAGGTTGAGGGTGAGACGTGCGGCTGCGTTCTGGATGCGCTGGAGTTTTCTCTGAAGTTTGGCTGTGGTCCCTGCGTAGAGGGTGTCGCCGTAGTTAGTCTGCTGCTTATGAGGGCGTGGGTGACCGTTCTTCTTGTTTCTAGGGGAATCCATTTGAAAGTGTTACCTAGCATGCGGAGAGTGTTGAAGCAGGAGGATGATATGGCGTTGATTTGCTGAGTCATGGAGAGAGAGAGAGGAGTCCAGTATGATGCCGAGATTGCGTACGTGAGGGGTGGGTGTTGGGGGTGGTCCTAGGATGGTGGGCAACCATGAGTCGTTCCATGCTGTCTTGTTGGGACCGAAGATGTTGATCTCGTTTTTTTCTGAGTTCAGTTTGAGGTGGCTTGCTGTCATCCAGTTGGCGATGGCGAGGAGTCCGACGTGTAGGTTATTCTTGGCTGTAGATGGGTTCCTCGTGAGGGAGATGATGAGTTGGGTGTCATCAGCGTATGAAATGATGTTGAGGCCGTGGGGGCGGAGGATGCTGGCTAGCGGAGCCATGTAGATATTGAAAAGGGTGGGGCTGAGGGAGGATCCTTGGGGGACCCCACAGATGGTCTTGGTGGCAGTAGACTGGAAAGGAGGGAGGCAAACTCTTTTGGTTCTTTCAGAGAGGAAGGAGGTGAGCCAGTCCAGGGCTTTGTGGCGAATTCCGGCATCAAAGAGGCGTGTGTGAAGGGTTTGGTGGCATACGGTGTCGAATGCTGCAGAGAGGTCTAGGAGGATGAGGGCAACGGTTTCGCCCTTGTCCAATCTGGTCCTGATGTCGTCTGTGCAGGCTATGAGGGCGGTCTCGGTGCTGTGATTTTTGCGGAATCCAGACTGGGAGACATTGAGTATGTTGTTGTCCTCCAGGAATTGAGACAGTTGTTTGTTTACTATCTTCTCTATGACCTTCGCGGGGAAGGGGAGTAGAGAGATAGGATGATATTTGTGAGGTCTTCAGGGGCTGCGTTGGGTTTTTTGAGTAGAGCGTTGACTTCGGCGTGTTTCCAAATATACGGGAAGGTTGAGGTCTTGAAGGAGCTGTTGATTTCGGCCCGGAGCTGGGGAGCGATGGTTTTTGGTTTTGTTGGCTTTGTTGAGGATGTGGTAGGGGCAGGGGTCTGTAGGGGAGCCTGAGTGGATGGAGCTCCTGGTTTTGCTGGTTTCTTCATCGTTGGTGGGGGTCCAGGATTTCAGTACGTTGGTGCTGCACGGAGCTGTGTTGTTGGCTGTGTCGGTGGTGGTGATGGTGGGAGACGCCGATGTGAAGCTTTCGTGTATGTCTACGATCTTGTGGTGGAAGTAGTTGGAGAGGGATTTGCAGAGGTCTTGGGAGAGTGGAGGGTCGGTGGCACAGGATTTGGGTTTGGTGAGTTCTTTAATTTTGGCAAAAGGTTCCTTGCTGTTGTGCGCGTTGTCGTCTATGCGTTCTTTGTAGAAGGATCATTTGGTGGTCCGGATGAGGTGGTGATGTTTGCGCATGGCTGATTTGAGGGCAGAGAAGTTGCTCACTGAATGTTCTTGGCACCAGGCTTTCTCGATTTTCCAGCATTCTCGTTTGGAAGATTGAAGTTCTGCGATGAACCAGGGGGCTGCCTTGTTGGTGCGGGTGATGTTGTTTTTTTTTAGTGGGACGAGGGAGTCTGCGCATGCTTCTAGCCATCGAGTGAGGTTGAGGGCGGCAGTGTTGGGGTCGTT
This sequence comes from Pleurodeles waltl, assembly GCF_031143425.1. Lineage (NCBI taxonomy): Eukaryota > Metazoa > Chordata > Amphibia > Caudata > Salamandridae > Pleurodeles > Pleurodeles waltl. Next base: position 817,696,649 of record NC_090448.1, read on the forward strand.
GGTACTGGGAGGTGGAGCTTGTGCGAGGTTGGAGATTAGTTGTTCCTTGGAGATCTTGTTCCACTTGCGGTAGGGGATCAGATGTTGTAGGTGGTGGGCTTCAGGAAGGAAAAGTGGATGCAGTGGTGGACAGGTCAGTGGAGTTCTGTGGTGTGAGTGAAGGTGATGTGGTTGGTGGAGGAAAAAATGGCGTCTACCGTGTGACCGGCTGAGTGGGGGTTATACAATTCTTCTATTCCACCCGGTATTCCCCCTGTGGGAGGAACCCTTGGAGGCAGCTTTTGAAAGCCAAGGCATTTCGAGGCTCATAGTGAAATACAAGTGACTTTAATGTCTGAAATATGCATGGTCTCACTATTAATCCTTACAACAGTTTTACAATTAGTTTTTAGTGCTGCCTGTGTGCAATACTTGTTGCTGTGTTTTGTCACAACTTTTCCTGTTTTGTATTATGCAACGTTATGATGAAATTAAGCTTAAAGCTCTCGTTTTACCTTCCAGAAGTTCCATATGAAGCTGAATATCAGCTTAAGATTTATGCTACGGGTGTAAAGCAGTTTCATTGTTATTTTAATACATCGTCTTCCAAGTGGAATAGAGATCCAAAATGTTATATAGAACAAGTGGCCATGGCTAGGTCTAGGTAATTTGATGCATGAAGGAAGATTCATTTGTAAATGTTACTCTGTATGAAAAGTTGTAGTTTTGGTAACTGATCCCACAAACATGAACTAATATGCGAACAATGAATGTTAAAATGTATGTAATGTGTGTCAGCCATTTAGTTCCTCTTATTTCACAAGTTTTATTTAATGTTGCATTCCCCAAGAGAGTTAGCTGTTTCATCATGCTGTGTTTCTGTGCATTGTATTACTCTTGCATAGTGCATACTTTGACTTTATGGTGTTTATGAGGGGCTTTTATTGAGAGCACTGATGTTGAGGCTGAAGGTAAAGCAAAGTGCCTGACAGTGGGTTAGTCTCTCAGCAGAGTCCACATAATAATGGTCATGCATTCCAGTTGCAATTGAAATTCAGTGTAAATATGTGTGAAGGAGTGGTTTAGCAAAAGGCAAAAGCAAAATTAAATAAAGTGCTTAAATGCGAATGAGTGCAGTATATGTTTGGGGTGGTAAAATGAGGGAGTTCATTCAGGGGAGAGGGAAAAGAGATTGCTGAAGAGGGAAGACAGGAGGTTGACAATGTGTAGATGCCTCACATGTGAAGAGAAAAAGGGCATACATATATAATACATATCATAACTGAAGGTCACACTCCTTCCATAGGCATCATTAATATTTAATTCACAGTCTTACTATTTCAGAATTGAAACATTTCCAATGTTAGTTATTTATAACTAATCATTGTTGTTACTCATTTGTCTTAAAAAGCTAACAACCATTGACAAAACCATAGTACTGATAGGGTTTAGGTGTATGTTAGTTGCTGTGTTATATTTCTGGATGCAATTATATCTTAGAGAGAGACCAAAATGCAGGCCAGGTGGCACACTATGGGAATCACAGAAATGTATTTTACATGTTCCCTTTTAGAGGACCCCCAACTTTTTTCATCCCACCTAAAGATCTATCTGCACATATTTCTGTATGATTGATAGCACCCAGCAGCTGTAGGTGCTTCCTGATGCCCGGTTATAGCATTTTCTCCCAAAGTTGATGCTGCATGAAGTACAAGACAATAGGTAAGCACACACTTTTAAAGGGCTTGAAGTTGTCGCATTGTACAATTTGCACCTTAAAGTAACTGTTGAACGTGTTAAATGTAGTAAGATATAGGGCAGTTTTTAATGTGTTTAGTATTTCAAGACTATACGTTACCACTGCTTTATAAACCTTGCTTTCTCACTAAATTCATTTGCTTTCAAATGCACTATTTGTCAATCTTTTTCTTGAGGACTCACCTTGCACCCCACGTTTGTCCATTAAGCTTGCTCACTTCACTCACTACATAAAAGTCATACCCAGCTTTTACGTCCCCCCACTTTCAAATGTCACCAGCCGCCACTGGTCTTTGCATTTTTAATGTGTCACATTTTGACCTATTTGCAATCCAGTTCCAGTGTGAACTCCTACCTTCTATTTGTTTGTGTGCCTTTCTTTCCTAGAAAAAAAAAAGCCAATAGGTTTCACATTTATATGTTGTGTGGCTAGGGCCTTACAGGCAGTGTATATGTTTAACTTATTGGACTGGTCTTTGCTTATTTACCTGGCACTGGAGAGTAAAAAAAATGTTTTTCTGTATCAGTCATTTTTTAGCTACTTTTGTCACTGCAACTGGTTTCAGAAGTAAAACAGTCTCCTGGGCATCCCAGTCCAGGCAGAAAAGCAAACCCTAACAATTAAAAGAAAAATGGAAAGACTAAAATACTCCTAAGAGCTGATCCACAATGTGATTGAGAATGTCTCAAGCCAGTGACTGGAGGCTTTAGGCAAAAGTGACAATAGCTGAATAGTTGAAGGGGGCTGACTCAAAGTCCCTTGTAAGTAAATATAGATTCAATATGCTCACCATGAACAAAGTAAGGGCCATACACACCAAACGTATAAAAACTGAAGAAAAAAATGAAAACAACTTTTCACAGCAGCCAGCCACTGAGACCTAATGCCACGTAGAATTGCAAGCACTCACGTATTCACAAAGTTCTTAATATAAGGCAAAACCGCTTGTTAATGCACCCTAGCTTGGTGATAAATAAACCGTTAAGAAGGGCGATCAAGATAGCACAATTTGGTCAAGTGACAAAAGCGCGATTACAACTCTGATCTACGATTTCGGCAGTACCCACTAGACACATACTCGAATTTCTGACCTAAAAAGTTATCTTGTTTTATTATGGGTGTGTCATTGCTGTTATTTGAACCATGTTGAGTCTTGTGGTTTGCTGCATGCATTAGGCTCCTTGCTGCACTAGATTTCTGACAGGAAACAGTACAGTGGCAAACTCAAGGAAACATAAATGCGAGGTGATTTCATAAGTTGTGAAGTGCCTTTTCACTCCTGGTACACAAGACACAATCTGCTTCTTAGATAAATGGAATGGCATAGTTGTGATTTAATTAATGTGGCAATTTATATAATCTTATTATCCTTACATTTCTGAAAAAGGGTAAATCAAAAACAAGTTGAAAGCATTTTTCATAAACTGAATTCATTACCTGAACCATGAACCAAAAAAAGAAGTATTCATGTCTTTGGACCGACACATACGAAACATTAAACATATTTATTTAGATGCATATTAAACTGAATCTAAATATTCAGCAGCGGTTAGGATGAAATATCAAACAAAAGAATTCTCAAACAAGTCAAATATGTAAAATACAGTTAGTAATATTTTTGAAGTTATATTTATGTATTTGTCAGTAATAACAAATAGGAAAAATGAATTGCGACACTTGTAACATCACAGTATTATACATCATTAACTGTCACAATATGTACATGTGCGTGAACATCGTTCATTCAGATGTGGTAGCTTCAGTCCTTTGTCTGCCACAACATCAATTCACAAAGCTTTGCAAACAATCTTCTAGGTCATAAGAGAGTTTATCATCCGTGCTGACAATTTCCATTCTAAATTCTTTATCAATGGACCATTTCGAGAGGTGTCAGCAGGCCCCCACTGGGCCACACAGCCTGAGCCACCAAATAAAATAACAATTGGTATTTTTGTCAAAATAATACAAATTTACATCTAACTCATTTTCGTAGGTGGAGGTATAACGTTAAGAAGGCAATGTTTAACTGATGACTCTATAGACAAATCAGTGACTGCACAAAATGTGTTAATAACACCTTGCCAGTTCCCTTGCATTTGTTCCACACAATATGTAAACAAGCAGTGGCAAAACCAATAGGTCTTGCCTACGCAACAGCTATTGGCTTTGCCAATGTGTTTTAGCCATGTTGTTCACCAGCGTGGCTGCTGTTCAGCATGGCTTAAAGGTAGCAGCATAGAGGAGAGTTAGGTGGAGTGTCAGAGTGAAATGGCGCAGAGTGTAGTAGTGTGTTGAAGAGTGGAATGGCAGAGAGTGTTGTGTTTTGGAGTGGCTTAGTGTGGAGTCGCGTAGAGTGTCCAACACTGGTGTAGAGCAGCGGTTCCCAACATTTTAACTGAATCGTTATTGGAATCCACAGACACCCCCCACTGAGTCATTACTGAAAGCTGGAGACCTAATCTGTCAATATTATTTAATTTTCTAAGCAGTTACGGACCCGTAGAGGAGGCTTCGCTGACCCCCAGGGGTCCCTGAACCACAGGTTGGGAACCATTAGTGTAGAGTGCACTGGCATTGACTGTTGCAGACTATAGTGGAGTAGACTACAGTGGCACTGAAGTCAGTGGCGTACAATGCAGCATTACAAATGCAATGGTATAGATTAGAGTGGTGCATAGTAGATTGCAGATTGGAGTGACGTTGAGTGGCATAGAGTGGGGCAGAGTAGACTGGCGTAGAGTAGAGTGGCATAGATTGGCGCAGGGTGGAGTGGCATAGAGTTGAGTGATACAGAGGGCAGCAGAGTAGAGTTGAGCGGCATATAGTGCAGTGGCGTAGAGTTGAGTGGCATAGAGTGCAGTGGTATGGAGTGGTGCAGATTAGAGTAGCATAGAGAGGAGCATAGTGGGGGGGCAGAGCATAGTGTCATAGAGTGCAGTGGCACAGAGTGGAGTAGTGCAGAGTATAGTGGCATAGAGTTGAGTGGAGGAGAGTGCAGTGTTGCAGAGTAGAGTGTCAAGTGCAGTGGTGTAAAGTGTAGCAGAGTAGTTTAGAGTAAAGTGTGTTGGTGTAGAGCACATTGGTGTAGAGTGCAGAGTTGCAGACTAGCATAGAGTACAGTAGGGTAGAGTGGAGTTGTGCAGAGTCGACTGGTGCAGCCTAGACTGGAGTGGTGTAGAATGCAGTGGTGAAGAGTGTAGTGGTGTAGAGTAGAGTGGCGGAGAGTACATTGGCACAGAGTAGAGCAGTACAGGGTAGAGAGGTGTAGCAGGAAGTGGCGCAGAGTGCAGTCGTGTGCAGTGATGCAAAGTGCAGTGGAGTGGTATGAAGTGGAGTGTTGTAGAGTAGAGTGCAGTGGTGTGAAGTGGTGTAGAGTAGAGTGGAGTATTCATTATGTGGTAGCACACTGCAATTACAGACAACACATTTTCAATTGAATAGACCATTACATTTGCACAGACATACAGTTTTACTAACATAACTATACAGTGCACAGATGAAAATGTGTGGTAATGCATCACCTAGTTTACTGATTAATTTTGATCATATTAAAGTATTTTTTCCAACATACTTCAGAAATAACAAAAATTGTGCTTCATTTGTGCCTTAATAGTTCTGAAATACACAGTTCATGTAGAGATTGTCATGTGCTAGAAACAAAACTCTTTCCACCGCAGTATCCATCAAGATTGTCACATAAGTAAACACGCGCCCTTGGAAGACAGCACTTGACATTTGACCTCAGTCTTTGAATGCAGAGCAAATGTGATGAGATAAGAGCAAGATTTAAATGGCTGTGAACAGAAAGCAAGTTTGTGGAAGGATACAAGATTTAAATGGCTATTAACAGAAAGCAAGTTTGTGGAAGGATACAAGATTTAAATGGCAATTAACAGAAAGCATGTTTGTGGAAAGATACAGAAAACATGGTTTAGGCAACAGCAGGGACAAACTGACCTTGGAGAGCCTAAAGCAAATAAAGCCAGCAAATGGAAAACCAGAAAGTGTGAATTACAAACCACAAAGCCAATGGTAATCAACGAGCGGAATGCATTCCTAGGTCAACTTTCTGAAAGTCCCCAAGATGCCTATAACAAACCTGTGCTGTCTGTAGGGCTGCGACCTAAAAATCAGCCCAAACCTCCCTAGATCTCGGGCATTCAGAAGATCGGTAAATTCTGGCCAACCTCAGAAGGGTGAGGTATGTTCAGTGTGGGAAACTGAAGTGTGTAAGTTGAAATTAGGCACTGCTTTAACCCCTTCGCTGCCAGGCCTTTTCCCCTCAGGTGCTGAGCCTTTTTTGGCTATTTGGGGAAATTCGCACTTAGGCCCTCATAACGTTTTGTCCACATAACCTACCCACGCCAAAATTGCATCCTTTTTTTCCAACATCCTAGGGATTCTAGCGGTACCCAGGCTTTGTGGGTTCCACTAGAGGAGACCAAGAAATTAGCCAAAATACAGCCACAATGTAGTTTTTTTTAATGGGGAAAAGGGTCTGCAGAAGAAAGCTTGTGCTTTTTCCCTGAAAACGGCATAAACAAAGGGTTTGCAGTGCTAAAATCACCATCTTCCCAGCTTTCAGGCACAGGCAGACCTGAATCAGAAAACCACAGTTTTCAACACAATTTAGGCATTTTACAGGTACATACCCCATTTTTACAATTTTTGTGCTTTCACCCTCCTTCCAGTTAGTGACTGAAATGGGTGTGAAACCAATGCTGGATCCCGTACTGCTAAACATTTCTGAAAATTAGACAAAATTCTGAATTCAGCAAGGGGTCATGTGTATAGATCTGTCAAGGTTTTCCTACAGAAAGTAACAGCTAAAATAAAAAAAATGAAATTGAGGTGAATAAAAGAGCCATTTATGTCCAAGTTTTCTTCTATAACTTTTTCCAGCTATGGCAGATTTTTTAAAGCAATATTCCATTACATCTGCTGGACTTTTCTGGTTGCAGGGATATATAAGGCTTGTAGGTTTATTAAGAACTCTAGGTACCCAGAGCCAATAAAGGAGCTGCACCTTGCATTGGGTTTCCATTGTATACCAGGTATACAGGAATTCATTTGGTGAAATATAAAGAGTGAAAAATAGGTATCAAGGAAACCTTTGTATTTCCACAATGTGCACAAGATAAGGTGTTGAGAAGCAGTGGTTATTTGCACATCTCTGAGTTCCGGGGTCCCCATACTAGCATGTGAATTACAGGGCATTTCTCAAATAGATGTCTTTTTTACACACTGTCTTACGTTTGGAAGGAAAAAATGTAGAGAAAGCCAAGGGGCAATAATACTGCTATTCTGTGTTCCCCCAAGTCTCCCGATAAAAATGGTACCTCACTTGTGTAGGTAGGCCTAATGCTCGGGACAGGAAACGCAACATGGACACATCACATTTTTACATTGAAAACTGATGTGTTTTTTTGGAAAGGGACTGTGTATTTTGTCCTCTGGCTCAGCCGGCACCTAGGGAAACCTAGCAAACCTGTGCACGTTTTAAAACTACATACCTAGGAGAATCCAGGAAGGGGTGACTTGTGGGGCTCTCACCAGGTTCTGTTATCCAGAATCCTTGGCAAACCTCAAAACTTGGCAAGAAAACACCTTTTCCTCACATTTTGGTGATAGAAAGTTCTGAAATCCTAGAGGAGCCACAAATTTCCTTCCAACCAGCATTCCCCCAAGTCTCCAGATACAAATGGTATCTCACTTGTGTGGGTAGGCATACTGCCCGTGACAGGAAATGCCCCAAAAGACAACATGGACACATCACATTTTCTCAAAGAAAACTGACCTGTTTTTTGTAATGTGCCTAGCTGTGTATTTTGGCCTCTAGCTCAGTCGGCACTTAGGGAAACCTAGCAAACCTATACATTTTCTAAAACTAGATGCCTATGGGAATTCAGAAGGGGTGACTTGAGGGGCTCTCACTAGGTTCTGTTACCCAGAATCCTTTGCAAACCTCAAAATTGGACAAAAAACACTTTTTCCTCACATTTCAGTGCTGCAAAGTTCTGGAATCTGAGGGGAGCCACAAACTTCCTTCTACCCAGCATTTTCCCACGTCTCCCGATAAAAATGGTGCCTCACTTGTGTGGGTAGGCCTAGTGCCCACAACAGGAAATGCCCCAAAACACTACGTGGACACATCAAAATGATCAAATACACAATTCTCTGTTTGTGCGGGGGGACTCTGATTTTGGTCCTGGGCTCAGCAGCCATCTAGGGAAACCTACCAAACCCAGACATTTCTGAAAACTACACACCTGAGGGAGTCCAGGGAGGTGTGACATGTGTGGATCCCCCAGTGTTTTCTTACCCAGAATCCTCAGCAAACCTCAAATTTAGCTAAAGAAATCACACTTTCCCCACATTTCTATGTGGGATCACCGCACTGGCACAAATGTCCTACCACTCAACGTTCCCCTCGGCCTCCCGGTAAAAATGATACCTCACTTGTGCAGGTGGGCCAAGTGCCTATGATAGGGAAGAGCCAAAAACATGTCGAAAGTGAGGGGGACCCAATGCAGGTTCAAAAGGTTTTTAAGCTGACAAGTGGGGCAGAATTTTTATCAGTACGGATGAGACAATGCTGGGTGGTAGGAATTTTGTGGATTCCTGCAGATTCCTGCAGATTCCATCACAAAAATAAGGGGAAAATGTGTGATTTCAAGCAAAGTTTGAGGTTTGCAGGGCATTGTGGGTAGGAAAATGGTGCGGGTGCATGTGAAGCACACCACCCGGGACTCACCCAGATGTGTCTAGGTCTCGTAGATTTTCGTACATGGCAGCGTTCCAAAGTTTAAAAAAGTGCAGCCCCCACCATTCCAAATGGGATGATTTTTAAAGTAAGACAAGCTCTCATGGGCCAAATGTAAAACCAAAACCCAAAATAATCAAATGGCCTCTTGCTTGCCGTTGGGACAAGATCTTTTAGTGTGCGAGGGGACATCTGAAAGACTGTTACCCTTTCAGTTGGGGCGGGGCATAACCATGCCCACACTGATTGGTAGCCACCACCCCACTATTTTTTTTAATTCCCTGGCATCTAGTAGGATTTCTGCCACCCCCTTCTCCCCGGGGAGTGGATCGGGGGTAACTGCTCCATCTGCCCACCGGTGGGCAAAACTACTTTGTCTCCATTTATTTGGGGTGGGGATATGGCCATACCCCAAACCTCTTTTTAAAAAAAAAAATATTCCCTGGTCTCTGGTGGGCTTTCTGCCCCTTTGGGGCCAGAAGGGCCTTACACAAATAGGATGATCTGTCCCCTAGGGGGGCAGAAATGGCCTAAAATTAATTTGCCCCCAGGAGAGCATTCCTTGCTTAAGCGGTCACTCCCCATCTGTAAAAAAGAAAAAACAAATCCCTGGTGTCTAGTGATTTGATCTGCCTAATTAAAATAGGCCAATCTGTCCCCAAGGGGGGCAGAAATGGCCTAAGATAAATTCCCCCCCCCTCCCCCGGGTCACTCCCCTGGTGTGAAATTGGTGCAAAAAAAATATCCCTGGTGTCTACTGGATTCTGCTCTCCCTTGGGGGCAGATTGCCCTAAGAAAAATAGGATGATCTGCACCCAGAGTGGGCAGAAATGGCCTTAAATAAAATTGCTCCGCAGGTGAGCGACCCTTGCCTATATTTTTTTTTTAAATCCATTGTGCCTAGTGGTTTCTGCCCCCCTTGGGGGCAAGATCGGCCTAATTAAAATAGGCCAATCTGCCCCCATGGGGGGTAGAAATGGCCTAAAATAATTCCCCCTCGCCAGGGGAGTGACCCTTGCCTAAGGGGTCGCTCTCCACATCTAAAAAAAAAAAAAAGAGAAAAAAAAAAAAGATCCCTGGTATCTAGTGGCTTCTGTCCGCTCCCTTGCCTAGGGGGTTGCTCCCCACGTCGGAAAAAAAAAAGATCCCTGATGTCTAGTGACTTCTGCCCCCCCTTAGGGGCAGATCAGCCTAATTAAAATAGGTCAATCTGGGGCAGAAAAGGCCTAATTAAAAAATGCCACCCCAGGGGAGAGACCCTTGCCAAAGGGGCCGCTCCCTTTCATTATTTATAAAAAAAAACAAAAAACTCCCTGGTGTCTAGTGGGCATTTCTGCACCCCAATCGCTTTACAATCAGGCTGCAGAAATGCTCAGAAAGACATGAAAGGCTCTTGGGTGGAGATGAGGCACTGCTAGTTAGCCGGAACAAACCAAGATTAGGCCGGCAAGTGTCACATGGTGCTGGATCAGACCCAGTCCCCCGCAGTACAAGTGATTCTGCCGCCCAAATTCAGTAGTGTCAGTAGGATCATGAGAACCTATGTGACATGGCACCACCAACGTTTGGTCAGGTCTCTTTCTCACTATATGCAAAAGACACCTCAGTACTATATACAGAGACGTCCGTGGTATTGAGGATTTTTTTCCTCCTCAGATAAGTAGGGAGTACCTAACTAACGCTGTAGGTTGTTCAGGCTTGAACCCTAAAAGGATAATCCTGAGTTGGTGTGCTTATCTCTGAACAAAATGTACTATTTACCATGGCGAACACACAATGGGTAGCAATTGCAGTCAATATGCAACCACCCCATACTGCACATCTATTGGCACATGGCCTAACGGCCCAGGGGAGTCCAGTTACATTTGTTGTTGAAGCTCATGCTGAATACAGAACAGAAATTTTCTATTCTTGGGTCACATTTCCCGCAGTTGATGGGAACACAAATACGTTTCACCACTATACATCTGCAAACATATCTGCTCAATATAGAGCTTTTGCATATTTAGAAATACCTCTATCTTATCAAGACCATAATAATTGGCTTGATGGGGCCCTACCACATACAATCCTACAAGTGAGGTTAGGTCCTCTAAGTAATGATGGTCCTACCTGGCCTTTGTTGGCCAAATATACACTGCACCCTGATGCAGCAACCTTGGCGGTAGCTGAGGTTCACAGCTTATATACTGAGCTTACAGCAATATACGGACTATTAGTACAGTTTGTAATGCAAACATTAAATACGAACCCAGCACCACATGCAGCAACACCAGGCATTAATCCTGCGACTGTACATTCGATTATGGGTAAGGTACCCGCCAAACGTGAAGAGATTCCATTTTGGTTAGCTCGAAAAATAAATGCAATGGAAGCAGTATTTCCCCATACGAGAGCTCAGGATACGCATAGAATATTAATTATGTGCTTGCCATTTGGGATGGTTCCCACAGTAGATAACTGCAATACTTGGGGCACTGTATTTGCCACGCTCTATACTACTGCACACGGTACACCAACACTTGCCAATCTTCTGAAGTGTTGTGTTAAAACAAATTCAAGATGAATATGGGGCTGCCCGGGCCCTGGACTTGGGGATGCAACTTATGGGCAATTTTTCCACTGTATCTTCCATTATATTAAGTAACCTTAAAGGGGAAGCAGTAGCAGTAGCTGTGTGAATGCGGCTCTGGGATGTTCCTGTACAAGATCAAGAACGTGAGAAACCAAAGATTATCGCAGAGACCTATTCCAGTATTGGTCGAGATAGTCTGGGGGCCAGACCCATAAAACCACAGTTTCAGAGTAAATCTAATAAAGATTCTACCAAGCAAGCACCTGAGGGTTCTAAAAAATGCTGGGATAAAAAACAACAAACACCTAAAAAAGAGAGGGGAGAATCTCCGAATTTGGAGACCCCTCAGAATAGATATAATCTCAGATTTAGAGATAATATAAAAACATCTGACAGATATCAATATACTGATACACGCCAATCTCGTTATTTTCAGGACTCACCGGAAAAACGCAGTGAGAGAGGTGGGCGGTCAGAGCGGAGAACTGAGTATGTGAAACCGAGACAGGAATCACAACGCTCTACAGAAGTTTCTGTTAAGAAAGAAGAGAAACTTCTCCAACAAAAACCCCAATTTAAAAACAAAAAAGTGGCAGCAGTTGCGATTCGTCATGCCACTCAAGGAATAGAGCTCTATTAAAGAACAAGACGTGGACCCTAGCTCTACCAGACAGCGCAGCAGAGGTCACAATAGTTCGCCAGAATCTTCAAGAGCATCTGGAGGTGAATACAACTGATGACTTCTTACAAGTTAAAACTGCGGACACGTCTGTCTCCACGCCTGACAGGGTGTACAAAGTAACGATACAGTTAGAAGGAGACATTGAACGCACAATTGACGCAATCTTTTGGGACCGCATCGTCAACACTTATGATATTTTACTGGCTGAAAAGGACTGGCCACCTGAATTTGTCGTACTTGCCCAAATAGGGAAGAGGTTATCAAACCTTCTTTCTCGCTCTTGTTCCAGAGGAGCTCCTACAATCCTAGGCCATTGATTGGGCATTAGCGCAGGCACCTGCATTATACCGCAACCACGTAGGGTGGGATAAAGATACCTCCTATCATGTAATTCCAATTAAGAATCAACCCCAACCCCAATACCCAATAAAACATGATGCTAAACCACCTGTGAGGGAAATCCTCACACAACTAGAGTACCAGGGCGTGATCGAACCCTGTATCTCACCAATGAATAAGGATAAGTTACTTACCTGTAAATCCTAGTTCTCTTCCAGGGGTATCCTCATTAAAGTCATAAACATTGAATATTCCCACCCTTGTGCGGGGACCCCGGAGCATATATAAAATACACACATATAAAGTATGAAATATGCACGAAAAATATATATAGAATTTTTAGTAGACAAATTTTCATACTAAACTCATATATACATGTGTAAAACAGCAATGCAGGCTATAATCATAAACAGGCTAAAATGCTTTATTTCTATGGAGTTTATTTTATTTTTTTTAATTCTTTTCAAAATTACACCAAAGCCACACAACTGGGCCTAGGGAAATAAGCAGTAGTAATCATCAGAGAAAAAAGAGAAAAAACTACATTGAAAAACAATGGAGCATTCTTAGCCAATAGGGTGCATGCAGGTTAACACAGGAGAACCATAAAAACTTTGGCACCGTGCCATTAAGACCCTGAGCACCTCCAGTATCCCACCATGCCTCAGGGGTGAAGGAGAGGTGACAGTTGGTTCACAGTTAGGTCAGTACTTTTTTACGGTGACAAGCTGTGTAGCCGATTCGAAAGATAGTCTGTCCTGCACTTCTAGGAGACGTGCGTCCGGGGAGGAGGGTGGGTTGTTTATGACTTTGATGAGGATACCCCTGGAAGAGAACTAGGACTTACAGGTAAGTAATTTATCCTTCTCTTCCAGGGGATCCTCATCAATAGTCATAAACATTGAATAGATTAGCAAGCCCATCCCTTGACTCTGCGGACTGTCCAATAGAAGTGCAGGAATAGATATGCATCATGCAAACAAATTTCTCAGAGAGGCTTGCCCAACTTGGGCGTCTGCTCTTGCATCTGAGTCCAAACAGTAATGTCTAGTAAATGTATGTACAGACTTCCATGTAGCAGTCTTACAAATTTCAGAGATTGGAACCTTATTAAGGAGGGCAGCAGTAGCCGCCTTTCCTCTTGTGGAATGCGCTTTAGGTCTAGCAAGTAGTTGTTTGTTAGCCAACTGGTATGCATAAACAATACAAGAAACTATCCATCTTGATATGGTTCGTTTAGATGCTGCCTCTCCTGTTCTCAAATGACCATAATTTATAAACAAGTGGTTGGAATGTCTAATCAGCTTGGTTTTATCCAAATAAAATTTTAGCACTCTTTTCAGATCTAGGGAGTGCAACGCTTTCTCCGCCGGAGTCTCTGGATTGGGGAAAAAAGTTGGTAGAGAAATAGTCTGATTGATGTGGAATTCTGACACCACCTTCGGTAGGAATGATGGGTGAGTTCGCAGAACTACTCTATTGTCGTGAAAGACTGTGCATGGTTCTTTGGAGGACAAAGCCTGAATTTCACTGACCCTCCTTGCGGAAGTAATGGCTACCAAAAAAGCAGTCTTCCACGTAAGGTGTTGCAAAGAGGCTTTGTGTATAGGTTCGAAAGGAGGGCCCATAAGTTTTGATAGTACTATGTTCAGCTCCCATGGAGGGGAGGGTTTCCGAATGGGCGGAAAAACTTTTTTCAAACCTTCTAAGAAATCCTTGACTACTGGTTTCGTAAAGAAGGATTCCTGAGAAGGTGACTTACGATAGGCTGTAATGGCAGATAAATGTACCTTACTAGATGATACCTGCAGACCAGATTTTGCCAAATGGAGGAAGTAAGACAGTATGACCTCCTCCTGAGCCCGTATGGGATTCTGACCTTGCTGACAGCACCATATGTAGAACCTCTTCCACTTGAACGCGTAAGAACGCCGCGTGGAAGGTCGTCTGGACTCCCTTAAGATGTTCATGCACTCCTGCGAGAGCCCTAGGTGCCCATACTGCAGGAATTCAGGAGCCATGCTGTCAAGCTCAGAGAGGGTAGGTTGGGGTGAAGTACCCTGCCCTCCATCCTGCACAGAAGATCCGGTCTGCACTGCAGCCTCCTGTGAGGTTGTTCCGATAGGTTGAGGAGATCTGTGTACCAGAACTGACGGGGCCACTGCGGAGCTATGAGAATCATTCTGGTGCTGGATCTGTAAAGTTTGTTGATCACTGCCGGTATGAGGGGGATCGGTGGAAAAGCGTAGAGAAATATCCCTGACCAGTCGATCAACAGGGCATTCCCTCGAGATCCCGGACGGTAGAACCTGGACGCGAAGTCTGGGCATTTCCTGTTTACCTCGTCTGCGAAGAGATCCATTGAGCGAAGATGTCTTCGACGACTTCGTCGTGCAGGACCCAATCGTGGGCGTCCTCTAGGTGTCTGCTCAGGAAATCTGCTTCCACGTTTTGTTGACCTGGTAGGTGAACCGCTGTAAGCGACATTCCTCTCGCCAGGAGCCAATGCCAGATTGTTTGAGACTCCAGAGATAGGGGTAGGGATCTCGTTCCCCCTTGTCTGTTCAAATAATACATTGTGGTCGTATTGTCCGTTTGTATTAGGAGAGATTTCCCCTGAATCGATGGAGCAAAAGACTTGAGAGCCAGATGGACCGCTCTGAGCTCCAGAAGATTGATGTGGTACTTCCTTTCGTTGTCGGACCACAGGCCCTGAGCTTGAAAAGGACCTAGATGAGCCCCCATCCCTGAAGAGACGCATCCGTTACCAGAGTGTCGGATGGAATTACCTGGTGAAACGGAGCTCCTACTGACAGGTGAGGTCTGTGCATCCACCATTGTAATGACTGACGTGCTTCTATCGGCAGCCGCACTATGTCCTCCCAGCGGCCTGTCCTTTGGTTCCAGTTGTTTTCCAACGCCTCTTGGAGGAGCCTCATATGTAGCCTGGCATTCGGGACAATAAAAATGCATGATGCCATGGAGCCCAGCAGAGATGTCACCTGACGGGCCGTAGGTGCGTCAGATTTTAACAGGTCTTGACACTTTTTCTTTATTGATAATAGTCGTTCCTCCGAAGGATACACTCTTTGGAGCTCTGTGTCTAGTATTACTCCCAGGTAGTGGAGGTTCTGCGTTGGAATCAAGGTGGACTTTGGTAATTGACTTGAAGACCTAGAGACTCGAAAACCTTGAGCACAATGTCCCGAAGGGTTCTCGCCTGCTCCGGAGAGGAGGCTTTCAGTAGCCAGTCGTCTAGGTATGGGTAAATGAAGATTTTTTGTTTTCGTAGATGTGCCGCTACCACTGCCACGCATTTCGAGAAAACGCGGGGGCAGATTTCAGGCCGAATGGTAGTACCTTGAACTGATAGTGCTGTGAGGCTATCCGGAAGCGCAGGAATTTCCGATGCTTGGGAACTATCGGGATGTGAAAGTATGCATCCTGCAGGTCGATGGAGCACATCTAGTCTCCCCGATGTAGCTGAGGGAAAATCTGGTGAAGAGCCAGCATCCTGAACTTTTGCTTTTTTATATACTTGTTCAGTAGTCGTAAGTCCAGAATTGGTCTGAAAACACCCTCTCAGCCTTTTTTCGCTACCAGAAAATAACGGGAGTAAACCCCCTTCTCTCTGTGCGCGAGTGGAACTTTTTCTATTGCCTTTTTTCATAAAAGGGCGAGAGCCTCTTTGCGCAATAGGCTGACGTGAGACGGATTGCATTTGGCTGGTGGCAAGTGCGGTGGAGGTTGCCGGAAAAGAAGAGAGTAGCCATTCTTGACAATGTTGAGCACCCATTTGTCTTTTGTTATAGCACGCCACT
Organism: Pleurodeles waltl; assembly: GCF_031143425.1. Classification (NCBI taxonomy): domain Eukaryota; kingdom Metazoa; phylum Chordata; class Amphibia; order Caudata; family Salamandridae; genus Pleurodeles; species Pleurodeles waltl. Next base: position 817,712,567 of record NC_090448.1, read on the forward strand.
CGTGAATAAAGTCTGTGATACTTCCCCCCACCGGAGTGGTGCACAGTGTTAAGGGAAGCGAGTCCTCATTATTTGGCCGGCGCTTTGGTTGTGGACTGTTGTGGTCTACTTGACCCTCGTTCCCTTGTGGTCTTACGAGACTGAAAAAACGGGCGTCCTTGCCTCTGCTGTGGCCTCTGGGACCAGTGAGGGGTTTGAACCCTCTGCTGGAAAGGGCGCCTGTCATAAGGCCTATACATTCGCCTGGAGTCCTTCTTCCTCTCCAGGCCTACTGCCCTCCTGGTGTCCACTTCCGTCTTCATGCGCGCCATTTCTTCGTCCGTATGGGTACCAAACAGCGAGTTCCCGTTGAACGGAAGATTTAGGATATGCTGTTGTGCTTCCTGTTTTAATCCAGTCAGTCTCAACCAGGAAGACCTTCTTGCACAAATCCCAGGTGCGTATCCATGTGCAGCTAAGTCTGCCCCATCTGCCGCAGCGCTGATGACCTGGTTGGAGACCAGACATCCCTCTTGAAGGATCTCTTGGAAGTCCTGCCTGTCCTCTCTAGGTAATATTTCTGCGAACCTGTTCAGAGAGTCCCACAGTGAACGGTCATATCTGCCTAGGAGTGCAGACGCGCTGGAGACCTTCATCAAAGATGCCGCTGTGCCGCACATTTTTCTCCCCAGAGAGTCTAGATGTCTGCTCTCCTTGTCCGGTGGAACCGTGGAGGATGATGCTACTGAGTGAGTTTTTCGGGCTGCGGCCAATATGACTGAGTCCGGCGGCAGATCCGTTCTGAGAAATAAAGGATCTTGTTCAGGCGCTTTATATTTTTTCAAAATCCTAGCAGGAGCCGATTTGAGGGTGGCTGGCGCTAAAAAGGTGTCCATGGTTGGCTGCAACAGACCAGGCACTAGCGGCAGTAGCTTTTTCGAAACCGCTCTATGCTGTAGAGTCTCAAAAATGACGGATGAGGAGGTTGATGGTTCTGGAACCTCTATGTTTAGCTTCTGTGCTCCCCTGATAAGCACCTCATTAAAAGTAGTGATGTCGTCCACCGGTGAAACCCTAGCTGGTGGAGAATCCGTTAAGGTGGGGGAGTATCGTCTGACGGATGACCCTAATGATGACCAAGAGGGCGACCTTCTGTGTCTTGATCGTGACCTAGATCGTCGCTGGGAACGTGACCTGCTGCGAGATGCTGTAGCAGAGCGCCCAGGCCTCGTGGTCGGCTGGTGAGAAGCAGAACGAGCCCGTCCTGCCCGCGCTGTCGGTGATGGTGTTCTCGGGAGAGAGGCAGTAGGAGAGTGCATCCTTGAATACTGCGAGTCCGGGGAGGCCGTTGGTCTATTAAGGCTCTCCAACCATCTAGGTGACAAATTGATGGGTGAGACATGCCCCGACGATGCCGCTCTTGACCGAGATGAACCACTTCTTATGGAGACCACTGGAGATGGAGTGGTCTTATCTGCTGGCGGAAGCCGATCCTCTGCCGTAATGACATTGAAGGGAGCGCCGCCGGTTGTTCCTGTCTTGGCGTTGAGTGTCTCGACATTGAGTGTCTTGACGTCGAACGGCAATCTCTGGACCGCGACCTGCTCACCGCTGTGTGCCTCGACGTCGAGCGGTGAGCAGCCGACGGCGGATGTCCTCGCTCTCGCTGCTGGGGCAATTTCGACGTCGCCTTTCTTGACGTCGAGGGGTGCGAGGCCTTCGGCGGCGAATGGGCACGCCGGTGATGGCTCGACGTCGATCGGTGGGTAACCGTCGACGGAGATCTGCCCCTGCGGTGGCCATGTTCTCTCGACGCCGTATCCTTCGACGTCGGTCGGGTCGCCGTCGACGGCGATCTATGGCGGTGAGATGGTGGCAGCGACGACGTCGACGGGGAACAAACAGGTATCTTCCTACCTGCTGACATCGATCTAGCCTGTCTCTCCTAAGAGCAGCTTGTTGGCTGCCTGGGAAGCGAAGAGGATGATGTTTTCTGCCTCTCGTGAAGCCCATGAAGCCGGATCTTTTCCCTGTCCTTCAGAGTCCTCTTTGACATGTTCTTGCAGTGTTTGCAAGTGTCAGGGCAGTGACTCTGAGGCAAGCACACAATGCAGAGAGTGTGTGGATCTGACTGGGCCTTCTTCTTCCCACAGGAAGGGCATTTCACAAAAAGTGAAGGCATTTTTCAGTCAGGAAAAAACTTCCAGACTCAGACAATGATGTTAGATGTCGAGTAAAGTAGGAAAAAACGCTGTTCTAAAGTATTTTTCTGAGAAAAACTCAGAAAAACTGAGAGCTCAATGCTCCAGGATCCTCTCAGAAGAAGCCGGAAAAAAGAACTGACCTAACTGTGAACCAACTGTCACCTCTCCTTCACCCCTGAGGCATGGTGGGATACTCGAGGTGCTCAGGGTCTTAAAGCACGTGCCAAAGTTTTTATGGTTCTCCTGTGTTAACCTGCATGCAGCCTATTGGCTAAGAATGCTCCATTGTTTTTCAATGTAGTTTTTTCTCTTTTTTCTCTGATGATTACTACTGCTTATTTCCCTAGGCCCAGTTGTGGGGCTTTGGTAGATGTTTTTTCTCTTATTGTAATTTTGAAAAGAATTAACAAAAAAAAAAAAAAAAACTCCATAGAAATAAAGCATTTTAGCCTGTTTATGATTATAGCCTGCATTGCTGTTTTACACATGTATATATGAGTTTAGTAGGAAAATTTGTCTACTAAAAATGCTATATATATTTTTCGTGCATATTTCATACTTTATATGTGTGTATTTTATATATGCTCCGGGGTCCCCACACAAGGGCGGGAATATTCAATGTTTATGACTATCGATGAGGATGCCCTGGAAGAGAATCCTTTATTCCCTATAGCTAAACCGGACCATTCATACACAATAATCTTAGACTGTAGTGTGGTCAGTTTTACGTATCCTTTGCGCATTAGCTTCGGGCTTTAGGCCTTTGTGCATTTTGCCCTGGATGTATTTTATTCCTTTGCTCGCAGCCTAGAGCCTCTGTGCACTTTGCTCTAAATGCTTTTATTCGGCTTCGTACTGTTATTTTTCAAATAGCCAGTACTACAGTCTTATTTTATATTTCATATCACACTGTTTAGCCTACTTCAGCACTGAAGTTCTCCATAACACATTCCTGTTCACTCTGTGCTTCAGTCAAGGATACAGTCTGGTACATTGCCGATAGACGTGGTAGGAGTTTAGTCTTTGGCATTCCTGCGTAGGGACATTTTGTGATCACGCTGACATGTTAGTTATAAAAAAACTTCCTTGTCCCATTACACGATAGAGGGAGATTCCGACCAGGGAACCACAACTAGATGCTGACTGCCTCGTTGCAGATGCTGAACCAGATCACAGGCCTTTGCTCAGGTATGAGGGCTGATGTCTCCCCAGGGATTCAGAAAGGCAAGTTAGAAGCTTAACATGCTGTGCTCGAAATAGAACTAGCTAAGGGAGAGTAGAAATTGTTAAACACCATGATAGCGTTGTTCTTATGTTTCACTCTCCTCATGACTATTTCAATCCTACTGTGTTGTATGGTTCTGGTTATTGCGGCTCACGCCTTAATATCTAAAATGCAGTCGTTTTATTAAAACATTATATAATACTTACACTGCCTTTGTCATTTGTATATGAGATCATACTGTAAATGAGAGAGTTGGTTTGGATCTGAGTGACCACGACTTCCCTGAGAAGTTCCAAAGATGTCATGCGCTCGGCTGCCTAATCATCTCTTCCCTTTTGGAGAAATGAGGCACTGCTAGTTAGCCGGAGCAAAACCGGATTTAGGGTGACAGAGTTCCTTCCAAGTGGGTCCGACTCAGTCCCCCACACCGTGAACGAATCTGCTACCTAGAAATCCAGTAGTCTCATTTAGGATAATGAAAGCCCACGTGACATGGCGCCGCCAACGATTGGTCTGGCTCTAATTTTCGGGTCCGGCTGACTCTCTCGGTCTCATATATATATTGACTCCTCGGTTCCGTATACGGAGACGTCCGTGGCACGGAGGACTTCCGCCACCGCAATATAAGTAGATCCTGTTAATAGTGGTTGGTTGTTCAAGCTTGAACTTTGAAAGGAAAACCCCGTTATTGGTGTGCCTTCTCTGCCCTAGTGCTATTTTATAATGGCGAATCCACAAGTCGTAAACATAGCGCTTAATATGTGCCAACTGCTCACGGGACATCTGATAGCACATGGACTGACGGTCCAGGGGGGTCCAGTCACATTTGTGGTGGACGCCCATGCAGCCTATAGGACAGAACGTTTTTATTCTTGGGTCGTATTTCCAGCAGTTGATGGGGGTAACAACACTTTTCACGATTACGCTGTTGCGAATGTCCCTGGTCAGTACAGGGCATATGCATACTTAGAAATACCTTTATCTTATCAAGAACACCATAATTGGCTTGATGGCGCCCTCCCACACACAGTAGCACAAGTTAGGTTAGGTCCACTGAGTAATGATGGTCCTACCTGGCCTTTATTGGCTACATATACACCATATCCTGCGGTTGCTAACTTGGCAGTGGCTGACATTCGTCGTTTATATATAGACTTAGTAACTACATACAGAAGACTGGTTCAGTTTGTAATGCAGACTTTAAATACTAATGCAGCGCGTGCTGCTCCGGCACACCCACAGGCAGTGGTTCCGGGTATCAATCCGGCCACTGTACACTCAGTTATGGGTAAGGTACTGGCTAAACGTGAGGAAACTCCATTTTGGCTGGAGCAAAAAATGTATACGCTGGAAGCAGTATTTCCCCATACGGGACCTCAGGATAAACATAGAATATTGACGATGTATTTGCCGTATGGAATGGTTCCCACAGTGGACCATTGTAATACCTGGGGCACGGTATTTGCCGCGCTCTACACTACAGCACACAGTACACCAACATTGGCTAATCTACCGGAAGTGCTTAAACAAATTCAAGATGAATATGGGGCTGCCCCAGCCTTGGATTTAGGCATGCAGCTGATGGGCAATTTTGCTGCAGTTTCTTCTATTATTTTGAGTAATCTCAAGGGAGAAGCAGTGGCGTTAGCCGTGCGTATGCGTCTTCGAGACGTTCCGCAACTTAATCAAGAGCGGGAACTCCCGAGAATAATAGCAGAAACATATTCCAGTATTGGTCGTGATAGCCTAGGGGCTAGACCTCAAAAACTCCAATTACAGGGTAAAAATAGTAAAGATAATGCTAAAAATCAGCAGCCTGAGGGTAATAAGAAGCGCTGGGAGAAAAAGCAACAGACACCTAAGAAAGATGGGGGGCAGTCTCCGCAGCCGGAGACTGCCCGCAGAATAGGTATAATCTCAGGAATAGGGATAATTTGAAAACGCCTGATAGATATCAAATAGATAGATAGATAGATATCAAAATACTGATACACGCCAATCTCGTTCCTTTCAGGACTCCTCGGACAAAAGAAGTGAGAGAGGTGGGCGGTCAGAGCGGAAAACTGAGTACGTGAAACCGAGACAGGAGTCACAACGCTCAATGGAGGTTTCTGTTAAACAGGAAGAGAAACCGCTCCAACAAAAGCAACAATTTAAAAAGAAGAAAGTGGCAGCAGTCTCAGTTAGACATGCCGCTCAAGAAGAGAGTTCTCTTGACGAACAAGACATGGGCATTAGCACTGTTAGACAGCGCGGCAGAGGTCACAATAGTTCGCCGGAGTCTTCTAGAGCATCTGGAGGTGAAAGCAACTGATGACTTCATACAAGTCGAAACGGCAGATATGCGTGTCTCTGATCCCGATAGAGTATATAAAGTAACTCTGCAATTAGAAGGGGACATTGACCGCATTGTACAGGCCATCTTTTGGGACCATATGGTACAATTGTATGACGTTCTGCTGGCCGAACAAGATTGGCCACCTGACTTTGTTCGCGACTGTCTGGTTGGGGAGGAGGTTATTATATCTTCGTTCTCACCTCTTGTTACGAGAGAACTAGCGGAATCCTATGGTAAATCATGGGCTCTAGCACAGGCCCCCCCCCTATATAGATATAATGTGGGGTGGGATAGACGATCACCTTATCATGTAATTCCAATAAAGGGCAAACCTCAGCCGCAGTATCCTATCAAATTTGAGGCAAGGGCATCGGTTAGGAATATTCTTACACAATTGGAGTACCAGGGTGTAATTGAACCCTGTGTCTCGCCGATGAATAATCCCTTATTTCCAGTTGCTAAACCGGACCATTCATATAGGATAGTGGTGGATTACAGACACTTAAATGGACATACACGCACATATGCAATACAGAATTCACACAGCGCAGCGCTTATGAATAATATTGTGCGTAAAAAATACAAAACAACATTAGATATCTCTAATGGATTTTTCTGCCAAAATATAGCGCCCGAAAGTCGGGACTATACCAGTTTCAGTGCATTTGTCGTTTGCCTCAGGGGTATAAGAATAGCCCAGGACTATTTTCGGCTCGTGTAACTGAAATTCTGCACGAGTTGGACCCTGAAGTGTTATCATATGTTGCTGACATATATTTGACAGACAATGAAATTCTGCAACATCTAAGGCATGTAGCACGTATTGTTGTGGGGTTTGCTGAAATTGGCTATAAGTTTAATTTTAAGAAATCGAAGATTGCCTTCCTCAGCGTCATTTTCCTGGGATATGAGTTGTCGAATGAGGGCAAGAGCTTAGCGCCACATTTTTTGGAGAAATGTGCTCAATTGCAGCCTCCTAATACGGTTCGGAAGCTCCAGTCATTGTTGGGGTTTCTGAATTTTGGCAGAACTTACATTCCTGATTATGCTACGCGTATAAAACCCTTATACGAGTTGATTCGCCCAAATTTTTTGAGTAGGTTTAGGACGATTGAGCATACACATATTCTTCGAGATCTACAAACTGATCTCTTAGCTATTAAACATATACACACTAGGGACAATAAAACGCATCTGGTCATCAGGGTGATACCTGGTGCCATTGGGTTTACATATGTCACCTTTAATGAGGGTGAGACAGTCCCGATAGCATACAAGTCCCACTTGTATTCTGCTGCAGAACAACGATTTGCACAAACTGAGAAAATACTAACTGCTGTACAGATGGCTGTGATTAAAGAAAGACCTCTGGCCCAGGGCCAACGCATCATTGTCGTTTCCCCGATTCCGGCCTTAGAGGCTGTTACTAAAGCGAGTGTTCCTAATTCGAAAGCTTTACACCCGCGATGGATACAATGGGCTACGTCTTTGACAGCCACTGATGTAGATTACATCTTTGACCCTAAACTGCAGACTCAAGAATTTCTTCAATATGAAATGGAGTACCCAGTTCCCGCTGGCACATTGCCTATTGATCAATATCAGGTGGTCATGTACACCGATGGCTCTGCGCAACCAGCGGTTGGGACTAAACAACAGTATTCTGCTGCATGTGCGGTGGTGAGTGGCACTATGGAGGGGGAAGTGTTCTGCCCCGACATACTTATACGCAGACCTTGGGTGATTGTACAGCACAGTTGGCTGAGCTCAAAGCTCTATTGTTAGCCTTGGAACACCCGGATCCGGCGATACTAACCTTGCTGGTCTGTGACTCCTACTACTGTGTTCAGTCTTTCAATGAATATTTACACTACTGGAGGTTGAATGGGATCAGAGATTCTAAAGGCAACACCATTAAACACAAATTGCTGTGGGGGAAGGTTGCGAATCTGAAAGAAACGCTTCCTAAAGTCCATGTTGTACATAAACTTGGACACCAGCGTGTTGGAATACACGTTGCTGGAAATACTTTGGCTGATGAAGCCGCGAAATCGGCAGTGGTGGTTGCCACTGTGGCCGCAGTGACTCGTTCGAGTTCCAAACCAGACACAGAGATTTCGGCTGCCATAAAGGCTACGGCTGATGGCACGCCATTTCCTAAAGGATTCCCTTCTAAATATAGTTACTGCATGGGTGGTATGCTAAACGCTGTAATTAAAATCCCAGGCGTTGGTGTACGTGAAGTGCCCAATAAAGTTGAGAGACCTCGATTAATATCTGCAGCACATGAGGGGGCGGCATCTGCACATGCTGGTGTGGCTGCCACGATTTCGCTCTTACAGGCTCGTTACTGGTGGCCTGGTCTCTATAAAGAGACAAAGCAGTATGTCCTTTGTTGTGACGTCTGTCAACAAATTAAAGTTTAAACTGCTAGACGCCCGCAGCAGACGCCCCTTCTGATTTCAAATAAACCTTTAGTGTGTGTACTTGGATCATTGTGGTCCACTGACGCCAGATAGTGCATACAAATATATATTGGTTGCTGTAGATTCGTGCTCCTGATTTGTGTGGGTCTGGCCACAGCGCTCGGCTGACGCTCGGACTGTTATTAAAGATTTGCGCATCTTTGTCGATACATTTGCAGTTGCGGCTTTTCATTTGGAGCAGGGCCCTGCTTTTGCCTCTAAGGCATTCAGGGACACCATGGCTTCGTTGGGGGTCCAACTCCAATTCTCGTCTCCATTTCATCCTGAGGGAAATTCTGTCGTGGAGCATTTAAATTGTGATTTAAAGCAATCCTTAACAGCCAGAGTTATAGGTACGGGTCGTAGTTGGCTAGCCCACCTGTATGGAGTACAGAGAGCACTTATTAACTTGCCTAGAGGGTCCCTGGGGGGTCGTACTTCATATGAGTGCCTGTTTGGAACACAAATGTATGTTCCTGATCTAGATGGTCCTGGTGTGGAGACGGCAGATACGCCCTTTGACATAAATGATCGTGTCACTGTTTTGCAGGATTTACAACAATTCCGAGAAGATAACTCTTCTGCGAGTGCTGCCTCCACATGAATTAAGGATGAGCCAGTAACGCCTACTGGTTGGATACCCAGGATTGGGGATCTTGTGCGTGAAAAGGTCGCAGTTAAGAAAGAATTTGGTCCTTCTTATCGAGCACCAGTCCCTGTATTAGGGGTTAATGGCACGAGAACTGTAATTTTACCGCCGCTGCACGGGGCCAAAGGAAATCGCTTTGTTTCCATTGATAATGTCAAGTTACAACATGTGGCCAATTCTGCATAGCAGACCAAGAGGGACACCCAGTAGTTCCGGAATCCCTCTCACTACTGGGGAAGAAGTCCCGCTGCAGGTGATTTGCACCGATGCTGTTTCCTCTCCGAGCTTGGGGAGGGTGGAAACTGATCTTGCGATTGTTCCACAGACGACGATTAATTTGGAATCTTTTGATCAAATGGCTGTACGTTCTAATGATATGTCTGAACATGTGGTTTATAGCGTGCCAAGGAGGGAGCCACCATCTGCTTCTTTGTTCACGGTTGCACCTTTTGCACGAACTGCCTCTGGCTGCTTCAACGACACTGATGTTATCGGGTCTGACTCCACGTCCTCTCTATCTTCAGCCCACGGTCCACTTAAGCTGCTGTGTTGGCTTAAACGCACATATTTTGTTTTTCCTTGGAACTATTTGTGGCTTTCTATGACTGTAATGACTATTTTCTTGTGGTTGGGATTTGTGGTTACTTTTTTTTGGTAATACATGGTCATTTTCTTCCTGAACGATCTGACATTGAGCACGTGGAGACGGTGTTGAGACCACATTTTTCGTCTCATATGGTTCGAAGAGACTTGTCCTATGTGAACATTTCTGCAATACCGATTCCAGATGGGATTGTGTGGGATAAAGTGATGTTTGATATATATGGTCCCACTGAATTGATTCAAATACTGTATGTTCTCAAATTATCAATGAATGATATTGTTATACCAGGCATTGTTTCTGATGATTGGGATGTGAAGACAGTAGATTCTATACTGACAGAATTACAATATTATACTGTCTATGACGATGAAGATGCTTACATATTTAGAGATAATCATGGTGACATGTTTTGCTACAATTATTATGGACACCACTTTATTCATAAAGCGAGTAGCCCTAAATCGATACTTGAATATGTGCAATGGGAACATTGCCCGACTCCTCCACAGGGGAGTTCTAAAACGTATTATGATAAATTTACATATTTTTCTGGGCATAATCAACAGAATGCTAAGTCTTACTATTTTAAAGTTACTCCGTATGCTAATAAGCAAATGTTGTTGACCGATACTAAATTACTGTATTCAAATTTGTTTGTATCTAAACTTTCGGTTGAGGGGTATGAATATTGGTCCAAGACTGTTGACTTGAAAAGTGTCTGGGGAACAAAAAATTGGCAAATGCGAGGCAGGGACACTTTATTTAGGGCATGTATTATTCCTGTCCAAATGATTTTCCTTAATGACACTGTGCAACAGACTAGTTGTTTGGGCTTAGCAACGATTGGGAATTTGAATTTGCCTGGTATTCCTGTCCCTTCCAAATTGAACAATTGGCAGCGATATGTTAATGCCACATTTAGTGAGCTTATACACTGGGTCCAGAATGGTACGCTTAACACTTCATTGATACATCCGGGCGGGTGGTTATTATGGCCCATAGACACTAATGGGTGTCATCAGCGTTTTGTGACCTCTTCAGGGGGGTTCAGGACTAGTAGGGCAGACCCTCGCTACATATCACCAGAACATGCTGATATCATTACTACATACAGCGTGGGGAAGCTTTGTCAGCAATGGTTGAAATCATCCACGATGGATGCAGTTAAGTCACATCTCACGTTACTGTCTAATCATACTGACTTACAAGATTTTTTGTCAGGACCACGAATGCCGCGCAAGAAGTGTTTTCTATATTAGGTATATAATGAAATTTGGAAACTTTCACAACAGGAGGCAGCGGCCCGGTTGAGACAAATTGATCAGGAAAATTTGATACAGGCTTTGTCTGTTGTGGATAATGGGATGCATACCCTTTCAGACCGTGTTTATACAATTGACAACATCGTTTCCTCTGCTATAGACATTATTAAATCTGATATGTCTTCTTTATATCATGGGCAGAGTCAGACGCGGTCCATCATGCAGCTGGGTTGGACTCTACAGACCTTGAAGGCAGGTCGCGTTCCATGGCAGCACATTCGTGCCAGGGAGATTTTTATTTCCTTTAATTTGACTCGTCAACAACAGCTGATGGCTAAAAAGGAAGCGACATATGTTATGTTAAATATTGAAAATTGGAGAAACTGCCTTTTACGGTTGCTGAGATTCCGTCAGCTGAGTGGTTGATTCATGGGGTTATTAATCTGCCTATCTCCACTCTGCAATTTACTTCTTGTTTAAAGCACATTCCGGTTGGTAGATATGAACGGTTGGGAGACAGTTACATACACGAGGTGTGGGAGCTTCCCTTTCGATAGACATGTATTAATGGTTTGAGGGAGATTTTTCTTAGCAGTAGCGAATGCGAAACTTCTGTCAGCCATTCCATGGTTTGTAAACAGCTGTCCTTACACGGGGCATGTAATGCCTCGATTGCTAACTTAGTTTGTTATCTGAAGGGAGTTCCAGTCCCAGTAATTAAAAACACTTTCCAGGTGCTTTCAAACGGCAGTTACGTCCTTCTTAACAATGAACCCTGTTGTGGCATGCGTGCCGGAATAGTTTACGTAGTCGTTGTCAGCAAGGCCGTTACGTGCTGCGGGAATGTGTTGTTTCCCCCCACTCAAATTAGGGAGGTAGCAGACATCTGGCCTCATATTGCTACTTCCAAAGTAAATTTCGACAAGTTGAGTCGACTAAAGGCTCTATTGTTTCAAAAGCATGTGGCCCTTACATCTGCTAGCGAGACCTACGCACTTCAGGTGGCAAGGTCATCGGCGGAAATACAGTCCGTTTTGAATACTAACTTTCCGAGTCACTTTGGTGAACTCGTGGGACGTATATTTAATGCGTCCAGTACTGCTGGAATTGCACATTTTTTCAAAGCCGTTGGTGTTGGTTTTGCTCACACCTTCTCTTCCATATTCGGTTTAATACCTTCGGCTATTCACTCTATTTTCAGAAGCATTTTTGGGGGTTTCCCGATTATTTTGGCTTTATTGGCTGGGGTTTTGCTGTTGCTGCTGTTCTTCCGCAATGGCTGTCCCGCCGCGACGAATTCCTATATTGCCGCTCCCGTCAGCGCAGCTGTGTCGTGAACGCATGATGCAGCATTTTGGAGCAACACTCCTGGGACAATTGGAGTGTGACTGGTCTCTGACATTCCGGCCGGTTTTGGATTGTGTGCAACCCGTGTTTCGGTGCCTCTGGTGCTCGTTTGAACATGCACTGGCTCTTTGTCTCTCACAGCAGCGCCCCCCGGTGGTCGATGCTGATCTGTTGATGTTCCCGATTAGGGCTCATTCCCAGACTTGTGCACTGCGGTTGCGTTTGCTTCGTGAGGCAGTTTATGAGATTCCCTTCCCGGAGGAAGATGGTTTTATCTCATTCATAGGCCCTGCACGGGGTGCCGCCCTGAATGATTTTGGGGCTTTGGAACACACCTGCTCCATGGTACTTTTTGGCGTGGATCTTCCGATATTGACATATATCGAAGTGGAGGAACTCCTGCTTTCTGTTGCTTCTGTCTGACTATTGGATTTTATTTATTTTTTTAACATAAAAGAAAAATTGACATTATATTGAATTTGGCTTTATCGTCACATGCTTTGCAAATTTATGACTTTGTTGTCCTCTGACCTTGTCGAAATGTATATTTTATGTCTTGTTATATCTGGGGCATACTTTTATGTTTTTAGAACCACTTGCTACCGACAAGGGGAGGGTGCAGTGTGGTCAGTTTTACATATCCTTTGCGCATTAGCTTCAGGCTTTAGGCCTTTGTGCATTTTGCCCTGGATGTATTTTGTTCCTTTGCTCGCAGCCTAGAGCCTCTGTGCACTTTGCTCTGAATGCTTTTATTCGGCTTCGTACTGTTATTTTTCAAATAGCCAGTTCTAGGGTCTTATTTTATATTTCATATCACACTGTTTAGCCTACTTCAGCACTGAAGTTCTCCATAACACATTCCTGTTCACTCTGTGCTTCAGTCAAGGATACAGTCTGGTACATTGCCGATAGACGTGGTAGGAGTTTAGTCTTTGGCATTCCTGCATAGGGACATTTTGTGATCACGCTGACATGTTAGTTATAAAAACACTTCCTTGTCCCATTACACGATAGAGGGAGATTCCGACCAGGGAACCACAACTAGACGCTGACTGCCTCATTGCAGATGCTGAACCAGATCACAGGCCTTTGCTCAGGTATGAGGGCTGATGTCTCCCCAGGGATTCAGAAAGGCAAGTTAGAAGCTTAACATGCTGTGCTCGAAATAGAACTAGCTAAGGGAGAGTAGAAATTGTTAAACACCATGATAGCGTTGTTCTTATGTTTCACTCTCCTCGTGACTATTTCAATCCTACTGTGTTGTATGGTTCTGGTTATTGCGGCTCACGCCTTAATATCTAAAATGCAGTTGTTTTATTAAAACATTATATAAAACTTACACTGCCTTTGTCATTTGTATATGAGATCACACTGTAAATGAGAGAGTTGGTTTGGATCTGAGTGACCACGACTTCCCTGAGAAGTTCCAAAGATGTCATGCGCTCGGCTGCCTAATCATCTCTTGCCTTTTGGAGAAATGAGGCACTGCTAGTTAGCCGGAGCAAAACCGGATTTAGGGTGACAGAGGTCCTTCCAAGTGGGTCCGACTCAGTCCCCCACACCGTGAACGATCCTGCTACCTAGAAATCCAGTAGTCTCATTTAGGATAATGAGAGCCCACGCGACAAGACTACAGGCACTTAAATAGTTACACACGCACATATGCTATACAAAACTCTCATAGCACAGCACTTATGAACAACATAGTGCACAAAAAATACAAAACAACATTGGATATTAACAATGGCTTCTTCTGCCAAATTATAGCGCCTGAGAGTAGAGACCTAACAAGTTTCAGTGCACTAGGCTCCCAGAAAAATTCAGTTGCTTACCACAGGGGTACAAGAACAGTCCAGGACTGTTTGCGGCTTGTGTAACTTCAATATTGCACGACACTGACCCTGAAGCATCGTCCTATGTAGATGATATCTACCTTACAGACGATGAATTACTGCAACATCTAAGATGGGTAGCCTGCATTGTTGTCGGATTTGCCGAATTTGGCTATAAATTCAACTTTAAAAAAACAAAAATAGCCTTCCTTAGTGTCCTGTTTCTGGGATACGAATTATCAAGTGAAGGAAAGAGCCTAGCACCACAATTCTTAGAAAAATGTGAACAGTTACAACCTTCAAACACCATTAAAAAACTCCAATCACTATTGGGTTTTCTAAATTTTGGCAGAACATACATTCCAGATTAGGCATCACGCATCAAACCCTTATATGACTTGACACGTCCTGATTTTTCTAGTAAATTCTGGACAGTCAACCACACATGTATCCTCAGAGCATTGCAACAAGACATGCTTGCAGCACAACACTTATACACAAGGGTCAATAAAACACATCTGGTCACCAGAGTAATTGCTGGTGCCATTGGTTTCACCTATGTAACATTCAATGAGGGTGAGACAGTCCTGATTGCATACAAATCACATTTGTACTCAACAGCAAAACAACGCTTTGCTCCCACTGAGAACATTCTCACTTCTATTCAGATGGCTGTCATTAAAGAGAGAACACTAGCCCAGGGGAATCGCATTATTGTCGAATCTCCAATCCCAGCCCTTGAGGCTGTAATCAAAGCCAGCATTTCAAACGCTAAAGCTTTACATCCACATTGGATCCAATGTGCAACGTCTCTGACAGCCAATGATGTTGACTATATTTTTGACCCAAAGTTACAAACTCATGAATTTTTGCAATATGAACTAGAATACCCAGTTCCGGCAAATACATTACCTATTGATCAATATCAAAGAGTCATGTACACCGATGGCTCAGCAGAACCTGCTATAGGCACAAAGCATCAATACTCCGCTGCTTGCACAGTTGTAAGCGGCTATATGGAGGGTAGTAAATTCTATCCACAACATACCTTTATGCAAACCCTGGGGGTTTGCACTGCACAACTAGCAGAGCTAAAGGCTGTGGTGATGGCACTGGAACATACAGCTCCTGACCAGCTCACACTGATTGTCTGTGATTCGTACTATTGTGTCCAGTCCTTCAATGAATACCTGCATTACTGGCGTCAGAATGTGTTCAGAGATTCCAAAGGTAACACCATCAAACACAGACTTCTGTGGGGGAAAGTAGCAGATCTGAAGGAAACGTTACCAAATTTCCATGTTGTACATACACTTGGACACCAGCGCGTTGGAATACACGTTGCTGGGAATACACTGGCTGATGAAGCAGCCAAATCAGCAGTAGCTACGGCTTCTGTTGCTGAGGTAACTCGTTCTAGGACGAAACCGGACAATGAAATACTGGCTGCCGTGAAAGCCTCGGCTGACGGCACACCTTTACCTGAAGGATAATCCACTAAATATTCCTACCGGATGGGAGGCATGCTTGATGCAGAAGTAAAAATACCAGGAGTAGGAGTTTTAGTGATTCCCAATAAAGTCCAGAGTTAATCAAAGCAGTGCATGAGGGAGTTGCTTCTGCCGATGCAGGTGTGGCAGCTACAATATCATTGTTGCAGGCTAGTTATTGGTAGCCAGGTCTATACAAACAGACCAAGCAGTATGTCCTCTGTTGTGATATCTGCCAACAAATTAAGGGGTCCACTGTTATACGCCCACTGCAGACACCCCTCCTAATTTCTAACAAACCATTACAATGTGTGTACCTGGACCACTGCGGTCCTTTGACACATGAAAGTGCATACAAATACATCTTAGTCGCTGCTGACTCCTGCTAATGATTTCTATGGGTGTAGCCACAACGCTCGGCTGACGCTCGGACTGTTATTAAAGATTTGCAAGTCTTTATCAGCACATATGCAGTTGCGACTTTCCACTCGGACCAGGGCCCTGCTTTCGCTTCAAGGGCATTAAGGGACGCCATAGCTTCATTAGGGGTCCAACTCCATTACTCATCTCCATTTCACCCTGAGGGAAATAATGTTGTACAGCGACGAAACCGAGATTTAAAGCAATCCTTAACAGCCAGAGTACTAGGTACGGGTCGTAGTGGGCTTAATCACCTGTATGGAGTCCAGAGAGCATTTAATAATCAGCCTAGAAGGTCCCTGGGGGTTCGTACTTCATACAAGTGCCTGTTTGGAACTCAAATGTATGTTCCAGATCTTGATGGTCCTGGCGTGGAGGCGGCAGTAACACCCTTTGACATAAATGAGCGTGTCACTGTCTTGCAGGAATGACAACAGTTCTGTAACAACGCTCCTGCCAGTGCTGCCTACTTAGGAATTAAGGATGTACCAATAACATCTACTGGCTGGATTCCAAAGGTTGGGGATCTAGTATGTGAAAAAGTTGCTGTAAAAAGAAGTTTGGTCCTTCTTATCGTGCACCGGTTCCAGTCCTGGGGATACACGGTACCAGAACTATTATTCTACCACTGCTGCCTGGTTCTAAAGAAAACCGCTTTGTCTCTATCAACAATGTCAAGCTACACTATGGCCCTCATTCTGACCCTGGCGGTCCTAAACCGCCAGGGCCACGGGCAACGGAAGCACCGCCAACAGGCTGGCGGTGCTTCAGTGCCCATTCTGACCGCGGCGGTAAAGCCACGGTCAGAAAAGGGGATCCGGCGGTTTCCCGCCGCATTTCCCCTGGGCCAGAGGGGATTCCGACCCCCTTCCCGCCATCCTGTTCCTGGCGGTAAAACCCACCAGGAACAGGATGGCGGGAACGGGTGTCGTGGGGCCCCTGCACTGCCCATGCCACTGGCATAGGCAGTGCAGGGGCCCCCTAACAGGGCCCCACAAAGATTTTCACTGTCTGCTATGCAGACAGTGAAAATCGCGACGGGTGCTACTGCACCTGTCGCACCCCTGCAACTCCGCCGGCTCCATTCGGAGCCGGCTTCCTCGTTGCAGGGGCTTTCCCGCTGGGCCGGCGGGCGATCTTCTGGCGATCGCCCGCCGGCCCAGCGGGAAAGTCAAAATGACCCCCACGGTCTATTGACCGCGGTGCGGTCTTTCGGCGGTTTCCGCCCTGGCGGGCGCCACCCACCACCCACGGGGCTCAGAATGAGCCCCTATGTGGCCAATTCTGCACAGCAGACGAAGAGGAACAACCAGTAGTACCCGAATCCCTCTCCCTATTGGTCAAGATGTTTCTATGCAAGTTTTGAGCAGCAACGCTGACACCTCTCCGAGCTTGGGGAGGGTGGAAAATTATCTTTGATTAGTTCCACTTGCATCTTTTACAAGTAATACAGAAAATGTTGACTGATCATTCTCAAATTCTACAGAAACGGATGGCATCATCTATTACAAACCACAGCTGGAGACCACTGTTATTTCTCCTCTTCAAAATACGGCTCCAGTTTTTTCACAAACTGCTACTGGATACTTTACCGACATCACTGACACTGTCTCCGACTCATCTGCCTCTTCTGCATCTGAACTGTCAAAAACATGTAAGATGATAATTTGGCTCAAAAGAAATTACGTTATTTTCCCATGGAACTATCTGTGGCTTTCCTTGACTGTATTAGCTTTCCTCCTTTAGATTGGCTTTGTTATTACCTTTTTTCTTACTGATGCATGGTCTTTACCTTCCTGAACGAGCAACAATTGAACTGGTGGATGAGGTCCTGAAACCCCATTTCTCTTCTGACAAGGTCCGCAGAGACTCGTCTTTCGTGTACATTTTCGCTATACCAATTCCCGAATGGGACTGTTTGGGATAAAGTCACATTTTATATATACAGCCCGACGGAGGTCATTCAAATGCCATACTTGTTTAAACTTTCTATGAATGATGTCATATTACCAAGAGTTGTTTCTGATGACTGGGATGTGAAAACAGTTGATTCCATGATGACTGAGTTGCAGTATTTTACTGCATGTGAGAATGCTTATCAATCCAAAGAAAATTATGGAGACATGTTCTGTTATAATTATTATGGACACCATTTCATTCCCAGAGCAAGTACCCCGAAAACTATTTTTAGTTACACACAATAGGAACATTGTCCAACTCCACGACAAGGGAGTTCTAAAACATATTTTGAGAAAGGGCATTATTTTTCTGGGTACAATGTTAAAAATGCTGAGTCATATTATTTCAAATTGGCATTTACGGAAAATGTACATATATTATTGATAGATACAAAATTCATTTATTCTGATTCTCTTGTTTCCCGGTTGGCTATAGAGGGCTATGAATATTGGTTGAAGTCGATTGACTTAAAAAGTGTGTGGGGAACACAAAATTGGCGACTAAGGGGAAAAGAAACTTTATTTAGAGCAAGCCTGATACATGTTCATATGATATTTTTAAATGAAACTGTACAACAGACAAGTTGTTTAGGCTTAGCAAAAATTAAGGATTTGAATGTGCCCAGTTTTCCTGCAAAGGTTTACAAATGGCAAAAATGTATCAATGCAACAGAAGATCAGCTCAATGAATGGGTCCAAAATGGCACATTTAATGCTTCACTTTCACGTCCTGATGGGTGGTTATTGTGGCCAATAGATACCAATGGGTGTCATAAATGCTTTGTAAACTCCACTTTGGTTTTTAGAACAAGTAGGCTTGAACCTCGCTATGTGTCATCTGAACATGCGGGTATAGTGACAACGTACAATGTAAGGAAACTATGCCAGCAATGGTTGAAGAGTTCATCACTAGATGCTGTTAAAGAACACCTCAGTCTCCTGTCTAATAATACTGATTTACAGGATTTCCTCTTGGGCTCCAGTAAACAACGCAGAAAGCGCTTCTTATATGTAGTCTATAATGAAATTTGGAAGCTTTCTCAACAAAAAGCTGCTGGCCGGTTAAGGCAAATAGATCAGGAAAACTTACAGAAGGCATTAGCTGTTGTAGATAATGGGATTAATACCTTGTCCGACCGAATATACACCTTAAACAACATCGTTTCCTCTGCAATAGACATAGTGCAGAGCGACATGTCCTCTTTTCACCACGGACAGAGTCAACTAAGATCCATTATGTAGTTAGATTGGACACTACAAACACTGAAAGTAGGTTGCGTTCCCTGGCAACACGTTAGCGCGAGGGACATATTTTCTATATTTAATTTAACGTGACAACAATAACTAATGGCTAAGAAGGAAGCGACTTATGTCATGTAAAATATTGAGAAATTAGAAAAGTTGCCTTTCACTGTGGCTGAAATACCATCTGCTGAGTTGTTAATACAAGGGATCATCAATCTGCCTATTTCAACACTTCAATTCACATCCTGCTTAAAACACATTCCAGTGGGCAAATATGAAAGGCTAGGATATAGTTACATACAGGGGGTGTGGGAGCTGCTCTTCTAGAACAAATGCCTCAGTGGCATGAAAGAGGTCTTTCTTAACGGTAGGGAATGTGAGACTTCTGTCAGCCATTCAATGGTTTGTAAACAGCTGTCCTTGCATGGGGCGTGTAATGATTCGGCAGTGAACTTGGCTTGTTATCCTAAGGGAGTCCCAGTACCCTTGATTAGACTTGCATTCCAGGTGCTCTCGAATGGCAGCTATGTTCTCCTTAATAGTGAGAGCTGTTTTGGGATGCAAGCCAGAATAGTTTATGTTGTTTCAGTCTCCAAAATTGTTACATGCTGCGAGAATGTACTTTTCCTCCTACACAACAGAGGGAAGTAGCTGAGTTTTGGCCCCATATCGCTACTTCAAAGGTGAATTTTTACAAGTTGACCAGACTCAAGGCTTTATTGTTTCAAAAACATGTGGCGCTTACATCTGCATGCAAGACCTATGCGCTTCAGGTTGCGAGGTCATCCACAGAGATACAGCCCCTTTGAAGTACTAACTTTCTGAGACACTATGGTGAACTCATGGATCAGATATTTAACATGTCCAGTACTGCTGAAATCGCACATTTCTTTTAGGCTGTTGGTTCTGGTTTCGTTCACACCATTTCCTCTATATTTGGCTTAATACTCTTTAGCCATACACTCAATATTTTCCAGTATTTTCGGGGGATTTCCATTAACTTTGGCTATAATAGGTGGCATTTTGCTATTGCTACTTTTTCTGTGCAATGGCTGTCCTTTACAACAAGGAGGACTGAAAGCGCTTCCACCAGCGCAGCTGTGTCGTGAACGCATGATGCAGTACTTTGGAGCACCACTTCTGGAGCAATTGGAGTGTGACTGGTCTCTGTCATTCAGACCGGCTTTGCATTGTGTGCAGCCCATGTTTCGGTGCCTTTGGTGGCCTTTTGAATATACACTGAAAGTTTGTCTTTCTATGCAGCGCTTGCTTTCATTGGACGCTGATCTGTTGATGTTCTCGCTAAGGGCTCATTCCCAGACATGCGCGTTGAGGGTGCGTTTCCTACGGGAAGCTGTTTATGAGTTGCCCTTTGTGGATCAAGCAGCTCACACCACGGAATGCTGCTGTCTCGGCTGGAGCTCAGGCTTTGGAACATGAATGCTCCATGGTTTCTACTTCCTACTTTACCACCTGCAGAAGTGGAAGATTTCTTATCTTCAATTATCTCGGAATCAATTAGCAACTTTAAAACTGACTCTGACTTTTGAAATTCAGCTTTCTCAACGCCACAGTTAATATTTTAAGTTGTCCTTTTCATATATGCTAAAGTGTCTTTTAACTTGTCATCATTGACATTCCCATATATTTATGCTTTAAGATGAATTTTAGTAGCTTTTATATATTAAATTAGGCTTTGAACCACCTTTGAACCGGCAAGGGGAGGGTGTTGTGTAGCCATTTTAGCTATAGTTTTATACACGTTATTTTAGCAAACTAGGTTTACCACTGTGCACTTTAACCTAGATATATTTTATTTAGCTTTGCTATATTATTTTAACATTAGCCACATTTGCAGTCTTGTTTTATGTTCTCTATCTAGCTGTTCTTCACCTAGGTCAGCACTGTGTTCTTAAACAAGACATTTCTTTCACTTTGTGCTTTTCTCAAAGCTGCATTAAGATAGGTTGCCGGAAAAAGTGGTACACTTTGTCTCCAATGTTCACAGAAACATACACACTCTTACGTGGGGATCCTTTCTTGGAACATCAGCTGTTTTATTATAAAAACACTACTTTGACCCATGTACATTGGAGGAAGATCCAAGTCAGATGACCATGACTGTATGCTGATGGCTGATTGCTTCGCTACAGCTGCTTATGTAGACTACAAGCCTATTGCTGAGGCATGAGGGATGATGTCTTCCCAGGGGGAACCTGAAAGGCAGAGTTAGAGCTTAACATGCTGTGCTCCAACATAGCTTAGGTAGGAACCATCCCTACAAACCTCAGTGACAGTATGGTAACGTTATTCTTGTGTTTTACTCTCCTTGTCACAATTTTAATCTTATTGTGCTTCATCGTCCTAGCTATTGCAATACATGCTTTACTATCTAAGATGCAGTTTCTTCGATAAATCCTTATTGAACTATACTCTGCCTCCGATTGTCCTTGCATATGTGACACTAATGTAACTGAGAGAAATGAATGAGATCTGAGTGACCACGATTCCCCTGAGGAGTCATGTATGTCATGCACCCGGTTGCCACAATCATCCCTGCTCTTGGGTGGAGATGAGGCACTGCTAGTTAGCCTGAACAAACCTGGATTAGGCCGACAGGTGTCACATGGTGCGTGATCAGACTCAGTCCCCCGCAGTACAGGTGATTCTGCTGCCTGAATCCAGTAGTCTCATTAGGATAATGAGAACCTATACACCAGGGACTTAATAACTTCATGTGCCTACAGCCATTTGATTTCAACCTTCAGTAGTGCATCTACCTCATGTCCCACTCTGTTTCTCCACATGTTTATGATGTAGGTATGTTTAGTCGGGGGATGGGGGTGCATAAAGTCAGGTATAGTGAGAATACACCTGAGCTTCTGTGGCGTTTGCAATGGACAGGATTTGCAGTTGGTCACGGGAGGGGTTAGCAAGCCAGCAGAGCAGGCGACCGGCCTTGTTGTGCTTGTTATGTGCTTTAGTCATATATTGATGGTACTCATAGCCCGTCAATCTCTCTAACAACTCAAGCAATTTTTCTATAGCCACTGGTAGTTTCTGGCATTTAGCAGAGTGATGGGGGCCCTCTGTATCCAACCGGTCAAGGAGTCGCTGGATGACCTCTCAACAAATGCACGTAGATCCCAGGGGTGTGGAATTTATTAAAATATCTACTTGTCCACGGGACAGGTTGCTTCTCAAATCTACTTGTACTGTAAAAAGATCTACTTGTCCCTTTGGTGCCATGTAGTGTGGCGCCAAATTATAGCAGCAATCTCATTATGTAAGAGCTCTGATAATAGCCTCTCTGATTATGCCAGGGCTACTACCATAGTAGGGCTTGAATACTTGCAGTTTCAATCCCTACTGTAGCAATTTCCTTATTTTTCCACCTTTCTGCAGATCTGCATACTGGGGCTGGAGGAAGCAGTAAGCAATAGTTCCAGGGCTGGAATGCCTTTGAGTCTGCAAACCTACTAACCTGCATGTTTTAAAGATTTAAACCAGCTTCTCTCTAATATTTTCCCATAATAAGAAAGGGTGGACATTTACTCCTGACAATGGCAGGATTAGAACTTCTTCCAGGGTTGGGAAGAAAGTGGCTGGAGGGAAAATGAACTTGCAAATGCTCAATAGATTTTCACATGAGCAAATCTACACATGCGTATTTACCCATGCTAAAATACAGTTCACAAATATTTTATAGGGGTACGACATATACCATGGGTGCACTTCTGTGACTTTCTTTAAGAATTTGGGGCCACATGTAGGTAGGTTCAGATTTTTGACCCGCAAATTGCGAGTCGCAAATCCGAATGTAGGATGGTGTCCCTGACACCATCTGTGATTCGCAAGGGCTTCGCAAATGCACACCTCATGAATAATCATGAGGTGGGTCGCAATTTCCGACCCCCTTGCGAATGGCGGCCTCACAGGGATGGTGGCCTGCTGGAGACAGCAGACCACCATGTCTGTGACTGCTTTTCAATAAAGCAGTTTTTTGTAATGCAGCCCGTTTTCCTTAAAGGAAAACGAGATGCATTACAAAAACGAAAAATGAAACGTTTTCGTTTCATTTTTTCAGAGCAGGCAGTGGTCCGCAGGACCACTGCCTGCTCTGAAAAAATGTTTACAGTGACATTCACAATGGGGAAGGGGTCCCAGGGGGACCCCTTCCCTTTTGTGAAAGTGTTAGCACCCATTTGAAATGGGTGCAAACTGCGATTGGTTTGCGCCCGCATTCGCAAAACAATCCTACGTTGCACTGCGAGTCGCAATTAGGAAGGGAACACCCCTTCCTAATTGCGAGTCGCAAACCCGTTTTGCGATTCGGTAACCAGGTTACCGAATCGCAAAACTGGGTTTGTGCATCGCAATGTGCTTTTTGCACGTCGCAAACAGCGAAAGTCGCTGTTTGCGACATGCAAAAAGCTACCTACATGTGGGTCTTGGTCCCTAATTAGGTCTGGTGTTAACAAAGACATTTTGTTTTTATTAAACTTCTATTTCTCTCTCTTTCGGCTGGCTTTACTGTGAGTGATCGCATTCTTCTCTTCCACAAGGAGCATATTGGCACACAAAGTAGTTTTGTTCAGTGTCAGGAACTTCAGTGACGTAACGAAACTGGAGGGTGCCCCTTTGCAAAGAACATGGAGGAGCCCCCTCTCCAGACTCACTCAGGGCAGGTGCTGTGCTGAAGGGGCCCCCTGGAGGGCGGCTGCGGGGCCTTTGTTATGCCACTGGTGGCAACATGTGCTTTTAGAGTTCAAAAACGTTTTTTTTTTTTTTTGCCAGTGTTTGTTACAATGTTGAGGGCCTGGTAGCTCCCACAACAATAAAGTGTTACAAAAGCCATGTCAAAACAAGACACGCATTGATGAAACTAAAAGACTTATAAAAATATGTCAGATCAGTTGGCTTTGTCAGTGTTTGTTTATTTTTATGCTTCCCATAATCGTGTTGAAAATGGTTACACTGATTTTCCATTAGAAATATTTTTGGGAAATACTAGCATGCATCAAAACATTTTACTAAATGACACTTCATTTGCATATAATCGGAGAGCATTCTGGGAGCATTATACTTAGCCTCATAGCCTAAACTTTTCAAACATGTGTATACACGTTTTTTTTTTTTTATACTGGAACCAACGTCAGTAGTGAAGTGTGACCTTAAAACATTTATTTACAGCACTCACCCTAATAATGAAGGTTTTCAAATAATGAACCATAAATACAAGTTCGAACAGCATTATCTTTTGGAAACACATTACCTCAACTGCAGAGAGTTCCACTCTCTGTAAACAGGCAGCCAAAGGGTTTGTGCTGCAGAGGGTTGGGCCTACTTGTCCCAAGGACAAAGTAAACATAAAATCTTGTTGCCCTTGACCCCAAACAAGATGTCCCGGGCGTCGGGCGATAGGAATTCCACATCCCTGAGATCCCAACCGTTTTCATGAAGCAATGGCCTCTAACAACCACTTCAAATATCTCCCATTCTGTTAGGTCGGAAGAGGTGGTCCCTTCATTTTCCAAAAAGTAATCACAAATCGTAGCTGCCAAGGAGCACCGAAATATCGGGTCCTCAAAGATGTCCATGCTTAATTTCCAGGATGGTACTGGTGATCGAGGGACTCCCAATGGAGCACCAGCAGGAATCGGTTATGGTCTGAATGGGTTTTTGCAAGATATTCTCAGTGTATCACCCTGCCGCTTGTCGAGCCCCCACATAGTAATATGTCCAACTGTACAAATAGTTCATGTATATCTGATTAAGAGGAATATTTCCTGTGCTGTGGGTTTTGTACTAGCCAGACATCCACTAGTCCTCACTCCCATTTCCAGTCTCGGAAGGCTCTGGCCAACGCGTGTGTAGGTGAGGTTGGCAGGGGTGGATGAGACCTGTTGAAGGCGGTATCAGCTATACAGTAAAAGTCCCCCCAAACACCACTAATTCATAGTGCACTAGTATGGAGGGGTGCTGTGACAGGGATTTAAGGAAGGCTGGTTGGTCTGTGTTTGGGGCATAAATGTTCATCAACTCCACATCCTTTCCCACTGGCTTACCTCAAGTACAATATATCGCCCCTCCAGGTCAACTACCCCAAGTTATAGAAGAAGGATCCCCCAGTAGTATCCGGGAAACATCCTAAGCAACGTGTTGTGAGCAAGGTGGACAATTCCCACACAAGTGCAACCCCGCTTGCAGGAACAACCACGGCCTTTTTCTTTGCTCTAACCGCACATGTGTTAAACTACGCATATGCGTGGTTAAGGCACAGAAAAGGCAGAGTGGATTGGGAGAGGATGCGGTGAGGTAAGTGGGGTTGGGGCAGGGTTGGGGAGAGTTTTTAGGGGTGGGGTGGATTAAGGGCTTGGGTTTGGGGGGAGGTATTGGGCTGTTTTTTAAGGTTGGGGGCTGGGTTATTAATTTTTTTTAGGGGTGGGGTGGGGGTTTGTTTTTTTTTTAGGGGTGGAAGAAGGTTTAAAGAAGGGCAGAGGAGGGAGAAGAGAAGAGGAGAAAGGACCGGGAGAGGACGTGGTGAGGTAAGTGGGGTTGGGGCAGGGGTTGTGGGTAGTGGGTGGCAGTGGGGTGGATTTAGGGCATAGGGTAAATGGGGGGTGTAGGGGTACATTCGTTTTTAGGAGCAGGGGTAGTTTTTTTAGGGCTCTGGGTGGGTGGGGGGGTGGGTAAATATGTTTTTAGGAGCAGTGGGGGGTCTGGATAGTTTTGTTTAGGATTTCGGGGCAGTTTACTTATTAGGGGGAAGGTTTTAGGCCTCAGGGTGGGTGGGGGGGGGTTGGGTAAATTTGTTTTTAGGAGCGGGTGGAGTTGGGGTTGTTTTTTTGGGTTCAGGGTGGGTTGGGGGTCGGGGTAGTTTCCTTTTTAGGGGCGGTGGGGGGTCGGGTAGCTTTTTTTTTATGGTTCAGGGCAGGTGGGGGATGTTGGGGTAGTTTCGTTTTGTGGGGTAGGCGTGGCAGGTGAGGGTAGTTTTTTTTAGGGTTCAGGGCGGGCAGGGGGTTGGGGTACTTTAGTTTTTAAGGGCAGGGAGAGGGGAGTTGCGATAGTTTTTTTTTTTAGGGCTCAGGCCAGTGGGGGAGTCAGGGTAGTTTAGGTATTAGGGGTAGGGGTAGTTTTGGGGCACAGGGAGGTTGGGGGGTTGCATGAAAGAACCATGCATGCCGTTTTGTATGTCGTTTCCACATACTAGGCATGCTTTTGCAACAAAATTTGTTATAAAGGTATGCGTGGAAACAACAAGGTCTTTGTTCCGAAGTTGTTGTTAAGTCATGTGTTGTTCCGACATGTGTGGTTCCATCATACAATTGTAGTATCCAAGTAAACACTCCATGGACAAAGTCAGAATAACACATAAAGTAAACCTGACCCCGCCATCTTCTTTGTAATGCTAGCCCCACTGCCTTGGTAATGTGCGTTTCCTGCAACGACGCAGCTTTACCTTGCACAGTTTAATATAGGCCTGGACATTGTGCCTCTTACCAGGAGAAATCAGGCCCCTGACATATCAAGTGAGGAACCAAATAGTAGAACAACCTCTATCCATTAAATTTTGTCCCGCCCCTGCCAAGCCTCCAGCCCTGCTGCCTGCTCAGAGTTGTACCACTAACATACCTCATGCAGCAATGCCTCTCCCAACAGTGGACCCAAATAATAAAGAACAGACAAACACTAACTGTACCCACCCAGAACAATTATGCCGCAGTGCATTGTCCAAACTGTCTTACTCGTTGTACGACTGGGTGTCTTTGCAGAAGCTGGCATTCCGCTAGTCACCTGTGACACCATTGGGGGGAGGGGATAGATAGTTTGTAGTCTTGCCACAAGGTATGGCCTCGACCCCAGACAGAACAGTAACATGCTCAGATCATTATATTCAGTGGTACAATGCCAAAATTGAACATGGACCACAACCTCCAATGTAAAAGTTAGCAAACATTAGGAAAGACCAACCATTAGCAATCAGGTGATTTTGTCTGCAGTGCCTGTGTAATTTTAGGTAAATGGAAACTGGTGTCTGATCCAGTGGCGCTGTCAACAAGCGAGTGCATGGCATCAGTTGTGCTGAGAGGACCCAAAGAGCCATCAAGGGAAAGTATAAGCAATTCCATCGCCACCACAGCCCCCTTTCTGCCCTCCTGGACCTGCTGTTGTGTGGACCATACTCCACTGTGCCTTAAGCTGTGCGAATCCCTGCTCCAATTAAACTGTTTGGAGGAGCTGGGTGAGAGTCTGTGCGAATGCGGTCTCTGGAGTCAAATGCATCCAGCAACTGCTACGCATCCCTGGTGTGACAAAGAAGGTGGTCTTCCCAACCAGGTTGCTCCGCACCCTAGCCGAGAACAATAGTGCACATTTATTCCCATCCCTCTCATCTGTGTCTTTGCCGCAAGAAAGGTGATTCTTTGCCCCTGCTCTGCTGTCGTAAAATCAGGAAAAATGGATACGCACAGGGTATCCACCATGAAGGGACCATTAGTTTGCACTTGCCTAAGTATATATTCACCTTCCTAAGAGTGCAGCAGTGGGGGAATCACACATTGGGGGGGGAGGGGACTCCTGCGGCAGGAGGTCTTGCATGTACTCCATGCGCCCTTTCCAGAGAGTAATGTTTGGAGAGGCTTTCAGTTGTGACCACCTCTTGCAACCAGTCCTCCAAGTAAGTGGTCACCGAAGAGCCCTCTATATGCTCTGGTGGCCCAATCATCCTTATATTGTTCCGCCTAGCCCTGCCCTCCATTCCCAGTGAACACTCACAGTGAGTAGGTGGGCCAGAGTACTCACAGGTGTCTCATATGTTGTGGAGGGGAGATGAACAACAGCCAGCCCTTCAGCACACAGCGATCCCCCAGACCATCTCTCTCTCTGGAACAGGAGCAGTGGTGCATGAGATATAGACCTACCCCATGGCAGCCGCAAGCTGTGAGGAGCCAGCTGCGAGGGAGCAGGGTAGGATCAACACGAAGCTATGTGGATTACCCTGCACCTGGGATAGCGCCTACAGCGATCCGACCAGCTTCGCTACTAGCCCCGCCCCCAAATAACCAATGTTCTTAAACTCAGTATTCTGTGTACATTTTAGAAATACATAGTTTCTTTCATATACATTTTTAATTCCTTATATTTTACCATAAGAATTGCTGTATATTCGGTACACAGTACAAAAAAATCATTGTAAGGTGCAGATCAGTTGTTACTCTTATTGTTACATGTTTTTAGAGAACCTACAAATACTATATGTTGGTTTTGTAAATTGCCCATTGTCACTAAAGATTACAGATCAAAATGCAGTCACAAACTGCTGTTTTTTCTACTCATTTTCATAATTTTATTAAGTTCAGTAGTTTGTTTCTTTGGGAAAACCTTGAGATATCTCCACAAATTACCCCTTGCTGAATTAAGAATGTTGTCTACTTTTCAGTAATGTATAGCTTTCTGGGATCACTCCTGGGTTTCACAGCTATTCCCAATAGAAACTGAAAGTAGGTTGAAACCACAACAATTAGGGAAAATGGACTACCTTTTAGAAAACAAATGCAAAAACAGTGGTAAAAATGTTTTGATACAATTATGCTTGTTCCTAAAAAGCTGGGAGCATGGTGATCCTAGCACAACAAACCTTTAGTTGATACCCTTTTTAGAAAAAAAATATCTTTCTTGCAATTCACTTTTTCCCCAATTTTCCCACAAAAATACAATATTTAGCTATTTTCTCGGTTCCCTTAAAGGGAAACTAAGAACCCTGGGTACCTTTAGAATCCACTGGAAATTGGTAAAAAAAGAACCCGAATTCGGGACAGATACAGTTTGTGAAAAAAAAAATCTGAAGGTTTAATACTCAAGCTCCCCAAACACCCAAAGAAGGGCTTAGCACCATAGTAGTCAAGTGGTTAAATTACCTTGAAAACTACATTTTAATGAGCAGTCCCTATCCTCCCTGTCCCTCCTTCCCTACAGTAGAAAAGCCATATAACTGTACTTTTAGTACTTCCTGCTGACTCCCCATGTTAGCAAGAATACAAATTTATAGGCAAACAAGGAGTTATAAAAGCGCTTTGTGCAGGGAGTCCTAAAACCACGCTGCAATCTATGAAAGGTAAAGTTCAGTCCGAAGATTCACAGATGTAAAATCCAATTTAAATGGTTTTTCGGAAGGTTGGATGTGTCCAACTAGAGGTGAGGCATTTCCAACAACCACACAGGATCCAAGCCCTACAAATACCCAGACTAGTCTCCTGGTGCAAAGACTTTGTTTGTGAAAGCACCATGTCCGCGTAAGCCTCAGTCTACTCAAGAGAAATACAGGGCATCCTTGATCTACTGTCTGAAGTGCTCTGTGCTGGTAGCCCTAAGTAAGTGTCAATAATCATTGAAAGGTAAGGTTCAGTCAAAAGCTTTACAGCAGTAAGACCGAAAGTAAATGGTACTACTGGTGTTAGGGTGTGGACAAGTAGAGGTGAGGCAGTTCCCACAACCCACAACCCATACCAGGTCAAAGCCCTCTGGGCCCCAGTTCTCTGGTTGCAGAGACTGTGTTTATGACGAAGCCTTGTCGGCCTGAGCACAGCCCGGTCAAGAGGAACAGAGGGCAAGCTTGTCCATCTTCTGAAAATGCTTTACATGGGTAGTGCTAAAAACATCAAAGACAGAAAGGTAATGATAGGAATGCTTGCAAACAGTCTAAACCATTGGCAATCACTGGTGTAGCATTACAACACATAGGTGGTCATTTTGACCCTGGCGGTCCGAGACCGCCAGGGCTAATAGGACGGAAGCACCGCCAACAGGCAGGCGGTGCTTCCAGCCCTATTACGACCACGGCGGAAGCGCCACGGTTGCACCGCCGGGGCCGGGGGTTTCCCGCCGTTGATAATCCGCCAGGGCAGCGCTGCAAGCAGCGCTGGCTTGGGGATTATGACACCCCTACCGCCAGCCTGTTTCTGGCAGTTTGCACCGCCAGGAAGAGGCTGGCGGTAAGGGGTGTCCTGGGGCCCCTGCACTGCCCATGCCACTGGCATGGGCAGTGCAGGGGCCCCCTAACAGGGCCCCGGCCATCTTTTCACTGTCTGCATAGCAGACAGTGAAAAGCGCGACGGGTGCAACTGCACCCGTCGCACGGCTGCAACACCGCCGGCTCCATTAGGAGCCGGCTCCTATGTTGCGGCCTCATCCCCGCTGGGCCGGCGGGGATGTCATAATGGGGGCAGCGTGAGTGTGGCTGCATTGGCGGCCGCAAGGCGTTTACCGCCTGGCAGGCGGCGGTAGCCGCCCGCCAAGGTCGTAATGACCCCCATAATTTCTCATCCACTAGACCACTCTAGATTGAGCCCTGCCTTATTCAAATCAGTACTGACCCCCGTCGATTATGGAAGCAGTCTATCCCGATCTGCTATGCAACAAGAAACTCAGACCGGATTTGGCCTTGCTAGGCTTTGTCAGTGAGGTATAGCTTGGAATCTGTGGCACGGGCAGAACAGATCCACGTTTGTGCATAGTCTTGGCCACTTAGGGCATTACACCAAAGACACAAAAGTCCTAGGAAAGTGCCAGCAATCAATGAAAGGAAATGTTTATGTATCATTAATTTAAGGTATGTAGATGAACTAGGGGAGGCAACTCAAACTCTTATCCACTTCCTACTACTGATGCCCATTTGAGGATGATGACCATTTGAGGATTCAGCTGGGAGTATTCCAGAATACTCAACCAAAGCAAACATCCTCATTGAAAACTCACAGATTAAATGCTAAACCGGCGATGCAGTGACTTGTGCAATATAGAAAATGAGCGAACAAAAATCCTAAAATATTGTTTGATGCTAATCTTTGAACAACACCCTTTACACCCGAGTACGATACAGCATAAATCTCTTCAATAGTGACAAATATGCTAGCACTAGTATGCACCAGAGTATGAAACAAAGGCATAGCATGCCTAAGCAGCACATGTTTAGTGCACCATTATTCAACCGTCATCTGACGTGGAAGTTACTGCTCTTTCAAAATGTTTTAGCAGCAACTAAATGACCTCAAACTATTTCTTAACAAATAAACTCTTTCAGTATCAGCTCCTGCGCAATCGTTCACTGTGTGAAATTTGTGTGCCTGAAATTGTCCTCTGGTTGGAGATTTCTCCCTTGTGTGTCACCCAGGAGGCTAAACAATGTTACACATCCACCTGGCCCTTCTAGTTTAACTGCATCCTCCCTGGCCCACGTTCTAAGATATTCATCTCGGGTTCCAAGTAGCTGGGCAGGAATGTGTCTGGATACCCATGTCCACTCTCAGCCGAGCAGCAGATATTATGTTAGGACAAGACTGGGCTCTGCCGTGTTGATTGGTACCAGACCAGGGCGGGCAGAGAGCTCTGCAGGGGTATCTTACCTGAAAACATTTCTCCCTGGGCGGTGTAACCCCTTTCTCGGGCCACGCGGACCATCGTGTCTAGAGGAACTGCTTCTTCAAGCTTTAGCAAGGCTCCAGCCATCCACAGGGCCACCAGACCGCACCTGGGGGACATGAGAAATCACAGAACAGGTAGCGTGAAGGTCACTGTGATCACATTGGCGCCTTTTCTCCGCCTTATAAATAGCAAGCACCTTGAAATGAAGCCCTTGAGTCAATACTGCTCAGAAAGCTGTATACGCCTTACCGCAGCGCAGGCGCATCTTACCTCGGGGAGACCACCTCTAACCCTCTGAGTAAATACCAAAACTACAAAACAGGAGATCGTTTTTATTTTCATTTTGGGTGTGTATATGGGCACGTTCTTAATTAGTACAAAAGGCTAAAACCACCAAGTTCTACCTCATAGCGGAGTGAATATTCTCTAAATGACAGAGACTTTTCTCCACTAACATTTCGAATGTTTTTCAACAAGTGAAGCACTCGTGACACTGTGTCAAACTTGCGCAGTTCGCGGTTAAATGTGGACTAGAGTAAACTCTTCGGGGTAGTGCGGTACATTTGGAAATTCTCGACCTACCCTTCCAAGGCACCACCCGGTCTGTAAATCTGCAAATCTACTTGTAGACCCTCAGCCCCCCTAACAGCCTAGTCCCGACGTAATATTCTAAGGAGCCGTGCCGGTAACAATTGACAGGACCACTAGCGTGGAAAACATAAGAGTAAAACAGCGTGACTTGCACTGTGCAGAGTCAGGAAATAACAATGCCCAAGTCTGAATTAGGCGAAGCGGGAAGCGCAAATATAAAGAAACATTTTTCTATTTATAGCGCCATGGTGTCTTCTTAATAGATAACACTCAAGGACTGCTGATGCTGGGGAAGTCACGTCTTATCCTGTGGAGAAGGGGGGCCCGAAGGCAGGAAGGAAGCGAGACTCCCTGGGTTTGGCATTCCAGAGGCAGGCTCTGACGTCACTCAAAAGCTCTCTCATGTGCGTTGCTGCACGTCGAGTAATCTCCCCGGTCTTTTATTTCATTGCGACCCT
Organism: Pleurodeles waltl; assembly: GCF_031143425.1. Lineage (NCBI taxonomy): Eukaryota > Metazoa > Chordata > Amphibia > Caudata > Salamandridae > Pleurodeles > Pleurodeles waltl. Next base: position 817,745,057 of record NC_090448.1, read on the forward strand.
TTTTGAATGTGTTGTCCCAAGTTTTGCTCGCCCTCGCATCACTAGCGCAATTACATTGAACACTGGGACAGATGAATGTATGATGGAACAACGAATGCTGGAAGCACGCATGCCTGAACAACGCGGTCGGAACAAATACTGCGTTGTTACCACACATGCCTTTACAACAATTTTTTGTTGTAAAAGCATGCCTAGTAAAGGCATGAGTGGGAACGTCATGCATGGTTCTAGCATGCGACCCATCACCTTCCCTAAGGCCCAGAAGTACCCCATCCCTAATACTAAAACTACCCCGACCCCTAAAACAAAACTACCCCGGATACCTCCCACCCACCCTGAGCCATAAACCCTTCCCCGACCCCCCCCAAACGCCCTAAAAACAACCAACCCCCCACCCTGCCCCTAAAAAACAAACTACCCCGATCCCCCGGCCCCCATAAACCAAACTACCCCGATCCCTCCACCCCCCCAAAACAGAAGTAGCCGCCCTACCCCTAAAAACAAAAGTACCTGACCCCCCACCCCCAAATACCAAACTACCCGACCCCGCCACCCCACAAAACAAAGCTACCCACCCCCCATCCGCAAAAACAAAACTCAGGCGTTAAGAGTTCGTTCCCAATAAGGTCAATGGGGAATGGACAAGTTTTTGGAGGTTTATATAGGTTTAAAAGCGGACGATCAAAGTCTATGGAGTTATTTTGTTTTTATGTGGTGGATAGATGTAGGAAGTTGGCTCTGTATGCACTATTTCAAAGTAAGGAATAATATGCACAGAGTCCCAGGGTTCCCCTTAGAGGTAAGATAGTGGCAAAAAGAGATAATACTAATGCTCTATTTTGTGGTAGTGTGGTCGAGCAGTAGACTTATCAAAGGAGTAGTGTTAAGCATTTGTTGTACATACACAAGCAATAAATGAGGAACACACACTCAAAGACAATTCCAGGCCAATAGGTTTTTGTATCGAAAAATATCTTTTCTTAGTTTATTTTAGGAACCACAGGTTCAAATTTTACATGTAATACTTCAAATGAAAGGTATTGCAGGTAGGTACTTTAGGAACTTTGAATAATCAAAATAGCATATATACTTTTCCCATAAATCACATATAGCTATTTTAAAACTAGACACAGTGCAATTTTCAAAGTTCCTAGGGGGAGTAAGAGTTAGTTAGTTTTTGCAGGTAAGTAAACCACCTACAGGGTTCAAGTTTGGGTCCAAGGTAGCCCACTGTTGGGGGTTCAGAGCAACCCCAAAGTTACCACACCAGCAGCTCAGGGCCGGTCAGGTGCAGAGTTCAAAGTGGTGCCCAAAACGCTTAGGCTTCAATGGAGAAGGGGGTGCCCCGGTTCCAGTCTGCCAGCAGGTAAGTACCCGCGTCTTCGGAGGGCAGACCAGGGGGGTTTTGTAGGGCACCGGGGGGGGGGACACAAGTGAGCACAGAAAGTACACCCTCAGCAGCACGGGGGCGGCCGGGTGCAGTGTGCAAACACACGTCGGGTTTCCAATGGAAATCAATGGGAGACCAAGGGGTCTCTTCAGCGATGCAGGCAGGCAAGGGGGGGGCTTCTCGGGGTAGCCACCACCTGGGCAAGGGAGAGGGCCTCCTGGGGGTCACTCCTGCACTGGAGTTCTGATCTTTCAGGTCCTGGGGGCTGCGGGTGCAGAGTCTTTACCAGGCGTCGGGATCTGGGAAGCAAGCAGTCGTGGTCAGGGGGAGCCTCGGGATTCCCTCTGCAGGCGTCGCTGTGGGGGCCCAGGGGGGGCAACTCTGGTTACTCACAGTCTCGTAGTCGCCGGGGAGTCCTCCCTGAAGTGTCTGTTCTCCACAAGTCGAGCCGGGGGCGTCGGGTGCAGAGTAGCAAGTCTCACGCTTCCGGCGGGAAACGCAGTTGTTTTAAAGTTGCTCCTTTTGAAACAAAGTTTCAGTCTTGGGTGAACAGAGCCGCTGTCCTCGGGAGTTTCTTGGTCCTTCTAGAGCAGGGCAGTCCTCTGAGGATTCAGAGGTCGCTGGTCCCTGGGGAAAGCGTCGCTGGAGCAGTGTCTTCAGAAGGGGGGGAGACAGGCCGGTAGAGCTGGAGCCAAAGAAGTTGGTGTCTCCGTCTTCTCTGCAGGGTTTTTCAGCTAAGCAGTCCTCTTCTTCTTAGGTTGCAGGAATCTGAGTTCCTAGGTTCAGGGGAGCCCCTAAATACAGAATTTAGGGGTGTGTTTAGGTCAGGGAGGGCAGTAGCCAATGGCTACTAGCCCTGAGGGTGGCTACACCCTCTTTGTGCCTCCTCCCAAGGGTAGAGGGTCACATTCCTATCCCTATTGGGGGGATCCTTCATCTGCAAGATGGAGGATTCCTAAAAGTCAGAGTCACTTCAGCTCAGGTTGCCTTAGGGGCTGTCCTGACTGGACAGTGACTCCTCCTTGTTTTTCTCATTATCTCCTCCGGCCTTGCCGCCAAAAGTGGGGCCGTGGCCGGAGGGGGCGGGCAACTCCACTAGCTGAAATGCCCTGTGGTGCTGTAACAAAGGGGGTGAGCCTTTGAGGCTCACCGCCAGGTGTTACAGCTCCTGCAAGGGGGAGGTGATAAGCATCTCCACCCAGTGCAGGCTTTGTTACTAGCCACAGAGTGACAAAGGCACTCTCCCCATGTGGCCAGCAACATGTCTCGAGCAGGGGTGTGGAATTTATTAAAATATCTACTTGTCCACGGGACAGGTTGCTTCTCAAATCTACTTGTCCTGTAAAAAGATCTACTTGTCCCTTTGGTGCCATGTAGTGTGGCGCCAAATTATAGCAGCAATCTCATTATGTAAGAGCTCTGATAATAGCCTCTCTGATTATGCCAGGGCTACTACCATAGTAGGGCTTGAATACTTGCAGTTTCAATCCCTACTGTAGCAATTTCCTTATTTTTCCACCTTTCTGCAGATCTGCATACTGGGGCTGGAGGAAGCAGTAAGCAATAGTTCCAGGGCTGGAATGCCTTTGAGTCTGCAAACCTACTAACCTGCATGTTTTAAAGATTTAAACCAGCTTCTCTCTAATATTTTCCCATAATAAGAAAGGGTGGACATTTACTCCTGACAATGGCAGGATTAGAACTTCTTCCAGGGTTGGGAAGAAAGTGGCTGGAGGGAAAATGAACTTGCAAATGCTCAATAGATTTTCACATGAGCAAATCTACACATGCGTATTTACCCATGCTAAAATACAGTTCACAAATATTTTATAGGGGTACGACATATACCATGGGTGCACTTCTGTGACTTTCTTTAAGAATTTGGGGCCACATGTAGGTAGGTTCAGATTTTTGACCCGCAAATTGCGAGTCGCAAATCCGAATGTAGGATGGTGTCCCTGACACCATCTGTGATTCGCAAGGGCTTCGCAAATGCACACCTCATGAATAATCATGAGGTGGGTCGCAATTTCCGACCCCCTTGCGAATGGCGGCCTCACAGGGATGGTGGCCTGCTGGAGACAGCAGACCACCATGTCTGTGACTGCTTTTCAATAAAGCAGTTTTTTGTAATGCAGCCCGTTTTCCTTAAAGGAAAACGAGATGCATTACAAAAACGAAAAATGAAACGTTTTCGTTTCATTTTTTCAGAGCAGGCAGTGGTCCGCAGGACCACTGCCTGCTCTGAAAAAATGTTTACAGTGACATTCACAATGGGGAAGGGGTCCCAGGGGGACCCCTTCCCTTTTGTGAAAGTGTTAGCACCCATTTGAAATGGGTGCAAACTGCGATTGGTTTGCGCCCGCATTCGCAAAACAATCCTACGTTGCACTGCGAGTCGCAATTAGGAAGGGAACACCCCTTCCTAATTGCGAGTCGCAAACCCGTTTTGCGATTCGGTAACCAGGTTACCGAATCGCAAAACTGGGTTTGTGCATCGCAATGTGCTTTTTGCACGTCGCAAACAGCGAAAGTCGCTGTTTGCGACATGCAAAAAGCTACCTACATGTGGGTCTTGGTCCCTAATTAGGTCTGGTGTTAACAAAGACATTTTGTTTTTATTAAACTTCTATTTCTCTCTCTTTCGGCTGGCTTTACTGTGAGTGATCGCATTCTTCTCTTCCACAAGGAGCATATTGGCACACAAAGTAGTTTTGTTCAGTGTCAGGAACTTCAGTGACGTAACGAAACTGGAGGGTGCCCCTTTGCAAAGAACATGGAGGAGCCCCCTCTCCAGACTCACTCAGGGCTGGTGCTGTGCTGAAGGGGCCCCCTGGAGGGCGGCTGCGGGGCCTTTGTTATGCCACTGGTGGCAACATGTGCTTTTAGAGTTCAAAAACATTTTTTTTTTTTTTTGCCAGTGTTTGTTACAATGTTGAGGGCCTGGTAGTTCCCACAACAATAAAGTGTTACAAAAGCCATGTCAAAACAAGACACGCATTGATGAAACTAAAAGACTTATAAAAATATGTCAGATCAGTTGGCTTTGTCAGTGTTTGTTTATTTTTATGCTTCCCATAATCGTGTTGAAAATGGTTACACTGATTTTCCATTAGAAATATTTTTGGGAAATACTAGCATGCATCAAAACATTTTACTAAATGACACTTCATTTGCATATAATCGGAGAGCATTCTGGGAGCATTATACTTAGCCTCATAGCCTAAACTTTTCAAACATGTGTATACACGTTTTTTTTTTTTTTATACTGGAACCAACGTCAGTAGTGAAGTGTGACCTTAAAACATTTATTTACAGCACTCACCCTAATAATGAAGGTTTTCAAATAATGAACCATAAATACAAGTTCGAACAGCATTATCTTTTGGAAACACATTACCTCAACTGCAGAGAGTTCCACTCTCTGTAAACAGGCAGCCAAAGGGTTTGTGCTGCAGAGGGTTGGGCCTACTTGTCCCAAGGACAAAGTAAAGATAAAATCTTGTTGCCCTTGACCCCAAACAAGATGTCCCGGGCGTCGGGCGATAGTTGGTTAAGATTTCAGGGGGCACATCTAAGGCGCCCTCTGGGGTGTATGTTACAATAAAATGTACACTGGCATCAGTGTGCATTTATTGTGCTGAGGAGTTTGATACCAAACCTCCCAGTTTTCAGTGTAGCCATTATGGTGCTGTGGAGTTCGGGTTTGACAGACTCCCAGACCATATACTCTTATGGCTACCCTGCACCTACAATGTCTAAGGTTTTGCTTAGACACTGTAGGGGCACAGTGCTCATGCACTGGTGCCCTCACCTATGGTATAGTGCACCCTGCCTTAGGGCTGTAAGGCCTGCTAGAGGGGTGACTTATCTATACTGCATAGGCAGTGTGAGGTTGGCATGGCACCCTGAGGGGAGTGCCATGTCGACTTACTCGTTTTGTCCTCACCAGCACACACAAGCTGGCAAGCAGTGTGTCTGTGCTGAGTGAGGGGTCCCCAGGGTTGCATAAGACATGCTGCATTCCTGAGAGACCTTCCCTGGCATCAGAGCCCTTGGTACCAGGGGTACCAGTTACAAGGGACTTACCTGGATGCCAGGGTGTGCCAATTGTGTAAACAAAAGTACAGGTTAGGGAAAGAACAATGGTGCTGGGGCCTGGTTAGCAGGCCTCAGCACACTTTCAAATCAAAACATAGCATCAGCAAAGGCAAAAAGTCAGGGGGTAACCATGCCAAGGAGGCATTTCCTTACATAGACGTAGAATGCGGTGACAAGTGTCTAGTGCAGGTGAGTTCACAGGCACTCCTAAAAATGACAATTCCAAGCCTACACTTTTATCACCCACAGTATCTGGGACACAGTGCTGGTGGAACAATTTTCAGACTAGGGGTGCTGCCACTAATGTTATATCACTAAAGTTATAGGGATTATGCAAAATCCAAGCGTCATACATAAAACACAAGTGTAGCAAATGTGCCATGCCCATTCAGTAAGAGAGTGGTAAGCGTGTGGTCAGTGATTATCTTGCAAATAAAAACGTGCCGTGGCCAAAGCTCTCCTTTGAAACGCAGCTGCTGCAATTAAATGAGAAAAGAATAGGGAGACAGCAGAATCCTAAAGCCTTCTCTGCCATTTACCAGCACTCTCTGCCCCTTCAGCTCACTCTTGCAGATTTCTGCTTTCTCCCTTTGTGACGCTTTTTCATTTTTCTCTTACTCCGTCTTTCCCATATATGCCTTTTTGCTCACAGTAAATGCCTGATGCAGCAAATAAATGCCAGCCCTTAAAAATAAGTGGGCCCCCACTGGAAACCACCAACTCAAATTAAGCACTGAGTGAGGTATGTAGCTGGTGGCCCAGTTTGGAGCACTGTTGAGGTAGGGGAAAGTCATTGACAGACCATACAATTCCCCTGGAACTGGCCACTACATTTTATAGACATGCAGTTTTACTGATAAAACTATGTAGCTCAAAAAAGATCATGTTTGGAAATCGAGTTTCAGAAAATATTTATCATTTGCTCATCACCAAGTAACGTGTCTTGTTTGTTTTGATTCTACTAAAATCTTTGTTTCCATCACACTTCAGAATACAACAAAGTGCTTCATTTGTGCTTTCCTGATTGCTGATATGATTTGAAATATGTATATAGTTCATTTACTGATATTTAAATGTAGTGGAAAACAAACGGCCATCCTACAGTCTTTCCAGTCTCTTTCTGTATCCCAGCAGGATTGTCACCAAGATCACTTTTACAAAATCCTCTCACTTTGCAGTCAGAGAAATAAGAGTACACTGCAGTTTCTTTATAATAAGGAATTTGTCAGAAGACATAGCCTGACATTTGACTTTCCTCTTTGAATAGCAGCAAATGTGACAAAAATAACCCATAATTTAGAGCAGTGATACTCAAAGTATGGCCTGAGGACCGCATGCAGCCCTTCTGACCTTTACATGCGGGAGCCCCCTTGTCAACAGCAGTACTGGGCTGGTGTTCCCTCAACTCAGCACTAACATTGAGAAATAAGTTAAATAAACAGGAAAGTCTTTATTTAAAGATTAATTGAAGTGAAAAAAAGGAGGTAACCAGGTTAACCTGCACCGCCTAACTTTACAAACATCTTTATTTATAAGGACATCTTGCAGCAACAGTGTAAAAATATGGTAAGGTCTCTTCAAAATTCAAAAAGTGTATTTCATTAACATACAGAACAGTTTCACCTTAATACATCACATTATTATATAAATGCATTGAGAATTTTTCTTAAAGCAAAAGTTTTCAAACATGAATTTACAAACATTCATTCTTCCTCTACTCTGACAATAATGTCAATGGTCAACTAAGATGCAAGTCTCTTGTTAAGTGCACTATTTGGGTTGGTTTCCCATCATACATCAAAAACATTATAGTTTATTAAATCAAACACATGAGAAGGTCTAGTAAAATGCACATCAAGAATCGTTTATTTCGACGCCCTTTATATATATATATATATATATATATATATATATATATATATAAGAAAAAGGAGAGAAAGTGAAATTATACAATTGCCTTTCCCAATTTGGGAAAGTGGAAAAAGCCAGGATCATTCCTAGGTTTTCTGGTTTTACATTATGCAATGGATGTATAGGCTTTGCTTCCTCTACACCCACCTTACCGGCACAGCCTCCGGGAACCACCCACCCCGATTGCCACCCTGCTTGCATCAATGCCGCCGTCAGTCACATCACAGACAAATCCTTTTGCCCGAGAAAATGTTTGTGAGTACCTACGAGTTAGAAGAATCTTTATCACTCCTTCACCTTTTGAGCTAGCATGATTATTTCTGGTGGTGCTACAGCACCTCCAGCACCTGTACCTCCAGTGCCTATGCTGGGACAGGACCGAGATAGTCAAGATAGAAAATGCCTGTACCACTCTCTTAGAGTGGGTGTCATGCTGGTTACAGCAGGTTCAGACTGGCCTATACAACATTCTGGCAAAGCCCAAAGGGCTGGTCTGACAGGTCAGCATGTGGGACGTTTTTTTGGTTGTTTGTAGAGCTGCTTTACAGTCTAGTAGGCAGGTTTTTACAGTTGATTTCCCTGATATTACCACAAATATTGCCTGCAGAAAGCACAAATGCATACAAGGTACCATACCTTCCAAAACAACTATATAGTGTGTCTTTACAAGTTTAAAACTGTCCCAATTTGCAAATGGCTTCTTTTTTAGCTATCTGATTCGCTAATCGGTAATTTTGTTTTTGGTGCCCAGGCCTATTTTCTGCCCCACTCTGACCCAATTGCAAGCCCAGTCAGCCTGGTGCAAAGTAATAATCAAATAGCTCCTCCAAAAGTCAGAGATTATCTGCTATAAATCAATGCACATTTCTCTCTGGAGTGAAGGCTGCAGTGTCTGCTGCACACTTCTCTTGAGTAACCTGTGCAAAAAGTAACCAATATGGTAAACCATGAGCATTTTAGTTAACATGGAAACAGGTTTTGCTGTTACCAAGGCGGAACGCAAAAAGGAGGAGCCCCTAAAGTTAAACTGAGAAAAATCACTTCAAAATTGAACAGTGTCTTGGCTGAGCAGGGTCTTTCAAAAAAGCATGGCTTCCCTGCATCACAGAGGTCACTGAGGCCTATGCTAGACCTCTAGGTATTACTAAAGAGGAGAAAGTGGCAATGCCAGTCACTTTGGACTTCAAAAGGAATCTCCCGTCTCATGTACATTTTAGTAGCAGAATTCAAGAAATTTCATTGGAGCAGCTGGTTACCCTATGTTGAGATTGGCCTAAAAGCAGAAAAACACTTCTAGGTAAATACGATCCAAGAAGCTTGCTTCAGAGCCAGGGACATCTTAAGGATTTGTGGGGCCCTGGTCAAGATATATTTTGGGGCCCCTCATTCGGAGCAACATTGAATTTATCAACACTTTTTGACTCATTCAAGCCCTTGTGATTCCAAACAAGGTTGAATTATATGTTAATGCTTCAAAACAACTGAAAACTCAACCTGCCTGATGTCTGTCCTCCAACTAGTACCAAACGAAAGCTTGAACAAGCATTTATAAAGCCATTTCTTTTTGAGTTTGTATCTTTCTTTTACTTGCAACATTATCATCTTACATGGAACTCAGTGTCTAGCTTGTTAGTCTCACTGCTGGAAAACATGCAAATAAAGATGTGTTAGATATTTAGTGGGCTAGTGCATAATATTAAAAAAGCCTATGCAGATAGTGCTTGAGACGGTAGTCTTAATGGCCTGAATAATTTCCCCTAGATTTCTCTTCCTTTGCATTGCCCTCTTTCGCCTATTTTTATGAGAGCACTTTTGCTGGCTAGGTAGTTATCTGTCACCATATAACCAGAGAAATGGGGCCAGGCAAGAACCAAGACATGTACAGGGACATAAAGGGAATAGTATTGCGGAAGACATGAAGTAAAGGGAAAAGGACCTAGAGATTGCAATAATGTAGATAGATATATAACGTAGGGAGTAAAGTAAAGAAAGAAAGATGAGGTGGCCAGAGGGAAAGATAAATAGACGTAGAAAGAAGCTCAAGATAGACAAAGGCATGCAGAGAAATAGGTATGGTTTTAGAGTGTGGCAGAAAGGTAGCTAGAGATGGGGAGAAGATAGTGGAGAGGCAGATAAATACAGTGAGGTTGTCCCCACCACTTCTTGGCTAGTCACGTGGCCCTGATATTGTTCAGGTGAGACTCCTACAAGCAGGCTGCACTGATCTTATGTTCCTTCCAGAAGGAAAGCACTCTGTATCTCTTCGTATATGTGCCTAAGCCCCTGAGGTTCTAGATCAGAAATATTTAGTCATCAAACATTATCCGTAGAGAGATTTTGCGGGAGCTCCCCCACCACCCCAACATGCCATGCTCAGTCTCAACCACTGCTCAAACAAAAACAAAGTGAAACTGTTAGTACCAAACAACTCCCCCCACACCCACGGACAAACAGTGCAACATATCGACTACAGATACCCACCCCATGCTTGTGCCTCGACCTGCACTGCATCCCTGCCCGTCCAACAGGGACCAGTGAACTCAATCAATCAACTACCCGGCCAGCCACTCATCTCTGCTAGCCACTCATCTCTGAACACACCAGCGGAACCCCCACAGTGGAGTTTAACACGGCCTGGCTACTCACTGTCGCTTATCAATAGGTTTCCAGCAGTGCACCAATTGAGGGCCCCTGTCCATTGCAACCCAAACAAGCCAGTTGTGTTGCAGCAAACAGCCTCTCACAGGTTCCATGCCTCACCAACAGTTGGAAACATCCAGTCTCCCCAGTCATTCAATTCACAGACCCTATAATATCTCATTCAATTTCTGGACCCTGTAACATCTTTCCTAAAGGAAAGCAATCTTCAGCAGCCATCCCCATTCCTCACCTCCTGGGCGACCACAGTATCCTGGGAAAAGTCCAAGGCAGGGCCTGACGCCCCAATGTCTGCTCCTGTCTCAGAAGGTATCATCCCATTGTTCATTGCCATCTCCTGTGCCCCCCAGCTGTGCAATTCCATGGTGCCATTCTCCCGAATAGTCACCCTTGGGAGTCCAAGGGGCCAGCATCCGAGTTGTCCTCTGTGGTGCGAATGCATTGGGGAACCTCCGTGAGGTATAGGAGCATGTATTTAAGTTCTAACACCCACAGCTTCTGCTTTACGCTCAGGAAGGATCTCTGTTGCTCCTGCACCTTTTTGCATAGTCCGGGTGTATGGCTATTCTGCAGTTCTCAAAGAGGGGCACAGTCTGTTCACATGCAGCTCAAAGGATGCAGTCAATATCATGATAGTTTAGGATTTTTACAATGATCACTCTAAGTGGGGGCCCCGGACATGGAGGGGGCATCAGGGCTCTGTGTGCATGTTCCACCACAAGGACGTCTGACAGTCCCTGTGTTCTTAGCTCCCCCTGCACCTAGTTTTCAGTTAAAGTCCCCTCCACTGTATCCGGAAACCCCAGCATGCATATTTTACTGCGGCAGGAGCGACCCTTTGCATCCTTAGCTCTATGCTCAGGCTCACCTGTGACCATAGACATTTGGGCCATCTGACTCTTAAGGGATGCAAATTTCTCCTGCAAATCTTCGATGTTGCTCTCGGCGGTTGTGACTTTATCTGCTATCTTCCTCATGTCAGCAGGAAGAAGATTGACATCAATTAAGACAGTTTCTATTTTATGTTTGAGCGAGGTCCGGGAGCCATGTACAGCCACCAACAGCTCAGCCTTGGTAGGTTCCTGATTCCCCTACCGGGATCCCTCCATACTGTCTGCCACTACCTGCCGCATAAGTCTCTGTGTGTGTTGGTGCAGCATTGTAAATTGAGTGATAGTGTTCCCTGCATGAGAGCACGCTGATCTGTCCTTGCCTATGATCTACGCACATGAGTGACAATCCAGTTCCAACAATTTCTGTCAACAGGAGTTGCCACTGCCTGTGCTCCACGTAGCTCCAGCTCACAATTCTGTGTCTCCAGTCCACATCTGCAGCCGTCAGCGGACAGTTCTCCCCATCCAGAAGGCAACAACTACTTCTTCTACTGCTTCAATCGCAGGCATGCAGGAACTGTCTACTCTGGGATGTCCATCAGGTCTTTGGACATTCTCACCCCTATCCCACAACACAGGCAGACATAAGTCCAGCTTTTCAGCCATGGCGTCCTTGGGCCACCACCCCTTCAGGCCCAGATGGATGGAAGGGTGCCAGGGGCAACATCTCACACCAGTGGGTCTCGGTAGTTGGACTGCACCACCTTCTATGAGTGATGGCAGGCACAGGCCGTGCGTGCCCTGATGACGACTACCGCAAACCATAGGTCCCAACGCAGGCGGCAATGTCCTCAGGTGTGGTCTCCCCGGTCCTCCCAACTGAAGACTCCAGGCGTGTCTGGCGATGGAGCCCACTCGGTGCGCCAGAGCTCCCTGACGCCGTCTCGACACTGGTACTCCCGGTCACAAGGCAGACTGTCCTACACTGGGGAACCTTCTACTGCCACTGTGAAGCCCCCCCAAGTAAAGAGCTCAGGCAGAGAGCAAGGAGGGGCCCGGCCTCAGCACCACCCGCTGTCCAGGGCTCCACCTGATTGCACCGCCGAGTCACCAGAAGGCCCGCTGCAGACCACAAATACAGGTCCGGTGAGCGCAGCAGCTGCCCAGTGCTCCAGGAACAGCACCCCATCGGGGAACGCCACAGCCTAGGTGTTCCCCCTCTCTATGCAGTTCTTCCCCAGGGCCCCCCACAGGTCCGACAAGGGCTGCAGGTGAGGACCCTCTCGACTCATGGCGTAGCCCTCTCAGTCTCTCAGTGCTGCTTGGCCGGCACGGGCTGGTCCTGCATAGCTTCGGATAGCCTCAGGTTGCTGAGCCTCAGTCCTCCACCAGTACCTGGAGCCCCTGGCTCCCAGGAGTGACGCCAATCAGCCTCTGAAGGCAAAAGAAGTGCCCCGCAGCTGCACAGCAGGAGTAGCCTGCCCCGATCTACTGTGTAACAGGCTCACTGCCTCACTACAGGGTGACCAGATTTTGAGAAGCAAAAACAGGGACAGGCCAGACATAAAAGTAGGACTAAAGCCTTTTGGCTTACTTCTATATCAGGCCTGTCATGTTTTTTGCATAGCTCTGTAAATGTGCATGTATGTGTGAGTGAGTGAGTGTGTGTGTGTGTTTGTGTATGCGCTGCAGTTGTAAATCTTGCAAATGTGTGTGTATATACATACATACATATACACACACACACACACACTTACATTTAAACGCTACGTTTTAGCAATGGCAGGACTTCCACCCTTTGCCCCCTCCTCCCCATTTTGTCTCTCTGCTGGGAGCAGGTTCCTCCTGTGCTGCCTGGCAAAAACAGATACTTAAATTATTTCAGACTTTAGTGGCATACCTTTCATTTCTCCTTGGCAGGATAACCTGACTTTTCTCCTAAAAACGGGGACATTTATATAAGATTGACAAAAGCGTCAGGACACAGGGACAGTCCACTTAAAACAGCGACTGTCTGTGGAAATCCGGGACGTCTGCTCACTCTACCTCAGTAGGCCACGGCCAGGCCCTTGTGCTCCGATGGTCGCAGGGTGCCCAGAGGCCACGTCAAACATGCCTCTGGCATCTGCGGCGTTCCTGGGGTGATTATTAGAGAAAGGTGCTGATAACTTATATGAGGGTGAATTGAGATGTTTGACTTTTACGACAACAGAAATGCAGCACAGCTCCTCCAGAGCAGCCCCTTAGCTAGGAGAATATGTTGTGTCTACTTAAAAGGACAGTCGAAAACTTTGCAAAAATATTACACTTCACAGCAGATAAGACCGTTACCTTTCTGCACAATTTGATGAGATGTAAAAACACCTCTACAGGGGATTTGGAAGGTATCGGTCAGGGATTTTTACAGTCATTTAGTAGCATATACTTTGCTTTAAGCACGTTAGATCTGATATACTAGTGAAAACGAAACTGAATTTAAATGTCATTTTGCAGGATTAAGAAGCAGCGCTAGAAAAGGCCCATCAATTTATGCTTAAGTAAAGGAGTGGCACTAATCAAACTGCATGTTTCTTTTAACACAGTTCTAAACAATAAAGCATGCCCCGTCATAGCTACAGGCCAGCTGAGCTGAAGTTGCTGTACAAATGGAGACCTTAATTTCCTTAATGTATTGCCTTTACATGCCTCTCTTCTGGTTTACTTCCATTACTCAACCACATTAGACATTTAGGAGACATGGAGGGCACTTGTGAGCAACAAGGTATCCTTAAGTCAAGAGCCTTTTCCACAGCACTATCACAGCTTTCGTAGGCCACTGGCATACCATGTTTGCTGGCCTCCTCTTGTGCCCTTCAGCTCTGTCAGCTTCCTGTGACCTGAGCTTCACACAGGTCTATCTGTCTTCAAGTATCTGTGATCTTTTTAAACCAGTTGCTGCACCCCACCCTTTAAGTCAATGGGTTCCCTTCTCAGCCATGTCAGACAACATCTTATAAAAGCCCTTTCCTCTCAGTTCTGTGCCCCTATATATCCAACTTTATCTTGACCTTCCCCATCCTACCTTTTCCCATATCTCCCCTGAAGTCCTATTCTCACCATCCCAAAGACCACAGTCTATATGCCAATAGCCCCACCCAAGGCAACTATTCAGCATAATCTTCCTAATGCTGCCAGCTTCCTCCAGCTTATGATTTCGCTACACCATTCTTATTGCCCCACCATACAGCATAAACCACAACTGACATGCCCCTTCCGAGAATCTTCCCAATAATGGCTGACGTTTACCTCTCCACCTCTGCTATCTCTGTCGACTGTTTGCAGTTTTCAACTCTCCCTTCTCGACATCAGTTGCCCTGCTACCAGTTCTCTGGTAGTCCCATCCCAGAAGATCAGCCGGCCCCACCCAACAAGGACTGATGTACACTAACTAAATCCTGGAAGGTCTGCTGTCCCCTAGACCATTCTGGATTGCCTGTAGTTCCACTAGCCTTATTCCAGTTGTGCTGATTATTCACTCCTACCCTCATAGCCTGCTGTGTGCTAGCCCGATCCCTGATGGCCAGATGTGGTATTACCCCTCTTTCAATGTATCCCCATCATTGTTCTGACGGATGACTAGAGCTGTGTGCACATGCTGTCCAGTATCCCCACCTCTGACATCCTGGAGTCTTCAGGGTTCCTCCATGAACCCAATAGATGCTTTCAGAAGCCACATTTTAGTACCAAGTCTGTAAATCAATCCCCCGCCGTTTCTCGCCACTGCTAGCCTCAATAATCAGGTCCACTCTTAAGTGTAATCGATTCTGCCTTCGGGGTGTTGATCTAAAAGCCACTCAGCTGTTCATGGGCTCAGTGGCCACGAAGCAGGACAATAGGGCACTTATGACCAGACCATCTTGTGTAGTGGCTACTTCTCCTCAATTGCCTGTTGTCTCTGCTCTTCATAATCACACATTTCCACTTTGCTATTGGTGGTGCTTTTAATCCTTCAATAGAACAGTTCCAGGTCTTCTGATAAGAATCCTATCTTTTACTGGGCAGTTTAAAAGCGTCTTAGCAGAACTACAGTAATTTCGCCAGTCACCACCAGGTTGCAATCATTTAAGTGGAACGGAACTGACACTTTCTAAAATGGACGCAATGTGTTTAATTGGACAGCATCAGAGCTTCTCGGTATGACTGATGTGCTTTCAAAATGGTATGTCAGACTTTTCAGAAGAGAGGATACACTTTTAATGAGGTGGTATCCGAACTTCTCAACAGGTCTGTTATTCTTTTAACTAGTCAATATCAGAACCTCTGAGCATGCTTTCTATAGGGTGGCCAACTACCCTGTTTTCTGTGTGTTTGTCCTATTTCTTGCAGTGAACTGGTGCGGAAAGCCAAATACATTTCGCTACTTCCAGGACAAGCATAACAAAAGCTCAGCAGAAGAATTTCCACCATGAGCTGATCATAACAGTGCTTTTTTTCTCTTCTGTCAGCTCTACGTGAGCGGTTAAGAGGTGTCTCTCTTTAGCACGCGTTTGTTTACTGCGTGTCTGAGAGGGAGGAGCTGCAACACAGAAGGGGTTAGGCACCAACCGACTTTAAGAACACACTTGTCTTTAAAGACGCCAATAGGGAACGCGTTCACCTACAATTCAATTGCCCTGTATGTGTGAATAAAAGCCATTATGGGGGTCTGGCCTGGGAATTTACCCTTGGTATGTATTTCTTAACTTTAATCTGACTCCAGTGTTAAATCTTTGTCAGATTAGGGCTGAGAAGCAAGGAGAGAGTATGATTTGCCTAGCATGTTTGGTAAAGTTGATTACCCAAGAGGAAAAGCAGTACTACTCTGAAGTTTAACAAAAATGAGTGCATGAGAATAAGGCCAAACAGTGAGTGCCTAAGAGCACACAATTTGGCCAAATGGGGAGTTCCTGGATTAAAAACCCTATCCCACTTTTTCCACCTAGCCCATTAGGCCACTACTGGGTGGCAGTGATTCTCATGGCAAAGCTAAGGGGCTACACTTATTAGGGAAACACCACTGTTTGGTGGGACCTATCCAGATTGATAATGCCTTGTATGTCCAGCATAGTTAGGTAAAGTAGTACAGCTGGGATTAGATGTCAGGTCTCCTAGTTCCATGGCTAAATCATACTGAATCAATCACATTAAGAAGTGGTATATGTCCCTTATGTGTCAACTGCCCACCCTGTCAGGGGTCCTATCAAGCTGTCCATTTTTCTCTTCATCAGTCACTATCTGAACTGAGCAGAATTCTAAGTTTCCCCAATAATGTCATATAATAGGGAAAGGGGCAGAGGTAGATTGTGAGACCTTGTCCCTGGGTGCTGGGGCAGCAGGTGGCTCCTGGACCATATCCGTGGTAGATACTGTTGTTTACATTGACTATTTCATTCCATTTGCATAACAGAGTTATTCATTTTGTAAACTTGTTTTGCCAAAGACAGTAATAGCGAAGAGTAAAGGCTCACTCAAGGAGATGGTAAAGGGATTGAGAACGCAAATGCAGTAGGCTACATTATTCACACTCAATAAGCTTAATCACTGGTTAAGTAATATCTTTTCAAAAGCCTCATTTACAGGAGGCGGTTACAAAATGAAAACCCAAACAATACATCCCAGGAGTCATCATCACCCTAACATTACAACAGACATCTTCGGTGTATTCACACAAGCAAAAAGTCTCCACACGTGCAAAGGGTTCTTTGAACTTATAATGGAAAGTTGGCAACCCCAGCTTACTATTTTAATATCGCAATACTGATAGCAGTTTAAAGCCTCAGCAAGGAGACCAATATTTGAGTGACCATGAGTGTAGACTCCTCCTACACAATCCGGAGCATGTTTGACGGATAATTGTATGGTGCACAAAAGGCAGCCATGAGTTCTAGCGTCTCTCATGCAAAGAACAATTACAACACAGACAGAATAGCTGCAAGCCTCTCTCATAAACACTGAATAAAGGCAGCAGTGGTCCAGGCTTCTCTGACTGACTCACGCAAGCCTGAACGCCTACCTATGCATATACAATTTACGGTGTAGGGAGCATCGAAGCTTCCTGCAAACATAGTAGGAAGAATATTGTCAGCAGATGGATATTCTTTTCCCATGACTAACCATACTAGCACTTCCAAAGCTCGGTTTATACAGCGTTCCTTTCACATTCCTTCCTCACCGCGACCTCCATGTTACTTCCACCCCACCAACCCCACTAAGTTGCTTCTGCCTATTATCCGTGTTTCTTCTGCTGCCATCGTGTTGCTTCCCCAGTGCAATCTCTGTGGTTCCAGCCCAGTGCTGCTTCCCCTCCACCTCCCATGCTACCTATTTTTATTTTTGTTTACTGATTTAACTTGGATCGGCAAACAAAAAGAAAAAACAGCGCTAAAGTCATTTTGCAAGCAGCATTATAGGCTTTTCTTCACTTTTATATCCATGGTGCACAGCCTCAGGAAATGCTGTGCAGCATGGCAAAAACAGGTACCAAAGCCAGTAGGTCCTAATGGTGAGACCTATTGGCTTTGCCGATATTTGTTGTGTCAGTGGGGGCAGGCACCGGTTTACCAGCCAGCTGAAAAATGTGGAGCTCTAGCGTTTTAAAGGTAAATTGTTCAGCTATCAGTATTAAAGCAACATGCTAGCTGACGGGGCTAATAATTACTGCCTCAGACCTCTTTCACAAACATTGCTCGCACTACACAAAACAAGGTTAAAAAGTACAAAATGTAATTACATTTCACCTCAACATATTAGAATGAGTTCAACTCTATGCAACCACCACAACTGCAGTCAAACCCCTCAGCCAAAATGTTCCACTTGCCTCCACTTTGGACCGTCGTCAGAGCATAATTGATGCGAGTATGGGTTTGGGAGAAAAAGAGTGTACTAGATAAATTAGCATGGCGATCATTGTTGCCCGCACGGAGTTTTAAGTTAAAATTACGGCACCCCTCTCTCTCTCAGACAGACTTTTATCTACAGCTATGGGTGCCACTCTGTAACGAGGCACCCCAGGCAACTGCTAAACTGACCCACGAGTAGTGCCAGGCTTTGCCTCAAGTTATTTGCTCTCACACAGTACAGATTCCTAAATGATGTTATGTCCTCCGTTGTTGTGTCGCGGTCTCTTTAGGGGAGGGGTCTCCATCCTTTACTGTAACTGGGGCTACTTATGTTTAATGAAAATCATCCTGAGCTTCTAATATTAAAAGAGTTGTAAGAGTGGCCATATTAGATGATTACATCAGTAGTCACCATATGCAAGATCACCATCAGTGATCACTTCAGTGCATCAGGCCCGTTTGGCAGCAGTAATGTTAAAAAATGCTGTCAGTTGAGAATTCCTCTACAAGGGTAGTGCATAACAGCGATGGATGCAATGCTTTTGGCACCATCTTAAAAATATTGGTAAAAAGTCCCCCAAGCCACATGATTTATCACTCAAATGTCAGATTAAAATATATTTTGGAAATTCAACTATTTTTCTACAGACATCAGCTTATGAGTTTTGAAAATATACATATTTTTATTTCGAATACACACTTTTCAGTTTTGGTATGCATTTATTACTTTCAAGCAAGCAAAAGCTTCTAGTTTAGTAGGCCGGGGTGCACACAGGAGTATCTGAACAGCTATCAGTAGCACACAAGATATGCATTAGAGAAACCTGGTTTAGGGCACATGTGCATACAGGACTCAGTCACAGGGCAAGCAGTGTCTCAAGAAACTTCAGTCAATGAGGAAATATGCTGCTGCAACTGGGGGGAAAACAAGGAAAGGGAGCCCTGGAGTAAAATTCAGTGAAAGACTTTAAAAAGTTAACCAAATCAAGCTTCTCACAGATACATAATGAACCCACGCTGATTCCACAACAGCTGCAAATGCCTATGTTCTCTTTTTGGCGATTACTGAAGGTGAATGGGAGAGGCAGTGTCTGTAACCTTGGACTTCAAAGGTAATCATATCCCTGATGTGACTTTCTCTTAGCAGCATTTACCTGCAGGCAGCGGGTCATCAGCCACCTGCAGTGAAAAAAACAGAGGCTGGTTAACCTGTTTCAGGCTTGGCTTAGAGCCAGAACAACCAAATACTTATTTGTAAAACGGTGCCCGAATTCCACCCCTCAACCACAAACACTTGTGTGCCCTTTTAAAATGTAATGAATCACAGTCTTCCTCTGATGGTTAGTCTTACTTTGGGGTTAATTTACAACCAGAATGACAGTTCTTGCCAAAACAAGGCATGAATGTCACCCCACGCCTACCCCACTTTAAGATATAATAATGAAAGGTAGGACAGCTTAACTCTACCTCAGGATTGTAGCCAAGAATATGTTAGGGGAATGATGAGTAATAAGGTCATAATTAGGAGGAGAGGGTCCTCTCCTAAACTCTGCAGGACCGAATAGCACAATACGTTAAGGTTTAAAAGCAGAGAATACATACCAATTGTTTAAACCAGAATGGATTTATTTTAGTTTGTTCTCACTTAAAAATCATCCAAACCAATGCAAGTGAATGGGAGAGTTAAGGTTCCACATTTTTCTCCTAAATATCTCCCTTATCTGATTCAGAATGTTGGCATACCTGGGATATGATGCAGTGGGGCACCAGCACTTATTTTTGGGGAGTGACTCTTATTTCCCCACATCAGACATTTAATAGAGGACAACAGAGGGAAACAAAAACAACGCGAAGGAGAGACACAAAAGGAAAAAGAAGTTCCCTCACAGTCAAATGTATTAGCAAAATGTGCAATTATCCATGTAACAGGGTTGATGTCCAAGACGGTAACCAAACCGCCCCAATGAGGGACAAACGAAAAAGCATTTACCAATGATAACAAAGGATTTTTGAAAGACGAGCCCATGAACGAGTGATAGAGATGGGCCATTCCGGTGGGCATGGTTAAAATCCCACAAATAGATCACAATAGATAATTGCGTGCTCGACCTAAAAAAGCTGAGAAAAAGAAATGTAAAAATTCTGTCATCAAAGGAGGAAACAGACACCTGTAAGAGTGAGATAAGGAGGCAGGGAATGCCTGGTAGAGAATTAAAGAGGCCCGAGGTGGATTTGGGACTGCGCACCCTTTATATTTGTGTTCCGACATTTTATAGCGCCTGCAGTGGTGGTCTCAACAGCACATTGGCCACCAGCACTTCTTATTTTACAAATAAAGCGCTGATGTGATGTTATATGTGATGTTTTACCCTACCCAAAGGAAGGGGTGCAAACCTGAAAACGGTGAACTTTAACGCACACCTGACCAATACGTTTGTATACAACAAGATGGCACTTAAAGACAATTTTCCTGGGGCTTGGAGGGTTTTTAAATAGGACAGAAAGTTAGACACAGATACTCTGTTTGAAGAACAGTAGGTCTTTAATTATAGTGAAATCTAACTGGAGTTTAAACACAACTTTTTCAGAGGGGCGAAAAAGGAGTTTGAGATGGCCTGTCACACAATGTTGAATGAAGATGTGACAACCTGTAGATATTTTATTTACATTTGACAAAAAGCAATACTCAAACTGCATGGATATTAAACACAATTCTAAACAAACAGCACACGGGCACAGATAGAAGAACACCTCTTTATGGTTCCAGGTAGGCAGTGCTGCCAGTGCTGTTCGAAGTAAATCTTTCTGGGACAGCAAGGCAGGTGGATACTGTTGGGGGAGGAGGGGGCAGGTATGGGCTTTCTGTGTTTATTTTTTAAATGCCAGTGGGTAATTTCCAGTACTTTAACAACTTCTGTAAATCAGCTGTCATATTATATCATAAATCCCAATGCTGTCGCTGCCGCGCACGCTCTCTGATGGTGCATGCGTCAGATGTTGACCAAACTCCACTACATATCATATACCAAAGAAAAAAAGCGCTGCACTCCGGGGGTCTTGAATTTACTTCAATTTATCCCACCACACACCAACGCATTTCGACAAACAATTTCTTGTTCACTGTAAGCAAGTCCTACTTAATTTTCCTCTTAAATACTGTTAACCCATTGGAGCCCTCATGTATTATAATGGGAGCAGTAGTTCAACAAAACATACATATACACACATAAAATAAGCCTTACATTAAAGCAATAAGCATAAAATGTTATCAAAATGCTAATATTACAAGTCATCAGCAGTTGCTCATGTCTTCTAGATTTCTCTCTACAGGTCTCATTACCAGGGCATCATCATATTCACTATTCTTCGATCGCGTCACATTAATTTGTTTGTTGTGTACAAATGTATCCTCTTAATTCTCAACTTAGTGTTATTACAGTTACTAGCTCTGTGACAGTCAGATATATATTGTATATCAAACTTTGAATACACTCACAATGTTAATGGTGTAATCAATTTGTCTTATCAATATTCACCACAGGAATCTATAAGTCAGAAAAGGTAAATTACTCTTGTGCCATTCATTTAGCTATTTGCACAATACAGCCATTATGTATCTATCTGGAGTCTTTAATTGTTTATGTTTATTCCTGCTCAGTTCCCGACAGTTTCAGCTGACCATGCATCAATAATTGTTTATTGTCGCAAATCCACGATCATCCAAAAAAAAAGGAGGGTTTAACCTGTTTAAAATCATAATTCATCCCTCCCAAACTCATACATTATCTCCATGGGGTCAGAATACCTCTACCCGGACCCCTGCGACCCATTTCTCAAAGAAAATCCATACCCCAGAGCTGATGCTGGTCGATACAATGGCAGCGGCAACTTTCTGAACAGCCTGCACCCAGCCAATCACACTCCTCTGTGTGGCTCATGGATTTGTGGCGGTCTGCGCCGGATGCGCGAAGGATCCGCTTGCCTATATATACACACATTTTTCCCCCGTTAATTACCAAAAAAAGCACTGAAAAAATTCACAGCAAATCACTTTAGGTCGCTTTCTGGACCAGGATCTCCCTTACTGCCAAATTTGATGTAATTCCATCCAGTAGTTTTCGTGGTATTGCTGTTCAAAATCCCTACGCAAACACAAATGGGGAAAAAGTGTTTTGAGACCTCCCCTTATTCTTGGTCCCCCTGGATGGATCACCCTGAAACTTTAAAGACAGCAGCTGACGTGACAGGCAAATATTTCTGGGAAAGTTTCATGATGATTTGTCAAAGATATAGGCAAGCAAAAAAATGCTTTTTATATAGAAAATAGGTCCTAACTATAACTACCTACTGGTAACTACCACTAGGTTATATATATATATATATATATATATATATATATATATATATATATATATATATATATATGATATTTTATGTAGTTTATATGTAAAGTAACAACTTTGATGCAGAGGTCCTTGTATAACCTTTAGATCGCAAGTTAATTGTGCACCCGCTAAAAATCTGCATGTAACCTGCAAGGTAGGTGTGTGGGTCTTTGGACATTTTAAATCATTCTTTTGTTCTAAAAGTGCAAATGTGTTCTGTTGAGTAGTAGTGTGCCAAAAGCATTCAGTGTGCATTGTGTGCTATACAAATTGAGTCAGTATGAAAACATCCAAAACACTTTCAAATCTCACTTTCTCTCTTCGCACTTTGTAAAGTGACATGGACATTGTATATCTTTGTTTCCTTGATCAGTTGTGCAGTCTGACATCAAGGTATTAATGGCCAGTTGGACTCTCTTCCTCCAGGCTAGATCATAACCTCCACTCTAGACTGCTCCATCTTATAGAGATGGAGAGCTGGAACAAGCAAAGTTATGCTACAATGTCCCATCTCAGGGATTCCACCACTAAATACTGATGCAGCTTGCTGGAGAAGAAAAACTGCACAAACCCTCATCCCCCAACAAGCATCACTAAAGCAAAAATATTAACGCCTTTAAAAGCTCTACATTGTGCAATATGGTTTTATTCTGTACTGTAAAATTCAGTGTATTTAGCACATTGGGTTAATATTCCATCAGAAATCTACATAATATCTTCATTCAGGTGGCATAAAGTAAAATGATCACAATCCTTAGAATCCTGGAGTATAGTCCATTATCCTCTCATCTACACGAGACATAAACAATGTTTTCTTTTTCCATCTGTGAAGAATGAGGACCTTAATTATAGTTTGCCAAAGCACTCTGCCTTCAATGTCTTAGTCTGCCTGCCTTATTTAGAGTTGGGTCAACTGTCATGTTTCCACCAGTGGACTCTCTAGTGGCTATGCTGAAGGAAACCATTAATCAAGGACCTGTTGGATAGTGGGCTGTAGGTTAATGGATGTCACATTGTCCACCCTATTTAGGAGAGATGTTCCAACATCATTTGTTCCTATTTGGGACTATTAAGTAAAGCCTCCCAGACCTGAACAGCAAAAAAAAATGCATTGGCAAAGCCAATAGGTCTCGCTTATACAAGAGTTATTGGCATTGGCAATTTATTTTGCCATGTTGTACACAAGTGAGGCTGTTGCTCAGCATGACTAAAAGTTAGTGTCATGGAGTGTCGGTGTTGAGTGGGGGAGCAGAGTTTTGAAAAGTGGATTTGTTGGAATGTGGCAAAGTTGAGTAGGAGGAGTAGAATGTCGTAGAGGGGAGTAGAGCAGTGGTTCAGTGACAGAGCGTTGTGGTGTGGAGTGGATAGGATTGGATTGAGGTGGTGAGATTGGAAGGGAGTAGAGTAGGGTTCAGTGGGTGGATTGGGGTGGGGGTGTAGGGTGGATTGAGTGGAGTGGGTGGATTGCTGTGAGGTGGATTAGAGTGGGGTGGATGGGAAGGTGGTGGATTAAATTGGGATGGGTGGGTGGTTTGGATTGGAGTGATAGGGCTGGGGTGGGTGGATTGGACTGGAGTGAGGTGAATTGGATTGAAATGAGGTGGATTAGATTCCCTGGAGTGGGGTGTATAGGATTGGAGTGGGGTGGATTAGATTGGGCGGAGTAAGGTGGATTGGAGTGCACTGTGTTTGAATAGGGTGGGTTGGACTGGATTGGGGAGAGGTGGATTGGATTGGGGTGCGCTGAATGGATTGGTGTGGGCTGGATTGGATTGGGATAGAGTGGGTGGATCAGAGTAGTGTGTGATGGATTGGAGTGAGTGGGGTAGATTGGAATGGGGTGGGCAGACTGGAGTGGGGTGGATTGGATTGGAGTGGGCAGATTGAAATGTGGTGAGTGGACTGGATTGAGGTGTGGTGAGCTGCAGTGGGATGGACTGAATTGGAGATGGGTTGGATACACTTGGGCGGGGTGGATTGGATTGGATTGGGGTGGACTGGAGCAGGGTGGATTGTATTGTAGTGGGGTGGACTGGAGAGCTGTGGGGTGGATGCATTGGATTG
This sequence comes from Pleurodeles waltl, assembly GCF_031143425.1. Taxonomy (NCBI): domain Eukaryota; kingdom Metazoa; phylum Chordata; class Amphibia; order Caudata; family Salamandridae; genus Pleurodeles; species Pleurodeles waltl. The sequence goes on from NC_090448.1 coordinate 817,769,256, forward strand.
GAGTAGGGTGGGTGGATTGTAGTGGAGTGTACTGGAGTGGGGTGGATTAAGGTAGAGTGGGTGGGTTGGATTGGGGTGGATTGGACTGAAATGGGGTGGGGTGGGGTGGACTGGAGGGGTTGGGGTAGATGGCAGTCATGGAGATTGGACTGGGGTGGATTGCACTGTGGGGAGGTGGATTGGACTGGGGTGGGGTGAATTGGACTGGGGTGGGGTGGAATGGAGCGAGGTGGACTGGAGCGGAGTGTACTGGAAGAGGCTGTATCTGATTGCGGTGGAGTGGATTTGAGTGAGGTGGATTGGACTAAGTAGGGTGGACTGGATTCAGTGGGGTGGATTAGAGTGGGTTGTATTGAAATGAGTGTGGTGGATTGGGTGGGGTGGATTGATGTGGGGTTCAGTGGGGTGGATTGACTGGAATGGACTGGTGTGAGGTGGACTGGAGTGGGTTGGACAGGACTAGGGGGATTTGAGTGGGGTGGCTGGGGTGGATTGGACTGGGGTGGATGGTTTGGACTGGAGTGATAGGGCTAAGGTGGGGTGGATTGGGCTGGATTGGATTTGAGTGGGGTGGATTAGACTGGACGGGAGTGGGGGTGGACTAGACTGAAATGGGGTGGATATGATTCACTGGACTAGAGAGGGGTGGATAGGAATGGAGTGGATAGGATTGGAATGGGGTGGATTGAATTGGGGTGAGATGGAGTGGATTGGATTGGGGTGCGCTGGATGGTGTAGAGCAGCCTGCATGGATTGTAGTGGGGTGGACTGAACTGGGATTGAGTGGGTGTATCGGATTAGAGTGTGATGGATTAGAGTGAGGGGGTGGGGTGGATTGAATTGGGGTGAGGTGGATTGGGTTGGGGTGAATTGGAGCGGGGTGGACTGGAGTGGAGTGTGATGGATTGGAGTGGGTGGATTTGATTGGAATGGGGTGGGGTGGATTGGAGTGGGGTGAATTAGATTGCAGTGGGTGGACTGGTGTAGGGTGGATTGGGTTGGTGTGAGGTGGATTGATGGAAAGGGGTGGATTTGACTGAAGTGGGGTAGATTATGGTGGTTTGGAGTGGGGTGGACTGGAGTAGGGTGGATTAATGCTGAATGGAGTGTGGTGGATTAAAGTGTATTGTATTGGATTGTTGGATTGAGATTGGCTGGGTTGGTGTGGGTGGATTGGATTGGAGTGAAGTGGATTGGGTAGCGGAGGACTTGATTGGAGTGGCTTGGACTGGATTAGCGAGGGGTCCGTTGTACTTCAGTAGAGTGAGTTTGATTGGTGTGGGATGGGATGGACTGGAATAAGGTGGGTTGAACTGGAGTGGGTTGGATTGGACTAGAGTGGGGTGGGAGGGACTGGAGTGGGGTGGATTGGACTAGAGTGGATTGGGGGTGGACTGAATTGGGGTGAGGCGTATTGGACTGGAGTGGGGTAGATTGGACTGAGCTGAATTAGGGTAGATTGGATTAGTGTAGGTGGACTGGTGTGGTGGGGTGGATTGGAGTGGGTGAATTGGGACTGAGTGCAGCGGATTGGACTTTGGTGATGTAAGGTAGATTGGATTGGAGTGGGGCAGCTTGTTTTGGATTGGAGTTGTTTGCTTGGGATTGGAGTGGGGCATGGCGGAGTAGGGCATGCTGTTTTGAATTAAAGTACAGCAGATTGGAGTGGGGCAGGTTGTTTTGGCTTGAAGTGGGGCAGAATGTTTTGGAATGGAGTGGGGCTGACTGGAGTGGGGCACATTTTCCTGGGTAGGAGTGGGACAGCTTGGGGTTGGGCAGACTGTATGAGGGTGGACTGGGGTGGGGTGGTTTGGGGGTGGGTTGGATTGGAGTGGGGTGAATTAGAATGGAGTGGGGTGAACTGGATTGTGGGGAGGTGGGTTGGAGTCAGGCATATTGTTTTGGATTGGAGTGGAGCAGATTGTTTGGATTGGACTGCATCAAATTGCAGTGGGGCAGATTGTTTTTGATTGGGGCAGATTGTAGTGAGATAGATTTTTATACTGGAGTGGGGCACATTGTTTTGGACTGGAGTGGGGCAGATTGGAGTGGGATAGATGGGAGTGGGGCATAATGTTTGGGATTGGAGTCAGGCATATTGTTTTCAATTGGAGTGGGACACATTGTTTTGGAGTGGTACAGTTTTTTTTGGATTAGAGTGGGGTGAATTGGAGTGGGGCAGATTAGACTGAAGTGAGTTGGGGGGCTTGGAGTAGGGTGGGTTGGACTAGATTGGGGTGAGTGGTTGGGACTGGAGTGGGGTGAATTTGTGTGGGGTAAGGTGGGGTGGACTGGATTGTAGTGCGGTGAATTGGGGTCTACATCCCATTTATGTGTTAAAGCATCATTTCATAAATTACACATAATAAAGAAATAATATTGCACTGCAATATTTCAAACAAGATAATCATTAAACTTTTGAGAAGAGCGCCCACAAGCAAAAACAAAAGAAAACTTGAGTGGAAAATGTGAAAAGACGACTTGGCAAAATAAAAGAAAGTTAGCTATAAAAAAAATAGTACTTTGCAATTTTGTTTGTCTTGCTGGGCACGTTTTCACCAGTCACATGCCGTCAGTTTTCAGGGCACTACAAGTAAAAAAGAACAAAATAGTACCTCGATCACGTTGGAATCAGCTTACGGGCACTCACTAAGTTTAATCAATCAATGCTTGGTCTCTGCACCACAGAGAGAAATGGAAATTATGCTAGCATGGGCATACGAAGTGTGGGGGACGCAGGGGATGTATTCCCCCCAGATTTTGGTGGGTGGGGGCACGGGGGACGAGGGTGGGGGGGACAAGAGGACAAAATAATTTCCCCTCTCACATCTATTATTCAGAGGGCCATTAGCGTACAAAAGCGATACTTACCGACTATCCTCCAATCTCATGGTAACAGAATGAAGGTGAGTCAGGAGGCCCCCTGCGCCCTCTGCCCTTTTGTTTGTCCTGTTTACATCTGTGGGCATCAAGGGTGCACATAAGAATAAAGGGCACGAGGAGGAGAAAAGAGTTTTTGATGATTACTATCTGCATCACCTGCTGCCTTGAAGAGGAGCGCTGCAGGACGCCTTCCAGAGGAGCTGCAAGACAATGAGGAAGATCTAAAGAGGAAACAGAGTCCCAATCACCCTGGTGCCTGCAGGCTAGAATGGAGACTCTGTGAGACACAATATTTGTATTTGCCTAAGATCACACCAGTTGGTGAAACACTGAAGTCGAGATTGAGCTCAGATTTTACCTTTTCACACAACAATTTAGCTATTAGAAGGGTATATTTTTCTAACATTCATGTTTAATGTTTTTTTTATCTATGTAATGAAGGGCTTGATTACAGCGAGGCTAACAGGGAGAAGCCATATTTCATTTTGGGCCGCTATGCTTAGCGTTATTTATGTTGTTGTTATCGTTACATACTTAAGCATATTGAAGTATATTATCTTTTCTCTATCTTTTCTTCACTCTACTCTGAAACAATTCACCCTAAGCCACTGCACCCTACACCACTTTTCTCCACTCTGTGCTAATCTACTCCACTGCAACCTATGCTGTACCACTCCACTCTACACCACTCTACAATGCAGCACTCAACACCACGCCACTGCAATCTATGTTATTCTACTCTAACCAATGTACACTATACCCCTGCACTCTGCCAGTGCACTCTTAACCACTTCACTCAAAACCAATGCACTCTATGCCACTGCACTCTACGGCAATCTACTCTGCACCACAGCACTCTATTCCACTGCTTTCAATGCCACTGTACTCCGCGCCACAGCACTCTATGCCACTCTACAATACACCACTGTACTCTACGACCCTCTAATGTGCAACATTGCACTCTCTGCCACTGAACTCCACGCCACTCTACTCTGCACCACTGCACTCAATGCCACTGTACTCTGTCCACTGCACTCTTTTCTGCACCTCTGCACTCTAATCTACTCTACACCACTCCACTCTAGGGCACTTCACTCTACTTTGAAATCATCTCCTCTATACCACTGCAATTTTCGCAACTCCACTCTATGCTATGCTAGTCCAATCTACCCTGCAACACTCCAATGTACCCTGGGCCACTCCAATCTGCTCTGCACCGCTCTATGCTACTGCACTCTATATCACTATGCTCTACTCTTCAACAATCTACTCTTGACCACTATACTGTACTCTGCAGCAATCTACTCTATACCACGGCACTCTATGCAACTCTATTCTACTCTGCACCACTGTACTCTATGCCACTCTTCTCTACTCTGCATCACTCTGGGTCACTGCACTCTACACCAATGCATTCTATGCCACTCTACTGTACACCACTGCCCTTTATGACACTCTACTCTGCAACACTGCACTCTGCCACTGAACTATACTCCTCTCTACTCTGCACCACAGCACTTTACTCTGCACCTCTCAACTATATGCCACTCTACTGCACTCTGCACCAATGTACTATATGCCACTACACTCTACGCCACTCTACTCTGCATCACTGCACTCTGCACCAGCCTACTCTACCTTGCACCACTCCACTCTACCATGCACCGCATCACTCTATGACACAACACTCTGCACCACTGCAATCTATGTTGTGCCACTCCACTCTGCTCCCCACTACTCTTCACCACTCTACGCTACTGCACTGTACCATAAACCAGTGCACTCTATGCCAATGCACTCTACATCACTGTACTCAAAACCAATGCACTCTATACCACTACACTCTACGCCAATCTACTTTGCACCACTGTACTCTATGCCACTTGACTCTAGACCACCCAACTCCAGTCTATGGCACTTCACTGTGACATTACACTCCATGATACTAGACTCTGACACTCTATTCCGTTAAACTCTAACACTTTCTCCACTCTGTAACTCCCTACACAACTCCCTATACGCCACTCAATTCCACTTTACTCCACTCTATGCCACTCCACCCCACTCTATGCCACTTCAATCTACGATACTCTACTCAACGACACTGCACAACCCTCTATGCCACTCCACTATACAACAATGTACTATGCTCAACAACACTCTACCCAACTTTCTCTATGCCACTTCATGTTACTTTACTTCACTCTACGCCACTTAACTCTACTTTATGCCTTTCCACTCTATAACACTCTGCCACTCCACTCTACGACACTCTATTACACTGTGACACTACTCCACTCTACTACTACTTCATGGCATTGGCGCTTGATTAGAAATTCAGATCTCCATTGATTGCCTTCTCACTCATATGAGACATGAGTCAGATTTATCTCGGCCTTTTTGGGTACAAGCACTCTGTAACCCTTTTAACTCAAGCTTAACGAAGGCTTAGGATGATCCTGATACTTGTCTAGGTGATGGAAACATCGTCGGCCAAAGTACCTTGACTTGAATTTGTGATATTGTGCATAAGTTGGCATAAGCATAGGTACTATGAGTTAATGACTTCTTGATTCGCTATTTGAGTCATTCATGTAAAAGTTGGTGTATAAAAGCTTGTAAATCATTATTGTGGATGCTAACCTTGTAGTTTCTAGTTTGGTTACCCCCCACTTTTGGCCTGTTTGCCAGTGTGTTTGACTGTGTCTACTGGGATCTTGCTAATCAGGACCCCAGTAGTTATGCTCTCTCCCTTAAATTATGGTTGTTGCATACTGGTAACCCAGTATTTCACCCAAAATTGGCATACTGGTGCTCCCTTATAAGTCCCAGGTATATGGTACTTAGGTACCCAGGGCATTGGGGTTCCAGGGCATCCCTATAGGCTGCAGCATTTCTTTTGCCACTCATTGGGAGCCCATGCAAAGGCTTCTGCAGGACTGCTATTGCAACCTGCGTGAAAAGGTGCATGCACCCTTTCACTGCCAGTTACACTGCACCAGGTCACTTATAAGTCACCCCTATAACAGGCCCTCCAGCCCTGAGGGCAGGGTGCAGAGTAACTGTGTGAGAGGGCACCCCTGCACTAGCAGAGGTGCCCCCAAGACCTCCAGGACCATTTTCCCGGACTTCGTGAGTGCAGGGACGCCATTTTACACGTGTACTGGAAATAGGTCACTAGCTATGTCCAGCTACATAATGGTAACTCCGAACATAGGTATGTTTGGTATCAAACATGTTGGAATCATACCCCAAGGCTCTTGCAGGCATTGGTTGTATGATTCCATGCACTCTGGGGGCTCCTTGGAGGAACTCCAGTATTGCCATTCCAGCCTTCTAAGGTTTTCCAGGCAACCCCTGCTCCTCCCACCTCTCAGGCAGGTTTCTGCCCTCCTGTTGCTTGAGAAGCTCAAGCCCAGGGAGGCAGAACAAAGGATTTCCTTTGGGAGAGGGGTGTTACACCCTCTCCCTTTGGAAATAAGTGTTACAGGCTTGGGAGGGGTAGCTTCCTTCCCCCGGCCACTGGAAATGCTTTAAAGGGCACAAAAGTGGACAAAGGAAAGGGGAGTGACCACTCACCTGTCCATCACCACTTCAGGGATGGTGCTCAGAGCTGCTCCTCCATACGGTTCCCTTGGTTTTGCCATCTTGGATTTCAAGTTTGCTGCGAACTCTGGGAGCATATGAGTGGCCAGTGCCAGCAGATGACGTCAGAGCCGTTCCCTGATAACTGCTTACCTGTTTAGCTGACCAATCCCCCTTTTAGGGCTATTTAGGGTCTCTCCTTTGGGAGGTTCTTCAGATTCAGATTGCAAGACTCCAGCAGGAATCCTCTTCATCCTTTACTCCACCTTCTCACTGAAGAAACTGCATCTGGACCCTCCAGGAACTCCACAAACTGCAACAAAGAAGCAAAGATGACTTCTGCAAAATTGTATCTTCAGCTCTTGCCAGCAATTGCAACTGTTTCCCGGTCGTGCATCCTCAGAGGACAGCCTGTCTTCAGCCTGCACCAGAAGAATGAAAGAATCTCCTTTGGAGTGAAGGAGTCAAGCCCCTGCATCAGCAGGCACCTCTCTGCAACAACGACCATCTGCGTGGGTCCCCTCTCCTGATGAGTTGCGTGGATCCTCCATCACAGGTGGTGGACTGAAGTGGTCCAGATGGTCCTGATGTCCTACTGTCCAACTTGGTGGAGGAAAGGGCTTGCCTTCCCACGCAAGACAGTACACACGTGCACCACATGTTTTTCAATTGCCAAGGCTTGTTGGCATCCTTCAACAAAATTCTTTGTGCACCATGTAGCTCCGGCACCCAGCACTCCTTCCTGCGATGCACAGCTTTCTGAGTGGTTCTCTGGCGGCGTGGGATCCTTTGTTTTTGTGCTGCACGGGCCTCCTTTTGTAACTCCTTTGTTCCCGTGCTGTGGGACTCATGTGTGTCTGCCTGGTCTTCTGTGGGCTCTCTGAGTTGCTGAGAGCCCCCTCTGACTCCCCCTCCTGGGTAAAGTCCACCAGGTCCCTCCTGGTACCGGGCAGTGCCATTTTCCGCTAACCGTGAGCTTTGCGTGTGCCAAGGCTTGTTGGCGGAATCCAGTGGCGCAAACCAGACTGCAATCATCCATCCGGCGTGGGATATCATCTGCACCAACCAGGAACCCCCATCCGTCTTCTTGGGTGCAGTACGGACTGTTGTTCTTCACCAGTGGTTCTTCTTTTGCACCTTGATTCAGGTTAGCAGGGGCTCCTATCCTCCGTGGACTCTTCTGTGCTTCTTGGACTTAGTCCCCTCTTCCACAGGTCTTTAGGTCCAGGAATCCACCCTTTGGGTCTTGAAGTCTCATCTGGTTCTTACATTATCTTCTTTCTCGTGTTCTTGTGGGTTCTAGGAAAGTTACTGTGATTTTCCTGCTTTCCTGGGCTCTGAGGTGGGTTCTATTACTTACCTCCCAGCGCCCCTCTACACACCAGACTTGCCTAGGTGAAAAACTGAAATTCGCATTCCACTTTCTTAGTATATGGTTTGTGTTCCCCCTAGGCCCATTTCTAACCATAGTGATTTTCCCTAATTGCACTGTTTTCTAACTGTTTTATTGCTATTTCTGCATACTAGTGTATATAATTGGTGTATTACTTACCTCCTAAGGGAATATAGGCCCTCATTAAAACCCTGTCGGCGGTAATAAGGCAAACAGGCTGGCGGAAAAAAAAAATGGGATTACAACCGTGGCGGAAACCGCCAACATAGACAGCCACTTTAACACTCCGACTGGCACGGCGGTAGAAACAAACAGCGCAGCGGTCACCGCCAACAGACAGGCGGGAGACAAAGTACCGGCCACCCTATTACAAGAGGCCTATCCGCCACCTTTTCCGGGGCGGAACAAATGCTATCAAAAGCACGACGGAAACAGAACACAGAAGGGAAAACACTCACCTCTCGACACCCAACGAGGAACCAGGACGCCATGGAGCCCGAACTCCACATACTGCCCATGCTGGTGTACCTCCTCTTCTATGAGGAGTACGAACGGCGGCGGCGGCGACCACGGTGAGTACTGCGCCTACAACACAAGGGAGGGGGGGGGAAACAGAGTGACACAAACACGTAACACCCCCACCCTCACCACCACACACAACAACAGACTCACAAATACAAGCAGCAACATTACATATACAACCCCCCACCCCCTGGAAGAACGCAAGGACAAAAGGAAATGATTGTAACCATTGTAATCATGAAAAATCCAGTATTCAAAAGTCAAAATTCAGTATATACAAATATGTACACCAACTACACTAAGGCCCTCATTCTGACCCTGGCGGTCGGTGATAAAGCGGCGGCCAACCCGCCAACAGGCCGGCGGTCCAAAATATGCAATTCTGACCCTGGCGGGAACCGCCAACACAGCCCGCCGCATTAACACTCCGCCCGCCACGGCGGAACAAACAAACAGCGCGGCGGTCCCCGCCAACAGCCAGGCGGCAGACAATGTACCGCCCACCCTATCACGACCCACCAATCCGCCAGCTTTTCCGGGGCGGGAGCACCGCCGATAAAAACACGGCGGAAACAGACTACGAACGGGAAAACGCTCACCTCCACATACTCCACGCGAGATTCCGGCAGTATGGAACCCGAGTTGCAGGTCATCCGCGCACTCCTATACCTGCTCCTGTACCAGGAGCACGCCCGGCGGCGCGGAAGACATCGGTGAGTACTGCACCTACGACACAGGGGAGGGAAAAGATTACCGGCACACACCCACCCACCCACACCCACTACAACACACACATCAATGCATTCCCACAGATCACTGTCACAACCCACAAACCCCACCCCTCCGAAATAATGCAAAGACCAAAAGAAGAGATCTTAAACGGGCAGATATATTGAAAAATGGACAGCAGTAATCCCAATAAATAAATAAACTATGTACAAAATATATACAGCTACTAAATGTAGTCCAACCACTGTCCGTGGACCACAGGGGTCCTGAGCAAAGGGGCAAGGCCCAGTCCCACGACAAGAACTCCACGGAGAGAACACTGCAGGGGCATCAGAAAGAAAAAAGGACAGGCACCTCAGGGGGAAGGGAAGGGGGGGCACCTCAGCCACTTGAGTACACGACGCCAGATCCACGAGGGGACTCCATGACCACTGGCCCATCCTGGGGAGAGCAAAGCCACAGTCCATACAGTCCATACAGTGGGTGGCCTGCCCACTGGGCCATCCTGGGGAGAGCAAAGCCACAGTCCAAACAGTCCATACAGTGGGTGGCCTGCCCACTGGGCCATCCTGGGGAGAGCAAAGCCACAGTCCATACAGTCCATACAGTGGGTGGCCTGCCCACTGGGCCATCCTGGGGAGAGCAAAGCCACAGTCCAAACAGTCCATACAGTGGGTGGCCTGCCCACTGGGCCATCCTGGGGAGAGCAAAGCCACAGTCCATACAGTCCATACAGTGGGTGGCCTGCCCACTGGGCCATCCTGGGGAGAGCAAAGCCACAGTCCAAACAGTCCATACAGTGGGTGGCCTGCCCACTGGGCCATCCTGGGGAGAGCAAAGCCACAGTCCATACAGTCCATACAGTGGGTGGCCTGCCCACTGGGCCATCCTGGGGAGTGCAAAGCCACAGTCCAAACAGTCCATAACAGACTCCACTGCCACTGGAGGAGGCATGTTGGCCAGAGGACATCCTGCATCCCTGCCTGAGACAGATCCTGCCCTGCCACGTCTGCCAAAGGGCCAGCGGTTCCTGCCTGGAAGGGCCCAGTTGAGCGGTTCTTGCCTTGAAGGGCCCAGTTCAGCGGTTCTTGAGACGGCGGTCCCCAGCGGAGCAGTGCTGGAGACGGCGGGGCCCAGTTCAGCGGTTCTTGCCTTGAAGGGCCCAGTTCAGCGGTTCTTGCCTTGAAGGGCCCAGTTCAGCGGTTCTTGCCTTGAAGGGCCCAGTTCAGCGGTTCTTGAGACGGCGGTCCCCAGCGGAGCGGTGCTGTAGACGGCGGGGCCCAGTTCAGCGGTTCTTGCCTTGAAGGGCCCAGTTCAGCGGTTCTTGAGACGGCGGTCCCCAGCGGAGCGGTGCTGGAGACGGCGGGGCCCAGTTCAGCGGTTCTTGCCTTGAAGGGCCCAGTTCAGCGGTTCTTGCCTTGAAGGGCCCAGTTCAGCGGTTCTTGAGACGGCGGTCCCCAGCGGAGCGGTGCTGGAGACGGCGGACATTCTATGGCCAACTGCTCATTGCCTGGTGGTGCCCTCCTGGGCAGCGGGGATGGTGCTCCTTCAATGCCCACCTGGGCTGTGGGTGGTGGGGCCCTCCTGGCCAGCTGGGCTGGGTCCTCCCTGGGCAGCGGCTATGGGGGTGGTGGGCTCTCCCGGGGCAGCTGTGCCGGTTCCTCCCGGGGCAGCGGCTATGGGGGTTGCGGGCTCCTCCTGGGCAGCTGTGACGGGTCCTCCATGGGCAGCAGGCCTGCTGCCTGACTTCTCCGCCTTGCTGCCCTTGCCCTCCTTAGTCGGGAGTCTGTGGCCCTTTCCTCCCTTTGGAGCTGTGGCTGTTGACGGTGGCTGGCTAGTGTCCTGGGGGGATATCGAATCCGGGCTCCGGCGGCGGCCCTTCCGCCTTCTGCTCCTCTTCCCAGGGGGTGGGCTGGCTGTCCCCTTGCTGCTGGGCGAAGATCCAGACCTGCGGGCTGGTGGGCTCCAATACCCCTGCACCCTTGTCAAGGGGGCTGCAGGGCTGGTGGTGGCTGAGGTGCTCTTTTTACCCCGACGAGAAGGAGGGGGGGGCTCAGGGTCAGGAAAGAAGGTAGCAGTAGAGAGATAGATTTTCTTGGGACAATGGATAGTGGTAGGTACAGTGGGTATGGGAGTGGAGGGAGAGGATGTGGTTGTAGGCGAGACAAGTTTGCTGTCTTTGGGTGCAGGTGCAGGAGCAGGAGCGGGAGGCTGTCGTGAGGTGGATGGCTGTTGGGTGGGTGGGTGGCTGCGTTTGTGTGGTGTGGAAGAGGGGGTGACAGACACAGTGGGAGAGGACACAGGGGACGTGTAAATGGCAGTGGGGGTGGTGACTGCACGTGTGCGGACTGTAGTGGAGGGTATGCTGGTGATGGAAACACTGGCTGATGGTGAGGTGAATGAAGGTGTGAGTGTAGACGTCACAGGGAGGGAGGAGGGAGACGAGGAGGTGGGGGTCACAGAGGTGGTAGTGACTGTTGGCATGTCTGCATCGGAATGTTGCTTGTGTGAATGTCTGCGTGATCTGTGGTGCTTATGTTTGGATGAGCTGCTCTTGGGTGTTGAGGTGTGTGCAGGCTGGTCTGATGGTGTGGGTGGGACAGGCAGAGGAACAGGAGACTGGGAGGAGGGAGTTAGTAGAGGGAGGCAGGAGACAGGGACAATGGCTGCCGTCAGTGCTGAGGCCAGAGCCTGGAACGATCGCTGATGGGCAGCCTGACCCGAATGAATGCCCTCCAGGTACGCATTGCTGCGATGAACCTCCCTCTCCACCCCCTGGATGGCATTCAAAAGGGTAGTCTGCCCAACAATGAGCGTTCGGAGGAGGTCAATGACCTCCTCACTGAGGGCAGCGGGGGTAACAGGGGCAGGGCCTGAGGTGCCTGGGGCGAAGGAGATGCCCGGCTTCCTGGCAGAGCGGGCACGGGGCGAACGCTGAGGGGCTGCTGGGAGGGCGGAGATGGTGCGCTGGGTGGCGGCTGTACCTGTAATGGCGGGGGCACGGATGGTGCCACCCCCGCAAGGGAGCTCCCTTCCGAGGACGTGTCCGTGTCGCTGCAGGGTCCAGTCGTCCCCGTTGTGGAGCTCCCCTCGCCCTCCGTCTCACTGGTCCAGTCAGACTCTGTGGCATGGCCCTCCTGGGCCATGTGAGATGCAGCTCCCTCCTGCCCCGATGCCACTTCTCCTCCGCCTGATGATGCTGATGCACACAAGCACAGAAAGACAAACAAAAAGGGGGGGGGGAGAGAGAAATAAAGAGATTTTGAGTACATGGATCACCGGTACAGTTAGCGGACATGACAGACACAGATGCCCCCTGCACTAAGTTGCGCACTTGGGGTCTGCTACGCATTCCGTGGAACATGCCCTACACGCCTAGAGTTGACAACTGCACCCATGGATGACACGGCCCAGGCATGGCTGTACTGACACACTACTGAGGGTGGTGGCTGGGGACACAGGGGCTTACGGGGGTGCCCAGCCTACAGATATCGCCCTGGCCTAGGGGGACCCCCAGCCCTCCTCCCCCACCCAGACACCTCCACTGCGCGACAACAGAGTAGATAATGCTTGTACTCACCCCCTTGTGTCTGCTGTGCTGCCCTCACGCGCCCATCCAAATCAGGGTAGGCCACCGCCAGGATCCGGAACATCAGGGGGGTCAGTTGACAGCAGGCACCCCGCCTACGTTGGGAGGCCATCCCCAGCAGAGACTCGGCGGTCTTCTTGGTCCCGCGGCAGATGTCCTCCCACCTCTTGCGGCAGTGGGTGCCCCGTCGATGGTGGACCCCCAGGGTCCGGACTTCCTTGGCGATGGCACGCCAAATCCCGATCTTCTCATGGGCGCGGACCTATGTGACACGTACAGGGAGGGAGAAATACCACGTTCAAGTTTGTCTGCATTTTCGTTGCCAGTGGCCCGACGCCCCCCATCCCCGCCAGGCCCCCCGCCAGGCCCAACATGCCCCCCATCCCCACCAGGCCCCCCTCCAGGCCCCCCGCCAGCCCCAACATGCCCCCCATCCCCGCCAGGCCCCCCTCCAGGCCCCCCGCCAGGCCCAACATGCCCCCCATCCCCGCCAGGCCCCCCGCCAGGCCCCCAAGCCAGCCAGTGGCCCCAAATCCATATTGAATTAAACTCACTTGTTGGTCTGGAGGACCGTAGAGTAGCGCATACTGGGGGAGGACCCCATCCACAAGTTTCTCCAACTCCTCTCCAGTGAAGGCAGGGGCCCTTTCCCCAGTCGCAGCAGCCATTGTCCCTTCCAGACCGAGGTCACAGCAACACTTGCAGTATAGGTCCTCTCCTGTGAAAGTTCAAGTCGCAAGTGGATAAGTAGATAGAAAATGGCGGTCACGTCCGCGGCGGTGCGTACCGCGGCGGTGCGTACCGCCACCGCCGGCGCCCTTCGCCATTGGCTCCTGAAACCCATAGGCTTCAATGTTAACCAATGCGGCTTCGCGCCGCGGTCTTCGACCGCCGACCGCCGCGGTGTGCCACGCCAGCGCATTGACCTCACATCCCATTGTCACACTTCACAGGTCAGGCAGCCGCCATTTCGAGGGTCCACATGGCTCAATTTCAACTGCGTCACACAGGCCTAGGCCTTGCATAGACACTCAGACACGCCATTCACTGCATAGAGAATCGTTTACTGTGCAAGCTGTGAGTACGTACCTGTGGGTTGCTTGACTGTGTGCTCCATGTTGTCCTTCTTAGGCACCGTCCGCTGGGTTTGGCGAGGAGACGGATGAATCCTCGCGTGTACCGACCGCTGGTGGACCTGTCGACAATGGAAGAACGCCACATTATCCTGACCTACCGGCTTGACCGTGCCACTATACATGAACTGTGTGCCCAGCTGGAGCCCGACCTGATGTCCCCCATCCGCCAACCCACAGGGATTCCCCCTCTGGTGCAGGTCCTGTCAGTACTCCATTTCTTGGCAAGTGGGTCATTTCAGACAACAGTGGGAATTGCTTCTGGGATGTCTCAGCCCATGTTTTCGAAGGTGTTATCCAGAGTGTTGTCTGCCCTGATGAAATACGTGAGGAGCTACATCATTTTCCCTGAGGTGGGCGAATTGGCTACAGTGAAGGGTGATTTCTACGCCCTTGGACATATTCCCAACGTCATTGGTGCCATTGATGGGACCCATGTGGCTTTGGTTCCCCCAAGAGACAGGGAGCAGGTGTACAGGAACAGAAAAAGTTACCATTCCATGAACATCCAGGTGGTGTGTTTGGCTGACCAGTACATCTCGCATGTAAATGCCAAATTCCCAGGGTCAGTGCATGACGCCTACATCCTGAGGAATAGCAGCATCCCTTACGTGATGGAACAGCTAGAGAGACACCGTGTATGGCTATTGGGGGACTCTGGGTACCCCAACCTGTCGTGGCTACTGACCCCAGTAAGGAATCCCCGGACCAGAGCAGAGGAACGGTACAATGAGGCCCATGGGCGTACTAGGAGGGTGATCGAACGCACCTTTGGCCTCCTAAAGGCCAGGTTTAGGTGCCTGCATATGACAGGTGGATCCCTAATGTACTCACCTAAGAAGGTGTGTCACATCATCGTGGCCTGCTGCATGCTTCACAACCTGGCTTTGCGCCGCCAGGTGCCTTTCCTGCAGGAGGATGGTCGAGACGGTGGTGTTGTGGCAGCTGTGGAACCTGTGGAGAGTGACGAGGAGGAAGACGACGGGGCTGAAACAGACAACAGGGACAGAATCATTGAACAGTACTTCCAATAGGACACAGGTAACAATTCAAACATAATTTAGTAAATGTGAACTACTCTCCTGCATCTCTGCTGCCTGTCTATTTGCCCCAGTGTATGATGACTGAGTTGTGGCTTTTCCCTCCCTATTTCAGATCTGGGGTCGCCACTACGAGTCCTGTGCTTCGTTTCCCCATGGACTACAGCTTTGTGGCAGCTGTTTGTTGACTTCACTATGTACAAGGACATATTTGCACTGTCATGTCAATTACAATATTTTGAAATCACAGCCAGACTCCAGATAGTTTTGTGCAAAATAGGTGTTTATTTCAGTGCTCAAAATGGGATGGGTGGTTTCAAGTGGGTGGGGGCTATGGTGAAGGAATGTCCATGGCAGAGTCCAGAGTAACAGTCACACAGGTGCATTGTCCATAGGCCTGTGGAGAGATGGAGCATGGGCAGTTCAAGGATGGACAGGGTGACAATGTGGGACAGTGGGATGACATCAGGTGGTATCCTTTGCTGGCGGGGGTCTTGACATCCTACTCTGTCTTCTTGCGAGATCTCAGGGCCCTCTTGCGGGGTGGTTCTTCTCCTGCAGGAGGTGGGGGTCTGGTGGGCTGCTGTTGTGCGGGGGCCTCCTGTCCACTAGCGCCGGCGGAGGTGGTTGGCTGTTCTTGGTCCAGGCTAGTGGCAGGGGCCCTTTGTTGTTGTTGAGTGTCCGTCCTGGTGTTGATGAGGTCCTGCAGCAGCCCTACCATGGTAACCAGGGTGGAGGTGAGGGCTCTGATGTCCTCCCTGTACCCCCGATAGTGTTCCTCCTGCAGTACCTGGATCTCCTGGAACCGGGCCAGTACCGTCGCCATCGTCTCCTGGGAGCGGTTGTATGCTCCCATGATGGTGGTGAGGGCCTCGTGGAGAGTGGGTTCCCTGGGCCCGTCCCCCCCCTGTCGCACAGCTGCCCTCCGAGTTGCCCTGTTTCCCTGGGCCTCTGCCCCCTGGCCGGTGTGCCCACTACCACTGCCCCCAGGTCCCTGTTGTTGTTGGGGTGGTGGGCTATCCTGGGTGCCCTGTAGTGGTAGACACACCGCAGATTGACGCGCCCTGGAGACAGAGGCATGGGCCCGCTGGGTGGGAGCTGTGCTGGTGTTCCCAGAGGGGTTTGGGTCTGTAGTGGCCTGTGCCTGTGTGAGGGGAACCGACTGTCCAGAGGTCCCCGATGGTCCGGGCTGGTCATCAGTGTCCAGGTCGACAGAGCTGCTGTCATCGCTGACGGCCTCTTGGGTGGGGGGTGTGGAGAATTCTGGGCCCTCCGTGGCGGTGTGTTGACGGTCGGGTCCTGCAGGGGTATAGAGGTATGGTTATAGTTTCAATGTGTGGCATATGGGTGTATCTGTGGGTTCCCGTGTCCCCAAGTGCTGGCATTCGTGTGTGGGGGCTTTGGTGAGGGTGGCTTGTGGGGGGGATGTGTATATGCATTGGGCATGCTTTGGTGATGGGTGTCCATGCTTAGTGGACGCATGCAGGCCTAGGTTTTGGGATGTGTGGGTTGTGATGGTGAGACATTGGCAGGGAATAGGTGTGCTGGGGGTGGGGGTGAGGATGGTGGTGGGGGTGAGGATGGTGGTGGGGGTGAGGGTGGGGGTGAGGATGGGGGTGGGGGTGAGGGTGGGGTTCGAGGATGGGGGTGAGGGTTGGGGTATGATTTGGCATGCAGGTGGGGGGGAAGCAGTAGTGAAGCTTCAACTTACCAGTATCCATTCCTCCGCCGACTCCTGCGAGGCCGTCAGGATGCAGGATGTTCAAGACTTCCTCCTCCCATGTTGTAAATTGTGGGGGTTGAGGTGGGGGTCCTCCGCCAGTCTTCTGCACGGCGATGTTGTGCCTGGATACCATGGAACGCACCTTCCCCCGTAGGTCGTTCCATCGCTTCCTGATGTCTTCCCGATTTCTGGGGTGCTGTCCCACAGCGTTGACCCTGTCGACAATCCTCTGCCATAGCTCCGTCCTCCGGGCAATGCTGGTGTATTGGACCTGTGTGCCGAAGAGCTGGGGCTCTACCCGAACAATTTCCTCCACCATGACCCTGAGTTCTTCGTCTGAGAAGCGGGGGTGTCTTTGGGGTGCCATGGAGTGGTGTGTATGATGTGTGGGGTGGAGTATGTGTAGTTAAGTGTGTTGAGTGTGGTGGTGTGTGTTGTTTTGTGTGTGGATATTGTGTGGGTGATGGTGTAGTGTGCCTCTGTGTGATGGTATTCTGTGATCGCTGATGTGTCTCTCAGTGCTTCTTTCTGAATTTTTGGTCGTAGGGGTTTGTGGGTGATGTGGGTGTGTGTTTTATATTGTATTGTGTGTGTGGGAGTGGTGTGTGTATGTGTATCAGGTGTGTGGAATTCAAATCGTCCAATGTGGCTGAGTTTTGTTCGTTTGTGTGTATTCTGACTGCGGCGGTGTGTACCGCCAATGGAAAACCGCGTTTGAAAGACCGCCGCGTGGATTCGTGGGTCGTAATGGCATGGGCGTATTTCTGTTGGCGTGACGGTGGAGGTTTGGTCACCTCCACTTTTCCGCCGACCGCTGGTCTGGCGGTCTGTTGTGGCTGTCGGATTTTCGGAGGTTTGGCTGCTGCGGGTCAGAATGACCGTGGCGGGTTACCGCGACCGCGGCGGAATTATGGAGGATTTCTGACCGGCGGTAGGCGCCTTTTACCGCCGAGGTCAGAATGACCACCTAAGTCCGGATAGTGTACTAATCATTGTCCGTGGACCACTGTTCCCAAAATGCATGTGTGAGGCCCACACATGATACCTGACTCTAAACAGAGAGAACATTGCAGGGGCATCAGACTGAAAATATACAGGCACCTCAGGGGGAGGGGGGCACCTCAGCCTGATGAACGCACAACGCCACTGCTGCACGAGGGGGCTCCATGCCCATTGATGTATCCTGGGGAGTGCAAAGCCACAGTCTCTCAAGTCTCTCCAGTGGGTGGTTTGCCCACTGCTTTATCCTGGGGAGTGCAAAGCCACAGTCTCTCAAGTCTCTCCAGTGGGTGGTTTGCCCACTGCTTTATCCTGGGGAGTGAGAAGCCACAGTCTCTCAAGTGGGTGGTTTGCCCACTGCTTTATCCTGGGGAGTGTGAAGCCACAGTCTCTCAAGTATATCCAGTGGGTGGGTTGCCCACTGCTTTATCCTGGCGAGTGCAAAGCCACAGTCTCTCAAGTCTCTCCAGTGGGTGAGTTGCCCACTGCTTTATACTGGGGAGTGCAAAGCCACAGCCTCTCAAGTCTCTCCAGTGGGTGGTTTGCCCACTGCTTTATCCTGGGGAGTGCAAAGCCACAGTCTCTCAAGTGGATGTCATTCTCCACTGGTTCTGGAGGGGACCTTGTGCCCAGAGTGCTTCATCCTGCCAAGGACTGAGGTAGTGGATGTATCTCTCCACTAGTTCTGGAGGGGGTCTTGTGCCCAGAGTGCTTCATCCTGCCAAGGACAGAGGTAGTGGATGTCAATCTCCACTGGTTCTGGAGGGGGCCTTGTGCCCAGAGTGCTTCATCCTGCCAAGGACTGAGGTAGTGGATGTCAATCTTCACTGGTTCTGGAGGGGGCCTGGTGCCCAGAGTGCTCCACGTACAATGTGGCTGGTACAATTCCCTCACCTGGGTGTGCGTGCCACGAGATTTGCGAGGTTCAGGTAGCATGATACGCCATGGAGGCAGCGACATACCCCACACTGATGCGGCTGTGCCTTCCACCTGCAGGTGAAACAGTGATGGAAGAAATGCCTCATGGAAGCTGCTCTGGGTCCAGGAACTCTCCTCCAGCCTCAGACGACTGACCACTGGGGAAGGTAACCATGTCAGCGGTGGTGCCTGTGTCCGAGGACGCAGCGGGCCGGTGGCGGTGCTTTCAGCGGTGTCTGTTGCGGCGTGCTTGCGGCAGTGCATGGGTCAGCACCTGCAGAGCGACACAGCAGGACGTTTCCTGCAGCCTCGGACGGCTGCCCACTGGGGAAGATGCTGGGGACTGTCGCTGAGGCTGTAGACTTGCCGGGGCAGTGCAGGTGGTGGTGCTTGCGGCGGTGTCTATCGCGGCGGTGTCTGTTGAGGCGGTGCTTGCGGCGGTGCATGGGTCAGCACCTACAGAGGGACACAGCAGGACATTTTCTGCAGCCTCGGATGGCTGCTCACTGGGGAAGATGCTGGGGACTGTCGCTGAGGCTGTAGACGTGCTGGGGGCGGTGCAGGTGATGGAGCAGGTGGCGGTTGTGGTGGCGGGGCAGCTAGCGAAGTTCGCTGCCGTACAGGTTGGCGTGGTCGTGGACACAAAGTGTGACACCGGTCCCTCAGTCAGTGCCACCATGCCCTCTCCTGACCTGCTCCTCAGCTTTTGGCCCTTCCCCAGCTTTGATGTTGCCGCAGTTGTCTTGCCACTATCCACTTTGGTTTTTGCTGAGCCCTTGGTGGCTGGTACTTTAGGCTTCTCCCTCTGGATGTTGGCACCTTTTTCACCTTGGCAGGTGGTGGAATGTCCTTGCCCTCGCTACGTGGCACACTGGCAGCCATGATGGGTGGCGCACTCCATGACCCCACAGTTGCTGCCACCACTGTGCCTGGGGATTTGGTGGCTGAGGTGCTGGGCCTGTGGGGAAAGTCTTGCCCTAGGGGAAGGACGTGGGGGGGAGGTGTAGGGAAGAGGTCAATGTTAGCAAGGAAGAGTTTCTTAGACACACTAGGACGAGAAGATGGAGGGGGTTTGAGAGTGGACGTAGAGGTAGTGGTTGTAGGAAGTGTACGTCTGCTGAATTTGGGTGAAGGTGCATGGGCCGGAGGCTTTTGTGAGGTGGATGGCTGTTGGGTGGGTGTGTGCCTGCGTTTGTGTACTTTGGGAGGAGGGCTCACAGACACACTAGTAGAGGACACTGGGGATGTGTGCATGGTAGTGGGGGTGGCGAGTGCACGTGAGCGGTGTGTGGTGATAGGCGTGCTGGTGATGGAGGCAGTGGCTGAGGATGATGTGCATGCAGGTGTGAGTGGAGATGAGACAGGGAGGGAGGAGGAGGGCGTGGAGGAGGGGCACACAGTGAAGGCAGTGGATGTTGCTGTGTCTGCATGGGGATGGTGCTTGTGTGAGTTCCTTTGGGATGTGTGGTGCTTATGTTTGCCTGAGCCACTCCTGTGTGTTGATGAGTATGCATGCTGGTCTGATGGTGTGCTTGGGATAGGCTGAGGTACAGGGGATTGGGTCTGGGTAGAGGAAGTTGGAAGGGGAAGGCTGGACACAGTTACAATGGCTGCCATCAGTGATGAGGCCAGAGCCTGAAATGCTATCTGTTGGGCTACCTGCCCAGAATGAATGCCGTCCAGGTATGCGTTTGTTTGTTGCAAATGCCTCTCGACACCCTGGATGGCATTCACAATGGTAGATTGCCCAGCAATGAGGGATCTCAGGAGGTCAATAGCCTCACTGAGGGCAGCAGGGCTGACTGGGGCAGGGCCTGAGGTGCCTGGGGCGAAGGAGATGCCCACCCTCCTGGGTGAGCGGGCACGGGACACACGCTGAGGGGCTGCTGGAAGGGCAGTGCTGGTAGGGGGAGTGGTGGCTGTACCTGTTGATGTGGTGGGCACAGAGGTGCCCGCCACCGCAAGGGAGCTCCCATCAGAGGAGGAGTCGATGTCACGGCTGTCTGCTCCTGTCCCCGCTGTGGAGCTCCCCTCGCCCTCCGTCCCACTGGTGGCTTCAGACTCCAGGGCCAAGTGGGTTGCAGCTCCCTCCTGCTCCAGTGCCAATGCTTCTCCGCCTGATGATGCTACTGCACACAAGAACAGGGAGACCACAAAAAAGGGGGGGGAAGAAAGACATGTTCAGTGCATGCAACACCACTACCGTTGGCGGACAAAACACACATGGAGCAACCCTCTGCACTACGCCATGCACTAACAGTTCCTAGAAATTTCACCTGACCATGGGGTACGAGGCCTAACACCAATTGCTGCACGCATGGAAGTCACGGGAGCCTGACTAGATGTAGATGGCTCTTACTACTGTTGGGGTTGGGGTGCCACATAGCCTGCCTCACAGGGGACCTTGCCTACAAACTTCGCCCTGGCCTAGGGGAACCCACTGCCCACCTCCCCCACCCAGACACCTTGTAATGCGCGCAGAGGAAGCTGAATGAGAGTGTACTCACCCCCTTGTGGCTGCTGTGATGCCCTCAAGCGCCCATCCAACTCCGGATACGCCACGCCAGGATCCGGAACATCAGGGGGGTCATGGTACGACGGGCACCACTCCCATGCTGGGAGGCCATTCCCAGCTGGGTCTTCTTGCTCCAGCGGCGCAGGCCCTCCCATCTTTTATGGCAGTGGGTGCTCCGTCTGTGGTAGACCCCCAGGTTCCGGACGTCCTTGGCGATGGAACGCCAAATATCATTCTTCTGGTGGGCGCTGACCTAGAGGAATGGTACTGGGGAAAATGGAAATTACTTACCCGTCCGGACCGTCATAATCATTGCCCCCCCGTTCCCACCCTTTCCCTGACGCACATACACTCCCCATCCGCACATGCAGGCCTCAGCACCCCCCCATGTATCTTCCATCCATACCACTCAAAACAGGCATTGCCCATGCTCAGTGTACTCACCTGTTTGTCTTGAGGACCGTACAGTTGCGTGTACTGGGGGAGGACCTCATCCACTAGTTTCTCCAACTCCTCCGAAGTGAAGGCAGGGGCCCTTTCCCCAGACACATGAGCCATTGTCGCTTCCAGACTGAGGTCACAGCAGTACTTGCAGTGTAGGTCCTCTCCTGTTGAAGGTCAGTATCAACTGAGTGAACAGACAGAAAATGGCGGTCACATCCGCAGCGGTGCGTACCGTCACCGCCGGCGTACATCGTTATTGGCTCCTGGGACCCATAGGGCCCAATGTTAACCAATGCGCCCACCGCAACGGTGTAGAACGCAGGCGCAGTTACCTCATATCCCCTTGTCCCACCTTACAGGCCAGGCAGCCGCCATTTCAGAGAGCCACATGCCATGGAAAAAAACTGTGTCACACCTATCTAGGCCGGGAATGTAGACAGATGCCGGCACATTGCGGATTAATTACGTTTCTGAAATAAAACATTGTGATACCTCAGTGTTGGATGACTCTCTGCTCGCTATTCTCCTCCATAGGGCATGTCCGCTGGGGCAGGTGATGAGATGGCGGCATCCTCCGGTGTACAGACCCCTGGTGGACCTATCGACAATGGAAGAGAGATACATCCTGGTCACATACAGACTTGATTGTGCAACAATCCAGGAACTGTGTGCCCAGTTGGAGCCGGACCTGATGTCAGCTATCCGCCATCCCACAGGAATCCCCCCTCTAGTGCAGGTCCTGTCTGTACTCCCTTTCCTGGCCAGTGGGTCTTTTCAAACAACAGTGACCATGGCATCAGGGATGTCCCAGCCAATGTTCTCAAACGTATTGTCCAGAGTGTTATCTGCTCTGCTGAAACACATGCACAGCTACATCGTTTTCCCTCAAGTGGAGGATTTGCCCACAGTGAAAGGTGACTTCTATGCCCTGGGACATATCCCCAACATCATTGGTGCCATTGATGGGACACATGTGGCGTTTGTCCCCCCCCCGCAGAAATGAACAGGTGTACAGAAACCGCAAGAGCTACCATTCGATGAATGTGCAGATTGTGTGTTTGGCAGACCAGTAATCTCCCATGTGAATGCCAAGTATCCTGGCTCTGTGCATGACGCTTACATTTTGAGGAATAGCAGCATCCCTTATGTGATGGGCCAACTCCAGAGGCACCGTGTGTGGCTAATAGGTGAGGCCAAGGTCCCAATACAGTTGACATAGGTGTCTGGGTATGGGGTTGTCCCTAAGGGTTAGTTTGTGTCTAACAGTTGTCCCTCGACATTTGCAGGTGACTCTGGTTACCCCAACCTGTCATGGCTACTGACCCCAGTGACGAATCCCAGGACAAGGGCAGAGTAACACTACAATGAGGCACATGGGCGAACTAGGAGGGTGATCGAGTGCACCTTCGGCCTCCTGAAGGCCAGATTCCGGTGCCGCCATCTGACAGGGGGATCCCTCTACTACTCACCGAAGAAGGTGTGCCAGATCATCGTGGCCTGCTGTATGCTGCACAACCTGGCTTTGCCACGCCAGGTGCCTTTTTCTCCAGGAGGATGGGTCAGATGGTGGTCTTGTGGCAGCTGTGGAGCCCGTGGACAGTGAAGAAGAGGAGGGAGAAGAAGAGGATATCGACAACCGAAACAACATCATCAGGCAATACTTCCAGTGAGACACAGGTAAGAAGATGCCACTGCTTCCCACATATCATTCTATTGTTGGAACTAGCATAAGTGTGTCATTTTCATTTAGTGTATGGACCCTGACTTGTCACTTTGACTTTCCATTTCACAGATGTGGGTCCCACTTTGTGCCCTCTGCTATGTTTACTGCTGGCCTACAGCTGTGGTACATTGGTATGTGAACAAGTAAATTGACATTGCTATATTCCATAGTTGTTGCAATTACACATTTGTGAAAGCACAGGGTGACTCCAGATTTTTTGTGATTGAAGTATGTTTATTCCTGTGCAAATCAGTGGAGGGGTTTGTAAAATGGGCTGGGGGGATGGTGGAGGAATGTCCATGGTAGAGTCCAGTCTATTTGTTTCACAGGTGTATGGTCCATAGGGGCATAGGAAGTGGAGCAATGGCAGTTTACAGATAGTGGGACAGAAGAGTGACATTTAGGGGGGTCTCATTTCCTGGCGGGGGTCTTGACATTGTTCTCTGTCTTGTTCCTGGATCTCAGGGATCGTTTGCGGGGTGGTTCTCCATCTGCAGGGGGTGGGGTGCTAGTGTCCCGTTGTTCCTGTGGCGGTGCCTCCTGTCCACTAGCGCCGGCGGACGTGGACGGCTGTTAATTGTCCAGGCTAGTGTCAGGGGCCCCTTGTTGTGCCACTGTGTCTCTCCTGGTGTTGGCAAGGTCTGCCAGCACCCCTGCAATGGTGACCAGGGTGGTGTTAATGGACTTCAAGTCCTCCCTGATCCCAAGGTAGTGTTCCTCCTGCAGCCGCTGGGTCTCCTGAAACTTGGCCAGTACCGTTGCCATCGTGTCCTGGGAATGATGGTAAGCTCCCATGATGTTGGAGAGTGCCTCGTAGAGAGTGGGTTCCCGGGGCCTGTCCTCCCCCTGTCGCACAGCAGTCCTCACAGTTTCCCTGTTATCCTGTGCCTCTGTCCCCTGAACCGTTTGACCACTGCCACTGCCCCCAGGTCCCTGATGTTCATGGGTTGGTGGGTTTGCCTGGGTTCCCTGTAGTGGTGGACACACTGCTGATTGACGTGTCCTGGGGACAGAGGGATGGGCCCGCTGAGTGGGTGCTGTGCTGGTGTTTCCTGAGGGAGGAGGCTCTGTGGTGGCTTGTGCCAGTGTCAGGGGAACCGACTGTCCCGAGGTCCCAGATGGGCCGGGCTGGTCATCTTGATCCAGTGGTGTAGAGCTGCTGTCACCAATGTGGGCCTTGTCTGTGGGGGGACTGGATATGTCTGGCACCTCCTGTCCGGTGACGTTGGGTAGGGGGCCTGTTGGGGTGTAGATGCGAAATTATTGTATGTGTGTCATCGAGTGCAATGGGTGGTTGACCCTGTACTCCAGTGCTTGCATTATTGGCTTGGTCCTTGTGTGATTGGTGATTTTGGGGCATGAGTGAGTCTCTGTAGTGGACATGCTTGGGTGATGGGTGTCCATGCATTGGTGTTACATGCAGGGCTTGGTTTTGGGATGTGTGGGTTGTGTTGGTGGGGTATCTGTGGGATGTTGGGGTGATGGGTGTGAGAGTAAGGGCAGGAGTATGTGATGGCATGCAGGTAGGGTGGGGGGGATATAGTAGTAAAGATTTGCCTTACCAGAGTCCAGTCCTCCTGCTACTCCTGCGAGGCCCTCAGGATGCAGTATAGCCAAGACTTGCTCCTCCCATTTTGTTAGTTGTGGGGGGGGGGAGATGGGGGTCCACCGCCAGTCCTCTGTACAGCAATCTGGTGTCTGGAGACCACGGAACACACCTTCCCCCGTAGGTCGTTCCACCTCTTTCTGATGTCATCCCTAGTTCCTGGATGCTGTCCCACTGCGTTGACCCTGTCGACGATTCTGCACCATAGCTCCATCTTCCTTGCAATGGATGTCTGCTGCACCTGTGATCCGAATAGCTGTGGCTCTCCCGGACGATTTCCTCCACCATGACCCTGAGTTCCTCCTCAGAGAACCTTGGGTGTCGTTGAGGTGCCATGATGTGTGAGGTGGTGTCTGTTGTGATGTGTGAGGGGTTGTGTTGGTGTGTGTTGTTTGAGGTGCGTGGATGTTGTGTAAGTGATGGTGTTGTGTGTCTGTGGATGCTGGTGTTGTTTTTGGTAGTGTCTCTCTCTGGCGTGGTTTCAAATTTTTGGTTGTAAGGGTCTGTGGGTGATGTGGGTGTGTGCTTTATATTGGATTGGGTGTGTGGGTGTGTGTATGTGTATCAGGTGTGTGTATTTTGAATTATCCAATGTGGTTGTGTTTTGTATATGTGTGTGTATTTTGAGCGTGGTGGTGTGTACCGCCAATGGTTTACCGCGGTTGACTGACCGCTGCGTTGATTCGTGGGTCGTGATAGTGTGGGCGTATTCCTGTTGGCGTGACGGTGTCGGTTTTGTTATCGCCAGTTTATCACTGACCTTTGGTGTGGCGGACTTGTGTGGGTGTCTGTATTGTGGCGGATTCCGGGCTGTGGGTCGTAATACCTGTAGTGGAATTCCACGGCTGCAGCAGTATGTTGGTGGACTTCTGCATGGCGGTAAGCGGGATTTACCGCCAGGGTTGTAATGAGGGCCATAGTCTCTATGGTATTTTTGATATTTGTGTCACTAAAATAAAGTACCTTTATTTTTGTAACACTGACTATTTTCTTTCATGTGTGTGAGTACTGTGTGACTACAGTGGTATTGTCTGAGCTTTGCATGTCTCCTAGATAAGCCTTGGTTGCTCAGCTACAGCTACCCCTAGAGAGCCTCGCTTCTAGACACTGCCTACATTTCACTAATAAGGGATAACTGGACTTGGTATAAGGTGTAAGTACCATAGGTACCCACTACAAACCAGGCCAGCCTCCTACAAACCACTGTACTGTATGGGTTACTTTTTTTTACATTTTTCTTGTAATTGGTGACATTTGGTCATCCAGATAACTTGTATAATGTCCGAATACCAGTCTTTCTCGATTTTCCCTCATGATGTTTTCCCACTACATTTGATCATTTATATTTTGATTGAATAAATGCATGAAACATTCCATTTGGATACTACTTTAATATCATTGTTAATGGGAGTAGTGTTGCATTTTATTCAAGGGACCCCTGTTCCTTTAAAGTTAGTTTACTGCTCCATTCTAAGACACTCTACTTACTCCATGACACTACGCCACACCTGTCAATGACACATCATTCTCCTTTATGTCATTAACTTTTACCTATACTGAATACTAGTCTTACTAGTGTACAGCATGGCTAAAACACATTGGCAAATGCAATAGAACTTGCATAGGCGAGACCTATTGGATTTGCCAATGCTTGTTTATAAGGTATGAAGTTCAAGGTGACTTGCAATATCCTTATGTACGCTGGTGTATTTTACCCCATATAATACATGGTCACACCACCAACTTTCCCACACACCACTTAAAACCTTAGTGCATAGCTTCTGTCATCCCAAGCTATTAAAATAGAGCAGCAGAATGAAAGGCAACCTTCCATTTTTTGCTTTAAACAGCTGCATTAGTTAAGCTATGTGACCTGATCTGCCTTTCACCTTGGCTGCTGGCTCTGCCAGAAGGCACTGTAATGTCAGAACTCGACTGCAATAACCATATCATAGACATTTTCTGATGTCTTTTTATAATCAGTGAATGTCTTTTCTTTATACTCAGTGACTTGATGCATCACAAATAGCTGATTCTGAAGAAATTAGTGACTGCAGTTTATACAGGGATTAAAGAATCCATATTTATATAGCCTGTAACTCCAAGATCTTCTTCAGCTGAAATGCTTCTAGATATGACTGATGTGGAACTCAGCTGCCCAAGATCACAAGTGTTATTAAAACTATGGTTTCCGAGCACAGTTTACAACTGTTGTACCTAATCACTTTTGATATCTCCAGTGTGGTTCCAATTGGCAAGATGGGTGTGAGGCGCAAAGGGTATGTTCTTCCTTTTTATCCTCCTACCTTTATTTGCTTTGTGCATAAAGATGAAAGGTTAATTAACATGTTATTTTCACATTTGAACTAATTACTTTGTGAATGTAAATAACAATAAAAGATACTTTCATGCCTTCCTTTCTCCCTATTTCACTTCCAATATATATGATTGTGTATATTTATCGGAGCCTGTAGTTCGCAAACAACGAGCGATTTGATTGAAAGTCCCCAAGGCTGCCCGTGTTCCCCCAAATAAATGTATTGTCTCCTACGCCCCTGGATGCCAGGCCTGAAACGATGAATTACGAGGCTGTAAAGAAAAGAGTGAGCGACAAGTGGGATCCAAGCCCTTTACTGTACACAAGAGAGCCTCGCAAGCGTGGCAGGGTCATCGTTTTTCAGACAAATCATATTTTGAAATTAAAATTCATTTTAAAACAACTTTTCTGAGAAGCTGCACTAAATATGGTGGCTTCTCAACAAAGTTACATTGCTTTTAGAGCAGCGGCCATGGTGAGGACATGCGGCCCCACTGAAAGCACAGAGATTCCTTCCGGGCAT
Organism: Pleurodeles waltl; assembly: GCF_031143425.1. Taxonomy (NCBI): domain Eukaryota; kingdom Metazoa; phylum Chordata; class Amphibia; order Caudata; family Salamandridae; genus Pleurodeles; species Pleurodeles waltl. Next base: position 817,796,898 of record NC_090448.1, read on the forward strand.
GCGAGATCTCAAAGTGTGGTGAACGGCGTACCACTGGCAAAATTCTAGTCAAGGCTGTTTGTCATCTTTGCCAACACCCCGCACCCAGGGACAATAGCATTTAAGAACTCCGTGTTCAACAAATGTGACTGATGGCTACACATACTAACTGCCGGGTTTAATAAGAAATGCAGCTCACTTGAAAGGAAAGTCCTCAGCCTACACTTCTGAAAATAAAATTAGCATTGTGAGCAGCCAAGAGAGCATTAAAATACTGCCATAATCTATTCCCTCCAAGCTAATACAGAGGACAACTTATAGCCCTCAAAATCTATTGCCAATGCAGTCAGAGGAATGGTGGCTAAAGACGACTGCTTTTCATACCTGTTTTTTCAGCATATCTAAAATGTTGTGTTTTTTTCCTTTCTATTTTCAGCACTGAAGGAAAATCTGATTAAGTATAGGTTTGATGTTGGGTGTGAGAAGCGTCTGATTGAGACGGGTATGCCACCCTTGCACAAGAATAAGGTGGTGTCTCTGACACAAGCAAGATCTATTAAGCCACCAAGGTAGTTTGGGCAGCAAGGGAGTAGCCAGAACATTAAAATAACCCTTGCTTGAACCATACCGCTAATAAAACAGCAAGCAAACCTGATAGTCCTTCTAAGAGTTTCCTTTACCCTTTCATCCTTCTTCCATCCATTCATCAATCTATTCATTCATATATATATATATATTGTTACCATCTGCCGCACTCTCCATCTCTTTACTTTTTCGTCCACCTACCCAGCCAACCAGACTTTCTTACAACCAACCATCCACCCTTCCACCAATCCACCCAAAATATATTCAGGAACTCAATTGATCCATCTTTTCACCGATCCACACTTTCACTTTTCCTACCTCCACCTCTTCATCCGTCTGCCCATTCTTCCATCCTTCCTTTCATTCACCCTTTCAACTATCTTTCCTTTCACTCATTCATCCATCCATTTTTCACCCTTTCTTCTACTCTTGTATTCACACTTCCATTCCTTCACCCATACATTTTTCACCTTCCCAACCACTCATTATTCCACCCTTCCTTCCTTTCACCTTTCCTTCATGGCTTTCCCCTTTCTTCTTTTGTTCCTTCCTTTCAGACCTTCCCTCTCTTGTTCTTACGTTCCTCTATCTGCCCATTTTTTCTTTCATCCATACCATTTTCAACTTTTGCCCTTTTCTCTTTTCCTTATTTTCATTGCCTTTCTTTCTTTTTCTATCGTGTTTTCCCTTTTTCTTTCTGTCCTTCTTTAACTTTCCTTCTTTCTTTCTCTTTCTCTTTCTCTCTTTCCTTCATTCTTAACAGTGATATTTATAGGCTTTTGTCTGTAAGCGGGCAGCAACAAGAAGCCTATAAACAACAACAAATGTTATCGAGAGACCAAGTTTACCAGCACATTGGACCCAGGCTTCTCCTCCGCTAAAGTTTATAGAGAGAGACTGATGGGGGAGATGGGGGGGGGGGTTCAACGGGGTTGTTCACTATGCCTCTGAGCTGTGCAATCATGTGTTCAACTTCACAGTACTACCCAGTGCAGTTTTGAGGCAACATGAAGCCTTATCAGAGAAAGGTGAGTGTAATTTTCCTACATTCCCCTGGGATGAACCCCAGCAACCATGAAAGGGCAAGGCCCGACAGTCAGTTTGAAGCCATCTCTGGGAGTATGATGCACAGTCTAGTGCCAAGCCTATGAATATGTCTCTATTGTCTAATGACACATCTATGACTGCTTCATGCTGACAAACAGCATAAAGCCACATCTGTGCTGGACAGCATGGGGCAAATCTCTGAACATGAGAATCCTGAGGCAGTAGCAGACACAAATGCATGTTGCCAGTAACATCTTAAGGATTTGTAGGGCCCTGAGCGAGATATGTTTTGGGACCCCCTTGTTTGGAGCCACTTTGAATGTATTACTTACTTCCAACTGATTAGATAGTTTGTGATGCCAAACAATATTGAATTACATGTGAAACCATCAGAAACAGGGCATGCTAAAGCAGCCAAATGCCCAAACTGCCTCATGTCCAGCATCCCAATAGCACCAAAAGAAAGCTTGAATAAGCATTCCTAAAGCAATTTTGTGTTGGTTTTGTATCTAGATTTCTTTTACTTGCAAGAACAACATTTTATGTGGAATTTGATGTCTAATTAGCATAATACTCCCACTGTTGGAAAGAATGTCAGTGGTGACCTGATGTTTAGTGGACTAGTGCATAATATTAAAATAAGACCTATGCACAAAGCTCTTGAAATTTTAGCTTTAGTTACTGAATATCTATAATGGCAAACATACCCGCTTCATCTGTAGTGTTCTTGCTGCAACTATAAACATCAAAGCTCTGAGGATTGTCACCATTCCACTGGGTAAACTCTGAGAACGTTCTACTAATTTATTTTCCCTTGCTATATCCCTCTTCTTCTCCTCTTTATGTATGTGCACTTCTGTGGCTAGAAGGTTTCCTGTGGCACAGAGTAAAAGATATGAAACGAGGCAGGATACAAGAGATGGACGGAGACATAAAGAGAACAGTATAGCGAAAGACATGAAGTTTAGGGAGAAGGGAGTAGAGGATGTGAAAATATATGTGATGTACGGGGAATAGTAAAATAAATAGAGGAAGGAGAGATAGCCAAAAGCAAAGATAAGGACAGGTAGAACAAGGAAGATGTAGGCAGAGAAACGGAGACAGAAAAATAGGTAAGGCTTTAGAGTGTGGTAGAGAGAGAGATAGGGGGAAGGAAATGTAGAGACATGCAAAGAAGTACAGTCCTCCAAGAGATGAGGGAAAGATTGAGGTAATGTAAAATAAAAGATGTGGCTTAGACAGAGGCAAAGGCAGCAAGAGGCAGACATAAACAGAGAAACTTGTGGAAAAACAAAGAGATGGGAGGTCGGGAGAGCAAAACGAGAAGAGGTATAGAAAATGGATCCCGTAAAGAGTGTGGTGGGGAAAAGAGAAAGGTAGCAAGAGGGATGAAGGATAGAAATGCGATGGAGGGCAAAAAAGAGGAAGCTGAGAAACAAACATGAAAGCGAGAGGTATGGTTTATAAAGAATTAGAAAGTTGTGAGATAGAATTAGAGGAAGAGATGGTGAGGTAGGGAGCTCTATAAAGAAAGCAGGTAGGTGAGATAGTTTAGCTAGAAACAGTGAGTTGAAATGGAGAAGGGGTTCAGAGAGAGAGAGATGTGTTTACGTGTGTGAGAGAGAGGCATGATAGCTGATAGAAACAAAGGGGTAGAGGTAGAGAAATAGAGACTGTCAGAAATGAGTAAGATATTTAGAGGGAACACAAGTAGAACGAGAGAAAGAGGAGATGGTGAGGTAGTGAACTAATTTTACGGTAAATTGGGCGGTTAGGTAGTGACAGAGAGTGGTGAGGTAGTGAGTGAGATTTGAGGTAGAGAATAAGAAGGTAAGAGGTAAGGGGGACTGGTGAGTGATGAGGTGAAGATAGGACTAGATGAGAGTTAGAGAGAGGCAAGTGTAAACATATGGAAAGAGCAATAGAGTGGTAAGATAAAGATAGAAATGAGGTTGTATGATAAGTGAAGTAGATGGACCAGAGATATACAGAAGTAAGATGGAAAAGTGGATTGAAGTATAGAGAGAGAGATGAGGTAGAGAGAGTTGAGGTAGAGACAGGGGATCTAGAGCGACAGATATAAACATAGGCAATAACGATCAGAATGACAGAGAAATGGGCAAGGTAATGAGAGTGCGGTAGAGAGAGGTGAAGTTGAGTGGGGTATACTGAGAGTGGTGAGGTAGACAGGTGTGAGGTAGAGAGAGCTGAGGCAGAAAAGATGAAGGTACATACATAAGCAGTGATAGAGAGGTTAATAGGGAATGTTAAAGTGGAAGACATGAGATAAAGCAAGGTAAGTGAATGGACATAGAAAGATTATTTTTCAATTTATCACCAACTACCTGGTTGTGACGGTTAAGTTTACGCAAGCCAGGCATGCATACTAAAAGACAGATTAACTCTGTAGCACAAGGGTGAGAGAGCAGCACAACTATATTTATTAACAAAAATGCCTCTGCAGCTCACTTCCACTGGCGCACAAACAGGTTGCATAGTACTACGCAACCTTTGCACCAGAGTGCAGAGGTATGTGTCTGTTGCATTACATATGATTTGTACTGGAAGCATACCCTTCCAGTACAAGAACCTATTCCTAAACACATTCTTAAACATTACACACATTGTACGCGTGCTGTACAATGCAGTACATATGCAATGGGTAGAACATGAGCAGAAATGTAAAAAATTCTCCATGTTGGTGCCTGCTCAAGGAGGCGTTATGTTTCGATTCAAAGCCATCTCTGGCTATCTTAGTAGATCTGGCTTTGATTAAAAAGAATGGGCGCTTGCACTATTCCACCCAAGATACACCCAAATAAAGAAGGCTCTGTTGATGCAAAGCGGCTCAAAGCAGCCTTTCCAGCGTAAAACAACGTGTGCGCTAGAATGTGAATACCTTTACGAGAGTTTTTTCTACTTTTTGTCACTGGCCTTACGTTTCTGTTAAGCACGCTCCGCCATCAGATTAGAAGATCCGTTTTTTAGAAGTACCATTATGAGGCAAGAATTTCGACCGTCCCATTTATTTCACTGGTGGGGCAGGAGGGGCTTGGAACTAGGAAGTCCTGGGCAATTGCTCACTTTGGCCATGCCTTAAAACGTAAAACTGGTGGTATGAGTTCGAGGAATGAAAGATAATTGGAGCATGTTACATCTGGGACGATATATGGCATTGCCACTTTAAGATTCTGGATGGTGCTTACTAGCAATCGAGGTTGCAAGCAAAGACGAAATAAGGAAAGCTAGCATTTACTACAGATGCTGGATGTTATAAATGATGCTCTGCTGCCATCTGCTGGGAATATTCAGTGGTTTTCCCTTTCAGTAGAAAATCTTGCTGTAATCGGGGGAATATGGTCGCCCCCACAAGTAGATCTTTGTAGGACAATGGCATGGGACCTGTTTAGCAATGTTACCGATGAGTTACATTACGCGAGTCTAAAGTAACAGGAGCCAATGCAGGCATGGGAAGAGTCCCAACCCTAGTCTCCGCCAGTTAGTTGTGTTTTCATGGATTGGATCTGGTAGTTTCTCTCCCTTTGCCGTGGCTTGCTCATAATTTCAATTTGGCTGCTGCAAGTGGCCCAACCACTCAAGCAAAACAGACACCATCCTCTCGTTCGCATGCAGCAGGCTTGCCTACACCATTATATGACACCTGATAGGCTGGCAAACTTGCATGCAAGTCTTCCAAAGGCCGGGCTTGATTAGAGTATTTCTTTGCACTGTAAATGGGGGGCCTGCAGCCTGTACTGGGAAAGGAAACGATTTGTTTGCAGAGGATTTGGTGGCTGTTATAGACCCCAAATTACCGAAAGATTTTAAACAAACTAGATGCATCCTGTAGGTGGCGAAATACTAGTATGGGGGAGTATCTTGGGACGAGGGTGAAATGAAGGCCCCACAGTCCCTTGCACATTACATCTCTGAACCAGCATCCTGGAGCAGGCAGACACCTTCCTTGAGCCAGACTTGAGCCTCAGACAGAGGATTGGGAGGATTGCCAGGGACAATGAAGCACCACCTGAAGGACTGACCCAAGGTCGAGGCACTGACGCGAGTGAATGTTCCCCTGACAAAGAACCATGTTTCGCATCCTCTGTGCTTCTGCTCAGTGCAGACTATGTCATACAACCGACTGCAGGAAAGACGAGATTGGGAGGAACGACAAACGGAGAAGGGGGCGAGAGGAGAAATGAACTGACATAAGTAACGATTTGTTAGAGACAGCGGGGCCGTTACCCAGCACATATATGCTACTATACTTCTTTATACTAATCCACAGGCTCTTAAGAGCCAGGAGAGGTGGAGGTGTTATTCCTTATCGAAAAATGGATTGTCTGTTGTATGCGAGCTTACACCCTAAACAGTTTTTACACTGGTTTTAACGTGCAATATCCAATACAGATATATTGTCGAAAAAAAGAGTGAGGAGGCACTTATCTATAGTAGCAGATCGTTCCACAATTTTAGAGCAATGAAGAAGAAGGCTTGACCGGTGGATCTGTTTTTCTGTATGCGTGTGATGTGTGCAATTAGAAGTTGGGACAAGTGGAGGTGTCCGGAAGGTTTGTGAAAAATGATTAGATAGCTGAGGTGTACTGGGCCAGTGTTATGCAATGCCCTGAAAGTGTAGGTGAGGAGTCTGAAATGTGCTCCTTTGTGCACGGATAGCTAATGGAGCTTCTTCAGGTGTGGTGTGGTGTGAGTGCGGCATGGGAGGTTGAGAGTGATTCTGGCTGCTGAGTTCTGAATGAACTGCAGCCTTCTGATGAGCTTTTGTTGATTCAGGCATACAGTGTGTTTGTGTGGTTCAGCTTTCTTGTGACATGGATTTGTGATGGTTTCTGAGGGCTGATTGGAAACCATTTGAAACTTCTCCTTAACATATTAAGGGTATAGAAGCATGAGGGAGTGAAGGCGTTCTCATGGTTGGTCATGGCGAGTGTGCTGTTGATGACGATCCCGAGGTTCTTGGCATGGGTTTTGTGGGTGGGAGTCAGTCCTAGTTCAGTTAGCCACCAGGTAGACTGCCAGAGTGAAGTGCTCTTCCGAAGATCACCAGTTCAGTCTTGTCAGTGTTCAGCTTCAGAGAGTTGATCTTCATCCAGCACGCGATTTCAGTCATGCAGGCATTGAACTCGATCCTGGTACTGGGCACCTTGTCTGTGAGGGAGAGAATGTGTTGCCTGTTGTCAGCATAGGAGAGAACGTTGATGTTGTGAGAGTGGATGATGCTAGCTAGAGGGATCATATGTGCATTGAAAAGAGTCAGGCTCAGGGTGGATCCTTTCTGAAATCTGCATGCGATATTGCAGGCGTCCAAGTACATAGTGCAGGCTGACTGACTGGGTACTTCCAGCAGGAAGGAGCAGACCCATTGGAGTGCATGTCCTTGATTTCAATTTTGTGTAGGTGTTGGATGTGGATGGGGTGGGAGACCATATTAGATGCTGTGGAGAGGTATAGGAGGATAAGAGTTGCTGTGTCTCCCCCGGCCAGAGTCATCCAGATCCTATCCATGGCAATGATGAGGGCAGTTTTGGAGATGTAGTTGAGTCTGAAACCAGACTTAGTGGTGATAATGCATTGGTGCTCATTTGGTATTCAGGGAGGCATTTGTTAATAATTTTCTCTAAGACCTTGCTGGGAATAGAAGTAGTGAGAAAGATCTCTAGTTGGCGAGCTGTGAGGAGTCCGTGGAGGGGCTCTTCAGCAATAGGAGGACAGTTGCATGTTTCCAAGCAACCAGAAAGGTGGCGAAAGAGGCAGAAGCTTTATGAATGGTTGTGACCATGGTGCTGATAAGCTGCAGTCCTCTGGAGTGGGTGTGGTGGGGACAGTGTCCTATGGGGCTCCTGAGTGGATGAAATGAAGGTGGATGTGGTATCTTCTGGGTTGATTCAGGCCATACGGTTAGCATTGGTTCTCTGGAAAAAATAGGCAGGTGTTTCGCGAGGTCTGTCGGGCCTGGTTGAGGGTTGAAGTGGCTGTAAATAGCAGATATATTGTTGATGAAAATTGAGATTGTTGCAGAAGTCCTGTGAGAGGGTGGTTGAGTTGTAGGCAGCTGCTGGTGAGGTGCAATTTTTCACAATGGCGAAGGCTTCTTTGCTTCTTTTGGTGATGGCATCAATGCTTTCTGCCAGAGTGACACGTTTGGTGGCCCTGATCATTTTGTGGTAGCTTCTAAGAACAGATTTGAACATGCTCCCGTCTGCATTGTCCTAGCTCATTCTCCATTTGTGCTCCAGTTGTTTGCAGTTGTGTTTTAGTCTCAGTTCCTACAGGTACCAAATGGCCTGGGATCTATATCTTGTTGTATTGGTTTGTTTGAAGAGAAACCAGGGAGCTGGTGCAGGAGGTGATCCAACTGTTGAAATTACTGATAGCTTTGGGGAGCAGTTTGCTGTGTTTGGTCGGTGGATGTTGAGAGCGGTGTTCCAGTCCTAGTCCTAGTCCATTTTCGACAGGCTGGTCTGGCGGTGGTGCATGTGCAATGGACTGGGATGGGGATGCTGAACTTGACAAGACCATGTTTTATCCAGGAGACTGGTGTGGGTTTGTTGATTAGGTCTACATATTTGTAAATATTTTTATCCTGGAATCTTTTCCTAATGAACAAATTTTATTTAGGAACAATGATTTTTGCAAAGGCCTATTCACCATATATGGAGCAAATTCTATATGTAAGAAGTTTGAAATATAGGATTGTATTCTCTGTAATATCCTGCAAGAATATACATTACTAATGAGAATTGTACAGTAGCTGCCTTTTTTTGCTATCGGAACTTGTGTGCTACATGTTTATCCCCTTGCACTGTCACTACCACAAAGTATCCAGTTCAATCTTTACTAGACAAATAAAAAAGAATATATACCTGAAACGTGGCTGACCTCCAGGGATCACGATCTGGCCAGCTGATAAGCTCTCAACGTGAAATGTTCATTAGGAACCTGTGATATCACCATCATAATAGAATCAGTACTCTCAACACGTCTGATGTACTTTACAGCGATAATACAGCCACTTATGAGCTCGTGCTCTTAAGGGGGCAGTCACACCTTTCATTTATGGGCCTATCTTGACCAAGTGGTGGAATACCACTGTTCAGATAACGCCAAAAACAATACTAGACCACCAACATTGAACAGACACTAATAGGACTTTAAAGACCAGATTATAGTAGGATTTCTGGACTTGAGGAGTATTGTAGATAGTGAGTGCAAAGTTTTAATATGAAAGCACATGGGGCAGGTAAATTGTGGTTCAAACTTTGTAAACTTTAACAATCACTTTATATTTTCTGGTTGTACACCCACTCGAGAAAGTGTTTTGAAAATAAGTACATAATGCACAATAAAAGCACAATGCACCCACAACAATGGGTATAACTTGATATGCTGTAAAGATGACTGAAAGACGCCATGATCCACTTTCAGGTTACTGCTTTAACCTCTCTATCATCTCCCTAACTCTTACAATCTCTTTCATCTCTACCTTTATTGAACATTGCCCCCTACTCTGTCCTTCTGTGCATCTGTCCTACTTCGCTTTCTTATTTCTCCTCTTCCAAAGTGACTCCTTTTCCCTTTTTCCTATTTTGTTTCTGTCTCCTTTGTCTTTCTCCCTTTTCCTCATCTCTCTACCTCACAACTCTACAACTCCATTCTTCCCCTTCAACTTTCTCATTTCCTCTTCCCACTACCCCCATGTACACTGTTTCTGTCTTTACTTCTCTGTACATATCCATGTTCTCCTGCCTCATTAGCAGTGGGGGATTCAACAGGTTTCAAACAGCAGGCCCTAGCTTCATTGTTGGAAGCCATTGGCTCTGTGTCACCTCTGACACACCGCCGCTGGGTCATAGTGGCTGATGCCCAGCCCTTCCTAACATATGGCACCTGTCATTGATTTCTTCTGTCCGGGACTAGTATACTAGGATCCAGGTAGAAAAATAGAAATAAATCCAATGTGCAATAAGAGAAGACTCTGACCCTCATTACAACCCTGGCGGTAAATCCCACTTTCTGCCGTGCAGAAGACTGCCAACATACCACTGCGGCCACAGAATTCCGCTACAGGTATTACGACCCATAGCTCGGAATCCGCCACAATACAGACACCTACATAAGTCCGCCACACCAAAGGTCAGTGATAAACTGGCAATACCAAAACCGACACCGTCACACCAACAAAAATACGCCCACACTATGACCCACGAATCAATGCGGCGGTCTTTCAACCACGGTATTCCATTGGCAGTACACACTGCCGCGCTCAAAATTCCCACACATTCACAAAACACAACCACATTGGACAATTCGAAATACACACACCTGATACACATACACACACCACTCCTACACACCCAATCCAATATAAAGCACACACCCACATCACCCACAAACCCTAACAACCAAAATTTTGAAAGAAGGCCAGAGAGAGAGACTACCTAAAACAACACCAGCATCCACAGACACACAACACCATCACTTACACAACATCCACGCACCTCAAACAACACATACTAACACATCCCCTCACACATCACAACAGACACCACCTCACACATCACCCACACCACATCATAGCACCTCAAAGACACCCTAGGTTCTCTGAGGAGGAGCTCAGGGTCATGGTGGAGGAAATCGTCTGGGTAGAGCCACAGCTATTCGGATCACAGGTGCAGCAGACATCCATTGCAAGGAAGATGGAACTATGGCGCAGAACTGTCGACAGGGTTAACGCAGTGGGACAGCATCCAAGAACACGGGATGACATGAGGAAGAGGTGGAACGACCTACAGGGGAAGGTGCGTTCCGTGGTATCCAGACACCAGATTGCTGTACAGAGGACTGGCGGTGGACCCCCACCTCCTCCCTCACAACTAACAACATGGGAGGAGCAAGTCTTGGCAATTATGCATCCTGAGGGCCTCGTAGGAGTAGCAGGAGGACTGGACTCTGGCAAGTCAAATCTTTACTACCTAATCCCCGACACCCCACCTGCATGCCATCACATACCGCCACCCTTACCCTCACACCCATCACCCCAACAACCCAGAGATACCCCACTAACACAACCCACACATCCCAAAATCAAGCCCTGCATGTAATACCAATGCATGGACACCCATCACCAAACCATTTCCAGTACAGAGACTCACTCATGCCCCAAAATCACCAATCACACAAGGAACAAGCCAATAATGCAAGCACAGGAGTAGAGGGCCACTCACCCATTGCACAAGATGGCACACACAGATACAATAACTATGCATTTACACCCCAACAGGACCCATACCCAACGTCACCGGACAGGAGATGCCAGACATTTCCAGTCCCCCCACAGAAGAGACCCACAGTGATGACAGCAGCTCTGCACGCCTGGATCGAGATGACCAGCCCGGCCCATCAGGGACCTCGGGACAGTCGGTTCCCCTGACACAGTCACAAACCACCACTGAACCTCCCCACTCAGGAAACACCACCACAGCACCCACCCAGTGGGCCCATCCCTCTGTCCCCAGGATACGTCAATCAGCAGTGTGTCCACCACTACAGGGAACCCAGGCAACCCCACTAACACAGGATGATCAGGGACCTGGGGGCAGTGGGCACACAGTTCAGGGGACAGAGGCACAGGATAACAGGGAAGCTGGGAGGACTGCTGTGCGACAGGGGGAGGACAGGCCCAGGGAACCCACTCTCCACGAGGCACTTTCCAATATCATGGGAGCATACCACCATTCCCAGGAGACCATGGGCACGGTACTGGCCAAGTTTCAGGAGACCCAGCGGCTGCAGGAGGAACACTACCTGGGAATCAGGGAGGACTTGAAGTCCATCAACACCACCCTGGTCACCATTGCAGGGGTGCTGGCAGACCTACTCAACACCAGGAGGGACACAGTGGCACACCAACGGGCCCCTGACACTATCCTGGACAATGAACAGCCCTCCACCTCCTTCGGCGTTAGTGGGCAGGAGGCACCGCCACAGGAACAACAGACACCAGCCCCCCCACCCCCTTCAGATGGAGAACCACCCCACAAACGGTCCCCTGAGATCCAGGAACAAGACAGAGAACATTGCCAAGACCCCTGCCAGGAAATAAGAACTCCCTGAATGTCACCCTTCTGTTCCACTGTGTCACCCTGTCCATCCTTAAACTGCCACTGCTCCACTTCCTATGCCCCTTTGGACAATGCACATGTGAAACACATAGACTGGACTCTGCCATGGACATACCTCCACCATCACCCCAGCCCATTTTACAACCCCCTCCACTTATTTGCACAGGAATAAACACACTTCAATCACAAAATAATCTGGAGTCAGTCTGTGCTTTCACAGATGTGTAATTGCAATATCTATAGAATATAGCAATGCCAATGTACTTGTTCACATACCAATGTAACACAGCTGTAGGCCAGGAGTAAACATAGCAGAGGGCACAAAGTGGGACCAAGATCTGTGAAATGGAAAGCCAAAGTGTCAAGTCAGTGTCCATACACTGAGTGACAAATACAGACGTATGCTAGCTCCAACAATAGTATGAGATATGGGAAGCAGTTACATCTTCTTACTTGTGTCTCACTGGAAATATTGCATGATGATGTTGTTTCGGTTGTCGATATCCTCTTCTTCTGCCTCCTCTTCTTCACTGTCCACAGGCTCCACAGCTGCCACAAGACCAACATCAGCCCCATCCTCCTGCAGAAAAGGCACCTGGCGTCGCAAAGCCAGGTTGTGCAGCATACAGCAGGCCACGATGATCTGGCACACCCTCTTCGGTGAGTAGTATAGGGAACCACCTGTCATATGGAGGCACCAGAATCTGGCCTTCAGGAGGCCGAAAGTGCGTTCGATGATCCTCCTAGTTCGCCCATGTGCCTCATTGTAGCATTCCTCTGCCCTTGTCCTGGGATTCCTCACTGGGGTCAATAGCCATGTCAAGTTGGGGTAACCAGAGTCACCTGCAAATGTCGAGGGACAACTGTTAGACACACACTGACCCTTAGGGACAGCCCCATACCCTGAAACCTATGTCAACTCTATTGGGACCTTGGCCTCACCTATTAGCCAAACACAGTGCCTCAGGAGTTGCCTCATCACATAAGGGATGCTGCTATTTCTCAAAATGTAAGCGTCATGCACCGAGCCAGGATACTTGGCATTGACATGGGAGATGTACTGGTCTGCCAAATACACCATCTGCACATTCATCGAATGGTAGCTCTTCTGGTTTCTGTACACCTGTGTGCAAGTGCCACATGTGTACCATCAGTGGCACCAATGATGTTGGGGATATGTCCCAGGGCATAGAAGTCACCTTTCACTGTGAGCAAATCCTCTACTTGAGGGAAAACGATGTAGCTGCGCATGTGTTTCAGCAGGGCAGACAACACTCTGGACAACACGTTAGAGAACATTGGCCGGGACATCCCTTATGCCATGGCCACTGTTGTTTGAAAGGACCCACTGGCCAGGCAATGGAGTACAGACAGGACCTGCACTAGAGGGGGTATCCCTGTGGGATGGCGGATAGCTGACATCAGGTCTGGCTCCAACTGGGCACACAGTTCCAGGATTGTTGCACGATCAAGTCTGTATGTGATTATGATGTGTCTCTCTTCCATTGTCGACAGGTCCACCAGGGGTCTGTACACCGGAGGATGCCGCCATCTCATCACCTGCCCCAGAGGACATGCCCTATGGAGGAGAACAGCGAGCAGAGAGTCATCCAACACTGAGGTATCACAATGTGTTATTTGCAGAAACGTTATTAATCCACAGTGTGCTGGTATCTGTCTGTATTCCCAGCCTAGATAGGTGTGACGCAGTTTTTATCCATCCCATGTGGGCCCCTGAATTGGCGGCTGCCTGACCTGTAAGGTGGGACAAGGGGATATAAGGTAACTGCTCTGGCGTTGTACACTGTCGCGGGGGGCGGCCGAAGACCGCGTCGCAATTATGCATTGGTTAACATTGGGCCCTCTGGGTCCCAGGAGCCAATGACGATGTACGCCGGCAGTGACGGTATGCACCGCCGCGGACGTGACCGCCATTTTCTGTCTGTTCACTCACTTGATACCTGACCTTCAACAGGAGAGGACCTACACTGAAAGTGTTGCTGTGACCTGTGTCTGGAAACGACTATGGCTACAGTGTCTGGGGAAAGGGCCTCTGCCTTCACTTCGGAGGAGCTGGAGAAACTAGTGGATGGGGTCCTCCTCCAGTACCTGAAACTGTATGGTCCTCCAGACAAACAGGTGAGTACACTGTGAGCATGCTGCATGGACAATGCCTGCTTTGAGTGGTGTGGATGGAAGATACATGAGGGGGAGGGGGGGGGGGGCTGAGGCCTGCATGTGCGGATGGTGAGTGTATGTGCGTCAGGGCATGGGTGGGAACTGGTGGGCAATGACTATGACGGTCCGGACGGGTGAGTAATTTCCTTTCCCCCTGTACCAATTCCTCTAGGTCAGCGCCAACCAGGGTATTTGGCGTGCCATCGCCAAGGACGTCCGGACCCTCGGGGTCTATCACAGACGGAGCACCCACTGCTGTAAAAGATGGGAGGACTAGCGCCGCTGGAGCAAGAAGACGGCGGAGGCCCAGCTGGGTATGGCCTCCCAACGTGGAAGGGGTGCCTGTCGCACCATGACCCACCTGATGTCCCGGATCCTGGCGGTGGTGTATCCGGAGTTGGATGGGCGCTTGAGGGCATCACAGCAGCCACAAGGGGGTGAGTACACTCTCATTCAGCTGACTCTGCACGCGTAACCAGGTGTCTGGGTGGGGAAGGTGGGCAGTGGGTTCCCCTATGCCAGGGCGAAGTTGGTAGGCAAGGTCCCTTGTGAGGCAGCCTATGTGACACCCCAACCTCACTAGTGTTAAGAGCCATCTATACCTAGTCAGGCTCCTGTGACTTCCAGGTGTGCAGCAATTGGGCTTAGGCCTCATACCCGAGGCTGCGGGAGACCTCCTGCTGTGTCCCTCAGCAGGTGCTGCCCCATGCACCGCCGCCAGCACCGCCATCGGCTCCGCGACGTACTCGGACAGTGGCACCACTGCTGACATGTCTACCATCCCCAGTGGTCAGTCGTCCGAGGCTGGAGGAGAGTTCCTGGACCCTAGGCAGCTTCCATGAGGCATGACTTCCATCACTGTTTGCACCTGCAGGTGGAAGGCAAAGCCGCAGCAGTGTGGTGTATGTCGCTGCCTCCATGGTGTATCATGCTACCTGTACCTCGCCAATCTCGTGGCACATACACCCAGGTGAGGGAATTGTACCGGCCACACTGCATGTGGAGCACTCTGGGCACAAAGCCCCCTCCAGAACCAGTGGCGAGATACATCCACTACCCCAGTACTTGGCAGGATGAAGCACTCTGGGCGCAATGCCCCCTCCAGAACCAGTGGAGAGATACCTCCACTACCTCAGTCCTTGGTGAGGATGAAGCACTCTTGGCACAAAGCCCCCTCCAGAACCACTGGAGAATCACATCCACTACCTCAGTCCTTGGCAGGATGAAGCACTCTGGGCACAAAGCCCCCTCCAGAACCAGTGGAGAAAGCATCCACTTGAGAGACTGTGGCTTTGCACTCCCCAGGATACAGCAGCGGGCAAACCACCCACTGGAATGACTTGAAAGACTGTGGCTTTGCACTCCCCAGGATACATGAGTGGGCAAACCACCCACTGGAAAGACTTGAGAGACTGTGGCTTTGCACTCCCCAGGATACAGCAGTGGGAAAACAACAAAGACTTGAGAGACTGTGGCTTTGCACTCCCCAGGATAGAGCAGTGGGCAAACCACCCACTGGAAAGACTTGAGAAACTGTGGCTTTGCACTCCCCAGGATGGAGCAGTGGGCAAACCAACCACTTGAAAGACTTGAGAGACTGTGGCTTTGCACTCCCCAGGATAGAGCAGCGGGCAAACCACCCACTGGAAAGACTTGAGAGACTGTGACTTTGCACTCCCCAGGATACAGCAATGGGCATGGAGCCCCCTCGTGCAGCAGTGGCGTTGTGCGTTCATCAGGCTGAGGTGCCTGTATATTTTCGATCTGATGCCCCTGCAATGGTCTCTCTGTTTAGAGTCAGGTATCATGTGTGGGCCTCGCCCATGCATTTTGGGCCCAGTGGTCCACGGACAATGATTGGTACACTATCCGGACTTGTGTAGTTGGTGTACATATTTGTATATACTGATTTTTTATATTTGACAATCGGCTTTTTCATGATTACACTGGTTACAATAATTTCCTTTTGTCCTTGCGTTCTTCCAGGGGTGAGGGGTTGTATATGTAATGTTGCTGCATTTATTTGTGTGTATGTTGTTGTGGGTGAGGGTGTTGCGTGTTGCGTGTGTGCGTCACTCTCTCCCCCGTGTTGTAGGTGCAGTACTCACCGTGGTTGTCGCCGCCACCGTTCGTACTCCTGATAGATGAGAAGATACACCAGCATGGGCAGGACGTGTCGTTTGGGCTCCATGGCGTCCTGGTTCCTCGTTGGGTGTCGAGAGATGAGTGTTTTCCCTTCTGTGTACTGTTTCTGCCGTACTTTTCATCGCATTGGTTCCGCCCCAGAAAAGGTGGCGGACAGGCGTCTTGAAATACAGCGGGCGGTACTTTGTCTTCCGCCTGTCTGTTGGTGGTGACAGCTGCAGTGTTTGTTTCTACCGCCGTGGCGGTCGGAGTGTTAAAGTGGCTGTCTATGTTGGCTGTTTCCACCATGGTCGTGATTCCAATTTTTTTCCACCGGCCTGTTGGCGGTATTACCGCTGCTTTAACACCGACCGCCAGGGTTGTAATGAGGGCCTCTGTGTGTGTCACTGATTTTCTTCTGTTCATTATGTCCGTCGCAGCAACAAATCTAGAATTTGCGGGACACAAAAAAAGAAAGCTAAGGGAGCCACATCAAGACGGTCAGCTCTGGAATCAGCTGGGCAAAAATTGCATCCACCGAACAGTGAATGCATTTTCGGCATAGAGGTCATCAGAAAGAGCTGGGAGAGGTGAGTCACAAGACAGACTTGGAGGACTTTTGCACGGGGGCAAAGGAGATGGCTTCTGCTGCCCAAGGTGGCTGCTACAAGTAACCTAAGGAGGATCTAAATCTATGGGCTGCATAACACAGATTGGTTACCTTTCATCCAGTGGACATGGATGTTTAAATGTTCACCAGTTCCTAGACATTTGGTACATGAATTACAAAGGACGACTGAAGAGCAATTCCTTTTTTTACAGATATACAAAATATACTGACTTAAAAAAGACAGACTGAACTTAGCTCAAGGAACAGAAAATAGGTGTATTGGCTCTTGAAGAATTTACGTATTAGTTTTAAAACAAAATTACATACCACGGTGGAGATGCCATTCTAAGAAATGGAATGTTACATTGACCCTGCTCCCACTGGAGCAGAGACAAGACTGATTTGCACATAGCTGAGTCCAAACTGAGGTGGCATGGTGCGCACATTATCAATGGAATGGGATGAAGCCAGAGTAATTACCAGTGGCTGAGATTAATTCAAGCATTCCATCCATCACTTTAAATGTTGCTTACAGCAGTTTGGAACTGAAAACTAGCATCTGTAACGCAGGTCTGATAAGCGAGAGAGAAGATCTGACAGTACATACTCAATTGTTGCTTCAGAGCCTAAACTTCCAAGTGATGGAACAGTGGGCCAGATGTAGCAAAAATAAAAATTGCGACTCGCATTTTGCGAGTTGATGCGACTCGCAAAATGCGAGTCGCAAATTGGAATGCCAGAAAAAAAAGCGATCCGATTTTGCGACTCGCAGCCGGACTCGCAACGCTGTGTGCGAGTCCGCAGTTTGCGAGGTCGCTGTTTGCGAGTGTGCAAAAACGAACTCGCAATTAGCGAGTGGGTGTCGCAAATTGCGAATACCTTCAAAATTGCTTGCAGATGCAGCAGAACACTCCAGAAAGCATACCAGAACACCCTGGAAACACTTCCTGGCACATGATGATGACATCACAGCCAGGAAGTTAACAAATACACCTGGGAGGAGGGCTCAACAGTGAGCAGTGTCTCTGCCACTCACAGTAGGGTGCTGAGGAGTGGTAGGCACAGCACCATGGACGCAGCAGGGACCAGCCAGGCTGGCAGGAGGGGCAGGAGATCATAGATAACAGCCAGGACAGATTCATGTGGCACATGGCGTTAATGTGCCACATGACTGGTTGGCATTTTCCTGCCCATGGACAATTTCAACTTGTATATAGTTTCTTCATGACATTAATAAAACAGTTATTTTTGTTCCACTTAACAAATGGTTAATAGGTGAGTATGGTGGGAGTTGACACGTACCGTCCAGAATATTGCGTTGCAATGTGGTCCCGTCTCAGTCTGCCTTGATTAGCTAGACTCCAATCCCCATGATGGCGATGTGGTTGTTCTTGCTCTTCATCATCAGGATCTGGGTCTGCAGGGGTGAGAGGTAGCCCACGTCGGGTGGCTATGTTGTGGAGGATGGCGCATGCGACCACAATTTTGAAAGCGGTAATGGGGGTGTATTGGAGGGCGCCTCCGCTGCGGTGGAGGCATCGGAATCTTGCCTTCAGGAGTCCGAAGGTGCGCTCTATGAGGTTCCTGGTCCTCTTATGCGAAATGTTGTATTGCCTCTCTGAATCATTGCTGGGTGTTAAAAATGGAGTCATGATCCATGGCCTTAGAGCATATGCACTGTCACCTGTTGGGCACAAAAGTACACTGTTAGTAAGTCCAGATAGTCGTGCACAGTGACCTGTGTGTATGTCTGCAAGGTGTATCCAGCTCTACAAAGGAGGTATCCTTCTCCAAACTCCCCACGTTCCAGGCGTTGATGTATCCCACTATGTCTAAAAATGTATGAGTCATGGGTACTGCCTGGAAACTTAGCTACGATGTCCGTGATGACGTAATGGGCATCACAAACAACCTGTATGTTGAGTGAGTGGGTACACTTACTGTTGCGGAAAATATGTTCCAGATTAGCGGGGGGCATATTTGAATGTGTGTCCCATCTACACATCCAATGACATGGGGGAAGTGGGCAATGCGGTAAAAGTCCAGCTTCGTGCTGTTAATTTCTGCCTCATTCCTTGGTAAGTATATGAACTGAGACCTGTGCGCTACCAAGGCATCTAGGAATGCCCTGAGGAACCCTGACACTGCACTTTGGGATACCCCACCTGCCACGGCAATGACCCCCTGATAGCTCCCTGAGGCCAAGAGGTGCAGTGCGCATAGTACTTGCACATGCGTAGGGATGGCGCAGCCACGCAGAGTCTTGTGTTCTAGCTGTGGTTTTAGTAAATCTATTAATTCTAGAATGGCAGCGCTGCTAAGGCGGTATTTATCATAGATCTCCTCTTCAGTTTGCTGGAAAAGGGTCTGCCTTGTTCTATATATCTTCTCCTGTCTGTGGCCCCTCCTCCTCCTCTGCTGGGCTGCGTAGACTCTCCTCCTCACTGCTATCAGGTATATGTCCGCCATCTTGAGTGACCCAGATGCCTTCTGGGTCTCCTTTTATACTTTGGTAATGGTTACCACCTGCTCTGAGTTAGTGGTAAATGCGACTTGCAAACTGGGCTTTTTGCGACTAGTCGCAATTTGCGAGTTGCAATTGCATAAGGTTTGCGACTCGCAAATTGCGACTTGCAATTTGCGGGTCGCAAAATGGGGTCGCAACGGATGCGACTCGCAAACGGGTCCCATCGCTTTTTGCGAGTCGGAAATGGGCTTTTTGCATCCCATTTCCGATTTTGCACTGTCGCAAATTGCGAATCGGCCCGTTTGCAAGTCGCAAACGTTTGCTACATCTGGCCCAGTGTCATTAAAAGTACAGATGCCCTTATGAGAAGAGCTAGTAATGGCATGGAAGCCCTGAAAGAAAGTCGTCGCTTGAGAAATTGTGTTACTGTCCCTGCCTAAAAGTCTTGGTACTGCACTATTACTTCGGATAATGAACCACTAGTTGGATGTTATAAGCCCTTTGGAACACAAATGATGTACTGAAGCAGAAGGTCACAGGCTGAGCGCCTTTAAAAGGACATGGTACTCAGAAGTGACTTTGAATATCCCTTTTTATGTTTACTTGAGGTATGTTATTCCTTACAAACGTGCCCCTACATCTCAGTCTGAGTGTTGGCTTATCTGTACGCTTTGTTTTATTGTGTAGGCAGAGGGACAGAGAGTGTGGGCTGGCATGAGTATAGCATGGGTGTTGTACTTTCTAGCTTCATGCTGCAGCCACCTTCTGTCACTGCCAAAGGGCAAGGGATGTTAGCTGGGCACAGGCCAGTATGCACAACTATATCACTCCATCGAGGCAAATGGTTTTACAGGGTTCCCTACTCATGCAAGTGAGGAGGAGGAAGGGTATGAGGTGAGACCTTAAATTGAATCACTACTTGTTTGTAGTAAGTTATTGTGAAAGCCAGAAGTGGCATACTTTTGCTACATATTCATTATTGTTCTTCTCTCCTCTACACAGAATTTGAACCGTTCCACTAATTTGCCTAGAGGTTTTCTAAGCTTTCCCCACTGGCAGTCAAAGTACTTCATAACCGTTCAAGTAAAAACAGGCGGTGGAGACAAGACTTCCATGCAAAATCTGTCCTTTTAAACTGAGAATCACACCAAGTAATTTACAGATAAATGTTCATGTATGCATATATGGTGCATCATACCATCCTGATTTTAACAACTCTTTATATTTTCAGATAATTTGAAACACATTAAGTACATCTTCATAGTATCATAAAGGTAGATCATTATGTTAAAAAAATTGACAGCTTTGTCAGTTAAAACTGTTTATTACTATAACACCTGCCTGTTTTGTAGAGTAATTGTAGTCTTCTACCTCAGCAGGTAATAGGCCGGCCTGTCAAGTCATCTCACCTGTACCCTGGAATATTGTCCCAACACAGGGACACTCAATGGCAAGTGCTGGCCACGCACTCTCAGCGTGAGTATTGTGAGATGCAGAGCAGCAGCCTGTAGAAGTCTTGGATATTTCAATACTCTTTACCCTGTCAGAGCACCCAGATGCAACTGCCTCCCTTCAAGAACAATCTGCAAGTCATTTTGTGTTTTGGCAGCGCAGATTTTGGAAGTCAAAGGCAGCACAGCTTGACATTGACACATCTTGCTCCCAAGATGTGGCAATAGATGTGACGTAAAATGTATGTCACGGAGTAGAGCAGATCCCCTTTAAAGAGAGCTCCCAGTTATTTCTGAAACAGACATGTCTGCCCCAGTGGTGATGTCTAAATACATTGCTCCTTGCCCCACACCATAAGCTCTCATTCTGTTCTCAGGCTTAACAAGCATTATCGAAGCCATTAGGTTTTGCCTTAGAGACCTACTGGCTCTGTCAATCCTTTATGCTGCACAACATCAAAGCAGATTCTGTCCAGCCTAAAGGAAGACAAAAAGAAAATAATTTAAAAAAACAGGATGATAACGTGGGTGCTGGACTGTGTCATTTTCTAGTGGCATGCATGGGTTAAACCGGCATACATGCATCTACAAAATGCCGCAGCCCAGCGGGGAGGGACAGAAGCATGCGGACAAACATAAGCCAACATGGGGGTGTGGCACAGAAGCACACGGATGAATGAGTACAACATGGGGTGCACAGAAGCACACAATCAATCAATCAATCACAATATTTATAAAGCACGCTTGGTACCCGTTAGGGTTTCAAGGCGCTGAGGGGTGGGGGGGGGGATTGGCTGCTAGTGGTCGAAGAGCCAGGTTTTGAGGAGTCTCCTGAAGGTGAGGAGGTCCTGGGTTTGCCGCAGGGGGGTCGGTAGGGTGTTCCAGGTCTTGGCGGCGAGGTAGGAGAAGGATCTGTCGCCGGAGGTCTTGCGTTGGAAGCGGGGAACGATGGCGAGGGAGAGGTTGGCAGAGCGAAGTTGGCAGGAGGGGACGTAGAAGTTGAGTCTGCTGTTTAGGTAGGCGGGTCCGGCGTTGTAGAGTGCCTTGTGAGCGTGGGTGAGGAGCTTGAAGGTGATCCTCTTGTCCACGGGGAGCCAGTGGAGGTCTTTCAGGTGGTGGGAGATGTGGCATCGGCGGGGTACGTCGAGGACCAGTCGGGCGGAGGTGTTTTGGATGCGTTGGAGTCGTCGGATGTCTTTTGCTGGGATGCCTGTGTAGAGTGCGTTGCCGTAGTCTAGTCTACTGCTGACGAGGGCCTGGGTCACCGTTTTTCTGGTTTCCGTCGGGATCCATTTGTAGATTTTACGGAGCATGCGGAGGGTGTTGTAGCAGGAGGAGGACACTGCGTTGACTTGCTTGGACATGGTGAGGGCGGAGTCGAGGACGAAACCAAGGTTGCTGGCGTGGTTGGCTGGCGTTGGAGGGGGTCCCAGCACGGTGGGCCACCAGGAGTTGTCCCAGGCCGAGGGGGTGCGTCCGAGGATGAGTACTTCCGTCTTGTCGGAGTTCAGCTTCAGGCGGCTATTTCTCATCCACTCGGCAATGGACTTCAATCCCTCGTGGAGATTGGCTTTGGCGGTGTGTGGGTCTTTAGTAAGGGAGAGGATGAGCTGGGTGTCGTCGGCGTAGGAGAGAATGCTGAGGTTGTGCTGGCGGGCCAGTTGTGCGAGGGGGCCATGTAGACGTTGAACAGCGTCGGGCTTAGAGAGGAGCCTTGGGGTACGCCGCAGATGATGTTGGTGGCTTCGGAGCGGAAGGGTGAGAGTCGGACTTTCTGGGTTCTGCCGGAGAGAAAAGAGGAGATCCAGTTGAGGGCTTTTTCTCATATTCCGGCTTCATGGAGGCGTGTTAGTAGCGTGCGGTGGCAGAACGCGTCGAAGGCTGCGGAAAGGTCCAGGAGGATGAGGGCAGATGTATCGCCGTTGTCTGATGTTGTCTGTGGTGGCGAGGAGAGCAGTCTCGGTGCTGTGGTTGCGTCTGAAACCGGACTGGGAGGGGTCCAGAATGGAGTTGTCTTCGAGGTGGTGGGTGAGCTGAGCGTTGACGATCTTCTCGATGACCTTCGCCGGGAAGGGGAGGAGGGAGATCGGGCGGAAGTTTTTGAGGTTGTTGGGGTCTGCTTGGGTTTCTTGAGGAGGGCGTGGATTTCGGCGTGCTTCCAGCTGTCCGGGAAAGTTGCGGTTTCGAAGGATACGTTGATGACCTTTTGAAGTTGGGGGGCGATGGTGGAGTCGGCTTTGTTGTAGACGTGGTGTGGGCATGGGTCTAAAGGGGATCCTGAGTGGATGGAGTTCATGATCTTGCGAGTTTCGGTGTCGTCTACGTGGGTCCAGGCGGTAAGGCGGTTGGTGCAGGGGGAGTTGTCGGGGGTAGGGTCTGGCGGAGGCGTGGTGTTGAAGCTGTCGTGGATGTCGGTGATCTTCTGATAGAAGAAGGTGGACAGGGCGTCGCAGAGTTCTTGGGATGGTGGGATGTCGTGGACTTTGGCGCTGGGGTTGGAGAGCTCTTTCACGATGCAGAAGAGTTCTTTGCTGTCGTGTGCGTTGTATTTTAGGCGTTCTGTGAAGTGCGAACGTTTGGCGAGTCGGATTAGTTGGTGGTGCTTGCGGGTGGCTTCACAAAGGAGACAGGTCAAAGTTAGTGTGGATTGGAGCAGAAATGCACAGGTGAGCGACAGCGATGGGTGGCTACTCTGACTCTCACAGGCAAGGCAGAGTAGCAGAAGCATGGGTGGGGGACAGAAGCACATGGCTGAGAGAGAGCAACAAGTAGCACAGGGACATGGAAGCACATAAGAAAGCATCTCAAAAAACATGCACTTTCATGGAGTGTGTTAGAAATGGGTTTCTGGTTGGCTAGGGTATGCACCTAAGCCAGGCAGAACCCACCCATTCTAGTCCAGGCAAAGGAGTTACACACCCACAATAACCCCTGCTAAGCCCTTTGGTAGCTTGACACGAGCAGTCAGGCTTATCCCAGAGGCAAAGTGTAAAGCGTTTGCACCACACACATAACACGTGACACAATAGATATACGACAGAGGAAACACAACAACTAGTTATACAAAAATAAACTGTATTGCATAAAACATAATTAGACCAAACCTAACACATATCCACAATACCCTGCTCCATAAGCAGTTATCAGAACATCACATAGGTTACTAATACTCTGCAAAACCAAGCATTAGTGATATAAATATATAGGTTAAAAGTATTCTACAACATAAACAGTAGTCAGGTTGTCATTACCAGAAATAATGCACATGTCAGAATAAACATATCACCAGAGATGCTAAGACACCATCATGAATGCACATAGCACGAAAAAATTCCTATTAGGCACATTTCAGAATAAACATACTAGACATCATCATGATTGTACATAAGGGGAAACATTCCCATCTGGCCCATGTCATATACCCCAAAAATGCACACGTCATTGTGAACAAATTATCATGAATGCTTAGACACCATCGTGGGTGCACAGAAAAGTGAAACATTCCCATTAGGCTCTGAAAATATAGCCATCGCCAATGAAGGCAAAAACAAGGTATCAGAGGAAAACCCTGAAGGAAGCATCTGCACTTCCTTTAAGTAGAATGGGGTGACTGGGGCACACTTCGTCCGAACAGGAGCTCCTGCACTCCAATTAGAGGGAATTCAGTACTCTGACGGGCGTCTGTCCACAAGGGAGCTTGCACACTCCTACTACAAGGAATGTGGTTGGATGGAGCTAGGCAGGTGCGGGGCCTCCGTTGAGGGATCCCTCCCACCCTGCAAGCTGTGATGTGAGTGCCCCCGTGCTCGGCAGGCACCTGGGTAAGGCAGAGCGTCATCACGATGCCTCTGTTACAGCGGTGAGCCTTTACCGTGCTGCCCACACCTCGGGCTCGGCGAACAGCCCCCTGCGTCCGTGGATACCGGCGTTTCTCCTCCAGCAATGCAGCATGGGGGGGAGAGGGGGTGCCTCCTGGCTCGGGACTCTGCTCTCCAGTCTCCTTGGGGTCGGGTTGTTCCCCAAGAGCACCATAGAGCGTGCGCGTCTTGTGGAGCAAAAGCACCTACCAATGTAAAAAACCGTGCTTCCTCTTTCCTGGCTCTCTCAGTGGTGTCACAG
This sequence comes from Pleurodeles waltl, assembly GCF_031143425.1. Classification (NCBI taxonomy): domain Eukaryota; kingdom Metazoa; phylum Chordata; class Amphibia; order Caudata; family Salamandridae; genus Pleurodeles; species Pleurodeles waltl. Next base: position 817,821,600 of record NC_090448.1, read on the forward strand.
GAAGAAAATAAATGTAGCGCTCACCAGGTGCTATGTGCAAACAATTGGCAGCACTCCCCGCGGGCTCAGCTAGGACAAGGGGCACGCCACTCATACCCAGCAGAGGAAATCCAGCCCCAAGATCACACTAAGGTGAGGGCAAACCAATCAGCCCCTGGAGACAGCCGAGGAGGCGCAAGGCTGCAGGGCCCAGGCAAGCCAGCCAGCACAAGGGTCCAGGTGAAAAACAGTGGCTGTTCTTCTAGTGACCTAGGTCACAGGTCAGTCCCACAGCGGAGCAGTCCCAAGGTTGTTCCTGGCGAGCCCTTCCAAAATCTAGTGCCCACTTCCAGTAGTGTCCATCAGTGTCTCTGAATGTTGGGGGGGGGATATCCTCTGTGCTTATACTCATTTTGCACAGCCTCCACAAAAGGGGGAGGAGTTCCAACCATTGCTAACTGGTCCCAGGAGTGTCCCCTCTCTCCTCCAGCACTGGCTCCAGACATCAGTGGGGTAAACAAGGCCTTTGTGTGATGCCAGGGGCCAGCCTTTACAATGCAGGTGTGTCCTGCCTCTCCTTCTTCCAGCCCAGGAAGACCTTTCAGTATGCAGATGCACTCTTGTGACACCTCCACCCTTCCTGTGTACAGGCTGTCTGAAAAGTATGCACAAAGCCCAGCTGTCACTCTGCCACAGACGTGGATTGGAGGTATGCTTCAAAACACCAGAGACAAAAGCACAGCAAAATGCCTACTTTCTAAAAGTGGCATTTCTATAATGGTAATAAAATATCCATCTACACCAGTAAGCAGCATTTCTCACTACCATTACAACCATACCAAACATGCCTACGCTACCCCTCATATACTAGACAATTCCACTTAGACATATGTTAGGGCATTCCCAATGCAAACCTTAGAGAGCGGCAGCACTCACAGTAGTCAAAAACTACACAGGCTGTTTGTCACTACTAGGACATGTAGTACATAGACACATATGTCCTACCTTTCACATATACAGCACCCTGCCCATTGGGCTACCTAGGGCCTACCATAGAGGTGACTTTTATGTAGTAAAAGGAGAGTTCCAGGCCTGGCAAGGGAATTCTGATGCCACGTCCCTGTGGCAGTTGCCTGAGTATGCAGGCTCTGCAGTAGTACGCCTGAGACAGGTTTGAAAGGTTACTTCTGTGGGTTGTGCAAGTGCGCTGCAGGACCACTAGTAGCATTTAATTTACAGGCCCTGGGTATAGGGATACCCATGTATAAAAGACTTCCAGGTAAATTAAATGTGCCAAATAGGTGTAAGCCTCTAATTTCAAGTGTAGAAGGAAGACCACAAACACTTTAGCACTGATCAGCAGTGGTAAAGTGCTCAGAGTCCTAAAGTCAACAAAAAGGGTCAGAAAAAATAGGAGGAGGAAGGCAAACAGTTTGGGGATCACCCTGTAAAAATGGCCAGGTCCAACTGAGGGCTTAAACAAAAAGAACAATTAGCTCCCAAAACACGAAAATTGGAAGAAGACAAGACCACTGTAAACTAACAAAACGTCTTGCAAGAAGTGTGTGTACTGTTTTAAGGAAACCTAAAAATGTTAAGCACGAAAACATCTGGTAAAGCTTATCAATAACTGTCATTCCTACATTTTGCCTTTAAGCACTAACAGTGCTCATCCTAGCAACGTTTTTAGTATTACACAATAAAAGATATTACATTTCATACTTTTCTTTCTAACTCTTAGCTTGTTTCCCCTGGATCACCATCTTAATGGCTACAAACTCCTGGTGCATCCTGAGAATGAGGCACCAGAGAATCATCAGTACAGAGTTCTTGTCTTCATGGCTGAACCATGTGAAGGCTCTTGGTGAATTTAGGGTTTGTTGTAGTAGCGAGGTTATTCTGCTAATTCCCCGGGAGTGCATAAACATGATCTCTAGGGCTGTCACAAACAAAGAGCATCATTCAGCCAACTCAAGATCCCATCACCATGCAGCCCTTTACTTACTGTGGCCCCTCCTGAATTAGGGAAGGAACAGGGGAATGGAAAAACAGCCACTGAAGTTCAGTGCGGAAGCTGAAAGAAAGAAACATTCCATGGTGACTGTCTTCCAGATAACAGTCTTTACATAGGACTTGCAGTACTGGTCTATTATAGCTTGATTTCTGGTATTTTTCTTGATTGTGCTACAATAATTTAATGTGTTAAGAAAATACAACTGTTTTCAGTATTTACTGTGTAAAAAACATCAACTTGTAGAAGACAGCACAAAATGTACATACAAAGCCCACTAAACCCACCTGCTGTGGTGTTATTGAAAATGACAGTGCCCCTGCAAAAGGTGATGAGGTGAGTTTAAAAATGTGCTGAATCTAGATACTTCACAGATCTACAAAAGGCCAAGACCTGAGCAGAAGCTAGAGAGGGTGTTTATTTCCAGCACTTTCACTGCAACTGCCTGCAGTATTCCCCTGCCCACTGCACTATTGTAGAACTGACTCTGGTCTGATTTAGAACTGGGCATAGGAGAATACTCCATCACAAACATGACCAATATCCTGTCCGCTGTATTATGATCCTGTTATAGCCTATGGGGATCATAATACGGCGGACAGGATATCTGTCATCCTTGTGATGGAGTATTCCCTCTGCTCAGATCTAAACCAGGCCCTTAGTCACAGAATATATACACATAAAGATACACACACACACACTACTCTCAACACTCTACAATCAAATGGGTTTTCATCAATTGGCTACCTGTCTTGATTAACCTTTTATTCATTGCAAAGCTGAGAATTAGAGAGAGCCCTGTTAAGTTATTCTCTGTTACATGACAGTCCTGCACCCGGTTGTACATTCCTGGGAAGTCAGAACAGACCCCCAACAACACCTTAAATGGCCAAGATATATTTTCTCAACATCTGGATCAACTCTGAGACCCTAGTGTCCCCTCAATTTCTGCCACCTTCCTAAATCTGCACTCAAGGAATCATAAGACAACAGTGAGTAAAGAAGCTGACCTCTGATTTTTGTTTCATTCAAAACTATGCTATCATGAACAGTGTTATATGAAGTCTTCCAAAGGACAAAACATGTGGTTGAAGAGTGAGCCCTGCTAGTGGTTTATGTGTAATTTAGTAGAGATCAGGGGCGGTTTCTCCTTTAGAGCTGAGGGGCTGCACCCTACTGAAATGCCTACACATTTATAGCAAAAAATAATAAATAGATCGATTTGTTCAGAGATGCGATTGTAACTGTAAACAAATCGATGCATTTAAGTCTGGTCTGTCTGTCCCAGGCTGCCTGCCCCATCTCACTTTGAAGCAGAAGCCGGAAGCCAGGCAGTAAATCATTTTTTTAGACTGTGACGCACAACACAGGGCTGACTGCTTTAAAGCCCTTCATTTCCATTGTGGTCTATGGCAGTCTGCACTCTAGGCCAGTGATGCGTTTAGCATCATGGTTTCGGGTGTCAGAGTCTTCATCCATGCATGAGGGCTGCCATCTGTTATTGACAGGCACAAATCACACCCTTTCCCCATTTGTCACACAGTAGGAGTGGATGCAAGCATGTGTAACTTGGTGCCTTGTCTTCGGTAATGGTAATTGTTATAATGCTAATCCTGGGTTATTTTTATTGTACTGAAACCCCCTTGTCACACTAAACTCCCCCACTGTGACACCTCAGGCCCTTGCTGCAAATCCCTGGCTCCTTTAGAAGCAGAGATGCTGTATTTGTTCCCTCACAAAACTGATCCAAAAGACAAGCACGGTTCCTGTTCCCTTGCAAAATTGATCCAACTATCAGAGTCACGCGCAAAGGGAGAAATATGTGCTTACAGTAAAGGCACTTATCTACTGTATAGCTTTAAAACTGGCCCTATCGTCACGCCCTTAGCATTCATGCCAAAAACATGGATTGATATGCAAACAATGGAAGTTAAAAAACAATTTAGTTCCTCCCTTATTTCACGTTTTACTTAATGTTGCATTCACCAAGAGATGTAGCTGTTTCATCAAGCTCTGTTTCTGTATTTCTTTTCATGCATTTTATTACTTTTGCATAGTGCACACTCTGACTTGTGCCAGGTGTTTATGAGGTGCTTTGATTGAGAGCGTTGGTGCTGAGGCTGAAGGTGAAGCAAAGTGCCCGTCAATGGGTTGGGGTCTCTGCAGAGCACACAGAACAATGGTCACCTATTCCAGTACTACTAAAATTCAGTGTAAATGGGTGTGAAGGGGATGCACAGAGGTCAAAATATTTAGAAGGCAAAAGCAAATGGAAATAAAGGCCCTCATTACAACCTCGGCGGTCTTTTAAAAAGACCGCCGAGGCTGCGGGAGCCAGAATACCGCCAGTGCCGGCAGTATTCCTGGCTCTCTATTATGACTTTGCCACTGGGCCAGCGGACGGTAACAATGTTACCGTCCGCTGGCCCAGTGAAAAAGTCACATCAACATTGCTGCCGGCTCCTAATAGAGGCGGCGGCAATGCTGATGTGCAGCGGGTGCAGAAGCACCCGTCACGCATTTCACTGCCCGAAATTCGGCCAGTGAAATGTGCGACGGGGCTATGCCGGGGGGCCCCTACACTGCCCATGCCAAGTGCAGGGGCCCCCAGGGGCACCCCAAGTCCCCCTTACCGCCAGCCTTTCCATGGCGGTGTATACCGCCGTGACCAGGTTGGCGGTCGGGGACCCATAATCCCCAGGGCAGCGGTGCTTGCACCGCTGCCCTGGTGATTATGACCACCAGGCAGAAGCCTGGCGGTATGTTGGAGGGGCTGGCGGTATGGCCGTGGCTATTGCGCCACGGTCATAATAGCTGGCGGAACACCGCCAGCTTGTGGCGGTGTTACCGCCAGATTACCGCCGGCTTCCAGGGTCGTAATGAGGCCTAAAGTGCTTAAATGTGAAAGGGTGCAAAGTATGTTTGGGGTGGTAAAATGAGGGAAATGCTAGGAAGTGCATTTGGGTGAGAGTGAAAAGAGGGTGCTGAAGAGGAGAGAGGAGGTTGGAAATGTTCAGATGGATGAGATGTGAAGAGAAAAAGGGCTAACATATCTAACATAAGGCACACATAACTGAAGGTCACACTCCTTCCACAGTCCTCAATAATATTTAATTCACAGTCTCACAATTTCAGAATTGAAATATTTCCAATGTTAATTATAACTAATCATTGTTGTTACTCATTTATCCTAAACAGCTAACAACTATTGACAAAGCCAGCAGTACTGGCAGGTTTCAGGTGTACGTCAGTTGTGTTATATTTCTGGATGCAATAACATCTCAGAGAGAAACCAAAATACAGGCCAGGTGGCACACTATGGGAATCACATAAATGTATTTTGCATGTTCCCTTTGAGAGAGCGCCACTTTTTTCATCCCACTTAAAGACCTGTCTGCACAAACGTCTGTGTGACTGATTGCAGCCAGCAGCTGTCGGTGCTTCCTGATGCCTGGTTAGAGCATTTCATTCCAAAGTTGATGCCACATGCAATGCAAGGCACTGGGTAAGCAAACACTTTAAAGGGCTTGTAGCTGTTTCAGTGTATAATTTGCACATTAGAGTAAAGGGTTAACATAATAATGCAGTAAGGTATGGGGCAGTTTTTAATGTGTTTAATATTTCAAGACTATTCATTCCCACTGCTTTATAAACCTTTCTTTCTCAATAAATGTATTTACTTTCAAATGCACCATTCGTCAATCTTTTATCAATGTTTTCTTGGGAGGAGGACCCACCCTGTACCCCACTTTGTCCAGTGAGGTTGCTCGCTTCACTCGCTACATAAAGGTTGTACCCAGACTTTTTACTCCCTACCACTTTCCAATGTCACCAGCCACCACTGCTAGAGACTCAACAGCAAATGAAAATATTGGTTTATAGTCGAAACAAAAAGAAAGGCATCAGCTATATGAGGGAGGAGGATAAACTAAGGATTAAAGGGCAGTTAAATAAAATGCTACGAACAACTGCAGACATTAGGGGGGTCATTATGACCCTGGCGGAAGGCGGAGAAGCGGCGGTAAGACCACCAACAGGCTGGCGGTCTTTTTTTGAGTATTATGACCATGGCGGTTACCGCCATGGTCATCCGCCGGTTCTCCGTTCTGCCCGCCAGGGTGGAGACGACTGCCGGGCTGGAGACCTGGGTCTCCAGCCCAGCGGCCGTCACTATACCGCTGGCGGTATTTTGACTCGGCTTACCGCCGTGGATTTCCTGCGGTTGGAACCGCCATGAAATCCATGGCGGTAAGCACTATCAGTGCCAGGGAATTCCTTCCCTGGAACTGATAGGGGTCACCTCCACCCCGACTCCCTCCCCTACACCCCCCACCACCCCCCAATGGTGGCAGGGCCCCCCTCCCCACCCCGACCCCCAACATCCCAGAACTCACACACACACGACACGCACGCAGGCACCACCAACACACACACGCACACACACCAACATACATGCCTACATCCACACACACAGTTAGACACGCACACCCACATACAAACATACACGCACACATCCATACAGACATACCCACAGGCATACACGCACTCATTCCCAGAATACGCAACACCCCGGCAATCATACACGCACTCACACACCCCCTCTACATACACAGACGCACACCCCCATGCACCCACACAACACCCCCCCACCCCCCTTCCCTAACAGACGATCGACTTACCTGTTCCGTCGATCCTCCGGGAGGGGACGGGAGCCATGGGGGCTGCTCCGCCGACACCACACCGCCAACAGAACACCGCCACGCCGAATCACAGGACGTGATTCGGTGGGCGGTGTTCTGTTGGCGTGGCGGTGAAGGTGGAGCAACCTCCACTTCCCTGCCGCCCGCCAGAATGGCTGTTGGCGGCTCTCTGTCGGAAAAAGGACGGAGAGCAGCCAACAGTCATAATACGCCAAGCGGCAAATCGCCACTACTGGCAGTCTTCCGCACGGCGGTCTTGTAAAAAGACCGCCGAGGTTGTAATGACCACCTAGGTTTCTTAATGATCAATACATGTACTACTGACTCTGATCATGCTGGGAACTGCAGTTGTTTATTTCCTTGACAAAGAAGATTCAGTGTAGAAACAGCAATGCTGGAGGAGGGACCAAAAACATCCCTCAAGATTTCACAATACTAACCCAATACTGCACCAAGAAAGTATAGTGAGTGACAAAGAAACACTGCATGGTTGTTTGGATGGTGTGAGTGAAGGAGTGCCTAGTAGAAGGAAAGGGTGTTCTCCCACAAACAGAATATAAAAACTCGGGTCAAACGCTGTGTTTTGATTTCAACATCAGCAAAAGTACATTTCATCTGTGCTCTGCAGCAGCACAACCAGACTAGACTGTAGCACCCCACTGAAAAATCTCCAACATTCCTTTAGCTTAACCCAGCCCACAATAGGACCAGCATTAGCTTTCTTCACTTTCCATTATTGTGCCAATGCACCTACACCCATCCTTTGCATGAGCTCCTCAATCTAATGTTTGTTTTGGTACCCTGGAGGATTGCTTGGCGTTTCTGCTGGCACCACCAATTTGAGTGTCTACCAAAATGCACAGTTATAAAAGTTCACTTGTGAGCTGGGCATATAGAGATAGAACTGTATATACCCTCTGCTCCGTATACAGTGATTGCCTAACACTCAATGCGATAATAATACACAAGCTTTTACATTTGATCTGCTAATGAATTAATTCACAAATCTATAAACATACCTGTCTTTTCTGTTTTTCAGAAGCTTTTTAATGTCTTCAGGTCCTTCTAGTGTAGGAGAGTCCCGCTCCGCTATCATCTTAAAGAACTTGCTTTTCTCTACATCAAACACTGGAAGGTGAAGCGGAGGTGGAGGCAGTGGAGGTGGAGGGGGAATGGACAGTGGTGGAAGCAGGAAAGGTGGTGGTGGCACACAAAAGTCTCCGTTATTGGCAGCTGACATCATGTGCGTCACTCCGTTCTCTGAAGGTGTCTACAAAGGACCTTGGAATGTGCAGAGGACAATAAAACAAATTTTAAATGATGAATATCATATTCTCCACAGAAGAGCATCTATAACAAATGAACAAGGTCTGCTTGCACGGCAGATAAAAACTGAAGAGTTCTGGATCCACTTTTTCACAAACAATTTAGAATTCAAAACGTATGTTTTAATTAAGACTACAATTTTGCTTCAGTACTATTATTTTTGGAATTTCCACAACACCATGTAAACAAAGCTTCAAAGAACTTGATTTTTATCAAATCATTTTGGTTGATTTTGGTGAGAATGTAACAAAATATATTTTGTTCATCAGGTGTTAAAACGTTGTACAGTGTCATAGAAACAATGAGTAGCAACTATACAGTCAGAATAGAAATGAAACACCTGTCTTGATGTCTTACAGCTCACAGCCATTTCATGATTTAATAGGATTTGGGTTAAATTCCTAAAATATAGTTGGAAATTTCCTCCAGTAGGATTAAGTCTACATTTGGAGTAAATTTCCAACTATCATGTAATTCACAAAGGACTCTGGGACCTCTCTAAGACATGAGGGCTATTAGTTGCTTTCCAATAGTGCTGGAAATATTTTTTTTCTTCATGTCACTTCCTGGAATATCCATTTAAGCATATGTGAATGCAATAATTTTATGCATGCGTGAAACATAACGCACAAGTGAATTTGGAGTTTTAACAATTTTTAGGACGAGCGACCAAGCGCTATGAAGAGTTGTGATCTATCTGTGACCTTTTAACCATGCCCACCGCATGCCGATCACCATCACTCGTTCATGGGCTTGCCTTTCAAAAATACTTTGTTATCTTTGGTAAATGCTTTACGTTTGTCCCTCTTTGGGGCAGTTTTGTTACCGTCTTGGCCATCAACCATGTTACATGGACAACTGCACGTCTGCCAATACGTTTCACTGCGAGTGAACTTATTTTTCCTATTGTCTCTCCCCTTCGCGCTCATGGCGACCATGGTGCTTTGAATTGACTTGCTTATGTCAACTGTTTAACTTTTCATTTTCAATTTATGTGGAAAGAAAAGTCCAGTTAAGAATTTACAATGCTAATAGCTCTAACTCAAGCAAACGCAAGACGTAACTGCATGTTTTTTCACTTACACCTCCCAATACAAATTTTTAGGTTCTTCCCCCATCATTTAACACTGCCATTGTATAAATAAGAGTGACCAGAAACACGTTTTTAAATGCCAATTTAAACCATAAAATCAGGACCATCTTTTCATAAATAGTGGTGATTGTATATTATGGTGTTTGAAGAACTTTATAACTTTGTTAGGCATTAATTCCTGCGGTAAGGTCTATTAAGGCTACACTTTTCTTCATGTTAATTTCAGTGGAAATCACCGGGCTCATGCTGAGGTTAGTAAACTACTACAATCATTCTAGCCTGAATTGAAGTTTCCTAAGTCAGACAGCTGATTGCCAAGTCTGTGTAAAGACCACAGATAACTTACCGAATGGAAATATCTCCTTAGGATTAATGTTTGACCTGTTTAGAATAAAAAAAAAGGGGTACCGCTACTACAGATAAAGTATATTTAGTGTGTCTGCTAGTGTATTCTAGCAGACTAGAACAGCTAACTTCAGCCTCTAGTGACACAAATGAATCGGCCACCACTGCATGGAGAACAATGGGCAATCCTGACTGGAAAATGATATGCAAACCGGAAAACCAATATATAATATGACTTTTATAGAACATTTTATGTCAAATAAACACTGCCAAAACTAGAGTTTGAACCACAGTAGGGAATACATGGAGAGGAGCACACTAACTTTGACACACGCCATCTTGGATGAAAGTGTTTTTCGGGTTCAGCTCGGCGTACGCCTCACAGGTTCAAAACACTACTTCTGTTATGTGACTCAACAGTGCTCCTTTCATGACTATCATGATTTGTATCTGCGACTTGTAAGTTGTGCAGACCTCTTTGCAGCAGGTGCATTAATGGAATCCGCCTAACTTGTAACAGGATATCAAAAGGTAATCTATAGTGTTTTGCCAAACAATGTGCTGCAATGCATTAGGCCTATTGGGCAGCATACACAAATCGGTCATCTCAAAAAGGGATACTACATAGACCTGAAAGCTAATGAACAATAATGATATTCAATTCTAGTAAAACACACTAAAGTAGTGTCATATTGCATCCAATATGTTTGTTCCACTAACACTACCTAATGCAGAACAATGGATCGATCTTAGAGCAGAGCCAACCACAATAGAAGCAGAAATAAGTAAATAGGGGTGGACTTCTACGGTTGGGTACAGAAAGAAACAGCCTTGGAGACAGATATAGAAAGAAACAGCACTTGATATAGCACACTAAACTGCTTTGATGTCTCTCGGTTATTTGAAAGATTGACTAGGAGGACAAGCTGAGTAGTTCTTAGTATTCTTTGTTGTTACAATAAATATGGATAGCGACGTTATAACATAAAACATCAATACAAACACTGCTTATTGTGTGAACCACAAAACAATGCTCTTTTGTTCAGAATGTTTTTTCCAGTTTCATATTTTTTCCTGGTAAAAAACACACGTCTCTCATATCAAGTAAGAGAACAAATCATCTTGGAAAGAAAGGAGTGGCTAGGCAATCTCCGAGGGATTACAAACAGATGGAAATGACTTTAAGCTTTATAGACCACGGATGTGGTTTGGTAACCATAAACAATGAGTTGCCTAATCATTCTCGCAAATTCTTTGCTATTGCAAAAGACCCACAAATATGTACTTATTTGAGCTCAAATGTTATTTGCCTTGTTTAATTTTACATGATAAAATCCCCATGCCTCTGTCTAATAATAGTTTCTCAAACTGCGGGTTGGGGCTCACTGGTGGGTCACAAGCTGATTCTTGGTGGATTGTGAAAGTCAGAGCAACAAATAAAGATGCCTTTAAATTCTGTTTTTAAATTGTCACATTTGCCAGTGATTTAAAGACAGAGGTCAAATGTCGGGCTGATTTATTCTTTTAACCCCTTAGCTGCCAGGCCTTTCCCCCCTCCTGTGCCGAGCCTTTTTTTGGCTATTTGGGGTAGTTTGCGCTTAGGCCCTCATAACTTTTTGTTCACATAAGCTACTCACGCCAAAGTTGCTTCCTTTTTTTCCAACATCCTAGGGATTCTAGAGGTACCCAGACTTTGTGGGTTCCCCAGAAGGAGGCCAAGAAATTAGCCAAAATACATTGAAAATTGCGTTTTTTTAAAAAGAAATGGGAAAAAGGGACTGCAGAAGAAGGCTTGTGTTTTTTTCCCTGAAACTGGCATCAACAAAGGGTTTGCGGTGCTAAAATCACCAGCTTCCCAGCTTTCAGGAACAGGCAGACTTGAATCAGAAAACCCAATTTTTCAACACAATATTGCCATTTTACTGGGACATACCCCATTTTTACGATTTTTTGTGCTTTTAGCCTCCTTCCAGTCAGTGACAGAAATGGGCATGAACCAATGCTGGATCCCAGAAACCGAAACATTTCTGAAAAGTAGACAAAATTCTGAATTCAGCAAGGGGAAATTTGTGTAGATCCTACAAGGGTTTCCTACAGAAAATAATAACTGAAAAATAAATTGAAATTGAGGTGAAAAAAACTGCAATTTTTCTCTACATTTTACTCTGTAACTTTTTCCTGCAAGGTCAGATTTTTTAAAGCAATATACCGTTACGTCTGCTGGACTCTTCTGGTTGCGGGATATATTGGGCTTGTAGGTTCATCAAGAACTCTACGTACCAGGAGCCAATAAAGGACCTGCACCCTGCCTTGGGTTTTCATTCTATACCAGGTATACAGCAATTAATTTGCTGAAATATTAAGAGTAAAAAATAGCTATCAAGAAAACCTTTGTATTTCCAAAATGGGCACAAGATAAGGTGTTGAGGAGCAGTGGTTATTTGCACATCTCTGAATTCCGGGGTGCCCATACTAGCATGTGAATTACAGGGCATTTCTCAAATGGACGTCTTTTTTACACACTATCTTATATTTGGAAGGAAAAAATGTAGAGAAAGGCAAGGGGCAATAACACTTGTTTTGCTATTCTATGTTCCCCCAAGTCTCCCGATAAAAATGATACCTCACTTATGTAGGTAGGCCTAGCGCCCGCGACAGGAAATGCCCCAAAACACAACGTGGACACATCCCATTTTTTGACAGAAAACAGAGGTGTTTTTTGCAAAGTGCCTACCTGTAGATTTTGGCCTCTAGCTCAGCCGGCACCTAGGGAAACCTACCAAACCTGTGCATTTTTTAAAACTAGAGACCTAGGGGAATCCAAGATGGGGTGACTTGTGGGGCTCTGACCAGGTTCTGTTACCCAGAATCCTTTGCAAACCTCAAAATGTGGCTAAAAAAACACATTTTCCTCACATTTCGGTGACAGAAAGTTCTGGAATCTGAGAGGAGCCACAAATGTCCTTCCACCCAGCATTCCCCCAAGTCTCCAGATAAAAATGGTACCTCACTTGTGTGGGTAGGCCTAGCGCCCACAAAAGGAAATGGCCCAAAACACAACGTGGACACATCCCAATTTTTTTACAGAAAACAGATGTGTTTTTTGCAAAGTGCCTACCTGTAGATTTTGGCCCCTAGCTCAGCCGGCACCTAGGGAAACCTACCAAACCTGTGCATTTTTTAAAACTAGAGACCTAGGGCAATCCAAGATGGGGTGACTTGTGGGGCTCTGACCAGGTTCTGTTACCCAGAATCCTTTGCAAACCTCAAAATTTGGCTAAAAAAACAAATTTTCCTCACATTTCGGTGACAGAAAGTTCTGCAATCTGAGAGGAGCCACAAATTTCCTTCCACCCAGTGTTCCCCCAAGTCTCCCGATAAAAATTATACCTCACTTGTGTGGGTAGGCCTAGCGCCCGCAACAGGAAATGCCCCAAAACACAACGTGGACACATCCCATTTTTTCACAGAAAACAGAGGTGTTTTTTGCAAAGTGCCTACCTGTAGACTTTGGCCTCTAGCTCAGCTGGCACCTAGGGAAACCTACCAAACCTGTGCATGTTTTAAAACTAGAGACCTAGGGGAATCCAAGATGGGTTGACTTGTGGGGCTCTGACCAGGTTCTGTTACCCAGAATCCTTTGCAAACCTCAAAATATGGCTAAAAAAACAAATTTTCCTCACATTTCGGTGACAGAAAGTTCTGGAATCTGAGAGGAGCCACAAATTTCCTTCCACCCGCGTTCCCCCAAGTCTCCCGATAAAAATGATACCTCACTTGTGTGGGTAGGCCTAGCGCCCGTGACAGGAAATGCCCCAAAACACAACGTGGACACATCACATTTTCTGATAGAAAACAGAGGTGTTTTTTGCCAAGTGCCTACCTGTAGATTTTGGCCTCTAGCTCAGCCGGCACCTAGGGAAACCTACCAAACCTGTGCATTTTTTAAAACTAGAGACCTAGGGGAATCCAAGATGGGGTGACTTGTGGGTGGGGCTCTGACCAGGTTCTGTTACCCAGAATCCTTTGCAAACCTCAAAATTTGGCTAAAAAAACACATTTTCCTCACATTTCGGTGACAGAAAGTTCTGGAATCTGAGAGAAGCTACAAATTTCCTTCCACCCAGCATTCCCCCAAGTCTCCAGATAAAAATGGTACCTCACTTGTGTGGGTAGGCCTAGCGCCCACGAAAGGAAATGGCCCAAAACACAACGTGGACACATCCCATTTTTTTTTACAGAAAACAGAGGTGTTTTTAGCAAAGTGTCTACCTGTGGATTTTGGCCTCTAGCTCAGCCGGCCCCAGGGGGGCAGAAATTGCCTAAAATTAATTTGCCCCCCCACCACCCCCTCGGGGAGCGACCCTTGCCTACGGGGTTGCTCCCCTTGCGTGACGGCGCAAAAAAGACGGCGCAAAAAAACCGATCCCTGGTGCCTATTGGTTTCTGCCCATTGGGGTAGATTGACCTAAAATCGGCCGATTTGCCCCCACGGGGGGCAGAAATGGTGTAAATACAATTTGCCCCCCCTGGGAGCGACCCTTGCCCAAGGGGTCGCTCCCTTATGCCAATTTCCTTTTCAAAAAAAGACATCCCTGGTGTCTAGTGGGCGTTTTGACAGCCGGATTGCTTTCAATCCGGCTGCCAAAACGCAGAGAGAGACTTCAAACGGAAGGAAATAACTTTCCCTCCCTTTGAAGCCTCTCTCGGCCTCCCCCACGTGATCGGAAGAGAAATGCAAAGCATTTCTCTTCCGATCGCATGGGGGAGGCTCTGTGACAATCAGCACGCACTCGCGCGCTGACGTCATAGGGGGGTGGGGGGGGAACCCCATAGAGGTAGCGCTAGCGCTCCCTCTGGGCTGTGTGCCCAGGACGTAATGGTTACGTCCTGGGCACAGCAGCACTGTGCCGCAGGACGTAACCATTACGTCCGCGGCACAGAAGGGGTTAACATGGGGATCAGTATTTACATTTCTTTTTCTGACTTCAAAAGTGAGAGGAGTTTTTAAACGGAATTATGTGACAATGGAGGATGTTCTTTTTTGCAATACACAACAACATAAAAGTACCTCTAAATGTTTGCATCCAGCAGTTAGGAGAGTAAAAATTAATCACTTTTTTAAAAAATGTTGAAGTGTTCTGGAAATGAAGGATTAATAGGATCAAATAAATCTTGTTGCATTCAAAAAATCGCCACCTCATGTCCATTAAATGTAGGTGGGTCACAAATATTTGTTGTTCTAAAAAGAGGGTTGTGGTGCTAAAACGTTTGGGAACCACTGTTTTAGAGGGATAGAAATATTTTCGCTGGTTACTGCTAATCCCCTGATTATACTGTTATATTGTGAGAGAGGTTCTGAAGAATACTGTCTTTGTATTAATATATGTATGGTGGGCAGGGAAAGAAACCACAGATCATCCACTGATGAGAGCAAAAAAAGCATGAGAATACAAGTGAAAAAAGAGAGGGACACCAACGTTTGTGCAAAAATTGCAGTCATCTTAGTTATGAACATTTGTGTTTAAAATGTTTTTTTAAATAAGAGCTTAATTTTGTATTTTTGAATAAACAATGATAAATGAACTGTCACTTAGTTAATATCATCAAGTCCTGCTTAATCTTAAGTCATTTGTCTTGGAATGTGTAGCCAGTACAAACTCTATTCTCAAAAAGTGCACTTTTGGTGGGTTGTGCTCTGCGACTCGAGTGGCTTCTGGGCTTTATAAATAACAATAAATACGTGTACAGATGTGTTTGTTGAGTATCTTACCAACATAGTTAGAAAGTTCTCTTTTGAGAGTTCACACGCACACTTGCTAGGCACCTAAAATACTGTTGTTTGCAAGATACATGTTCTTTGCAGCAGGCATATTAACCAACTGCACTACCTTAGATGAGTCAAAACTGCCACTAGACAAAACTCTCATCTCTCTCCAGCAGGTAGATTAATCATTAGAGTTATCTTGACACTTTTATTTTTCCCCGAAAGCTGCTTGATGTACATGGAACTTTGCCTTTCGAACTGCGGCACAAATGAAGAAATAAATGTAAAAGCCGTCAGTGAGAGGCCCCAGCTGGAGAAATGTATTCCTGCTGGCCCAGGCCCACGGTCCGCATACCACAGGTTGGGAACCCCTGTGATAGAGTATCCAGGTGCTTGCAGGACCCAGGGGTTTAACCAAACAGCTAAGTCATGAAGACCATTGGGAATTCTAGAAGTGAGATGATGGTCCGGAGGTGTGTAGGGAGGCTGTTCCAGGTTTTTGCTGCGATGTGAGAGAAGAAGCATCCTCCACTCCTGCTTCGGAAGATGCAGGGATTATGGGCAAGTGAAAGGGAGGCGGAGGGTAGTCTTCTTGATGATTGGTGGAAGTACAGACGGTGGTTAATATGTGCAGGCCCTTGGTTGTGTAGAGCCTTGTGTGTGGGGGTCAGCAGCTTGAATTGGCATCCTTTGTGTACCAGTGGATTTGATGGGGAAGGCAGAGGTTGACTCTGGCTGCAGCGTTCTGTCTGGTTTGAAAATCTCTGTTGGAGGTGTGCGGCGATTCCTAAATAGAGGTTATTGCTGTAATCCAGTGGCTGCAGGGGCGTAGCTTTGGGGGCGTTTGGAGTAGTTACACCCCCCTTACTAAATGTACTTTCTGGAAAATAGTTGGGTACAAAGGCTTTTGTTCAGGTATGGTGTGGTGTCTGTCGGATTTCACAATATTTTTTTTTACATTACCACAGATGAAAATGCACACACACTCCCTCCTCTCTGTTTTGTAAGTCTTCACAAATGTTGGTTATTTTGCAAAATACTATATTTTCTTCATGTAGTACCCATGCTAATGTGAATTTGTCCCCTTTAGTCCCTCTCATGTGCCCTGCTTGTCGTCTAATGTATTTTGACATTGTGCGCCAATGGCCTGTGTAACTGTGCGACTCGTGAATAGGGGTAACCACTTGAAGATCTTATGTAGCATGCGCAAAGTGAGGAAGCAGGCGGGGGAGATGGCATTGATCTGTGATTTCATTGTGAGATTTTTGTCATTGATGGTTCTGAGGTTTCTGGCATGGCTGGAGGGAGTGGGTGCAGGACGTAGGACTAATGACCACCACAAGTTGTTCCGTGTGTTGCTGCTGTTGCCAAAGATCAGTACTTCTGTCTTGTCTCTGTTCAGCTGCAGGCAGTTGTTCTTCATCCAGTCAGGGACACCTGTCATGGTTTTGATGAAGTTAGTTCTGGTGGAAGAGTCGTCGGTGAGTGAGAGGATGAGTTGGGTGTCATCTGCGTAGGAAATTATATTGAGACCGTGGGCTCCGACAATGTTGGCCAGTTGGGTCATATATGCTTTGAAGAGCGTGGGGCTAAGGTATGAGCCCTGGAGGACAGATGATCCCCTTGGATTTGGAGGTGAAAGGAGAGAGGTGGATCCTCTGGATTCTTCTGGTGAGGAAGGAGATTATCCATCTGCGTGCATCCCCTTTGATGCTGTTGTGGTGGAGTCTTTCTATCAGCATGTGATGGGATATGGTGGCAAAGGCTGCCAAAAGGGTGGAGGAGGACCGAAGCTACTGCTTCTCTATGATCGAGGACGGTTCAGATGTTGTTGGTGGCTGCAATCAGGGCAGTTTTGGTTCTGTGATTGCTGCGCAAGCTGGATTGGAAGGTGTTGAGTAGCTGCTCCAGGTATGTCATGATTTGCTTGCTAAAAATCTTTTCTAGTACCTTCTCTGGGAATGGAAGTAGGGAGATTGGCCAGTAGTTTGGGGGCTTGCTGGGGTTGGAGGGTTTTTTGAGTAGTGGTCTGACTTTGGCATATTTGCAGGCAGTGGGAATTGTTACAGTAGTGATAGAAGTGTTGAGCAGAGTGGTGAGTGCCTAACAAAATCCTCTGATTTCCAATGTTGAAGATGTGATGCGGGCATGTACCTGTGGGAGCTCCCGAGTGGATGGATTTCATGGTGGAGGTAATGTCTTGGGGGAAAGCAGGCCTCGAAAAATCATAAATTTTTTACTAGACCTGCAGGTCAAGTAACTTGAATAATCTACTCAACCACAACTGTAATGTACTTGACCCGTAAATGGGTCTTATTTGTATGACCATAGGCAAATATTTTACTTTACAGAGTTGCCTTTTTCTTCATTCTCACATACGAATGTACCTTCAAATATGTGAGCTCAGCATATCTGTTGTACAAAAAAAAGTATTTGTTTGATTAAATGGACTAAACGTTTCCTCCATGTATAAAAAGAATATAGCCCACATATAGGGGACATGTGACCCATTACTTGCCTCTTAGTTTACTAATAGCATTGCTATCACGGCAGGAGTGTTTCTAGGTTTATGTTTAAACACTCATTTTTAATAATTGTATGACTAAAACAGGGGGTGGTTGCACACTGTCAATAACAGAGAGAAAAATTCCATGAAATGTCCTAAAACCTCCCACTAACTTGCAGCTTTACAAATAAAACTATATAAAGTATTAACAAATCTGTGAAAATTGGGTTTCAGAAAACACTTATTCTTTGCACATCATTAAGTAAAGTGTTCTGATTTGTTTTCATCATATTAAAATATGTTTTATATCACACAAAAGTACAAACAATGGGCTTTCACAACTATTTAAATATATTTTGAAGTGTTTCTACAGTTGACTTAGCTATTTAAATGTTGTGTGTTAGGAAAAAACTGACAAAACCCTGGAGCTCTGTAGTCAGAAAGAAAAGTAATTGAAAGACAAACTGACTTTTGACCACTCTCTCTCTCTCAACACAGAACAAATGTTACAAGAATAAGATTTAAAGGCCTCCTTCACTTTCTGACTGAACAGAACACCTGTTCTTTGTCAGCTCTCCAGAAGGGTCGAGTAGGTCCTGAAAATAGCTTTAACTCATAAAATATGACTTGCCATAGCGAGTGGGCAAGAAGAATTTTCGAGGCCTGGAGAAAATGTTACTGGTGGGCAGTGTGTGGTTCGTGTCAGTTACGTTGGTGGCGTTTTTGTCAAGGGAGTCCGAAGGTGTGGGTTTGAAGTTTCTGTATATGGTTGCGATATTGTCATGGAAGAAGTGGCTGAGGTTGTCGCACAGCTCCGGCGAGGGTGTGATGTTGCTTTCTCTGGCAGCCGGTTTGGAGAATTCCTTAACGATGTTGAAATACCCCTTGATGTTGTTGGTACTGGTTTTGATGCGTGCAACAAGGGCTGTCTTCTTTGTTGCCCTCAGCAGACAATGGTAGAGGTTGTGGGGGGGTCTTGAAGGCTGCACTGTCAGAGGTGTCCTTGCTGGAGCGCCATCTCCTCTCCAGCTGTTTGCTATCTTGTTTAGCTTGCTTCTTGGGTGTACCAACCAGCTTTTTGCAGGATTTTCTTTGGATGTTGCTTTTGATTGGGACGATGCTGTTGGTGCAATTGGTGATCCAGGCATTGAAGGTTTTCCCTCCTTGTTTGAGTCTGGTGGCGGTAGTGGGTTGGGGTTACTGAAGGAGTCCACCCAGCTGGTTTCTGAGATTTTGTTCCTCCTCCAGTGGAGACGCTGCTCATCTTGGGTGTGGAGGTGCGGGGGCTGGAGATGCTGAAATGCTGACGTGGAGGATGGAGTGATCTCTCAATGTGAGTTCTGTGACTTGGCTGTATTTGAAGCGGTTTCTGGAGATGAAAATGGGTTTCAAAAGTGCAAATCAACATTCAAGTCAATGTAAGACACAAACACCCAGTCCAAAAGCAAGCCAACCCAGCCTCTGATTTCCTTCAAACAAATATCACAAAGTGAATTTATGGATCTGGTCAATGCAAGCAGGCCTTCGGGCTGCCATTCTGACTCTTCTCTGATTCTGACTCTACATTTTCAAGAACATTCTTTATCTACCTCTGCTGCCACACCAGTAAGAAGAATCCTCAATAATTCTTTAACTACGGGAATCTTTCCAGAAGACCTAAAAAAGGCATACATCCATTATTAAAGAAAACAAACCTGGACCTGCATGACCCCAACAACTACAGACCAATTACAAATGGACCTTTCCCAGGGAAACTGATAGTAAAAGCATAATTCGGCCAGATGTCACCATTCATTGAAAATAACTATTTTCTTTCACTCCCTCAAACTGGATTCTGCCCAGAAGGAGGCACAAAATCTGCCCTAATTGCCATCTAGGATGACCTTAAAATCACAGTAGACCCCAATGGAGTTGCTGCACTACTTTCTCGGACCTCTCAGCTATCTTTGACACAGATGACCATGACACCCTAAGACAAAGACTCTATGAAGCAGCATAGAGGGGATTGCTTTTCACTGGATCACATTCTACCTTCAAAACAGAACAAATGTCATCCATAACCCCACTTTCTCATCCATACCCTACTATACAAAAGCAAGGGTCCCTCAAAGCTCAATCATCTCAACCATGCTTTTCGACATCTACATAAAGTAACTACCTGCAATGATCAATGAATTTCAGCTGACATTCTACAACTATGAGGCTGACACTCCAATACTCCTTAAACTGCGAAACTCCAAAGACACTGGAAACTCAAAAATCTTCAGTTGCCTCACAGCTGTTGATAAGTGGATGACATGGAGCCACCTCACACTGAATGCTTCCAAAACGGAAATATTCACATTTGGCAACCGGAAAAATTATGACCCATTCTGCACCTTGCCTGGCGATCTGGGACCACCTACCAAAAGTATCTAAGAATGTACGAAACCTTGGAATTACCATGGACTCTCAAGTTAACAATGAATGCCCAAGTGGACAAATTAGCAAAATCAAGTTTCATCACCATGAAAACTCTGCAACGCATCTTCCCCCACCTAGGATTTCCACACAAGGTCCAAGCTACTCTCTCTCTTGTACTGTCTAAACTGGATTACGCCAATGACCACTACCATGAATCATCTCTATCAACTATGAAAACACTACAATAGATTCAGGACTCTGCTGCCAGACTACTTCTACATGTAAAGCCACAATCCCTCATTCCCCCTGCTTTGAAGGCCATACACTGGTTAGCGGATGCCTGAAGATCCACCTTCAAGCTGCTTTGTATTACCCACAAAGCAACAGATGGAAAGGACTGCTTTTCATCAGGAATAAAATCACCAAATATTTTCAGCAAAGGAACATCCAGTCAAGATTGGCACCTCGCCTCAAAACCCCACCATACAAGAAAAAGACAATAGGTGGTACATCTTTCTCTGTTAAACTAGCCAAACTATGGAATTCAGTACCCCCAAATATATTATCCATGGATAACTATCTTATCTTCAGAAGACTACTAAAGAGTTGGCTCTTTCCTACATAACCACCATACTCAAACAGCAATGTACAGCATATCTATGTGATTGTAAACATTTATAATTTGATTATATGCATATATTTAAATGTGTATTTCTTGGTACAATTGTGTATAATAACTTTTATTTTAATATATAGATACTCTGTAGGCCTGCTTAACAAATGTATATGTTTCTTACAGTTAAATATCTATATATTATTCTATGATTAACACGTTCATAGATCATTGCATAGTTTCTATAAAATTTGTTTTATTAGTTGCTTATGAGTCTCTGTTTTATTTAGCTATCACAATAGGTAAATATTATCATAACTATTCATCTACAAGCACTTCACTTTTGAAATACTGAGGAAAAGGTTAAAAAATTGAGTTATAAAAAAATACACAAATAAATTACCTTCAAGTGCTGCAACGCTTGAAAGTCTGTGTTTATACAACTTTAAATCTCAATATATTATCCTCCTTGTACATTTATTCCCTTTCTATCTAATCATGTATCTATTACTTTACTCCAACTGTACAAGAGAAAAAACAATAACAGAAAATTAACTCTCTGCAATGCACAACTTTGCCTCACCCTATACCTCTCTCAATTTATCCTCTGTCTCCACTCTGACTCATCCCAAACCTCATACTACTACTGCAATCTCCAAAATAACCCTTTCTAGACTCTTCCCTCCTCTTGCTCCTGGCTCACCCCAAACCTCAGTTTACTACTATGATCTTCCAAACAAAGCTACTAAATTCTTCCCATGTGTATCTCTTCTTTGACTCATCCCAAAACTTGTGTTAATACTGTGATCTCCCTAATCCCTCTCTACAGACTCTTACCTCCCCCAGCTCTCCTATTACTCAAACCAGGCCTCGAAAAATTATAAAAATGTTACTAGACCTGCAGGTCGAGTACCTTGACTAATCTACTCAATCAAACTGTAATGTACTTGACCCAAATAAATCATTAATAGCAGCTGTCTGTCAAGTAGTAGGAGATCCTCATCCTTGCACAAACTTTCTGAAATGCTGCCCGCTCACGTGGCGGGCGGCAGCAGGACGGAGTCTGACTCTCCCACCACCTAATAAACTGTGTCTCAGAATTTCACTCACTCTTAATTGCTACTAGTGAAGCCATTGGGCACTGACTCTGTGGTGTGCTATGCGGATGCATGTAGGTTGGGATGAGGGTGTGTTTGGTATTACACTAAAATATACACTGTAGCAGAGTACTCGCAGAGCTGCGACTCGAGCAGATTGAGCCAGCCCTGTCCTTTAGCCTGCTGGAAGGAGCATGCACCGCCCTCTGCCACTGCAGGCAGCTCAACAATCATGGTGCATTATGGCAGCACTCCGGCTTCCTTGACACATGAGGAGACACTATAATGCATGATTTTGCATTTCAGTGGGGTGATGCGGACCACCACACTGAAATGTGTTGGTGTAACGCCTGTTGCGATGTACTTGGCATGGCTACATTATTCCATTCAATACAACGAACAGACTTACATCTCCACCGCTCAAATGAACTCATATTTCCCTATACTAGTTCTTTATAGAGCGCTGTGCATCAAAAAACGCTTTGACTCCTCGCCAGGGGTAGTAAGCACTATTTTCAATTACATAAATATATTCGTAATCTTTTCTTACTTTGTATTCTGAGGCAGTGGTGTAACAAAGGCCCCCACAGCCCCTGCGGTTACGGGGTTAGGGGGGTGAGCCCCAGGAGGTACCCTCAGTACAGCACTTGGCCTGAGGGAGTCTGGAGGTGCCCCCCCTCCATGTTCTTCGCAAGTGGGCCTCTCTCCAGTTTCTTAACGTCACTGGTCTGAGGCCGCGAATTCTATGAGTAGCACGCGCAATAAATTCACTTATTAACAAGTATATTCAAGTGTATAATTGGTCATACAACCACATACAGGGATACCTGGCGTATTCGTGTTTTACCGAGGGACCGGTGCTGTGTTAAACGTTACTGGACGACATACCCTAAAATAACTAACCATTTCGCCAGTTATCTGTGAATCTTTAGCGCTTCTATTAGAGACTTCCACTGGGTGGCCACGTTAACACTGTATATTTGAAGGGCCCGATAGGATATAAAACTATTTTTTTATAACGGGGTTAGATATAGTACTCCTCAACATTGTACCTAAACGTTAGAAATGTATAAATGTAACAAAATAAGAAAGGCCGGCCTGGTGTAAAAAATAGTAGTAATTTCACATATCAAAATAGACGATTATTCAAATAAGTCTTACGAACCTATATAACTAGTTTGCTAACTAGTTCATAAAAAGGGAACGAAACCCTTCCAAGATGGTTGTCATATTCGCCACTCACGTGTCTTTTATTTTCAGCTACGTCTTTCTTCTCTGCGTGCTACTGGTTGGAAAGAGAGCTTCCGGCGTTTGGCACACGCATATCCGGTGGTTAGACGTTGCGCTTGCGCATGAGAAGAATAGATTTCTTATTCGAGCTTGTGGTTCAGTCGAATTGAAGGAGATCTAAATTCGCCATTGGAGCTCCGGTAAGTGAGTCAGGCTCCGTTGTTAGTACATCCTTTAGTTTGTTTCACAGGGCAAGCAACAACGAGGGAGGTGATTTTGGTTCTTCATCGGTGCTGGTGTTGTAGGCAGACGTAGATGAGGTGGTTACCGCGTGATGGGTGGTGGTTACCGCGTGATGGGTGTAGGCATGGCGCGGTCTTGGAGGAAGTAGGGTGGAGGAAACCATATTCAATAAACTGGCCAAACACATGGTTTAACGTTATATGTAATGACCTAGAATAGAAGTAAGCAAAACCGTGGCCACTGAAGCGAATAGTGGAGGAGGGCGTAGTGAAAGTGTCTTAAACTAATGCGCGCGAGTCTGGATGTGGTTGTCGGGACCTCGAGTAAAAGGAAAGAGTCGTAAATATGGATGTGGAAGAGATTCGAAAGTGCAGAATGTGCGGTGTAATGCATCTGATTGTATGTGGGTGGGGGTCCTTGTAACGACTAGGCTACTTTAATTAGAAATGAAACCAAAACGTTGTGGGCCTTTTTCCCCTTTCCACCAATCATTCGGAAGGCGAAGCGATAACTCGCTTATTGTAGTAGAACTCAAACCGCGCTTGTCCTGGATAGTTTAAATCTGTTTTTTTTTCGGTACAAAGGATTCTTAGAATGAAACTTTCTACAAATAAATGTCAAACTCCTCAGTATCCTTTGTAACGGACTTACGTAAGACAATTAGCTGACTAGAGTTCCTACCGCGTTCTGTGGCTGACCATAATGCTAGTTTTTTCCAGCTCATTTTCACTGCAAAAGAAACCGTTCAGAGTATAGATGTTTCTGTGTTTTTGTCGTATCAGTAATTGTCGATTGATCTAGTCATCTGTCCTGTAGGTAGCAGTGTCTGCTAATGTTTTCTTCAGGTGCAGTCTGTAGTTCTATTCTTTGCGTTGAGAACTTCGCTAAAAGACGTATGTGAATGTTTTATTCAATAACATTTTATATCCGCATGGCAAGAGTGTTTAACTCCTAGACGCCACACATAATTTGACAAACAAGCTTGTTTCGATAAGAGACTGAACATTTTGAATTCGTCTTTTTTCCCTCAAAAGCGTATATCCTTAAGCCATGGCTGTGCCAGAAGCTCGTCCCAATCATACGATCTACATCAACAACCTCAATGAGAAGATCAAGAAAGATGGTAAGCTGGGTTTGGGTCCTGACATAGAGGGGAAACCAGCCTTCCTAGCATATTGTCATAATAGTTTAGGTCTTATATGTTGACTGGGTTTTCCCAAGCGTTTTACGCTGAGCTTTTACAGGGTTAATGAAATTAGCATAACGATCCAAACTAAAATTCCAGAAGGAATGACATAGATATGATTGAGTAAACGTTGAAAGCGGTGTCATAGACATGGTGCATACAGCTCGTTATTTTTTATTGCGCATTGACAATTGCTTGAACGTGGACGCGACGAGGATTTTTCGTTTGCCAAAGAGCATCTCTGTTCACTTTATTTTGTTGTTGTTGTAAAGAATACATTGAAATGCCCATCTTTCGGTTGCCTTATCTCATGGTTATTAAGCTAATTCGTAGCTATTTATTGAGACATCTCGCCCCTTAATTAAGGTACTTGTTGTTCATACTTTGGCTTTAATTATGCTTTTTAACTATCTTGTTTGTACATTATAAACGTAGTACCCACGGAAATATGCTATATTAGTTTTCAGTTTTTCAAGTCTAGGCATTTTGAATTAAATAATTTCATCATGATTTCACTTGCACCCTCATTATATCCAGTTCTTTTGCTCTACATACACGTATAGTTTCAGAAGCTTTATACACATAGATCTACTTCCATTGCTTTGTAGAGTGGTTCTGGTGAAATAGTGCGAAAACCTAATTGTGTAACAGACTTTTTTTTCTCTCCTGTGGATCATATCTGAATAAATGGATTCGGTGCGGGTTGAAGTACTGCCTTTGAATGTACATTTTGAGTGTGTCTGATTAAATCATAACTGCGATACTTACATCAATCGCTTTGCGTTGTGCATTAAATAGTTACTTGTATTTTTGTTTATTACCTACCTCCTTTCTGTTTTCTAGTCTTCGTACAATATTATATTTATAGAGCACAGTTGTGCTGTGTGAATATAAGGGCATTAAAGTGATCGAAAGAATGCAGATGCAAACGCAGTACCACAACCCATTCATGCCTTCCAACCTTGCTTTGTGTTACTAGTTAACATGCTGACCTACAAAGAGCCGGTCCTTAAAATCAGAAAGTTCTACCTTACCCAATTAAAGGGGATGTGCTTTGTCATACTTTATAATGTTATTTCTAAGGCGGCAGTGGAGTTAGCAGTATATTGATAATATGGTGATTGATAAGGAATACAAAATGTTTCTTCTTGTGTGCCGCTTATATCTGACATTGCTTTTTTTGGGATAAAACCGTGAACTCAAGCATTCTAACCATGTTATTGTTTTTTATTCTTTTGCTAGAGCTGAAGAAATCGCTGTATGCTATTTTTTCTCAGTTTGGTCAAATCTTGGATATTTTGGTATCTCGGAGTTTAAAGATGAGGGGCCAAGCATTTGTTATATTTAAAGAAGTCAGCAGCGCCACCAATGCTTTGCGTTCCATGCAGGGCTTTCCGTTCTATGACAAGCCAATGGTAAGTACTTCCCCGTCAATGAGTGAATTTCTGGCAAGTGGACGACAGTGAATGAAGATCTTTACTAACATCTCACATTGTTTAGCGCCTCACGCTGATCGTTAGTCATCTCATTTACCAATTAAAACCACACACTATTTGCTTATTGCATTAGTGCTACATATTTGCGCTGGATGTAAACCGCGACACCAAACTCGTTCTGCAGACATTTTCATCGTTAATGGCAACTTGTGAATCAGTATTTCAGTGTCTTATATAAATGTAAATGAACATTAGTGCATCAAAGGCAATTGCCGATATGGCGGTTGGCCTTCCCAACACAAGTAACCGGTTGTCGAAGGGGAAGGGAGAAGCACTTTGCTAAGGGTTAGTTTGCAGTGAAATAAGAGCTCTAAAAATGGAAAGTATTTGATACAATAACATTTGAGATTTGATTAACCTGGCGTTGATCTGTCAGTAACCCAATCGATTTCCAAGTGCAAGTGGCGAGTCTCGTTTATATTGTCTCCGGGCGTTATATATCCGGGGTCATACTCTTTATGAAGATTCTGCGCACTCCACCCTCTTCCAACCACTTTCCCAATTGCCCACAAAGGTCACATACTAACTATGCTAAAATTCTGGTTATTCATCACGTGTAGAAAAGTCTACAATCCAGTTAACTAAAACAGCGGGAAAACTGAAAATACTAGATCCTCCCACTTGCTTTTTACCACTCCCTTAACTGGCAATCCTGCATTTTCAGTTCACCAGTTGTACAACTGGCCTGCATCTGTTCTCACCATCCTAACGATGCCCGACATAATCTCATTGCATGACTAATACCAGAGATGCAATTGCTTAAATCTAGCAGAAGATCTTTTAAAAGGTACTGGGATTAGACTCACGCTGTGAAATCTTTATAAGACTGCAGTCAGAAAGACTAAGTCATTGATCACAAAGCACCTATGAAACTCTTTGGCCAAGTGGGGGACCTTTCGAGATAAATGCACACTTTTCAAACACTCTGGATTCACCTAGTCTGGAAATACAGAACATTTGATACAAAAACTAATCAAGACTTAAGCTCCACGCAAATATTTCTTCCATCAGTACTTTAAGAGTTGGATAAGAGTAGCCTTTCTAATGATAGTTCTGGGAATGTCGCAAGGATTTCTATGTCCTACAAACATTTTTAAGGACCTCCCCATAAATAGTAACGGGTACGCAGGTACCACAGACTTACAGGGGTACACCAGTATGTCAATTTTGGGGTGCAAAGAGTAGCAAGGTAACCAAATTTAGTGGAGAGAGCACATCCAGTGGAAGAATGGTTACCAGGATCCAGTCTAAGCAAAAAGTGGGGATAACCGTTCCCAAAAATGGACCTTCCAAAATGACTGACTCCTGCACCATGCATAAAGGGGACGTTGACCATTTGTTTCTGGGTTGTGAAAATTCAAGTTAAGTACTGAAAGATTCAGGTAAATTTTGAAAGGGCAGAGGGCTGGCGCAAGCTGCCAGACTTAGTTTTCTGAGGTCTAGTGTGAGCAGGCTCTTCGGTTTGACACATTCTGGATTGCCGGCACTCTGTCGTCTCTGTGGGCTTGTATGTCACACATGGTGATCCAGGCATTGAAGGTTTTCACTCCTTGTTTGAGGCTGGTGGCGGTAGTGGGTTGGGGTTACTGAAGGAGTCCACCCAGCTGGTTTCTCAGATTTTGTTCCACCTCCAGTGGGGACGCTGCTCATCTTGGGAGTGGAGGTACGGGGGCTGGAGATGCTGAAATGCTGATGTGGAGGGCGGAGTGATCTGTCCATGTGAGTTCTGTGACATGGCTGTATTTGAAGCGGTTTCTGGAGATGAAAATGGGTTTCAAAAGTGCAAATCAACATTCAAGTGAATGTAAGACACAAACACCCAGTCCAAAAGCAAGCCAACCCAGCCACAAAGTGAATAAAGTTACATGATGAGTTGCCTTTGTTGAACCTTCCCACAGATGGTTCTCTGTAAAGACAGAAGCCACTATTGGCCAAGCGCTCGTCCGTCTAGATTCTACCAACAGAATACATCTGGGGGCGCCCCTTCAGTTTAGAAGCTACAAAGCTTCCAGAACTCTGTTGTAAGGTCACTTAACCTTAACATCTGGACTTCTTTCACCTGCTTTTTAGTCTTGACACTAGCTTCCTGTGGCTCGACTTATCGCTTTCAGACATTGGGCATTGATTGCCCAGACCTCCACACATTGCACATCTTTTCCTTCAGCACAGACTCTGCACTTGGCTCCAATGAACCTCGTTGGTCCAGGTTGGTTATGAACATAACTCCTTCCTTTGAGAACTCCTCTCTGTTCATATAGGTATATGAAATTCCCTACCTCTTAAAGATAATTTGGGCTCCCGGATTTATGGTACTTACTTTTTTAAGTATTCCTGTCTGTTCATCCATTATTTATTTTGGCCATCTTTTTGGTGTTTATCCATGTTTATATTGTGTTTTGAGAATAGAGTTGTAAAATGGTATATTTCTACATTTATTTAACTTAGATATGTACTCATGTGGATGCCAGTCATATTTTAGCACATTAAACAGCTGGATATGGCAAAACACTACCTACAGAGATTAGTGTAATACTACAAAATGATAATATATACTTGTATTTAAGGAAATCTCATATTTTTATTATTTATTTTTTTTACCTTTTTTAAACTCCCCATGCTGTCTGCTTAGCTTTTGCCTGGAGTTCATGCTATACGGCATAGTTTCACAAGATGGAACATTTTCAGCATTTTTTTTCCCTGCTTTTTAAAAATGCATACCGACAGAAAACACTTTTCTATCTGTATTTCTCTATAATAATCGATAAAAACGGAAAACTGTGATCCTCCATGTACCACCACCTCTATTTATGAAGCGCTTTCAAAACCAGTTTGTGCGCACACAACTTATTCTAGCTGCTGGTCGGTATTCTCCTACATAGATGCTTTTATTGTCAAAGCACCCATGTGCACCTTGTAGTTATGAGCACTCGGCGTAGGCGAATCACTCTTGCACATAAACACCACAGTATGGCTGCCCCATACTTGGTCATGGTACCGCAACTGTTCCTGTATCATGTGGCCCAGCAAAAACCTCCAATAAAGCTTCTACTTCGTGCTTGCCGTGGCTCAGTTCAAGGTCAAAAGATGATTTGGGAATATGGCTAGAGTTGAAAAGGAAATAGAACATTTTACTCTGGCATAGATTGGAAGTGCCTTGCAACGTTTGCAGAAAAATGTCCAAAAGCTGCAAATATAAAGACTGTTACATGCCAGTTTAAAAGTATCTAACCCAGCCTCTCATATCTCTCCTCTCCTAATAACTATGTATTTGGTAGTTTGCTGTCTAGGTCTAAGCGTCTAAGATATTACCATGACAAATGGGAGTGTTCCTAATAAAACCAGTCTCTGCCTCTGTGCCGAAACACTTTGCCTTTTCACCAGTCCCGAGTGCATGTTTTGCACTTGAGAATGGTTGTATAATGTGCCTCGTGAACAACTGCACCACGCAGAGTACTGCATGTTGTTGATCGACCACAGTGCAGGGCCGATTTGAATGCATTTAATTTAGTGATCTCATTCCAGTTGGTGTTAATTTGCTTTGATTTCAGTAGTTTTACTTCCCATGAGCAACTCAAATGAACCCATATACTATTAACTAGTGATATTTGTACAAACTATCTTCTGAAAAAGTATTCGGAATTTATCGGATCTGCAAAAACTAGCACAAGTTAATTGTTGACCTTGAGCATAGCAGAATCTTAACTCAATCAGAAGATATATTTTGTGTGCTTTAACAACGTAGGCTATTGTTTTGAGTTTTATACTTGTGGGAAATGTGTGTGGCTCTTGCATGGATCCTACCATGCTCTAAAGAACTAATTATCTGAGCTAAGCCTTTTTTCGTTTTTTTCTTTCTGTTGGGTAGATAGATGTGTGTGTTATATAGTTGTATCCCACCTTCAAGGCCAATTTCCATTAAAATAAAAATATCTAGCCATTACTAGCGAAGTTTACATTCTGAAATATGCCACCTCTTTTGCCTTTTCAGAGAATCCAATATGCAAAGATTGACTCTGATATAATAGCCAAGATGAAAGGAACCTTCGTGGAACGAGTGAAGAAAGAAAAGAAAAAACCCAAAGCTCCAGAGCCAGTTCCAATGAAAAAGGCTGTCCAAATGATGCAAACGGTTGTTGGACCAGTGCCTGTGAGTACCTCCTTTTCTAGGTTCTGTTTCTGTTAATAAAACAATTTGGTGAAAATCAATAACTGTTGTAATGGCGTAGATCAACTGGATGTATATTTAAAAAAAAAAAAGGGAAACAAACAGGTGATGTCTAATGTCATATTGAAGTTATGAGAGATGTTGCAAAGGTCAACATCCGCTTTTTGTTTTTAGTGATTTATAAAACCTGACCCCCCCCCCCCCCCCCCCCATAGATCACCTTATAAATTGTTGCTGTTTAGCCATTGATTTTAGGAAAATCTGCCAAAGTTTGTTATTTTCTAGTTAACAAAGAAGGGTATTCTCTTGGCAATCCTGAAACTGAAAACTGCAGATGATGTTCTGCTTTTACGAAAGGGACTTGTACAGCGCATAGATCATAGTATCTCTTGACTTTTTGGCACCTTTCGTTCTCCTGTGTAGACTCGTTCTGCAGTTATGGGTTTCCCTGACTGTATGTCTCAGTTCGGCGATAGGAGCAACTGTCAACCTCATTTGGGCGAGAGGAGGAATAAACTGCCTTTTCCCCAGCCCCTGTCCCCGCACCCAAGTGTGGGTGGTGGGTTATCACATGACTGTTTTGCATAGGATGGTATTATAGAATTGTACAGATTATACCTAACCTATAGGAGAACTTAAAATTCTGAAGTAGTTTTGTCCAAGTCCTGGCACCTTTATACCAGGTCCAGGCAACCCATACTAGTAAGTGTTACAGTATCTAGTCGAGCAGCCAAGACTTATCTAGGAGGAGTGTGGAGCACTTGCAAGAGCACTGTAGTTACACAGTAACTTATCACACATGAAAGGAACCACTCAGTGTTGCAAAAAATAATGCTCCTTTGTTGTAGTAACACTGAATTAGAATACTGTAGGCTACCCCCCCCCCCCCTCCTCCTCCTCCTCCTGGATGTAAGTATACACAGACCAGTAAGGAGGAGTGAGCATAGAAACATTAGAAATAGCAAGTGTCCTATTTTTGTCGGGCAGGGGAGGAGTGGAGGCCAACCATATATTAAAGAAAGTGGAATTCGAAAATGGTCCCCCCACCGGAGGATATGTAGTAGTTAGCCAAGGGCTGGGATAGTATGGAACCCCAAGAGGGAAAAACAATATGAGGCACCCCACATTTTAACAAATATACATAAGAAGCATTAAATAGACAGTTAATTGAGGTCGAGTCAGAAATATTAGACATACTAGACCCTCTGGGAACCGAGCCAGCATGAATTAAATGATCATATTTAAGATATACCCGTCAGGTAGTCTCTCTCATCACGCTTCAGTTTGCGTGCTTTCCTCTGCGTAATTTCTTCCTGAAATTTAAGTAATACTTCCTCCAAAATTTTATAGTTTTTTATCAGTGGCTTCTTTGAGATTCAAACCCTCAATTTCTTTTTCTAATATGCCAATCTCAACCTGTAATTGATTTACTTTCCTCTCAGCATTTGTGATTAAAATATCCATAAGTTTCATAGAGCTAGCAGTTAACTCCTTATCCCATAGTACCAACAAGACAGCATCCAAATCATCGTAAGTAGGAAAAATCTGAGATCTCTGGCCACGGGGGATACGGTTGAGTTTCTTATATTGTTTTAAAGTTGCCCCGTCCCACCATTTCGATAGTTCACTCTTTTTCAATTTCTTCAATCTTATGAATTTGTTCTTTAAACCCTCCTTCTGTACATGTAGATTGCCACAGGCTGTATTATGAAATGTGCCCCACTCCCCCCCCTGGCTAGGCTGTCAAACAATTCTTCTGCTAATTTAGCCATTACCACGATAGAGTAATTCAATATTAGGGTCAAAACCGAGCAGCCCCCTCACAACTAATAATTTCCACTAATGGGGTGTATTAACGAGGAAAGCAGGCGCTCAGGATTCTAGTCAGCCCTTATATACTACTAAATGGGACACCTACATAAGGGAAACACCCAACCCTTAAAGGTTTAAATAAACCCCACAATTCAAGAAAAACAACCCCAAGGGGTGTGTATCTAGAAGAACCCCGGTGCCCAGGAGGGCAGAGGTAAGTTACCTGGTCGTCCCATAGGCTAACCTGGGGGCTTGAAATTGGGACAATGCAACAATAGGACCAGGCCGGTGGAACCCAACAGTGGATTCCAGATGAAGAGGACCTGTAAGAGAGAACTTTGTCCAGTCCAGGAGGCAATGCCCACCATTCTGTCGGTGAAGGTCTTGGTCGATGATAGTGAATGAAGTCCAGCTGCACAGTCCAGGAGCTGCCCCTTGACAGTTCCTGGATTGCAGACTGGTCAGGAGGCCCACCAACAAGCAAGCTAACTGAAAATTTGCAGGACTGAAGAGGACCAGCAAAGTCCTCTGGACTCGACCCTTGGAGGGAAGTCCTAGCTGGCCCTAAAAAGACAGCCAGCAGAAGCAGTCTGAGCCCCTACAAGCAACCCACTGGCAGTAGGCACAATAAGTCTGTGTTGCCCAGGCAGCACCCCTTAAGAGGAGTCCTACATCGTTGGAGCAGCTGAGAGGAGACTGTTCCTGCAGAGGTAGAGTGGGGGCCCAGCACCATTTGGAGGTGGACGATCCCTTGGAGTATGAGTCAACAAGCCATGGTTGCTGCAACAGTTGTGGTGTACAGGGATTCCGTCTTGGAGGAGGAGACAAGCGCTCTGTCTCCCAAGTAGGACAGAAGGCAAAGAGGACCCAGTGGACCACTCTGAACCACCACTTGTTTTGGAGGTCTGCAGACATTTTGCAGGGGCTCCCTTGGGTGGCATAATACATACTGCAGCCCATGGGTGGGGTCCCCCTGGTGTACCAGTACCCTGGGTACGCAAGTGCCACAGGCTCACAGTGGTACACCTGTATGGCAATTTTGGGGTGTAAAGAGTAGCAAGGTGACCAAATGTAGTGGAGAGAGCACAGCCAGTGGAAGAATGGTTACCAGGATCCCAGTGTAAAGTCTAAGCACACTGATAACAGACAAAAAGTGGGGATAAATGGCAAAAAAGGGACCTTCCTACACAATTGATTTTTATTTTTTTTATTTTTACAGATGTACTGCTTTCTTGATGTATATGAACTTCTTGTCCTCAGTTGCTCCAATTTTATAGTATCTTAGCAGTTGTTCAGCATTACCTCTTCATCGCCTCAGTATTGTTTGGGTGCACTTTCTTACATGGTATTGGGTGGGGTTTTGACCTGGACAATGTAGATCCAGTGAAGGGTCTGAACTTCTGGTCTCATGATTTTAATTGGGTCTGGCCTCTGATCTTGAGAGCAGTGGGTGGTGCTTCGGACCTTTGCTCCTTGGTTTGATTATTTGGAACAGCTGGTATCACAGCTCTTAAGTTCCTGCTCTTTGAAGAGACTTAGACCTATAGCGACAGCCCCTTCATGGGACTTACATTGGGGTTAAAAGCCCTGCAAGAAGAGCCTGTGGGCCTTAAATTCTTGATCCTCAAAGTTGTCTTTTTGGTGGCAGTTTCTTCAGCTAGGTGGACTAGTGATCTGGTTACCTATTTAAACTCAACCTTTTTTGGGAATTTTGGCAGATATGGTGATTTTGAGGGCTCGCGCTACTTTCATCCCCAAGGTCTTATTTCCACGAGTAGGTGGAGGTGGTCCTCATCCCCACTCCCAATGCGGATTCCTGCATCGGAGTCTTTGTTACACGTCTTGGGTGTTTTTTGGACCGGTGACCAGCTGTCTGAAGCCCTCTATTTCCACAGTTTCAGTGGATCAAGCAAGCAGTTAAGTTAGCTTTTAAGTCTCGGGCAGGTGCTGAAGTGTAGTGTTCAGGGAAGATAGGGGCGTGTCCACTTCCTGGGCTGCTTTTAATGTGGTCTCTATGGAGAAGATTTGCAATACGCCACATGCACTGCTACTCTTACTTTTATGGAGCACTAGAGGTTGGAGGTTGGGGTGGTTTCTCTTTTGCCACGTCTGTACGAAACTCTAGTATGATTTGATGTGTTATTCTACATGTTGTTTCTGATGTCTTTATATTAAGGCATCCTTTTTGTGATTCTGGTAGGTTGGCCCTTGTTTGTCTGTCAATGCAGCTGATTCTGACTTTGGTATTTGCTCCTGATCTAAATACTGGGGTGAGGAAGCCGGATGATAAGGTAATGCCCTGGTTACTGACCAGTAATGTTAATTTCTCAGAGTCCTGGTCTTCCTTGTCCCAGTATGGCTTCCCATCACTCCCTGCCCTGTGAGAACTGCCATCATTGTGTTGTGGCTGTGTGATGCAGGATGTGAAATGGGTCGACCTACTCTGGGGAAGGGGAAGTCGGCCAAGATGGAAGGATGGGAAACTAGTTTTCTACCTCCTTTTGACCTCATCATTTAAGTATGGGGGTGAGGAAGACCAGGACTCAGAGTAACGAAGATTACTAGTAAGTAACAAAGGGCATTAACCTTTTCCATAAGATGTGACAAATCATCTTCATACTGTTAGTGGTTTTTTCAATGTGTTTCTGTGGCCAAGGTCTGGATCTGACCTGTCAATACAGTATATGAACTGTCGTAGCCGAAAGCCTGCAGAGTGCCAAATCTTATGTGGTATTTATTTTTTCCTTCAGGGCATGCAACCAGGCATGCAGCAGGGAATGCAGTCGATGAACCAAAATCCACGGATGATGCACATGCAAGGACAGCCTGCTTACATGCACCCTTCTGGTATGATGGCAGGAATGGGCCCTGGTCAGATGGGTCCTGGAGGCATGCCTCCCTCTCAAATGATGCCTGGTCAGATGCCGCTTATGCAGCCGGTGAGTGCTTCTTTGGGTGCTAAGTATATTTATTTTTCTCTCCCCTTCCTTCCTACTGTTTATAAAATGTCATGTACTTGGCAGCCTAGTTCTAGTTCGCTGGTTTTGTCCGCAGGTTCTGTCTACTTTTTGTATACCCTATAGAATTTCTTTTAGCATTAACTGGTTTTGTAGTAGGATAGTTGAACCCTTTGTGTGGGGTCAGGCCACTACATAGTCGGATGTCAGCCTGAGAAAAGTTGATTGTTTCATCCAAAAAGTCAAAATGTCCCATTCTGACGTGGGAGCCAGCAAACATGTCAACTTTGACAAAAGTTGATTTCTTTTCTAAGTCCCATCTCAAAATGATGCTATAGCAGCTCCAGCGTTGACATGCATTCTTCACTGCATGTGCGTATGAGTACTGATGCAGCAGCCATTTTCTCCATCCAAGCAAAAGCTATCAAGGTCCTCATGCCCACAGGAAGCAGAGTTTTGATCGCGTTCTCTGCTCAGACATGCCCAGCGTGCTCAACTTGCGGGTGGAATTCTGCGAAGCTCAGGAAGTGTCCCACTCTTGAGGGCATGAAGCAACAGGCCTCAGCCCATGCAGCAGGTGAAGCCTCAAATCAAATAAAAATCAAATCAGGATTTATAGAGAAATAAATGATCAACATAGTGTTTTTAGCTGTAGCCCAAAACACTTCATGTTGAATAATTACTTCTATGCTATTTATGTTGCTGTGATGCTTGCTGCAGTATTCAGCTAATAATGGTTCAGCTGTATCATTTTAAACGTTTACAAGCTTGATCATAGAGCTGAACAGTCTGGTTTGCGTGAAATGCACTGCACTAGTTTTAAATCTGTACTGCAGTGGGATTGACTGAAATCTTGCAAACGGTATGATTGACTCAAATCCAGCAGTTATCCAAATGATGTTTGCCTTTTAAAGTACGATGGGTTGTGTGAAGCAGAAAGTGCTCATGTTTTCTAGCTAGGGGCCTGTTAGAATGTATGTCATAATGTGACTGGTAACCGTGGGTGGATGTGAAGATAAATGCTTATTTTAAACGCTTCAAATAAGAAATGTATTGATGTAGTAAGTTAGGAACAAATGATATAGCTGTTCATTTTTGGGTTTGAGCTGTTGACAGAATTGACTGAGCTTTCCTGTCTCTCAGTTCATGCTGTATAATCTACCTGCTGACTAATTTGCACTGTTTTTCTTTTGTTTTTTTCCTAGCTTGAGAATCCACCAAACCACATTCTATTCCTTACCAACCTGCCTGAAGAAACAAACGAGCTAATGCTTTCTATGCTTTTCAACCAGTAGGTTTTTTGCTTTGTTTTCTTAAAACTTTGAATAGCCATGATCCAGGTGTTGCATGTTCATGTTGGCATAGAAAATACTCCAGTCCTCAAGCCTTGGAGTTAAAATATTGATTGTTTTCATCACCCTGGCTAGCATGTTCATGTTTAGTCTCTGGCACATTCTACATCCCTTCTTCAGTAGTCACCGGCCCAGTCTTTTCCTTGGCAGTTATATAATTAACCCCAATGTTGTCTTGTGTTTTTATCTTGCACATTCTCCATTCACTTTATGCTGTGACCCATGCTTAATTTGTGAAACAATAACTGCCGGGGCCCAAAGTGTTATTCTGAAGCCTGAGGCTGGCGATTCTGAATGTCAGCATGCCAAATACAAAGAATCCATAGTCTTTCATCTGTAATCCACCATCAGACGCGCCCTGACCCCGACGCTGTGTGCCTCTTGTCCTCGCCTTTCCTGTAAACATGGGGTCTTGCTTCTCTTCTTTGCCTTGCCTGAAAAATGGTTGAACAGCAATATGGGTGGACTTTTCACTGCAGAGGGGCCTGCGTGTCTGTTGGGTGTATGGGGAAAAATTACATCATGCTGTGCAAAACCATGTGATGATGGTGTACAGTTGTATTGTGTTGCCTCCAGTGGGGTGTTCTGGGGTTCCATAACCACCTTTTTGCGAACCTTCATACAGGGTCGGGAAGTGGTTGTTCCCAGGTCTAAACACCCACCTGTTTAATAGTGTAAACTAACTTCTCTCCATTCAATACCCACCCTGGAAAAGATTGGACTTTTACCCCTAGAAAGTACAGAAGTAAAAAGGATTTTAATTTGCAAACAGCAACGGATTTTACCATGAGCCTGTACAATTTATCACAGTTAAATGGATTTCACAAGTTTTCCATGAGTTCGGTTTTCCTGTCTCCTCCTGTAAATTCTTGTGACTTCCTTGACTTGTTAAATCTCCACCAGTGCAAGGACATATACCTATGTGGGCGCGTTAAGAATATCACTTGGGGCCCTCACTGGACCACTTCTACATGAGATGGTTACAACTTTTCCTTAGATGCCAAATTGTTGTGGTGCATTGAATGGGAATCCTCAAGGGGTTCCACATTCTATAAAGTACGTGGGCACAGTCAACATGAAAATGTTTGTTCTGCCTAGTTAAGTGCAGCTGTTTTCATTAAGAAACATGGAGTCCCTTAGATCTTCGTGGCATACAAAAGTGTGAAGACAGTCTGCGACTATAATGAAAAGTTATGGAAGCTAAATCCTTTTTCTGTTGCAGGTTTCCTGGATTCAAGGAAGTACGTTTGGTACCAGGCAGGCACGACATCGCCTTTGTGGAGTTCGATAATGAAGTACAGTCCGGAGCGGCCCGTGATGCACTGCAGGGCTTCAAAATCACCCAGAGTAACGCCATGAAGATTTCATTTGCTAAGAAATAAAGTTCTTGACTACTCCCCAATGTCGCTGTGGGGGGTAGGGGTGAAGAAGGCTCCAAGTTGGCTTAATTGTCCAAGCCGCTAATGACTTGTTTTTTTTTGTTTTTTTCAAAGCTGTTACTCGTGCACCTACTGTTAGATACGATTTGTTTTGTCAGGTAAGTTTAGTTTGTTTCCCTAGATTTACGTTCAGAGAATAATGTTAGCACCCATTCCCCCACACGTTAAAATTCCAAACCACCTAGATTCAGACACAAGTCAAATGTTTCTGTCGAATATGTTCCTCATGCTGAAGATTAATTCCAGGTAAACCATTGTGTAATCGTTCCTGTCCTGTGTACTCAGCGGTATTTGTACGAGTGTATAGCGTGGTTGAAAGCAGCTGTAAATTATTTTTTAAAACTGTGCTTAAGCATTGCACCCAGAGTCTGCCAACCAGACACTACACCTGGAGCTTCTCTTGAATAAACGTTTTTATTTACAAATTGCATTTGATTCTTATTGGGTTGGGCTTCCCTGGACGTCGAGGTCGGTAATCGTCAGCACACTACTTTTTAAATTGTGAGTTCTGCCGAATGTATGTTGGAACAACATCTGCCGGAACAACGAGGTTGGAACAACGACCTCGTTGTAACCACTAATGCCTTTACCACGTATGCCTTAACAACGATTTTTCGTTGTAAAGGCATTCCTGGTAAAGGCATTAGTGATAGGCATGCAGTGTTCCTGCATACGTTCCCCCCTCGCCCCCCCACCCCACCCCTAAAAATTACCGCGACCCCCCTAAAACTGCCCCAACCCCCACTTCCTCCCTAAAATTACCGCAACCCCCACCCGTCCCTGAAACTTAAAGTACCCCAACCCTCTGCCCCTAAAACTGAAAATACCCCGACCCACCCCCGCCCCAGAAAACTAAAACCCCGCCCCACTTACCTGAGTTGTCGTCGCGTCAGCCTCCTCAGCCGACTTTGTGCCTTAACCACGCATGTGCGTTGTTCAGCACATGCTTGGGTAAGGCACAAAACAAAGTCGTGGTTAAGGAAAGCGTAGTTCCGCTTTCGTGGCCCACGACTTCGTTGTTCCGGAGTCGGCCTTAAGGGCGTCTCCCGATGAGTAGGATTACAATGGAAGGAGAAGAACGCTGCTATGATGTGACGTTCTGCAGGGAAAAAAAACGTATTTTCAGATTGTTTTGGACCATTCTTTTTCACGTTGATGATTAGACTTCCAGCGGTTTGAGAATATACAGCTAGGCCAGTGGCAGCTTTATGTACATGGTCTTTCGGGATCATAGTCGAAGGGCATCATGGTTGTAAGTCCATTCTAGCTATTGCTTTAATACTCGGGTGGAGCATATGTATTGATACTGTAGTGTGGTATGTTCTAGGCTTGTTAAATATGTGAATTTATTTGGATATTTTACCATCCGCAGTGTGACTAATTGGCTTTAAATAACGGTAGACGTGTAAACTCCACAGTACCACAGATATCGACATTGTATTCGGTCAGAAGTCGTGAGTCAATGGCTCAACTATAGCTATTGTTATTTTGGGGTCTCATTTTAATCAAAGGACTCGGCTATTTTCATTCTAGGGTTGTGATTGTCACGGTTGACCATAGTTAAGTTGAGCCGTAACGCCACACCGCACTTTTTTTTTTTTTTTTTTTTTTAATTTCATGTTCTGAACGTTCTGCAGTTAAATATCGCTGTGACAGGACTTTTCTTCAAACCGTACCTCAGAGCTCATCCAGGTTTATCAACCTGCAATTCTCTAGCTTCCATTCTTCAAATACACATGTAGCGCTGTTTGCAGTTAAGTGGCAAGCCCACATCTTTTAAAAGTGCTTTAAAAAAAAAATAAGGTCCAAAATGAACTTCCAGCTGTATATTTTCTTTAAATGAATGCTTTGCTTTCAAATAACCTATCGGTTTGAGGATTCTACCGAGTTACAGTGAGATGCTTAGGACCATAGTGCTCCCAATTCTTACAGACCCTTTTGACAAAACTTTGACATGGTTATTCACTCCTTCTACACCCAAATCCCATTTCCCACCTGCCCATGAGAACTTCAATACAGACAATGCCCCTACACCAGACCTTCGTCCGGGTGTATTGTTTGCGTCTATTTTTTTTAAAGTATACTTGACAGTCCACCTTATCTGCTATGGTGGGGGCTAATTTTGATATTAGTTTTCTACAGATTTCCCTTCTCTCCAACATAATTAGATAAAACGACAGCTTACTGATAACCTTACTCGGCTTTGTGAGCCCGTCTGTGTTCCCAAGTGTCAGTTTCTATGCTTAACTTCAAGTTTACCAGTAGGATGTCACTCCTAATCTTGCCTACTTCTTCCCATTTTTGAATCCCGGGTAATCCACGAACATGTGGATATCATCCACCATTTTTTGTCAACACTTCAGAAACAAAGCTGAATAGCCTTTCACAGTTTCAAGATCTTTTTTTGGTGTCCAGTACACTCTGTTGAGTGAGAACAGATGGTTCCTTCTTAAAATTGCAGGTTCAGGTTTTACTGTGCTATAAACAGTACACATTGATGCTTGCCAAAAATCTTGGGCCTGCAGCCTCTGCAGGCATTCTCGGCAGATCAGTATTGGTCCATACACTCCAGCATCAGGTAGTACTGTAATTAAACCTTTATTCTATGGCTGACCTTACATCAAATGTTCTTCTAACGCCTTGTTGTTCCCATCCTTTATCTTCACAGTTCTTGACCAGATGTCAAGTTATATATTTAAAAACTAGAGATGTTCCCCCGGGTTTCCCTCTGCAGGCTGTCCCAGCAATCCCAAACCAGAGAAAATCTACGACCCTGTGAGAGCCTTGTTTACCTGCCTTATCTGTGCCCAGGTGAAAGCCATATCCCGTAGAACCTTTAGCCTCATCTTTTTGTGGAACTTGGATTTTCCTTGTCACCGTCCAACAGTGCCTTAAGCAAGGGGCTAACTCTCGGGCCTTCTTTCGAAATTAAACACCTGCTGTTTCAGCTGGTATGCCCGTTCATACAGCTTGAAGTCTGGCAGTGATAATCCACTCTTTTGCCTCCAGCAAAACTTGTTCCAGAAGATCTTTAAAACTTCCACCCTCCCTGATGTCCAAATAAAGGGATTTACTATTCCAGGCATGTGTGGCTGTAGATACTCATGCTTAGTATAATCCCGCCATCTAGTGTTGGTCTAGAAAGTGTGCAAGTGAAAGTGTCTTTTGAGCCACAAGGTAGAGTGACACCTCCTGCGGTTAATGGGCATTGGCTCCATTATTAGATTGCTTTCTTCTGCTGTCTGTTTTGTACATGTCCTGTGCTCCCCTGATCCCCTGCGGCTATGACATTGGTTACTTTCCTAATACAGTCTGTGTAGTTTTGCTTGCTCATCTTTCTCTTTATGGTACTGCATCAGTGTCCGATTTGCCCCGGTGCCTTGAGTCGACTGCTGCACTGTTGTACCTTTTAACCCTTGGAGCAAGATTCATTTTCAACATTTCCCCTGAGTATGAGTAGGCAAACTGTAAAGCCTACACATCATTCTGTTCAAAGGAGATGCTTAGAGATGTCTTGACGCAACACTGAAGAAACACCAGGCCTCTTTGGCTTGGAGGATCCAGAATAGGTGGTACCAGCACATCTATCTGCTGCTGATGAGGGAACCTTCTCTCCTGAAGACAAACTGCTCTGGTTCTGACATGGAGATTAAAGACATCCCTCCTTGGCAATCGGAGTACCGTGCCCCGCCCCCCCCCCCCCCCCCCCCCCCCCCCCCTTTCCCTCCAAGCACAGCATCCTCCACTTAGAATCACCTGCTTTCCCTTGATTGACCAGGGTGGAACTGACTGGCCATTTTGGATGCGCCAAGTGTTGATGCCAAAGAAACAGATTCAACAATGTCCCTGACTCAAACCAGCAGACCCATAGAGCTGAAAGCTGTGGTGTCTACAAAGTTGGCCTTGAGCCAAAACCATTGGTGATGAAAAACTTGGTGTTAGGTTTGAAGTCTGAGCTCGGTGTGCTCATGCCACCTTGTACTGGGGGTGCGTGTTGGATTGGCAGTAACATGGGTGTAGGGGGGGAGAGATTGGCAGTAACATGGGTGTAGGGGAAGCGAAGATTATACATCTAGAGGCTGAGTTGCAGCCAGAACAGAATATCACTTAAGAAAATACTTCTCAATGCATTGATATCTGATGTACTTCGGTTCTGCATGTTAATGATACAAACATTTTGACCAGACTATCTTTTTACAATTTTGCTTTAGGATGTCTTACATTTTTTTTTTTTTTTTTTTAATATTTATGCTTGCAGGACACCCTAACTACCTCATTTTGTTCACTTGAATGAACCTTTAAATAAATGCTTGCTTGTGTGTTTAATAATGTTTGTGTTGAGTCCAGTGCTACTCTTGACCAGGGGGGCACATGTAAAGGTCAGGAGGCTGCATTTTGAATATCACTGCCTTAGAGGACGATTTTTATTTTAAACTCTTCTCAGAATCTGTTGCAATATCGGTCAATGTTAAAAGGAATGATCTGACATACAAGATATTTTCAATGATACTGTTAGCTCTAGGTCGTCACACCCAGGGTAAATTCAAAAAGTACACACCATCCCCTGTTGAACCTCCTACATGTGTCAAGGGGCAGCTTCCACTGGATTCTCCAGTTCCACATACCGTAAGAGGGCTAACTTGAACATTTGGCGACACGCCCCAGATAGAGAGCAAGTAAATACGTGGAGCAGGGAGAAGGGTTGCTCTACAATCTGCTAAACCAGTAGTTCCCCACGCAGTGTACTGCCAAAGCCAGCTGGGAGTGCTGTGGTTGATGAGCAGAGTCCATAATCTCCGTATCAAGTTGGCGTGTTCTACAAAACTGCCAATGCTGCACACTTTATAATAGCTGCTAGATACCAGTATGAGCACATGCGTAAAGAATGGGGAGCAGAAGTATCGGGATACAAAAGACTAGCATTGACCAAGATAATAGGTCCTGCAGTGTGGCTAGTGGGAAAAAGGTGTAAATGGGTGGCTGGGGGTGTGACACTGGTGGCACACACACGGTGAGAAATGAGCAGAAAACTCATGCACGAACAGGGCAAGAAATGGGCTGAGGCACAAAGAGCAAGAAATGGGCAGAGGCAGAAACTGGACAAGAAACAAGTAGAAAACTGGGCAAGAAACAACTAGAAAACTGAGAGGTAGAAACTGGGCAAGAAATGAGCA
This sequence comes from Pleurodeles waltl, assembly GCF_031143425.1. Taxonomy (NCBI): domain Eukaryota; kingdom Metazoa; phylum Chordata; class Amphibia; order Caudata; family Salamandridae; genus Pleurodeles; species Pleurodeles waltl. The sequence continues at coordinate 817,864,494 of NC_090448.1, forward strand.
GAAAGGCACAAACTGAGGGCAATAAATTTACAGAGGCAGAATTAGAGGACAAGAAACCAGCAGAAAGGCTCAGAGAGCAAGAAACTAGCAGAAAATGGGCAGGAAGACACAGGGCAGACTCAGTGGTGCAGCTCATAAAACACAAACATCCAAGCTCTTGAGGAGGCCTAACTGCTCTGCAGCCAAGGACGTAATGGTTATGTCCTTGGACTGGCTTACCTGGGGGTGCGCTAGCACTCCTCCTACACCCCCTCCACCCTTTGAGCCTTGCCTCGGTGCCCCCAGGGCAAGGATTGAAGAGAGATTGCTTCCCCTTACACCCCTCTCTCCCCCCCCCCCCAGTATCTGATGTCAGTGTCAGCACACCGACCTAATCGGAGACCTACACCTCTGCGCTGGACAAAATATTTTAGGGTTTTTCTGCCCCTAGGGTGGGAAGAAACCACTTGGGCACCAGGGATTTGTGTGTATGTTTTCTTTGGGGAGTGGGGGGCAGCCCCTTGGGCAAGGGTCGTTCCCCATGGGGGCACATTACTGTTGCCCATTTCTGCACCTCTTGGGGGCAGATTGGCCTATTTTTGGAAGGTTCATCAGCCCCCCCAGAGACCAGGGAAGATTTTTCTGCAAAATAAGAGGGTGTGGGTATGGCCATACCCCGACCCCAAATAAATGGGGCCACAGTTGTTCTGCCCACCGGTGGGCAGATGGGGCAATTACCCAACTCCCTGGAGAGGGTGGGGGTCAGAAAGCCTACTAGAAGCCAGGGAATTAAGAAGAAAAAAAATAGTGGGCTCGTGGCTACCAATCAGTTTGGGCATGGTTGTACCCCCACCCCAGCTGAAAAGGGTGACAGTCTTTCAGCTCTCCCCCGCACACTAAAACATCGTATCCCACGGCAAGCAAGGAGACATTTGATTATTTTGGGTTTTGGTTTCGCATTTGGGCCATGAGAGCTTGTCAAACTCTCAAAATCGTCCCACTTGGAATGGTGAGGGCTCCACTTTTTTGGATGCTGCCATGTAGAAAAATCCACAAGACCTAGACACATCAGAAAACTAAAGATCTGGGTGAGTCCAGGGTGGCGTGCTTCACATGCACCCCGCACCATTTTCTTACCCACAAATGCAAACCTCCAACTTTGCTGGAAATCACACATTTTTCCCACATTTTTCTCATGGAACCTTCCGGAATCTACAAAATTCCTACCACCCAGATTGTCGCATCTATACCAATAAAAATTCTGCCCTACTTGTCAGCCTAAATTTTTCTTTTTTTTATTATTATTATAAAACTGCCCTTATGGACTCTCTTTTGTTCCCCCCTCAATTTCGACGTGTTTTTGGCTCTTCCCTGTCACAGGCACTTGGCACATCTACACAAGTGAGGTGCCATTTTACCGGTAGCCTGAGGGGAACGTAGGGTGGTATGAAATGTGCACGTCACACCTCCCTGGATTCCCTGGGGTATATCTTGGTTTCAGAAATGTTTGGGTTTGGTAGGTTTCCCTAGATAGCTGCTGAGCCCGGGACCAAAAATGCAGGTTCCCACCACCCACAAAAACAGGTAGTTTTGTATTTAATAATTTTGATGTGTCCACATAGTGTTTTGAGGCATTTCCCTGTCGCTGGCACTAGGACTACGCCGATCAAGTGAGGTTCCATTTTTATCGGGAGACTTGAGGGAATGCTGGGTGGGAGGAAATTTGGGGCTCCTCTCAGATTGCAGAACTTTCTGTCACTGAAATGTGAGGAAAAAGTGAAAAATTGAGGGTTGCAAAGGATTCTGGGTAGCAGAACCTGGTGAGAGTCCCACAGTCACCCCATCTTGGATTCCCCTAGGTGTCTAGTTTTAAAAAAATGCACAGGTTTGGTAGGTTTCTCTAGGTGCCGGCTGAGCTAGAGGCCAAAATCCACAGCTAGGCACTTTGCAAAAAAACAAAAAAAAAAAACCTCTGTTTTCTTTGGGAAAATGTGATGTGCCCACGTTGTGTTTTGGGGCATTTCCTGTCGTGGGCAGTAGGCCTACCCACACAAGAGAGATACCTTTTTTTATCAGGAGATTTGGGGGAATGCTGGTTGGAAGGAAATTTGTGGCTCCCCTCAGATTCCAGAACTTTGTCACTGAAATGTGAGGAAAAAGTATTTTTTTGTTTTGGCTAAATTTTGAGGGTTGCAAAGGATTCTGGGTAACAGAGCCTGGTGAGAGCCTGACAAGTCTCCCCATCCTGGATTCCCCTAGGTGTCTAGTTTTCACAAAAGCACAGGTTTGGTAGGTTTTCCTAGGTGCTGCCTGAGCTAGAGATCAAAATCCACAGCTAGGCACTTTCAAAAGAAAACATCAGTTTTCAATGTAAAAATATGTCTCCATGTTGCATTTCGTGTCGCAGGCATGACGGCCTACGCATGCAAGTGAGGTACCATTTTTATCGGGAGACTTGGGGGAACACAGAATAGCAGAACAAGTGTTATTGTCCCTTGTCTTTCTCCATATTTTGGCTAATTTCTTGGTCTTCTCCAGGGGAACCACAAACTCTGGGTACTTATCGAATCCCTAGGATGTTGGGGAAAAAAGACGCAAATTTGGCGTGGGTAGCTTATATGGGCAATAAGTTATGAGGCCCTAAGCGCAAACCTCTCCAAATAGCCAAAAAAAGGCCTGGCACCTGAGGGGGAAAAGGCCTGGCAGCGAAGGGGCTAAACAGCAGAAAAGGCATGATGCATGCTGTTGATCAATGGAGTAAGAATGGTGCCAGCAAATAGTAAGGCTGTGGGTTGGCTGAAGCCCATGATGAGATACAGCGTGTCTCGGTTTGAGGCAGCGCAGGCGTGCCATCCTAGAGTTAAGACCTAAAAAACTACTTTCAGCGTGTTTTCATTCAGCTCTGAACAGCTGGACATCCTTGCAGCAGCATATCACAGTTTTGGGAACCATTTTTGAGCAAGCAGGAACTGAAATAATGTTCAACCCCAGTGACCGGAAGAGAAAATGCTGAATGCTGCAGTGTTGTGCAGTATACTGAGAATAACTTGGTTCAGGCTGGATGTGAGGCAGGCAATGCTAATTAGTTGGGCAGCTCCTGCTGCCAGTGTAAGACTGGTGTCACTTTTTCAAATAACAAATATGGTACATTAAAACAATGCAGTATTTTCTTTTTTATAGATTGTCCTATATCATCCCTTTTTAAGTATGAAAGTACAGAGATTGAGCCTATACTCACCTTGCCTAGAAATAGATAAGTAAAGCTAAATAACTAATCAAGGTGTGTTCACCTCCGGTCATTGCATGATAAATGCAGGTCACATAGGAATATGGTTAATTTCATTGCTGTTTTGAACAAAGCAAGGCTGTGCAATTTCCTGTAATCTGTCAGTCTCTCCCTCTGAAACAAACACTTAAAGGGGTGGCGGCTTGGTGACATTAGTGGAGGCAGCATAGTGTGTCCTGCTCGCTCAGCCTCAGGGATCAGCTGGTAGTGCATGAACTAATACAATCACAAACCCCCCTAAATGAGATGGACTTCTTTAAAGTGTGCATAGCGGTTGAGATTCTGCTGCTCCAGTTTAAGGAGGAAGTCAATCGTGAGGAAGTGGGAACTATTTGAGCTAACTGCATGCACCTACATTGCGTACCAGCTCCTAGGCAAGAAGACACATGTAAGAAATGACTGCTCTGGGAAAAAGGAAATGAACATATTATAGTGGCAACTTAGAAGCAAAATATTTTTATGTAAAAGGACCCAATACAGCCGTAGTCCTGACACTGAAGGGGGCTGCTTAATATTCGGTACTGTAATCCTGTTACACACAGGTAAGTCAGTGGTTGAAGTGGCCTACTGCCCTACCCTGTGCCCCATTCTTTGTTGTGATGGGCAGAAGCAAAATGTGAATGACATCACAGTACTCTAATGATGAACAGGGCTCACAGAGAGCCCCTGAAAGTAAGTATATTACATATTTTTTGTTTATTATAAACAAAAGGTTTTGGTTCACGTCCTACCTAAAACGTTCCTGGCAGTGACAAACTATGCAGTTTCTCTATATCCAGGAGAGCTGTTCAGTGCACTTTAAGACACTTCTTGATCGAGAATATGGTCTCAAGACTAAGACCCATCTAGCCATGCAACATCTCTTTTGTTTTTTATATCATGCAAATTTGACCCCTCTTCCTCCAGCCAAAAAAAGTAATGAAAAGGGGAGCCACAAGTCAAAAAAGTTTGGAGATCACGATGCTAACCTTTGGAGAATTGTAAACTCCATTTGACTTTTATCACATTATGACAGCCCACTGGGACGAGATCCTCCAACATCTCCCAGAAGAACACAAAAAGATAGCTAAAAATATTGCCTCTGAGGGAAAGCTCATAGCCAATATTACTAATTGCTGTGCCCTGGATGCTGCTGACACCGCAGCTCGAAGCATAAATACCAGTACCCTCCTAAGACGATAGCTAATAGTGTCAGGTTTTCAACCTGAGGTTCAACGGAATCTCCTGGTTCTTCCCTTTGATGAGGAATACCTTTTTTGATCCCCAGGTCGATACCCTCTGGAAAATATAAAAAATGATAAGACATCTAAGGCCATGGGGGCAATGTAGACTCCATCTCAAAATGGCTCCTTTTGTCGTTCCTCTTATTGTGGAGGATCCAAAAACACATCCCCGGAAACCTCCACCTCCTACTATCGTCCGTAAGCACAGACCACCTCAACTAAGGGATTATACAGAGGCTCACTAATTCCAAGGGAAGAGGCAAGTGCAGTTTCACCAAATCCTCTGCCACCACCACCACTAGACCTCGACTTGCCAATTATTCTCCCTGACCATGCAACACTTGTTGGGGGATGATTACAAGGGTTCTTCCCCGCATGGCGAAACATCACCTCCTACCAGTGAATGTTTGAAATTATCCAAGAGGGTTATTGTTTGGAGCTCACTTCCAAACCCTGCAAACATTCCACCTCGCGCACACAAACTTTTGCTAGTACATCAACAGTTGCTCAAGGAGGAAGGTCAGGCACTTAAAAAAAACGGCTATAGAACCACTGGCAACACACCAGCAAGGCACAGGAGTCTATTCACTATACTTCCTTAATACCAAAAAGGACGGGCCCCTCAAGATCAACCTTGGACATCAGACCCCTAAACCAATACATCCTCTCAGAACACTGTCACATGGTCACCCTTCAAGATGTCAGCCCATTAATACAAGAAGGCGACTTCATAACAGCACTCGACCTAAAGGACACCTATTTCTATATTCCTATTCACCCGGCGCATCGCCAATACCTCATGTTCGTATTAATCACCATTTTCAATTCAAGGTGCTTCCATTCGGGTCACAACTATCCCTAGGGCTTTCACCAAATGTTTTTCAATAGTAACACCGCACTTTTGCAAGCAAAACATATGTTTTTTCCATATTTAGACAATTGGCTCATCAAAAGTGCTATTCATCAACAGTGCTTCCAACACACTCAGGCCACCTTAAACCTACTTCACCAACTACAATTTACTGTGGATGTAGGCAAGTCCCATCTGTAGCCTCTCCAAATACAACACTATGTAGGAGTGATCCTCAGTTTACAAAGAGATGCTTACTCCAGTGCCACCAGGATTCAATCCTTCCAGATACTTATTTCTCTGTTTCATTATCAGCAAGTAACAGTGAGGACAGTTGTGCATCTCCGCGGTATGATGGCTTTGTGCATAGCCATAGTTTCTCATGCTAGACTCAACATGAGTGTGTTGCAGGAGTGCTTAGCACGCCAATGGTCTCAAGCGGAGGGACAATTGTTATTTGGCCATCAAGTTTACCACTGTCTGCAATGGTGGAACACTAACAATCTCCTAAAAGGATGGATTTTCTTAGACCCAGTTCCACAGGGAACCACAACAATGGATGCCTCCCACAGGCTTGGAAGCACATTCACATGATCTCACTGTCCGGGGTCACTGGACACTCAGTCAGAAACATCTCCATATCAATCACCGGGAGTTGCTAACTGTTCATCTACGCTCAAAACTTTCCATCCACATCTGATTGTTAAAGTAATTTTGATCAAAACGGACAACATGTCTGAGATGTACTATCTCCAAAGGCAAGGGGGCACCAGCCCCCCTCAGCTCTCTCACCTAGCCCAGACCATTTGGAAATGGGCTCTTGAATACAACATTCACCTGTTAGTGGAGTACCTGCTGGGAGTGGACAGTGATTTCGCAGATGAACTCAGAAGGAGGCGCCAACAAGTCCACGAAAGGGAGCTTCATCCGCAAGTCCTCCTTTCACATTTCTGCCATTGGGGTCACCCAGAAATAGACCTTTTCGCCACAGCACAAAATGCAAAACGCCCAAACTCCGCCTCCAGGTTCCCACACATCCACAGTAAAAGGGCAACACACTATGGATATGTTGATCAGGGATATTTACTTATGCTTTTCCACCTCTCCCACTGCTTCCATTTGTGGTTTGCAAATTTCGGCAGACATATCTCACCCTCATCCTAGCAGATCCTTCATCGGCACAGCAACCATGGTTCACCGCACTCCTAGAACTAATATTAGAACATTGGAATGCTGGGGGCTCCATTGAAAACAATGGAGTGCTGCAGGCTTTTACAGGCCGGTAAAAGCCCGCAGCGCCAACATTCCAATGTTCGCTTTGTTCACAGCAACAGCTGTGAACAAAGCCTCACGGAGCCCGAGGGGATTTTAATCACCTCAGGCTCCGTGAACTTTTTTTTTTTTAATAGAACATTCTGCCCTGAGTGGCAGAATGTTCTAATAGCCTTAGAACCCGCCGTAGCGGGCTCTACCGGCTATTAAAGTCCCTCTCCCTTGTTAAATGCCCTCGCCTTCGGCTCGGGCATTTAACGCAGGGAGCGGGCCTTTAATAGCCGGTAGAGCCCGCTACGGCGGGTTCTAAGGCTATAATAGTTCCCCTGAGGTACTTCCAAACAGGGAGAGGCTTCAATTGCAGAACTAAGGAGAAATCAGGCACTGAGACCCGGATCTGTCAACCTTGCAATCTGGCTCCTGAAGGCCTAGAGTTAGGTTATTTGAACCTACCACAGCCCTGTATGGATACCCTTAAAGAAGCATGTAGCCCACTTGTGCTTGTTATGCTGCAAAGTGGAAATTATTTGTCCATTACTGTCATTCTAAATAAATTGATCCTTTAAAATCCAATGTTCAAGACATTGTTACTATTCTATTTACATACTGCAGGTCTACTAACACCTAGCAGCAGTGTCTGCATTTCTACATTACAGACAACACATAACTCTATTCAGAATTCCTGTTGTTGTTATTAAAGCCATCTTAGAAGGTCTTAAAAAAGTCATTCCTCCTTGGTTGCCACCTGCTCCTACTTGGAATCTCGGTGTTGATTTAACAAGATGAATGGGCCCCTCCATTTGAACACCTCCACTCCTGCCTCCTCCAAGTTATGTCCTAGAAAGTATCATTTCTGGATGCCATCACTTCAATCAGATGGTCAGTGAGCTTCAAGCATTAACTTAAAAAAAAACTTTATTCCAACTACAGAGAGATAGGGTGGTGCTATATACCAATCCCAAATTTCTTCCAAAGGTGCTGTCTCAATTCCATCCTAATCAATTTTTTGAATTGCCAGTATTTTTCCCTAGCCTGAATCAGTTGCGGAAAGAGCTCTACACACCCTAGATGTAAAACGAGCCCTCATGTATTTTATTGATAGAACCAAATCATTTAGAAAAACACAACTTTCTGTTGCTTTTTCAAAACCACACAAAGGACAGAACATTTTTAAATGAGGCATTGCATGTGGATTGTCAAATGTATTCAAATATGTCATGCTAAAGCTGAAAGAACTTTACCTGTCCCTCCTAGAGCTCACTCCACTTGTAACCAAGCATTTGCACTGCAATAGGTCTCGAAATTGCCTGTGTTAGAGCTATTGGCATTGTAAATGCATAACTGAACTTTTCTTGTCACATAAATTGGTCAACCCTTCCGCATAATTTGGTCCTCTGCACCACATAACTCCAGTGGCCCTACATATAACTTAATCACTTTTATTTACTTTCTTCCTCTGCCTGCGGCAAAAAAAGAAAATATTGCCATTATTTATTATATTTTTTATATTCTTATTTTGGGGTCCCCCAGTATCTTGACTGTAATGCCCAGTACAGCCCCTAGAGGGCACCACTGTAACTATAAAATTTGTAAGAAACATGGTCATGTAAACTTATAGTCAGCCCCTAGAGAGCATAACCACATGAGAACAGAATGGCAGAAAGTAATGCAGTATAACCATATATGTAACACCTAGAGAGCATAGTGCCTTACACATGTTTAGGCCTAGAAAGTCTACTGCAATACTAATACAAACAAGACCCCTAAAACAAAAACTAATCCCAGCTGTAAAACAAAAGTTCCAGCCATGTGACAGCTTAAAAAGGAATTGAATGGTGGGAGAGGTTACTATTTTGGAGTCCCACCAACCTAATGTGGGGACCCACAAATGACCTAGACAGAAGGAGCACTCTGTGCTGAAACAGTTTGGGGTGGTCCCATTGTCGTAGGACCCCCACACGCTGAGTTATGGGCAAAAATGTTTTGAAAAAGTAATGCCCCACACAGCATTCTGGGACGAGTTTCCTGAGTGCAGTTAATATTGTAGTATCGGCTCTCCGGCTGTGCCTGGAGAGCCGCATTGAGGAATTCTGTGTTTTTTTCTCTGTTAAATTCTCCAGTTTGTATATTTTTCAACTCCTAAATCTGTTAAGTGGTACTCATATAAAGTGTTCCTCAGATCGAGGTTGTGCTATATGAAATTTCACTTAGTCATGTAAAGCGCTTTTCGAGTTTTCGCTTTATGAAACTTTACACCCTCTCGTCTGACCGAGTGCTCTATGAACCTTTTTTACCAAAAAAATTAAATACATTAAAAAGAATCCCCCTCCAGCTTGCAGCCTTTGTGCGCAGAAACCACAAACAAACAGCTGCATCCCAAAATAAGGAAGAGGAAGAAACAAAATATGGCCACACAGCGCAAAGCGGCGAGGCAAAAGAAAAAAATTGTGCGCCACACTAAGGTATATGGCTGATCGTGCAATAATACATGTAACAGGGTTAGTCTCCAAGGCAGTAACAAAGCAGCCTCAAGGCGGGTCAAACATAAAGCATTTACCTATGAAATCAAGGAATTTTGAAGGGCAGGCCAAGGAACGAATGAAAGTGATGGCTGTGAGATGGGCATGTTGCAAGTCCACAGATATAGATTGCAACATTTCAAGAGACAGCACCTGCGGACTGCCTAGGCTTGACCTAAAAAGGAGCCCCAAAAGCCTTGTTAGGAAATATTCCTGCAGCTGACAAATATAAGGTAACTACATGGTCTACACCACATCCATTTACCAAACATTACTCTGCAGATGTGCTGGCCTGTCAACAAGCCAACGTCGGCCAGGCAGTTTAACGTACACTGTGCCAAACAACTGTACCCCCTACAGGCTAGCCACCGCTTATGGAGGAGGACTGCTTTTCAGTGTATGAAAGCAAAACAGAACCAGGGCACTCCGAGTAATGAGTCCACAGTGAAGAAAGATGCAGATTTCTTTATTTCCTTATGTTGAGAAACATCAAAACATCAATGTTCAGAGACAGCCAACACGTGTTTCGTCCACACGGACTTTTTCAAGGCTGAAATAAGGGAAAGATGGTATCTCTTACAAATAACAAAAACCACCATCTGGTTTTAAAATATACGTCAAAACACAAACTGGTTGGTTAACAGTGAAAACAGAAGGAATGTATTCCAAAGGTGTATAACCATTGAGAGTGCTGAGAAGTCTGAAAACGAGATACTCTCATGCTGGGTTGTGCTACAAGACTATTGTGGATAACCACCAAAAAGTGCAGGTGAAAGATAAAAGAAAAAAATGAGAAAAATATATAAAAACTGGTTGGTGAGAGTCTAAGGATCACCATGTGAATACTAAGTTAAACTAGGGAATGGTAAAGAGTGAATCTAGAATGTATTAGCGCCGAAAAGACGCCTTGCCATAATGCCCAAAAAGGCATTGAAAGCCACCATGCACAGAGCATGTGTGCTATGACAGAATCCAAAGATGGTCCCCCAAAGATATTCAAACAAACACAAATGCCCACAGTGTGTATACGGTATGTTGTAAAAGACAGTGTATGCTAAGCTAGTGTATTTACAGCCACACCTGCCTTGAACGGAAAATGTTACTTATCCAGTAAGCATCTGTTTGAAGCAGGTAGTGTTGTAGATTCACATATGCTCACCCTTTTCCCCGGACACCTGTGTGTGCTACAGTTACTTCTATAAGTTATCACACACCCATTTAGCATGGACATCTTTCTATACTACGCTATGCCTCATGTTCCATCATCACCTGCCTTGCAGGAAAACAATCTAACAATGGAGTCAATATCCATGACATTACCAGCAAGAGGAGGAGTCACTCTACCTTGTGACTCGAAAGACTTTATTCAAAGAAAAACAACTTACAAACTTCTGAGCCCAAGACTAGATGGCTGGATTATGCTAAGCATGTGAATCTACAGCACTACGTGCCAAGAATAGATGCTTACTTGGTAAATAACATTTTCCTTCCCTTGCATCTTCTCCATCTACTCTTGTTTGAAATTCAAGGGAATAGTGTTGAAAAGAAAGGTGAATTTTGGCAAGATGATCATTTTTATCAAGTTTTTTCTTCCATATATTGTTAACAAAAGATATGACCTGCTCTTTAGCAGTTCACTTGTTTTTTCCAATACCCTGATGCAGTTGGATTCTGCAATCTTATTTAAATTTTGAGTAATTTTAATTCCTACATATTTTATGTCCTTTTGCGTGGGCTGGATGCCCTTGTCTCAACATTCAAAGCCATTTTCTCTGTCTTTAGGTGATTCACCGTATAACCTGACACTTTACAAAAATCGTCTGTCATCCGTTCAATAATCAGGAGTGATAATCTTGTTGTGTAGATCATCAATTTATCAGCGTAACAAAAAGGTATTATTTCGCTGTCCATCCTGAGCTTGCATGCCAAAGATTCTATATGTAGGTTAAATAGCAAAGGGTATAATCGACAGACCTGTCTTGTGCCCCTAGAATGAAAACACTGTGAGAGAGAACTAATGAGAACTAAAAATCATCCCCATGTGGCAACACCATGACAGGACATATCATTTGCAACCTTTTCCCAGTGTGAATCTTGGAAATCTACACAGACTAAAACAGTCTTGATTCCAAATTCCTGTGAGAGGTCTGGCATGATACACAAGACGCAATGGTTATATCAACATGTCTATCAAGGCTATTCCACCGATGATACATTTATATATGTTTTTGTGGCTGTCAATCCTGCATGTCCGTCATAAGCTAATCTTGTCAAGTTCCCCCTGATGCTCAGGTGTGAATTGCCCATTGATATTTATCAATGGCACTTCCAGTTACACAAAGCTCATCTTGAAGAGTAGAGTACCCTTTCGTTCCTTCAGGTAATAGAATTCTTCACATATAGCCATCTTTTAGTAATGTATGACTTCACTACAATCTGTTTAGCATCTTCTTTACTAGAAGTCTTCCATTGTTCCTTAGTGTCTTTTCCACAGTGTACCTGTATTTCGATTCTGACTCAAACCATATCTATTTTCATACAACTATGTTTCTATGTAGTCTCTAAAGAAATCAAAATATAATCTTGCTATGCCAGGCAACCTCAAATACAATACAAAAAAGTTGAACTTTTTAAAAAAATCTTCAGTTGTGGACACCAAGAAAAGTGAAACATTGATAAGTAACAAACAGCAGAGCAAACGTTTTTAAAGCCTTGAATTCTACCACTGATGGCAATTGGGCATAGGATTGAAGTCTATGGTTGACAAATATTTTACCACACAAACAGTATAAGACTGCCTGGATGTTAGTAAGCCATAAGCAGTCCGCCTACATATGTATTCATTGTTCTTGGATCAGTTAAACACTCTTTTCGCATGACCTCCTCCCCGCCCCCTGCATCCCTGTTTTTTTTAACATCTCTGTGTACCTATAGGCAAAACCCATTCAGCTTGGCTTAAATCGGGTAACATCCTGTTTTACCAACATGGCTATTTGGTCCTTTATTTTTTCCTTTTACTCCCAACGAAGCATCTCTTAGTTCGTGAACCATGAGTATAGAACTGAATATCAATTTTATGTTCAAGGTCAGAATTACATCCTAATTTCTTGCCTAAGACCTTCATATTGCTATAATATATCCTCTGAAGATACAGGGATTGTTTAAACAAGTGCCATGAGAATCATTGTTTGTAGCTTGTGTGGCTGTAGATACATATGGTCTGCATACTTGTACCATCTAGGAGTGAGTTTGGACATTTCAACGTGTTTTTCTTTGAATAGCATTTGAGTCACTGGGTGAGCAGTGGTTCCTCTACTAGCCCACGGTGCACATGGATACCATTATCTTTTTTCCGCCATCTAGTTTGGACATGTCCAGCAATATCTCTGACAAGGGAAATCATTATGGGGGTCATTCTGACCCTGGCGGTCATGGACCGCCAGGGCCAACGACCGCTGAAGCACCGCCAACAGGCTGGCGGCGCTTCTGGGGCCATTCTGACCGCGGCGGTACAGCCGCGGTCAGAAAAGGGAAACCGGCGGTTTCCCGCCGGTTTCCCGCCGGTTTCCCGCGGCCCCAGGGAATCCTCCACGGTGGCGCTGCAAGCAGCGCGCCATGGGGATTCTGACCCCCTTCCGCCATCCTGTTGCTGGCGGTTTTCACCGGCAGAAACAGGATAGCGGGAACGGGTGTCATGGGGCCCCTGGGGGCCCCTGCAGTGCCCATGCCACTGGCATGGGCACTGCAGGGGCCCCCTAACAGGGCCCCATTGAGATTTTCAGTGTCTGCTTGTCAGACACTGAAAATCGCGACGGGTGAAATTGCACCCGTCACACACCGTCCACTCGGAGCCAGCATCCTCGTTGCTGGGGCTTTCCCGCTGGGCGGGCGGGTGGCCTTTTGGCGGTCGCCCGCCAGCCCAGCGGGAAAGTCAGAATGACCGCCGACCGCGGTACGGTCTTCTGGCGGTTCCCGCCAGGCGGGCGGCTTCCGCCACCCGCGGGGGTCAGAATGACCCCCTGTGTCTTTTTCAGGTCTCCTTGCTTTACTCTTGCAGACAGATGAGTCTCTTAAGTCACCATGCGTCAGTTTCTGTTTAGTGGTTCTTGGAAGACCAGTCTCCCTCTACTAACCATCTCACTACATTACAAACCATGAACAGATGCTTACAGGGAAAGCATCACTTTCGTTCCTGGCTGTGACATAATTCCTAAACTAACTTGATTTGTACTCCAAAATGTTGTAAACCATCTCTGCAACATAGGCATCTGTGTTATTCGGGCTGAAAAGATTACGTTAACCAGTGGCGGCCGCAGCTTTAGGAGGGAGGGGGGCAGACGGGGCATCCACACACACACACTCATTCTTTCACACACAGACACGCACGCACGCACATCCATCAACAACACTCATACCAGTCAAACATGCACGCAGGCACCAAACATTCATTTTAAAACATCACACACACTCATTCTTTCACACACGCATGCACGCACATCCATTAACAACATTCATACCATTCAAACATGCACGCACGCACCAAACATTCAATTTGAAACATCACACACACACTTACCTTCGGCCTCCAGGTCCCAGGATGGTTGGGACTGCTGCCTTCCCTCATGGGGGAAGGCAGCAGTCCCAGCCTCGTAACAGAGTGGGATGGGGTCAGTGAGACTGCTGACCCCACCCCCACTCTGTGACGAAGTGTCTCTGATTGACACTCGCCCTGGGCACTTCAGGGCTTAAACTGAAGCACCCATGGAGAGTGTCAATTGGTGACGCTTTCCTCGTCACCCAGGGGAGGGCCTCGAGGCACCTTTGCTGGGCTGAGGAGGTCACGCCCATAGGAGCTGTGATCTCCTCAGCCCAGCAAAGTTCAGCTCAGGCAGCCAGGAGTCTGCGCAAATCGTGCATGTCTGCTCCTGGCTGCCTGACCTGAACATGAAGAGTGTCTGTCAGGCTGACCTTTGTTCAGCCTAATAGACACTCTTCATGGGGGGCAAAAGTTGGGGGGGTGTGGCCCCTCCGCCCTAAAGGATGGGCCGCCACTGACGTTAACCTATGAGAATCCTAACCTCATGCTTTTGTTTGGCCAAAGCAAGTAAATGCATATAAGAAGGTGTCAATTGAGTAGTTGACCATTTTGCTTAGAAAACATCCTTGTTGATAATGGTGATTGGTCATCAGAAACTACAGTTAGGGCCAGATGTAGGTAAAACAGTCATTGCGACTTGCAATTTGTGAATCGCAATGCCGGATGCAGGATGGTGTCCCTGACACCATCTGCGAATCGCAAGGGGGTCGCAAAGACCCACCTCATTAATATTAGTATCAATGAGGTGGGTCGCAATTTGCGACCTCCTTGCGATTCGCAGCACTCACAGGGATGGTGGCCTGCTGGAGACAGCAGACCACCATGTCTGTGACTGCTTTTTAATAAAGCAGTTTTTTTTTTGTATTTGCAGCCCGTTTTCCTTAGACTGTTCCCAATGGCCATTCCCAGGAGACATTTGTCCCCTGGGCATGGCCATTGGGCTGGGGGACATGAATCCTGTCTTCTCTAAGACAGGAGTCATGTCTATGGGAGCTGTGCGTAGACAGAATGGCGCTAATCAGGTTAGCGTCAGTTTTCTGACTCTAACCTGTCTAACGCCATTCTGTCACGCACAATCTCTATTTTCCCCTACAACTACCCCACCTGGTGAACATCAGAAATGTTGATGCTAACCAGGCCTTAGTGCCGGCTAGCGACAATCCATAAATATGACGCCCGGCAGGCGCCCAGAATCGGAGCTAGTCGGTGCTATACTTTTTTACGTAATCCTGCGCTAGCGCACGCTTGCGTCAAAAAAGTATAAATATGGGTCTTAGCATTGAGCAGTCTCTGATCTGAGTTGAAACAGATAATAAGGCAGATGTTGGGAAAAGGGAGCCATAAATCTTTAGTTAGATAAACAAGCCAGCTGAGAGAGAAGGGACTGTGAAGGTAATTTTCTGACAGCATGTTCGCTGCCAAACCGGTTCCTATGAATGTGACAGAAAGCATTTTGGTCTGAATTGTCAGTGTAAGGCCACACAGTGATGGGAAAAGAGATAGTAAATCAAACTCATCTCTATGGTTTGTGATTGTCTATGTAGCGATGGAGGCCCTGAACATATAAAATGGACCAGCTTCCATTCATACAGCATAACCGTTCCTTGTTCAAGAGACACACAGTTCTGTTCACTGGGCAGTAGACGACTGACGAAACACAGTGAATGCGCCTTCCCACGTTCTAATAAAGCATCCATCTATTCCAGATGTCTTCAAACCTGGAGGTGCGAGGTGTTATTTTCAGGGTGCGCACATCGTTCTGCAGTTAGAGGAGCTACACGCTGTGGGATTGGCTGGTTTTAGGGCAATTCACACAAGGTTGAAGGTTGTAGGTAGCCTGGAACCTGACCTTTGTTTGCCTGATACATTTTCAGCCTTTCACCCCTGGGTACAGTGATGGGAGCGAAGTGGATGAGCCTGCGGGCACCGATGTAGAGCAGTGCCACCCTCGGGCGCATGGGAGCAGAGCAAGGTGTAAGGGGCGAGGGCAACGCACTCTCTCAATGTGATGTTTTACAAGTAGGGAGAGGCACGGATTGCTGGGGCCTCGGACCAATTGCCCCTGGTACAGAGCGAGGAGGGGACCTCATTGGTTTCTTTTGCAAATAAAAAGAGGACGCTGCCTGCTGGGGCCTCGGACCAGTGGCACAGGAGACGGGAGCTACGCCTGTCTGTTGCGGCATATCGCCCCACCTTATTGCGATGGGGAGAGAGCTACCCGACTGAGGTAAATGTTATCATAAAATACTGTACCAACAGATCTCAGATCTCAGACCTGTTGCTCTAAAAAACGCAGACAAGAAGCACGCCTCAAAGCGGATGCAGCATGAGTGCACAGGGGCAGCAGATCTGAGCTGCTTCTTTACCAAGGGCTGTGTTGACAATACTTCGTTAAAACAGTGTTGTAAACACAATGAGAAATGTTTCAGATTAGAATAAACTTTGTAAAGAAAAGCAGCGTTGGGGTCTGCTTTTTGTGTTCTCCGAGAGATTCTTTCTTCGTTGCAACGTCACCAAGAGCATCATACCTGCATCCCATTTCACCCTGTTTTGGAGGGTTTCTTCTTCCTTGGACTCACCACCGTCCAAACCAGGGACACTCCTCCGATAAACCTTTTTGCTTTGCGTTTATAGTTCAAAGTTGAAAAACATGGACATTTACAGACTATCGCCATTTTTTGCCAGTCTTAGGGCCAGACTAAAGGAAAAGTGTTGCAGCACGGTGCTGCGCCAAAATTAGCAGCGGCGCGCTGCATCACTTTAGAAACACAGGGATGCGCCGTATTTAAAGGAATATGACACACCCCTGTGTTGTCCCTGCGCTGATGCTAAATTTAGCTGCCAGCACCAACGCAGACATCCTTGCACGTCTGCGTTGAGGGGTGTGATTGTTTATGGGCGGGAAGGTGTCCCTTACTGCACATAAACAATCACTAATGGTGCTTTGGCACTTCTGTGTGTGCTGCACAATGCAGCACACACGGAAGTGCCAAAGCGTAATTTTCAATTGATTGTTTATGTGCAAAAAGGGACACCTTCCCGCCCATAAACAATAATTTCTGGCATTTTGCTCTTTCTATGCGTGCTGCAGAATGCAGCACGCATAGAAAAAGCAAAAAACGAGGAGGAAAACAATTATTCCTCCTTGTTGCGCCTCACTAACGCCACCCCTGGGGGTGGTTTTAGATTTTGGCGCTCCCTCAGGTTTACGAAATTTCATAAATCTGAGGCACCGTCAAAATGCAATGAGTGTTGCTGTGGCACGCCCACAGCAACACCCATTGCACGCCCCTTCCACGCACAGTGTTGCACCTTGTAAATACGGTGCGGTGCTTAGCGCCACAGGAGCGTCACAAAAAGTGACGCTCCTGTGGCAGTAGGGGCCTATAAATACAGCCCTTAGTGCTATTGATTAAGCCACAGTCCCTCCTTCCCCACTAACTTTCTGGCCCTAAAACTTTCAAGAGTGGGTCGGCATGAAAGCATTTGATTCAAGAGGGGGTTATTAAAAAATGAAAGGTCAAAAGGCCTCCGGTCTGTTCCATTAATTACTGGCTGTGTATTGAGAGCTTGTAGGCCTTGCTTGACGTTTCTGGCCTTTTTTGAGGCCTCTTGACATTCCACAGTGCAAATGACCTGCTTATGTTGCTTCTTTGAGTTCAACGGAGAAAAAGTTGTCTCATAGTTCTTTATAAAGTTTATGTTACTCTATTTGATCTAGAAAGTAGGGATGTGTGAAATACGCATGATGTTGAGGTGTGTTATATCAGGAAAACTAGGTGAAATGCAAATCTGGTATTTAGCGCTATATTTTAGTGTGAAAATAGCACAAAATCACAGTTGCTGAAATAGTTCGGCTCATTGCAGTTGTTCAGGTGCTCCAGGGATGGGAATTTTACCCAGGCCGAATTGAAATTATGTGATGGTGACAAAATGGCTTAATTTCATGTAATACAAAATGTTGGAAATTATAGAAAATTACTCTGGTGTAATGAAAATTTTGACCAGAACTACCGCAGCTTGTATTTTAAGAAGATCCCAGTCTAGCATTACTGGGACCTTTATGCCTACATGCTGGATGTAGCCTCCACCTACATGGTGCCTGATGTAGACCACTGAGCCTTGCTCACACTGGTATATATCTTGTTCATCAGCTCAGCTCTTTGCACGCACTATAGCAAAAACATTATTCAGATGGCTCAGGTGATCTAAGTAGAACTAATAGATGCTAGGACAGTGACAGCTGCTAGCTTGTTCAAGGTGCCCTTTTCATCACATTAAGTTGTAACTCTGGAAAAGCCCAACACTGCATTTTCCTTAGCACCATAGAGTTGATATCCCAGCAGCTTTTGATGGGATCAAAGGTGTGCTGAATATTTTTCACAAGCTCATCCACACTATCTTAATATGATGGATAATATTTTTGTGACTATGATTATCCAAAATCTCAAGTCTGTTGCCCCTCTTTGGAAACCAATGCAACCGGACCTTCCCATGGACTTGGACTTCGATCATCCCAAGGGCAAGTATTTTAGATTACTCTTTTTAAATGCAGACACAGACCAGAACAGGTTTGTCCTTACAGACAGGTGTACATGGTATTGTCTTCCAACACAGCTGAGTACTATAATGGGAGAAACATGACCGGGAAAACATACCTGGCCTGTCTTGAACCAAAGAATGAAAGAGGGTAGCAGGGTGGCATAAGGTTACCAATCCAGTGATTTTAATCCCTGTGGCTTTAATAAGAAATTCAGATTTTGTCACCTAATGAGGTATCCGCACCCAAGCAAAATCCTTGTAGCTAATTCAATCGTAAGAAGTGAAAAGGAAGCCAATAATACAGATGTCACCTGGAAGGCTCATGATCATTTCCCTTTTAATGCTTGCCTCTTACTTACTAAATTATGCATACTACCCATCCTGGGGTGTAAGACATCAACCAGGACTCTCCAGCCACCTCTGTCCTGGGCTTTGGTTTCAGTTTGACTCCAGGTGTAAACCATCCCCTTGCAGTCAGCCTGGAGGCCTCGAGCCAAGTGTTTCTTGCCCTTTCTCTTTTCCTTTTCCCTTGAGGGTTCTAGGTCAGGGCTTTCCTGGTAAGGTTTGATGCGGACTTGCAGAGGATGTGATTTATCCAGCCCCAGTGTCTTTTTATGAATTCTTCATGAGCAGGGAGTTGGTAAGTCTGATCCCATAGGTTGCTGTTGCTGATGGCGTTTGGCCAGCAGATTTGGAAGATTTTCCTCAGACAGGTGTTGATGAAGGTCTGGAGTTTGTAGGTGGTTGTCACTATTGTTCTCCAAGTTTCTACTCCATACAGAAGGTCCGATTTGACGCTGGTGTTAAAAAGCTTGATTTTTTTTGTGCAGCGTTAGGTCCTTGGAGCTCCACATCTTTAGCTGAATGAAAGCAGCCTTTAATTTTCAGATTCTTACCTTGACATCGATGTCTGTGCTGCCCTGCTTGCCTGTGACACTGACCAGGTAGGTGAAGACCTCAACCTCCTCCAGTGCATTGCCTGCAAGAGTGACCACGGTTGTGCTGACTGTATTAGTCTTCAGGATCTTGGCTTTTCTTCTGTGGTTGTTGAGGCCAATTTGAGCTGATGTGACGGTCTTCCCTTGCATCTGCAGATGAGTATGAGAGATTAGAGCCAGGTCGTTGAGCTGCAACCAAGGTGTCCACTGGATCCCATTTCTTCTCCTAGCTGTGGATGTCTTCATGATCTAGTCTATTGCCAGCAGGAAGAGAAAAGGGGACAGCAAACAACTCTGGCAGACTCTTGTCCTTAATTGGAAGGATTTAGTGAGTCGTCCTCCATGGACTATCTTGCAGGGCATTCTCTCCTAAGAGTTCCTGATGATTGTTACAACTTTATCTGGCACACCATAGTGGCGGAGGTGTTCCCAAATGGTCTCTCTGTCCACATTGCTGAATGCCTTCCCATAGTCGATGAGGTTGACATAGCCGGGGAAGGTCTGTTCCACGGACTGCTCAATGATGATGTGCACTGTTGCAATCTTCTCTGTGCAGGATCTATCTTTGCGGAAGCCAGCTTGCTGATCTCACCACTGAGTGTCAACCTGTTCTTGCATTCTGTTCAGGATGACTTTGTTGAACACTTTGCTTGGTGTTTATAGAAGAGTTATCCCTCTGTAGTTTCCATAGCTGCTCAGATCACCTTTCTTGGAAATCTTGTTGAGCTATCCCTCATTCCAGTCTGATGGCACCTTTTCCTCTTTCCCGATCCTTCCAAACACATGGTAGAGCATGTCTAGTGATGTTTTAATGTCTGCCTTTAGTGCCTCTGGGGGAAGGTAATCAGGTTCTGCCACCTTCCCTTTTCTCAGATGTTTGATGGCTTGCCATATTTCTTCCTCAGTTGTCTACTGCAGTTGATTGGTAAGTCTTTGTCACTTGGCAGTAATGCTGGGCTGCAGCAGGGCTGGTTCAGCAGCTCTTCAAAGTGCTCCATCCATCTTAGTTGTTGGCCTTCACAAACCATGATTATCATCCCAGCTTTGTATTTAACAGGTCTTTCTGGCTTGCTGTATCTGCTGGAGAGTTTCCTTGTTATGTTGTAGATTTCTTTCAGGAGTCCATGGATTGCTGCTTCCTTGATGGTTTTGGTGTAATTAACTTGAGCTTTTGCTTTTTCTGCTCTTGTTCTGCTGTTGTTGACTGCAGCTTTCTTTTCCTTTCTTGGATTTTGCAGAAAGTCTCAGTGGAGAGCTATTCTTTATGCTTGTGTTTCTTGGGACCCCTTACCTTCTGTCAGGTCGATGTCACTGTTTCTTTGATCTTCTCCCACTGATGTTGTACTAGATCTCTGTTGATTTCAAGTTCCTGCAGTAATTAAACCTTTTTACAGAGGGTGGCTGAGTATTCACTCTGTTTTTTGTGCATTTTTTAGGAGGGTGGTGTTATATTGCTGGTATTGGTTTGTCGGTTCTAAGAAAGCTTTCTTCAGCTTTAGATTTAGCATGGTCATGACAAGGTGATCAGCTGATGAATGCCCACTCCTCTCATCACTCTTACATCCTGCATGGACCTTTGGAGCTTCTTGTCAATGCAGACATGGTCGATTTGAATCTCTGTTGAATGGTCTGGCGACACCCATGTTGCCTTGTGTATTCTTTGTGAGAAAATACATTGCTCCCTATCACCAGACTGTTCAGGGCACAGAGATCTGTGAGCCTGTTACCATTCTTATGTCTCCAAGACCATGGTTGCCCTTTACTTTTTCGTACGTAGTGTTGTTACTTCCAGTCTTAGCATTGAGGTCCCCTATAAGTATAGTGATGTGCCTCTCAAGGAATTCCTCCAGGGCGGACTGCAGTCTGTTGTAAAACTGTTCTTTTTCCTCTTGTTTGCTGTCATTTGTAGGTCCATAGCCCTGTATAACATTCATGTTGATCCTATTTTCTTTGTGCAGAAGGTTGCTGTGATGATTCTGGGCCCGTGGGTTTCCCATCCAATCAGAGCTCTGGTGTCTGCTGGCATTAACATCAGTGCTATTCCCTGAATGTGAGGAGCATTCTCTTCCTTGTGTCTAGAATACAGCAGCATTCCTCTTGGAGCCAGTCTTTTCTGTCAGACTGTGGGCCATATTTACAAGTGGCTTGTGCCGCTGGCGCATCATTTTTTTTGATGCACCAACGGCAGAGGCCCATATCTACAAGGCCACTCAAAGCCACTTTGTGTGGCTTTTCATGGCCTTGTACATATGGAGTAAGGCAATGCAGTGCAAGTCGCTGCGTTGCCTTACTCTGCATCAAAGAGGCGTTCCATCAGTGTTGCTGTGGGTGTTCCCACACAACACTCCAGATTTTAATGCATTCCTGGATTTACAAAGATTTCTAAACCTGGGAGTGCGTCAAAAGCCTATGCCTCCCCAGGGGAGGCGTAAGGGAGGCACAATGAGAAATACCTTTATTTCTCCTCCTTTTTGCTCCTTTATGGGTGCTGCATTCTGCGGCACACATAGAAAGAGGGAAACAACTCTCTGGATTGTTTTTGTGCAGGAAGGTGTCCCTTCCTGCCCCAAAACTATCATCCCCGCAATCAGACACCCTTGCACCTTGGTGCAAGGGTTCCTCCGTTGGCACATGACAGCCCATAGTGCACCAGCGCAGGGAAAAGGACAGGAATGTGATGTATTTTGTTGATATGGCATATTCCTGCCTTTTGTTTTGACAAAAGATTGTAAATATGCCCCTGTGTCCATCTGGTCTCACTGATGTCGAGCAATGCAGGGTTGTATTTTTCCATCTCTGCTGTCACTTGGGCTATCTTGCCTGTCTCATACATGGTCCTCACGTTCCATGTCCTGATGGTGATGTTCTTGGTGAAAACCGTGCGGATCGCCTGTGTGGATTCCCAGGATCTCTGGATTTCACTATAGGCGTCATTGCTCTCCATGAAGGAGTTTCCTCTCTCCCCAAGGCCAGGAACTCTTTTGGTTCTCATTTTATGTTTCTGTAGCTAGGATTTTTGTGATATGGGGATAAATAGCCCCACGCATACCCCTCCCCCTTAGCAGCTGGGCTTGGAACTGACCATGGTGGAGGAAGCTAACCCCTGAACTCTTTGATTTCAGAAACTCTTTAAGCCCTTTTTCTTTAATATCTGTTTTATGGTGGGGCTGGAATAAACAGCTGAAGTAGACTGTTGTGGGCTTGGTCTTTGCATGGTCGCATTCAGGAATTCAATGGTCTGTACTCCCAGGAAACCTGAGCATCAAGAAAGGAAATCCTAGTGTGTGATAAATGGTCTAAACCCCAGCTATGTGCCCTGTTGCCCAAAGGATCAAAAGCAAATCCTGCTAGAAAGTTCAATACATTTATTGTGGATCTTGAGCTCTTACTAACACTGCTGATAAATCAGTTACCAGTCTTTATTCCCCCACATGCTCAGGACTCTGAGTTTTTGTCAAGGCACACCTAAAAATGTAGATTAGTGAAACCTTGGTTAACACATACTACCTCAAACACAAAACGGCAATCTGAGGTCTAAAGTTAATGATGGATGGGCATGGTGCTGAGACTGCAATACATTCTTCATGACTGCGCTCCTCCCATCTGTCCGGCTGCCAGTGGAAAATATATACCTTTAATGATCTAGTTATCTAAGAAACTTTATCAAGATTACAGTGATGCGTGTGCCCCTGAAAGTGCAAGCTCGGGCAGCCTGGATAAATATAATAGTGCGACCAGTGTGAAAGAGTAGCACTTGTTTTGTGGAAGACTCAACTTCTGGTCACTCATAACATGCACTCCTAGATAGGAACATGTCAGTGAATGCAAAGCACTGCTGTGTAGTACTCCTTAAAACTCTTTTTTTTATGTTGATTTGGTCACATTATTTATGATGACAGCTCCGTCAAACCAGACCTAACAAGCATTTCCAATGCAACCGGTCTCGCGTTTGCTCATCTTAGAGCTGATCGCGTTGTAAACTCCTAAGCCGACTTTTCACCTATCGGGCAAAAGTGCATCATGTAGATAACCCGAAAAAGTTAAATTAATTATGTAAAGCGCTCGACTTCTGCCAAGCGGGATCACGCTCGTAAATGAGAGAAAAAGAAGTCCATGAGCCCGATGGAAAACAGCGAGCCTCGCATGTTTTCTGTACTTGGTCGCTGCGCTGGAGGAGGGCTAGCCACCGGAAAAGGCATGACATATGCGTACCTTCCACTAATGAAAGCAAGCAGATTTTATTAGGAAAGCCCATGAACCAATAAAAAACACTGACGTGACGTTGACAGGGCTCCGAGCCCTTTTCTAAACACTAAAGTGTCTCGCTGCAATACGCAGGCGCGAGCGCATGCAACGCAGACTCGACCCTAAAAATGGCGAATGAGTCGGACCCAAAGCCACTCCGTGGTGACTGGTGAGGAATAGGAGTGTTTTTACCCAGACCTAAAATGAAAATACGGAATGACATGTATTCTGAAAAATAACCACAAGATGGCGGCAGCTGTTCGTTTAATGGTTACTCGGCTTTATTTCGGGAACACGTAATAAAAGTTAATCGATTGGAAAAGTTCCTTGGCATTTTTCTGGTCAGGAACAAGGTACAAAAGGTCCATTGAGCTGCACACTCGATGCAGTGTTTTGTAGTGCACGAGTTCCATTCTCTGCAAGTTACATTCAAACTTTCAATGTTCAGGGGTGGGGAAGTTGAATACAATACATTGAGTCAAATTAACATGTGTTATTCACACACTTACAAACTGACCAAAGTGCGGCATTTAGTGCTACACGAAAAGAGGTTCAGAGTCTGAATTCAAATATATTCACTGACGGGAGTAGCCAGAAAATTAAAATACCCCCACTTTGAACCCAAGATCTGATGGCATCAAGCAAGTGACACAGGTGAGGTCCAATTTCCCTAGAAGAGCTCCTTTGACCCTTCCATCCAAAAATATATTTATTGATCGTTTCACTCTCCCATTCACCCGCTGATATCCACCATTTCACCTTTATATTTTCTCATCAATTCATTATTTTATCCATCATTAAATGTTTCACCACTCCATCCATCCTTCCATCCATTGGCCATTCCATCCATCCATCCATTCGTACAGGCATCTATCATCTATGTTTGCATTCACTTATACATCCATTCACCAACACATCCATCATTTGACTTACCCATCCATCCATTAATTAAGCCTTTCATACATCAGTTTTGCTCAACCGTTCACCCATTCATTATCCATCCTCTCCAATTTCCTTTTACTTTGCCATCCATTCTCTCAGAATTCCATTTACTCTGCCATCCATCCATCCTCTCAAATGATCAATTACTCTTCCATTCTTTCACTCACGCATCAACCCATCTACTCATTCTCTCAGATTTCCATTTTCTCTGCCATCCTTTCACCCATCCATCCATCCATCCTATCAGATTTCCATTATTGTGCCATCCATCCATCCATCCGTCCTCTCAGATCTCCATTTACTCATGCTATCCGTTCAGTCTACCCAACATCCTTAGATTTTAATTTACTCTGCCATCCATCCATCCATTCACCCATTTCAGATTTCCAGTTACTCAGCCATCATTGCATCCAACATCCTCTCAGATTTCCATCTTTTTATCCTCCCAACCATCTTCTGAGATTTCCATTATTCTGCCATCCATCCATCCATCCATCCATCTCTCCATCCATCCATCTTCTCAGATCTCCATTTACTCATGCTATCCGTTCAGTCTACCCACCATCCTCAGATTTTAATTTACTCTGCCATCCATCCATCTATTCACCCACTTCAGATTTCCAGTTACTCAGCCATCATTGCATCCAACATCCTCTCAGATTTCCATCTTTTCATCCTCCCAACCATCTTCTGAGATTTCCGTTTACTCTCCCATCCTTTCATCCACCCATCTACCCATCATCTCACCCACTCATCCACTCATCCTTTCACCCACTCATCCATCCATCCTTTCACTCTTCTATACTTTCTCCCACCCATCATTACAGCCATTCAATCATCCAGCCTTTCTCCCACCCATCCCTTCATTCACCCATCCATCCTTTTATCCGCTCACCCTTTCACCCACACACTCATTCTTTTACCCACCCATTCTTCCATTCTTTTATCCATCCATCAATTTGGCCACACATCCTTTCATTCTTTCATACACCCATTCTTGCTCTAACTCATCCATCTATACTTTCAACCACCCTTCCTTTCACCCTTCCCCAGCTGTAGCTGGTAAAGCGGGGGTTCACTATTCCCCTGTTCAGTGATATACTCACTGAAAAATGAATGTTTAACAAGTTCACCTATCCCACGCTACTTCAATTCACCTGATGTACCCTGGGACCAGATCTCTAATTCTGGGGTCCAATAAATCTTTTATTCTCAGTTCCGAGGGGTATAGAGAGACTGTTATTAAATTATTTCAGTCGATTTATGTGCAACCCAAATGTTACACAAAAATAACCAGAGATTCATAGCCAATGTTACATAAATGAGTCTCAAAACCATAGTATAGACATAAAAAACCACCAATGAAGAGTTAAAACGTTGTACAATATTAAACTACTCAATATATACAAGACCAAGACTTCGCTCGCCACAGTACAGAAAATCAGAAAAGGCATGTGGTTCTTGGGTACCAGAACCAAGTTCTCCTGACTAACCTTTTAAAGTAAAACCTAACTATTCTAATTCTAAAAGAGTATTTGATTAAGGTCTGTCAACAGAAATTCAAGAGAACATTCTGTTAAGAGTGGTGTGGTGGCATAAAGCCTAATTGAAAATATGAGGTCTGTACCTCAGAAGGGTCCCTTCAGCTCAAAGAGTGAAATGAATCTGTGTTCTCTCACTAACTGAACCTTCTTAAAATCAAAGTTTCCCAAGAAGATGACATCACAGAAGAAGCTTCTCTATTGAAGCCCCAATTAATTTTAGTTAGAAGTTACAACCTTCAGAGACCTCGTACTTTCAATCTTGATACTCTTTGGTCTTAGCAATCTCAAAAAAGGTACGGCTGCCAACTTCCAGAATACTCCTTTTCGTCCTTGATTAGCTCATCTCAGGCTTTCTTATCTCTTGCACACAATAAGCTTCTTGTTAACTCTGTCTCAGCTCAGAGAGAAAACATTTAAGAAAAACAAATTCCACATTGAAAGTTAACTGTGAAAAGGAAATATACATGTGTAGGCCTACACTCCAGCCATGTTAATAAAACACAAATATACTTTTCAGATTAAATGAATTCTAAGCATTACATATGAGAATGTACAAAATAATTATGCAGACTCATAATTTCAAAGCATTAATTTCAAATAGGTCTACATGAAACGTTATTTAAATGTTATATGCATGGGTGCACTCCACTCATATGCTTTGCAGTGTAGTAATTATATAAAAGCACCTCATCATGTTATACAAAATACGACCACCAAATTGTGACCACAAGAAAATGATCACCCTTTCACGTTCTTATTTCAGTGATGTAGTAGCCCAGCCAAGCTATGCTCTTTCAACCCTCTCTTTGATGATTTTTAGAGTCATCACAAATCCCTATTCATTCTTGAATGAGACTCTCTAAAACTTACTTGTTTTAAACAACTTTCGCCTGGGTTCCTCCAAACGCTTCATATCATTGTAATATATACATTGACTATCTTCAAATTCAACCTCTGCTCTCTTTCTCTTTTTGAATTGTTGAACTTTTGTTCTCTGGAAAATTTGGTAGCCTACAAACAAAACTACGGCCAGGGTCGAAAGAATCAGCAATGTTTTTAACAAACACTAATATTCCACTTACCAGGTTGCCAAACCATCTGCCTATAGCAGAAAATCTATTCCCAGGGTTAAGTTGTGTCTATGTGCAAATACAGTATCTATGGTGGAAAAAGGTTTGTAAAATCTTGCAATGATTTTTTTTTTTTAAAGGGGCCGGACATCTGTTCAAATGTTCAATTATAGGAATTTCAGAAAGAACCATGTCATAGGTGGAAAAATAATACTGGTAATGTCCTGTCCCATGAAATAGAGTCAATAACAGACTATATGAAATCCCATAAGTCACAGGGATGTGATGATAAGTAATACATTCTGAAACAGATGCAGGCAACTGAGTACATATATAACAGTCTCTTGCCTTCATGGTCTCTACTTATTCATATATCATGCGTAAATATACATTTGCAGAATAATCTCCTCTAGATGTATCTACGTGTAATGCTTTCTCATTTAACTCATTACTTTTCCTAGAATTAATAGTTTGGGAAAGAATATCAGAACACATCCATCCCTCTACAGGATTAGTGGGGGGAAAACACTCCTACTGGTAATATTATTGATATTGTAAGTAAAACAAGCAATAAAGCACCTATTATATACCTATGTCTGTTTCTTCTATTTGACTCCATTATGTCTTTTAAATCAGATTGATTATCAAGCAAAGTATAGCAGCAATAAATGTCTCTTTGTTGGCTATATCAATACAATCAGGAAATAAAGCAGTTCATTTAGCAATAATGCCTATAAATCTTCATGAGACTTCCTTACCGTACTCCATGTTCTTCTAAGTGACAATCCTCTTTCTTCTACTGGGGCCCAGGTGTTTTTCTTAATCCTTGATCTTGCTCAATATAAATGTATTTAATTTGTGCACAAACTCTGTTTCCAGATGACAATGAAAGTTCCAAATACAGCTCAATCACAATGTCCAGTTCACAGAGGCTCACTTGAACCAGTATGCTGATGCCAACATTTGCAAAATTCTTGGTCTGCGTCAGTTGCAAAGTAAGTCCATTCAGGTGAAGATTACCTACGACTGGGTACTCTTATTTTTTTAAACTTTTTCCCATTTACACCTTCGTCTTCGCTTTCACTCAGATCAGAATTCTCTGTTTTCTCAGCAGTCATTGATGGCACACACTCTTTAGGCAGGTTCACTCTTTCACACTCCTGTCGTCTAGGCCAACGGTCTCCAGCTTCCACTCGCCTTCCACTAGCACTCGTCCCTTCTTCAGGGTCTGATTCTATGTCTGACTCCTGCACCTCAGAACAAACTTAGGGGCATATTTAAGAGCCCCGAGCGACATCGGAGCATGACTTTACGTGACGCTCCGGTGGCACTATGCCCTGCACTATGTTTACAAGGTGGCATTAAGCTACAAAAATACGGCCCCTTCACACGCAGCCCTTTGCGTGGAAGGGAGTGCAATGGATGTTGCATTGCATTTTGATGCTGCCCCAGATTTATGAGTTTTCGTAAACCTGAGGCAGTGCCAAAATCTAACGCCACCCCAGGGGTGGCATTAGCATGGTGCAACAAGGAGAAATGCTTTCATTTCTCTTTGTTCTTTGCTCTTTCTATGTGTGCTGCGTTCTACAGCACACATAGAAAGAGCAAATCAACATTTACGATTGTTTTTGTGTAGGAAGGTGTCCCTTCCTGCACAAAAACAATCTCCCCCTCAACGCAGCCATCCTCGCACCATTGCACAGGGATGGCTGTGTTGGGGCTCTGTTGCCAATTTAGCGCCGGGGCAAGGGACAACAGAGGGGTGCGCCGTATTCAATTAAATACAATGCATCCCTGCATTGTGAAAATGACGGAGTCCAGCGCTGCCAATTTTGGTGCAGCGTCGTACTCTGTCATTTTCTGTTAAATATGGGCCTAAGATTGGTTCCCAGAGAGCTGGAAACCAGCCGAGATCAACCTCCTCCTCAAGAAACCCAAGGCGGACCCAAAGGACCTCAAGAACTTCCGGCCCATCTTCCTGCTCCCCTTTCCGTCAAAAGTCATGGAGAACAGTGTCAACAAACAACTGACCCGTTTCCTTGAGGAGAACAACACTCTGGACCCATCCCAATCCATATTCAGCAGCAACCACAGAACCGAAACCGCCCTCATTGCCGCCACTGATGACATCAGGACCATACTTGACAAAGGCAAAACAGCGGCCCTCATCCTCCTGGACCTCTCAGCCGTGTTGATTACCGTCTGCCACCACACCCTATGCACACGCCTCAACGAGGCAGGAATCCTTGACAGAGCCCTGGACTGGATCATCTTCTTCAGCAGTTGTCAACAAGGAGTTAAAGTTACTTTCATCCATTCCCTCGTTCGTGAATTCCACATTAAATGTACAGACATGGTGTGTGCAGTACTTTGCAATCTCATCAGCGTACCTATTGCCCAATGTCACATGGTCCTCTCCAGAGCGGTGTGCAGGATACTTGACCACTGCAACCTATTCAGGCAATCGTAGAGCGTCAAGGAGATTCTTCACTTGTTCGCTATTTCGGACCGGTGGTCCAGAAGACGTCATGAAACCACAGTTGCCTGAAGTCACGAAGAACAGTAAAGCTGTGCTGACTATCGGTAATGATCGTCACTTTCAATTGATCAGAGACACAACATTCTTTTGTAAGGGTAATCAGTTCTGCTACTTGGGCAGAAAATAGTCCAGACAGCAGAAGCTTCTCTCAGATTTCCTCTGCTGTCTCTCAAACACGAACCATCAACATAAAGGACATACTCAGATTCAAGCAATGGTTCGTCCTGTATGTCTAGTCTGGCTTTTGTACATAGTTCAGTGACATCAAGGCAATTGTGGTCTCCTTCACAATCATCAATTGATCCTTGGCCCACTATTGGCAATCAGGTAGCAGGATTCAAGATTCCACATCACTTGACTGTTACATTCTCTGCAGCCAGGATCGCCTGCTCGTACTTTGTGAGTGTACTGCTGGTAAGATATTGAGTGCGTGTCCTCGTCAATAAAAGCTTGACTGAATGAGGCATGCACGCACTTAATGGATGACCCATAACAATATTTTCGCACCTCTCAATTGCAGTACTAACTTCAGCTACCGCTTTAAGGCAGTCAGGCAAAGCAGGCGCAACAGGATCTAACATAGCAGAAAAATATGCCACTGGTCTCTTTGCATTTGCATGCTTTTGTGTCAGCACTGAGCGAGCACATCCCTGCCTCTCACTGCAGAAAAGTACACAAGATTTGTTATAATCATGCATTACCAGGACCAGGGCATGACTTGAGGGACATTCTCTCAGCTCAAGGAATGCAACAAGGCACTCGTCCCCTGGTACGGGATCATGCTAATCCTTGTAAACCAGCCTCTGTAAAGGCTTGGTCACTAGGGGAAAGTTGGGTATCCACTGTCTACAGTAGCTCACCATTCCCAAAAACATTCTGACTTCTCTCTGTGTAGCTGATGGACACATATTTTCAAGGTAGCTGAAATCCTCTCTTGCAACACCTTTCTCACTCCTTTTTCAATCTGATTTCCAAGGTATTGAATCTGTTTTTGACAATACTGCAACTTTCCAGGGGACACTTGGGGGTCATTACGAGTCTGGCTGTCTCAGGACCGCCATCTTGGTGGTGGCGGTCATACCGCCAACAGGCCGGTGGAGAAGACCGCCAAATTATAACCATGGCAGTATTCACTACAGAACACAGCCAAACAACCGCCGTAATCGCCAATGCGGTCAGCTCGCCACTGACAGCGGTAGCCACCTTCAGGCCGGCGGACACCATGTACCCGATGGACACATTATGAGGGCTGCACACCGCCAATGTTTCTGCCGCGGACACATCACCATGGAACCCCTGGCGGAAACCAATTCACCTTGGAAACCAAGGTGATGGAAACCAAGGAGACACTCACCTTCAGGAAGCCATACTCGTCCGGAGCCTCCATTGAACTAGAGCTACACGTCTTCCCACTGCTCCTGCTTGCCCAACGACTCTGGAACCAGCAACGACGACAACAACTGTGAGTACACACACCCAGCTGACACTGTGGGGAAAAGGCAAAGTATCCACGCACACACAACATACACATCCGTGACGGGCACTGAGGGTGACACACACATGTTACCCCACAATGATATGCACATTCACACACAGTGACATACAAACACACACACACCAACCTGCAGACATACAGCCCCGGCACAGTCGAACACAACAATACACAACAGCACAAAATCACACAAATATATCACAACAGCAACATCTCAAACACATCAGCAAGCAACCACAATACAAACTCCACCTGACACTACATACATACAACACATAACAACACCTGACAACGAATACACGCAATCACACAGTCACAGAATGAAGCATACGCCATATCACGTAAACACACCACACATCGGTCCTGATATACTAATCACCACACACACACACACACAGTACAACCACACAAGGGCACACAATACTACCAATAACACATGTGAACACAAACAATACATGTATTTACCATACACAAACAAATCCAACACACAATATACAGACATTACAGCAGGACAAGTGCAAGGCCCACAACCACACATGCTGCCCAAACACAACTGCCATCACAACCAACACACAGACAATAGTCACCCAGACACAAACTAAAGCAGGAAGACCAAAACAGCCACGTGGAAAGTACAGCAGGACAAATGTGTGACCATGGAACCAACAACTGGTTGGCCCAGATATATTGCAAATAAATATACAAATAAATTAATCCTATGTACAATATAAAAGGCCATAGGCCAGTCCAAAGAACAATGTGCACAATGCACAAATGGCAGATATGAGTGCCCCAACATGACTCCTGACTGCTGAATGACCTCCATAGGGTATGGAAATCAAGGTGGCAGGCAATCGTGTACTTTCCATTTGGTTTCTGAAGACCCATGATGGGAGAGTTACAAGGACTTCCTATTATCTCTTTGGGAACTCAACATTTGGTTTATCAGTGATTGGGACAGGTTCTATGCCTTTTGTTAGTCCGATTTCTTTTCCTGAAAACTCCCACACTTTATGCTTAACAGTTCCACTCAAATCCAAGGGCAGATCATCTGTTAACAGAGTCAGTAACGTGCAATATGCTTCACTTTTCATCAACTTAAAGGCACCTTCTTCATCTTGAGAATGAACCTCTATTCCTGCTGGGGTACAATAAATGACCCAATTTAATTTCACCAACAAATCTCTTCCTAAGAGATTTACTGGACTGCAGTCACATAATATAAACTTGTGCTTGTCTTCAAAATATATTCAGTAGGACTGGGGCAGTTTCCTTAACCGTTATCTGTTTATTTTCCACACCTACAACTTGAACTGTTTTTCCTGAGAGGGGTAGGTTAGAGACTTCTTCTGTTCTCAGAGGGAAATGGATAGCATCAGTGTCAACCAAATATGACACTGGTAGCCATCCATTTCACTATATATGAAGGGTCCACTCCTGTCTACCTCTAAGGCTGCGCCACGTACACAGTCTATCTATCCTCTCAGGCACCGTCAGGCTGACTGATCAGAGTCATTTCCCTCAGCTGTATCAAACAAAGGATATCCAGTTGGAACTAATTTCCATTTCATGTACCATTTGCATTTATTGTCAGACTTTGAATTGTATGTTGGCGCATGCCAGTAGCATTTTGCAGTGGTATCGGAGGTTGAGGGACTTGCATTGTTAGTGCTTGGGACACATTGAAATTTTGACTCCTTAGCCTTTGTACTCCCTGCGTCTGGTTGAAATTGGTATTCTGAGAGGGTACAAACCCTCCATTTTGAGCTTGATTAGCAGGATATAAACAACATTTCTGCTTCCCGTTTCACAGGTTGTTGCATAGATGACAAGGAGTTGACAATTTTAGACTATTTACATCCATTCCTGTACTAGGATCTATTGAGACACCTCGACCTCTACATTGTGTAGGATTCTGTGGCTGTTGATATACCCCTTGCATTGCACCTGCATTATTTACTGCTACAGGGATTTGTCTAGTTCTCTGAGCTGCTTTTATTTCTGCATGCATCAATTTTTCCTTAAGCTTCTTCTGTTTCATTTTTATTTTGTTGTGATAGTATTTTGCATAACACAAAATCTCATCAATAGACTTATTCTGCCAACAGATTAAATGCTGTTGAATCATCAAACTAATCTCTGGCCCCAAACTTGTCACAAACCTTGACGGAAAATGTGCCATATCTCTTGACTGCAATGCCATGTCGACGCCGCATATTGAAGAGAGGCTACATTCTAGGAGGCGTGCTCTCCGTCTCTTAGAGGAGCAGGAATACCAACGGGTCTTGGAGGAAGGAGAGATAGAGGATTCTGGCGAGGGTCTTCATGGACTGGATACAGCTAGTGGGCTGGATACTTCCCCTGAGTGGGACTTGTCATCTTCCAGGGGAGTATACTGAGGAGGCAGCCACTTTTCACGCTGTGGTAAGAAAGGCAGCTAACTTTCTTGAATTGCCTTTGCCGGTAGCGGAGGCGAAGCAGAATTTGTTGACTGAGATCCTGCATCTGGCCTCTACTGCAGCAGACCGGTATACTGTTACTAGGCATGTATTAACTCCTTTGGTTCTTGAGTGGTCTTGTCAATTTTGACCCAATCAGCATCGTGGGGAGGCACTTTCCCTTTTAGGAATGCTATGTCCTCCTGATATTTCTTCATAACCAATGGTGAGGGACCCTTAGTTGCTGTATTTCTAGGTGGTTCCTTTTCAGGCCAGTGAACAGCTATCTTACATTCCTCCCATAAATCACTCTGAACGACAATGCCAAACAACGTGTTCAAATCAACCCACTACACCTGTGAAATTTTCACAAACATTTCAGCCTCTTTGTAGCATTTAACTGGCTTCCCTTGCAGTTTTGATAAATTATTGGTAAATTATGCAAAACCACTCCTGCTCCATGGCACATGAATGTAACCTCCACCCTGCACTTCTCGCAAAGGGAAAGCTTCAACAATTTCCTCTGATCCAATGGGAGACAGTTAACCTAAATGTATCTTCACCTCTTTCTTATTCGCCCATTTGGTCTCTCACTTACCCAATTGATTCAATTTCCTAATGTTATAAATCAGTTCTTTAATCTGAGCTTTTAATCTCGGTATTCTCATTTCAGAAATATATTTGTCACTAAAGAACGAGTTACTTATCTTCGGTAACGACTTTTCTGGTGGATACATTAGCTACCTGTGGATTCCTCACCTAATGAATACTCCCATGGCGCCAGCATTCAACGGAAATCTTCTTCCTAGTCTCTGCACGTCGACGAGGACGTCACTCTAGCCCACGCGACGCCGTCTGACGTCATACAGACAATAAGAGGTCCTCGCCGACGTCAGTACCAACATTTTTTACGTGCATGAGAACAACAACCCAATGCAATGAAAGAGCAAGGCAACATCCCATAACACTGTAAAATACACAACATTGCAATAAAATGGCTGTAGATTTAATATAACTCTCTTTTTTTTTTTTTTTTTTTAAACCAACAAATATATGCAAATCATGTATATACACAAAGATATATACATATATATACAGTATACATATAATTATATACAAGTATCCATATATACAACATCTATTGCAACCTTGAAGACCAAGAGGAGCGCACTCAAGGATTACTTGGTAAGACCAGAAAGGCAACGGGGAGGCGGGTGGGACCGTGAGGAATCCACAGGTAGCTAATGTATCCACCAGAAAAGTCGTTACCGAAGGTAAGTAACTCGTTCTTCTGATGGATACAACTACCTGTGGATTCCTC
Organism: Pleurodeles waltl; assembly: GCF_031143425.1. Classification (NCBI taxonomy): domain Eukaryota; kingdom Metazoa; phylum Chordata; class Amphibia; order Caudata; family Salamandridae; genus Pleurodeles; species Pleurodeles waltl. Next base: position 817,899,291 of record NC_090448.1, read on the forward strand.
ACCTAATGAATAGAGTCCCAAAGCAGTACCACTCCCGGTGGTGGGTGCCGAAATGGTCAAACCAAGAAATCCTGCAGCACTGACCGTGCAAAATGGCCGTCCCTTCTGACCTCAGAGTCCAAACAGTAATGTTTTGCAAAAGTGTGAAGGGACGACCAAGTTGCGGCCTTGCAGATGTCGACCACAGGAACACCCCTGGCCAAGGCCGTAGTGGCCGACTTAGCTCTGGTGGAATGAGCTCTAATGCCATCAGGAGGATCCTTCTTTGCCAAAGAGTAACAGATTTTAATGCAAAGAACAACCCACCTGGAAAGTGTTCTCTTGTGGACTGCCTTTCCTCTCCTCTTGCCCACGTATCCGATGAACAGCTGATCCTCCAGCCTGAAGTCCTTCGTTCTATCAATGTAGAAGCTTAACGCCCTCTTTGGGTCCAATCGATGTAGTCTCTCTTCCTCCTTTGAAGGATGAGGCGGAGGATAGAACGTGGACAAAGTAATTGTCTGGGCCAAATGGAAGGGTGAAACAACCTTCGGGAGGAAAGCAGCCTTGGTCCTCAACACCACCTTATCCCCATAAAAAGTTGTATAAGGGGGTTTTACCGATAAGGCTTGCAACTCACTCACTCTCCTTGCAGATGTTATAGCCACCAGGAAGACTGTTTTAATAACCAAATACCTTAAGGGGCAAGAATGCATAGGCTCAAAAGGGGACCCCATAAGGAAAGTGAGGACCAAGGACAAATCCCATTGAGGCATAACAAATGGTTTTGGAGGATATTTATTTAGAAGACCTTTCAAGAATCTGAGAACAATAGGGGATTTAAATAACGATGGTTGATCTGGAAGACAAATGAAGGCTGACAGGGCAGACAAATAACCTTTAATGGTAGCCACTGCACAACCTTTCTGCGCTAGAGACAGAGCAAAAGACAAAACATCTGACAGATGAGCATGTAAGGGATCAATCTGTCTCTCTCCACACCACATAACAAATTTAGACCACCTATTAGCGTAGATAGATTTAGTGGAGTGTCGCCTGGCCGCTAATATAACATCCACTACATCAGGCGGGAGAGAGAAGGAACTCAGGTTGCCCCGTTCAATCTCCAGGCATGTAGGTGTAGACTCTGGAGGTTGGGGTGTAAAACCTGCCCCTGCGACTGCGAGAGGAGGTCTGCCCTGAGAGGGAGACGGAGCGGAGGGCACAGCGAGAGTTGGAGAAGGTCGGAGTACCACACCCTCCTTGGCCAATCCGGAGCTATTAAGATGACTTGGGCCCGGTCTTGGCGAATCTTCCTCAACACTCGAGGAATCAAGGGTATGGGGGGAAACGCGTAAAGCAACTGGTCGCACCAGGTTATCAGAAACGCATCCCCCAATGCTCCCTGCACCGGATAATGGAGGCTGCAGAATAACGGACAATGCGCGTTCTCCCGAGTGGCAAACAGATCTATCCGAGGAAACCCCCACATCTGGAAGGTTAAACTGACTTGATCTGGATGGAGACGCCACTCGTGGTCGGCCGAGAATTGGCGATTGAGACTGTCCGCACGTACATTCAAGACCCCGGCCAAATGATTTGCTACCAAGCAAATCTGATGGTCCTTTGCCCAGGACCATAGTCGAAGAGCTTCTCTGCAGAGAAGGTACGACCCTACTCCTCCCTGTTTGTTTATGTACCACATCGTGGTAGTATTGTCCGTCAGGACCTGTACCGACTGACCACGAAGGGAAGGGAGGAAGGCCTTGAGATCCAGACGTACAGCCCGTAACTCTAACAGATTGATATGAAACATCTGTTCCTCTGGAGACCAAAGTCCTTTGATCTCCAGATCCCCCAGATGAGCTCCCCACCCTAGAGTGGAAGCATCCGTTATGACCGTGGCCACTGGTGGCGACTGCGCGAACGGCTTTCCTTGCGAAAGATTGTTGCTCGCAATCCACCACTTCAAGTCCACAGCAGCATCTCTGGAGATCTTGACTGCACCTTCTAGATCTCCCTTGTGTTGAGACTACTGCCTTCGAAGGCACCACTGAAGAGCCCTCATGTGCCAGCGAGCATGCGTGACCAACAGTATGCAGGAGGCAAACAGACCGAGCAGACGAAGGACCTTGAGGACTGGAACTATCGCTCCATTTCGAAACATTGGAACAAATTCCTGAATATCTTGAACCCGCTGAGGCGGAGGAAAGGCTTGATTCAATGTTGTATCCAGTACTGCCCCTATGAACAGGAGGCGCTGAGAGGGCTCCAGGTGAGATTTGGGCACGTTCACCGAAAAGCCCAGGTCGAACAACAACTGGGTTGTTGACTGCAGATGATACGACACAAGCTCCGGGGACTTGGCTTTGATCAACCAGTCGTCCAAGTAAGGGAATACTGCTATCCCCTCCCTTCTGAGCTCTGCCGCAACCACTGACATCACCTTCGTGAAGACTCGAGGTGCTGAAGTAAGACCAAACGGAAGGACCGCAAACTGATAGTGCTGCGACCCTACCACAAACCGGAGATACTTCCTGTGCGACTTGAGTATGATATGAAAATAAGCATCCTGCAAGTCGACAGACACCATCCAATCTTCTTTGTTCAACGCCAAAAGCACCTGTGCTAGGGTCAGCATCTTGAACTTTTCCTGATTAAGGAACCAATTCAAGATCCTCAGATCCAGGATCGGTCTCAACTGACCATCTTTCTTGGGAATCAGGAAGTACCTTGAGTAACAACCTCGACCCATTTCCTGCTCTGGAACCAACTCCACCGCGCCCTTTGAAAGGAGGACTTGAACCTCCTATTCTAGCAACAGGAGGTGTTCTTCTGAACAATAAGATGGGCGGGGCGGGAGGGGGGGCGGAAACTCCCGAAAGGGAAGGGTGTAGCATTTCCCCACAATACTGATAACCCAAGTGTCCGTTGTAATAGTCTCCCACTTGTGGAGAAAATGCCGTAATCTTCCCCCTACAGGAGAGGAGTGAGTGGGAAATGGTGGAAGCCTAAGGCTGCTTTCCCTGCTGCACCCCTCCAGAGGACGAGGAAGAGGCAGAGTGCTGCTGAGAGGCTCCTCTGGTGGGGGCCCTACCTCTCCCTCTAAATGATCTATAGGGGTGAGAAGAGGCGGGATGCTGGAATTTCCCCCGATAGGAAGAGGAGGAAGAGCCACGTCCAAATCCACGAAACCTCCTGAAAAATCTGGAGGAGGTAGAAGAAGAAGCTTGTAGTCCTAATGATTTGGCTGTGGCCCTGCTTTCTTTTAACCTCTCCAGGGCCGAATCCGCCTTGGCCCCAAACAGTTTATCCCCATCAAAACGGGAGGTCCAACAGGGTCGACTGCACGTCCGCAGAGAACCCTGAGTTGCGAAGCCAAGCCTGTCTCCTCGCAACCACAGCCGTGCCCATCGCCCTAGCCACTGAGTCAGTCGTATCCAACCCAGATTGGATAACCTGGGTTGCAGCAGCCTGGGCATCGGAGACGATATTCAAAAGCCCTTGGGGAAGCTCCGTATGTGAAGATGTTATTTCGTCCATAAGAGCATAGATGTACCTCCCCAAGATACATGACGCGTTGGTGGACTTCAACGCCATGCTGCAGGATGAGAATATTTTCTTGGACTGTGAGTCCAACTTCTTGGAGTCTCTATCCCCCGGCACTGTTGGAAAAGATCCAGGCGCAGATCTAGAAGAACAGGAGGCCTGGACCACCAAGCTCTCCGGTGTAGGGTGTCTGGACAGAAAGCCAGGGTCAGATGGTGCAGCCCGATACCTCCTGGCCACAGCCCTATGAACAGCCGAGGAAGATACCGGCTTCTTCCACACTTCCAACACCGGATCAAGCAAAGCCTCATTGAATGGTAAAAGAGGCTCTGCTGCAGTAGAGGCCAGATGCATGATCTCAGTCAACAAATTCTGCTTCGCCTCCGCTACCGGCAAAGGCAATTCAAGAAAGTTAGCTGCCTTTCTTACCACAGCGTGAAAAGTGGCTGCCTCCTCAGTATACTCCCCTGGAAGATGACAAGTCCCACTCAGGGGAAGTATCCAGCCCACTAGCTGTATCCAGTCCATGAAGACCCTCGCCAGAATCCTCTATCTCTCCTTCCTCCAAGACCCGTTGGTATTCCTGCTCCTCTAAGAGACGGAGAGCACGCCTCCTAGAATGTAGCCTCTCTTCAATATGCGGCGTCGACATGGCATCCGCCGAATTCGAGGAACGACGCCGATCGCCGGATCCATCCGACGCTATGTCCGGCGCCACAGGCAGCTTCGACGCCGAGGTAGGAGCCGGATGCAGAGAGGCGTGTCTCGGAGCCTCCGATGGTCCTGTCGGAGTCACTGGTCGAAACTCCGAAGTCGACTGGATGGAAACCTCCGGGGCCAAAACCTCTGGGGCCACCGGAACGGACACCGGAGTCGACACCGGCGCCGAGCCCACATTCCCTAAGGGGAGAAAGGGCATGAAGGGTGCTGGCCGTAGCGGCGCCGGAGCACCCAAGGTGAAAGCCAACGGCCCGAAGGACCAGTTGGAGCACCTCCTGGAGCCATCTGCTGAAAGATGGTATACATCGCATTCAAAAATGCGGTATTATCGGCTCCAGGGTCAGGAAAAGCCGGATACTGGGGTGCCTGGATCGAAGGCGACCCCGACGCCAGCCTCGACGTCTGCGACGCCGGAGAGAACACCTGAGGCTGCGGCACTTCAATCACTGAAGATGTCTGCCCAGGTGAAGTCGGCGAAGCCGGAGAAGGCAACGGCGTCGATGGATGTGGAGTGACTGTGGGACTGACCTCCCAAGTCTTACGACGCCGAGCCGAAGGCGACCTCGATCGAGACCTCTGGCTGGAATGGCGCTGTGAATCCCTACGGCGCCGGGAATCTCGATGGCGCCGATGAGTCTTCGGCGAGGAGGACTTCCTATGATGCTTCTTCTCCTTCCTCTTCGACTTTGCCATGAAGAGTTTAGCCTCTCGCTCTTTTAGGGCCTTGGGATTCATGTGTTGGCATGAATCACATGTTGCGACGTCGTGGTCGGAGCTTAAGCACCATAAACTGTCCGAGTGCTGGTCCGTAACGGACATCTTGCCCCCACACTCCCGACAGGGCTTAAAAACAGACTTCCTCTGAGACATAGTAACTCTCAGATAAATCACGCAGAAAAACACACTGTAACTTCGAAAGCAACAGTAGCTCCCTCGAAGATAACCGTTTCGAATGCACGGAAAAAAGGGAACTGACGTCGGCACGTCGGCGAGGACCTCTTATTGCCGGTATGACGTCAGACGGCGTCGCGTGGGCTAGAGTGACGTCCTCGTCGACGTGCAGAGACTAGGAAGAAGATTTCCGTCGAATGCTGGCGCCATGGGAGTATTCATTAGGTGAGGAATCCACAGGTAGTTGTATCCATCAGAAACACATCCAACAGCTTCTCTGCAAGTTTTTTTTTTTGTGTGCAGGTCTACCTCATATCTTCGTACCAATTCTGCTACTTATCATGAGCTTGGCCCGCTCTTTTAAGCGCGCTCATCTTCCAGATATTTATCTAACTTCTCCAAACCAAGATTTCGAACTATCATCACGTCCAGATCTGCCATTAATTTTGTCACATCTAAAGTCCTCCCCCTTGGGGGTGATGGTAGCGTTCCCTCACTCACCTCTGTATTTGTACTCCCCTTAGATGGGGTATTTTCATTAAAGAATTGTACCCATTCATATATCCCCTTGGCACTGATAGATAATGTAACCACAGGAATGTTTAGGGTGGAATCATTTCCTTGGACACAATTTATCAGATTCAAAGCACATCCTGACATGTTCATCGTTGTATCTGCACTTGCCCCATGTGGAGTGCTAGTATGAGTTGGAATTAAAGGGAAAAAGTCCCTGGCACTTGAAACATTTGGAACTTCGCTCTTTCTTTCCGAATTACCAGATACATTCAGTTTGTACGTAGTCCTCCCAGGACCTTCTGTCTTGTGCACAGGAACTACTGGACCAATAATAACTGGGACTGTAAGGGCATCCACAGTACTCAATGTAGGATCAATGGAGGCACATTCTCCTTGTCCTTCTCTCCGAAACTCACAAGGCACATTAGTGGAAGGAACTCCTACCAGACTAGGAGTCATTTTTGTTGAGGCAGTCACAATAGAAACTGAGTCACTACCACCAACATTCTGATTTCCACTTCCATCTCTATTTTCTTTATAAGGGAGTGGACGTTCGGAAAGTAACACATCTAAAAGGCTATCTCCAGATTCCAAATCACTATCCATACTCTTGTCATCAGGTTCCCTTGGTTTCTTTTCTTTCGGTTTTCATGTTGTTTTCCTTTACCCCTCTCACTCAGTTGCATCAGTAGCCAGAGCTGGATACAGCTTGACACCCCCTATCATGTCTGTTCTCCACCTCTTCTGCTCAGAATCCCATCTAGCATCTGCATAACTTCGCACAGCTTTCTTTACCCTACCTTGGTATCTCTCTCTTTCTTTTGCATGAGCAGCATGTTCCCAAGCATTAAGTGCTTCACATTCTGCGGGTCTAGGAAGTGGCTTCATTTCATATGGCACTCTCCTCAAATTCTCAATGATGCATAAATTAAATATGCTATTTTGCGGGAATCTTAATGGACCATCCTTTTCTGTGATCTTGTACCATTGACCAAGCCAAACACATGAATGGAGCCCTACATTTGTCGCCTTATAATGGCATGGAATACCTTTGGTTGGGGCCACTTCTTCCTCCCTACTGGGGATATAAACATCTCCTCTAAATATGTCTTGTATTACTTTAAAACATTTAATTTTTTCAAACTTTTTGCAATAATTCAATTCAATTCAAAATAGCACCTATCCACAATCCTTTGCTCCGCCGTCCACCAATAGAAGCCCAATACCACGCCAACTGACCTATACCAGCACGGCACACTGTGATGTAGACCTCGCTCCTCGCAGCAGTTCCCCCTCCTTTACAATCTTCACACACACTTGCTGCAAAGCATCACACAAATACAAAATACAATACAATAAACCTTTGTCTGCTTTACTAAAGAATGAGCATTTTCAATCACACAAGAAAGTTTACAACCACTTCAGATGGAACTTCGACTTGCTGGGTAACATCTAACTCAGTACGGTTTCTCCCTGTGCAATAAGATCCACAATACCAATTTTCTCACATATGCACAAAGTGAACCTCAAGTTTAACCTGGCCATTGTTGACGTCCCACAATGACCAGAAATATTCAGCAGACAATATGATATGGTGTCTTCTGCACCTTTCAAACTATCCCAGGATCTCAGGCCATGTCGGACCCGATAACTATTTCAACTTCTCTATCTTTCACCACATTCACACAACATTCAAAACATCTACGCAAAACACCATCCAACTTCACAATCACCACAATCTAAACACAAACTGCTGCACTTCGCATCCCTGTTAATGCTTACTGGTCTGCCGCCAGACCGACTCTTTTCTAGTCTTGTGCGACTCTTTCTGATTTTTGCCTCTGGGCACGGACACTAGGAATTGGGCTCTGGGGACCACCTACTCTAAAACACGGTTCCATTTCTCTCCACTTTCAAAAGAGAATTATCCATTTCTGCTACCATCTGATGGAGCCTGGGGCACTATCTCTAATCCTGGGGCCTGATGAATCTTTTATTCTCAGTTCTGAGGGGTAGAGAAAGACAGTTATTAAATGATTTAATTCAATCTCTGTGCAACCCAAATGTCACACAATAATATATGGAGTCAAATTAGAGATTCATAAGGGCTTTATTACAGAAGCGAGGTCAATGTTACATAAATGAGTCTCAAAGCCGTAGTATAGATATTTAAAATCACCAATGGAGAGTTAAAGCATTGTACAATATTAAACTTAGTCATCATATAAAAGACCAAGAATTCGATTGCCACAATACAGGAAATCAGAAAAAGTATGTGATTCTTGGGCACCAGAACCAAGTTCTCCTGCCTAACCATTTAAACTAAAACTTAACTATTCTAGTTCTAAAAGAGTATTCGAGAAAGGTCTGCAAACAGAAATTCAGTAGAATATTCTATTAAGAGCGGTGTGGTGTCATAAAGCCATATAGAAAATATGAGGTCTGTACCCCAGAAGGGTCCGTTCAGCTAAAAGGGTGAAAAGAATCTGTGTTCTTTCACTAACTAAACCTTCTTTAAAACAAAGTTTCCCAAGATTATGGCATTACAGTAGAAGCTTCCCGATTGAAGACCCAGTTAATTTTAATTAGAAGTTACAACTTTCAGAGACATCATACTTCCAATCTTGATACTCTATGGTCTTAGCAATTTCAAAACATTTACAGCTGCCAACTTCTAGAATACTCCTCTTCCTCCTTGCATTGCTCGTCTCAGGCTTTCTTATCTCTCACACAATAAGCTTCTTGTTAACTCTGTCTCACCTCCATCTTGGAGAGAAAACATAAAAGAAAAACAAACTCCACATTGAAAGTTAACTGTGAAAAGGAAAAATATATGTGTGGGCTTTCAATCCACCCACGTTAATAAAACACAAATATACTTTTCAGATTAAGTGAATTCTAAGCATTACATATGAGAATATACAAAATGATTAGGCAGAATAATACTTTCAAAGCATTAATTTCAAATAGCTACACATGAAACGTCACTGAAATGTTATATGCAAGGGTCCACTCCAATCATATGCTTTGCAGTGCTGTAATTATATAAAAGCACTTCCTCGTGTTATACAAAATATGACGACCAAATTGTGACCACCAGAAAGTGACCACCCTTTCACTTTCTTATTTCAGTGATGTAGTGGCACAGCCAAGCTACGCTCTTTCACACGTAAATTGTCTAAATTGTCTCCCTGAAACACTGGAATGTTCCTCAGGCATTCTAAAATATATGCTGCTGACACCAATGCACACTATCTACCCACGTATCAATTATGTGGCTTCATTAACATCATCTGGCCTGACTTCCTCCATTCTATCTTTATGTAATACGAATCCATGTAACCATAAATCCCCTAGCACATGACTCTGATTTATTGTGAAATGCATAGGTATTCCTCCGCTCTGCACAACCATCAATTCCTCCTGTACTTCCTCTGCTTTTTCTGCTTTTCTCAGAGAGAACGCACTGCAAACCAGGATTAATGGTATTTTTTGTTCAGCGAGCCTGTCCCTGTCGTCAACCCATGCTCCATCGTAGTCAGCCTGAACATGTGACTTTGTCCTGGTCAGGCGCCACCAGATATCCACAGTTGGTGCTTTACGTCTTTTGGAGCTAGTTTCACTACAAACTTCCAATATCTCGGGTTCTACTGATTGGATGTTTGTCTTTGTGGTTTTGTTTTATTTATTAAATTAAAGTCTATATTTATAACCTGGTGTGAGGTCATATTGTGTGGTGTTTTCATTGTGTTACTGTTTGAAGTGTTGCACAAGTACTTTACACATTCACTCTAAGTTAAGCCTGACTTCTCTCTGCCAAGCTACCAGTGGGTGAGCACAGGTTAATTTGGGGTTTGCATGTGCCTTACCCTGAATAGGATTGTGGTTGCTGCTTGACCAGGGATCACACCTCAGTCAACCAGGAACGCAATTTCTAACACAAGGGGAGCTGAATATTACTTTTATGAGGAGCACCCTGGTCGAGAAGACAGATTCTCCCCATCAGGTTTCTTTAGTCCATCTTCCCATCTCCTGCATCACGTACACTACACCTCCTAACACCTACAACAATTACTACCAACTACCAAGTAGAGAGTTGGATGAACATGTTGCACAGACTACATCACAGACACAAGGAGGATTGAGTAGTAAGGCCTTTTGGATGCCATGGACTTTGAAAGAAACTGAATATCAGAGTCAGCGAAAGACAAGAGTGACAGAACGTCTTGGGGAACTGAGCCAAACAGACATACACACACACACAGGAAGGACATGTGATTGACAGTAGTAGACTGTGTATCTATTTTAACTCAATGTGCACTTTATTACTGTACTAGATTATAAAGTGGACCGAAGCAAATATAACTGCAACTTTAAATTTTGATTAATTCGCTGAAAAGTTCCTAAAAATACTATGTGGTCATAGCACACCTGTCCTCACAAAAATACTGTTTGTACTGTTCTGCCAGGTTTTACCAACACTATGAAGCCCCTCATTGTGTGGGTTAAACACACAAATGCACGTTTATGATAATTAGAAATAATTGAATATGACTGAGAATATAATATAAATCGTAAACATTGTCAATCACACATCCCTAATCAAATATTCTAAAACTCTCTGTCTGCCTTGCATTATTGCATCACTATTATGCAGTCTGTTGGCAAGCTATATCACACCCTTGCATGCATATATACCAGATACCCTTCACCTCAACATGCCCCTTAGCAACCGGGTTCTCTCTCTGTTCCTTCAAAATCAATGTGAGTTTAAATGCTTTTTCTTCCTTAGTATTTCTATGGGGCAGGCAGGGCTCAATCGCTAACTTGCTTGCACCCCCTTGATGCAAAACAGGCTGAAGACAAGGGGGCATATTTAAGAAAAGTGGCACTGCACACAGTGCAGCACAACTTTCCTTGCACCCTTTAGCAGCCCCCTACTGCCACCATGTGTGTGCCGTATTTCAAATACGGCCACCTTGGTGCAGGGTAGGGGCAATAGCGTCATTTTTATTGACGCTATTCATGTATTCTGTAGGGGTAGTGCCAAAATATTGGTGCTACTCCTGCAGAGAACATAGGGGCCCATTGTATTCAATGGTGTGCCCTCTTTTAAATGCCTACTCTGAGCGGGCGTTGAAAGTACTGAAAATAATGATGCAAGGAAATCTGTTAGATTTCCTTGTGCCATTTTGTTGCCCCCCCCCCCCCAATGGGGAATGCCTGGCGCAGGCATAATGTAGCGCAAAAGGTTACAAAGTGCCGCAATGCATGCATGCGCCACTTTGTAAATATTGCGCAGGGATTTTGGCCATTGAACACCACATTAGCGACAGAAAAAATGATTGGGGCTCTTAAATATGCCACAATGTTTTTATTTGAAACATCTCAGAAATAATAGCAGGTACACAAGGTCATCCTGTGGAGCCCAGAGTTACAACCGCTATGGATATTCACAAACAAATGTAATTTCTCATTAGCTGAAGCAAAGTAGATCAGAAAAACTGGTAAGTTTCTACACACAAATCACTATGTCAGCTTGCTCAAAATAAATGCAAGAAATTGGCTTTATTTCGTGGCCCAAGTTACTGGCCTTTTCTACCTACTCACAAAAATACCGCTTGGGTAATTACACTAAGTGAACACACACAAATATTCATGCATAATTATCTAACTAGTTTGACATTTTTAACACACATTATAGCAAAAGAGATTCCATTAAAAGAATGCTTAGGCTTTGCAAGAAAGATATATGCGTTTAGTGAGTCCTGTTCAGAAAGATACTCACCAACAATTATTGATCGAATTTGCTTAACCATGTTTTCTGGTTTGATGGGCAGTCGGGTTACACCTGACCTCAGGGGTATGCTAATGTCTTAAGGGCATATTTATGAGCCCCTAGCGCCAATTTACGTGGCACTCCAGTGGTGCAAACCTGTGCTCCATATTTACAAGGAGGTGTAATGCCACTTCCTTGTAAATATGGGCCCCTCCAATGCAGTTATCTGCGTCGGAGGGGCGTGCAATGGGTGTTGCTGTGGGCATGCCACAGCAACACCCATTGCATTTGGACACTGCCTCATATTTCAAGATTTCGTAAACCTGAGGCAGCGCCAAAATCCAACGCCACCCCAATGGGTGGCGTTAGCAAGGCACAACGAGGGGGAAAACTTTTATTCCTCCTTGTTTTTTGCTTTTTCTATGAGTGCTGCATTCTGCCGCACGCATGATTGTTTATGTGCGGGAAGGTGTCCCTTCCTACACATAAACAATCATTTGACAATTGCACAATGCAGCCCACACAGAAGTGCCAAAGCGCCATTAGTGATTGTTTATGCATGGGAAGGGACATCTTCCCACACATAAACAATCACACCCCTCAATGCAGACATCCTTGCATGATCGCGCAAGGATGCCTGTGTTGTCACTGACAGCTAAATTTAGCACAGGCGACAACACAAAGGGGCGCTGTATTCACTTAAATATGGCGCACCCCTGCGTTGTGAAAAGGACGGAGCGCGGCGCTGACAACTGTGGCGCAGCATCGCGCTCTGTCATTTTCCCATAAATATGGGCCTTAATTTGTTAATTTGCACACAAATCTCTCATTTGAAAGCTGGGAGCGAGTAAAGAACATATAGATGCCATCAGTAATATAAGGTTTCTGGTCGGCATGTACCAAACATCATCTGGACACCAATCAGATCTTAAGAACAGGCAGCCACATTACGGATAAGGCACACTGCCCACTTTGCAGAGCAGGAGCATCCATACAGACCAGTAGAATGTGCACTAGTACATTGAATATGATGCTTGGTGCAAAGGGGCGAGCTCGCATCTGAACTGCGGAAAGTGCCCTAGTGAAAAGCAGATTGTCTGTTTGAAGCCGCTGGACTGTATTTCAATGCTGGTGTCCACCTAGACTGACTTTTAAAGGAGAGCAGACATCCATCCCCCTTTAGATGGGTGGAGTGAGTGACTGCACCTACATACAAGTGATGCCTGGGGCACCCCATGGAAGCCATGACTACCTCTGGAGAGGGCACCCTTACCAAGCGCAATTGGTTGGGCACCACTTCAGTTGGTTCAGTCAGTGCACCTCCTAATGGCCCCTTTGCCCCGCTCCTGTGTGTGTAATATGGGCTCCTGGAAATGTGAAGTATTCCCTCATTTGCACAGAGTCACAAGCAACTGCTGCCCCTTCTGTAATGCTAAAGTTCTCTGGGGTTCAAAAAGCGGAGGCCCTTCTGTGCCCCCAGGGCACTTTGTATAATAACGCCACAGATATGTAAAGCAGTGGAGTGCTCCACACATTCATAGCACAATTAGATCACACTTTGTGTAGATCACAAGGTGCTCACTGTGATGGTGATGATTATTGTAGGCTCCAGTTATCTTCCTAAAGTGCTTTTGGCGCTAACACCCTTTGTAACTGTGTATGTTTGCAACATTATTTGTTAGCTGAGCTACCAACATTAAGTATGGTCTGCAAACAGTGTGTGTAGTATGTTGACTACGTTATTGGCGTCATGGTTGGGTTCTGAAGTAGTCCAGATGCCAATTTTGTGGGTGTCATTTAGAGGTTGGAAGATACCCTGACCCCACATTTACCCAAAAATACACATATGCCAACGTCACAATCCTCTCACTTGACTTAAAGGTGGGGACCACTACCAACGAAAGCCCTTGACTTGATAGCTCATCGGCCACTTGGTTGCGGGTCACAGTGACAGTTGGTGGCTAGACATTCACTAATTATCTTTTCCCAGGTTCATTATGTGTTGCATGGCACACCCAAGCAGGTAAACAAGCAAGTCCACTGTCTTTGTTTTACTGAAACAAACTCACGCGTTTTGGTGTTTATTTCAGTAAAAGAAAACAGGTTTGTGGAACAACACCAAAAAAATATGGCACCCGCTTAGCAAACTGCTCTGCCCACAATACATTCACCTCACCAGCGGATGCCCTTTTGGGAGTGAGGATTCCACTAGGAACCCCATGCTATGCCACGCCATGCCATCTGGTCCTCCACCAGGGTAGGCAGAGACCATGACCTTCGCAGACCTGGCAGACTGTCGAATGAGCCCCTTTGTGAGTGTGTGTTGCAGTAGTGCAGATTTGCACCTGTGAGGGACATTTTTTCTCTCCTCTCAAAGTCTGTGCCGTGGACTGCTTCATTGATGTGTGGTTGCATGGAGCTGGTGAGCAAATGAACACACTAAGGGACAGATTTAAGAATGCCTTGAGTCAGCTAACGACACATTAGCATCATTTTTTTGATGCTAATATGGCAGATGGCCCAAAATACTGCATCATATTTACTAAGTAGAGCATGCATGCATTGCGCCACATTGTAACCCTTTGTGCTACATCATGCGTGTGCCATGCATAATATATGCAAAGGGGGCGTTCCCATGTTAGGGGCTGAAAAAATGGCGCAAAGAAGTCTAAGAGATTTCTTTGCATCATTTTTTTCAGTACTTTTAATGCCTGATCAGAGCAGGCGTTAAAAGGAGGCACACCATTATTCATAATGGGCCTAAATGGGCTTTACAGGATTAGCGTCAACATTTTTTACGGTAATAATGCAAAGAGTCGAACTAGCATCAAAAATGTTAATGCTAGTTTCCTGACTACCGCTAAAGTGTGCCGTAACTTAGGTACGGCACACACATATTGGTGTGAGGGGGTGATAAGGGGCGCATGAAAAGTGGCGCTGCACCCAGTGCAGTGCCACTTTTCTTAAATCGGGCTCCAAGCATTTTAAATATGGGTGCAGTGTGTAAAAAATGGTTCTGAAAGATGGAAGAAGAAGTGACACTAGTGTAAGGTCTTTGTGATGGGTAACAGAGAGAGCCCGTTTTGTGGGTTTTCATTCCGACACATCCGATCCTATTGTTTTTGCAGTGTAAACGTGAGTGAACATTATTTCACATATCCTCTGGAGTTAGCTATGAACTGTGTCTTGAGCTTATTGGCGTTTATTTTGACCAAGGGTCTCAAGCCACCTCTACCTAAGACGAATTCATTGTACCCGAGGGGGGTCAGTTTTTTTTATTCCCAACTCTCATGGGCTGCTTTTCAGTTTCAACCAAGATCATCTTCTACCCCAATAAAGTGCCCAAATTATCAGTGAAATCCATAATTTTAGGGTGGTCTGTATCCATGCTCTCTGTGCACAGGCTCTTCCAGACCATCATTGACAATGAGATCAATAAAAGCTGTATTTCATCAGCATAGGTCCAGAATACCACACCTTGCTGGCGGAATAGATACTCTAGTGAAGAATAGACAAATGAAAAGAGATATCTGATAATTCATAGCAACCATTGCACCCAGCATTGAGGTCAAGTCTTCGTCACCTGCACAAACATTCTGTGTGAACCATCCTAATGGGTGTTCACCAAATGTAGGGTTCTATTCCCCTAGGCATCTATGCACCCAGTACAAGGAGGATACTGTACGTACTGTGTACCAAGCAGTGTGTGACAAAATTAAGGTGATATGGTTTCCGTATCTATGCCCCAAATGTAATGTAAAAATCCTAAACACGGACACATGGAGCCATGGATATTAGGAGACTCAGTCACCTGTGGAAGTACAAACAGATAGTGACTGTGGGAGACATGGACATACGGAGACCCCCGGAGACATGGGCAGGGGTAGACGGACTCTGGAAGACCTGGACAGATACATCTTCAAATATAGCCATACTTATACTTTTTTTTGCGCCGCATTTGCGGCTTTTTTGACGCAACAGCGGCGCAAACTTGCAAAATACAATTGTATTTTGTAAGTTTGCGCCGTTTTGCGTCAAAAAGCGCGGCAAATGCGCCGCTAACAAAGTATAAATATGGGCCATAATGTCACATCGAGTTATGCACTCTGGGAGTCGCGTAAAGAGAGACATACTGAACATTGACACACGGAGACAGAGACACAGGGGGGCAAAAATTGTGGGAGGCAATGGGAGACAGACACGGGGAGGGAGACAGAGAGACGGAAACAGAAAGGCACACTGCATCTTGCAAAAGGCTGTTGTCTTAGAGAAACACCACATCCGAGAGGACATGCACCTCCAAAAATTCTGCAGTGCCACAAGGATGTATGTACACTGGCTCAAGTATGATAGCCAAACACAAAGTAACATAATATAAAGTGTTCGAGGCATCTCACAATAAATTTTAAGCACAGCACACAGTGTCGAACTAAAGACTCAAGGGCATAAAACTGACTACAAATCCAACTTGTGTAGTGTAATAAAGTTAGTGTACCAAATGCCATGTAATGACCGGCCAAAGGCCCAGATTTAAGAGGGCCTAGTGCCATTCTAACAAAACATTAGTGTCATTTTTTTACATTAATGTGGCGTTAGATGGACAAAAACGCCATGCCATATCTACAAAGTGGCACAATGCATGCATTGCGCCACTTTGTAACCCTTTGCGCTACATTATGCCTGCGCCAGACATAATGTATGCAAAGGGGAGATTCCCACTTAAGGGGTGCTGAAAAAATGGTGCAAAGAAATCTAAGAGATTTTATTTGCGTAATTTTTTTCAGCACTTTTAACTCCTGCTCTGAACAGGTTTTTAAAAAGAGGCTTCCATTGGTTATTTGGTTATGGGTGCTTTGCAGGATTAGCATCAACATTTTCGATGCTAATCTTGCAAAGCACCAAACTAGCGTAAAAAATTCTGAAGCTAGTTCCCTAACTAGCGCCATGGTGTACCGTATATTAAATACTGTGCACACATGGTGGCATTAGGGGGGCGCAAAGGGGTGCAAGAAAAGTGGTGCTGACTAGGTGCACTGCCTCTTTTCATAAATATGCCCCAAAAGGTACTGTAGGTATTGTCGGGATTGTTGTGTGCACTGATGCCAGGTAGGCGTAATAGCTAAAAACGCTAGGTTTCCATTTTGGAAGCCGCTTCGGATCCAGTATCTAATCTCTGTGCATGTCTTTTTTTTTATTGAGGCCTAACACTACTTTGATGAGCACCAGTGGGAAATGATTGCCAATTACGTAATGCCACCATGCCGCAGGAAAACAGTGCACTGCCCCAGGGACTCAAGCATGCACACTGGTATGTATGGATGGCTGGGCAGCCCTAAAGCCTCTGACCAGGCAGTTATATTTGAAGAGGCTTGTGGTTGGAGTCCTGCATTGAAGGGATCCACCACCAAATGCTGTATATTGAATAGGAGGCTTTGGGTTGTCAGGCTTGATAGTTCTGCCTGTTTTTATCAGATTCATTAATTACTTTAAGATTAATCTTAGTTGCTTAATAGCAGAGTAGTTAATATCACAATTCTACATTTAATGACCTTTTGAACTAATTTCAGATTAATAATTTTGTTTTATCCAGGTATTGTTTTATTCTTAACACAGTAAAGTTTTTTAAGTCGAAGCATACCAGATACCGGACTGACTGGGTTGCTAAAGACTTCTTAGGGATATTCAGAAATCTTCCCTGAGAATACATTCCATCCGTTGCTTGCCATTGGCTTTGTGGTTTGTAACTCACATTATCTGGTTTTCTATTTGTTGGGTTTATGTTTTTTATGCTGTCCAACTTGAGTTTGTCCCTCCCAAAAAGCAAACCTTTCCACACTACCTCTCCTTGTATTCTTCCAAGAGTGCTCTTTTCTGTAAACAGACCTGTAAATCTTGTTCTTATCTTGTAACATTTACTGTGCATTCAAAGCCAGAGATCAAATGACAAGCTCTGTCTTCCCAGGGAGCATAGTGTTAACTTTTTTCTCTGACTTCAAAGTGAGAGGGTTTAAGTGACAATCTTGCCTGATACTTAGGGCAGGAAAGTTTTGTTTTCTAGCACATAACAACATTTAAATGAACTGTGCAACTATTTCAGAATATATCCGAATTAAAAAAGCAAAAAAATGAAGCACATTTTCTTGTTAATTCTGAAGAGTATTAGAAACAAATACTTCAGTATGATCGAAACAAATCAATGCACTAGGTGATACAATTTCCACACATTATCATTTTTGCACTATTATAATGTTTTTTTTGTGGTCATTTCAGTTAAAATTTCAGTTAAAATGCCACTTCATTCTATGCCACTGCACTCTATGTCACTAGACACTATTCCACTGTGCTGTAGCCTACACCACTGTACTCTACACCAATGGTTTCTATGCCACTCCACACCAATGCACTCTAAGCCACTATACACCACTGCACTCCATGACACTCTAGTCTGCAGAACTGCATTCTCCACCACTGAACTCACCACCACTCTACTCTGCACTACTGCACTCTGTGCCGATGCACTCTATGCCACTCTACATCACCACATTCTATGCCACTGCACTTTGCAGCAATCCACCGAATCCACTCTATGCAACTTTACGCCTCTCCATTATGTACTATTCTATGCCACTGCACTCTATGCCATTTTACTCTGCACCACTACACTCTATGCAACTGTATTGAATACCACTGCACTCTTTGCTGCTCTACACTGCACCTCTGCTGTGCACCACTGCACTCTATGCCACTGCACTCTACTATGCTCGACTCCGATCTACTCCTCTGCATGCTATGACGCCCCATTGTACACCACTGAATTCTATGGTGCTACACTCTGTGCTACTGCACTCTACACCACTGCACTCTGTGCCACTGTACTCAACACTTCTGCACTCTATGCCACTCTACTCTGCACTACTACACTCTGCACCATTGCACTCTACACCACTACACTCTTCTATGCACCACTCTAATCTATGCCACTGCATTCCATAATGCTGCTGTGTACACCGCTGAATTGCATGGCTTTGCTATATACACCACTATATTCTGCAACACTCTATGCCAATACACTCTAGACCAGTCTACTATATGCCACTACATGCCACTCTATGCCACTGCACACTACTCTGCACCACTCTACACCAATGCACTCTACTCTATGCCCCTGCATTTTACGTCACTCTACTCTAAACCACTAAACTACTAAACTCTAAAGGCCTCATTTACTTAAAAGTGGCACAGCCCAGCACTGCGCCAAAACTGAGAGCACTATGCTGCATCAATCAGAAATGCAGGGGTGCGCTGTATTTCAAACAATACGGTGCACCCCTCTGTTTTCCCTAGTACTGACGCTAAAATTAGCTGCCTAGCGCCAACGCAGCCACTCTTCACCATAGTGTAAGGGTGCCTGCATTACAGGGAATGATTGTTTATGTACAAGAAGGTGTCCCTTCCTGCTCATAAAAAATAAATAATGGCGATTTGCTGGTCGTATATGTGCTGCACAATGCAGCACGCATTGGGGTATTAAATCGTCATTATTTAATGATTGTTTATGTGCAGGAAGAAACACCATCCTGCACATAAACAATCATTCTGCAGCACACATAGGAAAAACAAAAATGAGGATAAACAAAAGTATTTATCCTCGTAGTGCCATGCTAATGCCATTCCTGGAGTGGCGTTAGTTTTTGGCACTGCTTCAGGTTTACGAATCCTTGTTAATCTGGGGCAGCATCAAAATGCAATGGGTGTTGAAGTGGAAAGCCCACAGTAACACCCATTGTGTGCCCCACTGTTGCAGAAAACTGCGTCAGGGCCATATTTACAAGGTGGCATTAAGCCACGCAAAGTGGCATAGCACCGCCTTGCAAATATGGAAAATGGCACAGCAACACTGGAGCGTCACTAAAAGTGACACTCCGTTGGCACTAGGGTCTTGTAAATTGTGCCCTAAATGACTCCCCTCCAAATCACTCCACTATACTCCATTTCACTCTATGCCACCTCACTCTACATCTCTGCACTCTGCTCTGCACCACTATACTCTACACCATAGGTTTCTAAGTCACTCCACTCTAAATAAATGCACTCTATGCCACTCTACTGCACTCTATGACACTGTACTCTGCAACACTGTACTCTGCAACACTGCACTCTCCACCACTGAACTCTTCACCATTCTACTCTGCACTACTGCACTCTTTGCCAATGCACTCTACACCATTCTACATCACTGCACTCTACACCACTGCACGCTGCAGCAATCCACTCAATCCATTTATGCCACTGTACTCTTCGCCTCTACACCCTGCACCACTCTATGCCATGACACTCTATGCCACTCTACTCTGCAAAACTGCATTCTCTGCCACTGTATTCTATACCACTACACTGTATGCCACTCTAATCTGCACCTCTACACCCTGCACCACTGCACTTTATGCCTCTATACTCCATAATGCACCACTCAGATCTATTCAACTGCAGACTACGGCGCTACCTTGTATGCCGCTGAATTCTACGCGCTGCACTCAATGCCACTGAACTCTTTGCCGTTATACTCTGCAGCACTCTATGTCAATGTCCTCTACAGCAGTCCACTCTATTGTACGAAACTCCACACCACTGTACACCACTCTATGTCACTGCACTCTACTCTGCACCTTTCTACTTTATGCCGCTGCACTCTATGCCACTGCTCTCTATGCTACTGCACTCTACTCTGCCCCAAAGTACTCAACACAATTGCGCTCTATGCTTCTCTACTCTGCACCACTCTACTCTACTCCACTGCATTCTATTCCAATGCACTCTACACCACTGCACTCTACAACACTCTACTATGCAACACTGCACTTTCTACGCCACTCCACTCTGCACTATTGCATTCTATGCTAAGGCATTCTACACCACTCTAGTCTACATCATGCCACTCTATGCAAATGCACTCTGTAGCACTCCACTCTAAGCCACTGCACTCTACTGCACTGCACTCTATTCTATGCCACTCTACTCTGCACCACTTCACTGTGCGCCACTGTACTCTATGCCACTCCCCTCTGTACCACTCCACTTTAAACCACAGCACTTTACACCACTGCACTCTACTATGCAACACTCTAATCTATGACACTGCATTCTACAAAGCTGCATTGTTTGTCCCTGTATTCTGTGCTGCTTCACTCTACACGACTATACTCTGCAGCACTCTATGCTACTGCACTCTACACCAGTCCAGTCTACTCTACTCTACTCCACTGATTGCCACTCTATGCAACTCCACTCTATGCCACTCTAATACACAACACTATGGGCCTGATTACAACTTTGGAGGAGGTGTTAATCCGTCCCAAAAGTGACTGTAATGTGACGGATATACCACCAGCCGTATTACGAGTCCATTATATCCTATGGAACTCGTAATACGGCTGGTGGTATATCTGTCACATTCGGGACGGATTAACACCTCCTCCAAAGTTGTAATCAGGACCAGTATGCCACTCAACTGTATGACCCTCTACTCCACTCTTTGCTATTCCACTCTATGACACTCCAAGCCACTCTTCTCTATGCTACGAACTTTTAGCCATGCTGAACAGCAGCCACCCGGATGTAATACATGGCTAAAGCACAATGGCTAGGCCAATAGCACTTGCATAGGCTCGACCTATTGACTTTGCCAATGCTTGTTTTACATTAATGCTTTATAGGTACAGGTCATGTTCCCCCTTCTGTTTTTTATTGTCTCTTTGCAATTATGAGGGGAGAAACCTGCCGCACCCTGTTTCTAACTGTTCCCACCACTTTTCCCTTTGTGTCTTTCCTTAACTTAGTTCTTACCCTTTTCAATTACCTCATCCCCTCCCATTTTTTAGCGATTTCGATTTGTTTGTGTCCTGTTCTTCTCCTAAATTATATGGCATTCAAAATTTAATTTCCGAATTAATTACATGTCACCATGTTCATGAAAGATGTTGCTGGTAGACTTTGAAGAGCTTTTTGGGGTGAAGCCTTCAATTTCCTTGTGAGAAAGGCACATACCTTTCTCTTTCTTTGAAGATCAGTCACCGTAAACTTTTTAACATAAATGTATGGGTGATAAACCTGAAGTTGGAAGTCCTCATGAGCCCACCATCTTTATACACCGGCAACGCTAGGCCACAGACCAGCCGCTCAACAGTAACCTAAAGAACATCTCCAGTCTTGTGAATGTTGCTGTTCAATATTCTTGTCTTTCGTTATCCCCCAGATGGACAAGTATTATTTGGTTTAGTGGAGGAAGGTATGAAGTACAGGATGTTTGTGAATCAGAGGAGGCACAGTAGATCAGCAGGTAAGTTAAAGGACAGAGTCGGAATGTGACTGTAGGAATTCACAAGCTCACAACAGAGTGAATCTGTGTCTATTTAGGGCGACCCTACTAGACAGCACCTGCTCTCTGTTGAGAGACATATTTTGGCTTAATTAGAACACACAAGAGCTTGGGGTCTGTCCATTGCCTACCATTAGTTGCCTTTTCTGTCACTCTCATTTGCTTTCTTCTTGTTCATGTCCTGACTTGTCAGTATTGTTTTCGTCCCTCCCATGGAGCATTGCCTCTTTCTCATATCTTTAATCGGCTTGCATTTATGCTTTTACTTTCTGCTTTTCAGGCGCTGCTTTTTTATTTTTAAAACTTCACCCATTTTTCACAGGATCAGGCATGTTGTGCAGCAAGGCTAAAAATCATTGGCAAAGCCAATTTGTCCCAAAGTTGAGTCCACTTGGTTTTGCCAATGCTTCCCAGGTCATTGCTATTTATTGCAGGTGGTGGGATTGGAACTTATTTTTCATCAGAAGACTTTGACTCAGAGCATGAGAGAGAAAGGGAGAAAGAAGGAGGAAGTTAGGCATAGAAAAACAGTGGCAAAGGGAGAAAGCAGTGACGAAAAATAACCCCCAAGAGAGGTAAACAGGAATTTTGGGGTGGTGGAATAATGAGGCAAGAAGTACAATCAAGGCCAGGATACCTTGGTCCCCACCTGGCTTAAGGGAGGTGGGCCAGGTCCCTCCAGGTGCACCCCTCTCCCACCCAAGACCTATTCAGAACTGGATGAATAGTGTTGGTTATTTTCCCTATTTGCTTCACAATAGCCTGCTTCCCCATAGCCCTGCCTAATCTTTAGCTTTAATGATTCACACTAATGACCTGGGATACGTTTAAGTACCTGGGGATTGGTATGAACTCAGGAGGGATTGTGCTGCTGTTATGATGCACAAATGACAGCAAGGGTAGCCCCCAGCACTCTCAGTATAACAAAAAACACTTCCAGCTCCCACATAAGATACTTAAAAGACGAAAACATGCATATGACATAAAAAACAATCTGAAAAGGATTGTGCTGTCCCAATATTAAAATAAGTGAAGAAATAGAATGTTTACCTCAGTGGTAGTAGTTTGTATTATTTTCTTTCCAGTGAAGCCATTCCTAACATGCAGTACTATTAAAAATAAATTGAAGAAAAAGTGAACAAAATAGATTTTGCTTCCCGACATCCCGTTAAACAGGGATCATGCTACGAACCATTTTACTTAATTCATATGATCTCCATGTGATGTAAATGGGTACATGCTCCATCATTGCGCTTTCTTTTTATAGGGTTTACGTTTAGCATGCAGGGCTTGATTGAATCCTAGCAAGTGCCTCTCAGTATTTCATTCTTCCGAGATTTATGAAATGGGTACCAATTAGTTGATTAATAATAACAATTGTAATTTATAGTGCTATAAAATGGCAAATTTTGCTGTAACAAATACCACTTAAAAACGTGTACTATATTTACATAATAAAACACGAACATTTTGGTTAAAGTTAAATTTATCACTTCTCCATGCTGCAAAACAAAAAAAAAACACAAAAGTACTGAAACACATTGTGAGCAAAAGCGGTTTATTACGTGATGTGGTCGTACAACCTCACAGTATTATAAACTCACAAATCCACCTTGGATCCGGTCAGATTTGTTTAAAACCCTTAGCTCTATACAGGTAGCTCAGGCTTCGAGTAGTTAGGCTTTAACAAGGTAAAAAGTGCAAAGCATTTAGAAGTATCAAAACAATTTAACAAGAAAGATACCCAGCACAAAGGAAATTGACACCATTTAAAAAAAAATAGATCTTACTTTTTATGATTTTTTAGACACCAAAATGAACAAACTCCACTGGGGATTTCTAGAGTTATAAATTATTAAGCACATCGTAAATCACTGCTCTTAAATCCATTTGAAAACAAACGTTGGCAACTTACACAGTTAGTGGTTACCTTGAAAACTTTTAAAGTCTTTTGTAAAGTTGTATTCAGTTACTTTGTCTCAATCTGGGTGGCCAGCTGCGGCAGGGAGCAATTCACATGGGCCAGTAAGGTTTAGCAGGACAGTTACATTGCAGACAAAGCAGACTCCAGTCCAATTCCAGGCACTATGTGCAAGTCGCAATAGACATCTACGGAGTAGTCCTGATACAAGGGATACAGGATGTTGAAGATGCTGAAGGATGCTGTGGATGATGATCCAGTTGATGGGGTTCTTCCAGGGGCTACCCCTCCATCCACAAACATTGTGGGGCGACTTTAGCAACATGGTTCGATATCCATTGTAGTCCAGGTGTGGTCCAGCCACAAACCTGTTGACACTGGTCTGCTGGTCTCCTAGAACAGTGGAACCAGTGGTTCCCATTAGCTTAGGCTAGTGTCCATGTTGGGTGACCAAAAGGCACTCTGACGACTTTCCCGGTTTAGTAGACTCAGGTGCAACTTTTGAGCATCAGGACTAAGGGCCAGATGTAGCAAAGTATGTGCACCTCGCAAACGGCGAAAATCGCCGTTTGCGAGGTGCAAATGCCTCTTTGCTATGCAGAAATGCATATTGCGAGTCGGTACCGACTCGCAATATGCATTTCAGAATCGCAAATAGGAAGGGGTGTTCCCTTCCTATTTGCGATTCGGAGTGGAATGCAATACCATTTGCGACCGCAAATGCGGTCGCAAAGGGTATCGTAGTTACCATCCACTTCAAGTGGATGGTAACCCACTCGCAAATTGGAAGGGGTCCCCACGGGACCCCTTCCAGTTTGTGAATGGACCCAAAACATTTTTTTCAGGGCAGGTAGTGGTCCAAGGGACCACTGCCTGCCCTGAAAAAAAACCGAAACTAAAGGTTTCGTTTTTTTTTTTTAAGTGCAGCTCGTTTTCCTTTAAGGAAAACGGGCTACACTTAAAAAAAAAAAAAACTGCTTTATTGAAAGCAGTCACGAACATGGAGGTCTGCTGACTACAGCAGGCCTCCATGTTTGCGAGTGCCTAGACTCGCTATGGGGCCGCAATTAGCGACCCACCTCATTAATATTAATGAGGTGGGTCATTGCGACCCCATAGCGAGTTGCAGACGGTGTCTGAGACACCGTTCTGCATACCAATTTGCGAGTTGCAAATTGCGAGTCGGAATGACTCGCAATTTGCAACTCGCAAATTGGATTTTTCCTACATCTGGCCCTTAGTCTCTCAATCTGCACTTCAGCAGTCAGTGCCTATCCAGTAATTGTGGCTACCAATTTACCAAGTGAGGCTTCTCCAGCTTTTGGGGCCCTGGAGCTGTAACAGGTAGTTAGCCAACTGGCTCTTGAAGCTCACCTCTTCTGTCTGGGGCTCAAGGATGGCTTTACAAGATCAGGGTACCACAGGCACAGTCCTCTCTTTGCTAGGTCAAGGATCAGCAGGTGCAGTCCAGTCTTTGGTGCAGCCTCTCTTTGCCAGGTCCAGGGTTCTTTCCTGTTTCTAATGCAGATATGATCCAAGGTCTGGGTGCTAGGGGTGACAATTCTATGTCTACAAATTGCCTTTGGGGGGATGCAGTGACTACTAGCCATGGGCTACCAGATCCTCTCCTGCCTAGTAATGACTTCCTGCAATGTGTAACATCTAGTTACCCAGAGAGCAATATTCTGCCCATCCCCAAGATGGCAGAACCTTCTTTGATGTTGGAGCTTGGTAGCCCACCCTAGAGGCATGGCTACCTGAGGGCTACACCCCATTAGAAAACTAGTTTGGCAACTGTTTTCCCTCTGTGTCTCCAAAGCCAACTTGTCTATCCGTGCAAAAGATTAGCCCCTCTTGTGTGATATTTTTTGGAGCTCACATTTTTGGCTCAAACCCTGTTTGGGCTTCTACCCGGAGAGAGGTCATACCTCTCCAACTTCAGGCTACGATTGTGTCCTTTCCTGGGAATCGTTCACAACTCTCCCACAAGAGGGCAGAAGGCTGTCTTGTGGCCAGCAACTGTGAATGGCCACTGGAATACTTGGGCAACAGGGACAACTTTCTAAAGTTGCCTTTTACTCAAAAGTTACAATAAATTCAACTTAAGCTTCAAGCTGTGTTTAATGTAACGATAATTTTGATACCTTGAAGTACCAGCTTTAGTGCCCCCTTCAAAAGTTAGCACAGCTGAGTTGTCAGCATGTAACCCTGTACTTGCCAACTGGGCTACTAGCTTTTCCACAGTAAAAATGATAATTTTGAGTTTTTCCTGAGAAGACATATAAAAACACATGTCCTTCTTTTTAATTCATAGCATCCTGCTTTAGGGCTAGACAGGCCTACCTTAGGGGTGACTTATATATATTAATAAGGAAGGTCTCGACTTTGTCACTAGTTTAATTGCAAAGTCGAGTTAGCAGTTTAAAACTGCTCTATCAGTCTGCAGTGGCAGTCTGGAAAACATGTTTTCCTTTTCTGCACTCATTTTGGCACAATAAGTGAGCTTTCCGCAGGGTACACTTTAACTTACAGGCCCAGGGTACCCATTGTACCATATACCCAGTGTAAAGAAATGGCTCCCTGTTGCAGTTACCCCCCACTTTTTGCCTGATACTGATGCTGACTTGACTGAGAAGAGTGCTGGGACCCTGCTAACCAGGCCCCAGCACCAGTGTTCCTTCACCTAAAATGTACCATTGTATCCACAATTGGCACACCCTGGCATTCAGATAAGTCCCTTGTAACTGGTACTTCTAGTACCAAGGGCCCTGATGCCAAGGAAGGTCTCTAAGGGCTGCAGCATGTCTTATGCCACCCTAGAGACCCCTCACTCAGCACAGACACACTGCTTACAAGCCTGTGTGTGCTAGTGAGAACAAAATGAGTAAGTCGACATGGCACTCCCCTCAGGGTGCCATGCCAGCCTCTCACTGCCTATGCAGTATAGGTAAGACACCCCTCTAGCAGGCCTTACAGCCCTAAGGCAGGGTGCACTATACCATAGGTGAGGGTACCAGTGCATGAGCATGGTACCCCTACAGTGTCTAAACAAAACCTTAGACATTGTAAGTGCAGGGTAGCCATAAGAGTATATGGTCTGGGAGTCTGTCAAACACGAACTCCACAGCACCATAATGGCTACACTGAAAACTGGGAAGTTTGGTATCAAACTTCTCAGCACAATAAATGCACACTGATGCCAGTGTACATTTTATTGCAAAATACACCACAGAGGGCACCTTAGAGGTGCCCCCTGAAACTTAACCGACTGTCTGTGTAGGCTGACTAGTTCCAGCAGCCTGCCACACCAGAGACATGTTGCTGGCCCCATGGGGAGCGTGCCTTTGTCACTCTGAGGCCAGTAACAAAGCCTGCACTGGGTGGAGATGCTAACACCTCCCCCAGGCAGGAGCTGTGACACCTGGCGGTGAGCCTCAAAGGCTCACCCCTTTGTCACAGCCCAGCAGGGCACTCCAGCTTAGTGGAGTTGCCCGCCCCCTCCGGCCACGGCCCCCACTTTTGGCGGCAAGGCTGGAGGGAACAAAGAAAGCAACAAGGAGGAGTCACTGGCCAGTCAGGACAGCCCCTAAGGTGTCCTGAGCTGAGGTGACTCTAACTTTTAGAAATCCTCCATCTTGCAGATGGAGGATTCCCCCAATAGGATTAGGATTGTGACCCCCTCCCCTTGGGAGGAGGCACAAAGAGGGTGTACCCACCCTCAGGGCTAGTAGCCATTGGCTACTAACCCCCCAGACCTAAACACGCCCTTAAATTTAGTATTTAAGGGCTACCCTGAACCCTAGAAAATTAGATTCCTGCAACTACAAGAAGAAGGACTGCCCAGCTGAAAACCCCTGCAGCGGAAGACCAGAAGACGACAACTGCCTTGGCTCCAGAAACTCACCGGCCTGTCTCCTGCCTTCCAAAGATCCTGCTCCAGCGACGCCTTCCGAAGGGACCAGCGACCTCGACATCCTCTGAGGACTGCCCCTGCTTCGAAAAGACAAGAAACTCCCGAGGACAGCGGACCTGCTCCAAGAAAAGCTGCAACTTTGTTTCCAGCAGCTTTAAAGAACCCTGCAAGCTCCCCGCAAGAAGCGTGAGACTTGCAACACTGCACCCGGCGACCCCGACTCGGCTGGTGGCGATCCAACACCTCAGGAGGGACCCCAGGACTACTCTAAGACTGTGAGTACAAAAACCTGTCCCCCCTGAGCCCCCACAGCGCCGCCTGCAGAGAGAATCCCGAGGCTTCCCCTGACCGCGACTCTTTGAATCCAAAGTCCCGACACCTGGGAGAGACCCTGCACCCGCAGCCCCCAGGACCTGAAGGACCGGACTTTCACTGGAGGAGTGACCCCCAGGAGTCCCTCTCCCTTGATCAAGTGGAGGTTTCCCCGAGGAACCCCCCCCTTGCCTGCCTGCAGCGCTGAAGAGATCCCGAGATCTCTCATAGACTAACATTGCAAACCCGACGCTTGTTTCTACACTGCACCCGGCCGCCCCCGCGCCGCTGAGGGTGAAATTTCTGTGTGGGCTTGTGTCCCCCCCGGTGCCCTACAAAACCCCCCTGGTCTGCCCTCCGAAGACGCGGGTACTTACCTGCAAGCAGACCGGAACCGGGGCACCCCCTTCTCTCCATTCTAGCCTATGTGTTTTGGGCACCACTTTGAACTCTGCACCTGACCGGCCCTGAGCTGCTGGTGTGGTGACTTTGGGGTTGCTCTAAACCCCCAACGGTGGGCTACCTTGGACCAAGAACTGAACCCTGTAAGTGTCTTACTTACCTGGTAAAACTAACAAAAACTTACCTCCCCTAGGAACTGTGAAAATTGCACTGTGTCCACTTTTAAAACAGCTATTTGTCAATAACTTGAAAAGTATACATGCAATTTTGATGATTTGAAGTTCCTAAAGTACTTACCTGCAATACCTTTCGAATGAGATATTACATGTAGAATTTGAACCTGTGGTTCTTAAAATAAACTAAGAAAAGATATTTTTCTATATAAAGACCTAGTGGCTGGATTTGTCTCTGAGTGTGTGTACCTCATTTATTGTCTGTGTGTATGTACAACAAATGCTCAACACTACTCCTTGGATAAGCCTACTGCTCGACCACACTACCACAAAATAGAGCATTAGTATTATCTATTTTTACCACTATTTTACCTCTAAGGGGAACCCTTGGACTCTGTGCATGCTATTCCTTACTTTGAAATAGCACATACAGAGCCAACTTCCTACATTGGTGGATCAGCGGTGGGGTACAAGACTTTGCATTTGCTGGACTACTCAGCCAATACCTGATCACACGACAAATTCCAAAATTGTCATTAGAAATTGATTTTTGCAATTTGAAATTTTTCTAAATTCTTAAAAGTCCTGCTAGGGCCTTGTGTGTTAAGTCCCTGTTTAGCATTGTCTTTTAGAGTTTAAAAGTTTGTTAAAGGTTTGAAATTAGATTCTAGAAACAGTTTTAGATTCTTTAAAAAGTCTTCCAACTTTTAGCAAAATAATGTCTGATACAGAGATGAATGTGGTGGAACTCGACACCACACCTTACCTCCATCTTAAGATGAGGGAGCTAAGGTCTCTCTGTAATATAAAGAAAATAACCATTGGCTCCAGACCTACCAAAATTCAGCTCCAGGAGCTGTTGGCAGAGTTTGAAAAAGCCAACCCCTCTGAGGATGACTTCACAGAGGAAGAAATTAGTGACTTGGAGGGCAATTCCCCCCTTCCAGTCCTAAATAGGGAGACCAGGGCCTCTCAAGCCCTGTCTCCAAAAATGATAGTCAGAAATGTTGCTTCCCTCACAGGAGGGTCCAGCATTTCTGAAATCACTGAGGATGCTCTCAGTGAGGATGACCCCCTGTTAGCCAGGATGGTCAAAAGATTGGCTTTGGAAAAGCAGCTCCTAGCCATAGAAAGGGAAAGAAAAGAGATGGGCCTAGGTCCCATCAATGGTGGCAGCAACTTAAATAGGGTCAGAGATTCTCCTGACATCCTAAAAATCCCCAAAGGGATTGTAACAAAATATGAAGATGGTGATGACATCACCAAATGGTTCACAGCTTTTGAGAGGGCTTGTGTAACCAGAAAAGTGAACAGATCTCACTGGGGTGCTCTCCTTTGGGAAATGTTCACTGGAAAGTGTAGGGATAGACTCCTCACACTCTCTGGAAAAGATGCAGAATCTTATGACCTCATGAAGGGTACCCTGATTGAGGGCTTTGGATTCTCCACTGAGGAGTATAGAATTAGGTTCAGGGGGGCTCAAAAATCCTCGAGCCAGACCTGGGTTGATTTTGTAGACTACTCAGTAAAAACACTAGATGGTTGGTTAACTGGAAATGAAGTGTGTGACTATGTTGGGCTTTATAATTTGTTTATGAAAGAACACATTTTAAGTAACTGCTTCAATGAAAAGTTGCATCAGTATCTGGTAGACCTAGGTCCAATTTCTCCCCAAGAATTGGGAAAGAAGGCAGACCACTGGGTCAAGACTAGGGTAACCAAAACTTCCACTGGGGGTGACCAAAAGAAAGGGGTTACAAAAACTCCCCAGGAGAAAGTGGGTAACACTAGAAACAAAGAAAAAGAGTCCTCTGTAGGCCCCCAAAAACCAGAACAGGTGGGTGGGCCCCAAGACACAACCCAAAACAAAGGTGGGTACCAGGGTAAGAACTGGGATGCCACTAAGGCATGGTGCCACAACTGTAAACAGTCTGGGCACCACACCAAGGACACTTCTTGTCCCAAAAACAAACCCCAGAACAAAATTCCTGGGGTAACCAGTGTAGCCATGGGAGATGACTCCTCAGATGAGGAGGTCTTCCTAGCCTTCAACTGGAAACAGGGCCCAACAGGTGAGTTGGAGATTCCAGAGGGAAGTAGACACTTCCACCACCTACTGGTGAATGGAATCCCAACCACTGCCCTGAGAGACACTTGTGCCAGTCACACTATTGTGCATGACAGGCTGGTGCTCTCAAACCAGTACATCCCAGGTGAGACTGCCAGGGTAAGAGTTAGCCTAGACAGGGTCACTAAGAGGCCTGTGGCTTTAGTGCCCATAGAAGTGGGTGGCACTCTTAGCTGGAGAAGGGTAGTAGTCAGTACAGACCTCCCCCTTGATTGTCTCCTTGGAAATGACTACCCAGAGGTTAGTCAGAGCTCAAGAGAGGAACTGGTCCAGTGCCAGTCCTCTCCCAAGGATTCTGGAAGTCCTGCCTCTGCAGTAAATGCAAGCAGGCCCCAGAAGAAGAAGAAAAGAAAACAGAGTAGGAGGGGTGGACAACCTTTAGCCAAGGTTACAGCAAGCCAAGAAGATTCTGCTCCAGTAGGGGAGAACTCCAAAAATGGCCCTGATAAAGTCCAACCTGACCCACAAGAAGTCCTGGCTAGTCAGGCAACTGTTAAACCTGAGTGGGTGGCTCCTCAGCTAACAGAAGAAAGAGTGGAAGAAGGGTGTTTACTACAAGATGTGGTAACCCCCCACTCCAATACAGCAGACAGGCAACCTGAACCCAAAGAAGCCTGTAACTTAGCCCCTTCCCTTTTAGGTGAAGAGCTAAAGGTGTGGTTCTGGGCACTGACAGCTGTCAGTGGCCTCTGCTGGGTGTTAGCCTTTATGGCTGCACTATCCTTAGCATGGTGGTCTGACCCCATGCCAAATAGCAAGTTAGGCCCCCTGACCCTATTGGTCATGGTGGGGTTACTCCAGCTCTGGGTAACCTCTCTGGGTAAGCTAGGGGTAACCCTGGCCAAGATAAGGTTAGCAGAGGTGGGTACCTCTAAGACCAAAATGGAAAGAATGGGTGGAGACATTGAAGAGGCAGACAAGAGGAAATTCAGACTAGGTCCTATCACTGTGGAAGTAGGTCAGTTCCCCAAAGGGAATGACCTGAACAGAAGGATGTAAGGCAGAGTAGGCCCTGCAACTATCCAGCCTATTTCTCCTACTCTTCCTCGCCTGACAGACTAGGAAGACTCTCCCAGCTTGGGCTGAGTCTCCTGGCCTGTGGGCTGGGGGGGGCTTGTGTAAAGAAATGGCTCCCTGTTGCAGTTACCCCCCACTTTTTGCCTGATACTGATGCTGACTTGACTGAGAAGAGTGCTGGGACCCTGCTAACCAGGCCCCAGCACCAGTGTTCCTTCACCTAAAATGTACCATTGTATCCACAATTGGCACACCCTGGCATTCAGATAAGTCCCTTGTAACTGGTACTTCTAGTACCAAGGGCCCTGATGCCAAGGAAGGTCTCTAAGGGCTGCAGCATGTCTTATGCCACCCTAGAGACCCCTCACTCAGCACAGACACACTGCTTACAAGCCTGTGTGTGCTAGTGAGAACAAAATGAGTAAGTCGACATGGCACTCCCCTCAGGGTGCCATGCCAGCCTCTCACTGCCTATGCAGTATAGGTAAGACACCCCTCTAGCAGGCCTTACAGCCCTAAGGCAGGGTGCACTATACCATAGGTGAGGGTACCAGTGCATGAGCATGGTACCCCTACAGTGTCTAAACAAAACCTTAGACATTGTAAGTGCAGGGTAGCCATAAGAGTATATGGTCTGGGAGTCTGTCAAACACGAACTCCACAGCACCATAATGGCTACACTGAAAACTGGGAAGTTTGGTATCAAACTTCTCAGCACAATAAATGCACACTGATGCCAGTGTACATTTTATTGCAAAATACACCACAGAGGGCACCTTAGAGGTGCCCCCTGAAACTTAACCGACTGTCTGTGTAGGCTGACTAGTTCCAGCAGCCTGCCACACCAGAGACATGTTGCTGGCCCCATGGGGAGAGTGCCTTTGTCACTCTGAGGCCAGTAACAAAGCCTGCACTGGGTGGAGATGCTAACACCTCCCCCAGGCAGGAGCTGTGACACCTGGCGGTGAGCCTCAAAGGCTCACCCCTTTGTCACAGCCCAGCAGGGCACTCCAGCTTAGTGGAGTTGCCCGCCCCCTCCGGCCACGGCCCCCACTTTTGGCGGCAAGGCTGGAGGGAACAAAGAAAGCAACAAGGAGGAGTCACTGGCCAGTCAGGACAGCCCCTAAGGTGTCCTGAGCTGAGGTGACTCTAACTTTTAGAAATCCTCCATCTTGCAGATGGAGGATTCCCCCAATAGGGTTAGGATTGTGACCCCCTCCCCTTGGGAGGAGGCACAAAGAGGGTGTACCCACCCTCAGGGCTAGTAGCCATTGGCTACTAACCCCCCAGACCTAAACACGCCCTTAAATTTAGTATTTAAGGGCTACCCTGAACCCTAGAAAATTAGATTCCTGCAACTACAAGAAGAAGGACTGCCCAGCTGAAAACCCCTGCAGCGGAAGACCAGAAGACGACAACTGCCTTGGCTCCAGAAACTCACCGGCCTGTCTCCTGCCTTCCAAAGATCCTGCTCCAGCGACGCCTTCCGAAGGGACCAGCGACCTCGACATCCTCTGAGGACTGCCCCTGCTTCGAAAAGACAAGAAACTCCCGAGGACAGCGGACCTGCTCCAAGAAAAGCTGCAACTTTGTTTCCAGCAGCTTTAAAGAACCCTGCAAGCTCCCCGCAAGAAGCGTGAGACTTGCAACACTGCACCCGGCGACCCCGACTCGGCTGGTGGCGATCCAACACCTCAGGAGGGACCCCAGGACTACTCTAAGACTGTGAGTACAAAAACCTGTCCCCCCTGAGCCCCCACAGCGCCGCCTGCAGAGGGAATCCCGAGGCTTCCCCTGACCGCGACTCTTTGAATCCAAAGTCCCGACACCTGGGAGAGACCCTGCACCCGCAGCCCCCAGGACCTGAAGGACCGGACTTTCACTGGAGGAGTGACCCCCAGGAGTCCCTCTCCCTTGATCAAGTGGAGGTTTCCCCGAGGAACCCCCCCCTTGCCTGCCTGCAGCGCTGAAGAGATCCCGAGATCTCTCATAGACTAACATTGCGAACCCGACGCTTGTTTCTACACTGCACCCGGCCGCCCCCGCGCCGCTGAGGGTGAAATTTCTGTGTGGGCTTGTGTCCCCCCCGGTGCCCTACAAAACCCCCCTGGTCTGCCCTCCGAAGACGCGGGTACTTACCTGCAAGCAGACCGGAACCGGGGCACCCCCTTCTCTCCATTCTAGCCTATGTGTTTTGGGCACCACTTTGAACTCTGCACCTGACCGGCCCTGAGCTGCTGGTGTGGTGACTTTGGGGTTGCTCTAAACCCCCAACGGTGGGCTACCTTGGACCAAGAACTGAACCCTGTAAGTGTCTTACTTACCTGGTAAAACTAACAAAAACTTACCTCCCCTAGGAACTGTGAAAATTGCACTAAGTGTCCACTTTTAAAACAGCTATTTGTCAATAACTTGAAAAGTATACATGCAATTTTGATGATTTGAAGTTCCTAAAGTACTTACCTGCAATACCTTTCGAATGAGATATTACATGTAGAATTTGAACCTGTGGTTCTTAAAATAAACTAAGAAAAGATATTTTTCTATATAAAGACCTAGTGGCTGGATTTGTCTCTGAGTGTGTGTACCTCATTTATTGTCTGTGTGTATGTACAACAAATGCTCAACACTACTCCTTGGATAAGCCTACTGCTCGACCACACTACCACAAAATAGAGCATTAGTATTATCTATTTTTACCACTATTTTACCTCTAAGGGGAACCCTTGGACTCTGTGCATGCTATTCCTTACTTTGAAATAGCACATACAGAGCCAACTTCCTACACCCAGTAAGTTAACTTATGCCAGTGGGGTCTAAGCCAATGAAATATACTCCTTTTACGGGTCAGAGCACTGGCACTGAGGTCTGGTTAGCTGGCCCCAGTGCACACTCATAGTCGAAAAACCAGCAGCATCCATCCAAACTTAGGAGGTGATCCTAAAGAAAGAGGCATTTACTCATACGCATAGGTTGAGGAATTTCTTTAAATAAAAATGCCCTAGCACTGTACCAATACATTAACTATTGCTGAGTAACAAAACAAGTTATGGAACATTCAGAATTACATATGGATTTTGTAAAGTACTATCATGTTTTTTTTTCTTACCAATCAAACCTTAACCAATTTATTTCAGAACATTTAGACATATGTTTCATAGGGCAGTCTTAGCCAGTTGTAATCTTAAAATCTGTTGAAATCTTTGTATTAAATGACAGTAACTAGACACAGCTTAGTAACACATCTTGACGTTCCTTACAGTCAATCAATTGAACTCTGTGCCATCTTCTTTAAAAAATGTCCTCTTCATTTTGATCATTTAGTAACTGTTGGAACCCCTTTCAGAGGCTGCGAGGCAAGCAGGAGTTACAGGTCCCAACTGTTGGGGTTGAGGCCTTTTACTCCTGATGTCTGCACCCTGACCTACTATAGGTCTTGATTGACCGATCCAAGTACTACCCCTTTCTGCACTTGGCTTTCAGGGGTAGTGTGGGTCGAGCAATGCAAAGCTCTTCGAGCTGGAGGTAGTTGTGAGGCATACACAGGCTCAAGACTCATAGTACACAGAGTAACAGCAATAAGATGATTGTTCAGCCAAATACTTGCATGTAAGAAAAAGGAGTACTTAAATGTGATTGCACAAAGCATGGAATTGACACACTAAATAATCACCACAGCCTCTTAAGATCAGCGAGCAAGTACCGCCCCATGTAGAATACACAATTCCCTCTGTCTCATTTACTAAGGTTGGTTATTCCTCATTCTATACTGGATGCAACTGCCTGAAGCAGCCCACGCTATTCCCTAACAATAGCTATGTCTTGCCTTAGAAGTCAATGCTAGCAGTGTTTAAGTGCTATGTCTGTGCAAGTCCACAGCTGGCTGAGCACCTGGAACAATCTTACTTGACAGGATGGCAGGTGGCCGCTTAGGAGGACCATGGTGCTCCTTCACATACGCTGGTCTCCTGATGCAGAGGTCCCACGACCTCTTGTGGGCTTTCCCCAATGATGAGTGGCCTCCTCTGTCCTCAGATGGCCTGACATTTTATTCTGGCTCCTGTGGCGATTGATGCATGTATCTCCTGACCTCTTCAGCATGACAAACCAGGGCAACAGCCCTGACTCACAATGGCTTTCTCGTCCAGGTCTCACAAGGAGGCCTCTGACCTCAGCCCACATATAGGCATCAGCATTGTCTTCACTGTTACCCCCTTTGTCACATCAAGGTCGCTGACTTTAGCGCAAATGGTGATCGCATGCCCCCATGGTGGCCCCCCACACATGCCACCAACTTTGGAACTCACACAGCGACACCGTCCACTTCACGGTGTCCCACCTCCTGCTCACACAGGGTAGCATACTTTGGCGCTTACATGGATGATGGCCTGCGCTTCACAATGGCCCCCTCCCTGGTGACGTGGATGGGGGGTCGCTGACTTGGGCAAAATTGGGAGGGCAGGCTGCACTCCTGCAACTGTACCCATTGGGATCTACTCACCGGGATCCCTGGTGGGTCCCATTCCCTCCCAGCGCTCTCCTACTACTCACAGGTTCCACTGGTCTTGTCATGCAGGCAGTATGCCTGTGCTCCAGGCTTGGGCAAGTGGTCTTGACTTCTTGGGCAATGACCCCTCAACCAGCAGGGAGACTAGCAGACTTTGGGCTCTAGTCCTGGTTTCATCAGTAGAGCTGGAACAATTTTCAGCATGGGAGTGCTGCCATCAATGTTACATTCCTGAAGTCATTGGGACTTTTGTAGGAATGCTTCTTAATGAGGTATGTGTATTTAAATTATGGAGTGTTTTTAGCTCGTATTTAACATCCGATTGCAAATGTATTACAGATTGTTCTTTTTTTGTTTTAATTGTAAGGGATTTTATTATCTGTACAATAAACTATTCATTCATTCAAAGTCATAGAGACTGTGAAAAAATCTAAGAGTCAAACAAAGAACAAATTTAGTCCATGAATTATGTCCATTCAGCAGGAGAGTAGTAAGGGTGTGAAATGCAGACAGTGGTGCATTTAGGAACACACTGTTGTGAATATGTTAGTAAAGCATTGTATGCTAGCACAGTGTCATTTACATATATCGTATTTTCCATTGAAATGGCCACAATATTCATACTGGCATGCAATTTTACTGATAAAACTACATAGCTCACAAACAATGTGTTGAAATCGATTTCAGCGAATATGTACTATTTGCAAATCACTAAATAAATTGTCTTGATTTGTTTTGATTGTATTAGAATTTTTGTTTTCATTACATAATTTGTATCTGATTCTTTTTTATGGGTGCCAGCTCCTTTGAAGTGCTTTGACCTCTGAATGGCCCTTTGTCAAAAGGGTAGGCCTTCATACACATGCACACACACCAATGCACATATCATAAGCTGTCTGGCGCTACACACAATCTATGCAGGCCAAATGTCAGTAAGGTACAAAAGCCACTGAAGTTTACTTGAATGGGCCAGTTGGCACCACTCCCGGGATAAAAAGGCAGGTTTACAGTACTGATCACTATGAAACACTAAACAGGTATGCTGCCACCACCATGGTCGTGTCATTTAATTTCTGGGAAGGGCAGTAGCCTTCTACCATCACAAGGGTAGCACTTGATGCATGCTCTCCCCAGTCCAACAAGAACACATTACTAATGGACAGGCCTCAGTCATGGTGCACACACATGATTCTTGTCCACCCACCACCAAAAATGATTACCAGGAGTCCAGACAGCCACGCATCTTGGGCACTCAGGGCAGGGATGCACGTCCATTTCCATGCAGGGGACTTTTCGATCCCAACAGTAACAAAATGTACATTCAATGCAGGAGGAAGGTTTTGCCGTTTGTAATGTATACATGGGTGAAGAATATTGTATATATGTACCAAATCTTGAGACATTTTAAGCAAATGGTTCAGAAAAATCAGTGCTTTAAGGAGATATCAGGAGAAACCCATCAATGGGCTTAAAAAAATACGTTTATCCCATAATTTACAAAATAATCTTCGCTTAAGATTCACCAAACTGTGTATGTGTAACCAAATGTTTATGTCATGATGACCTCTGAATATTTGTGGACATTACTCAAAGATTTCAACGGTTTAGCCAAAAATAACTTTTAAATGTAACTTAACATTACCTTTATTTGCGCTAATACATTATTGTGTCATATATCAAAGGCCCATATTGATACTTTTTTAGCACCACATTTGCATACGTTTTTGATGCAAAACCTACAAAATATAATTGTATTTTCTAAGTTTGCGCCTCTTTTGGGTAAAAAAATGACGCAAATGCAGTGCTATAAAAGTATAAATTTGGGCCTATGTGTCTGTCTGACAGAGAGAGAGAGAGAGAACAAGCGAGAGAGTGAGTGTGTGAAAGTTTGCAGAGCTCAGTGCTTTGCATATTTTGTAAGCTTTACAGCTTGATGAAGTGTAAAGTCTGTATTTTTTTAATTAAAAGAAGCAAAAAAAGGATTTCTGTTCGTGCCAGCTGAATCTTAACTGTACTGATAAGCATTACATCACACGACCCTTCCCTAATTCAGGAAGTCCCAGGGCAGAAGCTTTCAAGTTGCAAGGAAAGCAAAGCACATACCTCATTTATGGCCATGTGAACAAATAATTTTTTCTTGTCTGAGATGGCCAGAATTGCAAAATATGGCCTATTTCAGATTGCAAAAATGCTTTTGCGTATGTACAAATCACAAATTGCGATTTGACAACATGTTACTGAATCACAATTTGTATTTGTGATTCGGTATTTGGAAGAGACGTGTTAAGGATGGGCCTCCCATATCCAGAATCGCAGAGGTATGTATGAATGTTCTGTTACTGCATTACAGTCACAAAAGATCAATTTTTTCACTGACACCTGAAAGGAGGTGGTAACCATTTGCAAATGGGAAGGGGCCTCCTAGGACAGAGCCGGACTGGGAACCCAAAGCAGCCCTAGCACATTTTGTCAGACCAGCCCCCATAGGGTACATAGAGAGTGAGCCTGACCACTAAAATAGGGCTTGGGCAGATGGGTATCCCCCCCAACCCAAGAACATTTGAAAAAAATATTGCAAAAACAGTGCTTTCTACAACACATCTTTCATTACATATTCAATTGTATTTTTTTTTAAAGCTTAGTAACTGATACCCTACAGGGCACCAGGATACAGCAATCTTTACTGCGGCTGTTCAATGATTCCCTCACTACCACCCTCCACCAGTGCCTCTTTTCTCTCCATAGTTCCTCTCTCACATGTATTTCATTTGTTTTATAGCTCCTGTCTTACCAATGTAGGGTGTTGGAGCACTTTACATCACACACACACATAAGAGACAGTGGAGTTTATAGAAAATGTTGTATAAAACAAAGGGGACTGCAAGGTGTAGGATTCACATGTCATCCATACTGGTAGGCATTTTTAAGAGTGCTTGGTCTGGAGATGCATGAAATCAGGATTCAGAACGTAACACAGTGGTTAGGGTTGACTTTACTACTAACAATTTATTTCTACCCACACCCTTTTTAGCAAAATTAGGATAATCAAAGACTATGAAAAACATAACTTTCTAACCTGTACCATGTAGCTTGCATGAAGGTCTTTGATAGCAGTTCATAGCTCACTGTGCTAGGTTATGATTGTAGCTTATGAATTGCACAGTAACAAAATGATCTCCATGGCAAAAGCAATATCCCACTGAGCTATGCACTTAAACTACTGTTCTGTAATCTGCATAATACACATTCTTTGCTGCAGACATATTAACTTCTACACTACCTTAGATGAGTCAAAACTGCCACTAGACAAAGCACCGATCTCTTTCCAGCAGGCACATTAATCACCAGGGTTCTATTGGCACTTTTATTGTTGCCTGTAAGCTGCTGGATATACAAAGAGCTCTGCAGTGTTTTTAAAACTGCTTTGCTGCTACAAAAGCGGCCCCCAGTAACAAAAGCAGCCCCCACCCTTCCCCTTTGTGATTGCTGAAACACATATCTTTTAATAGAAGGCAGTGGTCCCACGGACCACCGCCTACTCTTAAAAAATGAAACTTAAAAGTTGAATTTTCTTTTTTTAGATGCATCTCTTTTTCCTTTAATCAAAACAGCTGCATTGTAAATAAAAGAGATTGCTTTCTTGAAAAGCAATCACAAGTATGGGGTCTGCTGACTTCGGCAGACCACCATCCCTGGATGGCCGCGATCAATCAATCAATCAAGAAATTTGTATAGCGCGCTACTCACCCGGAGGGTCTCAAGGCGCTGGGGGAGGGGAGACCGCTACTACTCGAACAGCCAGGTCTTGAGTTGCTTCCTGAAGGAGAGGTGGTCTTGGGTCAGGCGGAGGTGGATGGGGAGGGAGTTCCAAGTCTTGGCTGCCAGGTAGGAAAAGGATCTTCCTCCCATGGTGGCTTTTCTAATGCGTGGCACGGCGGCGAGGGCGTGGCTGGTCGATCGTAGCTGGCGGGTGGGAGTGTAGAAGGTCAGGCGGTTGTTGAGGTACCTGGGGCCCAGGTCGTGGAGGGCCTTGTGTGCGTGGGTGAGGAGACGGAACGTGATTCTCTTGCTGACGGGGAGCCAGTGCAAGTCTCTCAGGTGTCCAGAGATGTGGCTGTGACGGGGGATGTCAAGGATGAGGCGTGCGGAGGCGTTCTGGATGCGTTGGAGTCTTTTCTGTAGTTTGGCCGTGGTTCCGGTGTAGAGGGTGTTACTGTAGTCCAGTCGGCTGGTGACGAGTGCCTGGGTGACCGTCTTCCTGGTTTCGGTGGGGATCCATCGGAAGATCTTTCGGAGCATGCGTAGGATGTTGAAGCATGATGATGAGACGGCGTTGACTTGTCTGGTCATCGAGAGGGAGGAGTCCAGGATGAAGCCCAGGTTGCGTGCGTGGTCCGTTGGTTTGGGTGCGCTGCCCAGGGCAGGGGGCCACCAGGAGTCGTCCCAGGCAGAGGGTGATGATCCAAGGATGAGGACTTCGGTCTTGTCTGAGTTCAGTTTCAGGCGGCTGTTCATCATCCACTCGGCTACGTCTTTCATCCCTTCGTGCAGGTTGGTTCTGGCGGTGGCTGGGTCGTTGGTGAGGGAGAGGATCAGCTGGGTGTTGTCGGCGTAGGAGATGATGTTGAGGTTGTGTTGGCGTGCGATGGCTGCGAAGGGGCTCATGTAGACGTTGAAGAGGGTGGGTCTGAGTGATGATCCTTGTGGTACGCCGCAGCTGACTTCGGTGGCCTCGGATCTGAATGGGGGGAGGCGGACTCTCTGGGTTCTTCCGGCGAGGAACGAGATGATCCACTCTAGTGCCTTCTCTTGGATTCCGATGTTGCTGAGGCGCTGCACTAGGGTGCAGTGGCAGACAGTGTCGAACGCTGCGGAGAGGTCCAGGAGGATGAGGGCCGCTGTCTCCCCGTTGTCGAGCAGGGCTCGGATGTCGTCGGTGGCTGCGATGAGGGCGGTCTCGGTGCTGTGGTTGGCTCGGAAGCCGGACTGCGAGTGGTCGAGGGATCCATTAGTCTCGAGGAAGGCGGCTAGCTGTCTGTTGACGGTCTTCTCGATGACTTTGGCAGGAAACGGGAGGAGCGAGATGGGGCGGTAGTTCTTGAGGTCGGTGGGGTCTGCTGATGGTTTCTTCAGGAGGGCGCTGAGTTCGGCATGTTTCCAGCTCTCCGGGAAGGTGGCGGTGTTGAAGGAGCAGTTGATGATGTCCCGGAGATGGGGTGCGATGACTGAGTCGGCTTTGTTGAAGACGTGGTGGGGGCATGGGTCGGTTGGAGAGCCGGAATGAATGGTGTTCATCATCTGGATGGTGTCTTCGGTGCTGACCGGGGTCCAGGCGCGGAGGGTGGTGTTGG
Organism: Pleurodeles waltl; assembly: GCF_031143425.1. Lineage (NCBI taxonomy): Eukaryota > Metazoa > Chordata > Amphibia > Caudata > Salamandridae > Pleurodeles > Pleurodeles waltl. Next base: position 817,940,824 of record NC_090448.1, read on the forward strand.
GGGGGCGTCAGTTTGGTGGTTGGGTGCGTGGTCTGTGCGCCAAAGCTGTTGTGTATGTCGGCGATCTTGCGGTGAAAGAACGAGGCGAGTGAGTCGCAGAGGTCTTGTGAGGGAGTGATGTCGTTGTTTCCGGCGCTGGGGTTGGAGAGCTCTTTGACGATGCTGAAGAGTTCCTTGCTGTTGTGTGCGTTGTTGTCTAGTCGTTCTTTGAATGCTGTCTTCTTGGTGGTGTGGATCAGCTGGTGGTGTTTGCGGGAGGCGTGCTTGAGGGCGGTCATGTTGTCTGCGGTCGGGTTTTTTCGACAGGCTTTCTCGAGGGTGCGGCAGTTCTTCTTGGAGTTCTTGAGGTCGTTGTTGAACCAGGAGGCTTTCTTGCTGTTGGGCCTGGTGGGATGGGTTTTCAGAGGTGCGAGGTTGTCAGTGCAGTTGGTGATCCACTGTGTGAGGTTGTTGGCTGCTTGGTTGGGGTCCGCTGAGCTGGCGGGAGGGTTCTGGCTCAGTGATGTGGAGAGCTGGTCGGTGGTGATCTTGTTCCAGCTCCTGCAGGGAGCCTGTTGTGGGTGGTGGTGAGTCGTGGTTCTTCTGAAGCTGAAGTGGACGCAACTGTGGTCTGTCCAGTGGAGTCCGGTGGAGTGGCTGAAGGAGATGTACTTGCTGGAGGAGAAGACTGGGTCAAGCGTGTGTCCGGCGTAGTGGGTGGGGGTGTTCACCAGTTGCTTGAGTCCGAGGTTGGCGAGGTTGTCCAGCAGGGTGGTGGTGTTGTTGTCGTTGTTGTTCTCCAGGTGGAAGTTGAGGTCCCCTAGGAGGATGTAGTCACCGGAGGGGAGGGCGTGTTGGCTGATGAAGTCTGCGATGTCTTTGCTGAATTGTGTGCGGGGTCCTGGGGGTCTGTAGATGAGGGTGCCTCTGAGTGTGGTCTTGGAGTCGGTGTGTATCTGGAAGTGGAGATGTTCGGCGGCTGTGAGGGTGTCGTCGGAGTTGGTCGTGATGCGGATGGTGTTCTTGTGGACGATGGCGATGCCTCCTCCTGTCTGGTTGACGCGGTCCCTCCGGGTGATCTTGTATCCGTCCGGGATGGCGATGGCGATGTCGGGCGCTGAGGAGGCGTTCATCCAGGTTTCTGTGAGGAAGGCGACGTCTGGAGATGTGGTGTTGAGCAGGTTCCAGAGTTCCACGGCGTGTCTGTGGATAGAGCGGTTGTTGAGCAGGATGCACTTCAGGTGGTTGCTGCTGGTGCTTGGCTTGGCGGGTGCGGTCCGTGTCTGAATGCAGGAGAACTTGCAGGATTGGCAGGTGAAGGGCCCGTGGGTGCGTCTAGGGGTGGCTCTGCAGCAGCCGGGGATCCGGCCGGTGTTGATTGCGATGAGAGTGGCAGCGTTGTAGGTCTTGCGGGTGGGCTGGCCTCTGCGGGGGCCAGGGGGTCTGGCGCTGGGCGCGGGCCAGGTGCGGACGGATTAGATACCTAATGGGTTGCAAATTGAGACCCACCTTTTTAATATTCATGAGGTAGGTCTATTTGTGAAACCATTAGGAATTGCTATTTTTCAAATCTATAGTTTGTACATTAGGAATTATGATTTCCTAATTGCAATTCTTACTGAATCGCAATTGGGAAGTAGCACTTCCTATTTTCTCTAGATATGGCCCATACTTGTGATTATTGGGTCTAAAATGGGCAGATGTCAGCGTTTAAAATAGCAGTACTTCTGAATTTTTTTGCTGTCTTTTTTGGGCTGCTCCCCACTCCCCCTTCATGACCTGCCCCCTCTTCTTAATGGTCTGTCCAAATCATCCATCCTGAAGCCAGGCCTATCTTAGAACTTGACAAACAGGGCATTCCACAGCATTCGCGCCGGGCCAAAGTGAAACCCATTTAGGGACATAGTGCAGCAGGTGCAGTGGCCCTGGGAGCCAGAGCTTTGAGGGACCCACTGAACCCACATTTGTGCTGTATTTCACAGTTCAAAATCAACGGCCAAGTGACCCATTTTGACCCACGTCCTTCCTTGTACTAGGGCCCAATACACACTGGCTATGCCACTGTGGGCATTTGCATTCATTTTTTTATTTTTACAAATTAAGCACTGATGGCGGTGAAACTATGACTTTAAATTAAATGATAGTTCAACACTAAGCCGTCTTTTGAAATTTGATTTTAAAATTTGCTGTCAGGGTTATTCTTTGTAGGTGCAGAGTTCACCCACATCAAGTTATTGCAGAGTGTAGTTTATAGGCTTCCTCCATGACCTCCCAGAATCCCTGCCTGTGTTTATCTAAAATGTTGTTTATTCGCCCCACTGAAACAGATCCCAGTTTAAAGTATAACTAGCATCCTTTCCAGTACAACTTCCAAAAGCTCATGGAATGTTTTTACATCCACATTTTTGCATTTCAATTAAGCAATGGTAAATTCTGTGTACAGTGGGCGATCTGTGCTTTCAAATCCCTGAGTACCTTTGGATATTTGAGAACTGGAAATCTGAAATAGTTCAAACAGCAAACAACAAAATCTCAATGTTGTATGAAATCAAGGTAAATCAGATACGGTTCGTGAGAGGACTTTTTGACAGAACCTTATAATAAGTTATATTTGGCGTCCTACTTTGTTATTTAATTCTTTTGGATTAATAGTCCGCGTAGCATGTTTCTTTCATTGCACTTCTAGCTCCAGCCCATCACACCGCTGATCTTCAAACAGCGCGAAAAATTGCTTTGGTTCTACTCTGACTTTGAAATGTTAGTGATGCGCTACCAACCATTGTTAAACCGACAATATTTTGAGCATCTGTCGGAGTCATGCTCCAGTTTTAGGCAAAATATATTTCCATGGTTTAGACATCAGAGGACAAATGTGCCCACCCTGCTGGAGTCGTGATTGAAGAGACACTGGGGCAGTTTTAAGAAAAGTGTTGCTGCACCTGGTGCAGGGACACTTTTCTTGTGCCCCCTTAGCACCCCCTACCGTCAACATGTGTGCGCCATATTTAAAATCCGGTGCACCATGGCACAGGGTAGGGGGCAATAGCGTCAAAATGTTTGACAGTATTCATGTACTGTTCAGGGTTATCGCGAAACTTTTGGCGCTATCCCTGAACAGTACATAGGAGCCCATTGTAATCAATTGTGTCCCCCCTTTTAATGCCTGTTCTGAGCAGGCGTTTAAAGTAGCTGCAAAAAATGACGTCCACTGCGTCATTTTTCCAGTACCCCTAACAGAGGAATGGCCGCTTTGCATACATTATGCATGGTGCATACATAATGTGGCACAAAGTGTTACAAAGTGGCTCAATGCATGCATTGCCCACGCCATGTTTACAAAGATTTTTGAAGCGAGACACCTCATTAGCATTACAAATGTGGCACAAGTGCTTCTTATATCGGGGCCACTGTGTCAGTGGGTTTTCATTAGCAAGTGGATGTGAAGTCTGAATGAAAGTATTCATGAATGTTCCCGTGGTAAAATTTCATGGGTCTGTTCTAAACATTTGCTAATATGTATGTTTGTTTTCCTGAAATCATTGAATCACTGGCAAAGCCAAAATGCCTGGCTTTGGAAGCTGGTGTAATGGTTATTTTTTTAAACTTTTTTATTGCAAGCATTTGCCACAAAATAAAAATAAGACAGCAGTGTTGCAGGCTAAACATGGCAGTCTCATGCTTACAATAAAAAGTTGAAATTAAAAACTAAATAACCATTGTTAGAAATGGGGTCTTTGGTTGGCAGTCAGGTTACCCCCCTGTCCAAGCAAGGACCCTCGCTCTAGTCAGGGTAAGTCACACACAATCCAAATTATCCTGTGCCCACCCTCTGGTAGCTTGGCACTGAGCAGCCAGGCTTAACTTAGAAGGCAATATGTAAAGTATGTGTCCAATAAATCACACAATAACACAATATAGCACCACAAAAATACACCACACAGTGTTTAGAAAAATATGTAATATTTATCTGGATATTTGCAGGTCAAAACGATCAAAGATGCAATAAGAAAATGTAAGGATACCACTGAAAAGTGATATAAAGGGGGTCATTCTGAGCTTGGCGGGCGGCGGGAGCCGCCCGCCAAGCGGGAACCGTCAGAATACCGCTGCGCGGTCAAAAGACCGCCGCGGTAATTCTGAGTTTCCCGCTGGGCTGGCGGGCGACCGCCAGACGGTCACCCGCCAGCCCAGCGGGAAACCCCCTTCCATGAGGATGCCGGCTCCGAATGGAGCCGGCGGAGTGGAAGGGGTGCGACGGGTGCAGTTGCACCCGTCGCGATTTTCAGTGTCTGCTTGGCAGACACTGAAAATCTTGGTGGGGCCCTGTTAGGGGGCCCCTGCAGTGCCCATGCCATTGGCATGGGCACTGCAGGGGCCCCCAGGGGCCCCACAACACCCGTTACCGCCAGCCAGGTTCTGGCAGTCAAAACCGCCAGAACCAGGCCGGCGGTAAGGGGGTCGGAATCCCCATGGCGGCGCTGCCTGCAGCGCCGCCATGGAGGATTCCCCAGGGCAGCGGGAAACCGGCGGGGCACCGCCGGTTTCCCGTTTCTGACCGCGGCTGTACCGCCACGGTCAGAATGCCCATGGGAGCACCGCCAGCCTGTTGGCGGTGCTCCCGCGGTCGTTGGCCCTGGCGGTCCATGACCGCCAGGGTCAGAATGACCCCCAAAGTGTCTTAAGTCTTTTAAAAGCAAACAAAGTCTCTTTGAAGCACAAAGTACTTGGTTTGCGTGAAAAATCTCAACAAAGGGCTGCAGAGGAGGAGAAGCGGGGAAACAAAGGGGTGTGCGTCGATTTCTCGGGCCACACACAGTCGATGCGTCGCTTAGTTTCCACGCAGGGACGTCTGTGCGTCAATTTCCGGCGCTCGGTTGTGGATCCTCTTCAGGTTGCGGGGTTTTCAGATGCCCAGGGGTCTGTGTGTGGAATCCTGGGCTTGTGATAAGCTCTGCGTCATTCCGGTGGGCGGTGCAGGGAAATTTCTCCCTCACGGCAGGCGCTGCGTCGTCATCCCAGGTCGGCTGTGCGTCGCTCTGGTGGGCTGTGCGTCGAAGGTCCGGTCACACCGCAGGCGCCGCGTTGATCTTTTCCTTGCGAAGTCGAGTGGCGTTGTCCCGGTTCGGCGTGCGGTGAATTTTTCACTGCGGGACAGGCTTTGCATCGTTTTTAGCAAGCTGTGCGTCAAATTTTTGCTGCAGAAGGAGTCCAGTTGCAAGAGAGAAGTCTTTTTGGTCCTGAGACTTCAGGAAACAGGGGGCAAGCTCAATCCAAGCCCTTGGAGAGCACTTCTCCACCACAGCCAGGGAGCAGCAAGGCAGCAGGGCAACAGCAAGGCAGCAGTCCTTCACAGAAAGCAGTCAGGTGAGTCCTTTGGGCAGCCAGGCAGTTCTTCTTGGCAGGATGCAAGTTCTGGTTGCAAGTTTCTTCTCCAGGAAGTGTCTGAGGGGGTAAGGCAGAGGCCCTGATTTTATACCCAAATGTGTCTTTGAAGTGGGGGAGACTTCAAAGAGTGGCTTAGAAGTGCACCAGTCCCCTTTCAGCTCAATCCTGTCTGCCATGGTCCCAGTAGGGGGTGTGGCAGTCCTTTGTGTGAGGGCAGGCCCTCCATTCTCCCAGCCAAGGAAGACCCATTCAAAATGCAGATGTATGCCAGTGAGGCTGAGTATCCTGTGTTTAGGGTGTGTCTGAGTGAATGCACAAGGAGCTGTCAACTAAACCCATACAGACGTGGATTGTAAGGCACAGAAAGATTTAAGTGCAGAGAAATGCTCACATTCTAAAAGTGGCATTTCTAAAATAGTAATATTAAATCCAACTTCACCAGTCAGCAGGATTTTGAACTACCATTCTTGGCAAACTAAATATGACCTTCCTACTCCTTTCAGATCAGCAGCTATCACTCCAACAATGTATGAGGGCAGCCTAATGTTAGCCTATGAAGGGAGCAGGCCTCACAGTACTGTAAAACGAATTTAGGAGTTTTACACTACCAGGACATGTAAACTACACAGGTACATGTCCTGCCTTTTACCCACACCGCACCCTGCCCTAGGGGTTACCTAGGGCATACATTAGGGGTGACATATGTAGAAAAAGGGGAGTTTTAGGCTTGGCAAGTACTTTTAAATGCCAAGTCGAATTGGCAGTGAAACTGCACACACAGGCCTTGCAATGGCAGGCCTAAGACAAGGTTAAGGGGCTACTTAAGTGGGTGGCAGAACCAGTGCTGCAGGCCCACTAGTAGCATTTAATCTACAGGCCCTGGGCGCATACAGTGCACATTACTAGGGACTTATAAGTAAATTAAATAGTCCAATTGGGTATGATCCAATGTTACCATGTTTAAAGGGAGAGAGCATATGCACTTTAGCACTGGTTAGCAGTGGTAAAGTGTGCAGAGTCTAAAAACCAGCAAAAACAGTGTCCAAAAAGTGAATGGAGTGCAAAAAGTTAGGGGTGAGCACCCTAAGGCTGTCAGGTCTAACAACCATCACACATAATTTTAGTAGAGCAGTACAGGGGCTTCATAACAGGCAGATGTAGTTAGAACAGATATAGAAACTACTGATGTGCATCACAAGAAAATATGACTTTTATTGGCACAAGGAAAGGGAACTATTGGCTTTGAATTACTGTAATCTGGAATTTAAGTTAAAGACACAAGGATGACTAAAAGTAATAAATGATAAAGAATGGAAACAAAACAAATGACACAGGAAAGTGTTGGTCTGCCTGCCCTGGCACTGACGCGCACCACTTTTTAGGGTCGAGCCTGCGTTGCATGCGCTCGCGCATGGGTATCGCAGCGAGACGCTTTAGTGTTTAAAAAAGGTCTCGGAGCCCTGTCGACGTCAGGTCAGTGTTTTTCATTGGTTCGTGGGCTTGCCTAAAAAAATCTGCTTGCTTTCATTAGTCGAAGGCATGCATACGTCATGCCTTTTCCGGTGGCTAGCCCTCCTCGAGCGCATCGACCAAGTACAGAAAACACGCGAAGCTCGCTGTTTTTTGTCCGGCTCGTGGACTACTTTTTCTCTAATTTACTAGCGCAATTTCGCTTGGCAGAAGTCGAGCGCTTTACATAGTTAATTGCACTTTTTCGGGTTACGTACATAAATGCACTTTTGCCGATAGGTGAAAAGTCGGGTTAGGAGTTTACAAAGCTATCAGCTCTAACATGAGAAAACGCGAGACCCGTTGCATTGCAAATGCTTGTTAAGAGGATGTGCACACTTAAGCAGGAACAAAACACCATCATGCACAGTGCAAGAGAGACAAAGGATGAAGCAAGCTGACCCCTGTGCCTCAAGCTGTATGCTGTGGTATGTAGATGCAAAATGTGAAAGATAATTGAGCAGGCGGATGAAAAGCTTTGACCCTCAGCCCTTCTGTACCTGTAAATATGTATGCATATTTATTTATGATTTTTTCAGATTGCTTGATGGTGGGAGCCAGCTAAACCTGTAACTAGGTCAGGCCTATGAAAAAGTGGATATGTCCCAGTAAGAATTCTAATTCTCATAGTTATGTGGTTTTTGTAGTGCAGCGTGTGCCAATTCCTTGGCTTTGTTGCGCTGTTGGTGGGATTGTGGCGTGGACTAAAGTCTCAGTGTTTCTGGTTGTCAAGTAGGGGTGACTTATGGGGGACAGGTGGAGAAGGTTATTTTGCCTTTTCTGGGTCCTGGTGATAAATACTCCAGATAAGGTGCTGCACTTACAGTGGGTGTTTTCCCGTTGTATTTCACTTTCTGGGCAATTCTTCTACATTGTTATTGTTAATTATCATGCATTTGCATCGAGCCCAGTCTGCCAGGGGATTGGCATTGTAGCGCGTTTGATAGACTGTGAAAGAATTTTCAGATGATTAAATGGTCTCTGGAGCAGGCTGCCGTCCAATTCTTTTCGCATCTTATAAGTGCTTACTTGCTAAAACCTCTTGTGGACCATGCCAAAATCTTACAGTGGGGCCAGACCATTTCTCACCACTGGTTGTCTTTCTTGTTACTCTTCTTAGCTTGCTCCTTATTAATGGCCTTCCTTCCGCTTCTTGTGTTTTCCCTGGGGCCTGGCTTATTTACCATGTTTTTGTTTGGGTTACTTGTATCCTTCCAATGGTCCCATTTAGTGAAATACTTTCTTTCTTTTTCTTTAAGCGCTCCATGAGAGCACGTTTTCTTGCTGTCTCTCGTGTTCTGCTTTCCTCCTCCTCAGTACCTACTGCCAAGCAGTCTCTGTAGTGTCTCTGTCCATTCCTCCCGCCCTGATTTTTTGTAATCCCAGCTGAAATGTTGTCAATTGCTCCACTGTCCAGTCCCCATTGTTTCCCTCCCCGCCCCCTATTCTCTGTTGCCCCCCCCCCATCCCTTGCATTCCGAAAAGCAAAATATTTTAATTTGCTTCCACTTGCTTCTGGACTTTTTTTTTAGTTCACTGCTCCAGATGGCATCCACCATCTTAGATCTGTAAAACACAAATAATAAAATATTGTTATGTGATTCCATAGGCATGTGCATGTCATCACACTTGTGAGCACCTATGTAATGACACAGCTGTCAGTGGCAGCATGATGCGTAGGCACTCATGTCCGTGTTTGCATATCACGCCTTTTTCTTTTCTGTTTTTTTTTTTTGCCAGCGCTGCACGACATCAGCAGAAAGCAATGGCAAAGCCAATAAATCAAAAATGCAAGACATATTGGCCATCATTACGACCCTGGCGGTTGGTGGAGAAGTGGCCGTTTTACCGCCAACAGGCTGGCGGTAAAAAATTTGGAATTATGACCATGGCTGTTACCGCCATGGTCATCCGCCACTTCTCCGATCAGACCACCAGGACGGAGACGACCGCTGGGCTGGAGACTTGGGTCTCCAGCCCGGCGGCCGTCACAATACCACCGGCGGTATCATGATCCGGCTCACCACCATGGATTTCATGGGGTTGGGAACTGCCATGAACTCCATGGCGGTGAGCACTATCAGTGCCAGGGAATTCCTTCCCTGGCACTGATAGGGGTCTCGACCCCCCCCACCCCCACCCCGAGTCCTTCCCCGACACCCCCCACCCCCCTGCCACCCTCAAAGGTGGCAAGACCCCCCTCCCCACCCCCACCCCCAACATCACATTACTGATTCACACCCGACACGCACGCAGACACCAGCAACACACATACCCGCACACACACCAACAAACATGCCAACAGCCACACACACAGTGATACACACACACCCACATTCAGACATACATGCACACATCCATACAGACATACATACAGCCACGCACACATTTCCAAACACACAACACCCCTGCATGCATACATGCACTCACACACCCCCTCTACATACTCACACGCACACCCCCATGCACACACACAACACACAACATCCCCCCACTCCCCTCCCTAACGGACGATCAACTTCCCTGGTCTGTTGATCATCCGGGAGGGGGCGGGATCCATGGGGACTGCTCCGCCGCCAGCACCCCTTCAACAGAACACCGCCACGTCGAATCACAGAATGTGATTCAGTGAGGAGTGTTCTGTTGACGTGGCGGGGGAGGTGGAGCAACCTCCACTTCCCCGCCGACCGCCAGTATGGCTGCTGGCGGCTCTCGGTCCGGAAAAGGACAGAGGGCTGCCAGCAGTCATAATGTGCCGAGCGGAAAACCACCTGCACTGACGGTCTTCAGCACGGCAGTCCCTCAGCGGTCTTGTAAAAAGACCGCCGAGGTTGTAATGACCCCCCCTAGGCTTTACCAATGCATGTGTAAATCTAAGGATAAGTAAATAAATGGGAAGGTACCTCTGTGGAGTCCATGTGTCCGCATTAATGATTTAGATTTGGAGGTGAGATCAGAGGGCCGTACTTGCCATCTCATGAATCGTCTTGGTGCACATCAGTGAAAAGCATATGGTGTGTTGCGGGTGCCCCAAGGAGCCAACTAATTGCACAATCAGGTTGCATTGGATGGATGGTTAGAGCTTTGTCTTAATGTGATCTGCTGAAAGATGTTTTGTGTTATATATTGATAAATACAATGCGGTTGTGAGCACGGTGCTACCGCATTTCCGAGGTGCCGGATGTGCGCTTTATGTTATGGCTCATGCGTCATGCCCAGTGGCGGCGGGCAGCTTTAGGTGGGAGGGGGCCGGCGGGAAGCACACACACATACACACTCATTCTTTCATACACAGACCCGCACGCACATTTATTAACAACACTCATACCATTCAAACATGCACGCACGCACGCACCAAACATTCATTTTAAAACATCACACATACACTCATTCTTTCACACACGCACGTAGGCACATCCACTAACACTCATAGCATTCTAACATCCATGCACGCACCAAACATTCATTTTAAAAGATCACACACACTCATTCTTTCACACACACATACGCACGCACGCACGCACGCAGGCACATCCATTAACAACACTCATGACATTCAAACATGCACGCGCGCATCAAACATTCAATTTAAAACATCATACACTTACCTTCAGCCTCCAGGTCCCAGGAGGGTTGGGACTGCTGCCTTCCCTCATTTAATGACCCTAGGTCAGCCAATGAGGGAAGGCAGCAGTCCAAGCCTCGTCACAGAGTGGGATGGGGTCAGTGAGACTGCTGACCTCACCCCACTCTGTGACGAAGTGTCACTGATTGACGCTCGCCCTGGGCGCTTCAGGGCTTAAACCTGAAGTGCCCAGGTCGAAGTCAATGGGTAACGCTTTCCTCGTCACCCAGGGGAGGGCTTCGAGGCACCTTTGCTGAGCCGCGGAGGTCACGCCCATAGGAGCTGTGACTTCCTCAGCCCAGAAAAGTTCAGCTCAGGCAGCCAGGAGTCTGTGCAAATCGCACATGTCTGCTCCTGGATGTCTGAGCTGAAAATGAAGAGTGTCTGTCAGGCTGACCTTTGTTCAGCCTGACCGGCACTCTTCATGAGGGGCAAAAGGTGGGGGGCCGTGGCCCCTCTGCCCTTAAGGACGGGCGCCACTGGTTATGCCAGACGTGGACTGCTATGCGATCTGGCGGAGCCTGCTTCTGCGCACGCGCTGATGTTCGATCACAATGGGACAGCAGCTAATTTGTGATACTACGGTGTGCGCAGATTATCGTTTGTGCAATTTGTGCCTGATTATGAGTTGTGTACTTCAGAATGGAGTAGTTATGATAGTGCATGGGATAATTTACGTTGTTTGCTTCGGAAATTTGCAACCAAACTGTAAAGCTATTTGGGACGCAAACACTAATTTGTGTTCAAAACAGGGTTATCGGACTAATGATGATCACGGCCTTTGTGTAGTGTGTATAGTGTGTTTGATGTGTGTACAGTATTCTACTTAATGTGTACATTTGGAAGTTATGTATATGTGCGTACGGTGTGATTTGACATGGATACTGTGTTGCATGTGTACAATGTTCAGTTTAACGAGTCCTGGGTACAAGACCATAATGTTTTCTTTTGAAGCCTTTGAAGCAGTGCCGTAGCCAGCATGTCATGGGCCCTAGTGCAAGGAAGGAAATGGGCCACTTACATGTTGTTTGAAATATAGAATACGGCCATAGTCAGGGTTCAGTGCCCCCTAAGGACCCTGGTTCCACTGCATCTGGTGCACCAACGGAAGCTATGCCTCTGCTTTGAAGTAAAGCTGTGCTGCTTGTGTATCACACACACACACGTGCACGCATATACCTCATTGCTTAATGGCACACACACGCGCAAACACTCGAACACACACACATCATTGCTTTAATCCGAATACACAATATTTTTTCTCAATTACACTTTTAGCAGGAACCAAGTTTTATGACAACACTTTTCCAGCATGAGAACCAAAACATTCCAAAAGAAGCGTAGGAGGCGACCGAAAACAGAGAAATATTTTACTGAGGCACTGGTGTTGTCCAGGAGGGTTTCCCTTCAGCAAACATTCACAGCGCCCTCTGACAGAGAGCAAACCATCCGTGCCCGCATCGGCTTTGGCTGCTCGTAGAGGATCTGCATTAGGTTTTTCCTAAATTATTTTATCAGATAGATTTAAAAAAACAACCCGAGGAGGCTCTTCTGAGGATGTGCGCCACACCACGGTTTCTTGTTGTGGCGGGCTTTTTAGCTCTGATTGTGGGTGCACATGGGGGAAGAAAGATGGCCAAACTAGCAGACAAGAAACTTTGCGCAGACGAGGAATGCAGCCGTGAGTATTGTATTTTCTATAACTTCACTCTCAAAAGCTGTACTATAAGGGAGGGGAGACGTTGTGCTATGGAATACTGTTGCACGGCTTTTGTGTAGTGCTGTGTACACCATTTGGGTTGTACCAGCGGAGGGCACTCCCATGTAGGTTCTGGCCGTAATAACCTTCCACCATACCGATGTGGACATGCTTTTGCCTCCCATGCTAGGACATTTCCCAAGGTTTTGTGTGTTTATAGAGGAGTATCCTCTTTGAAGCACCATCACTTCCAAAAGACGAGGTAAGGCCAGCTGGTGGAGGCACCAAATTAGTGCGAACTACCTGGAAAAAACACACTTTTTCAGTTCATGGTGCTAGCTTAATATTACAAAGTTATTTTTTTAATATATATTTGACTTCCTGTGAGTTTGCTTATGCACAGGGCTGATGCATTCCAGTCATTCTCAACCCCTGACCTCTGTCAGTTATACGCCTATTCGTGGAATTCACCATAGAGGTCCCCTGAAAGGGTTGGCTACAGGTATTCAGAACAGATGTATAAATTTAGAATTTCACTTGTTAATTGAACAAAATCAGCATTAACTTCAAACACTCATTTGTTAAAAATGTGAAGAAACACAGGGGCAGATTTAAGAAAATTGGCGCTGCACATAGTGCAGCGCCACTTGCCTTGCACACCTTAGCGCCCCCCTACTGTCACCATGTGTGCGCTGTACTTAAAATACAGTGCACTATGGCACAGGTTAGGGGGGCAATAGCATCAGAATTATTGACGCTATTGCTATACTGTTCAGGGTTAGCTCCAAAATGTTGGCGCTAACCCTGAACAGTACATAGGGGCCCATTATAAATAATGGTGTGCCCCCTTTTAACACCTGCTCCTAGCATGCATTAAATATGCCGAAAAAAATGACACAAAGAAATCTTTTAGATTTCTTTGCACCATTTTTTCAGCTTCCCTTATGGGGGAACGCCCCCTTGCATACATTTTGCTTGGCGCAGGCATAATGTGGTGCAAGGGGTTGCTAAGTGGAGCAATGCATTCATTGCACCACTTTGTAAATCTGGCACAGCGTTTTTGCCATATAATCGCCACATTAGCGTAAAAAAATGACGCTAATGTGGCAATATTATGGCGCCAGGGGCTCTTAAATCTGCCCCAGAGTGTTTCAATGTAGCCTTTTTTAGAAGAATGTCCCTGCATTTGAAACAGCTTACTAGAGACCGGAGCTGTCTGGTTTGCTAAAGACATCTTAGGACATTCAGAAAGTTGACACAAGAATGCATGCTGCTTCTTGAATACCATTGGCTTTGTGGTTTGTAACTCACATTTTTCTTCTTTCCATTTGCTGGCTTTATTTTTTTTGGGCTGCCCATATTGAATTAAGTCCTTCCCTTGCCAAAACCTAATTTAAGGTATCCTTTCGAGTCCTCCCTTTTTGTAAACAGGCCTGGTAATCTTGTTATTGTTTTGTAACATTTGCTGCGCATTCAAAGACCAAGGTCTGGCCAGTCCAGGCGCTGTCTTCACAAAGGAACTTGTTTACTTTCCTTTCTCTGACTTCAAAGTCAGAGGATTTATGTGACAATCTTGCTGGGTACTGGGAGTACGAAGGAAAGAGTTTTTTTTCTAGCACATGACAACATTTAAATCAACTGTGTATTTCAGATTATATCAGAATTATGAACGACAAATGAAGTACATTTTTTGTTATTTCTGAAGTGTATTGGAAACATATACTTTAATATGATCAAAACGAATCAATTAATGTAAGTGATTTTCACACATTTTTGTCTGTGCACTGCATAGTTTTATTAGTACAACTGTATTTCTGTGCAAATGTAATTGTCATTTCTATTGAAAATGTGTTGTGTGTAAAGGCAGTGTGCTACCGTACCATGAATACTCCACTCTATGCCACTCCACTCTACTCTGCACTACTTCACACCACTGCACTCTCCTCTGCACCACTCTACTTTACACCACTCCATGGCACTGCACTATCCACCCTATGCCTCTTCACTCTATGCCACTTCACTCATTGCCTCTCTATTCTGTACCACTCTACTCTATGTCAATGCACTATTCACCACTCTACACCACTGCACTTTTTACCACTGCACTCTACACCACTCCAGTCTAGGCCACACCAATCTACTCTGCACATCTCCACTCTATGCCATTGTACTCCATGACATTCTGCAACACTTCTCTCTATGCCACTGCACTCTGTGCCAATTCACTATAAGCCAATGCACTTTACTTTGTAACACTCAACTTTATGTCCCTTCACTCTATGCCAGTCCACTCTATGCCACTTCTAATTTGCCCTGCACCACTGCACTCTATGACACTACACTCTACATCACTTTACTGTACACCATTACACTCTATGCCACTCTATGCAACTGCACTCTACCCTGCACTACTCCACTCCACACCACTTCACTCTACTCTGAAACAATTTATTCCATGCCAATGCACTCTACTTCACTCTTCTCCACTCTGCACCAACTTCACTCTAACCACTGAACTCTATGCATCTCTTCTCTTAACCACTGTACTCCACACCAATGCACTCTCCACAAATGCACTCTATGTGACTGCACTCTATGCCACTGCACTATACTCTGCATCACTGTACTCTATGTAACTGCTCTGAATGCCACTCTACTCCACTGCACTCTAACTCTCTACCCTGCAACACTGCACTTTCTGCCATTGAACTCTACGCCATTCTACTCTGCACTTCTCCACTCTACACCACTGCATTATACAGCACTATGCTCTACTCTGCACCCCTCTATGCTACCCTACTTTACACCACTCTACGCCCCCACACTCTACGCCACTCTACTCTACTCTGCACCACTTATTTCTTTGCCACTTTACTCTGCGCCAGTCCACTCTTCACCACCCTACTTTTCACCACCCTCCTCAGTGCCACTCTACTCTGTGCTACTTTACTCTGCACCACTCCACTCTGCACACATTGCACTCTACTTTGCACCGCTCTAATCTCTGCTACTGCATTCTTTGATTCTGCATTATAAGCCACTTAATTCAATGTCACTACACTCTATGCCACCCCAGTTTATGCCACTCTAGGCTACTCCACATTATGTAACCCCAATGAATGACACTCTTTTCCACTCCACTCTACAACACTCTACTCTGCTCTTTGCCATTCTAATCTACGACACTCAAGGTCACTAACTTTTAGCCATGCTGAACAACAGCCATGCTGATGTACAACATGGCTAAAACACATTGCCAAAGCCAATAGCTCTTGCATAGGTGAGGCCTATTGGCTTTGTCAATGCTTGTCTTTGTATGGTAAAGGAGTTTGCATTAAATATGTGCAGATGCTGTATTGTATAGCTTTGCAGCTACAACCTGCAACAAAATGTCTAGTAGAGGATGACAGTTTAGTTAAGATGTTGACAGAGCTACTTGTGAGTGCAGCTCTATAAGAAGTCTTTAGACACCTTGCACGGCACACAGGGGAGGTATGGGATGGAGCGGTGAATCCTTCGATGGCCTCCAATTGGTTTGTCGCTGAAAACAGGCTCCCTGGAGCACCGAAGCTTGGGTATGTGGTGGTGAGAGGGTGCCTGCAGTACTCTGAGGGATCAGCAGCGTAGGTTCAGTGGGGTGTTTGGGGTGTTGCACCCCAGAATAAATCTATTCTATAGTAAATAGTTGCTCATAGGTGTTTTCAGTTTGGTATTCGGATTTCACCTGGGATTTTTACACACAGACAAAAACACATACACTCACTCGCTGTCATCCCCGCCAATCCCCACATACCACCAGAGAACCTTCCTTCTGCAGACACTGCTGCCTCACCTTCTGTCCCGAAGCAATCAATGCACCTGACACATCAACCAAGACCACCACATCACATCTTCAATGCATTCTACTCAATAGAGGTTCACTAGTTAAACGCGCCACCGAGGTCTGAGAAACAATCTCCTCCCTCACCCTGGACATCATCTTCCTCACAGAAACCTGGCTCAACCGCGCCTTTGCACCAAACATCGCCACCACGATCCCTGAAGGTTTCAAGATAACACACCAGGACCCAGCCAACAAGCAAAGGGGAAATCACAATCATCTACAGGAGCACCATCTGCTCCACGACATCCCCTGACGACCCGACACTGGTAATGAAACACCTCAACTTCCATCTCCACACAGTCAGAAAAAGCACCATCAGAGGCACCCTTGCCTACAGACCACCAGGACCACGCCGCAACTTCTGCAATACCATCCCAGAACTCATCGTCCCACAAGCAATCATCCCCAAGCACCACATATTTCTGGGGGACCTCAACTTCCACCTCGACGATCCCAGCGAAGCCAACTCCACTAACCTCCTAGAAAGCTCGAGCAACATCAGCCTCAAGCAGCTCGTCATTGACCCTACCCACATCGCAGGACACACGCCCGACCCCATTTTCACCGCAAGTGACAGAGTGAGGTACATCCACACCCCACCACTCACCTGGTCCGACCACCAAAGCATACACTTTACCATCTCCGGACCCAAATACCCTGGCACCGTGCCCCCAGATCCATGCTAAGAAACTAGAAAAAGGTAACAAAAGATCAGTGGAATGACACTCTCCGCCCCCACTACCGACACTCTACAGACAACCCTAAACAAGCAACAAAGAGCTTCTCCCAGTGGATCACAGAATGCACCAACGCCATCGCCCCTGCCTAGACAGCCAAGGTCAAAGAACAAAGCAAAAGAGCAAGCTGGTTCACCGTGGAACTGCACTCCTGCAAATGCAACTGCCGGCAACTTGAAAGGAAGGGGTGCATCAGAAAAATAAACAGACCGCACCACCTTCAGCATGTCCCTCAATTAGTACCACCGCCTCCTTAAATAAACCAAGAAGAACGCACTAGCAGAGCACATCAAAGCCAGCACAAAATCACAGCAAAGAACTCTTCGACATTGTGAAGGCGTTCACCAATCCGGTAGCCACCGAAAATGACATCACTTCCTTCCAGGAACTGTGCGACAACCTTGCAGACTTCTTCCACAACAAAATCTCAGCTATCTATGAAAACTTTAATTGCCAACACCTCTGCTGCAGACAGCATCAACCAGCTCACATGCACAAATATGGATCCCAAACACCTTCTCACCCATTGGGAACTCCTCACCACACAAGACACTATTTCCATCATGAACTCCGTACACTCAGGAGCACCCACGGACCCTTTCCCTCACCATGTCTTCAACCTCAGAAGCAAGAAAATTTGCGACAAGCTCAGGAAGGTCCTGAATAACTCCATCACCGCGTCATCCTTCCTGGAGGTCTGGAAACACGCTGAAGTGAGGCCCCTGCTGAAAGAAACATCCACCGACCCTGCCAAATTGAAGAACTACCGGCAAATCTCTCAACTCCCCTATCGAGCAAAAGTCCTTTAAAAAGCCATCAACCAGCAGCTCACCCAACACTTAGAAGACCACAACCTACAGGACCCCTCCCAATCTAGCTAACCACAGCACTTAGACAGCCCTGACTGCAGCCACAGATAGCATCAGAATCCTCCTGGACCATGGGAAAACAGCAGTCCTTATCCCCCTGGACCTGTCTGCTGCATTTTACAACGTCTCCCACCACATCCTAATCAACAGACTCCACCACTTTGGAATTCAAGGAAATGCCCTCAAATGAATCACCTTGTACCTCACCAGCAGAACTCAAAATATCAGTCTCCCATCTTTCACCTCGGAGCCCAAGAAGATAATCTGTGGAGTCCCCCTAGGATCGTCCATCTGCCTGACCCTCTTCAACACCTACATAACCTCCCTGGCCATCATCATCAGATCACACAGACTCAAACATCATCTCTGTTGCCAATGACACATAGCTCATCCTCTCACAGTCGGAAGATCCTTTCTCCACAAAAGCTAACTTCCACAGAAGCATGATGAACATAGCGGACTGAATGAAAGACAACTGTTTCAAACTCAACACCGAAAAAACGGAAGTCCTTATCTTTGAGAACAACACCGCACCATGGACTGACACATGGTGGCCCGTAGAGCTCGCCTCACCTCCCGCCCCAACCGGCCACACCCGCAACCTCAGCATCATCTTGGATAGCAAGCTATCTATGAAGAAACAAGTTGACGCAGTCTCATTGGCCTGCTTCCACTCCCTTCGCATGCGCCGCATGATCTTCAGGTGGTTCTCAGCAGACACCAGAAGGACCGTCATGCAGGCCCTCATCACCAGCAGACTGGAATACGGAAACGTGCGCTATGTAGGAATCACAGATCGCCTTCTGAAAAGAGGACTCTGCTGCAAGACTTGTACTTGACCACACCAGAAGGACACATATCACACCCCATCTCAAAAAACTACACTGGCTCCTGATTCAGACGAGATGCCAGTTCAAGATGCTGACCCATGCCTACAAGGCCCTGCAGCACAAAGGACTAGCGTAAATCAACAAATGCCTGACCTTCCACCAACCCACCAGTCACCTCCAATCAGCTTCCTTCTCCCTCGCAGACACCGCACGGAGCCGTCGAACCAACAGTGGAGGCCCCTGCTTCTTGCACTTGGCAGCCAGGGTTTGGAACAACCTCCCCTGGACCTCAGCACCGCACCGTCACTCTAGCGATTCAAAAGACAACTAAAGACCTGGATGTTCGAACGATTGTTCCTCCATGTGGCAGCATACAGCTCCAGCACTTCGAGACCCTCACGGGTGATTTGCCGTGCTCTATACATGTTTGATTGATTGATCTCTGTTATAAACGTCTTTAAAAATGTTGGTTATTTTACAAAATATTCTGTTTTAAGTACCCCTTACAATCTCCTGTCTGGTACTTTTCCACTGCCCCATAAACTTTGATTTTGCACTGCTTCTCCTATAACATATTTGAACATGATTTGCCCTTATAGTTGTTGGAAAACGTGAAACTTCCACCCCCCTAATATTAATGACCATGCTGCGCCCCTGTGAGGGATTTATTCAGTTTGTAAAAGCACACAAGGCATTTGGGGTAAAGCCGGGCAGTTTTATTGGTGAGAATCATGTCTTTTGTGTTTTTTTGTGATCTGCTATGAAATCAGAAGTCTATTGCTTTCTCCATGCTTGCTAGCACAACATTGTATGACGTGTTTGACTTTCCTGACTCTAAGGCTCAATCTTTTTATTTGACTGATTTTATTAAAGTGGGGTGGAAGTATTAATAATATTAAAAGATGTTTGTACATAAAAGTAAGGTCATGCTTAAAGTTGTTTGTACATAATGGTAGGGTATGGTACCACTGGAGACACTGCGATCATTGTCAATGCAGAGGAGATTTTTCCAAGAAAAACGTTATTGCAATATCGCATAAGAAGTTTAGAGTCTATTGGCAGTCTTCTGGTTGACAGGCCGGGTGGTTCCATTGCAACAGGTTGGTGGTCAGATGAAAAAGATTATGTAGCAGCTTCAAAGGAGATGGTGACAATCAGCTCAATCATTTGGCCTGCAGTGTAACCTTTGCTGAATAGATAGTCACAGTTTGTTGTCTTTCGTCACTGATGTCGTGGAACTCTTGTTGAAATTCCAAGGGATTCTTAAGACTTGAAAATAAGATATTGGCAAAGTATTATAATTCTGTAGAATTTATAAGGTCATTTCACTGCTCCAAGAAGGAATAGTTGTGGTGGAAAGGGTGAAACGTGTGTTTGAAGCATATTGGTTTGTGATAGGACTATTTGATTCTTGTTGACAGGAGTACAAATATTGAGGGGGAAGGCACCTCAGTTGGAGATTTCCGAAAACACTTCTGGGATTCCTTGTGAATCTTTAACATTTGTAAATCTGCTACAAATTAGGGAATAAGCCCAAGTGGAGAGAGTTTCAATTTAGCAGACCAAGAGCTTTGAAATTGGCATCTTGGTTGTATTGGAAGTCGACTCCCGCTTCTTCATGATCATCTTTTAAAATCTCTCTTTCAGATCCTATCTCAATTGGCGTCGCTCTGGAGGACTACATTGCTCAAGACTGCAGGTTTATCAGCGTTTCTAGAGGTCAAGTCCTCTATGTGTTCTCCAAGCTGAAAGGGAAGGGGCGTCTCTTTTGGTATGGCAGTGTAAGTGAGCTTGGGTGATTATAGACTTGTCATATCTACAGAGTATGGTAGGGGGGCACTGCATTTTGGTCAATCCTACCACTTACTAATTGCTTTGTGGCAGAAGAACCCGTTTTTTCTTTCTGTAATTAATCCGTCATCTAGTAATTTAGGTGTGTGAATAGTAGTTCAACACCAAGAAACAATGTTGAAGGCTATCAGTTCACACACCCAGCAGGGGTTTGTCACCCAGTCAGACTCCCTGATGTTCATGGACAACCCCATGGTTATTTCTGTGTTAATTAATACTAAAGTACATGGTTTAACTGTGGTTTTAACTACAAATCCCATCAAGAAGGAAAAAGAAAACAATTTGGTTGTGTTCCGAGAAACACTTACAATTCGAAAAACGTAATGGCTGAAATGCTTGAATTAATATCACTCATTACTTGGGCAAAATAGCACTTCATCGTATATTTTGCATACTTTGACACTCTAGACACTAGCCTGATGCAAACCAGTCTTCATTCTGCCAAAATATAAACAGTTCAGCCAAACCAGCAGGCTAGTTCCCCTCTACACTGGCACATGCTCAACCCACACTGCTTTTGGCCTTGTGGGGGCGCATTATTGAGATGCAGTTTGAGTCTTGGTGCGCAGTGAGCACAGGAGCCATGTCTGAGCATTCGCTCGCACTTAGATTGCCTCACTGGTTAGGCGGGACCTTCAATGCGCAGATTGAGGTGGTACACCATTGTTCCAATGTCATATTATCAGTGAAGGTAATGGCGCTGAGGAAAGATTAAGTTGCATAGACAGAAAGTTTCTAATGTTTACAAAAGCAGACTAAGCTTTAGATCAAGTCTTTAAGGGCCTCGAAATATGGTTATGTGAACTATATCAGCCTACATGAAGCTTCTGTCTGTATCCTGCTACATGTACATTGGTTTTTGCTGACTGTTGCATCTTCACAGGTTCAGGGGGAATACTATGGTGAACAGGCAGCTCGACTGGGGTACTTCCCGAGCAGCATCGTTCGCGAGGATCAGTACCTGATGCCTGGGAAGGTGGAGGTCAAAACTGATGTAAGTACGTAGGCCTGAGCCAAGGAATTATTTCTTAACTCCGAAAGCCAAAGCTGAAGGAAGGGTACCGTGCAGGGCTGATGGTGGAGGGAGCAGGTCTCTCAGGTGAAGGGAAGGGATGCTTGAACCAAGCATCTAAGGCAGTTTATTATGCTGCATTTAGCTTCCTCTGAGGGAGCATAGCAGCACTGACGGTTGAAGGTTTGAGACTGCAGGTGTGTCCCGGTCCATGTTACTATGTTGTCCTTACCTCAGTTCTTGCTTTTCTCATGAAGCCCAAGGGGCGGCTCCTTCTCATTGGCGAAGGAGCGTTGCCCCACTGGCTGAGCCAACAGCTGAAAAATAAAATTATATTTTTCTATTGTTTTATTTTTCAGTTGCTGGCTCAGCCAACATGTGCAGGGCGGGCGGGATGGGCCATGGGAGGAAGAAGAGTGGAGTGGGTGCACTAAGTGCGCCTGATAGTTTGGCCGGCAGGCTTAGGCCTACCAAACTGACATGTGCACTTAGGTTTCTCCAACCCAGCTGTGTTGCACAACTGGATTAGAGAAACTGCACAGATTCCAGTGCACTGTTTGAGCTGCAACCCAAGCTGCTCTGACGAATCCTGCTGCTGCTCTCATGCTAGGTATGGCACGAGAGCAGCAGCAGGATTGCATGAGCAGTCTGTGCTGGTGTCCCAGGGACTGCTGGGACACCAACATTATCGGAAGAGGTGTAAGGAGACAGGAACTGGCAAGTTTTTTTTATTATTATTATTTTATTTCCCCCCTCCACCACCAGCTCGCCCTTCCCCTTGAGATTTGTGGCAGCCGCCGCTGTAAAGCTCATTGCCTTCATTCTAGAGCCTAAAACATTCTTAAATTTAGGTTCCAGGTGTGGCAATATGAACCTATTTGATTGCATTTAAAGGAAATATGAGCATTCATGTTGCACTACCATTCAAAATTAGGTCATTAGACATTTGCACGGTCCTAGTCTTGCTGTTTGCACTGGAACATTTTTGTTCATGTTTCTGGATGTAGATTGTTCAATTAATTTCACAAATATTTTCTTTTTCTCACTTCACCCAGGCATTGTTCTCAAAATGTATTCTTTGAAATACCAATTTATTAAGAACATCTGCGAATCTTTATATTTTGTAAATCATGATGCTGGAATAAAATAAAAAATGATAGTGGAATCGACTTTTTTCATGTCCCGCACTAATGTGATGTGATCAGGTGATATTTGCCATCCATCAAAAAATATAAATCTTTAGATCACTGCTGTCAATGTTGCTTCTATGCTCTGCTTTTGGTGGATTCCTGGTTAGCACAGTTGGCTGAGATTTCATGTTTATGTTATTTACCTGGCTTAAGCCTCACTACCTGGGTAGTGAAGACCTTTTCACTAACAACCTAAAATATCATACAACACTAGTTAGAAAGGTTAGAGATGTAGTAAAAGGATAAAGTAAAGGTAAGTTAGCCACAGTCGAGTTAATTGTCCAAAAGGTCAAAGGGTAATTACTGTTTGTCCAATCAAATAAAATGTTCTATTGTTGGGTAGAGATTTTCGCTGTTTGCGACCTAAAATATAGGAGCTATAGGTGCCTGCCTGGATAGCTCCTTGTGTATGTGGCTTGGACGGGCCGGGCTTTATGCCCAGAGATACCTGAGGGCAGTGCTTTAGATGGGGAAATATAGGTGCAGGTACTCACTAAACTGAGCTGTGGATGAGGGTGGGTTTGGGGCGGAGCTATGGGCGCTGCTAAGAGGCGGGGCAAGGGTGACCAATTAATGGGAACGCGTTTTTTTTTTGGTGTAGCTGTGCATGAAGATAAGGAGGCTTTGCTGTACTCTTTTTGTCCTTATATATAGAAAAGTGTAAACTTAATATTGTCTATCAGATTGTGCATGTGTACAGACTATCTCAGCACATGGCACATAAAAGACTATTTGCATTTTATGTCTTGCACAGTTTCGAAAAGTGTGGGCACTTTAAGGAGGACAATTTGGAAATTATGTACCATAATCTCATTCTAAAACTATGGGGGTCATTACGATCCCGGCGGTCGGCGATAATGTGGCTGTAGTACTGCCAACAGGCTGGCGGTACTTACTGTCACGCTGAAGCCAACCCGTCAATGTACCACTCAGATCGCCATGGCAGTGGCGGTATCCATCGCCAGCCAGACGGCCGTCATTGTGCCGCATGCGGGATTATGACCCCGCCTATCACCATGGTTTTCGCGGTGCTTGAAATGAAAACCATGGCAGTAGGTCATATCAGTGACAGGTAATTCCTTCCCTGTCACTGAAAGGGTGCCCCCCACCTCTCCAGATACCCACCTTCTCCCCTTACATTTCCAACCCCTCCACCCCTCTACATCCATGCCCCCCTTCACACGCACACACACATACACAGACTCATTCACACATACATACTCTCTTGCATACATCCAATCACACACACATCCGCACACACTTCCAAACATACACGCAGACATGCATTCACATTGCACAACATACACGCACTCACACGTCCGTACATGCACACACGCATTCAACACTCAAAACTCACCTGCATTCACGCACGCACATACATTCACCCCCCCCCACACACCCAACACCCCGCACCCTCCTCCGCTGCCGGAGACCCGTCTTATCTGGATCCAGGGGGTCCTCCGGCAGGAGACGGGGCGAGGCGCTGCTACCGCCAGCAGCACCCTCCAACAGAACACTGGCAGGCCTTATCTTGTGTCATGATACGGCTGGCGGCGATCTACTGGCGTGGCACTGCTGGTGGTAGCAGCGCCACCTTACCGCCAGTATGGCCACAGCCGGATTTCCGCCCTTCTTGTGGCGGAGATCTGACAGTGGTCATAATATGGCGGACGGCTGGTAGCCGCGGCATCGGTCTTTTCTCGTTCCTAAAATGAGGGCCTATTTTTTTTTTAAGTTTCATGTGTTATCACTATGGTGACCAAAAACTTTAAAACATCTTAGACTGCCCACACTGTCTTTACGCAGTTTACTGTACGCAATAGTCTGCATATTGGGGATAATAAACCATAGCAAAAAGTAGGGGAATACCACTACTGGCCTTGTCCCTAGAATTAAACAAGGCTCTTTGAAATCAATGATCTACAGCGACTCATTACTATACCGCAGTTGCACCATCAAGAACTACCTGAGCTACTTTTTTCATTAAGATGAAATGCAAATACATTTACAAAATAATCAGCATGGGAATGACGTCTTCGCGCCAAGGTACATTTGTGTTAAGACAGTGCAGTCTTCCCGCAGGGAAAGGCAGACACGCTGGTGAGATCGGATGCCCTGAGCTGGCACAATCTAACCCTGGCAGCTGAGATTCAGAGACAGGACAGGCTTTTCTGATACAGGGGCTATTTGCCAGCTAGGATGACTGGAAACAACAGCACCCATTCATGCAAACACGTACAGGAACATACTGCAACCACGCACGCTTACCTAGCAGTCAGTACATTTGTTTTAACAAGTGCTTACCCATCCTGATGTCCGACCTGCTATGGCTCGATTGCCACCTGCTCTGCATCACTGTAACTATTTCACTCCCTTACACCTCAGCCTGATTACAGAGCTGTGCCGGAGTGCTCTGCTGTAACACCATGGTGTCATAACTTAGATTTATAGCGAGTCACGGAAGGCGGCAGATTCTGCCTACAAGAATGACTAACTGCTGCACAAAACACTACTCAGAGAGCTCCGTCATCAGCTGTTCATCGGCACCTTTACATTCCACTGAGCTTGCTGTGCTACCCGCGAGTACCAGTACTCTTCTTAGGCAAGCAGAAGTGGTGGTACTCAAAGGGTGAACACTCAGAAGTGCCGATACTCAGTACCAGTCCATTTAAATCACTGCCTGAAAGCCCCAGCTGTCTCCGTCTCCTGCCCCCATCAACCTCCTCCCCTCCAGCAAAAGCCAAAAACAAAAGTTTGTTGAGGCTGCTGCCGACATCCTTGGGTGTTTTACATCTCTCAATGGGCATCGGCTGCTTAAAGCCTCCAAAGACGAGTAGGAAATCCGGTCTTAGCAGTGGTTTCTAGCTTGTCTTCCCTGCCACCATCGGATATCGGCTCCTCACCGGGTGACCTTGTGTAGGAGCCGATATTGTGCTGACACACTGCGGCACTGTGTGGGTTGGCAGGCCTGCGACTATGATAGACCTCTAACTACTCACATTCTCCTAGCCTCAGATATAGCTACTCAGAGATGTTTTAGAGCCCCTATATAAATTCACAGAAATACTAGTTATTCATAGACCTCGAATACTAAACAAATACAACAGGCAACAGATGACATTTTAGGAGCCCTTCTGAAAGGTTGTTGGTACTTGTCCTGTTCAGCCAGAAATAATCATATGTGACATTAAGGACCTCATTATGAGTGTCCTGGAAACCTTCCAGGTATGTTGTTTCTTTATTGTATTGATAAAAAAACATTCGCAATAAGACAAATCAACTTAAGAGCACATCTGCTGGGATCGAAGTAAAAATGCAACAAACTATTATCTGAAATATTACTACACATATAATATCAATCATCACTAACCAATTCATGCTCAAATTTCGCTTGTCCAGAAAAGAACATAAGGCACCTAAGGTATATGTTGATTTCAGAGCTAAGAAAACAATTATGTGGTGTCAAGTATTGACCTACTTCTAGATTCATTAAATATCAGACTGAGCAGCTTTCTTCTGAAATTAAGTAAAGCCGGACATATACAAGTGACATGTTCGAAGGATTCTACATGGGCCTTGCACAAGCAACACAGGCTAGTCTCAGGGGTGGCTCCTCCGCTATAGCAAAGGAGCGTCAACCACCCTCCCCCACCCCCTGGCCAGCAGCTGCAAAACATTTACAACAAAATCATAATAAACTATGTGTATTATGATTTTGTGGTAAAAGGGGCGGGGCCATGGGGCATTACATTGACCTTGGGGGAGTGCACAGCACTCCCCTCAGTGTGCATGTGTGTTTGGCCAGCTATCTCGGGACGGCCAAAAACACATGAGCACTAGGGTCTTTCCAACCCAGCACTGTGTTGCAAGGTTGGAGACAGCAGGCAGAGACTTCCACTCTGCCTCGAGCACCCAGCCAGGGCTCTTCGTCCAATCCTAACACTGCTTTCATGCATAAAAGCAGCGTTAGGATTGGCCACAGGGTAGGCTGGGAGCCTGTGCTTGCAACTTCTGGCAGGCAGGGGAGCATCGAAACGGTGCAGCGCAGTGTGAAAGCTAAGTTAAAAAAATTATTATTTTTTCATTCCCCCGCCACGCACCGTACTGCCACTTCCTTTTTCCCTCCCTTGAACCGCAACTTGCTAGTGTGGTTCTGAGTCACTCTTCAAGAGCTGTCAAATTGGAGACAAGTGTAAAGTATAAAACATATTTTTTTACTTTAAAAGTCAAGTTAGGCTCAAGCTAAAGCTGCCTTTTCCTCGTGTAAGTATGTTGGATATATTTAGGCTACTCTAGCATAAAGGTAGATCTAAGGGCCTCATATAGAGTTTGGCGGATGAGATACTTCAAATCACAAACGTGCTGAATATTTCCCCGCCGTATTACAAATGCATTATATTCAATGCTACTTGTAATATGGCTAATGGGATATCTCTCACATTTGTGAAAGAGTAACCCATCCGTCAAGCCCTAAGTCATGTTGATACACCTGTTTTTTGATGATGCTTTAAAAAAATTACTTTTGGGTGGACAATGACAAGTTAGAAATAAAAACAAAAAATGGTAATTGATATTGACTAATTATGGAGTTAATTATGTTTTTCACAAGCAAGCAGTTATCACAAATTGATAGGAAAACTTCTTTATAAATTAATGATCTTAGAATGTCATGATTTTCTCCAGTACAGTTACAAAAGTAATTCATTAGCTGAAGTCTATGTACGAACAGTAATTTTAGGGGCAGGAACAGAGTTACCAAAGGATTACGTGAGATACAGGAAGGGTCCTCTTAGAAGGGTCCTCTCAGAAATTAGGAATTACCAGGATAATCAATCGTTTTGGATCTGATTCTCCAAGTAATTCTGAACTTTTCCACAGAGCTTCACAACTTGATTTTGGTTGCTTTCAGCTGCCGAAATATGTGAGTGAAAAGAACACAGATCTGAGGGGTTCCTATAAAGCTGTACGCAGATATAATGACAAATTGAAATTTGTTTGTGCTATTTGTTAAAAGCAGGGGCACTTGAATTATGCTGCAGGAAAGGGCCAAATTATGTGGCAGGACTGAGCAAAGTATGCAGCTAGAAAAGGCAAATTATGTGGCATAAAGCAGCACATTTTCTAATAGTATTACTTCATTATTTCATCATCTTTAAACTTGGTAAGACTCTGTGGGCACTGGATGTGCCCCAGTAGTACCAGTTTAACATCCAAACATAACAATATACAATGTTACCAGTCCAGCTTTGTAAAGGGCCTTACACTTGGCAGCAACATGTGTTGTCACATTTTTAGTAACTTTTGAACTGCTTCAGCTTGAAACAATTGTTTTGTCAACATCTGCATATTATACAGCAGACGATGAATTATGTGGCAAATCTATAATTATGCTAAAATCGCTGCGGCTTCACAATGGCATCATTTCAGTGTCCCTGGTTAAAAGATGTCGGGTTTACCTACTGTTAGGACTTAGGGCCAGATGTATCAAAGTGTTTTGCGATCGCAAACGGCGGTCGCAAAAACTGCATTTTGGTATGTAACAAATCCAATTAACAATTCGGCAACTTGTTACAGAATTGCAAATTGGATTTGCATCTACATACCGATTTGGTATTAGGAAGGGGCGTGTCAAGGGTGTCCCTTCCTAATACCGAATCGCAAAGGTATGTATGGTCGTAAAACAATCGTAGTTACCACCAATTTCAAATTGGTAGTAACCCATTCGCAAATTCCCCTCTGTGAATGCTTGCAAAAACATTTACTTGTGTACGATGGGGAACATGGCGGCCCACTGAGATGCGCAGACAGTGGTCTCAGCCCTCTGCTTGCTGCATCGCCAGTTACCCGCTGCGGGGAGGAGCCTCGGTTCACATTTTTTTTTTTTTTATGTTTTCACCTACCTGGTACCCCAGGCGGATGGGTGCTCCGTGTTTAGGTGCCCCCTTCGAGCCACCGCTCCCCCCACGCTGGATCCAAGCAGCCTGGTCGCTTCGCCGACATAGAGGGGCGGCGGCCAGGCTTTACCTTCAGGGCAGCAGGGACAGAGTCAGCACAGGCTTGTACTTGGCTCTGCCTGGGCTGAATCAGGATCTTCAGGGGGAGCAGGCCTTGGAGCTCCCTCGCAACTAGGATGTTTGCCAACACCATTTTACGCCCCAGGTCTTCCACCACCTGCCCTCCTGCATGACCCCCAGGCGTCCATCTGGTCTGGGGGCCAGAACATGGTTACGGGGGCAGAAGCTGCTATCTTCAAAGCCTGGGTTGGACCCCCCAGCTTCTCTTCCAGCTTCATCAGCGCTGTCTCTACCGGGTCCTGGGGTAAGGAGCAAGTGCGCTAACAAAGGTAAAGCCTCTTTACTATTTTTGCCTCCTCATCCACGAACTGAGGGAGGGGTTTCTCCTCTAGAGTATCAAGCCCCACCAGCTAAAATCACCGCAAGCTTTACCACTGGGCGACTCTAAAGTTACTCCATCTCTTAGGTCCTTCTTTAAAGTACTAGACCAGTCCAGTGCTCTACAAACTGCGCCCACTTCCTTGGCAGATACGGCTGTGAATTTGGCTAATATGGCGGCAGTTCCCCTCCTCGTCTGTTTTATCACCTAGCCCATCTATGCA
The DNA here is from genome assembly GCF_031143425.1 of Pleurodeles waltl. NCBI lineage: Eukaryota > Metazoa > Chordata > Amphibia > Caudata > Salamandridae > Pleurodeles > Pleurodeles waltl. The sequence continues at coordinate 817,970,009 of NC_090448.1, forward strand.
GGAGGCAGAACAAGACAGGGGGGTGTCTGGGTTTCTGCACGAGGTAGAGTCTGAACAAACTAGTGCATCCCACATGGACTCCCTTCTTCAGTCATTACTACATGAGATGAGAGACAAATTTGCTGTCTCTGAATCCAATCAAGTTAAAATCCAGGGGCTTTGTGATGGTCTCGATAAGAAAATCACTAATTTAACGGAGAGGCTAGGGGTTATGGAGTCCTCTATCTGTACACTACAGGCAGATGTGAAGTCGAACACCCATGAGGTCCAAACGCTGAAGCGAAATGAGAAGGAGCTGAGAGAGAAACTAGAATCCTTTGAAAATCATTGCAGGAGGAACAACCTCAGATTCTTGAATATTCCAGAACGGGCAGAAGGAGACAACATTAAAGACTTTATAATATCATTGATTAATGACCATATCCCAACGGTGACCTCCCTAGATTTGGCTTTGGAAATTCAGAGAGTCCACCGGGACCCTTTCAAGAAAAACTCTAACAAGGAGAAACCTTGAAAGGTTCTGGTTAATTTCGCCTCATATTGAGTAAAATAACTGATTCTTGCAGAAGCTCTCAAAGTCCAGGGCTTTCAGCATGAGCGTTGGTCATCCCTAATAAGATCTGATATGTCCAGGGCAACACTAGATCGACGCTGGGAGCTGGGGAAGGTTATGCAGGATTTTAAGTCTCTGGGTGCCACCCCACAATTAAGGTTCCCTCCCACCTTGCGGGTAATGTGGAAAAACAAAATGTATAATTTCCACAATCCCCAAGAAGCTAGGGTTTTGATTGATCAGATAAAAAGGGAGAGCCAGTGAGCTGCGGAGGGCTGAGGCCCAATGGGTAGTATGAGCCACCCAATATGGTTTCAAGGAGGGTTCCAAAGGGAGGATATTGGGAAGGGTAGTGTGTCACATGTTTTAATGACTCAACTAAGGTCACACTGGGTGGGGAGCAGATGGGGAAAAATGATTTTTTTTTAGTTCTGGCACGGTTGTACAACTGTTGCTGTTAGACAAGAGTTCTCCATCTGGATAAAGACATGAGTATGGGACCCGGCGATACTTTCAAATAAAAAATTCTGACTTGGAATGTAAATGGCCTTAGAGTGAACTGCAGAAGGAGTAGAATTCTTGCGATCCTAAGACTATCTGATAGCCAGATTATTTTCCTGCAGGAGACTCATCTAAGACATGAGGAGTGGATGGGTATTCTTAAGTCACAAAAGTGGATCACCCACTTTGCTTGTACTAATCAATCCTGCAACGTGAAAGGGGTAGCAATTATTGTTAAGAGTAAAGTTTGAAGTCAGCTGACAGATGTCAGTGATGATCCCAGGGGGAGAGGAGTTTTGGCAAATACCAAGTTAGGAGGAGTTCAACACACCCTGGTTCCTATTATTGCCCCAAAGTGGACGACTTGGGCCCACTCAGAGATCTATACGAGCAACTAATTGGAAGAGCTCAGAACTTGATAATAGTCGGCGGGGACCTTAATGTTTTGCTTAATCCCTCCTTAGATTGGTCTACCCCCAGACCGACCATCAGTACACCTAATATGAGAACCTGCCTGTATAACTTAATGGAAAATTTTGGTCTGATTGACCCTTGGCGCAACAGAATGGGTCAGACTAAGGAGTTCACTTTTTGGAATAAGATTTTGGGCATGCTTCCAGAATTGACTTTTTTCTGATAGATGCAAAACTTTGAAATAATTTAATAGGAATTTACCACCAGCCTAGTCATCTCTCAGACCATTCAGCTGTTTAGCTGGTTATAAACTTTGCTGACTCTCGTACACGCACTAGATGGACACTGGATCGTTCTCTTTTGGGGGAAGAAGAGATTTTCTTAAAGTTGAAAGGGGACTCTAAGGAATTCTTTGAGATTAATTTGGGTTCCGGGTCAATAGCCACGGTCTGAGAAGCATATAAGGCTTTTATTTGCAGAAAATTGATTAGCTATGCTGCTTTCAGAGCTAAGAGAACCAGAACCAGAATAGAGTCTCTTGAGGATAAACTCCGTACTCTGCAAACCCAAAGTCAATCTTCCCAGCATCCAACAATGCACACAGACTTACAGCACCAAATCCAGGAAGTGTAAAATTCACTCGAGGTCTTTTTAGAAACAATTTGTGAAGAGCAAATGGGAAACTAGTAAACTGGCGCATTTTGAGTATAGCGAAGGCTGTGGCAAGTTATTAGCATGGAAGACGAGGTCCGAGAAGGTCAGGAATAAGGTTAAAGGAATAATACAAGCCGAAGCGGGCAGAACCTCCTCAGAAGATTACAATATCGCAGGAGAATTTGTCAGGTTTTTTTCTACACTATACAGAGATGACTTGGAGACCTCAGCGAAGGTAATTGAAAATTGGCTAAAGGGGGATACACTCCCTAGATTAGAACCAGCTAAGAATTTGAGCCTTTATCAATGCTTTCTCCTTAGTGAGGTAGATAGTGTTATTGCTGGCCTGAAAAATAGGAAGGCACCTGGTCCAGATGGGATACCGGCAGAAGTATATAAACTCTTGAGAGAAGAGCTTTCGCCAGTTCTGACGCAGTTGATGAATTCTATCTTTATAGATTCCCTTCCGGTTCCACCCTCTTGGAATGAAGCTACCATAACCTTAATATTAAAGCCCCAGAAAGACGCGAGAAGATGTGAGTCTTATAGACCCATCTCACTGCTCAATAATGATTATAACATTTTTGCCCAAAAACTTGCTAGGAGGTTGGACAAGGTGAGTGGTGACTTAGTGCATATTAATCAGAAAGGATGCATGAGAAATCGATATTTAGGAGACTTGACTCATGACTTAATTGCTGCAATCGATTTGGCAACTACTATGAATATGCCTCTAACCATATTAACAATTGACGCTGCCAAGGCATTCGATAGAGTGAGTTGGCACTTTCTGAAGGCGGTAATGGACCGCAACAATTTGGGAGATAACTTTATTAATGCAATTAAAGCTATCTATAAGGTTCCCTCTGCCCGGGTTCTGGATAACAACATTCTATCCTCACAGGTTAAGATGGAACGGGGCACTCAACAGGGCTGTCCTCTCTCTCCTCTTGAATCTTTATATTGAACCACTGGCTAGGAGAATCAGGGCAGATCAGAGAATTACACCTTTTCAGTATCATGATTGGGTCCTGAAGGAAGCCCTTTATGCAGATGACCTCCTGATATATACACAGAGCCCCCAATGTGCTTTCCCGGCACTCTGGGAAATTATTGCTAGCTTTGGAGGGATCTCTGGATATTCAGTTAATATAGATACATTTGAACTAATGACTTGGAATGGCCCTCAAGATAACCCATTAGAAAAAAGATGAAATTTGATATCTAGGGGTTAAAGTGGTTAAGAAACTGGCAGAGATGGCCCAAGTGAATTTTGTGCAGCGCCTTAGGGAAACTAAGAAGCTACTCGTTCAATGGTCACATTTACGTCTTTCTATATTAGGCAGAACAAATCAAACAAACATTTTCAATGCAACGGGTCTCGCATTTGTTCGAATTAGCGTTGTAAAGCAAAAAACCCACAGCGCGATCGCGCTGCATGGAAAATTAACAGATAAAGTAGTCTGGACTCCCGGCTGAAAACATCGAACCTCTTATGCTTTTGGTATTTTACCGGTGCTGAGTAGGTGGGCTAAACACCGGAAAAGGCATGATGTATGCATGCCTTTCACAAATGAAAGCAAGCAGATTTTAAAAGGCAAGCCCACAAACCAATGTAAGTGACTGACATGGCATGGGCATGGTTTCAAACCCAAAGAGAGATTACAGAATGGATGGAGCACTTTGTGCTCACCCATAATAAAAATGGTGGTACTGCCAAAATTCTCATTTATATTTAATGCTATGCCACTATCTTTTAAAACTGAAAGGCTAAGGAAACTGCAGGGGGAGCTAGTTAGTTTTATCTGGTCTGATAAAAACCATAGAATAGCTTGGAAAAAATTCAGGAAGAAAAAGCTAGATGGGGAAATTGCACTTCTGGATTTTCAGCTTTACTATTGGGCATTCCAGCTGAAAAATATCAGATCACTCCTCTCTAAGGAACTTTTAGCCCCTCGGCCTCAGGTACTGACAGGGTGTTTCCGGGACAAGGGTACACAGTTTCTTTATAAATTTGGCCACCCCAAATACTACAAAAAAGTTAGGCTAAAAGTTCTCTATAATGCTTGCAGCATCTGGTATACAATGAGAATGAGATTGGGCATTCTGTATTATAGTGAGTTGGCCCCACTCTGGAACTCTCCCGGTACCCTGATATGTCTCCAGGATGTATTAGTTAAGCCACTGATAGAAGGAGGAATCATGCATTGGGGACATCTAGTTAGTGGGGGTTCCGTTACCTCCTGGGAATCTCTATCTGAAGTAACTAATGCTAAATTGTCCAGATTTAAATATGTTCAGATTAAAGGCTGGGTGCATGGGATACCGGAGGCCGGGTGTTCCACCGCTTGGGAGAGGGAAGTCTCTGGTCCACAGAGCCACAACAAAGAGATCTCAAAGTGGTACTGGGTACTCATACAAGCTGAAGATGCATCTTCTCCCCCCTCTATAGAGGGATTGGATCTCGTTTTTCCTGCCCTAGACCTTCTTTATTACTGGCGGGCCTCTATGAAGATTCTTTGGTCTGTGGTTAAACCTGCCCCCTTGCGGTGGAACCACTTGTTTACTGTATACCGGGCATACTGGACCCCCCAAAAGTTTACTAAAATATCTATCAAAGGGAAGAGCAACTGCCCAAAGTATGATCTAGAGGGAGCTGATGATATTCATCTTTGGTGGCTGTGCTCAGGGATACATATTTTTTGGAAACAAGTGGGCAAGTTGATTTTGTCTATTATAAATAGGCGTCATGAGATAACTCTACCAATGGTTGTATTTGGGCTATATGAGGCTGCCGAGTGGAATTTGCTTGACAGATTGGAGAGACCTCTGAGGCATCTCTTTTTTTATTTGGTTTTGATAGCCCGGCGGGAAAAATGCATTAAGTGGATCTCTAGCTTCCCCCCTACCCACAACGATTGGCTGTTGGCAGCTAAGAAAATAAATAAATGACTTAGATTGTAGTAATGGTTCGGATAGGTGTCTTAGAATGTGGGAACCCTTTTTGGCTTTCTATAGAACCATCTCCTCCAGGCATTAGGATAGTGTGAATTAATTAAATCCCACCCAATTTTTCTCTTGAGATCTGATTCTGGTAAGAGTCCAATGATTAAGTCTTAAGACCGAACAGCTAGGAGGATGGGGTGGACAAGTTCTGCCCCCTCCCCAAAGGCTGATGGGGGTCGTTCGTTCCTTTAGTGTCGCTGGAGCACCAGAGCAATGACCAAGGCTGGGGTATGCTGCGGCCTCTTGCCTGTCTTTTACTACATATGAGGACTCAAACACCCCCCCCCAAAAAAAAAAATTTTAGGAACAGGTAGTGGTTCTACGGACAACTGCCTACTCTTAAAAAATGAAAAGAAACATTTTCATTTTTCTTATTTAAACACATCCTGTTTCCCTAAGGAAAACAGGCTGCATTTAAAAACAAAAGATTGCTTTATTGAGCAATCACAGACATGGTGGCCTGCTGAGCCCAACAGGCCACCATTCCTGTGATTGTAGCCATTCGCAATTGGTCACAAATTGCGACCTACCTCATGAATATTAATGAGGTAGGTCCATTTTCTAGCCCTTCCAAATCGCAATATGAAACTCCTGGAGTTTCATACATTCCAATACTGATTACTTAATTGCAATTCGCAAAAAATCGCAAAAAATCGCAATTAGGTAATCGCTATTGGAAATAATGATACATCTGGCCCTTAGTGAGGATTTAGCAATGGTCAGATATGTCTTTAATATGTAAACCAATACCCTAAGACAGCACACTTTCTTTTTCACACCTTCAAAACACATATTCCAATCCAAACTATAACTTAACATTAAATAATATTAATGCATACACGTATTGCTTAATTTATGCTGGTGGGCTCCTCAGCAGTTTCATCAGGGCACCTGGACACTTTGCCTCCTCATAAAGTATCCCAGCCCCGTTGTGCAGCAGATTCCTTCTAATTCCATAACAGTCTGTAGAAATAGAAGAACAGACAATATATTGATCTTTCAGCATTCAGTGTATCTGGCAGCCCTTCTTCTATTTTCACAAACAGCAATGGAAATAAAAAGAGTCTTGTTCACCTCCCAGTCGGTGCACAGGTTGCTCACCAGCCGGACTGACTGGACAGTCTGCAGGTGGATTGCTGGCAGTTTAAGTGGATGGGATCTATTGAGAAAGACATTTCCAAGTTTTTTTTATTTTATCAAAACAGTTCCCATACCTTCTCTTAAAGAATAACCATTCATGCAGGTTAATGATGACCTTGAGCTGCCTGAGGTTGCCTCAGGTTGAAAGGATGAATAATGCCTCCAGCACTGTGGAGATTATTATCTTGCTTTTGTTTTTCATTTAATGTGTGTGCGTTATATTCTATATGCATTTATCTATAGGTTAAAGTCTAAGAATACAGTTTAGAATATTTCATTCTTTCATAGATATGCCTCTGACCCCACCCCCACTCATTGACCCTACCCCCTCTGTGCTCAAGATCACAGTTCCCATAATTCTTTTATACAGTTAGACCTCTGTTTACTGGCATAGGTAGGAGGAGACTCTGAACAGCAGTGGATTAGCAGCGGCTCGCATCATTCCTAAAAATAATAATGTTGGGACGGGCAGTTATTTTACAAATTAATCACTGCTAGCATCCTACACCTGCCATCATAAACATTCATCAGTCAACCCGAGCAGGGTCCTAGCTGATGCGTTTATACAGGAATAACTTTACAGTGTTGCAAAGCACTTACTTTAAAAGGAGGATCATAATTCATGCAAACCTGTTTCGCTTTGTCTTGAAGACCTCTTGTTTAGGTTAAATGGGTATGTGACCATCTGCACTACTTTTCCGGGGAACAAATGTGGGCAACTGTTGCATGCAGTACAAGAAAATAAGAGCTACATGAGCTCCGGCACATCTTTAGCTAAAGCTCACACAGGCCTTGGTAGAATGACTCAATACTGCCACAAACAAGCTTTATGGTAAAGGATAAAGAAAGAATGGGGTCACCATGCTTTATGTCTGTGAAATTGTCAATGAACTCCCAGAACACACACACACACACACACACAAAGTAGTTGTAGAGAACAGAAAAACTAGGGGGCAAGGAGATCACTAGCAACTGAGAATACTTAGTGAGTGCTGTTAACTGGGCCATATGTAAAAAAAATAGCACTGAAAGGCATTCCTGGTGTGTTACAAGTTGCTACATTAATGGCTGATCTGAAGGATTGGCTTTTTAATGATGGGGTGAGCCATTATCCTCACAGTAGCCGTCAACATATTTTTAACCATACCCACAGACACCCTTCTAAAAGATAGAATTTACCGGTAGTCTGCTAGGTATTTTTAGCTCATCTGGATCCCCTATCTATCCAGTAATATTTATGTAAGAACTCTCTCCAGTGTAGACCTTCTGAGAGGTTGAGTCCGACCTGGCGGCACTGTCCTACCGCAGTGGGTAGAGATGGTCAATGATGAAGCATGACATTATTAAGTGTGTGAGACCACCTGTTTCATAAAAGGGGATCCCCCTAGCTAGCTAATCCAACTCAAATATCCATAGGCGGGGTTACGTTTGGAACATACGCGTATCTTTTCCTTTTTTCCCCCCAACACATCTTGTGTTCGATATATGAGCTCAAGGATAAACATTCAGAGACACACACACACACACAGCTCTATACACAGGGATAAAAACACTCCACTTCCAAACACAATCTTACATCCATCTTCACACCCTCTTAAAGTTTCAAGTTTATTTTTATTTATGTTAAAGAACTCTCAAAGAGATCCACATAAAAGAATAAATAGATAAGTAGCCCCCTACATACAATACACACACAGATAAGCTTAGAAATCACAATAATCAGATAGATTACACTTATTACAAATTTAAAAAACACTTTAAAAAGTAAAAAATCCTGTAACAGAACATTTCATTAGGAGGTGCATACAATGACTGTAGTAACTTAGAGGCAGAGAGAATAGACAACTGGAGGCAAATGGGTCTCTACCATTTGCCATTTGCACCGAAATGGTGAAAGTGCAGCACAGATAAATAATACGTGATTTAGATCTTGAACTTTAGATCAACAATGGTGACAATCGGCTGCAGTACCATACCATTTTTTCACAAGAGCATTCAGTGGAAGCAAACCCTGCGGCAGTAGGATCCAAAACTGTCTAACCCCATGTGGCAAATTCCATTGGATATAAGGTTTCAAATTCTTTTTAACTAAGATGAGTTCTGTTAAATTCTGAAAGACTCTTTTTTCAGGCATTCTTCCTTTCCGATTGAAAACTTAAGGACCACGTAGCCTGTTTTACATTGGCTTCTAGTTGCTGCAGTGTTAGAGCAAATACCAAGTTATGATCTAACGCTAGCATCTCTAAGAGGAATGAGAAATTTCTACAGATAATAGTCCTTCTGTTATTATTATCCGTCCATATTTCTTTCTCCAACAGGGACCTTAATGTATCTTCCTCGCTCCTTGCAAGACAGGCAATCAAGCGTTCCATCCCTGCCAGACCCTGTGGAAACGCACTTCTCAGGCCCATCTCCAACCTTAGGGCTGCCACTGAGTTAGCAGTGTTATTAGAGATTAACTTTCTAAGGATTCTACCCTCCATCAAGTTCAGAGAGCCCAATTTAGATATGTCAATCAATGACAGACCATAAAGGAGCGGCGCTGGAATTTTTGCACGATAGACCTTGAGGAGATGCAAAAAGTGTGTCCTCCCAGTCACTCTGTACAAAGCCCCTAAACCTTTTCCTTCTGAACTGGCTTTACACATATTATTTTCCATATGGGCCTTATCCCTGAGATTCCCATACATTATCTTCCCCAGGAAGGTAGATGGCCTCACAATTTCTAACTTTTGTGCCCCCAAGGACCATTGAAAATTACTTTATTTCGATTTCTTTTTCCCATGGGTGCACATAATTTTACTTTTTGAGATGTTAATCTTGAGAAAATGGACATCTGTGTACTGTTTCAATGTCTGGAGATGATTATTTAATCCTTTCTGGGTAAGGTCCAGGATTATTACATAGTCTGCATATAACAGACAAACTACAGGTTTACCACCAATTATCAGGCAAAGCTCTCACTCTTAGATAAATAAGTAGGAAGATCTGAAATATATAATGAAAAGAGGAGTGGAGCTAAAAGACACCCTTGTTTTAATCAATTCAGAGCAGATATTTCTTTAGACAGATCTCTATCACTTATTCTGCACAGGTGGAAGAGTGTAGTGCGATAACTAGATCTGATAGAGTGCTTGGCATACCCAGGTTGGCAAGCTTTTCCCACAGCAAGGCCTGATCTACTTTATCAAATGCAGTTGTGAAGTCTATGAAGGCCTCATAAACTACTCCACCTCTTGCTTTTACGTATTTCTCATTAATCACTTGAAGGGCTGCTATGTTATCCGTAGTGCTATATTTGCTCTTAACCCTGTTTGCTCCAAGGGAATGATTTTATTTTATTTCACCTCCTCACTTGACCAGGACAGTAGACATTTGATAAAACCTTTACCCACCACATCTAGGAGAGCAATATAACAATAATTACCTGGACAGTTTCGAATGCCCTTCTTGAACAGTGGTTCTATAAAACTTTCCATTCAATATGGGGGATTTTTTTTGTTTTTGTAACAAACTTTAAAATCCAAGAATAATATCTTGCTCCAGGATAGAATGTCTTGTTTTATCACAGAAATTGGTAATTTATCTGGACCCATCACGGCAGTGGAATGCATTCTCTGAATAGCCAACTCTATCTCTTTTTCAGAAGCAAAATCATAAGGAAGTAATTCCCATTTTACAATGGGCCATTTCACCTCATCCCCATCAGGGGTATAGAGACCAGAAATAAACTCAATCCAGCAGACCTCATCAATAGGTATGAGAGATGAACGCACTCTTGAACTGCATCCTTCTGCAACCAAGGACCAAAAATACCTTGCCTGCCTTTTTACTGCAGCTTCCCTTTGGTTGACCAAAAGCGTGTCTCATGTTTCCCTTTAAGAACGGGCCTTCAACTGCATTTTTTCCTCCTTGATAGATACAGCCTTGTATTCCTTTCAGAAGAATATACTACTTATTGATTCCTAACTAAGGCATTTACTTCCCTATTCAAAAGGAGTAATGGACAGGGAATCGCCTTGAACTTACTCTTAGAAGATTTTCGAGTGGCCCCTGCTAACAGCTTCTTCATAAACCTACCAAAGTTTTCCACTTCATCCCCCACCCAGGCTTCGAGCTTTGGAAGAGTAGTTTCTATTATACGTATTGAACCTGTAACCATCCTATGATCTCACTGTGGCCTCCCTGATTTGTTATCAAATTTAGATAGCGACCCATCAAACTTCCTTGCCCCTGTGGGTAACATATTCAAGCCCAGGGAGAATACAAGCAGGCTATGATCACTAAGGGGGATGTTTATGACCTTAAAGTCACCTAACAAAAAGAACGAGGTACAACCTATCACCACATAATCTAGAATTGCCTCTTCCCTGGGAGAAATATTCATGTATGACGCTGGAGAGTCCGAGGAGAACCTCCCATTGGCTATGATACAATCATTACTCTTCAAATTATTGAGTAGGAGTCTCCCTCTCTTGTCTGTTCTTATCATTGGCTAAAAGGTGCTCTGGGGATTTACAAGGCTTCTTCTTTTTCAACCTTGCAAAATTGAAGCAGAGCATGATTAGACACTTTCCAATTTAAACCCCCCACTAATACTACATGGGGAGCTTGCTCACTGTAAAGAGCTTTATTGATGAAGGAGAAGACCCTATGCAAAAGAACATCATAGGCTACTTCAGGAGGAATGTAAGCATTAACCAATAAGAAGGGAACCAAATTCTGGACCGCAAAGGAAGCATACAAGGTTAGGGCCATAAACAAATTACTAGGATCTATATAACAGTCGTACTTTCATTTAAGCCTATTAGACAACAGACATGGCCCTCCCCACTTTGCATGCCCCTCCCCACTTTTCATGCCCCTTTATAGATGGCCTAGCATTACAATTTAGGGTGTAGTAATCCTCACACAACAAATCCCTGTTGCATCAGGTCTTCTGGAGGCAAATCACATCTGGCCTTTATATATTATAAAAAATCAGTTTCTCCCTGACATTCTTTACACCCGCAGCATTCCAGGAGACAACTTTAAGCTAATTGCTAGTTGTGGAGTTGTGGCAATTGCCTAGACCCCAATAACATTATTTAGAATACTAAATTTAAGCCAACCCTACCCGTCTAAGCTGTCATTTATGTTTTGGATGGGGGAATTTATCGGTTCCCTAAGTGTCACCTGCCTGCCATTTCCTCTGAGGAAGACTTTCAACCTATGGAAGTCTACAAGGGACCTGCTATTATAGGGGGGGCAGAAAAGGGGGTACCACCTTCTATCCCCCTCGGGACTCTGAGCTTGGAACCCCCCCACCCACCAATGAGTCTTCCCTTCTCTCCTAGAAAAGTTACAACATCAATGCCCCTACATTGCATACAATCAGCGTTTTGTAAAATCATATTAACCATAAGCTTGGAATAAAAAGTCACCCTTGACTTGAAACCCACCCTAGAATATAACAAGGAAACCAAATCAATATTACTGCTTTGGATTATCCTCAAAGAATCAGACTCATAAAAACATTTGAGCAAAGTTGATCTGTCCCAAAATTATGCCTGCATCAAAGATGGGTGTAAAGTCTAATGTGCACATGTCCACATTGCACCAAAGAGGGATGTTTCCTTCGGATTTAGGTAAATTAGTGAAGCCTTTCTTCAAGCCAGGGTCTTCAAAGGACTAGCAAACGAATTCAATGCAGGTGGTACCCAAGGAGGTTGTTCAGCAGAAGTTTCTATTGCTGAAGCCTCATCTAACTCCCCGTTAGATAGCCTTGTGGACCCAGACTCGCTACCTACTACCAGGGGGTAAGGCAGACAGATTGCGATAACCCCTCTGACCTTTGAAGGGGGTCTGCCTCTTTTCTAAATTTCATTTTCCGTCTGAATTTCCATGTAATTCTACAGTCTCTTCATCCCTCTCCATTTTTTTACTTTAAAAAAAAATTATTTTTAGTATTCGGGGGAAGACAGCGTAACACCTCAGCACCTTTTGCTTGCTTGGTCAGTGTTTTAAAGATTGAAAACACTTTCTGTTCTGTGGAAGTCATTTTTACCTGCCGCTCCCTCCGAACGGGGGAAGAGTTGAAAATAAAGCGTATTGAATCCACTGGACTTTCGACCAAATCAGTTTTGATGGATAGCTCTTTACACTGTGGTTTACCTGCCTGAGTGCTAACGTCTGCGTAAGGCCGAACAGCTATAATTTCAGATGCTCTAGCTGTCAATGGAAAAACTTTTAGTGGAGCAAACAGTTCTTAGTTTGAGTCCCTGGTGTTGTCATCCTTGGTCAGTTCTTGCAGGATTGTTGTCACTGTGTCATAAATACAGTAGGACCCTGCTATAAATTTCTCCAGCAATTTTAAAATCGAAGAAATAAGTCTTTCTAAGCTAAGTAATGAGGGAGAGACCTTTACTCCCTGGTCAGGAGGTTGACTTGGGAAGTTATCACTTAGTTCCAGAGTAGGCATCACAGATAAGTGGGAATACAACGATGCATGGGATGTGGGCATTCTTCTAAAAATGTGCAGCCCTGTAGACAAAGGTAGGGATGTAGTCCCCACAAGAAGCAGAATATGATCCTTATCCTGTTGCCAATATCTCCTGCATAAGTCTAAATCCAAATCTGACAGTCTAAAGTCCTCATTCCAGGACTCTGCATCCAGCGACCCCCTCGGCACTGATTTGGGGAAAGCCCTCCTCAATGGATGAAGAGGGCATAACCACCACCACGGGGCTAAAGGAAGGGGCGCTTACTTGGACCATATCAGGAAAGAAAGCATAGAAGGAGAGCTGGAGGGCCCCCCAAGCGAGACCTGGTCTTCTTTTTGCGAACTGTGCTTTTGAGATGATATGTTTGCTGTGCCCCATCCCTGGGAAATTGTTGGTCGGAAGACCCCTTTGGTGCAAGATCCCCTTGGGACCACCAGCTTCGGGACTCTCTTTGTCTCTCACTAGGGGTCATAGCATATTTCAGAACCTCTTGGAGAGTCTTCTCTTTTACCCACAGGGTGAAAATGTGGTTCTTACCCTTCAATATCGAAGCAGGATTAACTTTGCTCCGTAAAGAGTTCGATTTAGTTTTCATACATGTACTCCCTGTGAGCAAACACCCAGATCTTAGCTTTTTTGCAGTCATTGTATTCCTTAGATGTAAATAAGATGAGCCAGTTCCTTGTTACCCTTTTGTACCTTTTATATCTATGAGCGCCGCCAGACCCTATCAAGCTGTTCTAAAATTGCACAACACAGAGGGGCACAAGCACGCTGTACTTGATATCTTTAAAGATTTTGCTGTTTAGGGTTGCAAAAAAGAACCAGCGGACAGAGAATAGCCCATATTTCCTTGTGTGATACTCAACTGGCTTCCAGTGCATCCAGTCCGGCTCTGCGCATAGTGCAGAACAAAAAGACTGCAATACAGGCGGAGTGTTGGGCCTGTGGCAAAATAGGTGGGCTTTGCAGAAATTGCTGCATGGCCGAGTTGGGTGGGGGGACAGTTCAGGTAAGTGGACCCGCTGCGGGAGCAAGCTGCAGTGGCCTAATGCCGACCGCTTTTGCCCCACGCGGTGGGGGCCTGCAGTCCTTGGCCTTTTTACCTTCCCCTCCCTGGCTCCCCTTTCCCCCATTCTACTTTTTTCAGGGCATCCCACCTTTAGGCCTTCTTGACAGATTCAATGCCCCAAGTGTTCCAAGAGTTGACCAGACTGGTGGGCCCTCAGAGTTATCAGGGGAGACCTCTGTAATATCGGGGTTAGCCACATTTTATTACAGCTAACATCCGCCCGTTTTATAAATATGGGGCTCTTGGCTCGCAGTCACAGTGCCTCAAGGACTCACTAAAACAGTGACAGTGGCCGAGGACTCCCTACTTCCGCTGTTGGGACCACTTCCGATGTTAGAACCGTGGGCAGAAAAGATTGCCGCCAAGAGACTCCTTTGGGTGCCTGTTGTTCCAGTCCTCCCAGTGGGGGCCAGCAGTTTTAGGAGGGAGAGGTCAGGTGGGAAGCACACTCACACTCATTCTTTCACACTCACATGCACGCACCCACATCCATTAACAACACTCATCAACATTCAAACATGCACGCACGCACCAAACATTCATTTAAAAAGATCACACACACACTTACCTTCAGCCTCGGAGGTCCCAGGAGGGTTGGAACTGCTGCCTTCCCTCGCTGGCTGATCTTAGGTCAGCCAATGAGGGAAGGCAGCAGTCCCAACTTCATCACAAAGTGGTATGGGGTCAGTCAGACTGCTGATCCCACCCCACTCTGTGATGAGGTGTCACTGATTGACACTCGCCCTGGGCGCTTCAGGGCTTAAACCTGAAGCGCTCAGGTTGAAGTCAATGGGTGACACTTCCCTCGCAACCCCGGGGAGGGCCTCGAGGCACCTTTGCTGAGCCGAGGAGGTCATGCCCACAGGAGATGTGACCTCTTCAACCCAGCAAACATCAGCTCAGGCAGCCAGGAGTCTTCACAAATCGCCCATGTCTCGCTCCTGGCTGCCTGACCTGAACATGAAGAGTGTCTGTCAGGCTGACCTCTGTTCAACCTGACCGGCACTCTTCATGAGGGGCAAAAGGTGGGGGGGCGTGGCCCCTCCGCCGTAAAGGACGGGCCGCACCTGTATCCTCCTGGCACCTTTCAGTTGCACCTCACCCTTAAAGCCCTAAAACTTAAACGATTGGAGCGGCCCAGGCCATGCCCCGTCTCCCTGAGGTGGACTTCTTTCAACTGCCACACCACTGCTGCACTGTTGCGGTGCGTTGCTTCACCGGGTCTCCTGGTGGGTCTCTGCTCCCGGCCCCCGGCTTCCACACTGCTGCACTACCGCTCCCGGCTTCCAACACAGCACCCCCGCCACCCAACTCCAACCTCCACCTTAGACTTACGATATGTCACTTCCCTCTAAAATTAGGCCCTCACATACAAATATTAGTAAACAAACATAACACACACACCTACCTCTACATGCTCACAAATAACAGCAGTTGTACAGACTTTGCTAAACACACATGCTCTGCCGTACACTTCTCCCCAAAGTCCTAGCTGTAAACACACCCCAACACACCCGATATATAGACTGGCACAACTACCTTTACTAACATACAAACCTATCTCTACACATTGCTATTGTTCCCACCCACGTTTACAAACCAGCATCTGCACACTTCTCCTCACTCCGTCTTTTATAATCTGACAAACACTTCAACAAAAATCTTTAAGCCCATCTACACTCACCGGCCCATGCATCTATACACTTAGACACACAGACACGCACAGTAAATGTAATATGTACACACACATATATATTAGCGTTGCATTATTTGTATTTTGCAAATCTTGTTGAGAAGAACGACGAACGATTTAATTGGCAAAGGCCTGGGGGAATGATTCATACAGACACACCTCTATTTACAGGTTTTCCCACATCTCTCTTTCTTTGCTCACACACTTCTACATACCCTCAGTCAATTGGCCGTATACATAGACGTTGCGGCACACATAATACTTTATACACCTCTGCACACATTTCTAGCTCTAACTCAGAAACGCACATGCACACACACAAATACATACAACTTTACTAAGATACTCGCTTACCTGTACGCATTACTATTAATCCACATGTGCAGTCACATACAATACAACACGTATAAACCTACTCTGCATCACAAACAGACACATTTACAAAAAACACAACTCTGTATTGACCACTGCGCACACACACACATGACAATGCACACATATACACCCAAAACACACAGCCCTTCACATGTACACCTGTGCCCGTACTCTACACTCACACATATAAAACACGAAATCTGCAAACCCACACACCCAGTAAGACACATACAGACATACACACAGCTAGGTATGCCTGTTTATCAGAACTCAGCATCCACACCGAAACACCTACATCCACACCTAACGGACACACACCCTTTAACTACTGCCACCCACACACCTATAGCACACATCTACACCTACATACCTTCACCCACACAACTACACACATTTCCATTCACACATACACACTTGCACACACAGTAAACGCATGGTGGGGACTGAGGATTATCCTATTTTATGGTTTTATTCACTATTCATGTGTATTAGCCTCTGGTGGCATGGCAATATTGTCAACCCATTCTACTGTAACTCTCATCATGGCTGGAATTACACACTGCACACGCCCTGCAAGTCATCAAAGAGGGCTCCCCTAGCACATCAAGCCCTACTTAGAAGATGGTGCTAGAGGATGAAATACAAAGTCTCAAAAACATACATAATAATATCACTATTTGGAGTCTGCAGTTTTAATTTTTCTTTCTTTTCCGTTTGCAGCAGTGGGACTTCTACTGTCAGTAGGTACTGCTTCACCGGCGTGGTCATCTGAAGAGACAGGCACCGAGGCTCTCTCCATCTAGAACCACCAGGGATGACTCCTCGGCAAACCGCCTGCCATCCAGCGGCCACCGAAGCTAGACAGAACACCCATCTGCTCGGCGTCAGTCACGAGATCCGCTATTAGTGTAGGAGCCTCGGTTCTCGTGGCATTGCCTGTCCTCATTATATCTGCCTTGCCTGTTTAGTAGGCTGATTCTTACTCCTAGCACAGAACTGCACACCAATCGTAAGAGCACCTGTTGGAGATACAAGTGACAAAATCATAAACATAAGTGCTGAGGGTTCCTCGAAAACCGCTTTACAGAGAATGTTTCAATGAAATCACATTTATTTCTTCAAATAAGTGAAACTAATTTTTTTAAAATAATTTTTACTTTGCTAACAAGAACCAGCATGACTGGAGGTCTCAAAGATACAGAATGCCTTACTTTTGTACTTACTTTATTAATTAAACGCATCATTAAAAATAGCATACATATGTTTATTTGTTTTTTTATTCTCCCGGAAGGAAAGTGGTCTGAGTAGAAAATGTCTCCTGGTAGACAGGTCGGCACGAAACTTTGGCAAAACAAAAAACGCTCTTCAAATTAAGTACATTTAAAATATGTATTGCATTTAGAATAATTTAGATAAAGAAGTAATAAAAAGTAAGTTTAAAAATACAACTTTTTAAAATCTAATAATATTAGACAAATCATTAAAATACAAGTGCATATTAATAATATTGTTGAAGACAATTTTACGTTAAAAATAAAACTAGGGATGAGGTAAAATAATAGGGACTTGAAGGAGGATATGTAGCTACTTCTAGCTGTAGCTGTATACATCTATGAATATATGTGTTTGTATATCTACATATATATGTACATATATGTTTTAATGGTTTAAGACATCATCTATACAATTCATATTATAAAAGAGCATACAGAAGTTATAAATATATGTTCATATGTTTAATATTAATGTTATACAAAAAATAAACAAATATATGCTTGCACAAAAATAAACCTTTGCATATATATATATATATATATATATATATATATATATATATATATATAATACTAGTTATAAAACTTATCTGCAACGTTGTGATGTAAGGGAACTCCTGATGTAGTGATTGTAGATACACTGGCTGTGAATTAATTACTCCCGATGTACTTACCTGCAAGGTAATGAATATTGACCAAGCGATCTCTCATATTTTCCTGAGAAGGAATCTCCATGAGGGTCAGTTGGGATGAGATCTCTGCAAGGGATGCAATCCTAGTGAACAGCCTTTGGAGCTAGCTTGGCAGGGTGTGCTTGACTAAGGGACCCAGGAACAGAGCTCGCTGGCATAAAGTGATATTAGTACCAAGGGTTGTATGTCACAGTATTGACAGTCACATCCAATTGCAACCACAGTGACTGCAAAATAGCCACTTGCACAATGTTGTCAACATAAGCGTACTTAGGAGTCTATAGATTTACCATTTTTAACACCACGTCTACTTATCTCAATTATATTGTATAATTCATTATCTTGCATGTGATATTATTGCAGGTTGATATTTTAGAATTGTTTTTGTGGTACCACAAATCAGTGCTTAATTTGTGCCAGTGATTGCCAGTTCTCGACACCCACACTTATTTCTCAACACTGGCACTTTTTTGTGACAGCCCAAATATGGCGAGGAAGTCTGTACATTTTGAAGAAAAGCAAATCAACAGAGTGTCTTAAAATTCAATCTAAATTAAAACAACAACAGCTCCCCAAGGTCATTTTTATAGCTTGGGTGAGATGGAGTAATTCATTGTTGGAGTGCGATGGTTAGAGGGTAACGGTGGCACCCACTCTTGGCAGCGCTGGTACTGTGTGCAGTCTACAGTGGCCTCTTGCGAAGTACCTTTACCTTGGGACTTAGGGGCATATTTATACTCTGTTTGCACCAAATGTGCGTCAAAAATTTTGACGCACAATCGGCGCAAACCCATATTTTTACTTTGACGTTCGACCCCGCGGGCGTCAAAATCCCACCATGTGCGTCATTTTTTGGAAGGGGGAACCAGCCTTGCGTTAATCATATGCAAGGTAGGCGTTCCCTTCCAAAAATAGACTTTAAGGCCTGTACCCCATATTTATACTCTGACGTCATTTTGACACACAGGAGGGGGTGGGCCTTAAAAAACGACGCACAGCCTGATGGGTGCCGTTTTTTAACGCCTGGGTCAGGGCAGGCGTTAAGGGACCTGTGGGCTCGGAAGGAGACCAGAGGTGCCCTCCCCTGCCTCCAGGGACACCCCCTGCCACCCTTGCCTACGCCAGGAGGACACCCAAGGATGGAGGGACCCATCCCAGGGAAGTAAAGGTAATTTCGGGTAAGTGTTTTTTTCAGATTTTTTTTGTGGCATAGGGGGGCCTGATTTGGGCCCCCCTACATGCCACTATGCCAAATGACCATGCCCAGGGGACATAAGTCCCCTGGGCATTGCCATTGGGCAAGGGGGCATGACTCCTGTCTTTGCTAAGACAGGAGTCATGTCACTGGAGGTTGGGTGCCCAAAAAAATGGCGCAAATCCGGTTTGAGGCCTGAAGTTTGCCTCAGACCTGACTTGCCCAATTTTTTGACGCACAACCCCCATTTTCCCATACGCCGGTGCTGCCTGGTGTGAGTCATTTTTTTTTACGCACACCAGTCCGCAGCGCCGGCTAACGTCATGCCATAAATATGGCGCCCGCATGGCGCGTTGGAATGGCGTTAGCCGGCGGTAAAATTTTTGACGCACAACTGCGTTGGCGCAGTTGTGCGTCAAAAAGTATAAATATGGGCCTTACTTTTTTCCAAATTAAGCGCTCTACTACACTTACCCAACTCAATGGTATTTCATTTGTCGACCTTTGAAGGAGGAGGAGGGACTGAATCATCCCTGCTAGGAGTGATTTCGGTGAGTGCATGTTACACACAGAGCTCTCAATCCACTGAGGTGTTTTACATGGTACTCACATGTGAGTGGAAGACCACAATTTTCGAGATACTGTGTTGTGCGGACACTCACATTAAAAATGTGAGTTGTTATTTGGCACTGAACAATATTTGGTTCTTATTTGTCCGTGTTTGCCTTGTGGCTGAAAAGAAAGTTTTGTGATCTAGGCCATCGCAAGTCTAAATTACGTAAACAAGAAATGCAGACTACACACACCACCACAGCCCAAAAACGTTAAAAGAGAGTCTCCTCTGAGGGATATGGTGGGAAAGGAGAAAATCAGAAAGACGATCCAGCCAAATCTCTTACAATTTTCATAGAGAGTATTTAAAAGTGGAAAGTGTTTTGCCGTGAGGAGTTTTCTTTACTCAGGCACTAGTTACCTAAATAGTAATAATTAATTAATGAAATGCTAATTAATGCACTGCTTTACCTCACTGTAGGGATTAGAGTCAGCATATTAAAGCAAGATTTAGAGTTCAGTGGATGGATTACTCCATCACAACTGTGATGGATCTCCCACCTGTCTTATTACAAGGTCTATTGGATGCAATGCACTTGTATTACAAGGGACGGGATATCCATCACATTTGTGATGGAGTAACCTGCACACTGAACTCTGAATCCGGCCCTATGTATGCTGATGAGTTTTGTATATGTAATGTAGGTTTGATCTTACTATGGTCAGTACAAGCTAAAATAATATAATTATGAGGGAGATTGGCCTTAATAATATATTAATATAATGTGGATGAATGCCTCGTTCGTTTTCGTTTGTACTTGTGCATCACATATTGAATTAAATCCTATGGCTTTACATAGTCATAGGATCCTGAAAACCTTCAAATGTGTGAAATATTTATAACTTTTCTGAAAATAAAAAGGGAACATCTGGAGGAACAAAGTTGTAGGTTGATTAGATACTGCCAACATTTTTTCCAAAAATACATCAAACAATAATTACAATTATTTATTGTCAACAAGCTGACTGAAATAGTTAATGTCTTAGCAGTGCCCCCAAAACAAGCCAGGCCTGTTGGCTAATGCTTGTTAGTGGTATCAAATAGTTGAGTAACAATAATACATTTGTTGTGAATAAACAGAGCTGAAAATGTTTCAATTTTGAAAATATGAGACTGTAATTTAAACATAACTAATGACGTCTGTAGAAGGGGTAGTGGTTTTCGGTGTGTCTCAGACACTCCAGTTCTTCCCTTCACAACATTTTGCTCTGCAGTCTCACACTCAGGTAAACACTTAGGGCCTGATTTAAGAAAAGTGGTGCTGCATCCTATGCAGAGCCACTTTTTTGCGCCCCTTAGCGCCCCTCCCTTACCGCCACAATGTGTGCGCCGTATTTATTATACAGCACACCATGGCAGTAGATAGGGTGCGAGCGGCAAAAATGTTTACGCTAGTTTGGCGCTTTGCAGGATTAGCGCCAAAAAATTTGAGGCTAATCCTGCAAAGCATATTGAGGCCCATTGAAAACAATGTTGTGCCTCCTTTAACACCTGCTCTGTGCAGGCATTAAAAATGCTGCTAAAAATGGTGCAAAGAAATCTTTTTGATTTCATTGCGCCATTTTTTCGCCCCTCCTAACAGGGGAACGCCACCCTTGCATACATTATGCCTGGCGCAGGCATAATGTGGTGCAAGGGGTTACAAATATGTTGTAAATATGGTGTGATGTTTTTGTCATAATATCGCCACATTAATGTAGAAAAAAGTTCACTTATGTGGCGATATATGGCGCTAGGCCCTTCTTAAATTGGGGCCTTCCTTTCTCGCCACAGATCATATTTTTCTTCTCTGGCACTGCCTTTTCACTTTCTCTAGCACCTACTTCCTTTTATCTACTACACTTCACCATCTCCTGACATACACAACCCACCCACACACATGTAGGCACTGCATTTGTCTTTTTCTTTGCTGCTGCTGTTACCCGTACATCTTTCACACACTTTTCCATAGGAAAACAATTACAAACAGCGTGTAAGTGACCATTGCTCTGTGTTCTCTGCAGAGAAGCCAAGGGTTGTATGTGTATGCAGACTGAATACCTCCCTGATCCACTGTGAACCTCTTCAATATACTCACCCTGCCTTCTGCATCACCTCCAGAGCTCTCAATTCTGAACTGTCATAAACACCCAGGAGCTTATTTACAAGAGGTTTGGGCCGCCGCTGTATCTATACCCATATCTACAAGGCCACGCAAAGCAACTTTGTGTGACTTTTCAAGGCCTTGTAGATATGGAGTAATCCAAAGCACTGCAAGTTTCTGCGTTGCCTTACTCTGTGTCAAAAGGGTGTTCAATGGGCGTTGTGGTGGTTGTTGCCACGCAACACCTGTGGATTTTGATGCATTCCCAGGTTTACAAGCATTTGTAAACCTGGGAATGCGCCATAAACCTACGCCTCCCCAGGGGAGGTGTAAAGTGGAGAAATAACTTTATTTCTCCTTGTTTGTTTCTCTTTCTATGTGTGCTTAATTCTGCAGCACACATAGGAGGAAAATGCCTCCATTGTTTGTTTTTGTGCAGGAGGGTGTCCATTCCTGCACAAAAACAATAATTCCTACAACCATGGTGCAAGGGTGCCTGTACAGGCGCATGACAGCCAATTATGCGCCTGCGCAGTAGAAGAGGACAGGAGTGCGCTGTGTCTGATAGATATGGTGCATTCCTGCCCTTTTCTTCTGACCCGGGACAGTGCAGCAAGAAGGCTTGGGGCACTGCCCTGCCCCAAAATATTGTAAATGAGACCCTTAATCAATGTGAATTCACTCAAACACCTGGAGATAACTTGATTCACTGTTTGGACTATGCAAGTCTCATAATTAGCATCAGAAAACTACAGAAACACACCTGGCAAAAACAAATATTCTTAGGGAATTGAAGACGAAGTAAAACCTGTGAACTGTAAACAGGGACTAATCACTGACATGATTAACAGACATTGATCTCTTAAGAATCTGGACAATAGTTTTCTCTGTAAAGTTAAGGCCATGAATATAGGCCCTGATTTCAAAGTTAATTTTTAGCCTTTGATGGCTCTGAGCAGTTTGAACACACATTACCCAGCTCAACTGCTATTAAAATAAATTAATATATATGTGCAGTGTTCCTAGGTTGTGAACAGATGCCCCTGTGACACCCTCTCCGTGGCCTCGGTTGCGCCTCCTTCCATTGTGGATCTTCTTAAGCTTTCTCTCTGGCTGGAAGTACAAGTATGATGTCCAGACTGCGGAATGAAGTACATAATCTGGAAACCATGAAGTCCGCATTTGCCACAGAAAATCTGCTGCACCGATTTAGACTATTCTTACTCATGAGTTGTAAAGATGTCGAATTTCCTGAGCAACTTCCATATACCATTGTGTAATGTTGTTTGCCAGGCCTTGCCTGAGCCACATGTTGGTGCAGTTCAACCTTCATAGAATAGCACTAGTTTGTGAGGCAGGCTGCTTTGTCAGGGGCGGCTCCTCCCACCAGCAGCAGCTGATGCAAAAGTTTTATACTAAGGACATAATAAACTCTGTGTATTATGTTTTTACTATAAAAGGGGTGGGGACACAGGCATGACAGGGACAGAGAGGGAGTGCACAAACTCAGGCCGGCCGGCCAAACATACATGTGCACTAGGCTGTCTCCAACCCAGCACTGCATTGCTGGGTTGGAGAGTTGGCAGAGGCTCCCACTCTGCCTCGGAGCGCCCAGGACGCAGGGCAGGCTGGGAGCCTGGGTCTGCAATGCAAGATGGAGCACAGCAGAACGGATGGAGCGGCGGAGGAAAAGGTACGTTTTATTATATTCTTATTTTAGTTGTCCCTGCCACGCGCCACGCCTCCTTGCCCCTTTTTGCTCCTGCGAGCCGAGCCTGTCCTTTGTTGACTTTCAGGTTATATTCTTATTAGGAAAGTGGAAGCATAGATAGCAACTTTGCGCTGGACAGGTATCTTGGGGAATAAGGTGGACATCACTGCACACACTCTGAACCGTTATCTGCAGAGGCCCCATATGGAAATTCCAAATAACAAAGGCCATCTGTCAACAACTGAAGATGAGCATTTATCATACTTTTTAGGTCTGGCCTAGAGACAGTATTTGCAGTTTTGCGTGCTTCATGTAATAAAAAATTTATAAATAAAACACACATATATACAAAAAATTGAGCGTCTTTGGGTAAGCATTTCTCGTCCATTGATCTGCTCAGCTGCCATTGATTGTTTACTTCCACCCAACGCAGCACACAGCGCGGGCCAGTCTCAGCCTCCCTCAGCCATTGGCTCATTGTCACTGTGACAGAGGGCATTATTCCTAATCACGTGCACATCTGTTTGAAGAGAAGTGCGCTTCATCAATTAGGCTGGTGGTAGAAATCTGACTTTGCCAGTGCCTTTTTCTTATCTTTATTTATCCTTTGTTTATTTTTTAATCATCATTGTATGTTTAAACTATGGGACATGTTTACAAGCCCCTAGAGCCTCCTTGCGCCACCATAGTGTTATTTTTTTACGCTAAGGCAGCATCAAGGAGAAATTTTCCCCACAACAGATTTACAAAGTGGGGCAATGCAAGCATTGTGCCACTTTGTAACCCCGTGCGCCAGGCATAATGTATGCACAGGGGGCGTTGCCCAGTTAGGAGGCCAAGAAAAATGGCGCAGTGAACGTTATAAGATTTCACTGCACCATTCCCGTCATTTCTAATGCCTGCCCAAAGCAGGTGTTAAAGTGACGCTCCCATTGTTTCCAATGGGCCTCCCCACGCATTGCTGGACTAGCATCATCATTTTTTGCGCAAGTCGACCAATGCACCACAATAGCATTAAAAATGTTGATGCTATTGTGCTAAAATGCGCCATGGCGCACCGTATTGTAAATACGGAGCTATCATGGTGACATTAGGAGGGTACTGGGGGACACAAGAAAGGTGGCGCTTCATACCTGATGCGCACTTTTCTTGTAAACATGCCCCTATGTTTTCAGTTTATAGGAACTGAAATCATCTAGTAATGTTTCTTTCCACCAACAAGGATTATATTTTCGTCTGTTGTGCATTTAAAGTAAAAAGAGATTCGACCTAGTTCTATTTGTACCTGCCTACTAGGAAGAAGCATTAGTGTTTATTAATTTAATTAATATGTGAAAGTTACTCTTATTTATTAAACAATGTAACACCGCCCCTACAGGATTTCTCAGTATATGTTACTGTAGCGGTTCCAACCAAGGTTTTATTTTATGTTCTTTAGTGCAAGGATTTATATGTATAAGAAATTATTACTTTGAAAAGAGCACAAAACCAATAAGGTTGAAAGAACAGGTAAGATATTTCATTGAGATAATTTATCTGTTCCAAGATTTGAGTGTAAAATGAAGGTCACAGGTTAACATCCTGGCGGGTCCCGTCCGCCTGTCATCCTTCAAGAGTCAGCATGCAACACACTGTGAGCATAATAATTTTTTAGAGCTTCAGCTTATTTAGGTGAACTCAAAGATGATAGCTTGAGCACTGGAAGATGATGCCCTCTAAGGCAGTGTGAGCTTCTCAGAATGTCTCTCCTGGCTCTGCAGGATGCTAACTCAATTTCCCCATATGCCCCCTACAGTCTGTGTTATTGTGTTGTAATTTCTTCTCATCATACATGTATCCCTCAGAGTCCTTATACAGCATGTGGTTGCCCGGCTAGCTCTAAAATGCAGTACATTCATGTGCCCACTGCCCATGTCACGAAAAGGCCATCAAGCTTTCTGCTCATATCCTCCAGGCACCCCACACAGTCTACTTAGGTGGCCCAATCTTCTCACTCTCTGCCCACTTTCTTGAAGGCCCTCACACTGTCTTCTCATGTAAGTGATTCTTGTTGGTGCTCTGCTCAATGCTCCTCACATTGATTGTCCATGTATTCCAGGCTTCATGTTGGGTCTTTGTGCCCCTATGTTGTCTGTCCCTATAGTGCAAGCTTTAACACTGTCTAGGTACCTTAAATTCCTCACAGTTTCTGTGCATGAGCCTGACTTGCCTCGAGGGGCATGTGTGTGTGCCACAAGCTTATCGCAGTATCCCTGCGACCTATACAGTCAGTTGATGTCACTGTGTCTGCTGATGTGCCAGATGTTCCTCATAGTGCTCGCCTGCATGCTCAAATCACTCACATTGCACCTATGTGTCTCACGGTCTGTCTTCATGACCCAAGTTACCCCACACAGTCTGGCCGTGTACCCCAGCCTTATCATGTTTACGCTAGCTCGCAGTCTTTCCGTGACCCCAAGCTTTCTCATAGACTGTCCCTATTTTGCAAGCTGCTTTACATAATGTGCCCATTCAACCAAAGTTACCTCATTCAGGTTGTGCCTGTGCTCTTAGCTCCTCAATGTCTGCCCTCGTTCTCCTAGATAGCTCAGCCTGTCTATGCACTGCAATATACCTTAGTCACCTGATCCAGACAACCACCTATAGTCTGCTCTGGGGCTCTGTGATCCTCACTCTGATGGTTCATGTGCCCCATGTCGTGCGCCCCCCCCCCAAATGCATGGTTTGTACACGTGCACTAAGCTATTCACACTGCGTACGGGGTGACCTGATCTTGGTATGGTATGCAGTAGAAGTTGTGAAAGGCATACAGTGATCAGCAGAGATGCCATCGCTGCAGAGAGTATCAGATGTCAGCCTAATCTGTCATTGCCTCTCAGGCCTAAGCAGGTTGTGGCCCCCATCAATGTTTCGCATTGAACCACAGTGTAAACGGATACACATGCATCAATAGATTCTCCTGTAACAAGAGGAAATCGTTGGCCTTGAAGAGCAGGAATCTGGCCATTTTCTACCACCACCGAAAGAAAGTTATTCCAAGTTGCATTAATAATAAAGAATAACATACCCTGGCTTTCTTTGTTGTGAATAGGGTTGTTTTGTTTAAATTTCAACCCAGACCTTGGAGTTGTTGCGACCACCCAGAGTTATTAACATCAGAAAGCTTGTGTTCCATGCTGACCATATGCTGACCGCTTGACTTGAGATAAGAAGTTGATGATCAAAAGTCACCTTAAACCCCCCATGTTACTTGTTCGAATGGTGAAGGCCTAGCTTGTGAAATGTGGTATGAGGTTTGGAGCAGATAAAAAAATTATATTTTTCGCTCACTATCTTTCTTTTATTCTCTCAATCTGGCTCCTTCTCTCCGCCTAGCCAGGATTAGAATGTTATAAATACATTACAATACCAGTGAAATAAGAATTAAGAATAACAGTAAAAATGTGTTCACTAGCCCTTACTCAAGACGTTTACAAAACATTGACTAATCCAATAGGTTTCACCTCTTGACTTTGCAAATGCAGACCAGTTGACTTTGCCAATGCTTTTTGGCAATGCTCTTCAACATTATTAAATAAATAAGGTGTCCAGGCAACAAAGTAGGGTTGGAGGTGGAATGGCGGAGAGGATGGTGGTTAAGGGTGGGCGTGGAGGAGCTGGGTGTGTGTGTAAA
Source organism: Pleurodeles waltl (assembly GCF_031143425.1). Taxonomy (NCBI): domain Eukaryota; kingdom Metazoa; phylum Chordata; class Amphibia; order Caudata; family Salamandridae; genus Pleurodeles; species Pleurodeles waltl. The sequence continues at coordinate 817,997,140 of NC_090448.1, forward strand.
AATCACAAAGAAAGCTGTGGAGGGCTGGAAGATGTCACGGATGAACTTGGGGACAGAGCAGTAAGTAGAGTGCTGGAGGGCCATGATGTGAGGGAGAAACAGCACACATGCAACACACACTTGTAGGAAGGTAGCCTCTTTCTAGCCTTGTTGCCCCCACTTTTGGCCTGTTTGTGAGTATATGTCAGGGTCTTTTTACAGTCTCACTGGGATGCTGCTAGCCAGGGCCCAGTGCTCATAGTGAAAACCCTATGTTGTCAGTGTGTTTGATATGTGTCACTGGGATCCTGCTAGCCAGGACCCCAGAGCTCATAAGCTGGTGGCCTATATGTGTTCCCTGTGTGGTGCCTAACTGTATCACTGAGGCTCTGCTAACCAGAAAATCAGTGTTTATGCTCTCTCTGCTTTTCACAATTGTCACTGCAGGCTAGTGACTATCTTCACCAATTCTCATTGAAACACTGGAACACCCTTATAATTCCCTTGTATATGGTACCTAGGTACCCAGGGTATTGGGGTTCCAGGAGATCCCTATGGGCTGCAGCATTTCTTTTGCCACCCATAGGGAGCTCAGACAATTCTAACACAGGACTGCCACTGCAGCCTGAGTGAAATAATGTCCACGTTATTTCACAGCCATTCTTCACTGCACATAAGTAACATATAAATCTCCTATATGTCTAACCCTCACTTGGTGAAGGTTAGGTGCCAAGTTACTTAGTGTGTGAGCACTCTGGCACTAGCCAAGGTGCCCCCACATTGTTCAGGGCAAATTCCACGGACTTTGTGAGTGCGGGGACACCATTACATGCGTGCTCTACATATAGGTCATTACCTATATGTAGCGTCACAATGGTAACTCCAAACATGGCCATGTAACATGTCTAGGATCATGGAATTGTCACCCCAATACCATTCTGGTATTGGGGTGACAATTCCATGCATCCCTGGGTCTCTAGCACAGAACCCGGGTACTGCCAAACTGCCTTTCCAGGGTCCCCACTGCAGCTGCTGCTGCTGCCAACCCCTCAGACTGTTTCTGCCCCCCTGGGGTCTGGGCAGCCCAATCCCAGGAAGGCAGAACAAAGGATTTCCTCTGAGAGACGGTGTTACACCCTCTCCCTTTGGAAATAGGTGTGAAGGGCTGGGGAGGAGTAGCCTCCTCCAGCCTCTGGAAATGTTTTGATGGGCACAGATGGTGCCCATCTCTGCATAAGCCAGTCTACACCGGTTCAGGGATCCCCCAGCCCTGCTCTGGCACGAAACTGGACAAAGGAAAGGGGAGTGACCACTCCCCTGACCAGTACCTCCCAGGGGAGGTGACCAGAGCTCCTCCAGTGTGTCCCAGACCTCTGCCATCTTGGATTCAGAGGTGTTGGGGCACAATGGATGGCTCTGAGTGGCCAGTGCCAGCAGGTGACGTCAGAGACCCCTCCTGATAGGTGCTTACCTCTTTCAGTAGCCAAGCCTCCTTTCTTAGTAGCCAAGCCTCCTTTTCTGGCTATTTAGGGTCTCTCCTCTGTGCTATTCCTCAGATAACGAATGCAAGAGCTCACCAGAGTTCCTCTGCACTTACCTCTTTGACTTCTGCCAAGGATCGACCGCTGACTGCTCCAGGACGCCTGCAAAACCTCATCAAAGTAGCAAGACGACTACCAGCAACATTGTAGCGCCTCATCCTGCCAGCTTTCTTGACTGTTTCCTGGTGGTGCATGCTCTGAGGGCTGTCTGCCTTCACGCTGCACTGGAAGCCAAGAAGAAATCTCCTGTGGGTCGACGGAATCTTCCCCCTGCTAACGCAGGCACAAAACTTCTGCATCACTGGTCCTCTGGGTCCCCTCTCATCCTGACGAGCGTGGTCCCGGGAGCACACTGGGTCCTAGTGTCTCCCACAGTCCAGTGGCCCCTCTGTCCAAAGTTGGTGGAGGTAAGTCCTTGCCTCCCCACGCCAGACAGCAAACCAGTCTACTGCGTGATTTGCAGCTGCTCCGGCTTCTGTGCACTTTTTCAGGACTTCCTTGGTGCACAGCCTAGCCTGGGTCCCCAGCACTCCGTCCTGCATTGCCCAACTTGCTGAGTTGAAATCCGATGTCGTGGGACCCTCCTTTGTGACTCTGAGTTGACTGCTGTCCTCAGATCTTCTAAGTGCCTGCTCTGGTACTTCTGCGGGTGCTGCCTGCTTCTGCAGGGGCTCTCTGCATTGCTGAGTGCCCCCCCTGTCTCCTCCTCCAAGGGGCAACATCATGGTCTTTCCTGGTCTCCAGCAGCATCCAAAATCCTCAACCGCAACTCTTGCAGCTAGCAAGGCTTGTTTGCTGTATTTCTGCCTGAAAAGACTTCTGCAACCTCCAGCACACCGTGGGAAATCTTCCATCCAAAGGAGAAGTTCCTAGCCCTTTTCGTTGTTGCAGAATCTTCAGCTTCTTCCACCTGGAGGCAGCCCTTTTGCACCTTCATCCGGGGTTTTGTGGGCTCCTGACCCCCCCCTGGACACTTTTGTGACACTTGGACTTGGTCCCCTTCCTTTACAGGTCCTCAGGTCCAGGAATCCATCTTTAGTGTTTTGCTGGTGCTTGTGGTTCTTGAAGAATCCCCTATCACGACTATTCTGTCTTTCTGGGGTAGTAGGGTAACTTTACTCCTACTTTTCAGGGTCTTGGGGTGGGGTACCTTGGACACCCTTACTGTTTTCTTACAGTCCCAGTGACCCTCTACAACCTCCCATAGGTCTGGGGTCCATTCGTGATTTGCATTCCACTTTTGGAGTAGATGGTTTGTGTTGCCCCTAGACCTATGTCTACCTATTGCATCCTATTGTGATTCTACATTGTTTGCACTACTTTTCTTACTGTTACTTACCTGTTTTGGGTTTGTGTACATATAATTTGTGTATATTTCTTACCTCCTAAGTGAGGTATCCTCTGAGATACTTTTGGCATATTGTCACTAAAATAAAGTACCTTTATTTTTAGTAACTCTGAGTACTGTGTTTTCTTATGATATTGTGCTATATGATATAAGTGGTATAGTAGGAGCTTTGCAAGTCTCATAGTTCAGCCTAAGCTGCTTTGCCATAGCTACCTTCTATCAGCCTAAGCTGCTAGAAACACCTCTATTCTACTAATAAGGGATAATTGGACCTGACACAGGGTGTAAGTACCACAAGGTACCCACTATAAGCCAGGCCAGCCTCCTACATTGGTGGTGCAGGGGTGGGATAAGCGCTTGTAACTGCTTTACCACTTTGTCATTTGGTGCTTTTCAGTATATGTACATTTAACCAAAACAGTTTACTTTTCTGCTCTAAAACGTTTTACTGAGTTTCTGAAAAGTTCTGAAAACTTTTAAAAGTTTGCCAAAAGTTTGAAAAAGTTTTTTCTCTGTACTTTCAAAAGTTCTAAAACGTTTTCTCTCTTTGTCTGAAACCTTTTTCTATCATGTCTTCAGTAGAGGCTACTTCCAGAGTTGTTCAGGCAACTTATGAGAGTTTAATCTACAAAGTGTGAGGGGTCTCTGCCTGGATAGAGGTTTAAGCATAGGTAAGAATCCAACAAAAGAGTTTCTCTTTAACCTGCTCTTACAGGATGGCCAGAACTAGTCTGGCCCATCTCAGGAAAGAGAGGAAACCGGGGAAGCTTCCCAGTCAGACTCAGAGGAGGTCCCTGAAGATGATGGGGAGGGTTCTTTCAAAGTCCTGCCCCCTAGCAGGCCACCTAGTGACATTGGTAGTGTTAGAGGGTCACACATTAGTATGGCACCTTTCACTCCTAGAGGCCAGGTTACTAGGGTCCAGCCAGTTAGGGACAGGTCTCTCTCTGCCAATTCCCAAATCTCCTCTGTGTCCAAACATTCCCAAGCCTCCCACACTGGGGATAACTTAATGGAAAGGGAACTTAGAAAGCTGAGGTTTGAAGAGACCAGACTAAAGCTTAAACAGCAGCAGCTGGCCATAGACAGGGAATCCCTAGACATAGAGAGGGAAAGACAGAGACTGGGGTTAGTTCCCCATGGTGGCAGCAGCAGTGTTTCAGATAGTAATCCTGTTAGAGAGCAAGATTCCAGAAACCTGCATAAGATAGTCCTCCTTACAAGGAGGGGGATGACATTAATAAGTGGTTTGCTACACTTGAGAGGGCATGTATGGTACAGTTGGTCCCTCAAAGGCAGTGGGCTGCTATCTTGTGGCTATCTTTCACTGAAAAGGGTAGGGATAGGCTCTTTACTTCAGAGAAAGTGATGCCAATAACTGCAGAGTTTTGAAGGATGCACTCTTGGATGGATTTGGCTTAATCACTGAAAAATGCAGGATTAAGTTCAGAGACCCCAGAAAAGATTCCTCTCAAGACTGGACAGATTTTGTTGACTGTTCAATGAAGGCCTTGGAGAGTTGGTTACATGGCAGTAACGTTTCTGACTATGAAAGCCTGTATAATCTGATCCTGAGAGAGCATATTCTTAACAATTGTGTGTCTGATTTGGTACACCAATACTTGGTAGACTCAGATCTGACCTCTCCCACGAAATGGGATAGAAGGCAGACAAATGGGTCAGAACAAGAGTGAACAGAAAAGTTCATACAGGGGGTGACAAGGATGGCAAGAAGAAAGATGGTGAGAAATCTCAGGATAAGCATGGGGATAAAGGTAAAACTAAAGATCCTTCTTCTGATCCTAAACACTCTTCAGGGGGAGGGGATAAATCAACTTCTTCCTCTTCTTCACAACCCACACACATTAAAAAGCCTTGGTGCTATGTGTGTAAAAAGAAAGGCCATAGGCCAGGGGATAAGTCCTGCCGAGGTAAACCCCCTGAGCCTACCACCACGAATACATCAAACTCTAGTGCCCCTAGCAGTAGTGGTAATAGTGGTGGGACTGCTGGCAACAGTCAAAATAAGGGAGCAGTTGGGTTCACTTATGGGTCCATCATAGAAACTGGGGTAGTCAGTCCCAAGACAGTTTCTGTCACACCTAGTGGCATTGGCCTTGCCACACTGGCTGCTTGTTCCCTTACAATGGATAAGTACAGGCAGACAGTTTCAATAAATGGTGCTGAGGCTCAGGCCTACAGAGACACAGGTGCCAGTATCACTTTGGTGACTGAAAACCTAGTGTCTCCTGCACAACACATCATTGGGCAACAATACAAGATTATTGATGTCCATAACTCCACTCAGTTCCTTCCCTTGGCTATAATTCAGTTTAGTTGGGGTGGAGTTACAGGCCCTAAGCAGGTGGTAGTATTACCTAGCTTACCTGTAGACTGTCTCTTAGGTAATGGCCTAGAGGCCTCAGGTTGGGTTTAGGTAGAGTTTAATACCCATGCAGCCATGCTGGGTATCCCTGAGGAACTGCTTCCTCTCATTTTAGCTGAAATGAAAAAGCAAAGGAGAATAAAAGGCCTGAAAACTCAGGATCCTTCTCCAACAACAGGTAAAAAAGGGAATCAAAGTATCCCCTACCCTTTCTGCCATTCAGGATACCATTCCTGTAGTGGGAGAAACCTCCCCTGGGGTGGCATCTGTACCATGGGAATCATCAGCTAACACAGCTGTACTCCCTGAGGTAGAAGTACCTCTCAGTGGGATAACTAATATTGGTGAGAAAAAGTGCACCATTTTAGTTAACATGGAGCATCCCTCCAACCTTCCCAGAGAAACATTAGTGCAGCAACCCTGCACTGCCTCACAACACTTAGGACAGCAGTCCTGCCCTGCTCCAACTCAAGAGAAACAGCATCCCTGTTCTCTCTTAAAGCCATATGGACAACGTTTTTGCCCAGCTATGGCTTTACTGCGACAGAATCCCTGTCTGGCATTCTCATCACCTGATATAGGTCCATTGGACAATTCCCACTGCTCTAAACTAAAACATACTAATAGGAACTCTGAAAATAAAACTGCACATTGCTGGCTAGCTACAAAACTTCAAACAGGGTGGTTTACATCCCCACAAGGAAGTAACCATTTAGTGGATGATAAAGGGAGTAACCAATCTATTGTAGAGCTACTCTCCACGTATCACCACTTAGACAATAAAGACTCAGCTGGCCAAGGTTAGCCTTATTGTCCTTCGTTTCGGGGGGTTGTGTAGGAAGGTAGTCTCTTTCTAGCCTTGTTACCCCCACTTTTGGCCTGTTTGTGAGTATATGTCAAGGTGTTTTTACTGTCTCACTGGGATCCTGCTAGCCAGGGCCCGGTGCTCATAGTGAAAACTCTATGTTGTCAGTGTGTTTGATATGTGTCACTGGGATCCTGCTAGCCAGGACCCCAGTGCTCATAAGTTTGTGGCCTATATGTGTTCCCTGTGTGGTGCCTAACTGTATCACTGAGGCTCGCTAACCAGAACCTCAGTATTTATGCTCTCTCTGCTTTTCACAATTGTCGCTGCAGGCTAGTGACTATCTTCACCAATTCTCATTGGCACACTGGAACACCCTTATAATCCCCTTGTATATGGTACCTAGGTACCCAGGGTATTGGGGTTCCAGGAGATCCCTATGGGCTGCAGAATTTCTTTTGCCACCTATAGGGAGCTCTGACAATTCTTACACAGGACTGCCACTGCAGCCTGAGTGAAATAACGTCCACATTATTTCACAGCCATTTTTCAATACACATAAGTAACTTATAAGTCACCTATATGTCTAACCCTCACTTGGTGAAGGTTAGGCGCCAAGTTACTTAGGGCCATATTTATACTCCGTTTGCGCCGAAATTGCGTCGTTTTTTTTGACGCAATTTCGACGCAAAACTAACGCCAACTAAGGCCATATTTATACTATGGCGTTAGAGGCGAATAGCGCCAAAGTTCCCGGAATGTGCGTCATTTTTTAGCGTGAACCCCTTCCTTGCGTTAATGATATGCAAGGGAGGCGTTCCCGTCTAAAAAATGACTCCCAGGCCTTTACGTGGTATTTATACTCCCGGGCAAAAGTGACGCCCGGGAGTGGGCGTGGCTAAAAACGGCGCATTTGCGCCGCTTTTTAACGCCTGGGTCAGGCATGGCGTTAAGGGACAAGTGGGCTCAAAATGAGCCCAGAGTGCCCTCCCCTGCCCCCAGGGACCCCCCCTGCCACCCTTGCCCACCCCAGGAGGACACCCAAGGCTGGAGGGACCCACCCCAGGGACATTCAGGTAAGTTCAGGTAAGTTTTTTTTTTTTTTTTTTTAATAATATTTTGTGGCATAGGGGGGCCTGATTTGTGCCCCCCTACATGCCACTATGCCCAATGACCATGCCCAGGGGACAGAAGTCCCCTGGGCATGGCCATTGGGCAAGGGGGCATGACTCCTATCTTTACAATGATAGGAGTCATGTTGATGGGGGATGGGCGTCGTTAAAAAATGGCGCAAGTCGGGTTAAGACGATTTTTTCGACGTAACCTGACTTGCCCCATTTTAAGACGCCCATGCGCCATTTTCCCCCTACGCCGGCGCTGTCTGGTCTACGTGGTTTTTTCCCACGCAAACCAGGCAGCGCCGGTCTGCTTGCGCCGGCTAACGCCATTCCATAAATACGGCGCCCGCATGGCGCTTCAGAATGGCGTTAGACGGCGCAAAACTTTTTGACGCTAAACTGCGTTAGCGCAGTTTAGCGTCAAAAAGTATAAATATGGGCCTTAGTGTGTAGGTACCCTGGCACTAGCCAAGGTGCCCCCACATTGTTCAGGGCAAATTCCACGAACTTTGTGAGTGCGGGGACACCATTACACGAGTGCACTACATATAGGTCACTACCTATATGTAGCGTCACAATGGTAACTCCGAACATGGCCATGTAACATGTCTATGATAATGGAATTGTCCCCCCAATACCAAAATTCCATGCATCCCCGGGTCTCTAGCACAGAACCCGGGCACTGCCAAACTGCCTTTCCGGGGTCTCCACTGCAGCTGCTGCCAACCCCTCAGACAGGTTTCTGCCCCCCTGGGATCTGGGCAGCCCAGTCCCAGGAAGGCAGTCCCAGGAAGGCAGAACAAAGGATTTCCTCTGGAAATAGGTGTGAAGGGCTGGGGAGGACTAGCCTCCCCCAGCCTCTGGAAATGCTTTGATGGGCACAGATGGTGCCCATCTCTGCATAAGCCAGTCTACACCAGTTCAGGGATCGCCCCGCCCTGGTCTGGCGCGAAACTGGACAAAGGAATGGGGAGTGACCACTCCCCTGACCTGCACCTCCCAGGGGAGGCGCCCAGAGCTCCTCCAGTGTGTCCCAGACCTCTGCCATCTTGGATTCAGAGGTGTTGGGGCACAATGGATGGCTCTGAGTGGCCAGTGCCAGCAGGTGACGTCAGAGACCCCTCCTGATAGGTGCTTACCTCTTTCAGAAGCCAAGCCTCCTTTCTTAGTAGCCGGACCTCCTTTTCTGGCTATTTAGGGTCTCTCCTCTGGGCTATTCCTCAGATAATGAATGCAAGAGCTCACCAGAGTTCCTCTGCACTTACCTCTTCGACTTCTGCCAAGGATCGACGGCTGACTGCTCCAGGACGCCTGCAAAATAGCAACAAAGTAGCAAGACGACTACCAGCAACATTGTAGTGCCTCATCCTGCTGGCTTTCTCGACTGTTTCCTGGTGGTGCATGCTCTGAGGGCTGTCTGCCGTCACCCTGCACTGGAAGCCAAGAAGAAATCTCCTGTGGGTCAACAGAATCTTCCCCCTGCTAACGCAGGCACCAAACGTTTGCATCACTGGTCCTCTGGGTCCCCTCTCATCCTGACGAGCATGGTTCCTGGAACACAGGAGCTAGGTCCAAGTGTCTCCCACAGTCCAGTGGCCCCTCTGTCCAAAGTTGGTGGAGGCAAGTCCTTGCCTCCCCACGCCAGACAGCAAACCTGTGTACTGCGTGATTTGCAGCTGCTCCGGCTTCTGTGCACTTTTCCAGGACTTCCTTGGTGCATAGCCTAGCCTGGGTCCCCAGCACTCCCTCCTGCATTTCCCAAAGTGCTGAGTTGAAATCCGATGTGGTGGGACCCTCCTTTGTGACTCTGAGTCGACTGCTGTCCTCAGATCTTCTAAGTGCCTGCTCCGGTACTTCTGCGGGTGCTGCCTGCATCTGCGGGGGTTCTCTGAGTTGCTGAGTGTCCCCACTGTCTCCTCCTCCTAGGGGCGACATCCTGGTCCTTCCTGGTCCCCAGCAGCACCCAAAATCCTCAACCACAACTCTTGCAACTAGCAAGGCTTGTTTGTGGTATTTCTGCCTGGAAACACTTCTGCATCCTCCAGCATGCCGTGGGACATCTTCCATCCAAAGGAGAAGTTCCTAGCCCTTTTCGTTGGTGCAGAATCTTTGGCTTCTTCCACCCAGAGGCAGCCCTTTTGCACCTTCATCTGGGGTTTTGTGGGCTCCTGCCCCCCTGGACACTTTCGTGACTCTTGGACTTGGTCCCCTTCCTTTACAGGTCCTCAGGTCCAGGAATCCGTTTTTAGTGTTTTGCTGGTGCTTGTGGTTCTTGAAGAATCCCCTATCACGACTATTCTGTCTTTCTGGGGTAGTAGGGTAACTTTACTCCTACTTTTCAGGGTCTTGGGGTGGGGTACCTTGGACACCCTTACTGTTTTGTTACAGTCCCAGCGACCCTCTACAACCTCCCATAGGTCTGGGGTCCATTCGTGATTCGCATTCCACTTTTGGAGTATATGGTTTGTGTTACCCCTAGACCTATGTTTACCTATTGCATCCTATTGTGATTCTACATTGTTTGCACTACTTTTCTTACTGTTACTTACCTGTTTTGGGTTTGTATACATATAGTTTGTGTATATTACTTACCTCCTAAGTGAGGGTATCCTCTGAGATACTTTTGGCATATTGTCACTAAAATAAAGTACCTTTATTTTTAGTAACTCTGAGTATTGTGTTTTCTTATGATGTTGTGCTATATGATATAAGTGGTATAGTAGGATCTTTGCATGTCTTCTAGTTCAGCCTAAGCTGCTTTGCCATAGCTGCCTTCTATCAGCCTAAGCTGCTAGAAACACCTCTATTCTACTAATAAGGGATATCTGGACCTGGCACAGGGTGTAAGTACCACAAGGTACCCACTATAAGCCAGGCCAGCCTCCTACAACACTTCCATGGAGTGCTGAACGAAAAAGAAAAAAGTATTTACCTGACATGGAGCGTTGAATGAAACAAGTCATCCAATCGAAAGGATTTGTCCCTGTATGGGAGGGACAATTACAGGGAGTTGAAGGAAACCACCAAATAAGATACAATCAATGAGATTAGCACGAAAGTCAATCAATTCTAAGGAATGGGCTGACCCTAAGCCCAATGTAAGTATTGGTACTGTTAGCAATTAGGGGCAGATTTAAGAAAGGTGGGTGCAGCGCCACTTTCGTTGCACCCCTTAGAGCCCCCCTACCGCCACCATGTGTGCACCGTATTTAAAATATGGTGCACCATGGCACGGGGTAGGAGGCAATAGCGTAAATTTTTTTTACGCTATTCATATACTGTGCAGGAGTACCTCCAACATTATGGCACTACTCCTGCAGAGTACATAGGGGCCCATTATAAATAATAGAAGCCCCCTTTTAACACCTTCTCTGAGCAGGCATTAAAAGTGCCAAAAATAATGGTGCAAGGAAATCCTTTAGATTTCCTTGCACCATTTTTTTGGCACCCTTAACGGGAGGAACACCCCCCATGCATACATTATGCCTGCCGCAGGTATAATGTGGGACAAATGTTCACAAAGTGGTGCAATGCATGCCTTGCAGTACTTTGTAAATATGGTGTCGGGAAAATGCCACTTTGGTGCCACCTTAGTTTTAAAAAAATGATGCAATGACGGTGCTAAGGTGGCGATAGGGACTCCTCAATCTGCGCATAAGTCTTTAACAACAGGCATCAAAAGCTGAATGTTAAGGCTGACCTCTGTTCCAAGGTCTGTGCTATTTTCGCATTTTGTTTGGCTGCAACAAACCTTATGTAGTTTATCGCTGTCCATGATATTTCAGACCCCTGCAGAGCTACTGAGCTATTATTGATGGTGAAAATGTTTACATGGGAGTCTACTGAGGTGCAGCGGGGAAACATTAGAATGGGGAGGCAGACTCAGATGGCTACCATGGTCTGTTTTTCATAGTCCTTTGGTATTTTAGGCTACTTTCTTTGCATTTATTAATTAAATATGCCATAGTCGATATAGAATCTGAAAAAAGCATGCCTAATTTCATTTCTCAATGGACACACCTAAAAATGAAGTCCCCCCTCAGGTAAAAAGAGCCACCAAAGAGCTGTCAGTTTTGGTCAGGGGTCACCTTCTGATACAGGGACATTATTCTATGATCTACCTACAAGTCATGGTTTAAAAAGTCCAACCTCCCAAAGGTGCCAGAGGTCTTGCCTACATTACAGATATTATCATACAAAACCAAAACTTGATATGTTTCATAAACCAGTGGTGAGATTAGGACAATTCTAACACCAGTGGTCTCTTAGAAGGCCTGTCAATGCCTGGGTTAGTGTTAGGGAGGACCCTGGACACTGGAAGGCTGAATCCCAGTAAGGGTGAGCAGGAGAAGTGGCCTAGTAGCTAGAACTGCTGACTTTGAAACCCAGGGAACCAGGTCCGAATCCCAGCTTCGGTTCAACGTCCTAGCATTCTGGGCAAATCACGTAATCTTCTGATACCTAAAGTGAAAAAACATGTGTGGCATGATCTAGCTCTGTTATAAAGTGCTCCAATGCCCGTGGGCCAGGCCCACGCAATCAATAAAAGCATAAACGTGACCCAACAACCTTACTTCAGGAAGGGCTCATTAAAACCCCTTAAGTGATCTCTGTTTCAGGGGACAGATGCCTTGGGCTTTTACTGTACCTTTGGACAGCTCAGTTAAGTTAAGGAAAGACCCAAAGGGGGATATTTACCTGCCCCTAGCACCACCAGAGCATCACTTTTAGAGATGCTCCAGTGGTGCTGTGCACTGCGCGATATTTACACAGTGGCGCTAAGCCACTTTTTGTGGCTTAATACCGCCTTGTAAATATGGCCCCCTCCAACTCAGTTTTCTGCTGCAGAGGGGCATGCAATGGGTGTTGCTGTCGGCATTCCACCGCAACACACATTGTTTTTTATGCTGCCCCAGACTTAAAAGGAATCATAAATCTGACGCAGTGCCAAAAACTAATGGCAACCAGGGGTGACGTTAGCATGGTGCATCGAGGAGAAATACTTTTTTTTCTCCTCATTTTTGCTTTTTCTATAAGTGCTGCATTCTGCAGCACGCATAGAAAGAGCAAAAGGCCACTAATGATTGTTTACGTGCAGAAACGGACACCTTCCTGCACATAAATCATAATTCCCTCCAACACAGACATTCTTGCACTATGGTGCAAGGGTGCTTGTGTTGGCGCTGGCAGCTAAATTTAGTGCCAAAGCTAGGGGAAAACACAGGGGTGCGCTGTATTTCCGTAAATACTGCGAATACCTGCATTTCAGAACTGACGCAGCGCTGCCAGTTTTGGTGCCATGCTGCACCAGTTCCATGTAATTATGCCCCATAGTCTGGCTAGTCGATACTTTCCCCTTTGCCTCGCCAAGGCTACAGGTATAGCCCAAGCTTAATTCCAAACTTAGCTGAGGGTGTTGTGTAAAGAAATTACTTGGTGGTAGAGAGGCAGTGCCCACTCTCATTTGCTCATCTGCATGTTTGGCCTAATTCCTTCCTGTCCTGCAGTCTCCACTATAGTGTCTTGGACCAGTCACAGAATGGTGACTAGGCAGATGTAGGTGTTTATAAGAAAATCAGCCTTTGGTTCTCCTACTATTTAGCATATATAGCATGCACCAGACCAGTGCAGGTGGCAGAGTGTTTCACAAAAAGGGTTTATGTGTAAAAAGCAGCTACGACAAAAGTGACAAGAATATCACAAATGCCATTGAGGGCGGGCACAAAGTGAAACATCATCAATAACCAATAACTACTGGATTAACCTCTAACCTTAGGTTCCGGAGTAGCGTGTGACTTGGCTTAAAGTGCTTCCACATCTTGTCAATTGTAGTAAGCGCTTTATAAGTGCTTTTACCATGAATACAATAGTGTGCCAAGTGCAGTATGATTTGAAATCAGTGCAGACGAGTTAGCAGGGTACTGACAGCTCTGTTTGGTGGACAACGCAGTGTAAAACAGATATAAACTGTTACCCACATTAAGGTAAAATGAATTTGAAAAAAAAGAAAAGAAAAATGTATGAACTAAGGCCCTGATTTATATTTTTTTACCAAACCTGCATTAGCGCAGGTCTGTGTCAAAAAGTATACCGCCGGCTAGCGTCATTCCTGGACGCCAGCCAGGCGTCATATTTAAGCTATGACGCTAGCCGGTGGAAAGGCCCAGTTAGCGTCAAAATTATTGACGCTAACCAGGTGGGGGAGGCGAAGGGGAAACAGGAGGTTGTGTGTGAAAGAATTGCGCCAGTCAGGTTAGGGTAAAAAAAAATGACTCTAACATGATTGGCGTCATTATTTCCATGCACAACACCCATGGACATGACTCCTGTCTAAGTAAAGACAGAAGTCATGCCCCCCAGCCCAATGTCCATGCCCAGGGGACTTGTGTCCCCTGGGCTTGGCCATTGGTCACAGTGCCATGTAGGTGGGCCCAAGTTATGCCCCCCCTATGGCGCTTTGCAATAAAAATAGAAATACTTACTTGGACTTACCTGGGATGGGTCCCCCCATTCTTAGGTGTCCTCCAGGTGTGGGTGCGGGTGGGTGGGGGTGTTCCTTGGTGCAGGGAAGGGCACCTGTGGGCTGTTTGCATGGTCTCTGACCATGGAAAAGGGCCCACAGGTCCCCTAACGCTTGCCCTGACCCAGGAGTTAACTAATGGTGCTAAGCAGGATTAGCGCCATTATTTAAGACCCTCCTCCTTCCGTGCGTGATTTTTGAATATTTAAAATACGGCGCACTATGGCACAGGGTAGGGGGCAATAGTGTCAGAATTTCTAATGCTATTGATGTACTGTTCAGGGTTAGTGCCAAAATGTTGGCGCTAACACTCAACAGTACATAGGGCCCATTGTAGACAATGGCATGCCCCCTTTTAATGCTTGCTCTGAGCAGGAGTTAAAAGTGCCGAAACAAAATGACACAAAGAAATCGCGTAGATTTCTTTGTGCAATTTTTTCGGCATCCCTAATGGGGTAAGCCCCCTTTGCATACATTATGCATGGCGCAAGGGTTACAAAGTGGCTCAATGCATGCATTGCGCCACTTTGTAAATTTGGCGTGAGGAAAAGGCCACCTTAACGCCGTCTTAGAGTATAAAATATGATGCTATGGCGGTGCTAAAGTGGCGCTAGGCCCTCTTAAATCTGGGCCCCATTTTGGTAAGTGATATATTGTGCTGTCCTTTTTCAGTCCCCTTGAACATTTCTCAGTGTTTGATGTTTGCTAAATTTCAACTAATTTGTGGATAACTGACCCTGTAGGGGTCTTCTTTCACTGCCCCTGTGTTTAGACAAGAACTATTGTACAGCAGACAGGCAGATCTTCAGGACTGGGGTAACCTAGTGGAGACAGGCAACTCACCGTTTCAGCTTTCAGGAATTATTTGAATACTTGTAGCACTGGCCCAAATTCTAGATTTTAGGATTATCTATGCTGTGTCAAAAGGGCGAGTATATATTTGGTTTCTGGAAATGCTAATTAGGGTTTTAGCTCCAAGCTGGTTTGGAGCATCATTCACATTTAGGTGCTCAGCCAATTAGCGTGTAGAGCTTATTTGCAAGCCTTTTTCCTGTGTTAAGTAAGCTTCATGGAGAGCTTAGATGAAAAGGATGTAGCTATCAATAGTTTAGCATGTCCAGAGGCACTAATTCAGGCCTCTTAGAGGCCCTCTCAACTCACATTATTGCTGTAGTTTGAACACAACCATTGTGAACGCTGGATTTATGACTAATGATTTTTATATGTTATGGGTTAAGAATTTGCATAGAATTAAACTAATGCAGAAAATAATGTGTGACTTGGAAAATGTGCCCACTTGAGTGGCTGCCATAAATACGTAATACTTTTAGTGAATGCATATTAAACATTATTCAAAGTGTATGTGTACAGAAATTGTAGTAGTATGTTACATTAATGATTTCATATTATGTATTTGTTTATTAACCTTAGGCCTTAAGTTAGCAAGGTTTAGGCCTAGTTTGCACAACCCTCATATTAAGCTGCAATGTCTGAATACAATTTGTGGGAATGTATGTCCAGAGAAATAGTGATGTATTGTTCAAACTGTGTTGGCCAAAGCTTAGCAGATGTCTTCAACTTTCTCATGAGAACTGCTTGCTAGACTATCTTGTACTATAAGTTGCAACTTTGTAAAGTTTGATGCGTGAGACAGCGATGTTTCCAGGAACCAACAATGGATGCATGTACTGGAGTATGGATTGTTACAAGAAAGTTACCTGACGAGCCTGACAATGGGAACAGGAGAAGAGGAGCCAATCATTGATATGTGAAAGAAAGTCTAGTTATATCTTAGATTTGGGGTTTAATTTCTATTAGATTGACTGTAAACGTACGATTTTCTGACCAATTACAACAAGGGAAGGTCTTTGGGAGATGTTAAATTAGCCCAACTACACAGAGGAGAAGGGGCTTTTTCCTATTTTGATTTTCTCTGTAGGGGTACTGTTTGAGGAGCTGAATAGTTTCCGATTACTTAATTTACCCAGATCTACTTATTGTAGGTGCTGCAACAAACTTAGGGGCATATTTATACTTTTTGGTTCAACACTGCAGTAACGCAGTTTTGCACCTAAAAGTTTAGCAATGGCTTGCGCCATTCCTGAGCACCAGCCGGGTGCCATATTTATGGAATGCCGCAGGCCAGTGCAAAGGGTGGGCTAGCGTAAAGAAAAATGACGTTAGCCTGGTGGGGCTGGCGGTATGGGAGAAGGGGGTTTTGCACCAAAAAATGACGTTAGGCTGGTTAGAGTAAAATAAGATGACTCTAACCAGCCTAGCGTCATTTTCTGATGCAAAACCATCCATACCACATGACTCCAGTCTTAGAAAAGACAGGAGTAATGTGCACCACCCCAATGGCCTGCACAGGGGACCAGTGTCGCCTGGGCATGGCCATTGCACCCTGTGTCATGCAGGGGATCCCAAGTTGGGCCCACAATGGCACTTTAATTAAAAATAAAAAATGACTTACCTATACTTACCCTACTTATCCCTACTTACCTGGGATAGGGTCCCCATCCTCCGGTGTCCCTCTGGTGTGGGTGGGGGTGTTCCTGGGGCTTGAGGAGGGTACCTGTGGACCCATTCCATGGTGTTTAACCATGGGTGTTTAACCATGGAAATGGGTGCACAGGTCCCTTAACGCCTGGTCTGACCCAGGCATGAAATAATGGTGCAAAGCACGCTTTGTACCATTATTTATCCCCTCCTCCCATCCGTGCGTCATTTTAGCATGTTAGGATAAATATGGGGCTATGGGGTTAGCACAATTTTTTAGATAGGAACGCCTACCTTGCATCTCATTGACGCAAGGTAGATTCACGCATCTAAAAAATTGTGCAAACTCCAATATTTTGATGTTAGACGGGTCTAAAGTCAAAATATAAATATGGAGTTCGTTTTGCACCAGATTTGCGTAAAAAAAATGACGCAAATTCAGTGCAAAGGGGGTATAAATATGCCCCTTAGTAGTGTCGACAGGACAAGTTTATCAGAAGCCGACTTTGATCCAGATAGAGTCTATACCGAATTTGATGTCCCCAGTGCAATCACAGACAATCCCAAGATACACCCCCATAACAGGATCACAGAAAGAGATGTGTGCATTGATCAGCCAGAATACGGGGTAATGTACTTGATAGATTCAAATGTCCGATCAAATCCAGATACAGTGTCAGTACTGGTTACCATAGGTCCAGTCATACCATTGTTTGCCCAGGAAAATAATAAGAGCAGAGAGCAGATAGTCCTGAATCTGAGTGTAGAAAGGGAGAGATTTACTGAAAACGCCAGAATGATGACTCCCATGAGACCGACTGTTGATGGAACAGGTCCGTTAATCGATTTGGGTTCTTTTAGGACTCCTCCAAATAATCATGAGAGATTCGATATAGGTTCCAATCCAAGAACGGTTACACCAGAGACCCCAAGCTTAACGTTACAGCAAGTGCCCGGTGTAAGCAATAACAACCTTTCATTACAAGGTTTAACAGCTGAGCAGTTAACTGAATGGTTAGAGAAGCTGAGTAGCACCAAGGTGATTCCAGCGGAGGAAGTGCCCTGAATTTGATCAGGCTAAAACTAGATGCAGAAGACTTGATTGAAGGAACGATGGGGTTATACAGAATTGACTCTTACAGAGAAGACGAGTTATGTTACTTGTGTAAACTGATTACCAGCAAAGCAGGAACAGTACATCAGAAATTAGCAGACTTGGCAGGAAAATATGACATAGAAATTGAGAAAACAAAGCACTCACAGAGGAGTTACTGGTTAGAGTTTGACTCAAAGGACTTTGGGAACATGAGGATACTGGGAATGAAAATTCACAGTAGTGAATTAATTTTGAGCATGCAAACATGGGGAGCCTTAGTTAAGTTGGAAGTCAGATGGGTGAAAAAAAGAGACAAGAGGAAAGGGGATTCTGGGAATCGTACTGCTAATGTGCAGTAGGCTGAGGACCCAGTGAATATATTACCAATGAGAGAAATTCCGGGAGCAAATTTTGTTCATGTCCCTTGGAGCAGGAGTGACATATTGTCGTTTACAAATGATTATTCCAGGCTGAGAGAGAAACCAGTGGAGTGGTACCAGCAAACAGATAGGTTTGTGAAACTCGCGAAATGCCTGTGGGAAGATTTGAACACCCTGCTAGAAATAGTGGTTCTAGCAGTCTTATGTGTTGAGTGCAAATGGAGTGTTGATTGGCGGACAAGAGAACCGCAGAGAGAACTAATGACAGGTGCACCATCTCCTGATGTAATGTAATATTACTATAAGGTGATTGAATTTTTGAAAATGAGAATTTTGCCCAAGAATATCAATTGGCAGAGAATAGACAGGACAGCTCCGGAAGGAAAAGAGTCAATACATGCATACTGTGGGAGACTGTTCCAGGCATTCAAACATTACAGTGGTACAAAAACAATTGAGCCGAAAGACATGATTCATTTTGTGTTCAGATTTGTTGAAGGAATAAGACCTGAAATTAGCCAGATGATTACGATTCATCTGATTTGTTGGCAAGCGAAACCGATTGATGAAGTATTGCAGTATGAAAAGTACTGTAGTGACGAGATTGAGTTGAAGCAGAGAAAGTTGAAAGAAAAGGCAATGGTGATGCAGATTAAAGCGGCACAATCAGGAACGCAGGGAAGTTTTCCGCAGTAGCAGCAGCAAGGAAACATGTGGTTGCAGAACCAGGCGAAAGGTAGAGGTTGTGGTGGAATTGGAAACGTGAACCGTGGCACAGATTTGAATACAGTAGTTGTTCACAATGATGTGCAAGGAATGAAAAGAATGTTACCATGTCACACTTGCAGAGGCCTTGGACATTGGAAATGGGAGTTTCCCATGTTAGGTCAGGAAGGTGTTGTTTAGCAGACAAATGAAATTAATTTTTTCTCAAATAAGAGAGGACTGAGAATGAAAGGTCAAAATCCAAATTTCCAAAGTAATGTGAACCCACTGCAAAGTTTTCAGCCCATGCAACAAGTGCAAATGCCATGTTTGCAGATGCCCCAGTTGCAGCAAATGCAACTTCAAGTGCAAATGGTACCTAGGCAACAAATTCAAATACCTCAAGCGCCAATGGAACATCAGCAGGTGATGCTTCCACAGCAGGTCACAGGTTAAAGGTTTAACCAGAGTAATAACCCAGTATACCAATCCCCACTGCACAGTGAGGATGAAGTGAATGATAATTGGGTGAGTGAGAGTTCAGATGAAAAAGAATGCTTGCTAGCAGCTTTATTAGAAGTAGATCAGAAAGGTTTGTATTTGAAGGGAATACTGATGGGTCACACAGTCTCATTTTTAGTCGACACAGGAGCTACACGCTCTACAGTGAGAACTGCAGAAGTTCCAAACTTACCACTTTCCGGGAAGACAGTGCAGATTGTTGGAGTTGCCAATCAGTATTTGACAAATCCGACCACAGAACCGGTTCAGGTTAAAATTGGGAATTTTAAAGGATTACACAAATTCGTAGTTTGTAATTACAGTCCAATATCCTTACAAGGGAGAAATTTGCTATGCAAAACAAGATGTTCGATTACTTGTTCAAATGATGGAATTGCCATCCAGACGAACAGTGATGATGAAGATGACTTTCCTGCCGAAACAGATTGTGATACAGTGAATGAGGAGTACCGTTTGATCAGTTTCTTTCCAGTCTTTACAACAGTCTTTACAATACGAGGTCTTCCTTCTGACTTACAGGGAACAGTTAAAATGAAAGTGTGGAATTTTACAGGAAAAGACATTGGTCTAATCAAAGGAGTTGTGCCAGTTAAGGTCCCAGTCAAGCCAGAAGTGATTTTTCCTCAGATGTCCCAATCCCACATGGCACAGGACACAGTTGAGGGGATTGCTCCCATAATTGCATTATTTGTAAACCAAGGAGTTTTAAAAGAAGTGCTGAGCAGCCCATGTAACTCACCAATGATGGGATTGCGAAAGCCATGCAGGAAATTTCAGATAATTCAGGATTTGAGGAAAGTAAATGATATTGGGGGTGATTCTAACCCTGACGGGTGGCGGAGGCCGCCCGCCAGAGTTCCCCCCTCCAGAACACCGCTCCGCGGTCATAAGACCGCTGTGGTGATTCTGGGTTTTCCACTGGGCTGGCGGGCGACCGCCAAAAGGCCGCCCGCCAGCCCAGTGGAAAACAACCTTCCCACGAGGACGCCGGCTCAGAATTGAGCCGGCGGAGTGGGAAGGTGCGACGGGTGTAGTTGCACCCGTCGCGAATTTCACTGTCTGCAATGCAGACAGTGAAATTCCTTGTGGGGCCCTCTTACGGGGGCCCCTGCAGTGCCCATGCCATTGGCATGGGCACTGCAGGGGCCCCCAGGGGCCCCACGACAACCCATACCGCCATCCTGTTCCTGGCGGGAGAACCGCCAGGAACAGGATGGCGGTATGGGCTGTCAGAATCCCCATGGCGGCGCAGCTCGGATTCTAATGGGCAGCGGAAAACTGGCGGGAGACTGCCGGTTTTCCACTTCTGACCGCGGCAAAACCGCCGCGGTCAGAATGCCCTGCGGGGCACCGCCAGCCTGTTGGCGGTGCTCCCGCCAACCCTGGCCCCGGCGGTCCATGACCGCCGGGGTCAGAATGACCCCCTAAATGTTGTCCCGTAGTGCCAAATCCAGCAGTGATATTGTTTCAGATCCCGTGAGATGCTGAATGGGTATTCGGAGTGGACCTGTCACAAGCATTCTTTTCTGTACCTCTTCATGGGGATAGTCAATTTATTTTCCATTTTAAATTTTTGGATCAAGTCTACTGTTGGTGCAGAATTCCTCAAGGATTTTCAGAGTGACCATCCATTTTCAACGAGATCCTGAAAAAGAATCTGGAAAATGCCTTTCCAATTGACGTTAATCCAGTACATTGATGATCTGTTGGTTGCATCAAAGACAAGAGAAGCATGCAAGTATGATACTGTTACCTTGTTGAATCACTTGGGGAAGAGTAGACATAAAGTGTCCCCAGCGAAATTACAGTACTGCCAGAAAGAGGTGAATTACTTGGGACACCAAATTGAAAAAGGAGCTAGAAGGATTTCCAGGGTGAAGGGTACAGCCATATCGCAGGTGAATCCCCCAGCTGCACAGAGATATGTCAGAATGTTTCTGGGACTGGCGAGCTATTGTAGCCAGTGGATTCTCAACTTTTCCATCATTTCAAAGCCATTGCAGAAGCTGACTCACAAAGAAGTTACTGATCCTTAGTGTTAGTGTTATATGAAAGCCTTTACTGAATTGAGAGAGTGCCTGTGTAAAACCCCGGCTTTGGGAATGCCCAACTACACAAAACCCTGTTGTTTTGTCATGAGCTTGCTGCATGTTATTTGTCTGTTTTGACACAGGTCTATGGTGGTGTAAACCACCCAGTAGCATATTTTTCAGCTACTTTGGACCCAGTCGCAGCAGCTTTACGTGGCTTTCTATGAACAGTAGCCACGGTTGGATTGCGCCTCACTCAGAGTGAGAGCATTGTGATGGGACATTCTTTAACTGTTATGGTCCCTCACTCTATAGAAGAAGTTTTGCTTACCCAAACCAAGACTCAACACTTGACGAATGCCAGGTTGACACGATATGAAACTGTCAACCTAGGTTCGCCGAATGTAACATTGAAAAGGTGTACAGTGTTTAACCCAGCAACTTTGCTTTCAAAGGAAAATATTGAAGTTGACAAGTTGAAGGAAATTGAACATGACTGTCTGGAGGTTACTGATTTGTGCACAAAACCATGACCTGACATTAAAGATACCTGATTGGACGAAAATGACCAAATTATTTCTGTTGATGATTCCTGTTTAAGAGATAACATGGGAACATTGAGAGCAGTATATGCCTTGTGCACAATTTCTGGTATACTCAAAGCTTCATGGCTTTGGGGAGTGTTTTCTGCACGAGTAGCTGAGTTGGTACAAGAGCATGCCATGTTTCTGCACAGCTTAAAGTTACCATATATACTGATAGCCAGTATGGATTTGGAATCGTCCACGATTTTGGTCAGCTATGGTCACAGAGAGGTTTCCTGACCTCTTCTGGTTCACCAGTTAGAAATGGGGAAACAATCCATGACTTGTTACAAGCTATACAAAGGCCTGAAAAGATTGCTGTGGTGAAATGAAGTACACACCTGAAATCACAAGATTTTGTGTCAATGGGAAATGGAGATGTGGATCAAGTCGCAGGTTTTGTGCATTGAACTGTATATCTTTCAAAGAAAAATGGGAATTGTTACCTGAGGAATAAAATAGTACCAGTTATGCTTTACAGGTGATTGACACTTAGGAGGTACTGAAAGAGCTTCAGGATAATGTTGACAGGGAGGAAAATAAAAATTGGCTTAAATTAAAATGTGCTTAGCATGAGTACGACAAATGGGTGTCCGGGGAGGGACAAGTAGTTTTACCAAACTGTTTGTTGACCCAAAAAGCTAGATATTATCATGGTCAAGCACATGTTGGAAGGAATGCCATGATTCACACGTTTAAGCAGTTTTGGTTTAATCCAAAATTTAGACAGGTTGCTGAAGCAATTTGCCATTGCTGCATCATATGTCAGCAGATGAGAGTGGGAAAAGGGACTGTGGTCAATGTGAGCCACATTGGAAGAGCGGGAGGTCCATTTAACAGAATGCAGACGGATATTATTGAGATGCCTGTGTGTGGAGGATTGAGATATGTGCTGGTGATTGTTTGTATCTTTAGTCACTGGATTGAAGCTTATCCTACATGAAGAAATGACAGCCTCACAGTGGCAAAGTTATTGCTTAGAGAACTGATAACTCGTTTTGGTTTTCCGATCTCTTTAGAATCAGATAGGGGAGGTCACTTCAGCAATTAAGTAATTAAATTGCTATGTTCGGCTTTTAACATTAAGCAGAAGTTGCATTGTGGCTACCGCCCAGAAGCCTCAGGACTTGTTGAGCAAATTAATGGTACCCTTAAGTCAAGAATTGCCAAAATGTGTTTGTTCACGAATCTGAAATGGCCAGACGTGCTACTGTTAGTTCTGATGAGTATGAGAAACACACCCAACAGAAAAACTACGCCGCATTAAATCCTCTTGGGCAGAGCAATGAGATTGCCAGCGGTTCCTGTGAATTCTCTTTTGAACATAACAGATGATATAGTATTGGACTACGCAAAGGTCTGTCTGATGTGGTTTGCTCTTTCTCTCATCAGGTGGAAGCCACCACACTGCCACTGTCTCCAGATCAAAGCAACAACCTGAGAGTGGGAGATTGGGTTGTGATCAGAAAACACGTGAGGAAGACTTACTTGGAGCCTCGGAGGAAAGGCCCTTACCAAGTAGTACTTGTTACTACTACAGCTGTGAAGTGCACTGGAGTTCTAAACTGGATCCATGCCAGCCATACACGGAAAGTACCATGTCCTTTGGACGAAGAAGAAGAGTTGTTGAGAGTACCAACAACTTCCAGACCAACTCGAGAATTGTAAAGAAGAGGAGGAGAATCAGATTCTGAACCTGAGCAAACCGCAAGTGGTTCGAACACTCCTGTGAGAGACGAAGTGGAAGACATTCAGGAGAGTGACAGTGAACCATCCTCAACTGAGGTAGCAGGAGAGTCTAGTCAGAGAAGGGCTCTCCCAGAAGCAGATGGTACGGAAAGACAAACAGAGCAAACGACAGACCCTGAGTTGGATCAAAGCCAAAAGGATCTGACTCCTCTTGACCAGACGCAGGTACATCAAGAGAAAATCCTGCAGAGCAAAGAGAAGTTACAAGTCCAACACTGAAAAGAGCATTAACAAACGGTCCACTGAAAGGAGATAAGAGGCCGAAATCACAAGCCAAGAGGAAAGAAACAATTACAGTGACAACAATTGAAGAAGAAATAGACACAACAAGAAGAGAAGATTTGAGGGATGGAGAAATAAGCGGAGATCGAAGATTGAAAAGAAAGTGAATTGCAAATAGTAGGTACGCAGGTCCTGATGAACGTATGAAACGACAAATGAGTGGCAGAGTGAATTTTTGTCTTTTTGTTTTGATCGATATATCCCAGGTCAATAATTTGGAACTTGAAGAAGATTAATGAACTGAACTTTGTAAGGTTGTGAAACTAAGAAAAGATAAAATAAACCATTGAAGGTAACTGGAAGAGACTTTTGAAATAACCTGATTTGTCAAGCTGCCAAACCGATTTTGACAAGCTGCCTATTTTTGACAAAGGGTCCTCGAAGAAAGACTGAAAGCTGTAAATAACAGCTAAAGAAGATTGAAGATTTTTGTTTTGCTTTTTGCTGCATAGCTATAAAATTCTTCTTCTTCTACTTTCTGATTCTTTACAGATCATGAGTAACCAAACCCAGCAGGTTAGGAACAATAGGTGCTGTAAATACATAGGTATTAGTTTGGCGATTGTGTACATGATAGGGTGCTTGGTACTGACTGTAAGTATGACTTTTCTTGACAAAATTGTGTCCAACCATACCTCTGCTTTAGAGACAACTACTACACTTAGAGAATTAGTTTAGGATAGATGAGAAAAACTTCCATGGAGATTTTTCTTCTAAAGTTTTCTATAGCTTGTTGCGTGAGTATGTTGGGATCATGAATGCGAGGGAATGTTATGTGTGCACGCAGATTCCTTCATCATTTGAGGAAGGAATTACTTACCATTGTTTGCCTCTTACTTATGGAATTAATTGTAGTCTTTTATTAAGAAGATTCTATAACCAGAAATACATTCAGTATTTTTATTCAAATAATGACATAGTGTTCTCATTTGTTTCTATTATTAAGTACCTGAGTAGAGTAGTTAAGGAAAATAAAATAGAATTAGTGAAAGGATTCTTTGAACCTACATTAACTTTTGACACCGCTTACGCCCACAGTAACAACCTCACATGCTTGCTTACACCTATAGAAAAGAGTTTCTTAGATCAGGCTGATGACAGGAGAAAGGCATTAAAGAAGTTAGAGAAGGGCTTAGGGAAAAGGACATTTAGAAATGATCATGCATTTAGTAAAATAAAGATGCAAGGGAAATTAGCTCCAGATGCACAGCATGTAGGGAACTTTGTGTATATAGGTCTAAATCTAGAACTGACACACTGTTTGTGGGAACGAGTGAACGTAGACATGTGCTTTTGTTTCAGAGTAGATGGATTTTTTTTTTAAATGGACAAGACCCAGCAATTTCAGGAGTTTATTAAATCTGTGGACCAAATGCGTATTACTGTCTTCCAAGAGGATGGTATGGCACATGTTACTTGGGGATAGTTTTCCCAAAGATCTATCAGCTTGAGAACCTGCATAACGTACCTAAAATGACTGAATTACACCATGATAGACAAAAGCAAGAATCTTATTCTGGCATAGTGGGAGATATATTTGGAGCAGTGATTCCTTCAGTGGGAGTTATTCCGAATTCGGTGAAAATTTGAAAGTTGTCTACTATTGTAGATAACATGCTGACCAAGGGACATATTTATACTCCGCGCTGAATTAGCGTCAATTTTTTTACGCTAATTCAGTGCAATCTCAACTCCATTTTTATATTTTGGTGCGAGACCTGTGTAGCGCCAAAATATTGGAGTTAAAGTCATTTTTTGCCAGCGGAAAAATTCCTTGCATCAATGAGATGCAAGGTAGGCGTTCCTGGGCAAAAACTGACGATATCGCCGTAGTGCCATATTTATCCCCCTGTGCTAAAATCAAGCACGGGGATGGGGCCTTAAATAAAGGTGCTAAGCTTGCTTAGTGCAGTTATTTAACGCCTGGGTGAGGGCAGGCATTAGGGGACCTGTGGACCTTTTTCCATGGTCTGAGACCATGGAAAGAGCCCACAGGTGCCCTTCCCTAGCCCCAGGGACACCCACACCAGAGGGACAGCGGAGGAAGGGGTACCCCAAGGGGGACCCCATCCCAGGTGTGTATAGGTAAGTAGAGGGAAGTAAGATTATTATTTTCAGTAGTGCCATAGTTGGGCCTTACTAGGGCCGCCCTACATGGCACTGGGTCCAATGGCCATGCCCAAGGGACATATGTCCCCTAGGCATGGCCATTGGGATGGTGGGCATGACTCCTGTCTTAACTAAGACAGGAGTCATGTCCATGGGGTTTTAATGTCAGAAAATGATGCTAGTCTGGTTAGAGGCATGTTTATGCCTCTGCCCGTTCTAGCGTCATCCTTTGACGCTTAACCACCTGTCCCCCTACGCCTTCCCCATCCAGCTAGCGTCCTTTTTTATGACGCTAGCCGGGCCTTACCGCTGGTTACCGTCATACCATAAATATGACGCCTGGCCAGCATCTTGGGATGGTGTTAGCCGGCGGTATACTTTTTGACGCTAAACTGTGTTAGCACAGTTTAGCGTCAAAAAGTATACATCAGGGCATAAGTTTTCAGGAGCCATGATCCTTATGGATACAGAGATGGCTGCTGTACGATCTTTAACTCTTCAGAACCTCCTTGCGTTAGACATCCTTTTAGCAAACGAGGGCAGAGTTTGTAACATGCTAAACTCGCAACATTTTTGCACATTTATACCTAACAATAGTGAAGAAATTAGAGGCCTTATTAACAATCTAACTAATGACAGCACTGATTTGAATGAGCTGAAAGAACCTGGAGTTTGGGAAAAGGTTGGCAAAGGTTTTGCTTCTGTGGGATATTGGCAACATGGGAAAAGGGATAATTTTGAGAATAATACAGATAATATTGATTATTGTGATTTGTATAATTGGAACAAGGGGGATTTATAAATTGTATAATGTGATTAAAATGAAAAAATAGAAAAATGATCCTCGGACGGAAAAAATCAAAATGGATAAATTCTTTAGGGAACATACGAAAAGGGTAGAAGAAATCAAAGTTATAGGGAAAGCAAATTTTAGGTGAACAAAAAAGTGTATGGAATGATGTAAACTGTGATGACAAATTTAGTCATCAAAGAATGAATTGTGAACGCTTAATTTATTTCTAATGAATTTGATATATTATGAGTTAAGAATGTGCTTAGAATTAGGCTAATAGAGAAAATAATGTGCGACTTGGACAAAGTGCCCACTTGAGTGGCCGCCATCAACACGTAATGCTTTTAGTAGATGCATAGTAAAAATTATTCAGTATGTATGTGCAGAGAAATTGTAGTAGTATGTTACATTAATGATTTCCTATTACGTATTTGTTTATTAATCCTAGGCCTTAAATTAGGAAGGGTTGGGCCTAGTCTGCACAACCTCATATTAAGCTGTAATTTCTGAATACAATTTGTGGTAATGTCTATCCAGAGAGATAGTGATGTATTGTTCACACTGTGTTGACCAAAAGTTTAGCAGATGTCTTTAACTTTCCCATGAGAACTGCTTGCTAGAATGTCTTGTACTATAGGTTGCAACTTTGTAAAGTTTGATGTGTGAGACAGCAATGTTCCCAGGAGCCAACAATGGATGCCCTGCTGGGGTATGGATTGTTACAAGAAAGTTACCTGACAAATCTGATAATGGGAACAGGAGAATAGGAGTCAGTCATCAAAGTGTGAAAGACAGTCTAGTTATATCATAGGGTTGGGGTTTAATTTTTTTTGGATTGACTGTAAACGTACGATTTTATGACCAGTTACAATGTGGGAAGTTCCTTAGGAGATTTTAACTTAGTCCGACTACACAGAGGAAAAGGGGCTCTTTCCTATTTTGATTTTCCCCATAGAGGTTCTGTTTGAGGAGCTGAACAGTTCCTGATGACTTTATTTTCTAACTTTAACTGTATAGCTTAATGTTTAATGGTGGATGCTGATCCCTTAGAGATTACTTCTCAAATGGTCAGATTGCTTAGAGTCCCCTGTGTCTGAGCCATTCCCTTTCATTGCTCTTTTGCTGAAGATGACCAGACAGATGTCCAACTGACAAAGAGAATCGCTGCATGCCGATCCATATTGAGGAGAGGTATAACAAAATGTTATTGTCTTGGTTGTAGATGTTTGTTCTTTGGTTCTAAGTACCATTCGCTATTTTGTTAGAGCCATAGTTAGATGTTTTTCCAAATTAACTTTGGCTAAATTGTTTTGCATGAAGTCCAAACATGCTATTCTAATCAGGTTAGTTAGGGAGATCCAGAAATTTTAACAAATTGTTTTTAATGAAGAGTTGATATTGTTCATTTGCTGAATCTAGATGTATATCATTTCCATTTCGCAATTGCTTATGTTATTAATCTGCACTGTGAATCTTGAAAGCTTAACAGTGAATGCTCTAGCTAAATTGAGATTCTTTAGAAGATTTGGTCAACCAGTGTTGTCCATGTATGTTTATCATTTGGTTTTGAGACTAATTTAGGTGATACTAGCATTGCTAATCTAGCGAAATAAACATTTTAATTTTACTAAAAGGTGTGTTTATTCATGGCCAAATGGGTCATGGTGTGTAAAGGGTATTGATTCCAGATATATTTGATGACGTTTATTGATTATGATGTTGTATTTGCATTGAATTTAGGACTTATGGTGGAATCCCTTTAAGCGCAGTCAAAAGGTCCCTTATAAATTAAACTATTAAAAACCAAATAAGGACAGATGCGCTAACACCATCAGACGGGGGCAATACGGGGCATTTTCCCTTGCTTCCACAAGGGTGTTACCCATTTGCTATGCTTCTGTTAGACCTGCATGGCTGTGGATTTCACCTACTAGCCAGAATTACGACAAAATGTCCTTTTTTAGGACTCACCCACAAGACAGTGCAAACTGTCAGATTGTGAAAGACCTTTTGTGGGCTAACGAAAAACGTACATTGGGCTTACAGCACGCCTATAGCTTGCCATTGACTGGCTTTCTTGTCTCACTCATTTGCATCCTTCTTATTCAAAGGCTTTCCTTCCTCTTCTTGAGATTGTCTCTGACCTAATGCATAGCCTTGATATTATCCTTTTGATTGGCTGACGTGTACTCTTCCACTACCCTCTTTTTGGGAATTACTTTTTTTCTTTTTGGTTAAACAGTTATTGAGAGTGCATGTGCTTCTCAGTATTTTCCCTTGTGTGCTTCTCCTCCCCACCAAAAACCAATCCCCCACGCTCCATGTTTCTCTTGCCCCATGTGTTGCTCGCTCTCTCTCATGTACTTCTCCCACCACCAAACATCCCTGCCATTGAACTTCATGTTGCTGCTTCCTGTGTGTGCATCTCCTCCGCTCTGTGTTGCTCTATGCCTTGTGTGCTGCTTCTTCTCTCTTGTATGCTTCACACTCTGCAAACTGCCCTGTGCTCTGTCTTTCTCTCTCCCTCATGTAGTCCTTCCTGCTCTTGTGTTGTTCTCTCCATTGTCTGATGCTTTTCCCCTCCTCCCTCAGCAGCTGCTTTTGTCTTACCCTACCTGCCCCATCATCAGTTCCTGTGTTGACCCATCACTCCTGTGGTCCTATTTTTTTTAAGTGTTTTTTTTTTTGGAGTGGCAGTCAGCACGTTGCTGCCAGTTCCTCCACTTTCCTAAAAGTGCTTTTATGCTATAAAATTTCATTTTTTTAAAAAATGTACAGATGCATCTCGGATCCGTAAATAAAAAAAATACTGCCTGCGTCTTTCATCGGTATGTGCATGCACGGCCACACATGCTCACTGTTTATGATGTCGCTTGCATGCACCTATGCAATGTTGCTGCCAGCAGCCATGTCTGCACACTTTTCTTCTTTTGGTTGATGCTGTACAGTATGAGGAAAAATGATTTTTGACAATGCTGCACAGCATCTGCAGAGAGTACTAGCAAATAGTTGCAAAAAGAAAGGGCTATGACAATACTTGTATGAAGTTTCTCAATTATAGTATTGCAGGCTTCTTCTTGTACTTTTGGGAAAGGGCTGGATGGGTAGGAAGCTATGTGGAGTTTACAAGCCCTGTCACACAAGTAGTGAAAGCAAGATTCTCCAGATCGAAAAAGTGGTAGACAGTCACGTCCATACTCACCCAACTCTCACACTTTCTCACAAAGGTACACAATACCTTTTAAATGGCAAATGCATTTACGGCAGAGACTTACCTGTACACTCCAAGAAATACCTAGGGGGATCAGGAGGCATTGCCCTTCCAGTATAGCAAAAAGGGCTGTTTCCATACTGATAATATTTGCAGCTACCAACCATACAGGATCACCTGAGGGTACTTTATAGAGGACTAGTAAGCCAATGCTTTTAGGGTCATCTTTCTCCTGGCAGCAGCCTAGCCGTATGTAGGGCAGAACTGACACTGATGTTAATGCCTGCCAAATTTCCTAGATGCATGCATGACTAGATGCCCCAAACAAGATTCTTTTGCATCCTGTTACTTGTAGTACTGGTTTTATAACAGGTTACAAATGACTACAATTCCCAGAATGCAAAGAAAAGAAGACCTGACCTGGAGCAACTAGGCACCCATGGATCTGGGAAACTTTGCAAGGCTGGGTATTCTGCGAGTCTATTGGATTATAGGCAGGGCCACTGGAATTATGAGATTGTACGATTGTGATTTTTCACATAATTATAGATTTGCTGCATTTGCCACTTAATCTATCATTTGCTGTATAATCTGCAGATTTTACCCCCAAAAAAAGAAATGTTGTTTCTAGCTCAAATGGTTCAAATGTTACTATAAACGCATGTGGTGTCGCGCAGTGGAAAGACCTTTGCAAAACTGGACTGATCACATTTCTGTTGCTTATTGCTATATTTTGGTGTTAAAATGGGACTGCTGAGGTGCGGTCAATGCCAGGCAGTGTTACCAAGTTTAAAAATAACAAAATAATGAAGCAATACTATTACAAAATATTCTACATTATGCCACATAATTTGCCTTTTTTGCTGCTTAATTTACTCAACCCTTACGCATTATTTGGCCCTCTCCTGTCGCATCACCCTGCCTCTCATATTCATATCTCCTAAAAGTATTGCATACAGTAGGAAATTTTTGTTTGCTACTTTTGCCCAAGTATTTGCAAAGTCAACAGGACAGTACACGCTGCAATGGGGTCAGCTGCATTTGTGTCTGCAATGCATGTAAACACCATTTGTGAATGCCTGTGTTTACATGTTTGGCACATTAAGGCCAGAACAGCTGGCTTTGCCAATGCTTGGTTTTGATTTTACATACATATATCTGTGAGGCTAACTTTAAAAATGGGATGAACATAGCCACAAGTACCAGAATGCAAACCCAAACAAAGTGTGGTTAATGAGCTGAGATAGAACCTCAGCTCTCAGTCGACACTGTCTTAACATTGATGAGTGGAAAATGTTCAGGAGGTTTTGTTTCACAAGTGTCTTCAAAGTAATTTCCAGCTTACAGGATGTTTGTTTCATAATTTATACCTTCCAAGACTATCCTGTTTTAGACACTGTGAGCTGGCTGCCACATGGTCACAAAGGGGCATATTTATACTCTGTTTGCACCGAACTAGCGTAATATTTATACTTTAGCTGTAGACCCATCTAGCGCCAGATTTATGGAGTTAAAGTCTTTTGTTGGACATGGAAACCCACCTTGCCTTAATGAGATGCAAGGTAGGTGTTCCCGTGCAAACAATGACTCTACGGCCTTAACGACATAGTTATTCTCCCGTGCAAAAAATGGTGCACGGGATGGAGGAGAGGTCAAAAAATGGTGCAAAGCTTGCTTTGCCCCAATTTTTAACGCCTGGGTCAGGGCAGGCGTTAGGGGACCTGTGGGCCTATTTCCATGGTGGAACACCATGGAATAAGCCCACAGTTGCCCTCCCAATGCCCCAGGGACACCCACACCAGAGGGACAGCGGAGGATGTGGGACCCCATCCCAGGTAAGTACAGGTAAGTAATTAATTTTATTTTTTAAAGTGCCATAGGGGGCCCTGAAATGTCCCCTGTGCTGGCCATTGGGGTGGTGGTCATGACTCCTGTCTTTTCTAAGACAGGAGTCATGTGGTATGGATGGTTTTGCGTCAGAAAATGACTCTAGGCAGGTTAGAGTCATTTTTATTTTACTCTAACCTGCCTAACGTAATTTTTTGGTGAAAACCCCCTTCTTCCATACCGCCAGCCCCACCCGACTAACGTCACTTTTTTTTACACTAGCCTACCCTTTGCACCGGCTTGCACCATTCCATAAATATGGTGCCTGGATGGTGCACTGAAATGGTGAAAGCCAGTGCTAAACATTTTGGTGCAAAACTGCATTAGTGCAGTTTTGCACCAAAAAGTATAAATCATGGCCAAAATGCGTAAATCAGATTTGTAATTAGGTGCATGTTGGATAGAGCAATTATTTGATCCTCCTGAGAGGTATCGCAAATGTAAAGCTGGTAGGGCCTGGTGGGAATGGAATGTGGGGGTGGGGTTGAGGGAGTGGGTGAGAGGGTTTGGCTGAATCCATAAATATTATTATTTTATTTGTGTTGTAATATTTATATGTCACACTTTATTAATTAAAGTATGGTTTCTAAAATCGGAACAGAACAATCACTCGTTAAGACACCCCAGCAGGTTTGTTCCTTCAACTGAGATTTGTGTGTAGCATGCAGTTTACATATTTGAATCCTGAAGCGCTGGCTCAATGTTTTATCCTCCATGTATCTCGGTAAGAACACTTCACTGCACTGTCCGTCAAACACATCATCAAAATAATTCACACTTGGGCCACACTATAGATCCACACTCGATCAAACAACATGTTATATGTTTCATATGCAGCTTTAGCACGTTGTCAGGCTATGAAGCACTATATAAATGCATCTAAAATACAATATACTTCTTCCAAGATGTAACAAGTATTTACAATGCAATAGGTCTTGCATTTACGACAGTTAAAGCTATTGGAGTTGTAAATGACAACGTCTTTTACCTACGCGTTTTGGTTTGGAGTGTAATGGATCGCTGTGGAGTGGAAGTACGTGGGTTGGGTTGGAATTGTTATTTGTGGAATTGTGTGGGGTGGAAATGTTTGGCGCTGCCTAGGCTTGACATAAAAATGAATACGATACTCAGGGCCGTATTTATACTTTTTGGCGCACAACTGCGCCAACGCAGTTGTGCGTCAAAAAATTTAACGCCGGCTAACGCCATTCCAAAGCACCATGCAGGCGCCTTATTTATGGAATGACGTTAGCCGGCGGAGCTGACTTGTGTGCGTCAAAAAAAATGACTTACACCAGGCAGCGCCGGCGTAGGGGAAAATGGAGCTTGGGCGTCAAAAAATGTGGCAAGTCAGGCTGAGGCAAAATATTGGCCTCAACCCGATTTGCGCCATTTTTTTTTACTCCCAACCCCCATTGAAATGACTCCTGTCTTAGCACAGACAGGAGTCATGCCCCCTTGCCCAATGGCCATGCCCAGGGGACCTATGTCCCCTGGGCATGGTCATTGGGCATAGTGGCATGTAGGGGGGCACAAATCAGGCCCACCTATGCCACAAAAAAAAAAATTATAATACTTACCTGAACTCACCTTAAGTTCCCTGGGATGGGTCCCTCCATCCTTGGGCGTCCTCCTGGGGTGGGCAAGGGTGGCAGGGGGTGTCCCTTGGGCATGTGAGGGCACCTCTGGGCTCCTTCTGATCCCACAGGTCCCTTAACGCCTGCCCTGACCAGGCGTTAAGAAATGACGCAAAAGCGGCTGGATGTCATTTTTTTTGACCCGCCCACTCCCGGGCGTCATTTTTGCCCGGGAGTGTAAATACGGCGCACATGCCTCGGAGTCATTTTTTAGAAGGGAACGCCTACCTTGCATATCATTAACGCAAGGAAGGTGTCCACGCTAAAAAATGACGCAAACTCCAAGATCTTTGGCACTAGACGGGTCTAACGCCAAAGTATAAATATGGAGTTAGTTTTGCGTCAGATTTGCGTAAAAAAAAACGACGCAAATCCGGCGCGAACAGAGTATAAATATGCCCCTCAGTAACTCAACTTTTTGCAGCTTGTATGTGCTGTAAATAACTGATGCGACTCCATTTTTGTCTCAGAAGGATGAAAGGCTTTCTTGGCCCTGCTAATCTGTTCTTTATGAATACAGAGACGAGCCTGTGAATATCGCGCTATTTCTTTTTTAATAACGGTATTCAAAAATGTAATTTGTAGTCTATTGATGGCTCCCCCTGCAAACGACGCAATGCTGTTTTGACAGTAAAATGGCTGTGTAGTCAAAAAGTGTACTCGGAGTCATTTATGAGGTAAGGTTTGTTAATTGATTTAATTCACATAGAAATGTGTCATCTAAAGCAAAGGTGCTTGGTATTACTTTAAATTTGCACGAAAATGTAGTCTCTTTATTTGTAGTCCCAGACATGCCCATGCTACAGACTAGAAACATCAAAAAGCAACACTAAACATTTGAAACAGCTTAATGCAGTTCACAAGCCCTGTTGTACTTTCTGAACTTTTTCCTTATCTGGTGGATATGGAAATGTATTCTTTAAACTGCCTGCGCGTTTTGATTCGTGAAATGATTGAAGAGAGCACGAGGGCTCAGTGACTCCCTGAAGTGCTCGTGTGAATTTTTGTTATATCAGTCAGTTTAAGAACAGATAACGAGCTAAGGGGACCTGGCCAGCTTGCTGTAATTACATTCCGTCTCGTTTCCCGTTCACATATCAGAAGGCTTAAATTGAGGGCCCCCGATTGGTGCCTCTGACAGGCGTAAAAGCAATTCTGTCAACAATAAGGGACAACTAACAGAAAGTTATTACTACAGTAATTATTAGGGCTATCATTAATGTTAGTTCTCGTAGCAGTAGTACTAATACTTTTATTACAATTCCTGCTGGTGATTTTATGACTAAAAAATAGTGTAATAAAGGGCAATAATGCTTATGGCAACGGTAATAATAACAATAATATCATATTCAGAACAAACTAAGAATAAAAAAGAAAAAGAAAGGGGTGCTTCAAATGAACATAACCGTTGCCAAAAATCATGGGGATAAAAATATCAATAAAGAAAACAACAATAATAATGACAATATCCCTAACAGTACCTACATTGAAGGCAAAACAATTTAAAAAATAAAAGCCACCGAATCCTTAACATCAATATGGAAAATGAGGCGTCTGTTAAAACAAATTTAAAGGGTGACACCTTCTCAATGGGACATTATTAACATGCGTAAAGCGCCCCCCCAACATGGGGGAGCGCAGCCCATTAGGGGACGGGGCCTCCGAGGCCCAACGCTCCCCTTACGCACCGGAGGTTCGCAGGGCCGGCCTTGACTTCGTCCCCCACGCCTCGGGAGGCGTGGGAGCGGAAGTATAGACGGGTAAGATCGTAGCTGCTGCGTTGGCCGCTAGCCGGATACAACCGCCGTGAACCGGTGGGGAGCTATTTAAGAGCCCCCCCAAGATGGCTCGTCCTTCTTTTCCGTTTACGGCGGCTGGAGTCGCGCTGGGCCCGCAGTTGTTCCCCCTTCCGCGTGGAGACTCTCTCGACCCGGGTTGTTCTCATTGGGATTTCGAGGACCGGAAGAAAAGTCTTGGTGGACCATATGTAAGTATTGCCGTAAAGGAGGAAGTGTTTGGGGGCACGTGCTAGAGCGCTTGTTGGTAGTTTTCATGCCTTAACGCTTGTAAATTTTAATGCGCGGCGTTGTAGCACCTGAATTTTTGTGGTTGCGTGTTGTCATGGTTTTCACTGCCCACGTGTGAAGACTGCTAAAGCGCTCTTTTTTGCGCACTAGAGCGCCCGATGTTAAATTTCATTCTGGGGCTTTCACTGATTCAATTGAAATGCGTGTCAGTGGAGCGTTTGATGTGTAGTCGGTGCGCTCGCTTCATACCAAGATTGTCTTAAATTAAGCCGCGTGCCCAGCGTCAGCCTTTGGGGCCTTCCGTTTGTAAGTACGGGCGAGGCACGGGTGTCACGGCTTTCAGGGCCGCTTATTGTACACTAAAAAATGCTGAGGTCAGCGCGCCTTCAGTGATTGGAATTTGGGTTTTCAAAGGGGTCAAGCGTGTTGCCGGCTAATGTCCTATGCCCTTTATTGACTGTGCTGTGAGCATGCTGTGTTTTGAACTGGCATTTGTTTCTTCTGGGAGATATTAGTTGTTGTTTTATTACATGTTGTGGCTGTTATTTTGTAGCGCTTGCTTTTAGTGTCATGCTCTGCGCTTAATAACAATTGTTTAATGTTGGCACCTTGCATTTCCGCTTAAGGTGGGGGGTTTCATTTACAAAAAATTCTGGCTCAAAGTCTGGCATTTTTGGGATACCGTTTTTGTTTCCACTGTTTATTTGCCGCTTCATTGGCTGCTCTCCATTTTCCTTGGCCTAGGCTGACATTCCAGTGTTCTAAATAGTATGTGTATTGCAATTGTTGCTGAAGGTCATAGGCGCTTCTTCTAGTGCCAGGTTTGGTGGCCACCACTGGAGCGAAGCCTAAGAGTTTGAGCTTTATTGGCCTATTTTACTGCCCTTCTAATGTTAGGACTGGTTGGGTTTTATGTCCTTTTTGAGTAACTGTGTAATGCCATTTTGTTTGCAGGGTCATCTCTAACGCCTTTCATTCCATATAAAAAAAAAAAAGAAAAAAAAGAAAAGAAAAAGGGGTAGCCACTATAATTGCGTTTCATCATGCCATCTTGGAAGGCAAGCGCTGGGAAGAGAAAAGGGAGGGACCCAGAGTTATCCCAGTTATTGAAGATGGTTTTGGAAAAGTTAGGGAATGATGACACTGATAGTAGTGACGTGTTATCAGAAAACGAAGATAATGGGGCAAACAGCAGCCGCCCAAGACGGTCCCATGTAGCCCCTCGCGCTGCATTCCCCCCTGTCAAGCGGAGGAAAAAAGGGAAGGCTCCTGCTTCCGCCCCTCCTAAGGAGGCTTCTACCTTAGCGGTTAGCCCCCCGGAGCAGGTCGTCCTTCCAGAAAATCCAGTTCCTGCTGTGTGAGCGCAACCCGAGCCTCAGGGTACAAGTCAGGGTGCTTCCACGACACCGGGTCTAGGTATGGTGGAAGTCTAAGCTAGTATTCGCAAATTATTGGCCTCCTTGACTCCCGTAGCGGTGCCAGGGGTCCCACCAACCCCTGTGCCAGGGGTTCCAATGCCAGCAGCACTGCCCTTGGCCCCCACTAAACCCCAGGTACCCAAGCAGCAGATGCAGGTCCAAGATCCATCCAGGCAAGCCTTACTAGAAGTGTCTAGACTACTAGCCAGTATTAATGGCCCAGCCAGTAACCCCCCCGCCCACAGCTCCTTGGAATCCTAATGACTCTCTGCAAAATTCATTGACGGAGCTGAAACGCCAGGTAGATGAGTTGGCGGCAGCACATACCACAATTCCATCTCAGGCGGCATCAAACAGCCCGAGTGTCACCCCGACACCGAGCACTTTAAATACTGCAACTCCTTTAGTTTCAAATGTGGTGCCCGAGATCATCAAAGTTCCAGGCAAGGA
The DNA here is from genome assembly GCF_031143425.1 of Pleurodeles waltl. NCBI lineage: Eukaryota > Metazoa > Chordata > Amphibia > Caudata > Salamandridae > Pleurodeles > Pleurodeles waltl. The sequence continues at coordinate 818,034,216 of NC_090448.1, forward strand.
TAATTCTGCAAAGGAAGGGACATCCGATGCATCACTATCAAGACCAGGTAAGCTGGCAGCACACGTTAGCGCAGAAGTAAAAGAGAAGATTTGGAAGGGGGAATTTGTGGATATATTTTCATTAATTAGGGCAAAAAGGAGGGAAGTAGATATTAAAGATAAAGAGGCTAAGTCATCCTCCTCTGGGGACAAGAAACCAAAAGTGGAGGAGAACATTACGAACTGGTTGTTTGGTTTTAATGTATTCATGTCTGTGTTGATGGAAAAGAAACCGGATTTGTGTATTTCATTGATTTACTATGCAAACAAGATACTGAAGGCACAGCACACTTATGGAGGGTCTGCCTGGTTGGAATATGATAGGGATTTTCACTGGGAAAAAGTGGAAGATCCATCTATTGTTTGGGATCAAACAGAGATGAACGTTTGGTTGGAATGTGTTAATAACAAAGTACCAGGGAGGCAGCCCTTTCGGACGCAATTCTCAGCTGAGAAGAAAGGATCCTGTTGGGCGTTCAATAGGAAGTAATGTTCGCTCCCAGCTGGGTCCTGCAAGTTCAGGCACAACTGTTCCTTTTGTGGACACCCTTCCCACCCAGAATTTAAATGTATCAAGAAATCTAAGGAAAAAGGGAGAGATGCGAGTAAGCCCTCTAACTGACTCCCCCTTGCCGTCCCCCATTAAGTTAGACACCCTGCGGCCATGGTTACAGGCTTACCCTGCGTCTGGTTCTGCAAAGATACTTGTGCAAGGTTTTTCCTCTGGTTTTAGGATCCCAGCCCTTAATGTCTCTCCAGTGAATTATTGTAAAAACATTCTCTTTGCCCTACGGAATCCGACAGTGGTGGCTAAGAAGTTAGCGAAAGAATGTGCACTGGGCAGGTTAGCGGGCCCCTTCCTGGGCCCGCCTCTGGAAGGCTTTGTTTGTTCTCCTTTGAGGGTGGATCCTAAAAGGGAGCCGGGTCAGTTCAGGCTGATTCATAATTTGTCTGCCCCTAAGGGGGCATCAGTAAATGAAGCCATCGATCCTCAGCTGTGCTCGGTCCGCTATGCGTCTGTTGACCACACATTAGAGAAGGTGAGGGCCTTAGGCCATGGGGCTTTGTTAGCAAAAACCAACATTGAGTCAGCCTTCAGACTTCTTCCTGTTCACCCGACGATTTCCACCTACTGGGTTTTCAATTCCAGGGGGAGTATTTCTATGATAAATGCATGCCCATGGATTGTAGTATATCATGCAGCCATTTTGAGCAGTTCAGCACATTCCTTCAGTGGGCCTTTTCACTTTGCACTGGTCACCACAATGTCATTCATTACTTGGATGATTTCTTAGTTCTAGGCCCTCCTAGGTCAACGAAATGCGAATGGGTGCTCCCGGCGTTGATCGCAATGTTTGAAGAATTTGGGGTACCTTTGGCCCCAGACAAGACTGCCGGACCCTCTACTTGCATTACCTTCCTCGGGATTGAGATTGATTCTGTGGCCGGGGAGTGCCGCCAGCCTCAGGATAAGCTACAGATTTAGTAGCAACATCTCTAGCAGCGCGTACTAGGAGGGCATATGAGAACGATTTTTACTAGTACAGGCGGTTTTTGCAGGCACAACAAATTTCTGAGTTATTCTCTGAGTCAGCGATATACGCATTTCTACAGCATTTAAAAGACAAGGGACGCCCAGTTTCTTGCGCGAAAGCTTACCAGGCTGCGATACGGGTTTTCGCTAGAATTAAAAACATGGAGGCACCTCTGAACACTTTCGTTATTAAACGGGCTCTAGCAGGTTGGGCCAGGGCAGTCCAGGTTAGCACAGACTCTAGGCACCCTGTAACAGCACCCCTGCTGGAGAATCTTCTGCACGCACTTCCAACAGTCTGCTCCTCGCAGGCAGAGTCAGCCTTATTTTCAGCAGCGTTTTTGTTAGCTTTCTACGGGGCCTTCCGCATCAGCGAATTGGTGGGCTCCTCCAGGGGTGACCACGCAGGAGGGCTGCAGTGGGGAGACGTGGCAGTCACTCCTGAGTTATTATCAATAGTACTGCGCAAGTCAAAAACGGATCAACTTAAAAGAGGAGTGCGCATTACACTCAGTGCCGCGATTGGCTCCCCCGTCTGCCCTGTGAAACTGACGAGAGCTTACCTCTCGGTCCGCCCTCTATCAGGCTCTTCTGCCTTGTTCATCCATAGTAATGGGGACTGCCTCTCCCGCTACCAGTTCTCAGACGTTTTCAAGTTAGTGCTGAAGGCATTAGGGATTGACCAAAAAGGGTACTCCTCCCATTCCTTTTGAATTGGGGCAGCTACATTAGCAGGTGCCGCAGGCCTGTCGGTGTCCACAGTGAAGAGTATCGGTCGTTAGTCATCGGATTGCTATGGGCGATACATTAGGCCTGAACTGGTATAGTGGCGGCAATGGTTTCTGGTATGTGATCTCCTCACGCTCTTTTCTTTTCATTTCAGTGCAATGTCTCAGCATGTAGTTTGGGTCTTGGGGCATTCATTAGTTCGACGGGCGGCGTACCGGGTGCAACAGCTCCGTGGGTCGAATCCGGTGATGGTGCAAGGCGTGGCTTTCCGTTGGTGTGGAATTGGCGGAGTGGGAATCGCCCAACTCCAGCAATTGGTCAATTTAGCAAAGAGTTTTGGGGGGCTCCAGTCCCCGGATCTCATCATCATTCACCTAGGAGGCAACGACTTGGTGCGGTTGGGTCGCAAGGCACTAAGAGGAACTATATTTTTGGAGATCACAAAGTTGGCAAAACAATTCCCTAATGAAGCAATTGCTTGGTCCCACATGGTGCCTCGATGCAAATGGGGCACGGGAATCAAATCAAGGACAATCAACGTCTCAGTACGCCGACATAACGCCGAAATGGCCAAACTTTGCCCGGGCCCAGGGGGGTTATGGAACATCCCCCACATACTTTTAAAGGGCTCCCGCATGTTTCACAAGGACTTGGTGCATCTATCGAATGCAGGTACCGATCAATTCATTTATGACATGTGTTTTTTTGCTCGCAGTCTTTTCGTGGGTGGGGAGGGCGAAGGACCTTTGGGGCCCTGGTCGCCCTTGTGGCGGAAATTGAGATATAAAAGTGGCTAGAAATAACAGGGGGGTCTCCAGGGTTGGGGCCCCGGAGGACACCAGGGATAGGATCCTGAAGTTCTGAGCCAACCTGCGGATGTACACTCCAGATCAAGGGGTAAGGGAGCACATGGGGGGGCCATGGGGCTTCAGCTCTTGGCCGCCTCGTTACACCCCGAGACAGATTGGTGTTTGGGGGGGGCGGAACCCTGAGCGTGTGGGCAAGGAACGGTGTAGTCAGGGTAACCGCCCCTCCTAAGGATACAAGTGAGATATAGGTCACTTGTGTGGTCCAATGGTGGTTCAGGACAGGAAGGGATCCTCTCAGAAAAGATTTATGGTCATTAATTTCTCATGACTTGTAAGTATTTGTGTAATGTTCTTTATAAATGATTTATGACTTTATGCTATAAAGATAAAAAGGTGTGTTAATAAAAACCTCCTCCAACAAATAAGATTGTTGGTCTGTGTATAGCTAGTGGGGGGAGTGTGGGCTGTCTGGAGGCCTCCGGATCCTAGGGTAAAGCGCCCCCCCCAGCATGGGGGAGCGCTGCCCGTTAGGGGACGGGGCCTCCGAGGCCCAACGCTCCCCTTACGCACCGGAGGTGCGCAGGGCTGGCCTTGACTTCCGCCCCCACGCCTCATGAGGCGTGGGGGCGAAAGTATAGACGGGTAAGATCGTAGCGGATGCGTTGGCCAATAGCCGGATCCAGCCGCTGTGAACCGGTGGGGGGCTATTTAAGAGCCCCCCCAAGAAGGCTCGTCCTTCTTTTCCGTTTGCGGCGGCTGGAGTCGTGCTGGGCCCGCCGTTGTCCCACCCACCCTCTCCTTAGTTTAGGTTGTGAAGTAAGGTTTTATGCAGAAATTGAGATATAAAAGTGGCTAGAAACAACAGGGGGGTCCCCAAGGTTGGGGCCCCAGGAGGACACCAGGGATAGGATCCTGAAGTTCTGAGCCAACCTGAGGATGTACACACCAGATCCAGGGGTAAGGGAGCACAGATCGCTGGGGGGGCCATGGGGCTTCAGCTCTTGGCCCTCCCTGTTACACCCCGAGACTGATTGGTGTTTGGGGGGGGGCGGAACCCTGATCGTGTGGGCAAGGAACTTTGTAGTCAGGGTAACCGCCCTTCCTAAGGTTACAGGTGAGATATAGGTCACTTGTGTGGTCCAATGGTGGTTCAGGACAGGAAGGGATCCTGTCAGAAAAGATTTATGGTCACTAATTTATCATGACTTGTAAATATTTGTGTAATGCTCTTTATAAATGATTTATGACTTTATGCTATAAAAATAAAAAGGTGTGTTAATAAAAACCTCTTCCAACAAATAAGATTGTCGGTCTGTGTATAGCTGGTGGGGGGAGTGTGGGCTGTCTGGAGGCCTCCGGATCCTAACGGAACTGAAATCCCTGCAGGTCAGCTCAGTGTTGGCAGCCTGTATCTGGGGGTCAAGAGTGAGCTGCTCCTTCTACAGCCAAAGGGATGACCCCTTCCAGGATCTCCGGGGCTGGGCCTGTCGTGAGAGACGGGGGTCCCAAGATGTGCTTCGGCCTGTGCTGCGGAAGGCTTCTGCATGGTCTGAGGTTACTGTTCCAGGGGGTATCACTGTCTTTAAAAGGACTCTGGGGCAGATTTATACTTTTTGTGACGCAAACCTGCGTTAGCACAGGTTTGCGTCAAAAAGTATAGCGCCGGCTAGCGCCATTCCGTGACACCCGCCGGGTGCCATATTTATGGAATGGTCCTAGCCGGCACTAAGGCCCTATTAGCGTCCTTGGAAAGGATGCTAACAGGGCCGGGGAGGTGTAGGAGGACTCAGGGCTTGTGCGCCAAATTATGGCGCTACACAGTTTATAGGCAAAATATTTGCCTCTAAGCAGTATAACGTCATTTTCTGGCGCACAACCCCCATGGACATGGCTCCTGTCTTAATAAAGACAGGATCCATGCTCACTGCCCCAATGGCCATGCCCAGGGGACAAATGTCCCCTGGGCATGGCCATTGGGGCCAGTGTCGTGCAGGTGGCCCCAAATCAGGGCCCCTGAGTGGTGCTGGGAAAAAAAAACATACTCACCCGGAAGTGTCCCTGAGGCCAGGGAAGAGCACCTGTGGGCAATTTTCATGGTCTCCAACCATGGAAATATGCATACAGGTCCCCTTACGCCTGCCCAGACCTAGGCGTTTAATAATGGCGCTAAGCAAGCTTAGCGCCATTATTTATTGGCCCCTATCCCCTTGTGCTGGATTTTAGCACGGGGGATAAATATGGCGCAAAGGCCATATTGTCCTTTTCTGGACAGGAACGCCTACCTTGCATCTCCATAACTAGACGGGTCTAGAGCCAAAGTATAAACATAGAGTTAGGTTTGCGCTGAATTAGCGTTAAAAAATAAATGACGCTAATTCAGTGCAAACCGAGTATAAATATGGGCCTCTGTGTGTGTTTCTGACAATGATTACGGCACTTGTGTGTTAAGAGCCATATAAACAACCCATTACCAATAACAAAAGCCACATAGCTCTGGTAAAGCTGCACACCACAGAGGTACCCCAAGCATGTATTTCAGGAATTCACTACACTGTCGAGGCAAGATGAGAGGTGAAGGTCGCACTTGGCACAAGGAATACCTCGTGTAAAACTTCAAAGTTCGCAACAAAACTACATAATAGCACAATAGCTGCTCAGCGATGTCTCTTTAAACACAACTTTATCAAGCAAAGTGGATCTCTCTCAGAAATGCTCACTAATAGAAACATTTCTAGCTATTGCTTCAAGCATTTTCAATTCTATTAAGGACATGGAGGCGACGATTATGCGTTCTCTTTCTGTACTGAGAAACAAACAGCAGCTAGTCAAACTTTTTAATCACAGAAACTACTTTTCCCAATATCCCCGGTAGTCTATACTCTGTCCAATCATAAGTCTTCTCCAGGGATATATGTCTCTGTGACCTCAGTCCTCCCTCTTTCTTTGCAACACCTAGAACATAACAACCTGAATCCCAACAAAACTGGAATCTCCATGAAGTCCCACAACTCTGAACTCTGAACCGCAACCTCTTGACGAATGACAAGATGACCTCCTTCTCTGAACCTCAGGATCAATCATGTTCCATTATTGCCCAATCCTAAGAGCAAAAGAAACACATGAATAATACAGGTCTTGACACAAAATTAATTGGGTGGGTATTTCAAACCATTTCATAACCACATTATGCATATATGTCAACATTTGAAATCAACATTTTTAATCAACAACATCATAACTGTATTTAGAAGTCTTCATACTGGTGGGATAATCCTCGCTTCTGTGTGATTAATAGAATTGAAAATTATTGACACAATAGCTAGAATTTTTTTTTTATTGTATTACAGGACCAGATACTTTGGATTATGCTACTTTAAAGCTGATCCACCACCGGAGACACCACACCAACAATGGGTTTATGATAGAATACTTTGAAAGTAGAGTCTGAAGACCAATCTGCGGTGGCCACGATGTCCTCCAATCGAGAACCTGCCCCAAAGGCTTTACACGCCATTTCCCCACAAACAGAGTGTACACCAAACCTAGTAGTATCTATTCCAGCCTCCCCTAACAGCCACTTGACCCATCTAGCCAAGGTGGCTAGAAACACCAGTCCAAATGGACTCTGAAGGGAAATGAGCAACTGTCAATGGGCATCACAACGAATCTCATGAGTACCATCCTCATACACCTTTCAACATTTAACAACACATAACTTGTGATTATGGGGAAAGTCTGGGTATGAAATGCACGAGATGCAGTCTTTGCACATGTGGAAATGGTGAAAGAAGCTCCTAAAGAAGTAAATACTCTACCTGTTAGATCCAGAGCATGTACTTCAGATTCACGTCAACATGATATCAGACAAAGGAGAACATTGAGTTTTACTGACAATTGTTTGTGAGAAAGGTCCTTGTTACAAGGTCAAGCTCTTAAAAAACGTAACACAACATCCACATCCCACATCCCACAAAGTAGAATATTTGGGCTGAGGGGGTCAGACCATTCTGATGCCACATAGGAGTTTACAAATCAGAGGGTATTCTCCTACTGGCTCGCCCTCCAGATGAGGGTGACCCACCAAAACAACAGACATGAAATTATTAATGGTCCTGTATACTAAACCTTGGGATGCCATATCGTAAAGAAAATTGACAATCACACTGATGCTTGCTGCCCTGGGATCAACACATCACTCATCACACCAACCCATCCATCTCCTCCAGGAAGCCTCGTAGCATTTATGTGTGGAGAGAGCCCAAGATTGGTATAAGAAGAACATTGTGTCCTCTGAAACTCCCAGCACTTGCCAACATCACTAGAGAGACTCCAGGCCCTGAGTGACAAGTCTCCCTCTATTATCAATGGGTGTCGAAGACTCAACAGCTCCAGAAGCAGGTATGGAAAGGATGGGATGGGGATCGGAGGAGCACACATCAGTGACATTGCTAGTACAAACCACGACTGAGCTTTCCAGAGAGGGGTCACCAAAATAATCTCCACTACCTGTCTCCTCACCTGAGAGAGCACTCTCTGAATCATGAAAAATAAAGGAAAGGCACAAAGAAGACCCATGGTCCATTCTTGAAGGAAAGCACCTGACCCAGTTGCTAAGGGGTCCGGTCTCCAACTGTACAATAGTGGAAGCTGAGCATTCAGTTGTGAGGCGAAAAGGTCTATAAAGCACTTGCCCACCATCCTTCCAGACTGTGAAACACTGACTGATTGAGTTTTCAATCGCTGTCATCCTTCAAGAAATGAGAGTTCCAGTCCTCCACTATATTGGAAGGTTCCGGAAGGAATTCTGCTGTCACCAATGTTTGATGTTAGAGACAAAAATGCCAAAACTCCTTGGCAATCTTCACCAGGACTCACAATCTGGTCCCGCCTAGGCGATTTATGTATCAAACTGCCGCTATGTTGTCCATGCTTAACAGAATGCAATAACTTGCCTTGCGGGGAGACAGAGAAAAAATTACAAACGCCCCTGCAAGTAGCTCCAGGCAATTGATATGGAGACTCAATTCTTCTGAGGACCACTAGCCCCGTCTCCATTGATCGGCACAACGAGGCCCCAGTCCCACTGGCTGGCACCCGATTCTATTACTTTCTCCAGAGAGGACATGAAAATGGCCTTGCTGTTCCAAGCATCCATATTATCCATCCACCAGGTTATCCCTGACCTGGCCCCGTCTGACAATACTACCTGTTAGGAATAAGACAGCCCTTTACAAAGGTGCAGGATCTTCAAAAAAATTGAAGGGCCTGGATCGAGGAGGCTAAAATCCTCACCAGACAAGTGAGTGTCTTCAATGATGTAGTTGGAGAGGCAAGGACTTTCTTAATCGAATTCCGTTTTGTTAGAGGCAACTTCAACTGCGCTCTTATCAGGTCTACTTGAAAACCTAAGAATTCTATGAATAGTGCTACCAATCCATTTGCCTGAGTTTATCAGAAAATCCAGTTCATGTAGAATTTGGATAGTCCAGGACAGATGCAACAGAACTGACCTCTTGCTTTGAGCCATGATCAGAATATCATTGAGATAGATAATGAGGCGCATGCCTCTTTCCCTACCAAAGGCTGCAACAGTTTGGTGAAGCACCAAGAGGCTGAAGAAAGGCCAAAGGGAAAGACAGTGAATGTGTACCATAGGCTTCGCCAGAAAAATTGAAGAAAACAATGGTGAGGAGCGTAAATGGGGACCATTAGATAAGTGTCTTTGAGATCTAGATGTACAAGCCAATCGCCTTCTTGCAAGAGATCTCTTAAAAGGTGGATACCTTCCATTTTGAAATGGCAGTACACTATCCAAGAGTTTAAATTCTTTAGATTGAGGACCAATCAGGATCCCCTGCCTTTTTTCTGTACCAAAAATATTGTAGTGACAAAACCCGTGGGGTGTGGATTTGTTTTGATTATTGCTTGTTTATTGAGGAGTGAACCAATTTTGTCATCTATAAACTGCTCTCTGTTTGGGAAAAATGAAGGGGATGGGGAAGAAACTCCTGTTGTGGCATGGAGTAGAATTCCGCCCTGTAAACCTGGACCAGGTAGGATAGAATCCAGCTGTGGCATAGTAATTGCACCTACCCCATTGTGGGTATCCTGCTGAGGCCTGATAGAGATCACGGCCTGGCGCTTGGCCTCGGTAGCATCTGGCTTTGATAAAAAGGCCCCTTCTGAACATCTTCTTTGTGGATGTCTGGGCCTGGTCTAAAGAGGAGAAGGTGGCCATGTGCTTTCACAGATCCTTCACAAATGTGTCCCTGAATAACAATCTGTTCGCCAGGGTACCTGCCTCTGTTGGGGCCAATTCCGTCAGCTTTGGATCAATATGCATCAGGAAGGACTTCTGACACTCAGTGGGCATAGCACTGTTGGCATTGCCCAAAAGACATATGGCCCTCTGTGCTCATTCTAAAATTGACTTGGGTCCAATTAGGAGTTGGAGTCTTTTGCCTGTACAGCTAAGTCTAGGATCTCTGTAATAGGACCTGAGATGTTGAAACATTTGTCCCGACATCCTCTCCATGCTTGATAGAGGCACTTTTTTGGGTCTTTAGCATTTTTTTTTTTAAAGTGGTCATCATGGGTTCCAATTCTGGATTTGTCAGCCACTTTGCTAGTAGAGAGGGGGAGAGACACTCTGAACGCAAGGCATTGCGTACATCTCTGTCAAAGCTCTTTGTCAACCTCTCTTGCACATAGTGTGTCATTTCCACACATGGCACCCACATTGTGGAGAGGGGGTATAATATTCTCTGGGTCGAAAAACAGTCTTTTCTGATCCACGGTTTCTTCAGTCAGATGGTGGTTTTTTTGTTTGTGTTTGGTTGGTTTCTTGGCTCATCATGCTTCTGATCAAAATCAGAATGAGAGGAGGTGTACTGGAGCACTTCTGTCGCTTGCGCAGAAGGGACTGAAAAGGTTCCAGAGGAGTCTAGGGAAACCAGGGATCCATATTTGTGGTCCTTAAGGACCGATGCTGCCAACTGTGCCGGAATTTCAGGTGAGGAGGAAGGCCCCGCTGAGGCTCTCTGGGCAATGCGCACTTCAGAAGTCTGGCCTTCTCTGGTCAGCCTCTCGGAGGGGGATCTCCTCATCAATTCATGATGTCCAAATCTCATAAGGGGTTGTGTGAATGTGTTTAAGGCTATACGAAGAGCCTGGTTAACAGAGTCCTAAACATGGTTCCCCAGGGCCTGCACTAATCTCTCCTCCATCTGGTGTCCATAAGGCACATCTGCCATTTCCTTATAATATTCGTCCTCTTCGGCGTAGTACGTCATGGCTAGTTCAGCAAGAGGATATGTGGGAATTCAGAGTGGGGGAATAAACCTAGCAGGTCAACTGAGGAAGAAAACATCCTTGTAAAGTTCGAAACAAAATGCCTCCGTCAGCCCAATATAATAAGTGGAGGGAGCACCTGCCAAAGTTCCCCTAGGGCAAACCTCTTTAATGTGTATGCACCCCGTTGGGCTGTCTAGGGAATGCAAATGAAATGTTGACAGTCAGCGCTGCACGCAGGCCATTGGCCGATAATGTTTTACATTGAAGACCGCCCTGCGCGCATGCACGACCACAGACATAGAGAAAGGACTGGGTCCTCTAAAATGAAGCGCTTGCTCGTAACTCGGCCCACACGAGCAGTAAAGGAGTCGTTCAAGGGCAGTGGCCCAACGTTTAAGCACCCCATCGGGCATTCTTGTAGTAAATCAGTCAGTGCTTATCGCAGTCAATGCCGATGCAGGCCGATCGAAGGAAACATCGACAATCCATCCTGCGCACATGCATGACATTCAGCAGAAAGAGGACATGGTTCTCCGGTTGCAAATCGCTGATGCAATCCCCGCCACTGCCCCGCTGCTGGCGATCATATTGGGGTAAATTTTAGATAATTAAAGAAACCCCTAAGATATAAACATATGAAAACACAAATACCAATACATAATAAGCAATATAGTATATAAGGGAATCGATTTATCTCTGGCTGCAAGCAGCAAAGAAACAGGAAGGACTGAGGTCACAGGGACATATATACTGGGAGCAGACCAATGATTAGACAGAGTATTGACTACTGGGGCTATTGGGACAAGTAGATTTTTGTAATTAAAAAGTTTGATTGTCTGCTGTTTGTTTCTCAGTAAGGAAAGAGAAAGCATAATCCGAAACTGCCGGTCCTGACATAGAATCACAGACGCACTTTGCCCTGTCTGTCTGTGAGAAGATCGCCACATAATCTCATGTTAAGAGAATGTTTATTTTGTGCAACGTTTCATTAATAAACAATGTTTTACAGTTTCTGGGATACGATGACCCACCTGCTTGCTTGTTAATACAGACCAGACACTTCTGAGCACACCCTCTTTGGTAAAATACAGGAGAGGTTTGTGTGTGGTTTGTGTATGCAGCACCATGTGGGAAAAGCAGCATTGTATGAAAAGATCGGCACCTTTGGATGGATTAATTTGCGGCGTCCAGTGTAGAAACAACAAGTGCCATGAAATGTAGCAAGGTCTTCTATGCTCACTGCTTTGTAACAGTGAGCAATATAACTTCAAGGCACGCTTCTCATGAATGTGTTATTTGTTCTTCAAAGGAAGAAACAGACACAGTAGCAGCATGACGTGTCGAAGATCAATAGTGTGGATTGTGTTAGAAACAAGTGCCCATGTGTGCAGCGTTTTAAAAACACACGATACTCTTGAAAAAAGCTGACACTGCTTTATGAATGATATGTTTTTGTTCAGCATGCATTATTGGTGGGGCTCTTTGCACGACGTTGAGCACTTCTTTTCTGCTCCATTTTGCAGGGCTTCACTACCATTTGGTGATATTAGTAATCCGTTTGCACTTAGTTCACAAAGTTATGTTTATGTCATGATAAAGGCTTTACCTTGCTGACTGTGCACCAATGGGGACGCCTACAGAGCTGCTTTAATATGCCTGCAAACGAACTTCAGTCAGGTGAACATGTAGAGGAAATAAAGTGACATTTTGAAAACAGTAGAAGAAACACCAACATCAGAACAGAGCTGAGGTAGGAAGCAATAAAAAAAGAGTTCTCCCAAACAACAGATAAGCAATTCAAAGCGTAAGGAAACTGTACTTGGCTGGTGCTCCTCATCCAAGAGTGGAAGTAAGGTATCGGCTGCGCAAACCGGTTAGGAGTCAGTAAAGAAGAGCGACACTGTAGTCAACCTATGGTAAGCAGCAGGCAGGATCAAAGTCCTTTTACTGAATACAGGAGGTCTTGCAGTCAGCGCATGCACACTGCCTAGGCTTGACCTAAAAAAGCAGTGTCACTGAGATGGATAATAATTACACTTATCACTAAAGCAGAAATAGATAATTTTGTTGGTGATAGGTAGTATGTGAACAACCAATATACATTCAGATCACCCATCAGAGGTAAGCATGGCCTAGCTGGGCAATCTGTGTATCTAGTTTAAGTGAACGACTAGCAGAGCTCTTACATTTTGCGTTTCCGACTTCCAGGTGTGGTTGTCCATCGAGTCTGTGTCATTTCTTTGCATTCTAGGATTTGTAGTCCTGTTGGGCTCATAAAATCTGGACTACAATTCCCAGAAGACAAAGCTTAATCTGAACTGTATAAGCTTCTCATGCATCGACCTAGGAACCCGAGAGCTCAGCAATGAATAAGTAGGCTATTCCATGGGAAACCAGTGAAATGTTTTGAGTTTAAAAAAAAAAAAATGTCATTTTAGTATATCTTTGCATCTTTGCATCTTGCATTTCTTTCCTCTGACTTGGTCATATTTTGTCAAAACTTTTAGTAGTGGGCTCCCTGTACCTGGGAATGAGATTATGACCGCTTCTAAAAATGGTTTCATTATCTTTCTCATTATTTTTAGGGTCGAGTCTGCGAGTGCATGCACTAGCGCATGCATCTCACTTGCGAGACTCTGTTGTGTACAGTAAAGGGCTTGGAGCTCACATATCATTCACTATTTGCTGGTCTGCATGGCACTGTTCTTTGCAGCCTCGTAATTCAGTAAGGCAGGCCTGGCGTCATTTCCATTCCTCTGAGTGGAGCAGGGACCAAACACTGATTGATTCATCTTAACTGGTGCCCCTCTGCTGCTCCCGACGTGATCGAGGTACTATTTTGTTCTTTTTAGCTTTTAGTGCCCTGCAAACAGAAGGCTTGTGAATGGCAAAAACATGCCCAGCAGGACAAACAAAATTGCAAAGATTTATTTATTTAAGATAACTTTCTTTTATTTTGTCAAGTAGTCTTTTCTCACTTTTCACTCATGTTTTCTTTTGTTTTTGCTCGGTGGCGCTCTTCTCAAAAGATGACAATTAACTTGTTTGAAATATTGCAAAGCAACACTGTTTATTATGTGTACTTTTTGAAATGATGCTTTAACACATAAACCACAATCCACCTCACTTAACCACACACCAATCCACCCCACTCCAATCCAAACCTTTCACACCAATCCAATCCACTCTGCCCACCTCACTCCAATCCTCCCAACACACCCCAATCTAATCTACCCCACTCCAATTTGCCCCACTCTATCCAAAAGAATCTGCACCACTACAAAACAATCTTCTCCAATCCAAAACAATCTGCCCCACTGCAATCCAAAACAATCTGCCCCACTCCAATCCAAAACAATCTACCCCACTCCAGTCTACTTCTATCCAAAGTAATCTGCACCACTCCAATCCAAAACAATCTTCCCCACTCCAGTCCAACTCACTCCAATCTGCCCCACTTTAATCCAATACAATCTGCCCCACTCCAATCAGCCCCACTCCCATCTGCCCCACTTCAACCCAAAACAATCTGCCCTACTTGAATCCGCCCCACTCTAATCCAAAACAATCCGCCTCAATCTGCCTCACTCCAATCCAAAACAATATGCTCCACTCCAATACAATCCACCTCGTCCCAATCTAATCCACCCCACTCCATCCCAATTCACCCCACTCCATCCCAATTCACCCACTACTATCCAATCCACTGCACACCAACCAAATCCACCCAACTCCAGTCCACCCCACTCCAATCCACGCTGATAAAATCTGCCCTACTCCAATTCTGCACACTCCAATCCAAACAATGTGTCCCACACCAATCTGCCCAGTCCAATCTGCCACAGCAAAATAATCTGCCCCTCTCTAATCTGCCCCACTTCAATCCAAAACAATCTGCCCCACTCCAATCCAGAACAATCTTCCCCAGTCCAGTCTGTCCCACTTCCCTTTAAAACAATCTGCCCCACTCCAATCCATTTCAATCTGCCTCATTTCAATCTGCCCACATTAATCCAACAACCTGCCACACTCCAATTTCAAACAACCCACTCCAAACTGAAACAATATGCCCAACTCCAATCCAATTCAACTCACCTCACCCCAATCCAATCCACTCCACCCTCTATCAATCAGTCAATCAGGAATTTGTAAAGCGCACTACTCACCTGTGACGGTCTCATGGCGCTGAGGTGGGGGGTACCCCCCAATTCATTCCATTACAATCCACCACATTCCACCCCACTACAATCCAGTCTACTCCACACCAATCAAATATAATCCACCCCACACCAGTCCAATCCACCACAATCCAGACCAGTCCAATCTACTACACTCCAATCTAATACACCTCGCCCCAATCCAATACACCCCACCCCACGCCACCTGAACCCACTCCAGTCAAATCCACCTCACTCCAATCCAATCCACATCACTCCAGTCTAATCCACCCCACTAAAGTCCAATCCACCTCATCCTACCCCAATCCATCCCACCCGCTCCAAACCAACCCATCCCACCCCACTCCAATCCAATCCACCCTATCCCACTCCAGTACAACCCAATCCACCCCACTCCAATCAAGTCCACCACTACCCAATCCATCTCACTCCGATCCAATCTACCGGACTTCAGTACAATCCTCTTTAATCCACCCCAAGCTCGTCTGCATTAATCCACCCTACTCTAGTCCAATCCACCAACTCCAAAACACCTTAATCTACCCCACCTCAATCCAGTACACCCCTCTCCAATCAATAAACCCCACACCAATCCAAACCACGCAACACCAATCCAATCCACCCCTCTCCAATCCATTCCACCTCTCTCCAATCCAATCCAAACCACCCAATCCACCACAATTAACTGCACTCCAATCCGACCCATTCCGACCCATTCCGACCCAATCCAATCCACCTCGCCCCAATCCAATCCACCCGCCCTAATCCAACCCACCACACCTCTATCCAATCCACTCTGATTAAATCTACCACGCTCATCCAATCCACCCCACTCCACCCTAATCCACCCCACTCAATCCAAACCACCCCACTCAGTCCAATCCACCTTACTCTAACCAACTCAACTTCACCCAAACCAAAACCAATATCCCTCAATCTGATACACCCCACTTCAGTCCATCCCACTCCAGTCCAATTCACCCCATGCCAATCCAATCCACCTCACCTCAGTGTAATCCACACCAGTCCAATCCACCTCACTCCAATCCATCCCACCCAATCCAACCCAACCCACCCAATCCAATCCACTGCACCCCACCCCAGTCCAATCCACCCCCTCGGACCACCACACCCCTAGCCACCCACCCCTATTTCAATTCAATCCAATCCACCCCACACCCTTCCACTCCACTCTACCCTCAATCCACCCCACCAAATCCCAGTTCAGTCCGCCACACTCCAATCCAATCATCCAGCCTACCCCACTTCAATACACCCCACTCCAGTCCAATTCACTCCACTCCAATCCACCCCACTACAAGCCATCCCGCCCCAATTCAGTTCACCCCAACCCTCCCGATCCCAGTCCACCCCACTCTAATCCAATCTATCTAACTCACCACACTCCAATCCAACCCACCTCAATTCAATTCACCCCACTCCAAACACCTCAGTCCATCCAACACACCCCACCCACCCCACCCCAATCCAATCCACCCCACTCAAATCCATCCCACTGCAGCCCACCACACCCTAATCCAATCCACTCCACCACATGTCAATCCACCCCACCCACTCCAATCCATCACACTTTACTCCAATCCACCCACTCTATCCCAAGCAAATATGCCCCAAACATCCCAGTACAGTCCACCTCACTCCAATCTATCCAGCCCGCCCCAATCCACCCACTCAATCCACCCCACTCTACCCCAATCCCATCCACCCCACTACCTCAACCCACTCCAACCCACTCCAACCCATTCCACAACACTCTCTGCCACTATAATTCCCCTCTCAGCTCTACAACACTCTACTCCACTCTACGACATTCCAACAAATCCACTCCATGACACTCCACTCCCCCACTCCACTCACGTTTACCCAAGTTGAACAGCAACCACACCGGTGTACATCATGGCAAACACATTTCCAAAGTCAAAAGCTTTCGTATGGGCAAGTCTACTTGACTTTGCCAATGCTTGTTTTTCTTTGTTGGTTCTATCCTGAGTGTCAGACGCAGCTGGAGAGGATGGGAGGCCTGTGTTGTTGGAAGTCTGCGTGGGATTCTAATGCCGCTGCTGCACACAGCTCACAGAGAGCAAAGGCACCAGGGAAGGTGTGAGATTTCTCGCCTCGCCATCTTGGCAAGGAAGCCCCCGCATTCCAATAAAGGGGCTTGGATGTCTTTTGCACATGGCAGGCGCCCCTCACTGGCAAGACTGGCAAAGTTCCCAGTGTTAAATGTCTCACTTCCAAGAAAGCGGCCAGTCCCTGGTAAGTACTTCTCCATGGGTTCGGCTTTGGAAGCAGCACCTGTTGTTTTTATCACTTACTTGGAGGTTCTTGGCTGCTATTCGTGCTAAAAGTGCGCTACTTTTGACGGATTATTCTCCCATCCATGTATCCTTACGTCCCACACTTCGGGGATTTTCAAAATCATCAACGTGTTGTGTTAAGAAAAACTGAAGGTAGCTGTAGAGGCGAGAACGTTGCAAGAAATATGTTTTAGAGGCTCGTTTTACTTTTAAACCTGTATCACTAAGGACTACTTCATAGTCAGAGCCACTGGAACTTTACGATTCAGCTGCTACGGCCTTTTCAGCATAATTATGGATTGGCTTTATTTGCCACATAATCCAACTCCTGCATAAATTGCAGGTTTTACCCCAAAATAATTGTTTCTAGCTCAAAGAGATCAAAAATGACTAAAAAAAGCGGCGACGTGTTGCTGCCCAGTCAAAGACCATTCTCAAAGGTTGACTGGTCACCTTTCAATTGCCTATTGCTAGATTTGAGTGTTAAATTGTTCCTAATGGGGTGGAACCTTCGCCCAGGCAGAGTTAAAACAGGCAAATAATGCAGTAATACGTCACAAAATGAGTCGCAATACGCTCCATAATTTGCCTTTTCTTGCCGCACAAGTCAGTCCTCACGCATAATTTGGTCTTCTCTGGCACATAATTTCAGTGTCCCTGCACATAGTGTATGAAAAGTTAGTTGAAGGTTCCATATAATTAGGGACACTGTGTTCTAGTCCTGGCATTTTTTTTACCGTTCCTTGTTATCAGGCATGATAGTCCGATTGGCTTCGTTTAATTGATCAAGGCCACAACTTCCAGTATGCATTGGGTTTTTAGGAAAAATCCAGGACTGTAATCATCTCGTAATATTAACGGCAGGACTCTTTCCCCCTGAAACAGGGTCGCTACTCAGTACTGCAGTAATTTGTGAGTCGCGTGTATTGCTGAAGCCAGCACAGTTGAGGTGGACCATACCAGACATCGTAAGCTGGCTAGTTGCAAGGCCTAATGTGGACATACCAAGAACTTAACGGAGGCTCAGAGTCCACCCGTTGCTTACTATTAGTTGGCTTTATTGTCACTCTCATTTACTTGCTTCTTATTCAATTACTTTCTTGTTCTACTTTGTCAATCCTGTGTGTACCCCTGCCCTGGAGTGCCTCCTTACCACCTCTTAAACTGATTGGCTTATGTTCAATACCAGACCCAAACCATGCCCCTTGTGCTGTACACTTAGGCCCGTATTTATACTTTTTTAGCGCTGCATTTGCGTCACTTTTTGACGCAAAAGCGGCGCAAACTTGCAAAATACAATTGTATTTTGTAAGTTTGCGCCGTTTTTGCGTCAAAAAACTGTGCAAATGCGGCGCTAAAAAAGTATAAATATGGGCCTTAGTGTTGCTCCAAACTCTCTCTCGTGTGCTTTACCCACTGAACTCTGTCCCTCCACACACTGTGTTGCTTTCTCACTCATGTGCTTTTCCTCCCACCCCAGTGTTGCTCTCCCTCATGTGCTCCTTTTCCTATTTCTACTCTCTCCCTGTTGCTTACTCACACTTGTTCCTTTGTTGTCTTCTGCACCCAACTTTTTTCTGTTTTTTTTCTATTTACTTATTTTTGGTGGGAGAGGGGCAGGTTGCAATTTGCTGCTGGCCCCTCCTTTTAAAAAAATGATGTGGATGTGTGCTAGTTCTTTTTTTTCAACAACCATGTTGGGTGAGAAATTTTAAAGAAAATGGTGCTGGTGTTATTTTGTAGGCATGCATGCATAGTGGCACATGTGTGTGCCTACAAACTGACACAGCCGCTGCAGCTGCATCATTGCACCTATTTTGCATATTTTTTAATTTACCTGTGGCCACCAAAAGACATTGTCCAAGCCCAATAGCTCCTAAAGGCAAGACCATTAGGCTTTTCCACTGCTTATTTGCCATGTTGTGCAGTTTCTGGGTGTGGGTTTTGACAGCATAGCTAACAAACAGACATATTGCTTACAATATAACTAGACTGGACTTTTGGTCTGCACCTTTCAACCACAGTTTTTTTGGACCAGCCTCCTTCAGTCATTTCCTTATGACTTTGTCAACAACTGATTGGTTCAGCCCAGTGGAATATTCATCCCTCATCGATTCATTTTTCCCCTAATGCTATTGGCTGGTTGGATATCTCCTTGCCTCTACTCAAGTGTTTGTATGATCTACTTCAGGGACTACTTTACAACTATAGGCTTCAAATACAAACAAAAAATGGCTGTATTGAAGGCAAGGAAGCCTTCAGCACAGTTGACCTGTCACTTCTTGTCTTGCTTTAATGTGCTCACACTGAAAGTGTGACCACATTAAACCTAGACCTATTGGCCTTGCGAATGCTTATTTACATTATGCAGCTGCCTCCTTGCACATAATCTGGCAGAATGTAGGCCCTGCTTTATACTTTTTTACACTAAACTGCGCTAACGCAGTTTAGCGTCAAAAAGTATACCGCCGGCTAGCGCCATTCCAAGGCACCTGCTGGGCGTCTTATTTATGGAATGGCGCAATCCGGCGCAAAGGGTGGGCTAATGTCATGGAGAGTGACGTTAGCCGGGTGGGGTGGCGGTATGGGAGTAGTGGGTTTAGTGTTAAAAAAGCACATTAGGTTGGTTAGAGTAAAAAAAGATGACTCTAACCAGCCTAGCGTCATTTATTGATGCTAAACCTACCATACCACATGACTCTTGTCTTATAAAAGACAGGAGTCATGCCCACCAACCCAATGGCCAGCACACGGGACAAGGGTCTCCTGGGCATAGTCATTGCTTCCAGTGCTATGTGTGGGGGCCCATTTCCGGGCCCCCTATGGCACTTTATGAAAAAAAGGTAAATACTTACCTTTACTTACCTGTACTTACCTGGGATGGGGTCCCCCATCCTCTGCTGTCCCTTTGGTGTGGGTGTCCCTGGGGCCTGGAGAGGGCACCTGTAGAATTATTCCATGGTGTTTCACCATGGAAATGGGCCCACAGGTCCCCTAACGCAAGCCCTGACCCAGACGTTAAATAATGGCGCTAAGCTTGCTTATCACTAATGAAGCTGTCGAGCAGCCCTAAGTCGTATGTGATATGTTTAGCCAGCAGAAAAGTGAAACTTCAACCCCCATAATGCAACCCAATATTGGCTAAAAACTACAGCTAAATGAAAATGCTACAAGGTTCATCTGCCAGCAGTGCATAAGTCTTACATATTTAGGTCCTGTGACCCTCAATTTTGCTAAAATGTGTAGCTGTTATTGGATGCTTTGTCACAGCTCAGGACATCAAGCAAAGTGATATGAAAAACCCTTTGACAGACATTAGCATACAATTTTCAAGAATTCTTTTGAACTTTCTTGAAATATCAAAATTATTGAATAATAGGTCATATTCAATTTGGGGCACCATTCCTAAGTTAGCCTTCTGTGGTCACCAGGCATCGTGTGACACTGATTTCTAAAAATGGATCTTTATTTATATTTCATATAAGTTAAGATTGAGGTTTTATGCCCCATCAGGAGGAGTAAACAGTCTTCACAGCCTCCTCTGCCAACGTATTACCCTCCTGTGTAAGAATTTTCAGAGCCCCAGACAAAATGATATTCTGACAAGCAGGTACTTCACTTCCCCCAACAGCAAGGCCATTTTTATGTCATTCTTTGTTGTATGGCGCCCTCTTATGGTGGTGGGAAGTGGGGGCATAAGGTTGGTGCCCTTATTCCTCTTCATGAAGTGCCGTCACTTTCCACATCACTTCTGCATAGAACACTCACAGACAAAATATTCGGTTGCATTGCCTGCAGCAGTACTAGCATTACATGCACCAACATTTCTGCAGAGACACCACACATTAAATCAGGCAGGCCCATCAGAAAACTTGGCTAGGTTGTACTTTGTGACAAATAGGTTTGGATTCCAGGAACCTATTATATCTCCCTCGGCGCCAGTGCAGTCTTCATGAATTGAGATTGGCAGGCACTGTTCCCAAATATCATTTATGTATATGTTACTCTGTTTAAAAGGGACTGAGTGGAGAGCCTGCTGTGTCATTTTAATTCCAGTGAGAATCATTATCCAATATTAAATTTCTATTTACCACTGCAGACTTTCAATATACTTGGCATGAGGCAATCAAAATTAAAGAGTGAATATTTGAGCACCCACCATTAAGTGTGTATGTAGAGTCCTACATCCTGTGCTCCGCAGCTATTGGCTGTGACACTGGTTAAATTACCATTATTAGAGATTTTACTCCATCGAACAAGGTGCACAGAACTTTCCACTGGGAATACCAATTTAGCACTTCTATCTGACCATGCATTGAAGTATTGTTTGTGGGATCTTTACAACCACGCTTTACTGTGAATGTTTAATTTTGACTTGTGCCTTGAAAAAGTCCTTAACAAGGGGCAAAACATTTGTTATCTGGATACTGCTAATTACCTGTTGGACACACTTGTGAATTTTGGATATGCTGTACGGAAGACTGTCTTACTAATTTTCTATCACACCTGGTGTATGCTAGGAATAAAAGGGAAGATATGAAGGCACCATCATACAATTAGGGACTTTTAATGTCTTTGGTTGTGCAGCTGTTGCTTTTATTATAATGGTTATGGTCCAAACTGGGATTCTGATTGGATGGCTTGAGCCAGTTTGAGGTTTTTGATTTTTATCCGAGAGTCTACAAGATTACATATTCCTGTGATAGGGGCGAGAGACAAATGCCAAAAACTGGTGAGCAGCTCTTTTGCCTGAAGTGTACAAAAGAAGGACCTTTCACTCAAAACTGAGGTGGAAAAAGGCAGATATGACAATGTTGATTCAAGTTTTTCAAGAGTGGGATAGCCTGGAAGGGTAATTTTGCTTCCTATAGATTGCAGGTGAATGGTATGGAAGAATCTCTAGAGCTATGGGACCTATGGGTGAACATTTCTGGTTGAGTTGAATCATGTCACAGCCAGTTGACCCAAACTTATACCCAAAGAAGGTATTCAGAAATCCTCTCTTTTGAGCTTGGTCATTCCTGATTCCAGGACACTGAGGCTTTGAAGTTCACAGTTTCAACAACTATGTTTGTGACATCTCGGAGTGGAATTCCATGCTCTACCTACTACTTTTTGTACTTTTCATCACGGGGTGCCAGCATACCCTAACTTAGTGTTGCCGCCTCACTCCATGTCATCACTAACATTATTGCGAGTCCTGGAATTTTCCTTCAAATAATAGTTCCCAGGTGTATTAGTCTACTTGGTTCAACAGAAACATACCAAAACTACAACACCCAGAATGCATTATTCCTTTCACCCACTTTGATCATCATTCTCCTGCTATATCCTTATTCATTCGTCTCTAACATATCTTAATCACATTCTCTACCTTATGCCAAACATCAGTCTTCTTCTCATCTCTAATCATTCCTTTTGCCATATTTTCTCTCTTCCCTTCAACTCACTTTACTCTTCTTTTATCCACCTCTTTTCTTCCCATTCTTTTTTGCTATTATTCCTTTTTCCTTACCCTAATTTTTTCTATCCTCACACTCTCCTCTAATTAATCCCCATTTATCGTCTGCGCATCACTCCCATCACCATTTCCTCTTCTCAAGAACCTAGATTATTTTATTAATTTCACTACCCTATAGAGCCACAGCCGTGGAAGCTGTGGACCTCGGTTTTTCAGGAATTCTGAAAAAAGGACACCACCACATCCATAGCTGCGAGCTAATTGATAGTCAATACCTTAGTGGTCTAAGCGAGATATGTGCTCAGCCTTACAAAATGCGACAAAACACCATTATTTGCAGTTCAAATATGTGTTGTTTATCAGGGATCATGGACGCTAGAAGCTCAGAATTTTTAAATTGATGGCAGGGCATTCCATTTTTTTACAGGTCTACTGTACCAACCTTTAGTCAAAAATGAAAAAGCGGAATAGCAATATTTGAACTCCACAGATTGTAGGAACATCTTAGCAGCAAGTGCATTCGCCACTGTACTATCTTATTAGTTTAGGACCGAGGGGTCAGAGTAGCCCTATAATACATTTCTATCCATGTGACATAAAGAGAGAATTTGTTGGGAGAGAATAAATACACAGTTCCCTGCGCCCTGTGGGATTCTGTCTCTGCCATAAGGTCCTTCTACTCATGTTAGACTCGGCTATCACCCCTGGAGATTTGGAGTACCCACAGAATAACTGCCAACAGTGTCGTTTGTATAACAGGAACCTGCACTGCTCCTTGTCATTCTGGGTTTTGTTAGTGACACGTGGCATTGGCAGTGATTTGTTTCAAATAGCACAAGTTAAGAATACACACACAGCTGGAAGAAATTAAAACCACTACTAAGACGTAAATTGATTGTATGCATATTTTTAATTGCTTTTCTTAGGATGACAAAATCCTTTCAGATTGTTTCTGCCATATTCAGGGCCAACAATAATTACCTGGCAAGGGAGGACCAAATAATGTGGCAAGGTGTACTAAATCATGTAATAAGAAAAGGCAAATTTTGTGGCGTAACGCATATTTTCAAGCAGTATGCACAATGTTCTCATTTTTGCACGTTAACTCTGTGTGAACAAAGATTTCCCCTCACTAACATCAGTTTAACATCTAAATAGAGCAATCTGCAAGAGAAGTGACGTGCCTGTTCGTGACAAAAAGCCTGATACTACATAGCAAAACGTGTGGTAGTGTTTTTAGTTACTTTTGATCTGTTTGAACTAGAAACATTTTTGGTTAAACTCTGCAAATTATTCGCACCAGGTGGCAAATGCAGGTAATCCATAATTATGCGGAAATCACCACAAAATCCCAGTTGCTCTGGCCACACGTCATCTCTTAACTAATGTGTAATTGGAGCTTGCAGGCCTCTTTTGATATAATAGGCATGTCACAGGCACCCCTGCTTTCCACATGTGGATTTAAACAGCCACCATCCCACGAACTTCACACCTATCCCAAGCACTTCAGGTAGCCACCGCATTGATGTTTGTCAGGAAGTTTACCAATTAGGTTCATAAAGCGAGTCTGTCGGAAAAGAAACAAAATATATTTGTCTACCTCTATATGGACTTGGGGAGGGCCAGGGGGCTACTACCTTAGGTGGGCCTGCCCACCTTACACCCCCCACCCCCTGAAATGCCAAGAATTAATAAAACACATGTCTAGGAGTATGTACATATGGCCTTATTTTTCCTAAGTGCAGTGCTGCGTGATCTGTAGAAATAATGTTACCCTTGGAACTGGAAGGACTGTAATAATAAAATGTGTCCTTGTGCTTCCATGCAAAGCAAAATCGTTACTTGTGGGGTAATAACAATTTAAACTATTTAAAATGTTTTTCTGTCTCAAACAGATGAAAAAGTTACTCAAAGAAAAGTGCCACAAATAGTGGAACACAGTCTCAATACCTTTGCAAAGGTCAGCTGACACCTTTCATTTGCTGATTGCTGACCTCAGATGATGGTACTAAGGGTGACACTTTTGCCCACGCTGTTTTAATGTGCATTAAAATACCAAAATAGGAAAATAACGCGGCCTGTTTGTGCCACCAAATGTGCTTCGTCGTGCCACATCATTTGCCTCTCCCTGAGGCTTAATTGAGTAAATCCTGGCGCGTTGCCACACAATTCCAGTGGCTTTGCTCTGTATTGACAGATACTGCGTGGCTCCCAGTTTTGCCCTTGCACATTGGGTACTCTTGATCCTGTTTCTCCCCCAAGAAGTGCACCTTGGCCCTCAGGGCTGCAATAGTCATCGGTGTCCCACAAGGTGGCGCTGCCTGCCCCTCTGGTCAACATTACTTCTTGAGGTGTGTTTTGCCGCTTTAGGAAGTGCACAATAACACCAGAGGTGACAAATTCCCAGGAGGTTTTTACCACTTGGAAGCTGAGTCTTTGATTAGTTTGAGGTTAGCAATCTGCGGGGTTTGTCACAGTGCCCCCCAGTATACTTTTAAGACAACAATGAAGTGTCACCTTTTGGCCGAGGGCACAAGGCCTCCGCTGCTTGGGGAGGGCGGGGGAGGACCCCCAGCAGTGGGGATCGGTTAGCCTCAGGGCAGACGGGGCCGTGGTGATTGAAACGTCTTGTTGTGGGTATTCAATATTGCCTTGATTGCGTAAATCTACCCCCCTCTCACTGTTGGTGGCTGCCAATGATGCTGTCAACATTTAAACACTTTCGGAACTGGCTGCAAAGCATTAAATGCAGTTTATTGTTCATATGTACTTATTTTATATTTCGATGTACGAAATGCAATTTGTGTACCTATTTTTTTATTTTTTTTTATTTCAATCTTTTAAATGTAATTTGATTGACAGTTATAATCTAAGGACACGTGATATCTTCAGGTTACCAAGAGTCTCGTCCTTGGCCTTTTTTTGCAAAACATTATAACTCAGTAATGTAGCTCAGTTCGTTCAATTAAAGTGAGCCAAGACTTCAACTCCCAGACTGCATCTATTCTTAAAAGAAGGGGCAGAACTTGACGCATAGTTTCTTGTATAAAGAGACAAACATGACTATAAACTTTTGGATAGTATGAGAGACTGTGTAAGGTACATTTATGGGCACTGGGAACACAGAATGGCCATACCTGACCATCCTGTGCTTGAAATTTTTAGGACTATTTATCCATATTAGAATTGATGTTTGTGGAGTGTATCTCAGCACAACTGGGCTCATATTTATACTTTTTTAGCGCCGCTTTTTGACGCAAAAACGGTGCAAACTTACAAATTACAATTGTATTTTGCAAGTTTGCGCTGCTTTGCGTAAAAAAAAATGACGCAAATGCGGCGCTAAAAAAGTATAAATATGGGCCTTGGTTTGCATGGCACATCTATATATGACATACATTGTGGAAAACATTGATCAAGAGAAAGAGAAAAAAAAATTGAAATTGGCGTTACCACACACGGATTCCAAACATTTGTCCTTGATCTGACCTTTTCCCTGAGCAGGTTTACCAAGATGTTACCTACCGAGGTGCACAGGAGGAAACATCTCAGATGTGACTTCATCATGCAGGGAGAGAGCAGATGCGTAGCTTTTATCTATGCAGAAGGGGCAGCTACACCGGGCTCCATTTAACTCTGATTATTGCTGTATTTCGCAGCTCAAACAGTGGTGGTGGGGGCATTTCCTGCTGTGCACTAGGGCCCATGACACCCTGGCAACACCTGTAGGGTTGTGGGTCACATAGAAGAGCACACCACACTGATGTAGAGCTTGTAATGCCTTTTTATGACAAAATAGACTGTTTAACACACTCGCTTCCACAGTCTATGTTATTCACGGATACTAGGAACATGTTCCACTTCAGTCCTCAAGGATCACCGTTTCAGAGACTTGAGAGCTGCGGAGTTTTATGTTCTGGACACCACTGTTATTTCTACAATATCCCAGCGTGTATTGACAAGGTGATGGGGTAGATTAAAAAGTATTAGCTCCTGATGTAATTAAATCCACATTTTGCTTTGAAGTCAAAACTGTGGCAACGTGACCACCCGTTCCAAATGCTTCCTCCTTATTTTTAATTTGTAAAAGGAATTACATTATTTTTTAAATTTTTAGTGCATAATAACTCTTCTTAGGGTGCGTTGGTTCTAATAGCTAGCTGACATAGCTGCCAAGGTTTCAGACTGCTATGTGTGACATTGTCATAATTTCAGTATAATGAGTGACATTTCAACGACTATGAGTGACACTTTCTTGAGAGCAAAATCAAGCAATGAAGACAGGGGAAACTTATGAATATCAGAAATTACACCCATTGGGAGGGCACTAAACCCTGTCACACACAACAGTCAAATCCAGACAGGCTGTGTTATTTCAAAAAGACACAGCTCAGTACAAAAATAATTAAGTGAGTGGCTCCAGGTTCTGGCCCACCGCCCGCTATGACTGCAGTTCAGTTGCACCAGTTGTTATTTCAAAAATAAAATAATTTTAGTTAGCTCACAATAACAGCAAGTCAGGCTGCATCACAGCTCAGTATAGAAATAATTAAGTGAGCCCCCAGGGGTCCAGTGTGCCACCTGCTACTATGGCGGAAGATCAAATTCTGTTACTTATAAAAAAAGACTTTTTAGTCACTCATAGCATCCAGTTATCACAGTTGGGCACGGCAGCAGGCAGCTCAGATCTCCAGATTGTTCATGATCTCAGACTCATTCATGACCATGTGCCAGAGCAAAGCAACTTTCACATGGTAAGTCAGTGCAGATGATACAGAGTTGCACTTACTTCTGTGAGCGGGGCCAGCGCTGTGCAAACATCAGAGCCCCAGACTGTGTCGGCCAGCCTCTCACAACTGGACAGTAACTCATGACTCTCAGCAGCAGGTTGCGGCGGGCCGGCTGCCACCGCCGCTGGTGGGTGTCAGGTCTGAGTCAGTCAGCCTGCGGGATGATTACCATCCACAGCAGCTGAGAAAGCCAGCGGCAAGCAGCTCCCTCTTTTCAGGTTGTTTGCCAGGCAGCAGGCTCACGAAGGTGAGTCTGAGTCAGCCGGCGCTGGTGGAGGTCGAGTGAACATCAGAGAGTCTGGCCTGCCGGCACGAAAGAGCAAAGGCCTGCGGGGGCTCGATGGGCCAGCACCATAATGGGTGCCTAAGACCTGAAAGAACCGGTTACGCCGGTTTTGCCCCCTCCCCCCCTCCAGGACCAGAAGTTCGGGGGAGAGGGCGTGAAAAAGTGGGCCAATGGGGGGAGTTTGAATCCTTCAAACTACCCAATGGCTTGCCAGAACGGGCCCCCCACCTAAGGTGGTAGGGGCAAAGGGGAGACATTTAGGGAGCGCAAGGTCGGCCAGGTGGGCAAATAGATGACCCACGGCGACGCGCTACCACGAACAGAAGAAACACAACAGGAGCACCCCGACTTCGTCAGGAAGCATCCCATCGCAGCAGTAACCCATTCACTAACCTGCTGCACAGGGGACCGCCCGTCAGGGCGAAGCGACCCTGCTCAGCATGCAAGAAAAGCAGACACAGGGCAGACAATAAAGATAAAAGAAAGAAACAATAGTTCCAGATGAACAACAACCCAAATGGCTAAACAAAGGACGTGGAACCTAGCCAGTTCTCCAATCAATGCCAAATTGTTGAGGAAGTTAGCCAATGAGTACTACAATAAGAGGGACGCAGAAACATTAGTCAAGGGTTTTGAGGAAGGTTTCAAAATCCCTGTGTAAGGAAAGATAGTGGGGGGCACTGTAAAGAATTTTAAATCAGCCTCGGTACACCCACAGGTATTTTCCCAAAAAATCGATAAGGAATTGAGGCTTGGGCGCATCGAAGGCCCCTTAGCTCCCCCCATCCCCCTAGATCTGATCATTTCCCCTATGGGCGTGGTGCCCAAGAAGGAAGCCGGTCAGTTCAGATTAATTCACCATTTGTCATTCCCAGAGGGGACATCGGTAAATGACAACATCCCAGTAGAAGCCTGCTCAGTAGGTTATCCCACAGTACTTGACGCCATCGACATAATCAAAGCGGCAGGCAGAGGGGCACTGTTAGCAAAAGCAGACATAGAGTCGGCTTTTCGGCTACTGCCGGTACACCCCGACAGTTTTTACCTATTGAGTTTCCAGCACAATGGACAAGTGTATATTGACAAAGCCATGCCCATGGGCTGCTCCATCGCATGCGCATATTTTGAACAATTCAGCACATTCCTAGAATGGGCCCTACATAAGAAACACCCAGCAGGAGGGAAGATGCATTATCTAGATGATTTCTTATTTGTGGGGAAAGGTGGCTCAGGTGAATGTGCCAGTTTACTGAAATCTTTGCAGAATCTGGCAAAAGACATGGGTGTCCCCCTAGCTGCAGAAAAGACAGTCATTCCTACAACGTCCCTAGTTTTCCTGGGGATTGAGCTAGATTCGGCCACTGGAACTTCAAGGATACCAGAGGCTAAAGTGAAGGAACTAAGGGAAGAGATAAAAGCCTTGCAGGGAAAACAGAAAGCCACCCTCAGGGAACTACAGAGCATGATTGGTAAACTCAACTTTGTGACCAGGGTAATCCCAGAAGAGCAGGTTTTTGCCAGGCAGTTAAGCAAACTTACATCAGGCTTGCGCGAGAAACACCACCGTGTCAGACTCGGGTCAGCGGTAAAAAGGGACCTTACCATGTGGGACGTTTTTCTAAAAGAATTCAACGGCCGGCTCATCTGGCGAGAGGGCTGGATATCAGCCAAAGAGATTGCACTGTACACTGACGCCGCAGGGGGTTGCGGTTTTGGGGCCATACTAGGCAGCGAATGGTGCAATGGTAAATGGCCAGACAGGTGGTACAACTTGGGAATCACCAGGAACATCACATTTCTTGAGCTATTCCCCATAGTGATAGCAATGACAGTTTGGAAGGGACATTTGCAGAATATGAAGATAACACTGTGGTCAGACAACCTAGGCGTGGTCATGGCCATTAACAAGGGGTCCGCATCCTGCCCGGACACTTTAAGACTGTTGAGACGTTTAGTGAGCCTTCAGCTCAAGGGCAACCTGGACATCAGGGCTAGACATGTCCAAGGGGTAAAAAATTCACGAGCAGATGCTCTCTCTCGTTCCCAGCTGGTCAGATTCAGGAAGCTAGCCCCGGAAGCCAGCCAAGTGATGACACCCTTTCCAGAAAGCCTATGGGATCTGGCCGAGCCGACCTGTCAATACTAGTGCATAACGCACTCAAACCAGAGACACATAGGAGGTACACCAAATATACCAGAGCTCTCATGAAAATAGGGGGGCTGGAATCCCTCAGTGACCCTGTCGCAACCAGAGCGGCAGTAGAGCAGTTCATCAAGTGGGCCTACCAGCAAGGAAAAGCAAAGTCCTGGGCACAGGCACACCTCGCAGCGGTAGCACACTTCTCCAAACTACAGACAGGCTCAGACCCCACAGCATCACACTACATCAGAACCGCAATGAAAGGTTGGAAATGGCTCGAAGGCCCCAAATTAGACAACAGGCACCCCATAGATTTCAGCAAGTTAACCTGGCTAATAGACGCTTTGGAGACGGTGACAGACAACCCTTACAAACTGGTTTTATTCAAAACAGCCTTTTCCACAGCATTCTTCAGGGCTTTCCGCCTAAGCGAGTTAGTTGCCTCAGCAAAAAGTTTAGGGAGCGACAACTGCCTCCAGGCAGACGACTGCAAGTTTGAGCCCGACAAGGTACACATCTTATTGAGGCGTTCAAAAACGGATCAGCAGGGCAAGGGCGCACGGGTAGAAATCAACTGCATAAGTCAAGCAAAGTACTGCCCAGTCTGCATCCTCAAAGAATACATAGCTGTGCGCCCCGGGTTGTCTGGCCCCCCTGTTCGGGCACTACAATGGGGAATACTTGAGCAAATACCAGTTCAAGGCAGTCATGAGAAAAAACACTGAAGGAAGGAGGCCTGGCCCCAGCAGAGTTTGGTTCCCACTCATTTCGAATAGGGGCTGCGACAACAGCAGCTGCTTCAGGCTTAGATGAAAGCACCATCAAAGCAGTAGGCAGGTAGCGATGCAACGTTTATAAAAGGTATATACGCCCGCATTTGATGTAGTGGGAATTGTTTGGGATTATATTGACAGGTACACCCAGGTCGATATGGGTGATTAGGCACTCTTTCATATCCAGGCTTCAAACATGGTGGAAGCAGAACATCCACAACAAAGGGAGAGAAAGATCAACCAAGGCAATCGGATGGTGGGTTTCCCGGGTATGAAGTGGGCACAGCTCGAGCAAACAATACATAGCTTATAAGAAGTTGCGCTAAGACCCCCCGACATGATAATTATACACCTTGGCGGTAACGACCTAACCACGATGGGCGAAAGGTCCTACTGAGTGAAATCAGAAAATCTTTATTATTCATTTCAAGACGGTGCGGGAGCACCCCTATTGTCTGGTCAGAAATTATCCCCAGAATCATGTGGTGAGGGGCCACATCAAACAAGGCAATTGAGAACTCCAGACGAATACTGAATATAGCAGTCGCCAAGTATTGCAAGGTAAACGGGCTGGAGAGCATACGCCACGGTTTGATTCACCCCAGACGACCAGAGCTTTATGCACCAGACAGCGTACATCTATCAGAGGAAGGGATGGGCATCTTCTGGTCCAACCTGGTGGCAATAAGGGAATAGTAAAAAAAAAAAAGAAATTCTTGGGTGGAGCTGCCCGGAGACGTGAGCCTCTCAGACAGCATGGCGGTAATTAAGGAAAGTTTTACCAAAATGGATCGTAAGCACACCTAGTAAGGCGATGTGCAAATAAAGGCCACTCACCTGGGGATGCCTTACGGCAGGGTGAAGGGAGGCCAACCAAGGGGAGGAACACGGCACTCGCAGCCCAGACCCGCCAGGTCGAATGGCAGGGCACAGGTACACGACAGGTAGCGAGGTGGGCCTAATACAAAGAACTTGAACCTACCCCCTTCGGGAAACATGGTAAAACGAACACTATGGAGTGAGCCCCCTCCAAGAAACAATATGTGGGACTGCCTACAAACCAAAGGGCGAGAAGAGACATGACAAACGGAGGCCAGGACTCGAAGGTCGATCCGTCAATGCTATTCGTGCAAATGTGATTGATTATTGAACTCACTTTAGATATATTGATCTCGATTTATGATTAAGCGCGTTGATAGCATTGTCTGAAGTGTGAATTAAAAGTGCAGTTAATTGAATCCTCGCCGAACCAAAGATTTGAAAATGTAATTTCTTACAGGTGGTTACCCAGTGGTGAAATCAATAAAAGCGGCCATTTTATATCCACTGCTAAAACAGTGCCATGTTGTGTGTTTTGTGAGCATGCCACTATGATTAAATATTTTCCAAAGGCAATAATTCTGGAGTGGGAGAAGTGCGACCGGTAGAGCAAAGGCCGCCCCCGCAGGGGGCTCGATGGGCCGGTGCCATAACGGCCGCCTAAGACTCGAAAGAACCGGTTATGCTGGTTTTGCCCCCTACCCCCCTCCAGGACCAGCAGTTCGGGGGAGAGGGAGCAAAAAAGTGGGCCAATTGGGGGAGTTTGAGTCCTTCAAACTATCCAATGGCTTGCCAGAACGGGCCCCCCTCCTAAGGTGGCAGGGGCAAAGGGGAGACATTTAAGGAGCGTAAGGTCGGCCAGGTGGGCAAACAGATGACCCACAGCGACGCGCAACCACGAACAGAGGAAACACCACCCGCCCACCCCAACGATAGAGCATCCAGTCGCAATGCCAGAATAAAGCGGAAGGGGCAAGCGGTAATTAAGGAAAGTTTTACCAAAATGGATCGTAAGCACACCTAGTAAGGCAGTGCGCAAATAAAGGCCACTCACCTGGGGATGCCTTACGGCAGGGTGAAGGGAGGCCAACCAAGAGGAGGAACACGGCACTTGCAGCCCAGACCCGCCAGGTCAAATGGCAGGGCACAGGTACACGACAGGTAGCGAGTTGGGCCTAATACAAAGAACTTGAACCTACCCCCTTCGGGAAACATGGTAAAACGAACACTATGGAGCGAGCCCCCTCCAAGAAACAATATGTGGGACTGCCTACAAACCAAAGGGCGATAAGAGACATGACAAACGGAAGCCAGGACTCGAAGGTCGATCCGTCAATGCTATTCGTGCAAATGTGATTGATTATTGAACTCACTTTAGATATATTGATGTATTGATCTCGATTTATGATTACGCGCGTTGATAGCATTGTCTGAAGTGCAAATTAAAAGTTCAGTAAATTGAATCCTCGCCGAACCAAAGATTTGAAAATGTAATTTCTCACAGGCGGTTACCCAGTGGTGAAATCAATAAAAGCGGCCATTTTATATCCACTGCTAAAACAGCGCCTCGTTGTGTGTTTTGTGAGCATGACGCTATGATTAAATATTTTCCAAAGGCAATAATTCTGGAGTTGGAGAAGTACGACCGTTATCCGTTATACCGCCACTGTGGTGGTGCAAGGGGCAAGCTCACTCAGCTGCACTACCTATAGGAATCCCACACACACTGCAGCTGTGGCAACCTATCCAATTACTAAACTTGAAATGCCGCCGGCTACTGCTCCTTTAAGGTGAGTCTGACAACTGAGAGACTCTGTCTCCATAGCCATTAGGCATTGACAGTGACTCCTCTCCTGATGTCACAGTTAAACCCCTACATGCGGCCTATTCCTGAACAAAACAATACAAGAAGCCTTTGCATAGTTTGGAAGATATTGGCTCCAGCTTATTAACATTGATTTTATAGCAATACCGCACTTGTTAGCTTTTATTAGGGCCATAAATCATTTAGGCCTGTCACAACTCGATCGCAGCCCAGCCATCCACCCACCCCACTGCAAGAAGGGGTCCCGGCCGCGGCAGCCCCTTTTTAAGCCCCTCACTACCTTCAAGGTGTGAAGGGGAGAATTAAAAGTTAAACAAGGCCTCCCATAGGCCCTTTCCTTTCGTGCCCTTTTGGCCATTTGGCTTTCTTGTCCTCAACCCTTTCTTCTGCTCAGCAACAGGAAAGAGGGTGTCACTTCCTGTCGGCACCGTTATCTTGCGCGCCCTTTTCTCATCCAACGTGCCTTCTCCCGGGCCTTAGGCAGAGTTTCTGCTCCAGCCCCTCTAGCCCCCTCTAGGTGCGGTCCTTCGCCCTATTCCAGCAGCGTGTGTCGGGTTCTGTTGTACATTGTAGAACACTAAACTAGCGAGCAGAATTACCAGCCCCCGCAGCTTGCAGGAAGCACTGCGCACAATGTGCTGCCACTGCAGCTTTTAGTTGGTGCATTATAGGCGCTCCGACTTGACATCTGAAAGGTGCTATAATGCATGATTTTTGCATTTCAGTGCGGTGATGCAGACCCCCACACTGAAATGCGTTAGTCTAACTTCTGATGCGTGATAATTGGCCAGGGCTGAATAAAATCCAGTACCCTCAGAACGCTTGTTTGAAATTGCTATTTTTCTTTAAATTCTGAGTTTTCAGGGTGCGATTGCCTGACCTTGGAACTGAGATGGTACCCTACGATAGAGTCAGCTTGTGTCAGGTTTTAGGGAGGAGGGTGGGGGCAGAAATCATGAGGTTGGTTGAGGTGATTTCGTTACTGCAACTAAAAGTATCGCAGTACAAGTACAGTTGTAATGTCTGTGTTAATATGGGGACAACAAATGAATTGACAGAGCGAGTTTTATATCATTTACAAATTCAATAAACTCATTTTTTCTCATTATTTTACTACTAATCCTTCCCTAATAGTTTGTGTTTATTCATCGTGTTTACCCGCATGAGATCACTTGAATAATAAACAATAGGGCAGTGGCGGCTGGCAGCTTTAGGCGGGCGGGGGGGCGGGAGGGAAGCACACACACATACACACTCATTCTTTCACACACAGACACGCACGCACGCACATCCATTAACAACACTCATAAAATTCAAACATGCACGCAAGCACCAAACATTTATTTTAAAAGTTCACACACACTAATTCTTTCACACACACACACACATCCATTAACAACACTCATAACATTTAAACATGTATGCACGCACCAAACAATCGTTTTAAAACATCACACACACTCATTCTTTCACACACAGACTCACGCACATCCATTAACAACATTCATAACATTCAAACATGCACGCACCAAACATTCTTTTTAAAACATCACACACACATGCACACACACACTTACCTTCAGCCTCAAAGCCCCAGGAGGGTTGGGACTGCTGCCTTCCCTCATTGGCTGAAGGCAGCAGTCCCAGCCTCATCACAGAGTGGGATGGGGTCAGTGAGACTGCTGACCCTACCCCACTCTGTGACAAAGTATCACTGATTGACACTCGCCCTGGGCTTTCTCAGGGCTTAAACGTGAAGCGCCCAGGTCCAAGTCAATGGGTGACACTTTCCTCCCAGGGGAGGGCCTCGAGGCATCTTTGCTGAGCCGAGGAGGTCACGCCCATAGGAGCAGTGACCTCCTCAGCCCAGTAAAGTTCAGCTCAGGCAGCCAGGAGTCTGCGCAAAATCGCGCATGTTTTACTCCTGGCTGTTTGAGCTGAAAATGAAGAGTGTCTGTCAGGCTGACTTTTGTTCAGCCTGATAGACACTCTTCATGAGGTGCAAAAGGTGGGGGTGCGTGGCCCCTCCACCCTGAAGGACGGGCCGCACCTGCAATAGGGACTGTTTTTAGGAACTGCACCGCATTTAAGGATTATTTTTGTTCATGTGGAGCCGCTTTCACCTTTACTCGTACTTTAGACTTTGTCCACCAGAGTGCGCCAAATACTTGCAGACAAGCAGCATCAGCTTATTTCCGTTTTAATACGCGCTGCGCTTCTGACCGGTTTCAATGATTGAATCGAATTTGCATCACAGATCGGAGAAAGATTTTCAACGTACATCACTCTACCCTGTGTGTAGCTGACGGTATTAGCCGTCCCTTTTATGAAGATTGGAATAATTGTAGCCTTGATCAGGGAACCTGGAAAGAAGTACATACATTTCAGGGCAATACGGGTTCAGAGTCACCATCACGGTGATTGCTGACCATTGTGACCAATCACAGAGAGCAGTCACTTGATTCACCCGTAGATTCAAACACAAACTATGTCAACATCACTGGAAAGAGGATAAATAAGGCACCCCGCACTTTTTACAGTGCATTCTGAGCGGTGTGTTGCTCCAGTGCACTTTATTGGAATCAACTGGACTAACAGTCCAGATTATGGGGGTCGTAGGAAAAACTGGACTGGGATATGGTGCTGCTGTTGAAAAAGAGTGATACATCACTTCACTTAACTACGAGGAATACCTAAACAGTAATCACTTTGAAATATCTATTTTTATAAGTTATTTCATGTTCGATTTGGTACCATTCTTTTATCTTAAATTATTCGTAAACCATTTGTAAACATCACTGGCATAAAATTTGAGCATCTTTCTGCCCTGTCTTGTTTCACAGGTCCAGGTGTGTGTAGTTGCTCCAGTTCAGTTGTTTCTTTTCATTCTGGGACTTGCAGTTGTGTTTATAGCATTATAAAACCAACACTAAACCTCACAGAACGCAAAGAAAAAAACACGGGACTGAAAGAGCTGAACAGTCATCGACCTGGGAAACTTTGCATATATTTTCTTTTTGTTTCTGATCTGCCTCACTACACAAACCCGCTTTCCTCCAGTGAGTGTACAGTGGAGAGCACATTACTTTGGGATTTGTGTTCGTCACACATGTTCCTGTTATTTTAGATCCTGTAGGACAGGGGTGACTTTCCAAACAGTTCAGTGGTTTCCATCGCAGATGAGAGTCTGAGTAGGTTTCTGTGACCACATTATTGCCAAAATCAATGTGTCACTTCTGCGTTTAACAAAACTATTGCAAGTTTCAGATGGATGGGATTTGAAACACTTAGGGGCATATTTATACTCTGTTTGCACCGAATTAGTGTCATTTTTAAAAACTCTAATTAGTTGCAAAACTAACTCCATATTTATACTTTGGCGCTAGACCCGTCTAGCGCCAAATTTATGGAGTTAAAGTCATTTTTTGGAAGTGGAAACCTACCTTGCCTTAATGAGATGCAAGGTAGGCGTTCCCGTGCAAAAAATGACTCTAAGCCTTAACGCCATATTTGCACGGGAGGGAGGAGTGGTAAAAAAATGGTGCAAAGCTTGCTTTGTCCCATTTTTTAATGCCTGGGTCAGGGTAGCCGTTAGGGGACCTGTGGGCCTATTTCCATGGTGCAACACCATGGAATAAGGCCACCGATTGCCCTCCCCAGGCCCCAGGGACATCCCCTCCCACATCGGAGGGACTGCAGAGGACAATCATATTATCTTTCTCATCTGCAGTTCGCCAGGAGCTAGCTTAAAATTTCATCTTCTCAAAATGATTTCCTAAACTAGGGCATGTTTTCTTAAATATTATGGCGTCCACCAAATTTAATTTGGCCTATGAAAAATTCTTATCATGCTAGTGTAATCGCTCACAATCCCCACATTTCACTGACAGATATTTTCACCTTTAATGAGACATTTTGCAATTCAGCCAATCTCCAGCTGGTATTTTCATTACTTTTTTGTGAGAAGTATACTCGTGAGGAAAAATCCCGGCAACATGTATTTCAGGTAGTATGTGTCATTTCACACAAAAAATGTATTTCGTGAAAAAAACTCACACGCCACTCATTTTCATAACACCATTAAATAGATGCTGCATAACTTCTGAAAGCTGAGAAGAAGTGAAGCTGAGGTGTCGGTATAGAGATAGAAACAAGCATTTGCTATGCAATAGGTCTCACATTTGTGAGACTTAGAGCTGTTGGCGTTTTTAAATGACAATGGCCCTCATTTCGACCTCAGCGGTCTTTTTTAAAGACCGCTGAGGTACCGCCGTACTGAAGACTGCCAGTTCAGGTGGTTTTCCGCGCAGCGTATTATGACTGCTGGAAGCCCTCCGTCTTTTTTCGGACGGAGAGCCGCCAGCAGCCATACTGGCGGTCGGCGGGGAAGTGGAGGCAGCTCCACCTCCACCGCCCGTCATCAGAACACCGCCCACCGAATCACTTCCCATGATTCGGTGTGGCGGTGTTCTGGTGACGGGGTGCTGGCGGCGGAGCAGCCCCCAGGGAGGTGGTGTAGACCCCTATCAGTGCCAGGGAAGGAATTTCCTGGCACTGATAGTGCCTACTGCCATGGATTTCGTGGAGGTTCCAAACCACCCAAAATCCATGGTGGTATGCATGGTCCTGATACCGCTGGCGGTCTGGTGACGGCCACCGGGCTGGAGACCTGATATCACTGGCGGTCTGGTGACGGCCGCCAGGGCTGTTGGCATTTAGACTGATTAAGTCGACTGTCTAACTAAGTTCAGACCTTCCCCTGGGTAAGCTATGTAGCTTTCCTTTTGGGCTAAAACTGCTTCAGGATCACGTGGTTCTGGAAAATATATACACGCTTTGGGTAGGGTACCCCACACTTGCTCATAATATTCAGGATGTCGCCCTCCTCACGCAAAGAACTTGCACCATGGAATGTGCTGGGGACAGGGGTCCTAACCAGATTCCCGAGCCTGTAAACAGGGTATGGAGGGTTTGGGACTACGGTGATATGTGAAGCATTACTACGCAGCTGTCCCCTTTATTGCCACCATTATCACTGCAGCCATTTTGAACTGAGAGGAACAGTTATTTCTCTCACTTGATCTTACTGATAGCCGACCTACAAAAGGGAGCATTCTCTATGGTGCTTAACAAGATTCTACTCTGGCCTCTTGTTGCCTAACTTTAAGAAAAATAATGTTGATTTCAATTATTTCAAACAGTATTAGCTTAGTTGTTTTTGTTTGCACCACATTTCTAACGTTCATATGAGTAAAGTGACTTCATTTTGTGTTGATTTATCAGTGTTCTCTTTCAATTTTTTGGATTGTCCCAAACGACATTTACTTTCCCTCCATTAAGGAAGTCCTCGTGCCTACTATGTTTATTTGTTAGTTCAACAATTTACTGGTTTAGTTTCACTTTGCAATCTGCCTTTTCATTTCTGTACGTTTTCCCTACACACTTCATAGCGGCCTTCTTAGTTTGGGTGGTCGAGTTTTTTTTCCTGAAGATATCTCCCGCTCTAGTCAGTAACCCCTATTGGGGGCTACAAAATGGTGACCGCATCATAGCTAAGACATTTAGACGGGAGTGCAGCCTGACTGTCATATTGACGTCTGTTTGTTTCTTTTTCAAAGTAATGTCGGTTTAATTTGTTAAATACTTGTACTTAGTTATTTCTGCTGTTATCGCATTTCTTATGCTCTTTAGAAGTAGGGAGCAACTTCAATCACATACCTGTTGAGTGACATTTGTTGAGATTCACTTTTAGGTTGCCTGCTGTTGGGTAGTTGTGACAGTTTCCGATTCATTAAAATACACATACCTCGCAGTATGTATGACGTGGTTGGCACTCGTCAAATCCGATGCGATGCTTGGTATTCCCTCACAGATGAGCACTCTGCAGAGGGGGAAGAGGTAATACTCTGATTACACTGAGCTCTAATGTACTCTTTCAGAGCCCTACTTTGCTCCATACATCTGTGGTTGTTGAATTTGCTTTTGGTATAGGACTTCCAAAAGAAGGGCATGCCGCATTATACCTAGGGCTCCTGGTTTTATGGCATTTATTGAAAATCTTTAGTTTACGGTTTTCACAAAAAGGTGCAACATTTCAGATCGTCAAGCAGAATGACAGGTACAGTACTTTGTCCCAGACCCAATACAAACACGAACCACCACTGATCCCACACCTCCCCCCATGGTGTTCCCAGCTGATATACCTGCTCAATAATAACGAATATTCAAAGGACAGGAGGGGCGTCGGGAGGAGGGATGGGGGGATAGATATATTTTTTTAAACGTACCTTTTGCCGCCACGTTGCTCCTCTTCCCTCAATGTGGTGTCCCAGCATTTACTGGGGCACCAGCACAGGCTTCCATCAATTCTGGCGCTGCTTCCATGCTACACATAGCATGAAAGCAGCCTCAGGATTGGTCTGAGTGGCTTGGGCTGCTGCTCAGACACAACCCTGGGATCTGTGCAGTTTCTACAGCCTGGTCCTTCAACACAGCCGGGCTAGAGAAACCCCAGACCCCGATTAATACTTTTTGACACTAAACTGAGCTAACGCAGTTTAGCGTAAAAAAGTATACCGCTGGCTAGCGCCATCCCGAGATGTCATATTTATGGGATGACGGTAGCCAGCAGTAAGGCCCGGCTAGCGTCATAAAAAAGGATGCTAGCCAGGTGGAGGAGGCGTAGGGGGAACAGGAGGGTTTAGCGTCAAAGGATGACGCTAGTATGGGCAGAGGCATACATTATGCCTCCAACCAGACTAGTGTCATTTTCTGATGTTAATACCCCATGAACATGCCCACCACCCCAATGGCCATGCCCAGGGGACATTTGTCCCCTGGGCATGGCCAATGGGCCCAGTGCCTTGTAGGGGGGCCCAAGTTAGGCCCCACTATGGCACTACAAAAAATAAAATAAAATACTTACCTCTACTCACCTATGCATACCTGGGATGGGGTCCCCCATCCTCCACTGTCCCTCTGGAGTGGGTGGGGGTGTCCGTGGGGCTAGTAAAGGGCACCCGTGGGCTCTTTCCATGGTCTCTGACCATGGAAAAAGGCCCACAGGTCCCCTAACGCCTACCCTGACCCAGGCGTTAAATAATGGCGCTAAGCAAGCTTAGCGCCATCCTTTATGGCCCCAATCCCCTCATGCTTGATTTTAGCTTGGGGGGGATAAATATGGTGCTGAGGCCATATCGTAATTTTTTGCCCAGTTACGCCTACCTTGCATCTCATTGACGCAAGGTAGTTTTCCACAGGCAAAAAATTACTTTTTCTTCTCTAAAACATAAATATGGAGTTAAGTTTGTGCTGAATTAGTGTAAAAAAAAATGACACTAATTTAGTGCAGACATAGTATAAATATGCCCCTAAGGCCACATATGTGTTTGGCCGGCCTAAGATGGCTGGCCAAACACACATGCATACTGAGGTGCACTCTCTTGTCTTTCCCCCTCTCACCTCCTGTGGCCCAGCCAGCCCCTCCCTTCCCCCTCCCGCCAGCAGCTGATAGATAAAACGATAATGAAATATTGTTTTATCTTTCAGCTCTTGGCTTAGCCAGGGGGGCGATGCTCCTTTGCCATTGCGAAGGAGCTACCCAATGCTGACAAGTCCGCTGTTACTGTAAGCCGCTATCCGAGCCTGTATCCGAGCTCCCCTCAGTGACCGAATCCATCAATTCCTGCAGCATGCCTGCCCACTAAAAGCAGCCCTCTTCTGCCTTACCATTGTCTGGACAGCACCCATCCAGCATTAATCATCCAGAGCCCAGTCACGCATGTCCCTACACCACTGCACATATGTAGGCATCCTTGGAGCCATCCATCTAATGGCTATTCTACGATTAGCCGGCACAAGGCCAAACAACGCAAATTTATAATATACTTTGCTCCCACTCAGGCTCAGTATGAGATGTAACAGGCCGTGGCAGATTGTGTGGTCTATGTGTATGTTGGTCACCACCCATAGTCTGTGTGTGACCATATTCCAGTACTCTACCAAATCTAAACCAGAAGCCTGCCTCATCCACCACACACCTGGGGAAGGCACCGGACACGTATAGATACCCTGCAACCTTTTCAGCGAAAGATAAGCGCAATGTGAGACATAGAAGGGTGATAGTTTAAACCACGCATTGCTGAAAAACTCCTTGAC
The DNA here is from genome assembly GCF_031143425.1 of Pleurodeles waltl. Lineage (NCBI taxonomy): Eukaryota > Metazoa > Chordata > Amphibia > Caudata > Salamandridae > Pleurodeles > Pleurodeles waltl. Next base: position 818,075,367 of record NC_090448.1, read on the forward strand.
CAAAAAACAAGCCTTAGTCCAGTCCTGGTCTGTCAAGGCCTCCTCCAAGTCTGCATCCCAACCCCATCTAGTGACCATCAAAGTGGCTGGTCTATCCCGCTTTAGTGCGCCATATAGTTGTGAGACCAGTCCCTGAGCAGAGCCGCCATCTAACAGGACATCCAACATAAGAGACACCACTAGGGTCTGCGGGAAACCTGTCCAGATGTCTCCAGTTGTCTTGGTAATTTTGGCAAATTGTACAAATTGACCAGGGCCCACCCCAAATGCCTCCCGAGCCTTCTCAAATGTTATACACCTCTCCATGGGATACAGATCCCTCAAAGTTTCACAACCTCCTGCAATCCATGCCTCCAGTGACATTACCCATTTGATATGCAAAAAAGGCTTCAACCACCCTAATGGCAGCCTCGCAGAATAAAGTGGCCAGTTTAGCAACTGTCTTATTGCCAGCTCCCAGTCCGTGCTGTCTACCTCACAATATAGGGGCAATTTTGGTGTAATCTAGCCCCTTCCATAAGAGATAGGCAGCTGATCCATGACCCTTGTGCCGGCCAATAACCTCTTCTCACCATTAGAGCCTTTTGAACACCACTGTGCGGCATGCTGTAACTATGCTGTCATATAATGCAATTCCAGATCTGGCAAGCCCAACCCTACTTCCTCCATGTCAAGATTCAGGATCCGAAGACCCACTCGGCTACACTTACTTGCCCAGACTAGGGCAATCAGGAGACTGTCCAGCCTCTGAAATGTCGAACAGCCTAAGGGACACGCCATGTTCTGCAAAACGTATAGCCAACAGAGCAGGAACACCATCTTGGCAACCGCCACCCTGCCAGCAACTAACAGCAGTAATTTGCTCCAAAAGACCCCCAAACCCTCCAGACCCACCAGAACTCTCATCATCCGATATACAAATCTATTTTCAGTCTTGTGAGTCACCTGTACTTCCAGATAGCGGAAGTTATCCAACTCACACTGTAGGCCAAGGTCAGGAAGGGGTCTGCAACATCGCTGGCCCACCCTGCAATATGAAATATTAGTCACCTTACCACATTCACCTGGAGGCCAGATAACCTCCCAAATTCACTCAGCGCATTCAACAAGAGTGGGTTCATGCATATCGGTATACTTATGTACACTACGGCGTCATCAGCAGACAAGAATACTATATGCTCAGTGTCTCCCACGAGAATCCCTAGGTCCTTTAGTGTGACCCTTGGACATGCTGAAAGTAGCTCTATGGCCAGCGCGAACAGGTTTGGCGACAGTGGACAACCCCGCTTGGTCCTTCTCTGCATATGCAGGCTACCAGAGACATATTTCCCAGACTTCACTCTGGCCAAGGGTCCCGAGTATACTAGAGCTATCCATTTCAATAGGTTTGTACTAAAGCCCATATACATCAAGACTGCCCATAGGTATTCCCATCCGACCATGTCAAAAGCTTTTTCTATGTCCGGTGCCACCACTGCCATATCCATCTCCATATCCTGCACATGAGTGCATAATATGCATGAGTCTTCAGATATTCATGAGGGTGCTCCTCTGTTGTATAAACTTGCATTGATCTTGGTGTACCAGCTGTCCGACTACCCCCGCAACCTATTAGTCAGTATCTTAGAATGGATTTTCAAGTCCACATTGACCAAGGACAATAGGAGATACAAAACAAGCTTTTCTGGATCTCTGTATGATTTGGGAATCATAACTATAAGAGCCTCCCTCATGGTCTGGGGGAGAACACCTCTCTCTCCTGCCTCATTATAGAGCCCGAGCAGTTTTTCGGAGAGCACATCAGAGTAAGTCACATAAGATTCTATGGGGAACCCACCCAGACCCGGGATCTTATCTTGCAGCATGGCCTTTATCACCTCCTGTATCTGCTCCTTGGTCAATTTCAAGTCCAGGGCTTCTCGTTGCAAAGCCCCAGTTTGGTAAATCTAAGCTGACCAAGAACTTCCACACCCTGGAGGCAGCGCAACCCATGCATCGTTGGCATAGGCACACCAAAAACTGTCTGAGTTCCCTATTGATTGCGGCTTTTATTGTGACTAGTCTACCCTCCGTTGATGCAAGGACATTATCAAAGTGGACCACCTCTCCCTGTGGAGGAGCCTTATCAGGATGCGGCCAGACTGAGCACCCTCCCTATACAGCAACTTCCTGTATTCCCTCAGTGGGAAGGTATCTAACCGGTTCCAAGTCTCACCCACTGCCAGCTTAGCTTCCATTATCTTGACCTACAATAGGAGGTCCCTCTGTACCGCCTGCTGGAGGCAGGCTCAGCTTGCTGAGCCCTTAACCCCACCTCAAGTTGACGTTCAATGCCAAGCACTTTAGAAAGGCAGTCTCCCGGTAGAACGTCTTTAAGTGTGTCCCACTCATTAGCCCTAGTGTCCACTGACCCCCAATTACCATCCAAGAAGCACACCAGGGCCTCCCAAACATTAAATCTAAGTCAGCCATTGTGTAGCTCCTCAGGGTGCAGACTCCACATAGAGATACTTAGAAGCAAACATCGCCACACATATGTCATGAGTAGTGGAGCAAGATCTGACATAATCTGCCCTAAGTGTTCCAACGCAAGCACCTGAACAGTCAATTTTCACGCTACCAGGATCCTGTCCAGGCTGCATTACATATAATGCATTTCTGAATGGAAAGTGTACTCCCTACTCGCCAGGTACATGGCTCACCGTGCATCAATGCAATCCACCCTTGCCATTGCCCCCGCTAGCTCCTTACTCATGCCTGGTTTAGTATTACTCTTGGGGGCAGGGGATCTGTCCACATCTCCATCCAAAATGCAATTAAAGTTGCCCGCCCGCTTAAAGGGCGTCTCCAAACAAGGTGAAAACATGTCCAACACCTTTCTTTAAAACGTCCCTATCGCCACAGTTGGCGGAGTATACATTTGGGAAGCTAATGTCCCTTCTAACCAGAGCTCCAAACAGGAACAAATAATGACCCTCCACATCTGCACACATCTCATTAAGGTGGAAGGGTACACCCAGGGAAATCCATATAGCTACCCCCCATGAATGGGAGGAGTATGTTGACGTATACCGCTGCCGCATCTATTTCTTCTGCAGTTTATCAGCCTCGGAATCAGTGAGGTGTGTCTCTTGGGGGAGAGGTACTATCACCAGATGACATCGAAGGTGGATGTGGACCCTGAAAGCTTTGTGTACTGGTACAAAGTTTCACTTCCCCTGCCATAGGATCTCAGGTCACCCTCTGTCTCCCCGCAGGACCCCCGGCCACTCCAGCACTCATATTATTCCCGAATTCTATGTGGGGAATCTCAGACACACAAAAACAAGCCTGTAAATGTCCAGCACAAAATTTATAATAAAAGCACAAGCCGATAAATGTAGAACTCCTGAACCTAAATATAAGAAAGGAGACATGGTGTGGTTATCTAGTAGCAACATCAAACTTGAGGGCCCAAGGAAACGTCAACCATGATTCATAGATCTTTTTCTGAATATCGATATTCTGACACCTTTCACAGTACGTTTACACTTATAGATGAATATGCTATACATCCAGTGTTTCACGTTTCTCTTATCAAACCAAGTCATCCACAAACAAAAGAATATACCTCCTTGCCCCAGTGGTAGGAGAAGATCATAAAGAATCTGAACTACAGCGTATCCTAGATGCAAAACGCACTCAAGGAATAATGTATTTTTTGATTGGTTGGAATGGTTCCCCCGTCAGAACCCTCTTGGAAACCAGACTCCTTTTTCCATGCCCTTCGTCTGATCCAACGTTTCTATGTTCTGAACCCCAGTACAACGTATACCACTAAACCTCAGTCTGTTGGTCGGCCTTTGGGAGGGGCAACTGTCATGGCCCCAGCTGTGAGCAGGGCTAGTCATGCCTTAGTCATGCCTTATTTCCCCCTTTATGAGTGATAACAAAGATGTTGTTTGCTACACGTCACAGTACCAGTTTGAATCATGTTATGCCTTTGAAACCTTGTGCAACTTGGCAACTCATTTATTAATATAATGGCAATGTTTATAGCAGATATAGAGCAATGCTTAGCTTCACACAGGTAATCCAGGAAGCACATCAACTGTCAACAACTTCTGGTTATTTAATTGATCCTCCTAATGAAAAAAGACGGTTGAGAAGCATGTGTAATTACAATAATGATTAACAAGTTTATCTGTTTTCCCCATGTGTTTCCTTGCACCTGGTTTGGGCCGGCTTTTAGTTTCAGACTAAGGGGGTTATTACGACCCCGGCGGTAACATGGCGGTAAGTACTTTCAACAGACTGGCGGTACTTACCACCATATTGTGACATTGGCGGGTTGGCTGAAGCCAACCCACCAATGTACCACTCCGACCGCCACGGCAGTAACAGCCGCCGGACTGGAGATATACATCTCCAGCCCAGCAGCTGTCACTGTTCCGCCTGCAGGAATATGACCCTGCTTACCTTCATGGTTTCCGTGGCTTACTTACCGCCACGAAAACCATGGAGGTAGGCACTATCAGTGAGAGGGAATCCCTTCCCTGTCACTGATAGGGGTCTTCCCCCCTCCCTCTCCAGTTACCCCCCCGCCACCCCCTGCCTCTCCAAAGGCCCCCAATCCATCCCCCTACATACACGCCCCCCCTTGCCACACACACACACACGCTTTTCCCACAAACATCCACGCATGCATACACCCACTCACACACACCCGAACACACTTTCAAACATACACGCACACATGCATTCACAAAACATAACATACACACACTCACACCTCCATACATGCACACTTGCATTCAACACGCAACACACACCCGCATACACGCACACACAACCCTACACATACACACAACACCCCCCTCCCCTGTCAGAGCACTCACTTACCTGTGTTCAGGGGGTCTTCTGGCAGGAGACGGGACGTGGCGCCGCTGCCAACAGCAGCGCCCACCAGCAGAACACTGGCAGGCCATATTATGGGTCATAATACGGCTGGCAGTGATCTACTGGCGTGGCGCTGCTGGTGGCAGCAGCACCACCTTTCCACGATCCACCGGCATGGCCACAGCCGGATTTCCGCCAGAAGGAAGGCAGAAATCTGGCTCTGGTCATAATACGGCGGATGGCTGGTAGCCGCAGCGATGGCCTTTTGGCCACCGTTGCTGCGGCGGTAGGCGTTTTTTACCGCCAGTATCATAATGAGGACCTAAATCCTGCCCAGCCTTGTTTAACTTGGAAGGAATGCTTATCTGTCTCCAGTCTTCGGCAGCCTTCCCTTCACAGCGGCAGTCCTCTCTTCGCAGCGGCATCCATATCTTCACAGTGTCAGGCTTCTTCTCGCAGCGACGTGCTTCCTGAGTTCTGCCATAGTATTTTTGATCTTCTCCACAGTTACCATACTACCTGTAAAAGGCTGGCAGCTTGCAATTTATCTCTAGCATTGTACTTTCTTGCACTGACAAAAAGACACGAGTCATCCCAAATAAGGTAACACAAGTTTTTCTGTTTAATTTGGGATCTTGATCAACACTGATTAATCAAACTTATCCAAAGCCAGCAATAATATTCAGACCAATCTTGTGACTGAAAAGACATGAAAGAAAAAATGTATTTCTTGTAATAGCTGGGCCTGCCTGGATCTTGTGCTCATAGTTGATTTTCAATCCATGTTTTCGCGATCTAAAGACTTTTGTGACAATTGAGAAATATAATCTGATTGCCATTGCATATTTGTATATGAACCTGGATCTCTTGAGACTCTTGAACTACTGAAGACATTGAAGTAGTTTTGTTGTGACCCAGTTATTTTCTCTCAATAAAATACTTGTACATGATAATTCCAGTTCATGATAATTCCTGGATAATTCTTGATTCACACTGGGGAATATTTCTAGTGTGAATTATTGGTATGTTGATTTAACGTTAGTCAATGCCGAAGATCTGTTGAGTTTTTCCTGTTTTAAGGTGTGGTTTCATTACAGGAAAATCTGAGGCCAAACCCTTGTATTTGAATAATCCTGATTGCCAGTATCTTGAAACCAGAACCAGAATCCAGATATCCTTGAGCCTAGCAGTGCCTGGGGTAGAGAAATCAGAATACTCAGAAGTCCTAATATTTCTCTCTTTCTTTCTGATTCCACCATCCCTTCCATTTGGAAATTCCTAGGATTGCAGTATGTCCTTCATTGTTGTCCTTTAGTTCTCAGTGGGATTCAGAGATTATTGTCGCCCCATCAGAACCACCTGGAGTTCAGGTGAGCGGCTCGCAACAGCCAGATAGTTTGTTACCCCCTTTAGCGAGACATTACTATGCGTCAGCTCATGTAGGAAGGGATACAATGGTGAAATTGTTAACGCAGACATAGTTCAATACCATGTTCAGACTGATGGCTAGCACAAGGGGATAAATATGGGGCTAGCACCATTGTTTAGATGGGAACTCCTATCTTGCATCTCATTGACACAAGGTAGGGTCACACATCTAAAAAATGGTGCAAACTCCAATATTTTGACGTTAGATGGGTCTAACATCAAAATATAAATATGGAGTTACTTTTGCGCCGAATTTTCGTAAAAAACAATGATGCAAATTCGACACAAATGGGGTATAAATATGCTCCTAGATACGGCCTATGCCCGTAGACACAATCTAACATGCATATTAACAGATGTGGAAAAGAAATTCATAGATTCAGTAGAAAATAGGAGGGGAAACATAATGCAAATCACATACGTACACCAATTTGGACTATGGGTGAGCTTGAGCATAAGGTAGCAGGAGATATAAGGGCTTTAGGATTAGATTGGCAACATAATGGGAGATTATGTGTATACTCTGGAAAATTCAAATTGGACACATTTTGTAGGTAGGAGTGAATGCAATCATACCTTTGAACTTTGAGCGAGTCAGGGATTATATATAGATGGTGATGATCCTGTAATTCCTGGGTATGCTTATTACAGGTTACCCAGAAGATGGTATGGAACATGCTACATGGGAGTAGTTTTTCTAAAGATTTATTATGTGGAACATGTTGATAATCCCACTTGGAGAGAACATGTAGGGACAAAAAGAGATGCTAGTGAAATTGTTGGAGACAGATTTGGTGCACTTATTCCGTCTGTAGCAGTGACACTGATTTCCTACAGGATTAGAAAGCTGCCCACTGTAGCTTATAAGCTGTCTACAAATACAGCTATAGCATTTTTAGTTATAAATACTGAGATGGAAACAATTAGATCAATGGTTTTGTAAAACAGACTTGCGTTGGATGGTCTCCTCGCAAAGAAGTGTGGCGTCTGAGGGATGTTAAAAGTTAAACAATGCTGTACTTACATCCCTGATAGAAGTAAGGACTTAAGAACATCACTGATTTGAAGAAGGATGTGAAGGAGTTAGAAGCAACAGGTGCATGGGAAGCAATAGGGAATGGATTGTCTGGCCTGGGTAGTTTGGAAATTTAGGGAGTGGAATTGTTGGACGCATCTTGAGTCCTCTGTTGATAATTGTTCTTGTGGAATAATTATGTTTGGACTCTATGAGGGATACAAAAGGGTACAGATAAAGAAGGGAGTAAAAAGAAGTATAGCAGATATAGCACTTCAAGCTAATTGGAGCAAATAATATGATGACATGAAGTATCTGGACCAATCCAGATAATCCTTTCTGGACCAACCTCTGATAATGTGAATGGTCTATCTGATAAGAGATTTTATCGTAGTGTGATGGCTTGATTCACCATCAGAGAGGGGATTGGTGCAGTGTAATTTTGGCTCTACCCCTGTTGTCACAACGTCAGCCTCTATATTTACATAACGTTTCATATAATGTGTATTATAACATTATTAATGTAAAGTGTTGCACTGGGGTTCGATAATGAAAGGCATACACTGTAAAGCTAGGGAATCATATACACTGTGTGATTTAACCTTGTTGAATAAAATGTAACCATGAACCATCCTAACATTAAGGAAGTGTATTTGCACTAAAAACAAGAAAGATTTATATAAACATGTGCACTAATGCTTAACAGCTCAATGCTAAATGTAATTCTCAGTTACATTTACGTTCATGTATTCAATTGTATTGCATGTAATTTAGCTATAACATGAAGCTTTATTTGAGAATGTGTAACTGACATTTACATTTATTTGAAATTAAAATGTGCACAAATAACACAAATTAAATGTGCATTAGTCAATGATACTCTAAGTTGACATGGCTATGCCTGTATTTCTTTCAAAGTGAGAAACTGTTTCCCATGTCTGCTTGCTTGTCTTTTCTTCGCAGGTTAATTCATATGAATTATTGGTTTGGAAATAGGTGTACTGTTGTGTTAGTAATAGAGAGTCTGAGAAAGAGTCCTTGATTGAAGAATGTGGAGAAACCGAGTGTGAGCTGACAGTCCCCTATTCAATTTGGCTACAAGTGATGTCCAGATGACCAAGGATAGTATTGCTCTCAGAACTGGTTTGAGAAAATCTGTGAATGTTACAGTTTAGAACGTGCGACCGGAGCGCATCAATTAATTTCAGACACAATCCCTTTAGACTTTGAGAGGTACAGACCTCTAACTTTCCTCTTGTCCCAATGGTTCGCTGAGAGTGACTTAGGCTAACACTTATCTCTTTCTAGAAGACTCTTGACTGAGCTTCTGAATTGCTGACACTTTCTTCCCTATATGCCTATGTCTATATTAATTTTCCTTTTGCCATAGATTCTCGACTTTTGAGATTTTTCCTTACCATTTTATAGATTAATTTAGGTAGATGATCTTAAATTTTACACATGTATAGGAGAGAAGACCTGTTGGAAGTGGCCCTTTCTGCTGGGTTATCCCCAAATGTTTTGCCTTTCTCCTCCTATTTTTTTTTTACCCTTTTTTTGTTGGCTTTAGGACTCTGGGCACTTTACCACGCTAATCAGTACTAAAGTGCATGTGCTCTCACCCCAAGAACTTGGTATAATTGGCTTACACCTGTTTGGCCTATTTAATTTACCTGTAAAGTGGTATACCATATACCCATGGCCTGTAAATTAAATGCTACTAATGAGCCTGAAGCGCAGATTGCGCCATTCACAGAAGTAGCCTTTCACACTTGTCTCATGCCTGCCACAGCAGTGCCTGTGTGCACAGTTTACTGCCACACTGACTTGGCAAGTCCAACTACTTGCCAAAGCCTAAATTCCCTTTTTACTACACCCAGGTCACCCCTGAGATAGGCCCAGTTAGTGTATGGGCAGTGTGCTGTGTATGTAAAAGGTAGGACACATATTTTATGTATTACATGTCCTAGTAGTGACAAACAACCTAGTAAGTGCTGCTCCTCTCATAGGTTGGGCATGTTTGGTATGTATGAAATGGTACTGAGAAATCCTGCTTACTAGTGTAATTGGATTTTACATTACTATTTTAGAAATGTCACTTGTAGAAAGTGGGCATTTATCTGTGTTTATAACTCTAGTGCTTTGCATCCTAACTCCAGTCTATGTCTGGGGTAGAGTGACAGCCCCACTTGGTGCATACCTTCCAGACAGCCATCATGCAGGAGGGGCTGGGCATGACAGAAAAAGCATCTGCATACTCATAGTCTTCCTGGGCTGGGGAGACGGAGGGTCATTCACACCTTACATGTGAATAGGCTATGCCCTGCCCCTGCACAATGTACTGGTTACCCCCTAGACAAAGGCATTTTTGGAGTATAAGTACAAGGGACCTCATCCCATCATTTTCCGAGCACTTTTGGGAGCTGGGACTGAACCTCTGCCAGAAGGACAGCTGGACTGCACAAAGGACTCTTCTGGACTGCTATCCTGTTGTTGCCCTACTCTCTGGTATCTTCTGGATGGCATAAAGGACTCATCTGGATTGCTTTTCTGCTTGCTGCCCTGCTGCCAGCTGCACCTTGACTAAGGGGTCCCCAGGCACTGTTGGACTATTAGAAGGAACTGCCACCTACCTAGCTGTGCTGGCCTGCCTTGTGTTTTCCCTACCCTGTATTCTCCCAGGGGAAGGTGCAGAATTAATGTTGTCTTGCAACTCCCTGGTTCAATGTGTGCCCCTGCAATCTGCATATTGACAGCGCCTGTTTTTGTTATTTCTGCAACATGTGCATGGAGAGCATAGCCTCTGGCACTTTACTGTATTCTAGGTTGTAGTGAGTGCTGTTGTGAGGCCCGTGGGAGTGATTGGTTGTTCCCCAGTGCATGCTAAGAGCCTTCTACAGGTCTTGCCGCCTGCCTCCCAGGTCCTAGGGACTATGCAAGCTACAGCTGAAACAGGTGCCTGATCTCTGGAGAACTTCCCTGGCGGTATGACTGCTTTGCCCCGGCTTGGGGCAAACTCCTGCTGTGGGGTTTCCTGAATAACAAGGATGGTGCCCATGACCTCTGCACCCTCCTTTGGGAAGAGGAAGACAGCACTGCGTGTTACGGAGCTAAGGACCCGGAGAGAGATTGGTGCTCAACGTCTGCAGTCCAGAGCTGGGTGGCCGAACAGCCTGTGAGGGGGATTGCAGCAACGTGCACAAGGCAGCGACCAACATCAGACACCTTCAGACTGATACCGGGACCAAGTGAGCACAGCATTAGTCGGCAGCACCATCCCTAGTGACGCTGGCTCTGCCTACCTGGCTTCAGGGAGTCCGCCACGACACCTTGGGAGAAAAGGCTCAACGTGTCCCCTACAGGAAGACTGTGTCCCCAACAGCCCCAGCACTTGCCACTCCCTTGTTGGTAGACCCACAAAAGGTACTGTGCCTGCTACTTGAGCCGTGCACTTGCAACAAAGTTCTGGCAGGATCCCTGAACACAACCACAAGCATTCCCTTGTTAGTGAGCCATAGTGTTCATGTATTTTGTTTGAGAGCAGGGCTCTGGCGCCCTGTGATTGTATACCGGGATTTGAATGCTTTACGTTTTATTGCCTCATTTTACCCCGGACGTATGATGACAACTGGTGCTTAATGTGCTCTTGTGTTTCATTTCATGCTTTGATGCCCTCAGAAAAACAGCAACACCTACTATATTGCTTGTAATAAACTTGGGAGCTTTTGTGCCCCATATTTTCTGTGCTTGTGTACCATATAATGCATAGTAAAAACATAGGAGCTCTGTTCCCTACACTTTTATGGTGATATTTGGGGTGATTTATGTCCATAACCTGATGTGTTTCATGGCCTAAGTAATTGCTGATCTTCTGCTTATCATATTAATACCTGCATTTATCAGGACCCTGAGTACTATTTCCATGTAGGTTTAGTATGCACAATAATAATGGTTCATGTTGTGTTTGGACTAAGATATGTATGCACATTATAAGAAGTTTATTTTTGCATAATCCTGTGTGGGTCTTTTTTGTTGTGTACTTGTGTCACTGGTGTGAGTGTGTTGCACAAACGCTTTGCACATGACCTCTGGAGCTAAGCCTGACTCCTAGATGCCAAGCTACCAGGGGGTGAGCACAGGCTTTCTTTGGTTTGTAACTGCCTCCCCCTGATTAGAGTGTTTTGCATGGCTGAAGTGCAAACCCTAGCCAACCAGAAACCCCTTTTCTCACAAGACTGAAGACTCTTCTCCGAGCATCAGATTCTACTGCTGATATTCTGTATTGCTGTAACTGAACTCTTAGTAAGCCCAATGCTGATTCGCCTAAACTTTTTCTGGTGGTTTGGTTATCCTGCATCTCTACAGTATTTTTTTTAGATTTGTTCATATTAACTTGACTGTTGTTTTGTAATAAAATTCTTAACTTTATTTCCGATTTTGGTCCTTATTGTGTGACAAAATTGGTTACACTGTAAATGAATGCTGATTTGGTGGAGAGCTAACTCCTTACATCTTTCCTTTTGGCGAAAAAAGACCCATTCCCAAGGATTTATGGAAAACGGGCCAATGCTCCATGAAATGTAACCCTCAGTGATGCTCAGCTATAAATGCACCCCTTCCACACACACAACCCCCCCCCCCCCCCCCCAGCATGACAGCATCCCAACATGGGGTGTTCTGATACTTGCAATTACTTTTCAGTCTCGTAGCGTTGGAGGGCCTCTTTGCTGGGCTTCAGAAGATTAATAGGAATTAAATTAACATTACCCCTTCGATTATCCAGACATGGAACTGGCGCTGGACCGGGGCCTCTAGTTAGTGGGGAGATTAGCAATTCCTGGGAGAAAGGCTCCGTGTAGAGTTTACCAGGGCTATGCTAGACTCAAGGGTGCCTCTCCTGAACAGCATGGGACAGATTCAGTGACGATGTAGGCCTTCAGAGCTAGAGAGGAGTCCGCCACATAGAAAGGAAACAAGACTGTGACAGAGTGGATGACGTGGTTTGTATTTTGGGGAGGATTCAATCGCATGCAAAGACTCGAAAATCTGAGGCAGAGATAGGAACATGAAAGTGTCAGTGCTTGAAAGATTCAGTCACGTGTACATACCTCATGGCGGACCCTGCCCCAGCCATACCTACGTTTCTCTAGGAACCTCTCACGCTCCTGCTTGAAGCACCCCTTTCGCCAATTGGAGGCGTTTCAATTACATTTTAAACTACTAAGAAGTATAAATTACACACTGTGTCGCTTTATGACGAAAAGGTCAAGAAGGACAGCTTTTGAACAAGAAAGGCCCAGAATTCGCCCAAAGTAACACAGCAATTTTTAACTTTTAAATTGCTCTTTAATATAAAACGCCAGAACAATAAAAAGTTAAATGTTTTAGGACCTGCCAAATACTTTATATAATGATCCCTGCACGAGCCTAAGCCCTTCCAAAAGCACAGACACTTTTGACAATGGTCTCCCTAGAACTAAACCCCTCTCGCTGTAGCTCTACAAGATACTGGTATTATGTATATTAATAAAACCCTACGTGTCCTCCGCCTCCAGTCACAACCCCTTCACTCCTGGCCTAAGCAGCACGCCCACCCCCACAGCGTGGGATCCACATAGAAAGGGTAGGCAAACAGCTGACCTCCATCACGAACCAGTGTCGAGTCAGCTGCTGCCTGTCTGCCCCCACGTCCCCCTCCGACTCTCACAGGCGGGTGTCTGCGTGTAACAACAAACACACGGCATTATTCTCCCCTGCCTTCATTAAAAGCAGATACAGGGGGTAAATCTCACAGGGGCCTGATAATCTCTGGTATTACCAGCAGCGTCTGCTGAAGGCCGAGGCTAGGCGGCATTGAGGGGAATTTACGCCCCTTCCCTTAAAAATGTTGACTTCCGGTTCAAGACAGTGACTTGGGAGGCGGTAGCTTTCTACCATCAAGAGCGCGCTGTCAGCTGACGGTAGAGTAACCAAAGAAAGTAGATACCCCTGCATGCTGTTTGAACCGAAAAAAACAACATTAATCAGGGTCCAACGGGCCCTCTGGCCTCCTGTGCTACTGCACATGCTGCACCAATGGAAGCTGTGCCACTGCCTGCTCAGTAAACGTTGCTGCACAGATGCCACTGTGTTTGTGCATTTTTCTACTGCCAATTGGGCAGTTGCCGTTTTTTCATGCTCGCAGTGTGGGCAAAACTTGTTTTTGCAGTTTTTTAAGCATGAACCTGAAGCAGTGACAATAGATTGCCTTACAACAGAACCTAAATTACATATTTTTCCAGGGATTGGGAGATTAAGTGACTTGGCCAGAATCACAGGATGTTAGCCGCGGCCCGGACGCACACCCGGCTCCCCATGGGTCTGAGTTTCAAAGTTGTACTTTTTTGTGGGAATGTATTACAGGCCGACCGCTGTTCTTGCATTTTCATTAGTTACGAAATGAAACAAGAGTGGAGAGAGATGCCGGTCTGTTCTTATTTTCCAGTAAAACACTGGTTTCGGGGAGGGAGGGAAGTTTGACGATTCAACTCTATTTACGTATCACAAGAGATGGGTCAGTGAACTACAGCGTCAAATGCAGCAATCGTTTCTTCATTCCCCCCCCCCCGCTCACATTGAAATCTCCCACGTTTAGAAAAATGGGCAGCGTTGAATTCGGTAACTTTAAACATCTACACAGGTGCAAGAAATCCCCGAGTTAACGCTCACTTTACAACACTATGTTACATGTCTGTGTGTACACTAAACTCGTGCCTGTTCTGCTGAGGGGATTACCGCTTCCAAGTGCTCCACTCCAATGTGACAAATTCAGTCACTCTTGGCTTTTCAGCCAACAGAACATTGCATTCTGGGGCTTTTGTTTCTTATTATTGTAAGGTTGGGTTACACTGTACAGCGTGCAAAGTAGTGCTGGCAGGGGTGGCTCCTTCGCTATGGCGGTGGTTCGCCCCCCCGCCCAAAAGCCAGGACATGAAAAATGAAACAATAGTTTTCTATTATTTCATTTTTCATCTGCTGGCTCAGGTAGCAGTACAGGGGAGGGGCAGGGCTGGGCCAAGGGAGGTGGGAGGAGGGAAGGGTGCACTAAGTGCGCATGAGTGTTTGGCCGGCTGTCTGAGGCCTGCCAAACACACATGCGCACTTAGGTTTCTTCAGCCCGGCTGTGTACACAGCCGGGCTGGAGAAACTGCACAGACCCCAGGCTTGTGTCTGAGATGCAGTGACTGCCGCTCAGACCAATCCTGATGCTGCTTCCATGCTATGTTTAGCATGTCAGCAGCACCAGGATTGCTGGGGAGCCTGTGTTGGTGTCCCAGCAAATGCTTGGACACCACAAGAAAGGAAGAGGAGCGTGAGGCGGCAGGAGACGGAAACGGAGACGGCAGTAAGGTACATTTTTTAAATTATTTATTCCCCCCCTCCTTCTCCGTCCCCTCCCCTTGAGATTTGTGGATGCCGCTACTGAGTGCTGGATCTAAAGCCGGGACTGGTAGTATGTGTCACATTTATCATGAGGCAACCAGACAGTTATGGAAGAGGAGCCATGGAATGGGTGTGACAAATGCTTACTTAAAGCCATGTTTTGGTCTTACGTCTCAGGCAAATGGCAGCCCTCATCTTAAAGGTCTTTACTTGCTTGCCAGATCTGTTATTCATAATATGTATTTATTTGTATAACACAGCTGGCATGAAGCCACATTAGATTTACCATCCCACCGAGGGTTCTATGTTTGGACATTAGCGATGCTTAAGGCCACATTTCAGAGAGACCTTGACAACATGGGTTTGTTTTTAAAAAGAATATTCTTTCTGTGTCACAATGCTCCTTTTACTTCTAGTTATTTTTAGGTCTCGCTTACGAGACAGCTTTTAGCTGGCTGTAGGCGAAAGCCTCTTGTGACCATGTCAAAAACTTACAGTTAGTTGAGAGCCTGCCAGTTGCTTACCATTGGTTGGCTTTACTGTCACTCTCATTTGCTTGTGTCTTATTCTATGACTTGCCTTCCTCTTCTTGAGTTTGTCCCTCCCCTGGAACATTGCCTATTTACCATCCAAAATACGGCTGGGGGTTTACGGCCCCTAACCGAAAACATCGAGTTTCATTCTCTGATGGTAGTTGAGGGCTGGACGGGAGGGGGGAACTTCAGGGTTTGGCGGGAGCCTCAGTCGTACTTGGCTATGCGGTTAGTACTCTCTACAATCCGTTCAGGTTCGTCGATGCATGTACTCTATGGTTACACTTAGGAAGGAAAGTAGAGCAGGTCCAGATGTACATAATAATTTGATTTACCAGCCACTAGGATATTTCTGGTCCATTCACCAGTGACCAAGTAGGGGCACACAGTATGTGCTAGTTATAGAGTGCCAAAATATTTATAGAGTAATACAATGTCAGCCCCTAGTGACCTACACTGACTGCCTCTGGTGTGGGTAGTTGTTCCCTGTGGTTACTCAGAGATTCTTTCTCTATATAAGTTGAAGGAGTGAGGTGCTTTAGGCAGTGTTCTAATGGGCAGGAACTGACAGGTACTGAATGCCCGCAGGTTTTTTTTAAATGGAGGGTACCTGCACTTCTCAGCCCTGGAGCAGTACATTAAATGAGAGAGTACTGGCACTTCTGAGTAGCAATGAGATACTCTTGGACAGTGAGTACCTGATCTTCTACCTTTTAATTCAAAGCGCTGTTCTGTGAGTAAGAATATTGGATGGCCGTCAAGAGCAGGGCTTTGGGCCCTATAGCATTTCCGGCACATGGGTGTTCGATCAGGCATCCTGGGAAGGAAGGTCGAGCGGAACTGGTGTAAGATGGCAAAACAAAGTTGCCTGAGGCAGGTCATCCAGTGTAGACCCTATGGTACCTATGGCCATGCGACTGTAAACATAGCTTTGCAATCCACAGGCATTCATGCCTCAAGACGTTCAGCAATAACAGACACTTTTTTTGGTGAAGGCAAAGCTGTTTATTTATGCCTTTCAGAAAAACAAAAGTACCCTCAGCAGACTTCAGTCTTTGGATAACTTCACTCTGAGTGATGGGGTCTTCCCTTTCACAAGGAGCACATAAACACACAAAGTAGTTCCTTTAATTGATAGAGGCTACTATAGAAATATTTGCTTTTTGTGAACAAAAACTATTTTGCTTATAGACCTTTCTTGTATTGGCAAGGGCACAGCATCTACCCCAAGAAAAAAGCTTTGCAAAGCAATCAGGAAACAAAACAAGCACTAGAAAAGTCAAAAGACTGGACACCATTGCCAGGCCTGTTTGCTTTGCCAATGCTTGTGTTTGTTGAAGGCTGACGCAGAAGTTCATATATTCAAACTAGTGCCCTCTTTCATCAGTCTGTTGGTTTGCCTACCTGTATGTCTCTTGCTCTCCTTTGTCTTGAGGTGCCTGTTTATTTGTGTCTCATTAAAACTCTCTGTCTTTTTCTGTCTTAAGGGTCTCCCCCTGTCTTTTTGCCTCTTTCTTTCATCGTCCCTCTCTCTCTCTCTCTGTCTCTATCTCACCGCTTTCCTCTCTTCCTCTTTCTCTTCTTGTCCCTCTCTCTCTCTTTTGTTTCTCCTTGTCCCTCTCTCTTTCTCTGTCCTTGTTTGTTCTCTTACTTCCTCTTTCTGTTTCTCTTTGGTGCTTTTTGTTCTCTCGCTGTCTCTTTTTACGTCTATCTCTCTCTTCCCATCTCATTTCCACCTTCTGCCTGTGTCCCCTCTCCCTCTTTCAAACCCTAATTCTAAAAGAATACAAAAGGTGTCATGACATAGCATTCTGGCCTGGACATGGGATACTCAGCAATGCACCCAACATAAACTAATCCAAGTCATAAATCATAACACATAACTACAAATGTTTGTGTTGTAGTTGTGTACTTCCAATCTGGCAATGGCCACAATTTGTTTGTAATATATAAGTGCACAGGCCCAACCTTTTTAGGGTGGAGTGCAAAGCGCTCTGTCCCTGGTGTAATCTCTCTGTGGGCTTTTAACCACGCCCATGTTATGCCCATCAGTTTGGTTGGTTCGTGGGCTTGCCTTTTAAAATTCGGTTGATTTAATTTGTGAAAGACATGCATACGTTATGCCTTTTACAGTGTTTAACCCTCCTCGAGCGCACCGGCCAACTACTGAAAACATATGAGGCTCCATGTTTTCGGTATGGTTTCTGGACTACTTTTTCTTTTCATTTCGTAGGCAGCGCGATCTCGCTGGGCAGTAGTCGAGCGCTTTGCATGACCTCGACCCTGTTACATGGATATTTGCACTTTTGCCGGTTACATGGATAATTGCACTTTTGCCAATACATTTCTCTGTGAGCGAACTTCTGTTACCTTTTGTGGGTCTGCTTTGTGCTCATGGCAGCCGTCTGCTCGCTTATGTGAAGCTGTTTTACTTTTCATTTTCAGTTTATGTGGCAAGAAAAGTCTAGTTAGTTATGTGAAACCTTTTTACTTTTCATTTTCAGTTGATGTGGCAAGAAAAGTCCGGTTAGGAGTTTACAACGCTAATAGCTGTAACTCAAGCAAATGCGAGACCCATTGCATTGAAAATGCTTGTTTCTAATGAACCTGCCACCTTCACTGTCAAATGCTGGGATTGCTGAATACCACAACTCCCTAGTCTTGATTCTAACTCATACCGCTTTCTTCCAGCATCCTACATTTCCTCTCTCTTCACCCTAAGCACCGGGGCTCAAGGTACTTCATGGGATGCCACCCCAGCGTGCACCCCTTGCCATTGCTGCCAAATGCAGTGCACTCTTACTAGTAATCACCACAATCTAACAAACACGTCATCAACGCCGTAAGAATGGCCTGGACTAGGTGTCTTATTTTAATGTATATTTCATTTTTAAACAATCTTATGATGTGTTCTTCTGAAAAACAGAAAGAGCCACAATGTGGTGGACTGTCAAATAAGTGCCAGTGTTAAGACATAAGTGACAAGCCCCGGAAACTACTGACATAAATTAAGCACTGTCTTTCTGTCACTGTTGAAGGTTCTTTGTCACCCCTGCTTCCTTCATTCTTGCCTTTCTGTCCCTCCTTCATTCTTTTCTCTGCCTTTCTGGTCTCTGTTAACGTCTGATCCTTTGAATGCTTCTGGATAAAGGCGTGCACCAGTAGAAAATTGTAATTGGGCTGAGGAGTGGGCGGAGCTTGCATTCTCGCCAGTTTCCATAATTGTTATTTAATATTTGTTTGCTCCCAATAGTCCCTTTGATGCCATCTTGCCTCTGTGCCCTGTGGTGTAATGAAACTGGAGGGGCCCCCCTTGCAAAGAACATGGAGCACCCCCACCCCCTCGGCACTCACTCATGGGCTCTCAGGCTAGGGTGCTGTGTTGAGTAGGCCCACTGGAGCTCAAAGCAACACCCACCTCCCCCTCCCCTGGCTCCGCGGGGGCTTCAGGGCCTTTGTTACACCACTGACTGTGTCCTGTTTCACTTAATTTCTCTTATGATCTGGGTCAAAGTCTGAAGTTGAAAAATATGTGGCAATCTTCAAAAATGAGTGCTGCTGATCACTACCAACATACTAAGCACTGATGGAGGCTTTTCTTCAGCAGTCTGGATCTGTGTTGCTCAGTGCCTGATATCTGATCGACTTCCTTGTTTGGACGAGCGAGACAGGTATGCCAGACAGCCAGAGATGGTTCAGGCATTGGGGATACATGTAGGGGGAGCTAGGATCCTTCGCTTTTGCAGGAACAATAGTCTGCAGTAGTTTTTGCAGCCTCCCATCCTGCAGTTTCCGATTTTTCCAGTGTAGTGAATAGGCAGTTACTCTCTTGCACGAAGTACCTTTACTGCTTAAGTGTGAAAGAGTACTAGCAGAGCACTTCTTAGCAGCCATTCAATACTTCTAAGCAGGGATTGCCGGCATTTCTAAGCAGAGGAGGAACACTCTTAATGAGCGAATACCGCACTTGTGATTATAGGCGGAGTTCTTTTAATGAACGTTGACCAGTCCATTTCACCCGTGGGGCACAAGTTGTAATGAGTGAGTGCCAGAGTCGAGTGCCTAAAGCGCAATAAGGCAGTGCCTGACGGGCTGGTCTGACAGGCCAACGTGCGAGAGTTTTTTGGCTGTTTCGTGGGACTGTTTTGTGATGTGCTGTGCCGTTTTTATTGTTAATTTCTCTACACCAAAAATGCCTCAGGCATTGGTTAATTTGTAAAGGAATGACTGC
This sequence comes from Pleurodeles waltl, assembly GCF_031143425.1. Classification (NCBI taxonomy): domain Eukaryota; kingdom Metazoa; phylum Chordata; class Amphibia; order Caudata; family Salamandridae; genus Pleurodeles; species Pleurodeles waltl. Next base: position 818,094,874 of record NC_090448.1, read on the forward strand.
TGGTGCCCTCAGCTCTCTGCTCAGAAGCCCGCGGCGGTGCCATCAAATGTCAGTGCTCCGAAGCGGCGTAGGGTTTATTCAACCTCACGCATCCTTAACCTTCCTGCTTTCTCTCTTTGTGACGTTTTTTCCGTCTTCCTTTTCCTCCGTCTTTCCGATTTGTGTTTTCACCCTCTTGCTCTCTGGAAATATATGGTATGGAAATATGAGTGCTGGTCGCCAGAATTAAGTGTTGGTGGCCCTCACAGGCAACCACGGGCTCAAATAAAGCACACACCTGCAGAAAGCTCTAATCCATGCACTCTTCCATACCTCACAGAACACTTACACGTCTTTACAAATTCAGAACTACCCACATTTGCAAACATGAGTCATTTTTTAGCTTTCTACTTCACTAATGCGCCCACTTTTAATTTGCTGTCCGGGCCTGTTTACGTCCAAGCCTGACTCTGGAGAGTACCAGCGTTTCTCAGCAGCAGCCACTACTTTTTATGGGAACTGGACTGCACCAGCACTCCCAAGCAGAGGTGTAACATTTTTATTGGGGAGTAGCAACACTTCTCAGTGGTGGTTCAATAGTTTAGTCAGGGACCACCCGCTCATACTGTAGATTATATAGCAGGCGCGGTAAATCCACAGTTATGTGGAAAATGCAGGGACAACAGAATTACATCATTGCAGTGACCTCACTCAAAATCTGAAGTTCACATCATGGCAACATGGCCAGATATCATCTTTGCCCGTCGTCCATTGCAACTCAAGCTGTTTTCACAAGCAAATGTGTTCCCCGATTTACGTGTGAAACTCCTCGGACGTGAGAGGACCGTACCCGGCCTGCCATAACTTGGTAATAACGAGGTGTGAGATCTATTGCAGCGAGGTGCCCTGAACAACGGAGGGCTGTCCTAAAAACCTTTCATTAACGAAAAGCAAGTTAATGGGCAGTCAGAATAAAAGAAAAATATAGCTTTGTGATACTAAGAATCTATTTTTCACCACTAAAGGGATGTGTTGGAAATGTCATATTTCTACACAATTTATTGTTATCTTACAGTCAGAGCACAGACAGGATCTGAGACTTGGCGCCAGGTTTACAAGGCCCTAGCGCCTCCTTGCGCCACACTAACGTCTTTTTTTTTGTGCTAATGTGGTTCGAGGAGGCAATTTTCACCCGCGCCATATTTACAAAGTGGCAGAATGCATGCATTGCGCCACTTTGCGACCCCTTGCACCACATTATGCCTGCGTCAGACATAATGTATGCAGGGGGGCGTTACGGCGTTAGGAGGCCTGCAAAAATGGTGCAGTAAAATCTACAAGATTTCCCTGAAACATTTTTGGCATCATTTTTAACACCTGCTCAAAGCAGGCGTTAAAGTGAAGCGCCCATTTTAATCAATGGCCTCCTTGCACTTTGCAGCACTAGCGTCAAAACTTTTGATGCGAGTGCAGCAAAGCGCCACGATAGCATAAAAATGTTATTGGCTATTGGCCTAATGTGCGCCATGGTGCACCGTATTGTGAATATGGCGCACCCATGGTGTTGTTAGGCGGGCATGGGCGACGCAAGAATACTGGCGCATCAGCACTGATGCACCAGTTTCTTGTAAAAATGCCCCTAAGTGATAATAATAATGTTTTATATAATGCTTACGAATGCATTTCTTCAGGCTTCTAACCATTAGAGATAAAAGTTGCCGCAACTACATTTAAGGTACTCTGTAAGATGAATGACTCTGCCTCTCGTAAGGATTCAAACTTGTAACATTCAGAGCGTCACATTTGGCAATCGCAAGCGTTTAACACACTGAGCCATACAGTGAGCTACATTGTATTGTATTGTATTGTAATCGTATTTATATAGCGCTTACTACCCCTGACGAGGCGTCGAAGCGCTTTTCGCTGAGTAGCACGCTACTCCGGAACCCAACAAGAATTAGTGATGGATTAGTATTGTTAAATAATGAGTACAGTTTTAGTATTATTATGAGTTAATTTGAGCCGCAGATATTGTATTATGGCATTTTATTTTTCAGTGACTGGGGAATAGACCAGGTGGTCCTTACCTGTCAACTATCCACTGTCTAGGAAGCTATGATTATATGGATGAAAGCGGAGTAGGGGCTTTCATGGGAAGTTGTTCTTTGTGCCGGTTTCCTTTACTGAGCCTTTTTCAAAAGTGTTAAGTAATGCTGATGGGTAGCAAATGCGGAATGAGAACATGATATACTGAAGATCAAATAATTTGGTCAAGTAGGAGCTCGAGGAACGCAGAGCAGGACTGATTGTTTCAAGTCTTAACTTTTCCACTAGGCCAGATTTTAGTGAGGGGGTTTTGTGGGCTAGGGTATAGTTTTGATATGTGTGGGGGTGCTTGTGGTGTTACACCCCCTAATTTATTTTCTGATAAATAGTTGGGTACAGGTGCTTTCAGTCCGGTATGGGGATGTGTCTTTCGAATTTCACCAGGAATCTTTACATACACACAAACAAAAACATGCACACACACACTCTGTTTTGAAAGTCCTCGAAAATGTTGGGAATTTTTCAAAATATTGCGTTTTTTTTCACTTAATAGTCATCTTTATCCTCTCCCTTTCCACTGGCCCCCTGGCCCTTCTGAAGCACCCTGCTTGTGGTGCAAATGTATATTAGCATAATTCGCCAGCGTGATTGTTGGAAAATCTGAAGTACCCCCCCTCCGCCCCAATCTTACTGACCAAGCTAGCCCCATGTTAGTGTTCGCTGGTATTATCCAGTGATTTGCTGGTTCCAGTTCAGTTTTCTTGCCACCATGTGTTACCAGCACTTAGCTTTAGTCTAAATTCGTCTAATCTTTGCTAATAAAATAAAAATAAAAAAATCGAACAGCGAAATATATTCATATCTGTGATTGCCCAAGAGCACACAATTTGATCAGAAGAGGACGCTGGGGTTTAAGCCATGCCTTCCTGTTCCACCTTCAAGACCTCCAGGAGACCGGAAAGGAATGGGAACTTGGATTCTGTAATGACATTTGATAAACTTAATGTCTGATCAGAGGTATATTTTTTAAAGGTAAAAGGGGCCTAATATTGAGGAGGGTAATGTTGAATGATTCCCCTAAAATGTCATATGTGAGTAGCAACCCCCCCCCCCCCGCATAATTTTAATTCCAAAGCCACTTACCACCCTCCTTCCTGCCCAGAATCAATGAGCGCCTTTATCACACTCCAAACTGCATGTTTTTGCCCCAGAGAAAATGTTTGTGAATATCTATGCTCTAAATGTATTTTCTTGCCTTATGTCAGTGTCACCACTAAAGGCCACTTCTTGTCATGTTATCTCTACATTTAGTTTTTAGTTTAGCTTTAGTATTATATGGTTTGCAAAAAAATTCTAAAACTTTGTTTACACTGCATAATTAAAACAATAAACGAATAAAATAATTTAGAATTCGCATACAAAAACGTTTCCCTCGTAAACTACCAAAATCATAAAATAATGATTTAAGGAAAAATATTTCTGTTGATCGAAAAATAATTGCACAGAATATCACTAAGCAGCCTCCATAAAATTCCCCAATGCGCCCATCCCCACCTCTCCCCTTATGCACTGTAATATCATATTATTCGTATCTGTATAGTCAGTGCTTAATTCTAAGCCGGTGGTTGCTGTGGGGCCAACTTGCTCTCTTTTTGTGAGAACAACACACAGAGTGGAAAGATGGAAAAAACATCACAAAGGGAGAGAGCAGGAAACAGAAAGGGTGAGATAAAGGGACAGAGATTGTTTCAAGACTACGCAGCCTTCGTATTAACACCACCAGCCGTGGGCTTCTGAGCAGAGCTTAGGGCGCCGGCGCTCGTTCTCATACAAACTAAGCACTGTGCATAGCGCACACCTTCCATTTGCATATGTCATATCACAGTGGGGGTCTGAAATGCCCGTTCCAACAGCCTGTGGGCTGCCCCTGTAATCTGAGTCATCGCATATGATGTGATTCGGTATTCAGAACCGGCCCAATATTAAGATTGTGTTGTGTCAGTTGGGTGTTGGCCAACTGGGCTCAAATGAAGAGAACTGACAGGAATAATGTTAGATGCTTGGGTGGCAGTGTCTTTTCTCATTGAGAGTATGATTGTATGTTGAGTGTATGATTGTATGATTTAAGTGTGTGGCACGTGGCCGCAGGGCTACACGTGGCCCTTGTGTCGGTGTGAAGCCCAGGGTTAGAAGTAGTCTGTGTTGTGTCAGCACTTTTTCAGGATGGATACAGATGGAATCAGCACTGCATTAGTTGGGGCTGCAGATATGGGGCACAGTCACTGGGTCAAGACTGGTCACTGGCAGTACCCCCTCCCACCCCCAAAACAATGTGGCGGGACGGGTGCTCCTAGGTTTGGCTGGAGCATTGCTACTCATTCACAAATCAGTGGTGGCTAATTTAACAAAGGCCAGGACTCAATCTGCCCAAAATGTATTTATTTTAAGAGCTTCGATCAGTGCTGAAACAAGTCGACGCTCAGCTACTTCAGAGCAGTAGGTGGTGGAGCCCATGTAAGACTCCGTTCAGACCAAGACTTCCAGGGAAACTGAAAATTGAGGCTGACTTCCTGGAAGCAATATCATAGAAATGGTGCCTTAAAGAGACCAAATATGTGGATTACGGCAGTGCTTAATGTGTACTTATTGTTTCCGGGCGGAGCACAGGCACTTATTTTTTAGGGCCGGTCCTTATTTTTCTGCCTCAAGCATTTACTGTCAGCAAAAGTCACAAATGGGAAAAAGGAGGAAGAGAAAAATGAAAAAGCGTCACAGTGGGAGAAAGGAGAAAGTTGCCAGAGTCACCTGAAGGGGCAGGGAGTGGCTTTAAATGGATTGAAGAGGCCCAAGATGGCTTCGGGATTAAGCTGCGCAGTATTCGGGATTAAGCTGCGCAGTATTCCGTGCTCGCATATTTAATTGCAGCAGCCACGTGTTTAGGGGGAGGGCTTTGGGCACCGGCACATTTGTATTTACACTTTAAGCACTGAGTTATGGATATCTGTTTAAAGAATGCAACAACTGGGCGTTGTGCCAGCATTAATTCTAGAACTGTTTCAGATATTACTGTATCTGGTATATCCGTCTTGTTGTACTACATTAAAAAAAAGAAACTCGTTCACTGGGCCAGTCCCATTTTGGTATGTGGCCTGACCAGGATGTGGCACCAGGTTTAAAGGAATCTCCACCAGGGGTCAGTGTTTCCTTCAGTGTTTACGTGGGAAGTGAAAAGACTCCCATGTTAAGAGGTTGTCACGCATCTAAACTTCGAATTCAGGCACATATTTATACTTTTTTAGCTCCGCATTTGCGCACCTTTTTGAAAAAAACAGCGAAAAGTTACACAATACAAATAAACTTACAATTGTATTTTGTAAGTTTGTGCCGTTTTTGCGTCAAAAAGCGGCGCAAATGCGGCGCTAAAAAAGTATAAATATGGGCCTCAGTATTTTGTACAGCCAGGTCCTGTCACAGATGCTTCGCCATCCTGATAATATTGAACGTACAAACCACTACCTGGTATCTTATTTATATTTTAGAATCAAGTATCAGCGTAAGATTGTACTGTCAATAAAGGAGACTCCATCAATTATGTTTTTTGGCAGTTTTAGGTAGCGCGAACTCCACCAGAAGGTATGCAGTGATTTACATGATTATACCATAGCCTAATATTAAACCTGTTAGGGATATACCTAGAATTAAAAGATCGTGTCTCCAGTGGTTCAATTTGATTTGCAAACAATAAAATGAAACCCAGACAGAAGGGTACAGGGGCAAACTGATAAAATTGCAGTTTCTAGTATACTTTTTCAACTAGCTGAATTCCCTCTAAACGCCTGGGTTTTAGTGTCTATGAATAATTTGGATTGTGTAAAACTTTAAGGGCCTGATATATGAAAAGTTTATATTTTGTAAGTTTATGCCACTTTTGCGTCAAAAAATGACGCAAATGTGGGGCCAACTTTTCATAAATCAGGGCCTAATTTTTTTGCATTTTCTGTCTTCTGCAGTATTTTTGCAGGTGTGTGTGTTTTAAGCAACACATAAGTGCACATTTTGAAGACGACTGGCATAAAAAAATGTACTATCACCCCTAAGGTAAGAAATAGAAATGGTCCCTTAGTAAAAAAAAGAAGAAAAAAATAAATAAATAAATATATATATACATATATAAAAAAAAGGTTACAGCGACGTTAGATGTTATTAGGTTAACATTCTGTACACACAAAACCGTCGAAATTAAGCAGTTATAATTATACTTATGTTAAAAAACTATAACTCCTGGCTTAAGTTGCTTTATATAAAATTGAAAAGCAGCTGTACTTATAATGTAGTGGCCCCTTCAGATTAAAAGTCCTGGTGCCACTGTACCAGCCGCACTCATAATATCAACATCTCCTGCGAAATGGCGGTATGCGTGAATCACCGACATAAATAAATAAATTACTCTCCTTCGTCTGAGAGTGTTACTTCGATACGAGTAGTCAGACCTTTGGCGCTTCCACGAGCGGCCATCGGAGGGCGCCTTTGATCAGCCGCTACATTTCCAAAGGCGGATTAAAGTTCCCTGTTGCTCCTTTCCCAGCCTCCAGCCCTGGGAGGGCCAAGGAGGAAAGGGTAGGGGGTGGACTGAGCTGAGATAGATTATGGGAGGAGTTAAGGATAGAAGGGAAGAGTTTAAATCGTCTCGCCGGCACACCCCCAGCAGAAAGCAGTTGAACTTTTGTTAGGGAGGTACACACTGCAGCAGGGAACTGTCTGAATGAACACTTCACTTCCCTTGAAATCTCCGGCGCCCAACAGGGAAAGGGAACTGCGTGCAAAGCATTACTCTTGGGGCCTTGGTGGACAAGTGTTGACCGGTTTACAACCCCATGTGCAGCATCGGCTGAAACTATTAGAGCCCTCTGTGGACTAAGTGACCACCCAGCGACCCGCAGTGACTGGACTGAGGTCTCTGCGGCTCTCAGTGATCTCCTTGCAGCGCGCGGCTTCAGGGTACCCGGCTCGTAGTGTGCCCACCCGGGAGCCTGCTCAACCCGAGGTGACTTCCGTTCCCTTGAGGGGCATCGAGCTGGGCCTTGCCATGCCCCCTCAGGAGCTGAGCCTTCCAATGGACTACCAACGGACCTTCGCGCCTCCCGTGCCTCCTCACCAGCCCAGGCCGCTGCCAGGCCCGGGGAGCCCCCTGGAGAGGCGCCTCAAGTGCGTGCTGCTGGGGGACGGGGCGGTGGGCAAGACGAGCCTGCTGGTCAGCTACACCACCAACGGCTACCCCACCCGCTACATCCCCACCGCCTTCGACGACTTCTCAGGTAAGGGGGGGGTGGCTTCTGCACTTTGGGGGATACGTTTGGGGGAAGGACATTCGGGGCAGATGGGCCAGGAGGAAAACTATACAGACCTATGCACCTGAAAAGGCTGGAGGGGTGGGACGGAGTCAGTCACAGTATAGGAATAGGTAACCAGCCTGTGTGGAAACTAAGAGGGTGCGCCATGACAGGTCTGGGAGGCCGAAGAAGACGCAGTCTTGTGGTATTTTTAAGAACTGGAGTTTATGAAATGGCAAACGCTCCTAGTGTAAATTTTCTATGACGTTTACTTTTAGATATACTGTCTGGATTCCGCTGCGGAGATTTATAAATTTACAATATAGGGAACTATTATTTGTGTCGATTTCAGTTGCAGTTTTTTTAATTAATCTGTGGAGCCATGATTGTTTTTTTTCTATGCGATGTGCAAAAACTGTTTGTTGAAAATTGATCCAATGTAAACTAGTAGCAACTGGTTAACTTTAATTTCTACCAAGGATTATGGACACATGAGCAACTGTCAGTTTACGTTCGAGGTTTAGCAAGATCAGTTCTGCTTTTTCCACCTTCTGCGGCCAAACAACTGGGTACCATTATGTAATAGGGACATCTGTAACATAAAGTGCTTTGAAGCACCAGCCATGTGGCAAGAGGCACAAGCTAAAAGGCACCATTCTCAGTTTATGCTGAAATTGTGAAGGGTGGTGCGGTGCCCTTTTTGGGACTCTTTAGTTTTGCGGTGAGCAGAGGCTCTTGCTCGGACATGTGTCCAACCTTTGACCTCACCCCCAGGACAGGAAAGAGCCTTTCAAACATGTGCCACCCGTTGGCTCAGTGGCTTCCAGTGCTACAGGGAGGTCACGTCAGCCAACCGCCCCTTCCCCCCCCCCCCCCCCCCCCCCCCCTTGGGTCCAGTGCCTTGGGTGGATTTGAGGACTCAAGCTTCCCAACCCGCTGAGCCCACCACTCCCACGCAGCACAGCGTGAACTCGCAAGTCAGTGTGTGCGTGTGTTTTTTTTTTGGTGGGGGGGGGGGTCACCCTTCTAAGGCTGGATTGCTAGCTCATTTCCTCTGAATGTGACTGTTTTATGGGCCTCATTTAACTCTGTAAAACCTGACACCACCTGCGGGCACAACTGCAACAAGACCTGGCTGGTGAGGGCAAGGCAAGATCACACCACCACCAACAACCTACCAACGCAAGTGAAACTAAGTAAAACAAAAGCTCGGCCTTACCAAAAACGCATGGTGTGTGTGTGTTTGGGGGGGTTCTCAAGTCGTGTAACCAGTTCATCAGCTACCAAGCACAAATAATAGCTTGTTTCGAGTTTTAAAAGTAATGAAACTTAAAGAGCTGTTGGGGGATGGCCCTTATTTTTGTGTTTTGAAATAATCTTCCTATACAAAATCAGATTTGTGTAGTAATCGAATTAATCCTGGCTGGCGATGCCTTAAGTGATAAACAACACTCTGTAATGTGGGTGGCATTGCGGAATTGCCAAAGAAGGGAGAAGTACAGCACGGGAAAGGCCAACAGGTATAATTACCAGTTTCAATTTGAACAGCATAAACCACTGGCATTATCAGAAAAGTTTCACCCGAGCAGAAGCGCCTAGCTGCCTCTTTGAGGCACACTGTGCCTTGTAGAGCACCACGCCTCTTGCAGAGACCCATTGACGTAGCGGGTGCAGTGGCACCGGGACACAGAAGCCTGAAGGCGGGTGGCTGAAATCTCATTATTACTGTATCGAAGTCAAACAGCGGACGGGCGGTCGCATTTCCTTCCTTGCTCTATAGCGCATGACACACCGGCCTCTTGGTGCATCTGGGCTCCTCAGCCGTGCCCGGTTTTACAGGCTGGACTGCCTACTAGAGCGCCACTCGTTTTGTAAGATCACACGGTATTGTAACGCAAAGAGGGGACTCAGAGACGGTGAAATTAACGGGAGATAATGTGCTCCGGATCGCAGTGCGTTAGTGGCGCAGCTGGGATTAGGAGCTCGCCAATGTACGGAACTACAACGCGAAGAGAGCGTGCTCGAAGGACGGGCTGCACGGCGCTGTGGAACAACCTTCCCTCCCCCTTTTAAGGTAGAAACAATTGTGAGGTAAACAAACACACGCTAGAAACCGTGGAACCGGATATTTGTTTTATTAGCTCTGGAAATTTTTCTGGGGCAGGTTAAACTGCCCAGTGGCCTTTAAAATATATTTTTAAAAAACAGATTGGTGGTTTTTACATAATGTAGTGTTGTTGGGAAAGGCCGTCAACCTCTTGGGTGGGAGTCGTTAAACTGTAGAGCACTCTCACCCACTCCCTCCCTGTCAGCTGGCGTTTTAACCTTGTGAACGCAGTGTTATTTCACAAAAGCAACCCGCCTTCAAGTTCAGTCTCCTCCTTAGTAAAAATGCTGTTTTTGCAGTTTATTCGAAAAAAGTGACTTAGTGGCACTTGAGTTACTTTAGGTTGCTCATTGCTTCACAGCGTTGGCCTCGATGGGGAGGGTTTTGACTGTACACGCACCCTCCCCAGCACACAAACTACCCCCCGGGGGACTCTCCGTAACCAATACCTGTGATGCGTTTCGCAGACCCGGAGTTTGAGACGCGTTCCTGGGAAGGAATCTGTGCCAAGGGCAGCGTCTAGCTCCGACATGTGCACGAGGGTCTCTGAGCAGCAGCACGTAACGCTGTGGAAAAGGACGCCGAAGGGCAGGCACGAGCTCACATCATTACCTGTTTTTTTTCCTAAATGGTGTGCTGGAGAGGGATTATGTAAACTCTTCATAGGAATACTTCATGTTGGCCGCCAGCCTAGTTGTGGGCCTACTACAGCGAGCATTGGTTCCATGGCCTAATACCACAGTGTTCCGGTCTGCGGTTAACATTAAATGCACACCTGTGCCGTGTAACAAGCTGAGTATCAATTCTATCGCCCTTTGATGAATGATGGGCATTGAATTCTTTAATGGAAGTTACACAAATATGTATAATAAGCATGCAGCCCACCGAGCTGCCTTGCTCCACTTGACGTTGATAACTGGAGTCTGTTGGGTCCAAGTTTCCTGTTATCTCCGGCTTTATAATCTTCACTAGTACAAGTGTTAAATAAGCCTTTCCTCGCTGCTGGTTGGAGGTAGGGGGTGTGCGGGGGGGGGGTGTTTGTCGGGTTGTGTCGGGGTTATTTGGGCGGTACCATTCATTGCTACCAAAAAGATGTTATAGCGCGGCTGTAAATGATAGGACAGTGCACTGCTTTCATCGTTTTACGTTTTTGCTGGATTGTGTCCTGAAACGGATGGATGGGTTGGAAACTTGTGTTTGTATTTAAATGCGCAGGGTCGGGGTCCTGTGCTATGCCTAGGTTTGTGGGCATCCTACAACTGGGAAGGCACATGTACACAAGAGCCAACCCGTGCCTAATAAGACGTATATGAATGTACCCGAGCAGACCTCCTCCCTCCCTATAATATATGCGCGGAACTCTGCCCTGGAAGCATTAGTGTAACTAGATTGACCTCTGTCCCGGAAGGCTTTGACATGCCTGATAACCTGCGTTGACGTTTTGCCCATGCTTATTCATCCGGTCTGGTTTACCTTGGAAGACTTTATTTCACCAAAGTTGATCATTGCCATGAAGTATTTCAGTTGAGCTGCCTGTTAAGGCCTATGACCCCATGGGTTGACCTATGACTCGGAAGGGCTTGGTATAGTTGGGTTTACCAGGGACTGGAGAGGCTTTGGTACTCATGAGTCTACCTCTGCCACTCTATGGTCAATGTATTGCGATCTTGTACCTGCCCTAGTATCAACATGTTGTTATGGGTGTTTGATGCCTACAACTTTCTAAATGTATTTTTTTTTATTGTTTCAGCTGTCGTCCAAGTGGATAACACGCCCGTCCGGTTGCAGCTCTGTGACACTGCGGGGCAGGTAAGCTGAGATCCCTGCCTTTTTCTTTTAAAATGATAGCTGCTTTGCTCTTACCTTTCAATGTCCTTGTTTGGTTGGAACTTTGTTCCTTGCTGAACAAATCTCAAATGATTTCGATTAACTTACACCAACATGCACACTGGCCGTTTTCGAACACTGGGGCCAGGAACACAAGATGCTGGGGCCAAGCAGAACACGGTGAAGCATTTTAACATGGATCTCGATAGATTACTTTAAAAGGCAACAACTTAATAATGTTCTTACTCGGCTGTCTTTTTGCTGCCTGTACTGCAGTGTGATTTGCTGGGTGGGTTCTTTAGCTGGTAGGTGGTCAAAGCCCTTTGAGTGATCCGTGACTTGCGTGACCAGAGGGGCCCAAAGTGTTCCCTCGGAATCTTTCACGATAATAGAAGATGCCCTCTTAACCCCTATAAAGCAACTCAGCATCAACCGATGAGGCTATTGGTTTAAAAGCTTTATATAGTGCAAACAAGACTTAGTGGGTGGCACAGTCCTTTACCCAAGGACAGTTTCATTCATAAGAACATTTTATTTGAAATTATCCATTCATATTTTACAGAATATAAATCTTATTTCGTCTAGTAATTAATCTGGAGGGCTCACACCCGGGATGGCCGCCTGTGTAGCACTAGATGTATGGCAGGGGTGCTCGGGGGTTTGTTGTGTTTTTCATTGGTGCAGCCGGTGCAGTGCACCAGGACCGAGAGGTGGGAGGAGGCCCAGTCTGGCCTGCACCGCCTGATGTTATTCCAGAGGCTGGCTGGTCTGGGTTTTTTAAGACACTCCATGGCAAGGGCATGGCTGTGTACTTTTCAGTGGTGTTGGTACCGATGGAGTAGAGAATAAGGGATCTATAAAGAGAGGGAAAGAGGTAAAAGGAAAGGAGAGAGTGAAACGACAGAAAGGAGGGCATGAAGAGGTGACCGAATGTTAGAAGGAAATATTTTGAGCGCTAAAGGAGTTAAGGATGGGGCAAGTAAAGGGAGAAAAATGAACTAGAAATAAGTGAAGGGAGAATCGAGATAAGGATGATCGAGGGGCAGAAGGGGGAAGCGAGAGACTGAGAAAGGGGATAGAGTAGAGTGTTACATGGGTGAAGGAGGAGAGCAGGGTCGAGGTCGGGCGACGAGAAGGAAAGACCAGTAGAATGAAGGAACATGCTACTAAACGCCCCGGAAGAGAGTAGAAATTCAACTTTAGGATATGGACATGCACCAGCTAATGTAAAAATCTCTCAAAACCTGACAGAGTTTTGAAAAACATTGAATGAGAAAATCGCCTGCCGCCAGGATCCGGCTCGATCCGGCGTCGGTGGTGAGGAACACTGGAGATGAGGTCATTTCTCGGAACTTGAGGCAGGCAGCGAACTTGGAGTTACCTTGCCGTGTTGGCACACGGGGCGGGCTGGCGCGATGCCTGCCGGTGCGGAACTCCTTGTGACAGAGGCGTGTCCATAACCCGAAGCTGGAGAGCTCCCGGGACCTTGCGACCAGTTCCTCGCTTGTTGAGGTGAGCTCATGCTCGCACTGAAATCCCCTCTGCTGCTTAACCAGCTGCTTTAGCATGTAGGGATGCGCACCGCCTTAAGTTGTCCTATCTGTTCATGGGCATCTTTCTGTCTGGTGAAGTGGGCACGCCCCCCCACCTACACCTGTTAGCAAGACCTGCTGGAATATAATCAGTGTTCCCCGTGAGAACCCCATCCACTCACTTAGTTCATGCAGGAAGTGGTTATTGGGCGTTTTCTGTTTCGATCGCCCAAAGGGCAATATGTGACAAGTGGTGGCTTTGGAAAATTACCTTTTTATCTCTCCACCCTGAAACTGTATCCGGGGTCAGAGTGACCTGTTATAGATTCGGGGTTGGTCGGGCGACTTGAGTCACATGACCCCGAGGTGAGGTCGACTTTTTTTTTCTTTTCTTTTTTTTCTGGTGAGTGTCTTTTAAGTTTAACTTTGTGACTAGCTGCATCTGTTTTTTTAAATTAAAACGCCACAAGAAAAATAACAGAACTTGAAGGGCCAACTTCCAGTGTAGCTTGAGGCTACAACACGTGGTGGGTGGATTGATAAACTGTCAGTATACCCATACAATTCCAGTTAGTGCCTGGCCATTACCCAACAGGTATTGGGTAACACCCACAGTTGAAAACTATGTCCTACTTTTTCTTGTCCTCGTTTGGTTGGACAATACTATTGGACTATACCACCACGTATTAAAAAGGCCGACCCAGCAAATTGCATTCACAGTCTTTTGGTCGCTGTAGAACACTGTTGCCAATGAAATCGACTTTTGCCAATTTTACTACCTAGCCATTGTCACTTCCAATATGAAATCGTTCCTACAATGTCTTTACCTTAAATCTTTGTATTTAAAAGATGGCTGGATGCACCCAACATTAAAGCAACTGTTGATGTGTGGACATACTTTCCCTGAAGTGTTGTAAGATATTTTTGACTTATGCATCGTATTCAAAATGCTTTGCTATTTTGTCACATTAAATCTGATGTGTTAAATTATGTTGCTGTGATGCTTGTGAAAAAAGACATACCTTTAATTAAAAAAATAGTCTATTCTGGCAAAAATAAGACATGTGCTAGTAGACTTTTTAATATCACAATTCGCCTAACAGTAAGGAGCGGAATACTTCTCTTAGCTACCTTTTGTTATGACACCATTGGGCAGTAAAGGAACTACATTCCAGTGGTAACAGGTGCACATATGCTTTGACTGTAGTAATATTGCTTTGAAGCTGATCTTTAAACAAGGTTCTGTACAATGATGTAGCGGAGGAGTTATTGAAATTTGACGGCATCAGTAACCTTACCCTTTTGCATTTTTTTAGGATGAGTTTGACAAGTTAAGATACTTCTGCTATCCCAAGGCCGATGTCTTCATCCTGTGCTTCAGTGTGGTGAGCCCGTCGTCCTTCCAGAATGTGTCTGAAAAGTGGATCCCTGAGATCCGGCAGCACTGCCCCACAGCCCCTATCGTCCTGGTGGGCACCCAGTGCGACCTCCGCGAGGATGTCAAGGTCCTGATCGAGCTGGATCGATACAAGGAGAAGCCTGTGCCGCCCATGGCTGCCACCAGTCTGGCTGAGAAGGTCGGTGCCGTCGGCTACGTGGAGTGCTCGGCACTCACACAGAAGAACCTCAAGGAGGTGTTTGACACCACCATCCTCAATGGCCTCAAGTACTCTGACATAAAGGCCAGCAAGGACCGCAAAAACAAGGCCACTGCAGCCAACAAAATGAGGACACTCTCAAAGTCCTGGTGGAAAAAATATGTTTGCGTCCACTAGACAATTGTACCCCAGTGGAAAGACTGTGGCACAGAATTTGAGCCATTGTGGGGCTTTTGCAGGCAGACACAGTACCTCAACTAAGACAACGACTCCGCAAGGGGAACTTGGACATTTATGAATTGACTGCATTCCTCGCAGCTGGTGGGATTAGAGAAAACCTTGCCTTAATTATTTTTTATTTTCAACAAAAAACATTACATTTGCTCTTTATATTCAAGGTGATTTCAGTGGTGGGGCAAGTCAGGTTCTTCTTAGATCGTGTAGATTTCAGGTGGGTTGATTAAAAACGTATTCCCAGTGTCCACCCTATATAAACACCTCATTCACCTACTGATTGTCTTCCAGCTCTAAATACATAGCTCTACTTTGTCTTCCATATCTAGCTCCATTCTTGCACCGTACAGTACCCGTGGGGCATGTGTTTTCATAGGGAGCACCCCTTTCTTCTATACGGCCTACACCAAGATTATCTATGGTAACCTCCAGCATTAGATCGAATATTAATCTGTGTTTCTGGATTCAGAACTTTGCTAACTGCACTTAAGGATCGACACCTTTTTGTGTAGGAAATGGCCTGTAAAGCTCCTGATAGGTTGGTTGATTTTAGGCGCATGTGATCATTGTAAAGTTGCAGAACTGTGAGTGGAAATTCATCTGCACTGTTGTACTGACGTTTGCAGAGGACTGAAAGATTTTAGAACGCTCATGGATTTGTTCCCAGTTTCTTGATATTTATATTCTTAAGTGTATTGGATGGTCTTGAATCTACTCTGACAAGAAACAGCGTACACACACACACAGTGGTCAATCATTTATATCCCTTCCCTCTTGAAGGGCTCTTTGAAGACAATATGTCCATACATATATTGTTTTCTGGTACAGCTGCTTAAGAAATCGAAAATGCAAATATTTATCCCATTCTGTAATCTGAGGCGAACTGAACGTCTTGTTGGGTGGTCCCGGAGATGTGTATATTTTGATGTTTAAGTACGTTTTGCTGCAGGGCAGGCCGAATTTCTTGGAAGCCACTGTGGGCTGGGCCTGCAGCTGTGCTTTGCCATAACACAATGATTAGGGGTGGCCCAGAGAGCCCCGGAGGTACCCCTGAAAGTACTGACAGTTTTCCTGGCCTTTTTTTTTTACTTCCATCATTTTTCTGTTTCTCGGATTTCCTTTTGCTGCTCCTTTCTCAAGCTCCTTTCCCCCCACCACTACCTTTGCACTTTCCACATAAACCTAATCTGCGCTCTGAAGGTGAGGCAGGTATTTTTGGATTTTGTGAAATCTTTATGCAGCTTCTATTTTACGAAGCGGAATACATTCCTGTGCGTGTAAGAATCAATATGCAGAACAGGCAGCGCTGGACTTTCGCAAATGAATAAGCTTAGTTCAGTATCCGAGCTCCTGTGACTCCTTTTGTGTAAGACTTGGTGATCCTGGGTGAAGGACGCAACAGTACCTTAATGATGTCAGTGCCTTTCCACAAAGTGGACGCCATTTTGTTCTCACTTGCCAGGTTTCTTATGTATGTAAGACTGCAGGAGGTCGCTGCGTTTTATGCAATGGCATTTCTCCTCCACCAATGTGATGTGATTTGTTTTATGGAAATAAAATCAGTTGACATAAAATACTCTAAGATAAATGTCTAAATTGTTTTCTTAACGGGAATGGTGTTTGCGAATGTGGTCACAGAGTGCCAAATGGAAGAAAGTTCAGAAAATCAATCACTCTTAAAGAATTCTGCTTAGTGCAATCGACGAAACGGGGAGGAGCGACGGAGCACAGCAGGTAAGGGCCATTTGAAGAAGTAAAGCAGGGCGGGATGATGAGGTGTGGAGTAAGCCAAGGACACGGAGGGGTGGGAAAGCAACAAGGGGAATTCCCGGTGCATGTATGGAGGGACACACGGGGCGGGGAAGCTCCAAGAAAACATATATATTCCCATTGTTTGTTGAAAGGAAAAGAAACAAGCATTGGTAAAGCCACCAGGTCCGTCTATGCAAAATCTATTGGCCGTTCCATTTTTTTTAGCTGTGTTGTAGAGCAGCAAGATCGATGTACAGCATGGATGAAAGTAAAGAAAAGCAATATGGTGTGTTCACAACAGCTTCGTAGCACCTGTTAAAAAAAATGTCAGCCATGTTGCAGAAAAACATGGCAAAAAAAACTGACAATGAGAAATAGCTCTGGTGTTTAGCTTTGTCACATTTTTAAGCCATGTACAGAAGCATGGTTGAATGTAAAACAAATAAAACTGCATTGATTCAGCTAGTTGTGACTGTGCAGTAGCACTTTCCCCCAGCCATGCTGTACAGTGTAAAACATAATTTAAAAAACATTTACACCAAGATGTCTTGCATAGGTCAGAACTCTTGGCTTTGCTAATGCTTGTTTTCTGTAACTCGCTTGTGCAGCTCCCTCTCCCCATTTACCACGGTCTTAATCTGTGAACACAGCGCCCAGCCAAAAACAAAGGGGGCTTAATTGCTCCAGGTAGCTCATTTCCCCCTCCCACTATCCATTTAGCAGTTAAGGTCTTGCAGGTGCTATATCAACCTACTCAAAGCATCGTGATCGTGCAAATTTGATTTTGCAACATCATTCATCATTGAACGACACCCACAACTGGTTGGAATTAGGCCGATTTAAAGCTTGTGTGCAGATACAGAGATTGGGTGGCTGATTCGAAAGATATTGTGTTAGTGGCGGGCCTGCTTTTGGTGGTGTGTTTCTTCTCTGCTTTAGATGTCAGAACTCATAATTGCAGACCCAGATTACTTTATAAGCCCCAGGGCGGGCTGTAAAGGCACCTAAGCTCGCAATGCCAGAATAATGAAACACCCCCACCAAGTCAAAGGGCAGCTAACCAAAGGGGAAAAAATGTGGTACAGTCATATCACTTTTTAGGGGTGAGCGCAAAACACCGCGTTCGCTAATGTAATCTCTCTTTGGACTTCTAACCACGCCTATGTCACGTCAGTCCCTTACATTGGCTCATGGGCTTGCCTTTTAAAATCCACTTGCTTTCATTTGTGGAAGGCATGCATATGCCATGCCTTTTCCGGTGTTTAGCCCTCCTTGAGCACACTGACCAACTATCTGGACTATTTTTTCTCTTTATTTTGCAGCGCGATCGCGCTCGTTTTTTTTCATTTAATGTGGCAAGAAAAGCCAAGTTAGGAGTTTACAATGCTAATAGCTCTAACTCGGAGAAATGGAAAGTCCCATTGCATGGCAAATGCTTGTTTATTTATTGCTAAAGGAGGGGGGGGGATCTTGACAATGGTGAATGGGTGGGAGGGCCTGGGGCAACACCGAAAAAAGAGGGCAAGATGGAGGGCAGGGGGTAAGAAACCTCAAGGACATCAACGGAGGGAGGGTGCCAACAGGGAACACGGGGAGGGAGGGACACAGAGTGGAAAGAAGTACTAGAGTGGAAAAAAGTAGTGCCTACAAAATTGGGCAATGTAGCCATGCTCCAAGGGGGGTAAAACACACATAGAGTAATGGATACTTCGCCGGCTGATCTATAAGATGCAAGAAAATGAGAATGACAATGAGGCCAAATGATGGGAAGTATTGTGGTCTTCAAGCTCTCTGATAGAAAACAAAGGCCCATATTTATATTTTTTCACGCAAAACTTTTGCTTGAAAAAGTTTACCACCGGCTAGCGCCATTCCAAGACGCCGGAGCAATCTGGTGCAATGGGTGGGCTAACGTCTGGGAAAATGCTGTTAGCGGGTGGAGTGGCGGTATGGGAGAAGGGAGTTTTGCACTAAAAAATAACTTTAGGCTGGTTAGAGTAAAAAAAAGATGGCTCTAACCAGCCTAACATCATTTCTTCACGCAAAACCTACCATACCACATGACTCCTGTCTTATGAAAGACAGGAGTCATGCCCACCACGCCAATGACAGCACAGGGAACAAGGGTCCCCTGGGCATGGCAATTGCACCCAGTGCCATGTAGGGGGACCCATTTCAGGGCCCTCAATGGCATTTCATTTTTTTTTTTAAATACTTACCTCTACTTACCTATACTTACTTGGGATGGGGTCCCCCATCCTCCGCTCTATCTCTGGTGTGGGTGGGGGTGTCCCTGGGGCCTGGGGAGGGCACCTGTGCTCTTATTCCATAGTGTTCCACCATAAAAACAGGCCCACAGGTCCCCTAACGCCTGCCCTGACCATGGCGTTAAATAATGGCGCTAAGCAAGCTTAGCACAATTTTTTAGGCCCGCCTTTCTCCCGTGCACCATTTTAGAACTGGAGGATAAATAAGGCGCTAGGGCCTTAGAGTAATTTTTTGCCCGGGAATGCCTACCTTGCATCTCATTGACGCAAGGTAGGTTCATGCTAGCAAAAAATTACTTTAATTCCAACACTTTGGCGCTAGACGGGTCTAGTGCCAAAGTATACATTTGGAGTTAGGTTTGCACTGAATTAGTGTAAAAAAATGATGGTGAAAATGACGCTAATTCGGTGGGAAGCAAGTATAAATATCTGGATGTAAGCAGTGGAAGGATACAAGACATCCAGTCAAAAGGATGGTAAGGGATCTGTACTTCAAGAGATGGACAAGCACAAGAAGAGAATGGAAAATCATCAAATTAAATGTAAGCAAACGAGATTGACGAGAAAGCCAACCAATGAAATGCCATGGTTTGACCCAAAGCCCAAAGTATTGGTAGTGTCCATGGTAGGTCTTTTGATAACAGACAGTTCAAGCTTTATGTGGAGGTGAGACCTAAAACGAAGTAAGCATCCCTAGTTTACTGTCACCAGCCGTTCAATTTATAGAATTAATGTTAAAACCTTGGAGCCTCCTTGCTGACAACTATTGGATGAACGGGAAGCTTTCTAAAATGTATCGTGCTTGTCCTTCCTTCCCACCCCTAAAAGCAAAGCAAAGTGGCGGCCAGGTGGGCTATACATCGCTTCAGATCGGTACTCGACGAGTCGTGCTGGAGCCCCTGACGGTATATCACAGTTGGTTAAGGATTGGACTCACTATGCTCAGAAGAGTGAGGGGTCTTTAGGTGTTTGTCGTTGTGGGAAGCCCGGATTGGAGCTTGCCTGTTCTCACCTATGTGGGTTATATTTTGTTTTGGGTTCATTTAGTTTTCGTTGTCTTTCTTTGACCGACAATATGCACACGGAAGTGTCAGCACTCCTCATTCAGGTTACTAGTGGAAGTGATGTAAACCAGGATTCCGAAATAAGACAATGTGACATGCTTACTGTGACACGTAGTAAGTAAGGGTTTGAAAAAAACACATAAAGACGTATTGAAAGGAAAAATATGGATATACATCGCCGATCCGAATTTCACAGACCACGCAAGGTGAGAAGAAGGACCCACGCAGTTGGGTGGGACCAGAGAAAGCGCTGAGATGATGCGCTAGAGAGGGCTGGCATACCTGTCCTCCCTCCTGAGGGGTGGCACTGGGCAGAGTCGTGAAGGATGGGAGTGAGATAAGCGCTTAGCGTTCGCAGGGCATCTCCCGGAGTGGTTAGAAATAGTACAAGACTTCACGGTTTGTAGTGGAATTAGACTCCCAGATGGCTGGAGTTAAAGGTATATCTTTTTGCCAGGGTGAAAGTATTTTAATAAATAAACTTAGGAAATACTTTTGAATGTACCGGTGTCTCATTAATGTTTGTTGGACACACTGATGTCGGAAACCTAAGCTTTTCATTTTTCGTATATTTTGTAAGTTTCTGCCAAAAAATATCTACTTAATTTTATTTGAAAATATACTAATTTTGTCCACATGGTATTGGTTTTCATTTTATTTTTTGTAAATATACTTTTTGTTCTTTAAAAAAAAAACACTATTTAATTTTTTGAAAATAGTGTCTCCAAACATCAGTATGTCATGTTCAGTGAATATAGTCACATCCTAATGTTTGGCTATCAGCCACACTGCTCGCATTAGCTATTTCATTTCAATGCTATACAGCAGTCCCAAGGAGGTGCAGGCCTCATCCTTCTCCTATGTACAGAGGAAGCAGCCTTTGCATCGTGGGCATGGTAAAGGCTTGTTTTGTAAAGGCATTGCATGGTAATGGATACATGGTAAAAGCATGCATTGTAAATACATACCACCACGGTGCAGATGTAGGACTCACAAAGGCTGCTGAACATTCTGTAGAAGTGAAGGTTGCTCATACTCACTGCTTTAAATGGGACTATAGAAGTGCAGGTACTCACTATTTAGAGAACCCGTTTGCTTCAAAGAATTAATGATACTTTCCTATTTAATGCTGAAGCAGTGCTGAGAAGTACTGGTACTCTCCCTCTAAAATTAAGGAAGTGCAGATACTCGGTACCAGACAGTACCCTCCTGTATAAGGCATTGCTCACACTCTCCTCGTCGCATAAGCACAGAGGTCCGTCTTGGACCATAATCATGGCCGGAAGCACGGCAAGCTTCACTCACGGAAACTATAGTGCACAGACAGCATTAGTAGAAGCATCACTCACTGAACAGGTCTTCCAAGTGAATTATTTTAAGGAAGTGCATGGCAGCAGTACAAACATATCTTACCCTTACAGGTATTACGCAGGCACCAGCGGGGAAAAGCTCTCTCAGTCTGAGAAAATGCCTAGGACATATGGACAGCAGCATTCCACGACTAAAAGTGTTGGGGATACACCATGGTGTCCTTTGTAAGTCCTCCTCTGACACACACTCAGACAAAGTGAGTTCTTTGGGCTCCTACACACAGCCAATCACCATCTGACTGCTGAGTGGCTTATATGTTGCCTCCCTGTGCCCACTAGGCCAGCCACATTATTGTTTAGTTGTGTCATGAGCATCACTTGTGTTGTGAAGACTGGCTACAAGACCTAACTGCTGGTGTCTGATTCTATGACAATATCCGGTCGGCGGCCAAAAGGGCTCTACCAATGTATACATCTACATATCCCCATATAAGCCCCAGATCAGCTACTCCATAGAAGCATGATCCAGTGAAACTGTCCCAGAGATAGCTTATCAGAATAAGCTGTTGATGGATGCAAGTAGTGGCTGTCATCTCAAGATGGCCCAGTAAAATAAGGGAACCAGATTCATTGCTTGAATTGAAGGAGCTAATGGCTAGCTATCCGGGCATAGTTTCTCAACGGGCGAATGCCTCGATAGAGGGCAATATGCATTTTACGTATAAAGTGATACAGCTTTTGAAGAAGTGGTTTTATGACCCATCACTGGGATCAGTAAGTAACTTGATTTGCCAATTACTGACTGGTCTAGCATGTCTATGAGATTATGTAGGCGACTCACCTTGAGGATGAGAAGTTTGAAGCCACAAAAGGTATTAAGTGATAACAAAAATGTTTCTGAGATCAATCATTGCTGTAACTGTTCTAGACATTGTCTACAACTGACTTGGAGTAGTTTTGTGAAGCATCTCAGACTGGCGAGAGGCCAAAATTGGTCACTCCACCAAAAACTAGGCATTTCATATGTGGAGGAAAAACTGGAATCAATAAGTTGGAATATTCAGGTCCAGGTAGGCAATTGAATCTTGGGCTATTTGCAGGGGCACCACAATTATACCACAATTATATGCCAGGAGAAGGCCAAATTGTGTTGCAGGTTTGATTAAATCATACGGCAAGAAAAGGACAATTAGGCTGCATACATAGGGCACATTTTGTGAGAGTATTATTTCATGATTTTATAATTTTTCCACTTGTTAACACTGTCTAGGCTTATAGTGTACCTCTTAAGTACCAGTTTAACACCCACAAATAGCAATAAGCAACATAAAGATGACCAATGCACCCTTGCAAATGGCCTACCACTGCGCTGCAATGCATCGCTACGTGTTTTGTAACATGTGAACCGCTTCAGTTAGAAAATCCACTGATACAGCAGGTAATGGATTAAATGGCAAATAATACAAGTCCATAATTATGTTAAAAATGCCACAGCCACACAATCATAATTCCGTTGGCCCTGGCCATAAGCATTTCTCATCTGTGTAGCCCTGAAATTGTTCAGAATGACCTATGAAAGCATATAGATGCTGCATCCAAAACCAAAAGCATAAAATCAAGGAAACCTAGAGAGCCGTAAGGGCCTTAAAAGCAAGACCACCAGATAACTGGGGCTGCATAGTAGCAGTCATTTCTGTACATAATATTTTTACACCCTACTGTCTTTCTTTGAGAGTTTGATGGATCTCCAATTAAATCTATTTCTACAATAATCAAATTCACATATCTTCCAATCTTTACATACCCCCGTTTAATACAAAGTCTTCCAATGCATGGAAGAGTCTGGCTGTTTGCATATTTCTGCAACACGTGATTCTCAGGATTCGTGGCATTTCATCGCTAGATCACGGGACACATGAGACTAGAGGCCTGATGAGGGACATTTTAATCCATCACAAATATGATGGATATCCCGCCTGCCTTTCTAGAAGTGCCTGATGCCCAAAGCACTTGTAGTAAGGCGGACAGGCTAGCCGTCATGTCCATGACAGAGTAACCCATTAGCCACACCCAAGGTATGGCCCTATATGTCAGATGTCTCAGTTTTCTGCCTTCTGTACACAATTCATGGCAAGTTAGAACCTCTTTTTGGGTGACAACTTTTCTTAACTTCGCTGTTGTCAGATACCCTTCCTATGCACATGAGTCACAGTAGCCTTTGGGCTGATTTCATGGCATCAGTGGGTTATGACTAATGTGCCAGAAAATTAGTCATGGTTGCCAAGAGCTGCTGACTGGTACTACAAAGTGTGAGGTGACACACTTGCATGAATCCCAATGATTTAACTTTCCCAAAATTGAGGACTTTTACAGTCTCCTTTTGAGATCATGGGGCAGTCTGAAAATAAACATTCATGCAAGTATACTTGTTTTGCTGGTTTCTGCTTTTTGCAAAGGAGAAGTAAAAAAGGGTAATTTAAAAGGGTTGTATGATATTACAATGAATGTCATTATAACATGTGCCTTTCCCACACGTGCATGGCCACATATTGCCTTTACATGCATGTCTTTACCACACATGCCTTTACAATGAAATAGTAAGGGGCATATTATACTCTATTTGCGCTGAATTTGCGTCATTTTTTACGTAAATTCGGCCCAAACTTAACTCCATATTTATATTTTGATGCTAGACACATCTAGATAATTGGAAATTTGCACAATTTTTTTGAAGCGTGAACCTACCTTGCGCCAATGAGATGCAAGGTAGGCGTTCCCATCTAAAAAATGGTGCTAGCCCCATATTTATACCTCCATGCTAAAATGACGCACGGGTGGGAGGAGGAGCTAAATAATAGTGCAAAGCTTGCTTTGCACCATTATTTAACGCCTGGGTCAGACCAGGCATTAGGGGACCTGTGGACCCATTTCCATGGCTAAATGCCATGGAATGGGCCCACAGGTGCCCACCCCAAGCCCCAGGAACACCCCCACTAGAGGGACACCAGAGGATGGGGAACCCCAGCCCAGGTAAGAAGGGTAAGTAATTTTTTTTTTGCCATCAGGGGCCCTAACTTGGGGGCCCCTGCCTGGAACAGGGTGCAATGGCCATGCCGTGTGACACTTGTCCCCTGTGCTGGCCATTGGGGTGGTGGGCATGACACTTGTCTTTCCTAAGACAGGAGTCTTGTTTTTAGTGGATGTGTTCCAGGAAATGGCTCTAGTCTAGTTAGAGGCATTTTTTGCCTCTAACCAGGCTAGCCTCATTTTTTGACACGCAACCCCCTCCTTCCCTACTGCCACCCCCACCCGGCCTAAGTTTAGCGCCGGCTTGTGCCATTCTTTTAATATGGCGCCCTGCTGGCAATATGGAATGGCATAAGTCGGTGCTACACTTTTTGCCACAAAACTGCGCTTGCATGGTTTTGTAGCAAAAAGAATAAATACTCCCCTAAGTATATATATCAGGTAAGTAAAACACCTATTTTATCTATCTGCCTATCTATCTATCTATCTATCTATCTATCTATCTATCTATCTATCTATCTATCTATCTATATATCTATCTATATATCCCCTTATCAACCCCTAAACTCACCTACCTCTAAACCTTAAAAACACCCTTAACACCCAAATACCCTTACTCACCCTAAAACTACCCTTGCCACCCAAATGCCCGTACCCACACTAAACCCTAAAAATACCTTAACACCCAAATGCTCTTACCCACCATAAAAATACCCTTACCACTCAAATGCTCTTATTCACCCAAAACCTTAAAAATACCTTTACTACTTAAATGCCCTTACCCACCCTAAACACAAAAATACCCATAATACCCAAATACCCTTACCCATCATAAACCCTAAAAATACCTTTGTCACCCAAATACCCTTACCCACCCTAAAACACACTTACTACCCAATACCAATCATATATCTATATCTATAGCTATATATGTATATCTCAATCTCTCTCTCTCTCTCTCTCTCTCTCTCTCTCTCTCTCTCTCTCTCTCTCTATATATATATATATATATATATATATACAAAACAAAAGAGAAATTCTGGGTAGTTTTCCCAAGTTTAGGTGGAGAGCAGCTCCAGTAACGAGCACCCTGCAACACCCTAGATTCACTCACCTCAAATGTATGTTTTTCTAGCATTGTTTTTTTTTGCAGAGGATTGGCACAGTGTCATCCATGCAGAGCTAGAAAGCGACAAAGTCTTTTGCCATTTATACAGTGAAATCTTTAATCTCTACAGTGCAGGCGTCGGCCACTCTGACGCCCACACTACCTCCCTGGTGCGGGTCACGACCAGTGGGCGACAACAGGGAGAGGGTTAAAAAAATCCTCCAATTCCTTGCAGCAGAGGGTTTTTTTTAAATTAAAAAACCCTCTGGAGACAGAAAATCTTTCTGACGTCAGTATATATATATATATATATATATATATATGGCTTTTGTCATTTTACAGCTCGGCAAGGATGACACTATGTCAATCCTATGCTTAAAGATTTTGCTGTACAAATGGCAAAAGACTTTGTCACTATCTAGCTTGGCGAGGATAGCACTGTGCTAATCCTATGCTTAAAGACTTTGCTAGATAAGCAGACATTTGAGGTGAGCAAATCTAGAGTGTCGCTGGTGTTGCAGGGTGCTCCTTACTAGAGCAGCCCTCCACCTAAAATTGGGAACTTCCCGGAGTTCTCCTTTGTTTTTTGCATAATATATGCGTCGCTCTATCCCTGAAAGGGTTTAGGTTTGATATATATATATATATATATATATACATATATATATATATATTTTAAACAAAAGCGTCCTCTCTGTGAAAGCGCACTCCCACCAGGTTAATTTAGGAAAATCGAAATTCAGCAACTCACAGCGAATTCCTTTCAGTCTTTTCAAAATTCAGGCCTATATCGAAAAAAACATCTCTGGACACGTGTTTCGGGGTTGATCCCCTCATCAGCAGAGAAACTAAAAAATATATCACCCTCGTAGGTGCAGCCATTGCTGGATGTGTTCCAGACTCTCATTCCTTTTAAAGACCACATACCTGGCTCGTTCAGCAAATTCAATTGCAAGCACCTGATTAATATATTCAAGTACCAGCCCAAGTGCATGCTGGTTACGGTAGTCCTGCGCATTTGTAGTTACACCCAAAGTGGGTTGCTGGAGCCAGACAAAATCATGAAAAGAATACAATTCCTTAGTAGGCGAATTCGACGTGAATTTTCAAATTAGCTGCATATATTCCAACCTGCTTGATTTTTTGTCTGTGCTTGCAATTGAATTTGCTGAACGAGCCAGGTATGTGGTCTTTAAAAGGAATGAGAGTCTGGAACACATCCAGCAATGGCTGCACCTACGAGGGTGATATATTTTTTAGTTTCTCTGCTGATGAGGGGATCAACCCCGAAACACGTGTCCAGAGATGTTTTTTCGATATAGGCCTGAATTTTGAAAAGACTGAAAGGAATTCGCTGTGAGTTGCTGAATTTCGATTTTCCTAAATTAACCTGGTGGGAGTGCGCTTTCACAGAGAGGACGCTTTTGTTTAAAATATATATAAATATATATATATATATATATATATATATATATGTATATCTATGTAGATATTTCTATCTATATATAGATATATCTATCTATATAGATAGATATGTCTATATCTATCTATATATATATATATATATATATATACACATATATATCTCTCAATCACTTTTGTCAACGTGTGTGGTTTCCCTGGCGGCTACAACCGGCCCCCAGGAAAACTGCACCCACATATAAAAGTGATCTCTTTACATATATAACATATATATATATGTGTAAATGCCACTCCTCACAGGCATTGAAAAGACTGCACTCCAAAGTTTCAGATGAAAAGCAATTTGCCATTACAATCTGCTTTGCATCTGAAACTTTGGAGTGCAGTCTTTTCAATTGCCTGTGAGGAGTGGCATTTTCTTTGTTATAAAATAACAGCTGCCAGTGACTTGACCTGCACCGACCCCGAGAGGTGGAAGTAGCTGGGCAGACACCGGGAGCAGTTGCAGCTCGCGTCTTCAAAGCAATGCACATACTTCAACTGACGCGTTTCAACTGTAGCTTTTAGGCAGCAATAAAAAAGTCAAGTAAGTCTTGTGATTATGCGTCTGCTAGAAAAGAATCTGCCCTCTGTCTAGTGGCAGTTTTGATGCCATAAACTGAACAGAAGATTTCTATGCCTACTGCAAGGATCAAAACTGTATTATATGTGAATAGCTGAGTGGATTAGTAAAGCCAGCCATTACCTGCGCTCTAATACAAATGAAATGTATCTGCAAGGGGGGCTATGGAGAGATGAAATGCACTTTTGCTGGGTGGTAGTGAGGGAATCGGAGGAGGAGGTAATGGGAGTGGGAGAACCAATAATGATTGTTGGACTGGGCGCTAGATGCGCTAAAGTCTTTGACGATTGGTATGCGACAAGGTGATGTAATAAATAGTGTGCCTTTTTTGTTTTGTGGTTTTGTGATTCAAGTCTGCCTGTTCCCGAAAGCTGGTAAGATTGTAATTTTAGCACCACAAACCCTTTGTTGATGCCATTTTCAGGGGAAAAAACACATGATTTCTTCTGCAGCCCTTTTTTCTAATTTTTCAGAAAGAAACGAAATTGTTGCTGTGTTTTGGCTAATTTCTTGGTTTTTGTCCAGAAAACAGAAACAGCCCTTTCAGGGTTAGAGTGACAGATACATTACACAAACCACAAGAGAGAACTCTGGGTAGTTCCCAAGTTTAGATTGAGAGCAGCTCCAGTTAGGAGCATCCTGCAGAACCAGCAACATTCTAGATATGCTCACCTCAAATGTTTGTTTTTCTAGCAAAGTTTTTAAGCATAGGATTGGCACAGTGCCACCCACGCTGAACTAGAAAACGACAACGTCTTTTGCCAATTATACAGCAAAATCTTTAAGGATAGGATTGGCCCAGTGCCATCCTTGCCGAGCTGTAAAATGACAAAAGCTTTTCACCACTCCAGTTGCAATATTACAGCTTTGGACTTGTAAAATACCCCCTCAACCAACCTGGAATGAGCAAAAACAGCCCAAGACACATGTTTTGATTTTTTTACATCTTTTCAGAGAGGTTTAGCTTTGTCCAGCCACAAGGGAGCACCCAGTATAAGTCAAAACAAAACCCTTTCAGGGTTAGAGTGATGCATAAATTATGCAAAACACAAGAAAGAACTCTGGGTAGTTCCCAATTTTAGATGGAGCGCAGCTCCAGTAAGGAGCACCCTGCAACGTCAGCAACACTTTAGATTCACTCACCTCAAATGTCTGTTTTCCTAGCAACGTTTTTAAGCATAGAATTGACACTGGGCCATCCTCACCGAGATAGAAAACAAAAGTCTTTTCCCATTTATACAGCAACATTTTTAAGGATAAAATTGGCCCAGTGCCATCCTTGCTGAGCTGTAAAATGACAAAAGCTTTTCACCACTCCAGGCACAATATTACAGCTTTGGACTGGTAAAATACCACCTAAACCAACCTGGAATGAGTTAAAGCAACCTAAGCCACTTGTTTTGATTTTATTACATCTCTTCACAGAGGTTTAGCTTTGTCCAGATACAAGGGAGCACACAGTATAAGTCAAAACAAAACCCTTTCAGGGTTAGAGTAATGCATAAATTATCCAAAATACAAAAGGGAACACTGGGTAGATCCCAAGTTTAGGTGAAGAGCAGCTCCAGTAAAGAACACTCTGCAACACTAGCAACGCTCTAGATTTGCTCAACTCAATTGTCTGTTTTTCTAGCAAAGTTTTCAAGCATAGAATTGGCACAAAGCCATCCATGCCGAGCTAGAAAACAAAAGTTGTTTGCCATTTATACAGCAAAATGTTTAGGCATAGAATTGGCACAGTGCCATCCTTGCTGAGCTGTAAATTGGCAAAAGCCATTCACCACTCCAGGCACTGTATTACAGCTCTGGACTGGTAAAATACCACCCAAGCCAACATGGAATAAGCAAAAGCAGCCCCTTATATATGTTAATATATATTCACATAAAAAATAAAGGTTACAGGGACGTTATAGTCACATTTCAAACGTACAAAACCATAGAACTTCACCAGTTATAGTTAGAGTTACCTCAAGTGACTATAACTTGTGGCCTAGGATAACTATAACTCGCGCCCCTGCCATGCACACATATGTGATCAATAATTTTACTGCAGATCTTACAGTGACTTTATCAATGATGTTATCAAAGATGTCATGAGTGCTGTAATTTGTTGAGTAATTAGCAGTACATGGAAAGATGAATTCTAGAAGTGAATTTATATGGGTTTTTTAAAATTCTATTTCCTAACTATGACGTCCCTGTAACCTTTGTTGTTTTCAATGAATTTCTATGTTTTTTTTTCAACATATAGTAATTTTCATTACTATATGTTAATCTTACCGCCACGCACAGCCTTTGGCGTTGTTGCAGTTGGACACAGGGCCTGGCCTGCACCCAGGCCCTGAGGCCAACCCCCTAAAGGCACCCAACCTTGCACCATACATGGCCTTTGCCTGTGCACAGCGGAGGATGCCTGCTAGACCTGGCCTGCAGCCAATCCCCCCTAACTACCCTAACCATGCTGTGCACAGCCCTTTGGCCTTGTGCATCGGAAGTCTGGGTGTGAGAGGGTGTATCTGGGATGTGAGAGTGGCTGTCAGGATGTGAGGAGGCACACATCTGTGTTAGTGGATGTGTCAGTGTGGACTCAGGTCTGTGAGTGGGTGCATGAGGCTGTCAGTGGGTCTGAGAGTGTGTGTGTGAGAGTCTGAGTGGGTCTGTGAATGGGCGTGTAACTGTCTGATTGGGTCTGTGAGTGGGTGCATGAGGGTCTGACTCGAGCTGTGAGTGGGTGTAAAAGTGAATGTGTGGGACTATGAGTGGGTGCATGAGTGTCTGAGTGGGTCTGTGAGTGGGTGCATTTGTATCTGAGAGGATGTGTGGGTGGGAGAAATTGATTGAAAGAGAGTCAGAGAGAAAAAAGTGAGAGGGAAAAAGAGACAGAGATTTTTAGCCTTTGATGTATGATTTACTTAGAATTTGATATTTATCTTCAATGTCAAATAAAAAATGTATTTGTCCTTTAAAAAAATAAAACAAATTTGTCCTTTTTTTTTTCAAAAGAAGAAAGTGAGACTGGTTGGACTCGAACGCTGACTACTCAGTGTGATGGTCTAGCGACATTCTCACTGATCTATACATTTTAAAATATTTTTTCATAGCCCTTTATGTGCTATCTGGGACCATGGGGGGGCCCTCCATATTTATTTATTTAAAAAAATACTTTTTATACAAATGCCCTTACAGGCTGTCTGGCACCGCGAGGGAAGCCTTAAGGCTTTGACCGCAACTTTGTGCTTGCTGAAGCATTTCATGTCTGCCCCCTGTACGTGTGCAGGGGACAGAAATGAAAGGTTCTGTTTTTGACAGCGGGACCTGCTTTACAGGTACCACTGTCAAAAACTGAAGTGTTTGCTGTGTGTTAGCTGCAGCTTCACAGCTGAAGCCAAGCCACAGCAAACAGCTATGTCCTTGAGTGGGCACCCCAGTAGATATTGCTGGACCCGGCCCTGGGGGATGGTGGTCCCAGGGCCATGGCTGGATCCAGGAGGGGGGGCTGCGTGGCCCCCCTCCAACATGGACACAATCCCGGGGAGGTGGTGGTTTCCGGGGCACAGGGGTCCCTTTCTTTTTTAAAATATTTGCCCTGTGGGGGTGGGAGTCCCCAGGGCGGGGGGGGTAGACACAGCTTCAGGGAATACAGAAAAATTCCTGACCCTTCACTTATTGAGAAATGGCAGGTACTTAAAACAATCAACTATAAAAAGATGATGTGGGAAAAACGACCAAATTCCATCGAACGTCAAAGGCTTACAATCTACGCTCACCTAAGCAATAAAGATCATAGTCGTGTTTGGACATTGGTCAATGACTTTGATGGGGAGGACGTACTGCCATAAGAAAAAAAATAACATCTGATATTTTGGGAGGATTATATCTTGCAACTCTATTAGGACGACCAGCTCCCTCTTAGAGGGATACTCATCGTCATAGTAGTGGAAAGAATATCAAAGAATCTAATGATAACAACCTTAACTCAAAAAGAGTTTCTAAAGTACTAAATAGGCAAAGGCTCAGCGAGGCACTAGGGGTAAATGGCTGAAACCCCTTTTTCGGGCCTCTTTTCAAGAAAGTTCAGTTGTGGACACCTGGTGGGTGTCAATCCTACACCCACTCTACAAGGATAAGGGTAGCGGATCAGACCTTCCAATCGCAAAATTCCACCATCAGATGTAGAAGGCAAAGCCTATGTAAAGATTTTATGAAAATAACTTGAAACTCTAGCAACTAGCAAGAATATCTGCCCCTTCTTCCAAACTGAATTTAGACCAAACTGTAGCACCATTGATAACACTGTAATAACCTCTAACTTAGTCCATCAAGCCACAAGTTTTCAGGACCCTCCACTATCTGCCTGTCATAATGATTACAATGCCGCGTTTTACAAGGTTGATCGGTTCATATTGTGGAGGAAGTTGGCAGCTTGGGGTATTTCATTGACTCTCCTTCAAGCTACAATGTCCCTTTACTCTTATACCTTGGTTTGGGCTAAGGTTGGAAAGACCTTAGTGTCTCAAAAGGATCTATACCATCTGGGCCTAAAGCTGGGTTGTGTCCTTGCCCCTGTATTGTTCAGCATTTACACTGCAGACGTTGGGGAAACTCTTGGGAAGGCAAGATCATTTCCTCCAGAGATCATGAACGCACATTTACAAATTCTACAGTGTGGAGATGACATTGTCCTCCTCGATCATACACAACTTAGGGCTACAAAGGGCACTGAATAAATTACATGTTCACAATTGTGAAATTAAGCTAGAACTGAATTAATCTAAGTCCAGGATAGTGATATTTGGAAAACACCAGAAGAAAAGTGAGAAAATATGTTTTTCAGGTACATGCCAGCTAAAGTATTCCTCATGAATATCTGGGAATATGGCTTATGGAGCAAGGGTCACACAGTATGACTTATTGAAGCCTCTACGCAGCTAAGTTAGGCTGTCTGTTATCCACATGCAGTTCTTGTTATTTTCCATCAAAAAAACTGAGATGATCTTGGAAGTGTCAGCAGTCACAAGATTATAGGTGTTGATTATGTGATTATGAACAGGAATCGCTGACACATATCACCTGTTGTTGTGCAGAAATGCACCGGGAAAGATATATTTTATCGAAACAGATGTTTTAAAAAATAATATTAGACATTGCAATGATGCTCTTAGGTACTTTTTCAACAGTCAGCACATTAATGACCTACACCTAGAGAAGTTTCCATGAAACCTGCCTAGTATTAATGCTTTTTCCCTCTTTATATATTGCAATACAGTGTTGTTGTTTAGGTTATAGTAAAATAATCTTATGGCCGCTGAAGATATGACGCTATCGAGCAACAGGATTATAGTATCGGATTTTAGAGATTCTTAAATTGGTTATTTATTTTATTGTTGTCTTATTATTTGAATAGAATAGTGCTTTTTTAACGTTTCCTTTATGTAAGATTTTAATTAATCAAACATAGTGAATTACTTACATACGAGTTCTACGCCCACTTTAAGGTCCCTCCCTCGATACCTCTACCTCAAAATTAACACCTTAGAAGTTGGAAAAGCTTTGAACATGTATTTGTTCCACAAGGTCTTTAGGATCATCTCAAAATTCAATGTCAAGATACAGTAAACATGCATAGGTCGTATGATTTCAGAAGCTACTTTGATCCTAACAGAGACATTTTAAATGCAGGATCTTCCTCCTATCACCTAAAGTGCTTAGAAGTGGTGCCTAAACAAAACAAGTGCGATATAAAACATAACATAAAAGAAAAGCATTTTTTTGTATGGTCTTACTTTTGAAGTGTAGGTGTGGACTATTGCGTGGCAACTAGGCAATTTAACTAATGAGAAGATCTCTACCATAGCACAGTTTAAGAATTCCTGCTCTTGAGCTCTATGTTCCGTCGCATAATGTCAAAGAGCTTTCGAGAGCCCCCATACTGCAAATTTGAATGGCTGAATTAGGAACCCTCCCGTTTGAGAGCAAGTCATTGAGAAATCTAGAGTTCCTGAATACAATACAATATCCTTATTCAATAAAGGAATTACTTGGTTCTGTCAGTCACTGGGGTTGTACCTACTTACATCAGTGTGAGAAATTAGTCCCACGTTTATGAAGTCTGTGGTGCTTGGCCTTGACATTATTTCCAGGTCATTCCACTGCTGTCAGCCAGACCAATGACACAGGGTGTAGGTTGAGGGACATTTCCATGGAGATTCTTGGGAAAGTAAGTAAAGGAGATCTGCAGATGGGCTGACATGGCCCTTATATAACTGGCACAAAGGAACTGAGAATAAATGAGTGAATTAATGAACAAACGCACCACTGAATGATTACTTGTGTGGTGCATCTCTGGTTCAAGAGGCTTATTGGCTCAAGAAGTGGATTCACAATGTTTTAACGCAGGTGGATTCTGAGTAGTGTCATTGGAGGAGATAGGATTTGACTCTGAGCATGTTTACCTTGAGCTCATTTTGAACTACATGTCATTCTAGGGATGGTGTACAGGCTTTGCTTAAATAAAAGCAAGGAATATCTCTTGTATGATGTTGTATTTTTGGGGTTACCCTTTATCTACACCCAGGTCTGACAGAAAGAGTTGCGGTGACAGATGAAGGAAACAACTGCCACATCTGTCAAAAGAACATGTCCAAAGTTGGTCCATAACAGCTGAAGCTATGCCAGACACAGGACAGACATGTGATAAAATTTACATACAATTAATTTTAAATGGGAATTATTTACATATTCATTGGTTACCTTGAAAATCTGGCATGGTTCTGACCTACCTAGACTAACAATGGAAGTCCAACGAGAGCAAGGCATAGTTAACAGATATAGCCATATCTCAGTACACACCATCTACCAGTCATAGACTTTCATTTAGTGACCTAATGAGTTCTGAGACTTTTACCTTTGCTTCCTCCAATTTAAATAAAGTCAAAACTTCAGTTAGTTTTTTGGGAGAGAAAGTAATCCAATTGCATGCGTAAACACATGATATAGATCTCTGGCTTCAGTTCACTGATGAGGTTCAATGAAGACGAATCCTGCTTGGGGTTGCTTGTGTTCTCTTGCAGAGGAGGCCTGGTCGACCAGTTAGGCAGACTCTAGAATGATTTGCATGTGGCTGGTCCTTGGTGGGGCTTTAAGTGGGCCAGATCCCTCTAGATCTCAGACCTGTTAGTAATTAAAAACAGACACTCATACGGGTCCCTTTCGGGCCATATATTTGTGTCTTTAACTTTACTGGCAAATAGCACTGATCAACTTCTGAACAGTTAATGTAAAAAACTTCAATAAGTAATCCATGTCAGTTATTTAATTCCTGTTTGTATTTCACATGTTTACTTAATCTTGCACCAAATTACCAGTCAGGTGTTACACTCTAGGGATCACAAAAATGTAGGTTACACATTTAACCATGTCCTTATTTACATTGGTCGCACCCCTTTTGTACATACACAACACACTTTTTACATTCCACTTAAAGACATGATTTTTGGGTGTAATGGCACAGCCGAGCTTAATAACATGGACTGGAATGAGGCCAAGGTTAATTATACGTGACTGACATTAACTCAAGCATTCCATATATCATTTTTAGTGAAGTCTAACATTTTGGACTCATTCCAATATACCTGGAAGTCTAATTACGCTCATGACTAAAAGGAGCCCTCTTGATTTACATATTTCTACCCTAAGAGCAAGAACAACCAATGAGATGTATAAGACTCCTGATCTGGACACAGGGTGTGGAGAGTGTGACTAAGGGAGGTAGCAAGGGGAAGAAAAGTCATAGTTTGTACACTTAAGAATAAAAAAAAATAAAAAAATTAAACACCCTGCTTTTTAACGACTACTTTGCCTTTCTTGTTCATATTATTCAAGAGTTGGTGTTGCCTTTCTGAATGTACAAAATAGCTTAACTGAAGAACTGACTAAACAGTCAGATGACATATGTTTATGAAAGAAAAAGCCTGGAACCTGATAAGCAGCTGACATGGTAACACTAGATTGAGCTCTTAAGTTTCCCACAACACTGCCTAAGTAGCCAAACCAGTCCAACTTTGTGTTTGTTATTCTGGAACGTGTAGTCCTGATTGTATAATATGATTAACTAGAACTACAGAACCCAGGATGCAAAGTAAGAACTAGGACTGGATGAGCTGCTCATGCAGGAACCTAGGAAATTTGAGCGGTATGGATATACTGGCGACATCGTAACCCAAGATAGTCAGAGCTCTTGAATTTCCCAGTTCCATACATGTGTAGTCGAAACAATCCTTTACTTGCTTTCTGGAACTCATAGTGTTGTTTGTATAATGGCACCAGGATTACACATCCTGGAATGAAAAAGTGAAACCTGGACTAGACGAGCCACTTACTTGTTGACCTGAGAAACAAGAGAGGCCTGGTATGATCGAGGGCAGTGGTTCCCAACCTGTGGTCTGGGCACCCTTGGGGGTCCACGAAGCCTCCCCAGAGGGCCCGTGGCTGCTTAGAAAATTAAATAACAATACCAGATTAGTAAAGTCTATACATAAAGTGGGTAAATGTACAATTGAAAAATGTAAAACGTACTGTGTCAAAGAATTTGAAATTGGAGTCTAAAAATTAAATTACTATCCTCAGATAGATTTGTGGGAGCAGGGCAGGTGCATCAAACACAATTTAACATGGACAATGTGTGGCTTTAATTACATTTAGAAAACTTCCAACCTTCCTTTTAAAATTAGATTTTTTATATATATATATATATATATATATATATATATATATATATATATATGCAAAAAACAAAGGGGAACTCTGGGTCTGGGAAGTTCCCAATTTTAGGTGGAGAGCTGCTCTAGTAAGGAGCACCCTGCAACACCAGCGACACTCTAGATTTGCTCACCTCAAATGTCTCACTGTGCTGATCCTATGCTTAAAAACTTTGCTAGATAAGCAGACATTTGAGGTGAGCAAATCTAGAGTGTCGCTGGTGTTGCAGGGTGCTCCTTACTAGAGCAGCTCTCCACCTAAAATTGGGAACTTCCCAGAGTTCTCCTTTGTTTTGCATAATTTATGCGTCACTCTAACCCTGAAAGGGCCTTGGTTTGACTTATACTGGGTGCTCCCTTTTGTCTGGACAAAGCTATACCCCTATGAAGAGCTCTAATGAGAGCGAAACACGTGTCAGGGGTTGCTTTACTCATTCCAGGTTGGCTTGGACTGTATTTGACCAGTCCAAAGCTGTAATATTGTGCCTGGAATGGTAATGGCTTTTGTCATTTTACATCTCGGTGAGGATGACACTGTGTCAATCCTATGCCTAAAGATTTTGCTGTACAAATGGCAAAAGACTTTGTCACTATCTAGCTCGGCGAGGATAGCACTGTGCTGATCCTATGCTTAAAAAAATTTGCTAGATAAGCAGACATTTGAGGTGAGCAAATCTAGAGTGTCGCTGGTGTTGCAGGGTGCTCCTTACTAGAGCAGCTCTCCACCTAAAATTGGGAAAGTCCCAGAGTTCTCCTTTGTTTTTTGCATAATTTACGCGTCACTCTATCCCTGAAAGGGCCTGGGTTTGATATATATATTTGTTTGCAAATTAAATAAAATGTGTTATCCTTTGTGTGTATTTCGATGAATGCTTGTGTCTGTATTTTTCGTGTATTTATTTTGCGGTTCAAACCATCCACAGTGTTTAGTCTGAGGTCCCCGGCTTCCAGTAATGACTCAGTGGGGGGTCCCTGGCTTCCAATAACAATTCAGTGGGGGTCCACAGAAGTCAAAAGGTTGGGAATCACTGATCTAGGGATCAGTACTGATAATCTACGCCCTTATGGGAAGACATCCCTCACTGGCATCCCCTTCCCCATCCTCTTTTCCAATTTGGAGGAGTGAGCCTTACTTGTTAACATTACCTGCACATGTATCCATGAATGAGGCACCTGCACCTCATTCATGAAAAGGGGGCATATGGTGCCCTAAACACGGAGCTTTCCTCTTTCTTAGACCCATTCCTGAGTAGCTCATCCCTGTCCAGACGAGGTTTGTTCCTTACATTCTGGGAATTGCAGTTGTGATTTTGTAAGCGGATCAATAAAACTACAAATCACAGAATCAAATAATAAACCGGGGCCCATATTTACTAATCTATCACTCAACGCAACACAACACTACACAACAGAGCAAGAGAGTGTGCTCTACTGTGTTGTGTGAAGAGGAGAGATCATAAATGTGCCATATTTATTAAGATTTAGATAGCTTCTGCTCTCTACCTACAGTGGCGCACTGGTGGCATCCATGGTGCAAGGATGCCTGTGTTGTGATCAAGGTTGTTTTTGTGCAGGAATGGATACCTTCTTACACAGAAACAATCCTCAGAGGCATAGTTCTTTTTGTATGTGCCTTGCAGAATGCAGCACACATGCAAAGAGGAAGTAACAAGGAGAAATAAAGACATTTCTCCTTGTTACTTCTCCTTGTTACACCAAACTCACGTAGACGCAACATTTTGGCCTAAACCCAGGTTAGTAAATCTCAGTTTGCGTCAAAATACACGGGTTGATGCGTGGGAATGTCCATGCTTCACCCATATAACGCCTCTCAAACTCAAGCTAACACAAATCGTTAGTTTTTGTGGGAAAGGTGACACAAAGTCACACAAATTAAGATTTTTGCGCCTTTATAAATCCCTACTAACATTTTGCGCTGGGCTGCGCCAAACACGTGGAGCAACCATGATGCAAAATCTTAATTAATCTGGGTCCCAGTATGCAAGAGCTACTCCTGCATGGACCTGAGAAACTCGAGTGGCCTGAGACTGTGTATATGTCAACAATACAGAAGCCTCAATTTTTCAGATATATTACATGGAGAATCGCCCTACTGCGCATTTCAGAGGGAAGCGTGGGGTAAACACAGGTCAGCTCTTGCTTTTTCATTTGTGTTGATGACTGTACGAGCCCAGACTTGGCCGGCTGAGAGAGGGGGTGAACGAACTGGGAATATGGGGGAGGAGCAGAGGCCAATCTGCAATACAGTGGAAAACAGCTTTAAAGTTCCACATCACCTGCACCGATTCCGACCACGTCACCTGCTCTATCCACGATGGAAGGTCAAACGGGGCCGCGCATTCCTTTTAAAGTGGCAGTGCGTGTGCGCTTCTCAAGACTTTAGAAAGCAGGCCGTAAAACCAGAATTTCATTTCTGCAGACATATGGTGGGCACCCACTGTAATTTTTGGCATCCTGGACTTATTTTCCACCATCCAGCGTTGGCTCAAAGTAGGAGAGAGAAAGGCAGACAAGACAGATAGAAGGAACAGAAGCTACGAAAACAACGTCAGTGTTTCCCAGGTCCATGGTCCACGTGTCACCAGAAGCTCCAACCCAAGTTTTATTCTTCGAATTCTGGGACCTGTAGTCTGGTTTATTGAACTAGAACTACAAGTCCCACAATTCAACGAAAACACCCAGACCGAGCAGCGTATCACACATGGTCCTATGAAACTTGGCAGCTATGCCAATGGTAGAACGCAGAGAGGAAAAATAATCTAGAATAGTATGATTAAGAGATAGGGTGTGTTTCAGGCAAGAGGTAGAATCATCCGGTTCCGGTTGTGCTGTGACATAACATGTAAAGCAAACAGGTAGAGGTGCCATGTTACAAAGAAATACAGAGGATTTCACAAGTATGTTTTTCCGAGGTTGAAGCCCCCTCCAGGATCTAAAAACCTGAACAAATGTCTAGCAGTTTTCTGTGAAAAAGGTACAAACCTTAACTGTCCAGCACCAACATGGGCCAGGTGAACAGTAAAACTCAATCCATACATCAGCCAACACAAAAAGTATGCCATCTTTTGGGATAGGATAATATCTCCTACATGGAACTGGATAGCTTGTGCTCCTTCCTCAAGTTCCACATTACAAGCTGTCATGAGTTTGACCACACTTAAGCACACAGTATAACCATGTATGTGAAATTAGGCCATTCCGTCATATGGAGAAAGACTCAGTCAGGCTCTATGGTCAGAGAAGCACACCATGTGCACCTTCTTTTTGAAAATACTAGATACTGTCATCTCACTGGG
Organism: Pleurodeles waltl; assembly: GCF_031143425.1. NCBI lineage: Eukaryota > Metazoa > Chordata > Amphibia > Caudata > Salamandridae > Pleurodeles > Pleurodeles waltl. The sequence goes on from NC_090448.1 coordinate 818,134,172, forward strand.
TCGTAGGGGGGCAATATTAGTGTGTCAGCGCGCCTGGTCCTTAATACGTAAACATACAAGGGGACGCTCATAGGTCGATGAACCTTTTGATTCGCATGGAGTATCATAGCTACGGTGTGACCAATGTTTCTCAATAATCAATACGCAAAATCAATAACCATTAGGCTAGTCATTATTCGGCAGTTAATGAACATCACACCTTGACCCTTCATTCATGAATAACCACAACTCAAGATACGTTTAGTAGTTTTTATTCCCCATTAGTTACAAAACTAATCATTAGTTCAAACTTTATTCAAATCAAATCAATTCATATTAATTCATTATAAAACACCAAAAACATAATCTAATCCAGATTTCCATCAGAATATATTATAAAGCATTAGCATAAATCAACAATTAAATCAAAGATGAATAAGTCAACATAAGTAACAGAGTTCAGCAAATCAGTCTGTCAATCAATTGTCTCTGTGGTTGTCAATATCATAGGGTAGAAAACTCAGATTAGCATTAGCATGTGGGACATCATGTGAAAACAATTTAGGACATCAATTTGAAAAAACATCTAGCTAAGAGAAAACTATTAGAGAGCGCAGTTGGTACCTAGAAAGAAAAGGCACAAAAGGTAATTCCGTCACATTGTCATATTTACCTATCCTCGGTATGGAGCAGCAACAAAGTCAGTCTTCGTCTTCAGGTCGATCACCATCACATCAGGCTCTCAATAGCATGAACCCAATGACAGAATCTGTTGATTGGTTCACTGTACGATCTTCTCATCATCCGGCTCATCAGGTATCGAAAATGTTGCATCTTCTTCCCCAGTCAGTGTCTCTATTGTACAAGTCCTGGGAAAGTACACTCAGAGTGCTTTACACACTTTTTTGCTACAATTCTAATTCCATCATCTCCTGTCCATCAGTTCATGCAAAGGTTTTTAGCTAAGCAAATTTTATAAAACAATGAGCAGTTCACTGTTAGTTCAGCCGTCAGCATCCTACATTGAGCGTTAATAGTCAGCTTCTGCACGAGGCCCGGAGAAACTAGGCCACGACTTTGGCTGAGTTAAGCTCTACAATATAATGCAAATCATAAATTATATCTCTCAATATGACATACTACTACATTATTTTAATATATTTTCAATATTTCCCATGTGTTAATTACTCTTTTAATGTTATACATGTAATGTGATGGACACTCCTCGAGGTCACAAATATAAAATGTGCACATTATTTTTCTACGATAATCATTTTCAAAAAATTTCATTATTCAGAATACATAAACATTCACTAATAATTTCTAATCAAAACATTTGCATTAACAGTGTCAGATAAGTGATTACACAGGCTACATCTTTTTACCTCTTTCCTGCTAGGGAGAACAGTCTACCAGCCTCTGCCATGTTTTTAAATTTGCCTACCAGTGCAAGGTAACTGGGTCCTTTGCCCATCAGTGTGGGACATGCTATCGCTTGAGTGAACTTGTCTACATGAGTGGAAGAAGTGCGTGGAGTGTGTGTAGTGCATGTGGCCATATTCTATGTTACACATTCCCAGAGGAACCTAGGATGAGGGTTCAGAGAAAGCCCTGCCCGCTGATGTGAATTGGAGGACTATTTCAGACATTCCAGGGATCTTTGTAGTTGGCCAGACTGGTGAGTGTTTTGGAGTGGACAATGGGTCCTATGAAGCTAGTGTGATTTTACTGCCCCTTTCCGGCCCTTTTTTCTCTGGAAGGGCTACCACCCAGAGGTTAACAGGTAGCAGAGTGTGACAGCACTTACATCTTTTGTGCCCATTTTTGGGTTTCTCCTGACAGGTGAATGCCAGCTTCACCCTACCTTCATGCTCACACTCTGGACAAGGACCCTAACTTCATGCTCACCCTCTGGACAAAGACTTTGGCTGTACCAGTCTAATAGAAAATAGGAAAAGAGCAGAACTGACTTGCTGGAATACAAAACATCTGTCTGGAACTTGAGTATATTGTTGGGCAGAAACGTCCAGTCAGAGTGTCCTTGCACGAGGAAGACCCTCTGGTGATTGTAAGGGGCTGTGAAGGAGCCTATGCGAGATTATTGTGCACTGACACTATGACATCGGGAGAGACCTGTGCTGTCGTAGGTGAGGCTTGATGCCCCTGAACTGTTCCCAGCAGAGATGAATGCACTGAATGCTTAACCGAAAGGAGCTATGGAGCCCTCAATATGGGCCCTCAATAGAGACAGTTCTCATGCCAAGGTTCTATCGCTGACAGGCGCTGCTTGATGGTTAAAGAGTGCTGACTATCTAACCTCAAACCACCTTCCTGAGTAACCTTGGATGACTCGACTTCGCTACCCTGAAAGTCAAGTGTCTTCGGGGTGAACTTAGTGATCTATTATAGGTCCAATTGCAGGGTTGAATCCCAGGACACCGGTGGTAAACGGCTATAAATTACCATAAGCAGAGCCCAGTAACCCTTTGATTGCCCAGGACTCCTAAAAATGTTCCCACATCAACTAACTCATTTTCTAGTGTGGACTGCCTGTCCAAACACAGATGAACATTGAAACGTTCTTTTATTTGCCTGCTCTTTTGCACAGCATTCCGAATGCCTGTGTTTACCGAACACACGTAAAGCGGCACTACCTATTTTCATGTGGCTTAAACTATGAAATGAGAAAATAGGTCCACCGTTGATTTTGGGCCCTAGATGTCACTCAGATTTGGAGTTTGTGACCATATTGTTACCCCATGTAGTAAACCCATTATAGGAATTTGTAAAGTTTTACAGATTTCTAATATGGATTTGTGACTGGATACCAAATCGTAATTTGGAAGGGCCTGTTGTGGACTTTCATTCCAAAAAAAGAGTCGTTATTAGCTGTCTCAACTGTGAGTGAACCGCTGGAAACTACTGAAAAGTTACCAACTCTCAAGTTGGGGTGGTAACTTATTCCAGGGCTTGCTTTGAACCACTTTGCCTTACTGAACTGGGTGCTAAAAGTTAGGGGAGGAAGTCCATGGCCCCAGGGACCACCACCTACTCTCACTGAAAGTTTTTTTTAAATTGAAAATCTTTTCTTTTAAAGCTCTTCTGTTTCCCTTAAGGAAATTGAGCTGAGTAAAAAAAGTAAGTTTTCTTTATTTAAAAGTAGTCACAGGAAGGGTAGTCTTCTGACCTTTGCAGTCCATCATTATTGTGATTGTAAGCAATCAGAGCTGCAGTCTTCAACCTACCTAATGAATATTAATTAAGTCAGATTATGGCCCAATCTGATTCAGAATTTAGCGAATTAACCTATTAGTACATAGAGCGGTTCACAAAACTAGGTACCAAAAAAACTGATTCTAAATCTCAACCACTTTTTGTGACCATTATCTTCATACATTTTGCCCTCTAAGCCTTGCCATAACTCCAGGTCTGGCTGCTCTAAGACCCCAACTATTTTCTCACATTGTGAAAATCTGTTCAAATTTGGCAGGCCTGGACTATTTTAAAAAAGACAATACAAATGTCTTTGTCAAACAATTGTTCCAGGGAGCCCTTTACACTTTAATAAGCATGTACGACTTTTGTTTGACCTACTTTGACAACAGGGTATTTGACATGCTTGGAGCTGGCAGGTGATGTGGAACTACAAAACTATTTTCCACTGCTTGGACTGCTGTACATCACCTCACCTTCTAGTTCAATACAGCTGCACCTGAAGGTAGCAGAGTGGGAATTCAAATGCCAAGTCTAGGACTTAATTGTGCACAAAACCACTTCCTCTCAGATGTAGTGTAAATAAAACATTTCCAAGTTCTGACTTTAAAATGAATATAAATTAAGGCTCAATAAAATTATCTGTTTTGTGAATTTGATCAGATTTCTAAAATTATGTTCAGTGTAATAAAATAAGTGTCACATCTGTTTAGCGACAGTCATTTTCCTTTATCTCCCTTCATCCATATGCATATATTATTTACATAAATCACTCACTGGGGAAAGTTGAGTTCAGTGCCAACTGTTAGGAGAGTAAGCCATTCTGGCATAGGCAGTTCAGAGCTTTCTCTTAGCAAGCAAACACATGGCAGGTGCCCGAAGGGAAGGATTTTCCCAGACATACCATTTACGCACTCTGAGCGTGGATGACGCATTTAAATGGTAGAACTTGGATATTGGGTGTGGCTTGCAGCCCATCACTGCCTGAACAGCCACTGAAAGTCATTGAAGGCCAATGGAAAGGGTAATTCCAAGGAGACCGTTTGGGCTTAGATTTTATCAGTGCATGAGCAATCTCTCTTACCTTCTTCCAAATACACAATTGGCTCTGAAGTCGCCTCCCATGTTCTAGGGAGGTTGCAAAATACATAATGAAATTTCACTGTGCAGAGCCTCTGCAAAGAAGCCTGAAACCTACTTTGTGTAGGGTTTCCAGTGTGTAGGGTTTCCAGCTCACCTTGTGTTCGCTGGCTAACAGTGTGAAGATATTATGTTACACAAGGCGGCACTATGTTACACAAGGTGGCACTATGTGGGTTGGGAGGTACGTCATACCTTAGGGCCCTAGGGTGCTGCCCCACTTACCTCCCATCTCTTTGAGTGGCTGAAGAACTGCAGGTCACAACTCCAGACCTTTAAATTGACATGGGGCAGATGAACACAAACTATGGAAGACTGTGGATGGGAGGTTAGTACTATTCCCAGCCAACATGTACCATCTGTGTGGATATAAAGTGTTTATGTAGTTCTTTGTTAAAGATATGAATACTCTGAAAATGAGAACTATATCACTTCAACAGAGCTCCTTGTATCAGTTCTCCATAACCACTTACAGTGTGAATAATGGTGCTGGGATCGAAAATGGCCTTGTACTGTCTTTCATACTGTACTTATGATGTAAGGGTCTCTATGTTTGCTGAACCAGGAGCTGACGCAACAGAGTTGCCAAAGTGGCCAGCATGCTGAAAACCATAAAACTGTGCATCTGTCTCTTACACTTCATCATCCAACACACTGCTACGTGCTGCGCCCCATAACACGATAACCGCACCTTGATGGTCATCATGCATGGAACTTCCCAATAGGATCTAAACAAAAACAGCATTCTTCCACCCACACACCCATACTGTGAACATCCTTGGCATGATGGTGCCCTGCCTATCGATTGTAAAATCCTGGCCTGGGCTCACGGTGGTAGTTTTTGCCTCATCGTAAGAATACATATTATAATTGTGCCCACCAGTAGTAAATTGTTGATCTTGGCATAAAGGTGGTGTTTCTTAGAATGATGGTTCCTGCCCCTGTATAACATTGGCACTGGCATACAATGTTTGACCTTTTGCGGACATCATTACCATTTTGAGGCACATCCTTGGGCTAATGTTGGCTCTAGCACATCAGTTGCTGTTTTAGGCGTTCTTGGCATCAGATGGTGATAAATAGTCATATAATGCAAAGCCTACCCATGTGGCAGAAGTGCATATGAACACTTATTGGCTAAGGCTGATTAGTATTTGGACATGATATGTATTTGCTGAGAATGAAATGCTTGTATTTCAATTTGAAGATCTGATTCATTATTAGCATGAAAAGTGCACATCTGATAGCAAAATGTGTGTGGTTTCAATAACTGCCAAGCTGGGCTCATGTTAATAATAAAGCTCACTACAATGGTTGTGGGTAGGGCGCACTTTTAACTGGTTGTGCCTTGTGCAGACTGGCTTAGGCGCCCTATCACAATACACTCAGCTGCACCCAGTGCTGCCATGAACTTACACCTGCCTATGGGCAGCACATAAGTGAAAGGTAAACTGGATGTTTGAAGTTGCTGGTCTGCCTTTCACTGTGCAGCAAGGAATGCGGCCTGCATTTGGAACGGGTGCACAGACTCCCCCTGCAGACAGATGCAGTGAGTGACTGCATCTGATTAGAAAGAGGCATCTGAGGGGGCAGGGGTGCTCGTTTTCCATCCTTCCAACTTGTGTTCTCGTAAGGCTCACTGACGTGCCAACTCTATATGACGCACAGTCAGCGCTTTTCATCAGTTCCTTTACCTCTGCATCTGTATCTCTAATATGGCACAGGCACAGAGGTTAAGGGGTATATTTAAGCCCGCCTAATGCCATTCTAAAGCCACATTAGCACCATTTTGCTTACGCTAATGTGGCGTTAGACGGCCAAAAACGCTGCGCCATATTTACAAAGTGGCGCAATGCATGCATTGCCCCACTTTGTAACCCTTCGTGCTACATTATGCCTGCGCTATTTTGGCTACTCCTGTCTAGGATATCAGCAGCGTAAAAACATGACGCTATAGCACCCAACCCTGTGCCATGGTGCGCCGTATTTTAAATATGGTGCACACATGGTGGCGGTAGAGGGGACGACAAAGGGCACAAGAAAGGGGCACTGTGTGCATCGCCACTTCTCCTAAATATGCCCCATATTGTTTCCTCATTTACATGGGACTATGTTCCCATACAGTTGAGGACTCACCCCCTGAGGATCACACTGATGTTACCTGTACAGAAGGGCAATCTGTATCACTGGAGCCTTCTGTAATACCAAAGTTCAACTGGGGCCCCAAAAAACAGGCACATATGTGCATTATACTCTTGTGTCACTTGTTGCTGTCTGAGACCCTAGCCTGTAAGACTGGTGTAATAGTGTCATGTTTGAACCTATAACATTTTCATAACCTGCTGCATGAACACGTAAAATATGTCTATTTCTGTTGTGTGCTGCCTGAGATTGAGAAATGTATGGAAAATTGTAACTCTCGTGTCCAAGGTGCTCTTGGTCTGGCCTACCAACCGCATTTGGCAGCCCAGGTCTTTGATTGGCATTAACTTTTGAATCTCTAGTTGTGATGAAAAAAAATCTAGGTTTGAGTTGCACATGAAACCAAACCTGCTCTTGGGTTAGGGAAGGGCTCTTCTTGTATCTTACAATTACTATTTTGCAGCTCCACAGCAGGATGATAATACTAGATTAATGACATAGAAAAAGTGAGAGTGAATCTGGAAGCTGTAAGGGGTCTCGATGGGCATTAAACCCTTAGGAACAGATAACGTATGGATCCATGGAGGATATCAGCACAAAAAGGGTCCTCAATTTCTTCTTACAGCATACAGACTAGAGGGTGCTGAAGGGATTGTGATTATCCCATGATAGATGGGGGATAGTGAGTGCCGTCCATGCTGCAAGGGGAGCGCATACCCTCAGACAAATAAGCACATATTGGTGCATGGCAGAGTGATCATTACATTGACACCACTCCTGGGAGTAACTCACTTGCACTTGATGTTAGGTTCATTGTAAGCTCTCCTCTGCCCCTGGTGAGGGGTCCGGAATATTTCAGAGCAGTGTGGCCCACCACATCTGGACATCCTGGGGGTGTCTGGGTACTCTGCAAAGGCAAGCCAGCAACATAGGAAAGTAAGAAACAGCTAGCAGCTCCATGTATGTATGATGGGCGAGGCTTGTCACTGTGAATTTTGTCAGGGTGAAGTACTGAAGTTCATTTATCTGGAGAGCAGCTCCATCAGTATTTAAATCCATGTTGGTTAAGCTTCAGCCCAGCGCCAATCAGGTCACAATGCCACATCCACATTCTAAGGACCAGCCCATGATTAAAGGATTGGACATCTAACATTTCAATTTTGTCAGTAAGGAAGGGGTTTTGCTAAGTGAACTAGGCTTGTTTTGCCTCTTGCATGCACTGAAAGTTGCCATGTCTAGAAATCACTTAAACAAGTCTCTTTCCAGGTGAGGTCACTCTAGAAGGCACATTTATGTTTTCCAACCAGACATATCTATAGGGAAGCAGCTGCATCAAGTGGCGGGATGGGCTGGTCCTACTTTTTTCTGGTGGGCAGGATTCATCCTCCATTTTACCCACTCTTTCACACATAATTCCGGCCGCCTGAAATACCTCTTTAAAAAATTGTTGTTCAGATATTTTCATTTTTGATTTGTGTTTTTGGATCATTAGAGAGGTAATTTAGCTTGGCTAGACACTGCTGACCTGGGCTGAATTTTTCTGGATGCTATTTTCAAAAATGGCAGATGTGTTGCAGTGATGATGTGATATTTCGGGAACCATGAGACCTATATACTTCATTTTGGTGTGAAAACTTAAGTTTTGGGAGTCAAGTAGTCTTATAGAGACAGAAAATAACTCCACAGAGCAACCCTTCTGCAGTTTTCCAAAATGGTGGCTATAATAGAGGAAGAATGTATTTATATGTAGAAATGAAAGAAATAATTATTATTATTTTTTATCCTTTTAAGTATACACCAAACAATGTATGTGATCTGAATATGAATAAAAATGTTTATCACTCCTGTTTTAAACACATTTTCATAGTTCACTTTATTTATTTGTTTTGGCAATCGCTCGTGGTAAATTTGCAGAATGTTGAACATTTGAAAAGAGCATATCAACAGGGATCTCTTTTTGTAGTACAGGTTTTGCAAGTACATGTATGTGTAAGTTCTGTGGGTACAGGCGTTCGAAGTTTCATAGGTTGTAGCATCCCATCAGCATCTCCCCAACCAAATTAACACAGACCTTTTTCTACATATGCATGATCCAAAACAATTACATATCTTCTGATCGAGTAGAATGCTTTTATAATGTTCCACGCTCAGAATATGACTCGGTGGAAGGTCACTTACCGGGGCTGATCCCTTGAACTCACTGTACCGAAGATCGTCAAATGTGTAACAGTCAGAGCTCATTTTCCACACACGCAGAAGGTATTTTACTAAGTTTTTAAAGTCACATTCTTCTTCTGTCTCAGCAAATCATTTTAGAAACTTCACAGGTTCAGCAGTTAAAGCTCCACGCTTTGTTACAATTTTGCTCATAGTGTAATACCCACTCCCTATGCTTTACCATAGAGTGATTTCGGCCCCAGTCGTGGAGATCTCTGCCCTGTGGCGAAGATCTCTGCGCATGTCCTAAAAGCAACTAGTAATAACTTTATGCTTCCCTCAATAAAAACTAACAAAAGTGGGAAACTTCTCCTCAGCCTCCTTAAGAAAAACTATTGCATTATTGCCAATAGTAGATCGTTATCTGATTCTCCTGCTTCTTTAAAACATATATCTTTTGGGGGAAGGGCAATCTTAGATTATCTAGTGCTTGATTATTCTTCCTACTATCTACTGGAAGATGTTAGGATTATAAATACCTCCTGTAGTGACCATAACTTGCTTTTTATTACTCTAGAAACAAACATACCACTGATGGAATCCTGGAAGTCTAGTGGGTTTACTTAAAGTTGTGATAAAAAGACAGGGAGGACACAGTGAAATTTTAAAAGGATTGCAGGCGTATCGGCGATGTTAGTATCTGTGGTTGCTGACCTGATCAGTTGGGAGGAGATGGGATTCCAAAACTATTCCAAATTTATGAAGCAGGTGTTAGTTAACTCTTCTCCTGGAGAGTTAAAAATTGCCCGGAGAATGATCCCTCGCACACTGCTGGATCTAAACAGGGAAATATATTAATTGGCCAGGTCTCAGTATTTAGTTTATTCTGGGGTAAGGAAAGCCAGGGTCGCTCTGCTAAAAAGGAGAAAGAGCCACCTGACGGCCCACCTCGTAAAATAATCTGGGGATAAGTTCTGGCTCCATCTCTGGGATGCAGCAGTTAAGGGTCAGGCAAGGCGTTTTTGGGCACTGGTGGATGATGGTTGTGGGTCTAGAGTACTTCGATTACCCATCGCCATAGCTGAAGCCCGCTGGTCTGAATTTATCTCCCTCCTGTACATCTCAAATGGGGCTGAACTGTTCAGACTCCTGACAGTAAGGGGACGCACTCTCTTAGTCCTCCTTCAATAAAAGAGATAGATTTGCCATCCGTTCTATGTGTTCCTCTGCTGCAGCAGGACCTGATGCACATCCCATTTCGGTAATAAAACAAGACATTAGCTCTTGGAGTAAGGTCTTGTATGTGGTCTTCAGAAGATGCTGCTTGTCCAGAAGCATTTCTTTCTCTTGGGTCGAACCTTAGTAATGCTGCTCACATCGCCTCCAATAAATCGAAGGCCGACTGTCAGGCAAGAGGTCTAGGGGCCCTAGATACAGCTATAGGGAGAGGACACTTTTCACATCCCTTGAGTCTAAATTCCCACAACCCTTTTGTATGGAGTGGAATTCACAGATATTTCCAAATACGGGTTCCTGAATCAGTTAGAAGGAAAACTCCTTAGGAAACTCCTGTCTGTTAACACAGCTGTTTCAGTGGCGGCCTTAGGCTGGAAATGGGGCTCCGAAGCGCATAGTTCAAGGTTTAGCAGGGATTATACTTTTGGCCACTTCATTTATAAGGAGTGAGGAAAACACCATAACATCTGTACTAAAGAAAGAACTCTTCTCTGAAAAGAGTAAGGCCAAATACTCCTTTTGTAAGAACTTTTTTAATGCTCTTGAAATGTTGGAGTTTGACCGAAACCTGGTCTTGGAACTATCTCTATTGCATCTGAAAGTCAGCCTGAATCAGGCAACGTGGACATTGTGTTATCGGCTAGATCTTGAAAGTTGTAAAAAAAAAAGTTATTTTAAGAATTTAGAAAATACCCTAGCAATAACAAAAACACAACCCTATATTACATGGAATATTCCAAATAGAGTTAGGCGTTTTTGGATGCTGCTTCGCCAGGGTTTACTTCCTTTGAATACGCTACTGGTGAAATGGCATAGTACAGCCAAAGAGTGCAACTTTTGCCTTGCCGAAACCCAATATCTAATCCACGTCTTATTTGTCTGCCCATTCCTTGCCACATTTCGGTATAAATGGCTAAAACCAATTTGTTTTCAGTACTCCTTGTTGTCTGTATCAGAGTTTCATCTAGCCTTGTATGATCCACCTAATGAACCATTTTGTTTTAGAATTTTTTATTTTTTCAAATGTTTTTTAGATTTATTCTAAGTGCATGTACTGAAAAGCAGGTTTATTGATTTATAAATAAACGGGCATTGGGTGCTATTTGAGATAAGATAATTAGGTGGTCTCGATATAATACTGCACCTTATTATACCCAAATCCCATATGGGATTGGGCAATAGTTTTCTGTCATTTGCCTATATGAAGGGTTCTGTGGTGAGGTCGAACAAGGCATTTGACATTTTCATTCATTTGTAACTCCATGATTATACGTGGCTTATGTTGCACATGAGAAAGAATTGGGTTTGGTTTATGAATATTTCAATCTGTGCACATGCCTACATTCACAGTATTATGGGCAGATGGGCAATGTCCGAGACTGTCTGTTTATGTATATATTGTATGCCATTGTTCCATTTATACTGCTCCACTTGTATTTTTTGCACTCTCCACTTTTTGGTTAAATATGGATGGCAAAGAGCCTAAATTGTCTAACACTCTCACACCTAAGGATGTTCTAATTGCACTGATGCACACATTTGCACCATTTTATCTTTTGTATTCTTTTTCAGGAATAATGTAGTGTGCAACTATAAGTCCAGGAAAAGTATAGCTGAGCAATTTCATAGAACTTTTTCTTGTATAAATTTTAAACATGTTCTATTAAATTTTAGGTGTAAAGAATGGTAGAGATAGAAGTACTGCACAGATGCGCACATTTGCACTGTTCTATTTTTTTCATTCTTTTATAGGAGTAAAGCAGTGTGCATCTATAAGTTCAGGAAAAGTATTGCTGAGCACTGTCATAGAACTTTTTTTATTGTAAACATCTTAAATATGTTCTACTAGATTTGAGGTGTAAGGAGTGGTAGAGACAAAAGTATTGTTTATTATTTATTTTTATGTGGACCTCAATCGAGTTCCAAAACATAAATAAATAAAATTGAATAGTATTACAGGACTCCACACCCTGGTTCAAAAGGATGGAGCCATGCAGGTCTGTACTTTCAGTTAATTTCACACTCGGAAATGGAGAGTAGCAAATATGTGTAGATTTACACCTAGATGCAACACGTTCAAACTTATCTTTGTGAATAAGGCCCTCTGTTTGAACTATCTCTATGCACTTTGGTTTCGGGATGAAGAACGTCACCACATGTGTCGCCTCGTAGCCTGTTTTCAGGTTCACAGAAGATAGGTCGGACTTATATATCCCAGAGTATTGCCCCACTATAGACAATTCTGGGTTCAAAAAGTGGTTACCCGGTCCCACACAGAGGCACCAGCGGTCTGCCTTCCGTCTCTGTCACTACCTTACTTTTGAGTTGATATACAGTTAATTGTCAGCAGCATGTGTTTGTTCATGTCTGTGTTCACAAGTGTGTATCAATGGTGCAGCAGGTGCAGTGACACCAAGACCCAAAGATCTGAGGGGCCCACTTCACTCAATTAGTTTAAAAATGTTTAAGTAAAAGCAGTGGATATGGTTACAAATTTCTTGCTTGCATTAGGGCACATGGCACCTTCGCTACGCCACTTCCTGTATGTGTGGCGGGCGCTGCCTGCATCCTCATGGGCATCACTGTCGTGTGCACCATCCTCCCTCGCTGACTTCCTCCTCGTTGGAGTCAGCTAGCTGAGAGGTACGTGCGCCCGCGGGCCAGGCACAGGAGCTGATGCGCAAGGAGCGGCCTTCTCCACGCGGATGGCTGCCTCACCTGCTCCATGTGCTCGAGCCCGCGGCCTACCAGGAACGGCAGGTGACCTGCAAGCTCCTTCATGCAGCGCTGGCGTTACTCCCTGTTCCGAGCAGAGGCCGTCCTAACAAGCTCGGCTGCATGGGATGAGAACCACTGAAAATAGCTGATTCGAGGAATCGTAGTGTCACGACGGCCTTCTGGCTCGATGGCGGAGATGCGAACAGGTAGTGTTGCACAGATAATCTAGGCCTTTCAAGGCTCCGAGCCATCTCTCATTACCTCAGGTTCAGCATGTTCTCGACCTGTCAAATTGCGGAGTCACTGGAGCTGCCTTTAGGATTTATAGGACCCTCAGCATAGCCTTCCCCTTTGACCATTTGTACTTCGTTTGTATTATAAATTAAAGAGATTTAGAAACAGCATGAAATATCAGCCCACAGACTTCAAATTAGGACTTGTACATTTAACATTTTGGAAGATTTGTTTAATTTCAACAAAACGAGTGTCGCTTTTTAGCTCTCATAGGGACAATGTATGTTAACGACATTTTCTAAAATATAGAGTACGGAATATCGTTTTCAGGTAACATTTGCGAGCACTGCAGTTCGCAAATATGTAAGGAGGAATTTGACTCTATTCCAATTTAGGGTTCTTTGTTACTTGTCGACTTGAGGTTGTGTGAAAGAACTTGGCCTGGAAACCCATCCCCATGTTCGAGACTACTGGCTAGTGTCTCATAAAGAAGAAGTTAACTGCCGAATTACATAACTCTTACGGGTTCAGGCTTCAGGCAGCAAAGCACATTTCTTACATGCCCATGCAACATTCTTTTAAGTTATGGAGATCATATGGTCTCAGTTCTCAAAACGGAATCTCGCATTACAAAGGCGGTAGAGGCTCATACTCCAGACTACAGAGCTATTACACAACAAGCATACCCGCAGGTTACAGTAAACAAACAGATCAAGGTTTAATATAAGAGAACCAATGAACTGGTTACATAACTCTCTGCCTTAGGTTATTGACTTTTAAGGTATGTGTAGCATTAAACATATGATACTCCAGACTACACAGCTACTACACAATAAGCTTTTCCCTCAGGTTACAGAAACCTTATAGACCAGGATCTCATACAAAAGAACTGTCCAATTGTTTACTTAAATCTCAGAATCTCAGGCTATTGACAGCTAAGCAATCTATGAGGTTACGCATATAATACAGACTGAGACCTATTACGCTAGATCTTTTGCTATGTTACAGAGATTTTATTTGATCAGTCAGGTCACTGCGAAGGAAACCCGGATTACACAGGCTCAGGTGTACGGCAGCAAAGATGGTCTCAGGTTAGAGCAATATTGCAGGCATAGGCATCTGACAACAAACCTACTCCTCATTTTAGGCAGCATTTACAAGGATAAGCCTCTGACAGCAAAGCTATCCTTCACGTTAAACAAGCTTTAACAGCTTAGGTCCCTGACAAAGGAGCTATCCATCTTTATTGAAACAGAGTTCAGAGGACTGTCTAAGCACATGGAGCAATCAATGATAGATCAGTCCCTACAGTTATAGAGTATCTACCCATCTCTTCACAGAACTCTTGTAAGTTTAGACATCAGACAAGTTAGATGGACCATACGGGATTGTACTTTGCCACAAAAATGTGTTTGACCAATTAATGTCTATCAGTCAGTACCATGATTCTTCTGCTGATTTACAGCCTGCTACCACCATCCTACCATTCTTTATGAATGCCTTCTTCTTGCCAAATTGTCTAACTTGCACCAGTTCTCACCCTTGCACACTAAAACCTGCAAGTTCCAAACAAGATTCTCCGTCAGCCATCCCCTTCTCACTCCCTCGTTGCTGCTGAAGTTCCCAAGGTTTGCTACCTAGAAGGCATCATTCTTCTGGCCAGTCAGTTGCTAGTGCTTTAGGGAAGATTATTCCACTCTCAAGGCGTCTCCGTGATCCCACCTTTCTTGTCCCCTTCTTCTTAGTGTTCTTTGCAATGTCTAACTTTGGTGCAGAACCGTATTTGGCATTACGCTTGATCTGACCCCTGCCCAAGGATAATGTCACTCTTCAATCTCGGAATCCACTCCAATCATTCTAATGCACTGAATGATCTGATTAGGATGAATGAATACTTTGTTTCCACTTAAAAGCACGAAGCCCTAATAAATTCACAGGAATAGCTCTCTCCCTCTTGGCACTTCCAGTGATTTTGTCACATATCCAACTCTTGGAAATCCTGGACTTAAAATTCTCCTGTATTTCTGCATGACCATTGCTTCTAGAGAAATGGCTGACAACTTCAGAATCTGGTGTAATCATGGCTTCTTGACTTTTCAATTGGTCCTTTCCCACAACCTAGTGTACTTCTCCAGCCAGTGATCTTTGTCTCCACCATACAAAGACATTTTGTGCCTTCTATTCTTTTGATATGAATAATAGACAGACTCCTTTGAGACATCCCATGAGGGCAAGTTTTATAATGATCTTTATTATCACTTCCTAAATTCTATAAAAGTAATGGATACACTTCTTTAATTTTGAAGGTCATTATGTCCGTAATTGGTGAACTAGTGGCAAAGTCACCTCTTGACAATGTATTATAGAAATTGTATTAATTCTTCCAAAACTGAAAACTCCCATTAGAGCTCTTCTGAGGATTGCACTTCCGCTTTTCTGGTCGTTTCTTAGAAAGATTCCCATATTCATTCAACATTTAGAACCTCATATAATGGGTTTTAGTTACTGCCTTTTAAGTTCACCTGTAAAGATTTTAGTATTCTTTATGCAAATTCTTATTACAATGGTCCTATTTCATCAACACCTGGTTATCATGTGGTCAGATTACTAGGGCAAAGATCCGGAACAACGCGTCCTGAACCATGCCTGAGTTGTTCACGCAAGCGAAACGAAGCTTTCCTGAACAACACAAGCCATTTTCTCTGCCTTAACCATGCATGTGCTGAACAACGCACATGCGTGGTTAAGGCAGAGAAAAAAAAGATCCATCGGGAAAGGACACAGGTAAGTGTCGCTGTGGCAGGGTTGGGAGTAGTTTTTAGGGATGGGGGGTGAAGGGGTTGGGGTAGTTAGGTTATTTTTTTTTTTTAAGGGGTGGGTGGGGGGGTCGGTACTATGTTTTTTTCGGATGGGGGTTGGGGTTATTTTTTTGGGGGGTTGGGGTTTGGGGTAATTTTGTATTTGGGGTGGTGGGGGGCTGGGTTTTTAGGGGCGGGGGCCGGGGTAATATTGTATTTAGGGCGGGTGTGGGTTGGGTTTTTAGGGGTGGGGGTCATTGTAATTTTGTATTTAGGATGGGCGGGAGGTTGGGTTTTTAGGGGCAAGTGGGGGATTGAGGTAAATTTGTTTATAGGGCAGGTGGGGGGGCGGGTTATTGGGGTGGGGGTGGGTGGGTCGGGGTTTAATTTTGTATTTAGTGCGGGGTGGGTTTTTAGGGGTGGGGAGTTGGGGTAATTTTTTATTTAGGGTGGGTGGGGGATCAGGTTTTTAGGGGACGGTGTGGGGGGCTGGTGTAATTTTGTATTCAGGGCAGGTGGAGGGTTGGGTTTTCAGGGCTGGGGGTGGGAGGATCGGGTTAAATTTGTTTTTAGGGGTTAGGTAGTTTTATTATTGGGTTGGGGGTTGGTTTTAGGGCTCAGGGCGGGTGGGAGTATCAGGTTGTTTTTTAAAGTTGGGGGTCAGGGTACTTCTGTTTTTAGGGGCAGGGTTGGAGGGGTCGGGTGATTTTGTTTTTAGGGGTTGGGTTGTTTTATTTTTGGTGGTGGGGTCGGTTTTAGGGCTCAGGGTGGGTGGGGGGTATCGGGGTAGTTTTTAAGGGTGGGGGGTTGGGGTACTTCCGTTTTTAGGGTGGGGGGTGGCATGCGACAACCACGCATGCCCTTTCCACACATGCCTTTACTAGACATGCCTTTAGAACGAACAGTTGTTGTAAAGGCATGCATGGAAACAGCGAGGTCGGAACAATGACCGCGTTGTTCAGCCGTGCGTGTTGCTGTATCTGTGGTTCCATCATACAACCAATTACTAGTGCTTGCTAATACATTTTCACCCAGATTTGTACTTACAGACATTATGGCCCTCATTACAACCCTGGCGGTCGGTGATAAAGCGACGGTAAAACTGCCAACAGGCTGGCCGTAAATAACGCCAAATTATGACCATGGCGGAAACAGCTCAGACAGACAGCCACTTTACCACACCGACCGCCAGGGCGGAATCAACAGGCACCACGGCGGTAGCCACCTACAGCCAGGCGGAAGTCAATGTTCCGCCCACTGTATTATGAGACAGGAAACGGACACCTTTTCCGGGGCGGTACCAATGACATCAAAAGCCTGATGGAAACACTGCACAGAAGGGAAACGACTCACCTGTGGAGACTCAGGGAAGAACCACGCCACCATGGAGCCCGAGCTGCACATATTCTCAATGCTGTTCTACGCCCTGCTCCACCATGAACACCAACGACGACGAAGACGACCACGGTGAGTACAGCCGCCTAGCACACAGGGGAGGGAGGGAGGAAAAAGACAGTGATATACACACACAACACATAACACCCCCACCCCCAACACCATACACACAAGCAGATGCAATAACATAACATATTTACCCCGTACCCCTCAGGAATAATGCAAGGACAACACCAATAGATCAAAGTGGGTGTAATAAGATAAATATAGTAGTAATACGTGCATCCAAATAAAAAAGTAAATACATATGTACAAATGGAGGGACACTTCCCAGTCCTCAATGTTCGTGGGCCACAAGGCCACATTACAAAGTCCAAGGCCCCACTTGACTCCTGCAGCAACACGGAGAGAACACTGCAGGTCGAAAATAGGCAGCCACCTCAGGGGGACGGGGAACGGGGGGCACGTCAGCCAGCAGATGGAACAACACCACTGGTCCTGGAGGGGGCAACATTCCCATTACTCTGTTCTGGGGAGTGCAAGGTCACAGTCTGTCAAGTGGGTGACGGGAAACATCACTTACATCGCCGTGAATGCAACGAAATGCATTTACCATGATGTATTTACAACACATATGCGTTTACCATGCATGGCTTTACCACGCATGCCTTTACCACGAATATACCTTTACCACGCATGCCTTTACAACGAATTTCATTGTAAAGGCATGAATGGTAAAGGTGTACACGTGGTAAAGGTTTTAAAGGTAAGTATTAAGTGGGTTGAATGATATGTATATGTATGGGCATTTTTAGATTTTAGGGTGGGCATGAGTTTTGGGGTGATGAAGGCAATTTTAGATTTTAGGGTGGGCATGGGTTTTGGGGTGGTAAGGGCATTTTTAGGTTTTAGGGTGTGCTTGAGTTTCGGGATGGTAAGGCTATTTTTAGGTTTTAGGGTAGGTATGGGTTTTGGGGTGGTAAGGGCATTTTTAGGTTTTAGGTTGGGTATGGGTTTTGAGGTGGTAAGGGCATTTTTAGGTTTTAAGGTGAGTTTGGGTGGTAAGGGCATTTTAGATATTAGGGTGAATATGCGTTTTGGGGTGGTAAGGGATTTTTTAGGTTTTAGGGTGGGTATGGGTGTTGGGGTGGTAAGGGCATTTTTAGGTTTTAGGGTGGGTTTGAGTTTTGGGGAGGTAAGGGCATTTTTAGGTTTTGGGGGTATGGGTTTTGGGGTGGTAAGCTTTTTTTTAGGTTTTAGGGTGGGCATGGATTTTGGGGTGGTAAGGGTAATTTTAGGTTTTAGGGTGAGTATAGGGTTTGGGGTGGTAAGGGGTGTTTAGGTTTTAGGGTGGGTATGGGTTTTAGGGTGGTAAGGGCATTTTTAGGTTTCAGGGTGGGTATGATATTTGGGGTGGTAAGGGGTGTTTAGTTTTTAGGGTGGGTATGGGATTTGGGATGGTAAGGGGTGTTTACGTTTTAGGGTGGGTATGGGTCTTGGGGTGGTAAGGTAATTTTTAGGGTTTAGGGTAGGGAGGGTTTTTGGGTGGAAAGGTGTGTTTGTGTGTGTGTTTGTATATATATATATATATTATATATATATATATATAATGTATGTTATACTTACCTCTAGTTTTTACCATGCATATGCCTTTACCAGCTATGCCTTTACTAAATTTTCGTGGTAAAGACATTCGTGGTAAAAGTATATGCATTGTAAAAACATTTAGTGGTAAGTGCATGCATGGTTATGACCATGTATTGTACTTACCGCGTTGTAAAGGCATGCGTTGTAAGTGCATGCATTGTTCCATCATACATCCGTGGGTGACTTGCCCACAGGCTCTGGAGCGGGAAACATGCCCTGTGCCTGGTCCTGGGGAGTCCAAGGCCACAGTCTCTGAAGTGGGTGTCTTTGCCACTTGTTCTGGAGGGGGCATCGTGCCCTGTGATCTTCATCCTGGGGAGGATGGGGCGAGTGGACGGCTTCACTGGTTCTGGAGGGGGCATTGTGCCCTGTGATCTTCATCCTGGGGAGGATGGGGTGAGTGGATGGCTTCTCCACTGGTTCTGGAGGGGGCATCATGCCCTCTGATGCAGATCTTGGGGAGTACCAGGTCACAGTCTCTCAGTTGTGTGTCATACCCACAGGATTTGCAGGGGGCAGGCCGCACAACAGCCTATGGAGGCTGGTCTACAGAATGTTCGCCAGATGTGACAGCTGCTCAGTGGTGGCAGTGGTGCTGCTGCTGCTGGTCGTTGTGGGGGAAAGCTCCAGCCCATCCACTGCAGCCTCGGACGGCTGCCCATTGGTGCTGCTGCTGTTGCTGGTGGTGGCGGAGCTGGTGGTGGAGCTGGCGGTAGTGGTGGGGGGAGGCTCCAGCCCATCCCCTGCAGCCTTGGATGGCTGCCCACTGGTGCTGCTGCTGGTGGTGCTGATGACGGAGCTGGTGGTGGAGCTGGTGGTAGTGGTGAGGGGAGGCTCCAGCCCATCCCCTGCAGCCTTGGATGGCTGCCCACTGGTGCTGCCGCTGCTGGTGGTGGCGGAGCTGGTGGTGGAGCTGGTGGTAGTGGTGGGGGAGGCTCCAGCCCATCCTCTTCAGCCTCGGACGTCTGCACCACCATGATTGGTGGTGTGGGCTCCGACTGAGTCCCAGCACCAGGCCCCTTGTTCTTTCTGCCTGCTGGTGCATGCCCCTTGCCCTACCTGGCAGCAGCTGGGGATGGGTCCTTGCTCCTTATGGCAGCAGCTGGGGATGGCTCCTTGCTCCTTGTGGCAGCGGCTGGGGATTGCTCCTTGCCCTTCCTTTCAGCAGCTGGGGGTGGCACCTTGCCCTTCCTTGCTGCAGATGATGGTGGCTCTTTGCTCTTCCTGGCAGCACTTGGGGCAGTCACCCCTTCCATGTGGCTGCCTGGTGCCCTGGATCCTTTCCCACCATGAGTTGCTGTGGACACTACTGGGCCCGTGGACTGGGTGGCTGAGGTAGTTGCCTGAGTTTTAACCACCCTGGCCTGACGTGAAGGACTGGGGGGAGGAGGGGTAGGGAAGGGGTCAACGGTGGAGAGGAAAAGCTTCTTATGGACATTGGGGCGGGAAGAGGGAGAAGGTTTGGGAGTGGAGGAAGAGGGAGTGGTTGTAGGAGGTGTCTGCTGTGTTTGGGTGCAGGTGCATGGGCTGGATGCTGTTGTGAGGTGGATGGCTGTTGGGTGTCTGAGTGCTTGCGTTTGTGTACTTTGGGAGGAGGGGGCACAGACACAGTGGGAGAGGACACGGGATGTGTGCATGGATTTGGGGGTGGTGACTGCCAGTAAGGTGTGTGCTCTGATAGGTTGGCTGGTGATGGTGGTAGTGGTAGTGGATGAGGGTGTAGTGCATCCAGGTGTGAGTGTAGACAAAACTGGGAGGGAGGTGGACGAGGAGGAGGAGGGGGACACAGTGGAGGCAGTGGATTTTGGTATGTCAGCATCTGGTTGGTGTTTGTGTGAGTGCCTGTGGGATGAAGTGTGGTGCCTGTGTTTGCCTGTGCCACTCTTGTGTGTTGTCCTGTGTGCATGCTTGTCTGCCTGTGTGCTTGGGATAGGTTGGGGTTGAGGGGAATGGGATTGGTTAGAGGAAGTTGGAGGGGGAAGGGTTGAAACAGGGACAATGGCTGCCATCAGAGAGGAGGCCAGAGCCTAGATTGATCTCTGTTGGGCCGCCACGCCAGTGTGAATGCCCTCCAGAAATGCATTGGACTATTGTATTTGGACTGCCAGCCCTGGATGGCATTCACAATTGTTGACTGCCCAACAGAGATGGATCTCAGGAGGTCAATAGCCTCCTCACTCATGGCAACAGGGCTAACTGGGGCAGTGCCTGAGGTGGCTTGGGCGAAGGAGATGCCCACCCTCCAGGGTGAGCGGGCAGTGAGCAACTCGCTGAGGGGCTGCTGGGAGGGCGGTGCTGGTACGGGAGTGGCAGCTGTACCTGTAGCTGGGGTGGGCACAGAGGTGTCCGCCACCATCAGGGACCTTCCATCGGAGGAGGTATCTGTGTCCGAACTGTCCCCTCCACTCTCCACTGTGGTGCTGACCTCATCCTCCGTCCCACTGGTGCACTCACTGCCGGTGGACTCTGCCTCCTGGGTCCTGTGGGATGCAGCTCCCTCGTCGCCGGTTCCTCTGCTCCTCCGCCAGATGATGCTAATGCACATAAGGACAGGGTGACAAAACAAAAAGGGGGGGAGAGACAAAGGATACACTTGGTCAATTGCTGCACCAACACCACCATTGGCGTTCACAACACACTCACACACAGGGAACAGCCCTATGCACTAGGCAATGCACTACCAGTAACAATGCTAGTTACCAGGGCATGGGGAGGGACACATACCTTCAACTGCAGCATACCTGGGACCCACACAGCCCTGCCCAGTAGTGGATGCCTACTAGCTAGGTAGGAGGAATTTCACATCAGAACTGCCCAACATGGGACCTACTCTGCAATGTCAGGCATGGCCTAAGGGCACCCACAGGTACACCCGCCAAACACGGATACCACCCCACCAGGCGTAAGTAGTAATGATGGGCACTGTACTCACCCTCTTGTAGCTGCTGTGATGCCCCCGAGCGCCCATCCAGCTCTGGAAAGGCCACCACCAGTATTCAGGCCATGGGGGGGGGGGTCAGGGTTCAACGGGCACCCCTTCTTCGTTGGGAGGCAATTCCCAGCTGGGCCTCCGCTGTCTTCCGTGCCCAGCGTCTCAGGTCCTCACACCATTTCCCCCAGGGTCCTCACATCCATGGCAATGGCACGCCATATACCCTTCTTTTGATGGGCGCTGACCTGTAGAGAAAAATACACAGGGAAAGGTATTAGTCAGACCGTCCTACCTGTTACACTCATGGCCCACCATATCCCTTCCCAACCCCTTGTTCACAGACATGGCCCAGCATACCTGATGCATGCTGCCCAGGGCCCATCCACCAACTCCCCCTACACAAGAAATTCACACACAGCACTCCATGCATTCATGCCCCATGCATCGTGCTCACAGTGTACTCACCTGTTGGTCTGGAGGCCCATACAGCAATCGGTACTGGGATAGGACCACATCCACCAATCTCTCCAACTGTGCCAAGGTGAAGGCAGGGGCCCTTTCCCCAGTCACACAAGCCATGGTAGGTTCCAGACACAGGTCACATCAGCACATGCAGTATAGGTCCTCTCCTGTTGAAGGTCAGGTAGCAAGTGAGTGAACAGTTAGAAAATGGCGGTGACATCCGCGGTGGTGCATACCGTCACCGCCGGCGTACATCACCTTTGGCCACTGTACCCCATAGGGCCCAATGATAACCAATGAGGAGTTGCCCGGCGGTTCCCGACCGCCTCCCGCAACAGCGCACAACATTAGCGGAATTACCTAACTTCCACCTGTCCCTCCATACAGGACAGGCGGACACCATTTCAGGGAGGGGGGCCCGCCATGGATCCTAACTGCGTCACAGTTCACAATTGTACATTCAGGACATATGCCACCAATAAATTGTAAAAATTACATCATGCATTGAACTGTAGTGGTTAGAATGTACAGATTCATTATTTTGCCCCATAGATTGCAACTGCTGCGGATGAATAGGAGATGGAGACATCCCCCGTCTACAGACCCTGGTGCACTTGGCAACACTGGAGGACAGGCACATCATCCTCACCTACAGACTTGACAGGGCCACGATCACAGAGCTATGTGCCCAATTGGAGCCTGTTCACTGCCGCCAACTACAGATCTTTCCTATGTAAACATTACTGTTCAGTTGAATTGCAATGTTTAAAACTTGTTACACAAATACATGCATAAATCATCTGACATACTCCATACTTGTAGTTATTTCAAAGTGTGTTTATTGCAGTGCTCTGACGAAAAGGGGGAAGTGCAATGGGCTGGGGGGATGATGGAGGAAAGTCCAGGATAGAATCCACTCTATTTGTAGTTAGCAGGTAACGTTTGCAGGGTGGTTCTCCTTCTGCAGGGGTGCTGGTGGCCTGTTGGACCTGTGTTGGGGCTTCCTGTCTCCTAGCGGCAGCGGAGGTGGAGGGCTGTTCAGTAGTTTGGCTAGTGGCAGGGGCCCGCTGGTCTGACACTGCCTCCTTCATACTGTTGGCCATGTCCGCCAGCACCCCTGCAACGGAGACCAGGGTGGTGTTAATAGACTTCAAGTCCTCCCTGATCCCCAGGTACTGTCCCTCCTGAGGGCGCATGTTCTCTTGCAACTTGTCCAGGATCTGGCCAAGCGTATCCTGGGAATGTTAGTATGCTCCTAGGATCGCAGTGAGTGCCTCCTGTAGATCCGGTTCCCTGGGCCTGTCCTCCCCCTGGCGCACAGCGGTCCTTCCAGTTTCTCTTTTGTCCTGTGCCTTTGTCCCCTGAACTGTGTGCCCACTGACCCCAGGTCCCTGATTGTCCTGGGTTTGTGGTGTGCCCTGGGGTCCCTGTAGTATTGGACACACTGCTGATTGACGTGTCCTGGGGACAGAGGTATGGGCACGCTGGGTGGGTGCTGTGGTGGTGTTCCCTGAGGAGGGAGGCTCTGTGGTGGTGTGAGACTGTGCCTGGGTAACCGACTGTCCGGAGGTCCCTGATGGGTCAGGTTGGTCATCCAGATCCAGGCGACCAGAGCTGCTGTCATCACTGTGGGCCTCTTCTGTGGGGGTACTGGATGTTGCTGGCACCTCTTCTCCAGTGACATAGGCTGGGTTACCTGTGGGGATGTAAATGCAGTGTTATTGTTTCTGTGTGTGACATATTGTGCATGGGTGGGTTGCCCTCTATGGTTGTTATTGCCCTGGCAGCTTTGCCTTGTGTGAGTTGTTATTTGGTGGGCTAGCTGATTGTCTTTAGTGTGCATGCTTTAGTGATAGGTGTCCATGCAAGTCTGTGAGTGGTGTCCATGAATTGGTGGTGCATGCTGGGCTTAGCATTGAGATGAGTGGGTTGTGATGGGTCGGTGTGTGGGTTGTGGAGTGATGGGAGTGAGGGCAGGGGTATGTGATAGCATGCAGGCAGGGGGGTGATAGTAATAGAGAGTTGAATTACCAGAGTCCAGTCCTCCTGCTACTCCTGCCAGGCCCTCAGGATGCATGATTGCCAAGACTTGCTCTTCTCATGTTGTTAGTTGTGGGGGAAGAGGTGGGGGTCCACCGCCAGTCCTCTGTACAGCGAGTTGGTGTCTTGCTGCAATGGAATGCACCTTCCCCGTAGGTTGTTCCACCTCTTCCTGATGTCATCCCCTTTTCTTGGGTGCTGTCCCACAGCATTGACCCTGTCCACGATTCTCAGCCATAGCTCCATCTAACTAGCAATGGATATCTGCTGCACCTGCGATCAAAATAGCTGTGGCTCTACCCAGATGATTTCCTCCACCATGACCCTTAGCTCCTCCTCAGAGAATCTGGGGTGTTGTTGTGGTGCCATGGGTGTAGTGTGTGGGGGTGTGAGTGTGTAGGGTGATGTGTTGGGGTGTGTGATGTAAAGTGCGTGGGTCGTGTATAGGTGATGGTGGTATGTGGCTCTGGTTGTGTGAGTGCTCTTGCTGTCTCTCTCTGTTGGCAATTGTTTGTAGTCGTAAGGGGTTGTGGGTGTGTGTTTTATATTGGTGTGGGTATGTGGGTGTGGTGTGTGTATGTGTGTCAGGTGTCTGTAGTTTGAATTCACCAATGTGGTGTTGTTTTGTTTGAGTGTGTGTATTTTGAGTGCGGCGGTATGTGCCGCCAATGGTTTACCGCCATTGAATGTCCGTTGTGGTGATTTGTGGGTCATAATGTTGTGGGCTTTGTTCTGTTGGCGTAACGGTATGGGTTTTGCTACCGCCAGTTTATCACTGACCTTTGGGCTGGCGGACTTGTATGTGTCTGTATAGTGACGGATTGGTATGTGTGTGTCATAATATGGTAAGCAGATATCCGTCGCACCAGCGGTAAGTTGGCTGCAGTTGGCATGGCGGTAAGAGGGATTTACCGCGAATGTCATAATGAGGGCCTATATCAGTTTGGGCATTTGGAAACATCTATGGGCAGTGTTAAAAACACTTTTTTACTAGATGTGCAAAACAAAGACCTTACTTTGAACCATGGGAAAGCATTCTTGTGATGTTACTGAAAAACGTTCAGTTTTTTTGCCTTCTTAAGCCCTGCAATCTTATTTAAATCCTAATTTTCCGGCACTATAACAGACTTTTCTGCTGCAAAAAAGTATCTCTTGATGATATTTGCACTCTTAACAAGTCTATTTAGTTTTCAAACAAAAACAGAAGTATTCCATTACTATATGTTTCAAAGTAAAGCTCTGACTCCTTCGGCATAGGAGTGTGTTATTAATGGACCCTGAAAACTGATAGGGGCTGGGAAACCCTGAATCTGTTGAATCACCCAACAATCAAAACAGCCCTCCCACTACAAACATGGACTAGCTATTAAGAACTGCTTTGGGGTTTGTACATTTGGCAATCCAGGTGGCACTTCCTACAGTAGACAGACACACGTGGTCTATTCTAGTTCCTAATACCATACCCGTAGAACAATGTAATGCTAATGTCAAAGAATAGATCAATATCTGTAGTCACTCGGACAGATGCCTGTAGCCTATATTAGCTTAATAAACGATCCAGATTGATGATAACCACTACCTGTAAGGTTCCTTAGCTGGCCTTTCCTGCAAAGGAACCTTTTACAAGCTCCAACACAGTCCTCAGTTTTCGGGGAATTCTAATTCTGCTTTCTTTGTTTCTGCAGCAAATGTGTAGATCACCAGAACCGAAGCGATCAGATCAGCAGAAAGAGTTGTTATGAGGCAAAGCCACTGTGAAGCTCTTTTCCGATTTGAAGGACAAAGGCAGGAAGAGTGTCATACTTTTGTTACGAATCTTCGGCAATTATAATAAGATGAGCAAAAAATTGATAAAAGAGAAATATTTCATAAATGACAGCATCAGGGTACCTATGTTTAATTATCTGGTTGCACTGTCCACACTCCCCAATGCTTTCAACTCTATTCTAGCAGTTATCAAACGTGATGGACTGAAACATCTGACGAGCAAAACACATACAGCCTTCGCCTGATGGTAACTTTCCAACAATGCCGAAGTGTATGTAAATGATTTGGAGGTGAGCTTCTAGACTTGACTGTACTCATTCATCCGTGATGGTCTCTGAGTGGCCTGGGATCTGTGCAGAAATACGTGTGATGTGTTCTCTGTAGATGACATTACTCTTTATAAGGTAAAACGTACCACTTTTAATCATTTTCGCCCTTGAGAGTTTTTTTTACCTCTGGGGGTCTTTTCCTGGGATTCCGGACGGAAAACTTCAAGCCCAGATGAATGTATATTGGAGGTCCTTGACAGTAAAGCTTGCCTTCTCTTTTACAGCTTAACGCGTAATATGTCTGTTGCCGCGGTAGAAAAACCCGGCTACCACTACTCTGGCTGCTGCACTTTGGGCAGGCGTGGGGCAACGCAATCTTCATACCCTCTCATCAGAAGGATACTTTGATAATAGAGTACAAGAAACTTGACAATTTGCCTGTAGCACAGATCCTTCGGAACAGCCCATTCCTTTCAATTGAGAAAAATGAGCAACAAGTGTATTGTTCATTCTGGGCAAGAATTGGAAGACTTCTGGGATCAGAGAGACACCGTATTTTTTAAAGGAAACTCCAAGATGAAGCACCAGAGACAAAAAGAATAAAATAAGAGCATATCAAGGATTAAACAGAAAATTATGAAATGTTTATGTGTGTGTAACCAGAAATCAATTTCATAGGTAAGTAAAAATATATATCATTAGGATTCAGGAGGAAGAGACCCTGATCCAGCTGTTGATTAGGTTATATACATGAGTTGACGGAAGTTTCTTCAACTTTATATTTCATTATAGCCTGAGAAGTGGTTGAACGTTTCTTTAACAGCCAATAAATATTAATAATACTCACGTTACCGCAATGAAAAGCAATGAAAGACAAAATCACTAGAAATTTATGGGTGACTAAGTAAAGTAGTGAACCAACAAAGCACCTAACACTGACTCTCATAAAGGGCAAGCTAAGGACATTACTGTAGCTGATCTTGAAACTGTGGATCACCTAAGAGTTTTCCACAAAAAGTACGAAGGCCCTCATGCATAGAGGTGCCATGTTTCATCTCCTCACTGTGGTAATTAGAAGGCTGGCTGGCACATCTAGTGCTCTTGTAAGAGGGTTGTAAGGAATACCTGACAGCTAGTAAGGTATCTAGGATCTTGAAGAGAGGTAAAGAAGTGAAAGGGATGGCTGGGTCTGTTTATTGCTATCTTCCTAACGCTCAAATGAAAACAAATGCACTGTAAGAATCTATGTAATGCAGACCCTTAGCGAGCAAGAAAAGCTCAATATGCAACCAAGGCCTTATTTAAAGATGGGACCGTAACCAAGATCTAAGCAATATATACAAATGTTTGTAAATGTAAAGGACGAATTATTCATTTCTACCACTAGAAACAAAAACTCTCTGACACCCAAACCAAAACTCACACAGTCATACACAAACCGTACCCTTAATGCAGAAGAGTTAACAGACTAGTTCTCACAAAATGTTGAATCGAAATACACCTTAGGCGATTCCTATGTCCTGAAAATACATTCACTGCTTTTTTTATTCAGTTTAGGCACAATAGTTACAGAAGAACAGAAAATTTACCAAAAATGTCAATGCTTCAAACTTCATCATTTTCCAAGCTACCACATTCCTTCCAACTTTTCAATTTTTCCTACAACAGCAAAATACAGACTACTACTTTAGCACGTTAGTGGTTAAATACAACTGCTGAATCCTCTTATCCGTTTCTTACCTCAGCGCTAATCATTTTACTACTTGTTATGGAGCCACATTTTCACATTCTCCACCATTCCAACCCAGGCACCATGGCACCATAGAAGTACTTAATCCCTCCTGTTTGATAAGGCAAACAGTGGCATAATCAGGGGCTATATATGCAATTCAGTACAAAAATAGTTTAAAAGGCACATAGCAGCTCATCTAATGAAAAGCATTCTGCGATGGCCAATTATAAACTCAACTTGGCCACACTATTTATCCTTCCCCACTGGGTACCCATTGAGGAACCTTTGTAATTGCCATTTGTTTTGTACCACAGTGTATGGCACTTCTTCACCCAGAAAATGTTCTATGTATTGTGATTACTACAACTTTTCCATCTCTTCTACAGCTTTGACTACTATCAATTAAAAATAATAATTCACTAACAAAGCTGAACATTTTCCTCACCCACCTAAAATACTTTAGGAACCCATAAACCTTATCTTTGTTATTTCTTACACATGCGTGCCATTCTTTTTCCACTACCTTCAACGAGCTGTCAGTGCCTCACCACCATGTATGTTGTACTCCTCCAGGCAAAGAACCTTGCCACGTGGCTGGTAGTTAGAATACTGAATGTGTTCTTTTACATGCTTAGGTTGAATCACTGAACCTATCCTCGGCCCTACTCCAGTCCCCCCTTATGAAATTAGATAACTTCCCTGCCAGATTTGGAATTCAGAAAGACAACCATAACCGGGGACTACTCTCAAAGCACAAATGAGTTGTACTTAAAACAGTTATTATATTATGAGATATGGAGGTTAATATTCACAGTTTCTATCAAAGGAACTATGGGCAGAGTATGACAGATTTTTAGAAGTGAGAAGTTCATAAGTTATTTGTCAAAGCTGATCTGTCCTTGGGTGAGCTATAATTTCTTGATGTTAAGATTGGAATTTAATCAGTTTTAAGCATATGAAAGGGATAGATTTTTTCTTAGTTGGAGTAATCGAGTATGTAGCAGGAATTTGTGGTATCAGCATGTCCTCCTTATGATGGGCAGTTTGGACGATAGTTAGTCACTGGATTGTGTCTTGCTCTCCCAGTATTACCTAGTAGGGGGCCAAATGAATATTGAGCAGCGTTGTCGGATTTCTTAAATTGAAAATTGGTATGTATTTTTTCTTGCTGGATTTTTATTCAGTCCCTGTTTTGTGTAAACACCTTTATTTGCTGCGTCTTCTTTTAACACTGTTTTATGTGTTGAGTATATGGTGTCATATTTTAATGCCTATTTTTACTGTTGTTATAAATTTGCATTTCTTATCTATTGTAGGGCTTTTATGCTGATAATAAAGATTATTGTTTTATTGGCACTGACCACTGTTGTTTCAGTATGTAGCATCTGCACTCTGGATGAGTGACCGTCTGGCATATATTGTTCCAGTGTGCTGTCTCAGAACAGTCCGGGTTTGGGTGCTAAACTACTTATCGAAAATCTTTACTTTTAGCATTTAATATGTTCTTTATTTACTTATCAACTCCAAAACATTTATTTTTCAACACTGAAGAAATATTTGTTATCTCTTCAAATAACTGACACTATATAACATTTATACTATTTTGAAAACAATCCTGATGTATTTGGAGTTCTGTAATCTAGAATAAACATTATTTTGTGTTGATGATGGAAACAATAAGTTTCTTGTTACTGTTTTTCACCACCATGCCCAACAGCGCAATATACTCCATGGCTGCATCCATGATCATATTTCCCCCCCCTACTATGTCCCTCTCTTGATCTCGAATTGTAAGCACCGAGGTGGTATCTTGAAAAAGCAATCTGCAAAACCATCGCATCACTCACGTAGGAATATTTGTACAAATTTATATTCATGCACTCCCAAAATCCACCCTGAGATGTGAACTGATGAAACAAATGTTTATAGTCGATACAAAGAATTAAGAGTTAATACAGGACTTTAATCTAAATTGGTTGTGGCCCCGCAGTATGCTCGTGCTCGCCACTTAGTAATTAATTACCACCATTTTGAAAGCAGGCGACACAAAGCCATTGTGGATTTTTAACCATACCCAGTCTAAGAAACCATCATTTTTTTTATAGACCAATAAAGTCTCACATACGCAAAATAATCTTTCTTTTATCCTCAGATCTGGTTAAAGCATTGCATGCTCATAGCACCAACAGACCTTCTGGGGCTCAGTGCATGCTCTAGAAATCATCACTACCATAATACAACAAATGCTCTTTGACATTTGTCAGACCACTTTAAATGTAGCCTTTATTTCTTAGATGCTTACCTTTCTACAAGTTAGAAACGGCATTTCTCCAGCCTTTATGACTATATTAATTGGACTTCATTTTTAGTAGTCTTTTGAGATGGCAGCTGCTACACTGATGTTGGGTCTGAGTCCCTCCAGATGCAGACTGGAGTAGAATCATTTTTTTGATGCTAGTCCAGCAATGTGTCATTTTAGTGACACCGATGCGTCAGACTTTCTGATGCATCTGTGGACACTATGCGCAATGGAGCATTGTATAATAGATACAGCACTACCATGGCGTCGTTTGGGTGGCGCAAGGCAGCGCAAAAAATCTGACACATCAATGGCAATGCATCAGATTCTTGTAAATAAGCCCCATAGTGTGCTCTAGTGCATCCTCAGTAGGTAACAAAGGATAACAATATTTTGCTTAATATCCTTACATCACTTAACATAGCACCTGAGACATATTTAAAATAGTGTCTATCCATCCAGATGATCTAGCAAAGGTAATGGAAATCTATGCATTTCCATATTTTTTCAGCCCCTTAGATGATAATTTTAAAGTGCTAGTCCTGCTGCTGGTTTTATATTTTTAATATATCTTCTACTGGATTACTGAAAACAATCATAAAGCATCTTTGACTACAAATAGCTTATCCACCTTTTAAGACATCTTTATTAGAGAAACTTTTCAAAGCTTTCAGTTTCTCAGAAAAGAGGTTTGGCAAATGTCGTAAAACGCTAAAACCACACCATTCACCGCTGCTACTTACTGACAGTTTTCACTACAAATCAGTAAAGGAAATTTGATTAACGCAAAGGAGGCAAATGTTACTTAAGAACAACAATGTATGTTTTTGCTTCTCCTCAAATGTATTCCATTTCTTTTTTTCAAACCACAAAGTAAAACTTCCAACACATGTTTCTCCACTGCAGGCTCTGAAGGCCTGGGTGGTAGTGTGAATATGTAATGGTGTGTTCAATGAAGTGATTCCACCGTGCAGAGCATGAACTGCGTGAAATACCTGGAGTGTTGCTGCTAATCTGAAACTGGAATTGGCAATGTCTTGAAGATTCTGTCAGACAATCTGTCCAGGTTGAGCAGTGTAACTCTACAATGAGTTCATCAGTTTGATGGAGATGCGCAAAGCATCAAGCAAGATCTACAGAGATTTTCTGTACAGAAAAGATACACAAATAGGATGGTACGGGTCCGCATGTTGCTTTCGGAATTAGCCTTGTGTGTGTGACTGAAGACTCGTGCAGGTTTACTGAAAGGCCCACCTGACGCTTTGTGGATCTAGAAATACCTAAGAACACATTGTCCTTTCCAGTTTTGTATTATGAGAGAGGACAATCCAGTTATTTCATGCAATAATGCTATACTCAGAAACTGCATTAGAATACTTATATCAAACATGTGTTGTCTGTTTCATTTTACCATATTGAGCTTTTCCAATTTTCTGCCCTGGACTGATAAAATCTTGCAATATTGCACGTCCCAGTCATTTGGTAGAGCTATCAGACACACTGTGGCACTAGGGTGTCTTTCTGGCATGGTACCCACATGCTTCATTAAACGCTTTGCAAAAAATCCCTTTCTAGATGTAAGTCCTTTTGGTTTGCGGATATATTTGCCTCTGCTACCCAGCTTTGTCTTCCTTTATTTTCACTCTATATCATTTGACCTTGATAACTGGTGTTGTTACATTTGATTCAACAACATTTTTAGATATGTGTGTTGTTGCCATCCAAGTAAATGTTACCCACTACAGCTGTGTGTGCCTTGTCCACCATGAATCTCTCATTGACCATTGTTTAATCTGTTCTGTGTGTATTCATTGGTGACTGATCCTAAACTCCTGTGACTCCGTTTAAACCACAACATGTATGTGCACCATGCATGCTTATTTGTTACCTCCGTGCTTAGTGGCCACATACAGATTGCACCTCATATGCACACACTAAAAACACATTGTCAAATAAAAGCCCGAAGTCAGTGGCCTGCACCACACTTGACAAAAAGAAGAAAACATAAGGAGTACTGGTGCAAGGTAGCTTAGGCAACTCATAGGTCTCCAAAACCTCTTTATCAAAGGGGTATGCACGTGTACCGTAGTAAGAGGGGGTTCAATTGCCTGCTGTTTAAGCTCGTTGAGTATGGCACATGCTTAAACCACCATTCAATGTCTTTCTACTGTAATAAGGAAACAGGAAGAAGCTTTCTTCGAGTAAATATTAGAGATGTATTATTTGGGTGAGCTGCTGCCAACATGACATTAGTATGCTCCCAACCATTTCCTGTGGCATAATGTCCCTAACCACAGTAGGGATATATTTATGATGAACAGAGAGGGGATTACCATAGCTGTCCAAAACCACAACATATTTAAACTGTAAAAACACACACACTGTATGGAACTAGGGCATACCATTTCAAAGTCCAGTAACGCAGTTCTCGGTGGTGCATGATAGGGGTAGTAGGATCAATATGGGTCTCTGGCACATCAGTCTGCCTTTCCCTTCAGTCTTCATGGCATATGTCGTTGATGCCTTTGGTTCGCCCAGTGTCACATAGAGGGAAGGTTTTTTTTAGTACAAATACTGAGAGACTCATTCCCAACTCGACAATTATGTTCTGCAAGTGTCTTATTAAAAGTCTCAGTATATACGTCCTGCTACTTCATCTACATAAAAGCATATCTCTTGTATCATAATATTACAATTATCATCAAAATGACATATTAATACACATGTTTAGTAAATAAGGAGACACTACCTGTTGATCTTAGTTGGCTGAAAACTCACTGAATACTACTGTCACCATTTTTATAATGTGAATAAGGAGTAGGGTAGGGCAGCACGCACAGCCAGGACCACGGACCACTGACTACAGGACCCCTGCTAGGGGGAAACTGCCCACGGCTGCTGCCCATCTGGAGGCACTTGATTTTAAATCAGCCTGGTGCTCCTGCAGTGCTGGTAGGACAGCACGCACGGCCAGGACCACGGACCACTGACTACAGGACCCAGAACCCCTGCTAAGAGGAAACTGCCCACAGCTGCTGAGCACCCGGAGGTGCTTGATTTTAAACCGGCCTGGTGCTCCCTCAGCATGGGATGGGCCCGGGAGCGTGCCCGGGCTAAGACCTGGCCAACAGCAGGCCCGTCTGTGCTTGTCTGTGGCTGGTCGACGCCGGGCCACCCAATTAACATATTTGGACCAAGGGTGAGTATGTTTATATATTTATATATCTGGGCAACCATCCTAACTTACCATTTTTGGAACTCGCTGGCTTGTGCGTGGTCCGCTTTTTGTTTACTTCCCATTGTGTGGTGCGGCATACTGAAGTGGGACTTATGGGGAAATGAAAGAGCTGTGGGCTGCAACCAGTTACCCCACCCCAAAACCTACATCCATAGATCATATGCTGAAGAATGTAGAAGGGCTTGTATCCATGTAAATTGAATTGACTGAGAGAAGGCTGCCCCTGGATACCAGAACAACCCCGCAACAGCACTTAACAACTAGCCCACTCCATACAGCTGTGGTTCTTTGCTCCTTTGAGGCTGTCCCCAGTGTTTCATTCAGATTTCTGGAGTTTATGATAAATTGTCAAGAGTTGCTAACGTGGCACTTTTATCTGATGTATGGCCTCCAGAGTGCCAGCAAAAAGGTATTCCTGAGGCTGCCTCTAGTGTGTCTAATTGGGTACTTAACCAGATGCTAGTGACTCTAACATGGCACTACATTGCATCTAATGGACAATTTCTTTACAGGCTCAAAAGGATCATATCATACAATCATTATGGGAGATTTTAACCATACATTTGAGCCAAATCTTATTGCCCAGGATATAACCAATGAGGAAGATCAAGTTTGCGGTATCCTGGAACTTAAAGAACCCCTAAGAGATATTTAACTAGAGCAGCTCTGCAGGCAGAAGATATTACTTTGGTGCATGGGCTTCATGCATTCAATGGCCGTTCACCCTCTGATATTCATCTTGCTGCAACATTTAGGTGTGGGTCTTATAAAAGCCAAATTGATTATGTACTACTAGATATTGGATTATGAACATTTAGGGGCCTTATATATACTTTTTGACGCACAGCTGCGCCAACGCAGATGTGCGTCAAAAATTTTAACGCCATTCCAACGCGCCATGCGGGCGTCCTATTTAAGGACTGACGTTAGCCGGCGCTGCGGACTGGTCTGAGTAAAAAAAAAATGACTCACTCCAGGCAGCACCGTCGTAGGTGACAATGGGGGTTGTACGTCAAAAAATGGTGCACGTCAGGTCTGAGGCAAACATCAGGCCTCAAGCCGGACTTGCGCCATTTTTTTGACGCACAACCCCCATTGACATGACTCCTGTCTTGGGAAAGACAGGAGTCATGCCCCCTTGCCCAATGGCCATGCCCAGGGGACTTCTGTCCTCTGGGCATGGTCATTGGGCATAGTGCATGTAGGGGGGCCCAAATTAGGCCCCCCCATGCCACTTAAAAAAAACTTTTACAAATACTCACCTGAACTTACCTTTACTTACCTGGGATGGGTCCCATCCATGGGTGTCCTCCAGGGGTGAGCGAGGGTGGCAGGGGGTGTTCCTGGGGCAGTGGAGGGCACCTCTGGACTCCTTTTGAGTCCACAGATCCGTTAACGCCTGCCCTGACCCAGGCGTTAAAAAACGTCGCACATCAGGCTGTGCGCCGTTTTTTAAGGCCCACCCCCTCCTGTGCGTCAAAATGACGCTGGGGTATAAATAAGGCGCACAGGCCTTAAAGTCATTTTCTGGAAGGGAACGCCTACCTTGCATATCATTAACGCAAGGCAGTTTCCCGCTTCGAAAAAATTACGCACACTGTGGAATTCTGACGTCCGCGGGGTCGGGCGTCAAAGTTTAAATATGGGGCAAGGTTTGCGCCGAATGTGCGTCAAAATTTTTGACGCACATTCGGTGCAAACAGAGTATAAATATGCCCCTAGGATTCATATGCAGTTGGTTCAACATGATGAAAGTGGTCCAGACCCTTTAGTACTTTCCATTAGCAAACTACTTACATCAGCTATTTCGCCAAACTCCAGGGAATACGAACAGAAATGACTAATAATGGTAGGAATGTAAAATGGGAGGCTGTAAATTGTCTTCCAAATGCAATAGCCAAACTATACAAGTCTTTTTACACATATGGAAGCCATGCTTACATTCTGGGATGACCGTGGATAGATTATGAAGGAGCATTTGGAACTTTATAATATATAGAGGGACACTTTTGTGTGTAGGTCTTCTATCTTGTGCAGACAATCTTGTCAAAACGGGTGGTTCAACCAAAGATGCAGGAAGGCCAAGTATACTCTACTCATGGCAAATAAGGCTGGGGATACTGGAGCGATCAGAGCCGCTATAGCCAATTACAGGCATGAACTACAGTATGCAAAAAGAGAATGGGAGGATAAACTGTGGGCTGAATTATATGAAGCTGCCATAAACAACATACCACCTATGACAAAGCTGCTCGCTGTCCTGCACATGCTGGCAAGTGGTTCCTTCCAAACAATGGGTGCATTGGTTGCTGGTGTCTCACAACCGTCGTTCTCTGCATTCCTACCAAAACTGTTAGACACAATCATCTCCCTGACACGCCGCCACATCAGCTTCTGCAACACCCAGAAAAAGCAGCAAGAGAACAAACAGGGGTTCTATCAAATCCATGGCTTCCTTCATGTGCTCGGTGCAACTGACTGCACTGATGTCCGCCTCGTACCACCAGCAGCAACAGAGCACTTATACCCGAACTGGCTGTGCTCTGGCTCCGTGCCACACTGGCTGGCCTGGTGGCCGGTGCACTCCACATACCTGTAACAACAGGCACCTCTGGTCCTGGAGATTTTATGGCTGAGGTGCTAGTATGGGACCGATGAGTTTGAGGGGAGGGTGGTGGGAAATAGGTTAAGGGGGGGACAGGAAAAGTTGTTTGGAGACACTGGGACTGGTAGCTGGAGGGGGTTTGGGAGTGGAGGAAGAGGTGGTGGTTGTAGGAGGTGTAACTTTTGTGGATTTGGGTGCAGGTGCATGGGGTGGAGGCTGTCGTGAGGTGGATGGCTGTTGGGTGGGTGTGTTCCTGTGATTGTGTATCTTCGAAGGGGGCGTCACAGACACACTGGGAGAGGACACAGGAGATGT
The DNA here is from genome assembly GCF_031143425.1 of Pleurodeles waltl. Taxonomy (NCBI): domain Eukaryota; kingdom Metazoa; phylum Chordata; class Amphibia; order Caudata; family Salamandridae; genus Pleurodeles; species Pleurodeles waltl. The sequence goes on from NC_090448.1 coordinate 818,170,490, forward strand.
GGAAATGGTAGTGGGGGTGGTGACTGCACGTGAGCGGGGTGTGGTGGTGGGGGTGCTGGTGCGAGACGTAGTGGCTGTAGTGGTAGTGCATGCAGGTGTGAGTGGAGACAAGACTGGGAGGGAGGAGGGAGACGAGGAGGAGGGGGACACAGTGGAGGCAATGGATGTTGGTGTGTCTGTATGTGTGTGATGCTTGCGTGAGTGCCTGTGGGATGTGTGGTGCTTATGGTTGCCCGAGCTTCCCTTGTGTGTTGAGGTGTGTGCAGGCTGGTCTGATGGTGTGCTTGGGTTAGGGTGGGGTACAGGGGATTGGGTCTGGGTGGAGGAAGTTGGAGGGGGAGGCTAGACACAGGGACAATGGCTGCCATCAGTGCTGAGGCCAGGGTTTGCAGGGTTCGATGAAGGGCAGCCTGACCAGAATGAATGCCCTCCAGGAATGCATTTGTGTGTTGCAATTCTCTTTCTACACCCTGGATGGCATTCAAAATGGTAGACTGCCCAACAGTGAAGGACCTGAGGAGGTCAATGGCCTCCTCACTGAGGGCAGTAGAGGTGACAGGGGCAGGGGCAGAGGTGCCTGGGGCGAAGGTAATGCCCACCCTCCTGGGTGTGCGGGCACAGGGCGAGGGCTGAGGGGCTGCTGGGAGGGCGGTGCTGGTAGGGGGGGTGGCGGCTGTACCTGTAGAAGTGGGGGGCACAGATTTTGCCACCACCACAAGGGAGCTCCCATCGGAGGATGAGTCAGTGTCGCTGGTTGCAGATCCTGTGACCGCCGTGGTGCTCCCCTCGCCCTCCGTCCCACTGGTGTATTCTGAGTCAGTGGTGTGGCCCTCCATGGCCATGTGGGATGCAGCTCCCTCGTGCTCCGGTGCCACTGTACCTCCGCCTGATGATGCTGATGCACACAAGAACAGGGAGACCACAAAAAGGGGGGGGACGACAGAAGAAAGACAGGTTGAGTGCATGGCTTACTGCTACCGTTGGCGGACAATACAGACACAGCAGCCCCCTGCACTACGTCGCGCTGTTGGGCTCTACAGATGCAATTCCTGGGATATGGCCTACATGGCTATGGACGACATCTGCACACATAGATGACACAGGGGCATGAATACCTGTACTTGGCACTTTACAGAGGTGGGGTGGCGTGCCACATGGCCTGCATTACGGAGAGGCCTAGCCTACGGAACTCGCCCTGGCCTAGGGAAACCCACAGCCCTCCTCCCCCACCCAGACACCTTCACTGCACGCAAAGTCCGCTGAATGATGTTGTACTCACCCCCTTGTGTCTGCTGTGATGCCCTCAAGCGCCCATCCAACTCAGGGTAGGCCACCGCCAGGATCCGGAACATCAGGGGGGTCATGGTTCGACGGGCACCCCTCTCATGTTGGGAGGCCATCCCCAGCTGAGCCTCTGCCGTCTTCTTGCTCCAGCGGTGAATGTCCTCCCTTCTTTTCCGGCAGTGGGTGCTCCGTCTGTGGTGGACCCCCAGGGTCCGGACGTCCTTGGCGATGACACACCAAATATCCTTCTTCTGGTGGGCGCTGACCTACATGACATGTACAGGGGAAGAAGAGAAGTCATTAACAACTGCACCGTCTAAGTGAGTGGCCCACATCCCTACCCTTGCCATGTGGCACATGCATTCACAGCCCTTCATGCACGCAGAACTGTGCCCCCTTCATTCTTACAACCAGCCCTCTCCACAAAGGCATAGCCCATACAACGTGCTCCTGTTGGTCTGAAGGACCGTAGAGTAGCGTGTACTGGGGGAGGACCCCGTCCACGAGCTTCTCCAACTCCTCTGCAGTGAAGGCAGGGGCCCTTTCCCCAGACGCACGCGCGATTGTACGAGACCGAGGTCACAGCAGCACTTGCAGTGTAGGTCCTCTCCTGTCGAAGATCAGGTATCGAGTGATTGAACAGCTAGAAAATGGCGGTCACGTCCGCGGCGGTCACGTCCGTGCGTACCATCACCGCCGGCGTACATCGTCATTGGCTCCTGGGACCCATAGGGTCCAATGTTAACCAATGCAGCATTGCGCCGCGGTCTTCGACCGCCTACCACGATGGTGTACAACGCCAGCGCAGTTACCTCACATCCCATTGTCCCAGTTTAGAGGTCAGGCAGCCGCCATTTCAGGGGCCCACATGGCCTAATTACAAACTGCGTCATACATACCTAGGCCTTGTCTCACAACACAAATACAGGCCACATTTTGTGTATGACCGGTGTTCTGTGTAGATTGTGGGTACGTACCTCTGAGTTGTTTGACTCTGTGGTCGCTGTTGTCCTTCCTAGGCACCGTCCGCTGGGACATGTGAGGAGATGGCGGAATCCTCAGGTGTACCGACCGCTGGTGGACCTGTCGACAATGGAGGAAAGAAGTTTGATCATCAGCTACAGGTTTGACCGTGCCACAATCCAGGAACTGTGTGCCCAGTTGGAGCCAGACCTGATGTCAGCAATCCGCCATCCCACAGGAATCCCCCCTCAAGTGCAGGTGCTATCAGTGCTCCATTTCCTTGCAAGTGGGTCATTTCACACAACGGTGGCCATTGCATCAGGGATGTCCCAGCCTATGTTTTCCAACGTGTTGTCCAGAGTGTTGTCTGCCCTTCTGAAACACATTCGGAGCTACATCGTTTTCCCTCAGGTGGAGGACTTGCCTACAGTTAAAGGTGACTTCTATGCCCTTGGACATATCCCCAACAGCATAGGTGCCATTGATGGGACACATGTGTAGGAGGCTGGCCTGGCTTGTAGTGGGTACCAAGGGGTACTTACACTCTGTACCAGGTCCAGTTATCCCTTATTAGTGTAGAAGAGGTGTTTCTAGCAGCTTAGGCTGATAGAAGGTAGCTATAGCAGAGCAGCTTAGGCTGAACTAGGAGACATGCAAAGCTCCTACTATACCACTGGTGTCATATGCACAATATCATAAGAAAACACAATACACAGATATACTAAAAATAAAGGTACTTTATTTTTATGACAATATGCCAAAAGTATCTCAGTGAGTACCCTCAGTATGAGGATGCCAAATATACACAAGATATATGTACACAATACCAAATATGCAGTAATAGCAAATGGAAGTAATGCAAGCAATGTAAAGTTACAGTAGATTGCAATAGGAGCACATAGGTATAGGGGCAACACAAACCATATACTCCAAAAGTGGAATGCGAACCACAAATGGACCCGAAACCTATGTGAGCTTGTAGAGGGTCGCTGGGACTGTAAGAAAACAGTGAGGGTTAGAAAAATATCCCACCCCAAGACCCTGTAAGGTAGGTGTAAAGTGCACCTACAACCCCCAGAGAGCACAGAAGTCGTGATAGGGGGATTCTGCAAGGAAAACCAACACCAGCAAAGTAACAACAGTGGATTTCCGGACCTGAGTACCTGTAAGACAAGGGGACCAAGTCCAAGGTCGCGACAGTGTCGAGAGTGGGCAGATGCCCAGGAAATGCCAGCTGAGGGTGCAAGGAAGCTGCCACCAGATGGAAGAAGCTTGGTGTTTTGCAAGAACGAAGAGGACTAGGAACTTCCCCTTTGGAAGATGGATGTCCCACATCGTGAAGAAGCTTGCAGAGGTGTTCCCATGCAGAAAGACCATAAACAAATCTTGCTAGCTGCAAGGGTCGCGGTTAGGGTTTTTGGATGCTGCTGTGGCCCAGGAGGGACCAGGATGTCGCCACTTGGATGAGGAGACAGATGGGGTGCCCAGCAAGTCAGGGAGCCCTCACAGAAGCAGGCAGCACCCGCAGAAGTACCGGATCAGGCACTTAGAAGAGGAGTGAACCGGAGTCCACCCGAAGTCAGAAAAGGGAGTCCCACGACGCCGGAGGACAACTCAGAAGGTTGTGCACTGCAGGTTAGAGTGTCGGGGACCCAGGCTTGGCTGTGCATGAAGGAAATCCTGGAAAAGTGCACAGGAGCCGGAGCAGCTGCAAATCACACGGTACCCAGCAATGCAGTCTAGCGTGGGGAGGCAAGAACTTACCTCCACCAAACTTGGACTGAAGAGTCACTGGACGGTGGGAGTCACTTGGACAGAGTTGCTGAGTTCCAGGGACCACGTTCGTCGTGCTGAGAGGGGACCCAGAGGACCGGTGATGTAGTCTTTTGTTGCCTGCGGTTGCAGGGGGAAGATTCTGTCTACCCACGGGAGATTTCTTCAGAGCTCCTGGAGCAAGAAGGAGGCAGGCTACCCCCAGAGCATGAACCACCAGGAAACAGGCGAGAAAGCCAGAGGGATGAAGCGATACAAGGTTGCAGAAGTCGTCTTTGCTACTTTGTTGCAGTTTTGAAGGCGTCCTGAGGAGTCAGTGGTCCATCCTTTGGCAGAAGGTGAAGAGGGAGATGCAGAGGAACTCTGGTGAGCTCTTGCATTCGCTATCTGAAGAATTCCCCAAAGCAGAGACCCTAAATAGCCAGAAAAGGAGGTTTGGCTACCTAGGAAGGAGGATAGGCTAGTAAGGAAGGTAAGAGCCTATCAAAAGGAGTCTCTGACGTCACCTGCTGGCCCTGGCCACTCAGAGCAGTCCAGTGTGCCAGCACACCTCTGAATCCAAGATGGCAGAGGTCTGGGGCACGCTGGAGGAGCTCTGGGCACCTCCCCTGGGAGGTGCAGGTCAGGGGAGTGGTCACTCCCCTTTCCTTTGTCCAGTTTCGCACCAGAGCAAGGCTGGGGGATCCCTGAACCAGTGTAGACTGGCTTATGCAGAGATGGGCACCATCTGTGCCCATCAAAGCATTTCCAGAGGCTGGGGGAGGCTACTCCTCCCCAGCCCTGACACCTATTTCCAAAGGGAGAGGGTGTAACACCCTCTCTCTAGGGAAGTCCTTTGTTCTGCCTTCCTGGGCCAGGCCTGGCTGGACCCCAGGTGGGCAGAAACCTGTCTGAGGGGTTGGCAGCAGCAGCTGCAGTGAAACCCCGGGAAAGGCAGTTTGGCAGTACCCGGGTTCTGTGCTAGAGACCCGGGGGATCATGGAATTGTCTCCCCAATGCCAGAATGGCATTGGGGTGACAATTCCATGATCTTATACATGTTACATGGCCATGTCCGTAGTTACCATTGTGACGCTATACATAGTTAGTGACCTATGTATAGTGCACGCGTGAAATGGTGTCCCCGCACTCACAAAGTCCGGGGAATTTGCCCTGAACAATGCGGGGGCACCTTGGCTAGTGCCAGGGTGCCCACACACTAAGTAACTTTTCACCCAACCTTCACCAGGTGATGGTTAGACATATAGGTGACTTATAAGTTACTTAAGTGCAGTGGTAAATGGCTGTGAAATAACGTGGACGTTATTTCACTCAGGCTGCACTGGCAGGCCTGTGTAAGAATTGTCAGATCTCCCTATGGGTGGCAAAAGAAATGCTGCAGCCCATAGGGATCTCCTGGAACCCCAATACCCTGGGTACCTTAGTACCATATACTACGGAATTATAAGGGTGTTCCAGTATGCCAATGTGAATTGGTGAAATTGGTCACTAGCCTGTTAGTGACAATTTGGAAAGCAGAGAGAGCATAACCACTGAGGTTCTGGTTAGCAGAGCCTCAGTGAGACAGTTAGTCATCACACAGGGAACACATACAGGGCACACTTATGAGCACTGGGGCCCTGGCTGGCAGGGTCCCAGTGACACATACACTAAAACAACATATATACAGTGATATATGGGGCAAACATGCCAGGCAAGAAGGTACTTTCCTACACCATGTAGCTCTGGTCCACCCCCCACAGGAGTGAACAGGTGTACAGGAACCGGAAGAGCTATCATTCCATGAATGTACAGATGGTATGTTTGGCAGACCAGTACATCTCCCAGGTAAATGCTATGTTCCCTGGCTCTGTGCATGACGCCTACATCCTGCGGAATAGCAGCATCCCTTATATGATGGGTCAACTCTAGAGGCACCGGGTGTGGCTATTAGGGGACTCTGGTTACCCCAACCTGTCATGGCTACTGACCCCAGTGAGGAATCCCAGGACCAGGGCAGAGGAACGCTACAATGAGGCCCATGGGCGGACTAGGAGGGTGATCGAACGCACCTTCGGCCTCCTGAAGGCCAGGTTCCGGTGCCTCCATATGACAGGTGGTTCCCTATTCTACTCACCAAAGAAGGTGTGCCAGATCATCGTGGCCTGCTGTATGCTTCACAACTTGGCTTTGCGTCGACAGGTGCCTTTTCTGCAGGAGGATGGTCCAGATGGCGGTGTTGTGGCAGCTGTGGAGCCTGTGGACAGTGATGAGGAGGAAGCAGAGGAAGAAGGCATTGACAACAGGGACTCAGTTATCCAGCAATATTTCCAGTGACACACAGGTGAGAAAACATTCCTGCCTACTACAAGTACTTTAACACCTCTACCTCTATCCTGTCTGTCGATTTCAACCAGTATATGGTCACTGAGTTGTAAATTTCCCTTACGGTTTGACAGGTGTGGTTTCCAACGTGTGTCATCTGCTTAGATTCCTCATGGGCTTGAGATGTGTGACATAGGTATGTTGACATTACATTTGAAAAAGCATTTTGTCACTGTCATTGCTAATACACATTTTCGAAATCACAGACTGTTTTTTTTTTCAAGGGTGTTTATTGAAGTGCTCAATATTGGAGGGGGGTTGTAAAATGGTGAGGGGTGATGGTGGGGGAATGTCCATGGCAGAGTCCAGTCTATTAGTCTCACAGGTGCATTGCCCATATGGGCATAGGAAGTGGAGCTGGGGCAGTTCCAATATGGACAGGGTTACAAAGTGGGACAGTGGTTTGACAATCAGGGTGGTCTCATTTCTTGGTGGGGGTCTTGGCATCGTGCTCTGTCTTGTTCCTGGATCTCAGGGACCGCTTGTGGGGTGGTTCTCCGTCTGCAGGGGGTGGGGTGCTGGTGTGGTGGTCCTGTGGCGATGCCTCCTGTCCACTAGTGCCGGCGGAGGTGGTGGGCAGTTCATCGTCCAGGCTAGTGTCAGGGGCCCCTTGTAGTGCCATAGTGTCCCTCCTGGTGTTAAGTATTTCCTTCAGCACACCTATGATGGTGCCCAGGGCGGAGCTGATGGTTCTGAGTTCCTCCCTGAACCCCAAATACTGTTCCTCCTGCATGCGCTGGGTCTCCTGAAACTTGGCCAGGACTGTTGCCATTGTCTCCTGGGAGTGGTGGTATGCTCCCATGATGGAGGAGAGGGCCTCGTGGAGAGTGGGTTCCCTTGGCCTGTCCGCCCCCTGTCGCACGGCAGCCCTCCCAGTTCCCCTGTGTTCCTGGGCCTCCGTCCCTTGGACCGTGTGCCCACTGCCACTGCCCCCAGGTCCCTGTTGTTGTTGGGGTGGTGGGTTATCCTGGGTTCCCTGTAGTGGTGGACACACAGCTGATTGATGTGTCCTGGATACGGAGGTATGGGCCTGCTGGGTGGGTGCTGTGCTGGGGTTACCAGAGGGTGGAAGGTCTGTAGTGGGCTGTGCCTGTGTGAGGGGAACCGACTGTCGCGAGGCCCACGATGGTCCGGGCTGGTCATCTGGATCCAGTTGGACTGAGCTGCTGTCATCACTGTGGGCCTCTTCTGTGGGTGGGGTGGAGATGTCTGTACCCTCCTGCCTGGTGACGTTTGGTAGTGGTCCTGCAGGGGTGTAAAAGCATGATTATTGCATCTGTGTGTGTCATGGTGTGCAATGGGTGGGTGACCGTGTACCCGAGTGCTAGCATTCCTGTGTGTGGACTTGTGTGATGATGGTTGAGGGGGGTGTTATGGGTATGTGCAGTGGGCATGCTTTAGTGATGGGTGTCCATGCTTTATTGTGTCATGCAGGGCTTGGTGTTGGGATGTGTGGTTTGTGTTATTAGTACATTTGTGAGGAGTTGGAGTGATAGGGGAGGGGGTGAGGGTGGGGGTCTGTGATAGCATGCAGGAAGGGTGGGGGATATATTAGTAAAGGTTTGACTTACCAGAGTCCATTCCTCCACCGACTCCTGCGAGGCCCTCCGGATGCAGAATCGCCAAGACCTGCTACTCCCATGTTGTATGTTGTCGGGGAGGAGGTGGAGGTCTGCCGCCAGTCCGCTGAACCGCCAGGTGGTGTCTTGAGACCACGGAACGCACCTTCCCCCGTAGGTCGTTCCACCTCTTCCTGATGTCGTCCATATTTCTTGGGTGCTGTCCCACTGCGTTGACCCTGTCGACTATTCTTCACCATAGCTCCATCTTCCTAGCTATGGAGGTGTGCTGCACCTGTGCTCCAAATAGCTGCGGCTCTCCCCGGACGATTTCCTCCACCATGACCCTGAGCTCCTCCTCCGAGAACCTGGGGTGTCTTTGCCGTGCCATGGGGTGGTGTAGGTGATGTGTGGGGTGGTGTGTGGTGATAAGTGTGGTGATATGTAGTGGTGTGTGGCGTTTTGTGCGCGGAAGTTGTGTGGGTGATGGTGTTGAGTGCCTGTGTGCCATTATGAAGTACACAGCAGTAATGTCATGCCCATGCTGCACATTTCAGGGTCTATCCTGTGCCTGTGTTACAATAGCTGCAATGCCACCTTGCAACATCCCAACTGTCATATTGCTAAGACAACAGGATTGAGGGGGAGGACATATGTGTCTAGCTAGTTAAACACACCCACACAGTCATAAGAGGAAATGGAACACTGACAGGACCATCACTGCAATCCAATGTAGCACACATTCCCCAACATAAACATAAACACACTACCAATGCTGACATCTGTGCCATGCCAATGCTATACATAGTATATGCTAGGTCTCAGCAACATATAGGTGAATGTGAAATATCTGAGTCTGGGTCAGTTCCAGATTGTTATGTGTGGTGCAAGTGGCATCACAACACCCACAGCCAGTGCAAGGCCTCACCATGATAATGTAAGTAGACGGAGGGTTGAGTAAGACAATAAGGTGGCAACATACAATTTGAACAGAACCTACACCTAGAGGATGTGACGCTGACGATTCCCCAAACTGCCCACACTACATGTGACATGCAGGTGTGGCATAGGCCTGGTAGAATGCTAATCTTAATGACAGGAACAATGAATAGGAACCAAGATTACAATGTTCCACTAATAGGAAGTCAGTAACGTCACATTACAAATGCCATAACACAGACACACTAATTGTACAATATCTCATTGCAGAGGACGATGGCTATCCTGGGGATATGCCTGTTCTGGATTTCCCTGATGACATGGATGACGAGCTGACAAACATTAGCCAGCAGACCCTCCAAGGTGTCCTTGGAACCCCCCAGACCCCACCTTCAGTCACAAGGAAGAGCACAGAAGTATCAGCCATCACAGAGGACCCACCCACCACCCCAATAGTATGACCTGCCAGCTCCAACCCAGCTGAGGACTCTGAGGACACTGGTACCAATGTCGTAGTTTGGACTCTTGCTCTGAGCAAGACTGCTGGTCTCAGGATGACAGTACTTTCGTTTGTAGGTGACTAAGGGCCTGCCGGCCCAGCGGAAATGCCCCTGCAACGAGGATGCCGGCTCCAAATGGAGCCGGCGGAGTTGCAGGGGTGCGACGGGTGCAGTGGCACCCGTCGCGATTTTCACTGTCTGCTCAGCAGTGAAAATCATGGTGGGGCCCTGTTAGGGGGGCCCTGCACTGCCCATGCCAGAGGCATGGGCAGTGCAGGGGCCCCCAGGGGCCCCACGACACCCGTTACCGCCAGCCTATTCCTGGCGGTGAAAACCGCCAGAAACAGGCTGGCGGTAAGGGGATCCGAATCCCCATGGCGCCATGGTGGATTCCCTGGGCCAGGGGAAAACCGGCGGGAAACCGCCGGTTTCCCTTTTCTGACTGCGGTGTTACTGCCGCGGTCAGAATGGCCCAGGAAGCACCGCCAGCCTGTTGGCGGTGCTTCCTCTGCCCTCTGCCCTGGCGGTGTTACACCGCCATGGTTACAATGAGGGCCTAAGTCTCTTCCTACAACTAGTTGTAACTGTTGTCCAAACCTTACCGGCTCACTAGCAGTACCTCACCAGAAACACAATAGTAAAAGGTGATTTGTAGCAGTCACTTACGCATGGACTCAAAGTAAGATATCTCAGGGATGTCGTGGTTAAACGGAAATTACCCTTTTCTCACGGATTTATTATGTCTCATACAAACAAAGGCAATAACACAGATGCAGTGAAATTATAATAGTTTTTATTCAACATAACTGCAATTTGTGATAAGTTGCATGCACTGCAATGATTAGGATAATGAATATACCAAGCAACAGTATTGTGAAGAAGAGAGTCATTGTTATAAAGACCCCAACCATTGTGCAATATATAAAAGAAATATATGTATATGTATAAGATGGAATATGCCCTAATACCCTAAGGAGAATAGGTCTAACCTCCTACCTAAAAGGAGAGCTGGGTTCGTTAAACCTAATCTGCCAAAGCCGTGTCCATGAGAGGAGCCCCCAACCCTCGTTACCTTAGAATGAGGTCTCTATTTCAGACTCCGCAGGGACACGAAGACTGGGTCAGCGTCTTGACGACTGCAGCATCGGTATCAGCGATGATGTCGATGCCCTCTGGTCGGAATCCCTCTGATTATCTGTCTAAAGTGTGTTGTATTTATACAGATCTACTAGTTCCCTTGACTTAAGTGTTATTCATAACAATAGATAACAGGCATGCCTGGGACGGCAATTAATATCAACAGTCCCTCGAAAGTATAGAGAGGGAAAATCCCTAAGTGTGAATACCTACTGTATGTTTGTCTTTCGTGCTTGATCTTGATGCCTTGGCGCATTGACACTGATAGTAGAACCCATAACAAGTGGCCTAACTATAAACAAGGCCGCCATCTTAAAGGAAATAAATAATTAAATGGACTAAGACAGAGCAAGCTAAGTAGGTTAAAAGTCACTGGGTGACGGGGGCACGAGTTTACAAGCCTACGGCTAAGCTCACTCTTGTTATCCCGGTAAAACAAACTAGGATTCACTACACCCTCCCCATTGCCGTAACAGGTATGATGAAGGTAAAGTAATCCAAATGCTAAAAAAGCTGCTACTGAACAAAAAGCCAAAAAACCTAAAACTCAAGCTAAAAAATGCACTAAATGACAAAATAATTGCTGTGTTTAAAATTCGTTTTCAAAAAACATACAGAGAGATTAATATCAACCATGACAAGTACAGCAAACTTTTAGTATAATCGCTTATTTTAGAACCGGGAACTGGTAAGCCAATTCATCAAATCATGTGCTTTATGCAGGATCTTGAAGAATGTCATCGAAGTCACCATTTAAGGAACTTAAAAATGAGTCAACATCGTCTGAAGTAAAATCGAGAGCTGGACGGACAAACGGATCCACAGAGCAGAAGTGAGCCACTTTCGGTGTATCGGCACTCGCCGCAGCGCCCTCATCCATATCAGATCTTATAACAGAAAGTTCATAGGTGGCCTCGCGGAGCAACCTCAGTCTCAAGGGGCATGACCATGAATGAACCCTCATCGGGGACATCAGCAGTTCGTGGTCCACAGGAGATGTCGGAGCAACAGCAAGACAGACCATAGGCAGATGTTCAAAGAGGCACCATATGCAGCGGAAGACCGGCTGTACACAACAGAGTAGCGGCCGGAATGACAATGACCAGTCAAATTCCAGTTCCACCAGCAAAGGTGTACCGAAGATCCGAACCGTGCGTTCACGGCACAGTGGTGTTGACGGGAGCGGCTCCATTGCTCTGTGTTGCTGGAAAGAAACAACCACCGCGAATCAGAAGAAATAGCAGTAGTAGTCCGCCAATTAAAGCCAAAATAATCGGAAAGCCACCAAACACACTAGAAAAGAGAGAATGGATGGCTGATGGGATGACTCCGAAGACAGTCTGGAAGATGGACACGAAACCAGACCCGACAGCCTTAAAGAAATACACAATCCCAGTGGTGCTTGAAGCATTGAATTTTCTTGATACCAGTTCTCCAAAGTGGTTGGGGAAATCGGTATTTAAAAGGGATTGTATCTCGGCTGATGATCTCGCAATCTGGAGAGCATACGTCTCTTTTGCGGATGTCAAGACGACCTGTTTCTGAAACAATAGCGCCTTTAGTCTACTCAACTTGTCATAGTTCACATTAATAGTATCTATGTGGGGCCACATTTCAGACACTTGTATCTCTTGTGTGGGGGGAAACAAAACATGTCCACAACACGTAACGACCTTCGTGACTGAAATTGCGTAGGCAATTCCAGGTCGCAAGCCGCAACAGCTTTGATCATTCAGTAGAACATAACTTCCATTGGAAAGTACATGAAATACTGAACGAATCAAGGGGACGGGAGTACCCTTCAGAAAACAGGCCAAATTTGCGACCCCCGCATTGCAAAGACCATGAAGGGACACCTGTTTGCATATCATAGAATGACGAACAGCAGTCTCACATTCACTTCCGCTAAGAAAGACCTCCTGTTCACCGTTCATACATCTGTAGTCAAAGGGCAACTCCCACTCTTCCTTAATAAAGCTATCTCCTAGCTGCTCATATCGTCCCACCGCAAGATGTTTCAGGCAGCTCGAGAAACGATAGGTTGAAATCGGTAAATTAATAATGCCGTGCAAGAGCCAGATAGTTGAAGGACTCTCTGCTACCGTGAAGGGCAACTTATCTAATTTCTCCACTTGAAGCATGGTAAAACGAGCCTCCCTTTTAGTCATTGTCTCTTGTTCCCTGGAAAAATTAAAAGCAGCGAATAGTTCACTCCCATTAATGTACTTCCATGGAATGTGGCCACTTTTCAGTGTCTGTAATGTCCAACCCAGCTGTATGATGGAACGTAGCTTCGTTTGCCCATGATATAACCGGGAAAAGTCAGTCTGAGTGATATCAATAGCAGACAACACTATGTTTGATAGTGAATAAATCCTGTTGGACAGCGTGTTCATGCCATTGTCGACAACAGCTAATGTTTTTTCCAAATTCTGCTTATCTAGTTGCCTTAAACGTGCAGCAGCCTCAATCTGGGAAAGTTTCCAAATCTCATTGTACATAGCATATAAAAACCATTTCGAGCTATGTTTCCTAGGACCCAACAGAAAATCCTGTAAGTCTATACTATCAGAAAGAGTGTTCAGGTGTTGCTTAACCGCTGTTAGCGTGTTTGTCTGCACCCATTGCTGGCACAGTTTACCCACACTGTATGTTGTAATTATACCTGTATGTTGACCTGATATAAAGCGAGGGTCAGGCTTGTGAATGGAAAAACCCCCTGAAGAATTTAAGAAACGATTTTGACACTCATCAGTGTCGGAGGGCCAAACCAACCACCCGCCGGGACGGGAAAGTGAAGAATTATAGGCACCAGCCTTAACCATTGCATCTAGCCTGTCTTCTGAGACATTGAGAAATTGTTGCCAATCTTTAAACCTTGTCGGAGTAGAGATACTGGGCGTATTCAGGTCTTTGATTTTCGCTAGCCCCAGACATGACGTCTGCTCAATAGTGTCATTTAAGAAGATCATTTGCACAGGAATCAGGCAAGCTCAAAACAAAGCCTCCCTACCCTGTATCTGCCAATCTTGTGTCCCCCATACACTTTTCAAATCAACAGTATCTTTCCAATATTCGTAACCCTCAATCGAGAGCCGGGAAACAAAGGGATCTGAATAAATCAGCTTTGTATCTGTTAACAGCAGTTTTCTAATTTGTGCCGGAGGTAATTTAAAATAATACGACTCTGCCTTTCTTGTATCATGCCCAGAGAAGTATGTACATTTTTCGCTGTAAAACTTCGGACTCCCCACACGTGGTGTCAAACAATGTTCCCATTGTGTATAATTCAAAAGAGGCCTATATCTAGTTGCACGGTGTAGGTAGTGATGTCCCCAATTGTTATAGCAGAACATTTCCCCATAATTCATTGTATAATCATATACATTATCACTTCCAAAAGCGGAATAGTCCTTCATTTCAGTTAGCATGGAATCAACTGTTTGGACATCCCAATCATCAGAGACAACATTAGGTGTAATAACATCAGACATTGAAATTTTGAACACGTATGGTATTTGAATTATCTCTGTAGGCCCATATATATGGAACGGAACTTTGTCCCACACAATCCAATCAGTAATTGGTATAGCTGAAATGTTGACTGGGGACAAATCACGTCGGACCTTATGTGAAGAATGATGTGGTGTTAAAATTTCATCAACATGCTCTACAGAAGAGCGATCAGCGATATAGTGACCATTAATTAATAAAAAGAAAACAGTCACAAAACCAATCCATAAAATTAATGCAATAAATGTCAAACAGAACCAGAGATGGTTCCATGGATATATCAAATAGTTCTCCTTAAGCCATTGATAGAATTAGCTACATCTTGAACGTTTGTCAGACTTAGTTGAGGATGAATCCGAAGAAAAATCATCAATGTCTACAAAATAGCCAGAGGAAGTCTCTGCAAACACAGGACCTGTTGAATTCTCATCCATTGCTCGTGGAAGTTTTTGATAGACAACGTCATTCGCCGTGGAAGTGTTCGTGTAGAACACAGCCAAATCCTGAAGCGGGATGTTCTCCGCAGTTGTCACAGGAACCATCAAAAGTTCATTTTCCGCCCTCCCCATGTTCGAGGAAGTGTTCGGAACAACAGATGACATAGTAGCATAGTCAGAAGTAGCGATATTCATCCTACTATGTAGATGGATGTCCTGTTGGGTAGTGAGAGGGGATCGGGAACTACCCAAGGGACCTCCTGGTCTACTGTGAAGAATCGGCCACAAGGTGTAATTTGATGTCATCAATGGAGATGAATCTGTTAGATGTGGAACCAGACAAAGTGGAAGGATGACAGTCCTGTTGCCTTTAATCCCCAAGACCGGTACAGGTGCCCTGTATGATGGACCAAACTCTTTTTTCACAGCGATCTTCTCACGAACCAGATCCCCAACGTTAGGAATCCAGCCAGTCGAAGTTTTCGCCAATTCCCTTATTCCCAAGGTGGCAGCACTTGTAGATGATTTATCATCACGGAATTGTTGAAGCTCCTGTAAAACAGCGAGACGTTCTTTTATGTCAAATGGTGTTTCTGCTGCCACCATACCAGGGGCATCAAGATCGGGAGACATACATAGGTGTCCCAAAGAGTACCTCATATGGAGACCTTCCCCCCAAGGACCGTCTTGGCAGATTATTCAGTGCTCTCTGGACCCCATATAAGTGATGCAACCAACTGCAGCCTGAACCTAATACTCGAGCTGTTAAGGACTGCTTTAGATCACGATTCCGCCTCTCCACGACCAAATTTCCCTCGGGATGGTATGGTGAGGAGTAATGGAGCTCAACACCCATCGTTCTCATGGTGTCCCTGAAAGCTTTAGAGGCAAATGCAGGGCCCTGATCCGAATGGAATGCTGCATCCGCATATGTACCGATAAAGATCAGCAAATCTTTTATAACAGTCCGGGCGTCAGCCGACCGCTGTGGCCATACCCACAGGAATCTAGAACAGGAATCTACAGCCACCAAAATGTATTTATATGCACCATCAGGCTGCAAGGGACCACAATGGTCCAGGTACACACAATGGAGTGGTTTGTCTGACACTAAGAGAGATGTCTGCTGAGGGCGCTTGATATTCGAGCCCTTAATCTGCTGACAAATGTCACAGCAAAGGACATATTGTTTAGTCCGTCTGCATAGACCAGGCCACCAGTACCGTTGTTGTAGAATGGTGATAGTGGCCTGTATACCAGCATGTGCAGAAGCGACACCCTCATGTGCAGCTGTTATCAGCTCTAATCTTTGGTCTTCATTGGTGATCACTCGATCTCCTACCTCTGGAATTGTTGCAAAAGCAACATTCTGTGCACTGATATGATAAGTATAGTTCGTAGGGTATCCTTTCGGAAGGGTCTTGCCTGCAGCCGAAGCTTTAACGGCAATCAGTATTTCATTATCCAACCTCGTCCGAGAACGAGTCACTGCAGCCACAGAAGCCGTAGCTACTGATGCTTTGGCCGCTTCATCAGCCAATGTATTGCCGGCAACGTGTATTCCCACACGTTGGTGTCCTAATGTATGAACTACATGGACACATGGTAGCTTCTCCTTAAGATCAGCCACCCTTCCCCACAACAGTTTGTGTTTAATGGTGTTCCCTTTAGAATCTCTAAACCCGTTCAGTTTCCAATGATTGAGATAATCATTGTATGACTGGACGCAGTAATATGAATCACAGACTATCAAAGTCTGGGTTCCTGGCTCTGTATGTTTGAGCGCTAGAAGAAGAGCCTTAAGTTCGGCCAACTGGGCCGTGCAGTCCCCTAAGGTCTGCGTGTAGGTATTGTGAGGATGGAAAACTCCACCTTCCATCGTCCCGCACACGGCTGCGCAAGCCACCGAGTATTGATGTTTAGTACCTACAGCCGGTTGTGCCGACCCATCAGTATAAATGACGGTATTATAACTGTCTATTGGCAAGATATGTAGAGGAGCGGGGTACTCCTGTTCATACTGGAGAAATTCTTGTGTCTGAAGTCTTGGGTCAAACACATAATCAACATCAGTGGCGGTCAGAGACGTTGCCCATTGAATCCAACGTGGATGTAATGCCTTAGCGTTTGGAACGCTCGTTTTAGTGACAGCCTCTAGGGCCGGCACCGGGGAGACAACAATAATTCGTTTCCCCTGGGCAAGTGGCCTCTCCTTTATGACAGCCATCTGAACTGCTGCCAGAATCTTTTCTGTAGGTGCAAAACGTTTCTCAGCATTGGAGTATAAGTGTGATTTGTATGCTATCGGCACCGTGTCATCCTCATTAAAGGTGACATAGGTAAACCTCAGGGCTCCAGCAATTATTCTGATGACCAAATTTGTTTTATTGTCCCGTGTGTATAAGTGTCTAGCTTCTAGCATGTCACGTTGTATGTCCCTAAGGATGTGTGAGTGTTCAATCGTCCATTTTCTGCTGGAAAAGTTGGGCTGAATTAATTCATAAAGTGGTTTGATGCGTTCTGCATAATCTGGAATGTATGTTCTGCCAAAATTAAAGAAACCCAGTAATGACTGTAATTTCTTAAGTGTGTTCGGAGGCTGTAGCTGAGCACACTTTTCTAGGAAGTGCGGGGCCAGGCTCTTTCCCTCGTTTGATAGTTCATATCCCAGGAACAATACACTAAGAAAGGCTATCTTGCTTTTCTTAAAATAAAATTTATAACCGAGGTCTGCAAATCCCAAAATGATCCGATCGACCCTCGCAAGATGAATGTCGAGGGCGTCGTCAGTGAGATATATATCATCCACATAGGACAATGCATCGGAATCCAGCTCTTGCAAAGTTGATGTTACACAGGCTGAAAACAGTCCTGGGCTATTTTTATAGCCTTGGGGTAAACGACAAAAGCGTTTCTGAGAGCCAAATGAAAATGCACTTAGGTCTCGACATTCATGTGCTAAATTCTGGCATAAAAACCCATTAGAGATATCCAATGTAGTTTTATATTTTTTACGCACTATATTGTTTATCAGTGCTGTGCTGTGTGAATTTTGGATAGCATATGTGCGAGTATGACTATTTAAATGTCTATAATCAACCACTATTCTATATGAATGATCTGGTTTCGCAACGGGAAATAATGGATTATTCATGGCCGATGTACAAGGCTCAATCACTCCCTGGTACTCAAGTTGTGACAGTATCTCCGTCACCTGAGCTTTTGCTTCATGTTTAACAGGGTATTGTGGCTGCGGGTGGGGAGTAGACCTAACGGGAATAACATGACAAGGAGAGTCCTTGTCCCAACCTACATGATTACGGTATAATGCAGGTGCCTGCGCTAAAGCCCATTCAGCAGCATAGGCCTTTTTGTCCGCCTCCGGAACAAGATCGGAGAAAGAAGGCAAAATGACATCTTCCCCATGTGGGAGCTTGTGGACATGTTCAGGTGGCCAGTCCCTCTCGGCCAACAGGATATCACTAGTAAGTTCATCCCAAAATATTACACTAATAATGCGTTCCACATCTCCCTCTATCTGAATTGTTAACTCATAAACCCGATCAGGTGGGAGAACGCGGCCATCTGCTGTCTCAACCGCGATGTAATCGCTAGTTGCTGTCGCATCCAGATGATCTTTCAGACTCTGGCGACTTATCGTGACCTTTGCCGCGCTGTCCAACAGAGTTATTGCCCACCTCTTGTTCCTCAACAGTGTTCTCAATACTATTGGCATTTTTAACGGTCAGTGCTGCCACTTTCTTCTTTTTAAATTGTGGCTTTTGTTGAGGAGTCTTTTCTTCTTTTTTAATGGTAGACTGCGGCGAGTCTTTTTTTTCTTTCACGTATTCCGGACGTCGATCTTGACGGCCCTCTCTCTCGCTACGTTTATCCGGTGCGTCCTGAAAGGAACGAGAAGGACGTGAATCAGTATATCTGTCTGGAGTTCTAATGTTATCCCTATTTCTGAGATTATACCTCCTTTTGGAGTACTCCGGATGTGGAGAATCAGCTCTTTTATTTCTCCTGTCTTTGAAATCTTTTTGTTTATCCCAGCGCTTTTTAGAGCCCTCTTGTGCTTGCTTTGTACCTTCCTTATGGGCGGTACTCGGTATGTCCAATTTTTTAGGTTTGGCTCCCAAGCCATCCCGTCCTATACTAGTATAGGTATCGGAAATTATTTTCGGTAGCTGTCTCTCTTGTTCCATATTTGGAGTTTCCCGGAGACGCTGGCGTATCGCCAGTGCCACCGCTTTCCCTTTAATATTACTTAGTATTATCGAGGAGACGGCGTCAAAGTTACGCATCAATTTCATCCCCAGATCCAGGGCTGGGGCAGCCCCATGCTCATTTTGTATTTGTTTTAACACTTCCGGTAAATTGGCAAGTGTAGGGGTACCATGTGTGGTAGTATAAATGGCAGCGAAGACTGTACCCCATGTGGCACATTCATCCACCGAGGGAACCATCCCGAACGGCAAGCACATAGTGAGCAGTCTATGTTTCTCCTGTTGCCCCGTATGGGGGAACACAGCTCCCAGCTGATTTGTTTTCTGGACAATCCAGAACGGTATTTTTTCCCGTTCCGTGGGCACTTTACCCATAATAGTATGCACTGTTTGTGGATTAATTCCAGTAGCCAATTGATATCCACCAGCTACTGGTGGTGCTGGACGCGCTGGTGTAGTGTTCAATGTTCGCATTACAAACTGAACCAATCGTCTATATAATGCCACTAATTCATTTTATAATATTCGTAAATCTGCGAGCGGCATAGTCTGTATGCCTGGGTGAGGTGTATATGTGGCAAACATGGGCCATGTAGGCCCTTCATTACTTAAAGGACCCAGCCTCACCCGTCGTAGTACATGCGGTAGGGCGCCTTCAAACCAGTTCTGATGCTCTTAATATGTGAGCGATATTTCATGATACTGGTATGCTTCGTATCTTACGGGTACGTTTGCAATGTCATAAGTGTGAAATGTGTGCGTACATTGGTCAGCCTCAGGAAAGGCAACCCAACAGTAAAACGTTTCTGTCTGGTAAGCTTCAGTCGCTTCTATAATCAGAGTAACATCCCCGCCCTCTTCTGTGAGGCCATGCGCTAATAAATGTTGTGTAAGTGCATGTCTAGCATTTGCAGGAATGTCTATGGTATTAGCCATAGTTGTTTAGAGAAACGGAACACCAAAATAGGGGAAGTTTTTTCCTTTTGTGAGTTCGAGCTCGAACAACCTACAGCCTAATTAGGTGTTACCTGTTCAGCTGAGGAGGATTTTCCCAAAGACCACGGACGTCTCCGTATAATGGTACTGAGGGTACCTGTTGTCTGTGAGACAGTAATAGTCAGGGTATCCGTAAATTAGTGCCTAAACACCATCGTTGGTGGCGCCATGTCGTAGTTTGGACTCTTGCTCTGAGCAAGACTGCTGGTCTCAGGATGACAGTACTTTCGTTTGTAGGTGACTAAGGGGGTCATTCCGACCCTGGCATGGGGTCAACACGTGGGGGATTGGGCACAGGGCCTGGCCTCAGGTCAGGCTGTGCGGTCAACCCCCCCATCCGCTGCACACAGCCTTGGCAGCATGGGGGTGGTGTAGGGTGGAGGTCCCGGCATCCTGCGGCCAACTCCTAGCCACGCACGGGCAAAGGCAGTTCATGGTCTGTGGCTGGATGCATGAGGGAGGCCCTGCTGTGTAAAAGGAACCATAGAAATTCACTGAAAATACCAAAACTTGCAGGGACGTTACTGTTAGGAATCAGCATTTTAAAAACAATCGAAATTAAGGTTCCAGGAATGTTATAGTTAGGTTCTGAATTTAAGTAAAGCCGCGGTCAGAAAAGGGGAACCGGCGGTTTCCCGCCGGTTTTCCCCTGGCCCAGGGAATCCTCCATGGCGGCGCTGCTTGCAGCGCCACCATGGGGATTCCGACCCCCTTCCCGCCAGCCTGTTTCTGGCGGTTTACACCGCCAGAACCAGGATGGCGGGAACGGGTGTCGTGGGGCCCCTGGGGGCCCCTGCACTGCCCATGCCACTGGCAGTGCACTAACAGGGCCCCATGAAGATTTTCACTGTCTGCTTTGCAGACAGTGAAAATCGCGACGGGTGCTACTGCACCCGTCGCACCCCTGCAACACAGCCGGCTTCTATGTTGCAGGGGCTTTCCCGCTGGGCCGGCGGGCGGCCTTTTGGCGGTCGCCCGCCGGCCCAGCGGGAAAGCCAGAATGGCATCCGCGGTCTCCTGACCGCGGAGCTGCCATTTGGCGGTGACCGCATGGCGGGCGGCGACCGCCGCCCGCCGCGGTTAGAATGACCGCCTAAGTCTCTTCCTACAACTAGTTGTAACTGTTGTCCAAACCTTACCGGCTCACTAGCAGTACCTCACCAGAAACACAATAGTAAAAGGTGAATTGTAGCAGTCGCTTACGCATGGACTCAAAGTAAGATATCTCAGGGTTGTTGTGGTTAAACGGAAATTACCCTTTTCTCACAGATTTATTATGTCTCATACAAACAAAGGCAATAACACAGATGCAGTGAAATTATAATAGTTTTTATTCAACATAACCGCAATTTGTGATAAGTTGCATGAACTGCAATGATTAGGATAATGAATATAGCAAGCAACAGTATTGTTAAGAAGAGAGTCATTGTTATAAAGACCCCCACCATTGTGCAATATATAAAAGAAATATATGTATATGTATAAGATGGAATATGCCCTAATACCCTAAGGAGAATAGGTCTAACCTCCTACCTAAAAGGAGAGCTGGGTTCGTTAAACCTAATCTGCCAAAGCTGTGTCCATGAGAGGAGCCCCCAACCCTTGTTACCTTGGAATGCGGTCTCTATCTCAGACTCCGCAGGGACACGAAGACTGGGTCACCGTCTTGACGACTGCATCATTTGTATCAGCGATGGTGGCGATGCCCTCTGGTCGGAATCCCTCTGATTATCTGTCTAAAGTGTGTTGTATTTATACAGATCTACAAGGTCCCTTGACATAAGTGTTATTCATAACAATAGATAACAGGCATGCTTGGGACGGCAATTAATATCAACAGTCCCTCGAAAGTATAGAGAGGGAAAATCCCTAAGTGTGAATACCTACTGTATGTTTGTCTTTCGTGCTTGATCTTGACGCCTTGGCGCAGTGACACTGATAATAGAACCCATAACAAGTGGCCAAACTATAAACAAGGCCGCCATCTTAAAGGAAATAAATAATTAAATGGACTAAGACAGAGCAAGCTAAGTAGGTTAAAAGTCACTGGGTGACGGGGGCACAAGTTTACAAGCCTACGGCTAAGCTAACTCTTGTTATCCCGGTAAAACAAACTAGGATTCACTACACCACCTTTGAGAGGACTGTAGTTGGAGTACAGCTGGAGCTTGCCAAGGAGGTGCGGGTGGGGATGCAAAATATGGCAGCCAGCCTTGAGGGGATGCGCACGTGCATGATGCCATCTGCTGAACAGGCAGCAGCTATGCAAGCGCTTCCATCCATCCTGCAAGGACTACAACAATGTGTAAATGAATTCACCATAGCAGTAAGGGAGTTGCCACAACACCTGGCATCCCAAACCTTTTACTGCGTGCACAAATGCAATCATGACCCCCTCAGGGCTGACCTGGCTGCCTACCACAGTGATGTAGCTGCTATACTCAAGAACCATCAGCTCCTCCTTGCTGCAGTAATGCTCTTAATAGCCCCACAGTTGGCAGCTACCGGGAATTCTGACTCCACATCTTCAAACACTGAAGTGTGTGTTGCCCCTTCAAACCCACCACCACCAAGGGCAGAGGAGATGACACACACATCAGAAGATAAAGACGTGGAACAGATCACCTTCACCCGTAGGAGTACCCGGTAGCACCAGTCCATGTCACATGGGCACTGATATCCTAGGTCCTGTGCTTGTTAACATGCCAGTCTTGCTACAGTTGGTCACATGCACTATTCTCTAGCACACTGTTTACCTTGACACTATGCTCTGTGATTGTCTCTCACTACCTCACTGGCAATTCATGTTTCTCTGCACTGTATGCCACTTTACCCCAGCATGTCCAATGACATGTCCCATTACACTTGTGTTGTATCACAATAGAAGGTGTCACACTAATGGACTCACAATCCTGGACTATGTAATTATTGCACTACAGCACTTTAAAATAAATAGCACTTACACAACCACTTTGTCTCTGTGTAATGTGACACATCAACTGTGTAGGAGATTAGTGATGTATGTCACATGTTAATGGTCATAGAATGTCAATACAACTGCATTGAAAGATTGTGGGCTGATAACTATGCACTGGGGTCTGGATTTTATCATCATCTGTGCTTCCTTAGGCTTATTTCTGAAGTGAAATGAAAACAAACAGTATAATGCTGTGTAGGACTGAAAAAGTCAGCTTCAAGATATGTATAAGCTGAAAATCAATGTGGCCAACATTCCCTTCAAGACAATCTTTATGTATGTGACATCTGACTATAAACTATATAAGTGTATGGACACATATGTAACCTGGGAGTACAGTGCAAGAAATGATAGGTGTGAATTCTTCATACATTACTACATAAGATTATACCATCACTCACCTTATCAGGGTTCACATGAACATCAGGCTGCAGGCAGACGTACCACAGTGCCCAAGATTCAAATTCAGGACTCAAACGATGACAGATTGAAAAACACATCCAAACTTCACAACACATTGGGAACCATAGTAACCTTGAGTGGTGGGTGCAATGGATGGCGATGCATAGAGAAGTAGCTTTGGTGTAGCTGCCAGTGTGCCAGCACAGTAGGATTTGGGAATAACCATGTCAATAATGGGATTCGGATGCAGGATGGAACATAAATGCAAATACTAAATTGACACTGTTCACCCATGCCAAGGCCCTGATCCCCAAGCATATGACACATACTGTAAAGGAGTGCCTCAAACTTTATTTAACAGCAATAAAGGATACTAAAACTAGGGGAAACACCTTAACTAACCTAACCTATCCTAACTACACAGTACCCACAACTGGCCCTAACTACCCTAATCTAAACTTACCTATCACATTTAACTAAACACTCTAAACATCAACCGCCCCACCCCCCTTATATGACGGGACACATGTAGGACAACATATACTAACCTAAACACATACTATCTTATCCTAAACAAATATATATTTTTTGGATTTTGTTTTTTTATATTTTTTTCAGGTTTTCTTTTTAGACACATAAACTGCAACATCATGGCCCACCCACAAAAAAACACATGTAATAATATAACACCCCCAACCCACTTATACTAACTAAACTAACAGCCTACTCTAACCTAACACTAAGCCCCCTAAACCCACTAAAGATAAAAACCAGGAAAGAGGAGGGAAGGGAGGGAATCATGGCTGAGGATCCAACAGTCACAAATTGGCCCTCTGCAGGATCTACTTAACACCCCGCAGTCTCCTGCTACTGCGAGACACCTCCTGCTACAGCTTGTCCATCCTGCACAACATTCTTTGCATGTCACGTCTCATGGACTGAAATTCTGCATTGTCTATCGCAGCAGCTGGGGTTGTCTGTGTTCCACTAGTTGATGGCACTGCTGGCGTCGATGCCGTGCTTGGAGGGGGAGGTGCAGGAGCTGCTGTCTGTGGGCCTGGAGCAGATGAGGTTGACGGACCTGCAACAGTAGCTGTCATCCTTTGGGCGACTGTGGTCTGAGCTGTACTGCTGGTGGTGGTGGCTGTGGTGGACAAGACTGGCCCCCCCTTGGGCAAATGCCCTCCAGACCCCAGTGGCTCCCTCATGGCGATAACGCGTGTCATATGACAGAACCCAGACTCCACATCTAGTATGTGGCGGTAGCGCATTGCCTGCCTCTGGAATTCCCTGATCTCATGGGCATTCATGTTTGCAACTGTAAAAATAGAGAAAGCCAAACATTAGTGACATCATTGAGTGATACATCTAGAGATGATATTGTAACACTTCCTCAAAAATAGCTGAAACAGTCCAAATCACAGTACAGATCATAGAATGTCCCTGAGGAATGACAGGCCAACGCAGCCTATACATCTACTATCTAACAGCATAGTAATGCACAAAAAGGTGTGTACCTACTTAAATGATCTGTGCATTATTGTACTGCTATTAGTCACATAACAAATGCTGCAAGTACTCCACATGTGAAAGGCCAACTAATGACTATCTTCTGGATGACAATCGGGCCCACAAGACCTGTGAGTTGGAAATGGAATTGCCTGGACGGTATGCAGTTGCTAGTCATGAGGGGGTATCCTAGGTTGGAACAAGTGAATGTTGGAATTACATGTCTGTCTTCTACACTGGGATCCTCACACCTAGGTACATATTTCATAATCCAAACCCTGTGCCTCATGGGGTGATGGACATGCAACACATACTTTCAAACATCAAGGGCAGCCAGGAAGCATTGGACAGCTGTCCATGGCTTTAGTCAGTCCACCACAGGTAAGGAGGGCTGCCAGCTGGGATTGACTCAAACATTGGACAATCACATCCACATTTATGTTGCTAATTGCGGACAATTGTCAACATCATTTGATCTCACTGATACCTTTCCAAAAACAAGCACATAGATGCAAGCACCCATCTGGGCTTGAGCTGCATGCACGCCTATGATATTACACTCAAGTGCCACATAAATGGAGACAACATGTTAAGCTAGATGCTGATAGGAAGCCAAACATACAGCCCTACATGTTATTTAGTTCACAGAGATGCTCAAGTCTGTGGGTAATACTTCGGCATCACTGGTCTGTGTGAATCAGGGTATGACTTGCTGACTAAATCATGAAAGTGGCCACCTCCAAAATAATCTTTGGCATACATGTAGCAACAAATAGCACCCTGTTCACCTGCCGATGCCATAGCGCAGCACTCAACTCCCAATATTTGACTCTCCGCCACAGATTGTCCAACTCACACATGGAACAAAATGTCAAACTTCAGTCAAGTCACATATCAGATCATGTGCCAGCACATCATACCTTGCAATGAATCCAACACACAGGAGTCAATCACACAACATCTGCAAACACAACACGGGACAAACATATCAACACTTACTGGATATGTCTGGGCCCGCAAATCGAGCCACTTCACCAACTGTGTAGGAGGCTGGTCCACCTGTAAAACATGGAAGGGTGAAATGTGCTAAGTGTCTGCTCCCTGTACAGAATGTGTATCAACACATTACTGTGTGTGACATTTTATATGATAGAGCAGCACATCAGGCATATAGACACCCCAACAGACATACTACTGCAAACATGCATTGACCCTGTCACTCAAGTGAGTGATAGACACACATAGGCACACATGACCAAGCCCTAACAATCATGTGGTGGCAAACCTGATTACTCAATTTTCTGCAGAATCATTTCTAGGGGGTACTCCATTTCATCATTTGTTGTTATGAGAGACATGCAAAGCCACATTCCTGGTGCACTGCAATACCAGTCACTCAGGTATTGTGGCTTGTGTATCAAGGGACAATGAGTTACTGTGTGATGCTCATGTGGGTTGAGTTTAGTTCTGGAAGTATTGTGCTTTCTATGGTCCATTATATGAGTGCCTGTGTTGTATGTAGGTTACATATGCCACACTGGCAGTGTAACCACAGCCGTATATGCCCCCTATGACACCACGAT
The DNA here is from genome assembly GCF_031143425.1 of Pleurodeles waltl. NCBI lineage: Eukaryota > Metazoa > Chordata > Amphibia > Caudata > Salamandridae > Pleurodeles > Pleurodeles waltl. The sequence goes on from NC_090448.1 coordinate 818,196,655, forward strand.
GGCAGGGATCCTGTGTGTTACTTGATGACAATCTTACGCTAAACGTGGATTGGCCATTTATCTGAATCAAAACAACAAAGAAATATATGCTGACAGTTTCAAATTTGATCATCCGTGACAGAATGCATGGGCACAGTTGTAGTCATTGCACCTGAAATGTGTTATTCAGGGCTGTGTGTACCAATATCAGTTATTGTAGATCACGGTTTGCCACATTCATTATCTTCCATTTGCAAAGTTGGGTGATCTGTGGTTATACAACTGAACTGCCACCGTCCCCTAATTGAAACATGGTTTAGAAATGTTCTTCTTCGGCAATCTTGATGACGTAGGTCTCTGTTTGTATGCACCATGGGAATGGCGGTACTCACAGGAATGCTGGCCTGCTGATCTTAGCATACAAACATTTCTGTGATAGCCTTCATACTGAGAAGTTAATAATTGTACATATGCTGCAATAGATCAGCAGTGGTGTACCAAACGTAAACTACCAAACTATTTTGTCACTTTAAATGTATGATGGAAGCAGTCAGTGGTCCCTTGCACAACATCATGCAAATAAATATTTTCTGACCTTGTATTTACAAAGTTCAGAGATCCCATGATGACCCATTAACTTAATAAAAATGTTTGACTATAAAGTGACACAGATGGCAAAAGCACCAGCTCTGTACCAGCAATTGTGCCCAAGCCAAAATTGATGTTGGGCCATGCTACTCAATGATAGGAAATCTACGCCTACTCTGAAAAGCCACAAGAGGATTCTGTGTACTGCTACTGCTATCTGTTAGAATCTGGGCACAATTACATTTGTCCATGTGAAAGATTATCTGTCCAGACATAAACACACAGAAACAATGAACTTAGGGCCAGATGTTATCTTTTTTTATGTGTAGCATTTGCTTCATTTGTTTACGCTACAGCTATGGAAAGTAGCGCCAAAAACTTAGATAATATCAAGTGTGCATTACATTGGCATCTATGATTATTTTAAATGCTGCACAAACCAAGTCGAAATATCAGCCTGCGACATTAAAAGAGGTTAGGAAGACATTTGTACGTAGGGCCAGGAATACTGTGCAGACATGTATTCAAGACTTGGGGTACTACTTTGGTTACTTGCATTAGCATGTGAAGTACATTTCATTCCTAGTATACTCACAGGCCCTGAATAATACCTTTGTTTGTGGCGCATTACCATCATCTATTGATGTCAAAGCAGCACTTATTAACAAGATAAAGTTGTATTATGTAAGTTTGTGCAGCTTTTGCTTCAACAAATGATGGTAATGCGTAGCAAAAATAGTATTCATCAGGGCCACAGTTTTTTCAACTAGCATTCCACATGTCCACAAACATTGCATGCAGCATGTCACAAAATCTGCTACTGTCACTACAGAGCATTTAACTGTACACATTTGTCTAATTTGTACTCACCAACAAGGCCACCAATCACCTCACCGTGGTGGTCCTGCAGGTCTTGATCTCTGGCCACTAGGTCAGCCCAGCGATGTTTATGTTGGTGGCCGTTGTGCTGGCTGTTGAACAGTCTCTTTAGGTGGAACAGCACCTTTGACCACCTGAGCCTCCTAGACTCGGTGTGCTATCCCTGTATCACCCTGCCACCAGCCTCTAACATCAGGAGGAGGAAGTGGCACACCAGCCAAATAAAAGCCCCCAGCTCCTTCTCATCCATTCTCCCCAGACGTGGCCTTCCCAACATTTCACAAATAATAGGGATAGGAAAGGGAAAAGAGGGAAATACAGGGAAAGGAGGTATGGAAATGAAACTTAAAGAACCCACAAACAGCCCAACAATACCCCAACTAACAATACCCACTACACCCTCCCAACAGTACAAAGACAAACTTAATCACAAAAAATGACAAAAACACACTTACATTGATTTACACAGACACTTACAAAAACTACAGATGACAATTGAAATGGCACACAGGAGACAAAAGCACAATATTGACAGACACAACTCTCTACACAACCACAAAGTCTAGAAGAATCACAGACTGCAAAGTGAAAGTGGAAGTACACCCACTGTACAATTTCTGTAAACAGGATATCCAATTACATCACTTCCTGTCTCAAAAGTGGTGCGTCTTTATTATGATGCGTGGAATTTTATGACGCTTACGGGCTTTGTGTCAATATTTTTTGACACATATGCAGAACAATTCCCCCGCTTTCAAGGATCGTTATTTTTGTAATGGATAACCGATTTCATGGGGTGCAAGGTTGGAATTAACGCTAGAGACCAATCGATGTATAATGGGTGTGAGCATCATTTTTTAATGCATATGCGTCATATTTTGCCGCATATGCGTCTTTTTTATGCTTTTGCGTCAAAATATCTGTCTATAACTGTGTTTGTTTCGTTGTTCTGTTTTTTAACATACATGAAGGCTATAACTATACAAAGATGGGATGTTATGGCCTGCTGTGCGTGTTCTAGTGTTTGGGCACATGTGGCAGACCACACTACTGCGGACCATAATACTCATGTTTTTGTGCCGGATTAGCACTCTTAACGGGCGCAGCAACAACACAAACTTTTGGAATTAAAATTGGTATTTCCTAGTTTGAGCAGGTGTTGCATCAATAGAGGATAGCAAGGCTACGCAACTTAAATAATTCACTCAAAGCCTGTGTGTTTATGCCTGTGAATTGACTATATCAATTGTTGTGCCTCTGTGTGAACGTCACAAGAAGTGTTTTGCATAATGTGCTTGTATGCATGTGTTGTAATTGTGGATAACCATCAGATGCCATTCATTGAGGTACGTCAGTCATGATATGTGTTTGTCATATCTGTTGCGTCTTATGCCGTGTGAACTTCCCTGACTTTGGGGACAAAACATCTCCCATGACAAACTATACACATGATAGATAGAGGACGGTTGACAATGGCAATGTCAAAAATGTAAGCCATCACATGTAATTAAATGTTGGATACCACTTCATGGTCACTTGTGTGTATACTACCCATGAGTCAGGCTTTTGAACATGCTAGGTAGGTACAGTGTTTATGACACAGAGTCCCAACTCCAATCCAAAAATGTTTTAGTACACTACGGTTTGAGTCATGTAAATGACCTATGTTTCTCCTGTGGCTGTGGAGGACCAGCAGACCATGCTGCATGTGTTCACATATTTCCAGCGGTTCATTGCACAAAAGTGTCCAGTTCAAGTGTGTGGCCATGTGTACCTTGTGTCAGTATTGGCCTCCATGCTGTCATAGTTACATGCAGGTCTAGTCATGGGTCTGTGGAGCCATTCCCTCAATTAACAGAGTATCCTTCAAAGCAGATTTGCCTTAAAACCAAAGATAAACTAACAACACACATGGGGATAGTCCAGCTATGGCACAGCAGAACTTTTAGAAGGCTGACGACAGAGCACCCTCGGTGTGCTCAAATACATTATGGATCGGTAATACGAAACAGGCAGGTTTCTTCACAACATTTGTACACAGGGTGGGCTCTAAAATTCCCACTGCAACAGGGAACATCAGTGCCTCTGTGCTGATTAATCTCACAGCTAGTCACCACGCAAGCCCCATCAGAAGGTGGTAGCAGAAGTGAACCTGTGTGTGGACCGTCAGGGCACAAACATGTTTGTCCTTATATACACATTAGCAACCCTTGTTTGTTGTGCTGTAGGCACCGTACCAAATCCATGCATACAGCCATAGCACACTGTCACTGGCACTAATGAATACATGCAAAACCAGACAAGGGATGGGGGCTGGAGTAGGCCATTTGAATACATGTCCCAGAACAGAATACAATAAGTAAACTGATTAAACTATACTGTACATTGGAGGACTCATCGTTGACCTACCAGACACAATACCCCAGGAGGAAACAGAGGGCATGGAAAGCAACTATGAGACAAATGTAGCCACAGGGAACCTCTATGGTTAACACACAGACTGGAACCAGTCTGGCTAACAGGATGCAGGCTCTGTCAGGAACAAATGTGAACAAGGCAAATACACAGTGAGCAGACTCTGACTGGGACAAGCAGGACCAACACTGTGAGAACAAAATACAGTTTCAGCTGTGGTCTGCACTGTTACACAATCCCCCAAGGGCTGTGGTACACAAGTGATTTCTAAGCGAATGCGCAACAAGGAGATTCAGAAAATGGCAGCTTCTAAGCAGTTCCAGGCAGCAGCAAGGGTAGGGTAGAGTCAAATGCCTGGTCTGCATGGTAGTGCTCACAGGTGTGTGCAGCTTCAGTGCCTCACAAGTTATGGAGTTGAGAAGCAAGTTCAAAGGGCCAAGTGGACCTTTCACATGGGAAGCAATGGACAGCTTATTACAGGTCTTACCAACTACCGGGCAGTGCATTATTTGACCTGAAGTCCATGCAGGCTGATGAACTATGACTATGGCATGCCATTCTGAAGTGGGAAGCACACAGGAGTCAGAATGGGAGTCTGGGTGTGTGTAGCTGAGGAATCTCAGGCTACAGATAGTCCATTTACAGGGCCCCCTAGAAAAGTGTGGGGAGAGACTTAAAACATGGCAGTGGCAGGACTTATTACCTCGGATGGACTGCGCGGGACATGTTTTGTGAGCAATACTTGTCATACTTGGGGCACTCGTGCTATCCATTTTCAGCTTAGATGGACTTCTTGTCACACATGCTCCTTGCAGAGATAGCTGATATCACACTTACTGCTGTCAAGGGTCTAGTCATACATTCCTGTTACCAATGCAATTGCATATCCACTACGTCATGTATAAGACACTTTTTTTCCTTATGATTGATGGTGTCTTAGTTGTGTGTAATATGCTGCTATGGACCATGTTGGCAACATGGATGTGTCTCATAGCTGTGGTCCTCTGATATTGCCCTTCACATGTGAAATAGAAAGGACATATGTTATTTACACTGTGTCTGATGTTGGGTGTACATTCATACCCATCAAAAGTGATGTGGCTTTTTCAGTATCCTAATCTGGATTTCTGCAATGCTCCATGAGGCTAAACTCTGATTGTGATTCCTAGGGAACATGTGATGCATAAAAATTACCCAGAGCATGATTGAGTGATGATTTAATGACATATGATAACAAAGTGGTAATGATGACTATAGTTAGAAGAAGTTTTGTACAATGTGTTGTCTCCTATGCAATCCTGCAGCAGTGTTTGGATGGTCCCCTCATTTTCACAGACAGCATCCTCCTCTTCCTCCTCTTCAGGCATTTGTGGGTCTGGTTCATAGAGGGGAATGTTTGTCCTCACACAAATGTTGTGCAGGATGGCACAGGTCAAAATGATCTGCCAGGCCATTTCAGGTGAATATAGGAGGCTGCCTCCGGTGATGTCCAGGCACCTGAATATGGACTTCTGGATGCCAAAAGTCCTCTCAACTATGGTGCGTGTCCCCAATGTGCCTAATTGTAGGCACGCTCTGCTGCTGTGCTTGGGTTGGCAAATGGGGTCATGATCCATGGCTGGATCCTATAACCCTGATCAGCTGAAAGAGAAAATGAGGGTAATTATTTGGTTGTTGGTTGCACCTTGATTATCACTTTGCATGGCAGTTGTTATCTTGTGTCGTCTGTGACTCATCTGTGTTTGTGTTATTTTGTGGGATCCTAGGCTTCTAAGATGTTCTTTCTGCATTGGGCTGTTTAATTATAAAAACTGGTGTTTGGCTGATTGACCTGATATTGGCGATATACTTGTAAACTTGTAGTTCATTGTGTATCTCCCATGCGTTATGTAATGTGAAAGAAGTGTCCGTGTACCTTCACTGGAGGTGACATGATACTTCCACACACACAATCGATTCCACTGTGGTGGTAACACGGTTGCACTATGTGTGCGAAGCATCCCATCCAATTCGACATATGTAATTGCATGTGAAATACAACAGTGAGGCCCTATGATTTGGCTTGGTGACAATGTACAACACATCTCCATAAGTTGGCAGCACTGAAGTGTTCACAATTGATAATGCACAAATATCCCATGTGTGACAAGTTCTATGCAAACCTATTTTTGTGCCCTCACTGAGTTGGCTCATGTGCAAACGTGTACCTACACTACTGAACCTGCTCCAGGTAAGCTGGCTAACTTGGTTGTGGGGGTGAAGGTTTAAGTGTCAGAAGGTCCATGTGCCTGTACATCTGTTATGCATACGTGTAATTGTCTCAATCCGTATGTGTAGCAGTGTGCACTTTGCATTAGTGTCACATCAATATGTGTTCATAGCACAGTCCACTTCCTTATTGCTAGCGGGCAATGTCACCCCAGGAGTGACGTGAGATGTTGGTACTGCCTCAATGATTCCATGTCACCTTCATTAGAGTCAGCATCATCATGCTATGTATCTCATGGTGTTTGACCTGCAGCGAAACACATTACACACCCTTACACAGTACGTATTGCTTTGAAGGGTGTGTGATTGAGTGTTATTGATGAGATATTGGAAGATTCATCTTCCAAGTTGCACTGCCTGTTAAGGCCATGTCATTGTCACTGTGTGGTTTTAAATTGGTCCCTTGTGCCTCTGGAGTGGCATCTGTTGTTATTTGCATCTGTCATTTGTCCATAGGTGTGTATCCCATTGGGTCAGGATATCAAACATGACTGGCAGTGTCACAACCTCAGTGTCTTCCTGGCCACGTGTCAATGTAGTGGTGTATGTCTTGTGTGTCCTACAGGGTTGCTGTGCTGTGTGTATATTACTAGGTTTCTGTACTTACCAACAAGTAGCCCATTGCCATATCTTCCATCCTGGAAGTGTTGATTGATGGTGCTGTGGCGGAAGATGAATGAATCATGTACACTCTCAGGATACCTTGCCATGATGCTGGTGATCAATCCACGGTAATCCACAATGGCCTGCACATTGATGGAGTGTGTGTGCTTCCTGTTGCGGTATAGATGCAACAGGTGGCACAATGCGTACATGTGTGCAGTCAATGGCACCAAGCATGTGAGGGAAGCCATTGATTTGATAGAAGCCCTGTTTGGTCTCCTGCTGCTTCTGCTGTCTGTTGGGGAAGCTGATGTGGTGGGGTGGGAGGGAGATAATGGCATCCAGTACCTTGGGAAGGAAGGCAGAGAATGAGGGCTGTGAGATCCCGGCACCATGGCACCAGTGGTTTGAAAAGAGCCGCTTGCCCTACATGTGTAGGACAGCTAGCAGCTTGGTCTCTGGTGGAATGATGTGGGGTGTCTGCAAGCTGGGTGCCAACTATGGCTCAATGTGGCGCAGCAGCTGCTGTATGGCTTGCCAGTTTAGTCTGTACCTCTGGATGATGTCATGTTCCCTGAGGACCTGAAGGATTTTTCCTGGTCCTGAATATCCTCTCCTGGCTTCGGCGTTGCCTTTGGGGTCCCTGTTGGTGTGGTGGAAGCTGCTGCTGTTGCTCCTGTGCTCTGCGTCTTCGTGCATGCTGGATGAATAGCACCTTTTTGAGCTCTGATGTTGCTTCTGTGTGTTTTCCTTAAGCACTAGTGTGTTTGCCCCATTTTAACGCCTGCCCGACCCAGGCGTTAATTTTTGGCGCACATCAGGATTTGCTCCATTTTCCGGCTCTGCCTCCCAGCAGTGCAGCATTTTTGCGTGGTTGGATAAATATGGCGCACGGGTGTTTAAGTCATTTTTTGGACGGGAACACCTACCTTGCATCTCATCAATGCAAGGCGGTTTCCCGCATCCAGAAAATGATGCAAACTGGGATATTTTGACGTTAGACGAGTCTAGCGTCAAAGTATAAATATGGTTTTAGCTTTGCGTTGAAGTTGCATTAAAAAAACTACGCAAATCCGGCACAGAGTATAAATATGCCCGTTAGTGCTAAAGAGTTCTTGCGGAAGTCTCTGGTGGGTCTGGCAAAGATCGATGTATCAGAAGAACAGTCCACCAGCTGGCCCATCTGGAGCCCAAAGTCGGATCTTGTGTGCCAAAGAACCCCACTCCTAATGTACAGCAACATGTGGGAACTTCCAAACCACTCCCACCCCACCCATCACAATCATTCACGTCCACAGTCCCCTGCATTCACCAGCAAAGCAATATCACATGTCCAGCATCTCCATTCAAGTCGATCTCACCTGTGTGATTGTGGTCTCCCCCTCATAAGTCACTGAGCCCTCAGTGTCCACCGCCCTTGCCTTAAGGTCCCACACCTCAGTTTGTAATGTTTTCAGTTGGTCCTGCATGACTACCAGAGGGGTCGCATGGAGATCAGGGAGAATTTCGTTTTGTTCACCCTCTCGGTAAGTTTGACATGGTTAGCCCACAGTAACCAGGTCTCAACTTGTATCGCCCCCAGTGGACCTACATAGTGAGTTTGGAGTCTTAAATAGCTTGTGAGGCCATATCAAACATCCCAGTGTGTTTTAATAGGGTGCGTTCCAGCTGACAATTGAATCCACCAGTGCAGGAGAAGCCTTGAGCATGGCCATGATGGATTTTTGGGGGGCAGAGGCCTGGGGGCGTTCGGCCTGACCAAAAGTTGTCACCTACAGCATCTGAATAGTGCAGGAAAGGGGTCCAAGTCCTGAGTGCTGGATTCGGGCTTCTGCATGCTCTAACAGTGATGTACCCCATGTGGAATAGCGCAGGCCCACACCCTTGAAGCTTCCAGTGACACTATAACTCAGGTAAGGGTCAGTTACAGGCCTCCCTGGGCATCATCACTGGAGTTGTAGCACAGAGGGCAGGAGAGAGATGAAATAAATGTATGCCCACCATTCCAGGGCTTCCCGTACAGCGAGTCAGTTGTGTCACTGGCACTAAGAACACTGCCCATGGTAGAAGCCACGCAGCACAGTGGCAGCTCCCCCAGCAATATCATCAAAAATTATGATCTAGGGCCACCAACCACCTGAAGAAGCTGCTCTTGCCGTTGCTGACCTTGACTAAAAAGAGGGCTCACACCAAGGCCACCCAGGACTCTGGAAGCAATCTCCTTCCCAGATTCTCTATAGTCTCACACAATTGTGTCCTGGGGTTCGCCTCTCCGGTCTCCACAGTGACCAGCAGCACCTCTCAGTTTCTCATGGGTAGGGCCCGCTCTGGCACAAGTTAAGTTGCAGACCACCAGATGTCAATCTTCAAAGGTGAGGTCTGCACCGCCTTGCCATGCCGTCTCTCTCTTCGTCACTGGTGGGGGGGGGTAAGCTACAGAGGCAGCAAGTACATGGAGTGGAGGTCCCTTGCCAGCAACTGGGGCCTCAATTAACCTATAGGCAGCAGGATCAATGAGGGTGGGCCCAGGCCATAGTGGAGTATCATAGCAAGGCTGCCATCTCCGGTGTTATCTTGGCCACGCACCCAGTTCTGCCTATAAATGCCTTGTGTGTATTTTGTCATACATGGGTGATCGGATACTATTTTAGATGTTGTCCATGTGATAGTAGAGCTGGAGTTCTTTGTGAGCCAGGATTTTGTGCAGTGGGTCCGCATATGATTAGTGACAGTGCTTAGACGTGAGAGATGCCCCCGTCTACTGAAGCTCTTTAGAATGAGGGGCCTCATTCTGAGGCTGGCGGGCGGCGGTAGCTGCCCGCCTGGCGGGGACCGCCATATGGCCGCTCCGCGGTCGAAAGACCGCGGAGGCCATTCTGGCTTTCCCGCTGGGCTGGCGGGCGACCGCCAGAAGACCGCCCGCCAGCCCAGCGGGAAACCCCCTTCCCATGAGGAAGCCGGCTCCGAATGGAGCCGGCGGAGTGGGAAGGTGCGACGGGTGCAGTTGCACCCGCCGCGAATTTCAGTGTCTGCTAAGCAGACACTGAAATTCTTTGTGGGGCCCTCTTACGGGGGCCCCACGACACCCCATACCGCCATCCTGTTCCTGGCGGGTGAACCGCCAGGAACAGGATGGCGGTATGGGGTGTCAGAATCCCCATGGCGGCGCAGCAAGCTGCGCCACCATGGAGGATTCCATGGGGCAGCGGAAAACCGGCGGGAGACCGCCGGTTTTCCCTTTCTGACCGCGGCCAAACCGCCGCGGTCAGAATGCCCTTGAGAGCCTGTTGGCGGTGCTCTCGTGGTCGTTGGCCCTGGCGGTCAATGACCGCCAGGGTCAGAATGACCCCCGAGGTGTCTAATGTAAAGTTTAGTGGGTTGCTCCAGACAGGGAGGAACTGAATCCAATTGGTGGTATTGTGAGATGTTTTCAACACCTCTGCTTCTGTTGACCAATATTGTATGATCATTATCATTAAATGCTGGAGAAAGGTGAAAGACTATGCCATTGGATTGTGTCACATTGATCAGCTGAAACAAGCTATCAGCAATCTTTAAGATTGATGTCTCTATTTTCAGGCTGGTGGAAGATTGTTTACTAGTTTCCTGTATGGTGGCTGTGTTCTAGGTGGGGCTGGAGTTGTTGGAGGTATGCAACACAAAACAAATATGTTCTCCTAAAACAAAATGGTAGTGGACAGCTAAAAATGTACTGTGTCAACCAACCTCAAAGATCTGCAACCTCCAAGGGCTGAGCGTGTGATCCTTGGGAAGTGCTTTGCCTCACTGATGGGGCTGTATAGGCCAGCTCATGTCCATGAGTTGTTGGATGAAGGTGCAGCCAGCTCAAATTTACAGTTGAGGGGGGGGCATACAATAAAAATAAAAGTATAAAAAAAGGCACCTACCTGTAGAAGATCTTCACTTGCGTTGCGTCGTCTGTCACAGCTCCGAAGCACGATGCCACTGGAACCAGGAAACTGCACAAGCCAGTCCTCATGCTGGTTTTATGCTGGTAACCAGCATGAAACCAGTGTCTGGATTGGTGGGAGCGGGCTCTCTTAGAGCTCACCAGAGCACTAGAGGCCTGTGCTTTCTCTAACCCAGCTGTCTTAAGACAGCCTGGTTAGAGATTTTTAAAGTGCTCATGTTTGGCTGGCTGTCGCAAGAAGACTGGCCGAAGGGACATGCGCACAGCTCCCGGCTGCCACTTGGCAGCAATTGCCACTCTCCGTCATGACCCGCTGTTCAGGATGGGACATTGAAAAATAAAATGGTGATAAACAAAGCTTATCACCATTTTATTTTTCTGTTATGGGGGCATTTTGTTGGTGGTGCGATGCTCCTCCGCCCACGTGAATGGGCCAACCTGGATGGCTGCACGGGCTTGGATTTTTGAGAGGGAAGAACATGCTTGAGATGAGGCGATTGTGGGACAAGTTGTGCATGTTGAATGTTTGTATTTTTTATACCTGGGAGATCATGGTATATTTTGTTGATGGGCTGCTGAGCTGTTTTTTGCATTGAAAGACACATTGACTGAAATGCAGTTTGATGACTGAGCAAGCAATGTGCAGGAATATTTATTTTGTATTTATGTATGTGGGGTTTTGTACAGCGCGGACCACGCCAAGTCGAAATTAAATTTACATTGGAGTGCGGGAAGGAGGCGAATCCACTGCTAGAACTTACAAACATTAAGACTGAAGCAATTTGCAGTGTGCATTTTGAAAATCCCCTCCAATCAGTCCTACCGAGAAAGGGGGGCTTTTTGTACACAAGCACCCTAACCCAGCACTGTAAATCCCACAAGTGAGGACTTGAGTAAGGGCTAAGGTTGGATGGGATACCTCGGAGGATTGTTTGTTCGTCAGTTCGCCACGTCCACTGAGCGCGGATTTTCGTGTGCGCCTGATGTGCTTTTAATAACCAGATTCACACGGGGCGCCGCTGAACCTAAATACACACTGCTTCATGGAGGGTATTTTTAACACCGTCTGCCACTTGTGTTTTGTTTCTCTTTTCTGGTGCTGTCTTTCAGACGAACGGCACGTGTTTCCTGGCCAACTCGCTCCTATGTCACAGGGTTAGCTTCTCCGGTGTTGACACCGCACAGGGAGGTTTTGTCAGCTGTGCCGAAGAGGTACATACTGTGGCTGTTTGGCAACAAGCCTCAGCGTCCCCTTGATCTTTGACCGGGTAAACAAGCTTCTAAAGGTATGAAGAATCATTATTTCCCAGTGGACCCAGGGCGTGCTCTTATCGCACGCCCTGGACAAGGTACACGCTGATAAGTGGTAATGTTTCCCATAATGGACGCAGGGCAGAGTGACTCACTGTTTTCCATTGGTGCTTTGAGCTCTGTTTTTTTACTCTATTTACACCCAAGGCAAGGTCCTAGCAAAAGTCCAGTGAGGCCAGGCAGTTTTAGCTTTTGTACAGTACTGTATTGTAAATGTATTTTTATCGCGCCTAATACACGGTGGGGGCATTTAAGGGGATACAAATAGCCATAGTCCGAGCTTTCTTACATTAAAAAAATTATCAAGTGTCTGAGACATGAGCCAAATGCAGAAGGCTCAATTTTTCCATGTCCACGCAGGAGAGGCCCCCCCAGTCCAGGTTTTACCTTTGCATATGTTAACGCAAATGTCTTAATTAGAAAAATATTAATGAATGTTTATGTATTGTGAATAATGAAACTGGTAGAAAATGATTAACGAAGAATAATAATGTGCACGTTTGAAATTGTGACCTCGGAGAACGGCCACCAGTATTTACGAATTGTATTAAATGAGTGATTAACGTATATGACACATTGAAAATGTATTAGATTAATGTAGTAATATGTCATATTGAGAGATATAACCTATGCTTTGCAATAAATTGTAGGCCTTAACTTAGCGAGTGTCTTGGCCTAGTCTTGCCAGGCCTCATGCAGAATATCTATTTCTTAGCTGGATGATGAGGACATCGTAAAGTGGACCAATCAACGATATGTGAACTGTGAAATATTAGAATTCATAGATTTGGTACATAGACATTATTGGTTAGGGTAAACACGTACGATTAATTGACCAATTAGAAACTGGGGGATAGTCTGGGTGACTTTGATATAACAACGTGACAGAGGGAAGAGAGTTAAGATGATGTTGGTGTTAGGTGAGCGAAACTGCGAAATCGAAGAGGTGATTAGAGATTCTGTAATTGGGTTCATACTCTCTGATCGAGAGCCTGATGTGATGCTGATCGACTGATGACCTGAGGACGAAGACTGACTCTGTTGCTGATCCATACCGAGGATAGGTAGATATAACAATGTGACTGAATTATATTTTTGTGCCTTTTCTTTCTAGATACCAACTGCGCTGTCTAAATAGTTTTCTTAGCTAGATGTTTTCTAAATTCTTGCTTCTAAATTGTTTTGCATGAAGTCCCACATACTGATGCTAATCTGGATTAGGTGAGGGTTTTCCTTCCATGACAATTGACAGATTACAGAGACAAATGATTTACGGACTAATTTGCTGAACTCCATGACACAAAATGGCTTATTGCCTTTGATTCATTTATTGACTTATGCAAATGCTTTAGATTGTACTCGGATGCAAGTTTTGTTTTTGGCGTCTTCTAATGAATTAATGCCAGATTTTGCTTGAATTGAATTGTGTTTGAGCTAATCTCATGATTTAGTATTGTAACTAATAAAGAGTAAAATTACTAAAACATATATTGAGTTGTAGTTATTCATGGATGAAAGGTCATGGTGTGGTGATGATTATTAATTATTGATTAATGACTTGTCTAATGGTTATTGAATTTTGTGTACTGATTATTGGGAAACATTGGTCATAACATAGCTCCATGGATACTCCATGTGAATCAAAAGGTTCATTGACCTATGCACTTCCCCTTGTACGTTTACTTATTAAGGACTGGCTCACCAACATATTCTAGTAGTTGTGATCTTCATTTTGTGATAGGATAAAGTGGACTTCAAGTTACAAGATGTAAAAAAAAAACAGGCACTGGATGGGTGACCTACTCACACTTTGACCTGGGAAAATTGAGATTTCTACAATGGCCCACCATGCCCATCCTCTTGGGAATCTAGGGCCTGATTTATACTTTTTTAGTGCCGCATTTGTGTCATTTTTCGACGCTAAAGCGGCACAAACTTACAAAACATAATTGAATTTTGTATGTTTGCGCCGCTTTTGTGTAAAGAAATTACACAAATGCGGCACTAAAAAAGTATAAATCAGGCCCCTAGTGTCAGTAGATCATTAATGTCAAGCCTGCCACCTTGAACCTTTCCTTTCAGGCTGAAGCCGTCTCAAGCCACACAACACTCCTCTCGGGGTTGGATTGGGATCAAGAATAGGCCCGGGCACCCCAAAAAAACTGGCCCACATTTGCTGTTTGCGTCATTTCGCTAAACACTGCTTCAGTGCTTTAAGTAGAATGAAAAGAAGGAGAAGCTGGGGACTGGTTCTCTAAAAAAGGCATGGCCAAAAAAGGGAAACTGAATTATTTCCAAGAAGCATTGGCTGTGGAATTCATTGATGTGGTTGAAACATCTGAAATATATTAATGTCTGACCAGTATTTGGTTAGCTTGCTGTGAATTTTCTATTATTGCATCCGGATGGTATTCCCAAATTCACCATTAGAAGATGAGCACAAAACAATGAAAGTGTATAAATTAGGAAAGCTATATTCAGGAAGGGTGCAGGAATCAATGTTCCTTTTAAACCTTCTGTTGCAGTATCAAAATACCAGCCGAAAACATGTTACCAAAGAGCCTCGGAATATCCATGGCCTGAACATAACTTGTAACTGCAGTTAGCAATATTATAGCCATGGCAACAATGGGACTGAACTGAATCTGTGACCTTTTGATGGTGAAAATAATCATGCAGTGAGCACATTAACCTACAGGGCTGTCAGTCTAGCTGTAAAAAAATGCAAAGGTTGCCGGCACTCCTTCTGCACGGGTTAGTTCACAGCGGTGAACCACACCTGAAGTGAGGCCACTTTTGCTCCGGCTCCGGCTCCTGCCCCTGTTCAATCTGCATACATTAAAGTGCCTTTAGTCAGCCCATGTCAGCTTTTTATGTCAATGGGCCTGCCCAGCAAAGGACTGGGGGCGACTGGGAATGACACCTCCGGCTTGTTGGTGAAAAGGGTGTGACAGAGGCCCATCTGCCTCCAGCTGCATGTCTCCCAAAAGGCTGCTCAGCCCCCCACTGGGCCGCTGGCGGCATCTGAACAGCACAGATACCTGCCCAAAAAAAGCGACCCACAGCTGCAACTCAGAACCCGGCCCATCACCCATTGCCCAAGTGCCCACCTTACCAATCTGACCCTGACGCCTCTCCTTCAGACGCCTGCAGGCCTAAGAATGTGGGCCCAAAATATTCAGGTGAATCGTCAAATCGCTTTACGTGAGCAAGAAATCAGGAGGCAGATTTCTAATATTTCAAGCAACTCAGCATGGCAACTTGCTGTGCTATGTTACGTGAACTGTAGACATCAGAAATGCAGCATACAAATATATGGGGCATAGCTGCTGCCTCCTTGCAGTGGCGCACTATGTGCTGAGTAGTGTCAACGTAGGCACCCTTGCACTGTGGTGCAGCGATGCCTGTGTGACAAGCAGGACTGTTTTTGTGCATGAAGGGAGATCTTCCTGCACAAGCACAAACCTTAAAGGCATTTTGATTTTCTATGTGTGATGTGGCATGCATCACACACTGAAAAAGCAATTAACAAATTAACAAAAACAAATTAAGATATTTCTCCTTCTTATGTATGAGTCTGGAAGGTGTGCCATTTTGACCAATTCCCAGATTTACAACTCTTTGCAAATCTGGGAATGCGCCAAAGTCCATGGTTGAATGCATGGTAACACCCACACTACACTCATGGAACAGCTCCGTGCCACAAAATAACGCAAGACAGCGAGATGCACTGACTTGCATTAGCTTGGATTTACTAAACCATGCAGAGCCAAGCAAAGTGGCTTTGCTTTGCTTTGTAAATCCCAGATAAGAGCTTGCGTTGCCATGTGTTGGCTTGCATGAAGCAAGGGCAATGCATGTCCTTAGTAAATTTCCACCCAAGTTTCCAATTCTGGGTTTTCCTTTTGTACTTCACTGTTATCTACAAAAGTAGTTCAATTGGTTCAACTAAAGCTAGCAAAGACTACAACTCCCAGAATGTACTGATATGCTCATGAAAACTCAGGACTAGACCAAAGTTGTTCTGTCAACGTAGTGTGATCTGGCAACACTACATTTGTTTGTCACTCTGTTTTTGGCCAAGGTACTTCTTAATATTTGTTAATCACATCCTATTACATTTTTCTCACTCTTCCCTGATAGGCAGCTAAAGTGATCTTGTCCTGCTAAAACCGAAGTTTGGAGTAAATATAGTCTCCTAGAGATGTTACACTTAACTTGCCAAATTATTTAAGTTAGGGACCTGAGCAGAGTTCTCCCATTTGGTAGGTCACAGCTCATTTTCCCATTAGCATCAAGGTATCATGAACTGGCATTCTTGGTGCATGCTCCACTAACTGCTGATACTGTGTATGCCACCCTCCACCGGTTACTAAAAATATACAGCCCCTGTTAAAAAAGAGGATGTGGTAATAAAGTAGTATTTCATCTCTGGGTGAACACTACTCAGTGGTAGAGTGACCTGATTTTGAAAAACAAAAATTGGGACAGCCCACAAAGCAGGAGTGGCTCGCAGCGCTCTGAAGGGCCGGTACTTGTGGAGGGTGGGGGAATTAATTAAAAAATAAAAATAAAGAACACTTATCTTTCTCACTGCTGCCACCACCGCACCACTCCTCTGCTGCAGCTGCAGGCACAGGCTCCCAGTCTGCCCTGTGGCCAATCCGAACGCTGCTGTCATGCTGCTGTCAACCCTATGACCCTCGGTGTCCAGTTCTTTGTCCTGGGTACAAGTGGGAGCAGGTCCAGTCCTTCAGGGCTCCTCTCAGGTCACAGACAGCAGTTCCAGAACTCTTCTGTTCTTTATCAAATTCAGAAAGTGTTCTGAAGTGGGTGCCTGGAGGTGCCACATTTATGCCTGGCTTGAGCTAGTGGGTTGGATGACTTCTGACTCCTCCCTAGCCAATGCGCTAGAAGCTTCTGGGGCCAGTTCTACCACTTATCCAGTAGTTCATGTTTGCTTTAGAGCAAACAAGCCCAAAATGCAATGTGTGAGGGCATTTTCAAGATGGCAAAAGTATTTGGTCACACTAAACTTTGGCTCCAAAGGCTGAGGATGTGTGTGCAGAATGTACTGTGGAAATCCTAGTGTCCTCCGACATCTAAAACTGCAGTCAAGTTTTGAGCAGGGACTGTACCAACAACAAACCCAGCGACAGACGTCTAGTAGAACAAAAGCAGAGTCTTTTTTGCAACCAGACAGTAGAGACACAAGAATTGTCTTGGCATCCCGTTCTCTTCCTTTCAAGTGCACCCCAATTGTTGTGTGTGGCCCCAAAAGACCTCTCAAGTAGGATTTGACACTCAAGTAGTCAAAAGGTAGTGTGTCAAGTAGTGTCAAAAAGATGCCAGCAGTATTCTCTGTATATCCTATAGAGTTCAGAGCAGTAATCTCTACAGACGCTGGTCAGCCTATTGTTTGCTCCTCAGGAGCATTTCACACCATTTTCACATCTATTAAAAGCTACTCACTGCCTGGGAGAAACTAGAGAGCC
Organism: Pleurodeles waltl; assembly: GCF_031143425.1. NCBI lineage: Eukaryota > Metazoa > Chordata > Amphibia > Caudata > Salamandridae > Pleurodeles > Pleurodeles waltl. The sequence goes on from NC_090448.1 coordinate 818,214,124, forward strand.
AATGTAACTTAGCTTTCAGCAAGGTCAGGCAGGGAACAGATACCTTTCTAAAAGTTACTTTTCCTTAATATTTATTGTAAATCTGACTTTACCATTGAATTGGAATTTTAATAACTATTACAAATAGTTGTCTAATTATTTTTCTAGTTTGACTCATTCCGAAGATATTATATTAGTGTTTTAAACTGCACTCTGGTTTTCTACATAGGACAGCTAACTTTGCCACTGTGAGAATAACTTTTTGGGCCTTGTAATTGTAGCGACATTGTAATATTAATATTCTGTTCCACTTTAAATACCATGCATCCTACCTTGTGGGCTACAAGGCTTACACAGAGCTGACTTATTAACATTTAAAAGATAGATTTTCTTCTGTTTAAATGCAGTGATTAAGACAGGTTGGGCTGTAGCTTTAAAAACTGCAGCAGTCAGGCTAAGCCTGAAGCCGTATTTGCATTGCCACTGTAGTTTATGGTATGATAGGTGCTGCAGGCCACTAGCGGCATTCAATGTCCAGGCTCTGGGTACACTTTGCACAATATATTAGGGACTTTAAAGTAAGGTAAATATACTAATTAAGAATATTTAGGAATGTGCTAATTCCTCCATGTTTAAGAGAGAGCACCAGCAATTTTCTACTAGTTAGCAGGGGTAAAGTGCACAGAGTTATAAAGTCATCAAAAATATAGGGACCATCAAAATGCGAACAATCCAAGGCGACCCAGAGAAAAGAAATATTTCCTATAGTCACATAATAAACACATACACTAACTCCTGTGCCTAAGGAAATAACACTAATTTTATATTTTATATTGGGGTATAGTTCGCATCCCTGCTCCTCGGCATTTATGAACTCATCACCTTTTTCTGTGCTGATAATCACATGATGCAAATTATATCAGCCTCCTAGAAGTGCTATTCAAGAATCTGAGTACTCTGCATGCTTCACATATACGGGCACGACTCTTCAGCAGTACTCTGTGAATGTAAGACCACAGGCTTAGAGCCTCACTGTAGTAAGGAACCCCGGTGCATGAGAGGAACCTGCATAAAGTATAGTGCTTGACTTCTAAGTTACAGAAATAATACAAAATAATGACATATATGAACTTACAAAACTACTTAATTTGACTGTTCCACTACCTATTGCAGCAGTTAACAAAACATAAGGGCTTATTTACAGTTCATTGAATGAGATTCTCCATCAAAAACTTGACAAATATCCCGCCCATTATATTCCAAATGCCATGGCTATAATACATTAGTAATACAGCAGACGGGCCGTCCGCCATATTCGTGATGGAGCATCCTGTCTAGCAAACTCTAAATAAGGTGCTTAGTAAATTAGTTCCTAGTTTCTAATAAGCTTTGCATCGCTAATCTGGATATTACACGAGCCCTATATAACTCTTCTTGTTCTTTTCCAAAGTATGCTTGTTTAGTTCCGTAAACTTTATGGGTACTTTTATCATGCCACATGGCATCAGTGTCTCTGACTGCTAATTTGAAAAGGAAATACTTACTATTCACCTTTGGCTTGTATGGCCATCCCTCTTGCTACTCATAGACTTGCATTACCTATCTCAATGCCAACCCATAAACAGTCAATGCTTTTCAGATTTTCCCCCATATACATGTGTTGTCTTTACTATTGTCTTGGATTTCCTTCTACTTCCGCAGTGTCCTGAAAAGGCTTGGACCCCCCACATCCCAAAGTGTATCCCAAAGGCTATGAATTCCCTACTTGTCCCAATGTTATGTAAAGGCTTATGTGTAAAGTGTGACTCTTTCCAGGGTGGTGTCCTGACAGTGTGGTTAACATATGAAAAACTTCATAACCCTAGGCAGTATTTAAGGAACAAAAGGAATGCCTTCACAAAGATTCGGAAGTTCAAGAGGTATGATATATGTCTGAGAGAGTGGATAGAGTGTTCCACAACCGAGATGCATGGGCTGCCCTGACCTTCCTTTCTGGAGTAAGGAATAATCAGTTTGAGTGAAGAAGCAGATCTAAGGAACCCAGGAGAAGTGTAATGTGTAAGTTTTGCTTGCATACAGCTAAATCCCAAATGGTGAAAGGTACAATGAGAGAGGCAGTGTATTGAAAATATTATTATTTGCTCAAATGGTAGCCAGGGAGCTACGCACTGAAAGAGCAAACAGGAGATTGTCTAAGCAGATTGAAGATAGCTGTCACTGCCCAACATTAAATAGCTGTAGTCTGATAACAACGCCTCAGGAGTTCCTACTTAAAGGGTGTTGAAATAATCCAGAGATAATTATCACTTGATATACCACTTTCCAAGAGAGAAAATGGCACATCTTTTTAAGCACCTTCAGGTAACAGGAACATGTGGAGGTGACTTTATTGATTGAGTCCTGTTAGAGTTTTAGCTAAGAGACATCCTAAGTTCCAAACCACTGCACCGTGGCAGGAGAAGGGTTCAGGTCTGTTGGCCATTAGCTATCTGATCTGCCTTCAATAGCACAGTTCAGATTGAGCAAAGACATAATCTGTCGGTCATGTGAGGCCACATAAATCTTAAAAGTTGTAGGAGTCAAGTTACATTTTCAAAGCTTTATTTCGGCACTATCAACATAGGCCATAAAAGCACATGATCAAACAGTACAACCCATAATTTTAAAATATTCCAAAATAAACAAACATTCATAATCCATTACACATAATAGATCTAATTTGATAATCTTACAGGAAAGACTTCAAACACGTGCCGTCCCCTCCTTCTTAAAATATTCTCTTTCTTAAGCAAACTGCTTTGCAAATAAACAAAGCCACTTTTAAGCAGATAACTGGGGATTCCAAGCTGAACAAAAAAAAACTCATAGCAGCTTTAAAATGTCTGTTATGCACAATAAAAATTGGTTTTAAAAATTGTTCCTTAGGCTTGCGTAAAACTGACAGAAGAGCATAAAGTGCACAATGCATTGTTTGGAGGCTCTGTCACATGGGCAAGGGGTTTGACTTGAATCCCATTGATTTACTTTAAGGTATGCAAATGTACATTATTCAATTGTAGTCTAGTCTAAATGTAACAGACGATGCTGATAATTCATCACCCTGGTAAGATAGGGTTGACACCCTAGAGGTACAGTATGGACCATATATGTTACCACTGTCTGTTTCTTCTCATCACCCACTGCTCTTTCCCTTCCCCTAGCATTAGGCCTAAGAGCCTCTATTGCCGTCTTCTCCAGTGTTAAAATCACGGGTGTCTGTGCAGGCCCTGTTGTAGGACTGTAGAATGAAAGTTGTAGGAGTCCCTTGTGATCCAGTGGGAACTCCTTGATGCAGTAGTTTAGGTGCTGAATAGAGGGTGCAATTTGGACCTCGTGAATACGATCATGTAGATAGGTGAGAAGCCTATTAATGACTTTGGGACAGATGTACAAACGGTTTGTGACTCGCAAATCTGTCACAAATTAGTCAACTGTTCAAACATAAGTTTGGTATGTATTAAAGTGGTTTTTGTCTCCATTTCCAAAAGAAATGATGCAATTCCAATCATTCAAACTTGCAATTTATGTGATTTTGATCTGCAATTACCTCTCTACAATTTCCAAATTATAATTCCTTAAACTGTATGCACTCCTGGTTGGCTAATTGTGAATTGTTGGAAATCAGGATTTGGCACATGCAAATTAGCATCAGGTGGGACATGTGGTAATCAGGTGCAAACTATAAAAGGGGTGGAAGTTTTCTTTTTCTTTCTACAATGGCTGCTGTGGATGTTATGGCGAGGAAGCGGCTGTTTGCTCCAGACTACCGCAGGACAAGGCAAAGACAGATATGCATTTTCAGGATGAGGGTTCCTTTATTTCGGAGACTGAAGAGGAGATATACGCCAAGTATAGGCTCAGGGGCACTATTATATTAGATTAAATTTCTGACTTCTACCTGTGCAGTGCAGGAGTGTTAACATATCAACCCATATTCAGATTCTTTGCTGCCTACACCTTTTAGCCTCAGGAAGCTATTAAAGGGCTGTTGCCACATAGGGAGGGGTTTCATAGTTTTTTAGATGTAAATTTGCTAAGCATTCATCAATATATTTTTCCAAACTAACAGGAGGACTTAATGCATAAAAAATTAAATTTTTTCCACGAGGCACATTTCCCCCAAGGTCCTAGTCTGCGTTGATTACACACGTCTTGATCTACCCTCCTGGTGGCACAGAATATTTGTACATAATAGTGATACTCAAAGTAAGGCTGGGCCTCATGAGTCCCCTCTGACCTTTACATGCAGCCCTCTGGTCAACAGCAGGCCGGGCTGCTGTTTACTCAACTCAACAGGAGCATCAAAAATGTTAAATAAACAGGCAAGCATTTATTTAAAGGTGAACTAAATACATCTTGCAACAAAGCTGAAAAATATGATAGTCTTTTTAAAATTCAAAAAAGGTATTTCATTAAAATGCAGAACAATTTCTCCTTATTATACTAGGTTATAACAATGCACTGAAAAGTATTATTTTAAAAGTGTTAATTTTCAAACATGAATTTGGAAAGATTCTACCAATAGTGAACTAAGAGGCAAGTCAGCTGTTAAGTGCACCACCTGGGTGGCCTGGGGTGTTCTTAAACGTAAACAACATCATAGTTCATTAACTCAAACACAGCAGAAGGTTTTGTACCGCACACATCCTGAAGTCATGTATTTTGAGGTCCTCTCCTATGAAATAATGAAGAAAAAGGAGTAAAAGTGAAATAAAACAGTAGCCTAGGATCACACAATTTGGTAAAGTGGGGAAGCCAGAATTAATCCCAGGTTTTCTGGTTTTATATTGTGCAGTTCTGCCATCATATATATCTATGTATATAGCTTCCCCTATACCCACCATACCACCAACACCCCCAAGCCATCCCCCTGCCCCCCGACCACCACACTGCGGGCATCAATGCAGCCCTCAGTCTCGGAACAGACTAAGGCCCATATTTATACTTTTTTAGCACCGCATTTGCATCATTTTTTGACGCAAAAGCGGCGCACACTTACAAAATACAATTGCATTTTGTAAGCTTGCGCCACTTTTTCATCAAAAAGCAGCGCAAATGCGGTGCTAAAAAAGTTTAAATATGGGCCTAAACCTTTTGGCTCCTGGGAAAATGTTTGTGGGTACCCATGGTATAGAAATTAGAAGAACCAGTACTCCTTGAGCATTCACATAGTTTGTAATGCTGGCTTTTATTTACTGGCCTTTTGGTTGAATTTCCAGGTTTCACCCATGAGTCCTATATCCTTCGCCACTGTGCTCTAAACAACCGTTTTGCAAGAGGAGGATTAGAGGATGGTTATCTTCTAAGTATATATGCCTTTTAACATTATATTTCATACTTCTACCCAATTTTGCAGTGTTGTGAATTGTATTTTTCATTTTTGTTAGGTGACAGTGCTTAAGTACTACACACATGGACTTAACTCCATATATCAATACAAGCACAGTGAATGCCATCACAACATTACTCACAAGCGGACAAGGGCAATCATTGAGCTTATGTTTGGGTTGCTGAAGGCAAGGTTTTGCTGCCTTCATAAGAACGGGGGAGCCCTTCAGTTTTCACCTCCAGTGGCATGCAAGACTGTGGCAGTGTGTGATGTGCTGCACCTTGCAGCAACACCTTCGGGGCCTCCAATAGAAACAGAGAATGACATCTTTGATAAAGAGGAATCTCACACACCACCAAATACATCCAAAAAATCCCGCAGAGCAGAAGGTGGAAGGGACAGACACAATTAAATAACCAACGTTTTCACCGGACCGTTTGAAAACATTCTAGACAAGATGTTATCTGGCATAAACTTTCAGCTACATCTTTGCAACAGTAAGACATTTTGTTGTGAATATATATGCCTCGATGACTGAGTATTCCTATTGAAGTTGCGAGTTTTTCAACACTTTTACTTAGACGTTACATTTTAAATACAACACGCCGGGGTCTTTTATTTTGTTTCCATGTCTCCTGAACAATAGCATCTGTTAGTGACTTCACTGTTGCATTTAAATTGTTTATACTGTTTAATATAGCTGACATGCCTTCATCTGTGTTCCTTGGAAGCACCTCGATTTATTTAAACTGCTTGGTTTGTATGTCTAACATTGTTTTCTTAAATTTGACAAATCCAGCTCAAGATGGTGTTGTCCCAGTGTCTGTTTTGACATTTTTGATGGAGTGGTAAGTATCTTTGACTACAGAGCCTCTGTTGCAAAGAGTTTGTTCTATGTTGTGTAGGTGTACCAACATTTCCCTCGTTCTCTGTGTGTCTCTTCTTGTAAGAGAAGATATTTCAGTTATTAGTGATGTAGGAACAATGTCCATTGCTTCAACCATGTCATGGTCGTCGGTCTGGGAATGAGCTACATCTTCAATATTGGGTGCCTCATGTTCTCCTGGTAAGTTATCTTCTATCTCTGTATATAAAATGTTATAGGACTGAGGGGTGTGGCCTGAAAGGCCAACATGGCGGCGCAAGTTTGTGATCTCCCGGCCCAACCGCTTTCAGGGTTCTGGCGTTCCCCCTAATTGAAGGGGGAGGTCACTGCATCGGTGCTGGGGTTAATCCAACTCTCAGCATCACTCTCCTGCAGAGGCCTTGGTTGCCCAGAGAATGGAGTCCACCAAGTGAGTGTGAAATTCAAGATGGTGGGCGGGGAGTGAGTGAGATTCCGCAACAAGGACTTACCTGCTGGCTTCAGCCCACACTGTTGATTGCCTCACGCCCAGGTTTGTATGAGCCTCAGTGAGTGCGAGGAGCTGAGTCTTGGCATCCTGACAGTTCAGTGAGTGCGAGGAGCCGAGTCTTGGCACCCTGACAGCAGGCATCCTGACAGCGGTGAGGGTGACCCGTGGCCATGCAGACTGAGCTGTGCTTCAGGAGCCAGATCAGGCTTCGGAGTTTCCTCCACAATGAGTGCCGATAGGGAGTGCCTGAAAGAGCACTCTATGTGCAGGGGTTCAAGTTGGTCCCTGTGACTTCTTGGGAGGTGCAGGAAGGCCCTCCCCATGATCCTGTGACTGGAGGTACTGCTGGTGGAGCGAACCCCTCCCTGGTGGACCCGTGCGGGGGGCATGGAGGCATGGAGGCCCGCATGATGTGGCCCACTTGGGCTCTCCTCCTCAGAGTTGCCTATCTGCTATGCTTTTCCCCTGGTCTTGAAGACTCCTGAGGGCTGGTAGCCAACAGGCCCAGCACCATGGAGGAAGGGGAGCACCTTTCCTGTGGCCCGGCTTGACCGAGACCCCGACCTCCTGATGTTGGGCTCTGTTGTTGGACGGCCTGGTCCTGCCAGCAAGACTCTGAGCCTGCAATGCCCACTTGGGCCCTCCTGGACCTTAGTGCAGACAGCAGAGGCGTGATCTCCACAATGTGCCAACTGCTTGTGCTGCCCGGAACCTGGTGCAAGTCCGTTGGCCATCACCCTAATGGCGTTGGAGTGCGGATGGGGGCAGGCTTTCCTAGTGCCCCCTGGACAGTCAATTCACAGCAACCTTGTCACTGCCCCTTTTCTGGATCCTGGGGTGGCATCTGCAGGGCAAAATGGGCCAGGATATGGGCCAACCAGGCAGGTGAAGATGACAGGTATTCAGTGCCCGTAGGGGGCACACAATGCCCGCAGGGAGGAGACCAAGACTCTGCACCTGATGGAGATACACCCATCATCCTCCAGGCCACACAGGACTCTAAGATCCTACTAGAATCGAATATTGGCAGGGTGAGAGTAGATGCCTCCTTACTGTGCCAAGACGTACGCCAGACTGTTGCCAGAGTCACAGAGGTGGAAATGAGGATTCTGTTTTGGAAGACAGTTTCCTCCTTGTGACCCGCCTGTCCAATGATGCATTGCTTCTGCAAGATCAGAAGGAGGACACCGAGAACAGAGTGAGGCGCAATAGCCAATGCTCTATAGGCTATCCTGAGAGGGCCAATCCCCAGAAGACTTCCTGGAGCACTGGATCCAGTCTTGGCTTGGGTCTAATGACCTTTCTAGATCTTTCATAATAGAGACGGCACACTGCTCCCTGGCTGAGAAACCTTCCCTGAAGACACCTCCCCCCGGTAATTGCCAGCTTTCTGAACTACAAGGACCAGGATGTGGTCCTTGGAGGGGCACAACTAACTAAGATAATGGTGTTTCAGTTCAGTTGCATATTGCCCTTTCCTGATTACACCCACAGGGTGTAGACCCTGAGCAAATCTTTCACCAGATGAAAGTGAAACTTTGCTCGATGCAAATCTCCTACATGTTGCTGTACTCCGCCAAATAAAGGATAATACATCACTCCAAATCTGTATTCTTTGAATCCCTGAGTGAAACTTTGACCCGGTTAACAAAGCGGCACCCACCTAGAGATAACCCCCAGCCCCTGTAGGGCTCCTCAGACCCGTCTTGACCAAACACACATGATCTGAAAATCCAAAAGAATACAAGGAGGTGGAAGAGATCTTGGGAGAGGCCGGCGGGCCCTGAGCGGGAGGAGGACTTGGAGGGAGGGGGAGGTTGAGGCGGCAGGAATGAGGAGCTGTTGACCCCGGCTGATGTGGACCAATTGGCCGCTGAACCTTCTGGATGAATTTCTTTATGACAGCTAGATCCTTTATGCATGCCAGCACCTGTGTATCCTACATTATTGCCTTACTTGCATGCAGCAGCGGGTAGGGATCTTGTGGCACTCCCGTATACCAGCTCACCTCAGTGTAATGGTTTTGGTGGCAACAGATGCTTCTTCTCGCCAGGAAGTGTATGGTGGGAGGAATTGGGAGGAAGGGTTTTTGTTTTGTGGATTGTTTTTTATTCCAGGTACACTACTTTGTGCTGACACTTTTGGCAATGTTCCTTTAGATGCCCGACTCCCTGTTCAAGTATTGTTTCTACTCCTCCTCACCAAGGGTAGTTGAACAGTCCTTCCCACAGATGGTTATGACCTCCCGAGACCCAGCCCCCACACTGGTATTGCCACTCCTACCATGCAGAGTTTCCTAACAGTAATAAAATGGAATGTCAACAGCCTACTGAAACACATTAAGAGGGTGGTTGTCTTCCAGTTCACACAATGTCACACACTGGGGACACTGCAGGAGACACACCTGCAGAGTTATAATTATTATTTTTTGTCAAGAAGGGGGTACAACAGGGTGTTGCATGCGGGTCACACTAGAGGGTCCAAGGTGGTGGCCATCTTCATACACAAGTCTTTACCGCTGGCGGTCACGAGGGTGGTACGTAACACCGAGGAGAAATACATAATAATAGAAAGCACACTGGAAGATGTCTTATACATTGTTGTGAGTATTATGTCCCACCTCCCCTGCAAAGTCTACATTGACAGTCTTCGAGGAAATGATCATAGCGCTTCTGTCCGGAAGGGCCATCATTGGGAAGGATTTTAATGATATCATGGGTAGCAAAGACTGGCTTAGCTTAATAAGGGGGACTTAAAGACGCTACCATGACCTCGAGGACTGATTATGAGGATTGGGACTTACTGATGCTTGGCATGCATGGCACCCGGACGCGCTGGAGTACACTTATTCCTCTGCTGCCCACGAGTCCTTGTGGCATATTGACTCTGTACTTTTGCCAAGAAAGAACCTTCTTCAATAATCTGTAGGCCAGATTCTGCCTAGAGGACTGGCTGATCATGCCACTGTTCTAGTTCGGTTTGGTATGATGGCTCATGGTGAACGCCCGATCCGATGCCTTAATGCATGGTTTCACCAGGGCGAGAGAGTCATAGACTTCCTCAGCAACAATCTTTCTAGTTTTCTTGGTCTGAATGAGGCCTCAGTGGAGTTGGCGGGCACCTTGTGTGAAACCATGAAAGCTTATGTGAGGCAGGTGGCTCTTTCCTAAATCAGGACAGTTGAGAGTGACAAAATCCCCCAGATCACAAACCTTGAGGCCTCTATCCTGCTTGTGAACACACGGACCTCCAGGCACTTACCGAGACTGACAGGCACCAATTAGAATTTTGATAGACAATCTCTCTGACAACTGAGTAGGATGAGGCACGCCAGTTTTGGATGGCTTCAATGCAGCGAGGATATAGATGGGGGGACAATTCAAGCAAACTGCTCTATTGGTGTGCTATGCAGCAGGCAGCGTCCCGCATCATTCCTCGTGTGCGGGATGAATCTGGGCACTCGGCAAGGGAATTCCCAGAAGTTTCTGCAATATTTATCCACTACTGCGAAAACTTATATTCCACCACTCCCGTCCAGCCCACGAGGTGGAGTCTCACTTGGTTGCTGAGCTGCCCATGCCTCGCCTCTCTGCATTGCAGAGGGAGGGGTTGGAGCAAGCCTTCACAGCTAAGGAAGGTGCTTATAAGTGACATATGGTGGAGGACTGGCCATGGCTGATATGAGGCTTATTTCTGGGTGACACAGCTTCTTCCCATTAACAACTGGCTCCACGTGGGGGTGGGACTATCCCACCTATAGGGGGGCGCTGGCTCTGTTGGGACTTGACAGTAATGGGCATTCTCTATGGAGCTCCTTTCCCCGTCACAACCCCAGTGGTTACCCAGTGGTCTTTCACACAATATGGTGTGGTGTGGTAATATGGTGGGACTATCATGGTCTAATGGGCTAATTATCCCTCATTGCTACTGCTGTGTGACAAGTATTGTCTATAACTTTAGGCACTGGTCCTGTACCATTACTGTGAAGCTACCCATTTGTGTATTTGAATGGAATGCAGTGTACATTGCCATTGTTCATTATGAGAGGGGAATTTAGTGTTTGTATAAAAAATGTTATAGGACTGAAATTGATATGTATGTAATGTGAGTTGACAGGTAACAGGCTATGTTTTAGTGTAAGCTTATTAAGTTTGTGATGCACTAATTTCATTTTTTGCAGACCCATGATGCTCATGTTTAACAATAGGCTACATTATTGTCTGATTTCAAAGACAAAATGTTTACCTATGCCTAATTTCAGCGTCTAAAAATCACTGTAACAAAATGAATAGTGCTGTTTTTAAAATCCAATGAAAAAACTAGCCTGGAGCCGCCGAGGAGGTTCTGAAGTATCAATATCAATAAGTCCAGATAGAGCCTGCGTGGTGAAGGTGCTTTCAAAAGCATCATCTATTGCTGATGGTGACGGACAGGTGGATGGACCGCCTCCACTGCCAGCACCTTCCGTCTTCCCTGTGACCAGATTCTCCCCTGTACATGAGTGAAGCGTTCCAGCGATTGTATAGTTCTGGGATACTGCAAGTTGTTACTTTAACAGCATTAATTCGTTTTGAGGTTTGATTCCAAATACGCTTTTTGGTAGCTTGAGGCGCAGTTAGGGAGGATATACAAAAAAATTGGTCTGTTTGCTACACATTTATAAACAAGGATTGCACTCTCAGCATCTATAAACCACTGCTTCCGATTTCTTGCAGATTCCTCTGTTTCGCCTTCCTGAGATGCCATTTTTGACCTAGAAATGTCTGTGAGTAGAAACAGATCCTTTCAGCAAGCTCCAGTGTTGTAGACAGGCAGTGTAACAAAGTGTTTCCGACTGTGATGTCAACAGTATGTGTCTGTTCACTGCTGCAATTTGCACCCATAAAGGAATCTCATTTTGCGATTCCATATTTTCACAAAGCGATTGCTAAGATATTCAGTGGCGGCTGCTCTAAATGCCAAGTGGTGGGGCAAGGCCGGGGAGAATAACACAAAAAAACCACGATGAAATAATGAAAAAATATATAGAATAGTACTTACTGGCCGCAGCCCTGCTCCTCTGCTCCTGATCCCTGACTCCCAGCAGTCCATAGGCTCGTGCACACTGTGCAGGATCCCATATGCCAATCCAGATGCTGCTCTCTTGCTGGGAATACTGTTACCCAGCATGAGAGAAGCACTGGGATTGGTCTGAGCAGCCTTGTTTAGCGTTCAGTCAGTACCTGGGAGTTTGTTATTGTTCTCCACCCGGCTGTGCAACACAGCTCGGGTTGGAGAAATGCTAAGTGTGCATGTCAGTTTGGCCATCCTAAAACGTCCAACCAAACCGACATGCTACTTACAGGGACCACCAATCCTCCTCCCTGAAGCTGAGGGTGACCCTCCCTGCCCTAAGACTCAACTGGCACAGTGAAAAATAAAATGATAATAAAATTGGTTTCTTATCATTTTATTTTTCACGTTTGCCTCTGCTGGCAATCAGCTGTGGGGTGACTCTCCTCCGCCATAACAGAGGAGCTGCTGCTGAAGAAATCACTAATCTGAACATATATCCAACAGTACAATTCATTTACCGATTCCCAAAATGCAATTTCTTAAGGATCGCAAATTAGAAATCAGTATATTTAACTATAGTATATCTGGTCATTTAATCTCAGACCACTTTCATGCACACATATCACCATGATGTCATGGGACATGGTATCAAATGCAGTCTTAAGGTCTACTAATAATAAAGAGCTTCTCTGATTGCTGCATCAAGTACCCAGGATAGTTCATCCACTGCTGATACCAGGGCTAATTCCATATTATGCAGTGGTCTGAAACCTGGCTGTGCGGGATCCAAGATGGTGTTCTGGTACAGAACAGCAATAATCTCATCATTGACAACCTTCTCCAAGATTTTAATTGCAAATGAAACCAGAAAAATAGGGCAGTGGTTACTGATCATATTGGGAATCTGACCAATTTTTTTCAAGATTGATGTAACCATTGTGTGGAGAGGCAAGACATAGGGAGTTTAGAGCTCGAGACACTCTTTACATTTTTTATTGAAAGATACAGGCGGGACAGACATCATGAGGAGAACCAAATGTAATCATTATGGGTATTTCTTTCACCATCTCAGGAGACAGAATTCAGCGAGATGAGGTAGGGTGTGAGCTCAAAGAAATAAAGACATAGGGCCTGATTTACAGTTTGGCGGAAGCGTTACTCCGTAACAAACGTTGCGGATATCCTTTCCGCCATATTACGATCTACATAGGCTATATTGGGACCGGTATACAGCAGATGGGATATCTGTGACCTTTGTGACAGAGTACACCCTTCTGCAAGCTCTAAATCAGGCTTATAGTGCCTTCAATACAGGATCTGAATATGATTGAGACAGTAAAAGTTAGATAGCAGTTATTGACTGTGTCATGAAAAATTCAGCCCACAACCGAGATTGCTTGCGTGCGTGTTCACCTGCAAAGAATTGAATTCGGAATGTAGAAAGAAGTCCACTATTTGAAAAGCAGTAGAATATTATTTAAAAATAAAGGAATATTATTAAGGAATGGGCACACCGTATAGGAAGCACCAGTGGCATGGGCAGTGCAGGGGCCCCCAGGGCCCCAGGACACCCCTTACCGCCAGCCTCTTCCTGGCGGTGCAAACCGCCAGAAACAGGCTGGCGGTAGGGGTGTCATAATCCCCAGGGCAGCGCTGCCCTGGCGGATTATCACCGCCGGGGCTAAAACGGCGGGAAACCGCCGGCCCCAGCGGTGCGACCGCGGCGCTTCCGCCGCGGTCATAATAGGGCTGGAAGCACCGCCAGCCTGTTGGCGGTGCTTCCGTCCTTTTAGCCCTGGCGGTCTCGGACCGCCAGGGTTGTAATGGCCCCCATAGTTTGCTTGGAGCCCAGCCACTGCTTTCTATCCATTGGCTTCATTGTTATTCCTAATTGCAGCAATGTAATTGGCCAGTGTGTACCGGTTCCACTTCCTCTTCTTTTGTGAGGAGCATGGACCCAGAACTGATTGCTTCATCTTGATTAGTATCCCTTTGCTGCTCGCCCTTACCGTCATGTCTCTTTTTTTAAAAATTCTTCTTCCCATCGTGCTGCTTCTTCCCCTGCACCTCCTGTGTCCGTTTTGACTCTTCCCTCCCACTCCAATGCCCTCATTGTCTGTGATGCGTCTACTCAAACCTGTTGTCTCTGATGTTTCTTCCTTCTCTCCCCATTGTCCGTGTTGCCTCCTCCCTCCCTCCCTGCTGCCTCTTCACACCCATATCTGTGTTGCCTCACCCACCTATCTGCTACAAGAACTAAAGGGATATGACATGGCCAACACTGGCTGCGTCATAGTGCTGTTGCTTTTAGCTTTCTTCGTCATAACGCTTTTTCAAATAACTTTTATGGTGCTTTTCTAAAAAAAATAACTTTTACCCATGATGCTCAGCAGCCACGCTGCTCTACAACACGGCTAAAAGACATTCATAAAGCCAATAGCTCTCACATAGGCGAGACCTAGAGGTTTTGCCCATGCTCGTTTCGTGCTACTATTTCAATAATGTAACACAAAGTTTTATTCTATTCAGGCTAAAAGTTCACCCCTTTCAACGCCTCATTACAGCAATCCACACCTGAAAGGTGATCAATTACAGTTGTCTGATTTGGCTATGTTCCATGTGCGTTGCGATTTTGATGAATTTTCATCCATTTGAGCTCTTACCTTATTTATGTTAATATCTGCAAATTGTGTAACTGAGGTTGGATTATGTCAGTACCCTAGCAAATTCTTACACATGCGTCGAACACAACAGACACACAATCACATTTTTGCAGTGGCACTTGCAGCAAATATCTTTTGTCTCATACTATATCACTGAGGGGAGTCAACCAGCGTTTTTCTAGTAACTGAAAATAGCAACTTCCAGTGTTTAGAAACTGGCCCACAAAATCCGCAGGCACTGCCGTAATGCTGTGAAACTACATAGCACACATATTTGCCAGGTGTACACAGTGGCCTACGTGGAGGCACCTGCAGGGAGGCAGCTACTCTTGTTTACTGCAGGTGTCACAGAACATAATGCAAAGCTTGCGGTGCGTGCTGGTTAGCCGCACTGTGACTCACACAGGAAGCTGTGTGTCTGATCGCTTCGGGGCTAGGATGGGTGTTGCTCGACATCAGACTTTTGATAGGTGGACCGGTTCCAGCAGTTTTTTTTTTTTGCTTTTTGGGGTTTAATTCAGAAGTAATTTGTCTGGTTGCACCTAACGCGGGGGGCCTGGCTCTCATTTGCATCTTAAGTTACAAAGGTGGTTGAGACCTATGTGCTTTTTCTGCTGTGGGTTCAGAAGCGTGTGTGTTGCCATGTTTCCATATCTATAGACTGGAGGGTAGAACATAAGATATGTGGATATTGTTATTATGTGATTATCGCAGGTTTTTCTCCAAAAGTACCTTTATTTTCTTCCATTTTGAGTGTCCAGTTCTATCAGATCTCCTAGATCCAATACACTTAGACGCGAATGAATTTTAAGTACAATCTAGAGACCGTGTTAGTTGTCTCTAGCCTCATGTTTTTTCCAAAAAAAAACTGAAATAAAAATGCATACATATTTACATAAATAAGGTTTTACACTGTCCTCTTCACCCATCGTTCTATTCAAGTATCATTAACGTTTTGATTCTGCTCATAACACATACATCATGGGACAAGGTGTCAGCCCAATTCATTGTTCCCTATCTTGTGCAGTGATGAATGATATCTTGCCTGATAGTGTGCACAATTGCCTAAAAAGAAGTGCACTTCATTGTCAGGGGACGAGTGCATGTTGCCTGCTGGAACATAACTGTATTTTTACATTTTCTCTAGCTTTGTTCATGTTGCATATTCTGTGAACAATTAAAACAGAAACACATTGTTGTCTTGCCAAGGTCAGAGTTTTTGTCTTTGGCGATGCGTGTTTATATTCAGGTTGGGGGGAGGGGTTATATTATTTCCTGGGGACAGTGTTTATTTTTGTCTGTCTGCTGGGAGCTCAGATCACACACTTCTGTAAATACTCTATTACCTGCAGCACTGGTGGCAGTGGTCCTCCATTTAGAACAATATAATAAAATGCAATGACCCAGATTTACTATGATTTTGAGTCGGGGTTATGTCACTTTTGTGGAGCAGTCCTAACGCAAAATCATTTTTTGGCATTTACTAAGCCACACAAATTCACTTTGTGTGGCTTATTAAAAATAAAGTAACGCAGCGCATAGCGCTGCCGTGCCTTACTTTGTGTCATGTAGATATTATGTGGGTGGAGCATGGGAGTTCCCATGAATCCATCATTGTATCCCGGCGCAACGCCAAATTTACAAAGACTTGTAAACCTGGGTTTGTGCTAAAATGGTGTGCAACCCTGATGGAGGCATAACGAGGAGAAGTATTATTATTTCTCCTTGTTACTCTTTCTATGTGTGCTGCATTATGCAGCACACATAGAAAGAGGACTATGCCTATAAGGATTGTTTGTGTGTAGGAAAGTATCCCTTACCAGACAAAAACAATTGTGCCTTTAATGCAGGTACCCTGGGTGCATATGTTGGCGCTAGGCAGCACACAGTGTGCCAGTGCAAGAAGAGAGAATCTTTTTCAATATGGCACATTTCTGCTCTCTCCTTTTCATGAAACACAAGACAGCAAGTTCCCTTACTGCGCCATTGCCACGCTCAACAGCTACAGATAACCAAGACTTAATTTGCACAACTGTTGACCTAAGATGTTAATTCTAAGAAAAAAGGGCCTGATTTAGATTTTGATCAGTGTTTTTGCTCCGGACGCTATATTAGTGGATTTTCCTCTTTTGCCAAGGTCGCGGAGAAAACTCTACCGAACAGAGTTTTATGCCAAAGTGGCTAAAGTAAATCCTCCAAAGTAGCTTCATCCAATGTAGGAGCAGTCTCCTTGATGGGCACACCTCCAGTGTAAATTCCAATACTCGGACGGTAGAATTTCCATAATAAAATGTAGACACCTGAAAGGTATCCTAAAGTGGCTGGGTGTTGTTTGTGCCCCAATACATGGTCATCTTAATAACTGCGATGGGGTTGTTTCAGAGAATTTTTGAGACACTGCACTAACTTTTACATGATAGTCCACCTTTTTAGGTCGAGCGCGCAAGTGCTTTCCCCTGTTGTAAGAATTGTGGGCTTTTAACCATGCCCATCGCATGCCCATCACTTTCACTCGTACGTGGGCTTGCCTTTCAAAAATCCTTTGCTATCATTGGTAAATGCTTTCTGTTTGTCCTTGCTTGGGGCAGTTTTATTACCGCCTTGCAGACTGCCCCTGCTACATGGATAATTTCACGATTGCCCATACGTTTGACTGCAAGCATACTTCCTTTTCTTTTTGTGTCTCCCCTTCACGCTCATGGCGGCCATGGCGCTTCAAATCGGCTTGCTTATGTCAACTATTTTACTTTTTATTTTCAATTTAAGTGCCAAGAAAACTCCAGTTAAGAATTTACAATGCTAATAGATCTAACTAAGCAAACGTGAGACCCATTGCATTGCAAATGCTTGTTTCATTTGCAGTCTTTCATGTAGATAGCTCTTCTAGACATAGTGGCAGATCAGTCACTCTAAATAAGTAATGCATTCTCCACCATTTATGGCGGAGTTACCTTCGCACTTTGTTGGACTGAATGAAGAAGACTGATGAGTCTTCATCAGTATATGTTCAGCCATCTGGGAATACACAATATATTGGTACAGCACAGGAGGTACAGATAATAAACCATCTTCTTTTGGAAGAGTTACAATTAGAGCCTCCTCTAATTTAGGCTCGAAGATCATTGTAGAGGTGAAAACAAACATGCTGGAAAGTCTAAAACCATTTGCTATCTACACAATGCTTTATCTATTTGCATGTTACTCTAGATAGCACATGTATTTCAGATTACCTTTACTAAGGATATGTTTTTCAAATTACCATTATTTCAGCCTTGTAGTCTCTGAACATCTATTTGGCTTACATTTTTAAAATATATTTTCTTATTTTTTACTTTTTAAAGTATGCAATATTTAGTTTGTTCATTATTTTTGCCCAGTATTTTCTGTAATTAATTAATTGAATCCAAAAGGTATGATTTGTGGCAGGTAGTAACCTTGATTATTAGCTACTAAAAGTTTATCACATTTTCTATCATATCATTTTGCTTTTTTGCACCTTTATCTTTTGGATTATTCATGCTTAGAGGTGACATAAAATTCTATGAAAATATAGATTCTATTTTCTGATTGTGCACTGTACTTTATATAAAGTAGTGGATTTTGCACATGACCTATACTGTGATCAAGGAACAGTATGTTTGTCGAATCGTGTTGACAACGACACCAGTATGTATGACTCTTGTAAGAGCATTACCTAAGAACATAAAACAAAAGCTCAACTGTTACAGTGCATTAAAGTATGCTTTCATAATTTATGAGCTGTATTGCAGATTAGACAGTATGCATTCCTTGTTATACTGGAACTCGTTTTTATAAGGTTAGGTATTGCTGCTTTGCATAAACATGAAAAGCCTGATATTTAGGTTCGGCGTAAGACAACACATGTTGATTTTACTAAATTTATAGGTAGAGTATACTAACTGACATAGGGTTTCAGTCAACTCTCTTCATTCATTGGTCTACTTATATAACATTACCATTTTTCTTTGCTCACTACAACATGGAGCATGGGACAATGCGTCAGCCTGCTTCAGCCAATGGCTAACTTCACGGTGAGTTATGGCATTTTGCTCTTTCCCAAGGAGCTCTTCCGCACACTACATAGTTCTCTTCAATGCCAGGTACAACAATTGCACTCATAATGAGGGCTGACACCAGTACTTAAAGAAATGGACTAATTGAGGGGTGGGCAGTAATAGCATCTATCAAACAGCCACAGCTGCCAACTGCCCACTTCACATTTCCCCTTCCCAAATGAGTCATTTTGAGAACTACTTTGTTTTTGAAGGCCGAGTCTCAGCTGGAGCAGTCATCAGAAATACTTTTGCAAAGGCCCACGTGCCAAAAAACTGTTATATCCATAATGGCAGACACCCTGCCAAATTTAGGACAGGGTTTCTGACACTGCTTTACCTGCTCAGAATGACAGAATGGCGGCCCGGACATGAAGAAAAGAACAATACTTCCACAAACTGGGACACATTTAACAGCGAGTCGGAAACGTATTTAATAAAAAAAAGAAAACCCCACATTTTGTTTTTTCTTCTCTGAAAACCCCAAAACATGTTGACCTGTCCTTAAAGAGGATCTGGCATGGGGGGCTGACTAAGATTTAATAGTTTTGTCCACTGTACAGGCAAAAGCTTACCCTGACCAAATGTCATGGATCTTTAAGTGTGGCAGGAAAGACAACATAAGGGCTTTGGAGGCAGGGCATCCATCACTTTGCCAAACTGCCCTCGAAGAGATAAATGAGGCCAGTCGTCCTTTCCCAAAACAGATTAGGACTTCTTTGTCCGGGAATTCCCCCATTTAAAGCTTATTATCTTGTTTTCTTTTGTAAGTATGATGGTGTATCACTTATTGAGGTGATCTTTTGTTTTGAATATCTATGTTCACGAATTCAATAGAGCATCAAAATTTAAAAGAAAATGACCTCCAAATATATCTTCGGCAGCCCAACGAAGCCAAGCCTCAAAATATTGTGTATTTTATGTGTCTGCATTGCTATATCTTCAATTTGTTTTTAAAATGTATTTGCTCGCATGGCTTGACTCAAATGTTCTTATTCCTGGAACAAGAGCTGGTCAGTTCTGCATGTCTTCCTAAATACTCGGTAATCCTGTGGAACTGTTTGATCATCCTCAGGTGCCCAGGTTTCATGTAACACTTTAATGCTGTCACCATGCATCAAGGACTTGTTCCAGTGGAGCTTACAAAACACGGGGCAGGACCTGAAGAAAGGATGGTGCTTTAGGAACAGTGTGTTCCTTACACCCACATGAGCCGGCTGCTGCTATGTACTTATTTCACTTTTATATACTGTTGTATAACACGTGGGTGGTGCCGTCGCCTGTTGTAGCAGTGGTAACAAAATCATGACATTTACACAAGTGCAATAAAGTTTCCCTATGTCATTTCAAGGTTTTGACAGCCTGATGTATGGAGCATGGCAGACGGTAGACTTGTGGGCATGGTGACAATGTATTACAAGGGCTGTACATCAAAGAACAGTTATGACCAATCTAAGGTATTAAAGCAAAGTTTTGCGAACATTTTGTCTTCTCTTCAGCTTAAAGCTGGTTGATTTGCATGTCTGTGGCGAGCGCCCTCGGTCTCTCATCTGGATATAGTTAATAGTGCATGAAAATGATGTCCCCCTGAAGAAGAATTCAAAAGATGAATTGGGGGGCGATACAATACATTTGAATCAATGAATTGATATGCATGTTGGTGTAAACACAAATACAATTTTGGGCTTTTGGATGACTGACCAATAAAGGGCACGCCGTGACACACTATGATCCCAGAGTGTGCTTACATATAGCTTTTCCTGGGGTGGGAAGATGCTGTTATATTGGGCTTATAGTGGGCAGCCTGGCTTTCAATGCATGAGCATGTTGTGGAAAGGCTGGTGGTCCGTATGAAGTGGATGGTGTTTGGTATTATCCTGAGTAAACGTAGAGTGACTGTGTTTCAACTGTGTAGAGTAGACAGTTGTTGGCTAGGTGTGGGCTTTGGCGATTGCAAAGTATTTGATTAGCATGAGTCTCTTTATTTCTTTATTTGTAAATAGTACATACCACTATGCAAAATACTATAACAAAATTATCCAGACAGTACCTATCTTTGATTTGACAACAGTTTTAACTATAGAGTATGATGGGCCTTGAAACCGAAGCTAAAAACATATCATCAATAACACGTCAGACATCAATAGGTTCTAAACATTATTAAAAAATACAAATATAATAATGATTTCATCAGATATATCTAATAAAAACATTGTATCCCCATCCCTTCAGCCTTCTAATGTCATTTTTTTAAAGGTAAAAGGGCTTTAATTTGCGTTTATGTGAGACTTCCACTGCTGGGCAAAGATAAAGGTAAGATATTACCCCGCATAGACTACAATATACCTGTCTTTCAGATGCCAAACCGAACACGGCCTTCGAACAAATCTTTGTTGGAACACAGTGACATATTCAGAATGTGGAAACAATTTAATTCAAAATCCAATCAACAATTCAAATATAAAGTTAGGTAGCCTTGCAGATCTTGCTCTATAAAACTGAATTCTAGGTCCTGCCCCAATTTGCTCCAAAGTGCACGCTTTACATTCTGGAGTTCGGCAAGAGTGCATGTCCCCTGCTCACTCTCTCTTCAAACAACTCTCATGTTATTGTATGATGTACAGTGTGCATTTATCAGACACTGGCCTTTAGGTTCGACAGAAGACGCACACATGAACCAACACTCAACTCCATTTCCCATCCGCGGCTCTACAAACTGAAAGCCAAGTCTTCAGCATCTTGGAGGCAGACATATGCTTCATAGGCATCCTTTTCAAAACTAGCAAGGAATGTCCACAGGGTTGCTACCCCAGCTGAAAAGGCCCTGTATTCCGTTATCACCTGTTACAACAAGGCAATGGCAACAGAAAATGTCTTTAAGACCACCTTTCATGTGAGGATGCTCAAAGAAAAGGAAATGAGTTCCAGATTGGTGACAGCCATTTGAGTATTGCATAAAGCCTTGAACCTAATTTATTTATGCACAGGTAATCAGTGCAATGTGAACAAAGATGGATATGTCTTCTCCCAACGATGGATTTCCAGATAATGAGGCTCAGTTGCATTCTGCATCCTCTATAGTTCCTCACTTAAGTTAGCTGGAAATTCCAGATGAAGAAAACTTTCATAATCTAACAGGGTGGAGCTGCCACTGCGGCATCTTTCTGAGGGAAAATCGGTGTGGAAAAATGCCTGCAAACCGTTCATCTGAAAAACCCACGCCTGAACTGCAGCGTTACCTCAGCTGTATTCGAGAACAACAAATTCTCATTTTTTATGGGGGGAGATGAAATCAACCCTATTAATTTGTTAGACGGGGATGGAATGTGTCCCAGGCGATTGGTGGATGGAGATGGGAGCATATCTTTTGATTACACAAGGGAGCTGAAAACTCCTCCATTGATTGCTGGAAGAGGGTAGAATCTTTCCAATTGATTGTGTGAGAATTTGGATCACTCTATAACTGGCAGCAGGAAGGTGGAAACACCCCCATCAGTATTGACAAGGGGATAGAATCATCCTTCTTGTTTATGATCACTAATGAGCATTCCATAGATAACTAGGGTGTACTGTTTACAGCTGTTCAGATTCAGTCATTTGGGGCAGAAGATGCACTGGCTTTTGTCTGGTTTGTTGATTGTGGGCCCTGTGACTTCTTAGTTGTTGTCATGTTAGTTCAACTGGCCATTTACCGCATAAATGACAAAAACTAGTTTGCAACATTGACAAAAATGTATGTTGATAACCTAGTCAAGCTCCCAGTTTTAGTGTGTTTAAGAAATGTGTGTTTCTGTATGTGATTTAGAGTGATGAGAAATGATCAAGATCTACTGTAGAAAGCAAGTGTTAAGCAAACACGTTACCATTAAGACTGGTACAAGCAGACTCTTACATCGAGTGACTTATTCTCAAGTGATCACTGTGGTGTATCTTGGTGAACAGGAGGCTTGCCGCCTTGTACAATGGCCTTTCTATCTGTAATGTTAAAAGTGACACAAATGTTGAGGTTGGTTCCAGTAGCTCAGAGACAAGATTCACTATGTTTTGAGGAAGAGCTGTCAACGACTACAGTTGTGAGAAAATTAACCATGTAAGTTATTTAAGCTCCAGGTTACAAATCACTTTGTGGTGAGCTGCTTATGACTGCTGTTATTTGTATTTCTGTAATTTCAGTAGAGTTAATCACTCTTGTCATGAATTCACAGAGCATTCTAGATCAGGGCACCATTTCATGTGGATTTAGGAAGAAGAACTGGAGATACAGTCATATGAGTCCATTTGTTGTTTTGCTGGTGTTTGGCTGTGTGAGGTTGAAAGAGTTTGTATAGTGTTAAGATTCGAATTGTTTTTCACAAGTAAGAGTGAAAGTAAAATGAGTTTGGCCTGCGATGGTCGTTGTGGTGTTTTATGTGTATTGGTCGGTGTGTCATTAATGATTATTTTGTTAATATGTTATAAGCATTTCAAGTGCCTGAAGGCATGTGTGGGAGAGGGCCCTATCAGAGGAAGGGCATCAGTAACACCAGTTTAAGTACAAACTCATCAGATAGTTTGTGGCAAGTTTATTGAGATTCTTCAGTTGTTTTTTTATATAACGCGAACGCTACCCAAAGGGTTTGAAACAGTTTGCCTGAGCACTAGTTACGTTACAGAAGGTCACATTCATTTCCGTCATAATTGTGAGATGTTAGTAGGTTAGGTGGACGTAAGGTGCCGTAAAGGTGATTACTGCATAAGGCACACCACAACAGTCATAAACACATGATGGAGGAGAGGGGTGTCTTAAATTTGTTGCTTTGTCATAATTTGAACTTTCAGCAGACTCTCAGTATCGCAGCAAGTCCAGTAGCACATCATGGATGCCATGGCCTCAAATGCTAGAAAGGCTAATGGACCCCTTGTCCTCGGAGTCGACAGTAAATAACAGCCATAATCAGGGTGCAGTGTATCTCCCAACCAGGGTGTCACTGCATCACCTGCATTAATGGCACCTATGTGGCTTCACGTTCCTCACTCTACCACCCTTTCCGTCTCCTTCCTCTTTTCATCGCTCCATCCTTTCTGTCCTCCTTTCACCTCTATTCTTCTTATCACTTTCTTTCTCTCTCCCCGCCTCTCTCACATCCTTATCTCCTTCCTCCATTTTTCTCTCCCTGCACTGCTTAAACCCTCTCCTCTCTTTATTTTCCTCTTTTCCCTTGCCACAAATTCTTGTGTAATATCTCTTTTCTATGTACATTCTACTCTTCTCCTCTAACATTTACTTACTCTTCCGGTTCTCTTTATCGTCTCTTGCCCTTTCCCTGCCCGTATCTTGTCTTCGTTTCTCTCTCCATCTTCGGCTCTTTTCTACTGTTCTATCACTGTGCTGGAGATTTTAATCAAATATAAATGCATTAATTTACTAACCGCTATGAGAGAATTTTAGACCTAACTAAACACTGCAGTTAAATGAGAATTTTCCATTCTAAATCCTACATAACATGCACTTGATATGAAATGTTAATGGTGGCAAATTCCTAACTGCTATAGTTCATCTAATTCTTTTATTTTGACCTCAGTCATAGTAATTTGCAGAATATTCCATGACATACCTTTCCTATGCTTTATTATTATAAATGGGGTCTCTAGTTGGCAGTGGTTTGCACCCTGTCCAAGTGGGTTCCCGCACTCTAGTCAGGTTAAGGGATTCACACAGCTAAGATTACCCCTGCTCACCTCCTTGGTAGCTTGGCACGAGCAGTCAGGCTTATCTCAGAGGCAATGTGTAAAGTATTTGTACCCATACACATTAACACCGTGAAAACTCCACAAAAGTTGAAATGAGTCTTAATTTATGATTGTATCTTTTTAGCAAAAAGTACCTGGGATGTGTCAAAAACAGAGATGATGCGGGCTGCAGGGGAGGTGAGGTGCCAAAAAAGCAAATCGATGTGTCATTTTCTTACTGCGTAGGTGAGTTAAAGCATCAGTTCTTTCCTTGCAGGAGAGGCGATGCGTTGGTTCCTTATTGACGGGGCAGGTGATGCGTCGATTCTTTCCTCCCAGGAAAGGTGATGCGTTGCTGCAGCCTTGGTTCTTTACTGCAGGGTGGATGAAAAATGGATGCCCTGGGGACGAATCATAGAAAATCCAGAAGTACTGTGTTGATAGACCCCCTGGGAAACAAGCATTGTGTTCACTCTGCAGCCATGAGACAGGTGCTGCATCGATTCTCCAGCCACGGGGCAGGCACTGTGTAAATGTCTCTGCTGCAGCCCATCAGTGAGTGGATTTTCTCCTTCAGGTCAACAGTTTACTCTTCCAAGGGCCAGGGACTGGAGTTGGAACAACTTGGCAAGTCAGGACTCTCAGGTAGGTCCCCCACTTTGGCCACTTCTTCCCCTGTTGGTTCCGGGGCATCCCCCTCAGGTTCAGCTTACTCCGGGACAGTGGGAATTTCATGAGCGGGTTCCCCACGTCCCTTGCTCCTCCTCCTCCTGGCAGACATCTAGGTCACTGTTTCAGACTCCAGGTTCTTCTGCTCACCCTCTCCCGCGGCCATGGATCGGGTGGTCAAGCACGCCCACTCTGGCAATCCTATCGTCTCCAAGTGCGAACTGAGCTCCACATCCTTTAAGGCGGTATGCTCCAGGTCATTCCCCAGCAGACAGTCAACAGGCATGGATGGACTCTCAGCTACCCTCAAGGAACCTGAGACCTCCCCCCATTCAAAGGGAACCTGGGCTACAAAGCATTGGCGCTTACTGATGTCTACTGGCTACAACCTGGTGGATCACATTAGAGATTTCCTGCTTCTCAGACACCAGATGACAGCAGACAGTTGTCATACTGGATCCTGTGAGTCTCAGAGCCTTAACCCACCTACCGTTGATGGTTACCCAGTGCCTGTACCTTTTTAGTGTTGTCAGGCATGAGGGTTCTCTGGACCACCTAACACTCACTTAAAGAGACTGGGGTCAACTCAGCTAGATCCCCACCACTAACTGGTGCTAACTTCTCCCCAAATGCAACACTTGCCACCCCTAGGGTCTGCCCACTGGTGGGTTGCTGTGCCCCTTGGGACACTTGGGACTCCCCAGAAATGCCTTTCTGGACACAAGCAAAACACTTCAGAGGTACCTTTCCTGCAGGCTTTCCTGAAGGGAACCAACTTTTGTTTTTAAAAGGGGTTGAGAATCTTTACCCTGGGAACTGGTTTGGGGCCCTTTTGAGAGATCATCAGACTGAGACTGATTGTGAATCAAACTCAAAGTTGCAAAAAGAGAAAAATTAAACCAGTATGGTTGGGTGTAATGGACTGGGACATGGAAGTAGTTTACACCAATCACTGTATGTAAAGTACAAATACAAGTCCTATCCTCATCACTGATTACTGCTGATTACCGGTAACTTTACTTGGCAGTGGTTTGCACCCTGTCTAAGTAGGGACCCTCACTCTAATCAGGATAAGGGAGTAAACACAGCTAAGATAACACCTGCTCACCCCCTTGGTAGCTTGGCCCGAGCAGTCAGGCTTACCTCAGAGGCAATGTGTAAAGTATTTGTACCCACACACAGTAACAGAGTGAAAACACCACAAAAGTACCCCCATACCAGTTTAGGTTTAGCCAGTATTTATCTGAGTAAAACAAGACCAAAACAACTAAAATCCAACATACACAAGTAAAGATATCACTTCGTAAAAGGATGAAATAAGGCTTCATTCCATACGTATCAATAATTGTATCTTTTTAGCACAAAGTACCTGGGATGCGTCAAAAACTGACGATGTGGGCCGCAGGGAGGTGAGGTACCAAAGAGCAAAGTGATGAGTCGATTCCTTACTTCGCAAAGGAGGTGATGTGTTGATTCTTTACTCACAGGAGAGGCTGGTTCCTTATTAGCAGGGGAGATGATGCATCAATGCTTTCCTCGCAGGAAAGGCGATGCATTGATTTCCAGACACACAGCCTCAGTTCCTTATTGCGGTGTGGGGTGGATGAGAAATTGACACCCCGGGGACGATGCATGGAGAATCCAGGCGCACTGTGTTGATGGAGCTGTGGGAAAACAGGCACTGCATTGATTATCCAGCCATGGGACAGGCGTTGCGTCAATTTGTCTGATGTGGTGCGTCAATCCGTGGATTTTCTCC
This sequence comes from Pleurodeles waltl, assembly GCF_031143425.1. Taxonomy (NCBI): domain Eukaryota; kingdom Metazoa; phylum Chordata; class Amphibia; order Caudata; family Salamandridae; genus Pleurodeles; species Pleurodeles waltl. The sequence goes on from NC_090448.1 coordinate 818,240,754, forward strand.
TTCAGGTCACCAGCTTACACTTCCAAGAGTACAGGGACTGAAGTTAGCACCATTTGGAAAGTCAGGACTCTCAGCAGAAGAGCCCAGACACTAGCAGCTGAAGTCTTTGATGTTCCTCAGACGTCTTAACAATAGGCAAGCTCACTTCAAGCCCTTGGAGAACCTTGGAAAGAAAGGTGTAGAATGAAAAGTTCAGTCCTTTCAATCCCAGGTCAGAAGCAGCAAGCAGCAGCCCAGCACAACAATGCAACAGGCAGAGAGGCAATCTGTCCTACAGCATCTATCTCTTCTTCCTAGCAGAATGTCCTCAGTCCAGAAGTGTTCTAACTTTTTGGGGTCAGAGGTCCAGTACTTATACCCATTTCTGCCTTTGAAGTAGGCAAACCTCAAAGAGAAGTCTTTGTAGTGCACAACCCTGCCTTTCCTGCCCTGGAACCAGACATACTCCCAGTGGGATGGAGACTGCTTTGTGTAAGGACAGGCACAGCTCTATTCAGGTGCAAGTGTCAGCTCCTCCCACCACTCTAGCCCAGGAAGACCCATCGGGATATGCAGGGCACATATCAGCTCCCTTTGTATGACTGTCTAGAGTGGATTCACAAACAGCCCAACTATCATCCTGACCCAGACATCTTTTCCACAGCCAGGCAGTGGTAGAGAATGGTTAAGCAAGAAAATGCTCACTTTCTAAAAGTGGCATTTTCAAACTTACAATTTAAAAAACAACTGCACCAAAATATTTATTTTTAAATTGTGAGTTCAGAGACCTCAAATTCCAAATCTCTATCTGCTCTCAATGGGAAATTACACTTAAAATAAATCTGAAGGCAATCCCCATGTTACCCTATGGGAGAAATAGTCCTTGAAATAATGAAAAATGAATTTAGCAGCATTTCACTATCGCACTATCAGGACATGTAAACCACACCAGTACATGTCCTACCTTTTAATTGCACTGCACCCTGCCCATGGGTCTGCCTTGGGCCTACTTTAGGAGTGACTTGCATATAGTCAAAGGAAAGGTTTGGGCCTGGCACTTGCCAATTCGAAATGGCAGTTTAGAACTGCACACACAGACCATACAATGGCTGGCATGGGACATATTTGCAGGCCTACTCATGTGGGTGGTACAACCAGTGCTGCAGGCCCACTAGTAGCATTTGATTTACAGGCCCTGGACACACCTGGTGCACTATACTAGAGACTTATTAGTAAATCAAATAGGTCAATCATGGATAAAACAATCACCAATACAATTTAGACAGAGAGGACTTGCTCTTTAGCACTGGTCGGCAGTGCTAAAGTGCCCAGAGTCTTAAAGCCAGCAAAAACGAAATTCAGCACAGGATCAAAAACAAGATGTCAGAATCCAAAACGTCAAGGGAAAACCACACCAAAAGCTAACAGGTCTAACATTCATGAATAGGCTTTTGATGAGTAGACGAGTAAGAATGGAATGATTAAACATGCTTTTGCCTAAAATGTACATGACTGTTCTTTCTTTCATAGATTGATAAAGATGGGAACATTACCTAATGTTGCGGTGTAATTGAAAATGTAGTTAAATGTATTGTGTGTTTCGAACGCTCTTTGTTAAAACTTACCATATCGATGGTAACTGTCCTGTTCACATGAAGACTCCACTCTCTCAATGGTTGGAAGAAAAATGTTATCTGCATGAATGTGAACGTTTTTATGATGTAAAAATGTATAAATGTATCTACTAGATACTTCTACTGCAGTAGAGACGGATGATTATTAGCAGAAAGCCCCATTCTAGAGGATAGAGCAGATTGGCTAGATAGACTCGCAGACACTTGATCCTTTTTGCCAGTGGTGTTTTCAGGAGGGAAAAGGGGCAGGGAGGCGCATGGAGGAGGGGGGAGAAAAAAAAGAAAATATAACAATTAAAAAACAGACTCACCTTTATTGCCACGCTGCGCCAATCCGTCTTCCGTCCTCAACTGCAGGAACAGGCTCCCAGCCTGTCCTGCGTCCAATCCTAACACTGCTTTCGTGCTCCTGGCAGTATGAAAGCAGCTATAGGATTGTCAGGAGTGCCAAGCCAGGGTGCTCCGAGGCAGAGTGAACGTCTCTGCCTGCTGTCTCCAACCCAGCAAAGCAGTGCCTGCATGGTCGGTTGGAAAGAGCCAAGTGCGCATGTGTATATGGCCGGCCCGAAATGGGCAGCCAAATAAAAATGCGCACTGATGGGGGGGGTGATGCTCCTCCGCCATAGCAGAGGAGCCGCCCCGGCTTTTTGGTATTATAGATGAGATCTTCTTGATAACGCTCTGATACCTTGATATTTCTATTCTGCCAAGCTTACAGAATTGCTGTACTTTATCATTTCTAATATTTTCACAACTGAATTGAGAACTCTGTGGGTTTTCAGCTAAATACACTTTCTTGAACAAAAAAATTAGATTAGATTCCTATGGGACATGCTTTAGGCTATGTTCTGTAATTTGCTTTGAATTTGATAATAAAGAGATTTATGAGCTAAACGCTAATAGAACTCTTAAAAATAAACACTAAACTCTTATCATTGACTCCTGAAAATAAATGTAATTGAGACTTGAAATATTGAAAGGTTTTGATGTGCAGCTTCTTCCCTTCTCACTTGTCTCGAAGCTTTTTCTGCTTGGGGGCTAGTGACTAGTGGAGATTGTTAAATAATATTTTTTCTAGGTGTTCGCTCTCCCAACAGACATCCTTACTCCAACCCCTTTCTCTTCCTTTCCCTTTTCCGCTATGTTTCCTTAGCCGTCTATCTTTCACTCTTCACTTCATTTCATAATTTTCTTCTCTGCTCCATTTCTCCCTTATTCTCTATTCTCTCCTTAATCCTTCCACCCTCCGCCTCCGTCCCAAGAGAAAACAGCGCCAGGTCCCAGGCAGACACTCTGTTTAAATCACTGAAACTGGGTGACCTGTAATCAAACTGCATCTGCACAGGGCAGGCCGGCTCCCTTCCCACCCCTAGGCTCTGATACCACTGCACAGGTTGCAACACCGATAGTCAAGTCTCTGAGCAAGTCACTCAAATATCAATGAAGAAGATCTGGATTGGAATGTGTGGGTTTGGGGTACAGTGCCGGTGGAAGTGATGTTCTAATGAGTCTGCACCCTGCATTTGACCCTTGCTGCTCCTCTCCCATCTGGCTTGTTTCATACTTTGCACTAAACAAAACATAAGTGGTATTTCAGTCCAACAAAATGACCTGCTCACAGTCTGTAGACATAATGATTCTTTTCATTTTAGAAACCTGGATTTGGTATTCATCCCAGCAGCCTAACAGAGTGTCTGGATTTTCTCCACCCCATGCAAAGATGGTGTTCACTCACACACAAGACTGCCTGTACTCAACAGCCTTATGTGTAGGCAGAGGCGTACTTTGAGAGGGGGTCTTTGGGATGTGATACTCCCCAAAATAATCACATTCTTGTCTTGGTAATTAGGTCTGGGGGTGCCTGAGTTGGGTCTGCTATGTCTTTGTCAGTTTTTCTTCTCATCCAGATTTCACTAAGAGATTTTAACATGTTCATTTTTTGTATCTGGAATTTAAATATATTGCGGCTCAGATTTACAAATATTTTGAACCGGGTTGTGTTACTTTTTTGATGCAGCCCCAGCACAAAGTCCTTTTTGTTCTTTACAAAAGGAGGCAAATGTCAATCATCTTAGTAAGAGTCTATCCAGTGCTTTAAGTGGGCCGCTACTGAGTACCGGCACGTTTTTATTTTGAGAGGGAGAGTACCTGCACTTTTCAAGATAAACGTAATACTTGTAATTGGGGAGTACCAGCACTTCTCAGAAGCAAGCAGGTACTCTGACACAGAGTACCGGCACCTCTATTTTTCCATTTCAAGCACTGAGTCTACCTGTCCACCAGACTCTAAATCAGCCCCAGAGGCCCACATAAAGCAAATCAGTACTGACCCTACTCTTCGTGGGAACAGTCCATTTCGAACCTTGGTCACCTCATACATTCACTCTGTGGCCCACTGCTATTTTAGTTGGGAATTTTGAGATTCACACTCCTGAATCTCAATGACTAAGTACACGCCTGTGTGTAGAGTTGGCCACTTTATAAGATATTTGAAAGCCCCTGTTAGCCTTTTGTTTTCTGCTGCCATCTTGTAGTCAAAAGGAACAACTGTTGTTCAGGAAGGCGAAAATAACCTGGCCATGCCTATTTGTCATGGAGGATACAAATACCATCCTGAAATGGGCAAAATCTAAGACTTTCCATTCACAGAATCCTCATTTGTGAGTGTTCTTAGTTGCATCCAGCTACAGGGGCATAACTACCACTAGTTCAACAGGTGCATTGGCACCCAGGCTTCAGAGGGGCACACTGAACCCTAATTATAGCTTTTATTTTACAATATAACTAAATGGATAGTGCCCATTCCCTTTGCTTGCATTAATTCCCATAACCACCTTGCCATGTCACTCTCCAGCTAACCTCTATACAGTACAAGCTGGTTGTTCCTGGAGTGGTCTAGGCTCAGAACCCTCATCCTCTGTCACTTGTCAGAGCATGTGTGAGGCTCGTGGGTAGGCGTGATGAGGTAGCCCAGTCTGTTGCTGAGGCAGAGGCGCAGTAGCCTCCACTAGGCCCTTAAATGCTCCACTGGGCACAGCCTCCCGTCACTCATCAGAGCCTGCATGAGGCTTCCCACACAGTCATGGTGATAGGTCCCAGTCAGGTGCTGAGGCAGAGACTTACTACCCTTCCCTAGGCGCACCCAGCACATTCCCTTGTCACTCATCAGCGCATGTGTGAGGCTCATGGGTAGGCAATCTAAGCTCCACAGAGGGATAACGGAGCAAGATTATGGTCACAGCGCTCTGCCATTGCTTCTCTCTGGCTGTGGAAAGTATATAATCACCCACGTTCAGCATAGCGCTTACTTCTGGCAGCGAGTTCCTACGTGCTATCATTTTTTTCGGTAAGAGGAAACTGAAGCATAGGACACTCATTCCTTCCTGTTCCACTCCCTATCCTCAGTCATTTCTTCTGTCTCCTATTTTCACCAGTGTTTTGAGGCAGCCCAGAAGTGACGTTTCGCCTCATACAAGCAATGAGATGATGTGATCTCATGCATCAGCACAACGTGACACGCAAAATAACAATTTTAAAATTTACTGCCAAGGACAGACTCTGAGACACGTTTTTAATCTCTAAATTAATTTTGGTTGATCTTGTGTTAATGAACTTTCAAAAAGCTTTTGTTCAACTTTTGAGCAATGACTAAAAACGATCTCCTGCCAGACTTCACCTGTGTAAATCTGGTAACAGCCATCTACGATTGAAATGTTGACATCAGTGTTCACAAAGGGACACGTGGGGCGCTAATCCGGTGATGTTGGTAAAGCTGCGCAGTGACCAAAATAAATAGTTACTCAGTTTCGGTCATCTTTTGCTCTACACAACATCCCTTTGATGTTCTAAAAAGAGGCGACCTCTCTTCAGTGAGAACTTGGCCCACACTCTGAATGACAAAGTAACCAGCAATGAACCGCATCAGCTGCTCCAGAGATTGGAATGAGTAACCGCTTAAACGTGGGCACTTGTCAGGCACTGTGATCAGCGGGTTTTAGGGGCTTCTGCTTTTCTCTGCAGATGGTCTTTCGGGGAGGTGCGTTGAGACATGAAATGGGACGAATTTACCGCCACCCTCCCAGGAAACAAGAACCTCCAACAAGGCTATTATTACCTGGACAAGTAATGTCTCCATCTCTAAAGCCGACATCTTGAGCTGCTATTGTTCTGGAAGGAGTGGATGTGTCTGCAGTGCAGAGGCCTCCCCACCTTCCAGGAAGCAGACAGTGAACACGATACCTGCAGCTGCTCAGAACATTAATCACTGCTGGTCTCTTGCTTTACCCCTCAAGTGTCCACCTTCATGCAGCAGAAGAGACAGAAAGGGCCCCTGTCCCGCCTGATGGATGTGTTTCGGAGGGATCTGAACATCTGCTTTGGTCTTCAGATGGCTTCTGCGTCTGCTCGTTCAAAGGCTTGTGGCGAATCAGTGTTCCTGAGAAATCCTGTATAAAATAGCAATTTCTGGCTTAAGTCCGGTTCATTTTCCCTCCCTGCCTTTATTTCTCTCCCTGCAGTGATGGACGGTATGAGGATGGAGGGCATCGCAGCGGCAACACAACAATACTCCCTACCATGGCACACCATGCACGACGAAACAACAGAACAAATGAAGACAGGGCTCCAAATATACATCCAACAATACCCATATATAGCATATATATACATATATTAATGGTCACTTAGGGAACCTAAAGACACTACTGCCTTAAACCACCTTACGCACATATATATATATATATACTTCTGCTGGGCAATAAGCAGGCCTACCATCATAGAAGAGCACCAAGCGCTTTGGTACGGCTCTCTGGCCTCACCCATTAAACACCAAGGAAAATCGCACCAATTCATTGCGGTTGGGACATTCCGGTTCGCACTAGTGACAGCTCATACTCACAAGCCAAATCAAACTCTGGTCTGCCATGGAAACCTCAGAACTGTCTGGAGAGTCCCTGCCAGGCTACTGAAAGGGCTTTAATGCCATGCCAACGAGAGAGTACACCCTATACAAATGTCAATAACATAGAATGTGTGCATGTATGTATGTATCGATAATTTATACAGTGTGATCTAGAAGGGTAGCGTCTGTGTGAGGCAATGCAGGAGGAATTATCAGTTGGAAATGTTAACGTTTGAATTACAGTTCAAGTACATTTCACTTAGTTACAAGTATGATACATTTGACACAATTTACAGTTTTTTGGTGCAGGGAAATTAGGAGATTTGCCCATAATCACACAGTTTTCAGTGAAGAGCCTGAGCCGGGATTTCTGCATTCCAAAATCAGTAATTTAGGCAGTAGATTACTTCTCCTCCGTCCTAGCTAGGAAAGTGATTGACTTGGCCATTTTCGGGTGCTGAGTAGCTTGTCAAGTTCCTACATGGATCCTACCTGCCACATTCAGCAGGCAAATCCTATTTTTGTTTGCCCTATGTGTGGCTCATTGGAAAATACTAGTGCTTTAAAAAAAAAACTTTTGGGGGATAATTAGTGCTTTAGCACCATTATGTCAAAGAGTTTGCTTATAGGTGGTATAACTGGCACTTTGGGGACACTAAGGTGCCATATGTTTTAACACTACTAGAAAGACTGGGTTGGGCAAGCAGATCGAATTATCCCTTGCTACATATGCCAGGGCAAAAACAGTGCCCCTGGCAAAGCATCTAGTCGCATCTCGATGTAGCTTAGTTAAAACATGCTGTGCTGATTCACACACTGCAAATAAATTGTGCATTCTAATCACCTACATTCCAATACATGTCATAGGGAGGCGTGGCTAGGGGCTGCCACGTCACTGACCCTCTGACGGCGCAGGTCCCAAGCAGGAAGTTGTTGTTTTGGTTTTACGCCCGTCCAGTTTCTCTTCCCTGCTTCCGCTTGTGTACCTCTTCATATGTGTGCAGCAGTGCATGTACTTGACACTTAACAGTCAAGTGCAAAACAGTACAATCTTAACAGGCCCAGAATACCTTGTTTAGGTCTGGTCTATGCACAGCATCAGCTGTCTCACAAGGCTTATGACCATGGTGCAAGTGTGTCTGCGTTGGTACTGGGCAGCTCATGATGTCCCAGCCCAAGGAGGGAGTAGATATGGCATATATATGCTATATATAGCATATTGCTGCTCTCTCCCTTTTGCACAAATCAGTGCAGTAAGCTACCTGGTTCTTTTGTGTTGCATGAAACAGCAGTAAACCTGGCCCTCAGTAACTCTGGCGTTTGTCAGCAGGCTCCTAAAGAGAACTTTTCAACCCAGTATAATCCTTTTTATTTCAACAAATTAAGCGCTGTTACTTGACAATGTATGTTTACAAACGCCGTTGACTGAGTTGTGGGGAAGGGGAGATGGAAGCCAGAGTAACTGGTGCCTATGTGAGTCACCTTTTTGAGGTATGCAGCGGAGGGTGGCAGTAGACTAGAAAGGGTGAGTGAGATGACACTAGATGCATAACCTCTTTTAAGTGTGGGACTGCTCTCATGTTCTAAAAAAAGTTTATAGAGGTAGATTTTTTCCATTCCACATCCAGTCAGCATTCATTCACAATTACCTATCTATTGGCCCTTTGCCCCTTTAATAATTCACCATGAAGTCACCATTTATTATTCATGTACTTACCATTCACTGCCCACCGTCTGTTTGCCACCAGTCACCATCCCTTTACCATACGTAATGTATCCACAATTCATCCTTCTCTCATGGACCGTTCAGTCACTTTCCAATCACCAGGCACCATCCACTCACTATTCTCCACTTACTTATCATTAGGTATTTGTTCCCCATTCATTATTCATTTACTCTTCACCTTTCATTTATCCATGCTATTTATTCACCATAAATCTAACATAAATGTACCACTCATTCGACCACTCAAAAGGTCACAATATATTCATTATCCACATTCAACCACATACCATCCACTATTTATGCATTCCCAATCCACCATCCACTTGCTCACCCCATATTCATTCATTACAAGACCATGAACATTTATCATCCATCCACCATTCATCCATTTGGCCATCCGTTCTCAATCCACAGAAGGCCTTGTGATCTTGTCATATTGTCTACCCAATTGGCAGTAATCTAATACTTGAACTCAGAGATGCTCAAGGACAAGGGAAGTTTTCATGTATGCTGTCTTTGTTGTAATTTTCTAAAAACGAGGGAAGGTTTCTCTGCTGAAGCACATTCTACACCTGCTATTTGGGGAAAAGTTGCACTGTTGTAGCTGTCACATTTGTACGGTAGGCTTGCACTACTGACGGTGTTGTAACCGTCATGTGTATGTAAGGAAGGCTTTCACCACTGGAACACATTGTGGATCTGTGATGGTCCTGTGATGGCCCCTTTGCACTGTTGCTGATGTTGTTGCAGTCTATGCCACTCTGTTTCTGTATCAGGGAAACTTGCACTACTGTTGCTCATGCCGTGCCTATGTTATGTGCATTAGTGAAAAGAACAGATGATGGACGGAATGCTAAATAAATCAAACACTCATCCACCTTCACAGATCTGGGTTAAACCTATATTTTATTTGCCAGCCATGCCATTCCAATTTTCCAATTTGGACCCAGCCATATGCAAATAAGTCTTGACCCTGCTCCCATGGGAACAGTCCAGTATGATCTGCCAGGCCAGGTCCTCCCTAGACTGGAAACAAGCATCTTAGATCGGTGACTAAGGTGGATGTCTGATTTGTTCAGTGTTCAGTCCATCATCTGGTCTTTTTGTTTTTGTCATCCTAAGTGGGAAGGGTATGCCCTGTGGGTCCTGTGCTCACAATAGCACTGGATTCAAGCTAGCCTGGCTGATGAGTAGGTGATACCCTGAAACTGGTCCCAGGATGCCTGTGCCTAAGGGGATTAGGGTTTCCATAGTTGTTTGAGGTACTCTGGTTCAATGAGCCTAATATGTGATGGAGATAGAATAGAATGCATCCCTTGTTCGAAACGAAGACAATTTAATGTATATTTCACCGTGTATAAACCCATAAAGTAAGGCAAGCAGCCAAATTTTGCACCAGATGAACCATATTTAACTGGTATTTTGGGGAGCCTAAGAGGTATAAAATTGAGTCGGAAAAAATCCTCTACATGACACTAGAAAACCTTCATCCCTGCTTTGAGTGCCCCGTAATGGGAACTGTAAGTTTTTGACTTTTTGCCTCACCACACATGGCAATCGTGCACGTGTGCTGAAGGCTCCCTGTCACACATTATGGGACCCAGATTGAGGCTCTGTGGTGTTTTGGGGTAATGGATGTACCTTGCTGGAAAAAACGCTGCCTTGAAAAGGAAGTCTGCTGAGGCAGGGTGTGTGCAGGGCAGCCTGCTGTAGCTTGTGGAAGGTTTTGCATTGCCAGGGTGGGTGGTGAGGCCTTGTGACATGTTACCCCTTCAGTGTGACCTAATATTACAGTGCTTGTGATGGCATGTCACTCAAGTAGATTGCATCTTGTACCCCATCCTTCCCTACGACAGAATGAAGCAACATTGATTATATGGTGCCTCATCAACCATAACTTCACAAAAGGCCAAAGCACCTAGAGAAGAGGGCTTCTACCATAAGACTGCACTCCACATTGGTGGATCTCCCTGACCTCCGTTGGATCACTGCTTTGACCCAGGGTGAGCGGGTGAGCTCTTCACTTTGTTTAGGAGGTGAGTTTTGTGTTGGCCCAGCAGAAGACTCAACTGCGAAGCACCATCGGACAACTAGCAGCCCTAGCAGTGCATGTTCTGTGCTCGTACTGTCCCACCACCTCAGCCAGTGCACGCACCTTCTCATTCAACTAAAGGGCTGAGATAACAGCGATGTTGGCTGAGTCAGGGTAAGTTAGTAAGAGTGTGCCTGGTTATCCATGCAGGACTGCACACTACTGGGAGCTGTGTTGCCCAAGCTCTCTGACAGTCAAAATGGGCGTACCCGTGAACAACTGACCAAGGTACAGTGGATGAGAATGTCAGTACATGGAGGATTGTGAACGCTGCTTCTTGGCAACTATCCAAAATTGACTTTGGGATGGAGTGTGCAGGAATCTGAAATGGTACCCAAAGAAGAAGGACACACGCTTTCTTTCCTGATGGTCAATAAACCTGTATCTTGACCTGGGAAGAAAACAAAATATGTGTCGACTGATTCCGCCCCCCATGTAATGTGATTGACATCAGGACACCTGAGCCCCAGTATTCCATGCTCTTCATTTTTATTTACAGTATAATATTATTGGTAGAAGTAAAATATTTTCTCTTATAAGTAAAAGCAATCGCTGGATTGATTACCTCTAGTTACAAGTTTCTCTGAGTTCTGAGATTTCACCAAGCACCATCTACCTGAGTAAGCCTTAAATTGCTCAGCTTTGCTGCCCTGAGGATCCAGTGCTCAGTTTGGGGCTCCGCAGCCCCAAAATACCACAAGTAAAATGATTTGATTATTGCATTCTGAGCCCATTAAGTCCTGTCTTCCCTAGGACTCTCAAAAAATGATTACATGCACCTTAGAGAGTGGGACTATTAGAGACATTCACGCTTATACCCTTAGGTAATGAAGTTTCTTGGAGAATTGAGGTATCGGTTTTTAAAATGAAAACTGATATTGGGTTTCAAGGCCCTGGAACTTTCCTACCATAGCGTACTGTGGACTGGGGTTCGATCTCCACATCTAACCCAAAAGTGCTTAGGTGGCTGCTTCACTACAGCGGCAGTGCCCTTGCCCCACGAGTGCTTGAACTTGCGTTTAGGCCGCGATGTGGGTCATGTGGAGGATGGCAACACTAAATGGCTCCATCAAAAAACACATAAGAACAAAGCCAATGCAACCGGATATGGGCAAGCCAGGAAGAATATCAGCAGTGAAGGAGATAGGTGGTTGTGAGGACCCCTGGAAAAACCCAATAACTGATCGGCAGACAATTACATGAAAAAAGAGTTAAAGTTATAACCTGGAAGCAGTCACCACTGAAGTTTAACAATTTAGTTAAGAACAGTCGTTTTCTAACGCTACCCAGCGAATACAATGCTTTATTTATTGCTCTTCTCCTTGTGTTTTGTATTTATTAAATGCTATTCTGTTGTATATGCGGTTAAGAATTTAGGCCCAGATTTATACTCTGTTTGCACCGAATTTGCGTCATTTTTTTTACGCAAATTTGGCGCAAATCTAACTCCATATATGTTTTGGAGTTAGTGAAATTTTTGCTTGCGGGAAACTACCTTGTGTCAATAAGATGCAAGGTAGGCGTTCCTGTGCAAGAAATGCCGATACGGCCTTACCGCCATATTTAACCCGTGCTGAAATCATGCACGGGGAAGGGGGCCGGAAATAATGGTGCTAAGCTTGCTTAGCACCATTATTTAACGCCTGGGTCACGGCAGGGGTTAGGGGACCTGTGGGACTATTTCCATGGTCAGAGTCCATAGTATGGGCCCAAATGCCGTTTTCTAGCCCCAGGGACACCTCCAACCACACCAGAGGGACACTAGAGGACAACAGACCCCATCCCAGGTAAGTAGGGTAAGTACAAGTAAGTAATTTCATTTTTTTTTTAAGTGCCATAGGCGGGCCTAACTTGGACCCCCCTACATGGCACTGGGCCCAATGGCCATGCTCAGGGGACATATGTCCCCTGGGCTTAGCCATTGGGGTGGTGGGCAGACTCCTATCTTTACTAAGACAGGAGTCATGTCTATGGGTGTTGTACGTCAAAAAAAGACGCTAGTCTCGTGAGAGGCATTTTTATGCCTCTAACCAGACTAGCATCATCCTTTGATGCACAATCTCCTGTTCCCCCTACGCCTTCCCCACCCGGCTAGAGTCCTTTGTTATGACGCTAGGCGGGCCTTACTGACAGCTACCGTCAGTCCATACATATGACGGCCGGCCATCGTCTTGGAATGGTGCTAGCTGTTGGTAAACTTTTTCATGCAAAACTGCGTTAGCGCAGTTTTGCGTGAAAAAGTATAAATCTGGGCCTTACTGTTTTGGCCTGCTGTAGTTCTTGGAGTGAAGCCAACTCTGTGGATCCACAATGGCCAGAATGTTCTGGCTTGAAACATATCAACTTCAAAGGTCTGTCCAGGGTGCAGCTAATGTCTTGGCTCAAATGACAACCTTCCAGCAGGTGGCTTTCCTTCAAGGCCAGACTGACTGTTCTGAAGACGGGGTGTCCGAGTTGGGTTGAGTGGACAGATGGCTTCATTTTTGGGGCTGATTGGCTGAGGACCTTCGAGTTTTCATTGCTGAAAGCAGCATGGGTGAGGCGAGGGGCATCTCATAATATATTGTTTTGCAGAAACAATACTCCTCGGTAGAGAAAGGGGAACCTGAAGAATTTGAAGAATAAATGTGTTTCTGGTTAGTTAAGCTGTAAAACTTGTTCGTTCTGCTTGTGGCAGTATGGGTGTGGCATTAGAATGCTTCAGGACTGCTTTTGGTTCAGAATCCAGCCCTGCAGCCCTATTGACATAATTCTATGAGCCTGATCACAATTTTGCTGTATTTTGTGCGTGCTAATTTGTGATAGTCTTGAGTGCGTAAATTAGTGTGTATGCTACTTACGCCTGATTACGAGTTTGATAGACTGAAATGGGGAGTGACACATAAAAACACATTGTTCGCAAACAGTCAATGTACATTATTTGTTCCTGTAATGTGCAGCAAGTTTTATCTGCTGCATATTTTAGGAATAAATACTATTACCCACAATGACGTGTGCCCAGACTACAACCTAGTAATTTCTATATTCAAACTGTAGAGCAGGGGTCTCCAACCTTTACAGTAAAAAGAGCTAGTGATGTTCAATGAAAATCATTCCGAGCTATTAGTGTTAGTCCACATCAGACAAGATTACATTAGAGGCCATCATCTGCAAGATTGCCAACAATGACCACCTCTGTGCAGGGTTACCAGCAGTAATGCAAAAAAGGCTTTGTCAAGTTTGAATGTCTCTACAGGGCTTATACATAACAGCCACAGCTGCAATGTCCCTGGCATCAAGGTAATATTAGTAATATGTCTCTGCAAAGCCAGATGATTTGTCACTCAAATATCAGTTTTCGATACATTTTGGGCACTATGAGCTCTGAAAACAAAAACATTTTATTCTCAAATTCACACTTTTCAGTTTTGATATACGTATATTAATATAACCAAATAAAACCTTCTGTCTGCAACACACACAGACTAACAAGTAGCTGGAGATCTACCAGTAACTCATGATCTGCTTCTTTGAGAAGCCTGCTTTATAGGACAAACGAGCCAGAATAAAAGATAGTTAATTAGTTAATATTATGGCTTCTGGTTAGTTTATCTACCCTGAATGCAGCCACAAGCTATTGCTGCAGGTATCTCCAGTATTGCTGAATCGCAGCAGTTTCAGCACATTAAAGCCATGATTATAACTGAAGGCCCAACTGTATTTTGGGTCCAAAGTCCCATTTGCAACTGATATGGGATTCCCAGTAAGGAGGTATGTAAGAAGCTGGCCTGGTGTGTGGTGGGTACCTAAGGTTCTTACACCTTATACTAGGTCCAGGTATCCCCTCTTAGTGAAGTGTAGGCGGTGTCTAGAAGCCAGGCTCTCTAGAGGTTGCTGTGGATGAGCAGCCAAGGCATACCTAGGACACCTGCAAAGCTCATTTAATACCACTGTAGTCACACAACACTTACACACATGAAGGAACACACTCAGTTGTACAAAAATAAAGGTACTTTATTTTTGGAACACAATACCACAAAATACTAGAAGGGCAACCCTTCAATAGGAGGTAAGTAATACACTAAATATATACACTAGCAATCGGAAATTGGTATAGAAAAGGTTTGAAAACAGGGCAAAAAGCAATAACCAGTAGTGACCCTAGGGGGAGCACAAGCCATATACTAGAAACAATGGAATGCGAATAAGGTACCCCCACCTAGGTAAGTTAAAATTGTAGACGGGAGCTAGGAGTTCTAGAAAAACTACAGAGGTAAGTAACACAGTACCCCCCAGCAACCAGGAAAGCAGAAATAGATCACTGGATTTTCCCCAAACCACCCAAGGGGAAGAAAAGAGAAGAAATGCAAGACCAAGAAGAGACTGCAAGACCCCAGAGGTAGATTCCGGTGAACGAAGACCTGTAGAGAGAGGGGATCAAGTCCAGAAAGAGCAACAGAGTCCAGTGGGGGCAAGAGGCCCTACTCACCACACTGAAGATGCAGGAGTTGGTCACCGGTGAACACAGGAAGGTCAGCACTGCACCCCTGAAGACCGCATCGAGTTCCTGGAGCATACAGGTGATGTCCCACACAAGGTAGAAGATTGCAGACTGGGTTGCGTGTCCGGATTCCACCAACAAGCCTTGCCAAAGGCAATCTTTGCAGTTGGACAAAAGTGGAGCTGCTGGGACCAGCAAGGTGCAGGAGGACTCGACCCAGGAGAGGGAGTCACAGGGGGCCCTCAGCAATGAAGGGAGCCCATGGAAGCCCAGGCAGCACCCACAGGAGGCCCACAGGATGAGGACACAGAAGGTGCAGGAAAGAGCCAATGCAGCACTACAAAAAGAGGATCCCATGCCGCAGCAGAACCACACAGAGGGCTGAGATTTGCAGGAAGGAATGTTGGGGGCTGGAGCTACACATCGCCTGAAGATCCCTTGGAGGAGATTCAAATGAGCATTGGCAGCTGCAAGAGACGCGATGCACGGGGGTACTGTCCTGCATGGGAGGGCAAAGGCTTGCCTCCACCAAAGTTGGACAGCTGGCAGAGAGGACCAAGAGGACTACTCCGGACCACCACCTATGATGCAGGATCCACACAGCTCAAGATGAGGGGAAATCCACGCAGCCAGTCGTTGCTTGCTGTAGGTGCCTGCGGTTGCAGGGGAGTGACTCCACTCCAAAGGAAATTCCTTCTTCTTCTTGTGCAGGCTGAAGAGTTGCAGTCTTCTGAGGATGTACGGCTGGGGCAATGTTGCAAAGCTGGCAGGAGATGTGGAAACAAAGTTGCAGAAGAAACTTCTTCATTGTAGCAGCGTTTGTCGGTTCCTGGAGGGTCCAGTCACGGTTCCAGTGGCCAGAAGTCGAAGTGGAGGTTGCAGAGGAGTCCTACTGGAATCTTGCAAGACAAATCTAAGGACCTACCCAATAGAGAGAGACCCTAAATAGCCCTGAAAGGGGGACTCGTCACCTAACCAGGTAATCACCTATCAGGAAGGGGTTCTGACGTCACCTGCCTGGCCTCTCCACTTAGAAACTCCCAGAGTTCCCTGACAACCTTGGAATCAAGATGGCAGAACCCAGGGACCCTCTGGATGAGCTCTGAGCACCACCCTTGGGGTGGTAATGGACAGAGGAGTGGTCACTCCCCTTTCCATTGTCAAGTTTCGTGCCAGAGCAGGGACTGGGTGTCCCGGAACCGGTGTGGACTGGTTTATGCACAGAGGGCACCAAATGTACCCTTCAAAGCAAAACCAGTCACACCTATTTCCAAAGGGAATGGGTCTAACCTCCCTTTCCCAAAGGCAATCCTTTGTTCTGCCTTCCTGGGCTTGATCAGATCAAGCAGCAGGAGGGCAGAAACCTGTCTGAGGGGTGGCAGCAGCTTAGGCTGCCCGGAAAACCCTAGAAGACTGGTGGTAGCAATGCTGGGGGTCCTCTAAGGACCCCCCAGAGTGCATGGAATCATACTTCTAATACATGCAACAGTATTGGGGTATGATCCTGACATGTTTGATACCAAACATGCCTAGGTTCAGAGTTACCATTAAGTAGCTGGACATAGGTAGTGACCTATGTCCAGTACACATGAAAAATGGCATCCCCACACTCACAAAGTCCAGGAAAATGGATCTGGAGTTTGTGGGGTCGCCTCTGCTAGTGCAGGGGTGCCCTCACACAAGGGTACCTGCACCCTGCCCTCTGGGCTGAGAGGGCCTACAATAGGGGTGACTTACAGTGACCTGGTACAGTGACCTGTAGTGAAAATAGGTGCATGCATCCGTTTTACGCAGACTGCAATGGCAGGCCTACAGAACCCTGTGCATGGGCTCCTTATGGCTGGCAGAATAACTGCTGCAGCCCATAGGGATCCCCTGGAACCCCAATGTCCTGGGTACCTAGGTACCATATACTAGGAACTTACATGGGGGGTGAAAAAGGTACCTGCAACCAAGTTTAAAGGAGAGAGCATAATCACTCGGGTCCTCGTTAGCAGGATACCAGTGAGCACAGTCAAACACACTGACAAACAGGCCAAAAAGTGGGGGTAACCATGATAGAAAAAGGCTACTTTCCTACAAGGTATTTGCGAAAATTTACATTCAGTGTGCTGTTTGCCTATGTGTTCAACAAATAAAGCAAGGGAAGAATCCTGGCAAGTATCTTTTTTTGGCAAATAACACACATTTATGATTTACGTGCTCTGGGGTACATTTCGGAGTGCCGACATATCAGAATTTCATGCTGTTTGTCAACAAATTCCTCATCAGGTTTTACCTATTGTAGATGTTTTTGGCAAACAGTGTCAATAGGAACTGACTTGGGGGCAGGTTTACTCATTTTTCATGCAGTGTAGCAATCACATTTGCTGGGGGAAATAAAGCACTGTGGCATATCTACTAAGACTGGTCCGCTGTTGCTGTCATTCCCTGTGGTGGTGACCTAAGTAGGCTGCCTTGTTTAAATCACAGCCTCTCACCATGGTGCAGAGGTGAGTGTACAATGCTTAACTTGAGATTTATAGCTGTGACATACTCTTCAAGTACAAACTCCCATGCCAAGTAAAAACTCAGAAGGATCTCACAAATATGTTGTGCACTTGAGAACACTTGTGACGTGTGAGTTTTGTGCTCACGCCTGGTTTAGAGAGACTTTAGCTTTTGATGCAAAGCTCAGTCTGGCTATCTTATTGGATCGGGCTCTGCATCTAGACCAATAGCTTTTTGCAATGATCTGCCCAAGTGGCCTCCTAGTAACACCCCCTTAACGCAAAGCAGCAGCAAGCACCTTTAGCCCTGAGAACAGGATATCTTTTCTGTGCAAAATACCTTTTGCACTGGAAAGTAAATACCATACCTTGCTTTGTATCACTGTGACAGTACAAGGGTATAATTTGAGGTAAATACGTGTAGTAAATCAAGGCCTTGCAATGCTATTTCTAGTGCAAAAGAGAATTTTCATCTGAAATGCAGTTGCCTCCTTACCCCACTGAGTTGTAACCAGGGCCTAATGTAGCAGTTTGCACGTGCGCCTGAAAGGAGAAACTAAAGCTGCCGGGTTGGATCATTATTTTAGAAGAGGATTATCTCACTCTCAGTGTTCAGTGCCAGTATCCCAGAGAGCTTACACAATGACTTTCACACAAACATGACTCATGCTTCATGGACGGGAGCCAGGGGCAGGCGGAGGGAGCCTGAGCTGAAGTGTAACTGGATCCAAGAGATGCACAGCGCCGTGAAACAGAAGATGAGCGGTACAGAAGGATCAGCCCTCTCCTCCTTTCTACCACTATCACTAGGACTCCTCAAACCCCGAGCTCCCAAGTTTCCAAAGTTCATGCATGAGTTACATGTTCAGCACAGATTTTATTTTTCTTTGCATTATGGGATTCATAGTTTTTTTCATCCCATAATGAAATGAGGACTAAAAGTCCCAGAAAATTCATAGACTGAAAGAGCTACTCACACATGCACTGGGGGCTTTTTGAGAGATCTACAAATCTGCTTGAGGGCTGGAATGAAATATTCTGTAGAACTCGCTATATAGATCAACAAAAAAGAAGTCTGTGTGTATGGCTTTTAGGAAGGATGAACCTTGGTGCAAAAGAGAATTAGGTGGAAGAGCTAGGGTGGATCAAAGTTCCGGCAACATCAACAGATAACAGGATATAAGGTTACCTGATGACTCCATGCCTTTGGGAGCTCCATTGTCCCCTTCTGGGCTTTTCTTTAACAAACTAATGCACTGTTGGAGTTGCATACTTGAGGGATTTTGATGGAAACCATTAGATGACCTCAATCGAAAACAATAATTTTGAAAAGGAAATACCGGAACTTCAACCAGTGTCTCTGACGACATTGGGTCATCTGGTAAACTTAATAAGATAGAGTGCAGGTAGACCCTTCTGCGCTGCAGCAGTAGAAAAAAAGACAACTAGCCATTGTATGCCACTGGTTTGCCTGGGCTCCTAGTCGAAGCTCGCCTCAGCAGTGACAACACTGACAACAGCAGCAGTTAGTCAGTATCAGTTAGTATCAATCAGCATACTGTATGACTGACCATGTTCCTATAAGAAAAAGGGCAGACGTGATTATAGTGTCAATCAATATATGCCATACGCTGAGGCCCAGTAAGGAGCAAGGCACCAATTCAGCAGCGACACCTAGTGGGCAGTCAAGAATGGCACTGCTCAAGTTTTAAGAGGAGTATGGAGAAACACCAGCAGTAGCTGGAGAAGTGAGCAGTCAGTAAATCACTTTGACCCGTGTCCTCAATAAATAGACAGGCAAAGAAGTGACAACCAGTAATCAGCCAACATATAGCACTCATGTATTTGTATGAATGAAAAAAACGAAAATGATAAACCACATTGGAGGAAACCGAATCATGGAAAACCTATTTAGAGGAAAGACAATTTAAGGAAATACAAATACATAGAAAATTAAAGAAAACATTTCAAAGTAAAGATGATTTAAGGAAACATCCAAGATCACACCCCTGGGTGAAGATGAAGTGCAGCAAGGGTTTTTTGGGTTCAGGATGTGTGATAATTAGGAGCAATGTGTTTTATTTTTTAGAGTTTTTAGAGTTCGGGGAAGGGTGGAAGTGGTGAGGGCTTTTTCGGGATCAGGCGTGGTTGGTATTGAGCGCAGTGAGTTTTTTTTTGGTATGGTTCACGAATGAGTGGAGTTTAGGGGTGATGAGGGATTTTTAGGGTTCAGGGATGGGTGGCATGTAGGGGTGTTGAGGTTTTTTAGGTTTTCCGGATGGGTGGAGTTTAGGGCTGGTGATTGTTTTAACCTTCATACTAATAAAAAATGGATGCAAAGTCTGTGCTATGTCAGTGGTTTGGGGCAGGCATTCTACCCTAAACCAAAGCAGGTCTCTCAGACATCCACAACATGAAAAGAATGGCATCCTACCTGAACATATTATTTGGGGTTTATTTAAAAATGATTAAAGCTTTTAAATGAGGAATCAATTTTGTAAGAGACTGCCAGATGCAAGCAATTTGGGCCCATCCATGACCAGGGGACAGACACTGCCCTGGTTTGCAATTACAATCTACAAAACTCTGTAAACAGAATAAAACCAAGATAATTTACTCTTTCTATTGTCGTCTTAGGGTCTTAATTTCTACATACTCATAACTGAAATCGTGGGTATCCTGACATTGCTAACTGTTGTTTTTTTACTTAAACCACTTAGAGAGAACAGGCCTGAATTTAAATTTAATATAAGGGTACCAGCTACTGTTTCACCCGTTCCATTTATTGGCCGCCAGTGCTGGCTTTTCTAAGGTTATTAAATGTGGCTTTGTCAATGTTTTTGGCCTGAAGACGAAAGTGAAATTGCTGACCTACTTTCTG
This sequence comes from Pleurodeles waltl, assembly GCF_031143425.1. Classification (NCBI taxonomy): domain Eukaryota; kingdom Metazoa; phylum Chordata; class Amphibia; order Caudata; family Salamandridae; genus Pleurodeles; species Pleurodeles waltl. The sequence continues at coordinate 818,260,935 of NC_090448.1, forward strand.
TATGTAAATTAGATTTATACTATATCACGAGATAGAGTTCAGTGGCATATCAAAACATGATAGGGACCCCCTTCAGAATTTGACGAGGGGCCGCTGAGACCGCCATATCTCACAGAAAAGCAAAGCATTCAGTTGAAAGCAGGTCCGGAAGGATGGCGGCCACCGTGCACGGCAGCGGTTCAAGGGCTCTGCGTTATACCTTTGCGTTATAGTCCTGATATGTCTCAAAGAGGGGAAGCTCTCTAGAATCCCTGACTTTTTACCATAAGGTTCTTAATATAACAGACATCTCTGGCCAGAATTAAAATCGGGCAGAGGATGAGCAAAAAGATTGTAAAGGTCTCAAGCCTTGCAAGACACAAAACCTTACGATGATATACTCAAACTGTAACATCTTATTCCACCACCTCCTTTCACTGATGCCAATGTATTGCTCTACACTCTTCATATGCTAATTTATGGACTTAATATCAGACTTTGCCTCAGATAAAAGACATTGCATAATATTAGGTGACATTAACCTACATCTAGATAAAACAGGTGACACAGCTACTGTCCTGTTAATGACTCATTGCAATGACTGTGGTTTGAATCAAGTAATTGACTCAACCACCCACACCTCTGGTCACACTATCGACGCGTTATGGGATCATCCAGAACAATTCCACCTCGGTCTGCTTACTCCACTCACCTGGACAAACCATTTTCTTCTTACATTTGTACTTAAAATGCGCAGAAACCTAGGATATTTCCCAAACGTCAGGTTTTGTCCAAAACGTGGCACAAGGTCAGTCAAAATAATGTGATGAAAGCTTTCTTGTGCACAGAATACTGAGTGTGCCACATCCAGTTAGTCCGAACACATTCACTGGTCCACCTCAACCGCTTATAGAGCAAAACCAAATTGCAAAGAGACAATTCTATATATTTACCCTGCTTTACAGCAACTGTATAAAATGTAAACTGTGATCCAATTATTCTCCTAGACTTAACTCAATTTATACAACATGATAATGTCCTATAAAAAAGATATTGGAGCTGCTTGGAAGAAGTTCTAGGCTAATGGTATAGCTGCTGCTAAACACAACAAAAAGAAAGGTTTCAAGTTATTGGTGATTTTTTTAATGCCTAAGATTTGGCTGGATTGCACTTTGGATCATCAAGGCTAGGAACATCAATGAATAACAAGATGCACTAATATCATTGAAGCTAAAAAGATACACTAATTTTGTGGACAGAATATCGAGGGACAAAGTGAGTGCATAAAAAGGAGGAAGTATCGAACTCCACATCTGTGCCCTCTGAAGCAGGCCGACTTCCTGGGTCTACCCGAAGTGTTCACTACCGCTCATTTGCTCAGTAGACGTGTCGGTAAAGAGGTAATGAATTGTTCTGTACCCTTGTTAGTGAAAAAAGAGTGAACAAGATGTGGGAGAGACCAGTTTTAAGAGAATTATTACTCCTGAAAAATCAGCCCTGAAACTTGTCTTACCTGGGTGAAACAGACTTGGGAGAAATCTATTATTACGAACTTTCGTTCGGGTACTATTGGTTCTCGCCTGTGCTTCCCACTCGGGCAGTATGACCCAACCTCCGTTGGGCTCGGTCCTTGTGATGGTAGTTCTAGCCACACCTTGTACATCTGGTTCTTTTTTGTAAGTTTTATGAGCCCCTTCGACGAAGGTTCTTGCTGCCTATTTATATTAAAGGTTTTTCTGGGTGTGAGAGTGGTTGTGTGAGGGTCTGAGTGGGACTGTGAGTGGGTGGACAAGGATCTGAGTGGTGCCGTGAGTGGGTGTGTGAGTGGGTGCCTAAGGGTCTGCGTGGTTGTGTGAGAAAGAGATTGAAAAAGAGAAATTGAGAGAGCCATAGAAAGAGAGTGAGAGGGATAGAGCTAGAGAGCTTTATAGGCTTTGATGAAGGATATACTTAGAATGAGGTATTTCTGGAGAAACTGAAAAGAAAAATGTATTTGTCAATTAAAAAAGAGTGAGATCACCTTTCAGTATGAACCTTAAACTTTTGAAGTTTAAAAGAAATTAAAGAAGGAAAAAGACCACAGTTACACCTGGAGTAGAACCCTTAACTTTCAGTGCGAAGGTCTGTGACCCTGTCCTTTAGGCCATAGGTGACTCTCTCTCTCAAGAGAGAGTGACAGGACTGCATATTTGTGTGTAGGGAAACAGATGAAAACTCCGCTTTCTGATAGCTCCCACCAAGCAAAAGAAACAGCTATGTCCCGGAGGTGGGCACCCCGGGACATGGGGGTAGCCTCCATGGCCACTGTTGCTCCATGAGGGGGCCTGCCCCAGGGCTGGGAGGTCGGCAACGGACCCCCTTCACTTTTTTACTGTAGCCCCAGGGAGGTGTGGTCCCCGGGGTTTTGGGGGGCCACGAACCCCCGTATCATATTAGTTTAAAAACACAGGGAGGTGGGGGTTCCTATGGCTGTGGTGGGGCCACGCGACTCCTGCATCATATTAATTTAAAGCCCCAGGGAGGTTGCGGTCCCTAGGGCTGCGGTGGGTGAGGGGCCTTTGTGCTTCATATTTGTTTAACGCCCTGGGGAGGTGGCAGTCCCTGGGGATGCTAGGGGGCGGGGCAGCACCCATCTTACATTTGTTTAACACCTTGGTGAGGTAGAGGTCCCCTGGGCTGCAGGGGGACACCCCCATGCAAAATGTAATTGACGCTTCCCTGGCCCTTTTTCTTATTATTTTTTTTCCTGGGACTTGGCTTAAGCCAAGTCCCAACATGGCTGCCAACACTTCCTTGTTGAAGTGCTGTCAGACAATCAGATCTCAGCATGAGATCGGGAGGGTTTGCAGACCCATTGTGTTCCTATCTACACAAATTTGGATTTCTTTATTTTTTAAAAACTACTGAACGTATTTAGACCACAAAACAAGAAGGGCGCTTTCTGGACCAACAGCTACATTTCTGCCAAATCTGATGTAATTCCATGTAGTGCTTCGAGCTGTATAACTGTTCAAACTCCCAATGGAATTAACATTGGAAAAGCACTTTTTTTCCCTCTCCTTTTTCTCGGCCCCACTTGACGGATCACCCCAAGACAGCAGCTGATGTAACTGTTGATTTTTTTTTTATGTGAAGATTCATCAAGCAACGCCAAAGATATAGGCAAGCCAAAAAACACTTTTCCTATAGAAAGTAGGCCCCATATTTATACTTTTTGTGTTGTGTGTTTACGCAGTTTTGCATCAAAAAGTATAGCTCAAAAAGTATAGCGCCGGCTTGCACCATTCCGGGATGAATGAAATGGCGCAATCCGGCGCAAAGGGTGGGCTAGCGAAAAAAATACGTTAGCTGGGTGGGGGTGGGGATATGGGAGAAGGGGGTTTTGCACAAAAAAATTACATTAGACTGGTTAGAGGCAAAAAAATGCCTCTAACCAGCCTAGCATCATTTTCAGATGTAAAACCATCCATACCACATGTATCCTGTCTTAGAAAAGACAGGAGTCATGCCCACCACCCCAATGGCAAGCACAGGGGACAAGGATCCCCTGGGCATGGCCACTGCACCATGTGCCATGCAAGGGGCCCCATATGGCACTTTCATTTTAAAAAAAAATACTTACCTATACTTACCCTACTTACCTGGGATGGGGTCCTCCAATGGGGCTGTTCCTGGGTCTTGAGGAGGGTACCTGTGGACCCATTCCATGGTGTTTGACCATGGAAATGGGTCCGCAGGTCCCATAACGCCTGGTCTGACCCAGGCGTTAAATAATGGTGCAAAGCAAGAGTTGCACTATTATTGACCCCCTTCACCCACCCATGCGTCATTTTAGCACGGGGGGATAAATATGGGGCTATGGGGTTAGCACCATTTTTTAGATGGTAACACCTACCTGGCATCTCATTGACACAAGGCAGGTGCAAGCATCTAGAAAATGGTGCAAACTCCAATATTTTGACGCTAGACCTGTCTAGCGCCAAAATATAAATATGGAGTTAGTTTTGCGTTGAATTTGCATTAAAAAATGATGCAAATTTGGCACAAATGGAGTATAAATATGCCCCAAGGTACTAACTATAACTACGCAGTGGTGAATGTCATTCGATTATATACATATATATATATATATATCATGTACGGTTGAAGGCGTTTGCCGAAACGCGTTGACATTTTTGTTGGGTGACAGCGTTTTCCTTTATAACGCATTTACAATAAAGCAGATGAACTTTGTGGATGAACTTTTCTTTCTTCATTATTTTTGCTGATGGTACATTGTGATACGGTGCAACTGTTTGGTGAGCGGGTCTCACCATTTTTAAGTATATGTATATATATATATATATATATATATATATATATATGGTATATAGTATAGAAATACTTTGCAAAAAAAAAATACCCATATACGTACCACTACACAAGTTAAATCCTCAGCTTCAATTAATAATACTGGTCCTGAATCAACTCATATATTTTCTGAATTAGCTTCACAATTTGTCACGTCATGTCAATCACTAACATCAAGTCATCAAAAAACGTAAACCAGGTTTTCGTCTTTAATATATTTACTTTAAGAATATTGCACACTTAAGTTCCTGAACTAGCAAGAGCTGTCCTTCAAATTGTTAGCCTTTTTTTGAGGTTTGTTGTAGTTCCAAATGACATGACGTAGGGGATAGATACAACCTGTTGAAAAAGGGGAACCTTAGGCATGAACTTATGTCAAATCATTGACCTATTACACTCCTTCCAGCTACAGAAAAAATGATTGAAATCTCAGTGCCTAAGCAGCCATCAGCCTTCCGCGAGAAGCATCATGTTCTAGATGAAGCACAAGTGTTTTTTTGTTCTATCAGAAGTCCTAAATCCACCTATGTGTCAGTCCTGAATAATTTGCTGCTGACTACATCAGTACGTACACCCTTATTTTGTTGGACTTGTCGGCAGCATTTGACACCTTTGACCACAAAATCCTGATCTTTACTGTTGCCATTTATGGGATTAGGGGAATAGCCTTGAACTGGCTTTCATTGTTATTGAGAGACAATCTTATGTCTTGTTAATTCACTATAAATAGCAGCCTTCCTCCATGATCCGTCGTCTGTCCTTATGCAACCTATATGTCGACTTGAGGGGACAATCATTAAATTCTAAAAGATTGCATAATGTAAAAAGCTGGGTAGACAACAACTCGTTGAAAAATAATATGGAAACATCTGGGGCATTATTGGTAGGAAATGACCCTTCTGCATGGCTGCCTACACTCTGGTGTATTGCCCTGGGTTTATCTCCTCACCCAAGATCTAAAGTTAGAAGCCTTGGAATTGAATTAAATTCCAGCCTCAAAATGAACACTCAAGTCTCTGCTGTAGTCTCCTCCTGTACTCTGGATATATGCAAGATCAGGTCAGTTCTCCCATTTCTCTTTGAGGAGGGTAAAAGAACAGTATTAGTCACCATAATAGGCTCCAGATTAGACTACTGCAACTCATTCATCTTGGCATATTCAAACATTTGACTCAAAGACACACTAACATCCACACACAAACAGCTAGGCAAGTGGAATCAGTATTTTGTTACACGAAAGCTAAGCTACTCTGAAGGAATTATATTGGTTGCCTATTCATAACAGAATACATTTGGAGGGAAATAATGTTCTATGCTGGATCCCGGAAGATGGAATAACCTGCCTTCAGAATTAAAAAAAGACTCCCTCTCACCTTCTTTTTCAAGAAGAAACCTAAACTCTTTATTTTTCTCAATAGGCTCCTTTCGAGCATATCTGGTCTTATTTAATATTTCAGTGGCAAGAAACCTTAGGGTGCATGATGTGCTTTATAAACACTCAAACTAAACTACAAAAAGTACTAATGTCACAATTAAGTAAAAGGAAACTAAAATGAAATTGACATAAATGATTTCACACTGGAAGGAGCTACTCCTCGGCAGAAAGAGCAACCTGTGCCATCTGACTCAGCATACCCTGAAGCCAGTTTTACTATTGCTCTTTTGTTTCATGCTGTGGGAGCCACCCCGGATGAGATCCTCCCACACTTGCAGTTCCCATCACTGCGTTTCTACTGTGTGGCAAGTCAGCAGTATTCTTGATGCAGCAATACTTATGGCACACCCACATATGAGGAAATGGAAGCTCTCCTGCCTTTCCAAAAAGTGAAGATACTGGTTGCAGCTAAGCGGTTCAGGCAGTTGTGGATGGGGAAACCCTGGAAAGTGTGTACCTACCACCCACCTATTGAAACGAGTGGCTGTAGCAAGTGGGCCTAACCATTTCCATGAGGATTCTACACCACCTACAAGAAAACTGTGGGAGCTTCCTGTCTTGCTCCTTGCCAGACTGGATATCTGATGACCCTCTGTCCACCCACCCCTGAAAGCAACTCCTGGCCCTGGTCTTTTGCCTTTTTTCCCCTGGGACCCATAAGGAAAGCCCACAACTGGGTGCAGGAGCCAAATCACATTCAGAAAGACTGCACTTGGGCGGCATGCAACATCAACAAGTATACTTGCATGAGACGTCATATCAAGTGTGACATCACCAGCCAGCTCTGGTGTTTTATCAGAAATAATTTTGATTGCTTGGAGTTTTGAGTCGTATTTCCAATGTTAAAAACAATCATTGAAAAACCTATAGGTCTAACCTTGGCAAGCTGGTGCAATATCTAATCTATGTTTTTATTATTTATCGAACACATTTGCAACAATGATGGAAAAAATAAAAACATGCCACAACCTACAAATGGCGACCATGTGTTGCATTAAAAAGATGTAATTTGAAAATAAAATTAACCCTTGCACATATGTTTCTTATAGCAGAACACGTGCTTCTTAGAGGACAGGTTTACTAAGACCAGGTATTAAAACCATTCTTTTTAGTGTACATTGCAAGTAAATACAATAAACAGTGTCACAAAGAAACATTATTTTTGTCTTTGATTTACTGTAATCTAAACAAACAATTTAAACACCAAGGAGAGCTATAACAATGTAAAAAGGACAAAGAACGGAAAGGTAAATCATTTGCATCTTAAAGTATTTGCCCATCAGCCCTGTAACTTAGGGCCAGATGAACGTGCCTTTTTTCTTGTCGCAAATGGCCCATTTGCGACAAGAAAAAAGCATTTTGGAATGTACAGATTGTATTTTGCAATTCGGTAATCTATTTACCGTATAACAAAATATGTTTGCAGGTCGCAATTAGGAAGGGGCAATCTCTTCCTAATTGTGAGTCGCAGTGCGAAGTAGGAATGTTTGTGACTGTGAATGCGGTCACAAAACAATTGCAGTTAGCACCAATTTCAAATTGGTGCTATCCCATTCGCAAATGGGACGGGGTCTCCATGGGGCCCCTTCCTCATTGTGAATGGTAGCAAAAATATTTTTTCATTTTTGTTTTAGAAATGCATTCTGATTTCCTTTAAGTAAACTGCGACATACTTCATGAATATTTATGAGGTAGGTCATTTGCGACCCTATTGGGAATCGCAAACAGTGTAATTGACACTGTTGTACATCAGGTTTTGCGACTCGCAAATTGTGAGTCGCTAAGACTCGCAATTTGCAAATCGCAAAACCTAATATTCGTACATGTGGCCCTTAGTGCACTTCTTTTTATGCAGATGCGCACGTATGATCAGCCTGGTAGTGCAATTTTTTTAGGGAATGTTCACATGTGATCAGGACAAATGCTTTCGCTCACATTACAAGAGGAAGGGGCTGATAGTTTGCCCCATAATGTATGTGTGGTGCCATGAAGCAAAATGTGAATGACAGTTGAATAGTCCAATGGAAAAATGATAGGGCTTGCTAGAAACCCTTCTATGTGTATGGGTGTGAGTATGTATACATATATGTCCACTAATAAAACAAAGGTTAAAGACTAGTTATAGTTAGGAAAGCTTTCTTTATGTTTAGTATACAAACCCAACTTAAATGTCACACACATTAGAAATTCTACAGTTATAGTTTTATCTTTAATTTATCATTGAACCACCATTTTCAAAGTAATACTTATAACTCACATTTATACTTACGCACCACACTACATTAACTGGCCTAGGGGGTCAGGCTATCCCAATACTGCTCCATTGTGTCTTTTTTTACCTTTTTTTCAGGGCTGAGGTTCTGAGTACTTAGACACAGCCATATTGCTGTTGATGTGGTGGTAGCCAATCAGAACTCATGTTGTGTTGTGCCAGCTCTGTGGATCCTCTGTGGTATGAAATGTACAATTTATTAGACAACTAATTACTCAAAAACTACTGAATTCATTTTCACCAAAATTATGTGATTATGGAAACCCACTGATACAGTTCCATTATCTACAGAACTCAGGGGTGCCTAGGAGAGGTAAGAGATCTGATAAAACATTTTCTATGGTAACTCTCTGTAGTTGGAGAAATTTAGCTCACACATAAAAGTTGCAGGTCTCACCCTAGGCTCTCCCTTAGGATCCTCTGCTAAGGCAATAGTCAACTATTAACATTCTTGAAAACGGAAGTTGGACATTTTCTGGTTTTAACATACCCTGAACTTTCAGTAATGCTGCTCAGTCTAGATCTGGGGGCCTTTGTTCCACGTGAAGCTGCTGCGCTAACCTTACTTGCTCTCTGATGATCTGTAGCTGAGAAACTTGCTGCCCTAACAAAGAGCAGGATTGCTCGGATTTACTATTCTTTATTATGGGCCCTTGCGCAGTGCTAAACGGCGCTTTGCAATACAGTGCTTTGCAAATGGGAGTACCTATCAAGTTTTTGACGCTAATGTATTTTAGTGCAGAAAGCTGTTGAAAATGCAGCACCGCAATCGCTTTGCGTTGCAGAGCAGCGCCAGACCATGTAAATGTATCCAGAGGGAGCGTTACAGAAATGCAAAAAACACAAGGATCGGATGCAAAACCAGACGTACTAAGGCAGGTTGGCCTGGATTTATGCCAAACCAGATGCAAACAAGCGGCAAGTGGAATGCTGAGTGATATTCCCACTTGATGTGCAATTTCTGCAAAATGACCCATTTTAAGTTGTGTTTCCCTTTGCTGTCTCATTGAAATTTGTACTAGAAGCTTTTCTTTGAGTACAAATCGCACACCAACCATTGGTGGCTTTCCCTCTCTTGCACAAGTGTGCACAGCTTAGTGTTGCACTAAACTTTTTTTTTGCATGGGTCTGGCCGATGACATCAAAGCAAATCCGGTGTTACACAATATATTAACCTTCGAGGGATGGAGTGCTGCAGATTTTTGACCAACACCGACTTTTATGAATGTTAGCAAATCAAGGCCTTTTAGTCCTCCTTTGATGCTCCACTCTCTAATCGCATATACTGCAGGAAAAAACTCTCATTACTGATTTTAAGTGCAGAGCCCTACTTGCTGCCAGAAGAGAGTGTTGGTAAGGTGACAGTTGAGAGGAACTTGAGGGCAGGAGCTCAAACTTCTTCCCACCCCTCCGAAAAAGGATGATACCTGAAACGCCTCTTCTGGATCTTCAACTGTGAGCTGAGTTATATAAAATATATTGAAGTCTGCCAAACAAGACTTCAGGAACAAGTATCTTGGCATCTGATGACACAAGTGTCTCGCATTCTCATAGCAAGCTACTTCAATACATATAACAAACTGTCTATCTGTTTCGGCTCATGGGTGATATGAAGGGAGCTTCTCTGGGTTCCCATTAAATGCAGCAAATTCACCAACACAGTGCCACACAATCGCACCCAGTATGCATCTTACATATCCCCGATTATTAATTAATAATTTAACAGAGTTTCGATGTACGACCTGGATTTTAGAGAGGCTCCTAATAATTATGCCACGCTGTATTTCAGCATTTTATTAAATTCAATAGGGAATTTTTTTTTTATTTACAGCATTGTGTAAATGTGTTTAGGGTTTCCCTTTACTTTGGAAAGAGGTTGTTGAGATGTTTATATCAGTTTTAGGGAAATTCAAATAGGACTTGATGAAAAATAAGTAGAAATAGGGAGATACCTATATTATTAGGTAGACTTAAGCTGATGAGAAAGTCCTCACCTCCTGCTCATAGTACAGTAAAGACCCGAATCACTAGAACGTTCACTATTTGATTTTGATTTTTGACCTTATACTATAACATTACAAAGTAGGTCAAGTTTACTTAATGACACATACAAAGTCTTTATGGGTGGGGAGCGGGATACCCAGGTATATTTCATTGTGGGTGGTGTATATCCATAAGGTGTGTATATCTGTGAGGGGAAGCTTTCAGGTTGACCTTTATATGGCCTCCATTAAATACAATAAATATTTATTTTGTCGTGGTTGCTTATAGTGGCCTTAAGAAGCTGAAACAATGTTTTTATTTGTGAAATAAACGCGATGGATGAAGTAGTACAACTGAAACAGATAACACCTAATTTACTCAGTGCTTCTTGGTTATGATGAATATTTACCACGAAACTCAAATCTAATTTAGAGTCAATATGGAAGAGTAAGATACTGTAAGAATATAATGAAAACTACAATAATATTGTAAAATAATGTGCAAGATTAAAAACGTTCTCATTTGCAAAAAATAAACAAATCATTTATTAAAATGATAAGACTATTTAAGGCTTTCAAAGAAACTGACAAATCTAGGTTGCATACATTCCCTTGTATACCCAATCAGAATTATTTTTTAAAGATCATGTTGAGAAAAGCCAGTTTTCGAAACCTTTGGTTGAGTGTTTTACAAGTGGTAGAAGTTACATCTTTGAGTGCCTATCTCACTTTTAGTTCACAATACTCATGGAAAAGGACATTTTACTTCATGTTAAAGACAATACATCCAGAAAATTAATCAAATATCTGTGCCTTGATTGCATGTTGTGTATACCAGTAGATTGTACAAATGTTGCTGGTACGCAAAAAACTATACAATTTGATTGACAGACATTCTGGATTTTATTCAAGGGAGATAAAATAGCAGCAGGTAAGGTAATCACAGTGGATACCTCAGTAAGAGAAACAGGGTCAGAGGCACTAGCTCATTAGTGTTGGTGGATGATATCAATATTCACTTCTTTTCTGAGCCACGGAAGCCACTGAGCAAGCCAGCTGTGTGAAGGATTTCTGGGTTATAGGTGTACACCTAGAAAGGATTGTTTTCTTATTTTTGAGGTCGAGCGAGCAAGCACTTTAACCAGTTGTAAGTATTGTGGGCTTTTGACCAAGCCCATGTCATGTTCCATCACGTTTGTGGGCTTGCCTTTCTAAAATCATTCAATGTCATTGTTAATTGAGTTACATTTGGCCCCCATTGAGGCTGTTTTTGTCACGCTTTGCAGACTGCCCCTGTTACATGGATTATTGAACAGTTGCCAATATACTTCATCGTAGTCAAACTATTTTTTTGTCTCTTCCCTTCGTGCTGCATGGCAGCCATGGCACTCATAGCGATTATAGGCACAACAGCATGAACTTGATCGGCGGTATTGACGCGCTGGTCATATTGTTCACAGGTACTTAATCAGTCTCATTTCTTGTGGCTCTCCCCTTTAAACACTTGAAATTGGTATATGCTTTACATAAAACAGAAATACTCAAAGCGAAAGCAGCTCTCCTGGGACAGTGGGATAACTGATACTACAATATTCACTGAACTTAGGAAAACTCGACCCATAATGCTTTGCAAGCTTTCTTTTTCATAACAGTTTTGCCCATAAGTCAACCTGTGGTGGTCCTAGGACAATGGGGCCACAATCAAAACATTGACCACAATGTGCTCTTTCTGTCTACATCATCTCTGAAGCCTCACACTATGTTAATGGGGACCCCCCAAAAAAATAACTCCTCCCACCATTCAATGTCTTTTAAGCTTTCTCATGGCTAGAACTTTTATTTTAAAAGCCTTGTTTGTAATTATTGTTGCAGTAGGCCTGCTAGTCCAGAAAACTGTTCTCTAGGGGTAAGTATAGGGTTGCACTGCATTATTTTCTCCTGTTTTTTCCATGGGGGTTATGTCCTCTAAGGGCTAAGAATATGGTTACATGACCAAGTTTTTTGCAAATGATAATGTTTTCTGGTGCTCTCAAGGGATTGTTTTGAACATTACAGTCCAATGCCAAAAGTTTATTTCTAATAAAGGTTTAAATGATAATTGTATATGTTTTAATAATCTCTTTTTATTACAATTATGACCCTAATTGAGGCCAGCTTAACATCCTTACTACACTATGACTGTCTGAACACTCCTGATATGTTTGAGTGACCCTTCTAGTTTATTTCTCCTCTGTGTCCGTCTTATGTCTTTGGGGGAATTATGTTAGCCAGCCAGCAGGTCTGATGGAGGAGTGATGAAAGCCTTTAAAATCGGACCCGACTCACCTCCCCTCCATCTTCGCATGCGAGGTCAGGGTGGATCAGAAAACCAGTGCACCACAGAGCACAAGGAAGTGGGATTCCAGCCTTCTAGAGGGATACCTACTTTCTAATTTAGTATCTTGTAACTGCCTGGCTTTGCGCAGCTACCAATAAGAGTGTTCCCTGTACCATAGATGTCCGCTTAACCTGAGTCACGTCCTCGTCATTCAAGGGGACCATCCCTACTTTCTGGAGGGTGAGATAATGTATACTCTTATAGGTGTATGAATACCTGCCATCCCGAACTCCCACGTGAGATATTCACCACACATGTATGTTTACGGTTGGGGCTTGTTTGCCGTCATTTCCACATGGCACGTGTGTTTCATATAAGGGTATAAGACCTGAGCAACCTTTCAATTGCTATATACAATTACGTGATTTCAGTTCATATGCTAAATGTCTGTTTCTCTTGCTTTTTATGTAGGTCACTGTTTTTATGAAAAGCCCACATGGAATGATGGGAGTGTGCTTGTTCTTGGTACATGTTGGATACCTCACCATCCACCTGGGTGAGGAAACCCAGACACATACTTTGTTTCCGTGCTCATATAGAAGATTGGGTATACAGCCACATAGGTCCTGATGAAATGCCTACAGATCGTTTTTCGACATTCGAAGGCATGAAACTTGCTGACCAGTAGCTAAGATCTACGCACACTTACTTGATCTTACACTCGACAATATACCCTTGCACTTGAGAGACTAGGACCACTATATCTAATAGACTCTTACTCTGTTTTAATTCAACCCAGACTTGGAATCCTATTAAATAGATAGCCCCACCTAGTCTATAGTTGATTTTACTTCGAATTTTATTCCAATCTTCTCACCCACTGGTTGGACACACATCCACCACTCCAGTCTTTCATTGCCAATAAAAAGTTCTCCTGCAAAGAGCTCTCTTGCAGGGCCCACTGGGCACTGCAAAGCCAGCCAAACGTGGTGCAACTCCAATGAGGAAGCATGCCACCTTCGGGTGGGTGAGGGCAATTGCTCCTAACAGTGCATGCCCCCAGAACCCATCTTCCTAGGTTTGAATCTCAAACTGTATTCTCAAAGGAGAAGCCTTTGTTCGAAAATGGCTTCACTCCTACTCATTCACCATTTTCAAAAACCCTGTGTTTGTGGAAGTTCCTTCTCAGTAAAGATATACAGCTTCTGAAACACACTGCCTGAGAGAGTAAGGATCATCAACAGAGATCTGGTGCAGATTTACTAAGAATTCATGCAATGCAGTGCAGCATGACAATTTGCTGCTCTACGTTGTGTGAATGGGAGAGAGCACAAGAGCGCCATATTTAAAAATTATGGTACTCTTCAGCTCTCTTCTAGAGCTGGTGCACTTGTGGCTGCCTATCGCAAACTCAGGCACCTTAGCTCCATGCTGCAGGGTTGCTTGTCTGATGGGAAGGATGGTTTATGATAGGGAAGGGATACTTACTTGCACAAAAATAATCCAAAAGGCGCTTTCCTCTTTCTATGTGTGATGCAGAATGCGCACACATGAAAAGAGATGTTAATAAAAAGAAATAAACATATTTCTCCTTGTCACGTTTCACAGTGGTATGTGTACAGATTTCATGCAATTCTAGCTTTACAAACCTTAATGAATCTAGAGGTGCGTGAAATGCATAGCCCAATGCATGAAAACGCACATGCTCTACCCATAGAACAACTTTCACTAAGAAATGTAACACAGTGCAGGGCGAGCTGCTTCATAGTGTGCATTTCTTTACAGAGCCGGGCAAATGAAGCCTTGCAAGTCTTTGTAAATCCCAAATAAGCCTTTTCATTACCTTGCGTCGCCTTGCATGACGCAAGGGTGTCACAAAGGCTCTGTAAATATGAGCCTAATTATTCGGCAAAGCACAAACACTGGCTGTTTGCAAGTTACTTCTTAGACTGCAAGCCTCTTCGGGTTGTGCACACTCCAAGTGTATGACACAGGTACAAGCCGCTGCATTAACTCAGGAGTGCATCTCTATGCCACATGCACAACACCAAAATAGATCACCCACATCTAACACCTCATCCAACACCCTCTTCCAGCCATGCCCAACTAGCAGAGTAGCTACTTATTCAACTAACCAGAAAGTGCTTTGGCGCCTCAGCAAGGGGTAGGAAAACATTAGAGAAATGCTACAAAACTATACAATTCAATAATAATGAAATATATTTATGATTCTAAACCAAATCCTGACTGTGATAGGCACACGCAGCGCCAAGCCACGTTGACAGAGCCGGAGCACCCATTAGGTCATCACCTTAACCCAGCCTTCCGGGTTTGTGTGCTAGCTTGCCTGGGAAAAGCTCAGACAAGGTGTAAACTGCATTTCAAAGCCACCGAAGAGGTAGCAGTGTGTAATGCTGCACGTAACATATTTATTGGAAGACATTAGGCTTGAGAGACTGCTAAAGCGGTCTCTAGGGCAGCCATAAAAAATTGGAAGTGCTTGAATTAGTTCTAACACCTCTATTAAAAACCGTATTATAAAAGACATTATCAAAAGTGTCCCTCTCACAAGCAGGCAGTGGATTTCCCCACCCACCAAGCCACTTGAGTGGCGGGGCCCTTAAAAAGCGGGCCTTATCTCCAGCCACACCCGGGGTAATTTGTGGTTTGAAGGGATTAAGGCACCAGGATCCGGTGTTGAAAGGGCAGACGTTTTACACCGCTTGCATTTATAGGCCATTCTGAAAACAGCCTCACATAAGTGTGGGCAATTCCATGCACGGCGCCCTTCTTTTGAAAGAGACTAATGGTTTTCGATTGCCTTTTCTCGTTTGTTTTTTCCCATCGTTGCTAGACAACTCAGATCTGGGAGTGAGGCCTTAGGCATAGGCCAGTTATGACTGGCTAAACAATGCATGCGAGAGGATTTTGCATTTTTGCATTCTATAATACCCTTTCCGAATCTCCATGCTTGGTTTGTTTTGGTTTCATCTGTTGTGCTGATTTTTTAATGCTTTGCAGCAGATAAGACCAAAGTGCATTGGTACTAGATAAAAGCTGTTTGGCCAAGTATGTTTTCAGTGCGGTCAATATATTTTTTTGTTGTTGTTACCTGTGTGTGTTTCGGGGTCTGCCGTCATATTTTAGCACGTGTTGAGTTGTTTGTATTTGTTGCGCACAAATAAACATCTTGGAGCCCTAATACAATCAGAGCCGTTTGAAGGCATGGGCAAAGTTTGCAATGGCCCAGGCCGCCAGCATTTCAGGGGGCCCCTTGATAGAGCCAGCTCTGTTCTACAGACAGTCCCCTCCTTATTACTTTGAATCATTTTTAAACATAGATTGTTTTAAATACAATTTTCCTTCGATGTATTTTAAATATGTGTAATGTGTGGGTGTTTATTGCAGACATTTTGCAGAGAAATGTTATGCTTATGGTTTTCACCACCATGCAACAGCCACAAAAAATATTTTACAAACACTATCTCACTTATGAGAAATGGGTGGGGGCACTGACTGTGAATGATCTAACAAACATGTTGCAAATTATTTGGGCCTGAGAGACTGAAAAGGTAAATGGGAGAAAAGCTCTCTCTGACTATCTAAGGCCCTTATTTTTTAAATGTATGGTATTTATGAATACTGGGGTACGGTGAAATTTAAAGAGCATAAGGGCCCGCCACCCAGATATCACTATAATGTTAACTCCTTGATGAGCACCTATTTAAAGGTGAATTTCTTGAAACTGCAGGGTAAAGTTCTAACTTTCTGCCCAATTTGGTGTAATTCTGTTCAGCCATTTTTTATGTATCAATTCTCAAAAGTTCCTATGGGTTTTCAACTAAACTTTTATTCATTCTTCCGCAAAGTTAAAGTTTTTGAATCATAAAATTCTGATGCACCATCAATGTAAAATTGATGTTTTGTATTTACGCGAGGGACCAAATATACATTCACCCAGTAATTAGATTGTGCCAATCCTGTAGGCCATGTTGGGCCTAAAAATCATGGCTGTGGCCCTTCTTATAGGTGGATGAGAAGGGGAGTAGAGAACAAATACTTTTATGGAGGATGTTCACGGTTTAAAGTGTGGGTAACTGCATTAAAGTCTGTGGTGGCCTTCTGTTTGCTACGCAGGCGAATACCATTAAAAAGAGTGCAAAATCAATCTAATATGGGTGAGCTGACAGATAAACATTGGCCCAGAGCAATGAGGCCCTAAAGCCTCCTTGTGCCACATTAGCATAATTAAAAAAAAAAAATCTAGCCCAAGGCCAAAATCGCTGCGCCATTTTTACAAAGTGGCACAATGCATGCATTGCGCCCCTTTGTAGCCCCTTGCACCAAATTATGCCTGAGCCAGGTCTAATGTATGCAAGGGGGGCATTCCACCATTAGGGGAGTCGCAAAAATGGTGCAGTGGAATATAAGGTTCCACTGCATCATTTTTTGTAGTTTCTTTTAACGCCTGCACAGAGTAGTTGTTAAACGGGGGCACACCATTGCTTTCAATGGCCCCCTATGTACTGTGCAGGATTAGCACCAACATCTTTCATACACAGTACATCCCAAAATTTCGACCCTATTGCGCCTACCCTGTGCCTTGTTGCGCCGTATATTAAATACGGGGGCGCTAAGGGGCGCAAGAAAAGTGGCGTTGCATTGTATGCACTTTTCTTAAATCATGTCCTTTGTGTATTCCATGTTGCCGAAGGTTATGACCATTATCAATTGTTCCGTGATAGAAAATAGGGCACAGCTGTAACTTTTTGAAACACTCACAGTCCGCAATGCTTATAACACATTGTCACATTCACTAGATGATATGATCAGTAATGTGATCAGTGATATAATAAATGATGCCATTTAACATGTCATGAGTGATGTACTATGTGAGGTCAGAAGTATTTCATGAGGGGACTGCAAGTTACAGTTACTTCACTAAAATACATCTGGTGAATTTCAGTGGTTTTCATTTTTTAAATGTTAGTTCTTATCTCATTTCAACACCCTACTATAACATCACTTTAACCTTTGTATTGTTTCAGTGAATATCTATCTATCTATCTATCTATCTATCTATCTATCTATCTATCTATCTATCTATCTATCTATCTATCTATCTATCTACAAAACCACTAGCATGTCTCCATGTGATTGTAAAAACTCACTCAGATTTTTTCAATATATGCTGTCTTCTGGAAGATGGGTCATAATTTTTACATGACTTACATTGTGCTGCAGGTTAACCAGCATGTTAACAAACTGTTGTCACCTATTCATAGCAATCTGAATGAGTGCACTACAACTCAAATACCTTGTGCAAGGCATTTATATCTAGAGTAAAATGTTAGGACCACATAGAGATAACCCAGAGCTTAATTTGAGCTGGTGGTTTTCGGGTGTTTGGCACTGGCACTTAATTGTCAGCAATGGCACTTATTATAGTTTGCCACATGGTGGCCTTGTTCATCTAATTTAGGGATGAGTATAATAGTTGTTTTATAATGAAATAAACATTAAAATTGACTGATATCTGCTGCCCAAGCCAATCTTGTAGATTTGGTGGCATAGAAAAGTCTGAATTATCGTACTTGTAGGAGTGTGATGGTTAGCATTTGTGTTGGTAGTGTTATTGGGAGCCCGGGTAGGGGCCAGAGGTGGTGCAAACTGCAACTGCCAACTTACAAGAGCCCTGGCACTTATTTGTTTTACAAATTAAGCACTGAAATAACCAATATAATCTGTACATCGATTCTCTACACTTCATGGCAACAGGGGATAAACTGTCTCAGGGACATCAGCACTCTAGGCGACTACACGATCACATCCTTTGGATGCTCTGTTGACTGTTGCCTATGCACAAACTCATAATGTTGTAATTGCCTGCTCTGTTTTTGCTGTCCTTATGCTAATTGTGTGGCATAAAATCAACACAACCCACTTGAGAGCATTCTCAGAAACAGTGGAGTCCAGTTGATCATTACTTGGATGACAAGCTGTATGATCACAAGTTTAGGTGGTAATAAAAGGTTTGTCAAGATTTAGGATTTTCCATGAACTCTTGAGTTACCCCTTCTAAAATTGTCACATATTCACAAAGTGATAATCATGTTGCATTCTTCTCACCTATCATCTCATTGCTGAATAACAAATACATCTTGCAGGCTTACGTCCCTTGCTGTGTCAAGGGTGGGATCATATTGATAATTGTTAACAAATCTAATTTGGACCCTGCAATACTTTTTAACTTTTGTTCAACACCTTTTTTTCCTGTGGTTGCCAAATGTTTTAAGAAAATTGCTGGCTGTCATCTACATTGTAATCAACATGCTTCCAGTTGCCTAACATTCTTGCTTTCAGGAATTAAACACAGACACAGTATAGGCTCACTTGGAAGGGAGGACATTTTTAAACAGGCAAATGACAGACATGGAGTATTGCTCGTACTTTTATACTTTACTAGCGCATTCATCACAGTGGGCCAGTCTATGAAGTTGGAAAGCTTGGCCAGTCCATCATTTTTTTAATTGTCCATGTGCTCATGTTTCAGTTTGATGTTAGTGTGTGCCATACGCTGCTGATACGTAGATCTTTGCATTATCACAGAGGACAGAAAATACTATTCTCACTGTCAACCATGTTCTTTATCCATCCGACACTGATATGCTTCAGCTTACTGGCCAATACACTGAACTGGTTTGTACATCTGTGAAGACAACACAGTTCTTAGAGTTTTCTTTGCCACCTGCATTCCACTGACCACTTCGGTCATCAGAGGAGTTCAAAATCTTCCAGTTGATATTTGATTCTCTACTTCTTTGGTAGATTTTATAAGAAAAATGTAGCCTCTGCTTTTAGGTTAGGAGCTACAAAGCAATGGTGTCTATAAACCTCTTTCTGTAATTCCCACTTTATAAATGTGGTCAGTAGTAGGAAAACTATAGGAGGATGTTCAATTGCTTACTGAAACAGAGAAATAAGCCTTAACCTGCTGGAGAAGACTTCATCAAGTGAAAGAGATAATCCGCCCCAACCACACCATGAAAAGAGGCATTAAGGGGCATATTTATACTCTGTTTGCGCCAAATGTGCATCAAAAATTTTGACGCACATTCGGCGCAAACCGTGCACCATATTTAAACTTTGACGCCAGAGCCCGCAGATGTCATAATTCCTCCATGTGCGTCATTTTTTGGATGTGGGAAACTGACTTGTGTTAATGACATGCAAGGTAGGCGTTCCCGTCCAAAAAATGGCTTTTAGGCCTGTGCACCTTATTTATACTCCTGCGTCATTTTGACCCACAGGAGGGGGCAGGCCTTAAAAAACGGCACACAGCCTGATGTGCGCCGTTTTTTAACGCCTGGGTCAGGGCAGTTGTTAAGGGACCTGTGGGCTCACTTCCATGGTCTCGGACAATGGAAGGAGTCCAGAGGTGCCCTTCCCTGCCCCCAGGGACACCCCCTGCCACCTTCGCCCACCCCTGGAGGACACCCATGGATGGGGGGACCCATCCCAGGTAAGTACAGGTAAGTACATAGAGTGGCATAATTTGTGCCCCCCTACATGCCACTGTGCCCAATGACCATGCCCAGGGGACAGAAGTCCCCTGGGCATGGCCATTGGGCAAGGGGCATGACTCCTGTCTTTGCTGAGACAGGAGTCATTTCAATGGGGTTGTGCATCAAAAAATGGCGCAAGTCCGGTTTGAGGCCTGATTTTTGCCTCAAACTTGACTTGCACCATTTTTTGACGCACAACCCCCATTTTCCCCTATGCCGGCGCTGCCTGGTTTGAGTCATTATTTTGACTCAGACCAGTCCGCAGCGCCGGCTAACGTCATTCTTTAAATAAGGCGCCCGCATGGCACATAGGAATGGCGTTAGCCGGCGGTAACATTTTTAACGCAAACCAGCGATTGTGCTGGTTTGCGTCAAGAAGTATAAATATGGGCCTAAATCTCTCAGGCTCTCCAGAGGATGCATGATATGGACATTGACGTGTATGGACAATAAAGTGCAAGAATGAATGAGTGCTGGTCTACATCCCATGGCAACACTCCCTCATTAAGAGCTAGCTGGAATTTGGTGAGGGAATAACAGGAGGGAGGAGGAGCGATTCCAGCCGGTATCCCTGCACCAAATATCTGCTATTCCAAGTTTACTTTTCCGACTGGAGAATAACTACACAGCCTTCCCTGGAACACTATGGGCCTGATTACAACTTTGGAGGAGGTGTTAATCCGTCCCAAATGTGACAGATATACCTCCAGCCGTATTACGAGTTCCATAGGATATAATGGACTCATAATACGGCTGGTGGTATTTCCGTCACTTTACCGTCACTTTTGGGACGGATTAACACCTCCTCTAAAGTTGTAATCAGGCCCTATGTCCTTCATTGTGCCTTTTTTCCTCATTCCGTGAAGTAAAACGCTGACCTTTTCTGCCTGCTTGAGCAGGCTTAAATTGTCAGCTGGAAGGCTACAAGGAAAGGCTGGTGGCCAAGGGCGTTGCTTCTATTGGTGCAGCAGGTGCAGTGGCACCAGGGCACACAGGCCTGCAGGGCCCACCAAACCTTGATTATTACTATATTTTGTAATCCAAACAGCAGCTGGGGGACCCATTTCCTTTCTTGCACAGAGGCACATGACACACTGGCTATGCTTGTGTTGGTGCCTGGGTGGGGACCCGATTAATCCAGACCAGAGACATCTCTAATTGCAGGTGGTGTAATTCCATACAGAGTTTTCAGTCTGGGTAAATTGCACAACTTGTGTTGAGAACCTAGATGTGGGTCTCAGAACTCATGCTATTTAGGGCCTCTGCCATCTGTGTGTGCCAACTGGCAGACATGTCAGTCATTTACTTGAAATAAGTTTCAGCATAAGACCCAATAAAGTGTACCTGAGGGAGCACAGGCGAGTATAGAAAAAATTGACATTTACTAACCACATAGAGGGAAGAAAAACACAGAGAGGTTACCAGGGCTGGACTGGAGAATCAAAGCAGTCCTGGCAAAAATGCTTAAACCAACCCCACGCAGTTTGTCTCCTTGAGCTATCTCTTTTTCCCATCCATCCATTCACTCTCTCCCTATTTCTCACAGTCTTCATCCTCTGATCACTTTCTCTCTACTTTCCCCTCCTTTCTCCAATTCTCTCTATTTAGGCCTCCATGTGCTTGGTGCAATTAACCTAGGATAGTGGGGTAAAGTAAAATAGGCACAACTGGCATCCTAGGGGCTTTCACAATCAGCCTCGAGGGGCTCCATCCCACCAGGGAAATGAATAGTGGAATAATCCTGACACTGCCAATACCATCTTGTTAAGATGTGGCTTTAATTGTGGTTAGCACACCATCAATAACTGGCTCTCATTATTGCTTTATAATTCATAGGATTCTGTAATCTCTGTATAATCTCTGTATGGGCGCCCATCTCTATATTATCAATTTGTGACAAACCCAGTCCATGATTATGCAGAAAGGATGTTATAACTCAACAGTAGTCTAATTACATTTTACAATTGAGATCAGATGACACAATGGCTGCTGCCAGAGTCAGCAGCTGAGGTGAAAAGTAGGTCAGGGCACGGAGAATAATTAAAGCAAAACAAAATGTTGTCTTTTTTTCTTCAGCCTTGTTTTTCCATCTTATAGTGAAAAGCAGAAAAGACATATATGTTAATTTTTTGCACTCCTTATGCAATTATAGAAAGGTTAGAACTTTAGTCATTTTGGGGTACTGCATCTTTTTTTTTTATAAATGAAGTATTAAACTGATACCAACTTACTTGTATTAAACTGATTCTTGTAGCTTTTTGCAATAGTTAACAGCTTTTTTGATGTGTTTAACTTGGCACTACATTTTTATTCTTCATATTTGCAAACATGCTCACAGTATGTTTGACGGGCATCTTCGCCTCTGACATTTTGTCCCTTCCCCTTCCTCTCTCTCCCCCAAGCGCTACACTTTAGATCTCACCTGCGGCAGTGCATGCACTGTCGCTTGCCAGACTTTTTGTTTACTTAGGTGGCTTAGAACCCGCCTATTGCTTACCATTGATTGGCTTCATCATCACTCTTGTTTCCTTGCTTCTCTTTGGTCAGCGATTGCCGTCTTAACTTCCTCGCTGTCCCCATGCTGGAACATGGCCCTACTACTGCTTCCCTTACCCAATGTCCTTCCACTGTTCACCGCATTCAGAGGTACTTTGTTTTCCTTTTGCTTGCACCCACTTCCTCCCTTTTCCTCCCGCATTGCTGTTTGCTCTGCCACCCCATCCTCTTATTGTGGTGTTGCTTCTCCAGTTTGCCCCTGCCCACTGTTACTTGCCCCATCCAGTCCCGCCCCAATCCCTTTTTGTTGCTTGCCCCTTCCTGTCCGGCCAGACAAAAAAGCACCCAAAAGTCACGCCAACAGATTTGAAGATCCTACAAAGATACAAATTGTGCTCTGCTCACCATCGTTTGTTTGCCACAGTTTTAATGTGAGTCCAAAATGGGGAACTTCATTTCAGAAGTGAGGCAGTCGCCAGTAGGTAGTTATAGTTAGGCCCTAATTTCCAGAGGTAAAGCATTTTTGTTTTGCTAATTTCTTTGGTGGCAAGTTATAGTTATTTGATATAACTCTAACTGTAACTGCTGAATTCCTATGGTTTTGTGTCTGTAAATTCTGGACCTAACTACATCCCTGTAACCTTTAGTTATACATATATGACCCTTAAAAGAGAGACAATGTTAAAAGTAGCGGTATACAGGTTCTGAGAGACAAAACAACAAAGGTAAGCTACAGTGAGTAAGAACATTACATCATCTTACTAGGGGGCCTCTTTCAATGTGGGGGACCTGTAACTCTGTCCATGCTCTAGGCACCCATATATGAATCTTCTATATGGTAGAGTATGAGAAGGAGGAGCAGTTATAAAGATTAATCTTGTCACATGGAAATGTGAAGGGCAAACGAGATCTTGCAGAGTGGTGTTAAAAAGTTGCAAGGTCAGTAATCCAGATGATACGAAAGGTTCCTTTGTCACCTGTTGTGCCCATGCTATGTGCACATTCTCCCATGCTTCTCACCACCTATGGTTAGCACAGAAAGCCTCCTCTTCACTTTTGACCCGGCCTCCACTACTATCGCTCAAAATGTTCTCTAGATTTACTCTGTGAAGAACAGCTTTTGAGGGCAAATGTCAAAGACGTGGCCTGTAGAGGGTTGGGGAGAGATCACACGAGGCTAGTTTTAGTCTGAAATTAGTATAAAGTCTGAAGCTGTGAGGCTGCAGGTTTGCTCAGACGAGGCAGTGCTATATTTAAGTTTACTTTTTTTGTGAACAACTCAATTCTCCCTCTAGCAGGCCACTATCCTATACCTGTCAAAAAGTGCTGGAGTGGCCTTTCTAGCAGTCTGGCACTGACATGTGGGCCAGCTTGAGAAAGCCAATGTGTGAACAATTTTTTTGGTCCCATTAATGGGACCAAAAAATCAGCCCACATACTGGCCCATTAAAGCTGCACTATTTGGTGGTGTCAGACTGTTTGAATTTCGAGTCCAACACTGCTTGCCAACCTGGGCCACATTATACAATGTGGCACATCCTTTCAAAGGGTGAGCTCAGTGAAAACCTCCATATTAGTTTGAATGCGCTGCCCCCAGGGTAGCCGCAATCTTGCACTGCCCTGGGAGCAGCACATTCAAGTGATAAAAGGAGCGGATTTGAAGCAGCCACTCGTGTTTCGCTGTGCAAGCAGTAACACGCCTACACTTTTAAGGGGGATCACAGATTCTCGTACACTCAGGTGGAGTGAGTGACTGCACCTACCTGCAAGGGGATGGTCCATAAGACCCCCTTGACCCTCTTCAGGGGACTGTCATCAGCTTCTGTGCCTTTGCATCTGCATCTATAAAATGGTGCGGGCACAGAGGCAAAGGGATTCCCTCATTTGCATGAGGGCACGCCCCCATGCAAATGAGGGAGCATCCTCTGGTGATAGCGTTGGTGCTCTACATGCACCAGCTCTATGGGGCACATGTACGTACCATTTTTCCTGTTGCAAACAACCCGATTCGCAGAATCGGACCGTTTGCGACAGGAAAAAAACATTTTGGTATGTACAGACCCTATTTTGCGATTCAGTAATCTATTTACCGAATCACAAAATAGGTTTGCGAGTTGCAATTAGGAACGGGGATTCCCTCCCTAACTGCGGGTCGCAGCGCGATGTAGCGTTGTTTTGTGACCGCAAGTTAGCACCAGTTTCAAACTGGTGCTAACCCATTCGCAAACGGGAAGGACCCTTCCCCCTTTTCCCTTTGTGAATGGCAGCGAAAATATTTTTTCGGAGCAGGCAGTGTCCCATGGACCACTGCCTGCTCTGAAAAAATGAAAGAAAACTTTTCATTTTTGTTTTTGAAATGCATCTCGTTTTCCTTTATGGACAACGGGCTGCATTTAAAAAAAAAAAACTGCTTTATTTAAAAGCAGTCACAGACATGGTGGTCTGCTGTCTCCAGCAGGTCACCATCCCTGTGAGGGCAGCCATTCCCAATGGGGTCGCAAATTGCGACCTACCTCATGAATATTCATGAGGTAGGTCATTGGCGACCCCATTGCGAATCGCAGCCGTGTCATTGACACTGTTGTACATCCGGTTTTGCGACTCGCTAATAGCGAGTTGCTAACACTCACAGTTTGTGAGTCATAAAACCGGATCTTTGTACATGTTGCCCTATCTGTATTACAGAAAGGGCCGCACAGGCGTCTGTGACTCTTTTTGTAACAAGAAAATGCCTCTGGGGTGTGCAAAGCAGGCACGCATGATACGGCCCCTGTTGCCACGTGAGAACGAAGTACAACATTTAAGACACGAGCAAATTAAAATGAAATAATAAACCACTTTAGAAGATTGATGAAGGTTTGCAACGAGGATGACGCTATTAACGTTAATGGAGGCATGTTGCATTTTTAGCAAGTGGAATATCTTTCATAGGTGTGCGACGCCCTACAGCTGAGGAAAGTTGAAGGGCATGCCGTCCCGTGGAGTCACTGAGGACAAGGTGCTCCCTAGCTCTGCTTAGATCTCTTCGAGATTAATTAGCTGGCTCCTCTTGTCTTCCTAGTCTAAACCTTTGTCTATTAAAACGTCCCTCGGTTTCGCTCACGCCCGGCCGCGGTGAAGAGTGTTGTGTTTCCCACAGTTCCACCTCGTGCCTGAAAAAGCGCCTCGCCGCCCCGGCCTGAGAATGTGTTCATTCTCTCATCTCATGCACACCACTGCTGATCCAGAAATGAAAGGGCAGCGCACATGCCACCGACGCGCTCGGGTTTCACCGAGCAGCAGGAAAGGTTGCCTTTCAAACCGGAAGAGCGAGATTTTGGAGTGTTTACCTGCGCGGCGTTCAGAAGATAGGCCAGCCAGGGCCTGCACTCTACTGGGTGCGCTGCCATTGCGCCATATGAAGGAAATTAAAAAACACAAACTGAAAAGAAAGTCACATGACGGAAAGAATCTGAAGAACACCGGCCGAAACAAAAAATATCAGGAGATTTCTGAAATTAGTGCTGCACTGGAAGAGGAAGTCCATAATGTTTCACTTATAGGACAGCAGTGCTTTAAATGGAAATATAGAAGTACCCGTACTCTCTATTCAGAGTATCTGTTTGCTCCTGGGACACTCCCATTAAGTGCATTGCAACAGAGCTGAAAAGTGCAGTTTCTTTTCCTTTCAAATGAAAGAAGTGCAGGTACTCAGTACCAGGCAGTACCTTCCCATTTAAAGCACTTGGCTGCAGGTTGTTGCAAGAGCTGCGAGGCTGCCGGCCCGATTCACAAATGCAATAGCCGGTTTGTTCCAGGAGAGAAGCACATTTCCATTTTATCCACCTGACTCCATGACTCGCACCAAGAAGGCAACTGCTGGATCACTTTAGATTATCAAATGAAAGGGTCTTCTGAAACTGAACGTGCTTTAACAGACCTAGTAAATCAGTTGTGTTGCAGTTGATTGACATATCCCTCTCCATGACAGTCACAAAGGTGTTCTTGCTGGTAATCCTCGTTTTAACTGTGAGTGTGCCTGTGGGTGGGCACTGTGCCCCCGAAAGTCAAAATCTACATATTGTTGTCTTGCAAATTGAACAGGCATAACTGGCCTAAAATTCATTCTCTAGCTCACAGATTCTATCCTGCGCCTTGGTGACATACTGACATAATGTTATGTTACAGTTTGTAGACTGCTCATAAGAGAATGCTTCTTAGTGTTTTAGGAAGATGACAGGGTCTGGGGGAAAAGGCTTAAAGATACTTAATTATTAAATGATCGGTTTTCAACTGTCCTCTAAAACAGAATAAATGTGTTTGTGCCTGCAAACTCAGAGTTATGCAGTTTGGCTATTACTTTAGAAAAAGCATAGCTTTCATAAGTGACCTCTTTGCATTCTAGGGACAGATTAAAGAGCCCCTAGCGCCTCCTTGCACCACATTAGTGTCATTTTTTTTAACGCTAATGTGGCCCAACAAGGCCAAAATCGAAGCGCCAAATTTACAAAGTGGTGCAATGCATGCGTTGTGCCACTTTGTAATCCTTTGTGCTACATTATACCTGTGCGAGGCATGATGAATGCAAAGGGGGCATTCCCCCGTTATGGGGGCCGAAGAAATGGCGCAAAGAAATCTAAGAGATTTCTATGCGTCATTTTTTCCTGGCACTTTTAATGCCTGCTCAGAGCAGGCGTTAAAGGAGGCACACTATTATTTACAATGGGCTTTCCAGGATTAGCGTAATTTTTTTTACACTAATCCTACAAAGCTCCGAACTAGCGCCAAAAATTATGATGCTAGTTCCCTAACCACTGCCATGGTGCACTGTATCTTAGATATGGTGCACACATGGTGGCATTAGGGGGGTGCTAAGGGGCGCAAGAAAAGTGGCGCAGCACTGGGTGCAGCGCCACTTTTCTTAAATCTGGCCCTTGGTATATTAAGAATGGGGCAACACCTCAGACTAGAAACAGGAATGTTGGCATAGTGTTCATTCTCAATCTCACAACTTCTGCGTTGCTGCTTGGGTGGCATACATGCATGAAGACAAACATGTCACTATCACATGTGGAATCACGGTTGTTGTCGCCATTGGCTGTGTCATCCACATCTGCCGTTAGGGAAGGGTGTAACAACTAACTTTATCTTGCATCCCCAACGCACCCCCTTGCCAATGTATCATCTTGTTCCATTTCATTCAATCAAGGACGTTTCCAGGACACTAAGGAACCTAGCAACTACAATTGGTGCATGCATCAGCACAGGTCTCATCTGCCCTGGTGGACACTGCATGGGGCGGTCAGCACTTGCTGCATTCACTTATATCAACCATGTGGTATAGTCAGAAGCTAAACCTTTTGGCTGCTTAAAAACACAAATAAAAGGTCAGTAGATAGATCTCTTAGGTATGCCCAACAGTACTGTGATGCCACTTTCTATTTTCTTTTTTGTGCTTCTAACGATGGGATTCATTGCTGGGTGCCATAGCTGCATGTGACCATACTGCGGACAGTTTACTTTACTTGCTACATATGAACTGTGCAGTGACTGCCTCAGCATTCTTACATGGTGTACATCAAGGCACCGCAAACTGTGAGTACGCATACTATGTGGTCAGCAGCTAGGTCCCTTTAACTGTTCACAAACACAAAGGGCCTGATTTAGATGTCGGAGATGGGTTACTGCATCACAACGGTGACAGATATCGTGTCCGCAGAAATGTAAATCCCATAGGAAACAATGGGAGTTAGATTTCGGCAGACGGGATAACCCTCACTGATGTGATGGAGTAACCTCTCCACAACATCTAAGTCAGGCCCTAAGTCATTTGGATCGCTTAAAGTGCAGTCAGAGCAATAGTAGTTCGGTTTGGCCTTCCAACCAGACCCATTAAACAAACATAGGACCCAATGTACATATAGTTATTAGTAAACCTGCATGTGCAAATTGCACACCCACTGTATAGACATCTCTTCAGTATTTTGCTATGGGACTGATGTACAATTCTGACTTAGAGCAAATGCCCATTTGCAGAAGGCCGCAAAACCTGCATCATGAATTAAATGAGGCAGGAGGTTACTACCTGAGACTGGTTTGAATGCCGACAAAGGACAGAAGACTACCATCCCTGCATCCCAGTATTTGCATTACCAAACTGTTTTTTTTTTAAAGGAGCCAATGACCTTTAAAGAAACAGGTCCTGCTTTTTAAATAAAAAGTTTTCTGTTTGTGATAAAATCAAGGTGGTGAGGGGTGAGGGTAGGGGCATTCAGTGGTTCCCTGGACCACTGTAGTCTCATCCTGAAGCCACCTGACATGATTCACAAAAGGGGACATGTTACTCTTTCCAAGTTAGATCCCACCCCAACTTGGGTGTTGGGCTCACATCAATGGTTTGTGACAGCAACTGCGATCACAAAATATGGATACACTTTAATGTGACTAACAATTAGGAGGGTACTCACTAAAGTGATTTAGTACATTGCAAAATACTCATCGGTAGTTGAAAACCTAATGGTTTGGCGAATCACAGGGTATGTGACTGCAAAAATGTTTCGCCCATCATTCCCGTAAGTCCTAAGAATTAGTCCTGACCTTAGAGTTGCAAGCCACCATCTAAGATAAGAAAGCATTGAAAGCTGCTGCTACCCCTTTGGTTTGAAAGGGCACATGGCGCATCCCTGCAGGTTTTCGGGTCCTGCGGAGATATTTAATGCCCCACAATGTTAAAGTCGATCCAATAAGCACTGGGTGAAGGAGAATTTTAACAAAATCATGATGGGTAACAGGGAAGTGGTGGAAATAATGAAACTGTCTGTAAAGGACTTTTTAATGCCAAACATGCAGGCGGGCCCTGAGTTTTATCTTTTGGCAGTCCACAATGTATGGGAAAGGGCGCTCATTACTCGTTTTCTCCTAGGCACAACAAGACGTAATTTGAGCTTTCTGCTCAGGCAGTAGGACCCAAAAACTATCCTTAATTGACCATATGATTTGTTTTCTCCTAGACCCCACTCCATTTTACTATTTTTTGTGAGTTTTATGCTTCCTTTAGACAGATGTTTTTATCACCGTTATTGAAGGGCAAGGGCTTTTTAATGTCGCCCAGCCTATCTTGCTGTGCATGGTACCCTACGATATAGTTTGCAGGGGTGTAGAATCTTTTCTTAAATGTGCCAAACGCTGGCGTACTAGCTTAATTTTTTAAAATATGTATTATATTTAAGCTTTTAGAGCAGTGGTTCCCAACCTGTGGTCCAGGGACCCCTGGAGGTCCATAAAACCTCCTCCGGGGGTCCGCGACTGCTTAGAAAATTAAATATTATTAACAAATTAGGTCCCCAGCTTTCAGTAATGACTAAGTGAGGGGGTCTCCAGATTCCAATTATGATTCATTGGGGGTCCCGGGTTTCCAGTAATGATAAAGTGGGGGTCCACAGAAGTCAAAAGGTTGGGAACCACTGTTTTAGGGGATCTGTATTTTGTATTTTAAAACATGTTTTGTTGATTTATTGAGTGTTTTATGGTTGTATTGTTATAACCGAATAAAGATGAACTGAACTTGGGGCCAGATGTAGCAAGCATTTTGCATGGTGCAAACTGCGAAAATCGCAGTTTGCGCCATGCAAAGTGCCCATCATGATGCACATTCACAATTTGCGAGTCAGTACCGACTCTCAAATTGTGAATGCTACTCGCAAATAGGAAGGGGTGTCCCCTTCCTATTTTCGACTCGCATCGCTATGCTAAATTGCTTTGTGACTGCGAATGCGGTCGCAAAGCAATTCGCAGTTACCACCAGTGTCACACTGATGGTAACCCATTCGCAAAAGAGAAGAGGTCCCCATGGGACCCCTTCCCCTTTGTGAATGTTGCCCAAAATGTTTTTTCAGAGCAGGCAGTGGTCCAATGGACCACTGCCTGCTCTGAAAAAACGAAACCAAATGGTTTCGGTATTTTTTTATTTTGCAACTCGTTTTCCTTTAAGGAAAACGGGCTGCAAAATAAAAAAATAAACCTGCTTTATTTAAAAAGCAGTCACAGACATGGAGGTCTGCTGTCTTCAGCAGGCCACCATCACTGTGAGTGCAGGGACTGGCTATGGGGTCGCAAAATGTGACCCATCTCATTTATATTAATGAGGTGGGTCTTTGCGACCCCAGTGCGAATCGCAGACGGTGTCCGAGACACCGTCTGCATCCGATTTTGCGAATCGGAAATTGCGAGTCGCACCGACTCGCAATTTCCGATTCGCAAAATCGGAACTACCTACATCTGGCCCTTGGTTCACTAATTACGTCTGAACAATTGGGATAACTGGCAAGTGTATGAAGCAGAATTTAGAATGACTTTTAAAGCATCTGAATTATGTTTTCAGAATTTTTAATAAACACCAGGGCAGTTTTCAGAAACCATAATGTCTATAAATTTGCCTTGCACTTTGTGTTGCAAATTGTTCAATACAACAGACAGCACTGCACATCAAATTAGTGGTTAAAAAACAATCCGCAGTCAGGGTGTCGCCGGTGACATGCATCCCATCAGCGTTGCTGCAATATGTTGCATGCTCACAAGGCCCAGGACTTCTTTCCTCAGCATGGCGACCTAGAACAACACTCAGGACCAAAGAACAGTGTCACATTCTAGGGCACCATGAGCAATGACATAGTGAAATTCTGAACATGGGTGCTTGTGATACCATGACACATTATAAACAAGTAACATCAATAAAAGTAAAATAAGGAAACACGCAACACAAAATACGTAGCCTATATAATGGTGCATTTTACACCTAGCAGTAGATCCAAGATAATTTGTCTTTTAGAATTCATGTTAGGGAGGTTGGAAGGGAGAGACGCCATTAATTGTATGCAAGCTGCAGTGAAGGCCCTTGGGCACTCAGAATGCGGAATGATGCAACACAGTTCTAGATACCTGGATATTTTTCTTTTTTTTTATATATACTCCAACCTCGACCATATGTATTAGAACGCTTTACATGAGCATCAATTACATTATAGGGTCACATTCATTTTTTTAGGCATAGGTAGATTAAGGGCCTGATTTAGAGTTTGGCAGATGGGTTACTCCGTCACAAATGTGCCGGATATCCCATCCACCGTATTACGATCTCCATAGGCTACAATGGGATCGTAATATGGCAGACAGGATATCCGTCACGTTTGTGATGGTGCAACCCCCTCGCATTACCCTAAATCAGGCCCTAATTGATTTGCCCAGAATTATAAGCTATTGAGACAAGTTCCAAAGTCGGCAGCTCTTGGTGTAACAATACATACTTTTGTAATGGGCCATTCCAATCTCTTCTTCCAAATCAAAATAATACAGATTTGGAATTGTGTGAATTCTAACCATCATTTATTGGTAAGCAAAGATGAGAATTTCATTTCGGTTCTTCTTCCTTCAACTGACAGCAATATACCAGCAGTGTATCTCTTCTTTTAGCTCACTGGTGTTGTGAACAAGGGCACATGCACCATGAGGAGGCCCCATTAATGCATCCCTCCCCTCAAACTAGGGGTCTGATTAAGAATACCTCAGAGTGTTATACAGACTTTATTGCGCCAGATAAAACCCAATACCCCATGATTCAGAATTTATCACTGGTTTTGCACTGAAAATGGGGAATAACTGGCAGGTTTTTGGTGGCACCAAAATCTGCATCCTGTTATTTATCAGGTATTTTTCACCCTTTAAATTACACCAGGTTTGACCTGTCCAAATGTAGAGTTGGGTGCAAACTTTATCGCACCTGGTAATTATTGGGAGCAATAAACATTCCACCATTTATTATTGTGAGCCTTTTCTGGGGTAACCACAACCAGGCCTTTTGAAACCACGTAAACGTCTATGCTCCTTGGGTAGTCCTTTGATGTAGTGTGCAGTAGATGGTTGTGCTGTCCAAAACCTGAGACCCATGGGAGCCGCGGCTACTCCGGGGTTGCTTTTTGGCGCCCCTGGCACTGCACCCTGTTACCTCCTGGTTTCGGAATCACAAAGGCAGAGGCAGGATAGGAAAGCAAATAAGCCAAGCTTTGAGAGCCGGATTTAAAGTACTAGTCTGCACTCCTTTCTGCTAATTTAGACCCTTAGTAAACAGCATAGTAGATAGGAGGTTTTTAAGGGGTGAAAGGTGAGAAGCAGATCATCCCCGGGGCGTAGCCTCCATTGCTGCTGCAGATGCGGTGACGCGGGGCCTATGACGCTTGAGGGGCCCATTCATCCCTGGTCACTGCCGTATTTTATAATTAAAACTACAGCTGGGAATGTCTTTCCTTGTACTAGGGCTCATGACACATTGGCTGCTCCACTGGTTCAGCCCTGTACTTGTCACCCGAAGAAGTGGTTCAGATACTACACAATGTAATTTCCTTTAGTTTCCACTACCCCTGCTGTTTTGGTGAAGCAAGGCCCATGCCAAAAACACAGGTGACTAGCAGGATGCTAATTAGCTAACTCAAGAACTGGAAGACGTACTTTCTGAACCTTCCTTTCCCTCCTGTACATAGTGCAAGTAAGTCACTTCATCTCCTTCAGCTCAAGCCCCCCACCCCGCTTCTTGCCATAATAGGAAGCAAAGTATGTGGCGAAAATCCAATATGAGGCGCTAAAACTACTGTAAGTGGAATAATATCTAAACATAAACGCCATTCGTTTATATGCCTAAAATTCATGGAATGTAAGCCCCAGTTTCTACCTGGGCAAACCCAAGGGGAGAGCGCATACACCTTAATTAACATTGATTGTTTTCAATACCGGGCTACTGTTCCCACAAACTCATTGGTCCTGTTTCAGGCTCAAATGTTGGAACGTTTTTTAAATTCTCTCGTTGAATTCTGGGAGTTGTGGTCACTTTCCAATAAAATTGTTGTCACGTTTGCCAGCATGAAGAGCAGGTGACGACACCACCCACTGTCTCAGTCCCTGACGGATGACACCTGTCTCATAACTTCCTGTCCACGTCTCACCAAAGGGGTACCATCAGCGTCCACCTGCTCTGTTCCTCTTGAAACAACCTGTAAAGAAAGTCTGAAAAGAACCTGAATGGTCTGCTCGGGTCTTTTTGTTCCGGGAGAATGATGAGGGCAGCAGGGCTTGTTTCAGCTGTTGACAGCCGTAGAAAAGCTTCAGAGGGAGAGGTCAGCGGAAATCCCCCCGCCTTTTGTCACGGAGAGAGCTCCTTAATGCACTCCGAGGCCGACATTTTGTTTCATGGTGAATGGAAAATTCCTAAATCTCTCCTCGGCTCCTCACCCGCAGATAATCGTTCAGAAGATGAATGGCACTGCATGGTCGGCCTTCTCTTTTTTTTCTTGAAGTTGTTATATTTTCAAATAATTCTGAATACCTAAAAATCATCCATGCTACATTTTAACAACCTCTGCACACCGTTTAAAGAATGAAGCCGACTTTTCAAAGATTTCATAACACTTTGTCGTAAGACCTACTGTAAAAGAAATTGGAACACATTTCACAAAATGTACATACTTTCGGTTGCTTCTGTTCACATGCCAACCTGTTACACTTTCACAAAAAGGTGCAGGGCCATATTTATACTTTTTGACGCAAAACTGCGCTAACGCAGTTTAGCGTCAAAAAGTTTTGCGCCGGCTAACGCCATTCTGAAGCATCATGCGGGCGCCGTATTTATTGAATGGTGTTAGCTGGCGCTAGCAGACCGGCGCTGCCTGGTGTGCGTGGAAAAAAACCACGTACACCAGGCAGCGCCGGCGTTGGGGAAAATGGCGTTAGGGCGCCTTAAAATGGTGCAAGTCAGGTTGACGCCAAAAAATCGCCTCCACCCGATTTGCGCCATTTTTAACGACGCCCAGACGCCATTTACATGACTCCTGTCTTAGTAAAGACAGGAGTCATGCCCCCTTGCCCAATGGCCATGCCCAGGGGACTTATGTCCCCTGGGCATGGCCATTGGGCATTGAGGCATGTAGGGGGGCACAAATCAGGCCCCCCTATGCCAAAAAAAAATATAAAAAAAAATAAAAAATTATACTTACCTGAACTTACCTGAATGTCCCTGGGATGGGTCCCTCCATCCTTGGGTGTCCTCCTGGGGTGGGTAAGGGTGGCAGGGGGGGTCCCTGGGGGCATGGGAGGGCAGCTGTGGGCTCATTTTGAGCCCACAGGTCCCTTAACGCCTGCCCTGACCCAGGCGTTAAAAAGAGGCGCAAATGCAGGGTTTTTTGCCCCGCCCACTCCCGGGCATGATTTTTGCCCGGGAGTATAAATACGACGCATTTGCGTCGCAGTCATTTTTTTAGACGGGAACGCCTACCTTGCATCTCATTAACGCAAGGAAGGCGTTCACGCAAAAAAATGACGCTCATTCCTCATACTTTGGCGCTAGACGCGTCTAACGCCAAAGTATAAATATGGCGTTAGTTTTGCGCCGAAATTGCGTAAAAAAAACGACGCAAATTCGGCGCAAACGGGGCCATATTTATACTTTTTGACGCAAAACTGCGCTAACGCAGTTTAGCGTCAAAAAGTTTTGCGCCGGCTAACGCCATTCTGAAGCGCCATGCGGGCGCCGTATTTATTGAATGGCGTTAGCCGGCGCTAGCAGACCGGCGCTGCCTGGTGTGCGTGGAAAAAAACCACGTACACCAGGCAGCGCCGCCGTTGGGGAAAATGGCGTTAGGGCGTCTTAAAATGGTGCAAGTCAGGTTGACGCCAAAAAATCGCCTCCACCCGATTTGCGCCATTTTTAACGACGCCCAGACGCCATTTACATGACTCCTGTCTTAGTAAAGACAGGAGTCATGCCCCCTTGCCCAATGGCCATGCCCAGGGGACTTATGTCCCCTGGGCATGGTCATTGGGCATTGAGGCATGTAGGGGGGCACAAATCAGGCCCCCCTATGCCAAAAAAAAATATAAAAAAAAATAAAAAATTATACTTACCTGAACTTACCTGAATGTCCCTGGGATGGGTCCCTCCATCCTTGGGTGTCCTCCTGGGGTGGGCAAGGGTTGCAGGGGGGGTCCCTGGGGGCATGGGAGGGCAGCTGTGGGCTCATTTTGAGCCCACAGGTCCCTTAACGCCTGCCCTGACCCAGGCGTTAAAAAGAGGCGCAAATGCGGGGTTTTTTGCCCCGCCCACTCCCAGGGCGTGATTTTTGCCCGGGAGTATAAATACGACGCATTTGCGTCGCAGTCATTTTTTTAGACGGGAACGCCTACCTTGCATCTCATTAACGCAAGGAAGGCGTTCACGCAAAAAAATGACGCTCATTCCTCATACTTTGGCGCTAGACGCGTCTAACGCCAAAGTATAAATATGGCGTTAGATTTGCGCCGAAATTGCGTCGAAAAAAACGACGCAAATTCGGCGCAAACGGAGTATAAATATGCCCCACGGAGTATACATATGCCCGCAGTTTGTCAATTGCACCATCATTTTCTATACCAAATCGAATGCCTGTTAAAATTATGAGGGGACAAGATGCACATTTGTATGCGTTTTTGTAACATTGCTGGGACCTGCTTCTTCTGTCGTTCCCCAGGAGGTCTGGTAATTCTTTAGTTTGGTTATTTGTTGTCACCTGCACTATTATATTTTAAAGGTAAATATAGGTGATCTCATTGGTGTGCAACTTGTATTGTATTGTGACATACTAAACCCGAGGTGTGATCTTGGAAGAGTGTTGCCTTTGTTTTAAGCCAATGTGGTTGGTGTTTTTCTATTGTGTGTGAGCGAGAAGAGAGGACCTTTCACCATGTCTTGGGATCCAAAGCTTTGTGGTATTACAGATGATAGGTGTGAGAGATAGATGTACAGTTTATGTTTTACAATGTGCTAGCAGCTCCGATTGGCTCTGCAGATCCCACTATTATGTTTATGATTGGTGAACATTTTAAGTCCAAGTTTTATATGCTGAATGTGGCAATCTACTATGACTCTGAGGTCTTAGAGATTTGGGGGGTGCTTTCTTGTAGTGACAGATGCAAACCAGAGTTACAATCACCTTTTCTATAGCTGTCATATGTGCTGCTTTACGATGTCAACTGATCATCAAAATATAGAACTAGTCTGGACCTGCAGGTGTGAACTTTGCTGAAGTTCACCAGTGTGTAGACGATACCTTTACAATTGGCATGAGTGTCCAAGTGTTCATTCATATAGGCGACTTCAACATGGCATAGCTGGAAGTCATGTATTCTTTCACAACTCAATAGTTGGGTTGAGGACATAGTACCTCTAGTTCCAATGAGTTACCTGTATCTGCTATCACATTGTCTGCCAGCGTTGACTGCTATGCCAAACACCCTATACAATATGGATTTTTGTAGTGTAGTCTGGGTATCAAGGGCCCCTAGGTATAGGCTATTGGCACAGTTAAGGATGGAGATTACACTGTAAGGATTGCTTGCAGATGTTCTTGCTACACAGGGTACTTGAAGATGTGCGTCAGTGTGTTCATAGTGTACACAGCACTGTTAGTGACTCTCATGACGTATGATAAGAGGCAGATCTCAGTGAATATTTACCACAAGGTTCTTCAATTATATTTTAGATGGCTGATGATGAATCAAGTTCATTGGACCATATCGTGGTAGGTTGGTGTCTGTGGCACTGCCTACAGGTCTACATGATCTCTGCTGTTACGTTATTGACTTTTAAGTGGTTGTTAATCATCCATGTGTCTGTGGAGTGAAGGAAATCATTGTCTTGAGGGGAAGAGGACTTTAAGACTGTCCTTTTTTAGGGTGATTTGTGTGTCGGCTGCAAAGTTAAAGCACATCACTTTGAATGATTTAATGCTGAATAATAAGGTACTGACACAATTGATTGAGACAACAGCAGAAATTCCCACCACAACAATTGAGTCAATTTCTATACAGTCTCCATACATGGGAGTCAGGACTGTAAAGGCTTTGCCACATAAGGCTGGGGGCCTAAGGAGCCTGTTAAAGTTGTCCATACAGAGTAGGGAAGATTTAAGCCAATAATAGGTCCACAAACTCTGGGATGTCCAGGGCCTTAGAAGGGAATCATCCAAAGTGCATTATAATGACAGCAGTATGGGAGCATTGGGACAAGTTGAGAAGAGTTGTGATTGGCAGAGTGCTGTATTAGGGGTAGTGTAGAGCAGTAATGTAGTTGGATTGAGCAGGGTCTTGTGTTAGGAAGAAGTGCAGTAATACAGTGGCTTTTAACCTGTGGTCCGAGGACCCCTGCGAGTCCACGAATCCTGTTCAGGGGGTCCACGACTGTTTTACAAAATGAAATAATATTTAAATTAATACATTAAAATTAATAAAGTATATACAATTGAAGCATAAATTACCATTTGAAAACATTTTCTGTATTTGTGAATTAAAGAAAATATTTGAGCAGTTCTTTGGTTATACTTACTTTTGTGTATTGTTTTGAAGCTCAAATCGTAGAAATTGTTTAGGCCGGGAGTACCAGCCTTCCCTTAATGACTCAGTGGGGTCCCCAGATTTCAGTAACGTTTCCACAGAAGTCAAAAGGTTAAGAACCACTGGAACAGTAAAATATAACATATTAAATGAATGATGTTGGGGCGGGAATGTTTCCTGCATGGTGTAAAGTTCTGTGCCTCTGCCCTGAATGCCCTACTTGATGCATATGGTATCTTGATTTTAATTTTGATTTTGGCCCATGCCCCCACACTAATCCAGTGTGTGCACACAGAGTTGTTGGCCTGTCCATTCACATGAGCGAGGTCCAGAATCTGTCCTATCGTCTAGAAGGGCTCACGGAGGAAGGTGGATGGAGGCGAGTAATATGTCTGGTCCAAGTGTCAGAAGGTGACAGACACACTTATTTGTCGTTCAATCTGAAATCAGGGAAGCAAAGCTGCCCTATGCAGCTGCAAAGAGGAAAGCAAGCATGGCTGATCCTGTGCCGCTGTGACCCAAAGAACTGTGACCGTGACTATTTCTGCGTCACAGTGAAACAAAACATTGTTCGGACTGCCCTTCAGCTTTACACCTGCCCATATACTGCCCATACTCCTGCCAATATACTGCTAGGCCCGAGCCATTTTCAGGAAGGATTCTGTGCCCTGAAGTGTGTTGAAGCCTAGTACCCAGAAGCTTCCCAGAGTGCACTCTAGATGAGATCCACCCATGTGGGACAACCATTATTGCAGAAAGATTAATCAGAGCTGATTGAGCCATTCATTGCCCAGACTCATTTATAACTTGATTATTTAATATTTTATTATTTGTACATTACTGATGTGGACTCTTAATGCGGTATGATGTTTTTACGATTACTTTTAATAAAGAAAAGTCAGCTTGACTGTTACACTGTACTGTTGAAAGTCCTTCCGTGCTGGATTTATTGGCCTGGTTTTGCTTAGTTTGACTTACCTCTTTCCCTTCAGGTGTTTCTAATTCTTTCCTTCTTTATTTTTATGGATGGCTAGAACACCAGCCTCTTGTCTACTTCCACCACTTTCTCTCATATTTTCTTTTCATCCTAATTTTTGTTTGCCACATTCCTGGTGCAGTGACTCACCTCTCCTCTCACTGGGTGTGTCTCACTCACTTTCAACTACATTCGCCGGAATGCCTCCCTATTTCTTGCTCATTATTTACACTTGTCTATCACTTTCCCTCCCCACCTCACAACTAGTACCCTATCTATCTCTGTCTTTGAGTTTCTTGCCCTCTCTTTCCCTGCTCAGTCTGCCAATTGTTTTCTCTCCATCCCAGTGCATCACAGTGGTTAAAGTAATTGGTGTAAAGTCTAATTTCTAAGCACTGTAAATAACAGTTGCCAGTATTACTCAATTTATTGACTTTGGAATGATGAAAGTATGAGTTGGCCTTGATCACATTGGAATACAGATTACAACAGAAATCAACAACAAGTGCTAACACACTGAGTCACCTTGCCAGCTAGAGGTCACTCCTGCAGGCAGAACATTTAAGCTCCAAGCAATGAGTGATTTTAAAGTTTTCGAACAAAACATAATATTTATATCAGCGATTCCTAGGTGCAGGATTTCATTCAAATCTCCAGGACTATTGAGAAAGGCCAGGAGTGAGTATCCATTTACATTTATGATGAATATGAAAGGAGACCAGAGGCCATATTACACATAGTACGATTGGGGTGCAACAGGCTTTTGCACCTGCGTTTTGCAATATCAAGCCACTTGGTATTACAGAAAGGATTTCAGATCTTGTGTGGCCCCTTCAATAATACGGGCGGTGCTAGCGCAAAATATGGAGAGGTGAGATCCCAAGGGGCATTCCCTCATTTGCATAGGGGTGTGGCCCATTCATCTGTTGGAAAACTTTTGCTGTAACATCTGACCCTTAGTACAGATGCAAATGTGCTGTCAAAGAAGCCGTCACAAGACACACTGTGTGCCACATATTAGATGGGATCGGGCTCACAATCCTGGTTGTTCTGGGCACACTCATTTAATGAGGTAGCAATGTTCATACTAGGAATGTACACTTGAAATGTAACTGGGCCCTGGAATGATAGTCACTTCAAATTTATGAAGATCTTTAGATGGTGGGAGGACAGGTGCCAGGTATCTTTCAAATCTATGGAGGTCACTGAGAAGCCAGGAGGGCTAGGAGTAAGTCTGGGCTGAAATGCAGAACGCAACAGATATCAGAAACCAAACTTTTACTAGTATTAACACATAAGTAAACACTCATGTTGCAAAGAGCAGGCAGTGGGTAGACATAGCTGTCAGGAAGTCAATTCTACTTTCATTTTTTCAAATAAAGCAATTTGATAATTGATAGAGTGTACATTTTAGTGCTGTCCCTCAAGTCACTGAAGTCGTAAGACTGTGGCAATCTTTATTTTATGAAAGTTAAAGAGAGAAAAACTAACTAGATAGCTGCACAGACACACATTTTAAATGTGCATTTGCTTGTATTTCAAAGTTCGACTTACGTGCCTTTTGAGTTAAATGACATGCTAGAAGGTTAAAACTGATCTTCAAATGTAACTTAGACTCCAGACTAAGAGTGTATATAGAAACAATATCACATTTCTTATGTTTAATGAAAGATTAAAGACTTTAAAAATATGTGCACAGTGAGAAAAAGGCACTTCTCTGTTATATTTACTGTAACGCAGTGACAAGTTTTTCCATTTATATGAATTGTTTTACTTATACTGATGAAATATCATTAAAGTTGAATTTATAGGTTGCATATCATATGTGTTTTACTAAAACATATTAATTAAATGCATTTTGTATTTTCCTTGTGTTAGCATAAGTGTGGCCTACAGAGCTTGCATTTTGCAGTCATGTAAAAGTATTGAATTATTTTTCATAATGTGAAGTCTTCTTTCAGTTTTCATTCCCGTGAGAAGCAAGGTCATTTGGTAATACGTCTATGGTTAAAACTTGGAGAGTTGTACCCATTTGTCCTTGGAAACGTTATAATGAAGAAACATGGACTGAGAACATATACCCTTTGTTTCACGCCTGCGTCGAGTCACACGGAAAGGAGATGTTCCCATGACAGACTTGGGAAATTGTCGAACTGTTGCTAATTTATGATTGGATGATGCCTATTCAACATCCCATGAACTGACATCTTTGACAAATCAGAAAACTTTTGTGAATTGATATATCAATGGACATTTAAACTTTGGCCAGTCTCAGTCTTAGTCCTGTTCTTGGTCAGTCTGCAGCAATTTCCTGAGCACTTCAGAGCTGACCTTAGCTGTTTGCTTGCTGATCCTGATGTCTTGCTGATGAAGATTACCTGAATTCTGTATCTCTTAGAGAGGTATCTTCCTCTGCCATTTGCTCTTTTCCATGAAATGCCCTTTTTAGATTTAGTGACCCTTTATTTTGCTCTTTAAGAAGACTTGTGCGTGAGCTTCTGATATGCTGATGTTTTCTCTTTTTACTTATCTTTTGCCTAACTTAGCTAGTAACTTCCAGACCTAGATTATCTTTTTCAAAATTATTTTTGTCCTTTTTGTACTTTTTGCTTGCTTGTGTTCCTCCCCACCCATGTATTTCTCTAATTTGGTTAGTTGTAGGGTTGACCTGTGCCCAGCCAAAGATTACTGACTCTGCTAAATTTGACTTGACTAGTTATTGTAAAATCTGGGTAACATGTAATATCTGTATCACAGATATTCTTTTTGACTATGTATTATTGTTCTTGAATGCTTAGTTTTATTAATGTTAGTTCTCTTGAATCTATTTTGTCACCTTTGGGCAACCATTGATGATTATCTATCTTTATAATTTGGTTTTGTACTTTGTCTAGATGACATTAAGGTTGTGTTTGTAATAAATCTTTTAATTTTATTCCTGATTGAAGTTTTACTTTCGTGGCCACATTGGTCCTGGTGTCTAAATTATTGGGGTGGGTTTGAAATATTATTGATGGTTCACCACACAAGGGTCCGTCAACCTTGTCGCACCTTTGATTCCTGTGAAGGATGAAAAATATGTCCACATAACCTCAAAGTTGATGAGTGAAGGGAAAAAAGAGGGGTGGGCAGGAAATACTGGAAGAAGTGGTGAGGCGTTAACAATCAAGGACAGAGCCCCAAAACTGGACACCAGGACAAACTGGAAACACAAACAATGAGGAGGATTAGAAGAGCTGCAACAATAATAAGAATAATGATGAATTTAGTTGATGGATGAATGAATAAAAGAAAATAACACAGGTTAATGTTGCAAATTAATTGAAATGTTTAAAGTGGAGTCACATTTTCATGATGCCACCAGAGATCCTTTCTCTTCTCCAAGTATACTTCTGTCTTTCCAAACAACTGGGAGGGCTGATTTGGAAGTGTCAGAAAGCACAATGTTTCTCAAGCTGATATGGTTCCCTTCAGTAGCAGATAGCCAACGTCACACATCTCAGCAGTGGCAATGGATCTTCAGAGTGAAAGAGGAAGAAACTTACCCACAATGTATATACAATAAGAATATAATAGGAACCTCATTCCCAAAACGTAAAGCCGTTTCTGGAGGATTCTGGGTCAACTGCCCTCCCACCTTGGCAGCCCCTTCTAGCTCAGGGAGGTTTATTAATGATGATCACCAAGCTGTTGTCACTATAACAGAAAATACTTTTAGATGGTGATAGTGTAAGTTTGTTCCTAAAAAAAAACTTAATGTTGAAAACAGCCAGGTTTCAAGAGATATATGAATGCCGACAGCTTCTTCTAGAAATTACATTCTGTGCTGAAATACCTACATTAAGCGTTACAAGGGCTAGTCTTGTGTAATGATTGTATATCAGACTTGTATATACCCTAGTACATTTATTTTAAAGCTGCATGATGTAGCGCTTCAATTAAAATTGCTGCAGTGTGTTGTGCAAGTAGGAAAACACAGCACACAGCCGTATATATCTACAAAGATACAGCACTGCTGCTCTTAACCCCACTGCTGATACTCAAACAGGCAGCTTAGTGCCACGCACACACTTTTGCACCATTGTGCATAGGTGACTGTGTTGTCTAGCACAGGTCTTGTACTAGAAATGTATCATCCCAGCACAAAATACTGTGCTTAGACTAACTTTAAAACGTTTCCAATATTGTAT
This sequence comes from Pleurodeles waltl, assembly GCF_031143425.1. Classification (NCBI taxonomy): domain Eukaryota; kingdom Metazoa; phylum Chordata; class Amphibia; order Caudata; family Salamandridae; genus Pleurodeles; species Pleurodeles waltl. The sequence continues at coordinate 818,303,884 of NC_090448.1, forward strand.
GTGTGCGCTACAGTGCAGAACACGGGCACTGTTGGAAAAGTAGGCTACATTCAAAGATTTCTCTAAGTTGATGTCTTTCTTGAGGCAGCAACTAAGCCCTACTGCAGTATCCTGTGTGCCCCAATTAGCTGTACGAGCCTGGTGCCAGGTACCACCCAAGCGATGCCCCCTTGATGCAAATTAAGACACAGTAGCAAAAAGTGCTATTTGTATTACTTTAAGACTACTTTCCAGCACAAAGTTTTGCACTGGAAAGTAAATAGTATTTCTCGAGCTTGCATCGCTTTTTATGACATTGCACTACTGTCAAGTGTTGCTAAATTTGCTCCATGTAGTGAATCGTAAAGCTCTCTGACTGCAACCTAAACTTGTTTGAGGCAAAAAAAAAAAATCACTAAAATAAATTCAACTGTTAATGATACTTTTTTCCGCCATATGGTACTGTAGGCCAAAAGTAATTTAACAAATTAGAACTAGGAAAGAATCTGGCACTACGGACAGAGCTGCTGGCTTTGGAACTGGGGAATCAGATTTCAATGTTGGCTCAACATGTGATTCTGGGCAAATTACTTAATCTCCGCCTGCCTAGAAAAAAGATATAATGAGTGTATCCTTGGGTAATGTGACTGGTGCTCATGTAAAACGCCCAATACCTTCATGTCGAGTGCACGCTGCATAAAAAACAAATAGTAACAAGCACTGAAAGGAGTAACTCTGAGGGGGCGCCTCGAAGGGTCCTGATAGAGCGAACCGTAGTAACAATTTACCTGTGTTCGGACGCTCTTTAGGCCGATGAATCTTTTGACTAAGTGGGAACTCTCTGTACTCTTAATCGATCAGTCGCATCAGATCAATAATCAATAACGAACATAAGCAATACCTTGATCAACATAACACTTAACAATTAATCCAGAATACATTTTCGGCGAACCCTGACCTTTCAGTCAGGAATAACCACACCAGTTTATTGCAAAGTTAGTGAATTTATTTCCCTATATTAACAAAGCTAGTACGATATAGATGTGTCTCAACACCAAATGATAAACATAAATGAACATTAATAGCTGTCCATAACGTCGAAACAAGTGTAATCTATGTAGCATTTGAATCACAAGGCATTCGATAATAGCAATGCAAAGCACTAATACGATAATCTGTAATGAACTAATTGTGTACATTTAGTCAGCATAACAAGATCTCAAATTGCATCGTGCAACATGTGGAATCCTCATCTAACTTCAAATTAGCATCGGCATGTGGGACTTCATGCAAAAAACAATTTAGCAACATAAATTTAGAAAAAACTCCTAGCTAGGGCTCTTATCAAAATCAGCAGTTGGTTACCTAAAAGAAACACAATGCAATTTTACAATTTCCTTTCATATTTACCAATTACGATCAGCATACAAGGAAGTCTTCGTCTCACAGGTACCGTTTCTCGATCAGCATGGGACGGGACAAAGGGGCAGGGGTGAACGGGACAATTGCCTCACGGCGGCAAGGTAAAACTACTACTTCATGCAAAGGGACAAATCAAAGTTAAAGTCTCTAGGGCCAGAATCATTTAAAGTCTCTTTCTCTCGATTAGAGAAAGCATCAAAGTCTCTCAAAATGGCGTCGCAGCAAAATGGGCCATAATAGCTACGAAGTCTGCAAAATGGCGGGTATCGAGCTGGTAATGGCTGATAATAGCGCAATGGCTACCTTCTTCTCGTGCACCTGGTTTTTATAGACAACAGTTCGAATCCAGTAGGGTCTCCATTGGAGGGTTCATAGGTTAGCTTCAAATTGTCCAATCAAAAACGACAGTTCTCAAGCTTTTACTTAAGCATACATTATCCTTGGAGATGGGTACGCAAATCGCAACATTGTCTACCAATTAGCTCACTTTCAGAGCCTCCATTGTCCGCACCTGCAAGTCGACCTTGAATTAAAGAGAAAATATGCCAGGCTGGCACGAAACTTTAAGATAAGCATGTGAACAGTTTCTGTGGAAAAGTACAGCTTCAAGCAGAAATACACGTTTAATAGCACATTGGAAAAATACGAACATCTAAACCGTGAGACCAGGCCACTAGGCCAAAGCCTCCTCTAAAGTAATGCTAAGCTAACGTAGTTCAAACAAGCAAATCGAAGCACACGTTTATGATTATGTCAGATTAGTGCAATTCTAATACACCACGTTATATATAAAGCACGCGTATAATGTTGGCAAACTACTCTGAGGGCACATTTTGTCCCCGTACAATCTTTATTAGTTCGGTTAGGGTCACACATGATTATTTCACACTACGTTTATGCGTTAATAAATCAAAACCTTCATTTTCTGCTTCATCAGTCCCACTTGGTAACCGAGCAGAGGGGCATGGCATGAGTTCTACTTTTTCAGATTCAGATAGAAAGGCCGGGCATGTCCCCAGCCCCCTCATAAATATGGCGCTGGGTGGGCCCACGGCCCAGGAAGGTAAGGCTTCCTTCTCTCAGCATCCCGCCTCGCTGTTTTAAGAGCGTGCCTTCGGACTGTTAAAGTACAGAGAAGGTAAATGATCTTTCGTAGCCTTGGCCTCAGCAGGTCCGGGAAGAAGTGAATCGGGTGGAAAAAGCTACAAAAGAGACAAAGGAAGCTACAAAAACATTGAGTTCCCTTTGAACTTTAATAGTGGCCATTAGCTGCTGCCAGGAACTTTCCACTCATCATTGGCTTCGATCTCTTAATGCCTTTGACCCTTAGCGCGCTCGGGCTCAGCAGCCTTTATCCTGCTCTCAGCCCGGTTATGCCTGCAAGACTGAACACGGCCTAATGACGGCCTTAGCATCCCCGGCTCGCGCAGGGCCTCGAGTGTGTGCTGATCGGGTGTGTAGGGCCCGCTACTCTTGAAGTCAAAAGCCGGCTCCGTCGCTAGAATATTTCTTTAATAAATGCGCCGCCCGACCTTGTATGTGGGTTGGTCATGTGAACATTGGGCTGATTATTCAGATGTATAGTGCAACTGACCACAAACAAGGGCGGCGATTGAATCGACAAGGAATTGACTTTTTATGGCATGAGGATTAAATAAAAGTCAGCTTTGCTGTGGAAGAGTCAGACACATGACAGTCAGGCTGTGTAAAATGTGAATAACTTTCCCATACGCAGCCCTACATACCTTCTGCAGAATTTTCCTGACTTTCTGAAAGATCCACCTTCCTCTGACAGGGATCACAAACAGGAAACGGAAGCCTCAGGAGGCAGGCCTTAGCGTGCTATTGAGTAGCATTGGCTGACAGACCTGCATTTCATTTACGGCGAATCTGCTTTCACGACTCCTTTGGAGGAGGCTAATGATAAATGGCTTCTCAGTGGGATCTTTTGAATGCTTCTGAGGAAGAAGCTTTAAATAATTAGGTCCCCAGGATGTACCTTGAGATGCGTGTGTGGTGAGATCGATACTTGGTCTCTTTGGCTCTTAGTAGTAAGTTGAAATGCTTGGCCATTTGAGATGCTTGACTTTGTGGAAGCTCTGCATTCTTGGCTCTTGGGGATAAGGCTCCTTCTGCTGTGCACCTGGGTCCAAACTTGACATGCTTACAATCCGGTTAAAAATGGAGTGGCGAGCATCTGGGGTGGAATAATATATTGGCAAAGTGCCATGCTTCTCAGTGGTATAAGACAAGAAATGGAGTCTGACTGCTGAAGGTGACAAGGGGCCACAGAAATGTCAATTTGTAGTGTAATTGCTGAGCTGCTAACATTGTGACACTTCCCCTAACAGGATCCCACCCACGCCAACTCTCAAAATTGTGACTAAATGGCACTTCAAGGTTCCGTGGTCATATGTTACTTCACCGGCACTCCATCACCATCCTCTGCCCACTCATTTGATCACATATATGTTATTTTTATTTTTGTTGGGGGTGGGTTCACTGTCTAGAAATCAATTAGGGGATACTTGAGATTTTACATGAAAATCAATATCCATGTAGGACTGGATACCCAAAGTTGGCCACGTGGCCCAGATTTATGCCACATTTTCAGTATGACTACCGACTATGTAAGTGATTCAATTTAGACTTATAGGGGCTTATTTACAAGCCCCTTGTGCCACCGCTGTGTCATTCTTTTTGACAGTGCAGTGGTGCTAAGCAGTCCCCTACAGTGCACCACATTTACAAACTGGCACAATGGAACCATTGCGCCACAAATACATGCACCAGTATAATGAATGCAAAGTAGGCATTCCCCTGTTCAAAGCCGTGCAGAAGTGGCGCAGTGAAATCTACAAGATTTCAGTGTGGTTCTGCAACTTCAGTGCGACAGAATTTTAAAGCCTGCTCAGAGCAGGCATTAAACTGACGCAAAGCTTTTCTTTATTGGGGCCTCCTCGCATTGCTGGAGTAGCACCATTTTTTAATGCTAGTTCAGCAATGCATGACTTTAGCACCACAGATGCGTCAGAAATACTGACACATCTGTGAAAACATGCACCATGGAGCTCTGCTTTGTAAATACAGAAAATCCATGTCGTCGTTAAGGGGACGGAGGGAAGCGCAAGAAATCTGACACATCGGAGCTGATGCGTCAGATTCTTGTAAATGAGGCCCATAGTTTGTAAATTTCTCGCATGTGTCTGTCCTGAAAATGTGGGCCTAGAATTACATAGAATGCACGTAAAGCAGGGCAGAATGTAAAGTTGCCTCACTGCACTACATTGCTTGTATGAACAAGAAATAGCAGAACAGTTCCATATTTAAATATATGTGGCGCTGTTCTGCTCTCTTCCTGTGCTGGCACTCTTTTGTTTATGATGGGCCAATGCAGGACACCCTGGTGCCATAGTGTAAGAGTGTCTGCGGGTGGCAAGTATATTTGTTTTGTCTGGAAATGGTCCCTTCCAGTACAAAAACTATGCTTTAAGGTGTTTCCCCTTCTTGTATGTGTGCTGTAGAATGCAGCACTCATTCAAAATGGAAAACATAAGGAGAAATGAAAACATTTCTCCTTGTTATGCAGCCTTGAGGGAGAACATGCTTTTGGCTCAAAGTCCTGTCTACAGTTCTTTGTACACAAGAATTGCATCAAAACCCATTGATGGTTGCATTGGAATAACCATGCACCACCAATGGAACTCTCCCTTGACCAAAGTACACAGGACAGTGTATTACACAGTTGTGTATTACTTTGGATTGCAATCCATTGCAAATTGCCCCTTGGCATAAATCTGACCCTTGTGGATCAATGCTGGACACTCCTCATAGAGGAGACATAATCTGTCCTGTTGCTATGTCTTGTGTGCACACCTGTACCTCTAGATTCGCAGAGGACTGTTTAGTGTCTGATAGTAAAGCTTTTAAGAGTATCATCTCAGTAAAGCCCTAGCAGGGAAGTAATTGCTGAGAAACTGAGTGCTTACCGTGGGAATTTAATGCAATCAAAGCCAACAAAGAGCTTTGTTTTGTATGAGAGTATGACAGAACTCACAAGGAGGGTGACTCCCTTCCCAGGAGGCCCAGCCGGTGACATTTGCATGGCGGAGTGTCTGGGTGTCATTTCCTTGTCTGTGTGTGTGTGAACGCACATTTCCCAGGCCAGGCTGAGAGTTTTCAGGGCACCGCCTGTGTTTCTGCAGGTGTCCTGGCATGAATCCAGAGAAGGTGCAACAGATCAAGAGACGGGAGACACATCAGGTTTTACGAATCCCACACCTTGCACCGCAGTCTCGCTCTCGGCCAGTCTCAGAAAAACTACTGACTTTGATGATCTGCACTCCTTTGACAAACCAATTTTATTTCAAACAATTTAGGGCCTTTTTTGCGATGCTGATAGTTCTCCTACTCCTGTTCCCCTGGTGTTATTGATACCAGTTGGAAAGTGCGAGTAAACCAGGGAGAGACAGAACTTCAGGCCAATTACAGGTGAGACCCTGAAGGCCCCATTCAAATTCAGGAATTAACAGGAAAATTAATAATTCGAGTTCTTGATCCCGTCGGCTATCAGTCATTCCCCCAGTGTTTACCCTGAGACTCCACCTGCATGTAGCAGGTGGAGTCTCAGAGTAAAATACCTTTGATTTGTGGATTTACCAAAGATGTTGTAATCCCTCTTCACCCAAATTAGGATCTGGAAAATACGTTGGGCATGATTTAGTGTTTGATGGACAGAGTACTCCAACACAAAGAAGATGGAGTACCATGTCCGCCAAACTCTCGATCTGCCTGCCTGTCCTTATTTAAAGACAGGAGTACTGTACGGTTTCTGTCAACCAAAACCCTGTTGGGTCAGTCAATGGAAAGCTTCCTCTGATGTCCCTACAGAGTAGAGGTCGCCAGTGGAATATCAATACACCTTTAGGGTGGACGGTGGGATTTCCTTTTTAGGTTGAGCGCGCAAGTGTTTTGAACTGTTGTAAGTCTTGTGGGCTTTTAACCTTGCCCACCACATGCCCATCACTTTCACTCGTTCGTGGGCTTCCCTTTCAAAAATCCTTTGTTATCATTGGTCAATGCTTTATGTTTGTCCCTCCTTGGGGTGGTTTTGATACCGCCTTGGACACTGACCCTGTTACATGGATAATTGCACGTTCACTGATATGTTTGGCTGCGAGCAAACCTCTTTTTTCTATTGTGACTCCCCTTCGTGTGCATGGCGGCCATGACACTTTGAATCAGCTCACCATTGTCAACTGTTTTACTTTTCATTTTCAATTTATGTGGCAAAAAAAGTCCAGTTATGAATTTACAGTGCCAATAGCTCTAACTTGATCAAACGTGAGACCCACTGTATTGCAAATACATGTTTACCGTCTGTCATCATCAGGAAAAAACAGGCAGTTAGGGACAGAAGCAAACATTAATTATCCCCTCAACCCTGGAAGAAAATTCCAAGGCATGGGGGTCATTACTTTTATGTTTTTCAAAAACAAACTCCCCCTTGGAAGTTTATTTTGGAAAAACAAAAATACTTACAAGCTTGGTAGACCCAAAGTGTTCAGCTCCAGTTTTTTCTACAGAGGGAAATCTTATTTATTTGTCCGTCTTAAAATTGTGTGCCCTCTAAAAAAAATAAGATGCACAGCGAAAAAAAAATGTTATTGCCATTAGACAAATATTACCCGTGAGATTGATAGATTAGTCCTTTGTTGGATTTGGCATGGTAGGGGTGGTGCAAAAAAGTGAACCTATCACCCTTCATACTCCTCAAGAGTAAAGACTCTGGAGATGGCTGTTTCGATAACTGCTAGAAGCCGCAAAGGCAGACACAGGGGTTGCTAGGAATAGCACTGGAAATAAGGGTCCAGTGTAGGAGTGCAGGTTCAATGCTAGACTTTCAGATAGCAACTAACATTAAATAAGTTCTTATGAGATTTATTAAGCTCAATGCACAATTGAAAGTTGTAAATCTATCCTTGCAGACCTGGGCATAATATGGGCATAGAATTTCAGGAATTCACACATTTTATGGGTTTTGCCTACAAACCTGTACCAGTCAAAGCTTTTCAGTTATAACCCTGGAAGTGGATTGTACGACGAAACAACGACTTCAAAAACAACTACTGCCTTAACAACGAGGTCGGAACACCGACCTCGTTGCTACTACTAATGATTTTACCACAAATGCCTTAACAACGATATTTCGTTGTAAAGGCATTCCTGATAAAAGCATTAGTAATAGGCACCATTCACCCTACATCCCTCACCCCACCCCCCAAACCCCACCCCAAAACCTAAAACCCCCTGACCCCCCACCCCCTCCCCAAAACCAAAAACGCCTCACCCCCCAACCCCACCCCAAAACCTAAAACCCCCTAACCCCCCACCCCCTCCCCAAAACCAAAAACGCCCCACCCCCCCAACCCCACCCCAAAAACTAAAACCCCCTGACCCCCCAACCCCTCCCCAAAACCAAAAACGCCCCACCCCCCCAACCCCACCCCAAAACCTAAAACCCCCTAACCCCCACCCCTCCCCAAAACCAAAAACGCCCCACCCCCCAACCCCACCCTAAAACCTAAAACCCCCTGACCGCCCACCCCCTCCCCAAAACCAAAAACACCTCACCCCCCCAACCCCACCCCAAAACCTAAAACCCCGAGACCCACCACCCCCTCCCCAAAACCAAAAACGCCCCACCCCAAAACCTAAAACCCCCTGACCCCCCACCCCCTCCCCAAATCCAAAAACGCCCCACCCCCCCAACCCCACCCCAAAACCTAAAACCCCCTAACCCCCCACCCACTCCCCAAAACCAAAAACGCCCCACCCCCCAACCCCACCCCAAAACCTAAAACCGTCCACCCCCCACCCCCTCCCCAAAACCTAAACCCACCACTTACCTTCGCCAACTCCCTTCTTTGTACCTTAACCACGCATGTTCGTTGTTCAGAACATACGTAGTTAAGGCACAAAAAAACGGAGTTGTGGTTAAAAAAAGCGTTGTTGCGCTTTCGTTAACCACGACTTTTGGAAAAAAAAAGTCGTAAAAAAGGATGTTTCCCCTGGAAGTGTTTTGTAAATTCTTGTTCCCTCCATGGCAGAAGCATTTCACCAATGCGTAATTGACTTGTACAATTAGGCATTGTGAAATGCCAGCTCCCTTGTTCAATAAGATGGCATATTTATTTTCCTTTTTCTATAAGTGAAAAAATATTGTTCTCTCTGCAGAAACCCCTTCCTTGACACTCCTCGATATTGGGGGTGTTTCCTCCCCTTCTCACCCTGGAAATCGATTTATTCCTACCCCTAACAGGTATTTACACGGTTTGAATGGGTTTGAAGGGGTCGGAGAGGAGTTTACCACATACCACATAAACTCATATGCACACTTTCAAAGCAAACTGTACCTTGCAATGCCCACACCCCACCCATTACACGAAATTTGCTCCCAGGTAATATTTCACATGAGTAAACGGGTTTCGGAGTGGCAGGCCACCTTTTGTGAATTTCTTACAGTTTGAAGCCCAGTCACAAGCACATTTAATTCAAACTTTTTTGGATATCAGTCCACTCTCGTCTATATTTATCCTTTTTATATATCCTAAAAATATGGCATGGATGAACACTCCTGGACCTCCATTTAACAATCTTGGTGTAGGAAATGCCACAGCTATACACTTTATTTGCTTGTACAATCTCACGGAGATTACTTTTTGACTCCAGTGCTCTTGTGAATTGCCCAATATGTATGTGATACACAATCATTACCTGTGCAACTCTGGCATCATCCAAAATGTGGGACAACCCACGCTGCTCTTGCTTCTGCAGTTTAGGAAATAGGTAGCTACTCCCACACGTTTCCTGTCAACCGATTGCAATTATGAAGTAATGAGAGTGGAAAGTCCACACTCCTGTTCCCAAATAATAGATCAGCCTCATGACCTCAGTGCGAAAGTGGATGCAGTCACAAGTTCATGACTTGAAGGGCATTGGCATTCCTTTTCCCGCTTGTGCCAATAATGGTCTCCTAATTGGAGATTTACCATGTTCTATACACCAATAACCTGTTGCTATCTAATTTACGTGATTCATCAAAGGTTAGTTATGACCCACTGGACACAATCCTGCAAAATCCCCTAAAATGATAGTTAAGGTATGCAACACACAATCCACACCATAATACACATCCTCTGCTGTGTTTTGCAGTAGGTAGGCCTCCCTTTTAGGCTGCAGCCTACCATACAGGGCATCTGTCTGGTTTGCTAAAGACACCTTGAGGTCTTTCAGAAAGTTAACCTAGAAATGCATTCCCCTTCTTGATTACCGTTGGCTTTGTGGTTTGTAACTCACATTTTAGGCCTTTCCCTTTGTTGGCTTTATTTTTTTTAGGCTCTTGTGATTCAGTTTGCCCCTCCTGTTGCCTCAAGCGTGTTTTCTGTATTCTTCCACAAACTCGCTTTCTGTTAATGGGCCTTTAAATCTTGTTCTTATCTCTTCCCATTTGCTGTTCAGTCAAAGACCAAGGTCTGCCAAGGGCTATTGTTTACCTTTCTTTCTCTGACTTCAAAGTGAGATGATTTTTTGTGACAATCTTACTTGGGGTGGGAGTTTTTTTCCTAGCACACAACAACATTTAAATGAACTGTGTAAGTATTTCAGAATTTATCAGAATTATGAGCGTACAAATGAAGCACATTTTTGATATTTCTGAAGGGTGCTAGAAACAAATACTTTAATGTAATCAAAATGAATCATTAAAAAAGGTGATGCAATATCCACCCAAATTCAGCTGTGCACTGTATAGTTTTATTAGTAAACCTTTATGTCTGTGCAAATGTAATGGTCATTTCATTTCAGTTTGAAAGTGCATTGTCTGGAATGACAGTTTGCTTCCACACCATGCATACTCCATTCTATGCCACCCCACTCTATTCTGCACCACTCCACACCACTGCACTCTACTCTGCACCTCTCCACCTAACACCACTGCTTGCCATTGCACTCTGCACCACTCCAATCTTCTCCAAAGCACTCTATGCCACTTCACGCTACGCCTCTCTACCCTGTAGCACTCTACTTATGCTAATGTCCTCTTCGCCACTCCACACCACTGCATTCTTCACCACTGCAATATACACCACTCCAGTGGAGGCCACACCAATCTACTCTACAAAACTTCACTCTATGCTCTATGCTAATGTACTCTATGCCACTCTGCAACACTGCACTCTACGCCAATACACTTACGTCAATGCACTTTAATCTGTAACACTCAAACTCTAGGCCCCTGCACTCAATGCCAAGCCACTGTACACCACTCAAATCTACTGTGAAACACTGCACTCTATTCCACTGCACTCTACACCACTTTATCCTGCGCCATTACACTCTATGCCACTCTATGCAACTGTGTTCTACCCTGCACCACTCCACTCTATGCCACTTCGCTGTACTCTGAAAAAAGTTACTCTATGCCACTCTACTCCACTCTGCACCACTCCACTCTATGCTACTGCACGGTACACCATTGTACTCTTAACCACTGCACTCTGTGCCAATGCACTCTACACATTTGCACTCTGTCACTGTACTCTACACCACTGCACTCTACTGTGCATCACTGTACTCTATGCCACTGCTGTCTATGCCAACCTACTTTACTCTACGCCAGTGCACTCTGACACTCTACTCAGAATGCATTGCACTTTCCGACACTGAACTCTCTGTCACTCTACTGTGCACTACTCCACTCTGTGCCACTGCAATGTATGGCACTAACCTGTACTCTGCACCATTCTACATCACTATACTTTGTGGCACTCAACCCTATTCTGACTCTATGCCACTCAACCCTATTCTGCACTCTATGCCACTGCACGTTATGCCACTTGACTCTATTCTGTGCCGTGCCACTGCCCTCTGCATCACTCAACTCTATGCCACCCTACTCTGCATGACTCTATGCCACTCTACTCTACACCACTCTACTGTAAGCCACTCTACTCTGCGCCACTCTACTCTACTCTTCACCATTGCACTCTGTCACTAGATTCTATGACACTGCATTGTATGCTGCTGAAATCAATGACACTGCACTCTGTGCCACTAAACTCTGCAACACTCTAAGCCAGTGCACTCTACACCAGTCTACCCTACTCTATGCCACTCCAGTGTATGCCACTCTATGCGACACCACTCTATGCCACTCCAATACACGACTTCTCTGCCACTCCACTTTACACTCAGCCATACTGAACAGCAGCTACACTGGTGATCAACATGGCTAAAGCACATTGTTCATTGATCCATTCATGGGGACCAAAGTCATAGAGAAATCAAAAAATGCATTTTCATTCAAAATTGTGGCTGGCTGAACTGTTTTTGCATAGTGGCAATCACCAATGAGTAATAAATATATATAAATATACATGCACAGTCTTTATGATTGCGTATTTTAATTTTAAGTGGCCACACCAGTTTTTTGTGTGGTACTTAGTGTGATGCCCCAAAAAAGGTCTCTTTGCTGCCCCATTATTATCCTATATCTGTGAACATATGTGTTTATCTAATTGGTGATAATCCTCTAATAACTTCCTGGAAGAAGCACTAGTCAGTTATCATTGAATACTTTCCTGTTTCAGCTAACACTAAAACAATATTGGATGCACAAACACAGCTTGTGTTCGCATTCACACAAAGAACATTTCACAGGTGTAAGACCCCATATCATTATGGTAGATGTATCTTTTATCTTTCATTTTTCAGTCTTTATTTAGCAGTAAACTACTGACCAATTTTCAGTGAGGTAATGTGCTTTCATTCAGTTAGTACAGTTCCGTTTTCACCGATGTATTCATCTGTTATCCTGACATTTCACTTCCATTTAAGATCTCAAGAGGCGCTATAGGTGTTGCTAACTTTAAATTCTGCTCCAACCTTCCATGTCAGAATTGACTGGTACCCAAGTGTCTGCGAAATGTGAATTTACCAGACTCCATCTTCTCTGTCCTTTCCAGTGTTCATGGCGGTTCCCCCTCCTGGACTCTGTCATGGGCTCTCAGGCCAGGGTACTTGGCTGGGGGGCACTGGAACTCTGACCCCCCCACCCGCACCACAGGGACTGCAGGGCTAAGGTTACGCCACCTGCTGCAGGAGTGAAATAGAGACAGGAAGCGCAGGGTGGTGGAAGAAAGAGTAGTGAGTTGAAGTCAAGTGTTGGAAGTATTGCTTTTCAGCAGCCCCTGCATTCAGCAGTTCCAGCAGCAGGCTCCTGAGAACAATTATTTTAGCAGAATTGCTTCAGTGTTCCTGATTGCTGGAGACACAGTGGACCTGGACATTTTATCAACGGTGGTATTGTTTCATTACTGATTCTATTGAACTAAACTACGTAATGGTTCTAAACATCGTGCATCATATATTTGATTTGGTGTTTCTGAACGCAGAGTAAACTGTATTCAATAATGTAACCATGGTTCTAACAAGGCAAGACCAAAGGGTGAAAACAGCAGAAAGTAAACAGGGCACAGGGAGCCTTTTTACTGTGTTTACCTGTAGCTTCTTGCAAGAAAAGAAACAGGGCCAGCAACACTATTGCGAATAGGTAAGGAAAGGGCAAGGAAGGAGTACATGAGGAAAGCGCTAGACTAAGTCTAAGGGTTAGGTTGATGCCCCATTTTTGTCCTTGTGCCACTCTTTACTATGAGGTCATCCTTGCTGTCACCCTATTAGAATGAAAACTGAATTATAATCCATTCTTCATTTTGCAATTGTCATTGTGTGTATTCATTATATGGATCTTCATGTTCACTCCAATATATTTCTGAACACTACACCCTCCAGATTTACCACCATTCTCTCTCGACCCTACTCCCAAAATCCACCCCTTTGTTCCATTCTCAGACAAGCAAAATGCAGAATTAACCTGTGCTCTTTCAAGCTTGCCTGTCATCAGAAAGTACAACCCCTGATTGGTATAAAGTGGGCCCCTGTCATGTATGCGCCTCTTGGGATTGCCTGTGCCACGCTCCTGGAAAAAGAAAATGAAAAGCGGTTTACTTCTCTCCAGTTTGGTTGCAAAATTGTATAATCCTTTTTTAAATAATATTGGTGCTACTAAAATCAAAGTCTAAAACAGAACAGGTTATCTCGCAGACGGTAACATCAATAAAAGTCATTATAAGAAAACACACTGGTTTGTACAGTGCTCAAAATAGGCGTGGTATCTATGCTAGCAAGGGGCGTTTTCTCTGAAATGTGTTTCATAAAGTTCAGATTAAAAAATACTTATGCATTATACCTAAGCAAACAGAAGAGTTCACCTTTAAAGTATTCGTTGCTTGAAATTCACACTCAGCATATCAACAGTTTAGAGACACTGTCAATCAAATGGGTCTTTTTTGAGTTTCCAACACGGCCCTGATAGATTAATCGTCTGTGCAAAAAGCACGAATTTTATTTTACTTTTTTCTAAAGAAGACTTGAGTTAGGTAAAGGCAAGCCACCCTCTGTAACTGTGAAGAAAACAGAACGTCTTTGCCTGTCCTGTCAGGCCTCATGCCAAGAGTGACAGAGGGCAAAGGTCGCTGCCTCTCTTCCGCCTGCCCTCCCAAGAATATCCTCGTGCCTTTGTCATAGACCATCGCGCTGTCATCTCCCTGCACTCTTTGGCATGACTTAATTACAGGTTACAGGTTTATGGAGGTAGTAGCAAATCATAAGGTAGGAGGGACACAATAGTTCATTTTATTACAAGACCATCTGGTAAGAATTCAGGGACATAACTTTTGTTTTTTTCAAGATGGAGATGTACTGAATTTAAAATAATACATATTAGTGACAATTATCCAAGGTGAAGGGCCAGCTTCGTCACCTTGCGAAGATTATGGGTTGGATTTAGAGTTTGGTGGCAACAGAAAATTCCATTATAAAATTACCCCAATAATTCCATTAGGTGGAAGTAAAATAGTTACACCGCAGGGGGTATTCCAGTGCTTAATTTGGTGGTTTCTAGTGCGGGGCACCAGTACTTATTTTTGAGGGCCAGCACTTATTTTTCTGCATCAGGGAATTACTTTGAGCAAAAGACACATATAAGAAAGACGAAGGAAAAAAGACAGAAAAGTGTCACAGAGGGAGTGAGCTAAAAGCTGCACGAGTGAGTTGAAGGGGCAGGGAGTGGCTGTAAATGGATTAAAAAGGACCCAGATGGCTTTAAGATTACGCTGCCTCAGTATTTTGTGCTCGCACATTTAATTGCAGCAGACCCATGATTCAGAGGAGAGCTTTAGGCACTAGCACCTTTTTGTTTACAAATTAACCACTGGGGTATTCACTGACGAAATTTATTACTCCACCTTGGTGGTATTCTGGGGCCGATTCTCATTGTTGATTCTCATTTGTATTTACAATTTTCTTTCAGAAACTAGTAGTTCTTGCAGTACCACCTAACTATAAATCAGGCTACAACAGCCTCTCTGAGATTCCTCTGCAGATCTTCCTGTGCTGCCTTATTTTTAACACTGCCAAACCAAAACTATACCCACCCATCGAAGCGTGGCCCTCAACTCTCAGCTCTCACATTTCCTTGATTTCTGACGTTAATAGCCCACCAAGAACAAAGCAGGAATCTGAGGGCCATATTTACAAGCAGCTTGCGTCACTGGTGAGTCACTTTTCTTGACGCACCAACAGCGCAGGGTGCAAGCCCATATTTGCAAGGCCACTCAAAGCCCCTTTGCATGACTTTACATGGCCTTGTAGATATGGAGTAGAGTAACGCGGCACAAGTTGCTGCGTTGCTTTACTCTGCGTAAAAGAGGCACTCCATAGCAGTTGCATTGGCTGTTCCCATGCAACACCCATGGATTTTGACGCATTCCCAGATTCACAAGTTTTTTTAAAACCCGGGAATGCATCAAAAGCCTACCTCCCTGGGGAGGTGTAAGGGGGGGCATGAGGAGTAATACTATTATTTCTCCTTGTTTTGCCTTTGCAGCACACATAGAAAGGGAAAACTGCCTCTTGTGATAGTTTTTGCATAGGAAGGTATCCCTTCCTGCACAAAAACAATGATCCCCGCAACGCAGACTCCCGCGCAGAATGGTGCAAGGGTGCCTGCGTCAATCAATCAATCAGTCTATTTGTAAAGCGCGCTACTCACCCGGAGGGTCTCAAGGCGCTAGGGGAAGGGGGGACCGCTACTGCTCGAATAGCCAGGTCTTGAGATGCTTCCTGAAGGAGAGGTGATCTTGGGTAAGACGGAGGTGGATGGGGAGGGAGTTCCATGTCTTGGCTGCCAGGTAGGAGAAGGATCTTCCTCCCATGGTGGCTCTTCGAATGCGTGGAACAGCGGCGAGGGTGTGGCTGGAAGAACGTAGCTGGCGGGTGGGAGTGTAGAAGGTCAGGCGGTTGTTGAGGTACCTGGGGCCCAGGTCGTGGAGGGCTTTGTGTGCGTGGGTGAGGAGTCGGAACGTGATTCTCTTGCTGACGGGGAGCCAGTGCAGGTCTTTCAGGTGTCCAGAGATGTGGCTGTGACGGGGGATGTCCAGGATGAGTCGTGCGGAGGCGTTCTGGATGCGTTGGAGTCTTTTCTGTAGTTTGACTGTGGTTCCGGTGTAGAGGGTGTTACCGTAGTCCAAACGGCTGGTGACCAGTGCCTGGGTGACCGTTTTCCTGGTTTCGGTGGGGATCCATCGGAAGATCTTTCGGAGCATGCGTAGGATGTTGAAGCATGATGATGAGACGGCGTTGACTTGTCTGGTCATCGAAAGGGAGGAGTCCAGGATGAAGCCCAGGTTGCGTGCGTGGTCTGTTGGTTTGGGCGCGCTGCCCAGGGTGGGGGGCCACCAGGAGTCGTCCCAAGCAGAGGGAGATGGTCCAAGGATGAGGACTTCCGTCTTGTCTGAGTTCAGTTTCAGGCGGCTGTTCATCATCCACTCGGCCACGTCTTTCATCCCTTCGTGGAGGTTGGTTCTGGCGGTGGCTGGGTCGTTGGTGAGGGAGAGGATCAGCTGGGTGTCATCGGCGTAGGAGATGATGTTGAGGTTGTGTTGGCGTGCGATGGCTGCGAGGGGGCTCATGTAGACGTTGAAGAGGGTGGGGCTAAGTGATGATCCTTGTGGTACGCCTCAGATGACTCCGGTGGCCTCGGATCTGAACGGGGGGAGGCGGACTCTCTGGGTTCTTCCGGCGAGGAATGAAATGATCCAATCTAGGGCATTCTCTTGGATTCCGATGTTGCTGAGGCGCTGTACTAGGGTGTGGTGGCAGACCGTGTCGAACGCTGCGGAGAGGTCTAGGAGGATGAGGGCCGCTGTTTCCCCGTTGTCGAGCAGGGCTCGGATGTCGTCAGTGGCTGCGATGAGGGCGGTCTCGGTGCTGTGGTTGGCTCGGAAGCCGGATTGCGAGTGGTCGAGGGATCCGTTCGTCTCGAGGAAGGCAGCGAGCTGTCTGTTAATGGTCTTCTCAATGACTTTGGCAGGAAACGGGAGGAGCGAGATGGGGCGGTAGTTCTTGAGGTTGGTGGGGTCTGCTGATGGTTTCTTCAGGAGGGCGCTGAGTTCGGCATGCTTCCAGCTCTCCGGGAAGGTGGCGGTGTTGAAGGAGCAGTTAATGATGTCCCGGAGTTGGGGTGCGATGACGGAGTCGGCCTTGTTCAAGACGTGGTGAGGGCATGGATCGGATGGTGATCCGGAGTGGATGGTGTTCATCGTGTGGGTGGTGTCTTCGGTGCTGACTGGGGTCCAGGTGCGGAGGGTGGTGGTGGGGGGCATCTGTTCGGTGGTTGGGTGCGTGGTCTGTGCGCCGAAGCTGTTGTGTATGTCGGCTATCTTGCGGTAAAAGAACGAGGCGAGTGAGTCGCAGAGTTCTTGTGAGGGAGTGATGTCGTTGTTTCCGGCGCTGGGGTTGGAGAGCTCTTTGACGATGTTGAAGAGTTCCTTGCTGTTGTGTGCGTTGTTGTCTAGTCGTTCATTGAATGCTGTCCTCTTGGTGGTGTGGATCAGCTGGTGATGTTTGCGGGAGGCGTGTTTGAGGGCGTTCATGTTGTCTGTTGTCAGGTTTTTTCGCCAGGCTTTCTCGAGGGTGCGGCAGTTCTTTTTGGAGTTCTTGAGGTCGTCGTTGAACCAGGGGGCTGTATTGCTTTTGGGCCTGTTGGGATGGTTTTTCAGGGGTGCGAGGTCGTTTGCGCAGTTGGTGATCCACTGTGTGAGGTTGTTGGCTGCTTGGTTGGGGTCCGTTGAGTTGGCGGGAGGGTTCTGGCGCAGTGCTGTGGAAAGCTGGTCGATGGTTACCTTGTTCCAGCTCCTGCGGGGAACCTGTTGCTGGTGGTGGTGAGTTGTGGTTTTTCTGAAGCTGAAGTGGACGCAGCTGTGGTCTGTCCAGTGGAGTCCTGTGGAGTGGCTGAAGGAGATGTGCTTGCTGGAGGAGAAGACTGGGTCAAGCGTGTGTCCAGCGTAGTGGGTGGGGGTGTTTACCAGTTGCTTGAGTCCGAGGTTAGCGAGGTTGTCTAGCAGGGTGGTGGTGTTGATATCGCTGTTGCTCTCCAGGTGGAAGTTGAGGTCCCCTAGGAGGATGTAGTCAGCGGAGGGGAGGGCGTGCGGGCTGATGAAGTCTGCGATGTCTTCGCTGAATTGTGTGCAGGGTCCCGGGGGTCTGTAGATGAGGGTGCCTCTGAGTGTGGTCTTGGGGTCGGTGTGGATCTGGAAATGAAGATGTTCGGCGGCTGTGAGGGTGTCGTCGGAGCTGGTCGTGATGCGGATGGTGTTCTTGTGGACGATGGCGATGCCTCCTCTTGTCTGGTTGGCGCGGTCCCTCCGGGTGATCTTGTATCCGTCCGGGCTGGCGATGGCGATGTCGGGCGCTGAGGAGGCGTTCATCCAAGTTTCCGTGAGGAAGGCGACGTCTGGGGATGTGGTGTCGAGCAGGTTCCAGAGTTCCACTGCGTGTCTGTGGACGGAGCGGGTGTTGAGCAGGATGCAATTCAGGTGGTTGCTGCTGGTGCTTGGCTTGGCGGGTGCGGTCCGGGTCCCGATGCAGGAGAACTTGCAGGATTGGCAGGTGAAGGGCCCGTGGGTGCGTCTAGGGGTGGCTCTGCAGCAGCCGGGGATCCGTCCGGTGTTGATTGCGATGAGAGTGGCGGCGTTGTAGGTCTTGCGGGTGGGCTGGCCTCTGCGGGGGCCAGGGGGTCTGGCGCTGGGCGCGGGCCATGCGCGGACGGGCACAGACGGGCTTGCCTTAGGCGCGCCCGCTGTGTGCGTCCGCTGCGCGGCCTCCATATGAGTGGGAGAGGGAGGGAGGAGCAGCTGGGAGGTGGGAGCGGGGCGGCCAATGGGGTGCGAGGGGGGCGGAGCTACGGGACGTGGCGGCAGGAAACGGGCGGCGAGGGGGAGACGCGGTGCGCAGGGAAACAGAAAAATAAAGGAACACAATCTGGGCAAAAAAGGTGAGTGGAACAATTCAAGGAGGCAAAGGACACAGGTATAATGGGGGCGAAATACAGGCACTCACTCTTGGGAACAGAAGAGAAGGAGGTACAATCCAGGCAGCAAACAGACACAGGTACACTGGGGGCGAATCTAGGCACTCACTCGTGGGAACAGAAGAGAAGGAGGGCACTGGCACTCGACGCAGGCAGAAGAATACAGCAGCGGTCAGCGGTCACACAGGGGGCTGCGTGGCGGTGAGGGGAGCGACCTGCCTGGTCGATGCTTGGCATCCCATTGTGCGCCAGTGCAGGGGAATAAGACAGATATGGCAAATTCCTGCCCTTTTCTTTTGAAGCAGAGCAGCACAGCAAGAAGGCTTGTGGTGCTGCCCTGGGTCAAAAGATTGTGAATATGTCCATGAGTTGGACAGCAGCGTTGGACTTTTGTCTCTCAGCACCTCCACCTTGTCCTTCACCCTCTTACTCCTCTTCTCTAGTTTTGTGATCTGATACCCTAACCTAATTTCACTCTGCTGAGAACGTGAGGCCCTGAAGAAAAGCAGATAACTACAGCAGCAACCTTATCAGTTTACTGCATCAATTCTTCTTTTGCTGTAAACATCTTTGAGGCCAGCAGTCTGTTCAAACATGCCATCCCTACCTCCTTCTGCTGACATCAAAATATAGGTCCTTGGACACAGTCTAAGCCTGGTCTTCCATTCCATAGACAGAAAGGTATCCCCTGTGTATCTCAATTGGTACTCCATAATTACATAGAGTGAATCTAACTGCCGTAGCAGAGAATGCTGTAGTGGTATGTAGAGTCAGTGAGTGTATGCTTTATGATCAAACACATAGGGCCTGATTAGGACCTTGGCGGAGGGGATTACTCAGATGTGACGGATATCCCGCATGCCATATTTCAAGTTCCATTATACCCTATGGAACATGTAACACAGCGGATGGGATATCCGTCACATTTGGGATGGAGTAATCCCCTCCGCCAAGGTAGTAATCAGGCCCATAATAGGGAGCGTGAGAAAAGAGGCTGCAGTGTACATTAACCCTTTCAATAAGACTGGCTCCCTCTTCACGGTGATTACCACCCTTTTAACTCCAGCAGCCCCTAGATTCCTCCAATCCAACCTCAACTGCAGCGAGATCGGGGTCTTTGCTCTCTTGACAACTGCGTCCTGGGACCAGGGGCGCAGCTTGGTAAGTAAGATTGGGGGGGGTGAGATTCAGATTTTCTGACAATCATTTTGGCATATAATGATTAAATACATTATACAATAAGCAGGGTGCATGGAAGGGGCCTAATGGGCAGTGGAAATAGAGAGGAATGTGGATTGGTAGGGGTGCTAAGTGAGAGAAAACACAATATTTTGTAAAATTACCAATATTTTTGACAACTTTAAAAACTGAGATGGAGAGAGTGTGTGTGTTTTCCTGAATGTATGTAACAATTCCTGGTGAAATCCGGCAGACATCTCACCATATCTGACTGAAAGCATCTGTACCCAACTATATATGAGAAAATTAATTTATTAGGGTGGAGTAGCACCTCCCCACAAAGATACGCCCCTGTCTGCAACATCGTTTCCTTCAAACTCAGCTTTCCATCAGACCACTGGTTTTGTTAAGTGGAATGTTAAGAAGCAGTTTCCGCTTTCAAAAAGATCCAACACAAACTCTTCCTCGTCCAATTCAAATGCAATCACCTATGATGCTGTGAATTTCCCCTGAGACTCAGGGTGTATTGTTAAACACTGGACATTGGTGAATTTTGTGGTGCCTCTTTTGTAGAGGTGGGCGAGCCACTGAAAACTCAAGCCAGGCTCGAGCCTGAAGCCGTGCTCTGTCTCAGCTCAAGGTCCTATTGGAACCTTGAGCCCATGATGAGCCAGGCTTTCATGTGGCTTCTGCCTGCCTGACTCCATCTACCATTAATGTGGCATTACGACCAGAGCTGCTGACCAGGTTCGAGTCTTAGCGCTGCCTCAACATCCTGTGTTTCTGGGGAAATCACTTACTCTCCCCTGAATATAAACAATGAATGTCACCTTCTGTAAAATAACTAACGCTCATGTAAAGCGCTCCAGTACCTTCGGATCTAATTCGCAAAATATAAAAGCTGCAGAAAAATGCACAAAGAGGTAAAAATAAGCCTCACCATAAGGAAAGACAAATAGATACCCATTTACTGGTTGATCTGTACAAAGTGAAACCAGAACACCTGAATAAATTGCAACATCTCTGCTTGAATTGTGAGACCTTAGGCAATTATTTTATTTCACCAAAACTCTTCTTTCTTCATTATTGCGTATGAAAGCCCTTTCAACTATGTGAGTTCAGAATACCTGTTGTATTAAAAAACATATTGTGTGTGACTTATTAGACTATAATTTTGCTCCGTAATAATATGGGTCACATGAAGTGTTTACATGTCAATTGTCTTGCCTCTTAGTGCATTAATAGTTCGTGGTTAGATACTATACTTTTGGATAAGTATTTCTTGGTGCAGTGCTGTAATGTGATTTATTAATGTCAAAGCTTCACATGTTAAGTAAATGCACTTTCTTGATATTGAAGCAGCTTTATCATATTTTATGTGATGTTTGTTATTCGATTTACATAATTAACATTTTCAGGGTTCGGCTCGTGCACTAAGATCCAAGCCAGACCCTTGGATCTACTGTGGTTCGACTCTCCCTGTGAATCTGTTGGCTCGCCTACCTCTACTATTTTGCTGACAGTATGCTCTGTTATAGAATGTCCCGCTTGCATATTCTCTCTCTGTCCCAAATGTCACACTAGTGTTTGTTGACATCCGTTAACGTTTGCAATTAGATGTCATGTGAATAATCAATGCACAGTATTTTTGGGTGAGATGCTTCAAAATAAACATGTATTTCTTATTTCTTAGATCCTAATTTATAGGAATGATAATTAATGGTTTTAGACCAAAAGTTGGCATTATCACAAAAATAATATCGGGAGCGACACGAGTAAAGCCAACAAGGCCAATGGGAATGACTAAGGGTAAGTGTGAGACTCACACTCAATAATTGAGATTTGAGGTACTGTTAATGTTTCTGCAAATGTTAATATTCATAAAAAAACGACCCCACCATCTATTCAAAATCAGTTTCCACTCTCTCTATTGTGAAACCATCTTCAAAACTCGCACAGGTACTGTAAAGGGCATGGTGTTCAGCTGGTGGTGCCTTTTTGAAGGAAGCACAGCTGAGGTTGAAGGAGAAGGACTCTAATCTCTTGGTTATGGATTTAAAGGGTGAGGGTTGCATTATAATGCAGGCTCTGAAGTATGAGTGCTCAAGACCACTGCTTGCCTGGGAAGATGAGGGTTGCAGAATGTACACAGCTTCTTGGGTCGAGTGCCGAAGAAATTTGCCACTTCCAGAGGATTAGGGGTATTGAATGATGTGGACCCTTGCTTAAGAGGCCTGCAGCATGCTAGAGACCTACAGCAAGTCAAATGCAAGATAGGCTGACTCTGAAACCTAATCAATGCAGCATGATATATGTTCCGGAGAAAATGAGTAGGGGTAGGCAGCGAGCTCCATTCCGCTGGCATAGCTAATGGAGTTGAGTTCGCCCAAAAACTCCACTAGATCTACCAGCGGAGCAGAGCTCACTGTGTGCGCACTGCAGCCCAGTTATGGGCCATACAGCGCAGGTGCAGACAGTTTGTGCTTGCGCTGTGTAGCCCATAACTGGGGTGCCGTGAGCACTCTCGGCCTGATCGACGTTGGCACGGCAGCATGGAGCTGCTGCCGGCACCAGCTCCGATCCTCCAGGCCAGCTCGGAGCAGGGAGCCAAGGGAGGCAGAGCACAAGGCTGCCGGAAACGAGGACCCAGGTGAGTCCTTGTTTTTTATTTTTTTGTTCATACACACTTGTGCACAAGAGGCCTGAAACAGCAGCTATCGCTGCCAACGACACTGGCCTCAATTCAGTCCAGGGCCGTAGGCAGCGAAAGAAGGTTGCAGTTTCAGACCTCTTGTGCACCGGCCTGTCCCGTGCGCAGTGCAAAAGGGACAGGACAGTGCACAAGAAGCCCGAAAGGGCAGTTTTCACTGCCCACGGCCCTTTCCTGAATGCACCTGATCTTGGAAACGCTAAGCATGGTTGTGACTGGCTAACCAGGCCCAAACCTGCTTAGTGCTTTCGAGGTAAGGTGCATTTAGGAGGAGGTGCCACTCTGCGGCTCACAGAACTCTGCCTTCCCTGAATTCCACTGAGTTTTATATCAACTCCACAGAATTCCCCGGAGTGGAACTCCATGAAATCAGACCAGTCCTAAAAATGAGTTGCAGGATTGTGAAGGTTGTAGAAGAGAATTACTTGTTGGTCTCTCCCACAATTTGTGGTGCAAGGAAACTCAAACCCCACAGAGACCTCGTGCAAGCACTCTCGACAAAGGATGCCATGTGCTGGTCATGCTGTCTGTATAGCTTGAACAGGTCTCTTCTCAGGTGAGCAAAGATCAATCGCAATATCAAATCAATGGCCCTGATTTATACTTTTTGGTGCAAAACTGCACCAACGCAGTTTTGCACCAAAATGTTTAGCACCGGCTTGCACCATTTCTGTACACCAGGCGGGCACCATATTTATGGAATGGTGCAAGCCGGTGCAAAGGGTGGGCTAGCGTAAAAAAAATGACATTAGCCAGGTGGGGCTGGCAGTATGGAAGAAGGGGGTTTTGCACAAAAAATGGCATTAGGCAGGTTAGAGTAAAAAAAAAAATGACTCTAACCTGTCTAGCATCATTTTCTGAAGCAAAACCATACATACCACTTGACTCCTGTCTTAGTAAAGACTGGAGTCATGCCCACCATCCCAGTGGCCAGCACAGGCGACCAGGGTCCCCTGGGCATGGCCACTGCACCCAGTGCCATGTAGGGAGGCCATTACAGGTCCCCCAATGACACTTTAAAAAAAATACTTACCTGTAATTACCTATACTTACCTGGGATGGGGTCCCCCATCCTCCGCTGTCCCTCTGGTGTGGGTGGGAGTGTCCCTGGGGCCTGGGGAGGGTGCCTGTGGGCTTAGGCTTATTCCACGGTGTTCCACCATGGAAATAGGCCCACAGGTCCCCTACTGCCTGCCCTGACCCAGGTGTTAAAAAATGGTGCAAAGCAAGCTTTGCACCTTTTTTTTTACCGCTCGTCTCCCCGTGAGTGATTTTTGCTCGGGAGGATAAATAAGGCGCTAGGGCCTTAGAGTAATTTTTGCCCAGGAACACCTACCTTGCATCTCATTGACGCAAGGTAGTTTTCTGCAGGCATGTACTGAAGCACCTCGGACTACTCCAGTTCTCAACCCCTAGCACACCTCACCCAGTTAGTATATAATTGAATCCAGAATAAATATCAAACCTAGAATATTGACTGCCACTCTATATTCAATGTAAGCATATATAGGTATGTATTAATTTACTATTTTAGCTCCACCACTATGTACCTTGTCAATTTTGTCAAGGAATGTAAATGTGGAGGTGAGAAATAGTAAATCTATACTTAACAATACGTAGATACTCTGATTGTATAGTGGTAGTCGAGATTCTGGTTTCAATATTATTGTATGTCTACATAAAATTGATATTGTGACATGCAGCTCGGAAAACACAGGCAAATATTTATGTTTTCGTAGAAAAAGTTCTAGGCGAATCAGAGTAAGTGAAGTAAATTTCTGCAACTTACAGGGTTTGAACTTGACTATTAGCTCTTATCTCCTGTCTTGTCATGGAGATCTCAGGAACTATGAATGAAAGCGAGGAAACATATTTATTGTTACAAGCTGATGAGCACAGGGCCCATCCCAACATCCCCAGAGCACTCTGTGTACTTTAGGCATTAAAAAAAAGATTAAGTGAGACCCTGCCAAGGCCCGAGGGGTGTTTGGAACAATTACGGGCTGTTCCTTCTCTTAAATTGGTTCCTGTAATACCAGCAGTATATTTTGCTTCCATGTGACAGATTACAACCTCAGGTATATTGGCCCTTGAAGATTTAGGAGATTTTATGATTATGCCGGGGCGGCTCCTTCGCAATGGCGAAGGAGCGTTCCCCCCTGGCTGAGCCATCAGCATTAAAATAAAAAGGATACTTCACTATTGTTTTATTTTTCAGCTGCTGTCTCAGCCAGCTTGAGAAGGGTGGGACGGGGCTGGCCATGGGAGGGGGGAGACTGGAGGAGGAATGAAGCGCACCTAAGTGCGCATGTGTGTTTGCTCAGCCACTTTAGGCCGACCAAACACACTTGCGCACTTAGGTTTTGCAACCCGGCTGTGTTGAACAGCTGGGCTGGAGAAACTGCACAGACCCCAGTGTTGTGTCTGAGTGGCAGTACGAGCTGCTCTGACCAATCCTGGCACGGCTTTCATGCTAGCTTTAGCATGAAAGCAGCACCTGGATTGCTGGAAAGTCTGTGCTGGGACACCACATTGAGGGAAGAGGAGTGACGAGTGAGGTGGTAGGAGACAGTGGCATTGTGGTGAGAGGTAAGTTTATTTCATTTTTTTTTATTTTTTTTATTTTCACCCCCTCCCTCTGTCCCCCCTGCCCCTTGAGATTTATTGCAGCCGCCGCTGCGACTATGCCAGTGCTTTGCATCCAACTAGTTCTGCCCCTGTTAAAGAACCTACATACACAGTGGTCATACTTTGGACCTGGTGTTTTACTCTGTTTCTTCTGTTATTCCTCTGCCATTTTGGTGAACTGATGACATGGGCATCTCCTTTCAAGTCACTTTATCATTGTCCTTCAGGAGGACCCTACCTGTCCATTTAGTCGGAATTGTTGACTACTGAATTTGCTTCAGAACTTTTGTCGACCTCTACTTCACTGGAATATTGTCCCTTAGAGGGCATCCAGCTCTCTGCTAACTTGATAGCCAACATTGTTAATCAAGTAATACCCCTAAAGAACACAAAACCTTGGAGAGCATCTTCAGCTGCTCCATGGTTTTTAGGTCTTGCGTAACAGGAAGCACAAGTTGTCTGGTTGGAAAAGACCTATTGTGTGCTAACCAAAAACTTATAGTGGGCTTTTAGGACGCCTATTGCTTAACATTGATTTACTTTATTATCACTTTTATTTGCTTGCCTCTTTTTGATGGCTTTCCTTGTCCATCTTGTATCTGTCCCTCCCTTGTCGTATAGCTTCTTTAACATTCATTCCCTTTGCTGACCTGCATTCTTTCTTTGCTCACTTTAACAGAACTACTTTTTAGGGTTTAGCTTGAGAGAGCACATCCTAGCACATGCATCTTGCTTGTGAGACTGTTGTTAACTGAAAAAGGCTTGGAGTCTGCCAGTCATTTACCATTTGTTGGCTTGCCTAGCATTCTTCTATAATGCCTCATAATTTGTCACAGCAGGCCAAGCATCATTACCGTTCCTGTCTGTGAAGCAAGGACCAAGCACTGATTGCTTCAACTTAAACTTGCCCAGCAGGACAATCAAAATTTAAAATTTTCATTTTCTATAGTTAACTCTTTTAATTTAATTTGACAAGTCTTCTTTTCTTACTTTGCAGTTGTGTTTTGTTTTTCCTCATGGGCGCTATTCTCAAAAGATTAGCAACATTGTTTCGTTCTTATATGTAATTTCCGAACTGATGCTTTAACACATAGGCGGTCATTCTGACCGCGCCGCCCGCCATGCGGTCACCGCCATTTGGCCGCTCCGGAGGCCATTCTGGCTTTCCCACTGGGCCGGCGGGCGCCCGCCAAAGGAGCGCCCGCCGGCCCAGCGGGAAAGGCCCTGCAACATAGAAGCCGGCTCCGAATAGAGCCGGCGGTGTTGCAGGGGTGCGACGGGTGCAGTTGCACCCGTCGCGAATCATGCTGGGGCCCTGTTAGGGGGCCCCTGCACTGCCCATGCCAGTGGCATGGGCAGTGCAGGGGCCCCCAGGGCCCCATGACACCCGTTCCCGCCATCCTGTTCCTGGCGGTAAAAACCGCCAGAAACAGGGTGGCGGGAAGGGGGTCGGAATCTCCATGGCGGCGCTGCTTCCAGCGCCGCCATGGAGATTCAGCCCAGACAGGGGAAATCCGGCGGTAAACCGCCGGATCCCCTTTTCTGACCGCGGCTTTACCGCCGCAGTCAGAATGGGCAGGGAAGCACCGCCAGCCTGTTGGCGGTGCTTCCGTGGTCATCCACCCTGGCGGTCGATGACCGCCAGGGTTGGAATGACCCCCATAATCATGCAGTACACCCCAATCCACCCCACTCCAATCCAATCCGCCCCCCTCCAATCCACACCAACTCACCCTACTTCACATCACACCAATCCAAACCATTCAATTCAGTCCACCCCACTCAATCTAATTGACCCCAGACCAACCCAGTCCACCCCACTCCAATCCAACCCACTCCAAACCAAAGAAAGCCACCCACCCACTCCACTCCACTCCAATCCACCACCCCCAATCCCCCAACGCACCCCTCCCCAATCTTCCCCACTCCAATCTGCCCATTCCAATAATAAACAATCTGCCCCACTCCGACCCTAAACATTCTGCCCCACACCAATCCAAAACAATCATCCTCACTCCAATCTAAAAATGTCTGCCCACTCCAATCTGCCCACTCCAATCTAAAACAATTTGACCGTCTCCAGTCTGCCCTAATCCCACCTAACACAATCTGTCCCACTCCAATAAGACCCACTCCGATCCAAAACAATCTGCACCACTCCAATTTAAAACAATCTGTCCCACTCCAAACCAAAACACTCTGCCCTAATTCAATCTGCTCCATTCCAATCCAAAACAATCTGCCTCGCTCCAATCCAAAACAATCTGCCCAACTCCAATCTGCCCCACTTTAATCCAAAACAATCCCACTCCAATCTAGCCCACTACAATTCAATACAATCTTCACCTCTTTGATCTGCCCCACTTCAGTCAAAAAACAATCTGCCACACTCCAATCTGACCCACTCCAGTCCAAAAACAATCTGCCCCACTCCAATTCAAAACAAACTGCCTCACTCCAATCTGCCCCATGCCAATCCAAACAATCTGCCCTAATCCAATGTCCTGTACAATCTGCCCCATTCCATTCCAAAACAATCTGTTGTACTCCAATCTGCCCCACTCCTATCCAGAACAGTCTTCCCCACTCCAGTCTGCCTCACTTCAATCCAAAACAATGTGCCCCACTCCAATTTGCCACTCTCCAAACCAAACAATCTGCTACACTCCAATCTGCACCACTTCAATTTGTCATTCTCCAGTCCAAAGCAATCCGCCCTCTCCAATCCAAAACAATCTGCCCCCTCCAGTCTAAAATGTTCTGCCCCACTCCACTCTGCCCCACTCCAATCCAAAGCAACCTTCCCCATTTCAATCTGCCCCTCTCCAATCTGCCCCACTCCAATCCAAAATAATCTGCCCCACTCCAATCTGCCCCACGCCTATCCAAAACAATCTACCCTACTCCAAACTGCCCCATCTTCAATCCAAAGCAATGTGCTCGACTCTAATCTGTCCCACTCCAATCTCAAAGAATCTTCTCCACTACAGTCCCAAACAATCTGCCCCACTGTAATTTTCCCCACGCCAATGCAAAACAATTTGCCCCTCTCCAATCCTAAACAATCTGCCACACTCAAATCCAAAACAATCTGCTCCCCCACTCAAAACAATTTGTCCCCGTCCAATCTGCCCCACTCCAAGCCAAAACAATCTGACACACTCCAGCCTGCCCCACTCCAATCCAAAACAGTCTGCCCCACTTCATTCCAAGCAGTCTGCCCCACTCACGTCTGCCCCACTCCAATCCAAAACAAAGTGTCCCACCCCAACCCAAAACAATCTGCCACACTCCAATCTGTCCCATTCTAATCTGCCCCACTCCAATCCTAACCAATCTTCCCCACTCCAATCTGCCCCATTCGAATCCTAACCAATCTTCCCCACTCCAACCCCCCCCATTTCAATTCGGCCCACTCCAATCCACCCCACCCCAATCTGCAACAATCCAAGCTCCCCCACTCCGTTCTAAAACAGTCTTCCCCACACCAATCCTTCCCAATCCAATCCTCCCCCCTCCAATCCAAAACAACCTGTCCCATTCTAATATGCTCCACTTCAATGCAGAACAGTCTGCCCAACTACATTCCACCCAACTTCATTCTGCCCCACTCAATTTCGAAACAAGCTGCCTCACTAAAATCTTTCCCCTCCAATCTGCCCCACTTCAATCTGCTCCACTCCAATCCTCCCCACTCCAATCCAAAACAATCTGCACCACCGCAAACCAGCAAACCACCCCACTCCAATCCAATGTACCCAAATCCAGTTCAATCCACCTCACCCCAATCCACTCCACACTACTCCACCACACACCAATCCAAATCACCACAATCCACCCCATTCCAATCCAAAACAATCTACCCCACTCCAATATGTCTCACTCCAATCTGCCACACTCCAGTCCAAAACAATCTGCCCCACTCCAATCCAAAATAATTTGTCCCACTCCAAAACAAAACAATCCACCCCACTCCAGTCTGCCACACTCCAATTAAAAACAATCTGCACCACACCAATCTTCCCCACTCCAATCCAAAGCAATCAGTCCCGCTCCAATCTGCCCCACTCCAATCCAAGACAACCTCCCCATTTCTATACTGCCCCACTCCAATCTAAAACAATCAAATATACTGCAATCTGCCCACTGCAATCCAAAACAATGTGCCCCAATCCAATCTGCCCCACACCGATCCAAAACAATCTGGCCCACTCCAGTTTGCCACACTCCAATATGCTTCACTCAAATTTGACCCACTCCAATCCAATCAACCTCACCCCAATCCAATCGACCCCACTCCACCACATTTCGCCCCACTCCAATCCACCACAATCCACCCCACTCCAATTCACCACACACCAATCCAATCCACCACACCCACTCCACTCTAATCCATTCCAATCCAAATTACCACAATCCACCCCGCTCCAATCCAATCCACCCAACTCCGGTCAAATCCACCTCACTGCACTATATTCCAATCCACCCCACCCCACTCCAGTCCACTCCACTCCACCCCACACCAATCCAACCCTCTCCACTCCAGTCCAACCCAATACATTCACTCAAATCCATTCCAGTGCAATCCACCCCACTCCAATCCATCCCATCCCACCCCAATCCAATTCACCTTAATCTACCCCACTCTACCCCACTCCAAACCTCCTTAATCCACCCAACACCAATCCAATCCACCCTACTCCAAACCACTGTAATCCACCCCACCCCACTCCAATCCACCCTACTCCAAACCACTGTAATCCACCCCACTCCAGTCCAATCCACCCGAAATCTAATCCACACTGCACCAATCCAGTTCACCCCTCTCCAGTCCACTCCCCTCCAATCCATCCCACTCCAAAATTCTAACCACTCCCAAAGGTCCACCTCACTCCATTCCAATCCACCCACTCCAATCCTATCCACCCCAAACCAATCCAATCCACTCCACTCCACTCCACACCAGTCCAATTCACTCCAGTCCTTCTGAATCCACCCCACTCAAATCCAGCCCCATCCACCCCACTCGAATCCACTCAACTCCACTCTAATCCACCCCACTCCAAAAATCCACACCACTCCAACCCACACCACTCCAATCCACCCCTTCACAATCCAACCCACCCCTATCAAATCTACCCCTTGCTAAATCAATACACTGTAATCCAAACCAACCCACTCAATCCAGTCCAATCCACATTACTCCATTGCAATCCACCCACTGCAATTCAATCCACTCCACTTCAACCCACCCCACCCCACTACAATCTAAGCCACCACACTCTATTCCACCCCACTCGAGTCCACCGCAATTGAGTCCACTGCACCACATTTAAACCACCCAGCTTAATCCAATTCACCCTTCTCAATCTAATCCTCTACTACAATCCCATCCACGCCACTACAATCCATCCCAGTCCAATCCACCCCACCCAAATCCAACCCAATCCACCCCAATCTAACTCACCCCAATCCAATCCACCCCACCCCGACCCACTCCAGTCTACTTCAATACAATCCACCCCACTCCAGTCCACCCCAATCCAATCCAGCTCACCCCATTTCAGTCCATCCCATTTCAATCCAATACACCCCATCCCGTTCACCCTACTCCAATTCACCCCACCCCACTCCAATACACCCAATCCACTCCAATCCTTTCTAATCCAATCCACCCCACTCTATCCAAGTCCAGCCTATCCCACCCCAGTCATCCCACTCCGATCCAATGCATCCAGCCCACCCCACTCCAATCCGCTCCAACCCAATCCTATCCTGTTCACCCACTCTGATCCACTCTACCAGAGTCCTTGTCTAATCCACACAACTCTAATCCAATCCAGCTCACCCTAGTCCAATCCACCCCATTCCAATCCAATTAATCCAATCCGCCCCAGTCCATTCGCCCCACCCCACTCCAGTCCAGTCTAATCCATCCCACTCCAATTCAATCTAATCCGCCACTCCAGTCAAATATAATCCAACCCACTCCACCCCACTCCAATTCACCCCACTGAAAACCACCCCATTCCAATCCACCCCACCCCACCCCACCCCAATCCAACCCACCCCAGGCATATCACTCCAATTCAATCCACCCAACCCAAATCAATCTAATCTATCACATTCCAATCCACCCCACTTCAATCCACTCCACTCTAATTCACCCCATCTAGTCCTCTTACTCCAATCCACCCTTCTCCACCTAATCCACCCCACTTTACCCCAATCCAATCCACCCCACTCTACTCCAGTCCAATCCAACCCACTAGACTACCTCAATCCCCTCCAATCCACTTCACCGCATTCCACCCCATACCACTCCACCCTATGACACTGCACTCTATGGCACTCTCTGCACTGAACCACTGAGCTCTACTCAAATCTGCAACACTATACTCCTCCTACTCCACTCCATGAGACTCTACTTCAACAAATCCACTCCACAACACTAATCCCCCACTGCATGCCACTCCAGGCCACTAACTTTTAGCCATACTGAACAGCAGCCACACTGGTGTACAACATAACAAAAACACATTGCCAAGCTTACAGCTCTTGCATAGGCGAGACATATTAGCTTTGCCGTTGCATATATTTTTAGTTTGAGTTGTCCATAAGAGTGTCATATGTTTTAGCTCTCTCCCTCGTGCCCTTTTCCCGTCGCTAAATTCCATCCCCAGGTCTCTATTGGTCTGCACTTGTGCTTCCCCCGTGCGATGCTGTCTTCCTTCTCACTCTGCTTCTTTTTAACTTTAAACTCCCCACTGCACAACTCCCTGCAGCACCCCGCATTAATGGCGAGCCTCCACAAAAGCGCTTTTGAACTTAATGTTTCTACTTCTTTTTGCTGACCTCCCAAAGTTTCACCCGCAGCTCTGGCAGCTCTTTATACAGTGTGTAGATCAATTGAACAGCTCTAGAGGTGCAATTTTTAAACGAAATGTTTACACTAGGTTTTGTATAGTGGTGTATCATTTATAAATCCTTTTGTGCCTCTGACAAGGTCACAAAGCGCTCTGGTGTGCATGTATTCATGGGAGCCATTTAGGAGCGCATGGGTTTAAAGAGTACTTGGTTGTGGCATGGCCCATGTGGAGATAGAGGTGGGTTGAGATGCGTGAGGATTGGAGACGTGATCTAAATATTTTGCTGTGCATTGCTGTGTAACCATGTAGTGATGCAGAGAGAGAAAACAAGCAGTTGCACAGTAAATATCTTCCTTCTTCAAGTTCACAGTCTTTGTAGTCCGCCTGAATTATTATCAAGGACGGATCTGTTCAGCACCTACTGTCACCAAGGGAGTATCTGGAAATGTAAAGGAACTAAATGAAACAACCTGTAACAATTCAAAGGTCCGGTCTGCCCTTTGATCTTTTCTTCAGGGAACATTGACCGCTAAAAGATGCCTTTCTAATGCCCCCTCCCTGTCTAATCGAAAAATAAGGTGCTTCCAACACAAAATCTGGCTTGCCTTTAGATCAGTGTCCTTCAGCAAACCTTGAAAAGGTAAGCAAAGTATCAGCTCGGTTCTCCCACTAACTCAACTTGGAATTGTCTACTGCCATAGTCCCTCAATGCCTAAAACAAGCTACCATTAATACTTTCTTGATAAACTCACCACTGACTCCATAGTAGTAAACATTTTCTGTCCCTATCTGAGCTATAAGTCCTATAAAAACAATGAACCTCAAATGATGGCATATTTGGAAACCACTTTCGCTTAGAGCTCGGCCCTATTAGGGTTTAGACCAGCCCACGGTACAGAAACTGTATGTATGGAAGCTTTGGATGATATCAGGATATCTTTTGATGGAAGTGAACTTATAGCTGTGATATTAGGCCGGGTCCGTCTTGGTCTCAGCTCCGGCAGTAATTGAAAACAGATATTGATTGGGTGAACAATGACTGCAAAAACCCTAAGATTAACCCGTGTCGGCATGAGTCTTGTTTATATTTCACACGTTCTATTTAGTCTTGAATTCCATAGGAGTTTTTGCTTTCTCAGTGATGTGTTTTGTAGTTTTTTTCGTGCAGCATATTAATCTTGTGTAGTGCTTAATGTAAAATGAGTTGTCTTTAGGTGTCTGTGGAGTTCACTGTAGTGAATGGGTGTTTATAATAGACTAAAATTGAGAGCTCTGAAATTCAGAAGGAGGTCAGTGCAAGTTTCTCACACTGCCTGTCAGCAGGTCATAAAGGGATTCAGAATGCCTGCTCACCTAATCTTTGTTTTTGCTGCAGATTTCAGCGAGCAATGGTCATGTGTGTCAATTGGAATTTTGATTGTATGCGAAAGCGTGTGAAGGAGGTACACAGCAGACAACATATTGACAGTCCGAAAGTAAAATAAAATGCACTGCTTAAATGTGAGAAGGAGCATTTTCTGTGTGGTGGTGGTGAAGTGAAAGAGATACAAAGAAGTACTTGCAGGAGAGGGATCATTGACAGATTATTGGAAACCAAAATATCGTGTGGACAGAATTTTGTGTAAAAAATATTGAGGACCAAAATATCGAGACGGTAAGTGCAAATAGGCAAGTATAGATTTACTTTTCTTAACTCCACATCTACGTACCTTGAAGATATATGTAAGCATATATATATATATATATACATATATATATATATACATATAATTCACCAAAGTGTAAAGACGCTGCATTCTCGTGGAGCTTAGATTCAAGTCGATTTATTCAAAATCATTATTCCATCACCTAAGCGTTTCAGCCATTACGGCCTTATTCACGGTGTCAAGACTGTTAAAAATTGCACTGTTGATTGCTTTTCCTTTTATGTGGGAGTCTAGGTCAAAACATTGAAACGTCATAGCCATCTTTTAGGGATGAGGCACAGATGGTGGCCCTGCCTCCCTTGTGATCTGTGTAAGAAGCTCCTAAGTGTGGAGTGTCTTCTTATTGATTTGCATTTTACCCCATACACAGACAATATACAGCTTGTCCTTCATTAGTTAGGCACCACAACATGGGACATTATCAGATTTCATAAGTGTATGAACATAGTTGTTGTATGGATGGCAGGCAATGCCTTCCAGCTAATCTCAGAACCTTATGAGGGTCTGGTGGTGAGTGCCTCCCCATCAGTCTGATCTAGAATTTGGTAGTCCTCTTTTTCATCATCCCCCATTATCGTGGACAATTTTAGAAATCTAGTACTCATTTTCAACCCCTCCCTGCCATTCTCTGCTGAAGTAATTCAGGTTATTTCAAGGTGCTTACTTTTATTTTAAACCATTAGGACAGTTTACATTTTCTCCACAACAAAAGTAAATGGATGGCTATACAGTTAATAAAGTTTTTTTGGCTTACCTAAATTTGTGCTTAATGGTATGTAACTTATTCAAACTATGTCAGCCGTTTGCCATTTTATTGTTGTTTCCCCACACTAGTTAATACCACCTGGCCAAGTTACACTGATTTCCTCTGGAAAAAAAGAGTGGTGTACACTCTATGCATGGTAAATGGAGTAGTCATTTATGTGGGCCCCTTGTACCTTCAACACAAATTTAAACCCTATACTCAAGCTCTAAGTTCTACATCTCAGCCATTGCGTGTGGCTCCACCATTCTGCTGGGTTATCTGTGGTGGACATGCCTTCTTGTTCAAGGTGGGCACTTAAAGGAGTGATCTACTATTCAACCTTTGCTCAATCTTTGATCTGTCAAACACTTGAAAAAAATTGAAAACCTACGTTGTTGCCCTTTGGTAGCTGGCTCACTAAGTGGTAGCAACAAGTCACCATTCAGGGATCACTGCGCTTTGTAAAACCAGTAATCAACCAATCGCCAATCTTGCAGTAGTCCACCGGTTACTCTAGATGTGCACTGGTCTGCAATTGTTTTGTAGATGATGTGCCTTTGTGCCAAATAATGTTGCCTACTGCAGACTTCATTAGTAAACTTGCAAAATATAGTTGTAGTTAGTGAAAGACCTAAAGCTCAAAAGCATTTCCAAAAGAAACACAGTACATAGCAACTCAAGGAACAAACGTTCATATCATTGTGAGTGGATACATTTAGTGGTATGGTCAAAAACATGGTGGATGAGGGGGGTTGCATGACAAGAAGTCAATACATACATTAAATATACTAAATATGTTGCATATTACATATTAGTCATGGTTCTAGAAAGATGAGTTGGTGGTAGTGATAGGGTTAGAGTAACAGAGTTGAGTGCCAACAGATTTGGCAAGAGGAAGGAAACAGTAGCAGTCTTTGAGTTTATGTTTGAAGAAAAGCGTCTTGAAGGTGGAGTTGAGGAAATGGAGCAAGGTTGTAGCTTTCAGTCCGATTTAGAGTGAATTCTAGAACTGGGGATCCAGTAGGCTGAAGAATCAGAATCTGGACCTGGTGCATGGTGGCTTCGTAAGGGGAGTGCCTTTTGATCAGCTGAGTAAAGCTTGAACACAGAGATATAGCAGGTAAAGTTCTAAGTTAGATATTTGGGAGAAAAAAGAGACTGTGGACAATCCTGAAAACTAGAGCCAGAACTTTGACAAATATCACTACCATGTTATGTATGCATTTGTTTTTACAAAGTCTTATGTTTCACATGTCACATCATCCCACAAGGGTGTACTGCCTATCAAGTTGTTTATATCGACCTACAAAAATATTGCTTCCAGAATATGGACAACCACTGCAGCATCAAAGCAAGTATATATAGGTAAGTATATATTTACTTATCTTAATTCACATGTGCATATCATTAAAATATATATACAGTTTGCAGGGTTTTTAGCTTGTTGTTTGAGAGTGTACAATGAGGAAAAAAGTATGTAATGCTCAGGCATGCCAATGCCTGGATAATAATTACACAGCAGCAAAAGCTGAAGGTTCTCTCAAAGGGGAACTTTCTGATTTTCCATTTGGTCTCAGGGCTTCAGGCTTTCTTGCAGAAAATACAAAAAGAACAAGTGATGGACAGAGTGCTGGACAATGTCAAACATTCACCCTCAGTACAGAGATCTGGGCCTAAATCCATTGTTTTTTTTGCTACCCATGCCATTCCAGTTTGGACCCAGCTAAGATGGATTAAACTCAGATCTTTGAGACTAGGGGTGAATGTTTGCATTGTTCGGCATTCTGTCCATCATCTGTTCTTTTTGCTTTTATTGTCCTAAGTGCGCGGGGTATGCCCAGATGTGGGTCCTGGGCTCACTGTGCCACTGGATTCAAGCTAGCCTGGCTGATGAAGGGTGATACCCTGAAACCGGTCCCAAGATGCTTTTTTCCAGTCCAGGGAGGACCTGGGTTGGCAGTTTAGGCTGGACTGATCCCATGGAGAACAGGGTTAAGACTGATTTGCATATCGCTTAGTCCAAACTGGGGTGGTGTGATGGGCAAAAAAAATGATGGATTAAAACCAGATCTTTGCAACTGGGGGTGAATGTTTGCATTGTTTAGCATTCCGTCCATCATCTGTTCTTTTTGCTTTTCCTGTAGATAATATGCACAGACCCTGGAGGTAAGGGTGCTTGGGTTCCTGCAGCACCTCCACCATGCTAGAGCTCCGGAAGTCAATGAGCAATAAAGAAGCCTTTACTTTATGTTTCTATCTTGTCACATTTGCTACGTTCAAAGATATGGGTGAAATGTAAGGCTATATTTTCTGACATATTGCTGCTGCTTCTTTTAACATGGAGACTGGTGCTTACTTTTCTCTCTCTGATTGCCAAAGTGAGCGGATTTTTTTTAATGCGAATACTATGGCAGCGTTGCTGGTGTGGAAGGAAAGGCTGAAGTATGTTGACAAACAAACACCCTTTTAAATAGCTGTAAAAGAACTCTACATATTTTAAAATATGTCATCACTTAGGAATGCACAAACAAAGATTTTAATAGGATTAAATCAATATAAGACACTTTACTCAGTAATGTGCAAAAAATAAATATGCGCAAATGATAAATATTCGCTGCATATAATTGTTTTGTGCACTAGATAGTGTTATCACTGAAATTATGTGCAAAATTAGTGGCTATTCTAAGGGGAAGCGTGCTGCCTGAAAATGACAATGAGCTTCCATTCCATGCTATAGTAATATATTTACAACCGTGTGCGGCGAAATTCACCACCAGCTTCATACTGCACACTTACCACTCTCATGCTGCAACAGGTGCGGCTCATTTGCTACAATTGTTCTTTGTGCAACACTTGGACGTTTCACAGTCCCTGCCAGTTCAGTGATGTTTCCAGCACCACTGAATACATGTCCTCATTGTAAATGTAAACTCTGACAGTTCCTTATGAAAGCTGGGCCACGGTTTGAAACCTCGACTCTGTCTTTCACTGCCGACGGACCAGCTTCTGTTTAAAAATGGGAAATGCAGCCCTAGGACATGCAGGTGAAGTGTTGCTGCAGTTGTCTGCAGGGGGTACCCTGGGAAGTCTCGCTGATCTCGATGTCCCAAACCCTAGGGGATGTCCTGGAGGGGTGTCCTGGCTGTGCACCACATCAATGTGGTACAAAGTCAGTGAGCCTTTCAACAGCTTCTTTGCCTCTGCACCCACAAATGTAATACAGAGAAATGCCAAGTGTTCCCTCATTGCTTGGAGCCCCGCCTCCATGCAAATGATGTAATGCTCCACTGTGATTGGACACTGGCATGACCAGGATTATAGAAGTGAGTGCACAAGCATCTGCAACCTTTCTATATCACTGTGAGTGTGGGTGCAAGAAGAGGGTGCAAATGCTCATTGTGTGCTTAGGTTTAATGGATACTTGAAACTTGGAAACATTTACATTTTGAAGAAAGGTTTAGAGAATTCTGAGACAACAGCTTTGATTTGTAATCAGTTCTGTAGTGCCGTGATTCTTAACTTGTGGTCCAGGGACCCCTGGGGGTCCGGTAAGCCTACTCACGCAGTCTGTGACTGCTTAGAAAATTAAATAATATTATCAGATTAACAAAATGTTTATAAGGAAGCAAAATGTAAAATTGAATTTTTAGAAAATGTTCTTTAAATGTAAATTGGAAGCTAAACATTAAGTTAGTATCATTAGTATCATCAGATTGATTAGTGGAAGCAGTGTAAGTGTATCAACCAGAATATACTATGGATGATGAGTGGTTTTAATTTATTTTGGAAAGCCTCCAACCTTGCCTTATATATAATAAATATATATAGTTGTGATATAAATAAGTAAAATGTTTATTCATTTGTGTGATGAATGCTTATTTCTGTATCTCGTGTGTATTGTTTTGTGCTTCAAATCACTGAAAATGCCCAGACTGTGTTCCCTGCCTTCCCATTATGATGCAGGAGTGGTCCCCGAATTCCAATAATGATTCAGTATGGGGGCCCCTGGTTCCAGTAATAATTAAGTGGTGGTCCACAGAAGGCAAAAGGTTAAGAACCACTGCTATAGAGCGATATACAGGGATTGGTTTAAGTTCCTCTCATGAGAACAATTTGCAATTCTTATAGAAATGATCTCTTCCCTGAACATGCATTAATTTTTCATTTACGTTGTGCGTTATTTCACATATAGTTATCTGAACGTGAAAGACCAAAAAAACGTACAGAATATTTTGTTTTTAAGACATGCTTTTGACCCTGCCCCCATGCTCACTCACCCCGTCTCCATCACACACACCATCACACTTCCCATTTTTTTTTTATGCACTTCGACGTCTGGTCTCTCGAGGGATTCGGAATCTATATTATCTAAGTAATAGGCATGTATGTGTAAGATCTCAGAAATAACTAAAGGCTTGGGGACAACTCCCAATTTGCTTTATTGGATGGGTCAACTTTATGAACATAAAGGGAACCTAGGTTGTAATTTGTATTTCAAAATCTCCGGAATGTCCTGAATGCTCATCTTCTGCTTGGCACTGGCACCTAAGGGGGAGGATGAGGAGCGCCCCGGTTAGCTAATGTGAGTTGCAGGGTTCCTCCAGGATGTTCCAGAGATCCTTTTTTTTAAAGTATTTTTGTTAAAGTTTTCATGGTATACAACGATGGAGCCAACATGTTGCCCTTGATACAAGGATTGTAAGAAAATGTATGCAGCAAATAAGAACTGTGAAAAAGGACCCTCTACATGAATTGAACACATAGTCAAAATACAGTACGCAATCAGGATCTATTAAATTGAGGCATCACAAACAGCCAGACGTATTATAATGAAGAACTGGATCCATTATGAGCATGAGGCCCTAAGGCGAGAGCTTACTTAGAATAGTGTGCTGCAACGTTTGGGGGGCTGGGAGGATTCAGGGGAGACACCAAAGCTGGTCCAACAATGGGGCATCCAAGTGCATCAACGTGAAAATTATTCTTACAGAGCGAGGCCCATATTTCCTGAGGCGGGGGAAGGTATGAGATGAAATATGAATGAGCATTAATGAGCTGAAAATGAGAGCGCAGCGGGGGAGACAGGCGCACAAGCAAGTTGCAGAAAGACTGTAGATGGCTGTCGAGAGGTCAAGGGTGTCTAATGTTGTTTTACTTGACTTCATGCAGTTCAAGCAGCATTTCATCCGAGCTGCTTCCTATTGGGTGCTTGTGAGGTCCCCTGACATGTCTCTGTGTAAGGCACTGCTCTTGGCCTTCGCCTAGCTCAACACGGCACACAGCCAGACCTGCAATGTACAAGGACAGTTACTCTTCCAGTTTAAAGCTATGGATCACTTAGCAAGCAGGAGAGACAAGTCCAAGAATTTGGATTCCGCCCAAAGAGTTTCTTAGTGTTTGAGGAGAGCCATCAGATTGAGCTTGACAATCATAGCATCAGGTATTCCAGTGATCTGAGATGAGAGATGTACCACTTTATACCAGAACATTTGTACTAGCTCAACCTCGAGAGCATAGCATCGGGGGCATTTGGAATCTGCATTAGGGAACAATTCTTTCAGCTATTTGGAGGTCAAGAGTGCCTGTGAAATACGGGAATGTTTATGGGGGGTTTCCACCATCCTGGCCCACTCATATTAGTGATAGGTACTCCCCACATCAATCTCCCATTTAACACGTGTTGTCGAGAGATCCGCTCTAGCTTCCACCAGTGTACCTCTTTATAGCCAATAAATAAAGCACCTAGAGATTCCATGGTGTAAAGGGCCTGGACAGTGAGTGATCAGGTGGCTCTTCATTTTTGATGGCACGTCGTGATCGGAGAGTTCATATCATGCAATTTGACTTTTATTGTAACACATAGTAACACAAGGCTGCGCATTGTACTGACTTCCATTTCTTTGCATCAAGGTGGCATTTCATGGGTGGTGCATGGGCATGCCCATGAAACCACCCATGGGTTTTGATGCAAATCCCTATCTACAAAGAACTGAAAACAGGGATTTGCACTGCATTCCTGCATAGTCTCGGGGTAGGCGTAAAGAGGAGAAATGTTTTCATTTCTCCTCGTTTTTACCACTCTGCTTGTATGCTGCATTGTACAATGGGAAATTCCTTATACATAGCTTTTGTACTTTAAGGGACACCTTGTAGTACAAAATTGGCACAAGGGTGTCTGTGTTGTCGCATAGCTTGATGAGTGCATTGTTCCTATGGCTAAAAAAGAATCTCCTACTTAGAGATTCTGAGTATACGCGCAGAGAAGAGTACAAGGGAGGAGAATGGTAGTGATGTGTGTTTTTAGTTTTTGTAGATTTGGATATGCATGAATCATACAAAGATTTTTAATAACTTTCCATTTATGTGCTGTTACTCCTCCTAATTTTAACGTTTTAGACATCCTTAACCCATGACACTGATGTAGAAACCTAACTTCAGCCCTTTCTACCATCCCTTGTCTTTAGTCAGGGTGTACTGCAGCCCATTCATAGTTTGTTTTCTATCCAAGTCTGCTCCTGTTTTCCTCGAATTATGCTGACATTTTGACGGTGGTGGCTGGCTTGTATTTACAGTGGAGAGGAGGGGGGGGCGGTAACAATAATAATATTTTTTTTTAAATGGCAGTTATCTGACAGCATTTTCCTCTACTCTCATCTCGTCGACCATCTCTCCTGGAAGCTCCAATGCGGAAACTGCACTAACCAATCCTGGAGCTGCTCTCATGCTTCCGGAATGGAGGGAGTGGCCTCTTTAGCACTCACAGGGCCTAACCAAGCTGGAGGCCTTAAGGTGCTTATGTCAGGCTGGCTGTTGCAAGGCGGCCGCCCTAAGGAACAGGCGCACTTTAAACTAAAGCACCTGTGGCTATTCAGCAGAAATTGCCCCACCCCGTCCTGGCACTTGGTTCAGAATGGGGTGCTGAAAAATAAAATGGTAATAACTAAACTTTATTACCATTTTATTTTTCAGTTCTGGGGCATTTTTTTGTGGAGCGACGCTCCTCTGCTCTCTTGGAGGGGGGGAAGGAGGGGGGCACGCCTTCATTGTGATCGTCATTAACACAATAAAATCTTTATCCTATCCACATATTGTTTAGAGGGCGCCCGTCAACTTTTTTGGGTCATTTCACCTGTTGCTATAGTGGTGTGGTTGCGATCGTTGTAGTATTTACTGTCTGGATTTGATTAACTTTTTCCACTTCCTCTGGTCACTCTGTTGCAATGATTTCATATTTTGGACCCAGTGCCACTCCTCGTGTTAAACTAATGAGTTTGAATGTATTTGTTTCCCATAGTTGTGATATTTTTCCCACGTAAGTTACATATTTGTGTCTTTCATGAAAGCCACTAATGTTTCTTGCACAGAATGGCCTGCAAAAGGCGGAACGATGTTTAATAAAGGCCCATTTTCATTCTACTTTTCCTGTGGAATGGCTTCACTAGTTGAGGCTTGCGGATGGGTCGGTTAGCACCAACGAACCCTTCCAACCCTGGGCATGTTTAGCAACGAAAGACACATGGAAATCCATGGCAGTATGACTTAAGTGGATCGCAACAAGCTTTTGCATCTGGAATGCCCTCAAAAAGTCAAAACAAATCATCAATATAAAAGGCCCAACTGCCACATTTTCAATGGGGGTGGCTACAATATTTGTGCCCGTGGCTGCCCAGCATCCAGAGACCTTTACTAAGCCCAACAATTTCTGAAAACTGGAGGACTGTGGCAATCCAGAATGGAGTGGCCTATTTGGATATCAACAGGTTTTCATGCCCAGTATGTCCTGCAATCATCAAACCCAAGCTTTAAAAAGCCCCAATCCCCTCTTGGTTTCAATGTAGAATAGCTGCAATATTAAAGCCAGGTTTTTGCAGATATCCCCAGAAAGAATTAAATTCAAAGGAAAAAGCCTGATGTTTCTGCAATGAATTTAGGACCTTTTCCGTGCTTAGGCAATGGACCCACCCACACAAGTTGGGTATTGTTTTTATTGAGAGATGAGAAATGTGAGAATTAAGAAATTAAGAAATTTCCTAATATTATTGAAAATGTACACACTTTTCACTTCCGTTTGTAGAGTGAGTGTCCTCACAAAAAACCTTTTGATAAAATGCCCTCAGAATTGATTGGCATTCTGTACATTGCAAAATTCGGAGACCTACAAACGCCCCTACCCCAAAAATGAGTTCATTGGGTACATTTCAAAATACGTTGCAGTCAATCATACCCATTTTGTATTAATTAAATCATTCATTAGTAAATTATTGACACAGAATGAAAAATCATTTGAAGACTTCTCTGAGCTGCTGGCTCTTGGTATTGTAGCTTTTGAAACACCAACAAATAATGAATGTCCCTGCACCCAAAAGACTTTGGTGGACATACAACCATGTGACGTTTGCAGATTGTCCCTGAGTGCACAGTTATAGATGGAAATATGTTTGCCAATTTTACGTTTTTGTCAAACTTACTTT
Source organism: Pleurodeles waltl (assembly GCF_031143425.1). Classification (NCBI taxonomy): domain Eukaryota; kingdom Metazoa; phylum Chordata; class Amphibia; order Caudata; family Salamandridae; genus Pleurodeles; species Pleurodeles waltl. Next base: position 818,347,081 of record NC_090448.1, read on the forward strand.
ATTTTTTGTTTCAATAATTAATTTCTTGGAAAAACCTTCAATGGTCTAAACAAATTACCTCCTTGTATGCTCCATAATACCTCCATATTTGTGTCTTCACCCAGTCTGTGCCTGCCACAAACCCATGGAATCTCCTCCTCTACGAACTGGAAAATGCATCCTCAATCGCATTTCAGAATGCCTCCAGAGGAAGAGGGCAATGGCAGGACTCGTCACGCTTTGGGTCCTTCTGCCCGACCCGTTGATACCTCCGACACCGAAGGTCTAGAGGCGCCAGCAGAGGCAATTTCAATACTTCACTACCCAACAAGGTGAGTGTTTCTCCTGTTATGGGGTGTGCTTTTGGGGGCAGAGTGGCGCTATTCTTTCACAATTGGGCAGATCTCACCTCAGAATCAGGGGTTCTGCACATCGTAGAGGGGTTTCACATAGAGTTTTACGATTCCCCTATGCAGGTAAGGAGACCTCGTCCGCTGACTTTCTCACCATCACAGACGTGTCTTATAGACGCTGAAATCTCCGATCTTCTGGAGAAACAGGCTATTGTTCGAACTTTTTCCCACCCTTCTGACTTACACAGCAACCTCATTTTGGTGGAGAAAAGAGGCAGGGGTTATCGCCATGTGATCAATCTGAGAGAATTAAACGAATGGGTGGTGTTCCAACACTTCAAAATGGAGGGCATCCACATAATACGGGATCTCCACCAGGTAAACGAATGGCTAGTACGCCTAGATATGAAGGATGCATATCTAACGGTACCCATCTTTTCTCCTCACCGTCTCTTCCTCGAGTTCCAATGGAGGGGCAGACATTAAAATTCACCTCTCTCCCGTTCGGTCTCTCTTCCGCCCCTTGGTGTTTCACCAAGCTCCTCCTCCCAGTGGTAGAGTTCCTCTGGTCCAGAGGCATCAGACTCATAATTTATCTGGATAATATTCTCCTGATGGACCAATGTCCCCGCAGTCTCTCTCTTTGTCTTCAATCTTATGTTCATCTTTTGAATCTCTGGGCTTTGTCATCAACGAGGCGAAGTCAATTCTAGTCCCAATCCCTCCAATTCTTGGGCTTCGTGGTGGATTCTGCCAGAGCCGCCTTCAGCCTCCCGTCCCGCAAGCTATCCAAAATACGACACAAACTCAGACGGACCCTGGCCAAGGGAACAACTTCTCTTTGCAATCTGGCTCGTATCGTGGGCCTTCTCTCCTTGTCCATCCAAGCTATTTTTCCAGGCCCCCTCCACTATCGGGCCCTTCAACTGTTGAAGATCTCCCACTTACAGAAAGGCCTCACTTATTCTCAGATGGTTCCCCTCTCGGACTAAGCCAAGGAGGAAATCCAATGGTGGATTACTCACATGGAAGCATAGAACGGTCGTGCCATTTTTGGTTCACAACCAGATCTGGTCATAGAATCTGACGCCAGCGCTTCTGGTTGTGGAGAGCGCTGTGGGGAATTTGTCACAGGCGGAGTGTGGTCTTCAGAAGAACCATCCCTCCATATCAATCGCCTGGAGCTTCTGGCGGGCTCTTTTGCTGTGCGTTCCTGGACGAGGGGCAAACCGCAATGCTGCATCTTGTTAAAAATGGACAATGTGGCGGCGGTGCGTTATATCAACCACCTTGGGGCACCCACTCAAAAGCTCTTTCCGATCTAGCGAAATAATTCTGGGAGTATTGTCTCACCCATCAAATTTCGGTGGTGGCAGAGCACCTGCCAAGAGCCCCCAATCAGGTGGCAGACTGGCACTCCTGTCATTGGCATGACGCAATCTTATGGAAACTTCATGCATTCGTTTTTCATGCGATCAAGGCCAAATGGGGTCCTTTTTCAGTTGATCTTTTTGCGTCCTGTCTGGATCATCAACTTGATAGGTACTGCAGTTGGAGACCGGATCTCAGGGCAATAGCCATGGACGCTTTCCTCCAGGATTGGTCCCAGGAGCAGAGATATGCTTTTTCCCCTTCACGCTGATAATGAGGGTATCATCCCAGCTCAGGAGGCAGAAGGCAGACCTGATGCTGATCATGCCAATCTGTAAAGCTCAAGCCTGGTTTCCGTATCGGAGGATTTTCCAATCTGTCTACGCCCTCTTCCAAATCTTCTGTTCAGCCCGTCGGGTGTCCCCCACCCTCTCATAGAGAGGGGAGGGCTCAATCTGATAGCATGAAGGATTACTGGGAACTTTGGAAGATCCCGGGAATGTTTCCAGCAGCTGCCGCTCTCCTCGCCAAAGCCTGGTCAGAGAGTACTAACAGAAGGTACAGCTCTGCATGGAAACGCTGTTTGGGTTGGTGCCTTCAATGACATTTGGATCCCATGGGGGCAATTGTTGTCCATATAATTAATTTTTTAGCATCCCTCACTTCAGAAGGGATGGCATATAGATCTATAAATACCTTCCGCTCCGCCATTTCCACGGCCCACTGTCCAATTGAAGGATCTCCCGCAGGACAGCACCCCATGGTCTGCAAACATTTAAGGGGCAATAGACTGTGTGTGCTTCCCCAGCCTCGCTATTCTTCCCTCTGGGACGTCAATAAGGTTTTGACTCTTTTCTGAAATTGACCGTCCAATAAATACCTTTCCAGGAAGCAAATGTTGGCCAAGCTAGCAACCCTTCTCTGCCTCTTATCCTGTCACAGGGTCTCAGATTTCAGGACTCTGGAGTTAACAGGTTGAGTGTTTACCCCAGAAGGGGTCACGTTTCATATTCACAGACATACAAAACCTAATTCTCATACGATTTCTTATCTGCGATTCCCACATATTCCTAAACTATGCGTAGTCAAAGCGATTAAGACCTATGAAACCATGACTAAGGACCTCAGACCACATGGAGAAGATCAACTTCTCATCGCTCTAATGAAACCCCAGAAAGTGGTTGCGTCTCCTACTATCGCCAAGTGGGTTAGATGGGATATGAGTGAGGCAGGGATAGACACATCTATTTTTGGAGCCGATTCCGCGAGAGGTGCGATGGCATCTAAGGCTTGGGCTTTGGGGGCTCGTTTGAAGGATATCCTTAAGGCAGTGAACTGGTCCTCTGATTCCACTTTCAGAACCTTCTATTTTAGACCTATCGAAACAGTGGCCTCGCTAGTGGTCGATAAACTTTAAACTAGCCTAATCCTTGCCTCCGATCCTGACAGAATGAAAAATGTCCTAGCTATTGTAACGGAACGTTTCAATTCTATTAAGGACACGGAGGCGAGGATTAGCCCCTCCCTCTTCTCTTAATACAAGATCCCGCCCTAGTGTGAGGTGGGTAAACTGTCTTGTGTATTCTATGTCGAGACCAGAAGATAAGTTTTAAGCCTTTATCGTTTTATACAAATGCATGTTTCTTGGTTCTGAATTTCTTCAAGTTAAAACCTTTAGCATTTTGTTTGGCCTGTTTGAAGCAGTAACATAGTAAGGCTTGATATTAATCAGTCTGTTCTTGACAGGTATGGAGACCTCAAAGCAGGAGTAGCAGGATTCGGCCTAGAGAGTGGTCGCAAGAAGAAAGAGGAGGGGAAGACGTGGATTTGGGCTCATCAGGCGTTGGACGGCTGCTGATTGTATGAAGATGAAGTCCTTCATTGCTGTTTATTTCTTTCCTGCTGTTTGTCTTGGAAAAGTAGTTTCAATGGTGATTTACACACTTAGTTAATGCTGCTGTTTGAAATAAAGTGAAGAAAGATAAGCCTAATCCTCGCCTCTGTGTCCTCAATGGAACTGAAACTTTCCATTACGATAGCTAAGAAATGTTTAATTCATTGTGATGCACTGGCAGCCATTTTTACTTTTTTAAATTTACCGTTTCAAAATGCCAGAAGGCCATTAACAACAGCAAAATATTTTTTTTTAAAACAATTGCATCTGATTTAGAGTTTGGAGGACAGATTAATGTCCGTCAGAGCGATGGAATAAATTACTCTGCCACCCTGACTGACATCCTGTCTCCCAAAATTGGAGATGGCTGCCAGTCCGTGGACATGACTTAGCATTGGTAGGAGCCATTGTCACAGTGGCTCCTGTCTATGTTATAAATGTTTGATGGACAGCACATGTCAAACATACCAGGTTGCTGTCACAATTTTTACAAGATGTAACTTTTTCCAGAAAAAACTCACAAAGCAAGAGTTTGTTTTTCAAAAAAAGTAAAACTACTAACCACCACACCATGGGAGTTTTCTCCTGTGGTGTGGGGGTAATTTTTTTATTTATACTGTCCTTCACTGCCTTTTACCTGGCGATGACGGACAGCAAAAAAAAAAAAAATTCTGACTGCCCACTCTAGCAGATGGTCCGATGGCGGATGGAGTAGACTCCATCATCGACTACTCTAAATAGGGCAGGCGAACCGTGATTTTGGCTTAGACTGTACACATTTTCCCTTCCAACTGAGTACCCGCTCTGCCACTCTCTAAATCAGCCCTAAAGTGTGTTGGGGTGGGAAAAACATCAAGTGAGCAGCCTGTTAGCCCTTTACAGCTAAAAGGCCCTAAAAAAAATCGAAAAAAACGGATTCGGGAATCATTGCAGCGGGCCGGCTTAGGGGTACTGTAGAGCAATGAATGATGGTTGTGGGGAAGAAAGGAAGGCCACTACTGTATGTGTGTGTGTGTGTGAGAATGAGGAGAGACACTAATTAAAAATGTTTACATCTCCAATATGCTGTATGCTGATAGCAACGCTGATGTACAACCCCGTTAGCCAATGCCTAAAGCCAGTTGCAACACAGAAACCAATAGTTGAAAGTGGTTTTCCAAACATCCATTTCCACATATGTATACATATATATGGATGTGTGTGCTATCTATCATGTGATGACAATAGCTCTTAGCGGACTGGTAAAACTGTCTGTAGGGAAGACCTACAAATCACAGATCAATTTTACTGTTCATCTGGAATTATTTCATCCATTGCAGGTGTGAGTGTGCCTGTAAATCCATGCACCAAACAGTGGAATCTGGAGAAACCATTTGTATATGTTTAAGTAGAATGTCTACCATGATTATCAAAGATTTGCCCTTTGGCAACCACTGAAATGTTTTTCTACATGGAGGCTTCCACCACAGAGAAGCATCCCTACAACACAAAAAAAGAGGCCAATTTATCACTTAGAAATCAATCCCTCACAAGTTTTATCATTTCAGTGAGTCAGGAATCCTTTCGACAGTGGTGGCTTCTCCATTATGGTGGAGGAGCGTCGCCCCCCCTGCCATCAGAGGCAAATGAAAAATAAAAGGATAACAGGTTTTTACCATTTTATATTTCAGTTGGAGCCGAATCTTGGCGGCGAGGCCATTGGAAGAATAGTGGAGGAGTAGTGGGCACTGCTGTCAGTGCGCATGTCGGTTTGGCCGGCCCACTTAGAATGGCTAAACCGACATGCGCATTGACATCTCTCCAACCCAGCTGCATTGCTGGGTGGAGAACAACAGCAGGCACAGGCTCCCTTACCCCGATGGAGCGCAAAACAATCCCACTCTGTTTAATCCCGACATTGCTCTCATGGGTATTACCAGCATGAGAGGATGGTCTGCATTGGTCGCTGGGGAGTCTGGAAGCCTAAGCCTGTGCACAGCAGAACAGCAGCGAGCATCAGGTAAGTTCTTTTTTTGTTTTATTACCACCCGCGCTGGCTCACTACTTTTCCCTGACACCTGCCGCTACTGTCTTTCCATCTCTGTAAACTTGCTTCAGTGCAATTGCACAATGAATAAAAACGTAAACTGGAAAATCGTTCCATCACTAGTCGGGAAGAGATCAGAGTTTTTTGGTACACAGTGGACCTAGAAAGAGAGTACTAGTGCCAGGAATAGTAATGGTTTAATTTTAATTATTCCACATAACACTTCTATGAGGGGGCTGCTCATGTGGGCAAGCCAAGGAAGCCTGCATTTTTAGGATCAGCATGCCTGACCATATTGTACTTCGTGCCAATTTCATCATTGGTAACTTCAGAGTTCCTAAAACTGGAGCCACAGAGTAGAACTCTAATAGCTCTGAGAGAAAATGCTAATTGTGTCTGAAGTTTCTTCACCAAAGTGGCTGTAGTTGCCAAAGAAGGGCAAACCTCTGGTGGATGAAAGTCTAAGTGACAATGTTGGAGAGTGCTAATTCACTTGTCAAATATGAATTTTGGAAATGTACTCTCGAATTGGCCTAATATCTTGGCGTCCTAACGTGCTAGGGTATGTCCAGGTTTACTATGGTAATTAAATGCTATATTCTTTGAAAGACTGCTGCCCATTCCATGGCTGCCTTCTGAAGTGCTTACTTCAGAACAGGGTGGTGGACAAGCCACTCTAGACCTGGTGACTCAGTTTCATCTGTGTGTTGTCTTAGCCGGATAACTTTCCACCAATAAGACATCTACCACCAACCAAACACTAAATAATGCAGAATTAGTATAGGAGGCAGACTGAGTCTCCAGTTTTACAAGAGAGTGTCTATCTCCACCTGACCCCCTTCGCTGATATTCAGTGTAAACCTCCATTTTCTATCCACTAGTGAGCTTTTAGGTATGCCAATGAATGTGATTCGAAGACTAAGAGCACAAGAACTGTTTTTCTAATACAGAAAATATTTTGTTAAAAAAACTTTTAAAATATTAATAAAAGTGGGGACACAAGGATAGGAGCTTCTGCCCTCACTCAGGCCCTCATTACGAGTTTGGCGGTCATGAGACCGCCAAACTTGCAGCGGCGGTCTAACCACCGCAGACCGGCAGTAAAGACCACCACATCATGAGTTCTGAGGTTTGGCCGAAGCCACACTGCCACAACGCCGTTTGTCCTGCCGGTCCGGTCGGACCACCGTGGCCGGCGGTGAGCTCCTCCGGGCCGGTGGCAGGCCTAAGGCCTCTGTCTGTATTAGGAGGCAGGGAACCGCCAGGCTTTTCTCGGTGGTTGCCCCGCCACAAAAACCCTGGCGGTAGCGCACCCGGTGACAGGAATCCTCATTCCTGTCACTGGTACTCGCACCCCCACACGTCCACACACATGCAGACACCCCCCTCCTGTCCACACACTTCCAAACACACACCCATCCGCTCACATCCATACTAACACCCCCATCCGCTCTCACACTGACATACACACCCCCCCACTCACACACATATGCATCCCCTCTGCAATCGTTCACACCCCTACACCCTCATCCGCACACTTGCACACCCCCCTCATCCGCATACTTCCATTCAAACACCCCCAACCCGACCACACGCATCCACACAGACACCCCCACTCACTCGCACGCATCCACACAGGCACCCCAACTCACTCGCATGCATTCACAAAGACACCCCCATTCACTCACACACATCCACACAGACACCCCCACTCACTCACAGACTTGCACACATGCACCCACACTCACATGCATCCCAATACACACACCTACTCACTCGCATCCCAACACACACCCTCCCCTCAGTTTCCATTCAGACACACACACCCTCCACGCACACATACATACACACACACACGCACACCCATACCGCTACATATACATATAGATGCACACAGCACACACATGCACACAACACCCTCCGTCCACACACTTGCAAACACCCCTCCAACCCACTCTGCATTTATACACACACTCCCCCCTCCGCATTCATACACACACTCCTCCCTCTGCATTAATACACACACTCTCCCCTCTGCATTCATACACACCCTCAGCCCCACTCCACATCCAAACACCCTCCATGCACGCACATTCAACTACACACACATACACGCGCACACCACATACACACACCCCTTTCGGTCGGTCCACCTACCTGTCTGGGCGAGGTGGCCGTCAGGGAGAAAATGGGTATCGGCTGTTCCACCACCAACCCGCACCGCTGTGCAGGGTCTGCCGTACCATGTAATGTATCATAATACTGAGTCCTTGCGGCATGGCGGTGCTGGCGGTGGAACAGCCTCTCACCAGCTGTCGGTTAGGCCGACTGTGTTGGATTTCCACCTGTGAATGAGCGGAAATCTTTGGTTGACACCAAATACGGTAGTCACGGTACTGCCAGCATTGGCGGTATGGTGGCGACATTATGCACGGCGATCTTGGCAAAAGACTGCCGTTCTCAAAATAAGGGCCTCAGTGTCTGGTGAGTTATGTTGCCCGTCTTCCGACTTTCCTAGGTTTGTGCTTTAGATGCTACCCAAAAATTATTCTCCGTGTCCCTTATATTGCCTGTTCGATTTAATAAATTTATATTTTGATAAATGACCTACTGCAAAATGCAGCTATCTTTTCGAAGTACTTTTAATCCAGTGCTAATTGTGTTTGCTCTCTAACCAAAGGACCTGAGTTCTCATCCAGTGTTCATTATCTCCACTTAATCACCATAGTAATTTTATGCAAATAATATGTGCTTAATACAACCCACTCGAATGTGTGTTTAGGAAAAAAATATAAAGGATTTATAGGTGGCTGCCACTTCACCTGCCTCAGCAGCCTATCCAACCTGGATACATTGATGCTGACATTCGCCCTCTGGTTTTATGAGCTTTTTAAGTAGGAGCGTTTCACACCTCACAGCGTGACGTTATTGGTTCAGACCAAAAACCTTCTCCATGTTGAGGGGGGACAGTTATAAAGTGCTCTTTGTGTGCTGTCAAAGGCAACACACTTGCTTGACACATTTATTAAAAAGGCATTAAAAAAACGTTTTCGATCCAATGTCTGTAAGGGTTTTACAACTGATTAATTTTATAAAAGTTTCTTTTAGGCTGTCCCTCTGCTTACATTAAGATTTTATTAAGGAGCATCAGGGATACCTGCGGCGTGCGAAGGATCATGGAAAATGATTATCCCCTATCATTTTTTGAAAGGTTGTTTGGTAAGAAATTAAATAGATTTGTATTATTTGAGAGTAGGGTTTCCTAAGTGCCACTTAAAACTCACACCTGCACTGGTGCAACTAAAACCAGTTTTAAGCGTTGATGAAGTCGCAGTATCAGGAATTGTATCTGCAGTTCCAGGACCTGCTCCATGCCTACGTGCTTAGTTTCTAGGAGCTGCAGTAGAAATGCGGATCCTTATAGACCATTGAAGAGGATTGATTGGTTCCTGAGAATAAGAATGGCCTAGTTTTTAATGTTTTAGGGAATCTTTGGAGTAACGTAGGACTCCAGCATGACCAACCATCCAGACAAACCTAACTTTTTCTGAGGGGTAATCCCTTCCTGCCTGCAGCAAATAGGACCATCCATTAAGTCCCCTAAAGTTTTTCACTTTTAACTACCCATTTTGTGGACTTTTGCTGTGAGTGAGTCTCACCAATTGAGCCTCACTCACAGTATATACACACTAATTGGACTTAGGCCCACATTATGACATTGGCGGTAAATCCCACTTACCGCCACGCTGACTGTCGCCAACTTACCGCCCCGCGGCGGATATCCGTTCACCATATTATGACACACACACACCAATCCGACAGAATTCAGCCATAGACACAAATCCGCCACACCAAAGGTCAGTGATAAACTGGCGGTATCAACACCCACACCGTTACGCCAACAGAACAACGCCCATCACATTATGACCCACAAATCACCACGGCAGGCATTCAACAGTGGTAAACCATTGGCGGTACATATCGCCACGCTCACAATGGACACCCACAGACAAAAAAACACCACATTGGACAATTCAAACAACACACACCTGACACCCATACACACACACCACACCCACACACCACTATAAAACACACACCCACATTACCCACAACCCTTTTACGATTACAAACAATTGCCAGCAGAGAGACATCAAGACCACAGACACAACCAGAGCCACACACTATACACACGTACACACCACTCACGCACCCCAAATCACACACCCCAACACTTTACCCAACACACCCTCACCTACACACCTCACACAACACACATGGCACCACAAAGACCCCCCGCTTCACAGAGGAGGAGCTAAGGGTCATGGTGGAGGAAATTATCAGGGTAGAGCCACAGTTATTTGGAGCACAGGTGCAGCAGATATCGAAAGCTAGGAAGATGGAGCTATGGCGGAGAATCGTGAACAGGGTCAACGCCATGAGACAGCACCCAAGAACTAGGGATGACATCAGGAAGAGGTGGATCGACCTACGGGGAAAGGTCCATTCCACTGCAGCAAGACACCAGTTCGCTGTGCAGAGAACTGGCGGTGGATCCCCACCTCCTACCCCACAACCAACAGCATGGGAGGAGCAAGTCTTGGCAATCCTGCATCCTGAGGGCCTGGCTGGAGTAGGAGGAGGACTCTACTCTGGTAAGTCAACTCTCTACTACTACTACTCCCCTACCTGCATGCCATCACATACCCCCACCCTCACTCCCATCACTCCACCACCTCCCACACACCCCACCATCACATCTCACCTATCCGAATGCTAAACCCTGCATGCTCTACCAATGCATGGACACCACTCACAGCCCTGCATGGATACTTATCACTAAAGCATGCACACCATAGAGAACTAACAATCCCACCATACACCAACAAACACAAGTGAAAGCTGCCAGGGCAAATACAACCAAAGAGGGCAAGCCACGGATGCACAATATGTCTGACACAGAAACCATAACACATCATTTACATCCCCACAGGTATCCCAGCCAATGTCAGCGGAGAGAAGGTGCCAGCAGTATCCAGTCCCCCAACTGAAGAGGCCCACAGTGATGACAGCAACTCTGGTCTTCAGGATCTGGATGACCAACCTTGCCCATCAGAGACCTCTGGGCAGCCGGTACCCAGGCCCAGTCACACACCACCACAGAGCCTCCCCCATCAGGAAACATCACCACAGCACCCACCCAGCGTACCCACACCTCTGTCCCCAGGACACATCAATCAGCAGTGTGTCCACCTCTACAGTGACCCCAGGCCATACCTCCTACCTAAGTCAATCAGGGACCGGGGGTCAGTAGTAGTGGGCACACGGTTCAGAGGACAGAGGCACAGGACAACAGGGGAACTGGGAGGAGTGCTGTGCGCAAGGAGGAGGACAGGCCCAGGGAACCGACTCTCCAGGAGGCACTTGCAGAGATCCTGGGAGCCTACCAACATTCCCAGGACACGATGGCCCAGATCCTGGACAATGTGCAGGAGAACAGGCGGCTGCAGGAGGGACAGTATCAGGGGATTAGTGAGGACTTGCAGGCCATCAACAACACCCTGGTCTCCATAGCAGGGGTGCTGGCAGACATGGCCAACATAATGAGGGAGGCAGTCACACAACAGGGGGCCCCTGGCACTAGCCAGACATCTGAACAGCCTTCCACCTCCACTGCCGCTAGTGGCCAGGAGGCCCGCCACAGGACTCACAGGCCACCAGCACCGCTCCCCCTGCAGAAGGACAACCACTACGCAAACATTCCCTGCAATCCAGACAGAAGCCAAAGACACTTTCCAAGACCCCCGCCAGGAAATGAGACTGTCCTGATTGTCACCCTTGTGTCCCACTCTGTCACCCTGTCCACCTTGAACTGCCATTGCTACCCTTCCTATGTCCCCTTGGACAATGTACCTGTGCTACAAACAGACTGGAACAATACCCTGGACTTTCCTCCATCATCATCCCATCCCATTGCACTTGCCCCTCTATATTTCAGCACTTCCATAAACACCCTTGGAAAAAAAAGAAGTCTGGAGTGTGTCATATTTTCAAATATGTATTAAATGAAACAGGTACAAAAAGTGCAATTCAACTGTCATGAAAATGAGCATAGATTAATGACCTGTAACTGGCTTCAGTGATCACACAAAGAGTATATGTGAGGTCACCAACATCTGCAAAATGAATTGCCAGAGGGAACAGTATGTGGGCATAGAAGTGGGAAATATCAGCATGCCAGTGCCACACAAATTCAAACAAATGTCATTGAAATGTGAAGTAACACTGTCCTACCTGTGTGTCATTGGAAGTATTGTCTGATCACTGATTGTCCTAATCCTCATCCTCTGCCTCCTCATCCTCACTGTCCACAGGGTCCACTCCTGGCACACGGCCATCTCCAGCCTCCTCCTCCAGCAGAAAAGGCACATGGCGTCTCAGGGCCAGGTTGTGCAACATGCAGCATGCCATTACTATCTGGCAGACCTTCTTGGATGAGTAGCACAGGGGTCCACCTGCTAGATGGAGGCACCAGAACCTGGCCTTCAGGAGGCCAAAGGTTCTTTCAATTATCCTTCTGGTTCACCCATGTGCCTCATTATAACATTCTTCTGTCCTTGTCCTGGCATTCCTCACAGGGGTCAGCAGCCATGATAGGTTGGGGTAACCAGAGTCACCTGCAAAATATTGAGGACAACATTTAGCCACACACTATCCTATATGGCCCACACCATACACCAACATATACTGGGGGGGGACCAGGGCTCACCTATTAGCCACACCCTGTGCCTCTGTAGCTGGGCCATCACATTTGGGATGTTGCTATCCCTTAGGACAAAGGCATCATGCACTGACCCAGGATAATTAGCATTGATGTGGGAGATGTACTGGTCCGCCAAGCACACCATCTGTACATTCCTAGAGTGGAAACTCTTCTGATTTCTGAACACCTGTTCGTTCTGATGGGCGGGACAAATGCAATATGTGTTCCATCAATCACCCCAATTATGTTGGGGATATGTCCCATTGCATAGAGCTCAGCCTTCACTGTGGCCAAATCTTCAACCTGGGTAAATATAATGTAGCTGCACATGTGTTTAATCAGGGCAGACAACACTCTTGTCAGCACTATTGAGAACATTGGCTGTGACATTCCTGCTGCCAAGCCCACTGTCACTTGGAAAGAAACAGTTGTCAGGAAATGGAGAACTGATAGCACTTGCACAAGAGGGTGATCCCATTGGGGGTGACGGATAGCAGATATCAGGTCAACTTCCAATTGGGCACACAGCGCTGTGATTATGGCCCTGTTAAGTCTATAGGTGAGGATAATGTGTCTGTCCTCCATTGTTGCCAAGTCCACCAGGGGTCTGTACACGGGGGTATGTCTCCATCTCCTATTCAGCCGCAGCCATAGGAATCTATGGAGCGAAAGAGTGAGGAGCCGGTCACAAACTGAACAATGGAGCTAAAACAGAACTTTGCATGCTGTGAACTTGTAATGGGTACGTGTGATTTGTCCACTATGTTCTAATTTCACCAGTGATGCAGCGATTTTCCAGGGCCTGCCCCCCCCTGAAATGGTGTCTGCCTGTCCTGTGAGGAGGGACAGGTGGAAGTGAGGTAATTCAGCTGACGTTGTGCGCCGTTGCTGGAGGCGGTCTGGAACCGCTGTGCAATTCCTCATTGGTTAACATTAGGCCCTATGGGATACAGTGGCCAATGGTGATCTACGCCGGCGGTGACGGTATGCACTGCCGTGGATGTGACTGCCATTTTCTATCTGATCCCTCACTTGCTACCTGATCTTCCAGAAGAGAGGACCTACACTGCATGTGCTGCTGTGACCTGTGTCTGGAACCTACCATGGCCTGTGTGACCTGGGAGAGAGCCCCAGCCTTCATTTCGGAGGAGTTGGAGAGACTGGTGGATGGGGTCCTATCCCAGTATTGACTGCTGTATGGGCCTCCAGACCAACAGGTGAGTACACTGTGGGCACAATGCATGTGGCATGAATGCATGGAGTTGTGTGTGTGAAGGCCTCATGTAAGGGGGTGGGTGAATGTCCTCTGGGCGGCGTATAGGTTGTGTGCTGGGCCATGTGCATGTAAATGGCGATGTGAAGGGGTTTGGTGGCCATAATTGTAACAGGCAGGACTGTTTATCTAAATCTATTTTCCTGTGTGTATTGCCTCTGCAGGTCAGCACCCATCAAAAGAAGGGTATATGGCATGCCATCGCCAAGGAGATGCGGACCCTGGGGGCCTATGGCAGGCGGAGCACCCACTGTCACAAACGGTGGGAGGACCTGAGACGCTGGGCATGGAAGATGGCGGAGGCCCAGCTGGGGATGGCCTCCCAACGAGGAAGGGTTGCCAGTCGAATCCTGAGCCCCCTGATGGCCCGCATATTGGTGCTTGAGGGCATCACAGCAGCCACAAGGGGGTGAGTTCAATGCCCATCATTACAACTAACAAATGGTAGGGTGGTATCCGGGTGGGGGGTGTGTGTCAGTGGGTGCTCCTAGGCCAGGCCTGACATTTCAGCGTAGGTCCCCTGGAGGCTAGGGTTTAGAAGGGCAAATCTTGATATCTAGCTCGTAGGCATCCACTACTGGTTAGGGCTGCGTGGGGCCCAGGTGTGCTGCATTTGGCGGTGTGTGCCCCTCCCCATGCTTTGGCTGCTAACTATTTCTGTGGTAGTGGAATGGCATATTGCGTAGGCCTGTTCCCTGTGTGTGAGGGTGCTGTGTACCGTTTGTCTCTTCCCCCCTTTTTGTTTTGTCATCCTGTCCTTATGTACATAAGAAACATCTGGCAGAGGAGCAGAGGCACAGGCAACGAGGGAGCTGCATCCCACAGGACCCAGGAGGCAGAGTTCACCGACGCTGAGGGCCCAAGTGGGACAGAGAGTGAGGGAAGCACCACGGCGGAGACTGGAGGGGACAGTCCTGACACAGATACCACCTCCGATGGAAGCTCCCTGGTGGTGGCGGACACTTCTGTGACCACCCCAGCTACAGGTACCACAGACACCACCCGAACCAGCACCGCCCTCCCAGCAGCCCCTCATCGAGTTGCCCGTGCCCGCTCACCCAGGAGGGTGGGCATCTCCTTTGCCCCAGGCACCTCAGGCCCTGTCCCAGTGAGCCCTGCTGCCCTGAGTGAGGAGGCTATTGACTTCCTGAGATCCATCCCTGTAGAGCAGTCAACCATTGTGAATGCCATCCTGGGGCTGGCAGTCCATATGCAACAGACTAATGCATTCCTGGAGGGCACTCACACTGGTTTGGCGGCCCAACAGAGATCGATCCAGGCTCTGGCCTCCTCTCTGATGGTAGCTATTGTCCCTGTTTCTACCCTCCCCCCTCCAACTTCCTCTTTCCAGTCCCATTCTCCTCAACTCCAACCCACCCCAAGCACACAGGCAGCCGAGCATGCACACAAGACAACACACAAGAGTGGTACAGGCAAACACAAGCACCACACTTCATCCCACAGGCATTCACACAAACACCATCCAGATGCAGACACACCAACATCCACTATTTCCACTGTCTCCCCCTCATCCTTCTCCACCACCTCCCACCCAGTTCCGTCCACACTCACACCTGCATGCACTAAATCATCATCCACTACCAGCATCACCACACCAAGCAGAACACACACCTCACTGGCCGACACCTTCACAACAGCCATGCACACGTCCCTTGTGTTCTCTCCCACTGTGTCTGCCCCCCTCCTAAGGTACACAAGCGCAAGCACTTAGACACCCAACAGCCATCCACCTCACAACAGCATACAGCCCATGCACCTGCACCCAAAAGCAGCAGACAGACACCTCCAACAACCACTCCCATTCCTCCACTCCCATTCCTCCACTCCCATTCCTTCTCCCTCTTCCCACCCCAATGTCCCTAAAAACTGTTCTTATCCACCATTGACCTCTTCCCCACCCCTCCCCCCTGTCCCGCATGTATGAGCAGGTTTGGAAGAACCCAGCCAAGCACCTCAGCCCCCAGTCCACAGGCCCAGTCGTCACCACACCCACTCGTGGTGGAAAAGGATCCAGGCCACATGTCCTGAAGGTGAAGGAGCCTGTACCAGGCAGCCTCAAGGGAAAGTAGCATTCCCCAGCTGCCAGAAAGAGCAAGGAGCTTGCCCCAGCAGGCAAGAAGGGAAAGGAGCCTGCCCCAGCTGCCAGGAAGACAAAGGAGCCTGCCCCAGCAGGCAAGAAGGGAAAGGAGCCTGCCCCAGCTGCCAGGAAGACAACAGAGCCTGCACCAGCAGACAGGGAGACCAAGGGGCACTACAAAAGGACTCCACGCCGGTTTACAAAAATAGCCAATATTTATCTAAATAAAACAAGAACAAAACAACAACAAAAAACATACACAAGTAGAGAAACACATTTTCAAAGATTAAATCTTAGTAAAAGCACTTAAAAACACAATAGCTCCATCTGGGGCTATCAGGGCATCTTGATGGAGTCCTTCCCAACAGTCTGATGTCACTTGCGAGGGAATGTGGGCCAGTCATGAAGTCGCACTGGCCCCAGGTACAGTACCTTGAAAAACATTAAGGAAGCAAAGAAGTTGCATGGAGTCAGGAAGGTGAGGTGTCACTAGAGCCTGTAGGTGTTGGTTCCTTACTGCTACCAGGGGCGTGACGCATAAGTTCCTTACTACTAGGCAGGGGAGGTGAGGTGTTGGTTCCTAGAGGGTGCAGGGTAGGTGATGCGGTGTTGGTGGTAAGGCGTTGGTTACTTATGACCCATGAGGGTCGAGGAATCCAGCAGGTCAAGATGTGGGTTGTCAACTTTGCTGTGTTGTGATCACAGCACGGGCCACAGGTGCTACGGCAGAGTTGGAGTCAGGTTTCACGGTGTCAGAGACACGGCGCTCTGGACTCATGTTATGGCAGGACTTCAGCAGAAGCAGCAATCAGCAGGCAAGCACATCAAAGCAACAAACAGAGTGGCAGTCCCCCCTACAGCATCCTACTCTTTTTCCTAGCACTGGCAGAATGGCCTCAGTCCAGAAGGAGTCTAACTTTGTGGGATCAGAGGTCCAGTACGTAACCCATTTCTGCCTTTGAAGTAGCCATCAGGATATGCAGGGCACACCTCAGCTCCCTTGTGTAACTGTCTAGAGTGAATTCACAAACAGTTCAACTGTCATCTTGACCCAGACGTGTGTCCCACAGAGGCACAGAATGGTTAAGCAAGAAAATGCCCACTTTCTAAAAGTGGCATTTTTAAACTTACAATTTAAAAACCAACTTCACCAAAATATGTATTTTTAAGTTGTGAGTTCAGAGACCCCAAAACTCCATATCTCTATCTGCTCCCAATGGAGAATTACACTTAAAAGGTATTTCAAGGCAATCCCCTTGTTACCCTATGGGAAAAATAGACCTTGCAATAGTGAAAACCGAATATAGGAGTATTTCACTATCAGGACATGTAGAACACACCAGTACACATCCTTCCTTTTAAATAGACTGCACCCTGCTCGTGGGGCTGCTTTGGGCCTACCTTAAGAATGACTTACATGTAGTAAAAAGAAAGGTTTGGGACTGGCAAGTGGGTGCACTTGCCAGGTCGAAATGGCAGTTTAAACCTGCTCACACACACACAGCAGTGGCAGGTCTGAGATTTGTTACAGGGCTACTCATGGGGTGGCACAATCAGTGCTGCAGGCCCACTAGTAGTATTTGTTATGCAGGTCCTGAGCACACATGGTGCACTATACTAGGGACTTACTAGTAAATCAAATATGCCAATCATGGATAAACCAATCACCAATACCATTTAGACACAGAGCCCTTGCACTTTAGCGCTGGTCCTGAAGCCAGCAAAAATAAACGTCAGCACAGGATCAAAAACAAGAGGTAAGAAGCAAAAAGACAGGATGAACCACGCCAAGAGCTGACAGGTCTAACACGGGGGCTGTACGATGATGTGTCTGCCTGAGGCAGACTCCCTCTGGACCTTAGGGGTGCAACGCTCATGATAATACTGAAACCTGATAAATTCCTGATGGATTGTGGGTGGTGTCATCCTATCTCGTTTGAGATAAAAATCTAATTAAAGTACAGGCCACGGTGATAGGTTCAGTGATCCAAACTGACCAGAATGGTTTTATGCTGGGTAAGAGCACAAGGCATTGCCTCCGCTGGCTGCATATGGTGCTCGCCTGTTCTGGAGAACTACCGGGTGATATAGTCCTACTCTTAGTGGACATAGAGCTGGCCTTTGGCATAGTTCACTGGCCTTTTCTCTTAGCAAAACTATGTAAGATTTGATTTGGTCCCAAGTTTTTAAAGAAGGGTGTCCATCTTGTACACAGATTTTTGGGTTCAGGTCTGAGTGAATGGCACACTGTTTCCCACAGAAAGGAGCACTCATCAGGGGGGCCCACTCTCCATCCTATTGTTTGTTCTAGATATGAAGCAGATGGCAGAGCGTTTCAAAACAGATGCCAGATTGAGTGGGTTTGAGTTGTTGGGGGCGTGAGCAGTTCTTTCAAGAGACAACTTGAAGTTGTCATATTGATTGTCTCAGAATGCTCTGCAGGAGAGTTGGGACAAGGGTTGAAGATGACGTGGCATGCTAGAATTTGCAGAGGTGTCTGGCTTCTAGATCTTTCCACCTCCACTTACTAACTCTGCACAGGGAAGAGACAGGTATGACATTGAATCTGTGTGTAATGATGGCAAAAGAATGCCCAGCAAGGGTGGACTTTTGGACTTTTACTCCAGCTGGCTTCCAGCAACAGGATTGGCTCTCTCCAGGGCCAGTGGCACTGAAGGTTGGGGGAATAGACCTTCTGGGGGACCCTGGATGGCTCCCCTGGATGTTTGTGGATTGGCCCTGGAATAAACTGACCCACAGGTGCTTCAAGAAGGCAGGAGGCTCTGGGACCTGGGAAAGCAGCAGGGAGTGTGTTTTTCTGGCTGGTTGAGGAGGAGCTGCGCACAATGCCACCACCAGCCTGAGAAGAACACTAGCAGCCATGCAGAGCACTGGTCTGTCATAGGGAGCCCTTAAAAACACAGCTTCCCACAAAAAGCATCTTTAGGGGCCAGAAGGCCACAGAGATAGCTCCTGGGGGGTGTGGCTGACCAACAAGAGCAAAATGAGCTAAAGCTTGTTAAAATGGACTCAATGGGGCCAGAGAAAGTGGCTTTAGAATTTTGCTCTCCCCCAGGGGAAAAGAAAGGAAGAAACCAAATATATGAAGGTTCGCCCAATGTCTCACAAATGACACACAGAGTGGGCCAGGGCCTACGGTTATGCATCTTTATTTATGTAATTTCCCCCCAAAACTTTCTGTTGCCCCAGGGTCCCCATCCCGAGGGACCCCATGCAAGAAATTATGTCCTGAGGACCCCAAAACCCGGGACAAAGAAAGCAAGCTGCCAGAGTGCCATCACTGTCTTCATTCTGATCTCTGAGAGGCCAGAGTCCCAGCAGTGCTATCGGCAGCTCCTTTGCCCCCGGAGCTGAGGAGGATGAAACTTTTTGGGAAAGTTTTGTGGAGATATGTGCAATGGCACAAATGCTATAAGCAAACCAAAACATGTTTTTCCTATAGAAATGGCAATCGTCACATAGTGACATATATATGTTCATTGAAAAAACCAAAGGTGATAGTGACATTATAGTTAGGTTCAAATTGTATACGCACAAAACCATAGAAATTCAGCTTTTATAGTTAAAGATATTTCAAGTAACTATAACTCGTGCCCTAAAGTAACTATAACTCGCACCCTCACCATGCACAGTTTTCTCATTAATAATTTTAATGAAAATGTTACAGTGATATTATCAATGATGTCTTATATATATATATATATAAATATTACCTACTGGCGGTCCCAGTCTGTACTTATAGTTAGGACCATCATTTTCATAGAAAAAGCATTTTTTGGCTTGCCTTTATCTTCACAAAATTTCCCCCCAAAAAGTGTACCTGTGATTCTTGTTCCACATGGAAGGTTTTGGGGTGATCTGTCAGTGTGGGTGAGAGAAAAACAGGGGTAAAAAAACCTGCATTTCCCATGGTAATTCCCGTAGGAGTTTTGCACATGACTACAGCCCGAACAGCTGGGCAGAATTTTACCAAATTTTATTAGTAAGCTCGATTTCTTTCTGCAGATTGGGCTTTTTGTTATCTGGTGTAAATCTGTTCAGTAGTTTTGGAGAAACTAAAGGGAAAATAAATTTGTGTAACTAGGGCTGCTGATCCATCATGACGTTTTTCGCAGTGATCAAGGTGAATTTGCGACTGCGCTTGCCAACAGGAAAGCTGTGATTGCCTGGCTGCAACCTGACCACAAAGTTGCAGCCGCCATTTTAGGTTACGGGACATGGTTACTGGGGCTGAAAAATAAAATAAAAAGTGTCATAAGGGGTTAGGGTGGTTGGACCCAGACCCCAGTTGTGTGATATAAGGCTCTTTGACGGTCAAATGACTTTAAAATTATTTATTTTCACAACGTGCAATATTCCTAAATACGTTGCAATGCTCAGCGCGGCTCCCTGTGTACGTCATGACGGATTTGCGAATATCGGCAAAAATAAATTAAACAAAAACATTCCCAGACTAATTCATACACTAATTCATTCACAAAATGTAGAACTCAGACACTCATGCAGCTACCCAAACAGACACTCATACACCCACTCAGACCCTTACGCACCCACTCAAACACTGACGTACCCACTCACCGACCCATTTAGACAATGACTCACCCAGTCACAGACCCACTCAGACAGTGATGCACCTACTCACCGACCCACTCAGTCCATCACACATCCACTCACAGACCCAGACAGACACACACTCAGAGACACCCTCTCACACCTATTCTCACACTCAGAGAGACAGACCCTTCTAGGTGGTTATAGGAGGTTGACCGCAGGACCTGGTCGCAGGCTGTGCACGGCGCAAGGTTGGGTGGTTATAGGGGGCTGGCCGCAGGGCCTGTGGCCAATCCCCTCCACGCATGGCCAAAGGCCTAAGTTACCTTACGGCGTGAGTTATAGTTACTTGAAATAACTCAACGATGCGTGTAAGAAGCTGGTCTGATGTCTGGTGTGTACCTAAGATACTTACACCTTATATCAAGTCCAGGTATCCCCTATTAGTGTAGTGTAGGTAGTGTCTAGAAGCCAAGCTCTCTAGGTAGCTGTGGATGAGCAGCCAAGGCTTATCTAGGAGACATGCAAAGCTCATGCAATACCACTGTAGTCACACAGCACTTACACATATGAAAGAAAACACTCAGGGGCATATTTATACTCTGTTTGCACCGAATGTGCGTCAAACATTTTGACGCACATTCGGCGCAAACCTTGCCCCATATTTAAACTATGACGCTCAACCCCGCGGACGTCAAAAAACCTCTGTGTGCGTCATTTTTGGGATGTGGGAAACCGCCTTGCGTTAATGGCATGCAAGGTAGGCGTTCCCGTCCAAAAAATGACTTTGAGGCCTGTGCGTCTTATTTATACTCCTGCGTCATTTTGATGCACAGGAAGGGGCTGGCCTTAAAAAACGGCACACAGCCTGATGTGCGCTGTTTTTCAACGCCTGGGTGAGGGCAGACGTTAAGGGACCTGTGGGCTCACTTCCATGGTCTCAGACCATGGAAGCAGTCCAGAGGTGCCCTTCCCTGCCCACAGGGACACCCCCTGCCACCCTCGCCCACCTCAGGAGGACACCCATGGATGGGGGGGACCCATCCCAGGGAAGTACAGGTAAGTTGAGGTAAGTATTATTTTTTTATTTTTTAAAGTGGCATGGGGGCCTAATTTGGGCCCCCCTACATGCCACTGTGCCCAATGGCCATGCCCAGGGGATAGAGGTCCCCTGGGCATGGCCATTGGGCAAGGGGGCATGACTCCTGTCTTTGCTAAAACAGGAGTCATTTCAATGGGGGTTGTGCGTCAATAAATGGCGCAAGTCCGATTTGAGCCATGATTTTTTACTCAAACCTGACTTGCACCATTTTTTGACGCACAACCCCCATTTTCCCCTACGCCGGCACTGCCTGGTTTGAGTCATTTTTTTACTGTGACCAGCCCATCAGCGCCGGCTAACGTCAATCCTTAAATAAGGCACCCGCATGGCGCGTAGGAATGGCGTTAGCCGGCGGTAAATTTTTTGACACAAAACAGCGCAGGCACTGGTTTGCGTCAAAAAGTATAAATATGGGCCTCACTGTTACAAAATTAAAGGTACTTTATTTTAGTGACAGATTACCAAAAAGTACTAGAGAGGTAACCCTCCAATAGGAGGAAAATAACACATTAGATATGCACACTAGTAATTAGCAATAGGCATAGAAAACAGTCCATATGCAAATAGACAATAGTGACCCTAGGGGAGCCCAGACCACATACTAAAAAAATTAAATGTAAGGTAGTGATGCTGTTAGTATAGGTCTCCCTGTCTGTGACCTCAAAAAAATTCCTATCATTCAATTGTCTCATGGCCTCTGCTCTACACATGTCTCTGTTAAGGATGACTATGTTGCCCCCCTTTATTAGCTGGGCGGATGATAATATTATCATCACCCCCTAGAGATTCAAGGGCTAACATTTGTTCTACTGAGGTGTTATATCCAACCACCCTCTGCTTCTTCTCTTAAAATCCTGGATAACAACATCATGGAAAGCGTCTATATTGTTATAAAGCATACATGGTAAGAAAGTTGAAGGATGTTTACAATCACTGGGGAAGGAGTCATCATGTATTATACCTAGATTATCAAACAGTATATGTGGATCCCTGGGGGTCATCTCTTCCCGTTGTAGTTCATGTAGAACAGTCAATGTCTCTTGGTCATTGATGGTGATATTATCAAAGGTCATATCCTACATTGTCTGGTCGTGGGGAGTCTTAAGATTATTCCTTACATGATGCCATTTTGACAGTTTAAGTTTCCTTATTAATTTAAATAAATCTATTCTAGCCCCCACATAGTCAAAGTTTCTCAAAGGGCAAAAGGTTAAGCCAAGAAATAACAGTTGTTTCTCTGTATCCTATAGTACTCTATCCAATAGGTTAATAATAGTCTTGTTTGCCATTTCCACTCCATTATGAGTCTGTTGTTGGACTTGCCACTGTTCCCAAACATCCTTGTTGATCTGATCCATTTCTTTTAGTTCCTCTAGCGGATCCTCTGCCTCCTTTGCCAGCTCCCCCCTGACCTCTTCCTCTTCCCTGCCTCTGATTGAAGTGCCCCCGAAGCTCCTTCCTGCTATTTCCTTCCCAATTTGGAGATTCATCCTGAGGAGCCGACTCTGTTCAAAATAATTTGCTGTCTTTACACTCTGCTCACTTAGATGTATCTGTGTCATTGACAGCAATCACACTTCTCTCTCTAGTACAGAATTGTCTTCCTGACCCTGTCCTGATGTTCTCACTATACTGTTATCAAATTCACTGTCAAATTTGCGACTGAAAATTAGTATTCTGCCGCTTTCTTAATCTTCCAGTTCACGCTATTTGTTTTGTTTTCTCATTTTAATATCACCCTCGTGTTTCCTGAGGCATGTGGTCATCTCAGTCATCACTTTTATCAGATTGTCTTTATCAGTACATATGGCTAGTTCTGTCTCCAGAGCCTCGATCTCCTTCAATAGGATTTCTCTGTGTAACCAGCCATTTTTGACGAGTATATTAATCATCCGCCGTGAACTCCCTGCAGCGTTTTCTGACTATTTCTGTAGCATCTTCGGATTTGGTGACTCGTAGGAAATAACAATATAAATTCTCAACCCCCTTGGCACCATACCTTGATGCACATAATTTTGCAAGGAAGTTGCCTCCCACCACTTAGAAATTTCAGATCTGCGCATTTTTTTCAGTTTTCTACATTTTTGTTTAAAAGTTATAGATTCATTGCAGTTGGAAGAAATTCCACCCTTGCTGGAGATACCAACAAAAAGTGCTGCTACTGCGGCTTTTGTTTGCTCCACTACTGACTCCGACATTTGTGCACTTTATAAGTGGAAAAAAACAGAAGAGTACTCCACATACCACTCTAAGTGGAGTCTCCAGCCAAACACTAAGAATGGTTCCCCCTTCCGTTTCCAACCAATAGGACAACGATATCAGGCAATGCACCATCCAGATGTAAGTATGCCGTATCACTAGTGGGTGGGGCCAGCGAGATGGCCGAATGGCAGCACTAAAAGAAACCTTCCACCCAAAAGCAGAATCTTTTAATATCCTGCCATCCCTGAGACCCCGCAGCCACCCAAATTTTAATCGAGGGGTGGTGAGCAAAGGGGGGAATTGTAGCGAGATCCCTGCTTGTAAGCAGGAAAGCTGCAGAAGGATGAGGGCAGACTTGTGGCGCACCACAGACCCAGGGCCTGGTCGAGGCGCCGGCTGCGCAGAAGGCCCGGAGTACAGGAGAGAGGATGGCGCTGTGGAGAGCACTGCCGCGCTGGATTGCAGATGCGGTAGAGAACCTGCAGTCAGAAGCGCCCCCGACGAGGGTTCTAATCTGGAGGCAAGTTTAGACACACAACAGAACCTCCCTTGCCCAAGTGTGGAGGCCTGGAAGTGATATACAGAGAGCGTGGTGAATCTGCTGCAAGCTTGGGGACCCCAGGAATGGACGTAGCCGTGGGCTTGCCAGTCCCTCTGCCGTAACAGAAAGTGCTGGGCGGTTGAGGCTGACTGAGACCCAAGATTGTTGAACGCGGGCATACCAGCACCGGGAGACGAGAGGGGAACACCGGGCGTGAAGGTGGCCTACCCTTCCCCCACCTAATTGGCAGATCAGTGTACTTCATGACTGCGGGCCACTGGGGGAGTCTCTCGGAACCCAGATTGAACCCGGTGTAAGCAGCAGTGGCCCATATATTACACATTCTTCTATGAAGACCCTTAATTAACCTCGTCTTGTGCGACTGTCCCATCAACCTGGGAGGCATGAGACAGGTGGGTACAAGACGTCCCTGCTCGAGGAGACCACTGGAGAACACTGAATGATGAGGATGGGCCGGCCTCCCCAGTGATGCCCCATCTGCCTCCTGTCCATGGGGAGATTGCTGGAGTGAGACGAGGGGAAGTGGGCTCAAGGACCTGGGAGTGGCCCAGGATAGGTCATCCCTGGTACTGGTGGTGCATGGTGGAGTCATAAACTTGGGCATCTACCTGCCGTGCTGTGGTCCGGCTGGCCTGCCTCTGTGCGCCGTCAGGCTTGTCAGACACTTGATGTAAGAGGGGATGCCTCCACTGACAGAAAGGGGAGTTGAGTGGTGGGGTCTCAAGCCGGGGACACAGGCATTCATCTATGAGGCCCATCGAATGCTGGAACAGCTCTTATATGCAGCTCTCAATGTTAAATTTTGACGTCAAATTATTGGCTAAGATCCTGGTGCTACGATTTTGGCATGCAATAACACATTTGGAATGTGAGGGCTAGTGTGGTTTCATGCCTTGTCAAGCCACGGACATGAATCTGAGAAGGCTGTCACACATACTCCATGAAACTTACACCATAAACATTCTGACTGCGCTTGTGGCATTAGACATAGAGAATGCGTTGACACACTGTCCTGGATATCTTCAACATTTCTCACAGAAGTCCTTTGCAGCATGGGACTCGGGGACGACTATTTGACATGAGGGCAACTTCTCTATATGATGCCGAACACAAGCGTGTGTTCGGGAAATGAGGTATCTGATCCAATTAGCATTGCGTGGGGTATGCCACAGGGCTGCCCACTGTCACAGCTCCTATTTGCTCTACCTATAGAACCACTGGCAATATACCTTAGAGCCGAATTGCATGATTGGGGCATACATTTGGGAGATAAAACATAAGTTGTGTCTCTGTATGCAGGTGACACATTAATCTATGTAAAGGACCAAATGTTCGGCGCCTCTGTTTTTTCAACTGCTGTCAGACTTCGGGGAAGTGTTCGGGCTCTAGGTTAATCACCAAAAGATGGTGGAGACGACTATATCCAACCTCCCTGAGGAAGGCTTACTTACCATGGGAAACCCGGATGTTCTGGTATCTGGGAATACAGATATCACATGATACCCAATTACAATACGATTTAAATATGCAACGGGTTGTGGACGGCCTTACAGCCTCTGCACAATTTTGGATTATGCTACCCTTATCAGTGATGGGCAGAGTGGCCCTTTGCAAGATGGTCCTCATACCCTGTTGCCTTTATACCATGCAGAACTCTTTCTGTCTGCTGCCGACCAAAATGTTCTGACAAATTGATAGGGTAATGGTGACCCTGGTGTGGACGTGAAAATGTTGCAGGACCTGCCTTGAAATCCTGAAATGGGACCCCAGTCGGGACAGACTAGGCCTTACAGATCTTAGCTTATACTATCTGGTGGGTCTATTACAATATGCAGCCATGTGGTGTGATGATGGACATAAGTGAAAGAAGGAATTGTTGCCTAGCTCGTCCATACTGGGTGAACTCCCCAAGGTCACTAATGTGTGGGTGAAGACTGCTGAAGGAGACCCCATTTATTGTGCCACGGGTAGCCCTACCTTGGGAGACAGCTGTCACACACTTTTTGAAACGGGCACCCTGTGCCAGGCTACTCCTGATCTAGTGGTTACACCAGTTTCTACATATTCTAGACTCTATGGATGTCTGGAGATGGGTGAATGGTGGTTGCCAAAAGGCGGAGACCTATTCCTAAACAGCACCTTCCTAACAATGGAGGAGGTTGCCACACACTAGGGCACAGAATCTGGCCAATTTCTGCAATATGCGTGTATATCTTGCACGACCCGTGAGATCTGGCCAATATTACCAGGCTAGTCGCAAGTTCTACAAGTGATCCTAGACCCCTGGCTCCAATAAGGGCATCATCTCACGGTTAAATGCAGCTCTGAAAACCAATCGACAAACATTGGTTGCCTCTAGTCGCGTCGCTTGGGATGCAGAGTTGGAAACCCCACTTATAGAGGGTAAATGGAACAGGGCGCTAGCAACAGTCCACGAAATCACCAGTAACAACCAATTTAAACTAATACAATTCTATTACATACATAGAGCTTACCTTACACCGTGACACCTACCTAGGATTTATCCAGCACACCCAACGAGCTGCTCAGGCTGTGGGACCCTCCCAGCAGACTTTGGGCACGTAGCCTGGGACTGCACATACATTCAGGAGTTCTGGGGTGAGATACTATGGAGGGTTCGGGGAGTGACAAAGGTGGCGATAGAATTGACAGCCTGACATTGCATGCTGGGACTACTACCACTCCCCAAAAACGGTCAAAAGGTGCAATATAGATTTTCACAATTGGGGTTAGTATTGGCAAGATGGCGTATAGCAATTCATTGGGCTAGTCAGACCCACCTGCAGTGTCAAAATGGCTTGCAAATGTTTTGGAATGGGCAAAGGTGGAGGAATGTCACCTACGGCAGGGCTGAACTGATGACAGAGCAGAGCCGGACCTTGAGGTGTGGGGGACCATGCTAGACGGATTGGTGAATTGGGTAGCAGAAAGGGAGGATGGTTCAGATTCAGAGGTAACACCTGTGTATAAAGTAACAAGAGACTCTCCATGAACTCGCCGATTTAAGAGAGCTCCTCCTCTGAGATATATGAGTCCCCCCCCCAAACAAGACACTAACTAGGTCATCAGTTCATATATAAGTTTTGTTTTTTTCACCTCTTCCCACCTGGCCTACACCTGTGATCTCTCTCCTCAATAATCTATCCGAGAACTCCGTCCAATGTCGAAATGTTTCATGATACTCTGCACTTGCACGGTTGTTTGTTATATGTATTACAATGAAAATTGAATAAAAAGATTTTTTTTAAATCTAAACTTAACTGTAACGCCCCTGTAACCTTTGTTTTTTTACTGAATTTCTGGGTTTTTTCAATTCTATTTCCTAACTGTCACATCCCTGTAACCTTTGTTTTTTTCAGTGAATTTCTAGGGTTTTTTAATGTCAAGTAAGATGCCCATTGCAATGCAAGGTGGGGGTTGGATGCAGGGCCTGGCTCTTCAATTTCCTTATGTACTGCAGTATCCTCAGTAGAAAATGCTTTTAGTTTTCCACTTTGATTCCGACACGCCTCCGTGTTCTTAATAGAATTGAAACTTTCCTTCTCGAAAGCTAGGATAATTTCTCATTCTATGTCAGAACCGGTGGCAAGGATTATGCATGTTTAAAGCTTACTCACCACTAGAGCAACTGCTTCGTGGATCGGTTTAAAATACAGCTGCTTAAAAGTAGACTCAGATAATCAATCGGCCGCGTTCATAAATTCTTCCAACCTGCCACCTACCTGTATGGCTTTAGAAGGCATGGCACCTCTAGTGGAGTGTGCTCCAAAAAACCTGAACACTGATACCTGCATCTGACATAATCCACTTTAACCACTTTGCGATAGAAGGAGAGGATACTGCTTGAAATGGTTTCTTGATGGAAATTAACAGTTGTCTTTTCCCGGTGGTCGGCATTCCGCCGTCATCTCTTCATAAGCCTTAAAGCATTTGACCCCACATAACTTAGGTGAACTCTCAAAAGCCAGGTAAGTTACTGACCTGGTATTGCATTTGGTCCTTCTAGGTATAGTAAAGGTGACTCCTTCCAGTAAAAACACTCTAGCAGTAATATCTAGAGCTCTGACAAAGGATAACCTTTTACAGGATATGAGGCATAGTAGCATAGCTAACTTCGCCAATAACTCCTTCATCGAGAGGTATTGGTTATCTTGCCAAGAAGACAAGAAACATAATGCTATGTTAACATCCCAGATACCCGAGTATTGAGGTTCCGGGGGTCTAGACATCCTGATGCCCTTGAGTAATCCCACAGGTGTATTAACAAAATGAAGATGACCCACCAGAATCACTGACCTAAAGGAGTTTACTTTGCAATATGATGAGCTTGAGTCAGCCAATTCAGCCAAAAAAATTAAGATATCTGTAACTTGGACCCCCTGGGATCCAATTGTCTCTCCAAATACCAACAAGCTCAACGGTTCCATGCTGACCTATATCTTTTACAAGTCCCCGGGGCCCAAGCCTGTTGGATGAATCTTTCAGTCCCCTCTGAAAATCTGCTGTCTTCCCATCTGTGAGAAAGTAGCCTCTTTCTAGCCTTGTTACCCCCACTTTTGGCCTGTTTGTGAGTATATGTCAGGGTGTTTTCACTGTTTCACTGGGATCCTGCTAGCCAGGGCCCAGTGCTCATAGTGAAAACCCTATGTTGTCAGTCTGTTTGTTATGTGTCACTGGGACCCTGCTAACCAGGACCCCAGTGCTCATAAGTTTGTGGCCTATATGTGTTCCCTGGGTGATGCCTAACTGTCTCACTGAGGCTCTGCTAACCAGAACCTCAGTGGCTATGCTCTCTCTGCTTTCCAAATTTGTCACTAACAGGCTAGTGACTAAATTTACCAATTCACATTGGCATACTGGTACACCCATATAATTCCCTAGTATATGGTACTGAGGTACCCAGAGTATTGGGGTTCCAGGAGATCCCTATGGGCTGCAGCATTTCTTTTGCCACCCATAGGGAGATCTGACAATTCTTACACAGGCCTGCCAGTGCAGCCTGAGTGAAATAACGTCCACATTATTTCACAGCCATTTACCACTGCACTTAAGTAACTTATAAGTCACCTATATGTCTAACCTTCACCTGGTGAAGGTTGGGTGCAAAGTTACTTAGTGTGTGGGCACCCTGGCACTAGCCAAGGTGCCCCCACATCGTTCAGGGCAAATTCCCCGGACTTTGTGAGTGCGGGTCACTATTACACGCGTGCACTATGCATAGGTCACTACCTATGTATAGCGTCACAATGGTAACTCCGAACATGGCCATGTAACATGTCTAAGATCATGGAATTGTCACCCCAATGCCATTCTGGCATTGGGGAGACAATTCCATGATCCCCGGGTCTCTAGCACAGAACCCGGGTACTGCCAAACTGCCTTTCCGGGGTCTTCACTGCAGCTGCTGCTGCTGCCAACCCCTCAGACAGGTTTCTGCCCTCCTGGGATCCAGGCAGCCCTGGCCCAGGAAGGCAGAACAAAGGATTTCCTCTGAAAGAGGGTGTGACACCCTCTCCCTTTGGAAATAGGTGTGATGGCTGGGGAGGAGTAGCCTCCCCCAGCCTCTGGAAATGCTTTGATGGGCACAGATGCTGCCCATCTCTGCATAAGCCAGTCTACACCGGTTAAGGGATCCCCCAGCCCTGCTCTGGCGCGAAACTGGACAAAGGAAAGGGGAGTGACCACTCCCCTGACCTGCAGCTCCCAGGGGAGGTGCCCAGAGCTCCTCCAGTGTGCCCCAGACCTCTGCCATCTTGGAAACAGAGGTGTTGCTGGCACACTGGACTGCTCGGAGTGGCCAGTACCATCAGGTCACGTCAGAGACTCCTACTGATAGGCTCTTACCTTTCTTACTAGCCTATCCTCCTTCCTAGGTAGCCAAACCTCCTTTTCTGGCTATTTAGGGTCTCTGCTTTGGGGAATTCTTCAGATACCGAATGCAAGAGCTCACCAGAGTTCCTCTGCATCTCCCTCTTCACCGTCTGCCAAAGGATCGACCGCTGACTGCTCAGGATGCCTGCAAAACCGCAACAAAGTAGCAAAGATGACTACTGCAACCTTGTATCGCTTCATCCTGCCGGCTTTCTCGCCTGTTTCCTGGTGGTGCATGCTCTGGGGGTAGCCTGCCTCCTTCTTGCACCAGGAGCTCTGAAGAAATCTCCCGTGGGTCGACGGAATCTTCCCCCTGCAACCGCAGGCAACAAAAGACTGCATCACCGGTCCTCTGGGTCCCCTCTCAGCACGACGAGCGTGGTCCCTGGAACTCAGCAACTCTGTCCAAGTGATTCCCACCGTCCAGTGACTCTTCAGTCCAAGTTTGGTGGAGGTAAGTCCTTGCCTCCCCACGCTAGACTGCATTGCTGGGTACCGCATGATTTGCAGCTGCTCCGGCTCCTGTGCACTCTTCCAGGATTTCCTTCGTGCACAGCCAAGCCTGGGTCCCCGACACTCTAACCTGCAGTGCACAACCTTCTGAGTTGTCTTCCGGCGTCATGGGACTCCCTTTTCTGACTTCGGGTGGACTCCGGTTCACTCCTCTTCTAAGTGCCTGTTCCGGTACTTCTGCGGGTGCTGCCTGCTTCTGGTCCCTCCTGGGCCACAGCAGCATCCAAAAACCCTAACCGCAACCCTTACAGCTAGCAAGGCTTGTTGCGGTCTTTCTGCGTGGGAACACCTCTGCAAGCTTCTTCATGACGTGGGACATCCATCCTCCAAAAGAGAAGTTCCTAGTCCTCTCCGTTCTTGCCGAACAGCAAGCTTCTTCCAACAGGTGGCAGCTTCCTTGCACCCTCAGCTGGCATTTCCTGGCCTCCTGCCCACTCTCGACACTGTTTCGACTCTTGGACTTGGTCCCCTTATCTTACAGGTACTCAGGTCCGGAAATCCACTGTTGTTGCATTGCTGGTGTTGGTTTTTCTTGCAGAATCCCCCTATCACGACTTCTGTGCTCTCTGGGGGTTGTAGGTGCACTTTACACCTACCTTACAGGGTCTTAGGGTGGGCTATTTTTCTAACCCTCACTGTTTTCCTACAGTCCCAGCGACCCTCTACAAGCTCACATAGGTTTGGGGTCCATTCGTGGTTCGTATTACACTTTTGGAGTATATGGTTTGTGGTGCCCCTATACCTATGTGCTCCTATTGCAATCTATTGTAACTTTACACTTCTTGCATTACTTCCTTTTGCTATTACTGCATATTTTTGGTATTGTGTACATATATCTTGTGTATATTTGTCATCCTCATACTGAGGGTACTCACTGAGATGCTTTTGGCATATTGTCATAAAAATAAAGTACCTTTATTTTTAGTATATCTGTGTATTGTGTTTTCTTATGATATTGTGCATATGACACCAGTGGTATAGTAGGAGCTTTGCATGTCTCCTAGTTCAGCCTAAGCTGCTCTGCTATAGCTACCTTCTATCAGCCTAAGCTGCTAGAAACACCTCTTCTACACTAATAAGGGATAACTGGACCTGGCACAAGGTGTAAGTACCTCTGGTACCCACTACAAGCCAGGCCAGCCTCCTACATTGGAAGCACCGATGGGATAAGTACTTGTAACTACTTACCACTTTGTCATATTGTACTTTTCATAAGAGAAAAATATACAAAACAAGTTCAGTGTATGTACACCTAACCAAAAAGTTTTGCTTTTCTTCTCTTACACCTTCTGCTAAGTGCTGAAAAGTACTCCTAAACTTTCAAAAAGTTTGAAAAAGTTTGAAAAAGTTTTTTTTTCCTGTTCGTTAAAAAGTCCTAAAACATTTTCTCTCTTCTCACTGTCTCTAAACCTTCTTCTATCATGTCTGATGTAGAAACTTCTCTTAAAATGGTCAATACAACATATGACAATCTTAACTTTAAGAGCCTAAGGAGTCTCTGCATTGATAGAGGTTTAGTGGTGGGAAAGAACCCTTCTAGAGAATTTCTATCTAACATGCTCATTGAGAATGATAAGGCCCAGGGAGGCACTTCAATTGAGAAGTTAGGGGATAGCTCACACTCTGACTCAGGGGAGCCCCTTGAGGGAGGTGTACAGGGTTCTCTTCCAAATCTGCCCCCTAGCAGACCTCATAGCAATGCTGGTAGTAATAGAAGCTCCCATCATAGTAGGGATGTTTTTGTTCTAGAAGGCCAGGTTGTTAGAGTGCAAGCTGTTAGGGGCAGATCTCCCTCTGTTGAATCCAATATATCTTCTGTGTCCAAGCATTCCCAACCCACCCACCCTGAAGACAAATTGTTAGAAAGGGAACTCAACAAGTTGAGAGTGGAAGAGACCAGACTGAAGCTTAAACAGCAACAGCTGGCTCTAGACAGGGAATCCCTAGATCTGGAGAAGGAGAGACAGAGGTTGGGGTTTGGACCCCATGGTAGCAGCAGCAGTATTCCTGATAGCAATCCTGTGAGAGAGCATGATTCCAGGAATCTGCACAAGATTGTTCCCCCTTACAAGGAGGGGATGACATTAACAAGTGGTTTGCTGCACTTGAGAGGGCCTGTATGGTACAGGGGGTCCCTCAAAGGCAGTGGGCTGCTATTCTATGGCTATCTTTCAATACAAAGGGTAGGGATAGGCTCCTTACTGTTAGAGAAAGTGATGCCAATAATTTTGCAGTTTTGAAGGATGCACTCTTGGATGGATTTGGCTTAACCACTGAACAATACAGGATTAAGTTCAGAGACACCAGAAAAGAGTCCTCACAAGACTGGATAGACTTTGTTGACTGTTCAGTGAAGGCCTTGGAGGGGTGGTTACATGGCAGTAAAGTTTCTGACTATGAAAGCCTGTATAATCTTATTCTGAGAGAGCATATTCTGAAAAAAATGTGTGTCTGACTTGTTACACCAATATCTAGTGGACTCAGATCTGACCTCTCCCCAAGAATTGGGAAAGAAGGCAGACAAATGGGTCAGAACAAGAGTGAACAGAAAAGGTCATACAGGGGGTGACAAGGATGGCAAGAAGAAAGATGGTGAGAAATCTCAGGATAAGCATGGGGATAAGGGTAAAACCAAAGATCCTTCTTCAAATCCTAAACACTCTTCAGGGGGTGGGGATAAATCAAATTCTTCCTCTTCTTCACTGCATACACACATTAAAAAGCCTTGGTGCTATGTGTGTAAAAATAAAGGCCATTGGCAAGGGGATAAGTCCTGTCCAGGTAAACCCCCTGAGCCAACCACCACTAATACATCAAACTCTAGTGCCCCTAGCAGTAGTGGTAATAGTGGTGCGACTGCTGGCATCAGTCAAAGTAAGGGTGTAGTTGGGTTCACTTATGGGTCCATCATAGAAACTGGGGTAGTCAGTCCCAAGACAGTTTCTGTCACACCTAGTGGCACTGGCCTTGCCACACTGGCTGCTTGTCCCCTTACAATGGATAAGTACAGGCAGACAGTTTCAATAAATGGTGTTGAGGCCCAGGCCTACAGGGACACAGGTGCCAGTATCACTTTGGTGACTGAAAACTTAGTGCCTCCTGAACAACACATCATTGGACAACAGTACAAGATTATTGATGTCCATAACTCCACTAAGTTTCTTCCCTTAGCTATAGTTCAGCTTAGTTGGGGTGGAGTTACTGGCCCTAAGCAGGTGGTAGTGTCACCTAGCTTACCTGTAGACTGTCTCTTAGGTAATGACCTAGAGACCTCAGGTTGGGCTGAGGTAGAGTTTTATACCCATGCAGCCATGCTGGGTATCCCTGAGGAATTGCTTCCTCTCATTTCAGCTGAAATGAAAAAGCAAAGGAGAGAAAAAGGCCTGAAAACTCAGGGTCCTTCTCCAACAACAGGTAAAAAGGGTATCACAGTATCCCCTAACCACCCTGCCATTCAGGATACCATTCCTGTGGTGGGAGAAACCTCTCCTGGGGTGGCACCTGTACCAAGGGAATCATCAGCTGGCACAGCTGTACTCCCTGAGGTGAAAGTACCTCTCTGTGGGATAAATAATATTGGTGAGAAAAAGGGCACCATCTTTGTTAACATGGAGCATCCCTCCAACCCTCCCAGAGAAACTTTAGTGCAGAAACCCTGCACTGCCTCACAACACTTAGGACAGCAGCCCTGCCCTAGTGTGGAGCTCATAGGACAGCATCCCTGCCCTGCTCCAACTAAAGAGAAACAGCATCCCTGTTCTCTCTTGCAGCCATATGGACAACGTTTTTGCCCAGCTATGGCTTTACTGAGACAGCATCCCTGTCTGGCATTCTCATCACTAGAAATAGGTCCAGTGGACAATTCCCACTGTTCTAAACTGAAACTTACTGATAGGAACTCTGGATATATATCTTCACATTGTTGGTTAGCTAAAAAACTTCAAACAGGGTGGTTTACATCTCCACAGGGAAGTAACCATATAGTGGATGATAAAGGGAGTAACCAGTCTATTGCAGAGCTACTCTCCACTTATCACCACTTAGACAATAAAGACTCAACTGGCCAAGGTTAGCCTTATTGTCCTTCGTTTGGGGGGGGGGGTTGTGTGAGAAAGTAGCCTCTTTCTAGCCTTGTTAACCCCACTTTTGGCCTGTTTGTGAGTATATGTCAGGGTGTTTTCACTGTCTCACTGGGATCCTGCTAGCCAGGGCCCAGTGCTCATAGTGAAAACCCTATGTTGTCAGTATGTTTGTTATGTGTCACTGGGACCCTGCTAGCCAGGACCCCAGTGCTCATAAGTTTGTGGCCTATATGTGTTCCCTGTGTGATGCCTAACTGTCTCACTGAGGCTCTGCTAACCAGAACCTCAGTGGCTATGCTCTCTCTGCTTTCCAAATTTGTCATTAACAGGCTAGTGACTAAATTTACCAAGTCACATTGGCATACTGGTACACCCATATAATTCCCTAGTATATGGTACTGAGGGACCCAGGGTATTGGGGTTCCAGGAGATCCCTATGGGCTGCAACATTTCTTTTGCCACCCATAGGGAGGTCTGACAATTCTTACACAGGCCTGCCAGTCCAGCCTGAGTGAAATAACGTCCACATTATTTCACAGCCATTTACCACTGCACTTAAGTAACTTATAAGTCACCTATATGTCTAACCTTCACCTGGTGAAGGTTGGGTGCAAAGATACTTAGTGTGTGGGCACCCTGGCACTAGCCAAGGTGCCCCCACATCGTTCAGGGCAAATTCCCCAGACTTTGTGAGTGCGGGGACACCATTACACGCGTGCACTATGCATAGGTCATTACCTATGTATAGCGTCACAATGGTAACTCCGAACATGGCCATGTAACATGTCTAAGATCATGGAATTGTCACCCCAATGACATTCTGGCATTGGGGAGACAATTCCATGATCCCCCGGGTCTCTAGCACATCTAGCACATCTGCCAAACTGCCTTTCCGGGGTCTCCACTGCAGCTGCTGCTGCTGCCAACCCCTCAGACAGGTTTCTGCCCTCCTGGGGTCCAGGCAGCCCTGGCCTAGGAAGGCAGAACAAAGGATTTCCTCTGTGAGAGGGTGTGACACCCTCTCCCTTTGGAAATAGGTGTGATGGCTGGGGAGGAGTAGCCTCCCCCAGCCTCTGGAAATGCTTTGATGGGCACAGATGCTGCCCATCTCTGCATAAGCCAGTCTACACCGGTTTAGGGATCCCCCAGCCCTGCTCTGGCGCGAAACTGGATAAAGGAAAGGGGAGTGACCCCTCCCCTGACCTGCACCTCCCAGGGGAGGTGCCCAGAGCTCCTCCAGTGTGCCCCAGACCTCTGCCATCTTGGAAACAGAGGTGTTGCTGGCACACTGGACTGCTCAGAGTGGCCAGTGCCATCAGGTGACGTCAGAGACTCCTTCTGATAGGCTCTTACCTTTCTTACTAGCCTATCCTCCTTCCTAGGTAGCCAAACCTCCGTTTCTGGCTATTTAGGGTCTCTGCTTTGGGGAATTCTTCAGATACCGAATGCAACAGCTCACCATAGTTCCTCTGCATCTCCCTCTTCACCTTCTGCCAAAGGATCGATGGCTGACTGCTCAGGACGCCTGCAAAACCGCAACAAAGTAGCAAAGACGACTACTGCAACCTTGTATAGCTTCATCCTGCCGTCTTTCTCGCCTGTTTCCTGGTGGTGCATGCTCTGGGGGTAGCCTGCCTCCTTCTTGCACCAGGAGCTCTGAAGAAATCTCCTGTGGGTCGACGGAATCTTCCCCCTGCAACCGCAGGCAACAAAAGAGTGCATCACCAGTCCTCTGGGTCCCCTCTCAGCACGACGAGCGTGGTCCCTGGAACTCAGCAACTCTGTCCAAGTGACTCCCACAGTCCAGTGACTCTTCAGTCCAAGTTTGGTGGAGGTAAGTCCATGCCTCCCCATGCTAGACTGCATTGCTGGGTACCACGTGATTTGCAGCTGCTCTGGCTCCTGTGCACTCTTCCAGGATTTCCTTTGTGCACAGCCAAGCCTGGGTCCCCGACACTCTAACCTGCAGTGCACAACCTTCTGAGTTGTCTTCCGGCGTCGTGGGACTCCCTTTTCTGACTTCGGGTGGACTCCGGTTCACTCCTCTTCTAAGTGCCTGTTCTGGTACTTCTGCGGGTGCTGCCTGCTTCTGTGAGGGCTCCCTGACTTGCTGGGCGCCCCCTCTGTCTCCTCATCCAAGTGGCGACATCCTGGTCCCTCCTGGGCCACAGCAGCATCCAAAAACCCTAACCAAGACCCTTGCAGCTAGCCAGGCTTGTTTGCGGTCTTTCTGCGTGGGAACACCTCTGCAAGCTTCTTCGCAACGTGCG
Source organism: Pleurodeles waltl (assembly GCF_031143425.1). Classification (NCBI taxonomy): domain Eukaryota; kingdom Metazoa; phylum Chordata; class Amphibia; order Caudata; family Salamandridae; genus Pleurodeles; species Pleurodeles waltl. The sequence continues at coordinate 818,384,033 of NC_090448.1, forward strand.
ACATCCATCCTCCAAAGGGGAAGTTCCTAGTCCTCTTCGTTCTTGCAGAACAGCAAGCTTCTTCCAACAGGTGGCAGCTTCCTTGCACCCTCAGCTGGCATTTCCTGGGCTCCTGCCTACTCTCGATACTGTCGCGACTCTTGGACTTGGTCCCCTTATCTTACAGGTACTCAGGTCCGGAAATCCACTGTTGTTGCATTGCTGGTGTTGGGTTTCCTTGCAGAATCCCCCTATCACGACTTCTGTGCTCTCTGGGGGTTGTAGGTGCACTTTACACCTACCTTACAGGGTCTTAGGGTGGGCTATTTTTCTAACCCTCACTGTTTTCTTACAGTCCCAGCGACCCTCTACAAGCTCACATAGGTTTGGGGTCCATTCGTGGTTCGCATTCCACTTTTGGAGTATATGGTTTGTGTTGCCCCTATACCTATGTGCTCCTATTGCAATCTATTGTAACTTTACAGTGCTTGCATTACTTCCTTTTGCTATTACTGCATATTTTTGGTATTGTGTACATATATCTTGTGTATATTTGTCATCCTCATACTGAGGGTACTCACTGAGATACTTTTGGCATATTGTCATAAAAATAAAGTACCTTTATTTTTAGTATATCTGTGTATTGTGTTTTCTTATGATATTGCGCATATGACACCAGTGGTATAGTAGGAGCTTTGCATGTCTCCTAGTTCAGCCTAAGCTGCTCTGCTATAGCTACCTTCTATCAGCCTAAGCTGCTAGAAACACCTCTTCTACACTAATAAGGGATAACTGGACCTGGCACAAGGTGTAAGTACCTCTGGTACCCACTACAAGCCAGGCCAGCCTCCTACAACATCGACTCCTGAAATTCTCCACGCCTTGAGTTTGAGATGGCCTGAAGAACTAGTGGGTATGGTTGACCGCGTAGATCCAGCAGTATCTGCAAGAAAACTGGGATCAGAAGTGGGAAGTCTTAAAAGAGTTCTAGTAGTGCTGGGAACCACACCTGTGATCTCCACAGGGGGGTTATCAAAACCACTGATGCCCTCTGACGACGCACTAAAGCTGTCACTCTCAGTATCAGCATGAAAGGAGGAAAGGTATATGCTTGCTCCATCCCCCATTCCTGTAGGAACGCATCCACCTCTGGGCGCAGGCTGAAATACTTCAGTAGTTGTGAATTCAGTCTGGTAACAAAGAGACCCCGAAGATCCATGAGGGCCGTAAAGACCCTACTGTCCAATTGCCAGTCGCTGATATCCTCCAAATGTCTAGAATTCCAGTCTTCTAGGGTGCTCTCTGTTTCCTGAAGATATTCCGCTGTCACCGAGATTTGGTGCTGGAGGTAGTAATGCCAGAAATCCTTTGCCAGTTCTGCCAATGCTCTCGAGCGAGTGCCACCCAGGTGCTTTATATACTGGACTGCGGACACATTGTTCATCCTCAAGAGAATACAAGAGACTCAGTGATCGCGAAAGATCCTGCCGGGAGATCCAGGCAGTTTATATGCAGATTGAGTTCCTGTTGAGCCCATCGGACCCCCCATCGAAATCTCTCTGCATCTGGCCCCCCGGCCCTGATGGCTGGCATCCGATTCTTTGATAAGGTCTGGGGAGGATCTGAAGATCGCTCTGCCGTTCAAAACCTCCATGTGGTCTATCCACCACTGTAACTCTGTCCTTGCCTCCTGAGAGAGGGATGTCAACTCTGAGTAAGTTACTCCCTGTCTGAGGTGCCACGCTTTCAAATGTTGTAGGGCCCTGTAATGAAGGGGGCCCAGGAATATGGCCTGGATCGAGGACGATAGTAGCCCCACAATCCTGGCCAGCTGACTGAGGGAGATCCTGTACCTCCTCAGAAACTTTTTCAGTTCTTTCTTGATCTAGAATACTTTTGTAGTTGGGAGGCTGAGGGAGACCACATTGGAGTCTATAAGGATGCCTAGAAAGGTCATAGCTGGGAGGGAATCAACTCTGATTTCTCTTGGTTTATCACAAACCCTAGATCCTGAAGCAATACAATAGTCATGTTTGCATGAAACAAGAGCTGGGAACTGTACTGATCCATCAGGAGGATATTGTATTAATAGATTATAAGTCGTACCCCCTGTGTCCTGAGGTGCTCTACCACTGGTTTGAGCAGTTTCATAAAGCACCAGGGTGCTGATGAAAGTTTGAATGGGAGAGCTTTGAATTTGAACACTTGTTGTCTCCATATAAACTGTAGAAACTTGTGATTTGGGGGGAAGATTTGCACTGTGAGGTACGTGTTTTTGAGGTCCAATCGTATCATCCAATCCCCTTGAAGGAGGAGACCCCTGAAATATGGCGGTCCTCCGGGGGCATTCGTCCTTCCACCCGCGCTGCTATTAGCTCTGTTCTTCCCACTTCCCAAGTTGGGGAAGAAAGTTCCTTGTCGGCCATCACGCCAACCGTTGTTTCTCTTGGTGGAACCTCCCCCGGGGCCTTGAAGGTTGGGACCCCTAGCTCTTCTGGCCCCACCAAAAACCTTTCCAAGAAAAATCTTTTTTATTGAGGTCTGTGCCTTGTCAAGCGCTGAGAAAGTTGCTATGAATATCCTCAACTCTTTCACTAACTGGTAGCCAAATAGGTGTTCCTGGACAACCACCCCTGCTTCTGAGTTGGAGTGCTCCAGGAGTTTAGGGTCAATTTTTATGAGTAGGGAGCGGCACCTCTATGCTGAGATGGTGCAATTTGCGTTGCCCATAGGGAAAACTGTCCTCTGGGCCCAACCTGGCACTATGTCTGTAGGCAGGGGTCTGCCTGTGTGATTCACCTGTTCTGCCAATTATATAATCTGTGTCAGGGGTCCCAACACTTCTAAAAGTATATCTTGACGTGCTCTCCAGGAGCGTTCTATATCCTTTTTAGGGTCCTTAGTGTACTTCCCGAAGAAAGTACACAATTTAAGGTCAATATCCGGCGCAGCTGCCATTTTACCCTCCAGAGTAGGGCGAGGGCATTCCGCCCTTAGTCTGTCCCGAACCTCCTTGTCCAGAGGTTGGCAGATCTCGCTGGCCACGTATTCTGCAATTTTTTGGTCTGGTCGCCACTTGAATGACCTGCAGTAATAAATACCCCCTGGGTTGAACATGTTAGAGGTGGAAGTGTCCCCTTTGTCAGGGTCTGGGTTGGCCGCAGCTGGGGGCCACGGATCTTTGGAGTTGCGGTTCTCGTCTGAGGATGTGTCTTCATCTGTGTCACCCTCTCTCTGTATAGCTAATCCTCTCAGGGTCTGATATGGGGCTGACCTCATCACCAGTCTCTCCAAGTCATATGTGCCCCTGGAAGGGTGCCTGCTTTAACATGCGTGCAGTATTATGGTAGGCTTCGGTGAGGCGCTCAAAACCATCCAGGTGCCCAGCATCACGTTTGCGTGATTTCTTGGAAGCCGTTGATTTAGTGCCACTAGGGCTGGCTTCCGTATCCCCAAACATGCCTGCCCCCATAGAGACCTGGGCTGTTAATTAGGACACACTCTCCTGAAAAGGAGCCAGTGCCTTAGCTATGGCCTGAGATATGAGGGCTTCCACTTCAAGCGGAAGGTGGCGTTGTGAGGGGCCCTCATCTGTAGGCATATTTGGGGAATATTTGTTGTCCGGTAGGGACTGCATAACTAAGAGGGTGTAAGCACACAGATGCAAGCAAAAATTATTTTTTTCAGTAAATTGCCCTGTAATTTAATTAGGCACCCCACTCTCAGGTGCTCTGGCCGGCCTGAGAAACATTTGCCCCTTTAGAAAAACCCTACTAATGGGCCTCCAAGTCCTGCCAACACAGTGTATTGCGAGGGTTGGAAGGGGTTACAGGAGCTCTGTTTGCGTCTAAGACAGAGCTCATTCCCCTTAGCACGTAGAGCGAAGCCGACCTCATGTCGCTGCAACCGGCGACTCAATCCGCTTCACTCGATACAGGCCACAGAAGCGGCGTGAAAGAGCGCCCTCTGGTGGACCTGATGAGAATAAAGAAACTAATCTGCGCTCTGGCCGCAGCCTGCTGGCCACGATGATATCAACAGGTACACCAAGAACAAGAATCAAAAATTCAGGCAGAATAAAAGCACACAGTAATGATCAAAATTGCTATGAACTGTATAGTCAGATGAAGTGGCGTGGCCACGGAGCCGAGCATGGCGCACGCTTAACTGTTCGGCTCCAGAGGGGCCGACTTTAAATGGGTGCCTGGACGCGCTGAATCGGGCGATCTCGTGCCCAGAGAGGAGAGGGACGACTGCTGCGGACGGGGGGGACCGCTGAGGTGCGGACTCGCCCCCTGGAGCGGGCTCCCGAGTGACTGGGGCTCCCGGGACTGAGGAGAGAGGCCGCGGCCCTGTCGACGGGCGGGGCCGGGACGCGCTGGGCTGGGAAGCTCCCCGTGTGGGAGCACTGAAGGTGAGCGGCTGGTACGCCCGGGGCTACTTGAGTGCGGCCGCGGCCCCGGGGACGGCCTCCAACGGACTTGTGCGCCCCGGCGCGGGCCTGGACCCACGAGGTCGCCGCCGGATTGCGGCTGAGATCCCGGATTGGGCGGTGTGCTGCGCCCGGCATCGGATTCGGACGCGGGCCCACCCTGAAGGGGGGGGGTGCGGATCGGAGCGTCTGGTGGGGGCGCCTGCCGGTGGCGAGTTGGCCCCCTGCTCGGGGGCGGAACCTGGTGCCTCCTGGCTGCGGGACTGCATACAACGAGGAGACGGGGGCCCCCCGGGGCTGCCCGGTGAGGAGCCCGCTTTGGGTACGCCCCCCTGGGGGACGCACAATCGGTGCGCCGGTGTCGGATGCCCAGGGGCCCACGGATGCCGACGACGGGACTCTCTACGCCCGGGGCGGCCCGGGACGAGCGTTGATTGTCCTTTGTGGGGCGGGGCAGTGTGGAATCGCCCTGCGCCATCCGCCATCGTCTACCAGAGTTGGGGCCCAGGTACCTTTGTTCCCAGGTGCGGGGCCCCCCTTGGTTGACCGAACCAGTGCCGATCTGAAGGCCTGCTGCACCCACCCCTCCTACACACAACGACGCAAATCTACGAAAGCACACCAGCCCCGGTTTAGCCCAAGACTGGTTCCTCATCTATGGAGAGCGGCGCACGCATGATCGTTTGGTCCGTGGGGGGCCACCGGCGGACCCAGGCCTGAGCGCACTGGATCGGGCGATCCTCTATCGCGGGACGGGCGCGGTAATCCGCGCGAACGTGAGGGGCCGCTGGGACCTGTTTGCGGCGCCGGCACGGACCATCGGTGGAACCGGGCTATGCAACGTGGGTGGAGTCCCTTGACCCGGCCGCTTGCCGCCGCTTACAGCGCTGGGAGTAGCTGGCAGAGTGCCTGCGGCTCTCCCTGGAGCGATCAGATCCAGAGACTGCGACAACAGTGCCCTGGGCTAGTAGACAAATCAACAGCAAACAGCATAAGCGCCTGAACGGTGCGCTAGACTCACTGAGTCACCCCTCCCTGCCTTGCCAATGCCCCCCAAGGGCAGACATAAGAGCAAAGCCATGGACCCCCTGACACATACACCACTGGGGGACAATGAACCGACCATGCAGAACCAGTCACAAATCAAAATACAAGACACTCTAGACAAGATACTGGGAGCCATTGAGGACACCAAATCCACATTACAGCGCAACATCAATCAAGTGGCGATAGAGGTGGGCCTCCTGAGAGCCGATCACCACAAATTGGCCGACAGAGTAAAAGAAGTGGAAGCAACGCTAGCGGAAGTCGTCCCAAAACAAGAAGACGTATCAGCGGAGGTGACCTCCTTGGCTGGCAGAGTGGTGAAGCTCGAACAGCGAGATGAAGACGCAGAAGGTAGAAATAGGAGGAACAATATTCGCGTGGTGGGCCTCCCTGAGGGGGCCGAGGGGACGAATGTAGTGGAGTTTCTGGAGAAATGGTTTAAGCACAGTTGTCGCACCAGGATGTCTGACCCCCTTTTACTCACTGGAGCGAGCACACTGTGTGCCAGCTAGACCACTCGCTCCTGGCAGGCCACCACGAGCAGTAATAGCTAAACTCCTGCACTACAGAGACAGAGACATCCTCTTACAGAAAGCCAGGGAAACGGGCCCGTTTAAAGTAGCCAATGGCGAAGCGACATTATTCCCTGACTTCACCTTGGAGGTCCAAAATAAGCGCGCCTCCTTCTTAGCCGTTAAAAGAACCTTGCGAGAAGAGGGGATACAGTACTCGCTGCTCTACCCAGCAAGACTACGAGTGATTGCGGAGGGGAAAACCACGTTCTTCCAAACTCCAGAGGAGGCATGGGAATGGCTCGAAAGATCTGGGACACGGCCGACGCGACCTGCACCGGAGAACCGCGGGGCGGGCGGGACCCAGCGGACCCCGAGGGGGAAAAGACCCAGAGACCGCCAGCGGCTCCAACGTGGACACAGAGAGAAACTGGCAAGAGAGAGGCCCTGGAGGCGGCGGCCAAGGTGGGTGGAGAGTCATTGCCCCGGGAAGTCTCTGAAGAGGAATCGGACGATACGGTGGTGTCCTCGCCCGATGGCTCTGGGGATTCGACTTACACATCAAGAGTGACCCCGCAGACCGCTGACGAACTTGCATAGATCGAACCCGCACCGGCGCTGAAAGGCGAGACAAGATAAGTAGTGAAATGGCCCCTCCGGACCTGGCCGCTCCCCCGGACCAGACTCTTGCCTGTCAGTCCTGACTGGCGAGTATTGCATTTATGTGTTTGAATAATTTGCAGTGTTGCAGAACTTATTGGGCAGCCTACAGTTCCGGAGGTGCTCTGGGGATGGGGAGTTGGGGTTTGCAGTTACTAGTTATATCGGCTACATGTGCGAAATGGTATGAGCATGAGGAAGGTACAAGCTTGTGGGGGAATCGATCGGGGCCATGGGCGTGCCGGCCCTACATACAACAGGCCTTGAGAATAGGATGGCGGACTACAATATCATAACTTGGAATGTTAGGGGGATGGGTACTCCTGGAGAGGGAGAAAAACTCAGGCAGAGATGGAGGGGACAGGTGTTTGCCACAGAATATTCAGCTTACGCAAGAGGAGTCCTGATTTGGATTAGGGTGGGGGATCCCCTTCACGATTGATTCCTCCAACATAGACAGAGAGGGAAGGTTTGTCATATTGGAAGGGAAATTACAGGGGCTCCAGTTGACCCTGAGTTGTATATACGCCCCCAACCAGGACCAAACATCATTCATGACGGACCTGTCTAGGCACCTCACTCGTGAACACATGGGGGAAGTACTAATAGGAGGAGACTTTAACGCAGTGCTCGACATTGACTTAGATAGATCTACCCCCCCACTACAGGGAGCAACATCAACCAAAACAGCAAAAAAACTAGTTGGGTTGCTAGACGACTGGGGGCTGGTAGATGCTTGGCGGCTTCAACACCCAGCGACCAGGGATTATTCGTTTTATTCGGGTCTCCATCAGGTACACACTAGAATCGATAGGATAGTTTGCACTGCCGGACTGGCTCGATATATGACCCATGCTGAGTACCTTGCCCGCACAATATCAGATCACAACCCTCTATTACTGACATTGAGAGTATCACAGGACAGACCCCCCATACCATCATGGAGAATGCTCCCGACAGCGCTAGAAGACCAGGCATACAGGGAGGAATTACGATGCTACCTAACAGAACATATAGAAACTAACCAGGGATCCACTTCCGCCAGAGACATAGAGTGGGAGACACTCAAAGTGGGGACGCGGGGTCACTGTCTTGGACAGTCGGTGGGGATAACACGTACGCTTGAGAGAGAATGAAAAGCACTGGAGAGGGTCATACATGAGGGGGAGCTGAGACAGGGCTCCGCAGGGCAAGTGGATGAAGAGTATGAACGTGCACGTAGAGAGCACTCCCAAGCTGAAGAGCGGCTTAGATGCCATAGTAGGCAAAGATACTTGGCATCCATACAGTCAGAGGAGGGGAGATCCGGTAGACTTTTGGCATGGCTGGTGCGCCCGTACAGAGATAGTGACCCTATTGCAAGTGTACTAGACAGGGGGGGAACACGCAGACTCAGCCCAGAATCCATTAACGACGCATTTAGAGATTACTATACACACCTATATAGGAAGCCCACAGACTTGAGGACGGGGACCCTTGACAATTTCCTAACTTGGATACCCCTACCGGTATTGAGCCCAGAGGGCAGGGTCGGCTTGGGGGGCCCAGTGACCGCGGATGAGACAACTGAAGCAATTGCACAGTTGGCCCCTGGGAAGACCCCAGGTACAGATGGTCTCCCTATGGACTTTTATAAAAAGTATAAATCCTTACTAGTCCCCAGACTGATAGAAATGTATACGGAATCGGCAAAGAACGGAGAACTCCCACGCACACTGCGTGAGGCATTGGTAGTGCCACTTCCTAAAACAAACAGCAGGGAGGCATCAGTAACAGACTTTCGCCCACTATCAATGCTAAATAGCGACTTTAAGATCCTCAGTAAGATCCTGGCCAACCGGCTATTACCTCTTATGCCCACCCTGATACATACTGACCAGAACGGTTTCATACCTGGTCGAAGCACCTCTCTAAACCTTAGGCGTATTTTCTCTATCATACATATGCCCAGTGAATCGAAGCCGCCAACCGGGATCATGCTAGCAGTGGACTTTGAAAAGGCCTTCGACTCAGTTAGATGGGACTACCTGAGGGCGACAATGTTAAAGATGGGTCTGGGTGAGGGCTGGGTCGAATGGGTGGATCTGTTATACTCATCCCCACTGGCAAGGGTCAAGACAGGTAGGACAATCTCTGGTGCTTACCCAGTGCACCGAGGAACTAGACAGGGATGCCCCCTATCTCCATTGTTGTTCGCCCTGGCGATGGAGCCCCTGGCGGCCTGGGTACGAGGGGACGGAGCGGGTAGAGGGATTCAGTGGGGACCAACTGACCACATTATCTCGCTATATGCAGATGACATCCTGATCTATCTTAGAGATGGGGCGAGCGGTCTCCCCTGGGCCCTGAACGCCCTGGAGGAGTTTGGAGAGGTGTCAGGATTAAGACTTAACCGTAATAAAACATATGTGTTCCCCCTGATGCCCGGATATAGATGTCCTGCAACGTGCCCAACAGACCTGAAATGGGCCTCACGGACATTTAGATACCTGGGGATCCAGATCTATCATGACGTGGGAGACCTAAGAGAGGGCAACCTTGGTAGTGCGCTCCGATCCCTGAGATCCTCGGTTGAATTTTGGCGCTCTCTGAAACTGTCGGTGATGGCCAGAGTGGCGCTCTCCAAGATGATCATGCTCCCCTGACTTCTCTATTACTTCACCAACTTGCCACTGTTAATACCCCGAGCATGGTTCCGCAATCTGAACACATTACTCAGAGAACTAATATGGGACAATGGGTGCAGGCGAACAACACTTACAACTATCTGCAGGCCACCCATCACGGGTGGCCTGGGAGCCCCCGACTTTGAGGCATACTACATGGCATCCCAACTACAGTGGATACCCGGCTGGCTTGCGGGCCAGGGCCAACTGGATTTGTATACAGCCCAAGGAGCAATTGACACGACGTGGATTGCGGCATGCATGACAAACAGAAAGATAACCCCCCCTGGGAACAATATAATGATAAAAGTGGCAATGGCATGCTGGAAAAGATGCACGAAAAGGGTGGGAGTGGGCCCTCCATATTCCCCAGCTCTGCCACTGGCGGTGCTCGCCATAGAACCTAGGGGGAGGGGGCCGGGAAGCACGGGACTTGGACCCTGGTTGTCAGCTGGAATAGAAGTAGTGGGAGGACTCTTCAAGGAGGGAGTGATGAGGGGATTTGCTGAATTAACGAAGAGGGTGTTCCCAGGGGGCAGTTCCTGCTTTACGGGAGGCTAGTACACACTCTTAAAACTCACTGGGACACGGTGAATGCGGAACCTGCCACACATGAGGTCCTGCACTCACTGTTGACATTAGGGGAGGAATCACATCTGATCACCAAAATATATCGGGCCCAAGTTGAGGCAGCCTTAGACCCATTACGGTCGCTGAGAGGACAGTGGGAGGGCACAATTGGGCGGGAACTAACTGACTCAGAATGGAAGAGAATACTGGCCTACCCCCGGAAGATATCACATAATACACGGTTAAGATACATTCAGTACAATTATTTGCACAGAACGTACCTCACACCTCACAGACTGTTCCGTATATATGGAGGGACTTTGGGGACTTGCCCGAGATGCGGAGGAGGAGGGGCGGATTTTGACCACATGGTCTGGACTTGCCCAGCGATCCAGATAGGCTGGAGGGAAATATTGCCCACCCTAACTGAATTGTTTGAGTTTGAGTTGCGACCCACCCCTGAGCTGTGCCTGCTGGGCCTCAGACCAGCTGCGATTTGCGGAAAAGTGAAGGGGCGCTTTCTGGACCTTTCCCTGGCCCTTTATAAGAGACTAATCTCGAGGGGCTGGAAGACCACAGACCGTCCTCTGCTGTCCGACTGGAAAAGGGATATATCAACATGGTCTAGAGCTGAACTACAGGTCCTAAAAGCAGAAGAAGCCAGGAATATTCGCCAGGTTCCTATAGCTCCGGGGTGGGAGAATTTAATGACGAGTTGGGAGAGTATAAATAAGAGGCTGGCAGGCCCAGTAGGAGAAACCAGTGAAATCCAATCCCCACCGAGGTTGGAACCAAATGGTGGAAGTACATAGATAGGCACCCAAAAACAGACCCAAACCACACATAGATCACACCAAGAGTAAGGGTGTGAGGACAGTTGGAACTCTGACCCCCACTCCACTGACAGTAATAGCAAGCAACGTGAGTGACCCGCCACCCCCACGGTGCGCCGGTGCGCCCTGGGTTGACATCTTCCCTCACCCAAAAACAGATACAATATAGTACCTTCAAGCTAACAATCACAAAAGCCATTCGCACAAAGCCGTAAAGTTGACCTTTTGGGGTCCTTTGTTTTCTTTTTTCTCCCCTTCTTCCTTTTCCTTACCTCCAACCGGTCCAATATGACTGTCACCAGAAATTGTATATCACATACCTCGTGTTCTCCCTCTCCCCCACTTTCCTCTTCCCCCCCTACCACCCTTATCTTCCTGCACTTAACCCCTTACGCCACCCTCCCAAGTTACAAGGAAGAAGGGGTTCAAGTTTGTTGTTTGATTGTTGATTATGCAGAACAGCAAATTGAAGAAAGGAAACACGCTTTAACAAGTAAATGAGCACAATTTGTTGAATAAAGAACATTAAGACAAATGACAATAAAAAGTGCAAACAATGAGCAAAAGGTAGAATATAGTATAATAAACAAAAAATGCATGTAAAATGAACAAGTATGAAACTGTGTAACAACAAAATGTTAATAAAAATATATTACAAAAAAAAAAAAACTGTATAGTCAGATGAAGATATTGAGGGATTTAACTGATGCACTGAGCAGTGAAGAAAGAGGAAGGATTCGGAGAGCGGGGATATATATGGACAATCGGACTGTAATAGGATTGGACATTGGTTACCATGGATACCGTGTTAGGTACCATGGGATGTGTAGTGTTCTGTTTTTTAATTTGTTGAACTTTGAACTGACTGTTTAATAAAAGTGAAGAAAGAAATACATAATCCTCGCCTCCGGTCCTGACATAGAATTATCCGACAGGCTGCTCCTGTTAGAAGTAAACTGGAATGGCATGGCAAGCAAAAAAACTGATGGATTAAACCCAGATCTGTGACTGGTGGTGAATGTTTCATTTGCTCTGCATTCCGTCCATCATCTGTTGTTTTTGCTTTTGTCTCCCCAAGTGGGAAGGGTATGCCCAGACGTGGGTCCCATGCTTGCTATGCCACCAGATTTAAGCTAGCCTGGCTGATGAAGGGTGATACCCTCAAACCTGTCCCAGGATGCTTTTTTCCGGTCCAGGGAGGACCTGACCTGGCAGGTTGGGCTGGACTGTTCCCGTGGGGAACAGGGTCAAGCTGATTTGCATATGGCTGGGACCAAACTGGAATGGCATGGCAAGCAAAAAAACTGATGGATTAAACCCAGATCTGTGACTGGGGGTGAATGTTTGATTTGCTCTGCATTCCGTACATCATCTGTTGTTTTTGTTCCTGTTAGAAGTACAACAGGAAAATATTTTAGAACTCACTTAAAACGTGTCCTCATTTTTCTTTTTACAGCACTAACCATAATTTCTACGACTAAATGACCCCCTCATTTTGTTCCTCTGTAAATTGAATGTTTTACGTTTTACAAGTTTGATTCAATCAAGATGGCTTCAAGTGTGCACATTTTTGTCATAAGTAAGATTGTTAGCTTCCTAGTTGATCTGTAGAACACTCTGGGAGGCTGTAGTAGAACACAGGGAAATCAGAAATGTTCTAGCATTCGCACCATGAATTTTCAATCCCATTAAGGAAACAGAGGCAAGGATTATGCTTCTCTATCTTTACTACTCCAAACACAGTAACAAATAAAAACATTTTAAGTACAATAACAATACGAACTACATATCCCATGATACTCTGCCCCATCAATACCAATCATGGTCCAGACATCCCCATAGGTATAGTCAACACCATTTTGAGAGCCTCTTTCTTTGCTCAACCCAGTTCACAAGTTCGAAAATCAACAATAACCAACAGTGAAGTCAAAGGACAAACTCCATTTTTCGACACCAAAAAGAGAGCAACAGCTCAACCAGCGACTGGATTTACGCAACATAAACTTTGGGATGACATCCAAGTGTATTCACACCATCTGATCCACTCCTGCGAAAGAAAATAAAGCACCATAGTATCTCTACACACTGGAATTATAATACGGGCAGGGTCGAAATAGGACATTACAGTCAATATTGACCTTTAAATCCAGTGACTGATATTCCTGGGTGGGATAATCCTCACCCCTGTGTCCTTCATAGAACTGAAAATTATTGGTGTGAATGCTAGCAAGTTTTTGATTCTATGTCAGGACCGGAGGCTGCGATTATGCTAGTTTAAAGCTTATTTAACACCACGGTTGAAATATCACCCACTGGGTTGAGATAAAACTGTTTAAAAGTAGAATCAAAGGACCAGTCAGCCGATTTCATTATACCTTGAATAGCGGTACCCAATATAAAGGATTTTGAGGCCATAGCAAATCTAACAAAATGTGCGCCAAACACTTGAGTATTAATCCCAGGCTCTGCAATTACAGAATTTAACCATCTGGCTATAGTGACAGGATTAAAGGGCCTTTGCAAAGCAATCAATAACTGACCAGATATATCCTTTCTCAATGCACGAGTACAATCTTTATATGATTCTAAACATTTGACCACACATAACTTATCGTTATCAGGAAAAGCATGAGAATCAATATGTTTTGAAAAGTATTCATTCTGCCAGTAAGAGTAAAGAAAACTTGTTCTGGAGTAAATACTCTACCTGCAAGATCCAAAACTCTTACATCTCAAGTACTTCTACATGCTGTGAGACATAACGACATGGCCAACGTAGTCGACAGCTGTCAACTGATCATTACTCGCCCATTTTGTAAAAAGGTTTAAGGCCAAATTCAAATCACATAAAAATGCATACTTAGGTTTGGGAGGATTAATACACTTCAAAAGTTTACTGATAATGGGATGCCTACCCACAGGATTTTTATTGCCCTGCACATGTCCTGCTGAAATAGCAGAATTAAAATTGTTCACTTATCTGTATGATAAACCTTCAGTTGCCTTCTGAGACAAAAATTTACAATGTGGGGAATGTCTGCCATCACGGGATCCACATGCTGTTCCAAGCACCAACCCAACCACCAGCTCCATGCTGAAGAATCCATCTTCCTAGTGGAGAGGGCCCAGACTCGTTTAATGAGCTCAGAAGCCTCATCTGAAATGCCTGGCAAACACCATTGTTGCCGGAAAGCATTCAGACCACCAGGGACAACTGCTCCGATACAACCAATGGATTCAACTCCCCTTGAGGGCCCTGGAGCGTTGTAGGGAACCAGAGAAGAAGAAGTGGAGAAGGAGTGGAGGATCACATGTCAACTCCAATGAGACTGGGAACCAAAGTTGTGCCTTGCATGCAGGGGTGACCAACACCAGTTGTGCTATCTGACGCTTGATCCTAGTCGCTACCCTGGGAATCATGGTGAAAGGGGGAAAGGCGTAATTCAGGGCTTTTGACCAATCCTGAGAAAAAGCATCCGTCACTCTGGCTAACGGTTCTGACCTCCAGCTGAAGAACTTGTACAACTGACGGTTCAGTCTGGACGCAAACATATCTATCCTGCAAGGACCCCAAACATTTTGTATTATCTTGAACAGCCGGGGATGGAGTTTCCAGTTGCTGTGGTCTATCAGGTACCTGGAGTTCTAATACACCACAACATTGGACTGGCCGGAAATATATTCCTCCACTACTGATATCCTGTGGTTCAGACAGAAATGCCAAAGGGGCTTGGCTATCTGCATTAATAGAGGTGACCTAGTACCCCCAACTTGTTGATGTACGTCATTGCTGATATATTGTCCATCCTGAGGAGGATCCAACATTAAATCTTTTTGGAGAGTGAGCCCTGATGGCAAAGGACACCGCAAGAATCTCCAGGCGATGTATCTTTACAACGCGCTCCCCTGTCACAGTTTACACGCTTCTTACCACTGTAGTCTGCAAGTCTCGGGCACCACCTGTTTTTTTGCTTGTTCTGGATTGGCCAAGATAAGGGTGACCCCTTCCAGTAGCCATGGTGCTGCCGACAATACAACGCCTAGCAGGCCGTACCCTCCAGAAGGAGTCCCAGAGGAAAACCCCCAAAATATTGGGAAAAACCTCAAACCAAAGGAACTCCTGAGAAAAGGCAAAAAGAGAAACAGTAAGAACTTGGAATCAGGAACAACAAAACTGCTGGGATAATATAGGACAAAGATCCAGAATAACTGGGAGCAGGGGCGAGGATCATCACAAGGACTGAAGTGTTTGCAACACAAGGAAAAGAAGACCTTCTGTGCTTTTAAGAACTAAAGATACCATCTTGGATTGGGAAAGCCACATAAAGATGAATAGAGAAAATGCCATGTCAGAAAAGGAAGTAAGCAATGCATGCAGAACCACAGACACCTAGTAAGTAGAAAACATTGCCATAAGAAGAAAAAGGAAAAAGAAGAAAGAAAAAAGAAGAAGGAAAAGGATTCCAGCATAACAGGCAAGAGGAAAAACTACGGGGCCGCCCGTGAATACGGCGTGGCCCGGAGTCCAAGAGAGGATCCAGGGGCCACGCTGTGGCTGAAAGAACAGGTTGCGGGCCAAAAAAACGCCCTCGGCAGGATCGACTGCCTGAAATGTGGACCGCCGATCTGACTGGGCCCACGAATGGGATGTCGCGGAAATCTGTGGTGTCGCAGTAGGCCCCCCCCGAAGCTCCGGTCTTGTCCGGAAAACGTTGAAATAAAATTGCGGACCAAACTGGGAGCATTGACAAAGCATGCATCCTCCCAAGAACACTTACTAATGGGATAGCCTTTCCAGTGAATCAAAAACTGGAGACGGTTCCGGAAAATACGGGAGCTACAAACGTCTTGTACTTCAGACTCGGGATGGCCATCAACCAAAAGGGAAAGAGGGCATTGGGCATGTCTGTGATACAGATCAGGAACAAAAGGCTTGAGTTGAGAAAAATGAAAACCCAGGTGAACTTTCCAGGTTTGTTGTAAACAAAGTTGAACAAAAACTGGATACAACACCTGCAGTATTCTAAAGGGTTCATGGTAACAAGGCTTGACTTTATGTTGAGGCAAACAAAAATTTATACATTTTGAAGAAAGCCATACTTTATTCCCAGGCTGGTATGATGGTGCAGCACTACGCCGGGTATCAGCTACTCTTTTCATACAACGTTTAGTAGCTATAAGATTGGTATGGATCATGTCTTGTACATGGTGGATACGTCGAGCAAATGAGGTAACCGCTGGAACAATAGATTGTGCATGGATGACCTTAGAAAAAGCTGTAGGATGGAAGCCATAAGTACAAAAAAAGGTGTGGATCCTGTCGCACTGTGGACCATATTATTATAGGAAAACTCAGCTAATGGGAGACACCAGGACCAGTTGCTTTGCATGGCATTACAAAAACAGCGTGGGTATTGGTTGTTGTAGCCCCTGATTTAGGCGTTCCGTCTGGCCATTGGTCTGAGGATGAAATCCAGATGGTAGAGCAACATCTATGTGTCAGGATTTACAAAAGGGTTTCCAAAAATGTGACACATATTGGGGTTCTCTATCTGAAATGATTACTTGTGGAAGGCCATGTAGTCGAAATATATCTTGCATGAAAAGGTGCCAAATTTCTTTAGCAACGGGTAATTTCTTCAAGGCTGTAAAATGAGCCATCTTGGTAAATGAGTCAACAGTTACCATTATGGCGTGGTATCCTGGAGGAGATGGTAAAGAACACGAGAAATCTGTAGATAATATGTGCCACGAGCGGACGAAACAAGCAAGAGCATCAATAAACCTGCCGGTTTAGTCTGGGGTGTTTTGGTTAGAGCACATATGGGACAAGAGGTTACATACATTTCGGTATCTTTTTTTAAGGTAGGCCACCAAAACGAGCGAAGAAGAAGTTCCTGCGTGTTCTTGATTCCCTGGTGTCCAGCAATAGGAGAGTTGTGACACATCTGCAAGGCTTCAGCTTGCACTTTTTTAGGAGAACGAAACAAGGTGCCTTGATGATAGTAGTATCCCTGGTTCTTTACCAATTGAGGACCCAGCATGTTCCATTCTTCAAGAGGAAGATATTGGTAGTCTGCTTTCACATGATCAAGAAAGGATTGTTCGACTCCAATGATTCGACATGGTTCTATTAAGTGTGGAGCAGAAGTTGTCGTACTTTCTGGGTAACGGCGTGATAAAGCATCTGCCACAAGGTTTTGGGATCCAGGTATGTATGTTACTAGAAAGTCATACTGACTGAAAAAGAATCTGGCCTGCCGACAATTTCGACATTGAAAGCTATGGAGGCATTGTGGGTTTCGGTGATCTGTTCCGACTTCAAATGGTTCCTTAGTACCCATTTTTACAAGAGGCTTTTAGAGCAAGCAGTTCTCTTTCCAGTACAGAATAGTTGAGTTCTGCATCTGTCAGTACGTGGGATAAATAAAAGACAGGATGTTCCAAGCCATCGTCATCTTGTTTTTGTAGCAACACAGCTCCTATGGCTCTATCGGATGCATCAGTGACCAACATGAATTTCTTTGTCGTGTCTGTGTGCATAATTTCGGAGCTTGAGTAAAGGCATGTTTTAGACTCTGAAAAGCCACTTCCGCACTCTCAGTTCACACAAAACCCTTCTTTAGACTTTCTGTCTTGATAGTCTGGGTAATGAGGCCTTGTTGTTGGGCAAAGTCCTTTATGAATTGCCGATAGAAGTTGGACAAACCTATAAAAAACTGAGGCCCTCATTACGCCATTGGCTGTAAATCCCTCTTACCGCCGCGGTGACGACTGCCAACATACCGTCGCGGAGCCAAACATCCGTTCGCCATATTATGACACACACACACACTAAACTGACACAATACTGCCACAAACACATATACGCCAGTCCAAAGGTAAGTGTTAAAGAGTCGGAACTACCACCCATACTGTCACACCAACAAAACAACGCCCTCCACATTATGACCCACAAATCTCCACAGCGGACATTCAATGGCGGTAACCCATTGGCGGTACACTCCAGTCAGAATAGCCACTCAAATCCAAAACAACACAACATTTCTAATACCAAAAACACACACCTGACACTGATACACACACCACACCCACCCACCAAAAGCACTATAAAACACACACCAACATTACCCACAACCCTTTACGAACAAGGAAAATAGGCAAGAGATAGCCACGCAAATCACAGCAACATCACACACCACTAACACCCAGCCATCCATTACGCACCCTGCACCCCACACCCCACCACATTACTCAACACCCACTGTCCAACACACACCACACAACACTCATGTCCCCACAAAGGCACCCCCGTTTCACAGATGAGGAGTTGTGGGTCATGGTTGAGGAAATAGTCAGGGTAGAGCACAGCTGTTTCGAGCACAGGTACAGCAAATATCCATTGCAAGGAAGATGGAGCTATGGCAGAGAATCGTGGACATGGTGAATGCTGTGGGTCAGCATCCAAGAACAAGGGACGACATCAGGAAGAGGTGGAATGACCTACGGGGGAAGGTACGTTGTGTGGCATCAAGGCACCAGCTTGCTATCAAGTAGACTGGTGGTGGACCTCCACCTCCTCCGCCACGGGGAGCAAGTCTTGGCAATACTGCATCCTGAGGGGCTCACAGGAGTTGCCGGAGGACTGGACACTGGACTGGATACTGGTGAGTCAATATTTACTCCCAATCACCCCCATACCTGCATGCCATGTCACCCCCTGACTCCTATCACTCCACTCCATCCCACACAGTGCACCTACACATTTGACTAACCCCAATGCCAAGCCCTGCATGCCATACCAATGCATGTACAGACCTCCCAGCCCTGCATGTACACCCACCACCAATGTATGTACAGCATTGAGAACTAACAATCCCACAATACATCACCATACACAAACAAAGGTGGCAGGGCAACAGCAACGATATAGGGGAAGCTAGGGATGTAGAATATCTCACAGACATGAAGCATAATACAACACTTATATCCCCACAGGTGCCCTAGCCAATCCCAGTGCTGAGGAGGTACCACAACTATCCAGTCCCCCAACAGAATATGCCCCCAGTGATGACAGTAACTCTGGACTTCTGGATCTAGATGAACTTCCTGGCCCATCAGGGACCACTGGTCAGTCAGCCACCCCAGTCCCACTCCCAGTTCACCACAGAGCCTCCCCCCTTAGTATCCAACACCACAGCACCCACCCAACGTCCCCATACCTCTGTCCCCGGGACACGTCAATTTGCAGTGTGTCCACCTGTACAGGGACCCCAGTCCACACCTCACAGCCAAGACAATCAGGGTTCTGGGGTCAGTGGCAGTGGGCACACGGTTCAGGGGACACAGGCACAGGGGGACAGGGACACTCAGAGGACAGCTGTGTGCCAGGGGGAGGACAGACCCAGGGAACCGACTGTTCAGGAGGCACTCACTAATGTCCTGGGGGCTTACCAACAATCCCGGGACAAGATGGGCCAGATTCTTAACCACATGCAGGAGAAACAGCGGCTGCAGGAGGTACACCATCAGGAGAACAGGAAAGATTTGCAGGCCCTCAACACCACCATGGTATCCATAGCAGGGGTGCTGGCTGATATGGCCAACATCATGAGGGAATATACAGCACACCAGTGGGCCACTTTCACTAGCCAGTCAGCTGAACAGCCCATCACATCTGCTGCAGTTAGTGGACAGGAGGCCCTGCCACAGGACCCACGGGCCACCAGTACCCCTCCCCCTGCAGAAGGTGAACCACCCTACAAATGTTCCCTGCGACCCAGACAGGTGCCAGAGACACTTGCCAAGACCAAGACCACTGCAAGGAAATGAGACCCTCCTGAATGTCCCCCTTGTGTTCCACTGTCTCACTTTGTCCACTTTGAACTGCCATTGCTCCCCTTCCTATGGCCATTTGGACACTGGATCTGTGCTACAAACAGACTGGACGAATACCCTGGACTTACCTCTACCATCACCCCATTCCATTGCACTATTCCTTCTATAAATGTCACTACAATGAACACCCTTGAACTCAACTTGAGTGACAGTGCTTAATGTGTTGAAAATGTGCAAATATGTTAACAGTTACATCTTGTGCAATCCACCTGAACTTTGTGATAGCATACAAATAATGACCTGTAGCTGTCTGTAGTCATCACATCAGTACACAGTTGTAATAACACCAACATCTGCAAATTGAGAAGGCATAGGTGACAATCAGTTGAGATGCAAAGGAAGTGACTGCCATCCTGCTACAGCCACACTGAAAACATAAATAATTAGAGGAACGCTCAGTTCCACTGTCCTACCTGTGTGTCATTGGAAGTACTGCTGTATTACTGATGTTCTGTTGTCTACATCCTCATCCTTTGCCTCCTCATCCTCACTGTCATCAGTGTCCACTGCTGCCACAGGGGCATTTCCGATCTCCTCCTCCTGCAGATAAGGCACATGTCGTCTGAGAGCCAGGTTGTACACCATGCAGCATACTACAACTATCTGGCAGACCTTCTCAGGGGAGTAGCACAGGGATCCACCTGTCAGTTGGAGGCATCTGAACCTGACCTTCAGGAGGCCGAAGGTACGTTCTATTATACGCCTGGTTTGCCCATGTGCATCAATATACCGATTCTCAGCCCCTGTCGTGGCATTCCTCACAGGGTTCAGAAGCCGCAACAGGTTTGGGTAGCCAGAGTCACCTCCAGGAATTGTGGACAAACATTATCCTTACACAATGGTGTGGGGGATGACTCCTGAATGGCATACACTGACATATACCGGGTGGGGACTCAGGCTCACCTAGTAGCCACACCCTGTGCCTCTGTAATTGTGCCATTATATATGGGATACTGCTATTCCTCAGGACGAAGGCGTCATGCACCGACCCAGGATACTTGGCAGTGACGTGTGAGATGTACTGGTCCGCCAGGCACACCATTTGCACATTGAGTGAGTGGAAACTCTTCAGTTTCCTGAACACCTGTTCATTGTGCCGGGTAAGGGGGACAAATGCAATATGTTTTCCGTCAATCTCCCCAATAATATTTGGAATATGTCCCATTGCATAGAATCCAGCCTTCACGGTGGCCAAATCTTTGACTTAGGTGAAAGCTATGTAGCTGCACATGTGTTTGAGCAAGGGAGACAAAACCCTTGCCAGCACTATTGAGAACATTGGCTGTGACATTCCTGCTGGCAAGCCCACTGTCACTTGGAAAGAACCAGTTGCCAGGAAATGGAGCACTGACAGAACTTGCACAAGAGGGGGATCCCAGTGGGATGACGGACAGCTGATATAAGATCAGGCTCCAATTGAGTACACAACTCTGTGATTGTGGCCCTTTCCAGTCTATAGGTCAGTATTATGTGCTTGTCCTCCAGTGTACCCAAGTCCACAAGGGGTCTGTGCACGGGAGTCTTGCCTCTTCCTCCTATTCCTCCGCAGTAGTAGGTATCTAAGGGACGCAAGAGTAAGAAGGGTGTCTCAAGCTGAACAATGGGACCACCATCTCAGTGTAACTGAGCATGTATGTAAACGGAGAATGTGAATGGCAATGTATGTACAATTTACACCAATGACGCAGTTTCCAATTACTGATTGTTGTCCACCACCATGAAATGGCGACCACCTGTCCTGTAAGTATGTAAGCACAGTCAAACACAGGCAGCACACTTCAGGACACAAGCACTCATACAAACAACAGACAGTTGCACACACAACAACATCCATTGCCTCCACTGTCTCCCCTCCTCCTCCTCCCTCGCAGTCACATCCACACTCACACCTGCATGCACTGCATCAACAGCCGCCACCACCATCACAACATCAAGCAGCACACACACCTCACTTGCAGAGACCTCCACAACATCCATCCATGCTTCCCCTTTGTCCTCTCCCACCCTGTCTGCCCCCCTCCTAAGAGACATAAGTACATGCACTCAGACTCCCAACAGCCATCCACCTCACACGCACACTGCCCATGCGCCTGCACCCGAGTCCAGCAGACGTACACCTCCGACAACCACTCCCTCAACCTCCACTCCTATCCCTCCTCCCATACCCCGCCCCAACGTCCCTAAGAAGCTTTTCCTTGGACATCTTGACCTCTTCCCTCCCCCTCCACCTCCTGCCCATAAGTGCAGGGTCCCAACAACCCAGCACAGCACCTCAGCCAAGCAGTCTGCCACTGCTCCCATCAAATTTTCAGCTGCAGGCACAAAGGGGCCCCAGAGTGTGACGGCCGCAACTCCTACTGTGAGCCCACCTTCACATTAGAAAGGGAGGACTAGGGTGGGAAAACCAAGGGACAGGAGACAAGGACAGTGGATGCACCTCCTAGTCCGGGAGACAAGGACACAAGTGACATGTCAAAGGCCAAGGGGACCCGTCACAAGAGGGGACACATGGATCCCCTTCCACCACCAAAGATTACCAATGATCCAACCCCACAACCAAAGAAAGGGAAGGTTCCCACTCCACCACCTAAGAAAGGGAAGGTTCCACTCCACCACCAAAAAAGGGAAGGTTCCCACTCCACCACCAAAGAGAGGCAAGAGGCTCCCTCCAACAGCAGAGGGCAAGGAGCCACCACCTCCAACATAGGCAAAGGAGCCCCCACCTCCAGCAGAGGCACATCAACCCTCACCTCCAGCAGAGGCACAGCAGCCCTCACCTCCAGCAGAGGGCATGTAGGCCACCCTCCAGGGACTGTTGTGAAAGGAGCCCTCTCCAGAACCATGGGCATGTTCCCAACTTCAGAGACTGTCGCCTTACACTCCCCAACAGAGTCAATTGGGCAAGGAGCCCCCTCCAGAACCAGTGAGCATGTTCCCCTGTACAGTGGATTCCGGATTGTGTTCAGGAGTCAAGTTGGGCCTTGGACTGTGCCCTGTGGCCATGTGGCCTTTTTGTACTTTGGATGGCCATTGATCCATTCTGGACATTGACGCCTGCATTTGCTTTAGAATGAACAATATGGTGGCAAATTGCAGTTTTCATTATTTCTCAATGAGGTTTTAATTTAATGTGGGTCCTGTGACATTGGTTTTACTCTGCAGCTGGTTGTGTGTATGGTGTATGTGAGAATGGTGTGTGTTGTGCGTGTGTGTGTCACTCTCCTTTTCCTCCCTCCCTCCCTTGTTTGCTAGGTGGCTGTACTCACCATCGTCATCTTTGTAGGCGTTGGTGTTCCAGGAGGGCCATAGCTTAGAAGAGCTTTGGGAAGACTTGAAGTTCTGGTTCCATGGCAGTGGTGTTCTCCTCTGTGCCCCTGAAGGTGAGTCTTTCGTTTTCTGTGCAGTGTTTCCACCAGGCTTTTGATGGCGTTGGTACCGCCCCAGAAATCCTGGCGGTTTGCTATGTCATAATATGGTGGGCGGTAACTCGACTTCCGCCTGGCTGTTGATGGCTTCCGCAGTGGTCAGTGGTGTTAACGCCCTGGTGGTTGGTGTGGTACATTGGCTGTCTATGGAAGGTATCACTGCCATGGTCATAATTTTGCAGTAATTACCACCAGCCTGTTGGTGGTATTTCCACCACTTTAACACTCACCACCAATGTCATAATGACCACCTGAGTGCCCTTAACAGAAGCAGGAGAGGGCCAGTCAAGAATTGCGTGTACCTTTTCTGGGTCCATGCCAACTTGATTGATATGAAAATCAAGATATTGTACCTCAGTCTTGTTGAACTCACATTTTTCAGGTTTGCAGTACAGATGATTCAGTCGGAGTCTTTCTAAAACCTGAAGGACATGCTTTGTGTGTTGTTCAGGATAATGAGAATATACTAGAAAGTCATCTAGATATATTACGACACTTTGATTCAAGAGATCAAAGGACACGGAACCCATAAATCTTTGGAATATGGAGAGTGCATTAGTCAGGCCAAAGGGCATAACATGGTATTCAAAATGGCCCAGAGGAGTATGGAAGGCTGTTTTCCATTCATCCCCTTCCTTGATTTGTAAAAGATGATAGGCACCCCTCAAATCCAATTTTATGAATCTTTTGGCTCCTTGGACCGCTTCTAAGATATCCTTGATAAGAGGTAAGTGATACCTGTCCTTGATGGTAATCTTGTTTAATTCACGAAAGTCAATACAGGGGCATAGATCTTTTGTCTTCTTTGGCACAAAAAAGAGAGGAGCCCCAGCAGGTGATGAAGAGGGAGCAATCAGTCCACTCTGTACGTTGTTATCTATGCATTCTCTGAGTACCTTCTTTTCTTTTTCAGACAATGAATATATCCTCCCAAAAGGAACCACTTCCCCAGGTCTTCCCCAGGTATCAGGGGAATGGCACAGTCATATTTCCGATGCAGTGGTAAAATAGGCTTCTTGGGTTTCTGAAACACTTCAAGGTATTCCTGATAACAACTAGGTACCCCTTGGATCACGTTGATGACACAACCAGCTTCCTTGGTGGAAATAAGTAAACTCTTAGGGGACCAATAAGAGTCAGTCGAACAATTCTGTTGACAAAATTGGGATGAAAGCAATATAGTTCTTGTCTCCCAATTTATATATGGATTGTGTTGTGTCAACCAAGGAATGCCCAAAATCATAGTATGGTTAGGAGAGGATATCAAGTCAAAAGTAAGGTATTCCTGATGTTTTACGAATTGTAAGCAAAGGGTAGGAGTGGTATCCATCACTGGTCCAGAGGTTAGAGGGGAGCCATCAACAGTGTGGACATGTTCTGATGTCTCTTTGGGAACACAAGGTATTCCTTTTTCTTTAGCTCAATTCTCATCCAAATATATTCCACTAGCTCCACAATCCAGTAACGCAAATACTTGTTCTTCTTGATTATTTGGGTGCTGCAAGATAACGGACAATGTAAAAGAGATGTGGTGTTTTCTTTTGAAGAGCAGATGAAGGTATCTCAACACCTCCCGTCCCCTTCCTTTTCACAACGGACTGGAGTTGGCGTTTCCTGAAGGTCTGGAAGGACAGATTGGACACATTAGAATCAAGTGTCCTGCTTTGCCACAATAGAGACACAGGCCCTCACGTTGTCTGTTTTCTCGCTCTATTTCAGATAAGGGTCCACGAACTACATCTATTTGCATGGGTTCTTCTTCTGTGGGAGCTTTGTTCTCTGACCGACCTTCATCTGGGTGACGTACAGAGGAACGAAATACTCCTGACTGGGACTGCACCCGGTCTTCCGTTTCTAAATTTTTTGTTCTCACAAACGATACTCTATGTTTAGCGCTTGGTCCATTAGTTCTTTCAAAGAATCTACTTGAGTAGAATGCAACAATTCATCTTTTATTTCGTCTCATAGTCCTCGACGGAAAAGAGTTACGAAGGTGCGTTCTACCCCAGTGGTCTCAGCTGCTAATTGCTTGAAACGGGTTATATGATTCAGGACATCCTGACTGCCTTGCTGTAAGTCACATAAAGCTTCTTCAGCAGCTACCTCCAGACCAGGTCGTTCAAACATCTGTTTAAAGGCCTTAATAAAGACTGAGTAGTTAGGCAACAATTAATCTTCAGAGGAAACAAAGGGAGTCGCCCAAGCTAGGGCTGGGCCGGACAGGGTTCTGATCAAATATCCTACTTTGGACTTATTTTGTGTAAACTGGGTGGGTCGAAACGCAAAAAATACCATTGAAGAATCAACAAACTCCTTTAATTTATTAGGATCTTCAGAATAGCGTGGTGTCCAGGCTAATACAGTGGGTGTATCCATGGACTGAGAAATTAGGGCTTGTCATGGTGCTGAATTTTCAGCATGCAATTGTTGTAACTCCTGGGCTTGCAGTGGTACAGTGTGAAGCATGGATTGTACAGTTTCTACAACATTTTCGGGAGGTTTTTCCATGGTTCTAGAGCAACACTGAATCTTTTGGCATTGCAATCTGTCATGGTTTACATGCTTCTTACCGCTGTAGTCTGCAAGTCTCGGGCACCACGTGGTTTCTTGCTTGTTCTGGATTGGCCAAGATGAGGGGGACCCCTTCCAGTGGCCACGGTGCTGCCGACAATACTACGTCTAGCAGGCCATACCCCTAATAAGGGATAACTGGACCTGGTGTAAGGTGTAAGTACCCAAGGTACCCACTACAAACTAGGCCAGGCTCCTACATCAAGCGTTGTATTTTTAGCCTTTGGGGGGCTCTGTAGTTGAGGGGCCCTGGAAATATTGCCTGTACGGACGAGGCCAACAGTCCCACAAGACATGCGATCGCCCGAAGAGAGACTGTCTGACAGGAGAGGATGGATTTCAGTTCCTTCTTGCTGTCCTGTAGTTTGGTCCTGGGTAATTTCAATGGAGCAGACTCCAAATCAATCACAAACCCTAGAAACTCTATGGACTGGGATGGACAAAGGAGAGATTTGGTCCTGTTGAATACAAACCCAAGGTCTTGTAAAATATTGCCATCTGAAGGTGTGAAGTGACTAATTTCTGAGAGTGTGATCAGAATATAGACGAGATAAATGATCATGCGTACTCCTTTCTCCCTGAGGAAGGCTATCACTAGCATCATCACCTTGGTGAAGCACCAAGGTGCTGGAGAAAGCTCGAAAGGAAGGACCAAGTATTCCAGCCACTTGTCCTTCCATCAATCAATCAATCAATCAATCATGGTATTTATAAAGCGCGCTATGTACCCGTCAGGGTTTCGAGGCGCTGAGGGGGGGGGGGGGGAGCGCTGCTGGATTAGCGGTCGAAGAGCCAGGTCTTGAGGAGCCTTCTGAATGTGAGGAGGTCCTGGGTCTGGCGAAGAGATGTGGGGAGAGAGTTCCAGGTCTTGGCGGCGAGGAAGGAGAAGGATCTGCCGCCGGATGTCTTGCGCTGGATTCGGGGTACGATGGCGAGGGCGAGGTTGGCGGATCGGAGTTGACGTGTTGGAGTGTAGAAGTTGAGTCTGGTGTTGAGGTAGGAGGGTCCGGTGTTGTGAAGTGCCTTGTGAGCGTGGGTCAGGAGTTTGAAGGTTATCCTCTTGTCTACCGGGAGCCAGTGGAGTTCCTTTAGGTGAGGGGAGATGTGACCTCGGGGAGGTATGTTGAGGATCAGTCGGGCGGAGGCATTTTGGATACGTTGGAGGCGTTTGATGTCTTTGGTTGGTATGCCTGTGTAGAGTGCGTTGCCGTAGTCAAGTCTGCTGCTGACGAGGGCCTGGGTCACCGTCTTTCTGGTTTCTGTTGGAATCCACTTCAAGATTCTGCGGAGTGTGATCAGAATATAGACGAGATAAATGATCATGCGTACTCCTTTCTCCCTGAGGAAGGCTATCACTAGCATCATCATCTGAACTGAAGGAATCGTCTGTGTGGAGGGAAAACTGGAATGGATAGGTAGGCATCTGTGAAGTCCGCACTGACCATCCACTTCCCTCTCTGCAAAAGGTTTGTCAGCAGATGGACACCTTCTATCTTAAAATGCATGCATGTGATGAAATAATCAAATTCCTGAAGATGTAGGACCAGTCTGTGTCCTCCCCCTTTCTTCTAAACTAGAAAAATGTTGCTGCAGAAACCTGCGGGATGGGGATCACAATAGGACACTGCGCGTTTTTGTAGCAAATCCTCTATTTATGCATCTATAAAAGTTGACTACTGTAGGTAAAATGTAGCTGTGGAGGAAGAGCCTGTTGACAGGGCATCTGATAGAACTCCAGCTAAAAACCCTGAATGCTAATACACACGCTTCTTGAGTCAGGAGACTCCAATTCTGTATAAAGGAACAAACTCAACCCTGCAACTGAACCTCGGAAGCATTGATGACTCTTACCTGTAGAATTATTGGATTGGACACTGGTTTTGGGTCCTCTCCTGATAAGCGGGATCTGGAGAAGTGCTATCTGGATGGGCAGAAAGTGCCACTTCTGGTGGAATCCGGCCAGGCTTCACAACCACCTCCATGCAATCCCCTGAGGGGCCTTGCTAATATGGGTGGCCTGGCAAGTGGCCCCTTCCTCGGCCGTCCCGTCCAAAAAGGTTGGCCTGTAATACCTTTTTCAAGTTGGATTGTGCTTTGTCCAGTTGCCAAAAAGTGGGGATGTATTTGGAGATGTCCTTTACAAATTTGTATCCGAAAAGCTGACCGTCTGCTAAGGGACCGGCTTCTGCCATCGCCAGCTCAGGTAGGTTTGTGTCCATGCGCATCAAGAGGGAGTTTCTTCTTTCAGAAGACATGGCGCAATTGGCGTTCCCCAACAAGCAGATAGCTCATTGGGTCCACTCTGCCAGGACATCGGGGTTAATCGGGGAACCAGTCTCCTTGGCAATTAAAGCCATTTCCAATATTTTGCCAAGGGACTCGAAATGGCAAGCATTTTGTCTTGACACTCGCGCCAAGCGTGATCGATTCTTTTTTATGGGTCCTTGGTGATCTTTTTTTAAAATGTTAGGAGTCAATTATTGGCATCTCAGCCACCTTATGCGAAAGATATGGTCTAGGGCATTCAGTCCGAAGTCTATTGTGGACTTCTTTGTCAAACCCCTTGTGCAATTTGTTGTGTGGATACTCTGCCACTGCAGGAGCAGTGGTCCAGTTGGAAGATTGGGTTGAAACTGCAAGGGTTGGGAAGGAAGAGAGCAGAGGCCTAGAAGGGGTGGCTTTTTTGGACTTATTGTGCTTTGGGGTGACATCTTGATCAGATACGTTAGAGTCCGAGTGCGTAGAGTCTGTGTCCGTATCTGTCAAGCACCTGGGGCCATATGTACGAACACTTTTTCCCATAGACACAGAATGGTTAAAAACCTTTGCTACATCTGGCCCCTGAATTGAGCCACTTTGGAAGTAGAAGGCGCTGAACAATATTGACATTTAAAAAAAAAGATTTCTTTATTGAAAAGCAATCACAGATATGGTGGTCTGCTGAGCCCAGCAGGCCACCATCCCTGTGATTGTAGCCATTCGCAATGGCTCGCAAATTGGGACCTACCTCATGAATATTAGTGAGGTAGGTCCATTTGCGAGCCCTTGCGAATCGCAGTATGAAACTCCTGGAGTTTCATACATTTGAATAGTGATTACTTATTTGCGATTCACTAAAAACCGCAATTAGGTAATCGCTATTGTGAAGAATGATACATCTGGTCCATGATTTATTTATTTTTTTTATTTAGCAGGTGTGAAAAAAAAAACTCATACAGACCTACATTTTTTAATGTAAATCCTTCATCTCAAAACCTCCATTCTTTGCTCCCTCCAATTTTTCTACAACTATTTTAGAATTAAATTGGGCGTTTAACATTCTATCTGTTGTCTAAAACTTTGACTCTTCTGCTACATTTCTTTAACTTTTCCTACTTCGAGTTATTTGATTCAATCAATTTTTATTTTTACAAGGTGATTAATTATGCTGTGATTCTGCCTTTGAAATTTACGTTTTAGGAATTCACCCCATCCATTGACAGTTTGAGACTTTGGGCCACAGGTACTAAGGGCCAGATGTAGCAAAGGGTTTTACCCATTCTATGTCTATGGGAAAATGTGTTCGTACATATGGCCCTAAAGATCCGTTTTTGCAACTTGCAATTTGCGAGTCGCAAAACCGGATGTACAACAGTGTCAGTGACACTGTTTGAGATTCGCAATGGGGTCGCAAATGACCTACCTCATGAATATTCATGCGGTAGGTCACAATTTGCGACCCCATTGGGAATGGCGGCACTGTGTGACTGCTTTCAAATAAAGCAGTTTTTTTTTTAATGCAGCCTGTTTTCCTTAAAGAAAAACGGAATGCATTTCGAAAAAAAAATTGAAAAGTTTTCTTTTCATTTTTTCAGAGCAGGCAGTGGTCCGTGGGACCACTGCCTGCTCTGAAATTTTTTTTTTTCATGCATTCACAAAGGGGAAGGGGTCCCAAGGGGACCCCTTACATTTTGTCAATAGGTTAGCACCGATCTGAGACTGGTGCTAACTGCGATTGTTTTGTGACCGTATTTGCGGTCACAAAACAATCATACATTGACATTACTTTTGTTAGTTTTGTCTAGTGGCAGTTTTGACTCACCATAAAGTAGCGCAGAGGGTTAATATGCCTGCTGCAAAGAACAGATCTGTATTTTATGTGGATATCTG
The DNA here is from genome assembly GCF_031143425.1 of Pleurodeles waltl. Lineage (NCBI taxonomy): Eukaryota > Metazoa > Chordata > Amphibia > Caudata > Salamandridae > Pleurodeles > Pleurodeles waltl. Next base: position 818,413,775 of record NC_090448.1, read on the forward strand.
AGTGGGTTAGTGAAGTCAAGCTTTGCCTGCCCTTCAAAACAAATGAAATGTATGTTAAAAGGTCTATGGAGAGGGGCACTTTTGCCGTGTGGTAGTGAGGGAATCCGAGGGGGAGGTCATGGGGGTAGGGGAGGGAGCCAAAAAAGATGTTGCACCAGGTGCCACAACACTACAGCCGACCCTGAACACAGATACAAAGGGCCTGATTTAAGGAAAGTGGTGCCTGCACCCAGTGCAACCCCCTAACGCCATCATGTGTGAGCCATATCTAAGATACGGCTCACCATGGCGGTAGTTAGGGAACTAGCGTCAAACTTTTTGATGCTAGTTCGGAGCTTTGCAGGATTAACTTCAAGAATGTTGACACTAATCCTGCAAAGACCACTGAGGCCCATTCTAAACAATGGTGTGCCTGCTCTGAGCCAAAAAAAGTGCCCAAAAAAATTACACAAGCAAATGTCTTAAATTTCTTTGAGCCATTTTTTTCGGCCCCCCTAACGGAAGGGAACACCCCTCTTTGCATACATTATCCCTGGTGCAGGCATACTGTGGGGAAAAGGGTTACAAAGTGGCGCAATGGATACATTGCGCCACTTTATAAATTTAGGCCCATATTTATACTTGTTGATGCAAATCAGCGCTAGCGCAGTTTTGCATCAAAAAGTTTACCGTCGGCTAACGCCATTCCAATGTGCCAGCCGGGCGCCTTATTTATGGAATGACGTTAGATGGCGCTGCAGCCTCGTTAGCGTCAAAATAAATGACTCTAACCGGGCAGCGGAGGCGTAGGGAAGAATGGGGGTTGTGCGTCAAAGAATGGTGCAAGTCAGGTTACAGTCAAAAATATTGACTCTAACCTGCCTAGCGTCATTTTTTCACGCACAAACCACATGGATATGACTCCTGTCTTAGCAAAGACAGGAATCATGACCCCTTGCCCAATGACCATGCCCAGGGGACTTCTGTCCCCTGGGCATGGCCATTGGGCACAATGGCATGTAGGGGGGCCCAAGTTAGGCCCCCCCTATGCCACTTTAAAAAATATATATACTTACCTCTACTTACCGTTGATGGGTCCCCCCATCCATGGGTGTCCTCCAGGGGTGGGCGAGGGTGGCAGGGGGTGTCTCTGGGGGCAGGGAAGGGTACCTGTGGACTGCTTCCATGGTCAGAGACCATGGAAATTAGCCCACAGGTCCCTAAACGCCTGCCCTGACCCAGGTGTTAATAAAGGACTCTAAACTGGTTTAGAGTTATTTTTTAAGGCACTCCTACTCCCGTGCGTCATTCTTGCACGCAAGTATAAATAAGGCGCAAAGGCCTTAGAGTCATTTTTTGCCCTGGAACGCCTACCTTGCATCTCATTAACGCAAGGTAGGTTTCCACGGTAAAAAAATGACTCAAAGTCCATAAATTTGGCACTAGACGGGTCTAGCGACAAAGGATAAATATGGACTTAAGTTTGAACCGGATTTGCGTAAAAAAAAATGATGCAAATCCGGCGCAAACAGAGTATATATATGCCCCTTGGTGTGCCGATTTTGGCCTTGTTGGGCCACATTAACATTTAAAAAATTACGCTAATGTGGCGCAAATGGGCTCTCTCCCTTTCACACAAGGGAGCCCAGCAACTTTGGTGCAACATTGCCCTAAGTAAAAAAAAGTAAAATAATTTAACACATTATTCTCAAGAAGCAAATATTGTAGTGTGCTTTTGCTCCTTTAAAAATAATCCATACCGAAATCTTGTTATTTGTTCCATGTCTTTATCTCTTCTGTTTGTTTTACAATCTTCGTCGATTGCAGTTGCATCACAGGTGCTACTTCCAGGACTCTGTCTATAACATAAGAATGATTGCCACAAAGAGCCCGAGTATAGGTTGTGCTGAGCGGTTTTCGAATGTGATATAGCCCTACTCTGCCCAATTGTAACTGGCACAGTGTTCCAGCACCCAGATCACTGGTCTTGAGTTTACTAGCCAGGTTGTTCAGTCAGTAAAATCAGGAGGCGCAGGCTGAAAGTGCTGCCTACCTCAGTGCTGAGGAGCATGGAACACACCCACTAAACCAGACCATAGACTCTGCTGTCCCCTGACATCCACCCCAAACAGTGGTGTGTCCGCATAACGAAATGTGAGGGGGGGCCTCCTGCAAGGTACATGGAGCAAATTATGTGACAGGTTTAACTAAATGAGCCAGCAAGAAAAGACAAATTATGTGGTGTGATGCTGCACATTTCAGTACATTAGTTTGTCATTTTTACACTTAACACTGTCTGGGCAGTGGTTCCATCTCATTAGTACCAGTTTAACACCCAAATATACCATTAAGCAACAGAAAGAGGACAACTAAACCTTTTCAAATTGCCTTCCACAGTGCAGCAACACGTCACTGCTTTTTTAGTAACTTGTGAACCATTTGAGCTAGAAACTATTTTTTGGCTGTAATCTGCAGCTTGTGCAGCAGATGATGAATTGCGTGGCAAATGCAACAAATCTACAGTCAAGAGAAAAATGCTGTAGCCACACAATTGCATAATTCTAGTAGCCCTGCTCATATGGTGTGCAAGGCTGGTTAAGCTGCCTCCTCTGCATGCTGCAGATGTTCTCAGTTTGGAAAGAAGTACATGTTTCACTTACAACACACAACACACACAGATACACTCACTTTTAACAAAATTTCTAATACACTTGAATGGGCTCCACCTATATTTCTTAGAACTCGCATTATTTTTTGTTTGTGAAGTTTGAGCCTCTTTGCAGTTACGTTTATGCAAAGCCATTAGATTTTGACTGCACATTCTGTTGACTTTGTCAATGATTTTTACATATTACAGAACGGTTGAGCTGCCATGCAATATAACTTAAAGTTAAAAAGCGCTATGACACAGGCAATGCTGGCTGTGTCACAGTGCTTTTTAAGACATTTTGCACAGCAGCTAAAGTGCTGTGTGACATGTCAAAACACATTGACAAAGCCAATAGATTTTTCATAGATCAAACCTACTGGCTTTGCCAATGCTTATTCATTTAGGTGTCTGCGTTATATTTTATATGCAGTTGTTTGTAGGTCAAAGGCTAACAAAATAGTTCCAGATTATTTGTACTTTTTAGCCAGGTCTGTGACCCCGCTGACACGCGCTGATCACGCGCACATTCTGATCAACATCATAGTTCTCATACTTCTCCTTATGCACATCGACCACTGCTTAGAGGGTCAAGGAATGCAGGGCGGCAAATTATGTGATGATCGGACCTCTGCTGAGCATCCGCTATCAACAGGGTAGAATTCAGAAGAAAGCTGGATCCCCATCCACCCCCCAGAGAGATCTGACGCTCCGCCCGTCAGTCGCCTCTCCCACCACTGCTGGGTGCTCACAGTTCTTGCACGGGAACACTCCCCCCCCCCCCCCCCCAAGCAGCTGGGTGAGCGCAGGTGTATTTTTTGCCTGGGAGTTCCCCTTGATTGTTTAATACTTCAAAGATGGAGCCGGGCGTCCCACTCTATTGTAATTAACCCTTCACAGTCAATGAACTGTCACTTGTCCTGCCGTAAGCATCCCGCCCCCCACACACCAGCAGCGTGGCGTCGTCCAACAGAGAGGACGGATCTAATGTGTCTGTCAAGCGGCTCCTAATGTGTATGGCATTCGTACTTTATTACCATGGCAAGTGCAAAATAATCATCCCTGAATGTTGTACCCATGTAACGTGCGTAAATACCAGGCTGGGGGACGGGTACATTGCACAGTATAAGATTACAAAAAGGCAAACACAGTCTTGGGCGATGGGTTTTGGTTTTAGAGGGGCGACTGACCGCCGAGGCCCTCAACTCGACAAACGCAGGAGCAGAGCTTCACTTAACTTTTTGTCGAGTAGAAGACATAATGGTAGCTTAGCTACCATCAGTGTTCGAGAAATATTAGAAGCGACATCACAGATAACATTTAGCAGCCTAAAATATATGTTTAATGAGGTGGAGCCTAGGGCGGAGCATGTACCGACAGACAGAAAAACAAGCATTTACAATGCAACTGGTCTCGCATTTCGTCGGGTTAGAGATGTTAGCGTTGTAAACGCCTAACGGGACATTTCTTGCCACATCAATTGGAAAAAACAGCGCTACCGCGCTGCGAAATAAAGAGAAAATGTAGTCCATAAACCATCCGGAAAACATGGAGCCTTATGTTTTCGGTGGCTGGTCCGTGCGCTCGAGGAGGGCTAAACACCGAAAAAGGCATGAGGTATGCATGCCTTTCACTAACGAAAGCAAGCGGATTTTAAAAGGCAAGGCCACGAAAGCGGCTGATGTAACATGGGCGTGGTTAGAATCCCAAAGAGAGATTACAGCAGGATCGAGCACTTTGTGCTCGGCCTTAAAAAGTAATTAATAGGACCTAATAAAACAGCGATTTGGACATTGAACAAGAAGTGGGGTTTATGGGCAAAAATCAAGACCGTCTCTACATTTGGAAGCCACAACTTAAACACAACGCGATCTGTGAAAGTTCTGGTCTCCTTAGTTCTTATTTCTAGAGGTTTTATTTCTTTGCAGATATTTCTTGACGCCCACATGATAATGAGGCCAATAAAGGGTTGCCAATGGGACACCGGCACAACTCGGCACATCAAAGTCACCCACGCGCCAACCTTGCACAAAAGTCTAGATACACTCCGTGACAGACCCACCGCTCCACCAACCACCCTCTGTTTTCCTTCACTGAGGGCCCGGTGGAAGAAAGGAACAGCAGGCGCTGTACCCCAGGGGCAGTTCGAGATACCTGCCCCCCCCCTTTCATTTAGTAATTGGCTGTAATTCGAAATTAAACACTTCAAGGGGCGGCTCAGACCCATCTCTGAACAATGGCGGACTCGATCCAGGGTCCATCATCAACACCCAGAGACAATGGGACGACGCGGTTCGCCTGCCTGGGCACTTGGGATAAACATCTGCTTCAATATCAAAGCTTGGCCAGCTCCCACAAACCACCGGGGGTGGCTGAGAGGAGACGGGGCGGAGGTCAAGGTAAATGAGTCTGGGGCCCTGCCAGGCCTTCTTGTGTGCTCTTCTCAGGCCCTGCTCCTCCCACCTGGTTTGGCAGCAGGGAAGAATCAGCTCCCCTCCCCGCCCAGAGGTCCCCTACCTGCTTATCTATGAGATGAGAACAGAAAGCTTGGGAGGGTGAAAAAAGACCTGTTAGGAGAGTCTTTAGTCGAGATACCCAAGGGTCCGCAATTCAGACCACCGGTCGGTACCTTATCTGGAGATGGGGTGTATGTTTGGTGAATTTGCCCACTACATTATTCACAAAAGTCTATGTGGATATATCTAACTAGCGTCGAATAGGCTTCTATCGTTATTCTAGTAAAAGAGATTCAAAGGGCCTTATTCAATGGCTCATACTAATGAAGATTTCCCCGCTTTCTTAAGCAAGTGTAAACTTTAGAGGAAATCTACAAGCGGGATTTTCCCCACCATACAGATGAAACGGTAAAGGAAATTCCACTTATGAATTAATTTCCAGATTTAGTATCACCGATCTAGCATTTCGTGGTATTTAATTATACCATCCAAGTCTAAATCAGGGTGTTTTATTTTCCATTAGTCCTTCACCTAATAAGTGCCAACCTGCAAGCTTAATATGAGCCTGTGCGCCTGGGTTCCCTGGTGAAATTCCATGAGAAAAGCGCTTGGTGTAGATGATTATCTGCTTCTGCGGGACATGATAGCGGTGACTCCCTAACTCGCATTTCTCTGACTGTCTCCCCCGTGTTTACGTTGACCCTGCCTTCTTAAGTCATGACAATATTTCAACTTCTTGCTTGGAACCATGGTAACAGAAAACAAGTGGGCATTATGCATTCCTACATTTTCTTAGCGAGCGTTTTATGTTGGCAGAACTCCTGCCACTCCTCTAAGGAAATTACCTCATACAGTGTAAATAGTTACACGAAATGTTTCCTGTCACTGCACCTACCAGAGATTGTTCTTCTGAAATTTATGGTACTTGCCTTAACATTAAATGCGTTATCTGTGTAGTTGTGTGGAAGAATTGTGGAATAGATTCATTTTTCTAGTTAAAAGTACTTGGTGACAGTAAACATTCTATATGAAATATATAATAACACACACTTGCTTTAACACAGTACTTCATGTCACACTTTTGACATTTCTACAGCCTGTAAGCACACTGTGTTGCGATTATCCAATTTAGTGGTGCTCAATTTACCGAACTCGGAAGCGTAAAAGGCTGAATTAAACGTATTGTGATCCCAGCTCGTCAAATGCACCTCACAGGAAATGGCAGTGACAAGCATGTACTTTGTGTATTACAGGCATGCCTTACACTATACTTAACATGAAAATAACATCACAATTCCATGACAAGAAATAGTAACAAGACCGGCAAAGCCAATAGGTCTCACCTAGGCGAAAGGTATTGGCTTTGCAAATGTCTTTTAGCCATGTTGTACAGCTGTGTGGATGTGCAGCATGGCTGAGAGTAAAGTTAGAAAAAAAAGTGCTATGATGTGGCCAGCGCTGGCTGCGTCATAGTGCTTTTATTTTGCCACAGATGGTGGGCAGGATGGACAACGGGGGAGGGTGGTAATGGGCAACAAGGTCAACGGGAGGGTGGCAGCAGACGGCAATGGGATGGTAAAATGACACAGCCAGTGCTGGCCCTGTCAGATGGCTTTTTTTTCTTATGGCGGATTGGTGGTTCAAGACAGACAACAGCAGGGTGGAAGGTGGGAAGTAAGAAGCAACATGGACAAAGGGAGGGTGAGGGTGAGAGGAAAGAAGCAACATGGACAAGGTGGGGTGTGGGAGTGAAAGAAGCAACTCGGACAAGGGTGCGGGTTGGTATGGGTAAAGAACAAAAAGGACAAGGGTTGGGGTTGCTAGGGAAAGAAGAAACACGGACAGGTGTAGGGGGTGGGAGGGGAAGAAGCAACAGGAAGTGAGGTGGTAATAGAAAAAGCAACACAAATGGGAAGATTAAAGAAATATAGGCCCATATTTATACTTTTTTAGCGCCGCATTTGCGTCGTTTTTTGACGCAAAATCGGCGCAAACTTACAAAATACAATTGAATTTTGTAAGTTTGCGCCGATTTTGCGTAAAAAAACGCCGCAAATGCGGCGCTAAAAAAGTATAAATATGGGCCATAGTACATGAATCACTGCAAGCATTGTGTGGATAGCAAAAGAAGACCAATCAAATGAAAACCAATCAGTTTGTTCCATGCTCCAAAAGAAAGAACAGGTAGTGACATCGAAAAGCGCTAGTCAATTAAGATGCAGCAAATAAAGGCAATAAATGTAAGGCAATAGGTGGCCTCCAAGCCCCTTGTAGTACACATTACGTTTTGCAGAGAAAGCGCATGCACTTTCTGCAGGCGAAACCTAAAAGGGGCGGAATCTGGTTCATAGGGTACCTACAAACCTCACATGCAGAGTTGAGATGCTCAAAGCAAAATCTTTCAAATTTCCTGACATTTCACTGTCTCTTTCCCAGCCATACCCAACTTCGAGGTCGGACTGTCACAGAAAATAGGCCATACCACCAAAATAAGAGTGGCCCGATTACTGAATTAGATTGTGAAAAAAAGTGGCCCATGTTTTGAAATTGGGGCAGTTTGAAACTTGTAAAGCCGTGATGTTTCAGTGTTTTGCACAGCATTAAAGAGTCTGCTGTAGGCACTGTTTTTTGTAATATCAGATAAATCAGCAGTAAATACTGACCCAGCAGGCGATAAAACAGGCGGACAAACAGTAAAAAAAAAGGCCCACATATTGACCTATCATACCAGGCTTCCAGGCACCACCTGGTGTTCCTACAGGCTGGTCAGATTCTGCCAATCTTTCAGAGGCTGATACGCAAATGGGTGAGCCAGGGCACAGGCAGATACCACGCACATGAGCATGACAAGTGGGAGTATGCAGAATGCCTTTTAAATGAGCAAGATGAAAGCTTTACGGGGCAACACCTCACTTGCCACCCTAATTGTCATCTTGTCCAGTACCACACCATTCCAAAACATCACACTGGGGCAGTCGGAAATGCAGTCAGACTATAAACTGGGATAGTCTAAAGCAGGGGTCTTCAACCTCTCCTGTAATGAGAGGTACTTAAGTTCAACAAAACTCACGGAGAGCTACTAATATTATTAATGTTTCAATAGTGTCCACATCAGACAAGGTTATATTAGTGGCCACCATACGCAAGGTTACTACCAGCGATCACCTCAGTGCATGAGGTGTGATTGCCAGCAGTAACATAATAAGGGCTCTCTTCATATGGAATGCCTCAACATAAATAATACATAACACCCATAGCTGCAATGCCTCCGGTAGCAAAGTATTAACATTAGTAAAAATACTCCCCAGAGCCTCATGATTTAACACTCAAATGTCTTTTTTTTATATATATTATGGAAATTCAGAAATTTTTCTTCAAATGTCAGCTTAGAAAATAAGTATATTTTCATCTTAACTCAATCACAATTGTGGTATATATATATTAATTTAACTAAGTAAAAGCTTCTAATTTGCACCCAGGAGAGCTACTTAAAGATAGCTGGAGAGCTACCCGTATCTCAAGAGCTACTCGCTGTCGAAGCCTGGTCTAAAGTCTACTACTGAGGTTGACTGGCTTCTGACCTGCAAAGTTAAAATGATTTGCAAGGACTAGCCCCAGCTGCTTCTGGCCATTGACAGCGTGCATGCCCTGCTTCTTGCGGAAGCCTGCTATTGCAGGCTCCTGAACACTTCCCCAGAGTAATGTAATTGCCGGGGTGCCTCCATCAGGGTCCGTTCCTATTGGCAGCACTCACTAGATAGGGGTGCAGATTCGAGCACTTTCCGCACATCTGGTGCTGGATCCTGGAGGAACCCACAAGGGGCATGGAGGTCCCGCAGCGTGCCATTGGTGCTTTGTTCTTGATGATTAGTCAGCTGCAGACTGGGGTTATCCTTTCCTAGAGATACCCTGCTTGACTTCATCTGGAAAATTATACTGTATCATTTCTTCTGCATAGCTTTCAATGTTTCGGTTAATATCCAGAACCTACTGTGTCTTCATATTTGTTGTTACCCCATTCTGTGGTTTGATTTAAGTATACCAGATGATTCATTTAAGTACAATTGACGAGTAACATTTTCATCGTTATACATTAGTGATCTGAAAGGTTTGGTATGTGCAGGACTTGTTATGGTATGTATATTGTGTTCTGCAATACTTACAATAAATCAACGAAGTGTAGGTATAGAAAGAAAACATTTCCTAAACGCAAAGTGTACTGATTACACAAATGTATCACATTGGAAATAACACACACCTAATTGATGTTTCCACGAGATCTCCAGACTGTAGCCACCCATTGGTTGCTGAGACTAAGACGTAAATACCATGTGATTAATTCTCAGGAGACTTTGAAACTGGTCCATTGCCACTGAATGGATCTAGGAGAAGGTGCTGTGAATAATCCTTCAGAAAATTTTCAGGCACCGTAATGCCATTTTCATTGCTAAACTGCCAACTGTGCCCTCTGCTGGCTTAAAGATGTTTAGATGCCTCTAGCTAACAGAAACAGGCATTGGCAAAGCCAATAGGTTTTGCCCTGATGAAATCTATTGGCTTTATCATTGTTTTTTTACATGTTGTACAGCAGCGCAAGCTACTATGTAACATGGGTTAAAATAAAAAGGAAAGCAATATGACGCAGCCAGCATTGACCATGACATGGCATTTGTTTTCCTTTAAGCCATGCTGTCCAGCAGTCTGTACTGCTGTGCAGCATGTAAAAACAGTGGGTGGTGATATGGAGAGGGGCAACAGATTGGAGAGTGGGAGGAGGGCAGGGAGTGGATGAAAAACAATGGAGGGCCAGGGTGGTTGGGAAACATCGGTGGGATGAAGCAGAGTTACTTTTGAACATGCACTTAATAGAGTGGATGTCCAAAAGTAATAAAAGAGTACCAGTAGGAGCCTGCTGCCAGTGGAAGGACACAGGCCACAGGAAGCTCTGGTTGGTCCATGTGCCACACCATGGACAGGAAGAGAAGCCCTGTGAGGAAGTTAAGACGAGGAGGAGGCGCTGACCAATGGTAAGTAAAGAAATGCAAGGGACATGGGAGCCACCAGTTGTAAGTAGAGTAAGTAATGGGTGATTTTTAAGACCCTTTTAAGGTTTTTTTAAGTAGCTTTCGCAAACAGTGCATGCATGCTGTAGGTAAAACCTAAAATTTGCCATTTTTAGAGTTTAGAAGACAGGATAAAACATCGAAAGGTGACGGATTTCCATCTACTGTATTAGATATGCCTTAGGCTATAATGCTCTTTGTAATATGGTGGATGGATTATCTGTCACACTTTGACAGAGCATTGAGTCTCCCTAACTTTATAAAAGGTCCAAAGTCTTAAGAAAGTGCCTTGCCCTTTTCTGCTCAACCACCTCGTTTATAGGCCATTTTGTTTAGTTCTTATATGGATCTTCAATGCCTCAGCTCTCCAACATTCCATTCAGTACCATACTGCTCTAGTGCCAAGAGGCTGATCAGCTAGTAAAAGTGTGCTCATCTATGCTGGCTAACATAACAGCATATTGGTTGGCTTTTATCTTTGTTAACAGTTTTAGGACAAACAAGTATCCCTAGACCAGATCGCTCTACACTCCATCAATGATGGAATTAGGCTGTTAACCAGGAGAAAATACAGATTCCTCCTTGTTCGAAGAATTGTAAGACTACTATTACTTCTGTGTAAATCGTTTTGTCTTATATTTCACAAATATATACATAAAGAAAAGATAAATGTACTTACAGTATGAAACGGTTTTAAGAAAACAATTCCATCGAAATTTGTGTTCAAGTGCCAAGCCTCCCCTTACGCTGCTACATGGGTCTCGTGGGTACCCATACAAGATGACGTATGGGGAGTCAGGATCAAGAACCAACACCCTGGACCACAACAGTGAAGAAATAATCAAGTTATTAATGTTTAAAAGTACAATATCCATATAAAAGCAGGGATAATAGACGTCTACTGCCTCATGGCATAGGCAACCATTAGCCTCTGTCATTAACTTTCCCATTCAATCTGTAGAGATTTTGCAAATGATACCAGAGCATCGGAAGGCTAGAAAATGCACAGCACGTTCCCTTAATAATATTTATTTTCATTCGGCCGACAGGTGATGCATAATCATCACTGACAAGGGCTTTCAATGAAGCATATTCCAGTAACACCCTGAAATGGAGGAAGCTATTTGTAATTCTCCCTCTAGCTACATGAACACTTCCAAATGATTTGGCAGCTCCATATGATCTACTATATCCTAAATAGTTTGGTTAAACCAAATAATGTAATTTGTTCCATCTCATGGTTCTAATTTCTAGATGTCAGGTATCTGGTTTACAAAATTGAGAATGTCACAAATTAATCAGAGACCTGCTAATTTTAAAGTTATTTCTTACCATGTGAGAAGAGGAGGAAGGGCCTTGGAGAAAATAGAGTCTGAAGAGGGGGCAGGACCTTGAGATTGCTACTGTCTGACCAGTCATGAAGGAGCACTCTGAGGGGACAGGCCCTTGGAAAAAGGGCGGGGCTTTGTGCTCAGCATTACCAATCTACCTTCCCCTCAAATCCCGCAGTGAACATTAACGGTGCAGAACCTCCACGCCCAAAACTCAAACCCACTATGTGCAAGGAATTTCCAAATAACTTTGTCTTTCGCTGTGGATATCAGCCCTTCACCTGGTGACTGTGTGAAAAAAAGCAGTATTGTATGACACAAAGTGGTACCATGTGGACTGGCAAGTCTGCAATCACCAGTATATTTATGACTGGGTGAAATTTTAATAGTGCCGGAGTATTAGGAGTAATTTCAGTAAATACACATTACTCTTGTGAAATTACCAAAATTACGCAATTACTCCATCTTGAGTTATTAAAAGTAATTTGGGGCAAAATTCCTAGCCCAGGAGCATAAGAATATCAATCTAAAAGAGAGCGAGCAGCTGCTGTGTACTTCGGTTTGTGACCTATAACATTTAGTGATATTTTCTTAGCTCAAAATGCATCCTGGGGCCCATTTTGGACACAAGGGTGCAATTTGCAATGCGAAAATAGCACTAAATGCTGGATTACACTTCTCATAAAACTATGCATAATTACAAGCTATTTTGCTGTAATTACACTACAGAGAATTAAGCCAGTTATGCCCCCCCATATTATATTTTAGGTAGTACACAAACACAGATCATGCCACCTAACCCCCCCCCCCCACCTCAGCAACAAAAACAAATGTTGTGCTCCACCGGCTTGTTATGATCCAAGCCTGATCATTTTTTCCAGACGTCGTTGCTGCAGATTTGAAGGCCTGTTCACGGTCATACCTCATTGTCCATTTAAATATAATATTGCCATCCTCAAACAAGCAAATATTATGAGTCAGGTGACGTCATTCCTACTGTGATGGTTAATACCTGGGAGGGGGGCATCCTTATTAGAGACCCTACTTACTCTGCTGCATGTTTAACAGAGTTGTTGTTGTTAGGAAGTATCTCATAAATTAACACAAGGCACCACACCAACCACAAATTCAGTTCAGGACACTGAGGAAAAGTTTAGAGAAGATGAAAATGGTTACAATCTAACCCCAACCAGCTTCCTCCAATGCATGACCTATGGAAGCATTTTGCATATTAATTCTCTTCCATATTGAGGGACCCAGTACTTCTACACATGGGAAACTTCAAGGTGAATCTCAGCCCTGCTTCTCTCAGGACCAAATAGAAAGCTGGCTTATGAGCACACAGATTATCTGGCATCTGAGAAAGAGAAGGAGCAAAGGAGGAGTGTGGCTCCTGACGAGAGTTTCATTCTGCTCTAGGTCCTAGTATGAGCTGTGTCTTATCTTTGTTACTTCCGGGTGCCATGGTCTGTGTCCTTAAGTAGCGTGCAGCTGGGTGTGACCCTCACATCATTAGTATGATGATCCTTGTCTTCAGGCAGAGAGGGCTCACTTATGCCAAAGTCAGACTATTTATACTAGCCCTTAGACAGGGATCATGCTTCAGATCTCGTGACAAAATGGAGACACAAGCCTCGAAATCCAATCCAAAGGCAATGGTCACTTTTAGGATGTCTTCTTTTCATTGATCTAGTGACCTCCTAAAGCACAATGGGTGCATTTTTGGCATGCTACAAAGGGGAAACTGTCAGTGTGATTGGGTAGGTCGCACCTATGTATCTCAGACAGTTCAGGATTAGAGGTGGGGAAGTCACCAGAAGCTCACACCAGGCTCAGGCTAGATGTCTGGCGCTGGCTCAGCTCGAGGTCCATTTGGAATCTCAAACCCAAATCGAGCCGAGCTTTCATGTGGCATCTGCCTAGGACCCATGCTCTAACCTAATGCACAAACAATGTAAGAATTTTTTTTTAACTTTTCATGTGAAACATGGGAGGGAAAGAGATACCCGTCTATGGGCTGAATTGCACAATGTAAATCAGAAAGCCTGGGATTTTTACTATCTTACCTGCTTGACTAAACTGTGTGATCTTAAGCAAATATTTAGTTTCACCTGCTTCCTTTTTCTCTTATTGCATATGAGAGCATGTTGAAATTTGAGAGTTCAGAGTTTGTGCCACACACATACCCCTATTGGGTCAGATTTAAATGAGCTATAATGTTCTTTGCAGTGGTATGAGAAAGTGCTTCTTTTGACATGGTTAGCCCCCGACTTATTACCTGGTATTTGATGTGGTTTCAAAGTTGTTATTGCCCAGGGCCCCCGCTAACCAGGTTTCCTAGTACAGATCTCTTTCCCAAAACTGTTGTGATGCATTGGCACTATTTGCAACGCATTTAGCTGCCACTATAAGTCCCTAGTAAGTGGTTCCTAGGTACACAGGGCATGGAGTACTAAGGGTATGACCCTGAGAGCTGCAGCACAGGTTGTGCCACCCTTATGGACCGTGCATCCAAGTGCACCCAGCACAGCCATTGCAGGCTGAGTGTCCTGGTGCAATCCCAGAATGCAAATCTGACATGGTACACAGCATGTGTGACCTGACCACTACACACTGCATGCAATATAGGTAAGCCACTCCTCTGGCTAGACTTCCAGACCTAAGGAAGGGTGCACTATAATGCATGTGTGGGCATAGATGCATGAGCAATATGACCCTATTGTGTCCTTGCCAAACCTGGGACATAGTAAGTGAACAGAGCAGCCATTTTAAATGCATGTGCTGGACACTGGTCAGTACGAGTTTCACAGCTACATGATGGCCAATCTGAATCCTGGGTTGTTTGGTATTAAACAACTCAGAACAATAAGTCCAAACTGGTAACAGTATGGGATTTATTGCAAAGTGCACCCAGGGCCACCTTTGAGGTGCCCTGTGCGAAAGCTATTTAACCCTGGCATGGTTGCTGGCCACTCAGAACCAGCCTTCCACCACCAGACAAGATTCTGGAGCCTTTGGGTGAGAGTCCTTGCTCTCTGGGTTCAGAAAATATAGCCATTCCTGGGCAGAGGTGTTACACCTCCATCCCCAGGAATGTGCACTTCCCTGCCAGCGAGCTTCAAATGGCTTGCCGCCTTTGAAACTCAACCCCCAGCCCTGCTGCTAGCAGAAGATGGCTGCCCCTGCTGCAAACCCCCACTTGTGGTGGGAGCAACTGTGGGAAAATTCACAAAGGACAGGAGGAGTGGCCACCCCCACCCTGCACCAGCCCTAAGGTGTTCCATGCGAGGTGACCCCTTCATTTCATTTTCCTCCATGTTGCATAGTAGGAACATAGCCAGTCAGGAAAGGGAAGTAACCTCTGCTCACAGCAAGTGGTCACATAGTGGGTGTAGCTATCCTAAGGTAGACAACCCATTGGTCACTGCTAGGGACTGCCCTAAATGCCCATTAATTCAGTATTTAGTGTGCATCCCCAGACTTACAGATCAGGCTCCAAGGGGACAAGAAGGCCAGCAACAAAGAAGACCTAAGGCTCGAGAACTGCATTCCTGCTGCTCAAAGAAAATGGTGCAAAACCCTGGCTGCTGCACCCAGGACTCGACAATCGCCGCTGAGGGGTTGCATGGAGATTGGACGGAATCTACAAAGCCTCAGAGGACCTCCACCCTACTGAAAATTGCCAATGATCTCTCTCCAGAGTAAAGGTATCACTTGCTGCAAAAAATAAGCAAAAGACCAGTGAAGTCCAATTCACTGACCAGCCGTTGACTAAGGGACTGAAATTAGTAGCTGGACTAAATTCCATTTGACAGACCCGAAGGACAAATCCTGCTTGTGTGCCAAGTTTGGTGGCACTGCGACCTCCAGTGGCTGAACCGTGCATTAGCCTGTAGTACTGGACCCCCCCAACATCGGACACCCAGAAGAAAAGTCCACTCTGGACTCTCAAAGGACCAGGAGCAAGTCCCAGTTGAGAAACTGCAGGACACATAAGAACCACCCCCCAGAGTGGCCCTGCTGACCTGTAATCCACCTTCAAAGGGACCTACCTCCTGCTTCCAAGGGCACCTTTGTGCACAGCTGTTGGGTCACTATCTGCTCTGCATCCCGCCTCCCTGGGCCCTGCACCAGAGAGCCAGCTGTGCTCAATGAGTCCCCCACCCCTTGTGACCGCTACGCTCCAAGGGGACTCAGCGGACTCACCTTGAAGCAGCCTGTTCATTGCTTTCCCAAGTGGTCCCCTGCAGTGTTCTTGCACCAGTTCCAAGGACTTTTCAGCAGCTGCTCCCTCTGACACAGGCAGCTGCCCAAAGCTCCCCAGCTGGTCCATAGGACACCTCGACGACCTCGACCTGAAAACGAAAGGAGACATTGGTAAACGTATTGCCTGATTTTGTGTGCATTTTAAAAGTTTTCTCCCTTTGATTCCCATGGTGCATAATTACACACAAAAAGACTATTTTTGTTAAACTTTTAAAAATCATAACTTAAAAAGCACTTACCCAATTTTGATGATCTTGTTCTTAAAATTTTTATAAAATTCTGAAGTCTTTTTTTTAATTGGTCTCAAGTTATTCTTTTGAGTGTGTGTCCACATTTATTGATACTGTGTGCACAACAAATGCTTATCACTTCTCCAAGATTGGCCTAACTGCTTGACCAAGCTACCATAAAAATGAGAGCACTAAGTGGTCTAGTTTTTACCTCTGTAAACCAAGGAGGGGTTGCTTGGACTCTCTGCACACTGCACATCATTTTTGTACACTATAAAGAAAGACAGCCTCCTACAGGTGCATGAATACTTTTAAACTCATGTTTAAAAATTGTCACTTTCAATAAATACCTCTCAATGCAGTGACATCATCTGGTGCATTAAGTTGAAACGGTTCTGCATGATAAAGAAATAAACTTTTTTAAATTCGGAGGCGTTTTTATCATATTTACATACGGTGTTTACGTGCCATACTTTTTCAGAGCTCAGCTAGTGCACCGCCTCTTAGAGCCCAGCCAGTTCCTTGACTCGGCTCTGGCTTTACTCTTCTTCTTAATTTGTTGGCTCACCAACCTCTATTCAAAGTACATGAAAGGCAGAGCTTCTGAGAAATATCTTAGAATGTAGTCTATGGGGACTCATCAGTGAGGGAAAGCAGTTTCATTTTTTAAGAGGCCCCTTTGGCTCAACCATAAATTGACAAACGAGAGCACCATAGCTCAACTACAGGCTATGGGTGATACATATCAAATTGGTTCACAAGATATACCACATTGCTGCATTTCTCAGCAAGATGGGCTTGATCAATACCTCTTGTTGCGTGCACTGCCTAGACGAGGAAGCATACTTTCTGTACATGGCCTGGCTCTTTCCTGAGGTGAGCAGGTATTGTTCACTTGTGCTGGATAAAATAGATGAAGTAACTGGAACGCAGTTGAAGGTATCCCACTTGAGGCCCTTCTCGGCTATGCCAAAGATGTTCCCACCGGGTGCACAAACTTACTGCTTTAATTCTGCTACTGGCTAAGTGTACGGTAGGGGTGCGCAACCTCCCTCTGTGTAAAGACATAGCTGGAAGATGCATTATATTATCAGTTGCATTTGGACGAATATTTGAAATTGATGCCATTTCAGGAGTAGTTTTAGAAAGTAATACAAACTGATACCACTTTGATATTCGACCGAGAGAGATTTGGGGCACGCTCGTCATTTATCTGACTTCATGTACCCGGATCTAGTGAGAATTGAAAATTGGTCTATTGGATTCTGTTACTTGAAATCTGTACTTGGGCTAATAATACCGTAATTTTCACCAGGATACCATAACTGGCTTGCTCCTGTATTGTTAATCACACAGGCAACAATGTGATGAATGTGCAATAATTTGAATTTTTCCGAGAACGAGATGTGTGGGAGATTGTGATTGATCTCTGATATGTAGACAGTGAATTGCACTGAGGATAAACTCGAAGGGGGGGGGGGCATGGTAAGACTATACTGTTCTCACCTCCATGTAACCTTGAGATTAAATATTATGGACACTACAGAGATCAGGGACTTAGACGACTCTCAGCATATTTGCTTTCGTTTGTGGTTATTTTTTTGGAAAAACCTAATGAATAAAATATTAACAACCATTGTCACCATATATTATGGACTAATGTGCAGGGCAGTGAAACCCTGATTTTAATTCCAAGGCTCTAATCCCTGTCAAGGACAGTTGGCACAGGGGAAGGCGAGTACTTAGTGTAGGAAAGTACCATCTTGCCTGGCATGTTACCCCCATATTTCACTGTATATATGTTGTTTTAGTTGTATGTGTCACTGGGACCCTGCCAGCCAGGGACCCAGTGCTCATAAGTGTGCCCTGTAAGTGTTACCTGTGTTATGACTAACTGTCTCACTGAGGCTCTGCTAATCAGAACCTCAGTGGTTATGCTCTCTCATTTCTTTCCAAATTGTCACTAACAGGCTAGTGACCAATTTTACCAATTTACATTGGCATACTGGAACACCCTTATAATTCCCTAGTATATGGTACTGAGGTACCCAGGGTATTGGGGTTCCAGGAGATCCCTATAGGCTGCAGCATTTGTTTTGCCACCCATAGGGAGCTCTGACAATTCTTACACAGGCCTGCCACTGCAGCCTGAGTGAAATAACGTCCACGTTATTTCAGAGCCATTTTACACTGCACTTAAGTAACTTATAAGTCACCTATATGTCTAACCTTTACCTGGTAAAGGTTGGGTGCTAAGTTACTTAGTGTGTGGGCACCCTGGCACTAGCCAAGGTGCCCCCACATTGTTCAGGGCCAATTCCCCGGACTTTGTGAGTGCGGGGACACCATTACACACGTGCACTATACATAGGTCACTACCTATGTATAGCTTCACAATGGTAACTCCGAATATGGCCATGTAACATGTCTAAGATCATGGAATTGCCCCACCAATGCCATCCTGGTATTGGGGAGACAATCCCATGATTCCCCGGGTCTCTAGCACAGACCCGGGTACTGCCAAACTGCCTTTCCCGGGGTTTCACTGCAGCTGCTGCTGCTGCCAACCCCTCAGACAGGTTTCTGCCCTCCTGGGGTCCAGCCAGGCTTGGCCCAGGAAGGCAGAACAAAGGACTTCCTCAGAGAGAGGGTGTTACACCCTCTCCCTTTGGAATAAGGTGTCAGGGCTGGGGAGGAGTAGCCTCCCCCAGCCTCAGGAAATGCTTTGATGGGCACAGATGGTGCCCATCTCTGCATAAGCCAGTCTACACCGGTTCAGGGATCCCTCAGCCCTGCTCTGGCGCGAAACTGGACAAAGGAAAGGGGAGTGACCACTCCCCTGACCTGCACCTCCCCTGGGAGGTGCCCAGAGCTCCTCCAGTGTGCTCCAGACCTCTGCCATCTTGGAAACAGAGGTGCTGCTGGCACACTGGACTGGTCTGAGTGGCCAGGGCCAGCAGGTGACATCAGAGACTCCTTCTGATAGGCTCCTTCAGGTGTTGCTAGCCTATCCTCTCTCCTAAGTAGCCAAACCTCCTTTTCTGGCTATTTAGGGTCTCTGCTTTGGGGAATTCCTTAGATAACGAATGCAAGAGCTCACCAGAGTTCCTCTGCATCTCTCTCTTCACCTTCTGCCAAGGAATCGACTGCTGACCGTGCTGGAAGCCTGCAAAACTGCAACAAAGTAGCAAAGATGACTACTGTGACATTGTAACGCTGATCCTGCCGCCTTCTCAACTGTTTTCCTGGTGGTGCATGCTGTGGGGGTAGTCTGCCTCCTCTCTGCACTAGAAGCTCCGAAGAAATCTCCCGTGGGTCGACGGAATCTTCCCCCTGCAACCGCAGGCACCAAAGAACTGCATCACCGGTCCCCTGGGGCTCCTCTCAGCACAACGAGCGAGGTCCTTTGAACTCAGCAACTCTGTCCAAGTGACTCCCACAGTCCCGCTCTCTTCAGTCCAAGTTTGGTGGAGGTAAGTCCTTGCCTCCCCATGCTAGACTGCATTGCTGGGAACCGCGTGTTTTGCAGCTACTCCGGCTCCTGTACACTCACCGAGGATTTCCTTCGTGCACAGCCAAGCCTGGGTCCCCGGCACTCTAACCTGCATTACACGACCTCCTGAGTTGTCCTCCGGCGGCGTGGGACTCTCTTGTGCAACTTCGGGTGAGCACTGATTCACTCCACTTCGTAGTGCCTGTTCCAGCACTTCTGCGGGTGCTGCTTGCTTCTGAGTGGGCTCTTTGTCTTGCTGGACGCCCCCTCTGTCCCCTCACGCAATTGGTGACATCCTGGTCCATCCTGGGCCACAGCAGCATCCAAAAACCCTAACTGCAACCCTTGCAGCTAGCAAGGCTTGTTTGCAGTCTTTCTGCAGGAAAACACTTCTGCACAACTCTTCATGACGTGGGACATCCATCCTCCAAAGGGGAAGTTTCTAGCCCTTGTTGTTCTTGCTGAATCCTCAGCTTCTACCATCCGGTGGCAGCTTCTTTGCACCCACAGCTAGCATTTCCTGGGCATCTCCCCACTCCCGACTTGATCGTGACTTTTGGACTTGGTCCCCTTGTTTCACAGGAACTCTCGTCTGAAAATCCATCGTTGTTGCATTGCTGGTGTTGGTCTTTCCTGCAGAATTCCCCTATCACGACTTCTGTGCTCTCTGGGGAACTTAGGTGCACTTTGCACCCACTTTTCAGGGTCTTGGGGTGGGCTATTTTTCTAACCCTCACTGTTTTCTTACAGTCCCAGCGACCCTCTACAAGGTCACATAGGTTTGGGGTCCATTCGTGGTTCGCATTCCACTTCTAGAGTATATGGTTTGTGTTGCCCCTATGTGCCCCCATTGCATTCTATTGTGACTATACATTGTTTGCACTGTTTTCTATTGCTATTACTGCATATTTTGGTATTGTGTACATATATCTTGTGTATATTTGCTATCCTCATACTGAGGGTACTCACTGAGATACTTTGGCATATTGTCATAAAAATAAAGTACCTTTATTTTTAGTATATCTGTGTATTGTGTTTTCTTATGATATTGTGCATATGACACTAGTGGTACTGTAGGAGCTTCACTCGTCTCCTAGTTCAGCCTAAGCTGCTCTGCTAAGCTACCTTTTCTATCAGCCTAAGCTGCTAGACACCCCTCTACACTAATAAGGGATACCTGGGCCTGGTGCAAGGTGTAAGTACCCCTTGGTACTCACTACAAGCCAGTCCAGCCTCCTACACTTAGGCTTTGGGTCTATCATCTATGTCAGTGTTGATGGAGATGTGCTCTACTGCTTCCCCATGTGTGAGGGCACCAGCCTTGTCAATCTGCTCCTGGTTGAGTGGGCAGTGCTCCTCTGCACATTTGTGATCAAATGAAGGTGAAACACTATTCCAAGGAGCTAAGATTTGCTCAGTATGTTGAATGTTCAACTACTACGCCAAAAATATTAAATGTGAAGGGCAGATTGTAAACAGAAGGTCATAGTCCGAACACTGTGAACATGGACGTCATATAGGGTTTGCCAGGGGTCACACCTGCGACCCCTGACTTGCCCCTTGCGACCACTGGTATTGCCTTTCGATCCCTGGACCCAGAGGTGGCAAAATCAGTGCCAGGAACACAGGGTCAACTCGTCCCTATGGATATCGGTTACCACTCAACTTTGCTTGTTTACAGTCAATATTTATACTACACTAATAGTGAATAATGTCATGTTATTGACTGGTAGTGTAATAAAAAATGGAGTACAATTACCTGGAATATGACCCTATCTGGTAGCTGATGTAAGTAAAAAAAGGTTTTAAATGTTTGTTGTGTGAGCGCTTGTGGGTGAGAGTGTGCTTAATTGAGAGTGTGTACATGAGTGAATGTGTGTGTGTATGTGTAAGCATGTGTGTGAATGAAAGTAAATGTCAAATGATGTGAGATGTTACTTCCGCTATCAATGGCATTTTAGTGAACTTACATCTCTGACGGTGAAGCATTCGCAGGTGCTCCTGAGGGTGGAGGTGCTGCAAGGCAGACAAAAAAGAGAAGCATGATCCAGAGAAAAAAAAAATTCTCGCCGTGAGAAAGACTGCAATGAAGAGCACTGATGAAACCCCAATTGTTGGGTGAGCCTTTGGAGCATTGATCTGATTATTTATTCACACTGGGGTGTCTGCCAATGTTTCACAAGTTGAACCAAAAATTATGGCTCTAGCTCCACCAGAGGTAGATCAACTGGAGGGTTAAGATAGAAAGGCGCTCACCCACGGGTTTCACAAACGGCAGTAAAAAAGAATCTAAAAACCAGGAAGGTGGAGATCTTTGCTGACATGTGACTTCCCACCAAGGCCATGCATGAAGAAAGAGAGATACATCATACCCATTTTTGATGTTGTAATGTCTGAACATAAGAGGCCATGCTGGTTTTTCAAGTATGACATCCATGAATGATTGCACCCGCAATGGCTTCACAATAAATCTTGGTCCATTATTACCATATTCACTCATATCGTTCTCCATAGGTAGAAATGCTAGGCTGAAGAGTGTCATGTCTAGTGTCATTGTTCAAAACACCATTAGAGTGATCCTGTCAAAACGTCAGGGGTTTCATAATTCTACTGAATTTGTTTTATTCTATGCCTTCGGTAAGAGTAGCATTGTGAGCACATAAGGTAAGTGCTAAAATGTCTTTTAACATGCACTCATTCTTCATAGGGGTAAACTTGAATACATGAAGCCCAACCAGAAAGGCTTTGGGTGCATCATCAGACAGGCTACTTGCCACCTCTTGGAAGTTGAATGTTGTGAAGGTGGCTGCAGCATTTCAACGTGTTCCAGAGTCATGAAGCTCTCTGGGCATGGGGAGATCACACATGTCCAACAAACGATTGTTGGCCTTGCATGAGGCAAGTCAGCGTGGGTATGAATAAAAGTCACCAAGAGGCCATCAGAAGATTCACAGCTGGCCAACACCACCCAATCAAGATAAAGGAAAGGCAATATTGGGGGGTAGCTGTCACTTTGTTCTGTACGTCAGTGAACACCCCTTTATCACTGATCACAAACCACTAATGTCACTGTTCATGGCCAAGTCAGTCCTCCACAAGCTGGAGTCTATATCAACCATGCATGGACTCCCAGGTGCAATAAATATAGACATCAAAATGCCCTTCCAAAGAAGAAAATTTAAATGCTATATTGAGACCTTGGGCATTCACAGTCAAAAAAACAGAGTATACTGGCCTCTGGTCAATAGAGAGGTGAGAAGGCTCATGACTCAGATAAAGACAATGCTTTGCATCAAGTTCTTTTACAGAAAATATCCCAGAAACCTTACTGGCAGAATAGTCCTTGGCAGTAACTATCCTACAGTGCTGTTCATGGAGCCTGGCACTCCCTGAATCCTCGGAAGTGAAAGGTAGAAAATGGAAGTCAGGAAGCAAGCCCACCTTCCAAGATCCAACTAGCGACTTGCTGTAAATGAAGGACTGACACTTGGGAGGTATGTTCCATGTCCCTGAGAAGCTCAGTATATTATGGTGTCCAAAGGCAGTGGTGAAACGAAACTTGAGGGGGCCCCCCTGCAAAGTATATGGTGGAGTTCCCCGCTTGACCTCCTGACCCAGTCAGGACCTTTAAGACCAGGGGCCTGCCACACGATCACAGTAGTGGCAAGTGCACTGTGCGATACAGTGTGCTGCTAAGGGGGGCCCTGGAGCTCGGCCTCCTCACCCCTCCACTGCGGGGGCTATTGTTATATGGCCTATGCTACTGTCCAAAGGAATATGTACGATGCTGTTTGCCACCTGCTGAATGCCACTTTGACAGTCACACATCTATGTCTAAGGCATTCATACAAGAGATACTTCCAGCAAAAGATGGCCATGAGTCTTTATATGGAAGAGTGGAGGTGGTGGGGATGTCTTCGAAGGACTCAGATCTATCTAGCCTTTAATTGGGGTTTTAATTGAACAGTGAAAAGAGCTGACACAACTAGAGAATGTGAGCTGGCAATACGCCAGTGCAGGAGGTGGAGCCTCAGCAGATCTCCAGGTTGTAACATCATCCACAATTTCTATCCAGGCCACCGGTGAATCAGGAGAACGATGTGGCATAAAAGTGAATGAAAGTCTGACATCCGGAAGGGCAGATGGACATAGCAGCCCGCTGTTTAGAAGAGGCGTACACAGAACCCACTGTAGTTACAGTATACCCAGGTGATGCGGTCTCGTCTTGCTAGCTGTTGAGTGTGATGCCCCATTCACTGCGCCATTAATTGCATTTAACAGCTGAGGAGATAAGAAAGATCTTTTAACCAGAAATTGTAAAAAACTATGGAATACCATACAGTAGAAAAATTGCATTCGAATCACTAACACAATTTATAAAAATCCCAGACTAACGTAAAAGATCAGTGTGAAAGTAAGGACAGTTGCAAAATGCAGGAAACTGGAAATTTAAAGTATTATTCTGTCAACATGCATATATGGTAGCGAATCCTGCTGTCAACATATATGTGTGTTTTGATCAAGGGCATAGTAGAGAATGGCAGGACAGTTGGTACCACCAATATAATGTGAGCTTCGGTAGGGCCAATAATTTGGCGTGTTGGTAATGTAGCCTTACTGAGTATGTTGTGATGTGGGTATTGAGAATTTCTAGGCACCACCAGCCACATTTTTGTGGAAAACAACATTTTACCTTACCAACAGCTCTTCTGTGTACAGTCAAGTGCGGCCTACGAGGCCCTGGAGGACAGGGCATACAGACAAGACTATGTTATTACCTGCCTGAGGTATTTGCCTGGGTCTATCACGCTGCCGATCTGGAGCACACCTTTTTCCAAACACTATCTATTTCTACTCAGCCAGCTGTTCTCGAGTGTCACTTTTAAGGGGCGTGTTCAAATAAGTCTCCTGCTCTTTTAAAAAAATAAAAAAATGATGCATTGCTCTTTCAGCGAAGATGACCTCATCGGGTTAGGAGGAATGCTCCTCCTTTATCGGCTGATCTGAGGCCTACTTCACCCTTGCGCTCATCACTCACTCGCGGAAGCTCGGCCGCCGGCCTTTGAAGAGAGAGGGACGGTCTAAAGCCGCCAGATGACATCTTCAAAGCAGCGGTGAGCTTATGTCTGCTCTTCAGACCTGCAGAACAGCCGCAGAGCGCGCATTGTTTTTTGGGGTGGGCGCAGAGTGCAGAGGTGTTCTCCAAAAACGCAATCAACTGTGTTTCTGGAAATAAAACTTTGGACACTCCCAGGTTCCCACTGCTTCTCTGTGGAGTAAAACTCTTGTTTTTAACGCTCATGGAGAAAATAAGGCCCATATTGATACTTTTTTTGCGCCGCGTTTGTGTCATTTTTTTTACGCAAATGCATCACAAACTTAACTCCATATTTATATTATGACGTTAGACACGTATAACGTCAAAATATTGGAGTTTGCACCATTTTTTAGATGCGTTAACCTACCTTGCGTCAATAAGATGCAAGGTAGACGTTCCCGTCTAAAAAATGGTGCTATCCCCATATCCCCATATTTATCCCCCGTGCTAAAATGATGCACCGGTGGGAGGAGGGGCTAAATGATGGTGCAACGCTTGCTTTGCACCATTATTTAATGCCTGGTCAGACCAGGCGTTAGGGTACCTGTGGACCTATTTCCATGGTCAGACTCCATGGAATGGGTCCACAGGTGCCGTCTCCAAGCCCCAGGAACAGCCCCACCCACACCAGAGGGACAGGTAAGATAGGGTAAAATGGGCCATGCCCAGGAGACCCTTGTCTCCTGTGCTGGCCATTTGGGTAGTGGGCATAACTCCTGTCTTTTATAAGACAGGAGTCATGTGGTATGGATGGTTTTACATCAGAAAATGACACTAGGCTGGTTAAAGGCATTTTTTTTGCCTCTAACCAGCCTAACGTAATTTTTTGGTGCAAAGCACCCTTCTCCCATACACCCACCCCCACCCGGCTAATGTAATTTTTAAAAATGTTAGCCCACCCTTTGCACCAGCTTGCGGGATTCCATAAATTTGGTACCCGGCTGGCACTCTGGAATGATGCAAACCAGCGCTATACTTTTTGACTCAAAACTACATTTGCACAACTTTGCTTAAAAAAAAAAAATATTGGCCTAAGTATGGCCTATTACCATTCCGTTTTTAAAGTGTCTTTATTGGCATTTTCACAGTACTGTACACTTACATAAAGATCATCTCATCAGTATGGTCGTTTCAGCATGCCCACGTAGGGAGAGGCGCCCCAACATATCAACCGTGGGATTCTAATGCTCATGTAATTATACTGTCAATTACATTCCTACTGTTTTCTGTGATGGACACCTACTGCCATTCCATGTTTAAATCAAGCATTGGCCAAGATAATAGGCCTGTCCTTGTGTTGGACTTTTGTCCTTATGCAGGGTCATCCCCAATCTTTTTGCCTCCTGCATCCTATTTGTTCTGACCTGTCTCTGTTGGCTCTAGGACTCTGAGCACTTTATCACTGCTGACCAGTGCTGCGCCGCCGGGCCCTTGTTTGGCCCCTTGTGGGCCAGTGCCTGACCCTTGGCCCAGGAGGGGCCCGCCCTTGAAACGGAGAGGGTGCGTGACACTGCCCCTCCTCCTGGCACTGTTACCTGACCTTGGCCCCCCCCCTCGTGAGGGCTGGTGGAGGCCCCCAGTGATCGCGGACCCCAGGTGGGGCCCATCCTGAAAACAGAGGGGGTGCATGGCACCCCCCTCCTTTACAAAAAGTATTCGCCTACCTTGGCCCTCCCTCGTGAGGGCTGGTGGAGGCCTGTGGGGCCCCCCTGCGATCATGGGCCCCAGGAGGGGCCCTCAGTAGTACAAAGGGGGTGCGTGACACCCCTCTCTGCCTCAGAGCTCACAGGAGGCCCCCGTTTTGTGCAGAGGAGCGCAGGGGCCCCATTTTGTGTTCTGCATGCACTAGAGGTGCCTACATCTAACCCGGTACTACCCAATGACAATATATAGACAACATAAAGGCCCTGATTCTAACTATGGCGGGCGGCGGAGGCCGCCCGCCATAGTCCCGCCGACAAATGACCGCACCGCGGTCAAAAGACCGCGGCGGCCATTCTTACATTTCCGCTGGGCCGGCGGGCGCTCTCCAAAAGAGCGCCCGCCGGCCCAGCGGAAATGCCCCTGCAAAGAGGATGGCGGCTCCGAATGGAGCCGGCGGAGTTGCAGGGGTGCGACGGGTGCAGTGGCACCCGTCGCGTATTTCAGTGTCTGCATGGCAGACACTGAAATACTTTGTGGGGCCCTCTTACGGGGGCCCCTGCAGTGCCCATGCCATGGGCATGGGCACTGCAGGGCCCCCCAGGGGCCCCCAGGGGCCCCGCGGCACCCCCTACCGCCATCCTGTTCCTGGCGGGAGACCCGCCAGGAACAGGATGGCGGTAGGGGGTGTCAGAATCTGCAGGGCGGCGGGAAACCGGCGGGAGACCGCCAGTTTCCCGCATCTGACCGCGGCCGAACCGCCGCGGTCAGAATGCCCTGCGGGGCACCGCCGGTCTGTCGGCGGTGCTCCCGCCGACCCTGGCCCCGGCGGTCTCAGACCGCCGCGGTCAGAATGACCCCCAAAGTCTTTTTAAAGACTTTATTGATTTATATGTTGACTACCTGTTTCATGATGTTTCATATGTGTATGCAAATGTTCAATTAATGGACATAACATGCTAATATGTTTTTTTCTGACTTGCCAGACGTTTTATAATGTTCCTGCTATGGACCTTTATGATATTTCTATGACAAGTGCTTTGGTGTTATAACGTGTTTCCTGGCTACTACTTATGTTGCAGAATACTAAGTAACCTGTGTGTTATATGTGACTACTGTTAGTTTTGCAGAGTAACTAATGTGTAAAGTTCTGACAACTTGAAGGTAGCAGGATAATACTGATGTAATGTTTGGGCTAATAATTGCGTTGTGTACAATACAGTATATTTTCATATAACGTGGTGTTGTGTTTTCTTTGCGGTGGGGGTGGTGCGTTACATGTGGTGAGTGTGTTGTGCAAACGCTTTACATATTGCCTCCGGGTTAGGCCTGACTGCTCGTGCCAAGCTACCAAGGGGGTGAGCAGGGGTTATCTTGGACGTGTAACTCCCTTGCCCTGACTAGAGTTTTTGGGTTCTGCCTGGCTTAGGTGCATACCCTAGCCAACCAGAAACCCCATTTCTAACACCTTGCAACTGTGTAATGTGTTATATTTACTTTTTATGTTGCAAATACATGTAATATGCTAACAAAAATGACAAAATGACATTTAAAAAAACCCAATACAAAATAAAAGAAGTAGCCCAGCAGTCCATTACCTGGTACTGAAATGAACTCATTTTTGGGGTCAAGCCTGCGAGAGAATGTGCCAGGGCACTGTTCTTAACAAAAAGGGTTTAGAGCCTGCCCGTTGCTTACCATTTGTTGGCTTGCATAGCACTCTTTTTTACAGCCTCATAATTTGTCAGTGCAGGCCTAGCATCATTCCTGTTTCTCTCTGTGGAGCAGGAACCAAGCACTGATTGATTCAACTTAATCAGTGCCCGTCAGCTGTTCCCTACGTGATTGAGGTAGTATTTGGATCTTTTAAACTCTCAGTGCCATGCAAACATGACATGTGACTGGTAAAAACATGCTCAGCAGGACAAACACAATTGCAAAGATTTATTTTCTATAGCTAACTTTCTTTCATTTCGCCAAGTCTTTTTTTCTCACTTTGCACTCATGTCATGTTTATTTTGCTTTTGCTTGAGGACGCTGTTCTCAAAAGATGAGGATTATCTTTTTCTAAATATTGAAAAGCTGCATTGTTTCTTTCTTATGTGTAATTTCTGAAATTATGCTTTAATACATAATCGTTCAATACACCACAATCCACCCCACTCCAATTTGCCCCACTCCAATCCATACCAATCCACACTGCATCACCCAACACCAATTCACTCCATTCCAGTCCAAACCACTCACCCCAATCAAGTCCAGTTCAAGCTACCACACTCCAATTCTCTCAACCCACTGCACCCCAATGTACCCTACTCCAGTTCACACCACTCCAATCCAAAACAATCTGCCCGACTCCAATCCAAAACAATCTGCCCATTCCAAACTTCCTCACTTCAACCTGCCCCACTCCAATCCAAAACAATCTTTCCCACTGCAATCTAAAACAAATTGCTGCCCCACTCCTTAACAATCTGCCCAACTTCAATCCAAAATAATCTGCCCACTCCAATCCAAATCAATCTGCCCCACTCCAATCCAAAACAATCTGCCTCATTCCAATCTGTACCAATACAATTTTACCCACTCAATCCAAACCAATCTGCCCCACTCAAATATGCCCCACTCCAATCCAAAACAATCTTCCCCACTCCCATCTAAAACACTCTGCTCACTCCAATCCAAACAATCTGCCTTACTTTCCCATTCTAATATGCACTCCAATTTACCCCACTCCAATACAAAGCAATCCACCCCACTCCAAATTGCCCCACTCCAGTCTACCCCAATTTAATCGATCTCACTCTAATCTGCCCCACTCCAATCTCCCCACTCCTATTTGCCCTATTCCACACCCAAAAATTCTGCCCCCAGTCTGTCCTACTCGAATCCCTCGCTCTAATCCACTTTACTCCAATCTGCTCCACTCCAATCAAAAACAGTCCACCCCACTCCAGTCTGTCCCACTCCCATCAGCCCCACTCCAATCCAAAACAATCGGCCCCACTCCAATCCCAAACAATCTGCCCCACTCCAATCTGCCCCACTCTAATCTGCCCCACTCCAATCCAAAACAACCTGCTCACTCCAATCCACCCCATTCCAGTCTGCCCCACTTCAATCCATCCCACTCTAATCTGCCCCACTCCAAGCCAAAACAATCTGTCCTACTCCAATCTGCCCCACTCAATCCAAAACAAACTGCCCACTCCAATCCGCCCCACTCCAATCTGCCCGACTCCAGTCCAAAACAATCGGCCCCACTCCAATCCATTCCACTCCAATCTTCCCCACTCCAATCTAAAACAATCTGTCCCACTCTAATCTACCAAAACAAACTTCCCCACTCAAATCTGCCCCACTAAAATCTGCCCTAGTTCAATCAGCCCAGCTCCAATCTGCCCCACTCCAATCCAATCCACCTCACCCCAATCCACACACTCCATCCCACCACAATCTACCCCACCGCAAACCCCCATCCAATCTGCTCCACACCAATCTGTCCCTTTCCAATCTAAAACAATCTTCCCCACTGCAACCAAAAGCAATCTGCCCACTTCAGTCCAAAGCAATTTGTCTCACTCCAATCCAAAACAATGTGCCCCATTCCAATCAGCCACTCTCCAATCCATGTCAAACGTCCTCACTCTAATCTGCCCCACTCCAATCATTCTCTCCCACTCCAATCTGCCCCACTACAATCCAAAACAATCGGCTCCACTCCAATCCCAAATAATTGGCCCCACTCCAATCTGCCCTACTCTAATCCGCCCCACTCCAATCCAAAATAGTCTGCTCACTCCAATCCACCGCACTTTAGTCTGCCCCACTCCAATCCATCCCACTCTAATCTGCCCCACTCCAAGCCAAAACAATCTGTCCCACTCCAAACCGCCCCACTCAATCCAAAACAAACTGCCCACTCCAATCCACCCCACTCCAATCTGCCTGTCTCCAGTCCAAAACAATCGGCCCCACTCCAATCCATTCCACTCCAATCTTCCCCACTCCAATCTAAAACAATCTGCCCCACTCTAATCTGCCACAACAAACTTCCCCACTCAAATTTTCCCCACTAAAATCTTCCCTAGTTCAACCAGCCCAGCTCCAATCTGCCCCACTCCAATCCAATCCACCTCACCCCAATCCACACACTCTATCCCACCAGAATCTACCCCACTGCAAACCCCCATCCAATCT
Source organism: Pleurodeles waltl (assembly GCF_031143425.1). Classification (NCBI taxonomy): domain Eukaryota; kingdom Metazoa; phylum Chordata; class Amphibia; order Caudata; family Salamandridae; genus Pleurodeles; species Pleurodeles waltl. The sequence continues at coordinate 818,444,179 of NC_090448.1, forward strand.
GCTCCACATCAATCTGTCTCTCTCCAATCCAAAACAATCTGCCACACTCCAACTCAAAACAATCTGCCCCACTGCAACCAAAAGCAATCTGCCCACTTCAGTCCAAAGCAATTTGTCTCACTCCTATCCAAAACAATGTGCCCCTTTCCAATCAGCCACTCTCCAGTCCATGACAAACTTCCCCACTCTAATCTGCCCCACTCCAATCATTGTCTCCCACTCCAATCTGCCCCACTACAATCCAAAACAATCGGTCCCACTCCAATCCCAAATAATTAGCCCCACTCCAATCTGCCCTACTCTAATCCTCCCCACTCCAATCCAAAACAATCTGCACACTCCAATCCACCCGACTCCAGTCTGCCCCACTCCATTCCATCCCACTCTAATCTGCCCCACTCCAAGACAAAATAATCTGTCCCACTCCAATCCGTCCCACTCAATCCAAAACAAACTGCCCACTCCAATCTGCCACACTCCAATGTGCCCTACTCCAGTCCAAAACAATCGGCCCCACTCCAATCCATTCCACTCCAATCTTCCCCACTCCAATCTAAAACAATCTGCCCCTCTCTAATCTGCCAAAACAAACTTCCCCACTCAAATCTGCCCACTAAAATCTGCCCTTGTACAATCAGCCCAGCTCCAATCTGCCCCACTCCAATCCAATCCACCTCACCCCAATCCACACACTCCATCCCACCACAATCCATCCCACTCCAATCCAAGGCACCCCACTCTAATCCAATCCACCACAATCTACCCCACCGCAAACCCCCTATCTAATCTGCTCCACACCAATCTGTCTCTCTCCAATCCAAAACAATCTGCTCCACTCTCCAACTCAAAACAATCTGCCCCACTGCAACCCAAAGCAATCTGCCCACTTCAGTCCAAAACAATTTGTCTCACTCCAATCCAAAACAATGTGCCCCATTCCAATCAGCCACTCTCCAATCCACAACACACTTCCCCACTCTAATCTGCCCCACTCCAATCCCAACATTCTCTCCCACTCCAGTTTGCCCCACTCCAATCCAAACAAATCGCCCACTCCAATCCACCCCACTCCAATCAAATCCACTTCACCCCAATTCAATCAACCACAATCCAATGCAATGCCCCACTCTTGAATTCAATCTAACCTGCACCAATCCAATCCATCCCAGTCCAGCCAAATCAAATCTACTCCACTCCAATCCCCCAACCCACTCCAATCCTCCCCATCCTCTCCATCCCCCTCCCAATCCACTCCACCCCAATCCATTTCACCTCACCCCAATCCAATCCACCTCCATCCAATCCACTTCAATCTAATCCACCCCAGTCAATCCAGTCCTATTCACTGCAATCCAATCCACTCCACTGCAAGCCAATCTACTCCACTACAAACCACCCCCCCCACCCCATGCCAATCCAACCCACCACACTACAAATTCAGCCCAATCCAGTCCACCTGACTCCAACTTCATCCACCCCACTCAATCTATTTCACCCCAGACCAATCCACCTCATGTCAATGCAATCCACCCCACTCCAATCCACCTCACTCCACCCAGTCTAACCGAAACCACCCCACCCAACCAATCCAATCCACCTCACTCCAATCCACCCACCCCATTTCAATGCACCCCACTCCAATCTACCCCATCCAGTCCACCCGACTCTAATCCATCTCACTCCGACCCAATCCACTCCAATCCACCCCACTGCACTGCAGTCCAATCCACTCCACTCTACTCCAGTCCACCCCGCTCAATCCAATCCAATCTCCCAATCCAATACAATTCAATCCACTGCAATGCATTCCACTCCAATCCAAACCAAAACACCCCACTCCAATCCACCTCGAACCAATCCAGTCCACCCCACTACAAATTCACACCACTCCAGTCCACCCAACTCCAACCCAATCCATCCTACTCAATCAATTTCAGCCCAGTCAAATCCACCCCATCTCAATGTAATCCACCCCACTCCAATCCATCCTACTCCACTCCACCCTAGTCCAATCCAAACCAACCCACCCAATCCAATCCATCCCACCCTATTCCAATCCACTCCACCCCATTTCAACCCACCCCACTCCAGTCTAATCCACCCATCCTGTCCACCTGACTCCAATCCATCTCACTCTAAGCCACTCCACTCCAATCCACCCCACTCCACTGCAGTTCAATCCACTTCACTCTACTCCAGTCAACCACACTCAAGCCAATCCGTCCACCCCACTTCAATCTAATCCACCCACTCCAATCTAACCCACTCCAATCCACCCCTCCACTCCAAACCACCCTACCCCAATCCAATCCAATCCTCCCTTCAGTTCGGTCCAATCCATACCTGTCCACTCAACTCTAATTAAGTCCACTCCAAAATACCCTATTCTATTCCAGTCTACCACACCCCAATCCCATCCACCACACCCCATGTCAACCAACACACTCCAATCCAGTCCTTCCCACTCCACTCAATCCAACCCACTCCACTGCTCCGCTCAATCCAACTTAATCTACCCCATCCAACACACCCCAGACTTTTCCATTCCAATCCACTCCACTAACTCAATCCACTCCAGCCTACTCCCCCGTATTTAATCACACTCCACTCCACACTATGTCACTGTACTCTATGCCACTGCACTCTATGACACACTCTGGTACTGAACCACTGAACTCTACTCCCCTCTAGTCAACTCTATGAAACGCGACTCCCCTTACTCGACTTTGCAACACTCTACTCCAACAAATCCAATTGGTGACACTCTACTCCCCCACTCCCCTCTAGGACAGTCTATGCCACTAACTTTTAGTAGCGCTGAACATCAGCCACACTAGTGTACAACATGGCAAAAACACATTGCCAAAGCCAATAGCTCTTGTGCAGACGAAACCTATTGGCTTTACCAATGCCTGTTTATTATTAGGCAGCTCTGTACATGAGATGAGGGCAAAAGGCAGTGACTTACGGTACAAGCGAGCCAATGGATAAAGTGGGCTGACACTTTGGTCCATGCTGTATGGTTACTGGGCAGAACAAAAATAGGAATGACACTTGAACAGCCTGATAAAGAGGGCTTATTGACAGCGCTCCTATGATTACATTGATGTATGTAATTTTTTTTATATATATATATATATATATATATATATATATATATATATAAATATATATATATATTCTTTTTAATGAGGCTGCCAAGAATGCTAAAGCTGTCAAATGTGTTGTACTAGCATGATACATAAACAAGCATTGGCAAAACTCATAGATCTACTTTGACATACCTGTCAAAACACACAGGGGCATATTTATACTCCACTTGCACCGAATTTGTGACATTTTCTTTTACACAAATTCGGCACAAAACTAACTCCATATTTATATTTTGATGTAAGACCCATCTAACGTCAAAATATTGGAGTTTGCACCATTTTTTAGATGTGTGAATCTACCTTGCGTCAATAAGATGCAAGGTGTGTGTTTCCACCTAAAAAATTGTGCTAATCCCATGGCCCCATATTTATCCCCCGTGCTATAATGAGGCACGGGTGGGAGGAGGGGCTAAATAATGATGCAAAACCTACTTTGCACCATTATGTAACGTCTGTGTCAGTCCAGGCGTTAGGGGACCTGTGGACCCATCGCCATGGTTAAACACCATGGAATGGGTCCACAGGTGCCCTCCTCAAGCCTCAGGAACACCCCCACCCACACCAGAGTGACACCGGAGGATGGGGAACCCCATCCCAGGTAAGAAGGGTAAGTATAGGTAAGTACTATTTTTTTTAAATTAAAGTGCCATTGGGGGCCCAACTTGGGGCCCCCTGCATGGCACAGGGTGCAATGGCCATGCAGAGGGGACACTGGTCCCCTGTGCTGGCCTTAGGGTGATGGGCATGACTCCTGTCTTTTCTAATACAGGTGTCATGTGGTATGGATGGATTTGCGTCAGAAAATTATGCTAGGCTGTTTAGAGGCATTTTCTTTGCCTCTAACCAACCTAACGTCATTTTTTGGTGCCAACCTCCCTTCTCCCATACCGCCACCCCCATCTGGCTAAAGTCTTTTTTTTAGCGCTAGCCCACCCTTTGCACTGGCTTGCACCATTCCATAAATATGGCGCCCAGCTGGCGCTTGGGTGTGGCGCAAGCCAGTGCTAAACTTTTTGATGCAAAACTGCGTTAGTGCAGTTTTGCATCAAAAAGTATAAATATGCCCCACAGTGCCATACACGGTGCCACTGTGTGCCACAAGGTAGGCTCTGTTGACGCAGTCATCTGGTGAAGATCTGGCATCATACAGTGGGAGATAACATGAAGTGAAAGCATTCTGCAGCACACATAGAAGAGGGGAACACCAGTAATGATTGTTTATGTGCAGGAAGGTGTCCCCTCCTGCACACAAACCAGTCCTTTTCTTTAAATGGGGAACATCAGTACTATACAATTTGTATTTGGCTTCCCCGCCTAATAAGTGTGACATCTGTTCACACATATAAGGCAAGAACATCAATAGTAAACCCTGGGGCATATTTATGATGCCCCTAGCGCCACCTTGCACCATATTTGAGCAATTGTTTTTACGCAAATGCAAGTATGGCCCCTCTTTGTAAACCCTTGCGCCACATTATGCCTAGCCCTGTGCCATGCAAAATGTATGCAAAGGTGGGATTCCCCCGTAGAGAGGCCCAGAAAAATGGCATAGTGAAATTTATTAGATTTCACTACGTAATTTTCAGCGTCATTATTAGGGCAGCCTCAGGCAGGCGTTAAGATGACTCTCCCATTGAAAACAATCGGCCTCCCTGTGCGTTGATGCATTAGCGCCATAATTGATGGCACTAATCCAGGAACACGCCATATTAGCACCATAAATTATGTTGCTAATGTGGACACGACCACAATGGTGCCCCATATTGTAAATACAGCGCACACTTGGTATCATTAGGGGGACGCAATGGGGCCCTAGAAAAGTGCTACTTTTCCATAAATATGCCCCGCATCTGCCAATACGTTAAATTAAAAACAGCAGACAGATTGGGTGCTACATTAAACCCACTGCAAGCAACTGACTTGTAGATCCACCACATGTAACCACAAGACAAAGCCAAATGTAGAACAAAACGTCTAAAAAGAAGACATTGTCATAGTCAAAAGGGAGTGCTGAAAAACATGAAAATGTAATTTTGCTTGAGGCTTCTTACAACCCTTCACTGTAAAATTTAGAAATTCTTTATGTGCCACATCATTTTACATTTTTATCTCTCCTGTCTGCCAGCACTCTACCTGCAGCATTTAATGCTACCCTATAGGTTTGTATGATGGAACAACGCATGCCTTAACAATGCGGTTAGAACCACGATCGCATTGTTTCCACGCATGCCTTTACCACACATGCCTTAACCAATTTAATCGTAAAAGCATGCCTAGTAAAGGCATGTGTGGAAATGCGTGCAAAACGGCATGGGTGGTTCTGTCACGCAACCCCCCACCCACCCTGAAGCCCAAAACTACCCCCACCCCTAGTATCTAAACAACCCAACCCCCACACCCACCCTGAGCCCTAAAAATGAATACTATCCTAACACCTGCCCCCGCCCCTATAAACTAAAGTACCCCTACCCGCTCTGAACCCCAGAAAAAAAAAACTACCTCCAACCCACCTCTGCCCCATAAAACCAAACTGTCCCAACCCCCTACCCGCCCTAAGCCCTAAAATAAAAACTACCACGACCACCCACCCACCAAAAAACTAACCCCACCACCCACCCTGAGCCCTAAAACCTTCCCCCAAATAAGTAAACTACCCCGACCCACCCTGACCCTAAAAAAATAAATAGTATCCTAATCCCCCACCCCACCACTATAAACTAAAGTAGCCTGACCCCCCACCGGCCCTGAACTCTAAAAAAAACGAATTGCCCCATAAAACTAAACTAACCCGACACCCCCACCCACTCTGAGCCCCAAACAAAAAAACACCCCACCCTGCCCCTAATACGTAAACTACCCCAACCGTTTGGAGCCCTAGAACAAAAACTACCCCAACCCTAAAAACTAAACTACCCTTACACCCTCCACCCACTGTAAGCCCTAAACCCACCCCATCGATAAAAACTACCTACCAACCCTGCCCCAACTCCACTGCATCCTCTCCCGATCCTTCTTCTTCTCTCCTACCTACTCCTGCACTTCCTTAAACCTTCCCCCATCCCTTTAAAAATAAACTACCCTGCACGTCACCTTAAGTCCTAAAAAAAAATACCCAAACCCCCCACTCCTGCCCCTAAAAAAAATTAGCCCACCTGTCACCCCACCCCTCCCAATCGATTAATCCACTCCCCACCCCTGCCCCAGCCCCACTTACCTCACCGCATTTCTTTTTTTTAAATAGTACCTGAGTCACAGCACGAGCAGCAGATGGCCAGTGGAGGGACACTAATTAAAGTTATCTAATCTCTGCGTGGTCCATGACCCACAGAAAGAAAAGGAAGTGACGCAAAAGCAGCCAAACTAGAAGGCAGCATAGAAGAGCGACAATGTTGAAAAGGAATGGTAAGCAATGGGCAGGTTCCACTATAGAACACAAGAGTCTTGTGAGCGAGAGTGCATGAGCTAGTGTATGATTAAGCAGTTAAGACCTAAAAATTAGTCCCCAAGTCCTCTGGTTGGGTAATACAAAAAATCCATTATCGACGTGCAGTGGCGCCTCACACCCATTGCCACTGCCCCTACTGCCCTATTATGTTCCTGGATGTGAGAATTAGCAGCTTGTCCAAACAGGATAGGATTCACAAACTGCAAGGGAGACAAGGGTGTGGAGGCAAAAGCAATGGTTGGTGAGCGGATGATCCTAAGTCACAGTGCCAGAAAATGATATCAAAGGGAAAGAATGAGATGCAAGAGATAGCAGATAGGAAAGATGGAACGAGGAAAGAAGAGTCAGAAATGAGTTCGAAGACAGGAGGGGGAAGCAAAGCAAAGCAAGGGAGAAGAGATGTGGAGAAACTAAAGGGATCCAGTTGAAAGCATTGGTGGGGGGGCTGAGAGACTGAAGTAATGCTGGGGAGAGGCCAGCCAGGAAGGCAGAGTAGATGGCAGACAAATGGATGGGTGGGCTGCTCGGATGCAGCAGCAATATTGGCTAGAGGGTGAGCATGCCACAGTGATTCATAATGCAGATGCATTGCATTCAGAGGCTGGTGGTGATCTGTTCTCCAAACTAATGCACCAGAGGAGACCACTCATATTGCTAGGAAAGAAATCACTCAGCTACATGTCAGCCGATGCTTACGACAGTCGACATTGTGTGTTGTTCCTTTTTAGTATTGATTTAAGACCGCTACTTCTTACAGAAAACCCTAGGTGGTGTTGCAAGAAGCAGTGCGAGGAGAGAAAGGAGGGTGGGTGGTAGCGATGATGAGGGAAACAGTGGCTGGTATAATGATGGGTGACAGAAAAGGAGGGAGGCACAAGAAACAGCAGGAGAGACAAAAACCTGGAGGAGCGGGTGGTGAGGAGAGAGACTTGACAAACAGAAATAGAGGAGGTGGAACTTGGCAGGGGTGGCTCCTCTGCTATGGCAGAGGAGTGTCACTCCCCCCAGCAGCAACTGCAGCAACTGCTGCAAATCCTTTAACAACGAAAGGATAATAAATTAAGGCCCGTATTTATACTCCGTTTGCGCCGAATTTGCGTCGTTTTTTTCGACGCAAATTCGGCGCAAAACTAACGCCATATTTATACTTTGGCGTTAGACGCGTCTAGCGCCAAAGTATTGGCAAATAGCGTCATTTTTTTGCGTGAACGCCTTCCTTGCGTTAATGAGATGCAAGGAAGGCGTTCCCGTCTAAAAACAGACGCACATAGCGGTGCGTGGTATTTATGCTCCAGGGCAAAAATCACTCCCGCGCGGCAGGCGGCGCAAAAAAATGGCGCAAAGCATGAATAGCGTGACATTTTAACGCCTGGGTCAGGGCAGGCGTTAAAATGGGGCAAACACACCTGTACTTAATCAGAACACACAGAACAAACAACAGAGCAGCAGAGCAGCAACAGGGAGACATGGAGGTGCTTTTTCTTCAACGTGCACGTAGACGCAGAGCCCTGCAGCAACAACAGCAGCCACAACAACAACAGCAGGGACCCCAAAGACAGCGCAGAAGGCAGGAGAGGATATTCCGCCCAAGAACAACCCTGCATGGCCTCAGGGAACGAGACATCATCCAGAGGTACCGGTTGAACTGGCAGGCCATTCAGCAGCTGCTGACAAATATTGAACAGCAATTGGCCCCCACTTTAGTGACTCCACGCATTATCCCAACAGAAACAAAGCTGCTTGCCGTACTTCACATGCTGGCAAGTGGCTCCTTTCAGACAACTGGTGCCCTGGTTGGTGGAATCTCACAACCATCTTTCTCCGCATTCCTGCCTAAAGTACTGGATGCCATCATTGGACTGACACCCCGCCACATCTGCTTCCCTAACACACTGCAGAAGCAGCAGGAAACAAAACAGGGGTTCTACGCCATCAGTGGCTTTCCGCACGTCCTTGGTGCAATCGACTGCACACACGTACGCCTTGTGCCACCTGCTGCGAGTGAACACCTCTACCGCAACAGGAAGCACACACATTCCATCAACGTGCAGGCCATAGGCGATCACCAAGGACTGATCAGCAACATCGTGGCTAAATATCCTGGGAGTGTACATGATGCATTCATCTTCCGTCACTCCACCATCAACCAACACTTCCAGGATGGACGGTATGGCAATGGACTACTTGTTGGTAAGGACAAAAATCTACTTATATACTCACTGCACAGAAACCCTCTAGGATAAACAACACATACACCACAATAGCAACACCTAGACAGGAACACACTGAGGTACTCACATCACTAGCCATGTGTCACAAGTCACCATTGAACCTCTCACACATTTGAATTTACTCCACAGCTTAGTGTGAAGACATTCATGACTGTGGTTGCCTAAATGTCACCTTGCAAATTGGAAGTCTCACAATAACCTGTACACTAATACAATGCATAACTTTTAAGGGATGGGATGGCCTGGCTATGTTCATATGGACGTTTCTAATACCCTTTCATGTTTCAACTCTGCATGGAACTATCATCACACCCCCAGTGAGGACACACGGACACCTGTGTCACAAGTCACAATGCAAGGGAGGGCACACTGTACTCCGCCGCCATGGGGATTCTGACACCCCCTACCGCCATCCTGTTCCTGGCGGGTCTTCCGCCAGGAACAGGATGGCGGTAGGGGGTGCCGCGGGGCCCCTGTCATGGGCACTGCAGGGGCCCCCGTAAGAGGGACCCACAAAGAATTTCAGTGTCTGCTTTGCAGACACAGAAATTCGCCACGGGTGCAACTGCACCCGTCGCACCTTCCCACTCTGCCGGCTCCATTCTGAGCCGGCGTCCTCGTGGGAAGGGTGTTTCCCGCTGGGCTGGCGGGCGGACTTTTGGCGGTTGCCCGCCAGCCCAGTGGGAAAGCCAGAATGACCGCCGCGGTCTTTCGGCGGGAACCGCTTGGCGGGCGGCGAGCGCCACCCGCCGCGGTCAGAATGACCCCCTTAGTCATATGAAAATGGTATGCAACTTAGCTCCAAATCATCAATACTGCAAACGTCAAATGGGCTAATGAGATGAATGAATGGTCAACAGTCATTCATACCATATGGCCTTACATTCGCCCGCTGCTGCAGGTTTGCCAGGATATGATAAAAATACTCCATGGATACAGTAGCTATTCTGGATGGTCAAATCCTAGGGTGCTGGGGGCCTAACTCCACCTCTACCACCCCCAGAACATACAGGAATCATGTACTTGTGAACTAAACACATGCATAAGGCACATATGTGGCCTCAATGTCACAAGTCCTACACAAATATGAAACACAAAATCATAATGGGACATGGTCAGCCCCCTAAAAACTGAAAGTGACTCTCCCACTCCCTGTTAGGACTACAGATAAAAGCATCCCCATCATAAAGGTGGGGACATTTTGGAGACGGAATACATAATGGTATCAAAAACCTCATTTCAAAATAGCCATCAGCAATTACACCAAATATGTTGTCAAATATGGTCAATACATTAGTTAACGTATCCCAAACATCACAGTGTGAAGGCCGTCTATACATAAAAGTACGGACATTTGTCAGATACAAACACAAATGTGTCTCACATCGCACCGTTTTACCATGACAAATCACCTTTCCAAAGCTAAACACATGAAGACATTTGGATCAATTTGCTCCATATTCTACGCATACAGCATGGCCGTCATAATTTGTTCATGTACATGAGTGCACACAATGCAGAGTCAGATACAAATGTATTCAAAAGTGTCTTGATATTTCACCTTCAAATTATTATTTACATCCACAATATTTTTGACTCTGCATCATGTGCACTACTGTACGTGTAATAAAAACCACGCACATGATGTATGCGTGGTCAAAATGACGCTATATGCACAATATATTGCTCATTTCATGTACAGTATTAATTATTAATATTAATAGCATTTTTTTTGACTCCGCATCATGTGCACCACTGTACGTGTAATAAAAACCACGCACATGATGTATGCGTGGTCAAAATGACGCTATATGCACAATATATTGCTCATTTCATGTACAGTATTAATTATTAATATTAATTGCATTTTTTTTGACTCCGCATCATGTGCACCACTGTACGTGTAATAAAAACCACGCACATGATGTATGCGTGGTCAAAATGACGCTATATGCACAATATATTGCTCATTTCATGTACAGTATTAATTATTAATATTAATAGCATTTTTTTTGACTCCGCATCATGTGCACCACTGTACGTGTAATAAAAACCACGCACATGATGTATGCGTGGTCAAAATGACGCTACATGGACAATATGTTGGTCATCTCATGTACATTATCAATTATTAATATTCATATCATATTTTTTGACTCCGCATCATGTGCACCACTGTACGTGTAAAAAAAACGACGCCCATGATGTATGCGTGGTGTAATTGACGCAAAATGCACAATATGTTGGTCATCTCATGTACAATTTGAAATATTAATATTCATAGCATATTTTTACCCTCCGCATCATGTGCACTGTAAAGCGTCAAAAAAATATGACGCACATCTGTGTATGCGTGAAAATATGACGCATTACGCGAAAATAAAAACGGCGGCCATTTTATGCAGGAAGTGATGTAATAGGATATCCTGTTTACCAAATCTGTACTGGGAGTTGACTTTCACTTTCACTTTGCAGTCTCAGAGTTATCTAGACTGTGTGGTTGTGTGAAAGGTGTTGTCCTGTGTTTTACTGCTTTAGTGTCCTGTGTGCCTTGTATTTTGTCTTTGTGTCAATCTTTTATTGTTGTCAAACATTGTCTCAGTCTGTTTAGTGTTGTTTTGTCTATACCTGTGATAGTTTGTATTGTCTGTGGGAGTCTGTTGTGGGTAGCATAGTTTGGGGTGTTAGTTGGGCTATTTTTCTCCTTCTTCTTTTTCTTTCACACCTCTACCTTTCCCCATTTCCCACTTTTTCTTTCATTTTTCTTTGGTACTATTTTTACACCTCGCATCATGTCAGGTAGGCCTCGCCTGTCCAGGATGGGTGAGGACGAATTGGGGGGCTTCATATGGCTCGTAAGCCATTTCCTCCCACTGATGCTGGAGGCTGGGGGCCGTGTGATACAGGGGTATCACACGGAGGCGAGGAAAATACGTTGGGAGAAGGTGCGCCATCACCTGGTCCGGGTCTACGGGAGTATGAGGAATGTCCATCAACTCAAGCACCGCTGGGCAGATCTGATCAGCAGGGAACAGGACCTGCTGGACCACCTGGGACTCCAGATTGGTGGCTATGTTGGTGAGTAATAATCAATTACATGGGAATAATAGGAATGTGTGCGTGAACATGTGATGATTGGTAGCCAATCTGCAAAATAAGTAGCTGACTGCGTGTTATACTAGGGAAACCTAGGCCCATGGGCATACACATAAATCCCCATTTTTGCTACACATGTACACCCAATAACAGCAGTAAAATGCAACATCTATTTGTATTTTGCTAAGTAGCCCCCTCTCTGCGTCACAAAATGATGCAAATGCTGCGCTACAAAGGTATACATATGTGTCCAAATGTGTATTTGTTGCCGGGTGTGTATGAAGACCTATGCTACCAGGCCGATGCCTTATCTTTGCAACACATACCAGATGGCTGTAGCTGCATGGAATGTAGTGTTGCATTTGTGTCTGAAAAGCAACACGTGAACTGCTCAATTTGTACTCTACTGGTCATAATGGCCAGTGAGTACGTCATGTAGAAACAACATACCTACATATGTAGACGCCATAGCTAGACCGAAAATTGCAAACACATGATGATGCAACACCTGTGTGTTGCCTTCACGTAACATGAAGTTAGTCATGTTGTCCACACATATGTCACATGTGTGTCTGGTTGCTGTGTGTTGAACCTGTCCCCATAGCCTGTTTGATTGTGAGTGGTCATGCAGTCCTCATGGAACCAGTTGTGAAATGTTTCTCTCTGGGATGCACATGCTGAGATGTATGGATCACATGATTGTTCGGGCCTACTAATGGAGGAGTAACTTGGACGACACATGACTGTCCTGGCCACTGCATGAGTGTAGTAGGGTGTGTCACTGGAGCAGGAGACTCATCCAATGATAATCTAGAATACAAAGTCAGCCAGGCAGGATGAGCATGTGTGAAAGTGTATCATTACCATGTAATATTCACACACTGTCATTGTAACAGAAATTATTTGTCTGTTCACCCAGTCTGAGTATAATCTTCCTTTCATGCTTTACAGGTGGACCAGCCCCGTACACCGTTGGTGAGGTAGCCCATTTTGACGACCCCGATACCTACAGTGAGTGTTGCCTAAGTGCTATTTACATTGTTTGGAAATGAAGCATGATGGATTACTGTGTGTTCAGGACAATTCATGATATGATGTGCTGGCCGTTCATTGGCTTTGTTGTTTTGGTGTGATATCAAATTTGAATAATGTTTCGGTAAAGCAATCCCTAGTCATCTCTCAGATTGAGGGGCAGTAGGTCATTCAATTAGTGCGACTATTGGGAATAGCATGACTCATTTTGAACACACTGGTCAATGTTAGACTTGGTCAGGAACTTGCCATTAACTGAGTCAGCATATCAGACTGACAGTCTCCCAGATAGCTTAGGCACATGGCTTCGATGACAAGTGCTTCTTCCTAGTTGAGGATGGACTGTGTACACTGTAGGTCGGATCTTCCGGGGGCATGTACTTCCACAAGGTGACCTCGAAGTGTGTGTGACTTGAGTGCAATGGCCTAGGTGTTCTGTTGAATCATGTGAATGGGTGTTCTACCTCCTCTGTGTGTGTTGTAAAACATGCCTCACTAATAGTATGTTATGTTTGGCTAAGTCATATCATTTTGACATGTGTGGACCTGGGATGTGACAAGGTTGGGCTGACTCCAACGTGTTGCTAGCCCTTCATAGGTGTTGTGTGTGAAGGCACATGCTTGTTGCACTTTCTGTACACTCCTGGTTGTGCATTGATCATGGGATTGTTGTTTGTTCTTCCCACACCACCCACAAAGACTGGGATGTTACTGTGAAACAGGGTACCTAGGACTGTAGCAACCAGTATGTTACACGTACTTAACACCTTTTGTGACTTGAGTTTGTACCTAGGTCCAGATGTAGCAAAATGTCTCCACATTGCAAATAGCATAATTTGATGTTAGTGAGTTGCAAACGTCTGTTTCCTAATCCGAAATGTTTTTGGTGGTCATGTACATATTCGCAAAATGCTTTTCTAAAGTAAAAAAATAAAGGAGTTTACCAGCCCTACTTGCAAATCACAGTGGTAGGCAATCCCATTTGCTAACGAGTACGTGGTTGCAAAGTGAGTAGCTGTTATTATCCACTTGAAGTGGCTGCTAACCAACTTGCTGACTGGAAGGGGTCCTCATTGTGAACCTTCACCTTTGTGAGTGGACCAAAATACTCCTGCACAAAACAGCCAGTGGTCTAGGGGAGCGATAATTATTGTGTAAATTACGAACAATCAATTGTTGTGAATTTAAACAAATCGCAGCTCATTTTCCTTTCAGATAAAGGGCCTACACTTGGTGAAAAATAACCTGCTTCATTTAAAAGCAGTCACGTCTATGGAGTTCTGCTGTTCCCAGCAGGCCTCCATCCCCGTGAGTGCCCATAGTTGCTAAGGTGGTGCAAGTTGGAACCCACATCATTGATGTTCATGAGGTGGGATTTAGGGACCCCATAGTGACTCGCAGACGGTGTCAGAGACACCGTTCAGCTTTGCAATTTGCTAGTTGATTTCCCATCAATTCCTACATCTGGCCCATAGTGTCGACATATGATTCATGGCCAGGGGTTCAATCTTAGCACACAACTATTTCGAAATGCCATTGAGTGAGGAGTGTGATTCTTATCACATAGAATGACATATGTAGTGAAGTCAGTATGCGGACGAGCTGGTGCCATAATGTATAATGGCTTAGGTATGAATTGTAGGAGTAGTTTAGGGTGATGTCATCCATCATGTAGAGACATGGATATGCTATATGTGATATGCCCTTCAGTATGCATGATTCACATGTACTTCCTCTGAGCCTTCCCGTGACATATGTTGTAACAATTGCTGCAACCAATACATTGCTAGTAATGGTCAAATTACCCATTGTGGTATTCAACCCACTGTAAATTCTATGCTCAATATTTGCCTTTTCCCTTCACAGCTGCAAACCTGAGTGCCGCAGCTCGCAACCAGTTTGAGCGCCGTGCAATGAGGTACAGGCACATCCTGCAGGTGCAGTGTGGGTATCGGAGGATGGCCCGCAGATACAATTCGGAACGGGCCTCCGGGGCGTGGTATGCCACACCACAGGCTCCACCAACGGTGCCACCTACAACCACCAGGTCTGCCCAAGGGGACCCAGCGACGGACCAGCCATCTTCCTCAAGACCTGGACCCAGCCGGGTGTTGGGAGCAGGGCTGTCCCGTGGCCACTCCACTCCAGCAACAATCTCCACCTCCACCGGCACGCAGACCAGCAGTGACCCTCCAATTGACCCTGCAGCCTTCCAGGCATTGTCTAGGAAACTGGACAGGTTAATCCAAAAGGTTGACAACCTGACGGAGGACATGGCGGAGGTTAAAAAGAAGGTGCGCTCCATCCGGCGCACACTTCAGAGGGCAAATCCTTAGTTATTTTGCCCTCCTGAACTTTTACCCCTCCCCTCTCCCCTCTTTCCTCTTTTCATACTGTTAGTTGGGTTTGGGGGGTTAGTTGTAGGATAAGTATAGGTAATTAGCTTAGTTAGTGTTAGGTAAGAGGGTGGGGGGTCCTTATACTTTATATCTAATATTTTTGTGTGGGTGGGTGGGTGGGGGGCAATGTTGGGATTCCTGTTTGATAAAAAAAAAAAAAATTAAAAAAAATATATATAAAAAAAAAAATATATATATATATATGTTTGTTTAGGATAGTATAGTATGTGTGTAGGTTAGTAAGTGTTGTCCTGCATGTGTCTTGTCTCATAATGGTGGGTGCGGGGTTGATGTTTAGATCGTTTCGTTACATGTGTAGAGTAAGTTTAGCTTAGGTTAGTTAGGGACAGTTGTGGGTTAGTAGTAGTCAGGTTAGATTAGTGTAGGTTTATCTTTCCCTTAGTTGCCTCTTTTCTTACTTATTGGAAATAAAAAATTTGTTAACCCTTTACCAGATGCGTTAGGTGCTACCTTTTCATAGCCTTGACATCAGTGTAGCAGAAAGTTTTAGTATGACATTTGTGTCCTATGCTCGCTATCCCCAGGCTATTGAGGTTTAACATGCCAGCTACCCTTGTGCTAACTTGGTAAGTATCCACCGTGTGGGAGAGCCACCATTGGAAGTGTGCATAGATCATCCAGATTTGGGGTTGGTATGTATCCTACTTCACAAAGAGTGCTTCCAGAGTTGATTTTGTAGGTAAATAGATAGGTCGGACAGCATTGTGAAGTTCAGGGAGAGCTTTGTAGATGAGTATTTGTTCACACTCTTGTCTTGTTGCTGTCATTGCTGACCTACATCATGTGTGTACTGCTTGAGCATGACTTTCCTTCATGGTAGTATACGCTGTAAGGGTGATTGATGCAGTGTAATTTGGTTATCATTCCTTTCATTTTACAGCATAATGTATTGTGTTAGTATCGCAAGGTGCCTACATTTCTCATCCACCATTAGTTGTCTAGAATAGCTATGGATGGGGCCTCATTCTGTCCAACACAGCATGATTGTGTGTGCTTAGTCCCTACATCAGTTATTTTCCTCAGTCTAGTAAAGCTATGATGCAATCCTGGCCACTGCACAGATGTTTCAGTAGACATGAAATCAGGACAGTAGTCTAGAGAATCAACATGGTTGCCACACAGCCACTTTGGAGTTATGTACTGCACAGTTGAAGTGTGAAATGACACAGAGACACAATTGGTGTGCAAGTGATATTTATTTTTAGGTGGAGTAGTGCAAAAAGTCCATTAACAATGTTAGGTGAGTCCGTTCTGGTGCATTCTTAAATGGTGATCCTATTTACAGGGTGTGGATGATGCTCCTGACATGCTGGGGTGATGTCACAGACGGTGCAGAGGAACAGGAATTGCCAAATGGTAGGAGAGAAACATTTACAGCCAATGTGGACAAGTTAAACAGTAGATTGCCGAACAGTCATTGAGGGTAGTTGGAGTGAGGCTGGCATGTGTCAAAACGTAGGACCTTGGTCAGAGTGGGGCATGGTGCAGGGACTAGGGCTTCCGGGTACTCTTGCGTGTGAATGTTATCTGTTCCATGTCTTCTTCTTCTGATGTGTGTGTTGCCTGGTGTGTCCTTGTTGTTGTTGGTTTTGAAGGGGCAACACACACCTCAGTGTCAGAAGACATGGAGGCAGACATCCCGGGGGCTGATCCCTGTCCAGTTATGAAGGGCAGTACTGCAGCAAGGAGAGCGTGCTGGTTTTTCAGAATGGCAGCCACATCCCGATGGTAGGCAGCCAGGTCTGCCCTGAGGGGTTCGATGTTGCATTCGTGCACACGCTGACTGGCTTGCTGTTGGAGTTGTTTGGTCAACTGGATGACAGCTGTGCAGATTGCCTTCTGTGTTACTAAAAGTTCCTCCAACAGCGATGTTCTGGCTTGCATTGCAGCTGCCTGATCAGCAGTTGACAGCATGCACGAACGCACCCCCTCAAGGCTGGCTGCCATAGTTTGCATCCCCACCCGCACCTCCTTGGCCAGCTCCCGCTGGACCCCAACGACTGTTCTTTCGAAGCTGGTGCCAGTGTCGTCAGAGTCCTCAGCTGTGTTGGAGCTGGCAGGTCTTACAATTGGGGTGGCGGGTGGTTCTACTGTGGTGGCTGCTTCATCTTGGCTCCTCCTTGTTACTGAAGGGGGGGTTTGGAGGCTTTCGAGGACCATGTCAATGGTCTCTTGTGTGAGGTTGATGTTCTCGTCATCCATGTCATCAGGGAACTCTTGGACAGGCATATTGGCAGGAGATCCGTGTTCCTCTGCAAAGAAACAGGGTACAATTAGTGTGTCTGTGTTGAGATCATTTAGCACTAAGATACAAGCCTTTGGATTCCTTTACTTTGTACTCTGATTTTGTCTTGGTATCTGCTGTCTGTCATAGGGCATTGTTGTAGGCCTATGGCCCACCTGTGTGTCACATATATGATATGGAGCTATCAGACATGCCTGCCAGGACATCTCTAGGTGTTGATTTGTAATCATTTTGGAATATGCATTTTTTTGTCCTACTCCTCCCTCGGTGTTTCACTATTGTTATGGAGGGACATTTGTTTGGGTGGGCTCTCATTATCCTACATGTGATTCTTGGCTTTCTAGGCAGCAGGATAGCTAATGGTGTGGGGGACTAAGTTTGACCCACTTGTAAATAACTCTGTCACCCAGATATTGTATTTAGCTCAGACAGACTAGCAGTGCCTCTGGTCTCCCACAACAGAGGAATGTTTAGAAGTCCAAGCCCATGACATCTTTGGGACTTCTCAGGGAAGTGGTGGTCACTCAGGTCCTACACATTTCTATCTTTTCCGGTATGTTCCCATACACAAATGACACAGACAGTATTTGTTGGATATGAAGTTTCATTGTACAACTGACTTGTAGGAATTTCGGTGTGAGCCCCAATAACCAAAACAATACACACAGTTAGAACTGAAATAGTCCGCAGGAGAGTAATACATTGGTACACAGCTATCATGGTGCCTAACAGTTTCTACTCTCCCTCTGCTTGTTCTATATATAGCACTGCATGTTAAGTTTGGAGCTTGGCTGTCTGAATCACAGGGGAGACATCATCCCTCATATCAGAGGAATGGGCTGGGATCTGGTTGTGCATCAGCAGCAAGGCAGGCAGCATCTAGATGTGATTTTCTGTTTGTAAACTCCCCCATGCGTGTCTTGGGACGAGGAAGTGAATTTAAAAGACATATGTCATTGTGATGACAAAGTTTCCCTACGCAGGAATGGCAAACCTTAACCCCTACCACATCTCTCATCAACGAACCAGACGGTATCCTTGACTGGGCCACAGAGTGAATATGTTCTGGCAAACTCCAGTGCAGAAGTAGGCAAAACAGGGTGATTTGACTAATTGCCAACACCTTAGGACTGACTATTTGCTACATTAACTGATAGGAAGGGCAATGAGATTCATTTAGTGCAAAGTGCTCTGAGGCACTTAGATGTGAGCAAATGAGTATAAGTACATTCAGGGTAAGATGCACAAAGGCCTCCAGCCTGAGGCTATTGCGCAAAGTATACGTTTCACTTGCCACGCTACACTTTGACTGACTGTGGGTGTTGTGACTGCCCTGCCAGCACACTTGCCTCACAGGCCCTGCACCATACACTTTTTATTCACATTGCATGATCTGTACATGTTAGGTGGCATGACCTATGTATGTCAATGTTAGGATGTGGTATGGATGTAAACATTGTTGATGTTTGTATCTGATGGGGTCTCATGTGTGTCTTACTGGATTGGCCTGTTTATCGTATGAATGTCCTATTTTTTGGTTAGACTGTGCAGATGTGTTTCATTGACCAGTTGCCTGTGTCCCCTCGTCAATGTTGTTGTCTGAGCAGTATGACATTTGTGATGTAGCATTGTTAGGCAGGCACGTGAGGGACCCTGACGTATGCAGCATGTGTGTGTCGTTAGTGCTGTGTGGCTCCTATTGCTGTTTACTTAGGCTTATGTATGTGTCAGTTATGGACATTCGGCATTTAAGTGTACTGGTAGCTTTGTCTTATTTCTAGGAGTAGTTGCAGATGTCATCCTCACCCCCTAATTTAGGAATGTATGTTCCAGGGTGGGGTTCCTGCCATTTGGTACTATAGCTGCCCAGAGATGAGAGGTGTTATTGTCAACTGTGGTGGCAGTTAAGTTGCAGTTGTTGTATTTGCTACTGCATTACAGGTAGGGACCTAGTTGATGGGGAATAGTTTGTGCAAAACAAGTGCCTGGATGTGGATTCAGGGTAGTGTCCTTCCCACCTGTCACTGGTTTCCCTTGGCTCTCTTGTTGTAATTACAGGATGTCCCCATGGGACTGTAGTGGTGGCAGTATTTTGTCGTGCCCCGGCTATGGTCAGTACTGGGCATTCCCCCCTGCCGTGCCCCTTTCCCCATGCCACTTCATATATGTGCTAAGTTACATGCATTGTGTAGTAGGTATCCCCCCCCTGCTTACAGTCCCCATTATTGCATTGTAATTCCCCATGCGACTTACCCTGCATGTGCGTAGTGTCGTGGTAGTCTGCGCTGTCCAGTCCTTGTATCCCTGTGACGATCTCCTCTGGGATGACGGCTGCGACCATCTCCTCCATGTGGTCCAGAGCCTCCTGTTGTGCTGGACTCCCCCCTCCAGTCTGCATTGCTGCCTTCCTGTTCCTGGCCATTTTCTCTTTGGTCCTACGTTTACAGTCATGCCAGCGTTTCTTACACTCGGTGACTGTCCGGCGTTCTTCAGCCACACTGTTTATCTTGTCCACAATTTCTTTCCAGATGGCCTCTCTCCTACTGAGTGGCAATTTTGAGGATATGAAAAGTTGGTGCTGGTGTTCCGTCACCTCTTTCACCAGGATTTCCTGCTCCTCTGCACTGAAGCGACACTTTCTTTTTTAATTTAACATGTCCTGGTTCCTGTGTGCTTCCTCCTGGCTGGGTCCTGGTCTGCTCTCATCCTCCTGGGGTCTGTTGGGGCATCTGGGATCCATTTTGGGTCTCCTCTCCTGTAAGTGCAGTTTTCGCGCAAAAATGTCACTCAATAGCGTGAAAAAAAACGGCGTATTCACGATAGCGCTGTCGTAAATCGACCCACAGTGATTTGCGTCACTTTTACGTGGGTTTGCCTTACGACAGACCGACGCTGTTTGCGTCACGAAATAATGACTCCCACCTGTTGGTTGCGCCGCCGTACGTCAAAGTATAAATTTGACGCCCGAATGGCGCATCCAAATGGCGTTAGACGGCGCAAATTTTTTTGACGCAAAACTGCGATGGCGCAGTTTTGCGTCAAAAAGTATAAATATGGGCCTAAGTTTATTATCCTTTCGTTGTTAAAGGGGTTTGGCATTGGGGATGATGGGGACGAGGGAAGTGCACTGTGCACTCCCCTCAGTGTGCATGTGTGTTTGGCCGGATGTCTTGGGCCTGCTAAACAAACATGTGCACTGTGCTCTCTCCAGCTCAGCACTGTGTTGCCGGGCTGGAGAGAACAGGCTCCTAGTATGCCTGAGAGCTCTCTGGCTGGGCGCTCCCAGCCATTCCTAATGCTGCTCTGAGCAGCATCAGGATGGGCTGCAGGGCAGGCTAGGAGCCTGTGCTGCCTGCTGAGGAGACTGAGGATTGGCAGCGCAGCACGTTTTTTTCTTTATTTTTTAATATTATTAATACCCACCCACCCCACGTGCTGCCCCGTCCCTTGTAACCCCCACGAGCCGCGACTGGAACTTGGAGCGACAATCAAGTTAAGGAGGAAGACAGTAAGCAGGAGCAGACACAATAACAAAAACAGGGACTTCGAGGAAGCATTGGCGAAATGTCAGGAACAACTGTAGTTGTATAATAGTGCCTCATACACTTCAATGAAACTACACTTAATTGAAGGCAGAGGATACCTCCTAAGAGCCGATAGTGTTGGATGCTAGTCATGTCTGATGGGAATTTGGATGGCAGTCGAGCAAAGGGAGGCCTGCCTCCTGGGATTACTGGGTGGGTGGTGCAGTCTAGACCACTGGCACCTTACTTTTGGGCTTCTTCCCTCTGGGAGACAGCCCAAGGGGTTTAAATTTGGCTGTTTTGGGCTCCCTGCCACCATTTTAGTTGCAGGTGCCCTGGTGACAGGGAGAGCAGGTATGGCATTCTTTAGAGCATTTTTTGATGATTTGGGCATGGAAGATAAGGTAGCACAGGCTTTGCGACTTCTGAGGAGGCTGGAAGTCTCGACCTAGTGGTGGCTGGTGTGGAGGCCGAGGGGGGATCGGCCCTACCGGCTTGGAGGGTGTCCAATCGCAGCGGCTGTCGTATGGGCGTGCTCACCGCTGCGTAAGGTGAGGATGGCGGCAAGCAACAGGGATCAGGTAAGTGCCTGGGGCAGCTCGAGGGCTGCAGGAGGAGCCGGAGGTAGGGGCAGGGCCGCAAGCATGCAGTCGTGCAAGACCGAGAAGACTGCATGTTCAGCAGGAGGCCCAAGGGCCGGGTGAAGAGTGAGCACCACTCGAGAGCATTGTGGGAAGGGAGGAAGGGGGCCCATACAGGAGATTGCGGCTGAAAAGGGGGCTTTGAAGCAGTACCAACAGTGGCTCGATCATGTGCACAGCACGTGTACAGCACTGTAGGGGCAAAACACGTGACAACATGGGCAGCCTTTTTAGAGCCCCCCACACCATGAAAGCAGCTGGAAAGCATCAAGAGATATGGGGTAAAAATGGGGGACAGATATGACAGAGGCCCTTTGAGTAAAAGAGAGGGTGTGGCGAGCAGGATTCAAGGATGGAAAGAGGTGATGGGACCCTTTTGAGGGGGCAGAATGGGATGGGACCGGGGCAGACCTCCTTGCTGGAGGAGCAGGTTTGGCTGGCCAGGGCACCCAAGGGCCTGTGTAAACAGTAGGCTGCAGGGGTAACTTGGGGAGAGAAGTGGATGGGAGACTCACCAGGACCACATAACTTATCAGGGACAAGAAGCAGTGGACAAGACATCACCAGTAGGTGAAGCAGGGGGGCCTGTAGTGGCCCGGGGGTCAGCGCCAGTGCTGGTGGCAGCGCCATTAGAATACAGTGATGAGGACAACTGAGGGGTAGGCAGGGAGGGTAAGATCAATGGCACAGGGGCAAGGGTTGGGAGTTCCAACAGTGTGAGATGGAGCCAAAATAGTGCATTGGGGTTGCAGGCAGCTTTGGGCAGTGAGGGAGTAGAGTAGTGGGCCAGTCAGCAGAGTCAGGTGCCCCAAGGAGAGACTGCGGGGGCAGTAGATGGTTGGTAGAAAGGTGTGCAACAAGGAGTGCAAAACATGAGCAGGGACAATGGTTGTGGGTTCCAGAGTTGAGTTTATGTTGGATTCCAGGCCTAGTACAGCAGTCCTGTCTTCTTCATTACAGGTCACAAGTATTCCGCTCCACCGGCAGAGTTTGAAGAGCTTTCCTCATTCCGCACAGAGTGCAGAGTTCCAAAAAACTCAGCGAAGTGACGCAAAGCATAGTTTTTTCTCTCACATTGGTGAGCACTAGCGAGAGAAATCGCTAAGTTGTCGAGCACAAGTGAGATTTCTGAACGCAATCGGTCGCAGTAAGCCATAACCGCACGCAATGAGAAAACTGCCGCTCGTGTTGAAGAAGCTGCTGCTTGAGTAGAAAATCTACTCGAGCGGCAAGAAAGAAGATAGGACCCTCTGGCGCTCCACGTGATGACATTTGTGCTGATTTTACAGTGTGGGAGAAACTCCTGTGCTGACAATCAGTGCGAACAGTGTGCCTTACCCAAACTCTGCTGGTCGCGGAGCCCCGCGTAGCTCGGTGGAGTTTTTTTGGCACTTTGCAGAGTTCTACCTAGCAGAACTCCGCGAACTCTGCCCAGGCCTAGTCACAAGGAGCACCAGGATGGCAGACTCAGGAGAGTCCAGTGTGACTCGCATGTCCCGAGGGGAGCTGGTGGCAGAGCCCGGTGTGGTCTGCCAGACGACATCAGGGGACCGGGTGACAACTGGCTGAAGAAGGTCCGGCACGGCCTTGTTGGTGCCATTAGCAGGAAGATTCAGGGCAACCTTTAGCCTCAGCAAAGAATGATTTGGACGGGCTGCATCAGCAGAGCTGTATGGAGTGATTTTCACAGTCCCCCATGATGTTGACTTACAGGCCCCTATGCAGCAGAAGTCAGTGGTAACACAGTGAATGGTAAACGCAGGTCCTACTTGGGCGGGGGCAGAGTCCGCTGCAGGTGATACACAGGTGGACTATGATGAGGACAGCCTGGAGGAAGATGAGATTCTGGTTGAGGATGCTCCTTGGGAGATAGGAGAGATTTGGTGAAACAAAGGGGAAAAACAGGTGGGGGCTTTTAATTTTCTGTGTCAGTAGGTGATGCACGACATGGTGCAAAGCTGGAAAAATTGAGTCAACTGTCTAGACAGCAAGCTTCAGAATGGACACTGATCTTGACGCCAGGTAAGAACAAAATGGAAGCCGGAGCAGGTCACGTGAAAGTATCCACTAGTGTAGATGTGGGGAGTGGATAAAGGAGGAGAGGGTACACAGCTGCGAAAAGGAAGATGTGTTACTGACATAGGGGTTGGAATGGAGGAAGGGAAAAATGGGGTCAAGGAGAGGCAGGGTACATCCAAGGATGTAAGCATTGGCATTGACAAGGGGGAATAGGTGGACCGCGCAGAGACCAAAGTGGGCAGTAAAGGTGAGATGGGCTGGAGGGCAAAGAATTGAAAATTAAGAAGTTGCCATGAATGGAAATGACAAAGCCCTTGGGGGCACACACCTAATGCTGGCCACAAAAGAGAAAATTTAGAAAGGGGAGTACATGGAAATGTTCAAATCAGTGCACAGAAGGCTCCACTCCAAGGAGGGCTCAAAAAAGGAAGAGCATGAGCGAGAATTGGACTGCTATGTTTTTGTTATGCACCAGTGTACATAGCAAACAATATATTGAGTAATGCATAGCAATGTTTAAATATATGGACCTTATTCATAAACTACAGACCACATATAAGGGGGATGCCTGGGCACAATATGGCAATGAGTTCAGAGCCTGGATGGTGTTGGATTCAGAGTCAACTTTGATTTGTGGCAACACACTATGGTCATCTCCGAATTCGGGAAAACATTTTTTACAGCCAGTGGGCTACTTATCATATATCAGACCTTTCAGGGACACCCCAGCCACAGAGGCTTCGAAGGGACAGGTCGCAACATGGGAAGCATGCTGGAATTTTAAGGGTTGTGCACACAGGAGTATTGCAAGTTTCGCCACAAGTGCTCCAAATGTGCCTAGAAGCACATGCTCATACACTGCTTCAGGCCCGCAGGGGGACACCAAGGGCATATGCCAGGGCAGTGGCAGAAGTATCCTCTGGGCTCTGGTCCACTCCAGCTGCAGCAATCATTTGACAACAGAGGGGGGCAGGGGGCACAAGAATAGTTGGCAAAAGGCTCATACACCAGTTAAGTAGGACAGACTGGAAATTTGGCTCCAATTTTACAATTGGGAAGGGACGCAGGGATACTGAGGGATGGTTTCCACTGATGCTTCTGACTGTGGTACGAGAGACTGTGGGATCAGAGATGGGCAGATAACCTGAGGTAAGCCAAGGAACACAAGCAGGTGGTGAAGGGCAAGCTGCAAAAAGAAATACAGGGGTTAGGATGGCGGGCCGTTTGATAACTGGATAATGGGCAATTTGCTTGTATCACCAATTGGGGATCATGCCTGTGAAAGAGAAAGGGCAATTTTGACTGATACAACACTTGTCTTGGCCTGAAAGGGGGGTCAGTAAACAACTTTTTTCAGATGAATTAGCCTCAGTGTCCTACTTGTTGGTGGATATGGCGATGTCCCTGGTGAAAAGAGTAGGCAGGGAGGCAGAAATAGCAAAATTGTGATGTTAATCCAGCGTTCCGGCTGCTCCCAGTTCACCCGGATGATTCCCAATTGCTAGGTTTGCAATTTGATGGGCAGTGGTATGTTGACAAGGCACAGCCAATGGGATGCTCCATATCTTGTGTGCTATTCGAGCGCTTCAGTTCCTTCCTGCTGTGGATTTTTACTTGAGACATGGGACATGAGTTGGTGACAGACTAAGTGGATTACTTTTTCTTTGTCAATCAACCCAGCTTGGTGGACCACCAGAGGCTACTGGTAAATTTTCAAGAGCTCATGAGTGACGTAGGAGTCCCTTTGGCACCAGACAGAACTGTTGGTCCCAGTACAGTGTTATCATTTCTGGTAATTGAGATCAACTCGCAGGTGATGCAAGTGAAGTTGCCAAACAACAAGAAACAAAAAATGCAAGGCCTCTTGCAAGACATGCCTGGTAAAGAGAATGTGAGGGTGAAGGTGGTACAGGTGCTTCTAGGGCACTTGACATTTTGTGTGCAGAGTGGTTAGAGCAGGACAGACTTTTTTGCAGGAGGTTGGGCCTAGCACTGTCAGGTTTGTCTTTGCCCCATCATCACGTTCTTTTGTCGCCAGAGGTTTAGAAAGCTCTCCTCATGTGGAGTTTCTTTTTTAATTCATTCGATGGGATTCCATTGTGTAACCTGGTTGGAACTGAGTAGGACGTTCAGATCTTCTCGGATGCAGCAGGAGGCATGCGGTTTGGCCTATATTGGCAAGGGGTTTGGTGTGCAGAGGAATGGCCGGCAGAGTGGAAGTCAATGGGGCACAAGCATTACATTTTTGATGTTCTTTCTACTGGTGGTAGCTAACACATTGTGGGACATGGAATTGGTGCATAGAGGGGTGTTGTTCAGGGTGGATAGCATGGCAGTGGTCCAGATCGTAAACAGACAGCAAGCCAGTGATGCACAAGTGTTGAAGCTACTGTGAACATTTGTCTTGGATGCCTGAGGTATGACATTCAAAGCACAAAACAAGCCGGGAGTGAACAATGACATTGCAGTTCACAGTGGGAGAGATTCCATAGGTTAGCCATGGAGGCGGACAGACACTAGATGCCCATGCCAGGGACCATAGCTGGGAAGTTAGCAGGCATTGCCTTCATGGAATGATTTGCATGAGGTTATGCGCCATTGGCAAGGGAGCTGGGGAAGAGAATGCTTGAAGGTTGGGCAAGGGAGCAGGGCTCTGTATTGGCAGTTATTTGGCAAAGTTACTTACGTGTTGCCAATGGTATGCTGCGGAGCTGAGGAGGCATGTTTGTTCAACACTCTTATGACCTGGATGTTTTTTGGCATGATTCAAGTGTCAGAGCTGTTAGGGGAGGGGACAGAAGAGGTTGTGTTGAGAGGATGTTGCAAGATGAGAGGATTGGATGGAAATATGCTTTCACAACTGTAAGACTGACCAGAGGTTGAAGGGAAGGAGCATGGTTTTTCAGATTTTCCAGGTACTTTCCCACTTCAGTTTTCTGGGGGAGACAAGTGGCAAGTGATTTCAAGTGCTCCATACATTGAGGTTTGTAGGCACATGGGGGTGCACCGGTTACAGTGTTCCAACTATTGTCGGTTTTGTTCAAGGTTCTAAAGCGTTTGGGGGTTTCAGAAGCATTCCTTTCGCATTAGGGCAGCAAATGAGGTTGGCAGATGGGCAAGGGAGGACATCATGCACCTGGGAAGATATGTGCGATTAGTCGGGTTGAGTGGTTGAGAACAAGAGGCTACTGTGTAAAGTTTAAAGTTCCAGGCCTAGCAGCTGAGGACATATCCATTTGGGTGGTGGGCAATTTGTTCATAAAGTGGGCAGAGAGGCAAGCGGCGCAGAGGGGACATGGAGTGAACCTGGGTTTTGACTGTCAATTGTTCCCAGTTAAGTGGGGGACTAAAAGGGGTATACAGTAGAAAGAGTTACTAAAAGGTTTTAATGTTAGGCAGGAGATGTCTGGATATTCTGGTAATTCACCTCGGGGAAAATGAGTGGTAAAAAAAGGAGTGGCGCTGAAGTGAGATTTGTTGGAGATTTGGGCAGGATGCTTCATTATCTGGATGGAGTTTATTCCTAGACGGAGCTGGAGAGGGGACAGCAAGCTGACAGTGATAGAGAGGGCTTGCAGGAAAGTTAAAATGGAGAAGAGAGATTTTTGCAGAGATGAGGGTTCTGGGCAAATTGAGCATGCGGACGTCAAAAATGATAATTTGGAATTTGTTCATGGAGATGGGGTGCAGCTCCCCATGGTTTGGCATGGATTTATACTTGCTGGAATTGAGAGAGGTGCTGGCGAAGACTTTGAATATTCAGGTAGTGACTTGAGTCAAGATAGACAGTTGGAATGCGGGGAGGTAGAAAAGTCCCACAAAGCAGGCCTTTTCTGTGTGGCAGTGGGAAGTTTTCCATGCATTTACACATGTTTTATTGGCCTTGCACTGGCAAAACCGTCCGAAAGGGAGGGGGTGAACAACCCCTCACCTGGAATAAGCAGGAAGCTAAAACTTACGTATAGGACGTTAAATTGGTTAGATGTTAATGGATGCAGTCATAGGCTATAGGGTTAAGTTAAGGTTACAAACTGTAAAGCTTCAATACAATAAGAAGTAGTTAGTTGCAGGATTAGGTATTTGGGGGGACTTTGAGGGTGGGGGTAGGAGAATAGATAGTTCATGTTTTTGTACAGTGAGGTTTTCGTTTTATAAGGTGGAATGTCCGGCAAGAGTATTGTGAGGTGCACCAGTTTCAATAAAGCTTCCCTTGTCACACAAATTTAAGTGGTTGGTGGTCTGCGCTGCACCCCTCTCTCCAAAGTAAAGATCTGAAACTTTAAAAACATAAACTCAACAGTACTCTGAATAAGGGCGATGCAGTGAGAACATAAAACAGTCCAAGATAATCCGCGAAAACGTGAAGGCCTTAATTAGACATAATTGCAAAAAAGGAGACTAGATTATTGTGCAGTATGTGTATGTGAATAAAAAAATAAATATATGCAGCTTTACTTTTTCACAACACAAAAACAAACGGGGGAAAACAGTAATTAAGCGAACGAAGAAAAAACATAGACAAATGCAGAGAAAATGAAATGCAAGTCCGTAAATCGATGGGGTCTACACAGAGCCCAGGGTGCGCATCCTCAAATGTGTTTAATAGTAGTAGTTTTTCTAAATGATAACCAAATCAGGTTGGACATTCTCCCTTTGAAGTAGTAAGAAAGTGTGTGGTTAAAACATAAAGCTTTTGTGTTTGGAAAGCACAGCTGCCTGGGAGTTAAATCCAGGCTGTGGAGGTTGGGCCCCTGAAAGCTGCGGCTGTCTCCAACAATCTTCACTTCCTGCTGGAGGATTATTAAGAGATTATCTATGAGAAAGTATAAAAGCCTCATGTTTGCATAGGTGTTCTTTTCGTGCCATATATATATGTCAATAGGTACCTGCAGAATCTATTCTTGACTAGATATGTTTCCTGTAACTAGACACCTTCCTCTTGGATTTTAATTCAGAGCTGAGGATGAAAATAATAATTTGGTTTTTTTAAATAATTACGAAAGGTACTCTGGTTTACAGGTTTAGTAACAGAGTTAATTGCTTTATCGTGAACATACCTAGTCTAGCATTCTATTCTTCAGTTTTCTTGGAAGGCATATATACCTGTACATAAACAACAACCATTGGCAAAGCCAATAAGCCCCCTCTATGTGAAAGCTTTTATCTTTGTCAGTGTCTTTTTAGTCATGTTGTACAGCAGCGTGGATGTGCAAAATAGCTAAAGGTCGTTAGAAACAAATGACTATGACGCGGCTGGTGCTAGCAGCGTCATAGCACTTTTTTTGTTATTGTGGGTGGCAGTGGGCAACACGGATAATGGGAGGCAGGGTGGTGGCAACATGGCCAACAGCAGTAAAGGTGGGGCGTGGGCAACAAAGACATCGAGAGAGAGGGGTAACAGGTAAGGCAACAACGCAGCGCTTGAAATGGAAAAATAGAAGTGCAGGTACTCTGTACCAGAGTACCTGCCTGTTTATGAGAAGTGCCGGTACTCTCCAATTAAAAGTATTGCGTTTTTCTTGAGAAGCGCAGGTACTCTCCCTCTCAAAATAAAAAAGTGCCGGTACTCAGTACCGGACAGTACCGGCCCATTTAAAGCACTGGCAACAAGGACAACGGGAGGGTGAGAGGCAACGTGACAGAAAAAAAGCTCTGTGATAATGCCAGCTCTAGCTGTGTCGTAGTGCTTTTTCGTTTTATGGTGAGTGAAGGTGGGGGAAGCTGGGGGCAACCCAGACAGTGTGAGGGTGGGAGGTGAGAGGAAAGAAGAATGATGGGGAACATTAGGGTGTTGGTGGGAGGGTAGGAAGCAACATGGAGAAGGATGGGAGTTGGGAGGGTACGTCGACAGTGAATACAGCTGTGAGAACACAAAAACCCATTTAGTAAAAACCGGATTAAGGATTGACCCCAAAGATCTAGGCTGCACTAAACTCATAGATAACAGAATTTCCATGCATAATAAACAATGTCAGAATGAGGCCTAAGGGGAAGAGGTGCTTCGGGTGCCATTATCTTTACAATATTCAACATAATAATGCAAAGTGGTAGATGTGGCCTCTTGTCAAACTGGGGTGACATGGTGAGCAAATAAACAACTAATTAAACCCAGATGTGTAACTGGGGGGAATGTTTGATTTGTTCAGCATTCTGTCCATCATCTGTTCTTTTTGCTTTTGTCACCCTAAGTAGAAATTGTATGCCTAGATGTGGGCCCTGTGCTCACAGTGCCACTGGATTTAAGCTAGCCTGGCTGATGAGGGGTGATACCTCGAAACCGGTCCCAGGAAGCTTGCTTCCGGTCCATGGAGGCCCTGGCCTGGCAGTTCAAGCTGGACTGTTCTCATGGGGAGCAGGGTCAAGACTAATTTTTATATGGCTTGGTCCAAACTGGGGTGGCATGGTGAACAAAAAAACAATGGATTAAACATAGATCTGTGACCGGGTGAATGTTTGATTTGTTCAGCATTCCGTCTATCATCTGTTCTTTTTGCTTTTGTCACCCTAAGTATGAAGGGTGCACCCAGACATGGATCCCGTGCTCACTGTGCCACTGGATTCAAGGTAGCCTGGCTGATGAGGAGCAATACCCTGAAAGCTATGCGAGGACGCTTGTTTCCAGTCCAGGGAGGGCCTGGCCTGGCAGTTCAAGCTGCACAGTTCCAATAAGGAGCAGGGTAAAGACTAATCTGCATATAGCTGGGTCCAAACTGGGGTGGTGTGATGAGCAAAAAGACAATGATTAAACCAAGAGCTGTGACTTGGGGTGAATGTTTGATTTGTTCAGCATTCTGTCCATCATCTGTTCTTTTTGCCCTTGTTATATGTGTCATCTCCAACCAGTCCTCGCTCTACGTACCATAGTGTTCACCAGGCATGAGTGTATGCACGTACCCCTATACTGCCCTATATAAATGTAAATGAGAAGTCTCAAAAAGCAGAGTGCTGGCTGAAAATTCAGGAATAGCTGAGCGAGCGTGTCACACATGACATGGGACTACTTTGCAGCTGTATGGAAGGAGGAAATTCATCAGTTTGTTCAGTATGTAAAACAGGGTGTTGTGTGTAACGTTTTGACAAATGTGTATAAATATTATGGGGAAATCTGGGTTATTCCAGTGATAAACAGAAGGGAGACCGAAGCATCCGAGGGGAGAGGCAGAGAACTGATCCTTGTCAGTAAGGTAGCACTCGCCATGCTGCTGTGGAAACCAAGCACCCGCAGGTTTGGGTGTGGTGGTGGCAGAGAGAGGGGGCTTAGTCCTCGAATAATTAATTGATAACTATGAATCACTAGTCAGGTAGGAGTCATTGATTATAAATGAGTGCAACATAGCTGTGTAGTGCGCTATCATCCAGACAAGCATTGTCACAACACCACTGTAATCTCAGTACTTTAGTGTTCTATCAGCCATTTTCCGTGCATGATCAAAAGTGCTACAGCATTACAAAGACGTTTTTCATCAACATTGCACAATGAGGTAGATGGAATCACTAACTGATAGCAGTGCACCACAAGTGCAGAAGTAGATTGCACAGTTATGCACCATTAGCGCCAGCTAACTGTACACACTGTAATCATACAGTTCCTGAAGACCTAAAAAGTTAGGGCATCCCTTAGATCTCCACACCACCTTTCTTCAGTACAATTATACTGGGATTTACCTGGGTCTGTAGTTGATTATATCCAACATCTCCTCTTCCGCAGTATGTGTGTCCACTCCCTAGAGAGTATGACAGCCCATCTTGCATAGAGAGAGTAAAATTAATCTAGCAGACAATTTGGAAAACAGTTACTGACATTTGACTTTAATTTTTGAAAGCACAGCAAATGTTACAGGATAAGAGCAAGATTTAAAGGCCTGTTAACAGAAAGTGAGTTTGTGGAAGAATACAGAAAACATGATTTATGCAACAGGAGGGGCAAACTGAACCTGGACAGCCTAAAGCAAATAAAACCAGCAAATGGAAAGCCAGAAAGTGTGAGTTACAAACCACAAAGCCAATGGTAATTAATGAGCGGAATGCATTTTTAGGTCAACTTTCTGAAAGTCCCCAAGATGTCTTTAGCAAACCAGACAGCTGCATTGTCTGGTAGGCTGCAACCTAACAGTGATGGATATGATGTTTTAATTAATCTTAGCCAATAGCAATAATGCTGGGCCTCTTTTCAGTTCATTGAAGCTTACCTGTACCATGTGAAGATCAATTTTGGTATTGCCCCAAAACGGACAGACTAGCCATAACAGTAAGGCAGTGTCACATCTAAAGAGGAACACAAGCAATTCCACAATGTTTTTGTCAGGTCTATTACCTTTTTGCAGGAGTTAAATGGACAAAACATAATTCTCTACTTTCCTGCGAACCAAACGGACCACTAATTGGTCACGCCTGACCCACCAGGATAAAGGGACGAAGCTTGAACAAGGCCAACACCAGATTCCAGCCTTGTGACGTTGGTTGTCTTTTCCAGCTTCTAAAACATAGATAACAAGACCTTAGAACTTAGGCCCATATTTATACTTTTTGTGGCAAAACTGCACAAACGCAGTTTTGCGTCAAAAAGTATGGCGCAGGCTTTGGTCATTCCAGAGCGCCAGCCGGGCGTCAAATTTATGGAATGCCACAAGCTGGTGCAAAGGGTGCGCTAGCGTAAAAAAAGATTACGTTAGCCAGTGGGAGTGGCGGTATTGGAGAAGGGGGTTTTGCACCAAAAAATTACGTAAGCTTGTTAGAGGCAAAAAAATGCTTCTAACCAGCCTAGCATCGTTTTCTGACACATACCATCCATACCACATGACTCATGTCTTAGAAAAGATAGCAGTCATGCCCACCACCCCAATGGCCAGCACAGGGGACCAGTGTCCCCTGGGCATGGCCATTGCACCCTGTACCATGCAGGGGGCCCCAAGTTGGGCCCCTGATGGCACTTTAATGTAAAAAATAAAATACTTACCTATATTCACCCTACTTACCTGGGATAGGATCCCCCATCCTCCGGTATCCCTCTGGTGTGGGTGCGTTTATCAATGCCCTTAATATTAATCACTCTTCAGTAGCCAATGCCATGTACAAAAATAATTTGACAACCTTAATACTAATCAGTTTTCAATCTTCACTGAATCCGTTAAGCAAAACTTATACAGGAAATAAATATATATTTATTTTCTTCTTGTAAGAAAAAAAACGGTTGATTTCACCAGACCTTTCCACAACAATCCATCAGATGAGTATTTTTCTTTAAATCTTTAGTGCAAGTCTTAAATGTTGCCAGAGTGAAGGACTTGCTGCCTAAATGTTGTCTTTTGATTTCTTTTTGCAGGTTGTCAGAAAATCCGGAGGTGCAGCAGCAAGAAACCCGATGAACCCGACAGTAAAGGACTCTGCAATTCCTGGGCGAGGACGCCTAGTGCTCGGTTCGAGGTACAGGGAAGGAAAAGGCTAGAGGACAATGACAAGAGCAACAGGAGAACGCCATCACGGATGTCCACCACATCAAGTGAGTAGGGGAAGGGGAGGAAACACTGATGACGAGCAGTCGTCATAGTGCAGTGCGCAGCCTTAAAGGACATGTGCCCCACACTTAAAGAACCGACCACTGGGTTGCCCCCTAGATAGTGCGGTGCATCCGACAGTTTTCAGCCCTGCTGGGCCTCAATACCCTTTCCATGGAAGTGCAATAAGATGCAGCTTGAGTCCCATGGAACTGTGAACTCTGGACCCACATTTGGTCGTACCCCTCAGAATTAGGGAGACTCAAACAGAGAATGTAAAATGTAATTAATCAAAGGTCTGACTTAATCTCAGACACTGGTAGATGTCATGGGCACATTTAAATCAACTGTTTTTAGCTTGTATGTGCCATTTTGGATGGACCCAATCATATGCAAATCACACAAGTCAAACAACTAACCTGGTTGCAGTGCTGCACTAACACAGTCTCTTTTAGCAACAAGGCCAATTAAAACTTCCAGACCAAGGCCCAGAAATACTAATCACTGTTGAGCCACGCAAGACAATGCAAGCCCTTAAGTGAGATTTACTATGTCACACTAAGCCACCTTGCGTGACTCTGCATTGCATCATAAATCTAGAATAATGCAAGGCAACGCAAGTTGCTGTCTTGCATTACTCTGTGCTGGGAAGGTAAACCATGAATCCCCGCATGCTTTTTGTTGCATTCCCTAATTTACTAATACTAGTCAACCTGGGAATGGTTCAAAATGCGACACTTTCCCAGGGGAGGCGTAATGAGGAGAAATATGTTTATTTCTCCTTGTTTTTTTCCTAGTTCTACCCGTGTTACCCATGCTAAACTTAGTTTATTATCCTTTCCTTGATAAAGAATTTGCAGTGGTTGTTGCTGGCAGGAGGGGGGCGCCCTGGTTCCTGGCCTCTCTATCTCACGCAACAAAACACAGCAAGTTCTCGCTGCATTGCTTGACTTGCTAGTAAATCAGCCTCCAAATGTATGATCTTATGTACAAGGACCATTTGCACCCACCTCACAAACTCTGTTCATATTGTCTTTACAGTTTCAAACAAAAGTAAGATAATAAATCACAATGCTTTTGTAATTTGTAGCGTCAACATTGCAACTACTTGCAAGTCACAAGGTTAAGGGCTGTAGCCAATTCAATTATTCCTTCAAACACGTTGTTTTTTGCTGTGGCTGCCTTAGATTTGACAGGTATGTCATGATGTGAGCCCTGTCCTCACTGTACCACATGAACCAGGGTGTACCTCACTGAGGACGCCTGAGAAGGAAGGACATTGGGGTTACTTGTGCTCCCGCCTGAAGGTGACCTGACAGTTGAGTGTTTAAGTTTGAGGATTTTTATTGGAGCAGGATCAAGGCTGTCCCTGGCTTGTCCCAGAATGCATTGTTGTGTGGAATTCATCCAGAGCAGTCGCCTGTGGCTGAGCATAATTCAAACTTTCCTTCTGTCACCTTGTTTTTTGTCAAACTTATACATCTGGAAGGGCACAAAGAGGTGGCTGGGCACTATGGCAGACATTGTGCAAAGAAAGCACTGCATCGTGACTTGGCCAATCTTTCGTCTGACCCCTGGAGACTGACTTGGTATCAGACACTTCACCTTGATCAGTTTAAACGAGCATAACTATTAAACTGTGGTCCAAGGCCTCAGTACTAGTAATGAGTATTATTACTCACATATCAGGAAGCCTTCTTGATACGCCTTCTCATCAACTTCCGTTTGCGCTCCGTCGCCATCTTTTATCTCACTCAGTACACACTCCAGCGGCGCTGCCTGTGACCCACAACTTCCTTTAAACTCGAGTAGTGACTCAGTCTCAGATAGGACTATCAAATACTTTCCGTAACCAGTGTTTGGATGGAAAACAACAGGCCCGTCTACACCAGACAGGGCTTTCCCCGACATGTTCCAAAGATAATATGTGGGCATTCCAACTACTTTGTGTCCAAAAACACGAGTGCAGATTGAGCCATCCAAACTGCAGGGGTGTTATTTTGATAACATGTGGCGCACTGGATTACTAATGTAAGGAGACGCTGCTGCATTTACAACAGACCTTTGTTACACTTATGGCCATTTCCCGCCTTATGAAATTATGTCTGTGTTCAAGGAGGGGCTGGGGAACTTAAAGCAGCCTCCGCAAAAATGCTAAAAACAGCCCTGTCCTATAGTCATCTTGTGCTATCTCTCTCTTTCCGTCCATCCATCCTCTCTCTCGCCTTCTCTCCTCACTTTCTGATCACGTTCTTTCTACCTTCGCCGTCCCTCACCCAATAACGGCCTCCATGGGCTCTAGCCCACAAGGGATATGTCCAGTGCTTAATTTGTGAAAGAAATAGTGCCGGTGCCGAAGCTCTGCTCTGAAGCTGGTGGCCAGAGCAATTAAATGTCAGCATGCCGAATACCAAACCGTGTAGTTTTTAATCCACTACCAGGCACTCCCTGCCCCTTTTTCCCTTGCCCTTGCAGGTTTCAGAGTTTCTATTTGTGACGGTTTTGTAATTTTTTGCTTACTCCATCTTTCCTATCTGTGTCTTTTTCGCTCTCTTGTACTCATTAAATATCTCATATCGAAAAATAGGTGCCGGGCCCCTTTTATATAGTTGGACAGAAGAATACTTAGACATAGGCCAGGCTGCAAAAGGTCAATAGCACTGCTTTTAGAATTTTGGTTGGTGTTGCAAGAATTGAACACGACTCTGGCTCAGAAAGTTGCAAAAAGTTAACAAAATGTTACGAAAAGTTGATTCAACACAAGGTTGCAAGCAAAGTTGCTGCCATGCTTTGCGTTACTTATGGTTACTTATGGTTACTTATGGTTATAAACCAGCTCAAATCACCATTTGCATTGGTCTGTTAATACCAACCTGGATTTTGCATCGGGCCTGCATAAAAATGTAAAATAAAATCCAAAACAAAATGTTTGTAAATCTGAGCCTTGGTCTCAAAGAGCTTCAGCAATTGCATATTGGCAGAATAACTTACTTCAAGTTTTCACCTGGAGCAAATAACCACACCATGGCTACCTTGCATGCAGAACCATGATTTCCCAATTCTATCAAGTTCGGGCAGGGATATTGACAATTGCCAGCATATACAAAGTTACTCCGAACTCAAATCACTTGGATTTGTGGGTGAATGTAGTGCCTGACAGGAATTTTTGCCTGGCTTTTTATGTTGATGACTAGACTCAAATCTACAGACTGTTTGGTTACTGATATAACCCAAAGGCAATGTGTCATGGTAAAGGCAGATGAACTCTTATGTATATTGACATTTGATTAAGGGTGTCCCCTTTACCACCCAATCCCACGTATGTAGAATTGTCTATCTCATCATCTTCTGGTCTGTGAAACTCAGACCCACACTGAACCCCCTCGACTGAATTAGGGACTCAGGGAGAGATTAAGGCCTCAAACCACTCCCTTGTACCACAAGGAAATGAAGTGAATGAAGCCCCTTGGTACACCGTACAAATTCTACATTGTATTTCTCCACATTGGGAGTTCACAAATAAGGTGGAATCTAACCTCCCCCTTTGTTCCATCCTAACTAGATTATGTCTATTTTGTCTTGAGCACCACAGATTGTGCTTTGAGCCCCATCTTCCTGCTCCTGAGATCCTGGCAAGTCCAGAATGTGGCCACAAGGCACCCTCTACCTCCACAAAAATGTGACCACATTATCCCAGGTCTTCATGCTCCTCACTGCCTGCTCGTGGCAAGGCATATTTCCAGTTTTCCAGTGGCGGCCGCCGCATATGTCAAGGAGGGTGACGGGGGACGCCGAACGACGGGGGAAACATAAAAAAAAATAAACCACTTACCCTGAGCTACCCGTCTCCCGTCGCCATCTCCTGCTACCTCGTTCCTCTTGTTGTGTGACAGCATTTGCTGGAACACCAGCACAGGCTCTCCAGCAATCCTGGCGCTGCTTATATGCTAAACATAGCATGTAAGCAGCGTCAATATTGGTCCGAGTGGAAGTGACTGCCACTCAGGCACAAGCCTGGGGTCTGTGCTGTTTCTCCAGCCCGGCTGTGTATACAGCGGGTTGGAAAAACCTAAGTGCGCATGTGTGACACACTTGTGCACTTAGTGCACTCTCCCTCCTGCCCATCTCTGTTACCAGCCCAGCCCAGCCCTCCCCTCCCCGCTGGCTGAGCCAGTAGTTGAAAAATGAAAAATAAAACGATAGCAAGCCATCGTTTTATTTTTCATCTGTTGGCTCATCCAGTGGGGCGATGCCCCTCTGCCACTGCGGAGGAGCCACTCCTGCATATTTAATTTAAGGCTCTTTGCATTGCCTGTGGGCTGTCCATTGCAATATGCCAGGCTTCTTGCAATGGAAACTTTTCACCTATGACAAAGAGTATGCTGAGACCCCGGCTGACCTTTCTACTGACCATTCCTTTATTCAGAAAGTCTTGCAAGCTCTGGATTTGATTCCCAACAAGAATGAACATGTTCTCCAAGTATCTTTACGGTGCAAAGACCTAGCTTTTCCAAAACTCAGAAAAAAGTGTGTACCGTTAAGCCTGGCTCTACCTGACTCACGTCTTTGACCTTCATACCAGGAAATGCAACTCAGAGTCACTTAGCACCCACTCTCATTACGTCTGCAGTCCCATATCAAATGCCCAGAGTCCAGAAGAGCATTTCTGTTCTTCAAAGAACTTTCTTCTTCCTCAGTTGATTAGCTTTCCTAGTTGGATTCCAAAGCACCTTGCATTTCTTTAGTTGACCTTTTTTAATCTAAAGTCCTTAATGTTAGAGCGGGCATTGCCTACTGGATGCTTGCTGATAGTCATCTCATTATCCCATGCTATGGATCCTAGTTTCACAATCCCAGCTGTAAATGTTATTTCTGTAGAAGAGCTCCTGACCTAATGAAAGTAGCTTACATCTAGGCTTCCTTGAGCCCTCAGTTTTCCTTAGAGTCATTACTTACTCAGTTCACAAGACACATTCTACCTATTCAGCTTTGAGCTTTACTCATAATAGTAATTTCTATGTTTTATAGTCACCACTCACCGAAATAAATCTTACTTGTACTCTGCAGTACCTGTCAGCTACCACCTGATCTTTTCATTCTGGCCACTGCTAAAATCTTTGATGCAACAGTAGCCATTTAGTTTCACAATTACCTGGGAGCCACTTATTTATCTAATTAAACTAAAATTAAACTAAAAATGTCCTTATAAAAAGTTGTTTGTTAAAATAATTACACGTCAAATTTATATACCCAATGTCATAAATTTAAAAATGTTTTAAAATAAAATAGCACCTATTTTTTTTTAATAAAACCATTTCAAAATATCCTAATAGTATTTTTTCATTAAATAAAGTATAACCTTTACAATTATGTATTTAATTAAAACATTTTTTTTAAATGATACGCCAAATGTTACATACAAATTAAAACAATTATATTTTAAAAATCTACCCACTCTTTTTCTCTGTAAACCCAACATCCTGCTACTATGAGGCTATAAAACTTATAAAAATACAAAGCATCTCTAATTAATACTTCAAAATTAACTATTATATTCACACATTACAATAGATAAATTAGAAACGAAAAATGTAAAAAATACAAAATGAATTAAATGCTAGAAAAAATAATCAAATTAGCATTAAACAATATTATATATAATCACAATTAAAAAAACGATATTATTATTTATAACAATATTAAAAACAAGACTTAAAATAATATTCTTATATTTCATTTTCTGTCCACAATATTTTGGAAAATACAATATTTTTAACAATATTTTTGTTTCACAATATTTTGTATTCAACATTTTGTCCAAACACCCAAGAAAACACTTTACACATAACTCACATAACGTTATAGCAACACAGAAATGTCATATTGGCAGAATCCATGCTGCTCACAACAGCATTTGCTATCATAATATGATACAAAGAAGCACATCCTAACACATTATTTCTTTCAATGGCTCGAAGTCACGAGCGCAAGACATAAATAATTTCACATGTAACCAGTATTGCTGACGCAAGTCATGCAGTTGTCTTTCACTTAGCTTTTTACTTCACTTGCCACTAAGAGAAAAGCAAACCCATCACAAATATCTTAGAGAACATCTCACTTACATCTATTCACTACAAACGTTGGCCACACAAATAGCACATACCATTATAAAGACATATGCATCTGAAACACACAGCTCACATTTGACAGAAATCACATTGTCACATTAAAAACACAAAAGCCCATTTAACAGCACATCTCACACATTTCCAGCACACACCTAAGACATGCCAGAGTGCCTGCATCTCAATGTCTCAGACTATCTCCAACTGCCAGGCTTTGGGCAACTCACTGACATAAGAAATGCATTTCAGTAAAGTCCCCAGAACACACTTTAACAGCACCAAAATCATATAAAGAAACTTCAGTGAAAGACCAACAGAGTACCTGAAATATATCATCAAAAGTCGAGAAAGACTCCATTCTAAGCGAATCCTCAGACTCCTGAAGAAAGGTACATCACTGACAGATATCATAACATAGCATAACGTAGCATAACATAACATAACATAACATAACATAACATAACATTCACATGCAGTCAAATCCAAACACTGACTGCCCAGTGGGGTACAGGATCTGTTTCTCAGGGCGTACCATACAGAAAGTCTTTTTGGGAAAAGGCTGAGGTTCAAGCCTTACAGCACTTGCATTCAGCCAGTTGATCCGTTTCCTTGTCCAAATTTAAATGGAACAAACACAAGAAAATCCTTCAAAGTTTAGGTACCTTTCCTGAAAGCTTAGCACATTCTCTGCTTTAAAAAAGGACCTATTATCTACAGCATACAAATTAAGTGCCAATTACCAGTGGTCTGATGTTAAGACACTAGAATATTACTCATTGCCTCTCAATACAAGTGGCCCACAAAAATACAGCGGTCCCCGTAATTGGAGAAAGACTAGGATTGTGATGTTGATCTTCCCAGATATTCTGAGTCTATGTTTAGTTGCAGCAGGTGAAATCTGTAGGTGAATTATCACTGAGCAGCAGTGTTCCCTCAAAAATAATAACAATAAATCTGACAGGCCCAGTAGCTCTTCTGACTGGATCTAACTGAATTTACATGACACTTTTAATGAGTGCATGGTAATACCGGTAGTGGGTGGTAGTTCTGTGCCTTTACAAGCAGGTTCAGAGTCTCTGCATCTGAAATATCTGAGCATATTACCACCTGATTTTTGGAGGAGGTTTCGTGTCACAGTCCCATTTGTAATCCCGTTTAGGCAGCAACTGGAGCTTTCAGTCACAAACAAAAATATCTGGCCACGTGTTATTAGCTCCTTATGTGTGAAATGTCATGCCATAAAGCTGTCTAGAAGGAAAGGTTTCTTAGAGGCCATGAGTTGACATATTTGCACTGTATAAAACACTCACATAAACAAGGCAGACACGCGATTGCATGTAGACACTTTATATAGAGAAATAGACCTTGCGTTTATAAATGCAATATAAACACAGGCATATTCCTGTGGACGAACATTTTAGATAGACACATATACATGTGAATCAGTGTTTTACATCCAGTAAATATAATTGTCTATGGATGTTTGTTTCAACAGATATCTCCTACACATGCCAATAAATGTTTTTACACAAAGTATATACTGTGGACACTGTGGCCCTCATTCTGACCCTGGCGGTCGGTGATAAAGCGGCGGCCAACCCGCCAACAGGCCGGCGGTCCAAAATATGCAATTCTGACCCTGGCGGGAACCGCCAACACAGCCCGCCGCATTAACACTCCGCCCGCCACGGCGGA
This sequence comes from Pleurodeles waltl, assembly GCF_031143425.1. Classification (NCBI taxonomy): domain Eukaryota; kingdom Metazoa; phylum Chordata; class Amphibia; order Caudata; family Salamandridae; genus Pleurodeles; species Pleurodeles waltl. Next base: position 818,485,301 of record NC_090448.1, read on the forward strand.
ACAAACAAACAGCGCGGCGGTCCCCGCCAACAGCCAGGCGGCAGACAATGTACCGCCCACCCTATCACGACCCACCAATCCGCCACCTTTTCCGGGGCGGGAGCACCGCCGATAAAAACACGGCGGAAACAGACTACGAACGGGAAAACGCTCACCTCCACATACACCACGCGAGATTCCGGCAGTATGGAACCCGAGTTGCAGGTCATCCCCGCACTCCTATACCTGCTCCTGTACCAGGAGCACGCCCGGCGGCGCGGAAGACATCGGTGAGTACTGCACCTACGACACAGGGGAGGGAAAAGATTACCGGCACACACCCACCCACCCACACCCACTACAACACACACATCAATGCATTCCCACAGATCACTGTCACAACCCACAAACCCCCCCCTTCCAAAATAATGCAAAGACCAAAAGAAGAGATCTCAAACGGGCAGATATATTGAAAAATGGACAGCAGTAATCCAAATAAATAAATAAACTATGCACAAAATATATACAGCTACTAAATGTAGTCCAACCACTGTCCGTGGACCACAGGGGTCCTGAGCAAAGGGGCAAGGCCCAGTCCCACGACAAGAACTCCACGGAGAGAACACTGCAGGGGCATCAGAAAGAAAAAAGGACAGGCACCTCAGGGGGAAGGGAAGGCGGGGCACCTCAGCCACTTGAGTACACGACGCCAGATCCACGAGGGGACTCCATGACCACTGGCCCATCCTGGGGAGAGCAAAGCCACAGTCCAAACAGTCCATACAGTGGGTGGCCTGCCCACTGGGCCATCCTGGGGAGAGCAAAGCCACAGTCCAAACAGTCCATACAGTGGGTGGCCTGCCCACTGGGCCATCCTGGGGAGAGCAAAGCCACAGTCCAAACAGTCCATACAGTGGGTGGCCTGCCCACTGGGCCATCCTGGGGAGAGCAAAGCCACAGTCCAAACAGTCCATAACAGACTCCACTGCCACTGGAGGAGGCATGTTGGCCAGAGGACATCCTGCAGCCCTGCCCGAGACAGATCCTGCCCTGCCACGTCTGCCAAAGGGCCAGCGGTTCCTGCCTGGAAGGGCCCAGTTCAGCGGTTCTTGCCTTGAAGGGCCCAGTTCAGCGGTTCTTGAGACGGCGGTCCCCAGCGGAGCGGTGCTGGAGACGGCGGGGCCCAGTTCAGCGGTTCTTGCCTTGAAGGGCCCAGTTCAGCAGTTCTTGCCTTGAAGGGCCCAGTTCAGTGATTCTTGCCTTGAAGGGCCCAGTTCAGCGGTTCTTGCCTTGAAGGGCCCAGTTCAGCGGTTCTTGAGACGGCGGTCCCCAGCGGAGCGGTGCTGGAGACGGCAGGGCCCAGTTCAGCGGTTCTTGCCTTGAAGGGCCCAGTTCAGCGGTTCTTGCCTTGAAGGGCCCAGTTCAGTGGTTCTTGCCTTGAAGGGCCCAGTTCAGCGGTTCTTGCCTTGAAGGGCCCAGTTCAGCGGTTCTTGAGACGGCGGTCCCCAGCGGAGCGGTGCTGGAGACGGCGGGGCCCAGTTCAGCGGTTCTTGCCTTGAAGGGCCCAGTTCAGCGGTTCTTGCCTTGAAGGGCCCAGTTCAGTGGTTCTTGCCTTGAAGGGCCCAGTTCAGCGGTTCTTGCCTTGAAGGGCCCAGTTCAGCGGTTCTTGCCTTGAAGGGCCCAGTTCAGCGGTTCTTGCCTTGAAGGGCCCAGTTCAGCGGTTCTTGAGACGGCGGTCCCCAGCGGAGCGGTGCTGGAGACGGCGGACATTCTATGGCCAACTGCTCATTGCCTGGTGGTGCCCTCCTGGGCAGCGGGGATGGTGCTCCTTCAATGCCCACCTGGGCTGTGGGTGGTGGGGCCCTCCTGGCCAGCTGGGCTGGGTCCTCCCTGGGCAGCGGCTATGGGGGTGGTGGGCTCTCCCGGGGCAGCTGTGCCGGTTCCTCCCGGGGCAGCGGCTATGGGGGTTGCGGGCTCCTCCTGGGCAGCTGTGACGGGTCCTCCATGGGCAGCAGGCCTGCTGCCTGACTTCTCCGCCTTGCTGCCCTTGCCCTCCTTAGTCGGGAGTCTGTGGCCCTTTCCTCCCTTTGGAGCTGTGGCTGTTGACGGTGGCTGGCTAGTGTCCTGGGGGGATATCGAATCCGGGCTCCGGCGGCGGCCCTTCCGCCTTCTGCTCCTCTTCCCAGGGGGTGGGCTGGCTGTCCCCTTGCTGCTGGGCGAAGATCCAGACCTGCGGGCTGGTGGGCTCCAATACCACTGCACCCTTGTCAAGGGGGCTGCAGGGCTGGTGGTGGCTGAGGTGCTCTTTTTACCCCGACGAGAAGGAGGGGGGGGGCTCAGGGTCAGGAAAGAAGGTAGCAGTAGAGAGATAGATTTTCTTGGGACAATGGAGAGTGGTAGGTACAGTGGGTATGGGAGTGGAGGGAGAGGATGTGGTTGTAGGCGAGACAAGTTTGCTGTCTTTGGGTGCAGGTGCAGGAGCGGGAGGCTGTCGTGAGGTGGATGGCTGTTGGGTGGGTGGGTGGCTGCGTTTGTGTGGTGTGGAAGAGGGGGTGACAGACACAGTGGGAGAGGACACAGGGGACGTGTAAATGGCAGTGGGGGTGGTGACTGCACGTGTGCGGACTGGAGTGGAGGGTATGCTGGTGATGGAAACACTGGCTGATGGTGAGGTGAATGAAGGTGTGAGTGTAGACGTCACAGGGAGGGAGGAGGGAGACGAGGAGGTGGGGGTCACAGAGGTGGTAGTGACTGTTGGCATGTCTGCATCGGAATGTTGCTTGTGTGAATGTCTGCGTGATCTGTGGTGCTTATGTTTGGATGAGCTGCTCTTGGGTGTTGAGGTGTGTGCAGGCTGGTCTGATGGTGTGGGTGGGACAGGCAGAGGAACAGGAGACTGGGAGGAGGGAGTTAGTAGAGGGAGGCAGGAGACAGGGACTATGGCTGCCGTCAGTGCTGAGGCCAGAGCCTGGAACGATCGCTGATGGGCAGCCTGACCCGAATGAATGCCCTCCAGGTACGCATTGCTGCGATGAACCTCCCTCTCCACCCCCTGGATGGCATTCAAAAGGGTAGTCTGCCCAACAATGAGCGTTCGGAGGAGGTCAATGACCGCCTCACTGAGGGCAGCGGGGGTAACAGGGGCAGGGCCTGAGGTGCCTGGGGCGAAGGAGATGCCCGGCTTCCTGGCAGAGCGGGCACGGGGCGAACGCTGAGGGGCTGCTGGGAGGGCGGAGATGGTGCGCTGGGTGGCGGCTGTACCTGTAATGGCGGGGGGCACGGATGGTGCCACCCCGCAAGGGAGCTCCCTTCCGAGGACGTGTCCGTGTCGCTGCAGGGTCCAGTCGTCCCCGTTGTGGAGCTCCCCTCGCCCTCCGTCTCACTGGTCCAGTCAGACTCTGTGGCATGGCCCTCCTGGGCCATGTGAGATGCAGCTCCCTCCTGCCCCGATGCCACTTCTCCTCCGCCTGATGATGCTGATGCACACAAGCACAGAAAGACAAACAAAAAGGGGGGGGGAGAGAGAAATAAAGAGATTTTGAGTACATGGATCACCAGTACAGTTAGCGGACATGACAGACACAGATGCCCCCTGCACTAAGTTGCGCACTTGGGGTCCGCTACGCATTCCGTGGAACATGCCCTACACGCCTAGAGTTGACAACTGCACCCATGGATGACACGGCCCAGGGATGGCTGTACTGACACACTACTGAGGGTGGTGGCTGGGGACACAGGGGCTTACGGGGGTGCCCAGCCTACAGATATCGCCCTGGCCTAGGGGGACCCACAGCCCTCCTCCCCCACCCAGACACCTCCACTGCGCGACAACAGAGTAGATAATGCTTGTACTCACCCCCTTGTGTCTGCTGTGCTGCCCTCATGCGCCCATCCAAATCAGGGTAGGCCACCGCCAGGATCCGGAACATCAGGGGGGTCAGTTGACGGCAGGCACCCCGCCTACGTTGGGAGGCCATCCCCAGCAGAGACTCGGCGGTCTTCTTGGTCCCGCGGCGGATGTCCTCCCACCTCTTGCGGCAGTGGGTGCCCCGTCGATGGTGGACCCCCAGGGTCCGGACTTCCTTGGCGATGGCACGCCAAATCCCGATCTTCTCATGGGCGCGGACCTATGTGACACGTACAGGGAGGGAGAAATACCACGTTCAAGTTTGTCTGCATTTTCGTTGCCAGTGGCCCAACGCCCCCCATCCCCGCCAGGCCCCCCGCCAGGCCCAACATGCCCCCCATCCCCGCCAGGCGCCCCGCCAGGCCCCCCGCCAGGCCCAACATGCCCCCCATCCCCGCCAGGCCCCCCGCCAGGCCCCCCGCCAGCCCCAACATGCCCCCCATCCCCGCCAGGCCCCCCGCCAGGCCCCCAAGCCAGCCAGTGGCCCCAAATCCATATTGAATTAAACTCACTTGTTGGTCTGGAGGACCGTAGAGTAGCGCATACTGGGGGAGGACCCCATCCACAAGTTTCTCCAACTCCTCTCCAGTGAAGGCAGGGGCCCTTTCCCCAGTCGCAGCAGCCATTGTCCCTTCCAGACCGAGGTCACAGCAACACTTGCAGTATAGGTCCTCTCCTGTGAAAGTTCAAGTCGCAAGTGGATAAGTAGATAGGAAATGGCGGTCACGTCCGCGGCGGTGCGTACCGCGGCGGTGCGTACCGCGGCGGTGCGTACCGCCACCGCCGGCGCCCTTCGCCATTGGCTCCTGAAACCCATAGGCTTCAATGTTAACCAATGCGGCTTCGCGCCGCGGTCTTCGACCGCCGACCGCCGCGGTGTGCCACGCCAGCGCATTGACCTCACATCCCATTGTCACACTTCACAGGTCAGGCAGCCGCCATTTCGAGGGTCCACATGGCTCAATTTCAACTGCGTCACACAGGCCTAGGCCTTGCATTGCCACTCAGACACGCCATTCACTGCATGGAGAATCGTTTACTGTGCAAGCTGTGAGTACGTACCTGTGGGTTGCTTGACTCTGTGCTCCATGTTGTCCTTCCTAGGCACCGTCCGCTGGGTTTGGCGAGGAGACGGATGAATCCTCGCGTGTACCGACCGCTGGTGGACCTGTCGACAATGGAAGAACGCCACATTATCCTGACCTACCGGCTTGACCGTGCCACTATACATGAACTGTGTGCCCAGCTGGAGCCCGACCTGATGTCCCCCATCCGCCAACCCACAGGGATTCCCCCTCTGGTGCAGGTCCTGTCAGTACTCCATTTCCTGGCAAGTGGGTCATTTCAGACAACAGTGGGAATTGCTTCTGGGATGTCTCAGCCCATGTTTTCGAAGGTGTTATCCAGAGTGTTGTCTGCCCTGATGAAATACTTGAGGAGCTACATCATTTTCCCTGAGGTGGGCGAATTGGCTACAGTGAAGGGTGATTTCTACGCCCTTGGACATATTCCCAACGTCATTGGTGCCATTGATGGGACCCATGTGGCTTTGGTTCCCCCAAGAGACAGGGAGCAGGTGTACAGGAACAGAAAAAGTTACCATTCCATGAACATCCAGGTGGTGTGTTTGGCTGACCAGTACATCTCGCATGTAAATGCCAAATTCCCAGGGTCAGTGCATGACGCCTACATCCTGAGGAATAGCAGCATCCCTTACGTGATGGAACAGCTAGAGAGACACCGTGTATGGCTATTGGGGGACTCTGGGTACCCCAACCTGTCGTGGCTACTGACCCCAGTAAGGAATCCCCGGACCAGGGCAGAGGAACGGTACAATGAGGCCCATGGGCGTACTAGGAGGGTGATCGAACGCACCTTTGGCCTCCTAAAGGCCAGGTTTCGGTGCCTGCATATGACAGGTGGATCCCTAATGTACTCACCTAAGAAGGTGTGTCACATCATCGTGGCCTGCTGCATGCTTCACAACCTGGCTTTGCGCCGCCAGGTGCCTTTCCTGCAGGAGGATGGTCGAGACGGTGGTGTTGTGGCAGCTGTGGAACCTGTGGAGAGTGACGAGGAGGAAGACGACGGGGCTGAAACAGACAACAGGGACAGAATCATTGAACAGTACTTCCAATAGGACACAGGTAACAATTCAAACATAATTTAGTAAATGTGAACTACTCTCCTGCATCTCTGCTGCCTGTCTATTTGCCCCAGTGTATGATGACTGAGTTGTGGCTTTTCCCTCCCTATTTCAGATCTGGGGTCCCCACTACGAGTCCTGTGCTTCGTTTCCCCATGGACTACAGCTTTGTGGCAGCTGTTTGTTGACTTCACTATGTACAAGGACATATTTGCACTGTCATGTCAATTACAATATTTTGAAATCACAGCCAGACTCCAGATAGTTTTGTGCAAAATAGGTGTTTATTTCAGTGCTCAAAATGGGATGGGTGGTTTCAAGTGGGTGGGGGCTATGGTGAAGGAATGTCCATGGCAGAGTCCAGAGTAACAGTCACACAGGTGCATTGTCCAGAGGCCTGTGGAGAGATGGAGCATGGGCAGTTCAAGGATGGACAGGGTGACAATGTGGGACAGTGGGATGACATCAGGTGGTATCCTTTGCTGGCGGGGGTCTTGACATCCTACTCTGTCTTCTTGCGAGATCTCAGGGCCCTCTTGCGGGGTGGTTCTTCTCCTGCAGGAGGTGGGGGTCTGGTGGGCTGCTGTTGTGCGGGGGCCTCCTGTCCACTAGCGCCGGCGGAGGTGGTTGGCTGTTCTTGGTCCAGGCTAGTGGCAGGGGCCCTTTGTTGTTGTTGAGTGTCCGTCCTGGTGTTGATGAGGTCCTGCAGCAGCCCTACCATGGTAACCAGGGTGGAGGTGAGGGCTCTGATGTCCTCCCTGTACCCCCGATAGTGTTCCTCCTGCAGTACCTGGATCTCCTGGAACCGGGCCAGTACCGTCGCCATCGTCTCCTGGGAGCGGTTGTATGCTCCCATGATGGTGGTGAGGGCCTCGTGGAGAGTGGGTTCCCTGGGCCCGTCCCCCCCCTGTCGCACAGCTGCCCTCCGAGTTGCCCTGTTTCCCTGGGCCTCTGCCCCCTGGCAAGTGTGCCCACTACCACTGCCCCCAGGTCCCTGTTGTTGTTGGGGTGGTGGGTTATCCTGGGTGCCCTGTAGTGGTAGACACACCGCAGATTGACGCGCCCTGGAGACAGAGGCATGGGCCTGCTGGGTGGGAGCTGTGCTGGTGTTCCCAGAGGGGTTTGGGTCTGTAGTGGCCTGTGCCTGTGTGAGGGGAACCGACTGTCCAGAGGTCCCCGATGGTCCGGGCTGGTCATCAGTGTCCAGGTCGACAGAGCTGCTGTCATCCCTGACGGCCTCTTGGGTGGGGGGTGTGGAGAATTCTGGGCCCTCCGTGGCAGTGTGTTGACGGTCGGGTCCTGCAGGGGTATAGAGGTATGGTTATAGTTTCAATGTGTGTCATATGGGTGTATCTGTGGGTTCCCGTGTCCCCAAGTGCTGGCATTCGTGTGTGGGGGCTTTGGTGAGGGTGGCTTGTGGGGGGGATGTGTATATGCATTGGGCATGCTTTGGTGATGGGTGTCCATGCTTAGTGGACGTATGCAGGCCTAGGTTTTGGGATGTGTGGGTTGTGATGGTGAGACATTGGCAGGGAATAGGTGTGCTGGGGGTGAGGATGGTGGTGGGGGTGAGGATGGTGGTGGGGGTGAGGGTGAGGGTGGGGGTGAGGATGGGGGTGGGGGTGAGGGTGGGGTTCGAGGATGGGGGTGAGGGTTGGGGTATGATTTGGCATGCAGGTGGGGGGGAAGCAGTAGTGAAGCTTCAACTTACCAGTGTCCATTCCTCCGCCGACTCCTGCGAGGCCGTCAGGATGCAGGATGTTCAAGACTTCCTCCTCCCATGTTGTAAATTGTGGGGGTTGAGGTGGGGGTCCTCCGCCATTCTTCTGCACGGCGATGTTGTGCCTGGATACCATGGAACGCACCTTCCCCCGTAGGTCGTTCCATCGCTTCCTGATGTCTTCCCGATTTCTGGGGTGCTGTCCCACAGCGTTGACCCTGTCGACAATCCTCTGCCATAGCTCCGTCCTCCGGGCAATGCTGGTGTATTGGACCTGTGTGCCGAAGAGCTGGGGCTCTACCCAAACGATTTCCTCCACCATGACCCTAAGTTCTTCGTCTGAGAAGCGGGGGTGTCTTTGGGGTGCCATGGAGTGGTGTGTATGATGTGTGGGGTGGAGTATGTGTAGTTAAGTGTGTTGAGTGTGGTGGTGTGTGTTGTTTTGTGTGTGGATATTGTGTGGGTGATGGTGTAGTGTGCCTCTGTGTGATGGTATTCTCTGATCGCTGATGTGTCTCTCAGTGCTTCTTTCTGAATTTTTGGACGTAGGGGTTTGTGGGTGATGTGGGTGTGTGTTTTATATTGTATTGTGTGTGTGGGAGTGGTGTGTGTATGTGTATCAGGTGTGTGGAATTCAAATCGGCCAATGTGGCTGAGTTTTGTTCGTTTGTGCGTATTCTGACCGCGGTCACCTCCACTTTTCCGCCGACCGCTGGTCTGGCGGTCTGTTGTGGCTGTCGGATTTTCGGAGGTTTGGCTGCTGCGGGTCAGAATGACCGTGGCGGGTTACCGCGACCGCGGCGGAATTATGGAGGATTTCTGACCGGCGGTTCGCGCCTTTTACCGCCGAGGTCAGAATGACCACCTGTATGTGCACATCCTTGTGAATGAATAGGTTACATATTAGCAAATGCTTTCGAAGGACTACTTTGAATACAATATATGTATCAAAGGACAAGCACTTTGGGCCTCATTATGAACACGGCAGGAAACCCTGCCGTGTTCATGCTGGCGGTCTTTCCATAGACCGCCAGCCCCTTTGAGACCCCGCCGGCCGCATTATGAACATTCTGCTGGGCTGACGGGCGGAAACAGTGTTTCTGTCAGCCGGCCCAGCAGAATGCAGGGCCGGGACATTGCTGACGGCTCCACATGGAGCAGTTATCAATGCCTTAGTGTGGCAGGTGCAGCAGCACCCGTCGCGCAGATCACTGCCCGTAAATCGGGCAGTGACCTTTGTGACCGGGCACTGCACGGGGGCCTCAGAGCACCCCTTTGAAAGCTGGGGGAAACAGGGTTGATTATCCGGAGGGCAGCGCTACTTGCAGCGCTGCCCTGTTGGATAATGTAATCCGCCATCGTCAGGCTGACGGTCTTTTCCGCCACCGCCGGCATGACGGTCTGAACCGCCGGGTTCATAATGAGTCCCTTTATGTACTATAGTTATATCGTAGTTCGTACAAGAACACACAGATACGTGTGGAGTTATTAACAACAAGATTTAGAATCAATGCACTTTTCTTTCATTTGAGTTGTTTTACATGGCGTAGCATGCTACCCATGAAGGAAAGCACTTCAGCTCCCCACATAGGAGTAGTAAGAGCTGTATAAATATTACAATACAGTAAAATATATATATATATATATATATATATATATATATATATATATAGAGAGAGAGAGAGAGAGATAGTAACATAGATCTACATAATTATTGGCAACACATTTTCTGCAGTTTTAATATTGCGGCTTAACACTTAGAAAAGAAAAGCACTACTATTGAATATAAAAATCTATGGAACAAAGACCGCTGCGGTTCCGCCGGCACCATACAGCCGCGGTCATGAGGTCACACAAACAGGTTGGTGTAGCCTGTGTCACTGCCATACACATTATGAGGTTGCACACCGGCAATGTGACCATGGCAGTCCAAACACCACGTCTCAGCAGGTGGGAACGGAGAGTACAAAGGGAGATACTCACTTGCAGGCAGCCTTACACCTCTGGTGCCGCCATGGAGCCCATCAGACATGTCCTTCCGCTGCTGCTGGTCATTGAAGGAGCCCAAAATCCATGACGCCATGGACACAACCGACTATAGATTGTCGGGCTGTCATCCGCATCGCAGCGGGGTCATGCTATGGGCACCAAGTACCCTTGTCATTGTGTCCCAGATCAGAATCAGACACAAATAAGGACACATTCACAGTCACAATATGCCCCCTTTAGGCAGGTCACTCACACTACACCACAACACTACACAAAAACATGTCTATTCATCTCAGGCACAGAGACAGTGAAGTGTACACAACACTGTGTCACACAACACCAACAACACAGCAACCTCACATCTACAAACACAACTCACACACTCCTGTTGCACACATGCCATGGACTGCCATCACATTCAAAACTCATATGCAAGTATGTGGCATGGGATACAAACACCACTCCCATTAAACAGCACTGCAATACATACACACATCACTCACATTTCAACACAATGGAAGGACAATAGGATGCACAATCGACAGAGAGACAAATATACAAAGCTCAGTATGCAAACAATACCTGCACAATAGGGATGAGGTTATCAGGAGCACTCAAGGGAGAAGGCTGCACTGGGCCACATACCACTTTGCACATGTCCCTTAACCAACATTTTCACAGGAACTGGCTCTACATGTATCTCAGGAACAAACAATACCAGACCCAAATGACATGCCTATCCGCACAATGTGGAAGTGCAAGTCAACAAAGCAAATACAACTCCACCTGCATGGGACATACAGCTACTTGAAGTAGCTGCAAGGTACACACAACTAAATAGACACATGCACAGTCAAATGCAAACAAAGGTAGCACAATTGAAAACACTCAGGGGGTCATTCTGACTGCCGCCGGCCGCAGTAACCGCGGTGCCGGCGGGAGCCGCCAGAATACCGCTGCGCGGTCAGAAGACCGCCGCGGTTATTCTGTGTTTCCCGCTGGGCTGGCGGGCGACCGCCAGAAGGCCGCCCGCCAGCCCAGCGGGAAACCCCTTCCCACGAGGAAGCCGGCTCCGAATGGAGCCGGCGGAGTGGGAAAGGTGCGACGGGTGCAGTAGCACCCGTGGGATTTTCAGTGTCTGCATGGCAGACACTGAAAATCTTTTAGGGGCCCTCTTACGGAGGCCCCTGCAGTGCCCATGCCATTGGCATGGGCACTGCAGGGGCCACCAGGGGCCCCACGACACCCCTCACCGCCATCCTGTTCCTGGCCAGGAACAGGATGGCGGTGAGGGGGTCGGAATCCCCATGGCGCCGCAGCAAGCTGCGCCACCATGGAGGATTCCACAGGGCAGCGGAAAACCGGCGGGAGACTGCCGGTTTTCCGTCTCTGACCGCGGCCATACCGCCGCGGTCAGAATGCCCTTGGGAGCACCGCCAGCCTGTTGGCGGTGCTCCCGCGGTCCCCGGCCCTGGCGGTCCATGACCGCCAGGGTCAGAATGACCGCCTCAGTGTCTTCACAAACAAAATTCAAGCTGCCACACATTTAATGAATCCATAATCCATATCAGGGTGAAAAGTCTAATACCATACATGCTCACATTGGACAACACAAGTTGAAATACATACCATACCAAACAGTACACAATGCTATGGTATCACCATTGAATTTACACCCCCATTTCCATACTGTCAATGTTAGAAATGGGGTCTTTGGTTGGCAGTCAGGTTATCCCCTGTCCAAGCAAGGACCCTCACTCTAGTCAGGACAATGGAGAAACACACCCGGTTAACCCCCGCTCACCCCGTTGGTAGCTTGGCACGAGCAGAAAGGGTTAACCCAGAGACAATGTGTAAAGTATTTGTACCAACACACACAGCAATACAGTGAAAACACTACAAAATGACTCAACACCAGGTTAGAAAAATAGCCAATATTGATCTGAACTAAACAACACCACAACGACAAAAATACAACATACACAAACAAAGTTATGAATTTTTAAAAGATAAAACTTCAATGCAGCGCTTAGAAACACAGAGGCCTCAAATTGGTGATATCACCGCATCATAACAGAGTTGTTCCCAACAATCCGATGCCAATAGCGCTGGTCACGAAGTCACACTGACCCCCAGGTACATTACATTGTGCAAATGCAGAAACAAGCAGGTGCACAGAGTCAGGGATCGTGGTGTCGCTGGATCCAAGACATCGTCGGTTCCAGTGCTGTGGAGCAAAGGAGAAGAGGCATCACGAAGACGCATCAGGTCCTTGCTGCGAAGCTGTGGAGGTGAGATGGCATTGGTACAAAGTGTTGGATCTGTGCACTTCCGGCGGAGTAGATATCCGGCGGTCACGATGTGGTGCAGTGACTTCCACAGTGGTTGCGAGGCTGCAGTGGTGTCGAGCCTGTGGGGTCATCGTACTCCAGTGGGGACCACAGCTTTGGTTGCAGGCGGCATCACGGAATTCGTCAGTGGCATCAGTCCGGAGTTGTCCGATGTCGGTTTACTTGGTTTTTCTTGGTTTTCCTCCAGCTTCTCCTTTGAAGGGCCCGCTTGGCAGGGCAGGAGTCACAGCAGAGGGTCCAGGTGTTGGCAGAGGAAGTCTTTGTTGACCCTGAGACTTCTGAACAGGGGGCAAGCTCAGTTCAAGCCCTTAGAGATTCTTCTCAAGCAGGAATATACCACAAAGTCCAGTCTTTGTCCCTTTGCACAGGCAGAAGCAGCAACTACAGGATAGCCCAACAAAGCACAGTCACAGGAAAGGTCAGCACTTCTCCTCAGCTCTTTAGCTCTTCTCCTTGGCAGAGGTTCCTCTTGGTTCCAGAAGCAAATATTGAAGAAATCTAAAGTTTGGGGTTTTGGGTCCAATACTCATACCCCTTTCTGACTTTGAAGTTGCCCAACTTCAAAGATATGTCTCTGTTGTTTACAGGATCCTGCCTTGCCCAGGCCAGGCCCAAGACACACACCAGGGGATTGGACACTGTGTGAGGGCAGGCACACCCCATTCAGGTATAAGTGATCACTCCTCCCTCTACTCTAGCCCATATGGCTCATCAGGATATGCAGGCTACACCCCTGATCCCTTTGTGTCACTGTCTAGAGGAGAATCACAAACAGCCAAACTGCAGTCTGACCCAAACAGGGAATCCACAAACAGGCAGAGTCACAGAATGGTTTAAGCAAGAAAATGCCTACTTTCTAAAAGTGGCATTTTCAAACTAAAAATCTAAAAACCAACTTCACTAAAAGATCCAGTTTTAAATTGTGAGTTCAGAAACCCCAAATTACATTTTTTTAAATCTGCTCTCAAAGGGAATCTGCCCTTTAAGAATATTTTAAAGGCAGCCCCCATGTTAACCTATGAGAGAGATAGGCCTTGCAACAGTGAAAACCAAATGTGGTAGCATTTCACTGTTAGAGCATGTAAAAACACACACGTACATGTCCTACCTTTAACATACACTGCACCCTGCCCATGGGGCTACCTGGGGCCTACCTTAGGGGTGCCTTACATGTATAAAAAGGGGAGTTTTGGGCCTGGCAAGTGGGTGCCCTTGCCAAGACAAATTTGGCAGTTTAAAACTCAGGCGCGGCCCATCCTTTAGGGCGGAGGGGCCACCCCCCCCCACCTTTTGCCCCTCATGAAAAGTGTCTGTCAGGCTGAGCAAAGGTCAGCCTGACAGACACTCTTCATTTTCAGCTCAGACAGCCCGGAGTGAGACATGCACGATTTGCGCAGACTCCTGGATGCCTGAGCTGAACTCTACTGGGCTGAGGAGGTCACAGCTCCTATGGGTGTGACCTCCTCGGCTCAGCAAAGGTGCCTTGAGGCCCTCCTCTGGGTGACGAGGAAAGCGTCACCCATTGACTTCGCCGTGGGTGCTTCAGGTTTAAGCCCTGAAGGGCCCAGGGTGAGTGTCAATCAGTGACACTTCGTCACAGAGTGGGGTGGGGTCAGCAGTCTCACTGCCCCATCCCACTCTGTGACGAGGCTGGGACTGCTGCCTTCCCTCATTGGCCCACTGCCCCACCCCACTCTGTGACGAGGCTGGGACTGCTGCCTTCCCTCATTGGCTGACCTAAGGTCAGCCAATGAGGGAAGGCAGCAGTCCCAACCCTCCTGGGACCTCCAAGGCTGAAGGTAAGTGTGTGTGATGTTTTAAAATGAATGATTGGTGCATGCGTGCATGTTTGAATGTTATGAGTGTTGTTAATGGATGTGCGTGTGTGTGTGAAAGAATGAGTGTGTGTGATCTTTTAAAATGAATGTTTGGTGCGTGCGTGCATGTTTGAATGTTATGAGTGTTAATGTATGTGCGTGCGTGTGTGAAAAAAAGAGTGTGTGTGTGATGTTTTAAAATGAATGCTTGCTGGGTGCATGTTTGAATGATATGAGTGTTGTTAATGGATGTGCGTGCGTGTGTGTGTGAAAGAATGAGTGTGTGTGAACTTTTAAAATGAATGTTTGGTGCGTGCAAGCATGTTTGAATGTCATGAGTGTTGTTAATGGATGTGCGTGTGTGCGTGTTTGTGTGTGAAAGAATGAGTGTGTGTGTGTACTTCCCACCCCTCCCTCCTAAAGCTGCCGGCCGCCACTGTTGAAACTGCACATACAGACTCTGCAGTGGCAGGTCTGAGCCATGTTTACAGGGCCACTCATGTGAGTGGCAGAACCAGTCCTGCAGGCCCACTTGTAGTTTTTGGTTTAAAGGCCCTAGGCACCCCTAGTACACTTTATTAGGGACTTACTAGTAAATCAAATATGGCAATTATGCAAAAGCCAATTACACATACAATTTCACATAGCGAGCATTTGCAATTTAGCTCTAGTCAGCCGTGGTAAAGTGCCTAGAGTAACAAAAACAGCAACAACAGAATCCAGTACACAACAACAACCTGGGAAGTGGAGGCAAAAAATTAGGGGAGACCACACCAAGGATGTCAGGTCTAACAGTCAACATATACCTGTATCTTGGGGGACATTAGCACTGCTCACAAAGTCAGATACTGCAAACAACAGCAAATGGTTGAGCAAAGAGGCTGAAACACATACAACTTTAGGCATACAACACAAGTTACTCAGGAACTACATGAAGTTAGAAAAACAATTGCAGGACAAATGTGTACCCAAAAAATCAACTGTTTGGGTTTATTAAAATTGAAACTAGTAAAGTCAAAGGCCATTGCCCAGTCCATTTTTAAATGCATAGGCACATCACTTTTTGTCACTTGACTTCTAACTGGCAGGGAATCTCCACAGGAAGAGGCATGAAGTGGGCAGGTATGCATCCCAGGGATCATCTTTGGGGTTGGGGGTGTATTTGGGATGGGTGGGTTTGGGAGGGGTGGACGGCTTCTTAGTAGCAGTAGGCTTCTTCTTGGTGGGAGGGGTGTGGGTGCTTGCAAGGGGGCAGGTGTGACAGGGGAGGACCTGGAGGTGGAAGGGATGGGTTGGGAGGTGGGTCAGGCCTCTTGGGTTTGGGACAGGGGGTGGAGGGAACAGAGTAAAGGTCAAGGTCAAATAAAAAAACTTTGTTAGGAACACAGGGATTGGTCAGCAGAGGGGGGTGGGGATTTGGTGGTTTAGTGAGTGGTTGTCTGCTGTGTCAGTGTGGATTACTAGGCTGTGTGCTTGTGGGAGGTATGCTTGTGTTTGGGTAGTGTCTGTTGTGTGGGTGAGTGTGGGTGTTTGAATGTCTTGGGGGGCTGGGAAGTGGAAGTGCTGGGTGATGGAGTGATGGATGTGTGTGTGTGTCTAGTGGTGTGGTGCCTGTGGGAATGCTGGTAGTTGTGGATGTCTGTGTGTCTAATGGGGTGGTGTCTGCAGGTATGGTGTATGTGGTGGATGACTGTGTGTCTGTTGGGGTGGTGTCTGCGGGTATGGTGGATGTGGTGGATGTCTGTGTATCTGTTTGGGTGGTGTATACAGGTAATATGGTTGTGATGGATGTCTGTGTGTCTGTTGGGGTGGTGTCTGAGGGTATGCTGGGTGTGGTGGTTGTGTCACTGACTGTTGTGGTGGTGCATGTGGGTACGCTTGATGTTGTGTGTGGTACAGTGGTTGTTTCTGAGGAAGTGGTGGCTTCTGTTGTGTGTATGGGTGTCTGTTGTTTGCTTGTATGCCGGTGAGCTTTGTGGTGCTTGTGTCTATGTGTGCTGCTCTTGTGTGTTGAGTTGGATGCTTGCAGATCGGTCTGTGTGCTTGGGGTAGGTAGACAAATGGAGATTTGCATTGGGAAGAGGGAGGTGGAGGGGGGACGGAAGGTGGTGGATGACTGGCTGCCATCAGTGTGGAGGTCACAGCCTGAAAAGATCTCCGTAGGCTAGACATTGCACCATGAATGCCTTCCAGGAATGCATTGGTCTGCTGCATTTGGGTTGCCAATCCCTGGATGGCATTCACAGTGGCTTCCTGATGCACAGAGATACTTCTCAACAGGTCAGTAGCCTCCTCAATGACTGCAGCAAGGGTAGCAGGGGCTGGGGCGGAGGTGCCTGTGGTGAAGGAGATGCCCACCCACTTGGGTGAGCGGGCACGGCCAACTGAGAGGGGAGCAACAGGGTGGGTGGCGATAGAATGGGGGGTGGTGGACAAAGATGGTAAAGGGGTATGCCCTGATGGGTCCGTCACCAGTAGGTAGTGTCCACTGAAGGCCGAATCCAATGATAAAGATGATGTTGGTCCCTTCTCTCCTGTGGCACTCCCCTCACCCTCCAGACCACTGGGTCCCTCTGTGTCCATGGTGTCTTGACCCAAGGTCCCATGGCCAGATGCGTCTCCACTCTGCAGTGTCCTGTCTCCTTCACTTCCCCGGGCTGATGCTGCAAATACAACGAGAAATAGGGTCATCACATGTCCATGATCACACTTGAACAACAGTTCTGATTAGCAAGCATTACAATGATGTCAAGTAGGCACCAGCAACAAACTCCACCTAAGTGGCCCATACATATGCCATACCATATGCATTAATGCCATCTGAACTGTCAACAGTTGCCCACAGGAAAATCAGAATCTCAGACAACTGCAATGGCATGGCTGAAGTGCAATCACAGCAACCATTGAACTAGTAGGAGACCTCATCAATCTCAATGCGTTGTCCCTTGAAGCATACCTCAGTTACTTGTTGTCATACAATAGTAGGCCAATGCCAGCTGCATTCCCACAGATCCCAAACAAGGTCATGCACACATCCATTTGTCACATACATATTGACCCAACAATATGAAGTAATGCTCCAAAATCCTGCCATGTTGCTGACAAAAGTACAATGGCCTGGTGAAGGTGACATGGAAATATTTGTGTTACACTGGAAGCAGTTCCACAATGCACACATCACCAAGTGACATTTGTCACAATGGAGACATTGAGGTTGTACTAATGTTGCTACACATTTGGCCACACTTTTGGCATGGAATGGGCAATGTAGACATCATGTGCAATATGTCAGGGAGAGATGTCTCTAAACTCCACAACACGATGACTCAGCAAGCCCAGGGGACTCACCACTAATGTCTGGCACCCTTTACAATGACATACTCTGGGTGCATCAGTAGATGCCATTAGTCCCTTGGATGTTGTAGAGGCCCAGAGATTTTCAATTATTGTTGAAGGGTCTCAACATATTGCCCAATTGAAAGCGACATCATTGTCCCATTATTTTCCTGCAAACCCAGATGACTGTCGATGAATGCTTGTACCCAAACAAGTGTGATCTCAACATACCTGCAAGTCACTCCATGATGCATGCCAACAGTCAGATTACACACCTTCCCCATTTCACATGTACTAAGCACTTTGCTACATGGTTCTATATCAATGGCATAGAAATGCACATTGTGGCTAAAAGCCCTGGGCTTATCTGTCATGTCCCTCATTGCCACTGCAGTTGTACATGCCAAATCACATGCTATGATGCACAAGGGTATGTGTCAGGCAATAAACAGTGGTGACACACTCCTGTATGTGGCACAACATGAAATGTATCCCCATTGTAAATGTCTTATTCCACACACAGATTCCCATGCCCATATATGTGAGGGAATACAGACATTATCCCATCAACTCAGGTAGACCATGCATGAAACAGCAACTTCCAAATGTTTTGCTAACAAGAAAGGGACACATGCTGACATGTAGGCACAAAGAATGATGACAGCAGTGATGCCACATAAATCATATCAATGGACATTCTCCACTTATGAAGGGAAAGTAATGATCGGTAGCTGCAGCCAAAGAACAATGTATGCTCTGTCACATGAATGATGGCCATCTTCAGATTACAGACTGTAGGGAGGCACCAGTACCCGCTATACGCTGAAGACAACTAGCTTCTGGGTGGCAGATACCAAAATACTTATTTAACTAGACATGTGGCTGAGGACAGTGTTCCATCACTTTTGTTGCATAGAATTTACACCCACCCTAACAATAAACAGTACTTGATTGATCAATGTACACAACCATACGTTGTCCCTAGAAACAAGTTGTTTGTGCCTTGTACACAGTTGTATCCTAGGTCCCTGGGCCAATAGGCAATGCCCATCAGCATACAACACATGACATGTCTACACAAACAATCACTCATCTACTGTGTTGCACATGACTCATCCCGTTAGTAGGAGCTGTTAGAACCTAACATATTCACTTGGCAAAGTGACAGGCAGGAATATGTCTTGCACTCACCTCTTATTGACTGCTGTGCTGTCCACAGACGCCCACACTGTCTGGGTAGGCCACCTCCAGAATGCAGGCCATTAGTGGGGTCATGATTTGACAGGCACCCCACCCATGTTGGGATGACATCCTCATCTGACCCTCTGCAATCTTCCAGGCCCACCGTCTCAGATCCTCCCACCTCTTCCCACAGAGGGCGCTTCACCGGCTATGGACCCCAAGATATGCACCTTCTTGGCAATGGCTCTCCATAGTACCTTTTTCTGATGGGTGTTGACCTGCATGATTGCAAAAGAGAAATCAAAAGATCATAATCAAAAGTTTTATTACAAATGGTTCAGTCGCATACACGTCAGTGCCACCTAGCTAGGACTTTTCTATTTGTTAATACTCCCCAAGTTTGAAACACACAAGCCAGTATTGGGACCTGACTACAGACATCTGAATTTGCATCTGTAGACTAACTCACTACCTTGCGCATGGCCTCCAATGACTAAGCAAGATTACTGACATCAGGTAGCCCGTGCTCTAGTAACCTGTACTATGATGTGAGCCACAATGAAACACTACACACCTATGTGGCTTCTGAAGGGTAAACTCCTTAGGCATGCATGGACCAACACATTCACTCTCTATGAGAATGAATCCCTGCATACAGTCCCTACAAGCAACTGCCAGAGTACAAATTTCAACATTACACATGAGCAGCAATCTAACGGCTATCCTTGTGGGTATAGAAAGTATCTTCCTTGTCCTTTTGTGGACATGGTGAATAACAAATGCAGACTCATGCCACTTCAGGGGGTGGGGTTCTGCGGTATGTCCCTGTATCACAGAACCTTCCTTTAGACATATGTGTCTATCCTACAGAGATGGCATCCAACAGACAAAGGCATGCATTGTACAGTTTCTGCTATGTGACCAAGCTACTGAGTCACAAATCATGGTCTCCCCTGAATCAACACACTGTTTCCAATGTGGGACTGTCAGTTATGCAATACGCCTGTACGGGCAAATATGACCTGTGTGAAGGTGACAACAGAGCTGTGGAGGTAAGAAAGGTATCATGAGTCTAGGACACACATTGACAATGATGCTAAGTACACATATGGACTAGATTAATGATTTATCTCTTTACCCATTCCTAATCTAGTCAAAGGAATGAGGCATTAAGGGCAGGTTTTGCCACCAGAGCATCATCTTGGTCACATGACAGGATCTGCTGGTTTACGAGGAGTAGACACAGTGCCACTGTTGCATAGCCACAGTGACTCTCCCACTGCCTAGACTAGGTCACATACTGGGAGATACATTTGACAGGCCCTGGTCTCTGCGGGCAGATCAGACAGAACCTACATGGCACTCCATTCCCATCACTTCCATGCATGGCAGTACATCATGTAGCCAACAGAAATTTGGCATGTGGTGTGTGTGGCAGCCTGAAGGGCAGAATGAGTCATGATAAGCCTTCCACACAATAGTTTAGCAAGGCCAGGTGTGGGTTGGAAGATCTGTGGCACTATACACATTGCTCACAGCACTCTCAAATGACTCATACAACATGCACACACAGCTCTTGCTGTCATGCACATGCATGTCTGACATTTACAACAACCATGAGGAAAGAGATGTCAGTGGATGGCAGCAATGTCTCCTTACCTAGTTATGTGCATCCAACCCAAGGATTATCTAGGACCCCAAACACCACACACAACACAATGTGACTGAACTTAACATATGACACTGGCCACCAATACCTGCACATTGTCCATCCAATTGATGCCACACAGACTACAAGAACAGGCACACAAAAAGTCTAACTGGCACACATGGGCACATTCCTGCCTGTGAGGAGGGAACGGATGGTGACGTACAGAGAAAAGTGTGCACATGAGGTACTTACGTGCTCCTCTGTTGAGCCATAGAGCTGTCAATACAGGGGCAGGACCTCAGTCACCAGCCTCTCCAGCTCCTCTAATGGGAAGGCAGGGACCCTATCACCTGCTGGAAATGGAATTATTCCACCAGAGGTGGCACAGAGCAGCTCAGGTTGTGGAGGTGTTGCTGGCAGCAGTGTCAGGAGTCAAGTGAGTGAATCTGCAGAACATGGCGGTGACATCCGCCACATACGTTGTCGTCACTGCTGACAGACACAGTCATTGGCCTGCAACCACCACTGGCAACAACGTAAGCCTATGGCTGTGTCCACCACGGTTGCAACTCCCTACCACCATGACGACTTCCACCAGTGGCCACAGGCGGTTCCTAATGTTCAGTGGAGTAGATCAGGCAGCCACCTTTTTGGTGTACTGAAATGCTGTATTGGGCTTTAGAAACTGCGTCACATCTTCCAAAAAGATTGTTGTACCTCACAACCATCCTTATCCTGTCTTGTCATGCAGATTCTACTACTAAAAAAACATTGTAGTATTTTTCAGGGCACAGATGGCCTTTAACAGTGGGGCACAGTCCACGCCTGCTGATGGTCAATTTGGTGGTTGGGATGTACGTTCACATTTCGAGGGACAATTGTGTTGTACAATTTTGAGTTTGGCCCATATCCATATTATGGACATGTGTTGAAAACGATGGGGGGACACATGTGACCACTGTGTTGTTTGCAGCTGTGATGTGTACTGTGTACCATGTCCATCCAGTCAGAAATACCTTGTCATATGATATCACCGACATGCATCATGTATGTTGCTGTGGGTACACTGACTAATGTTAGAAATCTTGTCTTGTCATACATAGGTACCCGGGGTGAGGGAGGATGTGACAACCTCCTGTCGACCATCCACTGCCAGACCTTCAGATCATGGAGCAAAGGCACATAATAATGTATTACCACCTGGATAGGCAAACAATAGGGGACTTATATCGTCAGTTGGAGCCAGATCTGATGCCAGCTAATAGTTATCCAACCAGCACACCACCCATTGTACAAGTCATGTCAGTATTGCACTTCCTAGCCACAGGGCCCTTCCAACATACAGTGTCTCTATCTGCTGGTATTTCCCAACCTGTGTTCAGTCTGGTGTTGAAGGATGTCCTCTCAGTAATGTTGAAACACCTTGACATCTAGATCCGGTTTCCCCGACGTGAGGATTTCGTCCCTGTGCAGGCTGACATTTATGGCTTTGCACACATCCCACATGTGGTGGGGGCCATTGATGGCCACATGTTGGTTTGGACCCACCCAGGGCAATGAACAAGTTTATCAAAACGAAGAACGTCCATTCCATCCACGTGCAAGTTGTCTGTTTGCCAGATCTCTACATTTTTACATGTGTGTGCCCGTTATCCGGGTTCAGTCCATGATTTCTTCATAATGCAGAAGAGCACCATACCCCTGCTGATGTCACAACTGTACACAGAGAGGGCCTGTCTGGTTGGTAAGCCACATCTATCCTGTTTGTGTGTGTGCAATGTCAGATGCTACAATCATGAAGTGGGTGACTCATTATTGCACATATGTCCCATTCTTTAACAGGAGACACCACACATCCAAACCGACCTTGGTTGTTGACACCACCAAGGAATCCAACTATAGCAGGGACGTCCATTTCAATGAGGCCCAGGGTAGAACACAGCGGGTATTAGAGCTGGCTTTTGGGCTCCTGAAGGCCAGATTTATGTATCTGGAGAGGACTGGTGGAGCCCTCCTCTACCCACCCGGAAAAGTGTGTCAGATCACTGTGGCATGCAGCATGCTTCACAATATCTCCCTGCAGAGGAACATCCCACACATCCCAGAGGAGGGGGAGCCTGCAGTGTCACCTGGTGAGAATCCTGATATGCCAAGTGAGGATGACAGTGGTGAAGAAGAAGGAGCTGACTTGTGAGAAGATCTCATCAACAGCTACTTTTCATGAGTGAAAGTATGTCATGTGTTATAATGACTGTGACAGTACAATGCATTGTAGTTGTGAGAATGTACGGAGTTGAGTGTTTAGCAACAACTAGGGAGCTGATATTCTGCAATGTTCAGCCAAAGACTGCTTGAAGAGTTACCCTTTGACATATCCCCACCTTGATGATGTTGCTTTGTTTGTGTCAGTTCCTTTGCAATATAATTTCATTTCCAGTTGCTTGCTCTGTGATTTGTGTAATAGGTATGTTTTCAAGCCTGTGCTCCTTGTTTTGTCTTTGTACAGGTACCTTCACCATGGCATCCTCATGTAGGCATTTCAGAGATGTGACACTGGCAGGTATCTGATGTTGTTCTGACATACAAAGTGAACATGGATTGTTCCAGGCATGTAGGTCGCAGATTTGGGGTATATGAGACCTGTGCCAAGGCACAGTGTTTGGGTGGAAGGACAGAAGTGCACATTAGACTTGTTTTGTGTACTGTGGTGGGCCGATTGCATCATGTGTGTCATCATGTGGGCCTGAGATATGTAGTCACAGATTGCGACAAAGTCATTCACCCTTCACATTGGCTAAACACTATTCTTGTATGACCTATATGACCAATATGTAGCTGTAGATGTGTTTCATCATTGCAGGCCACAGTGCCTGTGCTACAACACTGACATATGTTTGTGTCATGCCACCAGATTCATAGTCATTGGATTATGATGGGCCTGTGATCAGGTTCTGTTGTACTGCCATCTGTCTGTATCTTGAATGATGTAATGTTGGGTTACGTTGGTGTGGTATGTGATAAGGATCCAGCTTCTGACATCATCCACTTTAATGTTAGCCACTTCTAGAGGGCAATGTCTGACAAATTCCTTCCTTCCATGGTCTGGGGAGCTGTACCTTGGGATATGTACTTTAACTCAGTATGAGTCACACATTCTTGTGTCAAAAAGGTCTAGACATATGGACATCTCATGTGCTGTACACTGGAATGGAATGTTTGGTGTGACCAGACACTTGTATGTATTTGTTTGTGTGTGATGGTTGCAATCCTGAGCAGGACGCTGTGTGCCTGTAACAAATCCCTCCTTGCACAAGTAAGTTATGTCTTCCTCATATGGTTCACATGGTCTTACATCTCTACATAGCAAAATGTTGAATTAAACAAGAAGACAATTAGTTTGTGATGGGTACATTTATTACAATGCTGATAAAGTAAATAAAATGTGGACAGAAAAGAGAAAAAAATAAAGTGAGGGTGTCAGTCATGGTGAATAAAATCATTGGAGTAGATGTAAAACCATTGGGAGTCCAAAGTCCAGAGTACTCCTCCCATTAGAACTGGTAGGTGGTTCAGGATCAGTCAACACAGCAAACGTGTGGCACATAAAGGTGATCCTTTAGAAAGAGGTCACTTACTGGCAGTGATGGATGTATTTCCATCTGCACCTCCTGGATTCTTTGCTGTACATCCCCACTTGCTTGGTGAGGTGGGGTTCTGCTGCTACAGATCTAGGGGTGTCTGAGACAGGTTCTTCTACCAGCAGGGCCTCCCTTCTAGTGACTGGCACCAATGTAGATGTACCTGGTGTTGATAAGCCAAAGGAAGTGGAAGATTGGTTGGTTTTGAAAAGCCCTGCTCAGGACTGTATGAATGTCTCTCAACACTCCTGTTAGGGGGGCCAAGTTGTTATTGTTGGCCTCCATCTGTTCCCACAGGTCTCTATGCCTGTGCCACTGTAGCTGCTTGATTTCCCGGAGTTTGGCTAGCACCTGGCCTATCACTCCTTGGGACTTCTGCCCCCCAAGATGTGGATGATGGTGTCCTGGCCAAGAGAAGTCCCAGTGACCTCACCCCACTGGCCCACAGCATCCTTTCCATGCACCCTACCCCCCACTCGCCTGTGCCTCTCCCACTGGTTCCTGGACTCTCAATGCCCAAAGTGTTGAGCTGCAACTAAGGATCCAGGACTGGGGGGCACAAGATGGTAGACACTGTGCTCGGTGCACAGGTTGCGGGGCGAACGGTTGCCTGTGATGTTGAGGCAACTGGGCTGGGAGGTGTTGATGTGGCCACAGTGAGAATCACTATTGGTGTCTGACAAGGTTGCCTAGATTACCCAGAACAGTTTTCCACGTCCAGATGTCCAGGAGTGTCATCTGCACTAAGGGCTTCCCTCAGGGGGGTAGTTGCAGTATCTTCTGTGGCCTCTGTGTGCCCAGTGGTAGCACAACCTGTTGATGTGAAAAATACAGTGTTACTGGTTGCATTGTGACATCAACCTCCAACAATGTATAGTTACATTAGTCATTGACCTTGTACAAAGTTAATTTTCAGTTAATCCTGTTGTGGCAAGTACCCATTGTATTGGTTGTATTGACATGCCAATTGTGAAGCATACCTATCCATTTAAGTCAAGCAGCTGCTGAAATGTACATATCATTGGCACTTAGAAGGATGGACTGAGAATGACATCTTGCCACCTCTGCAGGCAAAACAGTAGCTATACAAAATATGTCTTTGGCCTTTTTGAGACCTTGTTGATTGTGATGCAGGCAGACCTAGGAGTTTGTTGTATATGTGACTGGAGTCATTATGTGGTAGGTGCATAGTGAATGTATCTGCTGCTCATACCACTCTGGCTATGCATCTTGAGGCCTTAGGGATCATTGGTTTGCACACTGGGTAAGCTGCCCTTCCTGTCCTCAGTAGTTTCATCCTGGGTTAGCAGGTCAAGATAGTGCTAGGTAGCCAGACACATCTCAGAGTTGAGCATGATCTGTATCTTGGTCACTCCCAGGTGAGTAAACTGCAA
This sequence comes from Pleurodeles waltl, assembly GCF_031143425.1. Lineage (NCBI taxonomy): Eukaryota > Metazoa > Chordata > Amphibia > Caudata > Salamandridae > Pleurodeles > Pleurodeles waltl. The sequence continues at coordinate 818,510,411 of NC_090448.1, forward strand.
TAAAGTGTTAGCAGGCAAGGATATTTGGAAAAGTGACCACTGGTCTGGTGTTTGGAGTTACTGAAACAGTGCCTCCTGGGAGCTGCAGTCATATCACTCTCCATACCACACACTTGACAAATGCTGTCACCCCAGGTGAGTAAACTTCAATTGAGAGTTCATAAATAGATGTATTTGGGCAAGTGAACATTGTTTTGTGGTTGGAGTAAGTGACACAGGGCCTATTGGGCTTTGCATTCCTGACACTTCCTCCACTTCATACACTTGATAAATGTCATCCCCACAGGTGGGTACACTTCATTTGTGGGTTCCCAAAGACATGTATTTGGAGAACTGACCACTGGACTGGTGTTTGGAGTCAGTGAAACAATGCCTCGTGGAAATTGTAGTCATGTAACTCCATGTACTACACACACTATAGAAATGGTATCCTCCCAGGTGAGTACACTTCAATTGAGAGTTAAGGCACAAGGGTCTTTGGATGAGAGAACACTGGGCTGGTGTTTGGAGTTTCCAAAACAGGGCCTACTGGGAGTTGCAGTCATGTAACCGTCTCTAGTACACACACTATACAAATATTATCCCCCCAGGTGAGTATACTTCATTTGGGAGTTGACACACAGGGGTATATGGGCAAATGCACCCTATGCTGGTTTTTGGAGTTACAGAAATGAGGCCTGCTGTGAGTTGCAGTCAGGTCATTCTCTTTAGTACACACACTATACAAATATTATGGCCCTCATTACAACCCTGGCAGTCGGTGTTAAAGAGGCGTTAATACCGCCAACAAGCCAGCGGTAAAAAAAATGGGATTTGGACCTTGGCGGTAACCACCATCCAAATACTGCCAATTTAACACACCTACCGCCAGGGTGGTAACGGCCGCTGGGTTGGAGACTTCGGTCTCCAGCCCTGCGGCCGCCACAATCCCACCTTCGGGATTACGAACCGGCCTACCGCCATGGTTTTCGTGCCAAACTTACCCCCACGAAAACCATGGTGGTAGGCACTATCAGTGCCAGGGAATTACTTCCCTGGCACTGATAGGGGTCTCCCCCGCCCCCACCCGAGAGTCCTCCCCCACCCACCCCCTCCCTCTCCTGCCCACGCACATATATACCCCCGCACACACACCCATATACACACATGCACACACGCATACCCACCACCACCCACGCATGCACACATACATACCCACACACCACAACACACACCAACATACCTTGTCACACATATGCATTCACAGCACACAACACTCACAATCACTCATTCATGCATGCATCCAACGTGACTTACACCCGCATGCACGCATTCCAAAACATGCACCCCCCCACACACACACAACACCCCCCACCCCCTCTCTGGCCAGAGAGCCCGACTTACCTGCTTGCAGGGGGTCCTCCGGCTGGAGACGATCCGTGGCGCTCCTGCCAGCAGCAGCGTCCGCCAGCAAAACACCGCTAGGCCGTATCATTGCTCATGATATGGTCGGCGGTGTTTTGCTGGCATGGCGGTGCTGCTGTCAGCAGCGCCACCTTACCGCCGTCCACCGCCATGACCGTTGGAAGTGTTCTGCCAGCATTCTGGCGGAATACCGTCAGCGGTCATGAGATGCTTAGGCGGCTGGTAGCCACGGCGGCGGTATGTTGGCGGCTGTCGCCGTGGCTGTAGGCGGTCAATACCGCCAATGTTGTAATGAGAGCCAATATCCCCCGGTGAGTACACTTCATTGTGAGTTACCAAACAGGGCTCTTTGGAGTTGAGGACACTGGGCTGGTGTGTGAAGTAACAGTGACGGATCCTCCCGGCTTTAGAAGTCCTGTCAGTCCCTCTAATACATACCCTATACAAGTGGTATCCTCCCAGCTGAGTTAACGTACATTGAAAGTTGCCAAACAGGGGTCTTTCGATGAATGAACACTGTTCTGGTGTTTGGAGTCAGATAAACAGTGCCTGCTGTCAGTTGCAGTCAGGTTATTTCATCCAGTTCACACAATTTTCCAAAGGTATCCCCCCCAGGTGAGTATACTTCAATTGAGAGTTTACTAACAGATGTATTGTTGCATGTGACCACTGTGGTAGTGTTTGTAGTTACAGGAATAATACCTCCTGAGAGTTGCAGTCAGGTCACTCTCTCTACTTCCCACACTTGACAGATGGTACCCTCCGAGGTGAGTGAAGTTAATTTGTGATTTGCCAAACAAGAGTCACACACTATACAAATGGTATCATGCCAGGTGAGTCCACTTCAATTGAGAGTTACCAAACAACAGTAGTTGGACAAGAGAACACTGAGCTGGTGGATGGTTTTAAGGACACTGGGCTTTCCTGGCCTTAGTAGTCATATAACGCCCCCTACTTCCCACATTTGACAAATGGTATCCACCCAGCTCAGTACACTTAAATTGTAAGTTGCCCCACAGTGGTCTTTGGACAAGTTAATATTGTTCTGGTGTTTGGAGTTGCTGAAAAAATGCCTCCTGTGAGTTGCAGTCAGGTCACTCTCTCTACTACACACACTGAGCCAATGTTCTCCCCCCAGGTGAGTACACTTCAATTGAGAGTTCACTAACACATTTTGTGTTGTATGTTACCACTGTGCTAGTGTTTGTAGTTGAGGAATAATGCCTTCTGGAAGTTGTAGCCAGGTCACTCTCTCTACTTCCCACACTTGACAAATGGTATTCTCCCAGGTGAGTGAAGTTCATTTGTGATTTGCCAAACAGGGGTCTTTGGATAAGTAACCACTGCCTCAGTGTTTGGAGTTATAGAACAGTGCCTGCTGGGAGTTGGAGTCATGTTAGTCCCTATATTACACACACTTGACAAATGTCATTTCCCCAAGTGAGTACACATCAATTGTCAGTTTCCAAATAGAGGTCTAGGGACAGGTGAACACTGAGATGGTGAGTACAGTGACAGTGAGAGGTGAGCCGTTGGCATGCATGGCATTGCATTTTGGTGACAGTTTAAGTGTTGTGACTTACCAGACTCCACTCACCCAGGCATTTCAGTTAAGCCCGCAGAATGCAGGACGGCCAAGAACTATATAAGAAATATATGGGGCACTGGGAAGGCCACCACCAGTCTTCTTGGCCTGTAGCTGGTGACTGGAGGCCAGGGAACGGACCTTGCCCCTGAGGTAATTCCACATCTTTCTAATGGCCTCCTTTGTGCGCAGGGTGGTGCCTCCAGCATTGACTCTGTCAACTAGCCTGCCCCAAATTCTCATTTTCCTACTGAGAGGAGTGTGGTGGACTTGTGCTTCATACAATTGTGGCCTACTCTTATGATCCCATAACACAAACGAGAGAGTGGGGGAGTTTGGCTCATAAACAGAGCCAGTGCCCAATACTGTCTTCCCTTATTTATAGAACCATATACACAAGGAGTATGGGGTGTAGTGAGGGGACCAGTGGCAAAGAGGTTGCCCTTAGTCCTAGAGTCCCAAAATTTGAGACTTAGTCGTGTTACAAGGGTAACTGTGAAGAGGAAGGGAAAGTTTCCTTTATGGACTAGGTGGTCTCCTACACATTAAAGTGTCTTGCTTCATCATATGACCACCTAGCCCCACCCAGGTAGGACAATGCCACCTGGGCGGACTCAATCTCCAAGTTAAAAGAACTAGGTGGGAGTGCTGAAATTAGAATTATCTGGATAAACAAGGGATCCAGTGGTAATAGGGAAAATATAAAAATACCTAATCAGTCACCTGTGTAATGGTACACCTTTAATCGTGGTGACTGCTGGTATGGATAAAAGAAGTGATGGGACACCTACTGAAAATAATGACTTGAAGGGTCACCTAATTGTTGATGCATGGCCAACATGTTTCTGCCCACTACGGAGAGCCAAAGGAGGTCTGGGGGCATTCGTCAGGGTCTGGGATCCCTAAATCTCTGTGTTGAATTAAATATTCAAGTAAGGGGGTGATTACCTCCTGCAGAGGTGCTCTAGTGAGGAAACTAAAGGAGACCTACCTTTGGTCAGGCTAACCATAGTAGTCTAGAATAAGAAATGTAACCACAACACACGAGTGAGTGACTCAGCATGCTTGGATGAGTCACAAGTGCATGCACTAACATGTTATAGACCTGATACCCTAAAGGCAAGAAAAGCTGTAGGTAACTAGTAGGTGAGATACACAGATGCTAAAGGTGCGCACTGTTTATGGGCGTGAAGTTTAGGAACTCCCTAAAGAGCGTAGGTTATAAGGTGGAAGTTATGAGAAAGTCATTATCAGTACAGACATATTCAAATTAAAGTTGTAACCAAAGATCCATGGTTACACTGGGGTCATGTGTGTGTCGTTAGGAGAAAGGTGCAGCATAAGCGTGAAAAACAGTATATAAATACACACATACACCTATGTAGTTGCAGTGTGATCTTATATTTAAAATCACAGAGATGGGAGGCTCACACACTGACACAAAAAAAATAAAAAATGAATTCTCCCTTTTCCCTTCCCTTGGCCTCTGTCTAAAAAAGGGGGTTTGGGAATGACCAAGGCGGTGGATGTGGTGAATACATGGGGGCCTGGAAATGCGTAGGGGGTTCATACTGTGTGGGCCAGCCCCATTGATTATTTATTTGGGGGAATGGTGATACCAAGGGTGGAGTGTAAATGCAAAGGATTGTGGTGTGTGAAGGGGTGTGTTTCATAGTGTCCTTGCCCTGTGTCGCAATGTGTGTCAGCTGTGTTATTTTCAAGTATATCCATTGCACTGTTGTGTATTACTCTGGTGATCGCGGACCGCTGTGGTTCTGACTGCTATGAGGGTCCACCATAGCGACTATGTGCTTGTAATAAGGTAAGTGGTTGGTCGTGGTGCTGATGGGCCCGAAGCTTGGACCACCTATTTCCAGGCCTCAGCGCTCCTGGCGGTCTCCCTTTTTTTGGGTGGCAGTCGGTGGTCGTGCCTGTATAATTCGTAATAGGGCAGTCTGGAAGACCCCCAACATGGCGGTCTGGCAGTCCAATATCTATCATACCAGGACTCCACAACCAGAATATTATTATAAAAAATCCAGTTTACCAAACAAAACACAAAATAAAACCCTAAACAGCATAACATTATATCATAATGTGTATTTGTTTATAAATGCTATGTAACTATTTTTACAATTGTCAGAAATGTATATTAAACTATAAACAAAATCCAGTCACACTTAAAAGTAAAAAATGTTTAAATAAATACTAACAGACAAATAAATATTAAACCACACAAATAAGTTTTAAAAATCACAACACACAATTCAAAAACAAATATATAAATACATCACATACACCTCGATAAAAAATAAAAACGAAAAACCGCACACTAAAACTTCCGAACCATTAAAGAAAATTAAAAGTAACTTACATTTCTGTAGCTTAAATTCATGAACTCACAAACAAAAATAAATAAATCCTCAAAAGTATAGAAAACTTGGGGCCAGATGTATCAAGCTCCTGGTTTCCATTTCTTAAATAGCGAATTTTAAGAAATCGCTATTTAAGAAATGCAAAATGGGATGTATGAAAATTACGAGTCGATTTCTTAAAATTCACAATCCCAATTTGCGAGTTGCAAATACCGAATCACAAAAAATTGCGAATCGGTATTTGCAAATCGCAAATTGCGAAAACGGCAAATTGGAACAGCCCCGTGACATCACAACCAGAAAGTGAGTCAGTCCATGCTGTTTCCAGAAGCCCCACCCACAGGAGGCAGTATTGAGAGCCAGCCAGGACCAAACAGGATAATGGATTCTGATGGGAATGTGAAGGAGAAAGGAGATAGGAAGCACAGACTCAAATTCAGTGAGCAGGAATTGGAGGTGCTCACTGAGGAGGTGGTCAGGAACCATGACAAACTATTTGGAAAACACTCACTACAGGTACCTGAAAGTGAGAAGAGAAAACTGTGGTCAGACATCCATACCAAAATATGCACAGTGGGTGTTGCGCAGCGCTCCATCGAGGAGATACGCAAGCGAAGTACGACTTGCGTTCACGTGCCAAAGAGAGGGTAGCAAGCAGGCTGAAGGAGGCAAGGAGCACTGGAGTAGGACCACCCACCCAGACACCGTCTACACCAATGGAAGACACGGTGGAGTCCACACTGCTTCCTGAAGCTGTCAGTGGTATTACTGACATTGACACCTCAGGCTCACCGAGCTCAAGGGCAGTAATGATGGGTTTCCCCACATGTGCATGTACAAATTGCCCTTAGAAAATAGCTATGGCACTATGCAGTGTGATAAGTAGTCCACGCCACATCTTACGTACAACACAACAATGCATTATGGGAGTGGTGGTCCACACCCCTAAAGTGCAACTACCACATAAATAGCAAGATAGTGTAAAATCAAACACATACACGACACAAAAGACTCTCAGAAATACTGTACCAGGGTAAACTTAATCCTATTACGCAACTGTGTGAGTACATATCCAAGAATGACATGCTGCACATTGTTGTTGCAGATGTTCTGGGCCCTGACGCAGCAGAAGGTGGAAATGTGGGCGATAGCGAAAGTAAGCCACAGTCCGACTCAAACACCAGTGAGTCCTTCATATAAGCATCAACTAGATGCAGGGCAAGAGTGCTACCCCTCCCTGAGTATACCCTGGACTCTGATGAAATGCCGGCTGAAGCACCCACACCACCTCCAGAGTCTAGAAGCACCGACAGACAGCAGTCCCTGTCCCAGCGTCAGTCCACTCCCCTCAGGAGGTGTCACGAAGAAGGCAGACAGTGCACAGAGGAAGGTGAGGGCCCATCACTGTTTGGTGGCCTTGAGGCTTTCATGCTGAAAGTGCAGCGCCTGCAATGTAAACACATGATGTCACTGCACAGGCAGTTGTTGTCAATTGATCATAACATGGGATCAATGCACAAGCAGTTGGAGTCTCACAATGACAACATGTACAAGCTGCACGAGGGACAGCAAACAGCAGCAGAACACGCAAAGGAGATGACAAATGCCATTAGGGAACTCTGCACTGTGATGCAGCAGGAGGATGTCAGCCACTGTGGGCGCCCTCACCAATTGATGGGCAGGTTGGATGGGTTCTGCAGATCTGTCAGTTGGATCACTACCACAACTGCTTTGGTATCATGACGTGCTGTGGGCATGCAAGTGGAGAAGGCACATTGCAGTTGGGACTTTGCACAAGGGTTGGTGAAAATCACCAATGTTTTGGAGACAATGCAGACAGCATGGAGTGCTACAAACAGCGATGGGTGGTGGGGATAGTGAGGAGCTCTCTAGCTTCTGCAGTCTCACAGCCCCTGTGATGGATCCTAGGCGTTGCAGTATCAGACACAGTACTGTCTTTGAACCCGCAACAGGAGGTGCCACCGAGACCACTGAGCACTCAAGTGGAGTGCGTGGACGTAGGAAGTAATGTTGAGAGTACAGGGGACTTGCATATCATGTAGCAATGCAGTGATACTATGATGCTAATAGTGTGACACTGTAACTAGCACCTGTTTGTGTATAGTGCTTACCTATGTCCTAATCACACATATATTACCTGAAGTCAAGGCAATAAAGATGTTACCTACAGCAATACATAAATGTTGACGTGGTGTTGTCATTACTTACATCCAAAATATTTGCGCGTGATCTCAGCATGTCTTTGTCTGCCCTCTGCTACACTGCTTCTGTCTGCTGGCTGAAGGGGTGGCAATGGATCGCCATCCTCATCTGAGTCATGCTCTGTGGGTTGTACTGGTATGCCCCTCATTGGTGCGATGTTGTGCAACATAGCACATGTAGCCACGATTTTGCTTGTGTTTTCAGGGCTGTATTGCAGTGCACCACCACTCTTGTGCAGGCATCTGAAACAGCTCTTCAGCAGGCCGAAGGTCCTCTCTACAATGCTGTGTGTCGTCCTGTGTGCAGCATTATACCTCATTTCGCTTGGCAGTGGCAGGCTTCAGATAGGGTGTAAGTATGAACGAGCGCACTGCAAATGCACTGTCTCCTAGAATGACAGAAGAGTAAAATTAGTATTTGTTATTCATGACATCACATATACATCAAGGTGACAGTTTCAACTATTACATTACCAATTTGGTATCTGTCACCAAACTACCCAGCAAGTAGTCTTGTGTGTATTCCACTGTGCCTGAAGATGTAGAAGTCATGTGTGCTACCTGGGTATCTGGCCACCAGATCCATAATAACGTTGTAGGCATTGCTTATGACTTGTATGTTCATGGAATGTGTACTCTTTCTGTTCCGATAAACATACTCTGTGGCCGATGGTGGACAGATAGCTACAGTTGTCCCATCGATGCAGCCAATGACTTGTGGGAATTGGGCAATCTGGTTGAAGTTGTATTTGGTTTGTAGCAATTCCTGTGGGGTGTTGGGGACTGCTTTGTGCTGATGGATTTTGCTAAGCATGGCATTGAGGAATGCATTGAAGAAGTGTGATAGCGCACTCTGTGAGACACCTCCAGCTGCTGCTATGACCCCTTGATAGCTCCCTGAGGTTAATAGGTGCAGGGAGCATAATACCTGCACATGTGTGGGTATGCTATTGGCCCTGTGTGTGTTTCGCTGCAGTAGGGGTTGTAATCAGCTATCAGTTCAAGTATCATGGCTGAGTTTAACCTGTACTTATCATATATGTCCTCCTCTGTCTGGTCAAAAAGGGTAATGCACACTCTAAAAATGCCCTCCTATCTCCTCCCTCTCCTCAAACCTGCCAGGATCCTCACTCTCCTCACCATGGCGTAGAGTGCAGCCATTGTGGAAAAGAGGCTGAGTCATTCTGGGTCTCTTTATATAGGTTGCACCTGTTTACCACCTGATTTAAATTTGTGGTAAATTGTACGTGCAAAAAGCCATTCTGCGAATGTTCGCAATTTGCGATCTGTTGGTGCATTGCATTGCGATACGGAATTTGTGATTCGCATTCTGCGATTTGCAAATTCACGTCACTATTTGCGATTCGCATTCTGCGAATCGCAAATTCATGTCGCTATTTACAAATCGCTGAATGTGAACCACAAATTCACGTCGCAGTTGCAAGGAATTGCTATTTTTGTGATTCCTTAAATTTTACCTGTGAATGCCTTTCATACATCATGAAAGGCGATTTTGCATTCGCAAAGGGTGGAATTTACAGATTTGAACTGTTTGCGAATGCAAAATCCTTTGATGCATCTGGCCCTAAGTCACAACAAAATTAAAAATGCAAACAATAAAATAAAATATCTAACTCAAAACAATCAATTGCACCACAAAACAAAAAAAATAGTCCAGAAAAACAAAAAAATAAGGAAATGAAAAATAGTATTTATTAAAATATAATCAAATATATTTCCTTAAACATAAAATACACTTATCAACAAATGATAATCTCCAGGAAACAAACAAAACATCTTTCAAAAAACAAAAAATACCCACCCACACAGCACAAACACTATAAACATCAATATGTAATGATGAATCACTGAAAAAAACATATGTGTTCAAAATATAGCAAATAAACATCATATTAAAAAGTACACACTACAATAAGGTCTAATACAACTATCATGATATTCTAACATTGATCAAATAAACTTCTAGCAAATACTAACCTATACCAAGTGAATTAATCCTAAACATAGGCCCCCAAAATAATGACAAATAAAAAGGTAATGTTGCTATTAAAACCATTACAAAAATTGTCTGTTTTTGAAATATATTGATCTAATTGCATTAAACCATAGTATAAAAAATGTATGCATAAAAATTGAATATGTGAAAAACTAAAACGTCTAAAAAATATACAAGAAAAATGTAATAAATTGTAAAAAATTGATTAACTATGTAGTAAACAATTTATAAAATTAAAACAAATTCTCTACACCATGGTCCATATGTATGAACACATTTTACCATTGACACAGAATGTGTAAAACCCTTAGATACATTTGGCCCTGTGTCTCCACTATGTCACAAAATATATTAAAAACTAATTAAACATACTAAAAAACTATAAAACAACAATTTAAAAAATATATTTAAAATTATAATCATAAATATCTGAACGTGCAATCAAACACTAACAAATAATAATTCAAACATAAAATATCTATAATTAAAAAAAAAACATTATTTTTGTTAATAAATACGTAACCTAAAGTAGAAATATTATTGTTTACAAAAACATAACTATAAATATACTTCCCACCCTTTTCCACAGTAAAACAAACATCCCACTCCTAAAACATTTTACATCTTTAAATAACATAAAAAATAATCAGTTTGCGTCTTCGGTATTGCTGTTAACAAAACATAGAATAATGATTACTTTAATCCAACCTGGAGGCTGCTTAATCAAGTTGTAGTATTGCGGCCTTGTATGTGTATATGCCGAAGAAATAGAGCCTAAAATGGTATGCACTGATAAAACAGCCTCTGATGATATTCAGGATTGTCGTGCAATTGACGACGCACTATAAGAGTAGGAGTCTGATCCGCCTCTGACTTTATACTTGTGGGTTGGATCCATCTCAGTCAGAGCTACAACGATGTGGGATACAAGTTTGTATTTGCTACAACGGAATTTACAGTTGATTAAGTAGGCATGGTGGGAAACATTGCTTGTCTGTTATCCTGCAATGGATCACTGTAGCACAAGGACTGTCATTATTGATGTGTTGCTTGAAATGTTAATATTCAAGAACTTAACAAAAATATTCATATTAACATAAAAACACACAATATAAAAGGTAATGATAATACATGCAAGTATATTACAAACAAAGATTAGTTTTTACAACAATGTAAAAAAAAAACGACAAAGCAATATTTTTGACTGCACTATTTAAAACGATTATATATTTGTAATGGAGAGTTAAGAGAGAAGAAAGGGTTTGGTCACTGTCAGTCAATACATCTTTATTCGGCTACAATAGCCATAAAAGAAAAAAAATTCAACAATGACTCATGTATGTTGCATCAACTTTACAAAATTCATCTTAAATTCATAAACTACGGTGATATTAAAATATAATGAGTTCAGCACTTTGTCTAAAAACAAGCTAAAATACAGTGCAAAAAAGGATACACTGAACAGTTAGGGGCTCATTACGAGTTTGGCCGTCCGACCGTCGAACTGCCAAACCCACGAGGGTGAGGCCGCCTCACCCCCCCTTCGTATTACGATATTTCCACTGGGCTGTCCAGTATTGTATTATAACATTGTATTACTATGCTTCCGCCGGTCAGCCTGATGCACACCAGCACCCTCAGAATGCGCACTGTCTGCATAGCCGTAGCAGTCAGTGTGCATTCTGAGGGTGCTGCCAGGGTGGCCCCTGTGTGGCCCCCAGCACTGGCTGTCTGGCAGCCTTTCCATGGCAGTGAAACCACCATGGAAAGGCTGGCAGAAAGGGAAAACATGATCAGCAGGGTGGTGCCTTCACGGGTACCGCAGTGACTGCCCACAACTTCGACCGCCGCCACCCCGTTAGAATCCATAATCATGGCAGTGGCGTTAGTCTCCTGGCTGTCCGACTGCCAGGGCTGTAATCTGTCGGTTGGACCGCCAGAAGTTTGGTGGTCTAACCGCCACCGCGAGTTTGGCGATTTTAAGACCACCAAACTCATAATGAGGCCTTTAGTCCTTAAAGAGGTGTTAAGCTTGATTCAGTCCATTTCCTCAATGTGATTGCGCTTCTAATAAAATGTAATACTGCAAAACATACCTCAGGAGTATCTAATCTCTGCAGAGAGATCATGGCTAATTTATAGGTTCTAATATGCACCTAGTGAAGAATAGGCCTCAAGAAAATATGGAATAATATGCAAAAAATGATAAAGTGACACATGCTTTCGCTGGAGATATTGTCACAGGAGCAACACTGTAATGTTTGAAAGAAGGTGCCTTGGAGAGGAAATGCAACAATGAAGTGCACTGTGCTCAATCTTAAAGGAGTTAAATAAAAACGATCCCTAGGATTAATTATAAACCAAGGGTAAGGTTCCATCCTTGGGGTTGTATAGATAGCTGAGTACTCAATAATAGTAGGCATACTGGCTGCACAACCCCTCTCTTTGCTTCATGCAATATTCCTGGTAACTTTTTTTATTTTTGTTTTACACCACAAATTTATGATCACTGGATTGTTAAATAATTCTGGCGTTCCAAGTAAATAGAACATTTCCTTAACATATGCAAGCCGAGGTTTACAATGTGAATTATCAAGAGACAGACAGTCTGCAAGGAATTCCCTCACAAGTCCTGCTTCCTGCTTAGCCCAACAGTTGGTCCATAAAATCAGGGGGGCAATACAATTAGTGTCTTCTAAGTAGGAAAACCCTACTTCTTCATGGCAGGTAATGAATGCCGTACTTCTTCGAGTACAGAGTAACCTGCAGATAAATTGATTTTCAGTACGTTGCAGGATGCTAACATTGCTATAACCCTAAATACTTGCCCCATATGACCCAACTGCAATGCACTTACTCTTATAAATATGAACTAACTCTTTATCTGGCTACTAATGTAACTTATGTGCAAAGTTTAACACTGCACATTAGTTTTATGAAACTTTTGATTTCTTAGGGTTAGCAGAGGGATCCACGTAAGTGAAGAATTGAAAAAAACTCCCAGATAATTGAAAGACCTGGTTCTGCCAACTTTGATGCATCCCTGCCTGTAACTTAACTTTAGTCCTTTATGGGCTTGTTAGAAATTGGGTTGGCAGTCAGGTTACCCCCTGTCCAAGCAAGGACCCTCATTCTAGCCAGGGTAAAAGAGAATCACCCTCAGTTAACCCCTGCTTACCCCATTGGTAGTTTGGCACGAGCAGTAGGCTTAACTTCAGAGTGCTAGGTGTAAAGTATTTGTACCAACACACAGTAACTTAATGAAAACACTACAAAATGACACAACACAGGTTTAGAAAAATAGGAAATATTTATCTAAACAAAACAAGACCAAAACGACACAAATCCACAGTACACAAGTCAAGTTATTAAAAAGCAAAAAGAGTCTTCATGTAGTTTTGAACACACACTAATGCTGTTAGCGTAAAAATGTACCTTGGGTGCGTCAAAAATAACCCTGCATGGGCGAGTGTGCATCAAAAAGGGCTTGCGATGTGTCGATTTCATTCACGAACGAGACCTTGCGTTTTTTCTCCTTTCGTCAGGTCGGTGCGCGTTGTTTTTTTTGCTCCGCAGGAGAGCGATGCGTTGATCCGGTCAGCACCCTCGGGTCCGGGCAAGTCTTGCGTTGTTTTTACACGCCCAGCGGTGTTTGCGTTGGAAATCCAGCCGCACGATGATCCGAAAACCACGCAGCGCGGGTTGCGATCTCCCAGCCTCCGTCAGCGATGCTGCGCATCATTCCTCCAGCTCTATGCATCGATTCTTCGGTCGCGTTGCAGGCGAGCGGTGATTTTCTGCCTTGAAGCCAGCAGCGCATCGATTTTTCAGCCACAGATCAGAGTCGCATCAATCTTTTCCCCGCACAGCGTGGATTTCCTCCTCTTGGGCTGCCAGCTTCTCCTTTCAAGGTCCCAGGAACTGGATGGGCACCACAGGGCAAAGTAGGAGTCTCTCCAGAGACTCCAGGTGCTGGCAGAGAGAAGTCTTTGCTGTCCCTGAGACTTCAAACAACAGGAGGCAAGCTCTAAATCAAGCCCTTGGAGATCTTCACAAGATGGAAGGCAACACAAAGTCCAGTCTTTGTCCTCTTTCTCTGGCAAAAGCAGCTGCATCTGCAGGATAGCTCCACAAAGCACAGTCACAGGCAGTGCAGCTCTTCTTCCTCAGCTCTTCTCCAGGCAGAGGTTCCTCTTGGTTTCCAGAAGTGTTCTAAAGTCTGTGGTTTTGGGTGCCCTTCTTATACCTAATTTCTCCTTTGAAGTAGGCCTACTTCAAAGCAAAGTCTCTTTTGAATGTGAAATTCTGCCTTGCCCAGGCCAGGCCCCAGGCACTTACCAGGGGGTTGGAGACTGCATTGTGTGAGGACAGGCACAGCCCTTTCAGGTGTAAGTGACCACTCCTCCCCTCCCTCCTAGCACAGATGGCTCATCAGGAAATGCAGACTACACCGCAGCTCCCTTTGTGTCACTGTCTAGTGTGAGGTGCAACCAGCCCAACTGTCAAACTGACCCAGACAGGGAATCCACAAACAGGCAGAGTCACAGAAATGGTATAAGCAAGAAAATGCTCACTTTCTAAAAGTGGTATTTGCAAACACACAATCTTAAAATCAACTTTACTAAAAGATGTATTTTAAAATTATGAGCTCAGAGACCCCAAACTCCACAAGTCCATCCGCTCCCTAAGGGAATCCACACTTTAATCCAATTTAAAGGTAGCCCCCATGTTAACCTATGAGAGGGACAGGCCTTGCAACAGTGAAAAATGAATTTAGCAATATTTCACTGTCAGGACACATAAAACACATTACTATATGTCCAACCTTAACCATACACTGCACCCTGCCCTTGGGGCTACCTAGGGCCTACCTTAAGGATGCCTTACATGTAAGAAAAGGGAAGGTTTAGGCCTGGCAAGTGGGTACACTTGCCAAGTCGAATTTACAGTTAAAACTGCACACACAGAGACACTGCAGTCGCAGGTCTGAGACATGATTACAGAGCTACTTATGTGGGTGGCACAACCAGTGCTGCAGGCCCACTAGTAGCATTTGATTTACAGGCCCTGTCACCTCTAGTGCACTTTACTAGGGACTTACTAGTAAACCGGATATGCCAATCATGGATAAGCCAATTACATACACATCTTGTAAAGGAGCACTTACACTTCAGTGGTAAAGTGCCCAGAGTAACAAAAACAGCAAAATCAGAGTCCAGCACACATCAACAACCTGGGAAACAGAGGCAAAAAGTTAAGGGAGACCACCCAAGGATGAAAGGTCTAACAGGGCCACATGTCTTTACAAAGGAGTTTCTGAAATTAACCTTTAGATCCAGGGCCTCCATAAAAGATAACAAGCATTGCCAAAGCCAATAAATCACCCCTATCCAAGAGCTATAGGCTTTGGCAATGTGTTTTTGCCATGTAGTACACCAATGTGGTTGCTGTTCAGCATGGCTAAAGGTTAGTGGGGTGGAGTGTCCTAGAGTGGAGTGTAGAGAATAGAGTGCTGTAGACTGGATTTGTTGGAGTAGAGTGTTGTAGAATGTAGTAGTGGGAGTAGAGTGTTATAGAGTTGAGTTGAAGGGAATAGTGTTCAGTGGCTCTGTGGCAGAGAGTATTACAGAGTGCAGTGTTGTAGTATGTAGAGTGCAATGTTGTAGAGTAGGGTGGAGTAGAGAGGAGTAGAATAGAGTGGAGTGGGGTGGAGTAGGGTGAAGTGGATTGGGGTAGTGGGATGGATTACATTGGAAGAGACTGAGGTGGATTGGATTGGGGTATAGTGGATTGGATTGAGTAGAGTGTTATTGATTGGAGTGGGTGGACTGGATAGGGAGGATTGGATTGGAGTGGACTGAAATGGTGTGAGATGGATTGGATTATGGTGGATTGGAGTGGGGTGGATTGGACTGGTTTGAGGTGGGTGGATAGGGTTGGAGTGATGGGACTGGGTGGTGTGGATTGGATTGGGATGAAGTGGATTAGAGCAGGGTAGTTTGGAGTGGGGTAATTTACAGTGGAGTGGAGTGGGGTGGGCTACACTGGACTGGAGTGGGGTGACCTGGACTGAATTGGATTGGAATGGATTGGACTGGTTTGAGGTGGGTTCATTAGGTCGGAGTGATGGGACTGGGTGAGGTGGGGTGGATTGGATGGGGTGGCATTGATTAGAAAAGAGTGGTTTAGAGTGGGTGGATTAGAGTGAAGTGGAGTGGGGTGGGTTACACTGGAGTGGATTTACTTGAGCTGGATTCAAGAGGTGGATTGGACTGGATTGGAGTGGGGTGTATTGGATGAGTGGGGTGAATTGGATTTGTGTGGGCTGGATTGGAGTGGGGCGGATTGGAGTTGAGTGGGATGGATTGGGGTGGACTGGGTGGGGTGGATTAGACTGAGTAGGGTGGAATGAACTGTTGTGGGGTGGGTGAATTGAACTGGGGTAGAGTGGGGTGGATTGGACTGCAATGTAGTAGGGCGGATTGGCATATTGGCATGGGGTGGACTGCATGGGTTGGATTACATTGCAGTGGGGTGGATTGAAATGGTGTGGGGTGGATTGGAGTGGTATGGGATAGATTAAAGTAGGCTGGTTTGTATTGGAGTAGAGTGGAGTGGGGTAGATTGCACTGATGTGGTGTGGAGTAGACTGGAGTAGGGTTGGGTGGAGTGGAGTGAGGTGGAATAGAATGAGGTTGAATGGAGTGGGGTGGGATGGAATTCTGTTGAACGGAGGTGGGTGGTCCCAATTACTTTGGTTTGGAGTGGGGCAAATTAGAGTGGGACAGATTGAAGTGGGGCAGATTGTTTTGGATTGGAGTGGGGGGATTGAACTGGAGTGGGGTGGATTGGATTGGAGTGTAGTGGGAAGGGAGGTAGTGGGTGGGTTACATTGGGGTGAGGTGTACTGGAGTTGGGTGGATTGGATTGGTGTGGGTGGATTGGATTGGAGTGGAGCAGATTGGATTGGGTTTGAGTGGGGTGGATAGGGTTGGAGTGGGGTGGATTGTGGTGGATTGGTGGGTTGGAGTGGGGTGAATTGGGATGGAATAGGTGGATTCGGTGAGGTGGTTGGATTGGAGATGAGCAGGTTGGAGGAGGGCGGATTGAGTGGGGCAGATTGGAGTGGGGCAGATTGTGTGGAGCTGTTTGGAGTGGGGAAGATTGGAGGGGCGGATTGAAGTAGGATGGATTGGAATGGGGCTGATTGGAATAGGGCAGATTGGAGTAGGGGAGGTGTTTATGATTGGAGTGGGGCAGAGTGTTTTCCACTGGAGTGTGGAAGATTGGTGTGGGATGGCTTGGAGTAGCGCTGATTATTTTGGATTGGAGTGGACAGATTGGAGAGGGGCAGATTGTTTTGGGTTGGAGTCGGGCATATTAGAGTGGGATGGATAGATTAAGAGCAGATTGCTTTGGGTTGGACTGGGGCAGATTGGAGTGGAAGCGATTGGAGTGGACAGATTATTTTGGATTGAGTGGGGCAGAACGGAGTGGGGAGCACTGGAGTGGGGTGGATTGGAGTGTAGCAGACTGGAGTAGGGCAAATTGTTTTGGATTGGAGTGGAGCAGATTGTTTTGGATTGGAGTAGGGCAGATTGGAAAGGAGTGGATTGGGAGCATTGGATTGGGGTGGATTGGATTGAGTGGGGTGGATTTGTGTGGAGTGAGGTGGGGTCGATTGGGGTGGACTGTAGTAGGGTGACTGGAGTGGAGTGGATTTGGGAGGGACTTCACAATTATGTGTTAAAGCATCATTTCAGAAAATACACATCAGAAAGAAACAAATAAGAAATAAGAATGAGAACTGCTCCCACGAGCAAAAACAAAAGAAAACATTGAGTGCAAATTGGGAAAAGGAGACTTGGCAAAATATTAGTTAGACATAGAAAATAAATTGTTACAATTTTGTTTGTCCTGCTCGGCACGTTTTTGCCAGTCAATCACGTAGGGAGCAGTGGACAGGCACTGATTAAGTTGGATCAATCAGTGCTTGGTCCCTGCTCCACAGAGAGGAACAGAAACGACGCCAGACTTGCTGTGACAAATGAAGAGGTTGTAAAGAACAGTGCCATGCAAGCCAACAAATGGTATGCAATGGACGGACTCCAGGCCCTTTTCTGTTATCAACATTGTCTTGCAAGTGAGACGCATGCACCAGCTCATGCTCTCGCAGGCTCAACCCCAAAAACGTGTTCAATAGTGTTTGAAGAGCATTTGCCGTTCTCAAAATGAGAACCGCAACATCAGCATACAAATAGGATGGGGATTTGGTAGTTTCCCATCATGAGCACATCATTGCCTTTTGTTATCAAGAATCTATTAACATTGTTTATCTATAACAGAAAGAGAAAATGTGTCATAATACAGCCTTGTCTTACCCTCTACGTATTGTGATGGGGAAGATTAATTATCCTCTTGCAGTATATCGAACTGAAACCGAAATATCAGAATGGAGGCGTTGTAACATGATTAACTGTTCTTTTTCTACCCCCATTTGTTCCATTAGAACCCATAGCTTACTCCAATTTATCAAATCAAACACACTCGTTCGGTCCATAAACCCTAGGTGGAGTGCCCCCTCTTTAGCAAAGACATATTTCTCAGCCAGAAGGAATAAATTTAAACACTGTTCAACTGTCCCAAACCCTGGCCGGAAGCCCAACTGAATTTATGAGAGGATGTTTTCTTCCGCCCAAGCTTCCAAGTGAGACAGGATAGTCGTCCCTAAGATTTTTGCATGACAATATCAACTAAGCTGTCCTCTGTCCCCTTTCTTAAAAATTGGGACAACAATTGCTTTTCTCCACGACTCCATGAGGGTGCCAACTATGGCAGCTCTTATTACATAAGTCAAAAGTGGGGCTCACAGTGAGGTACTAGCTTTAAAAATATTAACAGGAACACCATTGATCCCTGGTGCTTTCCCTGCAGTGTTCCTAGAAATAGCAGTAGCCACTTCCTTTACACTAACGGAATTCTTAAACTCTTGCAGTATGGTTTCACATAAGGGCAATTCATCTGCTAACACAGTGGTTCCAGACTCTGGGCCTAATTACAACTTTGGCAGAGGGTGTTAATCCGTCCCAAATGTGACGGATATCCCACCCACTGTATTACGAGTTCCATAGGATATAATGGACTCGTAATACAGAGGGCGGGATATCCGTCACATTTGGGACAGATTAACACCCTCCGCCAAAGTTGTAATCAGGCCCTATGGCCCTCATTACAACCCTGGCGGTAAATCCTGCTTACCGCCGTGCAGAACACCGCCAACATACCGCTGGGGCTGCGGAATTCGGCTACAAGTATTACGACCCACAGCTCGGAATCCGCCACAATACAGACACTCACACAAGTCCACCACACCAAAGGTCAGTGATAAACTGGCGATAACAAAACTGACACCGTCACGCCAACAAGAATACGCCCACACTATCACGACCCACGATTCAACGCAGCAGACTTTCAACCGCGGTTAACCATTGGCGGTACATACCGCCGCGCTCAAAATACACACACACTTACAAAACACCACCACATTGGACAATCCGATATACACACACCTGATACACATACACACACACACCCACACACCCAATCCAATATAAAACATGCACCCACATTACCCACAAACCCTTACAACCAGACATTTAAAGCAGGCCAGAGAGATACACTACCTTAAACAACAGCAGCATCCACAGACACACAACACCATCACTAATACAGCATCCACGCACCTCAAACAACACACACCAACACATCCCCTCACACATCACAACAGACACCACCTCACACATCACCCACACCACATCATGGCACTTCAACGACACCCCATGTTCTCTGAGGACGAGCTCAGGGTCATGGTGGAGGAAATCGTCCGGGTAGAGCCTCAGCTATTCAGATCACAGGTGCAGCACACCTCCATTGCAAGGAAAATGGAGCTATGGCGGAGAATTGTCGACAGGGTCAACGCAGTGGGACAGCATCCAAGAACACGGGATGACATCCGGAAGAGGTGGAACGACCTACGGGGGAAGGTGCGTTCCGTGGTCTCCAGACACCAGTTTGCCGTACAGAGGACTGGCGGTGGACCCCACCTCCTACCCCACAACTAACAACATGGGAGGAGCAAGTCTTGGCAATTCTGCATCCTGAGGGCCTCACAGGAGTAGCAGGAGGACTGGACTCTGGTAAGGCAAATCTTTACTGCTTTATCCCCCACCCTACCTGCATGCCATCACATTCCCCACCCTTACCGTCACACCCATCACCGCAACAACCCACATATACTCCACCAACACAACCCACACATCCCAAAAACAAGCCCTGCATGTAACACCAATGCATGGACACCCATCACCAAAGCATGTCCAGTACAGATACCCACACAGACCCCAAACCAACTATCACACAAGGACCAAGCCAAGAATGAAAGCACTGGAGTAGAGGGTCACTCACCCATTGCACACAATGGCACACACAGATGCAATAATTATGCTTTTGCACCCCTACAGGACCCCTACCCAACGTCACCGGACAGGAAGTGCCAGACATATCCAGTCCCCCCACAGAAGAGACCCACAGTGATGACAGCAGCTCTGCACGCCTGGATCAAGATGACCATCCCGGCCCATCAGGGACCTCAGGACAGTCGGTTCCCCGGACCCAGTCACAAGCCACCACAGAGCCTCCCCCCTCAGAAAACACCAGCACAGCAACCACCCAGCGGGCCCATCTCTCTGTCCCCAGTACACGTCAATCAGCAGTGTGTCCACCACTACAGGGAACCCAGGCAACCCCACTAACACAGGACGATCAGGGACCTGGGGGCAGTGGGCACACGGTTCAGGGGACAGAGGCACAGGACAACAGGGAAGCTGGGAGGACTGCTGTGCGACATGGGGAGGACAGGCCCAGGGAACCCACTCTCCACGAGGCCCTCTCCAACATCATGGAAGCTTACCATCATTCTCAGGAGACGATGGCAATGGTACTGGCCAAGTTTCAGGAGACCCAGCGGCTGCAGGAGGAAAACTACCTTTGGATCAGGGAGGACTTGAAGTCCATTAACAACACCCTGGTCACCCTTGCAGGGGTGTTGCAAGACCTTGTCAACATGAGGAGGGACACAGTGGCACAACAAGGGGACCCTGACACTAGCCTGGACGATGAACAGCCCTCCACCTCCGCCAGCGCTAGTGGACAGGAGGCACCGCCACAGGAACACAACACCAGCACAGCACCACCTGCAGATGGAGAACCACCCCACAAACGGTCCCTGAGATCCAGGAACAAGACAGAGAACATTGCCAAGACCCCCGCCAGGAAATGA
The DNA here is from genome assembly GCF_031143425.1 of Pleurodeles waltl. Taxonomy (NCBI): domain Eukaryota; kingdom Metazoa; phylum Chordata; class Amphibia; order Caudata; family Salamandridae; genus Pleurodeles; species Pleurodeles waltl. Next base: position 818,531,352 of record NC_090448.1, read on the forward strand.
GAACCCCCTGAATGTCGCCGTTCTGTCCCACTTTGTCACCCTGTCCATCCTTCAACTGCCATTGCTCCACTTTCTATGCCCCTTTGGACAATGCACCTGCCAAATAGACTGGACTCTGCCATGGACATTCCTCCACCATCCCCCCAGCCCATTTTACAACCCCCTCCACTTATTAGCACAGAAATAAACACACTTCAATCCCAAACCAATCTGGAGTCAGTCAGTGCTTTCACAAATGTGTAATTGCAATAACCATGGAATATAGCAATGTCAATTTACTTGTGCACATACCAATGTAACACAGCTGTAGGCCAGGAGGAAATATAGCAGAGGGCACAAAGTGGGACCCACATCTGTGAAATGGAAAGGCAAAGTTACAAGTCAGGGTCCATACACTGAGTGAAAATGACAGACTTATGTTAGCTACAACAATAGTATGAGATGTGGGAGGCAGTGACATCTTCTTACCTGTGTCTCACTGGAAGTATTGCATGATTATGTTGTTTCGGTTGTCGATATCCTCATCTTCTGGCTCCTCTTCTTCACTGTCCACAGGCTCCACAGCTGCCACAAGACCACTATCTGGCCCATCGTCCTGCAGAAAAGGCACCTGCCGTCGCAAAGCCAGGTTGTGCAGCATCCAGCAGGCCACGATGATCTGGCACCCCTTCTTTGGTGAGTAGTATAGTGAACCACCTGTCATATGGAGGCACCGGAATCTGACCTTCAGGAGGCCGAAGGTGCGTTCAATCACCCTCCTAGTTCGCCCATGTGCCTCATTATAGCGTTCCTCTGCCCTTGTCCTGGGATTCCTCACTGGGGTCAGTAGCCATGACAGGTTGGGGTTACCAGAGTCACCTGCAAATATCGAGGGACAACTGTTAGACACACACTAACCCGTAGGGACAACCCTAGACCCAGACACCTATTCACACTGTATTGGGTCCTTGGCCTCACCTATTAGCCACACACAGTGCTGGAGGAGAACAGCGAGCAGAGAGTCAGCCAACACTGAGGTATCACAAAATGTTATTTGCTGAAAATGTATTAATCCGCAAAGTGCCTGTAACTGTGAGTATTCCAGGCCTAGATAGGTGTGACACAGTTATTAATAATGCCATGTGGCCCCCTGAAATGGCGGCTGCCTGACCTGTAAGGTGGGACAAGGGGATATGAGGTAACTGCGCTGGCGTTGTACACTGTCTCGTGGGCGGTCGAAGACCGTGGCGCAATTCAGCATTGGTTAACATTGTGCCCTATGGATCCAAGGAGCCAATGACAATGTACGCCGGCGGTGACGGTACGCACCGCCACGGACGTGACCGCAATTTTCTGTCTGTTCACTCACTTGATACCTGACCTTCAACAGTAGAGGACCTACACTGCAAGTGCTGCTGTGACCTGTGTCTGGAAGCGATGATGGCTACAGTGTCTGGGGAAAGGGCCCCTGCCTTCACTTAGGAGGAGTTGGAGAAACTAGTGGATGGGGTCCTCCCCCAGTACACGCAACTGTACGGTCTTCCAGACAAACAGGTGAGTACACTGTGAACATGCTGAATGGGCAATGCCTGCTTTGAGTAGTGTGGCTGGAAGTAACAAGGGGGGTCGGTGAGGCCTACATGTGCAGATGATGAGTGTATGTGCGTCATGGCATGGGTGGGAACTGGTGGGCAATGAGTATGACGGTCCGGCCGGGTGAGTAATGTCCTTTCCCCCTGTACCATTCCTCTAGGTCAGCGCACACCAGAAGAAGGCTATTTGGCGTGTCATCGCCAAGGACGTCCAGACCCTGGGGGTCTACCACAGACGGAGCACCCACTGCGTAAAAGATGGGAGGACCTGCGCCGCTGGAGCAAGAAGACGGCGGAGGCCCAGCTGGGGGTGGCCTCCCAACGTGGAAGGGGTGCCCGTCACACCATGACCCCCCTGATGTTCAGGATCCTGGTGGTGGCCCATCCGGAGTTGGATGGGCGCTTGAGGGCATCACAGCACCCACAAGCAGGTGAGTACACACTCCTTCAGCTGACTCTGCGCGCATTACAAGGTGTCTGGGCAGGTGAGGTGGGCAGTGGGTTCCTCCAGGCCAGGGTGATCTTGGTAGGCAAGGTCCCTTGTGAGGCAGGCTATGTGGCACCCCAACCCCACTAGTGGTAAGAGCCATCTACACCTAGTCAGGCTCCAGTGACTTCCAGGTATGCAGCAATTGGGCTTAGGCCTTGTACCCCATGGCCAGATGAAAAATCTAGAAACTATAAGTGCGTGGCGTAGTGCAGAGGGCTGCTCCCTGTGTTTTGTGTCTGCCAACGGTAGTGGTGTTGCATGCACTGAACATGTCTTTCTTCTGTCTTCCCCCACCCTTTTTGTGGTCTCCCTGTTCTTGTGTGCAATAGCATCATCAGGCGGAGGAGCATTGGCACCGGAGCAGGAGGGAGCTGCATCCCACTTGGCCCTGAAGTATGAAGCTACGGAGTCTGAAGCCACCAGTGGGACGGAGTGCGAGGGGAGCTCCACGACGGGGACAGGAGCAGAGACCAGCGACAGCGACTTCTCCCCTGATGGGAGCTCCCTTGCGGTGGCGGCCCCCTCTGTGCCCACCGCATCAACAGGTACAGCCGCCACCGCCCCTACCAGCACCACCCTCCCAGCAGCCCCTCAGCGTCTGTCCCATGCCCGCTCACCCAGGAGGGTGGGCATCTCCTTCGCCCCAGGCACCTCAGGCCCTGCCCCAGTCAGCCCTGCTGCCCTCAGTGAGGAGGCTATTGACCTCCTGAGATCCCTCACTGTTGGGCAGTCTACCATTGTGAATGTCATCCAGGGTGTTGAGAGGCATTTGCAACAAACACATGCATACCTGGAGGGCATTCATTCTGGCCAGGCAGCCCAACAGAGAGCATTTCAGGCTCTGGCCTCAGCACTGATGGCAGCCATTGTCCCTGTGTCCAGCCTCCCCCTCCAACCTCCTCCACCCAGACCCAACCCCCCGTACCTCTGCCTATCCCAAGCACACCATCAGACCAGCATGCACAGGCATCAACACACAAGAGTGGCTCAGGCAAACATAAGCACCACACATCCCACAGGCACTCACACAAGCACCATACCCATGCACACATACCAACATCCACTTCCTCCACTGTGTCCCCCTCCCCCACGTCTCGCCTCCACTCACACCTGCATGCACTACATCCACAGCGACTACCTCCATCACCAACACGCCCATCACCACACACCGCTCACGTGAAATCACCACCCCACTACCATTCACACACCCCCAGTGTCCTCTACCAGTGTGTTTGTGAGCCCTCCTCCCAAAGAACACAAACGGAGGCACACACCCACCCAACAGCCATCCACCTCACAACAGCCTCCAGCCCATGCACCTTCACCTAAATTCAGCAGACGTACACCTCCTACAACCACTACCTCTTCCTCCACTCCCAAATCCCCTACATCTACCCGTCCCAGTGTGTCTAAAAAACTTTTCCTGGCAAACCTTGACCTCTTCTCTTCACCTCCCCCCCCCGTCCTTCCCCTAGGGCCAGGCTTTCCAGGTCCCAGCCCAGCACCTCAGTCACCACATCCCCAGGCACAGTGGTGCCAGCAACTGCGGGGTCATGGAGTGCGCCACCCATCAGGGCTGCCAGTGTGCCACATAGCAAGGGCAAGGACATTCCGCCACCTTCCAAAGTGAAAAAGGTACCCACATCCCGGAGGGAGAAGCCGAAAGTACCAGCCACCACGGGCTCAGCGAAAACGAAAGGGGATAGTGGCAAGACAACTGCACCACCATCAAAGGTGGGGAAGGGCCAAAAACAGAAGGGCAGGTCAGGAGAAGGCATGGGGGCACCAACTGAGGGACCAGTGTCACACCTTCTGTCCACGTCCACGCCAACCTGTACGGAGGCGAACACCGCTAGCTGCACTGCCACCTGCACCGCCACCTGCACGTCTACAGCCGCTGCGACAGTCCCCAGCCTCTTCCCCGGTGGGCAGCTGTCCGAGGCTGTTGGAGACATCCTGCTCTCTCCCTCAGCAGGTGCTGACCCATGCACTGCCGCCAGCCCCGCCGCCACTGACCCCGCCACCAGCACCGCCACCACAGACACCGCCGCAAGCCCCGCTGCCACAAACACCACCGCAAGCACCGCCAGCGGTCCCGCGACGTCCTTGGACAGTGGCACCACCGCTGACATGCCTACCATCCCCAGTGGTCAGTCGTCTGAGGCTGGAGGAGAGTTCGAGGACCCTGGGCAGCTTCCATGATGCATTACTGTCATCACTGTTGGCACCTGCAGGTGGAAGGCGAAGCCGCAGCAGTGTGGGGTATGTCGCTGCCTCCATGGCGTATCATGCTACCTGTACCTCGCCAATGTCGTGGCACGCACACCCAGGTGAGGGAATTGTACCGGCCACACTGCACGTGGAGCACTCTGGGCACCATGCCCCCTCCGGAACCAGTGGAGAGATACATCCACTACCTCAGTCCTTGGCAGGATGAAGCACTCTGGGCACCAGGCCCCCTCCAGAACCAGTGGAGAAAGGCATCCACTACCTCAGTCCTTGGCAGGATGAAGCACTCCGGGCACCAGGCCCCCTCCAGAACCAGTGGAGAAAGACATCCATTACCTCAGTCCTTGGCAGGATGAAGCACTCTGGGCACCAGGCCCCCTACAGAACCAGTAGAGAGATACATCCACTACCTCAGTCCTTGGCAGGATGAAGCTCTCTGGGCACCAAGCCCCCTACAGAACCAGTGGAGAGATACATCCACTACCTCAGTCCTTGGCAGGATGAAGCACTCCGGGCACCAGGCCCCCTCCAGAACCAGTGGAGAAAGACATCCATTACCTCAGTCCTTGGCAGGATGAAGCACTCTGGGCACCAGGCCCCCTCCAGAACCAGTGGAGACTGTTATCCACTTTAGAGACCTGGGCTTTGCACTCCCCATTATAAAGCAGTGGGCAAACCACCCACTGGAGAGACTTGAGAGACTGTGGCTTTGCACTCCCCAGGATAAAGCAGTGGGCAAACCACCCACTGGAGAGACTTGAGAGACTGTGGCTTTGCACTCCCCAGGATAATGCAGTGGGCAAACCACCCACTGGAGAGACTTGAGAGACTGTGGCTTTGCACTCCCCAGGATGCAGCAATGGGCATGGAGCCCCCACGTGCAACAGTGGCGTCGTGCGTTCACCTGGCTGAGGTGCCCCCCCTCCCCCTGTGGTGCCTGTTTCATTTCAATCTGATGCCCCTGCAGTGTTCTCTCCATTTCCGGTCAGGTATCTAGTGTGGCCTTCGCCCATGCATTTTGGGCCCAGTGGTCCACGGACAGTGATTGGTGCACTATTCGGACTTGTGTAGTTGGTGTACATAATTGTATTTACTGGATTTTGAACTTTGATAATGAGCTTTCACATGATTACGTTCGTTCAAATCATTTCCTTTTGTCCTTGCGTTCTTCCAGGGGGTCGGGGGGGGTGTATATGTAATGTTGCTGCATGTATTTGTGTGTATGGTGTTGTGGGTGAGGGTGGGGGTGTTGCATGTTGCGTGTGTGTGTCACTCTCTTTTCCCTCCCCCTCCTCCGTGTTGTAGGTGCAGTACTCACCGTGGTTGTCGCCGCCGTCTTTGGTGCTCCTGATAGAAGAGAAGGAAGACCAGCATCAGCAGTATCTGCAATTCGGGCTCCATGGCGTCCTGGTTCCTTGTGGGGTGTGGAGAGGTGAGTGTTTTCCCTTCTGTTTACTGTTTCCGCCGTGTTTTTGTTTGCGTTGGTTCCGCCCCGGAGAAGGTGGCGGATAAGCCTGTTGTGATACGGTGGGCGGTACTTTGTCTTCCGCCTGTCTGTTGGTGGTTACCGCTGCGTCATGATTCCATTTTGTTTCCCGCCAGACAGTTTGCGGTATTACTGCCGCTTTAACACTGACCGCCAGGGTTATAATGAGGGCCTATATCTCTTCTATCTAGAAGAGATCAGTTTAGTATTTCACCAATACCTCTTATGATATTAAAGACTCCACCTTCGGTAGACCAGAAATTCATATGGACCCCGGCCCAGCCTGCTTTTATCTGATCTTCCGGGCTTTTCATCTAATCTCTTTCTTACATGCTTCTAAGGTTTGTTTATATATGTGACGTGCTTGCCTTATCACCGGTGCGCATCTGGGGTTTGGTGCAAAGCTAACTAACTGTTTGTGGGCTATGGTGCATGTGGTACCATCCAACTAAAGGGTTTGACCTAAAAACATATCTGAAACAGACAGGCAAATATTTTTAAAACTGTCTTGGATGGGTCGGAATCAGTCGGCAAGCAACTAGAAAAGGACTCTTTGTTATTCAAAAGTTTAGCCATACAAACATCGGGAGCAACCTTATTGCACTTTACTTGTATGACTTTAGATTTAGAATGTTAACATTTGGGCACCTTTCCATACAAACCGGCCTTGTTCAAAAGTATATTCCAACAGACCATTAGAGGACTGTGATCACTACAGTAATTTCTTTTGACTTCAAACTCCTTGAAAAGCGCATAGAAATCTGATGTAACCATTATAAAATCAATAGCACTCTCTTAATCACTTATAATAAAAGTAGGGATATGCGAAGTGACCAGCTCATTTACAAAAACGAAGTCATATTTCATTAAGATTTTGTTTAAGGATTAATCATTACCAGAGAGGCGGAAGTGGGACAGTTCATTTTTACTCTGATGAAACAGACCACATACACACAGACCCCTGTATTCACACATAGTAATACTAAAATCACCTGCCCATATCAGAAGAGTAGTGTGGATCCTTGTATTCCTAAAGCTTCCTATAAAATCATCAAACTGGTCTATCGACTCTCTTGAAATATGGTAAAAATTGTTATAATAAAAATGTCTAAGTGAAAAATCAAAAGAAGAGTGCGGTAAAAGAAGCATAGCTAAGAAAAATGGTGAAGACCACACCTTATTTGCTACTACAAAATTCACTTTAACACAAATGAACATAACCAGACCTCCTTTTGCTCTACCGACTGGTCAGGGTATTGCATGGTGAATAAAAGCATTGTACCTATCGATATGAAAATCATCCCTCATCCAAGTCTCTTGGAGACACATGATATACTTGCTAGCCAGAGATAGCCAATCATGATTATTTAATTTTATGTGGGCACCTGCAATCTTCCTGGAGATAAGGCCCATATCTGATTCTGATGGATACAATGGGTGGATCTGCTCTACCAAAAGGGCGAGGGTTAGGCATAGTATTAATAGTCAATGTATCTGGAGTAGTTACATGGGGCTATTGTACAGCATTTTCAAAACAGGATTGTCTACTTTTAGAATGTAGGTCCTCAAGTGGTTAGAAGCAATTTGATGTAATGATATTAAAGCCAATTTACTTACCCCCTGTGAGTTAGCCCCGTTTTTGTCAGCGGTGGTCGATTGTAAGCCATTCAAAGGGGTTTGTAAAAGTACCCTAGGGGAAGTACCTGGATACCAGACTGAAACTGAGGTAAGCCATATAAATCATATAACAAATGTCTAACCAGTATAAGGTTCTTAAAATTTACTCCAACGCTATCAGCTTTTGTATCCTTCGTGTGTGGACCAATCCAACCCACCCTCCTAAGTAGGACAATATGGCACTGATTTATACTTTTTAGTGCAAAACTGCACCAACGCAGTTTTGCACCAAAAAGTTTAGCACCGGCTTGCACCATTTCAGAGCACCACCCAGGCACCATATTTATGGAATGGTGCAAACCGGTGCCAAGGGTAGGCTAGCGTAAAAAAAAAAATGACGTTAGCCGGGTGGGGCAGGTGGTATGGAAGAAGGGGGTTTTGCCCCACAAAATTACGTTAGGCAGGTTAGAGTAAAAAAAAATGACTCTACCCAGCCTAGCTTCATTTTCCGATGCAAAACCATCCATACCACATGACTACTGTCTTAGAAAAGACAGGAGTCATGCCCACCCCCCCAATGACCAGCACAGGGGACCAGGGTCACCTGGGCATAGCCATTGCACCCAGTGCCACATAGGGGGGCCCACTTCAGGGCCCCCAATGGCACTTAAAAAAAAAAATACTTACCTGTACTTGCCTATACTTACCGGGGCTGGGGTCCCCCATCCTCCACTGTCCCTCTCGTGTGGGCGGGGGTGTCCCTTGGGCCTGGGCAGGGCACCTGTGGGCAATTCCATGGTGTTCCACCATGGAAAGAGGCCCACAGGTCCCCTAACGCCTGCCCTGACCCAGGCGTTAAATAATGGTGCAATGCAAGCTTTGCACGATTATTTAACCCCCTCATCCCCCCGTTCGTGATTTTAGCACGGGGATAAATATGGCGCTAAGGCCATAGAATCATTTTTTGCACTGGAACGCCTACTTTGCATCTTATTGACGCAAAGTAGGTTTCCACGTCCAAACAAATGACTTTAACTCCATAAATTTGGTGCTAGACGGGTCTAGTGCCAAAGTATAAATAGGGAGCTAGTTTTGCACTAAATGTGCGTTAAAAAAAATGACAAACATTCGGCGCAAAACAAGTATAAATATGTTTGAAGAAATCACAGTGAGTTCCTAGTTGTGTGCCTAGCCAATGTACTACATTGCTCTTAAAGGGAAAAATCATCCTCTTTAGCCCCTGGGGTAACCCCTGGCACATCTTCTCGAACTATCACATAAGGGGTACAATCCAGTGGTAAATGAATAATATTGAAGCAAAAAGGTGTACTATGATCCCCTCTGACAGCATCAGACTGTTGTTTGCGCTGGCCTTCTAAAGGTATAGGTTTACAATTTTCAGCACCTGTCAACAGTGGCTCATTGTCTCTACTTAAGGTTTGGGCGATATAACTTGTTAAAGATGGGGCTCTTCGCTATGGACTATTCGACTAGCAGCCTCCCAATTGATCATAGACGAAGTCATTCCCTGGCCTGTAAGCCATCAGTCATATCAGCTATTTTAGAATAAATCATTATACAAACATTATTTAACACTTGTTCAAACATCAATAAGAAGTCCGAATATAGGTCGGTTACATGCCTCTGAATAGCTTTCAATGCCTCTGAGCAGATATCTTGAAGTCACTAGGGTCCTTGCCTGCCCATTCGGTTCTTTCATTCATATTCTTTGATGACTTAGCGCCACAGGTTAGATGCTCCTGAGCATGTGAGTTAGACAGGGACCTATTCGTATCCCCTTTCCTCTTTTTTTCTTTGGGGGTGGTGTTAATAAGCTTACCGGGCTGTCTTTGGGGGTGGTGTTAATAAGCTTACCTGGCTGCCCCCACCTTCAGTTAAAGTGCCAGGAGTGTCATTTAGGCTAGGCAAGGGCAATGTGGTCTCTTACAGGTCTCAGTTTCCTGTTAAATTATCTGGTTTAGCAACTGTGCCAGGGTTACAGGTGGCTATGTGGTTTCGCTCCCTGAGTTTTTAACAGTAACTTCAGGCTGTAGTGGCGGTGGATGAGATTGATGTTGGGCAGCCCCAGTTCTTTCTTTGACAGAATAAATTTCTTAAGTAAACACACCCATAATGGATTTCAAGAAGTTCGTGTTGGTGGCTGTTGTTCTAGACCCTTCCGTTGTAAGGTGATCTTCCTTTTCTCCATTTTTGGTTCACGAAAATTAAAAGATAGAGTATTGTACCCATTTTGCTTGTGGTCAAATTGCCAGACCAAAAGGGGTGGCCTAGCCCAGCTTCTTTTGGGCTCTGACGGGTGCAGATGGGACCACTATTGCCTCGATCTTTGCCTGGAAAGGTGTCCAGGCGTGTCCCGCACTGCAGGGCTACAAGAGTCCCCAAGGAGCCTGTTTGGTGCAAAGAATGTGGGGGCATGGCAGCCTCCCTGCAGCAAAGGTTTCTGGCCCTTGGAGTCAGTGAAATCTGCTGTTTCAGGCCTCTTGTGCACCGGCCTGCCACCTGTGCACTGAACACAGAACAGATCGGTGCCCAAGAAGCCTCAAACGGCAGCTTTCACTGCCCACGGCCCTCTCCTGAATTCACCCCATCTCGGAAGCACTAAGCGGGGTCGGCCTGGCTAACTTGCCCCGACCCTGCTTAGCGCTTATGAGATCTGGCACACTCAGGACTCCACGGGTCACGGAACTCCACCTCCGCAGAACTCCACAGAGTTTTTATTCAACTCTGCGGAATTCCGTGGAGTCGGACTCTGTGAACTCCACCCAGGCCTAACTATTACTCAAAAAGAAATCTTTGCCATCACAAAGCTTTGAGTAATTCAATCAATTAAAGCCAGTACCGGCTCCTAAGCGTCCTTTACATTTGCAGATTGCCCTATGCATTTGCAGATTAACACGTTGCACATTTACATTTCAAGGGAAGCAGTCACCCTGGAAGAAAGGCTTGTTTAAGTGTCTGTCCGGCTTCTGTTTCACAGCACGGGAGACCCACTGCATGACGCTTCAGCTGAAGATCATTTAAAATATCAGAATTACCCATCCCAGGATGGTTGTCTTTTTACAAAAAGTGGCAGAATGGTTTTTAATAAATAAGAAAGGTAGGGGCACATTGTGCCCCTCCGATCCCGCCCACTTCGACCACTGCCTGCCACACGTGTTTCTGGCCCTTGCAGTCCGGGGCCAAAGAAGCTGCAGTGACGCATCCCCCACTGGGGGGAGCTGTAGGAGTCCTCAAAGCACCTATTTGGCATGAAGAATGTGAGCGTGGCAGCCTCCTTGCCACACAGGTTTGGAGAAAGGAGAAACAACCGAGACTGACACTGGGCTGTGTGGAAAAGGTTGCTTTTACTGAAGACAGATGCACCAAAACAATACCACAACCTAGGCTTTTGCCTTCACAAAACTAACAACCTCACTATACATACAGTATACCTGTAACAATCCCACCACCGCTCCCCTACCCTCCCCCTTCCCCCTGCTTCCATTATTGCAATCCTAAACTTCCTATTATAATTGCGTGATTGCTGTCTTAAAAACTCTCTTCATCTGATAATACCTTTGCATCTGTAACAAGCATAACTTCATACTGAACATTGAACAACCTGGCTCGTCCAGGCATAGCCCAGTTTACCCTTTCCCTTTTACCTGGGCTGCCATTTTTAAGCTTAAAACTCTGAAAATCAAGTCAACTGGAATGGGCCCTGCCACCCAGAAACAGCCTGCCCATCCCCACACTAGGGCTCTAGGCACCAACTCTAAACATGCTACACATGCAATCTTTAATATGCAGCAGATAGAACTCCATGCCCATGAAGGACAAATAGACCCCAACCCTTCTGAAAAATACCCCATCCTCTAAACCAAGGTCAGAGTGCTCCATAAATGTGATAACCTTGTCAGCACAAACCCCCTAATCTCTTTATTGATTTATCTTCCCACCCTCTGAATAGCCGCGGGCCACAGGGCCCCTCACCAGACCCCATGCAAAACAAATGCAGACCATACCAGGTGACAACCAGACCATAGCTGCTGTATTTCACAGAGATCCTTCCTCATGGATTTGATAAGCTGCAAAACCTTCATAGAAACCTAATGATTTTCTTGCAGGTGGAGTAACACAACATCCAGGCACTGGCCCCTTACCATCCACTTATTAAAAGAAGGTAACAGTTCTGACAACTTCATTTCCCCCTTTCCATGCCATTGTAAACTGTAGGCAGTCAGGTCCATCCCCAGATTTCCCCCTTTATTGCCCTGCTGTGCTTGTACTCTTGGCCATTTGATGAAGGAATGCCCCACCAACTAGATTGACAAGATGACGCTCTCTGGGCCAGCAACCAAACCTGTAAAGAAACGAAAAGGACAACAAGAGTCACCAACCCAACATGCTTAAGAGGCTTCCCTTTCCATATGCATGTAATGCTGGAAATAGTCTGATGCCCATCTCCCCGCCCTGATGATGCACTCCCTACCCCAACCCCTACGGCTTGCCTCTGTGGCAGAGACATTTCTAAAGGAATGGGTGCCAAAGGCTGAGGGGTCGAGAACCAAGGATTTAACTGCTTTTCCGCAAAAACAAACAGTAATTCAAAAGCCAACACAAGCTTTTTAAGATCATGCATAAAGATTACCTCATGGGGAAATCCCTGCTGCATTTATAAATGCCTGCTCCAAAACACTGGACATAAGGTCCTAGCAGGGTAAGACCACAGCCTCACACTCACTACTTGACCTCTCTGCTGCATTTTAGATCTACTGAGCCAGATCCAGACCACGTCCTCCCAAAGTGGACTGCCTCCCATAGGACCCCCCTCCTCCCTCTGCCCCCCAGTAATTCCGAGACCCTTAAAGCTAAAAAAATAAAACATCCACACCATCAAAGTACTAAATTATGTAATTTCAAAACATATTAAGGCCAAACTGGACACAATGTCGGACAAAAGCTCCAATGACACCGGTTTCCTGACAAACCCCTTGTTACCCATCTCCTTAGCTAGCCCACCCCTGTAGCATCCTATTCCCCAGCTCGTCAGACAAAGGGGGTTACTCCCAAATGAGCTTTCCCATGAAGGCAATGCCTGCTAGAATTCCCCTCTATTTTAATCCTAGACAGACCCCAGTCTGCAAAAATCCCCTCTATGCTTGTGAATACGCTTGTCGTGTGGAGACTGCTGGTAAATTCATCACCAACTGCAACATCTTTTTTCACCTATGGTCCACACGTTTGGAGGCATCAGTACTTTCGTGAGCTCTGCATCCATGGCCAGACCAAGGAACCTCTGCCACTGTGAACAAGACAAAGCATCCGCAATGTCATTGTCCACACCACAAATGTTCTTGGATTATCATGCTGCAGACACAAAAGCACAAACACCCTTAGCAACTTGGCCACCTGCTCATCCCTGTCTGACTGCCGATTAACTACATGTACTACTGCCATATTGTCAATCCTGAACAACATCTTTTTGTGCACCAGCTCCTGCTCCCAAAGAATCAGTGCCACTAAAAAGCAGGAAGAACTTAAGGAAAGCAATGCTCTGACCATCCCATTTCCACTTTTGTGGCCACTCCTCTGCTCACCATTTTCCCTGCCAGGATTTGCCGAAACCTGCCCCTCCTGCCATGTCAGAGAAAATCTGAGCATCCCACTGCATCTCTTCCCAGGACTTCAGAGGGGCCTCATTAAACTCCTCTAAGAAGAAGCGCCACATTCTAAAATCCTTCTTGACCCCTGCAGACAACACCACATGATGATGTGGCAACCTTCTGCCCATCAATGCTAGCCCAAGTCTTCTGCAGAAAGTCTTTCTCACCCATACAACCCTGCAGGCAAAGTTCAAATGACCCAGCAAGACCTTACTGTCTCTCATTGTCACTTTCTGTCGTCCCAGCATGTCATCTAACAAAGCTATCATTGCCCCTTTCTTGTCATCCGGCAAGCGCCCTTGCATTCTCACAGAATCAAACTGAATGCCCAAAAGTGCTGGGGGCCACCGCCTTCGCAGGGGCCAGGGAAACCCAGAGCTTTACCATAGTGTGCTGAAAGGTCTCCAATGCCTGCTGACACTGTTGTGATTCGGGCTGACAACCATGAAAAAGTCATCCAAATAATGTGTAATCAAAGTGTGCCCTATCTGTGTAGTGAATACCCATTGCAAAAATGTACTGAAACATTTGAAAAGAGAGCAGGAAATGGAGCGCCAATCGGCAGAGCCTTAACCACATACCATGCGCCCTCAAATTGAATACCCTCATACAGCTCAAAATCATCAGGATGTACTGGCAGCAAGCGGAAAGCTGACTTGATGTTGCTCTTTGACATCAGGGCCCCGTTGTCCGAACTGCTCAACCAAGGCGAAAGCTACATCCACAGATGCATATTTAACTGACACCCGCTCATCCTGGTTAAAGTCATTGACCAAATTCCAAACTGGCCATGAAAAATGTTGTATCAAATTGAACTGCCCCTGTTCCTTCTTTGACATCACATCAATGGGAGATATAATCAAATTCTGCATCGGCTAATCTGAAAAAGGGCATGCCGTGCAACCTTACTATAATTCTTTAAGGAGCTTGTCTGTGAGCCCCAACTGATTTCAAGTTGTCTGCCCAACATCGCTCTCTAGGCCCTGAGCACTCCAAATGGAAACTCCAAGTGAACCCATCTCGAAGCAGAGCCACGTCGTCAGCCTTGTCATGCCGTCTTAGCCACCAGAGCAACCTATCCATCCTAACTGTGTAGGAACTAATTCCCCCAGTGCCTGTGGAACCTGCTTCCCCCCCTAGGAACATGGGAAGGGTTGAACCGCTGCACCCTGCTGTTACTTGTCTGTGACTGCCCTTGTTCCCATGTAACACTTGTGTTGTTCCCTCCCATAACAGTTGATGAGGACATGTCTTCAACATTGAGCATTTAGAGCATTCATGTCGAAAATAGAAGTATTCCCTCACGCAGAGAATCTTGTTAAACTCCCAGAATGTTCCCCTTGTCTATTCCCACTACCTTGTCCTGGGTCCTGTCCCTTGGTTGTGGCACCCCCGCTCCCTGGGTGGGATGCTCCCGAAAGCTGCTATAGACTATGGGTAAGCCGCTGGCCATAGAGACCGTCTTGCCAAACTTCACATGACCAATATTATGCTGCCACAGGTCGGAGTAAATCTCCCCCCACTGCACCTTCAGATCTACTGCCATATGGGCCCGAAACTCTTCATCATATTGAATCCAGGCATAACCCCCATAATTTAGTTGAGCCTGCCTGATAACATCCATGTATTTTAGTAAGGCCACCAACTGCTCTGGGTATTTCTCACAGTAGATGCTGGCAAAAATGTGAAATGCCACTGTCCAATTTTCTATTGTGACCGGACCTTAGGCCATTTTAACAGCTCAACCTCCTCCTCCTTGGAGCCCTCCTTCACCCACAGCTCCCTATGGAGCAACTTCATCAGCTCAACGTACTCTCCCTTCCATATCTTCTCCTTGATGGAGAGCATAAAATGAGCTCCTGAAGGCTTCAAAGACCCATATAGGGGAGCTTCTTAATTTTCACCTCCTTACTTTCTAAACCCTCTTGCTTGTCCTTCTTATCATCCACCACCGTCGCCACCTCTGGCCACGACATCGCTACTGTCTTGTCACCTGCCCTAGACCCATTGTCATTTTTTACATGCCCTGTCATCATCCCGTCCTGTCCCCCTTTCTCTTTCCCCACACCGATGTCTGCCATGTGGACACCTTTCCGTAGGCAAGCTTGCTCTAACAACCATGCTCCGTGGCCTCAACCGATACAATAGCCCTCTGGCTACCCAGTGAATGCTTACCTTGCATCAAGATTGTGGCCAATCTTGACTCTGCCCCCCTGACAGTTGCTTGCACCCAGACGACTGTCTTCCTGCCTTGTGTCACTGGACACCTGCAAAACATGATGAACAGCATCTGGAAAAAACCCTCATCCCTCAAGTCCTCACTAACATATCCCCCCACTTCCTCCTCTGACTCACCTAGCCCCTCTTCATCACTCCACTGTAACATTGCAGCCACGACTGCCAAAGCTGGGCTTAATGGTGGCTCAAATACCTGTTTTCCTTGACCCACAACCCTCAAATCCAAGGCCTCCTCCATTCCTCTCTTCTGCCCCTACTAGGGTTGCTTCCATTCTTTCTACCCCCACCTTCTGCTACTGCGGGCCCTAAATAACGTCTCTGGTCCCATAATATTTCCCGAGACCCAGCTGCGGTCGCTCGCTCTTCCACCGACCGTGTTTTGGCTCCTCTCCACCCCCTCCCTCTCCCTCCTGGCACCTTGCTGGCACCATTTCCCCTCCCTCCATTCTCCCTCTTCTACCTTCTCCCCGTCTTCTGCCTTTCAGGGCAGAGGCCTGGGTGTTCTGAGAGGCACCACCCCTCTCTTGCCCTGCTCTCAGGAATATGCCAGCGCCTGCCGGCGGCTCGCTCCTCCGCTCACCGCCACCACCCAAGTCAATTTTTTCCCATTTAAGGGGCCCGGGGGCCTTCCCCCCACCAAGGTAGCGTGTGACACCCGGCACCTACCCCACCCACACAGAGCCGCCCGCCACACGCGGGAGCAGCCCCCAGTGGTGACTGATGGACAAATTAACTAGCTCCTACTGCTATGCTCAGCCAACGTGCCACCTCACTAAAATTATGGCTGGGCGGACAACATTTTCGGTTATATTCCCTACACCCCATGCCATAGCCCTGGGAGCCCAAAAGTAGCCCATGCAGTTCTGGACTGCTCCACTTCCCCAATGACCCTGGGAGGGGGAGGAAGGGGGAAGAGACCTTCTGGGTTTGGGTACCCCCCGAAAGCTCATGCAGTCCTGGGCCAAAGCGGCTGCAGTAATGCGTCCCGTGCTGCTGGGCCGAAGGATTCTTTACAGCGCCTGTTTGGAATAAAGAATACGGGCGTGGTGACCTCCCTGCCGCACGGGTTTCTGGCCCCTGGAGTCCTGGACTAAATCGACTGCAGTGATGTGTCCTAGACTGTAGGAGTCCTTAATGCACCTGTTTGGTGCGAAGAATGTGGGCATGATAGCCTCTCTGCTGCACTGGTTTTTGGTTGGTCCCTGGTGTCCTGGGCCATAGTGGCTGCAGCAATACGTGGTGCGCGGCTGCATGAGTCCTTAAAGCCACTGTTTGGGGTGAAGAATGGGGGTGTGGCTGCTTCCCTGCCACACGGGTTTCTGGCCCCTGAAGTCCTGGGCCAAAGAGGCTGCAGCGGCTGATTTAAAAGTACTGAACTGCATGAATTCCAGAATATTATTAGGCCCTTTCTAGAGAGCCACTAATACCCCATGGATGTCAGTCGTAAGGGAGATGTGTACAGCATACATACTGCCTTGGATACCAGCTCTCTCTGTCATAAAAGGAACAAGGTTTATTCCATGATAATTTTTCATCGCTGTTGTGTACTTCTGGAAAGGGGGGAATGGGTTGCCAGTTGTGACAAAACGCATTATTTGCTTTCTGGAGAAAAAATAATGGCTGTGCTGACTGACTTCTTGCTTCTAGGATGATCTTGTAGTTTGTAATGATATATCACTAAATCATACATATGTGCTTTGATGAAACAGGACACAGAATGCATTCCATCAGCTGAGCTGCTCACTGCAGAACCAGGAGACCTTGGTCTGAAACTGGGCTATCAAGTCTGGTCACAATATACGGACAAATATTTAAATTTTCCTGTCTCAATTTTCTTACCTGCCACATTTACAAGTGCCTAGAATCGGATTAAAAGCCAGAAAACCCCACCATATAAACACGTACAGACAAAGTCAATAGTCTGATTTTTTATTATGAAATGCTTTGTGAGTTTAGCAGGAATTTGTGTTTTTATGCTTAGTAAAACTGTGTGACAAGAGAGGTATTGCATTTACATCACAGTGGTGCTCTTTGTTGTAAAGGGCAGTGCAATTGCTCTGAATGTGATTTTTTTGGATGAAGAGCGTTGGTGAACCCGCTCTAAATTTGAAATTTGTTTGCCATAGTGCACCTGAAATTACTGTGATCTTTGTTTGATGAGGATTACTATTCCACCTGTTCTCAATTAGAAATGTACTTGACCCAGCGAGGTTGTGCACTTAATCCCAGTATGGAATTTAGGGCCAGATGTATGACATTTTTTTGCACTCGCAAACGGTGCGAATTGCAAAATTCTGCCATTTGCGAGTGCAAAACAGTGGTCTGCGATGCATGAAAGGCATTCGCAGACCACAAATAAGAAATCGCTAAAATTGCGATTTCTTGCATTGCGACCTGGTTTTGCGAGTCGCAATTTGCGATTCGCAAAATCCACATCGCAAGGCGATGCTGCAAAAAATCGCAAATTGCGATTTTTCGCAGAATGGCATTTTGCACATGCAAAATACCATGAAATGAAACCAGGTGATAACCTGGTGCAAAATTTAAAAATGCATTTCAAATGCATTTTTAAATTGAACATGTAAAGCACACATGCCCTTTTGGCATGTATGCACCTTACATGTCCCCCAAAACATTTTTGGGGTGCAGCAGAGGGGGCCTTAGGCCCCCAGCACCCTGGGCTTTTGCATTTCCAAAATTGCGATTTCTGGTTCAGAAATCGCAATTTTGGAAATGCAAAAAATTTGCAGATAATGGCCAACAGGCCCATAGCTGCGAATGGGGCCGGTATCGCAATTTGCGATTCGGTAATAGCATTTGCGATTTTTAAGAAATCGCTATTACCGAATCGCAAATGTGATAAATGGCACTTTGCGAGTCAGAAATAGCGATTTCTTAAAAATCGCTATTTCCGACTCGCAAAGGGCCGTGATGATACATCTGTCCCCTAGTGAGGAGTCATGCATGCCCTTTTTCGTAAGTGAGAATTTGTTTGGTGAAGAGTGGTAGCCCTTTTGTTCTCGGTGTGAAGTGGATTTGGTGAAGATGGATAGCGCACTTGCTCGCAATGTAAAATGTTTATGGTGATGAGGGTAGCACACTTGTCATGGTGATATGTGGTAAAGCGCACTTGTTCTGTGTGTGTGTGTGGTGAAGAGGGGTGGTGCAATTACAACGAGTGTGATTTTTGGTTGAAAAGGGCAGTGCGCTTACTGCGAGCATGACATTTAGGAGCCAGATATTTCAAAGCTTTTGCATTCGCAAACTGTGCGAATCACAAAATTCCACTGTTTGCGAATGCAAAAATGCCTTTCAGAATGCATGAAAGGCATTCGCAGTGCAATTTCAAGGAATTGCTAAAGTAGCAATTCACTGAAATTGCAACTCCATTAAGGGAATCGCAAATTGTGATTCCCTAAATAGATCATCGCAAATAGGGAATACCTATTTGTGATTACCAGTGCACATGTATCATGTATTTCCTACATGAGTATTTGGCATTTAGGAAATGCGATTATAACGACTTGAAGTTTGGTGGTAAGCATGTGCAATTTTTAAAAATGCATTAAAAATGCATTTTTAAACATAACATGTGGCGCACACATGCCTCTATGGCAGATGTGTGATTTACATGTCCACAAATATTTTTTTAGGGTGCATCAAAGTGGGACTTGGATTTGCATTGCCTATTTAGGAATTCACAAATTCGGAAATTCGGAAATGCAAAACCATTCACACCTATGGACCTACAGGCCCATAGTCCCATTCCCTAATTGCGATTCGCTCATAGCGATAGCGATTTTTTAAGAAATCGCTATTACTGAATTGCAGTTTTCATACATGCCATTTTGCATTTCTCAAATAGCGATTTCTTAAAATTTGTTATTTAAGAAATGCAAACCGGGAGCTTGATACATCTGGCCCTTAATTCATTGGTGAAAATACTGCACTTTCTCTGAGCTATAGATGTGTTTGGTGAAGATGGGGGAACTGAACTTGCTTTGTGTATGAAATATTTTTGATGAAGACAGCGCCAGCTTTAGGCATGGACCAGACCGAGCTGGGGACACGCTTCTCTATTCTCTTGAAGCGCTGCAGAAAATCTTCTTTTCTTTGCTTAATTTCCTTCCCTTCCTCCCACTTCTTCACCACACCTCCGACCAGGGCCTCTCAGCCCCAATAAAGGATCTGAATATGCGATCCCGGTGCAGGGCGAGTGAGGAGGGGGCCTGACCAGTGAACGCAACTACTCAACTCCTCCCACCTCAGACCCCCACTAACTTCCCCCCATCAGCAACAAGGAGGAGGCAACAGAAACGTCAGTAGCAGATCACCTACCATTGAGAGTCACTGGTCACCAGCCCGTTGGTGACCTCACCAGCAATCCAGGAAATTTCATTTATGTAGGGTTTACTACCCCTGACGAGGCGCTAGGGAGCTTCTGTGGTGCGAAGCTTCCCTTCTTCCTCCGAGCTGTGGAACCATTTTCGACTCTCGGCGTCTGCTTAACATCTTGTGATTCTAGGCAAATCACATGGGGCAGATGTATCAAGCCTTCTTGCATTCGCAAACGGTGCGAATGCCCGTTTGAGAAATCAAAAATGCCTTTCAGTATCTTTGAAAGGCATTCGCAACGCAAATTAAGGAATCGCTAAAATAGCGATTCCTTAAATTTGCGAGCCTGTTTAGAGAATCGCAAATTGTGATTCTCAAAATAAGAAATCGCGAATAAAGAATCCTTATTTGCGATTTCTAAACCACATGTAACAAGCAATTCCTTAATGAGAATTGGGCATTAAGGAACCGCTATTACCACCAAGTTGAACTTGGTGTTAACCATATGCAAATTTTAAAAATGCATTTTTAAAATTGACATGTAACGCACGCATGCCCCTTTGGCATGCGTGCGCCTTACATGTCCTGAAATATTTTTTTGGGGTGCAGCAGAGGGGGCCTTGGGCCCCCAGCACTCTGGGGTTTTGCATTTCCTAAATTGCGAATTCCAGTTAGGAATTCGCAATTTGGGAAATGCAAAAAATTCGCAAATACGGGCCTACAGGCCCAGAGGTGCAAATGGGGTATGTATCGCAATTTGCGATTCGGTAATAGCATTTGCGATTTTTAAGAAATCGCTGTTATCGAATCGCAAATATGATACATTGCATTTTGCGAATAAGAAATAGCGATTTCTTCAAAATCGCTATTTCCGAAGGGCAAATGCCTTTTTTGTTACGTATGGCCCTTAATCTCCTCGTGCCTACCCAAAATTAATGTGTACTTGTGCAACGTAACTGGTGCTCATCTAAAGCGCTCCATTATCTTTTGGGTCGAGTTTGCCCTATATAAAACTGCACGAAAAAATCCAAACAAAACTGTTGGAACATCGGAGAACCTGCCCTGCTCACATGTCGCGCGCTGGCCCCCACTGCAGTGCTCTACTTATTTACATGGCACGCAGCACAATGTTGTTGGCGTATTGTTAGAATAGTAGGAGATCAGTGAGAGAGCATAGCATTCGCACCGCCGAGCTAAATAATGCAAATGTATAGTGACCAGAGCGCGCCCTCACTCATTTATGTTCCTACCACTGGCTTCATGTATCCTTTCAACACAAATGGGCACGCTGTACTCGCCATCCACTGAACACTGTGATACATTTTGCAAAGTGTTACACTTCAAAGCCCGAGTCATTACTTCCATGACCCCACCCCTGATTTTGTATTTCTTCAGCGTTGCAGGTGTTTGGAATCTGCCCTCTGTCTTATTGCAGCAGAAAATGTGATTCTTTTGACAAAGGAGCTGATATTCATTTTGCGGCAAGGAGTCTGCAATTTAAATTATTGTTTTTGTCTTAGAGAGAGACGACGAGGGAGAGATCCTCGCATGTTTGGAGTACGCATGCTATCACCACCAGAAAGATGAAGGGCTGAGTTGGCCATGCTGTAGGCTGAAGCTGTGGTGCTCACCCTAGAGAGATATATTACATACTATTCTTATGTCTTAACCAGGGCCAATGGAATTATGCACTTCTGTGGCCTTTTCTGTATAGATTTGCCGTATTTGTCACATAATCCATCATCTACTGCATAATCTGCAGTATTCTACAATAAAAAATGTTTCTAGGTGGATCAAAAAAAAATGCGACAACGTGTTTCTATGCCATGGAAGGCGCTTTGCAATGATTAACCAGTCACCTCTAAGTTGCTTGTTGCTGTATTTGGGTGTTGAACTAGCACTAATGAGGTGAAACCTTTGCACAGGCAGTGTTAAGGTGTCAAGGTGACAAAGTAGTGAAATAATAGTAGCACAAAGAAGCTTTTGTTAATAGTAGCCGCAGGTGCCACAGTTAATGTCGCAGAGGTGGCTTCTGTATGACTGCTGCATATTGCTCTTCTGCACTCATGATGCTGGTGCAGGTTGTACTGCTGCTGTACTGATTGTTCCTGTAACACTAGTAAAAGTAGTAGTCAGTGATGATTTAATGGTTTTTGGGGCCTCATACAAAAAAAAATATGAGGGTCCCCGTGTTCGTAATATTACTGCCTATTTTCTGCAAACTGAAACTCACATGTTGTCAAACCAACTTAAAAAATTGGGGTTCACAGAAACTGTTGAAATATGTCTTTCCAGGGACCCCCAAAATACGCAAGATGCCACTGGGCAAATTGACAGACAGTTAGAGGTAGGCAGAAAGGAGAGAAGCTGACATATGGAAATAGACTTAGACAGGCTAGATAAATAGAACGTTTACTTTTCAGTGGGCCCCTTGGAAGGTGGGGGCCATGAGCAATTGCCCACTTCACCAATGCCTTAAAGCATCTCTGGTAGTAGTGCAAGAATGACATTGTGTCCGATTGAGTGCAGGGTTTTCAGATATTTTCCCCCTGCTTACCCTCTCTCCCTCCTTCATGTTGCATTGGCCCCTTCCATTCCCCCAGCGTGTTGCCTCACAGCCAGCTCCCCAGCCTTGCTTCCCTCCTGCAATACAAACAAGCATTTGCAATGCAATGGGTCTCGCGTTTGCTCGCGTTAAAGCTATTAGCATTGTAAAGTCCTAACCAGACTTTTCTTGCCACATAAACTGAAAATGAAAAGTAAAACAGTTTCACATAAGCGAACCAACGGCCGCCATGAGGCAAAGCGGAAACACAAAAGGAAACAGAAGTTTGCTCGCAGTGAAACGTGTCGGGAAAAGTGCAATTATCCATGTAACTGGCAAAAGTGCAAATATCCATGTAACAGGGTCAATGTCATGTAAAGCGTTCAACTACTGCCCAGCGAGATCACGCTTCCTAATAATTAAAGAGAAAAAGTAGTCCAGAAAACATCAGGTGGGGGACCGCAGCGAGACCGGTCATATCTCAAACCACTCAAACATTATACATCCTCACATCCATGACTGATTCTGCAAGGACACAATACAAGATGCCATTATTGCGTTGGAGAATAAAACATTTTTCCGGACGCATTTATTACATCTCATAAACATGACAAATTTTTCTTTCTCATTTAAAGTTACAATATGTACAGAATAGCATCGTAATTATCACATGTAAATAACTAATACATGAAATTCCTAGCAAATATTCAACACTCATATATGAACAATTTCCAACAAATACCAAATACAGGAGGAGTCATGTTTGACCACTCCCAAGGCCCTTGTGGCATTGACTGATTGCATTGACTTGGACCCTGGATGAAACCCTGCTGGTCCCTCAATAAGCTGTCCTTTACAAGGCAAACTCACTTGTCCCCTCAGGACAGAGGGAGCTTGGGTCAGCATGACAGCTGGTCCCCCAAACAACCATGCCAGAGCAACCCAATACATGGGACACCCCCTGGCACCCATTGGGAGATGGGCCTTGTCAACCGGTCCATACTTTGTTCCCCTGACGCAGCTCACCATCCCCCAGAATCCTCAGGGCCAGGTAATGGAGTACCCTGGCCAGCTATGGACAATCGCAGTAGAGGACGTTCTCAGCCTTTCAATAAAGACCGCAGTACCCCTGCCCCGGCTTCAGTTAAAGGCTTAAAAACTGATTCCATCCTGAATTTGCCTGCACTTATGTCCTTGATGCCAAGGCTGTCTTCCTGTTTTTGTGGCCAAACATGACTCCTCCACCTCCCCCAGTGGACCTAATACAGGGATGGGAGGGTGGGAAAAGAAGAAATCCGATCTGAAAAAGGGTGAGGGGGCGAGTCCGTAGTCACCAGAGGCAGCCAGCAGTGAAAAAGGGGCAATCAGGTAGCCTTGCCCATTATGTAACTGGTGTGGCTGCCCCTGATGCCTGCCCAGGCGCTCCCGCCAATCACCTAGCAACCAATGGCTGCCGACCCTGGGTGACTGCCCAAATTCAAAACTAGGGCCACCGTTAGCCCACTGCCCCTGACCGGTCCGATCCGGCCCGCACCTGTCTCTGGGGCCCACGAGCTACAGTCCTGTCCCCTTGTCCACAGGTGGGGGACCGTAGCGAGACCGGTCATATCTCAAACCACTCAAACATTATACATCCACACATCCATGACTGATTCTGCAAGGACACAATACAAGATGCTGCATTAGAGAATAAAACATTCTCCGGCCGTATTTATTACATCTCATAAACACGACAATTTTTTTTCTCATTTTATGTTACAATATGTACAGAATAGCATCATAATTATCACATGTACATAACGAATACATGAAATTCCCAGCAAATGTTCAATACTAATATATGAACAATTTCCAGAAAATACCAAATACATGAGGAGTCATGGTTGACCACTCCCCAGGCCCCTTGTGACATTGTCTGATTGCATTGACTTGGACCCTGGATGAAACCCTGCTGGTCCCTCAATAAGCTGTCCTTTACAAGGCAAACTCACTTGTCCCCTCAGGACAGAGGGAGCTTGGGTCAGCATGACAGCTGGTCCCCCAAACAACCATGCCAGAGCAACCCAATACATGGGACTCCCCCTGGCACCCATTGGGAGATGGGCCTTGTCAACCGGGCCATACCTCGGTCCCCCGGCGTAGCCCACCATCCCCAGTATCCGCAGGGCTGTGTAATGGAGTACCCTGGCCAGCCATGGACAATCGCAGTAGCGGACGTCCTCAGCCTTTCAATAAGGACCACAGTACCCCTGCCCCAGCTTCAGTTAAAGGCTTAAAAACTGATTGCATCCTGAATTCGCCTGCACTTATATCCTTGATGCCAAGGTTGTCTACCTATTTTTGTGGGAAAACATGACTCCTCCTCCGCCACAGGACGTCCTGTGGTTTCCCGACCAGCCAGGCCTCCCCCAAAATCCTGTATGTTGCTGTATATTGTAAACAATGTCAAACATAAAAATTGACACCAATTTCTTCACGGACCACTTGTGACCCTATCTATGTGAAGAACAACTCACCTGGAGGCACCCCACTAAACCATCTTTTACAACCCGTGTTTTAGCAACTGTTGCTTGGTCAAGATGCCTGACCAATCCAATTCATTCAGGCTCTTCAGAAGATCAGTCCCACCTCCAGACTATCCTTCAGGATGACATGGGTCCCCACAAAGGCCAAGCCCAGACACCTTTTAGCCCACTGTGGCATTCTCCTTGAAGCTTCAACTAAGATTCTCCTGACAACATGCCTGTCTGATAAACTGGTTCTCAGCTTGTTGACCTAGCTCTCGCAATGAAGGAAAGACCGAGGATCCAAGCACTGGCGTAAGCCACGTGACCTAATGGAAAAAACTGATAGAGACAGAATACAGGTCATTACTGATGTGCATCCATTGTATCCACTTTGTGTTAACGCGCACATAGTGCCCTTTCAAGCCTGTTTTTCCTTTACTGACACATATTCACATGCCCTCTGTGAGGCGCAAACTCACGACCCTCAGATCATGAGACTTCCGGTCTGCAAAAGGGGGAGGGGGCGCGTCCACCCGGTGCAGCCAGCAGTGAAAAAGGGACGATTAGGTAGCCTTGCCCATTATTTACCTGGTGTGGCTGCCCCTGATGCTTGCCCAGGAGCCCCCGCCAATCACCTAGCAACCAATGGCTGCTGATCCTGGGTGACTGCCCAAATTCAAAACTAGGGCCACCGTTAGCCCACTGCCCCTGACCGGTCCAATCCAACCCGCACCTGTCTCCTGGGCCCGCGAGCTACCATCTTGTCCCCTTGTCCAGGAGCTTTGTATGTTTTCAGTAGTTGGCCTGTGCGCTTGAGGTGGGCTAAACACTGGAAAAGGCATGATGTATGCATTCCTTTCACTAATTAAATCAAGCGAGTTTTAAAAGGCAAGCCCACGAACCAAGCAAACTGATGGGCGTGGTTAAAAGCCCACAGAGAGATTACACCAGGGACAGAGCGCTTTGAGCTCAACCCTAAAAAGGTTCTATGACACCACCAGCGCTGATCGCATGATGGCGCTTTTCTTTTAGTTTCTGCCATGCTGGAAAAAAGGCGCTCTACTGTACAATGTGGCTAAAAAGCATTGACAAAGTTAATAGCTCTAGTAATCCAGGTCTATTGGCTTTATTTGTTGTTAAATAAAGCACGGACCCTGCTGAACCAGGTTTCAGAGCGCTGTACAGAGAGGATATGGAACATGAGGCAGAAAGTCAACCATGAGTTGGCTTTTCTAACAAAGGCATTTTTATTCAAAAAGTACATTAGTCAACATATTTACAGGGCAAAGAACATAACAAAACAAGGAGTGTATTGACGAGTGATGAGAGTTAACATGTCACCACTCCTAAAGATTCTAACTTTCGCGTCAACATTTTGTCTTTCTAAGCAGACTTGGGTTAATAAAAGTACAGAAAAACTTATTATTTGAATTTTACAGTTAGGTTAACAGTATCAGAGAGCTAAAGTTACCTAAAACCAGACGTTAAACTCTCAATATTTAAATTTATAGGTATGCACCTGATGCGAAAAACATATACTGTTTGTCCCTTTTCGAGTCCACTCACCCCTAGCACTTGATTATCAGTCTTCCCAGCACAAGGCAGATAAAACTGTGCCTCAAATTACTTCCAAGTACATGCACGGAAAAATGCTGACAGCTCCGAGAAAATTCCGTGACATGACGTGGGAGCTGGAATGCGCCTGGCTGATTACCAGTAGGTGTGGGAGGAGAGGCCGCGAAAAGCCTCGGTGGCCTCTTGACCTCCCGATTAAAACAAAAATGACCGTAAATGACTGAGTGGCGACCCTTTCTTTCCTGTCCCCCAAAAAAGGTCAGGGCAGAGAAGCCTCTTGTGTGAGAGATCTGTTCTGAAGAGATAAAAAAATCTCTACAGAGGGAGTTCACTGATTGGTCAGACACAGGTGACGTCTAGAGTTCAACACCTGCTAATGTTCAAGGGAGAGAAGAGGGAGTTCATTTTCAGATGTTTGCGCTTACATTTTGTTTTTATTTATATAAAAAGAGCGCTCCAGTTCATTACCAATCAGTCGGAGAAGAGCAACAGGCCAACAATTATTTCCAAAGCCAGTAGGTCTCGCCTTGGCCAGCATGTGCAATGAAATATGAATTTAATGCAAACAAATACCACAAAAAAACAGAATGCAAATAAACAAATTCATCCACTTGAACATGGAGGCCAAATGCTTTGCAATAAAATGTTTAAATTAAAAATATGCATGGAATTTTAACAGAACAGTAGAAGCGCTTCTCAGCAGTCAGGGATATGTAGAGCAATTATGGAAATCCATTGGAATATGATTCTTATTGGCACTAGAAAATGTACAATTGCTTTCAATTATTGTAACCTAAAGACATTGTCTAAATTTATAAGGTAGAGCGAAAAAACGGATAAAGAACTGAAAAAAACAATGGAAAAATAAAGTATTGGCTCATCAGCTTTGGCATGGAAGTCCACTTCTGTTTTTTAGGTGGATGTGCAAATGCGATCAAGTTAAAAGCTGTCACTCATAGCGCGAGAGAGGAAGGGGCTGACAGAGTAGACTGACCCCACTGCCCCATGTTGAATGCCATCCTAGACAGAAGCAACACGTCAGTGACAGTTGAGTTAACAGACAATGAGTGAAGAAGTTTGACTCAAAGTCCTTCTATGGGTGTATTATGGATGCCTTTTTTTATGAATTTGTTTTTATTACATATGTTTTTGTGATGGCTGAAGCTGGATCCAAACCAAACCTAAAACCACTGAGCCCATCATAGCTCTTGCCCATGATGTACCCTTTGCACCTAAAGACCATGCAGTTGGTGGTCGTGTGTGCTCTTTAGACGTATATAATGAGTGCCCAGCACATTGGAACAGTGATCCAATATGGATCTCTAGCATTTGCATGACTAATCTTCAGAATACCATCTTAGTTAAGAAGCACTTTCTAGGTAGTGTGTTAAGCTTGTCCATTTTGAGAAGTTTGATATTTATGTTTTTCTAGGTCAGCTCATAGAGGCCTTTTGGGTATGAAGCACCAACTGATTCTAGGCAGCCAGTCAGTTAAGCAGTTTTTTTACTCTGTGGCAAGGTGTTAGAAATGGTTTATATACTAGAACACAAGTCTATGTGCTGATGATAAGTGGTGAATGGAAAGCACAAACATATCCCCTACCTACCCACACCCCACCTTTGAGTCTTTGGACATTCTTTCACATGTACCACCAGAATATGGCTCAGTTATTGATTAATGATGGGGCCTACCCCATTTGTTTCTTGATCTCTGTGGTGGGACTGAGAACAAGAGCCTCCACTGATGACAATTATGGCAGAATTTTGCTATGGAACTGATAATGCGTCCTTTTATGTTAATTTATTACACATTAGGACTCGTTTTAGGCCAATGAATCTTTTGACCCAGTTGAGAGACATCGTAGGACGAGATAGCTGATCAATATGTCAATCAATATATCAATAATATCATCAATATTTATCACCACAATACATTTTACTTTGGTCAAAGACATTAATCAAATTGACGACGCAACCATGACCTTCAGCCATGAATAACCACACCTTTTGATAGAATTTTATGAAGGTTATTCCCTATTAATTACAATCTAATATTAGGTTTGTCAATCTCAAAGCCAAGAAACACAACAGCATAGTTATGATATGGCAACTTTGGTAAGATTTCAATAAGGCAAGAATCATAAACATCAGAATGTAGCACAGCGCAAACATAGATCTGAATACAGCAAAGTGTCAAATACGCGTCAGTTCAACATAGCATAACGTCAGTCTTTTGTCTATTTGCGTCAATTTAGTGATCACCTGTCCTAACCACTGATTAGCATTGGCAGGTTGGGCTTCATGCAAAACAATTTAGAACACCAATTTGGAAAACATCTAGCTATGGTCTCTGTCAAAATTTAGCAGTTGGTACCTAGAAAGGAAAAGCAAACAGACAAATTACAAATTGCATTGTCATAATTACCCTCCAAGGATTAGGTTAGCGCACAGGTTCAGTCTTTGTCTTCAGGACATCAGTCAAAACGCCATCAATCAGAGTTCATCTAAAGGGCATAAGGGGCACTTCCCTCTTAAGGAGGAAAAGAGTAAATGGGTCGTCAATGGGTGAGGATAGTTTTAATAAGTCTCAAAGTCTCCAAACAGAGTGACAGAGTTTCTGGATAAAATCAATAGCATTCCCTACCTAATTCTAATGACCCTTCTGTGACATGGGTTTTTATCCATTTTTCGTAGTACATTCCCCCAAAATTCTATTGGACACTTACTACACCCCACTATCTTGAACCTATCAAATTTAGCATTTGGTAATCCCAATTGTCACCCCACATTAATTCATGGTTCTTTGATTGGTCTTCATCATTGACGTCTTCAGAGGTGGCACATCCGGCGTTACTTCACTCTTTGGCACGTCCTTTGGGTCAGCAGATTCATTGTCCATCGGTCTAAGTGACCTTGTACATAACATTAATCTACACTTGTTTCAATTTGCTCATACTTTGAAACCAAGGCACCGAATATGCGCTTGGGAACGGTGTTAACATAGATACATTCGTCTTCCAAGTTGAAGAAAAAGAACATTTGCAGGGTCATGGCCCTTTGTGAGTCAGCACACTGGAAAAACAGAAAAATGCATTTAATATGAGAGCTGGGCAGCTAAATCTTACAGCTCACGCTAACTTAAGGCCTATAAAGATTATGAATGTTAAGTTTAATTTAACACAACAAAACTTTTTATTCATCATTATTAGTTTGCGTATACATTGGTGGCCATTTACCATGGTCATAATTCAGGTGCGCGTTGAAGCAAAATCGCTATTATTATAGTTTTCTATGCAGTATCGTCACATATTAATATCGATATTTTGCTCTAATATAGGTTATATAAACTACGCTCTCTCAGTCCCTCCTCTGATGACGCTCGTCATCACACAAACCTCTCTCTTGACCTTTCACTTCAATTTTTCACTTTACGCATAATGCGCATTTCAACATCTTGTCCCTTATGTGAGCTCTCCCAAATTTCATTGAACATTTTCTCTCTTTCACTTTCTTCATTTCTCCTGGTTCTTTTGGTCCAATTTCTCTTAATTTTATCATTGATTTTACATGCCCCCCATAATCCTAATAGACAGGCCAGAACAATTAATAGACCCATTAGTATTTTTGCAAGTACCCCATTCCAAATGTTGGTAAACCAGCTTCCTACTCTGGCAATTCCCTTTCCAAATTTCTCCCAAACTCCGGGTTCCTTCAAATCCTTCAAATCTGCACTATCTCTAGTTATGTTAGTAAGCATACCTCTAATCTTTTTACTATTGTACGGAATGAATGAGCAGCAATGGCGCTCGTTGAGCATCTTGCAGACCCCTCCACTCTTTGCTAAAAGAATGTCTAAAGCAAGCGGATTTTGAAGAGTCATAGCTCTTTCTGCAGCAAGTTCAGTATCCATCAGGAGTATAGCTCCTGTAAAATTTGTCAGCATGTTATCCACAATAGTAGACAACTTTTAAATCTTTATAGAATTCAAGATAACCCCTACTGAGGGGATTATAGCTCCAAATATATCACCAATGACAGCAGCCACTGATTCTCGTTTTTGTCTAGCATGTTGTAATTCAGATGTTTTAGGTATTTGCTTAAGTCATCAATCTGGTAAATCTTTGGGAAAACTATTCCCAAATAACATGTCCCATACCATCCCTTAGGGAGACGGTAATAAGCATTAAGTCCACAGATGTAATAAATCCCAGGGATCGCTGGATCCTGTCCATTCAACATAAATGTCCATTTACTCTGAAACAAAAACACATGTCTACATTCACTCGTTCCCACAAACAAATTGTCCTCCTCTGATTTCGGCCTATATATACAAAGCCTACCTATATGTAGTGCATCTATAGCTAGTTTGCCTTGTGTTTTGATTGCGGTGTAAGCATAATCATTTGCATATGTGCGCTTTTCTAATCCGTTTTCTAAT
The DNA here is from genome assembly GCF_031143425.1 of Pleurodeles waltl. Taxonomy (NCBI): domain Eukaryota; kingdom Metazoa; phylum Chordata; class Amphibia; order Caudata; family Salamandridae; genus Pleurodeles; species Pleurodeles waltl. Next base: position 818,562,049 of record NC_090448.1, read on the forward strand.
CTTTCTTTTAATGCTTTGCGTCTATCATCAGTGTGATCTAAAAAGCTTTTCTCTACAGGTGACAATAAGCAGGTCAGATTGTTGCGATGTGCATAAGCAGTTCCAAATGTAAGCGTTAGCTCAAAGAATCCTCTAACTATTTTTATATCATGTTCCTTAGCTAGCTTGTTCAAGAATTCAATCACAGGCACAAAGGAAAATACAACATCCAGATTTGAATAGAATCTGGTTAATAGCAAACTACAGCTAATCCCGTATGTTAGAGGAAGGCTATGGTAAGTAACCCCTTCTTGCACAGATGAAGGAATCTTGGTACACACATAACAGTCTTTCGCATCCATGGTTTCCACATACTCATTCAGCAAGCGATAGAAGACATTAGTAGAAAGTTCCCCCTTTGAATTAGTTCTCTCATGCAAGTGTCTTGCATCTTGCTCAAACCTCTCCCATGGTGTTAGTGTTGTAGTTTCAGGTTTTAAAGTAGCGTTAATAGTCTTTTTCTCCAACCACGGCATTCCCACAATCACTCCCACAATTATTATTGCACTCACAATACCTATTATAAGGCTTAACCAACCACACACCTTACTTCCCTTATTACTACCTCTATTATAAGCCATGTCTGTATAGAATCAAATAGCAGAATAACAATCAACTCGAGGATGATATAGAACTTTTTTTTTTCTTTTGCGTGTATTTACAGCGTTTTGACTCACTCCAGGACCCCTTTGTAAAATCAGGTTAGCAGATTGGCATAATCAGGTTTCTCGAAGTCAAATCAGGTTCTACTGTCACATACGGTAACTTATAAGTCTCTTTCTTAGTTTTCAATTTTCGATTTTAACAAAGTCTCTCCTTTGAGTTAATTCAGGTACCGTAGTATTGACCTGGTACTTCTCGATCAAAACAGAATGCTAGGAATTCTTGTTGCCATTCAGATGTTGTAGCATACGCCCATTCAGGACCTATATATCTTCTGTTTGCAACTCTCTTTCTCTTCAACCTGCGTTCACCTTGCAGTTCTCCTTCACTTAGATCTTCCACTCGGGATGTATCAGTTTCCTCTGTTATGGTTTCATCTGGTATGCTTCTTATCCTTAAAAGTGGTTTCTCTGGCCAGTTATCACCCTTATGCGTCTTCTTCCGATATGTCTTTTCAGGGCACCCTCCTCTTGTGATATGGTGTTTTCACTTGATGGACCTGCAACTGGCTCAGGGGATGTCGGTACACTCTGATCTCTTTCTATTATTTCCCTTTCTTCTCCTTCTTCTTCCTCTTGATCAGTAACGGGTTCTAGTTCTAACCCGTATCCGTCTACTTCTGGGAGAACCTCTCCTTGACTTAGTTCTCCTGGCGCCTCTACTGAGATCGGCACTCTGTCACCTCTCTCGAACTCATTCACTGTTTGAGGGACGAGGCTGTTCTCATTGGGCTCTCCCGCAGTCTCAGTTCCTTCTTGGCTACTTTCAGGCCCTAAGACTCCTCTTCCTGGAACTGTTGTGCCGGAAACTTCAAGTTCCTCGTCAGTTGGACATGTTACCTTCTTTGTGTGACTGGCATGTATCCAATTTGGAACGCCTGCACATTTCACAGCAGTGGTTGTTGTCAAGATTACTTGATATGGCCCTTTCCAACGCGGCTCCAAACACGTCTTTCTCACGTGCTTCTTGACAACCACCCAGTCACCGGCCTGTAGGGTGTGACCTGGATCTCCGATCGGTGGCAATGTGTTAGCCTGTACCTGGTGAGAGAAAGAGCGAATCACGTCAGCCAAACCTTTGCAGTAGTCCAACACCATATCATCTGTGATATTCACTAGAGCATTTGCAGGTAATGCTGGCAACCTCATAGCTCTGCCCATGAGGATTTCATGGGGAGATAGTCCTGTTTTCTTATCAGGGGTGTTCCTCATTGACATCAGCACTAAGGGCAATGCATCTGGCCATTTCACATTGGTAGCTGCGCACATCTTTGCCATTCTTGATTTCAGAGTACCATTCATTTGCTCTACTAGTCCTGATGCTTCAGGGCGTAGCTACAATGCAGCTTTTGTTCAATGTCTAGTGCGGCACATAGAAGTTTAATCACCTCATTGTCGAAGTGTCTGCCCCTATCTGATTCTATAGAGACCGGAAACCCGAACCTTGGTATTAATTCTCTAAGTAGCAGCTTTGCAACTGTGAGGCTGTCATTTCTACGTGTGGGGCAGGCTTCATTCCAGTGACTGAAAACACACACAATCACCAACACGTACTTCAATCCTCCACAAAAATGAAATCCATTTGCATTTTGCTGAAAGGACCTCCAGCACTCCCAATGTGGCTCAAAGTTACCACAGTCCCTTTTCCAGGACAGATGATGCATCTGTGACAGGTAACCTCTGCAGCATGTCTAAATTTTGGGTTGAACCAATCGATTTTGAATGACCTGATCATTGCATCTCTCCCAAGGTGAGCCTGTCCATGGTATAGCCTGGCGAATTGTGACAGAAGGCTATTTGGCAAGACTAATTTCCCCTCCTCTGAGACCCATAAATCATCAACCCTCTGTACACATTGCATTCTCTGCCAGGAACGTTTTTCCTCTTTGCTAGCACGACCCTGTAATGTCTTTAGCTCATCTAAGGTATCCACCACCCTTAATGCAAGGTTCAAACATGTGTCATTTTCAGTTTGTGGTAACAATTCCCACTGTTCCTTGAACGATATACAGTTCAATGCGCAAAACTTGCGACTTGTTCTGCATAACCGTTTCCCATAGACACAAAGGGGGTCATTGTGACCCTGGCGGAAGGCGGAGAAGCGGCAGTAAGACCGCCAACAGGCTGGCGGTCTTTCCTCTGCGTATTATGACCATGGCGGTTACCGCCATGGTCATCCGCCGGTTCTCCGTACCGCCCGCCAGTATAATTGTCTCATATTTATTAAGACAGGCATTTGTCATGTGCTGAGTTTTAGTTCGAGTCAACAAAATTTCAACTGAATGCGGAACCATTACATTTAGGGGGTATCCCATGACTATGCCTTCGCACTGTGTAAGGCTCTGACCAACTGCTGCAACTGTGCGCAAACAACCCGGTAAGGCTGCTGCGACGGGGTCCAAGGTAGCTGAAAAATACGCTACAGGGCGATTTGCACCTCCATGGACCTGTGTCAAGACAGACAAAGAACAAGCATCACGTTCATGACAAAACAGTAGAAAAGGCTTCGTATAATCAGGCATACCTAACGCTGGTGCCCTACACATGCACTCTCTCAATTCCATAAATGACTCAAGCTCTTCTTTAGACAAGGCTATGGTATATGGCTCATCCTTGAATTCTTTGCCTGTCAGATTTATCAAAGGTTTTGAGATGATCGAGAAGTTGGGTATCCACTGGCGACAGTAGCCCACCATTCCCAAAAACATTCTGACATCTCTTTTTGTTGTTGGAGGGTTCATTTGCAAAATGGCTGTTATTCTTTCCTTCGATATTCTTCGGGACCCTCTTTCAATTGGATGCCCTAAGTATTTTACCTCTTTCTGACAGTATTGCAGCTTTTTGGGTGACACCTTGTGTCCGTTTTTTCCCAAATGATTCAGTAAGGCAATTGTATCATATTTACAGTTATCCCTTGTTTTGGATGCAATCAGCAAATCATCGATGTACTGCACTAGAGTCGAGTTAAAAGCCAGTACTAAGGATTCTAAGTCCTTTTTCAATATCGGGTTAAAGATAGACGGTGATTCAGAAAACCCTTGAGGAATTCTGCACCAACTGTGCACCTTATCCAGGAATTTGAAACTGAATAAAAACTGGCTGTCCTCGTGAAGAGGTATTGAGAAGAAGGCTTGTGACAGGTCCACAACGGTGAACCATTCAGCATCACACGGAACCTGAAACATGATCACTGCTGGATTGGGTACTATGGGGCAACATTTTACCACAATCTCATTTATTTTCCTCAAATCTTGCACAATTCGAACTTTCCCACAAGGCTTTTTCAGACCCATTATCGGTGAATTGCACGGGCTACTCAACACCTCTTTCAGAACTCCCTGGTTCACAAAGTCTGCGATTATTTGTGAGACTTCAATGAGAACATCTTGTGCCATATGATATTGCGGCACCTGGGGAAACACTGCATTTGGCTTTACTTGTACTTTAACTGGTTCCACACCTTTTATTAGTCCCACTTCCTTTCCTGTCAGATCCCACACTTTCTCTGTCACTGTTCCCTGTAACTCAACAGGTAGGTCAATCATTGTAAGCATCGGAAACAAGGTAATCAAAGGATAATCCTCATTTGCCGTCCCTGTCTCTTCCTCTGAAAACTGACCTTCGTCTCCTTCATCATCACTATTTGTCTGTACTTCGATTCCATCAGTGGAACAGGTAATCGAACATTTTGTCTTGCACAGTAAGTCCCTTCCCAGTAAGGACACCGGGCTTGAATCACAGACTACAAATCTATGCAGTCCCTGAAAGTTGCCGATCTCAACTTGCACTGGATCTGTAATCGGGTTTGTCAGATATTGGCTTGCTACACCGACTACCCTTATGGTACGCCCTGAAAGTGGTAATTTCGGAACCTCTGCACTTCTGACTGTAGAGCGTGTAGCTCCGGTATCAACCCAGAATGAAACCTTGTGACCCATTACCTTTCCTTCTACATAGGGTCCCCTCTGATCCACTTCTAGGGACGCTGCAAGCCTGCATTCTTCACTATCTGAGCTATCATCCGACCATTCTCCATTCATGCCATTTTCACCTCGTAATGGGAATTGCTGTACTGTATTATTTTGACTCATTACCTGACCCGTGACCTGTTGAGGAAGCATGACCTGTTGCTGTCCCATCGGAGCCATTGGTAATTGCATTTGCTGTCTAGGTACCATGGGAACCTGCTGTTGTACTGGCAGCATCTGTGCTGGCTGAAAACGCGGCATATGCATCTGCTGCATGAGCGGTACCCCTTGCATCTGTACCATGTTATTTTGAAAATTCGGATTTTGATTTCTCAGTTTTGGACCTCTTACATTTTGTAATGTACCGGCATTAGTGCTTTGTTGAACGACACCATCCTGTACCCCATTCGGGCACTCCCGTTTCCAGTGCCCCACGCCCCCGCACGCGTGACATGGTGACATCTTTTTCATCCCTTGTGCATCATTTTGAACCACAACAGTATTCAAGTCTGGACCGCGATTCAAAAAACCTCGACCTCGGCCTCTCGGTTGCGCCTGAAACACACCATTCATTTGCGGCTGCTGCTGTATCATCTGCTGGACTCCGTTTCCCTGTATTCTTGCCTGTGCAGCCCTTATATGCATCATCATCACTTTCTCTTTCAGCTTTTTCTGCTTTAACTCAATTTCGTCACTACAGTATTTTACATAATGCAACACCTTATCAATTGGCTTCGCTTGCCAACAAATCAAATGATTCTTAATCATTTGACTGACCTCCGGTCTCAGCCCTTCAACAAATCTGAACACAAGATGGTTCATGTCCTTTGCCTCAATAGTCTTGTAGTGTGGTTAGTTTTACGTATCTTTTTGCGCATTAGCTTCAGGCTTTAGGCCTTTGTGCACTTTGCCCTGTATGTATTTTATTCATTTGCTTGCAGCTTAGAGCCTCTGTGCACTTTGCTCTAAATGCTTTTTATTAGGCTTCGTACTGTTATTTTTCAAATAGCCAGTTCTACGGTCTTGTTTTTTTATTCATATCACACTGTTTAGCCTACTTCAGCACTGGAGTTCTCCATAACACATTCCTGTTCACTCTGTGCTTCAGTCAAGGATACAGTCTGGTACATTGCCGATAGACGTGGTAGGAGTTTAGTCTTTGGCATTCCTGCGTAGGGACATTTTGTGATCACGCTGACATGTTAGTTATAAAATCACCTCCTTGTCCCAATACACGCAAGAGGGAGATTCCGACCAGGGGACCACAACTAGACGCTGACTGCCTCGTTGCAGATGCTGAACCAAGATCACTGGCCTTTGCTCAGGTATGAGGGCTGATGTCTCCCCAGGGATTCAGAAAGGCAAGTTAGAAGCTTAACATGCTGTGCTCGAAATAGACCAAGCAGAGGGAGAGAGAGTAGAAACTATTAGACACAATGATAGCTTTGTTCTTATGTTTTACTCTCCTGGTGACTATTTCAATCCTACTGTGTTGTATGGTTCTGGTTATTGCGGCTCACGCCTTATTATCTAAAATGCAGTCGTTTTATTAAAACATTATGTAAAACTTATACTGCCTTTGTCATTTGTAAATGAGATCGTATTGTAAATGAGAGAGTTGGTTTGGATCTGAGTGACCACAACTTCCCTGAGAAGTTCCAAAGATGTCATGCGCTCGGCTGCCCAATTATCTCTTCCCCATGGGAGAAATGAGGCACTGCTAGTTAGCCAGAGCAAAAAACGGATTTAGGGTGACAGAGTTCCTTACACGTGGGTCCGACTAAGTCCCCCACACCGTGATCGATCCTGCTGCCTAGAAATCCACTAGTCTCATTTAGGATAATGAGAGCCCACGCGACATGGCGCCGCCAACGATTGGTCTGGCTCTAATATTTAGGTCCGGCTGACTCTCTCGGTCTCATATATATTTTGACTACTCGGTTCCATAAGCGAAGACGTCCATGGGGCTGAGGATTTCCGCCACCACGGGACAGGTACATCCTATTACTTAGTGGTTGGTTGTTCAAGCTTGAACTTTAAAAGGAAAACCCCGATATTGGTGTGCCTTCTCTGACCTAGTGCTATTTTTTACAAATGGCAAATCCTAATGTAGTGAATATAGCAATCAATATGCGACAACCGCTCACAGGACATCTGGTGGCACATGGCCTGACGGTCCAGGGGGGTCCGGTCACTTTTGTGGTGGACGCCCATGCAGCCTACAGAACAGAACTTTTTTATTCTTGGGGCGTATTTCTGGCAGTTGATGGGGGTACAAACACTTTTCACAAATACACTATTGCGAATGTCCCTGGACAATACAGGGCTTATTCATATTTAGAGATACCTTTATCTTATCAAGAACACCATAATTGGCTTGATGGCGCCCTCCCACACACAGAGGCACAAGTTAGGTTAGGTCCACTAAGTAATGATGGTCCTACCTGGCCTTTATTGGCTACATATACACCTCATCCTGCGGCTGCTCAGTTGACAGTGGTTGAAGTTCGTCGTTTATATACAGACTTAACGGCTACATATAGACGATTAGTTCAGTTTGTAATGCAGACACTAAATACAAACGCAGCGCGTGCTGCTCCGGCGCACCCACAAGCAGTGGTTCCGGGTATTAATCCAGCCACTGTGCACTCAGTTATGGGTAAAGTACCAGCTAAACGTGAGGAGACTCCATTTTGGCTGGCGCAGAAAATTAATACGCTGGAAGCAGTATTTCCCCATACGGGACCTCAGGATAACCATAGAATATTGACAATGTGTTTGCCGTATGGGATGGTTCCTCAGGTGGACCTTTGTAATACCTGGGGCACGGTGTTTGCCGCGCTCTACACTACAGCACACGGTACACCGACATTAGCTAATTTACCGGAGGTGCTTTAACAAATTCAAGATGAATATGGGGCTGCCCCTGCCTTAGATTTGGGCATGCAGTTAATGGGCAATTTTGCCACAGTTTCTTCTATTATTTTGAGTAATCTCAAGGGAGAGGCAGTAGCACTAGCATTGCGAATGCGTCTTCGGGACGTTCCGCAGATTAATCAAGAGCGAGAACTCCCGAGAATAATTGCAGAAACATATTCCATTATTGGTCGCGATAGCCTAGGGGCTAGACCGCAAAACCCCCAATTACAGAGTAAAAATAATAAAGATAATGCTAAACAACAGCAACCTGAGGGTACTAAAAAGCGCTGGGAAAAGAAACAGCAAACACCTAAGAAAGATGGGGGGCAGTATCCGCAACCGGAGACCCCGCAGAATAGGTATAATCTCAGGAATAGGGATAATCTGAAGACGCCTGAAAGATATCAATATACTGATACACGCCAATCTCGTTCCTTTCAGGACTCCTCGGAGAAGAGAAGTGAGAGAGGTGGGCGGTCAGAGCGGAGAACCAAGTACGTGAAACCAAGACAGGATTCACAACGCTCTACGGAGGTTTCTATTAAACAAGAAGAGAAACCGCTGCAACAAAAACAGCAATTTAAAAAGAAGAAAGTTAGACATGCCGCTCAAGAAGAGAGTTCTCTTGACGAACAAGACATGGGCATTGGCACTGTTCGACAGCGCGGCAGAGGTCACAATAGTTCGCCGGAGTCTTCTAGAGCATCTGGAGGTGAAAGCAACTGATGACTTCATACAAGTCGAAACGGCGGACATGCGAGTCTCTGATCCTGATAGAGTATATCAAGTGACTCTGCAATTAGAAGGGGACATTGACCGCATTGTACACGCCATCTTTTGGGACCATGTGGTAAAATCATATGATGTTATGCTGGCCGAACAAGATTGGCCGCCTGACTTTGTTCGCGACTGTCCAGTGGGGGAAGAGGTTATTGCACCTTCCTTCTCACCACTTGTTCCAAGAGAACTAGCGGAGTCCTATAGTGAATTATGGGCTCTTGCACAGGCCCCCGCTCTATACAGAAATAATGTGGGGTGGGATAGACAATCACCTTATCATGTAATTCCAATAAGGGGCGAACCCCAGCCGCAGCCGCAGCCGCAGTATCCTATCAAATTTGAAGCAAGGGCATCGGTTAGGAATATTCTTACACAATTGGAGTACCAGGGTGTAATTGAGCCCTGTGTCTCGCCGATGAATAATCTCTTATTTCCGGTTGCTAAACCGGACCATTCATATAGGATAGTGGTGGATTACAGACATTTAAATAGTCATACATGCACATATGCAATACAGAATTCACATAGCGCAGCGCTTATGAATAATATAGTGCGTAAAAAATACAAAACAACGTTAGATATCTCGAATGGATTTTTCTGCCAAAATATAGCACCCGAAAGTCGGGACTATACCAGTTTCAGTGCGTTTGGCTCTCAGAAAAAGTTTTGTCGTTTGTCTCAGGGGTATAAGAATAGCCCAGGACTGTTTTCGGCTCGTGTAACTGAAATTCTGCACGAGTTGGACCCTGAAGTGTTATCATATGTTGATGATATATATCTGACAGACGATGAGATTCTGCAACATCTAAGGCGTGTATCGCGCATTTTTGTGGGGTTTGCTGAAATTGGCTATAAGTTTAATTTTAAGAAATCGAAGATTGCCTGCCTCAGCGTCATTTTCCTGGGATATGAGTTGTCGAGTGAGGGCAAAAGCTTAGCGCCTAATTTTTGGGAGAAATGTGCTTTATTGCAGCCTCCTAATACGGTTCGGAAGCTCCAGTCATTGTTGGGGTTTCTGAATTTTGGCAGAGCTTACATTCCTGAATATGCCACACGTATAAAACCCTTATACGAGTTGATTCGCCCAAATTTTTCGAGTAGATTTTGGACGATTGAACCTACACATATCCTACGAGATTTGCAGACTGATCTCTTAGCAGTTAAACACTTACACACACGGGACAATAAGACACATTTAGTCATCAGGGTGATACCTGGGGCTGTTGGGTTTACATATGTCACCTTTAATGAAGGTGAGACAGTCCCGATTGCATACAAGTCCCACTTGTATTCTGCTGCAGAACAACAATTTGCACAGACTAAGAAAATACTCACTGCAGTACAGATGGCTGTGATTAACGAAAGACCGCTTGCCCAGGGCCAACTCATTATTGTTGTTTCCCCGATTCCGGCCTTAGAGGCTGTTACAAAAGCGAGTGTCCCTAATTCGAAAGCTTTACACCCGCGATGGATACAATGGGCTACGTCTTTGACAGCCACTGATGTAGATTACATATTTGACCCTAAACTGCAGACTCAAGAATTTCTTCAATATGAAATGGAGTACCCAGTTCCTGCTGGCACATTGCCTATTGACCAATATCAGGTGGTCATGTATACTGATGGCTCTGCGCAACCAGCGGTTGGGACTAAACAACAGTATTCTGCTGCATGTGCGGTGGTGAGCGGCACTATGGAGGGGGAACTGTTCTGCCTCCGACATACTTATACTAAAACCTTGGGAGATTGCACGGCACAGCTGGCTGAGCTTTGGGATACACGTTGCTGGGAATACTTTGGCTGATGAAGCCGCGAAATCGGCAGTGGCTGTTGCCACTGTGGTCGCAGTGACTCGTTCGAGTTCCAAACCAGACACAGAGATTTCGGCTGCCATAAAAGCTACGGCTGATGGCACAACATTTCCTCAAGGATTTCCTTCTAAGTATCGTTACTGCTTGAGTAGTGCGTTCAATGCTGTTGTTAATATTCCAGGCATTGGTGTACGTGATTTACCAAATAAAATTGAGAGACCTCGATTAATTTCTGCAGTACATGAGGGGGCGGCATCTGCACATGCTGGTGTGGCTGCCACTATTTCGCTTTTACAGGCTCGTTACTGGTGGCCTGGTCTCTATAAAGAGACAAAGCAATATGTCCTTTGTTGTGATGTTTGTCAACAAATTAAAGGTTCATTGGCTAGACGCCCGCAGCAGACGCCCCTTCTAATTTCAAACAAACCTTTACGGTGTATGTACTTGGATCATTGTGGTCCGCTGACACCAGATAGTGCATACAAATATATATTGGTAGCTGTAGATTCGTGCTTCAGATTTGTGTGGGTCTGGCCACAACGCTCGGCTGACGCTCGGACTGTTATTAAAGATTTGCGCATCTTTGTCGATACATTTGCAGTTGCGGCTTTTCATTCGGACCAGGGGCCTGCTTTTGCCTCTAAGGCATTCAGAGACACCATGGCTTCGTTGGGGGTCCACCTCCTATTCTCGTCTCCATTTCATCCTGAGGGAAATTCTGTCGTGGAGTGTTTAAATCGTGATTTAAAGCAATCCTTAACGGCCAGAGTTATAGGTACGGGTCGTGGTTGGCTAGCCCACCTGTATGGAGTACAGAGAGCACTTAATAACTTGCCTAGAAGGTCACTGGGGGGTCGTACTTCATATGAGTGCCTGTTTGGAACACAAATGTATGTTCTTGATCTAGATGGTCCTGGTGTGGAGGCAGCGGATACGCCCTTTGACATAAATGATCGTGTCACTGTTTTGCAGGACTTACAACAATTCCATGAAGATAACTCTTCTGCAAGTGCTGCCTCCTCAGGAATTAAGGATGAGCCAGTAACTCCTACTGGTTGGATACCCAGGATTGGGGATCTAGTGCGTGAAAAGGTTGCAGTAAAGAAAGAATTTGGTCCTTCTCATCGAGCACCTGTCCCTGTGTTAGGGGTTAGCGGCATGAGAACTGTGATTTTACGGCCGCTGCAAGGGGCCAAAGGAAATCGCTTTGTTTCCATTGATAATGTCAAGTTACAACATGTGGCCGATTCTGCACAGCAGACCAAGAGGGACACCCAGTAGTTCCGGAATCCCTCTCACTACTGGGGAAGAAGTCCTGCTGCAGGTGATTTACACTGACGCTGTTTCCTCTCCGAGCTTGGGGAGGGTGGAAGATGATCTTGCGATTGTTCCACAAACAACGATTAATTTGGAATCTTTTGATCAAGCTGCTGTACGTTCTACTGATGTTTCTGAACACATGGTTTATAGTGTGCCAAGGCGAGAGCCTCCATCTGCTTCTTTGTTCACAGTTGCACCTTTTGCAAGAACTGCCTCTGGCTGCTTCAACGACACTGATGATGCAGTGTCCGGCTCCTCGTCCTCAATATCTTCAGTCCGAGGTCCACGTAAGCTGCTGTGTTGGCTTAAACGCACATATTTTGTTTTTCCTTGGAACTATTTGTGGCTTTTTATGGCTGTTATGACTCTTTTTTTGTGGTTGGGATTTGTAGTTACTTTTTTTCTAGTAATACATGGTCATTTTCTTCCTGAACGATCTGACATTGAACACGTGGAGACTGTGTTAAAACCACATTTTTCGTCTCATATGGTTCGAAGAGACTTGTCCAATGTAAACATTTCTGCAATACTGATTCCAGATGGGATTGTGTGGGATAAAGTAATGTTTGATATATATGGTCCCACTGAATTGATTCAAATACCGTATGTCCTCAAGTTATCAATGAATGATATTGTTAAACCAGGCATTGTTTCTGATGATTGGGATGTGAAGACAGTAGATTCTATGCTGACAGACTTGCAATATTATACTGTCTATGACGATGAAGATGCTTACTTATTTAGAGATAATCATGGTGACATGTTTTGCTACAACTATTATGGACACCACTTTATTCATAAAGCAAGTAGCCCTAAGTCCATATTTGATTATGTGCAATGGGAACATTGCCCAACTCCTCCACAAGGGAGTTCAAAAACGTATTATGATAAATTTGCATACTTTTCTGGGCATGATCAACAAAATGCTAAGGCTTACTATTTTAAAGTTACTCCATATGCTAATAAGCAAATGTTATTGACCGATACTAAATTACTGTATTCAAATTTGTTTGTGTCTAAACTTTCGGTTGAGGGGTATGAATATTGGTTTAAGACTGTTGATTTGAAAAGTGTCTGGGGAACGAAAAATTGGCAAATGCAAGGCAGGGACACAATATTTAGAGCATGTATTATCCCTGTGCAGATGATTTTCCTCAATGACACGGTACAACAGACTAGCTGTTTGGGCTTGGCAACGATTAGAGAGTTAAATTTGCCTAGTATACCTGTCCCTTCCAAATTGAACAATTGGCAGCGATATGTTAATGCTACAGTTAGTGAGTTTCCACACTGGGTCCAGAATGGTACGCTTAACACTTCATTGGTACATCCGGGCGGGTGGTTATTATGGCCTGTAGACACTAATAAGTGTCATCAACGTTTTGTCACCTCTTCATGGGGGTTGAGGACTTGTAGGGCAGACCCTCGTTACATTTCACCAGAACATGCTGATATCATAACTACATACAGTGTGGGAAAGCTTTGTCAGCAATGGTTGAAGTCGTCCACACTGGATGCAGTTAAATCACATCTCACGTTACTGTCTAATGATACTGACTTACAAGATTTTTTGTCAGGACCTAAGGTACCACGGAAGAAACGGTTTTTATACGAAGTATATAATGAGATTTGGAAGCTTTCACAGCAGGAGGCAGCGGCCCGGTTGAGGCAAATTGATCAGGAGAACCTGATGCAGGCTTTGTCTGTTGTAGATAATGGCATGCATACCCTTTCTGACCGTGTTTACACAATTGACAGCATCGTTTCCTCTGCTATAGACATTATTAAATCAGATATGTCTTCTTTATATCATGGGCAGAGTCAGACGCGGTCCATCATGCAGCTGGGTTGGACTCTTCAGACCTTGAAGGCAGGTCGCGTTCCGTGGCAGCACATTCGTGCCAGAGAGATCTTTGTCTCCTTTAATTTAACTCGTCAACAACAGCTGATGGCTAAAAAGGAAGCGACGTATGTCATGTTGAATATTGAAAAATTTGAAAAACTGCCTTTCACGGTTGCTGAGATTCCGTCAGCTGATTGGTTGATTCATGGGGTAATTAATCTGCCTATCTCCACTCTGCAGTTTACTTCTTGTTTGAAGCACATTCCGGTGGGTAGATATGAACGGTTGGGAGACAGTTACATACACGAGGTGTGGGAGCTTCCCTTTCTATACAGATGTATTAATGGTTTGAGGGAGGTTTTTCTTAGCGGTAGTGAATGCGAAACTTCTGTCAGCCATTCCATGGTTTGTAAACAGCTGTCCTTGCACGGAGCGTGTAACGCTTCGATTGCTAACTTAGCTTGTTATCTGAAGGGAGTTCCAGTCCCAGTTATTAAAAACACTTTCCAGGTGCTTTCTAACGGCAGTTACATTGTTCTTAACAGCGAACACTGCTGTGGCATGCGTGCCGGAATAGTTTACGTTGTCGTTGTCACCAAGGCCGTTACGTGCTGCGGGAATGTGTTGTTTCTCCCCACTCAAATTAGGGAGGTAGCAGATATCTGGCCTCATATTGCTACTTCCAAGGTTAATTTCGACAAGTTGAGTCGACTGAAGGCTTTATTGTTTCAAAAGCATGTGGCCCTTACATCTGCTAGCGAGACCTACGCACTACAGGTGGCAAGGTCATCAGCGGAAATACAGTCCCTTTTGAATACTAACTTTCCGAGTCACTTTGGTGAACTTGTGGGACGTATATTTAATGCGTCCAGCACTGCTGGAATTGCACATTTTTTCAAAGCCGTTGGTGTTGGTTTTGCTCACACCTTCTCTTCCATATTCGGTTTTATACCTTCGGCTATACACTCTATTTTCGGAAGCATTTTTGGGGGTTTCCCGATTACTTTGGCTTTATTGGCTGGAGTCTTGCTATTGTTGCTATTTTTTCGCAATGGCTGTCCCGCCGCGACGAGATCCTATATTGCTGCTCCCGTCAGTGCAGCTGTGTCGTGAACGCATGATGCAGCATTTTGGAGCGACACTCCTGGGACATTTGGAGTGTGACTGGTCTCTGTCATTCCGACCGGTTTTGGATTGTGTGCAACCCGTGTTTCGGTGCCTTTGGTACTCATTTGAACATGCACTGGCTCTCTGTCTCTCACTGCAGCGCCCTCCAGTGGTCGAAACTGATCTTTTGATGTTCCCGATTAGGGCTCATTCCCAGACTTGTGCACTACGGTTGCGTTTGCTTCGTGAGGCAGTTTATGAGATTCCCTTCCTGGAGGAAGATGGTATTGTCTCATTCATAGGCCCTGCACAGGGTGCCGCCCTGAATGGTTTTGGGGCTTTGGAACACACCTGCTCCATGGTACTTTGTGGCGTGGATCTTCCGATACTGACATATATCGAAGTGGAGGAGCTCCTGCTTTCTATTGCTTCTGTCTGACAATTGGATTTTTTTTTTTCCCCCTCGAAAATTGACATTATATTGTATTTGGCTTTATCGTTACATGCTTCCCAAATTTATGACTTTGTTGTCCTCTGACCTTGTCGAAATATATATATATTTTTAGGTATTGTTTATATCTGGGGCATACTTTTATATTATTGGAACCACTTGCTACCGACAAGGGGAGAGTGTAGTGTGGTTAGTTTTACCTATCTTTTTGCGCATTAACTTCAGGCTTTAGGCCTTTGTGCACTTTGCCCTGGATGTATTTTATTCATTTGCTTGCAGCTTAGAGCCTCTGTACACTTTGCTCTAAATGCTTTTTATTAGGCTTCGTACTGTTATTTTTCAAATAGCCAGTTCTACGTTCTTGTTTTTTATTCATATCACACTGTTTAGCCTACTTCAGCACTGGAGTTCTCCATAACACATTCCTGTTCACTCTGTGCTTCAGTCAAGGATACAGTCTGGTACATTGCCGATAGACGTGGTAGGAGTTTAGTCTTTGGCATTCCTGCATAGGGACATTTTGTGATCACGCTGACATGTTAGTTATAAAATCACTTCCTTGTCCCAATACACGCAAGAGGGAGATTCCGACCAGGGGACCACAACTAGACGCTGACTGCCTCATTGCAGATGCTGAACCAAGATCACTGGCCTTTGCTCAGGTATGAGAGCTGATGTCTCCCCAGGGATTCAGAAAGGCAAGTTAGAAGCTTAACATGCTGTGCTCGAAATAGACCAAGCAGAGGGAGAGAGAGTAGAAACTATTAGACACAATGATAGCTTTGTTCTTATGTTTTACTCTCCTGGTGACTATTTCAATCCTACTGTGTTGTATGGTTCTGGTTATTGCGGCTCACGCCTTATTATCTAAAATGCAGTCGTTTTATTAAAACATTATATAAAACTTATACTGCCTTTGTCATTTGTATATGAGATCGTATTGTAAATGAGAGAGTTGGTTTGGATCTGAGTGACCACGACTTCCCTGAGAAGTTCCAAAGATGTCATGCGCTCGGCTGCCCAATCATCTCTTCCCCGTGGGAGAAATGAGGCACTGCTAGTTAGCCGGAGCAAAAAACGGATTTAGGGTGACAGAGTTCCTTACACGTGGGTCCGACTAAGTCCCCCACACCGTGATCGATCCTGCTGCCTAGAAATCCAGTAGTCTCATTTAGGATAATGAGAGCCCACGCGACAGTCTCAGTACCACTGTAATGTTTGAATGCTTTTTACAACCTCTCATAGTAAGCATGTATTAATTCTTTAACCTCCTGTGAGGTCCGGTCAATCTCCTGCCAATCAGTCACCTTCGGCGACACCTTTTGTTTCAAAAACTCAACCACCTTATGATAACACTTCATCACCTCCTCAGAGGGAGCTCCGGTCATCTTATCCCTTGCCGGCTCCTTCGTCGGCCAATCTACCACTCTCTTACACTCGAGCCACAAATCAGGCGGAACAATGATCTCGAACAAGGTATTCAAGTCTTCCCAAAGACACTTCTCAAGCTTCACAAACCTGTCTGTTTGTTGATACCAATCGATCGGTTTCTCCCTCTATCTGGGATAATCATTGGTAAAGGATAGGATGTCTCCTCTGGTCCACAGTACATGTACTAAAACACCACCAGCTGTCTCTCTCATGGGTAGTATTTTTACTGATTCTGTGTCGGGTGAGGTTTTGGTCTGACTTGACCCTGGACTGTCACCTTTTCCCTTATCTCTTTTCTTTGCCCATCTACCTTCCCATTTTTCTAATGCACCCCAAATTTGCACACTTTGCAATAGCTCTTTTAAGTGCGCCTTCATCCCAGCAGACCTCATGTGTTCAAAATCTTTTGAATCAAAATCTAGTCTGTAACTTCTCTTCAAATGTTTGGTGTTTCCAATATCAATATTGTATTTGTCTGCCAGGTTTGCTAATCTCTGATGCACCTTGCCCACTTCTTTAGTAATCTTAGGACACAGGTATCTCAAATCTGCTTCAGTGTAGGACTCTAATCTGTTTACCCCATCGTACCTTCCACTAATTCAGCAGCTTCCACTCCCAATCTTACAAAATGTAGGTAGTCATCTTGCCCTACCTTTTCCGGTTCTACTGCAGTCACTGTAGTCTTTTGCGAAGTATAAGTTTTTTCTAGCCATTCATTTAACTGCTGCACTGTAAAACCTTGTAGTGAAATATTCCCTGCATGTATCATTGGCGACTGTGAGGTGTTCGTACTCATCATCTGTGGAGTTAAAACTCCTAACCCTGTCTGACGCATTGCTTCTAAGGGTGCTTCTACTGGGCTAAGGTCTATTAAGGACCTCAGCTTTTCGACTGCTTGTTCTCCTGGAGCCATTATCTGGGGAGTACATATGGGCCCTCCTCTTATCGCATCTTGGGTCATTATTCCATGATCACATGCACCAGATTTGCCTTGTGCATATAATGGCACTGGTGGACCGACAGTAATTGGTAAAGATATTGCAGCAGGTGTCTGACCCGGTCCCAAACTCCGTGGAGCAGTAACTCCATAGGTCTGTTCCAAAGTACCCGGGACAGGTACTAATGGAGGACCAGCTACTGGGTTGTTCCATGGTATCAATTGTGGCTGCGGTTGGGTCAGCAATTTCGGAGTTGACTCAATCTGCACTAACCTCGATTTTGTATATATCGGGTCTGGTGGCACTATCAGATTTGTAGTAGTCTCAAGTACTGGGACGTCTGGATAGATTCTCTGTATCTGCGGTGGAGGTTGCAACTGTATCTGCATGTCTGGCGCAGTGGGTACACTGACACCATTCTGTATCGAAGTCGTATCACTAGTCTGTACTGTATCAGTAACTCCTTTCTCCTGCTTCTGGTTCCCAGGACCCATGCTAGTGCTTGGAACACTGTCGCTCACCGCATAAGGTGGCGGGCGATCATGTAATAATCGGTCCATGAATTCCTCATCGTCTGAATTGTCTTCCTCTTCCCAAGGTCTCTTATTCTCTTTAGACTTACTAGAGTCCTTATCTGTCTTACAGGAGGCTTTCTTTCCCTGTGACTCTTCTCCCTGCGCTATTGCCGGGAACAATTTTAATCCGTCAACAATCCCTCGTCTCCACATTTTGTTCTCGTTATCCTAACTAGCTTCTGCATAGGATTTTTCTGCCCTTTTTAGCCTTCTCTGGAACCTCTTTTGTCTATGTTTAAGAGCCATTAAGTCCCAAATTGCTAAAGCCTCATATTGAGCTGGCCTCGGAGGTGGTTTTTGTGTACTTAGCATCCACCTTAAGTTCTCTAGCACCTTTGGATTAAACGTCCCATGTTCTGGGAACGCTAAACATCCCTCTTTCTCTGCTAACTTGCGCCACTGTTTCATCCATAAGCAAGGCGCAACACCCTTCTCCTCCATAACCATGTAAGCTGGAGTACCCTCAGGCGGTGTAGGCTCCCCATCAGTTACCATAATATACACGTCTCCTTTCAGAGCACTCTTAAAAGCCTTGACAAAATTCATCTTTGCGTTTTTCTCTTATTTATATTTAATCAGAAAGTGACTTCGATTCCCAAGTCACCCTTCACCCACCTTACTCAACCTATTGTCTTTCACGGACGGCAGCTAATCCGTGTGCGCCCCCTCTCAACAACTGACCTAGCTCAGCGCAGCACCACTGACGTCACACTCACACACTGCAGCTGACAAAGTCTTGCGGCTCTTCCGCCCCTCTCTGGATTCACACAAACTAATGCAAAATCTCACTGCGAGCACCTTAACAACAACACAAATCTGTCGGTTTACTACAGGAAGGGTAACACATTCGCTTCAGAACTTTACAGAGATTTCACTTGAAGCCTCGGCCGCTACTCTCTCTTTCTCAGTCCCTGCATACTCAAGCAGAATTCGACCCGGAAATTCTACTCTCGACTTGTCAATGGTTCGCCCTAGTGCACTTTAGAGCTTGCCAAATCTCCATCGAAGGTTTCACACATACTCTTTGACTCAAACTCGACCTGTCAATCACGCCCGATTGACCTACTAAACCGCACAGATCACAACATAAACCCAAGTGTCTCCTACACTTGTCAATATACTCCGGAGTCTTAGACCATGACGGGTCCGTACATAAACAACCAACCACGTGGATAATTTTGAGCTCAAAGCGTCACACTCATGTGAAGTACGCCGACTTCCCTATTCTCATACCGCGGAGTACGCCCACTCCTACTAAAACAACATTATCTGGCCTAAATACACACAGATTTCACAATCACCTGCAAAAAGGTATAAGCTAAGCAAGCGCAACACCCTATACCACACACATTATGACGCCGAGAACATTCCCAACTCACTTAGGCAGGCTCCGAGATCCCGGCAAAGTCATGGTGAACTTAGAAACCCATTATACCTCCGACTTGCATTATCACAGAAAAACAATTTAAACAATGATTCTCCGTCCTAGGGCCCCAAAGGGCTAAACCGTCGCTCTGCTACCAGAACTGATAACGCGTCCTTTTATGTTAATTTATTACACATTAGGACTCGTTTTAGGCCAATGAATCTTTTGACCCAGTTGAGAGACACTGTAGGACGAGATAGCTGATCAATATGTCAATCAATATATCAATAATGTCATCAATATTTATCACCACAATACATTTTACTTTGGTCAAAGACATTAATCAAATTGACGATGCAACCATGAACTTTCAGCCATGAATAACCACACCTTCTGATAGAATTTTATGAAGTTTATTCCCTATTAATTACAATCTAATATTAGGTTTGTCAATCTCAAAGCCAAGAAACACAACAGCATAGTTATGATATGGCAACTTTGGTAAGATTTCAATAAGGCAAGAATCATAAACATCAGAATGTAGCAGGCGCAAACATAGATCTGAATACAGCAAAGTGGCAAATACGCGTCAGTTCAACATAGCATAACGTCAGTTGTTTGTCTATTTGCGTCACTTTAGTGATCACCTGTCCTAACCACTGATTAGCATTGGCATGTTGGGCTTCATGCAAAACAATTTAGAACACCAATTTGTAAAACATCTAGCTATGGTCTCTGTCAAAATTTAGCAGTTGGTACCTAGAAAGGAAAAGCAAACAGACAAATTACAAATTGCATTGTCATAATTACCCTCCAAGGATTAGGTTAGCGCACAGGTTCAGTCTTCGTCTTCAGGACATCAGTCAAAACGCCATCAATCAGAGTTCATCTAAAGGGCATAAGGGGCACTTCCCTCTTAAGGAGGAAAAGAGTAAATGGGTTGTCTATGGGTGAGGATAGTTTTAATAAGTCTCAAAGTCTCCAAACAGAGTGACAGAGTTTCTGGATAAAATCAATAGCATTCCCTTCTCTTGTCACTACCCATCTTCACTATCACCTACCCCAGTGCTTAATTCTTAAAATAATAAATGTTTGTACCCAAAGTTTTTCTCAGAAGCCTGCAGACGGTTGTTACGGAAGTCAGGGTTGCCGAATACCAAGCTGTTCAGTCTTTATTCCACTTTATGCCTCTTTCTTCCACAATACAAATTCAATGCCTGTTCATTTCACTCTCGTAGGTTCTTTGTAAGCCACCCTTTTCCCTTTCTCAGTAATTTTCTGTTCTTCTCTTCCTTCTCAATTCCTTCCTATGTATTTTTCTCTCTTGCTCTGGGTCGAAGTCAGATGAAGAAAACTATGCACCGGTCCCAGAAATGTGTGCCAGGTCCACATGCAAACACTGTCTTAAAATAAGCGCTGCCTCTCCTGTGCTTATCACGTCTTCTGTCACCATCTGCTTATTCTGTCATTGTTATTTTCTCCTCTAGGGTCCATTTTGTCCTGTCACTACCTCGCTCAATCTCCCCCCATCATTTTACGGCTCCCCTCCTACAGTACCCACATTTCTTTGTCACCTTCCTTGTCTCCTGCCACTGGGCCCCTTTACATTACTGTCCATCACTCTTATCACTGATGCCTTCTGTCACAGCCCCCACACTCGTCAGTGCTCACGCGCAGGTACTCTGAAAGGCTTGTGGTGTTGGGACAGAATCAGCCTGTAAGCGTCCGTCTCTTTCCCAGAATCACTATCCTTCATAGGCAGAGTGTTCCGAGGGTCATAAGTTTGGAACTTCAGCGAAGCCAACTTAAACATTCACCCTTCTGAAGTTGATAAATTGAGCCCATTTAGAGCAGCAATAGTAACACCTCGTATTTGTAGTTAAACTCTGGTATTAAACGTAAATATTCTGCGAGGCTGGAGCTTGCAGCAGGAATCTCTTTTCCTTAGAGGTGAAGGTTGTGTTGGGTGGGAGCAGGACCCTTCTTAGGCCCTTCTATCCCATACTGAAGAAACAGGCAAGAGGCTGTGCTAGGGGGCCTGTAACAGTTGCCCCCTGTCATTGTTAGTAGCAAGGTGCATGGCTTCTATTGGTTCATCAGGTGCAGTGACACCAGGACCAGCGGCCAAGGGCGGCATTGAAGCCTTATTATTGATGTATTTTGCAATTCAGACAGAAGCTGGGGGCAATTTCCTTCCTTGCACGAAGGCCCATGACACACTGGATATGCAACTAGCCAGCAAAGGGTGAACTTCATCGATATAGGTGGGAAAGTGGGTGCAGGGTTAGTCTGCAAACAACTACTGACGCTAGTTATCCATGAGGGTCAGCCTTACATGCCTAGCCTGGAGTCTCTAGTCCCAGACAGTAAATGCACAAGGTGGGACCATTGACCTGCAATGGAGGCCTTAAGCCCCTGGTGGTGAAGGGTGTGTATTGCAGGTGGGAGGATCCAGGCCCAGGAGCCTCTTTCCTCCTGTGATGCATGTGAGAAGAGCAGCATAGACTGTGTGCGCACTATTTCCAGTGATGGAGGCTGTGTCACACGAGGCAGGAGCCTGCTCGGTGCACCTCTAGCCCTCTGCTAAAGGTGCGAAAAAGCTGACAAAGAGAAATGAATTATCATTTCTTGGCCTGGCCCAGATTTGAAAACGAGACCTAGGGGTGAAAACTCTGTAACCCTGTATCAAGCCATTCGGTCAATCAGGTGATCACATGACCTCAGAAGAGCCGAGTCTACTCTATCACTGAAAGTTAACAATGTCTTTAGGCTCAGTACTTACAATCAAGCTTCCCTATTGTTTAGACTCATCCCTAAACAATTACTCACAAACGGGCAGATATTTATTTTGGTTATTCGGACATATCATTTAAGTTTACTACATCAGCAGCATTGCACCAGTCGAAGATAAGTGAGAGCAAGAACTCTTTGCAAATCAATCTTCTGTACTACCAATTTGTACTATTTTATTTTCACATCTTATTTGATGATTGTCTCACATCAATAGCTTTTTTCACTGTCCGGTGCAGTTAGGTGGTAAGTATTGCGTGTGGGACTTCACACGTTTTCACTGATTGAGCTTTCTGGTTATTGTTGGTTTTCTAATTCTTGTCCTCCTTTGCTTCTTTTCTCTTACAAGATTTGTATTAGGAGTCCAGTTCCACTGCCAAAACCTTTTCAGTAGCATGATGGATCTGAAGAGCTAAAGTCTTAGGCCCTCATTAAGAGTTCGGCGGTCGGATGAGCTGACCACCAAACCCGCGGGGATGAGACCACTTTCAACCTGGGGGCCTCACCCCCAGTCGTATTACAAAGTTCCCACTGGCTTGACTGGCAGGACCATCATATTACGACATTCCCGTCGGTCAGCCCGGCGGGAACAGTGTTATGGAATTGGT
Source organism: Pleurodeles waltl (assembly GCF_031143425.1). NCBI lineage: Eukaryota > Metazoa > Chordata > Amphibia > Caudata > Salamandridae > Pleurodeles > Pleurodeles waltl. Next base: position 818,584,657 of record NC_090448.1, read on the forward strand.
CTCAGCTCCCTTAATGAAGCTGAGGTGATACCATAGCACAACAGCAACAGCAAAGCAGACAGTGTCTATACCGAGGGTGCTGGGCAGGGGTGCCTCTGCACTGCCCCCGCTGCTTTTCTAGTGGCGGAAAAAAGGGGGTTCGTGATCAACATGGTGGTGCTGAAATCAGTGCCGCTGTGGCTGACCACGAATCCGACTGCCATCAGCCCATCGGGAGCCATGTTCCTGGCGGGGACGGTAGTCCCCTGGCGGTCCGACCACCAGGGTCATAATGTGGCAGTCAGACTGCCTAGAGTGAGGCGGTCCGACTGCCACCGCAAGGCTGGTTGTCTCAAGACCGCCAACCTCGTAGGGAGGCCCTTAGAGTTCCTCCTGTTTTCCCGCATGAATCGTGCATAGTTCCTGTGAACTACACTTTTTGTTAGGAATGAATAATGTTTCCAATTACAAGTTTCACTTGTAAAGGCTTGTACATAACATGTTAATGCATGATATATTATTATCAAACTGTGGTATACTCTACACAGTATCTCAGCATGGAACTTGTGCCAACTCCGCTGTACAATTTGGAAAAGTAATTGCTTCATTTATGAAAACAATGACAGAAACACATGACGACAAATGTAATTAAGGCTGTGCTTAATATAAGTTCTGCTGTGATTTTCTCTTATGTTGATCTCTAAGCAAAAACTATATGAACACGCAGCCATCTTGTGGCAGTGGTATTCAAAAATAGATTGTTGTTTCTTAACACATATTGGAGCACAAGACATCACCAGCCCTACCAACTGTCCTCTCCTCCCAGTTTCCAGTGCTTCAAAAGGAACTATGGAAGTGTGAATACTTATCATCCGTAGTACCTGCTGCGCTACTGAGAAGCACTTGTATTTTCTCATTAAAGTATTGGACCTCCACTGAGATGTATAGGAACTCTTCCTTTAAAATTACAAATGTGCAGTTACTGTGGGGGGCGTGACCTGGGAACTTGGTCGCCAGGACGTAATCCCCGGAGCTCCCGGCCAGCCCACTTCACCTATGCCTTAATCCTTGCACATCCTGACAGATCCTGCTCCATTCTTAGGGAAGATCCTGTGCCACCACCCGGAGTCTGGGGGGGGCACTAATTGTGGCCCAGGGGTGGCATACGCATATCTGAGGGCAGCTGGCCGTTCAGGGCCTACTTGTTGTGCGGTCAGGTGGAGGCGTGGCTCGTCTGAGCGCGGACCCTGGGCCCATCGACTGACCCCGGCGAAGGGAAGAAGAGCGCCGGCTGCTGCAGAGCTGTCGAGAGGGGGCGTGCTTGCAGCAGGATATCGGACAGCAGACGGCTGGGCTGCCCCAGCTCCCACAGCATGGGTCTGGGCCGCTACAGAGTTCAGGGTGGCTACGGCTTTCCTGGAGCTGAGGCTTGAGTGCCAGGAGCCCCACCTGTCACTAATCTCCATCAGCTTCACAGCGGAACAGCGGTTGGCAGATGGGCGGGCCCTCGGTAAAACAATTTGTTGGAAACACCATTGAGGCCCTCCATGGAGCTGCCACTCCCGGGCTGACTGCTAGGACTATTCTCGTGCTCAGGGAGAGGCCTACAGAAGATTCCTGCAGGAAAAAAGGTGAGTGGGCTGACACCTTTCTCCCGGGCGGGCACACAGGTCCCCACCTCTGTTTAGGATCCTGAAGGGGCAAACTGGCCATTCTGGGGTGAAGGCAGCCTAATTGAATTGCACAGAAGACTGGGACTCCCCGAGTGGCTCTCCTCCCTGCGTTATGGCAGCGGGAAGCAGAATTCACTATCTAGTGGCCCCAACACAGGCCCAATTCGTCAAACTTCTTCCAGCATCCTTAATAATAACAATGGATGGCAGGACGGAGTGGGAACAGGCTGGGCCACAAGCAAGCACTTAGCTCAAGGCTGGAACTCTGGGGACAATTGACTGATGCAAAATTCGCCTGCGCCCCTCACAGCAGAGTATACACTTTTGAAAGGCTCAGGAAGTGCGCGCCCCCCATATTTCATTGTATTCGGAAACAGAAAAAATTCCACCATGGGCAAAGAAAAGCCCACCCGGTCCCATGCCTCCAATACTATTACACAATTTACTACCCTGCGACATCCTACACAAAGGATCACATGCCAGCTGGGGGATCCAGGTATCGAAGATCAACTGGCAGAGATAGTGGAACCCTCATGGGCTGAATTGCTAGCAGTTATTCATGGAGCCCGATTGGTGCTAGAAAACTGCATAGAGGCCGTGGCCATAATGTCAACCTTCTGTGGGCGGACCTCAGGAAGGTGGCGACAAGGTCACAATGGCAAAGTTAAACATCGCTGAGCTCCAGATCGAAGTGAAGTCCATAAAATGGCAAATGGCCCAGATGAAGACGGACACACTGGAGCTGGCGCGCTAAGCTGAAGACATGGAGGGCTGCTCGTACCATAATAATATTAGGGTCCTGGGTTTCCTGGAGAAAGTGGAAGGCCCCTCCACTGAGCAGTTTCTGGAAAACTAGATCAAGACAAAACTGAAACAACAGGGTCTCTCAGACATACAGACATATTCGTGGTAGAGAGAGTGCTTAGGACATTGGTGCCCCCCCTCCCTCGGGTCCCCGCTGTGTGCACGAATTTCCCAACTGTTAAACTAGAGCGATAGGGGTTGCATCCTCAGGGTTGCCAGGGAACAGTCGGTTCCCCCTCACAGGAACAACGCCATCGTAATATACCCCAATAAAATCAAACAAGTTCAAGAACTGGAAAACATTTGCAGGGGTCAAACAAAAGCTGAGTGCCATGCTACTAAGCTATATGCTACTATACTCCGACTAGTTAAAAGTCATCTTCCAAGAAAGGGCGCTCTTTTTTGACAACCCAGAGGAGGTATGAGAGTGGCTGGAACTGTGGGGGGGCATTCATGGTTCACCCGTGGACTGCGGTAGGGGTCGCTCCAGAGGGACCGGGTCACAAGGTGGCAACATACAGTCGCAAGCAGTAAGAGACAACCCCTACCTCTCCCCCCTGGGCACCCTCAGGGTAACAATAGTTGAAGATAAAACTATGCAACTAGATGGGACCCTTCCCTCGGAGGAAGGGGGAACGGATGACACCTAGCACATTAAGGAACTCCCCCGTGTGGTGACCCCCCTACTCCCTGGAGGTGTCGGATTTGGTGCCAATGAGTCCTACGTTAGACTCTCGGAAAGAGGACTAATATCCGAAATGGAGGTCCCTAGATAGGGGTGAGGGGACTTTTGAGGGCCATGCCTCAACTGTGACTCGGAGCTGAAGTCCTCCAATCTTGTTATGGCAGGAATCGTAATTGTGATTGTAAGATGACCAGAGGCCTTTTGGACTCTCATTCGGGGATTGGTCTGATCAAATAGAGATACAGGGGGCTGGAAGGCCTAAAGGGCTGACATGCATAAACTTAGACTTATGGTCATGGGAGAAAATTTCGGTATGGGTCCTGGCAAGCTGGGAGCGGTGTTTTGTTAAAAACGTTGGCCAGTCTCAGTTGGGTGGGCTGGGAGGTGGTGCAAATCCTAACGGACATATAAGGGGTACACCTATTAGACAAGGTTTCATCTAAAGCTCTCTGTGGGTGGGTTAAGGGAGTTGAGAATGTTCTCTTGGTTTTGTTATTTCTGCACACAGCGCATTTCAGATTTCAGAACAACAAGGATGGGGTGTACTTACCAATGATTATTCAGAGAAATTACCTGGGTGGACATAAGGCTTATAACGTGGAATGTGAGCGGCCTGGAGACATATATAAAGCGTTACAGGGTCCTGTCATTCCCGAAGCAGCTCAAAATACATATAGCATGTCTGCAGGAGACACACCTTACCGATTCAGCAGCTCAACACATGCCCAAAAAATGGCATTCATCCTACTCCTCTTTTGCCAGGGGAATACTAACTTGGGTAGCGCCAGGAGTCCTTTGTTCCCTTACTTATTCAGAGGCGGAAATGGATGGGAGGTACATCCTTTTGCAGGGAACCTTGGATGGCATTCCGCTCACCATACTCCAGCATTGTAAGAACTGCATGGCCCACCTTTCCTGACCCTCTAAACATGTTACACACGCTGGGGATCCTTTTGTGCTGTGGGTCAGGCCGTCACCTAATTACCTTACTGTACAAAGCCATGAGGGTTCATAGAGCAGCACAAACGCTTCGCTTAAGAGCGGCATGGGAGAACGATCTGGAGGTGCAGCTGGGGATGTAGAATGGTCGCATATAATTCTCTCACACATACAAAATCCTGCAATACGCGCTTCAAACTGGTGCATTTTAATTTTCTTCACTGTACGTATCTAACCCCCAGTGAGCTTCACAAATTCTCTGCCACACGGCCTGATAGCTGCCCAATGTGAGGGAGGGAAGACACAGGTTTCCTACATTTGGCTTGGGGATGCAGGGAAGTACAGATCTACTGGGAAGAAGTGATCTCTCAAATAAATAGAACAGTGGGCATCACGATTCGGGCAACGCCAGCAAATTGCCTCCTAGGGTATGTCAGGGGCCCAAAGGGCAATAAATAGCATATAAACTCTTGCAATTAGCGCTGGTGCTCGCAGGACGCTGTAGCTGAAGGTTTGTTTTAATATAAATTGAAAAATAGTTATTAATAAAAAAAGATGTGCAGTTACTAAGTACCAGCTAATACCTGCCCATTTAAAGCTCTGCTTCTTTCACTATGAATCTTGGACTGCATTCCATTGATTGCATTGGTACCAGTGGCATTGCACTCTGATGTTTTTTCCAGATGACATAGATGGCACTGGTGTAGTTACAACTTTGCATTAACATTTTACACCTTATCGTCAGTACAAAAACATGACATCTGTATTAACTGAGTGTGAGTACAAAACTGGATTGTCATCGCTCTTTCCATTCCGGCCCCGTACTGCTGGGGTTGAGGGCAAGATTTGATAACTCTCCCCAATGCTCTGCAATATTTGTCTTGCCCTCCTAAAGGCATTTTTAGCAAGTGACTCCACTGAAGGGCATTTTTAGCAATGCCAGGCTTTGAAAACTGTGCTGGCTTGGCCTAACTACGACTTCCGGCATCAGGGTAGACAATCTACTTGAGGAGAAATAAAAAAAAAAATGATGTCGACCTTTGCCCCTGGCACGGAACAGCTCAGAGTGCCCGCCCTGCCAAGTCAGGAAGTCCATCATTATTACCAGAAATAAGCGCACCCCATGCCGATTTTCCTCTTTAATTGTGTTTATCCTCAAACAGCTTCTCAACAATCGCCCCTTTTTTCCGTGCCGGGATAATCTTTGCTGACGCCAAGCGGTTACATTACAGGACTATTTTAATCTCAACCATTTATTATTGTAAATAAAGTTTATTTGTTCTCTCTTTTAAAATACGAGTCATTTTTCAAACTTTTATCAGAGGCAAAGCGCTATTAAGCCTTCCTACTAGCACATTGGCCCTTAGAGAGCAAATAAGCTAAATAAACTTACCATCGCCACTGGTCATGAGGGGCACCTTTTGGAAGCTTGAAAACAAATGTAAGTTATATTTTTATGCTTTCGGTGCGAGGGCACAGCACAGACCACTAACAACTTGCCTGTAAAAGCTCACTTTAATGAAGCAGGTACAGATCCATATATGCCAATATTAGGAAAGCCAAAAAGATGGGGATGGGGAAGAGAAGATGTATTTTCCTTATTGCCTTGCACTGAAGTGGGTACAATTTCAGCCAGAAGAAAGCTAAATTAAAGCCATTTTTTACTTCAAAATCCAAAGTCTTATGTCTGAATCAGACCTCCTGTGAGTGTGCACGAGAGGATGATTTATAACCTCTCATCTGATGGATTTATTTAAGTTGACTGAGACCTGAGGGAGTTTGAACAATTTAAACTTCCGTGAAGCCCGATTGGCCACACAATGAGGACCAGGAATCGGTAATTGAGGTTTAGTAGTTTTATTTTCAATCAAAAATCAATACAATATATATGCATGTCATGCAAATGCTAAAAAGATAAAGGATTACAGCTGGCAAACTGAAATATCACAATCGGTTCAGTCTCATCAGATTAAGATAAAAAAGACATTAACAACCACATTACCACTCACCGCCGGGGTCATAATGACCTACTTAGTGTCTAAATACAAAAATATAAATAGTGAATACATGTCACCATTTTAAATGAACATTAGTGTGCACATTTATGAAGCTTCAATCGTTCAGTGGTTACATTCCATTAATGCACTTAAGGGGCATATTTATACTCTGTTTGCATCAGATTTGCAGCATTTTGTTTTACGCAAATCCTGCGTAAACTTAACTCCATATGTATATTTTGGTGCTAGACATGTCTAGCGGCAAAATATTCAAGTTAACGTCATTTTTTGCCTGCGGAAAACGACCTTGCGTCAATGAGATGCAAGGTAGGCGTTCCCGGGCAAAAAATTCCTCAAAGGCCCTAGCGCCTTATTTATCCTCCTGTGCAGAAATCACGCACGGGAGGAGGAGGGCCTTAAATAATGGCGTTAAGCCTGGTTAGCGCCATTATTTCATGCCTGGGTATGAGCAGGCGTTAGGGAACCTGTAGGCAGATTTCCATGGTCGGAGACCATGAAAATTGCTCACAGGTGCCCTTCCCTGTCCCCAGGGACACCTCCACCCACCCCTACCCACACCAGGAGGTGACCTATAGATGGGGGACCCATCCAAAGGTAATTCCAGGTGAGTATATATATTTTTTTGTCCAACGCCGCTCAGGGCCCTGACTTGGGGCCCCCTGCACGGCGACATCCGTCCCCCGGGCATGGCCATTGATGTGGTGGGCATGGCTCCTGTCTTTACTAAGACAGGAGCCATGTCCATGGGGCTTGTGTGCCAGAAAATGGCGCCACACTGCCTAGAGGCAACAGGGCCTTAACGCCAGCTAGAGCCATTCCATAAATATGGTGCCCGGCTGGCGTCTAGGAATGGCACTAGCCAGTGCTATACTTTTTGGCGCCAGCCTGCATTAGCTCAGGTTTGCGCCAAACAGTATAAATATGGGCCTAAGTGTTCACATACGTTAATATTATTGCGGCACAGCATAAATATAATGTCAAATGTAAATGCATATTTGCATAATGTTGATGTGTCAAGGCTAGTATCTAAATTGTGCTGCTCCTACGCCCCCTCCAATTGCGATGTTGTCCATCACAATAACACACATCTGAATCCACATCAGGTGAGATTAATTCAAAGCCTTGAAATTCTCAACAACTTTCATCTAGTATTTTCCAGGTTTCATGTCATTATAAAATCTACACTGACTCTCCTCCATTTCCATATCTCTTCTAGTTCTTCTCAGTCCCTTTGAATGTTGTTGTTCTTTCCTTTCCTTTATATATTTATATCCCTTGATAATAATGAAGAGGTATATTGCACAGATGGCAATAACGTCAACAAGTCTCAAGACAGACCCCACTATTCCATTTTCTAGGTTTTCAGACCATCTGCTAATCATAGAAAATCCATCTCCAATTGCTTCCCAAACACCTATCGCTCCTAATTTCTGTAAATCTCCTTTCAGATCTGTATTGTTCTTAATGTATTTTGTCAAGTTTTCACACTTGTCAGGGATAAAGGTGCAGCAATGCTGGACCTTTAACATTCTGCAGACACCTTTGCGAGGAGGATATCTAGTGCAAGCTGAGTCTGCAAAACCATGGGTCTCATACATCTCAATTCAATATCTATAGCGGACCAGGAGCTACTGTACTTCTGGACAATTTATCCACTATGGTAGACAGTTTTCTAATCCTGAGATAATTACCCCTAAAGTTGGAATCACTGCACCAAAAATGTGTCACACAATTTCAGCTCCACTAACACCTCATTTAGTTCTAGGTTTCGTTTCCCACACAGGGTCATTCAAATGTTCTACATGATAAATATTTGGGAAAACCACACACAAATAACATATACATTACCATCCTTTGGGCAATTGAAATGTTCATGATCCCCCCAAACAAAATAAACTCCAGGAATAGCAAGATCTTGCCCACTCCCAAGAACAGAAGCCAAATATCTCCTTATTCGAGAATATGGTCACAATCAATTCTACCAAGGAACTTAGGGGCATATTTGTTTGCACCAAATTAGCATCATTTTTTAAAACTCTAATTCGGTGCAAAACTAACTCCATATTTATACTTTGGTGCTAGACCCGTCTTGCGCCAAATTCATGGAGTTAAAGTCATTTTTTGGAAGTGGAGACCTACCTTGCCTTAATAAGATGCAAGGTAGGCGTTCCCATGAAAGCAAATGACTCTATGGCCTTAACGCCATATTTAGGGGCATATTTATACTCTGGGGCATATTTATACTCTGTTTGAACCGAATTAGCATCATTTTTTTTACTCCAATTCGGTGCAAAACTCACACCATATTTATACTTTCATGCTAGACCCGTCTAGCACCAAGGCCCTGATTTATACTTTTTTTTGCTTCACATTAACGTTATTTTTTGATGCAAAAGTGGTGCAAACTTACAAAATATTGGCCCTTATTTATACTTTTTGGTGCAAAACTGCACTAACTCAGTTTTGCACCAAAAAGTTTAGCACCGGCTTGCACCATTTCTGTTCACCAGCCAGGCACCATGTTTATGGAATGGTGCAAGCCGGTGCAAAGGGTAGGCTAGAGTAAAAAAAAAAACTTTAGTCGGGTGGGGCAGGTGGTATAGAAGAAGAGGGTTTAGCACCAAAAAATGACTTTAGGCAGGTTAGAGTAAAAAAAAAATGACTCTAACCAGATTAGTGTCATTATATGGTGCTAAACCTACCATGCCACATGACTCCTGCCTTAGAAAAGGCAGGAGTCATGCCCACCACCCCAATGGCCAGCACAGAGGACAAGGGTCCCCTGGGCATGGCCATTGCACCCTGTGCCAGGTATGGGGGCCCATTTCAGGGCCCCCAATGACACTTTCAAAAATAAAATGCAATATTACCTGTACTTGCCGGGGATGGGGTCCCCCATCCTCCGCAGTCCCTCTGGTGTGGGTGGGGGTGCCCCTGGGGCCTGGGGAGGGGCCTGGGGCCTGGTGTTCCACCATGGAAATAGGCCCACAGGTCCCCTAACGCCTGCCCTGGCCCAGGCTTTAAAAAATGGGGCAAAGCAAGCTTTGCATCATTTTTTGACCCCTCCTCCCTCCCTTGCACCATTTTTGCATGGGAGTATGAATATGGCGTTAAGGCCATAGAGTCATTTTTTGCACGGGAACGCCTACCTTGCTTCTCATTAAGGCAAGGTAGGTTTCCACTTCCAAAAAATAACTTTAACTCCATAAATTTGGCACTAGACGGGTCTAGTACCAAAGTATAATTATGAAGTTAGTTTTGCACTGAATTAGAGTTTAAAAAAATGACTCTAATTCGGTGCAGAGTATAAATATGCCCCTTAGCGTCAAAAAATGATGCTAATCTGGTTAGAGTCATTTATTTTGACTCTAACCTGCCTAACGTCATTTTTGTTTACGCTAACCTACCCTTTTCACTGGCTTGCACCATTCCATAAATATGGTGCACATCCGGTGCTAAAAAATGGTGCAAGCTGGTGCAAAACTTTTTGGTGCAAAACTGCATTAGTGCAGTTTTGCACCAAAAATTATAAAAAAGGCCCTTAGGCCCTGATTTATGCTGTTTGGTGCAAAACTGCACCAACTCAGTTTTGCACCAAAAAGTTTAGCACCGGCTTGCATCATTTCGGTGCACCAGCCAGGCACCATATTTATGGAATGGTGCAAGCTGGTGCAAAGGGTAGGCTAGCAGCAATAAAAATGAATTTAGTCGGGTGGGGCTGGCGGTATGGAAGACGGGGGTTTTGCACCAAAAAAATGACATTAGGCAGGTTAGAGTAAAAACAAATGACTCTAACCTTCCTAGAGTCATTTTCGGACCATCCATACCACATGAGTCATGCCCACCACCCCAATGGCCAGCGCAGGGGACCAGGGTCCCCTGGGCATTTCCATTGCACCCAGTGCCATGGAGGGGGGCCATTTCAGGGCCCCCAATGACACTTTAAAAAATAATATAAAATACTTACCTGTACTTACCTTTACTTACCTGGGATGGGGTCCCCCATTCTCCACTGTCCCTCTGGTGTGTGGTGGGGGGGTATCCCTGGGGCCTGGGGAGGGCACCTGTGGGCTCATTCGATGGTGTTCCAACATGGAATTAAGCCCACAGGTCCCCTAACGCCTGCCCTGACCCAGGCGTTAAAAAATGTGGTAAAGCAAGCTTTGCCCCATTATTTGACCCCTCCTCCCTCCTGTGCACCATTTTTGCACAGGAGTATAAATATTAAGGCCATAGAGTCATTTTTTCCACTGGAACGCCTAGCTTGCATCTCATTATTTCAAGGTAGGTTTCCACTTTAAAAAAATGACTTTAGTCCATAAATTTGGCACTAGACGGGTCTAGCGTCAAAGTATAAATATGGAGTTAGTTTTGCACTGAATTAGAGTAAAAAAAAAATGACGCTAATTCGGTGCAAACAGAGAATGAATATGCCCCTTAATGCTAAGAGAAGATTTATTCCTGCACGCAAGTAATTTCACTTTGTGTTCCCAATGTAAATGTACTGCAGGCAGAACTCTTAAGTCTTGATTTTTGCTTTTTCCTCATCCCACTGTCCCTTATATCTCTTATCCCTTCCTGCTTCCCCCTTTCATCCATTGCTCTCTTCCTTTCTACTGAATCTGAACATTACTTCTCAACCTCAGTTAAAGAACATGTTAAATTATTTCTATGGGCATAAGGCATGTCCAGTTTAAGGAAACTTCCAACCATCTCCATTGTCTTAGCATGGAAATACACCCACAACCCCCACCCCTGTCTACATGCATGCACACACGCACCCTGACCCAGCATTCACATTCACCCACACACGCATCGCCGTCACCACATTTACACAGACACACACGCACGCATGCACAAACACTCCCCTTCCCTCCCCCATGCATGACACACATACACACACTCACAAACATCCATTCACACACCCCACCCACCTCCCCTTGTGGAGGATACTTACCTCGTCCAACGAGGTGCTCCTCCCTGAGAGACCGGTCTGACTGCTGGCATTGCCCCGCCATCAGGACACTGCCAGGCCATATTACAGGTTGGAATAAGGCTGGTGGAGTCCTTTTGGCGGGGCGGGGCCAACAGTGGAACCGCCGACTGCCAGCACGACCGCTGGCACATTTTTGCCTAAAGAATAGCGGAAAGCTATCAGCAGTCATAATATGGCGGTCTGCAGACCGCCAGCACTGGCAATCTAGTGGCGGCTTTGGCTGTCTTGGAAAAAGACCACTAAAGTCATAATGAGGGACAATATGTATCACCTCAGCTAGTCCTTAGCAATAGTCAAGAACCATGTCATCGGTAATGTTCACAAGCCCATTTTCAGGCACTGCAGGAAGTCTCATGGCTCTCCCCATGACTATCTAGAGTGACAATCCTGTTTTTCTGTCAGGAACACTGCAAAGACTCATTAACCCAAGAGGCAAAGTGTCTGGCCACTTCAGAGATGTTGATGCAGACACTTTGACCAATCTGGCTTTTACCTGTTCCATGATGCCAGAAGCCTCTGCGATGTTGTCTTTGCGCCACGTGTAATGCTACACACAACATTCTGAGGACCTCATTATTGAAATGAGTCCCTTGGACTGACTCCATCGAATTTGGAAATCCAAACCTAGGTATCAACTGCCTCAACAAAAATGTATCTACTGTGAGACTATCATTTCTCCTGGTCGGGTGGGTCTCCACCCAACACTTGAAGATGCACACAATCACCATGACATATCTCAGCTGGTAACACACAGGAATTTTGATGAAGTTCATCTGCATTCTCCTGAATGGCCCTCCTGATCTTCCTATATGGCTCAATGTCACTGGAGTTCTTTTCCCTACTTTTATCTGTTGACACACAACACATTAGTGACACAATTCTTTCGTCACCAGTCTAAATCAGGGGTGAAACCAATGTTGTTTGAGTAACCTGACCACAGCAACTCTCCCAGTAGTTGCTGGTCCATGGAACTGTCTTGTCGTTGGGAATAGCATGCTGTTGGGCAACACGGGTCTAGAGAAACTCGTATATCATCATCTCTCTTTACACATCCTACTTTGATCCAACGCTGCTGTTCTCTCTCTGACACTTCTTCCTGCAATCTTTTCATTTCCTCCCAGGTACCAGTTGTTGACAACAAAAAGTTATAGTTAGGCTCATCTTCATATTCATTCATGTACTTACCATTGAAGGTTCATTACCCTTAAGCACAATATCAGGCAACCTCATCAGCAAAACAGTTGCCTATTGTCACATAATAGTCACCACTGTGGTGAGCAGAGCACTTGACTCCTGCAATCTTTTCAGGCAGCTGTAGTGCTTCAAGCAACCTCACAACGTGTTCCTCGTTGGGGATGAGGGATCCAGATGATGTCATAAAGCCTCTTTGTGGCAAATCCTCTGGGCGGTTGCCTGAAATCATACTGACTATCTGGAAATATAGTAAATTTCAGCTGGTCAGAGACACAGCAAGCTCTAGTAAGAGCTATCAGTTCAGCCTCTTGTGCAGAGAGCACCCCTCAAAGCCAGGAAGATTTAACTACGCTTGAAACTGTACAGCCTGCATAAGAAGTTCCCAAGTTTCCCTCATTGTCTTTTAGACAAGACCAATCTACTTTACCAGTGGCTCACCCCGTAAATCTGGCCTTGGCTTGGTGCATAGTTCAGTGACATTGAGACAAACGTGCTCAATGTCCTCCTCCTAATTTTCATTCACCAGTAGATGCTTTAAGGTATCAGGAGCCAAAGTAGCATATCTCTTAAAGGTGACTTTGTCAGCCACAAGTATAATCTGTTCATACTTCTTCAAGTGGCTGTTTATAAGGTGCCGAGTACGAGTATGTGTCAACAATATCTTAACTGAATGTGGTACAAGACCAGTTAGAGGATGTCCCATCACAATACACTCACATCGTTCTATCCTGACACCAACTGCTGCCACAGCTTTAAGACATCCGGGAAGTCCTGCAACTACAGGATTAAGGGTAGCAGAAAAGAAAGTCATATGGCGTCTCACATTTCTGTGCATCTGTGTAAGCACGAAGAGAGCGCAGCCCTCTCTCTCACTGCAGAAAAGAGTAAAAGATTTAATTTAATCAGGCATTCCTAGGGCCGAAGCACAACATAAACTTTCTGTCAGCTGTGGGAAGGAAACCAAGCATTCATTATCCCATGGTATCGGATCAGACGCATCCTTGTGTGTCAGCCTCTGTGAAGGCTTGGCCACTAGGGAAAAGTTTGGTATCCAGTGGTGACAGTAGCCCACCATTCCCAAAAACATCCTAATTTTTCTCTGGGTGGTTGGAGGACTCATTTTAAGAATTTCCGTTATTCTTTCTTATGAGATCTTCCTCGCTCCTTTCTCAGTGTGATGTTCGAAATATAGGACTTCTCACTGCAGGTAACTTGGGAACACTTTGGGGGTTATTCTAACTTTGGAGGAGGTGTTAATCCGTCCCAAAAGTGACGGAAAAGTGACGGATTTACCACCAGCCGTATTACGAGTCCATTATATCCTATGGAACTCGTAATACGGCTGGTGGTATATCCGTCACTTTACCGTCACTTTTGGGACGGATTAACACTCCTCCAAAGTTAGAATAACCCCCTTTATGTCCATTCTCAGCTAAGTGGTTCAACAATGCAATGGTGTCCCATTTGCAAGCTTCTTGAGTATCAAATGCCACCAACAGGTTGCAAATATACTAAATTAAGAACAGAGATACAGGTCGACAATATACTGAATTAGGACAGAGTTACAAAGCATGATTAGAGCATCAAGACTCTTTTTGAGAATCTGATTGAAGATTGAGGAACTCTATGTATACCCTTGTGGGACTCAGCATCATGCCACAACATGGTTCTGGACCTAAAAAGCGAAGAGGCACTGGCTGTCCTCATGCAAGGCAACACAGAAAAATTCCTGACACAGATCGATAACACTAAACCACTCAGCCTAACATTGAATTTGAAACAAAATCACAGCTTGAGTCGGCACCACGGGACAATACGGAATAACAATGTTGTTAATCCTTCTCAGGTCCTACACTATGCGGTATTAACCACTAAACTTCTGAAGGCCCATAATGAGTAAATCATATGGACTTTCCATTCTCTTCTTCAAAATACCTTGTTGTATCATTGACTCAACCACTGGAGTAATTCCAGCAATTGTTTCAGGGGTCAGATTTTGCTGTGGTGGTTCTTGAATATTCAACATTTGGTTTTACCTTTATGTGAACAGGCTCATATCCTTTTATGAGACCAATGTATCTTCTTGAAAAGTCTCGGACCTCTGGCTTCACAGTATCTCTAAGTTCTGGTGGTAAATCCTGAGATGTTATTACAGGATACCACTCAATCTCCGGCCTTTGATTGATCAATTTAAAGTCTACATCCTCATCATGGGTCTGAAACTCCATGCTTTGCAGTGTGCAATACACAGTACAATTTAACTTGCAAAACAGATCATGTCCTAGTAAACTCACAGGACTCAAATCACACACCACAAACTGGTGATTCTCCTCAAAGGACACTATTTTAACAAATACTTCTGTTATGAGGTTTGTAATTTGCTTGTTTACAACACCTACAACTTGGATTCTTTGTGACAGGATTGAGACGTCCCATCACTAAGTGGGTCACAATCCCATCACAAACACAGTCACAACATTTTCTATGTTTTTAGCTTCAAGAGTCTCCGTCCTGCTGTGCTGCTTAAACACCGGCAACAATCTCTCTTAGTAGGCATGCACCAACTCTTTTGGCTCTTGGGTCGTTCTGTCAATCTTAGTCCAATCAATGTCTTTAGCTGGTATTTTCCCTTTCAAAAAGGCCATCACCAGTAGTGAAGGGGCAGTTTTTTCTGAGGATCCTCTTCTAGCCACTCCATGGCCACCTTACATTCTGCCCACAGGTCACTCAGTACCGCACTGTCAAAGAAGGTGTTCCAATCCACACAAAAGACATGTGAAATCTTCACAAATTGATCAACCTGTTTATACCATTCTACAGTTTTTTTGCTCAATTTTGAAAAATCATTAGTGAATGATGCAAGATCACTCCTACTCTAAGGCACATTGACATAACCTCCAACAGGCACTTGCATCATCGGAAAATTTGAAGAGCCTTATCCATCTCTTAAAGACCGAGGTGGCTCTCTCTTCGGCTTATTTTGTTTTTTCTTTTGCTTCCATCT
The DNA here is from genome assembly GCF_031143425.1 of Pleurodeles waltl. Taxonomy (NCBI): domain Eukaryota; kingdom Metazoa; phylum Chordata; class Amphibia; order Caudata; family Salamandridae; genus Pleurodeles; species Pleurodeles waltl. The sequence continues at coordinate 818,599,949 of NC_090448.1, forward strand.
GCCTTCCCACTTATCCAACTCACTCCATTTTCATATGCTACTAATTAACTTCTTAATTTGGGTTTTCATTCCTGATGTTTTCATACTGCAAATGTCATTCTCATCAAAACACACACAATAATTTTTCTGCAATAACTTGGCTCCATATAAATCTACCTCATAAGTTTAGGGTAATTCATATATTTTACAGTCAGCTTGTCCTGCACATTTAGTAACATCTTTACATATGAATACAAGGTGGATCTCTTGATAGGTATCTAATCGGGAAAGATCAAGGCTCACTTGCATTTTCTCGTCAAATTCTAGCTTTAGTTTGACCATGTCCACTGCATTTTCCCTCACCGAGGACTGAATTATTTCTTGCCTGAACCTTCACTTTCTATAGAGACCCATTATAGAATCCAATCAAATCATCTTGTGCTCTGGAATTAACCTTATTCTGAACTACAGAGTTATTGGATTCTGTCCTTACTCTTGGACCACTGTTGATAACACTCTGAAGTGAATTTCAAATAGACATGTTAGAATTTTGCAATCTTGGAGTTCCCTCTCCTACAGGAGTAGGTCCTGTATGCTTCATGGTTGATGCTGGGGAGACAGCATAAGAGATATCCACCTGAGTCAGAACTAAATTAATCCCTTCTATTCCTGGAACTATAGAAGTATTAGCTGACATATCTCCTACAGTAGGTACTGTGACAGTATGTTTCATGATTTCTGCCAAATCAGGTTTATCCAAAGGAACCAATAGGATCAATAGTAACCGGAAAACAACAATTGCATCTTGGGTTTTGGGAACAGAAGAGTTAATCCTTACATGTCAGAGCCTGGCGGGAATGCTCTCCGGCCAGGCTCTGAAATATATTTGCTGGGGCGGTACCTACTCCAGTGTTTACACTGGCAACTGCATCATTCATCCCTTCTTTTCGGGACATATTATATGAAGGTGGACATGCTGACAGTAACACATCTTGGAGATCATCGCCAGAATCAATATCACTGTCTTCACCTGAACTCTCCGGGTTTCCTGTCTTTTCCTCCTTCTTCTTCCCTTTCTTTTCTTTCATGTTGCTTGACCCGTCAATGCAGGATACAATCTCATTCCCTCTATCAAATCAGCCCTCCACCACTGTTGTTCTGCATCCCATCTAGCATCAGCACAGCTACGCACTGCCTTTTGAACTCTTCCCTGATCTTTTTTTCTTTCCCTAATAGAACTGTGTGCTCTCAAGCATTAAGTGCTTTGAACTGTGGAAGTCTAAAAGGTGGCATCATTTTGTACAATACCATCTTATAATAATCAATCTCAATCCCTAGAAAGCAAAACACTATGGGGCATATTTAAGAGCCCCAAGCACCCCATTAGTGTCATTTTGTTTACTCTAATGTGGCATTAGAAGGCCAAAAATGCTGCGCAATATTTACAAAGTGGCAAAATGCATGCATTGTGCCACTTTGTAATCCTTTGCGCTACATTATGCCTGTGTCAGGCATAGGGGTGTTCCCGTTAGGGGCGAGGGGTGGCTAAATAATGGTGCAAAGAAATCCAAGAGTTTTTTTTTTGCATAGTTTTTTTCTCACTTTTAATGCCTATTCAGAGCATGCGTTAAAAGGAGGCTTCCATTGGTTACAAAGGGCCTCTGGGTGCTTTCCAGGATTAGCGTCAACATTTGTGATGCTAATCCTGCAAAGCACCGGACTAGCATAACAAATTCTGAAGCTAGTCCCCTAACTACCGCTATGGTGCACCGTATTTTAAATTTGGCGCACACATGGTGACATTAGGAGGGTGCTAAGGGGCGCAAGAAAAGTGTTGCTGCACTGTGTGCAGCGCCACTTTTCTTAAATATGCCCCCATGTGTGGCGCTATCATCTTTTTGGGTGCTAATGGCACACCTATGTTCTCCATGAACTCTGTAAAGCTTACAAGCACCTGCTGGCATTCTGCAGAACCCGGCACGCCCACAAAAAATAAACCATCAAAGTAATGCATCACTCTCCTCTGTCCTGTGTAAAAATGTACATAGATATTGCAAAAAGGAAGCAACCCTCTTAAAGATGTTGAAGAAAAGTAAGGGATCTGGGGAACAAGTCCTTTTGGAATGCGACAAGAAGGAGTGAGAAAAAAATGAGCTTGCTAGGCTTTCAACAAAAAGACTTGCACTAGAAATCTGGGTACACGTAAATTCAAGTATAATTGTTTGTTCTGGGGGACTGCAGACCTTCACGAGTTTAAATGTTCGAAAAATTCCAAAGACAAAGAGAGTAAAAAGTAGTCCATGGATATTTCCAATTGTGAAGGCCCCCTTTCTGGTATCTCTATTGACTTTGATCCCTTGGCTGAACTCCTACCCCAGATCTAATGTAGCTAGCAAGCTTTATTGTGGGTTCTGCCATGGTTTCTGTATTCTGGACTTGGAAGAGCAAAGTCCTAGGTTCTACAAAAATCAGAAATCCTTGCGCCTCAGTGAGGACATAGCATAGAACAAGATTGAAAAGGAAGTGGATCTGGTGAGAGTTGCAGGACCTGTAATTGGACTTGTTTCAATGTTTTTTTCTGATCATGATGAGTATTGATTTCCCAAAAAGACCCAGGGGTGTTTAGGCTCAAACAATATCTATCTGCCCCTTGGACAGTCAATGACGCAGCCAACCCAGTGTTTTGATGAGGCACTAGTCACATTGAAGGACTTGGGTGGTGCACCCTCATGACAAAGGTGGATGTTGGACCAGCGTTTTGCCTACTCTCAATGCACCCGGTTGATTTTCACCTAGAATGTTTTCCATTGAAATGGTGTATGTTTGAGAATGAAATTGTGCCCATGAGGTGTTTACAGTACTGCTCCTACTTCGAGTGTTTTGGCACTTCTCTCAAATGGATCTTCTCTCATATTTCTGGTACCCAACTTGTCATTCACTACTTTGATGATTATTTGCATTTGGGTCCAAAAGGCTTTGGTATATATGCTGATTTGCTGTAGTCCTTCATCAGACTTGTGGGTTGTTTTGGTGTTTCTTTGGCTAAGGAGAAAACAGAGGGTCCAGCCCTAACCCTGGTTTTTCTCGAGATTGACATTGACTCAGTAAAAGTGGGTTGTTTGTTGCCACAAGCAAAAGTCAATATCTTCAGGGAATCACAGAGAACCTGTTTGGAGGCACATAAAGTCATGTTACCCCAACTTCAAGTTTTGGTGGGGCAGCTTAACTTTGCTCTGAGAATCATGCTGATGAGTGGCCCTTTTTGAGATCCATCAAACAGGCTGTCTGGGCTTAAGGAGAATCATTACACACCAGGGTCATAGGCAGAGTTAAACCAGGACATGAGGGTTTGGTTTCTAAAAGGCTATGGGCTAATCCAGCACAGTTTAGTCAACAATTTGGTCTGTTCACAGATGCAGATGATAGTGTGAGCTTTGGCACCATCCAATGCTCCAAATGGTAAGCCCAGCAATGGCCACAAAAATGTTCTGAGAATGGTTTAGGGAGGGACGTCAGTTTTCTTGAATTGTTCCCATTTTTGCGGTGCTACACATTTGGACAAAGCAGTTCAAGAACCCTAGTTATAGTAAAATGCTGCAAGGTCCACCACCGCCCTCCAGTTTCTTAATACCCATATTCATTGATGTAGGTGGATCACTAATTGAGGTTTGGATCTCATATGCCTCAAATTCAAAAGCTTGTTGAGTAAGTAAGTGAATCCAACTGAAACTAGAAATTAGGATAAATGTCTTTTAGTTGTACAGTGATGATTTTATTTGTAGTAAACCAATTTTGCCCGATGATTCCTCAGTGAAAGAGTGGCTTTACATAATGTATCAAATGTTGCATTAATGTACAATGGTTTTTATAAAACACAGCCGACACATGCTTCTCCTCTTACCTGGCTGAAAGCTTGGGTCTTTCACAAGGCTGCTAAAATAAATGATATACAGTATACTGAGTCATTGATCTGAGCTAGTGAGTAGATGCGTCTGATATCTTGTGTGAAGAGTGGAAGAAAAAGATGGTGAAAATCACCCTGTGACTATCCAGGAAGCGAGAGTGATAGTGTATATTGCATAGTAGGCTCTATCTACCATTTGTTCAGGATAGGTGCTGCCACATCAGCAGCAGAGTCTGGCCTCAGATCTGAGACACTCAAGAGGATAGGGAGATAGAAGTCTGAGTGCTATAAATGCTATGTATGTCTCAACATGATCTAAGGCATGACTTGGGTCAGCTAGGCCAGTTTCTAATGCTATTGCATTAAGTCATATCGCTCCAGCTAGTGTGTGGATCCCAGGGTAGTCGTTAGTGAGGGGAGCAGGAGCAGCATTTGACTGGGGCAGGATCCCTAGGAATGTGGCAGAGTAGGGTTTGGAGGTCCATTGGGAAGGTGTGGGAAGTTTGCATATGGATCGTCTGTGCCGATTCTCAGAAGAAGTGATGGGCAGGCGGCTGCAGCCACCTGCATTTATTATTCTACATGCCAGTGGTAATGACTTGATCCACTGGGCACAGAGGGCTCTACGAGACACTGATGGTTAAGATTTCTTGGTTAGCAACAAGGTTTCCCTGGGCAGTAATTGCATGGTCTCACATCATTCCGCGTTGGGTGTGGAGAGGTGTTTCAATTTCAGAGGCCTTACCAAATCATTATGGCCCTCATCACAACCCTGGCAGTCAAAGACTACCAGGGCTGTTTTGTCGATTGCACCACCAACAGGCTGGCGGTGCAATCTTGGGAATTACGCCGCGGTCGCACCGCCGGGACCGGCGGTTTTCCGTCACGTTAGTCCCGGCGGATTTCATCCTCCAGGGCAGCGCTGCTTGCAGCGCTTTCGAGGGGATTATGAGTCCCCCTCCCGCCAGCCTTTTCATGGCGGTAGGAACCGGCATGAAAAGGCTGGCGGAAAGGGGAGTCTCGGGGCCCCATGGCACAGCCCCATGAAGCTTTTCACTGTCTGCATAGCAGACAGTGAAAAGCGCGACAGGTGCAACTGCACCGTCGCACCGCTGCAACACCGCCGGCTCCATTTGGGGCTGGCTCCCATGTTGCGGTCGTCATCCCCGCCAGCCCAGCGGGATGTCGAAATGGCCACCGCGGGAGTGCGGCCGCATTAGCGTCCGCACAATGGTTACAACTTGGCGGGCGGCGGTTGCTGCCCACCAAAGTTGTAATGAGGGCCTATGCGTCTTAATAGTCACATGAGGAGGTTGTTAAACACAGTCAGTCCCTCATGGTTGCCTCAGAGGCGATGTCTATTTCCACAATCGATGTAATGATTTGAATTTTGCATGTGACTGAGCCTGCAAAAGCAGTCGCCCAATCTTATTGGCTGCTAGGGCAGCAAAGTCATCTGGAGCACTCTGAAGGTGTTTAAAGAGTGGGTAGCCTTGCTTGCCCCTCTTGTACCCCTGATGACATCCATTGCAGTCAAAGCTCCCCGTCACACGGATCTCCTGTTTTCCCACCCTCCCATCCCTATTTTATGGTTGAGGAGACAATGTTTTAAAACAATATGTTTTCCTTTGAATTAGTGTGTTCTATTTTTTACATTTATCTTACATGTAATTTTGTTGTATTTATGGCAGTAGGGTAGTGGTTGGCCACAAAGCAGGTAGACTTCTTAAAAGGAGGCAAGTGCGGTTTAAGCCTTTGGTGAACCTCGGAAAGCAGGATGTAGAAAGCAAAGTCCAGTCCTTTCACTTCCAGAACGGAAGCAGCAAGCAGCAGGCCAGCACAACAAAGCAACAGGCAGGGTGGCAGTCCCTCCTACAGCATCCAGCTTTTCTTCCGGGCAGAATAGCCTCAGTCCAGAAGTGTTCTAACTTTGTGGGGTCAGTGGTCCAGTACTTATACCCATCTCTGGCTTTGAAGTAGGCAATCCTGCCATTCCAGGAAGTTGGGGACTGCTTTGTGTAAGGACAGGCACAGCCCTATTCAGGTGCAAGGGTCAGTTCCTCCCAGCACTCTAACTCGGGAAGACCTATCAGGATATGCTGGGCACAGCTCAGCTCCTTTTGTGTGACTATATCAGTGAATTCACAAACTAGGAAGTAACCTCCTCCTAATGAAGGCTACATGTTGATCTAGGACCTCTTCGTTTAGCTGTGAAAGCAAGGCTCCCACACCATGCTCTAAGGCGTCTGTCTGCACTACAAATTCCTTTGAGAAGTCAGGAGCCTTGAGCACGGGTGCCGTGCACATGGCCTCCTTCAGGGTGTTAATAGCAGTCTGTCATGCCTCTATCCAGTTCACCTGACGGAGCTCTGTTAAGGGGGCAACAATGGTGCCATACCCCTTGACGAATCTCCTGTAGTACCCAGTGAGACCTAAAAAGGCTCTCCCCTCTGTCTGGGTTTTGGGGGGTGCCAAAGACAGAATGGTAACAATCTTGGCTTATGGTCTTCACCTGACTATTCCCTACTTGGTGTCCCAGGTACAATACAGACCTCTGACCCATCTGGCACTTACTGGCCTTGATAGTGAGACCTGCACTCTGCAGAGCCCTCCTGGAGGTGGTGTAAGTGGTCCAACCAAGCTAGAGCTGAAGACAGCAACGTCGTCTACGTCTGCAGCACTGAAGTTCTCCAACCTGGTTGACCAGCCTCTGGAATGTGGCAGAGGCTTTCTTCAACCCAAAGGGCATAACACAGAGCTTGTAATGCCCCTCTGGCATTGAGAACACTGACCTCTCCTTGGCCACCTCGGTTAAGGCAATCTGCCAGTATCCAGATGTTAGATCTAACGTGCTGAGGAACTCAGCAGCTCCTAACCGGTCGATGAGCTCATCAGCTTGTGCAACGGGGAGCGCGTCAGTCTTGGTGATGGTATTGAGCCCCTGACAGTCAACACAGAACCTCAGTTCAGGTGTGACACTGGGCAGAGCAGCCTTGGGGACTAGCACCACTGGGCTGGACACAGGACTTCTGGAGTGCTCAATCACCCCTAAATCCAGCATCTTAGAGACTTCCTTTTTTGATGCTGTTCCTCACTCTATCAGTCAACCTTGAAGGCTTGTGCTAAACAGGTAGGCTGTTCCCAATGTCAATGTCATGGGTACACCATTGGGTGACTCCAGGGGTGAGAGAGTACATAGAGGCGAACTGTCTCATTAACTGGCGACATTACTCTTGCGCCCCTTCACCTCAACTGGCCCAGACCAACGGTCTTGAAGAATACAGGGCTTTACTGGGGCCATCACCCACACTTTTTGGCCAGGCTAAAACTCAACCATCATTTCATGTCCTCCTCGCTAGCTTCCAGAATCTTTCAGGTGACTTCCCAGAGGCGTGCTGTCTGGTTCCTGAAGACCAGCATGTAACTGAAAATATCCTTGAGGGACTTCTTAGGAGCTTGGTCTCAGTCCTCCTTCACCAAACTGAGAGGCCCTCTCACAAAAGGCCCATGCAGAAGTTAAAAGGGGCATAAGCCAGCCCCCTTTTGCAGTACCTCTCAGTAGGCAAACAACAGGCATGGCAACAAGATGCCCGACTTACACCTCATGGGTTCTACCAACCCATTGCTTTGAGGGTGGTAAGGCATGGTGAACTTGTAGGTAACACCACACACTTTCCACATGGCCTGCATGTACAAGAACATGAAATTGGTACCCCAGTCAGATGCTTCCTCCTTGGGGAAACCAACATGGGTAAAGAACTCCATAAGTACCCTGGCCACAGAGGCGCAGTCGCTGTCCTCAGTGGGATAGCTTTCGGGTGCCAGGTGGCATGGTTCACCAAGACCAAGGTAAACCTGTTGACTATTGTTGTCTTGGGATCCAGAAGCCCCACAATGTCATTGCCCACCCTCTCAAAAGTGGTGCTCACAACAGGAAATGGTTGAAGAGGAGCCTTGCACCTTTTCCCATATTTGCCACTCACCTGGCAGGTTTGACTAGTCCTGCAGAATGCATCTGAGGTCTTCCTCTTTTGGAGCCAATAAAAGTAGGTGACAAGCCTGTCAAAGGACTTGTCCTGCCTCTAATGAACTGCAAGTGGCACATCATGAGCCAGACCCAGTAGGAAGGCTCTGAAACACTGATGTACAACCAGCACACAGGCTGCCCTTGGCCCACCAATCTTAGGCTCACTACAAAGGAGATCATTCTCCTAGTGAATCAGGTGAGTTCCAGATACTTCACCAACTGCCTGGGCTTCGGCCTGCTTCTGAAGTCCCTCAAGAGTGAGGCATGTTTTTTGCATTGTCCAGAACTCCTCCCTGGTGGCCTCCTTCCCGCTGCCAATGGTTTAGCTCAGGTAGGTCCCCCAATTCGGCTACTTCTTCCCCTGTAGGTTCTGGTGCATCCCCCTTAAATTCAACCTCCTCCCGGACCATGGGAATCTCAGGTGTAGGTTTCCGGTGCCCCTCTTCTTCCTCCTGGAAGGCACCTGGTCCACTTTTTCAGGCTCCAGGGCCTGCTGATCACCCTTTCTGATGGCCATTGGCCGTGTGGTCATACACGCCCAATCTGGCAATCCTAACATCTCCAAGTGCAACCTGAGTTCCACCTCCTTCCAGACGGTATGTGCCAGGTCGTTCCCTAGCAGACTGTCTACAGGCATTGGTGGACTCACAGCTACCCACATAGAAGCTGAGCCCCATTCAAAGGGAACCTGAGCTACCAAACTTTGGTGCTCACTGTTGTCTACCGCTACAACCTGGTGGACCATATTAGGGATTACCTGCTCCTCAGACACCAGATGACAGTGGACAGTTGTCCTACTGGCTCCCGTGTCTCACAGAGCCTCCACCCACCTCCCATTGATGGTCGTCCACTGTCTGTATGTTTTAGTGTTGTCAGGCATGACGGTTCTCTGGACCACCTCACCCTCACCCAGGGAGACTAGGCTCAACTCAACTGGCTCTCCACCACTAACTGGGGCCAACTTCTCCCCAAGGGCTAAACTTGCCACCCCTAGTGTCTGGCCATGGGTGGGGGGCTGTGCCCACTTGGAATACTTGGAACTCCCCCTGAAATGCCCTTACTGGTGTGGGGCCCTTTAGAGAACTGCTTACTTTTATGCTTGTCTTCAAGCCCGCTTTTTCTGCTGGGGACCCTGCCTACCCTTGACTGAGTCTCCCACTTACAACTTCTACTCAACCCTGGTACTGAACCAGTGGTCTACCTTCTTGGCAAGCTTCCTGGGGTCTGTAAGCTTGCTGTTAATCAAGTGCTGGGGCAGCTCTTGACAACAATGACTAGACGAGTACTCCTATGCAATCAAATTGTGTAGCCCCTGATAGCCTGTTACCTCGCTGCCTCTTACCAAACCGTCCAGTGCTCTGCAGAAGGAATCAACATACTCCACCAAGTTTGGGACCCAAGATTAGTACTCTCCCTAAGCTTTACCCTGTAACTCTCTAGGGTGAGACCATACCTACTGGTCACGGCATCCTTCATGGCAGGGTACCTCATGTGATCCTCTTATTCTCACCTCCATTGAGGCCTGCCCCCAATCTCTCTCAGAGACAGTGTGAATTCTCAGTGCCACCTCATAACCCCTGAACCACTGCTCTATGTCACCCTACAACAAAATCCTTCACCACATCCTTGGGTATATGCACCTTCCCCTCGGAATGCACTAGAACTACTGCCACCATCTGTGCTGGAAATGCTCTTTAGATCCAGCTCTTTCAAGCTCAGCTCTTGCGCTAAAGGTATTTTCTTCTCCTCTAAGACAATTTTCTCTTTCTCTATGGTGGTTTTCTCTTTCTCTGCTTCTCTTTTGGACCTGGTTAGTTCCAACTGAAGCTCCATCTCATGCATCAGCTTAAGCTTATCTAGCTCCATTTGGAGCTTCCTAGCATTCTGCCTGTCCACCAGCTTCTCTGGGGTCAGACCTCTTGAGGAAACACGGCTGGTTGCCCTGGAAGGTGCCCTCCTCCCACGCAGATCCTGATTCTCCATCAAATCATCATGCAGGTTTTGTTCCTCTGCCTCCATAATAGCATTCTTCTCCCCTGTGTGCTAATCAGCCTCCTTTGCTGTCAACCAGTCCCTCAGCACCTTTTCAGCTCTTCCCTTTTAGTGAGGCCTTTATTAAGATATTTGAGCTCTTTGCAGAACATTTTGAGCTGAGGCACCGCATAGGTCTCCAACCTCTCTTGCATAACACCAAATCTGCAGATCCATCTGATGGCTCACCAGACTGAGACATGTTTGTGAATCAAACTCAAAAGTTGCAAAAAGAAATCAGCAGTAGTAAAGTTCCCAGCATCCTAAAGCCAGCATAAATGAAATTCAGCACAGGATCAAAGACAGGGAGAACATGCCAAGAACTGACAGGTCTAACTCGATGTAACTGTGCAGGTGGTGTGGGGAGGTACAAAGGTGATACTTCCATCAGAAGACCACAATAAGGTCTGGTTGCCCAGGCCCATCTCATGAAGGGTGGCGGTGGATTCCTCTTTGGGTTGGCTCAGGCCTGGTTGGTTATGGATGCTCCCACACCCTTGAGAAGAAACTGCCACTGTAACTTTTATGGCGGCAAGTAATGATCTATCTTCTCATACTCTTGATTTGTTGCTTGCAGATAGAATTGGGCATATAAGGATTATACTTAATCATTTAACCAGCCTTACCCATGACTGTGCATTCCAGAGTTCCAAAATTAGGTGCAAACAAGTGTGGATCCATCTCTGGACGGGGGGACAAAGGTACTCCTCGCCCAAAAACCTCTCAGTTAAACCTAGGAGGATCGCCCTCTGCAGCAAGTTGTTGTGCTAGTTCCCGTTCTGCCACTCACCCTGATCATTTGTCCCTTTCACAGACCTGTGACATCAAGGGAAGGTTAAGAAGGAGGAGGGAAGATGCCACCATATATTTGACTAGGGTGCCAAAGCTACCTCAGGGCAATAGAGAGTCGAGTGACTCTCTAACTAATAAAGTCATTCATTGGATACGCTCCCAGAGGAACTGTCTCTCTGTTATCCGGTCTGATATACGTGAGGCCCACAGATATAATCAGTTAGGGTCGGAATTTGATTATATTTCAATTCTTTTTAATGATAGTAGTCTAGTTAATGATCTCCTGGCCTTTGATACACGGACAGGTACATTATGTATAGGTAGGGAATCGAATCTTAGACTTAGTAGTCAGCCGCCTGGGCCCCCGCTATGTAGAGGATGTTGTACATCTGGAACTATTGTAGCCGGGGTTATTTCCTCTTCAGATAATTCTGCAACATCTAAATCTGAGAACCCTTACCCCTTACTTTCTGAATTTGACTGAATGATTACCCCCTGTACAGTACTTCCTAAAATAGCAAATGATGAGTGTCACCTTATAGGGACTCCATCTCCCGCCTCTCTAATGAGAACCAAATTAATAACTACGCCTCCTAAAATCAATATTATATCTTGGAATGTAGCAGGAATCAAGTCAAAGTTGGATGAAACGGAATGGGTAAGCCTTGTTAATAAACAAGATATCTGTCTTTTTCAGGAAACCTGGACTGCAGAACAGTTATCCATACAAGGCTTTATAACCTATTTTTCTGCTGCCCAACCTGCCTCTGGTGGCTTTGGAAGACAGATAGGAGGGTTAATGATTTTATTGAACAACAAGCTAGAATGTGACCACTCTATGATAAAGTTTAATTCCTATGATCTGCTGGGTGTGCAACTCACATTCCGACCTGGATTCAGGTTGATAGTTCTGAATACCTATGCAAGATCCGTTCCCCGTGGGTCAGAATCAATTGTTCTCACCCAGCTGACGGACTACATAGAGCTTCTGGACCCTTCAGATCTTCTGATCATAGCAGGTGATTTTAATTGTTCCTTTGTGTTGGACAACACCATCAGCAATCTGACTACTGAAGAGGACGAATATTGGGGTATTCCCCAATCTAAGGAAATGGCGTTTTTTCCAGTTTCCTGTGTTGCATCTCAGTTGTCTTCCCTTTGCCTGAAATATGGCCTGAGAGAATGTAACAGCCGCACTAAATCTGATTCAGAGCGAGCCATCACTTTCAAGCGAGGGCTTTCCTTTAGTACTATTGATTATATTCTGGTGGACATTAGGCTATGGTCAAGTTCACTGGATATGGAAATTTTACCTCGCTTGGATAGCGATCATAATCCTCTGTGCCTTGTACTGACCAACCATGCATTTTTAAGAGTCCAGCACACAACGATCACTAATGTCCCACTCCCTTACCTGAACCATAGACGTTCTCGGGTCTGTTGGCCAAAGGTTGAATCCAATCGTACTTGATTGGGGAAATATATTCATCATTTTTAAAACTCTTCGTAGATTATGAGGAACAAGAAGCCTCTGATATTCCCATTATGGCTATCCACATTAAATTGGTGGATTCCCTACAGGGTATCTTCTATAGGGAAATCCCTTCCAAACCGAGACCTGCTGATACCCCTCGTAGGGATTGGTATAATCAGGATTGTGTGCGAGCAAGATCTAATTTAAACGAGGCTGTAAAAAACTCTACCCAAGTGGCTATTAAAGAGGCCCGACGTAGGTATGCTAATGCCCTGAAACAAGCAAAAAAAGACTGGGATAATGAGATATGGCAGAAGCTGCTTGCAGCAGTCAAATACAAAGATGATAGTTCCTTATGGCAGCTGTTGACCTCTAGTTCGAAAAGGGGCAATGATGACATTGGTATGTACATACAGCCCGAAAGATGGGTATCCTATTTTTCTGGAATTTACGCTCTGCCTGCACCGCAAGCTCCGGAGGATCCTGGATACGATGAGTGTTGGGCTGTTAACATGACTTCAACTGAGAGCATTGTTTTTACCTTAGCCGAAACAACAGCTGCAATCAATTCTTTGAGGCCAGCCAAAGCCCCTGGTCCAGATAAGATCCCAGGGGACCTGTTTAAATCAGAACCAAAGATATGGGCATGGTACATCAATTTATTGTCTAATGCCATAGCAGCTGGTAGCCCTATTCCAGATTATTGGTGTGGCGCAGAAATAATACCGATTTATAAAAAGGGTGATGTAGGTTCACCTGTAAACTATCGACCAATCAGCCTTATTGATTTCCTTCAGAAGACGTTTGCTAAGCAAGTCTTAGATAGGTTTACCGATTGGATCCAAGACAACCACATTTTATCCTCCTTACAGGCCGGTTTTCGGCCTAAAACTAATACCATGGACCAAGTCTTCAGACTGTCATTACTATTTTGGAAGTATGTTACCCTATCCAGGCAAAAACTTTATGTTGCCTTTGTAGATCTGAGATCTGCATTCGATCTTGTCCCAAGAGAGAAACTATGGGGAGTATTAAACAAAATCGGTATCCCAGGAAACTTAGTGCATTTAATTCAAAGATTACATGAAAAAACATTTGCACAAGTCAGATGGGGTAATCAGGGGGAACTCACCGACAAAATAGATATTAGGAGAGGAGTGCGCCAGGGCTGTGTTCTTGCCCCAACGCTATTTACATTGTTTATCAATGAGGTGGTGCAAGTCGTTACCAACTGCCAAAATGATGCTCCATCCTTGAATAACCACAAAATTCCAATTTTGCTATTTGCTGATGATTCCCTCCTGATCTCCAGAACTCCTATGGGTCTCCAGGTACTTGTGGATAAGTTTAGTTCGTTTTGTGGTGACTATGGACTTGAACTCAACCATAGCAAAACTAAACTTATGACCCTGGGCTGTGGCCCCACTAAGAGATACTCAATTTTCTATAATGGAACCCCCCTAGGTATGGTAAGCTCCATAGATTATTTGGGGGTGAGAATTAGCAACAACCTGCATTGGGGGCCCCAAATCGATAGTTCTGAATACCTATGCAAGATCCGTTCCCCGTGGGTCAGAATCAATTGTTCTCACCCAGCTGACGGACTACATAGAGCTTCTGGACCCTTCAGATCTTCTGATCATAGCAGGTGATTTTAATTGTTCCTTTGTGTTGGACAACACCATCAGCAATCTGACTACTGAAGAGGACGAATATTGGGGTATTCCCCAATCTAAGGAAATGGCTTTTTTTCCAGTTTCCTGTGTTGCATCTCAGTTGTCTTCCCTTTGCCTGAAATATGGCCTGAGAGAATGTAACGGCCGCACTAAATCTGATTCAGAGCGAGCCATCACTTTCAAGCGAGGGCTTTCCTTTAGTACTATTGATTATATTCTGGTGGACATTAGGCTATGGTCAAGTTCACTGGATATGGAAATTTTACCTCGCTTGGATAGCGATCATAATCCTCTGTGCCTTGTACTGACCAACCATGCATTTTTAAGAGTCCAGCACACAACGATCACTAATGTCCCACTCCCTTACCTGAACCATAGACGTTCTCGGGTCTGTTGGCCAAAGGTTGAATCCAATCGTACTTGATTGGGGAAATATATTCATCATTTTTAAAACTCTTCGTAGATTATGAGGAACAAGAAGCCTCTGATATTCCCATTATGGCTATCCACATTAAATTGGTGGATTCCCTACAGGGTATCTTCTATAGGGAAATCCCTTCCAAACCGAGACCTGCTGATACCCCTCGTAGGGATTGGTATAATCAGGATTGTGTGCGAGCAAGATCTAATTTAAACGAGGCTGTAAAAAACTCTACCCAAGTGGCTATTAAACAGGCCCGACGTAGGTATGCTAATGCCCTGAAACAAGCAAAAAAAGACTGGGATAATGAGATATGGCAGAAGCTGCTTGCAGCAGTCAAATACAAAGATGATAGTTCCTTTTGGCAGCTGTTGACCTCTAGTTCGAAAAGGGGCAATGATGACATTGGTATGTACATACAGCCCGAAAGATGGGTGTCCTATTTTTCTGGAATTTACGCTCTGCCTGCACCGCAAGCTCCGGAGGATCCTGGATACGATGAGTGTTGGGCTGTTAACATGACTTCAACTGAGAGCATTGTTTTTACCTTAGCCGAAACAACAGCTGCAATCAATTCTTTGAGGCCAGCCAAAGCCCCTGGTCCAGATAAGATCCCAGGGGACCTGTTTAAATCAGAACCAAAGATATGGGCATGGTACATCAATTTATTGTCTAATGCCATAGCAGCTGGTAGCCCTATTCCAGATTATTGGTGTGGCGCAGAAATAATACCGATTTATAAAAAGGGTGATGTAGGTTCACCTGTAAACTATCGACCAATCAGCCTTATTGATTTCCTTCAGAAGACGTTTGCTAAGCAAGTCTTAGATAGGTTTACCGATTGGATCCAAGACAACCACATTTTATCCCCCTTACAGGCCGGTTTTCGGCCTAAAACTAATACCATGGACCAAGTCTTCAGACTGTCATTACTATTTTGGAAGTATGTTACCCTATCCAAGCAAAAACTTTATGTTGCCTTTGTAGATCTGAGATCTGCATTCGATCTTGTCCCAAGAGAGAAACTATGGGAAGTATTAAACAAAATCGGTATCCCAGGAAACTTAGTGCATTTAATTCAAAGATTACATGAAAAAACATTTGCACAAGTCAGATGGGGTAATCAGGGGGAACTCACCGACAAAATAGATATTAGGAGAGGAGTGCGCCAGGGCTGTGTTCTTGCCCCAACGCTATTTACATTGTTTATCAATGAGGTGGTGCAAGTCGTTACCAACTGCCAAAATGATGCTCCATCCTTGAATAACCACAAAATTCCAATTTTGCTATTTGCTGATGATTCCCTCCTGATCTCCAGAACTCCTATGGGTCTCCAGGTACTTGTGGATAAGTTTAGTTCGTTTTGTGGTGACTATGGACTTGAACTCAACCATAGCAAAACTAAACTTATGACCCTGGGCTGTGGCCCCACTAAGAGATACTCAATTTTCTATAATGGAACCCCCCTAGGTATGGTAAGCTCCATAGATTATTTGGGGGTGAGAATTAGCAACAACCTGCATTGGGGGCCCCAAATCGATAAAAGCTTAGCTCTTCTGGCACAGAGATCTGGGGCCATTTTACGCTTCCACAAGTCTACCTCTGAGAGAGTGATTACTCAAACTATTAAAATTTACCGAGCAAAGGCACAGAGCGCTGCGGTCTATGGGGCAGAAATTTGGGGGTCCTCGAACACTGGCAAGCTTGCAGTGGGGGAAAACAACTTTGTAAGGTCAACCTTGGCCTGTCCTCGCAGTACCCCACTGCTGCCAATGTTCTGGGACCTTGGCCTTCCACGCATCTCAGATGTAATTGCCCTACGACCATTGCTTTTCTGGGTCCGTGTATGGACCACCCCTGAGCTATCCACATACAAGGAGTCTATTCAAGACATTCTAGATAGACCAAATGTACTTACCATTTCCTGGTTTAACCACATCTCAAAATGGTTTCATAGATTGGGTCTTAGTGAGTTTTGGAGTCATCCAGAAAGTATAAGGAAGGATCAGAAGAATCATCTGAAAACTGTTTACTGGATACATGTCAGGGAAAACTACCTGCTGTGCTCAACACACGGTAGATTGACGTCACAATTCTTTGATTTTAAATGGTATTCATATCTGGAACCATTTATGGATACAATTATTGATCCATTAAGTAAGAGTCTATATATTCAGTTCAGATATGGTTGTCTGCCTCTTAAATCCTATGGCAGTACGCGGAGTGCGACCCCAAGTCCTGATACTTGTCCGAGTTGTAATCAAATTTCAGAATCTATTGTACATTTTATGTTTATATGCCCTGCTTATTTGATTGCGCGACGGAAGTGGTTACGACCTGTGTGCAGTAATATGGGGGTAAGACATTGTATTGTTGCCTTAAGGATCATGATGAGGGAAACTTCTCTCCCTCTATCTTGTGCGGTTAGCAAGTATATTGTAGCTGCTTGGCATATACGTACTAAATTTCTGGGGAAATAATGATGATGAGGACCAAATGTTTAAAAAAAAAAAAAAAAGTGTTTTAGTTGCTAAATTTTAACTACACACCTAGACTGAAATAAAACCCCATGTTTATTTTAAATGTTAGGTATTAGGGGGTTAGGTGCTTTTTCTAAGGAAAATAATTTTATGTGTTTTAAGGCTGAAATATATGTTTTTATCTTATTCTTATCCTTTTTAACTTAATTTCTATTTCCTTTTTCATTCAATTGTTGGTTGTTTTGCTTTTATGGCTGAAAGTAACCGAATAAAGCTATGTGTTGATGATGATGACTGTGCATTCAGTATTTGAAAAGGTGCACTGCTGGAAGCCAAGCAACCTGGGTCACACACTAAGTGCCTCTATGCTTCTGTAGGCTACACCAAGAGACCCAACAACTGATCATGGGATGTTTGAAGAGGTCTTTGCAGACTACACAGTGGTCTGTGCATGTGCTTATAGTACACTGCAGCAGACAGCTCTGAATAATTGATATTGTCAAGACCAGTTCTTCAGATGATATAATTTGTGACCATGGTCAACCCGAGGCAGCTTCTTGGTGAATTATGTGGAGCACACTTTTGAATGTTGTGTATGATATTTTACTACCACCCATTTTCCTGTCAACATAGGGTGAACCAACCATGACAGCAAACGTGACTGCACAAATGAAGACACCTGTATAGATACCACTAGCCGTACAGCACAGCAGGGCCACTACAGAAAGCCAAAACAGTAAATTCCGGGAACAGCAATTCTGTGAGTTAACAAGCTCTTGCAGCAGAGTCCATACAAGTATGGGTAAGAAATTGGGTTGTCTGTTGATTGGGGTGCGAGTCCCGGTCAGAAAGAAACCATAATCCTTGTCAGGATAAGACACGAGCAAACCCCAAATTAACCTGCGCTCAACCTCCTGGTAGCTTGGCACAGAGCAGTCTGGCTTAACTTAGAGGCAATGTGTAAAGTAGTTGTGCAACACTTCAAACAGTAACATCCTCAAAAGTAGCCCACAACAGAGTTAGGAAAATAAAATAGGTTTTAATAAATAAAACAAGACCAGAATTACAAACTTCGTATTATTAGAACAGGAACATAATTGGGCATCAAATCCTTGGGGATGTGGGCCTTTTTGTCTCCTTCGGACACTGCATGTATGTTGCCACCATCACTGATGGAATCTGCCTGTCTGGCCTTGATATCCAGCTCCTTAAGACACTGTTCATGAGATAGTAACACCTTAGTGCCTTCAGGGCCCTTTCAGCCTCAGCATTTGTGTCTACCATTGCCAGTGTCTTTTTTCCTTCTTTAACTGCAGGTTGACTTTCCTCTCCGTCAGCATCCCTGGGGACAGGTTGTGGAAAGAGACACTGCTCCTTGCCCTTTGGAGATCGCTCCATTCCAGGGCTCAAATCATCCCCTTGCACTGTAGGTGACTCCTCAGAAGAGTCCTCCTCAGGCCCCTCCGACACGTCCTCTCCTGCAGCTTCAACCAGTACTGAGTGGGCATCTACCGAGGCCCTCCGCTCCTTTTGCATTTCCACCCTGCAGGTGGTATGCTTGGCAAGAAGTCCAAACTCCTTGCAGAAATTCCTTGGGTACGCCACAGTCTAGACATCTATCTATGTTGGCCAGCTCAAATTCTACTTTGGCATGTGTGGCTTCAAACAGAATAGTCAGAGAAACTGGCTTGTGAGCCCTGATCAAGCAACAACCACAGCCCTCTTCAGGATAAGGCACAAACAAACTCAAAATGAGCCTGTGTTCTCTCCCTAGTAGCTTGGCACAGACCATTCAGGCTTAACTTAGAGGCAATGTGTAAAATATTTGAGCAACCCTTCAACCAGGAACACAGTGAAAATACAGCACATAAGGAGCCCACAACAGGATTAGAAACAGAATAGATTTTAATGAATAAAGCAAGGCAAAAATGACAAAAATCCAATTAGTAGAATCAGAGATATTTAATTTTAAAGGTTTAAGTGAAAATAGCACCAAAAAGCACAAAGTATATACTCGGTCGCGTCAGATGGGGACAAAGTCATAAGTTCAGGCCGATCACGGTGAAGCATGGGCGAGCTACAGCAACCCAGTTAGGTCCTGTTGCATCAACTACGAGGATCCCGTCGACAGGGCTTGCGATGCGAAAGCCAATGTCGGGGATGTGTCACGAAGTTGAGGCAATGCGTTCCGATGTGAATCTTTTGGCGTCATTGTCAAGGTTGCATTGGACAAGAGATGCAAGGATGTGCTCCAGAGAAGTGTTGCATAGCGGCAGTTCTGAAGGTCATGTGTCGGACTCAAGATGCAGGATACGCCGGCGATGAGAATCTTTTGTGGCAGATCCAACTGATGCAGCAGTGGCGATGCGTCATTTCTGACATAGGATGCACTGCATAGCCAAGGAGATGTGTCAGTTCTGCTTGGGGATGCATTGCTCAGCAGAGAAGATGCATTGCTTCTGCTGAAAACACTGTAGGCCCACCTCCAAGGGTCCAGGACTGGGGTGGCACCACTTGGAAGGGTAGACTCACAGATGGCAGTCCAGGTTTAGAAAAAGGTTTTTTGGAAGTTTGTTATGTCCCTGAGAATTCAGATCATCTAGCCTTTGGAGTCACTCTGGGTTCAAGAGATGCAGGTCCAGTCCTTCTCACCCAGGCAGGAGGGCAGAGGTCAGCTCAGCAAAGCAAGTGTCCAGCAAAGTGGCAGTCTTTCAGCAGCACAGCAGTCCTTTTTCTTGACAGAGTATTTACAGGTCCAGAAGAGTACTGAAGTGATGGTGTCAAAATGTGAAACCAGCTAACATGGAATCAACACCGGCTTCCCTGCTTGTCCAAATTGTGGGAACCTAGGTGAATAGTTTATTGCAGAGAGCCACCTTTTTCTTTATTATCACATATGAGTGCACTTTAAATACTTACGTTCGGGATGTGTGCTGTAAAAGCATCTCTTGTATTTGAATTAATAGGCTATAATGTTGTCCATTTATTGTAAGAATCTAGGCGATGTTTAGGTTTTACATGATTATTGACTTGCCTCTTACGTCACTAATGGCATTGCCGATGGGATGCAGCCATTAATGTTTCTAAAAACTATCACTTTTAATAAATGTCAATGCAGCGATATAGTCAGATGTACTGAGGTGAAACGTTTCCCCATGTTAAAGAAATATGTTTTTTAAACTTTGAAGACATTGTATCATATTTTTACAGAATGTTTGTTGCATGATATCCATGCCAAATGTTTTCATGGCCAAGTCAGACCCATGGCTCACCCTATTCATTTGTCTGCAAGCTCCCACCATTTGCGACTAGGGCTTCATACATGTGATGGTCAGTCACTTAATAAAATGAACTTTTAAAAGGCAAGGACTAGAAATATGGTGCCTTACCCACATGCACCAATTTGACAATACTACCAGCAAGACGTCAATAGCAGAGATGAAGAATAGTGGGTGCAGTGAAAATATGTGTAAAACAAGTCATCACATGGCAAGGACTCCAGGCTGTTGTGTTGTACATGAACATAGTCATGAATTTCCTAGGATAACTACCAGGCCCAGGTGGGACAGGCAGGGACGTAGCTTAAGAGGTGATATTTGGGGTGTAACGCTCCTCAAAATGCATTCTTGGCTTGATCATGGGGTCCGAGTTGGATCTGCTGTGTATGTGTGGATGTTTAAATTTGTTCATTTTTTTGGATGAGGATATTAAATATAGTGAAGAGTTTACCAAAAAAGTAGTAAATCTGAACCCATAGGAGTACTCCTTGAATGGGTGCATATTTACTGCTTTTTGGAATTCACAAACATTGGAATGAAGTACAGTTGGAAAGTGGTGTCACACCCACGTTCCCAAGCATGTTACTGGCAATCAAACACCTAAAAGATGATGGGACAAATACTTGCGAATATTCTAACTATGGGCAGTCACTCAGGGTAGCATTCCAAACCATTGTTTTTAGCCTGCTGACACTCTACAAGAGGATACCACCTAATGCAAATAAGTACTGACACTGGTCTTCATTCAAACATCCCAAACTGTGGTCATCGCACATCTACATCTGGCAACCCACTGCTCTTTTTTGTTAGGTAATCTTAGAATCACTCCACCCCCAAATCTCACTGACTAACCTATACCCCTAAACTTACTGTTTGAAGGTGGCATCTAAGCATTTTCGAACCTACACAAGAACTCACCACACACATAGAAAAGGAAAATTCACCATACCATTCAGAACAAAGGCCAACAAGAGTCCAAGCAATGTGCTACAATCAGGGCTGACTTTAGTGCAGGTGGCACCCGATGCAACAGACTTTTTCAGTGCTCCCCAATGACCATTTCCTCAAAATCCCTCACTACCACTAGGAAAAATTGCCCCTCATATCTCAATAGCCCCTCTCTCACATACATTTCATTTGTTTTAAAGCGCTGGTAAAGGCTGGCTTTGCTAATCCTCTCAGCTATTCACAGAAAATACAGATCTTTCTTTGGCAACAGCCATTTTAACCCACTGAGATACTTTATGGTGAGTCAAAACTGCCACTAGGCAAAACTCAATCTCCCTGTCGAGCAGGTACATTAATTACAAGAGTTATCTTAACACTTTTATTGTTGACTAAAAGCTGGAGGCACAAGGAACTCTGCAGCCGATGCTTTTAATTCTTAAGTTTTTGCTGACCATAGTGACCCCCCGAGGTTAGTGCCTCCCTTCCAAGTCAGCACCCAGTGCGGCTGCACCGGTCGCACTGCCCCAAAGTCGGCCCTGACTACAATGCCAAAGCTGACACAGGTAAAGCAGAAGGTGCAAAGACCAGCCCCCCAGTACTGCAAAGCACTCTAGTGAGACAATGAAAACAGACACCAACTCTACCCGCCCCAACACGGAACTGCAGAGCGGGAAAAATATAATGCCAGCTCCTCAGCACACTCAGTGATTTGAGCACAGGTTTGCCTACAGGCACAGCTTCTGCCTAATCTGCATGCAGTTCTACTGTACTGCCAAGTTTTTATTGGTGTTTAATTCAGGCCTGTGATCCCACTGGATTACTAGGTGCAGGAACATCAAGCCACTAGCGATCAGGCAAATCGCTATTCTACTTGGGGATACAGCTCCATCTAACCTGATACAGGTCCCCTCATCAGTGTGTTCTTGTGCATGTACTTTATCTCAATGAGCTTCAAGTGCTTAAAAGAAGAGGTCTAAGACTCTTCATACAGGTATGTGCAACCTGGGGCTCAGATTTATCAAAGAAGCTCAATGGCCCTTACACATGCAGGGTGATGTAAGGGCAATGCAATCCTTAAATCAGATTTACCAAGCCGCGCGAATCCACCTTTTATAGCTGTGAGTGGCGTGGTAAATATGGAGTTATGCAAGGCAGCAGAAGTTGCTTCCTAGTGTCACTCTGTGCCAGAAAGGCGTTACATGGCTGCAGAGTGGAATTCCCAAGCATTCACCAGTGCTTTTTTGCCACATTCCAAGATTTATCAAGAGTAGTAAACCTGGAAAAGCGTCAAAATTATAGGCCTTCCTGACAGAGGTGCAACAAGGAGAAATATCTTTATTTCTCCTCTTTGCTTCCTTTAACTAAGCGTACTGCATTCTGCAGCACACTTTGAAAGAGGAAAGGCCTATAAAGATTGATTTTGTGCAGGAAGATGTTCCTTCTTGTGCAAAAACAATCCTGCCTGCAATGCATTAACACTTGCACAATGGCACAGGGATGCTTGTGTTGGCACTAGGCAGCACAGAGTGCGCCAGTCCAATGAGAGAGCAGGAATGCACCATATATTAGTAAATATGGCACATTCCTGCCCTCTCCAGTTGACACAGCACAGTGCAGCACAGCGCAGCAAGTTTTGCAGAGCAAGTTTTCTTGCTGCGTTGCACTGCGTCAAATATTGATAAATTTGGCCCTTGATGGCTAGCTGCTACTATTCCTGGTGCAGTTCTTTCCCCAAGTGCTCCAGAGAGGGAAGTCAGGCCAACATTTAATGGCATCATAACAAATAAATGCAATTTATTTGTGAGGAAAATTCTTGTTGTGTCAAGAATAGTGTGGATAGCTATGTGTGCAGAGGAAGGAGGTCGGTAGAATGTAATCCCCCAATTAAAGCACAGACCTGCCTGGTCGCTAGGTGGTCTGAGGGCAAAGGGCAGACCTCCGGAAGCACAAAGGGCAGCTTCCTCAAGAGAGAGGGAGATAATATTCCCCTTTGACGGGATTAGCAGGGCCGAGCGTGGGACAAAGGCGAGGCCCAGCTCCTTCTGCAAGGGTCGGCTCTATTTGTCGGAAAGATTAGGATCTACCTGAGGCCTGCCGGGCCGAGGGTTTGTGCTGGGAGTTCAGCAGGGGAGATTTATCAGAGGCTTGTTTGAAATGTGTGGGAACCTCACACACAGGCCCCAGTGCGCGCGCTTTGATGGACGGTGCGTAAAAGCCTACATTGAATGTTATCATTAGCCTGCCTTCTTGTCTCTAATGGACCAATTAAGCACCCTCTGTACAGCTCTTGTCCCTCCCCTGGTCGCCTGATAACGCCCCAAGTGTGCCCAACGCCTTCCTGGTTTCTTGTTATTGTGAATTTTACAAGGCACCAGGCCCTGGAATGTCAAAAGTGCTTAACACAAGACGCTCTATTGAAAGCTAAGGAGTCACGCGACCTGTGGCTCTAAAATAGGGTGACCAGACGTCCCGGATTTCCCCCAACAGTGCCCGGTTTTAGGGGACTGTCCTGTGTCCCGACGTTTCTCTTCATTTTAAACAAATGTCCCGGTTTTTGGGACAAAGGTTGGGTGGGGGTGGGAGGTTAAGCCATAGCTCATTTTATATGTGTAGTCTTGTAAATGTGTGTGTGTGTATATATATATGTATATATATATATATATATATATATATATATATATATATATATATATTTTATTTTTTATTTTTTATTTTTATGTATGTAAACACACACATGTATAGGCACACATTCACAAAGCTACGTAAAAAAACGGGACAGGCCAGATATAAAAGTGAGTGTAAAGTCTTAAGTCCTTCTTTTATGTCTGACCTGTCCCGGTTTTTGCTCCTCAAAATCTGGTCACCCTACTGTAAGAGTGAGAGCATAATATTTACAGCAGTTAAGGTAGTAGTCACAAACTTTATCTACAAGTAGTCAGGGATAGGAGCTACTATATCAGGCTTGCCCCTTGAGACGCCTGGCACTACCACTGCTGCCCCGGTCTCAGGGTAGTGAAGATAGCAGCAAAACAGAAATAAAAAAGGCTACAACGGCCCTGTTTTAACATTCTGTAGTTCTGAATCCATGCTCCCAAATCCGGCCCAAATACACAAAACTCTAAGACCAGGCCAATGAAGTTACTCTATTGATGGGGGCCCCTTTAAGTGTCCCCTGCCTAGCAGACACTTTGGACTTTGCGGTGAGAACTTAATATGGATTGCTTGTCACAAATGAGAGAATGAAAGCAAAAAGGGAAAGTTGCAGGAAAAGTATGAAGAAGTGCAAAGCTTGATGTGTTTCCTACAGCTCTGGATTAGCATCCTTGGAGTCCACTACACACCTCATTATGCTTTTGCAGTTTGCAACAGAAATATGACCAAATTGGTCCATGGTGGAAATTATACTTGATCAGTTAAGAAACATTAGGGCAGATATAAGAGCCCCTAGCGCCTCCTTGTGCCACATTAGCATCATTTCTTTACACTAATGTGGCTGAACGAGGCCAAAAATCATCACACCAAATTCACAAAGTGGCACAATGTATGCATTGCACCAACTTGTTATCCTTTGCCCTACATTATGCCTTGGCCATGCATAATGTATGCAAAGGGGACGTTCCCCCTTTAGGGGGGCCAAAAAAATGGCACAGAGAAATCGAAGGGAATTCTTTGCGTCATTTTTTCCGGCACTTTTAACACCTGCTCAGAGCAAGCATTAAAAGGAGGCACACCATTGTTTTAATAGGCCTCAAGGGGCTTTGCAGGATTAGCATCCACATTTTTTACGCTAATCCTGCAAAGCTCCAAACTAGCGTCAAAAAATTGACACTTTTTTCCCTAACTACCGTCATGGTGCGCGGTATCTTAGATACGGTGCACACATTGTGGCGTTAAGAGGTGTGCTAAGGGGTGCAAGTAAAGTGGCGCTGCACTTGGTGCAGCGCCACTTTCCTTAAATCGGGCCCATTTACTGTTGACGTCACTTGTGTCATATTGTTTTTAGGACCTTAAACACTTGCCTGGTCTATAGGTGATCAGAAGAAGAAGATGTAAGGCAATTTCTACTGAAACCATACAGCATAAAATACACCAATAACAACAATTAATAACATTTAAAACGGCTCACTATCTTCATCTGTAATTTCCACCAGGGTTATATTAGCACATACAGGAAGGCCAGTAGGACATAAGAGCCTTCAATAGTGATCAGAATTGTTGAGGACTAGTGGGTGAAGGACGAGCTTATGGAAAGCTAGACTTGACTATTGGCAACAAACTCCTGACACGATTAATGTATTTCTAGCAAAGCTAATGAGAGCTTAAGGAGTATTCACAAGTTACATGAGAAATCTAGTATGGTGACAAATGAATGCACTGGAGAGGACCTTTAGGCCAATACACTGCTAGAGTTATGTGATTCTGTGGCTGTACCGTTTTTGTGCAAAATTGTCAATTTACTGCACTTGCCACACATCATACCATCTGCTGCATAATTTGCAGACTTCAATAAAAAAATTGTTTCAAGCTGAAACTGATCAAAAGTTACTTATAAAAGCTCCACTAGCTGTGCTGCACAATACCAATGTCTTTCCAAAGGTTAATCGGTCACTTTTCTGTTGCTGATTGTTGCATTCAGGTGTTAAACTAGTACTAATGAATTAAATTGTGAATAGACAAACATCATTAATGTGTGTTAAATGACAAAGGGCCTGATTACGATCTTGGCGGATGGAATACTTAGTCACAAATGTGGCAGATATTCCGTCCACCTTATCTCTATAGGATATAATGAAATCATAAAATGGTGGACAGGTTATCCGTCATGTTTGTGACGGAGTTACACCATCTGTCAAGATCGTAATCAGGCCCAAAATACTGAAATTATACTGACACTGAATGCGTGCATTATTGTTTAATAATTTGCCTTCTCTTGCTGTGTAATTTAAGCCCTGTTGCATATTTACGTCCTTCATTATTACACAATTCCTTGGGCCTGCTTATAGCACATAGAGGGCATCTTAAGGAGGGACTTCACCAGAAACTGCTGCTCTCCGCAGTGATGGGGAACCTTGAAAGACAAATTGTATTGGGCATTTCGTTTAAATTAAGCACACAAATGCACCATAAAATCACAGCATTGCAGAATAATGCCATTAATATCAGACGTGGGAAGAATAGGAAAAACAGATGTAGCCTGTACAATAGACGGGGCGACAGCGGGCGAGCAGGCAGAGAAGAAAAAAGCACAGGATATCACTTGGGTGAGGCAGGATTAAAGAATGAAGAGAGAATACATGATGGGCAACCTAGCACCATACTGTGGTAAATTGATGCTTCAAAATGCTTTCTTGGCAAAGTAGAGGTGGGGAACAGTAACTATACAGGGAAACGGGGGCTTTTCCAAATGCAAGGTGGAGTGACCCCAGGAAGAAAGCATGATATTATTGGTGCATCCAGTGCTTAAATCGTGCCGGTGGTTGCAGGAAGTGGACACTGCCACTCAGTTTTGGGTACTGGGACTTATATGTCATCATCATACTTTGACCCAGAGAAAGCGAACAAAAGGCAGAGAAGGAAGGAAGTACAGCAAGGTAGAAAATATTGACAAAGGGAGAAAGTAGGATTGAAAAAGGGGTAATGAAGAGTAAGATAAAGTAACAGGGTTGTAAGATAGGGGATGGGAGAAAGAGGCATGAGATGCCATTTTTTATTGAGCAACCCCAGCATTTAACAGTGCCAGTGGTGGGCATATGGTGTAATTCCATATACGTTCAGTTCAAAAACCCATCATAAAGACTTTAAACAAATATAACACATGAACTCTTTATGGGGTGCTTCTTCACTCAAGTTGAAGCTGGGTGTCTGTGGGATCCATTCTGCCACAGCTGGAACATGTCAAAACAGATACTTGATGAAATGACTGAAGGGCATGATCTGAAAGACTTTGTAAAAACATTCTGCAATCAGCTTGCAAGCCACAGGTTGCTAAATGGTCTAATATATCATTATGATGAGACAAGGAATATTTCCTTTGTCCCTGCACTGGCGTAGGTTACCTGACACAAAGGAAGGTGTGGTCTTGTGTCCTGCTACAATGAACTCAGTCAGAAAAACCTACATTCAGCACACTCGACCGCTCTTTGGCTGTGACCCTCTGACCGTCCTTGAGACAGGACTTCTTGAACAACCATCAGATTACTTTGACTGGCTATGCCTCATTAAGCCATTTTCAGTAAACTAGAGAATAAATATAAACTTCTGTTTTCACATTTTTGTTTTATGAACTGGAATTGAAAAGGATTTTGCACTTGGCTTCAGTGTTGTCCCATATCTTCTTTTGGACTTTGTTTCAATGGGTTAGGGGTTTCCCACTTTGGAGACCTCTGAATGCGCAGATCATACCCATTTAACAAGGATAGCAATCCCAAGGACCTTCACCCCTAAATTTTCTTTCTACACAATTGTGCAGGCCATGTCTGACCTGAAGCTGAGACACCATTATACCAGGTTGTCAACTGAGGTCTGGCAGGACTTGGGAACCAAGGAGGCATTTTTGAGGGATTTAAACGGGTTAGTGGTATGGTCAAGGCCTGCTAAGACCAACAGGGAGTCAGGTTTGTTTACAGATTCTGCAGGCAGCGTGGGTTTTGGCGCCATCATGGATGCATCTTGGTGTGACTGGGTTCAGTCTGAGTTGGTGGCAAACATTGATTTTTATGGAGCTCTTCTGCTTCCAGGCCCGCACAAACTGGCCAGAGCAGTACCGCAGTCAATCAGTGGTATTCTGGTCAGACAACATGACTGCAGTGGAAAGCATTAACCAATAAGCGGCCAAGTGTAAGATGCTCTTGAATCTTTTGAAGGCAATGATACTGCTAAATGTAACAATTTGAAATTCAAACATGTGCCTGGGATTAAACAACCAGGTGCTCTGTCTCATTTTAAGATGCAGGCCTTCGGATACCATCACCTGGAAGCAGCAGTGTTTCCTTCACGGTTCCTGGACCAACTCTGGCGGCTTAGTGCCCCAGCATACCAGAACTCGTGACTGCCAGCTTAGCACCCCGGATGAGGCATGCCTATGAGAGGGAATTTTACATGTATCGAAGGTTTCAGGGAAACAAGGTGGTTGGGGAATTATTTTTCAGCTGGAGCCTTGAGAGTGGAAGGGCGACCAGTGTCATATGCTAGGTGGCACACTGCTGCAAATTCCTTCTTTGCAAAGATGCTGAGGCACGCAGATTGGACAAAGGTTTTCCTGGTACAAAGGGCACTGAGGAGCTGGCAGAGACTGGAGGGGTCCATTCAGGATTCCAGGTAATTCCATAGACACGTTAAAACTGGCTAGAATCATGACCAGCCTTGAGAAGGTGTGCAGGTCTCCAGCGCAGGTTCGCCTTTTTAAGGCAGCTTTCTTCCTGGCATTCTCTGGGGCACTAAGGGTGGGACAACTAGTAACTGGACCCTCAAAGAGGTGCTGGTAAGAATTCAGAAGGAGGTTGCAGTGATGCAGAGGTTGGGGCGGACGTTGACATGCAGTCCTTACCTGCCAACCACCAGCCCAGGTGCAGTTGGCGTGCAAACTAGCACAAGCCCTTTGAGGGATGTTTTGGGTGTAGGAGGTGCCAGAGATAGGTGTCCTAAGGGCAACTGGGCCCTCTGCACAAGGGCTCCTGGTATAAGAAAGCTCCCGGTACAGTAGAGTGAATGTGGGGACCTCCCATAAGGGGGGTCCCTTCTTCTGGACAGGGTGTTTAAGAGGAAGGGTCATGGAGCTAGTCATGATCTCACTCAGGAACGGTTATGTTGTTGGTTGCACAGGAACAAATTATTTATGGTCAGGTAACTCCTATGTATTAGAGTCTCTGTTAAGGTTAGATTTTCACTTGTAAACAATATGTAAATAATGCGGTCACTGTGCAACTTTTGATGTCTAAAAATGTTTGTGTGTTTGAAATAAATACGGCCAGACGTCTTAAGACCTCTAACCCAAAAACTTAATCTCAGCCCAGCCTCAGGCCTGGTCAGTGATGAACGGGTCCCGGTCAGGCCGATACGGATTTTGTGGGGGTTTGGTAACCATGGCCCCGGTGACTCCCTGGCCATATTTCCCTCACTTTTTTTGAACAAGTTTTAAACCTTAGTACACGTCATGAAGTGTGCAAATGTTTTCACAAATTAAATGATGTTTATGGACGTAAACCTTTTCAAATTTGCAAAGATTTGGGACCTGATTTCGAATTCAGAGGATCAGTGGCGGCTGGCAGCTTTAGGAGGGAGGGGGTGGGCGGGAAGCACACATACACTCATTCTTTCACACACACACGCACACACATGCACTCATGCATGCACGCACATCCATTAACAACACTCATAACATTCAAACATGCACGCACAGACCAAACATTCATTTTAAAAGATCACACACACTCATTCTTTCATACATGCATGCACGCACATCCATTAACAACACTCCTAACATTCAAACATGCTTGCATGCACCAAACATTCATTTTAAAAGATCACACACACACACTTACCTTCAGCCTCGGAGGTCCCAGGTGGGTTGGGACTGCTGCCTTCCCTCATTGGCTGACCTTAGGTCAGCCAATGAGGGAAGGCAGCAGTCCCAGCCTCGTCACAGAGTGGGATGGGGTCAGTGAGACTGCTGACCCCACCCCACTCTGTGACAAAGTGTCAATGATTGACACTCGCCCTGGGCGCTTCAGGGCTTAAACCTGAAGCACCCAGGTCGAAGTCAATTGGTGATGCTTTCCTCGTCACCAAGGGGAGGGGCTCGAGGCACCTTTGCTGAGCCAAGGAAGTCACGCCCATAGGAGTTGTGACCTCCTCAGCCCAGCAAAGTGCAGCTCAGGCAGCAAATCGCGCATGTCTGCTCCTGGCTGCCTGACCTGAACATGAAGAGTGTCTGTCAGGCTGACCTTTGTTCAGCCTGACAAACACTCTTCATGAGGGGCAAAAGGTGGGGAGGCATGGCCTCTCTGCCCTAATGGATGGGCCGCGCCTGCAGAGGATGGGTTACTCTGTCACAACTGTGACGGATAGCTTGTCCACCGAAATATAAATCCCATAGGAAATAATGGGATTTATATTTTGGCGGACAGGATATCAGTCACTGTTGTGACTTATATCCCTTAATGTTTATGGAACCATATCTAGTCCGCTGTAAAATACCCAAAAGAAAGGAACACTACATGTTTCTGTTTAATGCAAAGTTCCCGGAGTTTAATGATTCAAGTGCAGTGTTAAAGAGTAGAGACATCTTATACATCTTTTGGGAAAATCACAGATATTGAATGCAGTTTAGTTCCATTTGTAATGATCTTCTACACTGTGAAAGGAATAAAAACAGTAATATGGTTACAGACAGATCTGAGGATCATGGCATTATTACCTCGGAATTCTGCGAATTGAACCTTATTAAAAGGGTTAGTATATTAAGCTTGTTGGCAGGTAAGATACCCAAACCAATAAACAGTACAGAATGTGGGGGGATGCTGCAAAATGGTAAATGACAAAATACGACTTGCAAATGTGCCACCACAGTTCCTGAGCCTGTAGGTCCCCTCTCCCAGAACTGCAGGTGTGTAGAGAACTGTGCATAAACAGTAGGTAATGCGCTCACATTTTCACTCCAACTGTGTCAGGCAACACAAACAGTGGGAGCACGGCCACTTGTATGCATTGGCTCTTATAACCAAGTAGACCTAATGATTGAGATTTGACTATTTCAATCACTAGGCTATTATCCTTTCACCCTCACCATCTACGGGAGCAGCACTGACCTCCACTGATCAAAATATGTACATTTCAATGGACATGGTAATGGGAGGTGTACAAGTTACAGACTCCAGGGCATCCCTGGTTGCATGAGGTAGGCACTGGAATCTACTCCTGTCACGCATCTTGGCACATCTCCAAACACAAAATGTGCACATGGGGCAGTTGCAGTTATGCAAGTCAATTTGCACTGAAGTGTGCCTATTCTGACAATTAACACGTATGAAAAAAACTTCAGTTTTTTCTTCTTTTTGCTAAGACAGCGCGAGAAAAACATTTTCTATATCTACACCAAACTTAATGTAGTTATGAATTATCCACAAAATCAAAAGGAACTTGAAAACTCACTTCTTCATTGAGGTTTAAGGCTCAGTTTGCCTATTCATACTGGATCACCTGACTTCTCCCCTCTGATATCACTAGCGCTACAGGTCAGATCCATAAATTCAGTGTCGTGCCACCATGATTCAAGGTCAATGAATAATACTCTATGGTTTGCACACTTCAAATTGACTTTAGGATACTCAAAAAATAAATAAATAAATGCAAAGTAGTTACTTGTAGGCCATTTTAGAATGTTTTTACACTGAATGATTTTCATGACATGATATGATTCTAAGTAAAATGTATGTATTTGATGATTTAATGGTGAAAGGTATATAAATAAAAACAATTGAATACATGATTGCACCCCTGAAGAAGGCGAGAGGGACTAGATATTTTGAATAGTCTATAAAAGCCCGAGCGTGGATACTACTGCTCAAACATTTCAACCCTTGACTGACAAATTTAAAAACCCAAGGGAGGGTCAAATTATACATTGAATGATATTAAGGTGCAGCCCTCAGGGGGCAGCACTCTACGAATACACCGAATGCAAGACCCACGGCCTAATATAAGAAAGGAATTCTCACTGTGTGTTGATGCCACGTACAATATTTTTAAGCCCAGGTGTTAAGTGATACTTACAAAGTCAGCTGTACAGAAGATATTAAATCTGGGCTATAAAACCGCAGTGCACAAATGTGACAGGGGGATGTCAGAGTAGGTCTTGCCGAACTACATAAACTCAAATGATTAAAGTTAAAGGATCATACCGAACTACATAAATAGCCAATCTGCCAATTCATTGGAATTGGGTAACGTGATCAGTCTACAGGGGAACATGACATGAGGCACCACACGCCAGTGAAGATGCTACAAGTGTATATATGGGCAGGTATCGCCCAGGCCTCCCTCCGTGACCATAGACTCGTTTCTCACAACACATCCCACTACTCCCCACATCGGCAGGCAAAAATTCACTCATCTTTTTTAGGTTAGAGGGCATAAACCCCTGGCCATATTTTATTACCTACCTCCCGGACCCCGGCACCCATCATTACCCCTCAAGGGCCAGTGCTAGCTTCGTGCCAATTCCACAGGTCCAGATGCCAGCAATCACTTCCAACCCCCATGACCCTGAATCCTCTGTGTAACTCCCTGCCAGCACCCCTTGGAGGGCCTGTGACATTGCTGCCATGATTATGTAAGTAAAGGTATGCCAAATTGTCCCACATCACCTACCACAGACCAGCATAGTTCCCCTACTATCTGCCCCCTCCCACTCAGCCATCCTACCAGGGCGGTGAATTAGGTAGGCCAGTAGGTTCTCTAGAAACATTTTGTTACCAATCTTTTATAGGTGTACTTTGTCCTGTAAGAATTTTTTTTCACCTTTTATGTAACCATGGGGTATGGACGACAGTCTAGGTGATCTGAACAACTTACCAACCTTGTTATTTATTCCCTTCACCAAATTATTCAAAGCCCTGACCGAGTTATCATTCCTATACTCAATCTTGGGATGACGTTAGACCATGCCAGCACCATCTGAGGGAATTTCTTTGCCAGCCAACCAATCTCAGAGATTAATAGTTTGAGCATATGCTTCTGGCCAATGTGGACCAGATCGTTGCTACCAAGATGGACTATGAGGATACCAGGGGATGTGTAACCCGTGGGTAACATCGTGTCCAGTATAGAACTCAGGTGGGCCAGCCACAGACCTCCTCGACCGTAAAAGAACAGGTGGTAACCAACTAGCAATGCCCTGGCCTGAAAACCTCCTGCAAAATAAACTTCCTTTGTGGCTGCACGTGAGAATGGCCTAAAACCCAGAAGCCTGCAATTACAGACACCTCTGTGTGGACATGGGCTGCCAAGAACTCCAGCCGCTCACTCAACTGTTTGCACCCACCACCTCTCATCAACATGAGAAAATGAAAGAGAGAAGACAGGGATCAGGTTAATCTTTACAACAAGTGTAATATAACACAGTGCTTGTAGCAATCGGAAGACCACCTGCTGATCCTTTGCACCGCTGAGCCTGAGAGCCCCATTGCTGCTGCTGCTGCTGCTGCTGTGTCAGCACCAATCCTAAAGTAGTGAGACCTAAACTCTGAAGGCTCATACCGTGCCACCCACACGGCCTGCTAAGAATTCTGCAAAGCAGTTCCATCAGCGTGGACCAGTAGGGGGCCCCCAATCCCTGTGACCGGTGAGCTAGCAATGATTTGAGGTTATGTACAGGGCAACACACATTACTTGGGGCCCTGTACAATAAGATGTGGTCACCTCTACCATCCTGGTCCGTCTTGGAGCGGGGGATATGAATCACCAGAGCCCTAGCCCCATCTATCCCCTGACTGGCTGCCAGCTGTAGCCCCGCCCTCCAATATCCCTCTTGGTTTTGGCTACCAACTAACTCACAACACAAAAGAAAGGGAAGAGAGGTGCTATTCCTTTTCCGTCCTCCCTACCTATCTGTATCTTCACACACAAATGACACAAGTGAAGAAACGAAGGAACAATACTACTCAGGGGGACCCTGGAGAAGTCAATAGATCTTAAACATTTCCCTCACCCACTAGTAGTGGCATGTTTCAACATAGGACCTGCTTCAACATCCTTGAGCAGACCAGCATCAAAGATTGAACATAGGGGTTTGGGGAAGATAATACACACAAATACAAAGGGATCTACTCTGCAGCACAAACAAAAGGAATAAAACAACCTCATGGGAGTCCTACACATTTTTATTAACAGTTTCCCTGGATAGGATTAAAATCATATTACGGTGATGACATCAGAATGTTAGTGCTCCTTCATCATTACTGCCTGCTTTTCTGTCTACATGTTTCGGACATTTTCTACTCACTTCTATGGGTCACTCGGCCTTCCTCAGGACCAAAGATCCCACTTCTCAAGTGCCCCTTAACAACTAATTTCAATATAGGGGATGAAGGATACCTTTATCCAAGAAGAAACAACCTAATTTTTCCAGTATTGTGTAATTACATTCTGATTCCTCAAGTTTCTCTATGAATTCCTCTGAAACTGGAGCATGACCGGGAGTGTCTCCTTGTAGCTACACAATCATCAAGGTAAGGATGCCACTGGGTCATGCTGGTTGCCGGTAAATGCTCCTCTAAAGAGGCAGACCTCCCCTGGTGATCTGCAGATGTCTCCCAGGGATCCTACAATTGCTGCCAATTTCTCTGTACCAATGGCGTGCGGAGTGGGCACGCTGACCCTGCAGAATAGAAGGAGAGAAAATATTATAAAAAAAATTCCCTGATGTCTGCTGTGCTGGAGGGAGTGGGCGGAGTCCTGGTGAGGCAGTGAGCGGAAGCGAAAAGACTTACTTGCGCCTTGCAGCCCCTTACATGGGTGGGGCATGAAATGCGCACTAAGATCAAATCAAAATAAATCATTAACATTTATAAAGCGCGCTACTCACCCGTGCGGGTCTCAAGGCGCTAGGGGGAAGGGATGGTTACTGCTGCTCGAAAAGCCAGATTTTGAGGAGTCTCCGGAATGCGGAGTGGTCCTGGGTGGTCCAGAGGCTGGTGGGGAGGGTGTTCCAGGTCTTGGCTGCCAGGAAGGAGAAGGACCTCCCACCCGCCGTGCGAGGGATGGCAGCGAGCGCGAGGCCAGAGGAATGGAGGAGACGGGTGGGGGCGTAGAAGCTGAGGCGACGGTTGAGGTATTCCTGTCCCTTGTTGTGGAGGGCTTTGTGTGCGTGGGTGAGAAGTCGGAAGGTGATCCTTTTGCTGACTGGGAGCCAATGCAGGTGTCTCAGGTGTGCGGAGATGTGGCTGTTGCAGGGTACGTCGAGGATGAGGCGGGCCGAGTCGTTTTGAATACGTTGCAGGCGTTTTTGGAGTTTAGCGGTGGTCCCAGCATAGAGGGTGTTGCCGTAGTCCAGGCGGCTTGTGACGAGGTCGTGGGTCACGGTTTTTCTAGTGTCGGTGGGGATCCAGCGGAAGATCTTGCGGAGCATGCGGAGGGTGAGGAAGCAGGCGGAGGACACGGTGTTGACTTGCTTGGTCATGGTGAGAAGAGGGTCCAATATGAAGACGAGGTTGCGGGCGTGGTCTGAGGGGGTCGGTGCGGTGCTGAGGGCCGTGGGCCACCAGGAGTCGTCCCAAGCGGACGGGGTGTTGCCGAGGATGAGGACTTCCGTTTTGTCAGAGTTCAGCTTTAGGCGGCTGAGCCTCATCCAATCTGCGACGTCCTTCATGCCCTCTTGTAGGTTGGTCTTGGCGCTGGCGGGGTCCTTGGTGAGGGAGAGTATAAGTTGGGTGTCGTCGGCGGAGGAGGTGATGATGATGTCGTGCTTGCGTACGATGTCAGCGAGGGGGCTCATGTAGACATTGAAGAGTGTTGGGCTGAGCGATGAGCCTTGAGGTACGCCGCAGATGATCTCGGTGGGGTCTGAGCGAAACGGTGGGAGGTAAACTCTTTGAGATCGGTTTGGCCTTGCATCCCGGTGGAGCGGAGGCGGGTTATTAGGGTGCAGTGACAGATGGTGTCGAAGGCAGCCGAGAGGTCGAGGAGGATGAGGGCGACTGTTTCACCGTTGTCCATCAGGGTTCTGATGTCGTCTGTGACTGAGATGAGGGCGGTTTCAGTGCTGTGGTTGGCTCGGAATCCGGTTTGTGAAGGGTCGAGCAGGTTGTTGTCTTCCAGGAAGGTGGTAAGCTGTTTGTTGACGGTCTTCTCTATTACCTTGGCAGGGAAGGGGAGGAGCGAGATGGGGCGGAAGTTTTTCAGGTCGCTAGGGTCAGCCGTAGGTTTCTTTAGTAGGGCGTTGACTTCGGCGTGTTTCCAGCTTTCGGGGAAGGTAGCAGAAGAAAAAGAAGAGTTGATGACGGCCTGGAGGTGCGGGGCGATGATGTCGTCGGCTTTATTGAAGATGAAGTGAGGGCAGGGGTCCGATGGGGCGCCGGAGTGGATAGAGTTCATGGTGGTTTTGGTTTCTTCAGTGTTGATGTGGGTCCAGTCGTTGAGGGTGATGGCCGGGGGTGTCGGTTCGGTGATGCTTGGTTGGGTCTGGTGTCCGAAGCTGTCGTGGAGGTCGCTGATCTTGCGATGGAAGAAGGTGGCGAGGGAGTTGCACAAGTCTTGTGAGGGCGTGACGGCGTTGGCGTTGGGGTTGGAGAACTCTTTGACGATGCTGAAAAGTTCTCTGCTGTTGTGGCTGTTTTTGTCCAGTCTGTCGATGAAAAAGTTCCTTTTGGCTGCGCGGATCAGGTGGTGGTGTTCGCGGGTTGCGTTTTTGAGGGCGGTCATGTTGTCGGCGGTGTGGTCCTTGCGCCAGACCTTCTCGAGGGCGCGACATGTTTTCTTCGATTCTTTGAGGGTGTCAGAGAACCAGAGAGGTTTTTTGGTGGTGGCCTGTTGATGCGTGCGTCTGAGGGGAGCAAGGTTGTCTGCGCAGTTGGAGATCCAGTTCGAAAGGCTGAGGGCTGTGTCGTTGGGGTCGGTGGTGAGGGTAGGTTGGTTGACAGCGAGTGCGGAGAAGAGCTGCTCTTCGGGGATTTTGTTCCACTGTCGACGAGGGATGGGTTGAGTGCGGAGGTGGCGGGTCTCGCGTCGGAATGTGAAATGTACACAGCTGTGGTCGGTCCAGTGTAGAGCGGAGGTGTGGCTGAAGAAGACGTGTTTGCTGGCGGAGAAGATAGGGTCAAGCGTGTGTCCGGCGATGTGGTGGCGATGAGGCGGTGTTCACCAGTTGCTTGAGGCCGAGGGTGGCGAGGTTGTCGAGCAGGGCGGTGGTGTTGGGGTCGTTGTTTTGTTCCAGATGGAAGTTGAGGTCGCCTAGGAGGATGTAGTCCGGTGAGGCGAGGGCGTGCGGGGAGACGAAGTCGGTGATGGAGTCGCTGAAAGGGGTGCGAGGTCCGGGGGGACGGTAGACGAGGGATCCTCTGAGGGTGGTCCTGGGGTCGGTGCGAATCTGTAAATGCAGGTGTTCAGCGGCGAGGGGGTTGTCTTCGGTGGAGGTGGTGACGCTGATGGAGTCTTTGAAGACGATGGCGATACCTCCTCCTACTTGGTTGGTGCGGTCTTTTCTGGAAATCTTGTAGCCTTCGGGGATGGCAGTGGCGATGTCTGGGGCCGAAGAGGTGTTTATCCAGGTCTCCGTGATGAAGGCGACGTCCGGTGCTGTGGAGTCCAGGAGGTCCCAGAGTTCAACAGCGTGCTTGTGGACAGATCGAGCGTTGACCAGGATGCACTTGAGGTGGTTGATGGCGCGTGGGCTGGTGGTCGTGGTAGTTGCGTGGTGGAAGATGCATTTGCAGGAGTTGCAGGTGAAGGGTCCATGGGTGCGTTTGGGGTGAGCTTGGAAGCAGGTGTTGGAGCGCCCTAGGTTGAGGGCGTGGAGGGTGGTGGGGTCGTAGCGGAGCAGCGGGTTTGGGAGAGCTGGGGACCGGGGGTCGTGGCGCTGGGCGCGGGCCAGGCGCGGACGGGCGCAGACGGGCTTGACTCTGGCGTGCCACCGGCACTCCAGCGGTGCGCCCGCTGCGCAGTCGCGCAGCGGGCGCCATAAGAGGGAGGAGGGGTCAGCTGGAGGCGAATGGGAGCTGGGGGCGAATGGGAGCTGGGGGGCGGGGGCGTGCAGGAGGTCGAGATAGAGAAATAGGTAGATAGGAGGAGGTGGTGAGTGAGGGAGATAGATAGTGAGATGGAGAGATAGGTAGATAGGAGGAGTGAGGGAGGCAGATAGCGAACGGGGTAGATAGGGGTGATAGAGAGGGGGAGGCGAGTGAGGGAGGGTGACTCAGAAGCACTCCAGGTGCCTCAGGTCACGTTCACCCTATAGCCAATCACAGCCTGCCTTACTGGGTCGCTGCAGCGCAATGTGCCGCTGACCCCCAGTTTAGGCCCTGTGAGGACACCATATGTGCAGCTCCCCTGATATGGGGGGAGCCTTCGCCATTTGTCTAAATAGTAGAATATGATTGTTTTATTTTGGAACCAGAACATGAATATACCTTTCCATTCCCTTACGAATTATGAGCCTCTGGTGGGTCCAGCAGGGTACTGATTTTTGGTTCACAGAAAAAGAAACTGAATGGAGACCGCCACTCCTGGAGTCAACTGTCTTTTGGAAAAGCGCCCCCCCAACATGGGGGGAGCGCGGTCCTTTAGGGGTCAGGGACGCCGGGGGCCTGGCCCTCGCACTAATCGTGCGCGGGCTGGCCTGCGGCTTCCGCTCGCACGCCGAAGTAGTGCCGCATAAAGGACGTTTGGTCGGCGATGGTGCCAGACCGGTTTGGGTTGCCGCGAGCCAGTGGGGGGCATAAAAGCGCCCCCCCCAGAAGGCTCGGCCTTCTTCTTCCTGGCACGGCGGCCTGAACGGACAGGCCTGTTGTTGACCCACCCGCCCTCTCCTTAGTATTAAGCGGAAGAAGAGAGAATAAAGTAACCGGAAGCAACAGAGGGGACCCCAAGGGTGGGGCCCCGGTATAACAACAGAGATAGGACCCTGAAGTCCTGGACCAACCTGCGGATGGACACACCTGATTGGGGGTAGGGAGCCCAGATCACTGGGGTGGTCACGGGGCTCATGCCCTGGGCCGCCCTGGTACACCCCTTGGCTGATTGGTGTTTGGAGAGGGGGCAGAACCCTGAGCATTGGGGCAAGGTACAGAGGAAGCAGGGGAACCGCCCCCCCTAGGGATACAGGTGACGACCAGTCCCTGTGTGGTCCAAAGGAGGTTTATGACAGGAAGGGATCCTGTCAAAAATAATTTATGGTTACAAATGAAAAAGTATCTATAACAGTATATATTAATTTTACAGTGAAATGTTTTTAATAGAATAATGTGCATATGATGATTTGCATAAATTGGAAAGCGCGCATCGCCAGAGAAATCCGGAGGGGGCAGGAGCCCTGAGCCCAGAGCCCAGTGTCCAATCAGAAGGGCAGGAGCCCTTTAAATTTTCATCGCGCTCCCGCCGTCGCGGGAAAGCGCGCATCGCCAGAGAAATCCGGAGGGGGCAGGAGCCCTGAGCCCAGAGCCCAGTGTCCAATCAGAAGGGCAGGAGCCCTTTAAATTTTCATCGCGCTCCCGCCGTCGCGGGAAAGCGCGCATCGCCAGAGAAATCCGGAGGGGGCAGGAGCCCTGAGCCCAGAGCCCAGTGTCCAATCAGAAGGGCAGGAGCCCTTTAAATTTTCATCGCGCTCCCGCCGTCGCGGGAAAGCGCGCATCGCCAGAGAAATCCGGAGGGGGCAGGAGCCCTGAGCCCAGAGCCCAGTGTCCAATCAGAAGGGCAGGAGCCCTTTAAATTTTCATCGCGCTCCCGCCGCGCGGGACGCGCGCGGGCGGTGCCCGGGCGAAGCCCGAGCCAAGGGCGGGCCCGTCATTGCCAGGAAGAGCCAGGGCAGGGCCACCCCCCTGACATTTTGTAATAGGTAAAGGCTGCCTGAAGGAAGCACCATATGGTGCTGTGGGTGGAGTGAGGCACCCAGAAAGATCTTCAACAGTTCGGAACTCCAACGCCCTAAACAGGTTCCACAGATGCAGGACTTGGGCAGTGGCTGACAACTATCTACCTACCCGGTCACCTTTTCAAACAGATGTGATCAGCCCTTCATGCCTCTTAGATATCCCAGCACTCCCTAACACAAACCTCAGCAGAGCTAAACAGGGTGAGGAAAAGAGAGGGAGAGTGCTCACAGGAAATAGATTGCTAAACTTTTGCACAGGATCTGAGTGTCCTACCAAAACAAGATGGGTAGACGGAAGGGAGGGATACCTTTGGAAGAAGCAGGCAATAACAAGACCTTAGACGTCTTCCTCCAAAAAGCGGTAGGGGCACTAGAAAAAGAAATTGAACTGGTCGAGCGCCGTCTAACTGCTCCCCCATCCTTCTTTTCACCAGCTTCCCAGCCCCCCTCTGCAGAACCACCAGCACCAACCACCCTCACAATTCAAACACTCAACGCAGAACCCTTGGACAGAACCATACATTCTTCGGGATCTACCCAGCCTACGCCAATCAGGCCTACACCCTCCCCAAATCATGGCACAAAGGGCAAAAGGAAACGGGGGGAGACGAATCTAAAGAACAAACGGGCCCGTGTCCTGGACCCCTCTGTCCATACCGTATCTACCAGACCTAAGGATCATATACCTACCCAAACTACCAACTATGGCAACCTGGATATTACTTCTATCACAGACTTTATTAAAGATGAGTTTCTAAAACAACTACATCCTATAACAATCCGTCTATTAGCCATCGAGGAGAAACTCGATGCCCTCATTAAACCCAGCCAGCCAATCCCCCCTTCCCCATCGGGTTTGCACTGCCTGCGACAACACCCTATCCTTGGCCCCCCTGTCAATGATGCCAGTAGTCCCCTTCTCCCACCACCTATGGTTCACAAGCCAAAACCACCTTGCTCTGACACACTACATCAACTACCGAAGCTCTCTACACCTAGTCTGGCTAATCTCCCTAAAAAGTGGTACACAAAGAGCGATTCCTCTTACCTAAGGCGGACTGGTGAAATTGCCCCTTCCACAAACACGGGCGCCAAACCCCATAGAACCCACCCAAATATCCCAGTAGATCGGATGCGCAGGGACTCAGGAACTAACATGGGAACTTTACATCTACCACCAGAAGCCTGCCCCTACGTGCTGGTTATTACGAACGTCCCTAAGCTCAAGTCCATCATCCCAGAATCATTCACAGAACTGAAAAACAAGGTTATTCATTGGTTGCATAAACATGCTAGATTCGCATTCCATATGGTACCCTCAATATTAATGGTGAGGAGGGTGGGTTGGGTGGGTCCACTCAAAAACCCTGGTACTGGGGACTGTATTGTTATTAACTTTAATGCGCCCTCCCTTGTCGAACAGCTTTCCCTAAATGCATGCCATCTCAACCCCCTAGGGGGGGCCACTTCACTTTGCAGGCTTCAGGCCTTTTACCCCCATAAAACTGCACCAGGCTTCAAGAGGGTGACAATGACATCCAGAGATTTTCCTAGGGCTCAGATGCCAACTGATTTCCAGCCAAGTTGCAATCCTGCCTCGCCCACACTCTCCGAAAACGATTGACTATTACACATGACTTTTCCTTATTCCCGAGGTTCAAGCAACTGGAACAAAAACTATCCTATAGCTGGGAAAAATGAAACTTATAAAACAGGGCAAATCAACTGTGGGGCCGAATATACTCCCATTAGCAACACTAGTGAGTCTACTCTAACTCCCGCTCTCGCCCAGTCAGACTATCTTAAATGTTCTGAAATCCATTTCGGGGGAACAGATAAGGAGCGCAGGGTGATTGAGATTAATTTAGTTACAGACCCACTAGATCACAGCAAACCCGCAGACCCACCTCTACCCCAGGTATTTGATTGGCTTAGGCCACCCCCTGTCCTAGATGGGGCTGGAAGCACCCTAGACACGACTGAGAAGGGCATAATGCTTCCCCACGGTACCCTAGTCCCGAGAGAGAATCCCGTGGCTGAAGCTCCCCATAACAAACCAGATGGCTTAGATACCATCCTCAGTTGGAACATTGCTGGGTTGGAGAGTAAAATGAACAACCCTGAATGGGGAAAATTTATAGACAAACATAAAATATGTCTCTTCCAAGAAACATGGGCGCTGGAGCCTAAATATAGAATCGGTTACAAAAGCTACTGGGTTCCAGCAAATAAGGTGAATTCAGGGAGACCCTCAGGTGGCCTGCTAATATGGCTCAGCTGTTCTCTCAAATGCCAAATTGAACCAATTGATTTGGGCTGCCCTGATCTAATGGGTCTATCAATACCATCTCTTAGAGAGAAACCACTTTTAATAATTAACATCTATAATAGGAGCCTGGGCAATAAATATGAGTCCAACGCACTGACTATTTTAGACAATTTTCTCACCGATAAATCACCCTCTCATTTTATTCTCATTGCCGGAGATTTTAACACCACTTTTGAACCCTACTCGCTGGCCCAGGAACTATATAGAGATGAAGATGCTCATTGGGGCATCCCCCAGCTGGTGTCAAGCAAAAGACCTAAAATCAACAGACTATCATACCAGCTCATGGACATCACACTGGCACACGGCCTCCGGGCTTGCAATGGCCGTTCCCGCTCGGATCTTAACCTTCACCCCACATTTAAACGTGGGTTGCAGAAGAGCCAGATTGATTACATCTTGCTCGACATCCGCCTTTGGGGTCACATGGTCGATATGAACATCACAGAACATGAGGAAAGCGACCATGAACCACTGATTTTATCACTCAGGAACCTACTACCCCCACTTGAAGTCTCCTGCCCCAAGTCCTATAGACAGCAGCTCGCACTGACCAACAACAGGCGAAATGTTAGATGGAAATCCCTGAACACTGACATAACTACTTTGGCAAAAGTGTACAGGCAGCTGGCGGATCATATGGAATATATACTTCAACCCACGAAAGATAGTGGTGGGCTTATAGCAGCCCACACACTGTTCTTTAACTCTTTAAAAACTCTACTTACTAAAGAGCCGGCAACAGAGCCTAAACAGAACTCTAACGCAAGATGGTTCAACACTGCATGCAGAGAAGCACAGCATAAGTTGCTGAGAGCCCTAAGAGGTGGCCAGATGGATTATATAAGGGAAGCTAGAAAAGACTACAAAAAGGAACAAGGTAGAGCCCGTAGGAAATGGGATGAATCAAGATGGGTCCTCCTCCTGGAATCTGCTAAAACAAACGACACCACGAAATTTTGGAAATTGGTAGCTGATGCCAGCAATGAACCACACCGTTCGCCTGGTGCCTCAATACTCCCTGCAGAATGGTCCGACCATTTTTCCCAATTATACCTGGGGACCACTGATGCTGCTTCCCGGGATCTGATCCATATCATGACCTCCGAGACCCCCAAAATTGAATTCACTTTGGCAGATACCAAGGCTGCGATTGCCTCAATGAAATGGGGAAAGGCCCCCGGCCTTGATAAAATACCAGGAGACCTTTACAAGACGAATCCAGATGTATGGGCCCCATACTTAAACCTCATTTCCAATGAGATAGCTGCTGGAGCACCTGTTCCGAGCTCCTGGTTGGGAGCAGAGATAGTCCCCATTTTTAAGAAAGGCGACCCCTCTAACCCTGCCAACTATCGCCCAATCTCCTTACTCGACAACTTCCAAAAAATCTTTGCAAAGCAAATTTTGTCCTGTCTAGAAGACTGGATTTTAGAAACAAACGCCATCTCTGATCTACAAGCAGGGTTCAGACCAGCAGTCAGTACTATAGATCAGGTGCTAAGATTTTTAACAATAAAATGGAAAACTGTAGAAATAGGAAGGGGTAACCTTTACGTAGTTTTTATTGATCTCAGAGCCGCGTTCGACCTGGTCCCCAGAAACCAGTTATGGCTGACGCTAGCCAATATGGGTGTCCCGCATGGCCTTCTGAAACTTATTACCCGCCTACATGAAAATACCTATGCCCAAATCAGGAACGGCAAGAAGGGTGATCTCACAGAACCAGTGGCTATTGAGAGGGGAGTTAGACAGGGGTGCGTTCTGGCCCCAACTCTTTTCCTATTATACATAAACAACTGTATCAAGTACTTAGCAAACTGCACAAATGATTCTCCCAAGCAGGCTGGAACCAAAGTCCCCTGCCTACTCTACGCAGATGACACTATTCTTTTGTCTAAATCACCCATGGGAATTCAAAACTTGGTAAATCAGTTTGGTGTATACTGCAGAAACTATGGATTAGACATAAACCATAAGAAAACTAAACTTATGATATACAGCGCCCCGAACAAGAAGCTCAGCGCAAACATAAAGATGGATTTAACTCCCCTGGAGAGAGTAATGGAATATGACTACTTGGGCATTAGACTATCTGACAAGGGCAGCTGGGAGCCAGCCATAAGGAAAGGGGCACTAACAATTAGCCAAAGATGTGGAGTAATAGGACGCAAAGCTAGCACTGCCACAAGCCCCCCTCTGATCCTTATCTCTGAAATATATAAAGCACAAATCCGTGCTGCGGCCCTATATGGAGCAGAACTTTGGGGATTACACAGACAGATGGATACTCTCCAAACCAAAGAAAATAACTTCCTCAGACACATATCTAGACTGGGGAGGGGCACGCCAATGCTCCCCCTCAGACTGGACCTGGGCTTAAATAGTATCAAAGACATAGCATATCTAAGACCACTCCTGTATTGGGTCAGACTATGGAAAACAGACGAACTTGAACCCTACAGGGCAGCAGTTAAAGAACTATTACCACCTCATCACGGATGGGAAAAGGTACGGTGGCTCAGGGAGATGAAAGCGGCATGGACCAAACTGAGTCTATCCCAGTACTGGGAGAACCCCGAGATGATTCCTGGCAGTGCTAAACGCCTGATCAAAGAACATTATTGGGCAAAAATCAACGAGGAATCTCTCGGTTCA
Organism: Pleurodeles waltl; assembly: GCF_031143425.1. NCBI lineage: Eukaryota > Metazoa > Chordata > Amphibia > Caudata > Salamandridae > Pleurodeles > Pleurodeles waltl. The sequence continues at coordinate 818,644,526 of NC_090448.1, forward strand.
AATGGGTCAGGTCGGCTGACAGCAGAATTCCTGCTGGTCAAACACGTTCCCTTCCCCGAAAGCTCCCTGGATCTACCCATACCAGCCCGTGCTCGCTCTCTACTACTCCAGCTCAGGTACGGGACATTGGCGGTCAATAGCTACACGGCTGGTTGGTCGACTAACAGTTCCCCATCGGACAAATGCATAAATTGTCATTTATGCAAGGAGACAGCTGAACACATCCTATTTTTTTGCCCTCTGTACAAAGGTCCCCGAGGGAAGTGGATTATTCCCCTGTGCAGAACACTCCATCCACTATCCCGCAACAGTCTATTCAGAATATGTAAATACGACACTTCCATACTGATAATCAGCGCTGTTTCTAAATATCTGGCAGCAGCATGGAAAATTCGTAATAGGACTATTCTAGATTTTAACTCACTGTTTGAAGAGCTGTCTAGAAAACAGTAAATCAGCATCCTGTTATATCAGCCTTGGGCTCTAATTGTAAACCGCGACTCATTGAGCACAAAAGACCGTATTTCTAAATAAGTGCTACATCGAGTTATTTTAACTAAAGTGTTTTATAAATTTAAAATTATATTTAATTTTATAATTGTCAAGATGCAATTTATTGGATTAATTAACCCAAAAGAACTAATTAACCTAGAGCATCATTTACCTCTGTCTGACTTCTTAAATTTTTTAATCAGTTTTACTGTCTGGAGTTTCAATGCCTGATTTTATATAGAGATGTGCCACACAACAGCTTTTACGTTATTATTATTTTATTGTTCAGGGTTATGTACAGGGTAAGATCCAGAGACTATTCCGAGCACCTCTTTCACCCCACCTATTTATGTAATCTTTCTCAGGCAGCTACTGGACCCCTACTTTTTTTACTATTGTTCCTTTTATTGTGTACTGGTTCATGGTTTTTATCTTTCTGTACGTATGTATATATTTTTAAACCTTTTTAAATGGCCCAAATTTGGACCGAATAAACTATTGATTGATTGATTGAATTTATGGTTACAAATGAAAAAGTATCTATAACAGTATATATTAATTTTACAGTGAAATGTTTTTAATAGAATAATGTGCATATGATGATTTGCATAAATTGTTTCTCTGATTTTAATGAAAGTAGATATAAAAATAAATACTTCTTCTATCAAACTAAATTGTCTTGTTGGTTGGTGAATGACCAGTGTTGGGGGTAAGGGCCTACTGGCGGCTTCCGAGTCCTATAGCTGCTCACCAGACTTGGAGAATCAATGATTTCCTCCTCTTGGTCTAAAAAGATGAGGCTGTTTTTTTATATTGCATAACATTGAGACCAGTGGTTGATTTAAACAAGCCTTGGCAAAGCAATAGTTGTCGCCTTTGGGACATATTGGCTGTGACAATGGTTGTTGGCTGTGCTGTACACCATCCACTTCTATGCAGCATGGCTAAAGAAAAAAATGAAAAAAAGGCATTATGAAGCAACATTTTCATTATTTTTAAGGCATGCACACAATGATTCAAGCAATTTTTTTGGAAGCGCGGGTAGCAGGACAACACTGTTTGGAAGAGTTGATAAAATGAGGATTACTGCACAGTTAAATCTGTATATAGCCATACTTACAAATGAAGAACCTTCCTGTATGTCACATTTTAATTACTGCAAACCGATATTATCGTCTATGAATCCCTCTTATGGCAGCAGTGGGAATGGGACCAAAGAGGAGGGTTGGAAATTGGCTCAAAAGTAGGGGTAAAGGAATCTGCTGTAGTGTAACATTCAGCTACCTTTCAGTTGTGAAGTTATGTTATGTTGATTTCCATGACGCACTAATCACCCGAGAGGATATTCAGGTGCTTGGGCAAGGTGTGTGTGTGTCTTACAAAGGTGCTTATCTGAAGAGGTGGCTTTCCCACTTCTCACATTAATATGAGTTAAGCAGTGTTGGCTCTTGTCAGGAATTTTTGTAGGGGCAGCATGTTGAGTTGGGATGGGGGGGGAATGATAAACTTCTTTAAAAAAAGACTTACCTGCTGCTGACGGCCGTCCATTTTCTTCTGCTCCTGCCGCCTCTGTTCTTCTCTTGTTGCTCCCCTCCCAACCCAATTCAGATGCCTCTCCCATGCTGTTACCCAGAATGAGAGAAGCACCAATATTGACCTAAGCCGGCTGAAAAGTAGCTCAAATAGGGAGTGGGAGCCTGCGCTTGGTCTCCACCTGGCTGTGCCACACAACTCGGGTAGAGAGTCCTAAGTGCACATGTTGGTTTGGCTGGCCTAAAACGGCTAGCCAAACCGACAGGCGCACTTAGAGTGCACCTAGCACTTCTCTTGCTGATGCGGTGGATGGCCTGGCCCTACAGTAGTCAGCACAACGACTAAGTGGAAAATCTAATATTTTAATTAGCATTTTATTTTTCGCTTTTTGCTGCCTTTCAGCAGTGGGATGACACTCCTCCTTCATAGCAGAGGGGCCGCCCCTGGAATTAAATGTTGTCCAGATATTTGTGTTTATGTTTTTATATGTTTACCGATCAGATAGTGTAAAAGTTATGACCATATATTTTAAACATTTGTGTTTTAAAAATGGTAGGGGCGAATCATTTCTTTTGGTCAACATGAGCTGGTTTGTCTGCGGGGTAATGGTGTAGGTAGAAAAAGCTCAGCTATCTTTACTGCAACTCAGTGCTTTAAATGGGCCGGTACTCACCGGTACGGAGTACCGGCACTTTTTTATTTTCTCCCCTTGAGTACCGGAACTTTTCCTCTCAGATGGAGAGTACCGGTACTCACAGGGGTCCTGGTATTGACAAGTGGTGCTGCTCATTAATTCCTGCCTCGGCAGCAGTTTCAGTTTCAAATGCCTCTCGGAGAGTGGAAGCCGGGGCTGAGCTGCTGTAAGAGCGCCGAAGCAGTGGCTCTTGTTTGTAGGCCTTGGTGAGCTATCTGAGCTGCATTGGAAGTTACCAGGGGAGGGGAAGGGTGTGGCTGCAGGGCGCTATCTTCATCTTAAAAGGTGATTGTGAAACCTAATGGGCAGGGGTGTGGGAAGCATTGTTCAGGCCAGGGCAGCTTGTTTAGTAAGCCCGTTGTTTAAAATGCCTGCACATTTTCACCCATCAGCGTTTTTAATGTGAAGGCGTTTGCGTGAAAGAAAATCTCTACCCTCTCCACCATCTTTCCCGATTAACCTCAAAGAAAAACGACATTAGAGGCAAAATAAATGATTTTTTTAGCGTTCTACAAGTGGCAACCTCTTGCTTTAAATGGAAAACCAGATCCAAACCAACTGTTACATGGAAGATTTTCCATGGAAGATGTGACATTTTCATTCATTTTTTAATTCTAGAGGCCAAACCTGTGCATTCTGGGATTTGTAGTTCTTTTTTTCATCCTACGCAAGAGATTGAAATAATCTCAGCAATAAAGCATGTATTGTAAAAATTGTGGATGGATTTAAAATGTTACATAGGAGGCCACTTGGGACTACCAGCCCCTGCTCAAATATTTTGTGGGAGTCCATACACATTATGCATAGAACAAAGATCAACAATGACCATTTTTTGGTGTTTTTTTTTAATGGTGAATACTGAATCCTTCAGGGCACTGCTTCTGGTGCAGGATCTACAACATTTTTGAGAGCTGCCACTGTCCGGCAGTGTATGTGTAAAAAGACAACATGTGAGCAGTGCTTAATTTGAGCCTGTGGTTTCTTCTCCGGTGCGGGGCACCAGCACTTATTTTTTAGGGCCGCCACTTATTTTTCTGCCTCAAGAATTTACTGCGAGGAAAAGAGACATTTGGGAAAGGCAGAGGAAGAAAAAAACGAAAATGCTTCACAATGGGAGAAAGCAGAAAGCATGTGAGAAATGGAAATTAAAAGCCAAAACTGTGCAAGTTTGCAAGCACAGTTATGCCTGTGAGAATGACATGTGGATCTTGTGTGAAACTGAAGGTGATTCAGAGTATGAAATGGATGTTTAAGTCAGGGACATCTTAAGGTTTTGTGGCCCTGGGCCTAACGTATTTAGGGTGCCCCTGTTTGGAACAGCTTTGAATTTATGATCCAGTTTCAGCTCTTTTGTGCCCTCTTTGGCCAGGACACTGTCAGTGCACAGACACACTCGGCGAAATTCTAAATGTGTTTACATCTAGTATTCTGGGAAAGTGACCTGATTTTAAGTTTGTAACACAGCATCAGCTCACTATTACTATAAATAATCTCAGTGACACCCTCCCTTTTCTCATGTATGAGGTACTGTTTTGAAATACAATAAACTTTTTTATGGAGGTTGCATTAAATATAAACACAACATTTGCCTGTAAAATGCAAACACCACCTACATTAAAAATATATTAAAGGAAAACACTATTTAAAACAGTCTGTTTAAGAATTAGTCAAGGTCATCAGGGCGAGACTCTCTCCAGAACAGAGCTGGCTCTATCAGAGGACCCCTGGAAGGCTGGATCAACGTGTCTTCCATAATGCTGTCTGCCATAATGCGCAGAATGAAACATGCAGATCACAGATTTGTTTATGTAGGTAGCTCAGTTGGTTATTGTTTTTGCTGCAGAGATCCGTGTGTTACCTGTTGTTAAAATCCTTGGGATATAGCTTAATGATTCATGAACCTGCATCAAGGAAATACATTAAAACAGCAAGGCATACATTGGGAATGTTGCTGTTTTTTCCTCAATACATTGTTATTCTAAGATTGCTAAAGAAGGATTACTTTGGTTAACAATCACCACTTCTTATATAAGTATTATATAAATGGCCATTAGTGTAATAACTCATGGACAGATACATCGTTCATTCTTACAGTGCATGCAGATTTCTGGCATACAAACCTTAGAATGTCCAAACACCTAGCCCCGCCCCTTGCCCCGCCCTTAGCACCACCCTTATGCCCACCCCAAACTCCACCCCAGTCCACCACTCTTTTTGGTGAGTACCTGCACTTATTTTTTTCCATTTAAAGCACTGCTGCAACTGATGCTTTTTGTCTTCCTTAGAATAAAATGGTGATGTACAGTGGATGGTTTTATAAGTTATTTACGCACCTGTTATTTATTAGGCTTTTAAACAACAATCATCTTTCGTGGCTCATCGATTGATATTATAGTACGAAATTTCCGAATATTCCGAGACATTTTTAGATGAGTCCTGTGCTGATACGATTTAGCAACAAAACCTCTTGACAAAACTGGTCAGGGGCAGCACATATCTTTCACTGCGTCTGATAAAATGATGTGGGAGAGACTGGACCCCGGATCCGAGGAAATGGGTGAGGCCATGTTTGTGGTGATTTCTCAAATCCGTTGAACAGCATAAAAAAGATCAGAGGGTATGGAACACAACAGAATACAAAAGCAGAATACAAATTCCATTACGGAGACCAATTTACAAAGTGTGATTTTCAAGAGGAGACAGAAAACAGCTAATCTCGTAATTGAGGCGAGAAAGAGGTTTGACGAGATTGAGCTCAAACTGCAGCGAGTGAGCCAGATGAACACCTTTGGTAATACACAAGGAAGATTATCTCTTATTTTTGTTTCCACTTGTGGAATGTTCCGGTGGGGAAGGAAAAGAGGGGGCGCGTGGGCCTTGAAGCTCCCTCGTCTTGCCAGGCAGGGGTCTGGGAGCCTGAAAACTACTCCCCTCCCCTGCTGAGGCCTGTCCTTATATGTATACTGGTGATGCATAGGCAGACAATCCCCAACTCCAGGGCACTAATCCCTAAATGCTGAGAAGTGTCAACTGTTTTGGTGCTAATTAGCACGGAGCTGATAGCAGCAAGTGTCTTTGTACCCAGCAACCAATCATCCACCCCTAGTTGGTAGTCTCTTCCAGCCCCCCCACCACCCTCTATCGCCCTAGCCCCCTATTCACAAAACCCTTCCTTGGTTAATGTCACCTTTAATTTTAGACTCTCGTTAGCAGTTATTTTAGACGTGTCATGGCGTGCCAGGCGCTGAGCTTCCGCCCCCCTCCTGGGCATGGCGCTAAATCCCCAGGCAATGAGGCTTGGTGGCGGCAGTCAGCCTGGGGGATTAATTGGTAATCTTTGAGGTGCTGTGACACCCAGTGTGGCTTTATCGTTAGAGTTCGAATAATTTCTTTTTGATGTTTTTGTAACACGCTGACGTACTGCTGATGGCGGCGACAGTGGCGTACTGCAATTGATGAGTGCAGCCAAACTGCAGATTAGAGGTGAGGCACAGCTAGTAGTGATGTGGGTGCCCATGGCTTAGTTTGCGAAACAGAATGTGCCGGCTCCACATCGTTCCTATAAACCGGCTGGCACTATTACCCTATGAGAGGGTTTCAGAATACCTCCTCCCTCACTTCTCTCACTGGCACCCGGGAAGTGTTCCTCACCTCTCCACAGTCCCTCTCTCACTTACATTTCATTTGTTTAAAAGCGCTGGTAAAGGCTGGCTTTACTAATCCACTCAGCTCTGCACATAAAATACAGATCTGTTCTTTGCACCAGGCATATTAACCCTCTTCTACTCTATGCTTTATGAGTCAACATTGCCACAGGACAAAACTCAGACATCTCTCTCTAGAAGAAACATTAATCACAAGAGTTATCTTAATTTTTTTATTGCTGCCTGACAACTGGATGCACAAGGAACTCTGCAGCTGGGTGCTTTCAAATTGTAAGTTATGGCTAAATACAGCACCCCCTGAGGTCAGTGTACACCCCTCCTGGTCAGCGCCCAGTGCAGCTTCGGTCGCACTGCCCTAAAGGTGGCCCTGCTGTATAGTCTTGATTCACCTCATGTTTCTTTCTTCCACCATTATACTCTCTCTGCCCTTTTACCCCACTATAGCAGGTTCATTTTCATTCCTGCTTTCTCACCTTATCGCTGTTTCCCATCTTTCTTTTCCTTCTCCTTTTGGCGCCATTCTCTTTCCCTTGTATCTGGTCAAGTCTGATGATTAAAACTAAAGGCCTGATTTTGATTTTTACGGACGGGATACTCCGTCACAAAGGTAACCGATATCGCATCTGCATTATCACAAGTGCATTATATACCCTAAGGCACTTGTAATACAGCGGATGGGATATCCTTCCGTTTGCAATGGACTATCCTGTCCTGGGATATCCTATACTTCGAGATCTTAATCAGACCCCAAGTCCTAGTCCCCAACAAAGAATGCCAGTGGGCCCCAGAGGAAAATGTTCTTAATAACTCTTGTTTTTTTTAAAGTACAATTTATTTATTCAGCTTCCAATCCTTAATATGTTTGGTTAATTTTCCTCGTTTGATGGACATTCTCTGCGATCTGACATTTAGGGCCAGATGTACTAACATTAGGAACACTGATTTCCTAATTACGATTCTCTCTGAATCGCAATTAGGAAATCAGTATTCCTTATGTATGAAATTCTTTTGAGTTTCATTAGTGATTCCTAGTGGGTTGCAAATAGATATATTTCATGCACATTAATGAGGTAGGTGCTTATTACTACTTATTAGGAATTGCAGCTATCAAAGGCATGGTGGCCTGCTGAAGTCAGCAGACCACCAAGTCTGTGACTGCTTTTTAATAAAGAAATATATTATTTAAATGCAACTCATTTTCCTTAAAGGGGAACGGGATGAGTTTGAAAAGAATAAATTAAACTTTGCATTTTCATTTTTTTAAGAGTATCCATGCTCTTAAAAATATTTTTTTAACATTTGCAAAGGGAAAGGGGTCCCAAAAAGACCCCTTGCCCTTTGCAAATGTGTTACCACCAGAATTAGACCGCAAACCAGCAATACATACCATACCAATTTGTTTATATGGAAGGGACGTCCTAAACACACCCCGTCCAAACACTGAATCGCAAATGCAAAATACAAAGTTACAAAATTGCATTTTGCATTTTGTACATCAGAAAAGTCATTTTTCCGGTCACAAACCTACATTTGGCCATAGTTTGTTAGGCTTTTTCTGACTTTGATGCAATCCTTTTTCGTCTTTTAATCTTTTGATTCTTGCTGCGTAAACGTTAAGTGCTTCAACTCTTCTTTCATTTCTATTTCACATGCTTAAAATGGCGGTAGAGGGAATGGGGGGGCCATGTATCACACATGAAACTTCCACCATCACTATTCCACCTGCTTCCGGGCCAGATTTATGGAGCCCTTGTGCCGTTCCAACGCCACATTTGCGTCATGTTTTTGATGCTAATGTGGTGTTGGAAGGGGAAAAATGCTGTGACTTTTTTACAAAGTGGTGCAATGCATGCATTGCACCACCTTGTAACCCCTTGCGCCGCATCATGCCTGCGCCAGGCATAATGAATGCAAGGGGGGGATGTTCCTGCGCTGGGGGGGTGAAAAAATGGAACAAAGGAATCTATGAGATTCCTTTGTGCCATTTTTATAGGCATTTTTTAACACCTGATAAGTGCAGGTGTTAAAAAGAGGCTCCCATTGATTAAAATGGTCCTTTGGGTTCCTTGCAGGATTAGAGTAATAATTTTTGATGCTAGTCCTGCAATGCGCCGGACTAGCGTAAAAAATTATGACACTAATCACCCTAACCACCTCCATGGTGTGCCATATTATAAATACGGTGATATCGTAGTGGCGTTAGGGGGGGCACTAAGGGGCACAAGAAAAGTAGCGCTGCACTAGGTGCAGCACCACTTTTCATAAATACGCCCCTTAGGGCCTCATTTACAAGATGATCCTTTCTGACCACAGCAGCACAAGTCGGTGAAGTATCGCAGCCCTCCCTGTCTGCATACCTGCCCTCTGTTCTGGATGCAATCATCCACCACACACTCCAACACATCCTCTTCCCCAACACCCAGTAATTGCTGCAAGAAAGCAAACAGGGCTTCTAAGCAATTGCTGGGTTCCCACATGTCCTTGGAGCCAAGGACTGCACTCAGGTGCAACTTGTACCGCCTGCTGCAAAAATACATGTGTACCACAACTGGAAGTACACACACTTGATGAATGTGCAGTTCATCGTGGATCATCGCGGATTAATCATAAATGTCCTGGCCAAATAACCATGGATCTTCCATAACTCATTCTTCTTCAGAAACTCAATCATCAACCAGAGGTTTCAGGATGGACAATACGGGAATGGCCCGCTTGTAGGTATGCAAACAACAAGTACCTAACTGACACCAGATCAAAGACACATGGGGACACAATACACAGATCACAGTCTGCCCTCACAGATTGGAACTGCATGTTGAGGCCTGTCACACATACATGCACCACACCTCTGTACACAGATATAATACAAATTCACCATTACATACACATGAAGACATCTCAAGTCAGTTTTGCATACATTGCATGATGGAAAGGCACACAGCCATGCATGGCAGACAAGAAATCTGCCCTACATCACTGTGTTGAAGGGAGGTGTGCTGTCTATCCAGGGTGGTGGTTACATGCAACACACATGGGACATCAGCTGTGTCGTGCCTCAAACATTAAGGGGAACGTGACTCTGTGAACCCTGTCCTTGTGCCACTCTGTCCCACCAGAGCAACATTTGTTGGATGCTACACTGGCACAGTGCCAGTCCATATTTACAAGGCCATGAAAGCCTCCTTGCATAGCTTATCATGGCCTTGTAAATATGGACCTCTGACATGCATAACAATGTGTGAAAGGGGCGATCCATGGGTGTTGCTTGGGGTATACCCATGCAACACCCATGGACGAAAAAGGTACCTGACGTATTCACAGACTTACAAGGCAAGAAATGTATCACAATTGTGTTACATCTCAGAGGTGGCATAAGAGTGATGCAACAGGCAGCAATATCCCTATAACTCCCTGTATCTCCCTCTTGCTATGTGTGTTGCATTATGGAGCAGGCAAAGAACGAGGGAAACACCTCCCATGATTGTTAGTTCGGTTTGAGTGCAGGAAGGTGTTACCTCCTGCATAAAAACTATCATCCCCACAATGCATGCACCCTTGCACCATGTTGCAAGGCTGCCTGCCTTGGCACTAGGCAGCAAGTTGTGCGTCAGTGCATGGGGAGAGGACAGAAAGGTGCCACATCTTGTCAATGGGAGACTTTCCTAGCACTCAGGGTGGTGCATGGCAGCAAAGCAAGGCATGTGTTGTGCTGCCCTGTGCCATGTCAATGAGGCCGTCGGTGCCAGATGACAAACAACCGGCCATGGCCAGGTGTTGGACCTGGCCCTTTTTACTGGGTCATCCCCAAAATTTTCACCCTCCTCCTCCTATTTTTTCTGACCCTCTTTGTTGATGTTAGGACTCTGCGCACTTTACCACTGATAATCAGTGCCAAAATGCATGTGCTCTCCCTTCTAAACTTGACATAATTGGCTTACACCTAATTGGCACATTTAATTTACCTGTAAGTCCCTGATACAGTGGTATCCCTTTACCCAGTGCCTGTAAATCAAATGCTACTAGTGGGCCTGCAGTGCAGTTTGCGCCACCCACAGAAGTAGCCTTTCAAACCTGTCTCAGGAATGCTACTGCAGGGCCTGCCTGCATAGTTTACTGAAACTGGGACCTGGCATCTACATTTACTTGCCAGACCTGGAACTCCCTTTTTACTACAAATAAGTCACCCCTAAGGTAGGCCCTAGCTAGCCCTATGGGCAGGGTGCTGTGTGGGTAAAATGCTGGACAAGTGCCTGGTTGTCTGGCCTGTTCTGGTAGTAACAAACAGGGTATTTGGTTTCTCACTACTATGAGTGCTGCCTTTGTCATAGGATTGCATTGGATATGCCCTAACATATGCCTAGTTGGTACTGTCTAATCTATGAGGGGTAGGGTGGGCATGTTTGGTATGATTGTAATGGTAGTGAGAAAAGCTGCTTATTGGAGTAGGTGGATTTTTTATTATCATTATAGAAATGCCACTTTTAGAAAGTGGACATTTCTCTGTGCTTATGACTCTGGTATTTTGCAGCTTACCTCCAAATCACATCTGGGGCAGAGTGACAGCTGGGCTTTGTGCATACCTTTCAGACAGCCTGTACATAGGAAGGGTGGAGGTGTCACAAGAGTGTATCTGCATAGTGAATGGTCTTCATGGGTTTGGAGAGAGAGAGAGAGGCAGGGCGCACCTGCTTTTGTAAAAGCTGTGCCCTGGCCTCACTCAAAGGTCTCATTTACCCCCACACTGACACTGGAGCCAGTGCTGGAGGCGAAATGGGACACTTCTGGAACCAGTTAGTGCTGGTTGGGACCCCCTGCTCCCCCTTTTGTGGATGCTGCGTAAAATGAGTATAAGTGCAGTGGGTTTTCCCACACAATTTTAGAGCACTTTTGGACTTGGGACCGAACCTCTGTCAGAGGCACTGACTGACTGCACAAAGGACTCACCTGGACTGCTCTTCTTTTGTTGGCTGCTGCCTGGTGGTTGCTGGGTGGCCTAAATGACTCATCTGGATTGCTTTTATGTATGCTGCCCTGCTGCCAGCCTTTTCCCTAACTCTGGACTGCCATGCTACAGTGGGGCAGCAAAAGAAACCGCCATCTGGACTACTAGACTGGTGACTCTGGACTGCTACATGTACTTGGGCTGCAAAGGGTGCTGCCTTATGTGCTGGTCTTCTGTTGCTTGGCCTGTATTCGGTGGCCCCAGGGCTCTGCATGAGAGCCTGGACTGACCCTCCTGCTCTGGTCTGTGTGAGGAGCTCTGGCGCCAGATCTCTGCCCCCCCCCCACCTTTACCACCTTTTGTGGAACCTCAGAGAACTGATGGACTGCCCCCCCTCCCCTAGTAACATGTGTTGCACAGCACGGGGAAGCCTGAGGTGAGAGTGCTTTGTGTTGGCCAGGAGTTGTACACTCTGCACGTGGTGAGCACTGGGCTCATAGAGAGTGGGGCGCTGAATGCACCCTTTCCACGTGGGCCGACCGTGGGGGACGCTCTGCCAGGACAGCATGGGGAGAGCTGCCCATTCATCTCTTTAAGCGCAGGGTGAACGCTTGGTGGCTCGTGCCTCTCGCTGAGGCCTGGATTCAGGATGTATGAAAGAGGACTGTGATGGGCGACACCTGAGGGGCGAGGTGCTGCTGTTGCACCTGCTCCCTGCCTGGGGAAGCTGACAGCTGGAACCAGGCTCCCCCTCGAGAGCCCCACCAGTTGGGCCCGTGAGGATGACAGTCAGTGACTGGAGGCATGTAGCCTCTGAGGACGTCCACTTCCCCGCCCTGCATTCCTCTGGCCGAGGGGGGTGAACAGCTGTATTGCCGCGTCATTCGGCAGAGTCCACAAACCGCTCCAGTCTCTTTGGGGCCATATATATCTACATATATATATATATATATATATATATATATATATATATATATATATATATATGTATATATATATATATTCTTCATCTTAGCTCCTTTTACTTGTTTGTCTTCCCCAATCATTAGAGGGATGTGACAGAACCTTGGCGGAGGCAACAAATCCTGCATCTGGTGTGAAAGGAGTGCAGAGGCTCATTGCCCTCCAGCTGGATGGATCATACGCACCGTATGCTTTATGCAGGAAGTACAGCCACGCTTCCGTTTAGAAAGCAGTGGTGGTGGTGTCCCCGTATTCCATTGTGACTCCCTCATCCTGACTAGAGTGGTTGGGTTCTGCCTGGCTTAGGTGCATACTGTAGCCAACCATAAACCCCATTTCTAAACACCAGGTCACATGTAACTGCACAAATGACCAGTGCTATGTCAAATAACCCACACCTCACGTGTGAAGTCTAATGGTACACACAGACATCACTTGCCATTCTATTGAGGCAGCAGCCTTGGCTGGAAGGTGCTCATGCATGAATAATATACATCCTGAAAGCTAAGATGTAAGCCTACTGCCCCGATGTAAGTGTCAATGTGTACTCCCTAGGAAACTTGTGCACTATTCCGCTTGTATGGACCATAAATTGGCATGAGTCTGCAAGTAATGTCTACCAGTTCCCCTTCCAAGAGACTTAGTACAGTGCACCCCCAAATTTGCTGAATACATGTGTTGTGGGCACAGTTTGTGCACAAATATCTCACATATGTACACAATGTCAACACATTTTTGGCATGCAAACATGGTTTGGAAAATTCCAGTTGTCACATCAGGTCACCCATTTGAAATGTGTGAGGGCATTCTAAGGTAAGCTAAGGTCACATGACCTGTGTATTCAAGGTGGAACGCACAGCCCACCAGTTAAAAAATCGCTGGGCAGACCTCGTTGCCAGGGACCAGGACCTTCTGGACCACCTTGGAATTAAAGTCAGTGGAACTGTGGGTGAATACAGAATCTATGTGGCAGACTCTTATTTTGCAAGTACATGTCTGTTGGTCATAGCCCCTCCTTTAGCAAGTTATGACAAAGTTGACTATTTCTCAATAATTTGTGGCAGTGTCAAAAGCAATGGGTGTTGTGGTGGAATGGCCACAGTAACACCCATTGCACGCACCTCTGCCACAGAAAACTGCGTTGGAGGGGCCCATATTAACAAGGTGACGTTAAGCCACAAAAGTGGCTTAGTACCTCCTTGTAAATGTGGACAATGGCACAGCGGTACTGAAGCATCATGCAATGGGCAACATAGGTGGGACACATCGAGTAACTCTGGGATAATGCATACGGTCATGGCACAACAAAGCAGGTAGTGAGCTGAGTGGATATGGGTATAGGGTCATGCCCCTCTGTGTGATATGGGTGAGTGCTCCCCCTCCATTTTCACAATGTATACCTGTCACATCCATTTTCCATGTAGTAGTGTGTGCAGACATCTGCCCTTGCCATATCAGACACAAACTGTTGAGAGACTACATTTAACTGGCAGTTGTTGCTCAGATGAGTTTGGTACATGCCAACGGATCTAAGGGCAATGTTGCATGCAGAAGGAACATTGATGAGCAATGGTCACATAACGATGATGAGCATAGGCAATGGTGCTTTGTAGAAGTTCCAAGATGGTTCAATGCCATCGTTCAACATTAGTTAGTCTTGATACCTTCGACATGAGTGGAGATGATGGTTGGTGTGCAGATGTGTATGAACATTGCCCTCCAATGTGTTATTGTGATTTGTGCTGGGAGTTTCTTGGGAAGGAGGTCCTTGGACATGGGTTTGGGAGGGTGTGGATCTTTACTGTTCTGTTTAGGGGACGGAGGAGTGGGCTTGGGGCGGGGGGCCGGAGTACCACTCTTGTGCTCCTTAGTGGTAGGTGTAGCTTTAGGGGAGGAACATAAGTGGACTGGGAGCTTGAGGTACTTGGCTGGGGGAGAGGGATCTTTCTCTTATGGGCAGGATGGGGGGGAGGGAAGAGATCAAGGCGGGAAAGGAAAAGCTTCTTAGGACCAATGGGGAGGGATATGGGAGGAGGATTGGGAGTGGAGGTAGAGGGAGTGGTTGTAGGAGGAGTAGGTGTGCTGGACTTGGGTGCTGGTGCATGGACAGTGTGCATGTGTGAGGTGGATGGCTGTGGAGTGTCTGAGTGGGAGCATTTATGTGTTATTGGAGGGGGGTAGACAGGGTGGGAGATGTATGTGTGTATGTATGTTGTGGTGGTGTCTGCAAGTGAGGTGGGTGTGCTGCATGAGGTTGTGATGGTGGTGGTGGTGGTGACTGCGCATGTGGTATGTGGGGTGCTTGTCTGCATGTCTGCTGTTGGTGACTGTGGGCAAGGATGTACAGGTGCGACTGATGATGCTGTACATGCAGGTGTGAGTGTTGATGTGACTGTGAGGGATGAGTAGGGGGAGACAGTGGAGCCATTGGCTGTTGTTATATGTGCATCTGTGTGTTGGCTATGTGTGTGCTTGTGGAGTGAAATGTGGTGCCTGTGTTTGTCTGTGCGAGTCCTGTCTGTTGTTTTGGGTGTATGCTTGTCAGATTGTATGCGTGGAATTGGTTGGGGAAGAGGGCTTTGGGACTGGGAACAGGTAGTAGGAGAGGGGACAGAAGAACCAGGGACACTGAATGCCGTTAGAGAGAGGCCAGAGACTGAAACAATCTCTGTAGGGCAGCCAAGCCACCGTGAATGCCCTCCATGCAGGCATTGCATTGCTGCATCTAGGATGCCAGCCCCTGGAAGGCATTCACTATGGTTGACTTTCCTACAGATATGGATCTCAGGAAGTCAATAGCCTCCTCAGTGACTGGGGGAAGGCCTGGGTTCCTGGGGTGAAGGAGACACCCACCCTCCTGGGTGAGTGGGCAGGGGCAACTGGGTTGGGGGCTACTGGAGGGTGGTGCTGGTACGGTGGTGGCAGAAGATCTTGTAGCTGGAGTGGCCCCAGAGGGGTCCGCCACCACCAGGGAGCTTCCATCGGAAGAGGAATCAGAGTTGGATGTTGTTGCTCCAGTCTCCCCCGTGGTGCTACCCTCACCGTCCAACCCACTTGTCCCCTCGGCGTCGGTGGACTCTGCCTTCTGGGTCCCGTGGGATGCAGCTGCCACACTCACCGGTGCCCCTGCTCATTCGCCAGATGATGCTAATGCACACAATGGCAGGATGAGAAAAGGAGAGAGGGTGGGGAAGAAAGAAAGGGAGCACTGGGTCAATTACAGCACCAACAGCACATATGGCATACACATCTTAATCACTCACTGGGACTAACACTGTGCAGTATGGACCACAATGACAAACCATTACCTGGCTACAACAGCAGTAAAGAACCCAAACACTACCATCTGCACACCTACTGGGACTCACTAGGCCCTGTCTGCCATGGTATGCTAGCTACTTACCAATACCAAATATACATACCACCCTACACTGCTAAGCAGGACCACACAGGAAAAGCTAAACCGGCATATTTGGGCATCTACTGACTAGAACCTTGCACCCAAACCCTATGGCAGGCAACAAAACAAAATACCACCCAGTCTGTACTCACCCCCTTGTAGCTGCTGTGCTGCCCTCAAGCACCCATCCAACTCAGGAATGGCCACCACCAGTATGCGGGCCTTTGGGGGGGTCAGGCTCTGACGACGATGGGTACCCCTCCCTCGTTGGGGGGCCGTCCCCAGCAGGGCCTCCCCGGTCTTCCGGGCCCAGCGGTTCAGGTCCTCCCACCGTTTCCTGCAGTGCGTCCTCTGCCGGCTATGGACCCCCAGGTTCCCCCCCTCAAATGACACACTGCTAGCACACACATACATCTTCATGCAGCCATGTCACATCCAACGTACCCATTATATACTCATCTGTTGGTCTGGAGGCCCATACAACTTGTCCTACAGGGGTAGGACCCCATCCACAAGCTTCTCCAACTCCTCGGATGTGAATGCCGGGGCCCTTTCCCCTATAGCACCGGTCATCGTAGTTTCCAGACACAGCAGCACATGCAGTGGAGATGTGTAACCGGAGAGGGCCAGGAATCAAGTGAAGTAGAACAAAGAAAATGGTGGTCACGTCCGCGGCAGTGAACACCGTCACCACTGGCATTGATCATCATTGGTTCCTGTTCTCCATAGAGCTCCATGTTAGCCAGTGTGTAGTTGCACGGCGGTGGAGACCGCCTTACGCCATGACGCCAAGCGCTGGCGGAGTGAGGTCACTTCCACCTGTCCCTTCATACAGTACAGGTGGTTGCCATTTCCTAATGCTAGTACTCATGTTGGACACATTTATGTGTGTTGTTGGTATCGACAATTCAGTCTTCTACATACATACATGCTCTGTGTACTGTAATATTGTGTGTCCATACTTCCTGTAGTCACACACATCTCATTTTTGGCTCGCTTAGATACCAACCACCATGGAGAAGGCGGAGGAGGCAAGCACGAGTGTACAGACCCCTAGTGGACTTAGCTACACTTTGACAACCAGCACGTCATACTCACCTATCGTCTGGACAGGGCCACAATTACAGAGCTGTGCCAACAATTGGAGCCAGATCTGATTCCTGCTATCCGTAGCACTACAGCAATTCTCCCTGTAGTACAGGTACTGTCAGTGCTCCACATTCCAGGTGACAGTGGGCTTGGCTGCAGGAATGTCTCAGCCAATGTTTTCGATAGTGCTTGGAATGGTTTTGGCTGCCTTGCTCAAACACATGAGCAGCTACATCTCATTTCTCCAGAGAGAAGGTTTGTCCACTGTGAAGGCTGGATTCCACGCAATTGGACACATATCACATGTGATTGGGGTCATTGACGGGACCCATATTGCCTTGGTCCCTCCCAGGGTAAATAAGCAGGTCTACAGGAATAGGAAGAGTTTCCACTCTCTAAATGTCCAGATGGTGTGCCTTGCTGATCAATACATCTCCCAATTCACTGCCAAGTTTCCTGGATCTATGCATGATGCCTATGTATTGAGGAATAGCAGCAGCCCACAGATGATATAAAAACTACAGAGGCACAGACTGTGGCTCATAGGTGAGCTTGAGTCTTCACCCAGTATAGGAATCCGAGAACATGGCTGAAAATCGGTACAATGAAGGACATGGCCGTACCAGGAGGATTGTAGAATGCACATTTAGTCTACTGAAAGCCAGGTTCAGATGCCTCCATTTACCAGGTAGGTCCCTGTGCTACGCCCCTAAGAAGGTCTGCCAGATAGTGGTGGCTTGCTGCATGATGCACAATTTGGCCCTCAGATGCCATTTGTGCCTTACTTGCAGGAGGAGGGGGGAGACAATGTACCTTTGGCAGCAGTGGACACTGAAGTCAGTGATGAGGAGGAGGAGGAGAAGGAGTAGGATGTAGACAACAGGACACAAATCATACAGCAGTGTTTCCAATGACACTCAGGTCAGCCTGTAATTCTGTTCATATCTCCATTTCAGTTAAACGCTGTGTGACAGCCGTTTTGTGCCAATCACTAGCTTTTCATTTCAATTGACTGCCACTTATGCCTTCACTTTTAGCAGATGTTGGCGTGGTCACAATTGTGTACTGATTTGATGACTACAAACTGCTTAAACACATTTGTTGGATGGATTCACACATTACAGGACATTTGCACAGGATTATACAGTCCAATATGTTGCAAATTTAACAATGATAAAGCAAAAATGATCCAATTATGTTCAAAGGTGTTTATTGAAGTGATATAAAGGAAGGGACAGTGCACTAGAGTGGGGTGACGGTGGAGGAAAACTTCAGTTTAGTGGCCCAGTTGGTTTGTTGCACAGGTCCAGTGTCCATGGGGCCATAGGAAAAGGAGCAATGGCAGTCCAAAGTGAACAAGGTGACTCAGTGGCACACAAGGGGGACATTCTGGAGGTGCTCATTTCCTGGCAGTGGTCTTGGTGTTGGCAACAGTCTCTGGTGTCTATCTGGGTCGCAGGGAAAGTTTGCGGGGTGGTTCACCTTCTGCAGGGGGGAGGGGTGCTGTTGGCCTGTGGGTGGTGTTGCAGGTTCTCCTGCCCACTAGCTGCAGCAGATGTTGATGGCTGGTGAGTGGACTGGGTAGTGGAAGTGGGCCGCTGCTGTGCTCTGTTCTCCTGCATGGTGTTGGCCATGTCACCCAGCACCCCTACAATGGAGGCCATGTTGGGATTTAGGCCCTAGAACTGCTGCATGACCTCCTCCTCGTGTACCCCTTGCAGTCGCTGGTTCTCCTGCATGATGGTGATCACCTGGCCCATCCTGTCCTGGGATTTTTGGTATGCCCCCAGGACATGTGTGAGTGCCTCCTGGGCAGTCGGTTCTCTGAGCCCCCTGGCGAACAGCTGACCTCCCACTGTCCCTGGCCCCCTGTGCCTGTGTCCCCTGAACGGTGTGCCCACTCCCACATACACCAGGACTTTCACCGTCTTGCCTGTGTGGTGTTGACTCGTGTCCCTGTACAGATGGGCACACTATTGATAGACGTTTCCTTGGGACATGGGTCTGGGAACGTTGACTGGCTGCTGTGGTGTTGGAGTCGGAAGGAGAGGGTCCAGTGGTGGACTGACTATGGAATGTGGAAGCCAACTGACCTGTGGTCCCAGATGGGCCAGGGAGTTCATCCATCTCAGGACATCTGGAGTTGCTGTCATCACTGAGGGCAGCTTCTGGTGGAGTACTGGGTTGACGTGGTACCTGCTCGCTGCTGACATTGGCTGGGGCACCTGTGGCGATGGAAGTGATTTCTTACGGTCAATGTCTGTCATATTTTCTGCAATTCTGGCTTTCACTATGGGTTTTGTGTTGTATTCCCACCTTTGGTAGTGTATGGTGATGGATTGTGGGATTGGTAGTTCTACATGCTTTCCATGCATTGCTGTTGTGTGTGCAGAGCTGGGAGGGGTGTGATTACAGTGGATAGAGCATGCAGAGGTACACATTTGAGTGTGGTCTTTGGGGCGGTGCGCTGTGTGGGATGGAGTGGGGCGTGGGGAGTCAGGGTGAGGGGGTGACGTGCCATGCAGGTATCAGTGGAGGTAGGTTATTAATGGTGACTTACCAGTGTTCAGCTCTCCAGTGACTCCAGTGAGGCCCTCAGGATGCAGAATTGCCAAGACTTGCTCCTCCCATGCTGTCAAGTGTGGGTGAGGAGGTGGGGGTCCACCGCCAGTCCTCATGATGGCGACTCGTTCCTTGATGCAATGGAACGCACCTTCCCCCATAGGTCTTTCCACCTCTTTCGGATGTCGTCCCTTGTGCGTGGATATTGTCCCACAGAGTTCACCCTGTTCACAATCCTCCACCATAGCTCCATCGTCCTGGCAATGTAAATCTGCTGGCCCTGTGCACCAAACAGCTGTGGCTCAGACAATTTCTTCCATCATCACCCGCAACTTCTTATCAGTGAACCGGGGGTGCTTTTGTGGGGACATGCCTATTGTGCGTTGTGTGTGTTGTGCAGAGGGTGTTCAGTGTTGAGGTAGGGTATGTGATGTATGATGCGTGACGGCTGTATAGATAGATGTGGTATGTGTGAGCAGTTCTCTAAGGGATTGGCCTGGCAAGGTGTAGCAGTCTTTTCGTGTTTGCAAAGGACTGTGGGTTATATTTGGGTGTGTTTTATAGTGCTGTTGGTGGGTGTGTAGTGTGTGTGTATATGCGTCAGGTGTGGGTTTTTGATCTGGCCAATGCTGGCTTCAAGTAGTGTTAGGTGCCCAATTCCGCCTCAGCAGTGTGCACCACCAATGGCTGACTGCCGTTGAATGTCCGCTGTGGTGATTTGTGGGTCATAATCTAGCGGATGGTGTATTGCTGGCATTGCGGGGAGATTGGTGAGTCCGAAAGGTTTTCGCCTTCGTTGGGTCTGGCAGACCTGTGGTTGTGGCTGGTTTCTGTCGGTTTTGTGTGTCATAATCTGGCTGGCGGATTGCTGCCTGCTCGGCGGTCTGTTGGCGGCCGTCACCACGGCTGTCTTCAGAATAGACCATCAATGTCATAATGAGGGCCAATATGTTTAGTTAATTAATGTTTAGCTGTAGTTCCTGTTGCTGTTGTCCACAGATGTGTTTTGAGGGAGGTGGGGGGTTGATGTTTGTCATGTGGTGCTAAATGTATAGGATAAGTTAAGATAATCTAAGTTAGTTGTAGGTATACGTTAGGATAAGATAGTGTAGCTTAAGTTAGTATAGGTAGGTTAGTTTAGGTATTTTAGGATCATAGTTATATTTTATTTATTTGTCTTGTTACTTACAATATGGCCTCCATCATCATTAACTGTCTAGGTGGTAGCATGTCTGCACAGGTCATGACAGGCATATGCCTTTCTCTCTGTAAGCTGTACTTTGAGAAATGTGTGACTATGTTTTTCCCCTATGGTTAAATACCTGTCAGGTTGGCAATGGTGTCACATCAGTTGTCTCCAGACATCATTCAGCAATGTATGTGACAATCTGGATGTGCATGGATACACATTCCTAAACATGTATTCATACGTAGTTGCTCATCTCTCATGATATCGTTGCGTGCATCGTTGAAATGTTGTTGTAAGTGCACTCACCCTAAATTAAGGATTTGTTGGTGACACACTTATGGCTACCCCTCACAGTTTTAGCAATGCATCATTTGTTTGTATCATGAAGGTTGACCTGTTGCTACCATCCTTACTTAGCACAGCCACTTGTGTTGTTTACCAGCTGTCACAATTCATGCATGTTACCTGTTGCATGACATGCTTGGAAGCCTCTGGAACTGCTTGCTAGTCAACATCGATCTCAGTCACATCACTTATCTTCAGTCAGTGTGTGTGGCTTTGTGTCTGTCGCAAATCCACACATATCCCTTTGCTAAGCAGTTACTGTGTTAGCTTCAAATGTTGTTAATGCTTATGACACACATATGACTCCAGGGTTGGGCAAAGTGAATTTAATTACAAATGTGATTTTGGGTGCAATAATTCTGTACATGACATTTAGGGCCAGATGTACGAAACGTTTTGCATGGCGCAAACTGTGAAATTCGCAGTTTGCGCCATGCAAAACGCGCATCGCGATGCACATTACCATTTTGTGAGTCAGTAACTTGGTTACCGACTCGCAAAATGGGAATGCGACTCGCAAATAGGAAGGGGTGTTCCCCTTCCTATTTGCGATTCGCATTGCGATGCAGAATTGCTTTGTGACCGCGAATGCGGTCGCAAAGCAATTCACAGTTAGCACCCATGTGAAGTGGGTGCTAACCCATTCGCAAAAGGGAAGGGGTGCCCATGGGACCCCTTCCCCTTTCTGAATGACTCTAAAAATATTTTTTACCAAATGGTGTCATTTTCTCGAGTGTATTGCAACTCGTTTTCCTTTAAGGAAAACGGGCTGCAATACCAAAAAAAAAACTGCTTTATTAACAAAGCAGTCACAGACATGTAGGTCTGCTGTCTCCAACAGGCCACCATCCCTGTGAGTGCAGGAAATCGCAAGGAGGTCAGGGACACCATCCTGCATATGGGATTGCGACTCGCAAATAGCGAGTTGCTCCGACTCGCAATTTGCGAGTCGCAATCCCATTTCTTCCTACATCTGGCCCTTAATAACAACCCCAACAGATGTGCTTAGCCATTGGATGTCCAGAGTCCATGGGGTGTACATGTCTGGGGGCATGTGTAGGAAAGGAGGCCCTCATTCCGACCCTGGCGGTTTGAAACCGCCAGGGTGGAGGGCAACGGAAGCACCGCCAACAGGCTGGCGGTGCTTCCAGGGCTATTCTGACCGCGGCGGTAAAGCCGCGGTCAGAAAAGGGGAACCGGCGGTTTCCCGCCGGTTTTCCCCTGGCCCAGGGAATCCTCCATGGCGGCACTGCTTGCAGCGCCGCCATGGGGATTCCGACCCCCTTCCCGCCAGCCTGTTCCTGGCGGTAAAACCCGTCGTGGGGGTCACTGGCATGAGCAGTGCAGGGGCCCCCTAACAGGGCCCCACCATGATTTTCACTGTCTGCTATGAAGACAGTGAAAATCGCGACGGGTGCTACTGCACCCGTCGCACCCCTGCAACTCCGCCGGCTACATTCGGAGCCGGCTTCCTCGTTGCAGGGGCTTTCCCGCTGGGCCGGCCGGCGATCTTCTGGAGATCGCACGCCGGCCCAGCAGGAAAGTCAAAATGACCCCCGCGGTCATTTGACCGCGGTGCGGTCTTTGGGCGGTTTCCCCCCGGCGGCCGCCGCCCGCCGCCCGCCGGACTCGGAATGAGCCCCGGAGTGTTGTAGTGAGGAGGAGAAACACATTCCCATAAGGGAAGATTGGGCAGAATGGCATTCCACATATATAAGAGGTCAACAGTGGGAGAGTCCATTTGAGAACAGTGCCAGAAGGTATGACACTGGAATGACCTTAAGCACAGAGAAAAGGAGACTGGGGCCATGTGCCACAGAGAAAAGCTACCAGATAGTTTTCCTTGTGAAAGATGTTCCTTCCACATCTTCATCCTCTGTTGTAGCCTCCCGTGACAGGGGTGTTGTAGGTACTGCAGTAGAGGGGGGCACACACACATCAGGGGCTGAAGATGTGAATGCTGTGTCTCCAGAAGCTCTCATCTGTAGGAACACATGAGGCAGCACAACAGCATGAAGGGCCTGGAGGGTCTGCAACATTGCAGTCAAATCACAATGGTAGGCACACAAGTTGAAAATGAGGGAGCCCAGCCTCTGCTCTATGTGCTCACAGACCTGTTCCATTGCCCCCAGCCTGTTGGCAATCACACTGGTGCCACTTTGGCTGGGCATTTGCTCTTGCATCTGCCCCATGATACCATCGATTTTGGCCAGGGACTGCTTGAGCACACAGAGCGGAGAGTGGGTGCCTCGTATGGATGCCGAGTTGTCCTTATTCGGACTGAAGCACCTCTGGACTGCCTCTAGAGTACCCGCCGCAGTCTCCATCCCCACCCGCACCATGTCTGCCAACTCCAGCTGGGCTCCTACCACTTTTTATTTGGAATGTGAGTGTTGGATCCTGGGAGTTCAGAGCTGGGGTTGAGCTGGCAAGTGGTGCTTCTTGGCTGTTGTTTGGATCATCTAGAAACCCCTTAACGCTGCTTGGCATCCCTGTGACCAGAGATCACCCAGAGATGTATGGCACCCAGGATTTCCTGGAGGGTCTCGTCACTGATGTTTTGCAGCTGGTCATCCACATCATCAGAGAATTCCAGGACAGGCATCTGGCCAGGAGGTATGTTGTTGTCCTCTGCAATGAAATGGAGGTAAGTCAATGTTGAGCTCTGCTACGTGTTGACATGATTGTTCATCTTTACAATCTGGATTTCCAAGTGAGCATTGTATGTGTCTCATTTCCAAAGCCCTAACATCACACTGCACTACTGGAGTTTTAGTGACTTTGATGCTCCAGTGGCACAGTGTGCAGGCCACTACTTTATCAGCTCACACCACGCCAACTTGTGTTATTGCTGATGGCCCTGTAAATGTGTAACCCTTTCAGTCCCAGGGGTGTTGGTGTGTGTCTTCCCTCAAAACACCCATGGATACCCAAAGAAATGTTACACATTCACAGATTAAGTTATCTGGACATCTATCAGAATTGTAAACCACATGAGAAGTGAATTTAAAGTGGTACAACAGTGAGATCTGACATTGAATCCCCATGTTTCCTGTTTCAATATGTGCGGCATTCTGCAGCACACAAGGAAACTGCATGAGGAGGAACATAATTGTTCAAGTTCAGGAAAGTGTCCTTTTTAGCACATGAGCAACCATCCGTGCAACACAGGCATGCCTACAATATGATGCAAGTATGCCTGTGTTGGCGCTAGGAAGCAGTGACAACACCATCACGGAGGAAAGTACAGGTATGTTTTGCATTTTGGTACATGACACACATGCCTTTATTTTCTACATGACACAGCTCAGCACAGCAAGCTGGCTGTGTGGGCTGCACTGTGTAATATCCTCCTACATGAGGCACTAAGGGCCTGATTTATAAAAAGTTAGCGCTGCCTTTGCGTAATGTTTTGACTCAAAAGTGGCATAAACTTACAAAACACATATTTATAGTAAAAAAATAATGCAAAGGCGGTGCTAACATTTTATAAATCAGGCCCTAAGAAAATCAATTCCATGGCAGTGGTGCAGGGTGGGGCAGCAGGTAGCTTGCAGTGCTGCCTTGTGCCACCAGGCAGGGTCAAAGATGCACTATATGGATCAGTGAACCTGCACTTTGGCTTCCTCTTCACCTTCCCCTGGATCTCTGTCTGGACATACTGACTAGTACCTGGGATGTTGGTGTTGTCCTGGGGGCTATTTGGTCCTGGGTTCTCCATTTCTGTGTCTCCTGTGGTGTTTTCTGTGTCTTTTGTGTTTTATTTTTTTAAACAGCATCTTGCAGCAGTGTATTGACACTTTTGGGTCAAAAGTGATGCTAGATTGGTAAGCGTCAAAATACGTGCCGCAAATCAGCCTAACCACAGTTTTGCAGCATTAGCTTTTTCTTTACAATGAGGCGCAAAGGTTAGCATTATTTTTTTTAATGCTAACTAAATCCTAATGCCAAGGTGCACCCTTTTCCGATTGGTAAATACGGTGCACACATGGCATTAGAATCTGATGTTAGCCGGCTGTACAATTGTTGATGCACAAGAGCAGTTTAGCTTCATTTCTTATAAATGAGCCTCTTAATGCTTACACTGGTGAAACGTCTTTCCTTGTTTCCACCAGTGCCAGACTGGCTAGTCTGCCACCCTGCCACTTTCCCAGTAAGCTCCAGGTTAGGGGGGTAACTTCAGAGCAGGATTAGCTGCAAGAACCAAACCATACTCCCCCACGGCTCCATTCTAATCAAGGTATCTTGGATATGGGTTGGGAGGGGATTGAGGGGGTTGAATATTTTTGCCAGGGCTGATTTTGGTTTAAGGCCAAGACCTGGTTACCGCTGTACCTCATATCTCCAATTCTCTACACCCCACAACACTAGCTGCAGGGTTCAAATGTCCTGCTGTAGTAACCAAGGCCCATGTTTATTCTTATTTAGCGTCTTTAACTGTCTTGCCTTCACTCAGTATACATTGCTGAAAAATATGTGTTGCTAATTGCTGGCTATCCCAGAAGAGAGGCCAAGATTTAACGTGCATGGACTCTGATAGACCATTTCCGGTTCTAATGTAATGCATTCACATTTTGTTGCAGTTTTTAACAACCGATCTCACATCAGATTACACATGAATTTTCATTCCCCATACAAGGTCCTAAAAAACATATCTTAGGGATGGACTGGAACCCAAAATAGATGCAACTTAACCTAGGCACCTCCAAAGCACTGACTTTCTGACTGCCTATTTGGTGTTGCATGTTGGAAGAGCAGATAAGAATGCTGACGCAAATCTATTTTTTAACTGCTTGTAATCCTTCACTTTTTACAGATACTAAACGCTGGAAACTTTTGATCTTTTTAATTCAACACGCGCATGACGCGAGTACGATTCTCTTAATTCACCAATTTTAAACGCTTTATCAGCACCTTTTTTGTGGCGGGGGAGGAAGGGGAAAACATAATTTTATTCTGCTCTAAGACACTTTGGATTTTTATTTTCAACAAATGAAAAGGCCAGTAAGAGCCTTTAGTTCCAAAGAGTGTCGGCCATATTGCTTTTCTTGGTTGGGGAGCAGATATTGGTCCAGTCTTTTTTCTTGGCTGCCACGCCCCCTCCAATCTCATGTGCCTGCAAACTCTACTTAATCAAGACAGGCCTTGGACCCGCAGCAGATAAGAATGCTGACGTTAATCTATTTTCAAACTGTTCACTTTTTACAAATACTGAAAGCTGGCACCTTTTGATCTTTTTAATTCAACGCGCGCATGACGCAAGTGTGATTCTCTTAACGCACCAATTTTAAACGCTTTATCAGCATCTTCTTTGTGGCGGGGGAGGAAGGGGGATACATAATTTTATCCTGCACTAAGGCACTTTGTGGTTTTATCTTTAACGACCTAAAAGGCCAGTAACAGCCTTAGTTTCAAAGGGTGTCGGCCATATTGCTTTTCTTGGTTGGGGTGAGGGTATCTGTCCAGTTTTTTTTATTGCCTGCCACGCCCCCCTCCAATCTCATGTGCCTGCAAACTCTACTTAATCAAGATAGGCAGCGGATGTGTAGTGGACGCCTGCAGAGAGTGCGCTGCTGGCTCGCCAAAGGCACGCCTAAGGCAAGCCTGTCTGTGCCCGTCTGCACCGAAACGGGCCCAGTGGCCAGAAATGCTGCCACTTTCAATCTAAATGCTACCCAGATACAATACACAGGTGCACAACTTAGAAGTTATATGCGTACATATAGTAGGAGGGAGAAGAAGACCCCTTTCCCTCCAACTGAAGGCGGGAGCTGCAGGTATAGCTCCTGGGAACCCGAAGATTGTTCCAGGATATACCACCCTATAAACCCATAAGATCCCCCATGACTGACCCTCTCAGAAAGGTGGATAAATCCATTCACAATATACTGAGATGTGGGTTGATTAATGTCAGATCCCTAATAAAACACAGCCTGGAGATAAGGGATGTAGTTGAGGAATCTAATTTTGACTGCCTATTCTTGACAGAGACCTGAGCTAGAGCTGACTCTGACCCAGACTTTGTCACAGCACTGCCTACAGGTTATGGTGTAGAAGGAATAGTTAGGGAAGGCAGGAGAGGAGGCAGGGCAGCGATTATCTTCAAACAGAATTTGGGCTGTAGCTTAACCTCTTTAACAATCACACCTGACACCTGTGAAGGCTGATACGTTAAGATCAAACGAGGAAACCTGCTCAGAATTGAAGGGCTATTAGTTTACTGCCTGGACCCAAGAAGAATTTCTTAGCAAATTGGGCCCAAATCATCAAACCTCTCACTTCTGTGAACTATAGTATATTTCTTGGAGACTTCAACTTCCAATTAGAAAATTGAGAAGATGGTGAGACCCTCACCCTCCTTGATTCCATGACCTGCATTGGTTGGAACCAAGGGGTTACCGATAGTACGCATACTGGGGGCCACACACTAGAAGGTATTTTCTCTACACATGAGTTCCCCACAGTAGGAAACTGCAGGCAACGCTAGTGGATGGACCATTGCCTGATTCCATTTGAGGTGCGATACAAAATAGGAAAGGAACTTAAGCAAACCACCACCACTTCCAGTAGAAATTGGAACCGCATATGAAAAGAGGATCTTACCCTAGCCCTAGAGAGAAGCCAAGAAAAATTAAAGGACAGCACAGGTCATAGCGTCAATCTTTGACTCATGGGTCAAAGAACAAAACTTAGAGAACTGTGGGGCACTTATAAAAGTGCCATAAAACATGCCAAAACATGCTACTTCTTTCAGAAAATTAGAAGTGCAGGCATTGCTCCCAAATAACTGTTTAAAGTAATCAAGACATTAACAGCCCCCATGACCCTTCAGGAGCTAGAAGATTCACAAATATTCTGCAACAGTGTAGCTACCTTTTTAAAGACAAAGGGCCTGATTACAACTTTGGAGGACGGTGTTAATCCGTCCCAAATGTGACGGATATACCACCTACCGTATTACGAGTCCATTATATCCTATGGAACTCGTAATACGGCTGGTGGTATATCCGTCACATTTGGGACGGATTAACACCGTACTCCAAAGTTGTAATCAGGCCCAAAGTCTTGAAAATATTTGCTGAATTCTCACCCCCAACTGGTTCCAGGAGCGCATGATCTGGAACTTAATAATACATCAGGGAGTGAACAGACTCTATCAACATTCTCACCCCTAACTACTACGAAAACTATCTCCTATCTGTCCAAAATTCACTCGGGTATTCCGAACGACCCCTATACCCTCAGAATAATGCAATTGATTAGTGAATCTATAGCAGCACCTGTAGAAAAGATCTATGCAGAAATATTAGAATCGGGAAAGTTTCCCAACACTTGGAAAGAGACTGTCATTATGTCTATTCAAAAAAGCCGGCGGGAGACCCAGGAGACCTTAAAAATCAGCGCTCTGTCGTTCGTCTTCCAATGCTGGCTAAAATGTTAGAGAAGCATCTAAATTATATCTTTCTACCTTTCTGCTGGCACATGATAAACTGGACATCTCCCAACCTGGATTCCGTAAACACCATACTACTGAGTCTGCACTATTGGTCACCACTGATATCATAAGAAAACAGGTTGACCAAAAAGTATGCGCCATTCTGATTCGGTTAGATCTGTCAGCTGCATTTGATACCATATCGCCCCAAATTCGGATCTATCGCCTCTTCAAGGCAGGTCTGAGAGGCTTAGCTTTGAGCTTGTTGGAGACCTTTCTCCAGGAGAGAATTTTGGCGGTGAAGTGTGGGGATTTCTGCTCACCCCTTACAAAATTCCTTGTGGTGTCCCTCAGAAATTGCCTTTGAGTCCAACCCTTTTTGGTCTTTACTTCGCCACCCGGCCATTTTGATTCATTCCTTTGACTTCCAGGCATCCTCATATGCTGACAACACCCAAATTATTGCTACCTTGGAAGACAGCATAGACATTACAGCTGGCAGATTTCAATCTTGTATGAGAGAGGTTTATAAATGGATGACCTAGAACTAGTTAAAAATGAATGGGGACAAAACCGAAGCTATGGTCTTTGGTGCGAACCCCACCATTTGGAACCACAACTGGTGGCCCGAGACCTGTGTAACCCTACCTACCCCAAAAACTGCTGTCAGGAATCTTGGAGTCATTTGTGACCCAGGACTAACCTTTGATGCCCAGGTAAATAAAGTCACAAACACTTGTATTTGGCTACTCGAAACTCTTAAGAAAATCTTGCCTTTTATCCCACATGAGCTTAGAGTTACAGTAGTCCTGGCCCTTATTGTGTCTAGTATAGACTATTATAATGCCCTTTACCTGAACATAAATCAACTTGCCCTGAACAAGCTACAACTTGTTCGAAATTCGGCAGCCAGACTAGTACTCGG
This sequence comes from Pleurodeles waltl, assembly GCF_031143425.1. Classification (NCBI taxonomy): domain Eukaryota; kingdom Metazoa; phylum Chordata; class Amphibia; order Caudata; family Salamandridae; genus Pleurodeles; species Pleurodeles waltl. The sequence continues at coordinate 818,673,760 of NC_090448.1, forward strand.
GATACCCAGGTCTGCTTCCATTAAGTAGGGCCTTAGGAGTTTGCACTGGCTTCTAATTAGGAAACATATCACCTTCAAGACACTGTGCTTGGCGCACAAAGCTCTACACTCCCAAGGCTCCAAATATTTACAAACTACAATTAACTGGCACACACCTAATCACTCATTAAGATCATCAAACCTCAGATTAGCGAATATTCCTAGAACCCACAAAGTAAAATGGAGATATAGGGCCATCTCAACAGCAGCCGCTAAACTATGGAATTCTCTTCCAAATGAGATTAGAGCTATCCCCTCCCTGCTACCATTTCTTAAGCATCTCATGACATGGATTTTCACCCTCTAGATCTAGGATCGCTTTGGCTCTATTATCCGCATAGCGCTTCGATACCTCCGGTCTGAAAGCACTTCACAAGAATCATAAATACAAAGCCAAAGAAGCAGCCCAAGCATGTGGTGAAATTATGAGGAAATTATGGGGAACTGAGGTGGGCTCAATGTCTGGACCCATCTCCTTTAGTAGACCTGAAAGTAACACACTCATTCGCAGCTGGAAGCAGTTAACACAAGAGCCGATGGTGGTGCTCCCACTCAGGCCCCTGCCTCAGGTTAGAGCCAAATACATGAGCTTGGGAAGCACCAGAACCCTGTTATGGCTAGAGATAACAAGGAGGTAGAACTTGTGAGTTTATGTCCTACAGCTTAGCCTGGGCCACATTCGTCACCTTGTCAGCACCACAGACAGAATGGGCATGCAGAAATAGTAGTGGGAGGATATAGAGCTGGAATCTGTTGAATGCTGATGGGGGTTTCTCTTGGAATTGGGGCTTATGAAGCTGATTATCTCCAAGCAGGGGCCTTCCACTTGTTTGTGGCATCCATGAGTGGGAGCAGGAATCCTGCCAAGGCACATGGGGGTCCAGTCTCATCATCCGAGGACTACCGAAATCGCAATTAGAACTGGTGAAAATGCTGATTGTTCACCAATAGAGCCTCTGCCTATGCATGGTTAATGTTAGCGAACCTGTCCACCACAGTGCCACCTCTTTTAGGGACAGATTTACTAAAGGGTTGTGTTGCTTCTGCACCATGCAACGGGGTGGAAAAGCAATGCAACCCTTAAAATGTGATTTATTAAGCCATGCAAGGCCACATTGCATGGCTCTGAGTGGCTTGATAAATCCAGAGTAATGCAATGCAGTGCAAATCGCTGCTTTGAGTTACTCTGCCCCAAGAAGGTGTTCCATGGGCAGCGCATGTGTGTTCCCACCACCTATGGATTATTACGCATTCCCAGATTTACCTTCAGTGGTAGACCTGGGAGTGAGCCAAAACTGCTATGCCTTCCCAGGTGAGGCGTAACGAAGTAAAATATGTTTATTTCTCCTCGTTTTTTTCTCTTTCTATGTGTCCTGCAACCTGAGGCACACATAAAAAGAGAAAAAAGCCTCAAGGGTTTCGTTTTTATGCAGGAAGGTGCCCCTTCTTGGGCTAAAACGATCCTGTTTACGATGCATATATGGGAAATACGCCTTGCCCCAGGGACCTGGGTACAAGCAGTATCTGACCCAAATGGGACCATTTGTGTCTGATACTGCTTTCAATGCAGGCACCCTTGCACCATGGTGCAAGACTGCCTGTGTTGGTGCTAGACAGCACATTGTGCGCCAGCACTGGGAAAAGGCAGGAGTGCGCTGTATAATGTTAAATATGATGCATTCCTGCCCTTTCTCTGTATAGCAGCGCAGCAAGGTAACTTGCTGTGCTGCATGACCGTTTGATAAACGTGCTCGTAAATGGATTTGGAGATCCATGCTATTTAGAGCAGCCCGCTCAAAACAGATTTTTCCTGGCAAAGCATGCTGGCCCCAGTCAGGAAAAATCCACAATGGCTCTAAGTCCAACAGTCTTCCCAGGGTCATAGATTTTTTTTTTTTTTTTAAATAAACACCTTTCCTAGGTTTGTTTCTGGAAAATAAAAAAAATGTTATGTCATAGGGAGCACAGAGATAAACTGCACAATAGTCCTTTCACACTAATTAGGCTGGGCAGACAGTCACTCCAAGAGCAGAGTTAGGGTCTCTGCCTTCCTGTTGTTCTGGGCTGACCTCTTACTGCAGTCCCAAAAATCCCCTCAGATAGTAAGCCCCTCTTGTGCTTGCAATTTCCTGTGGGATAACCCTGGTAATATGAGGCGTTTCTTCTGAAATTATTGTACATCAAACCACTATGTTTGAAAGGCAGAAAACGAAAAATGTGTTCTTTAGGCCATTGGGTAGAATGTGTAACAGGCATTTGTAAAGTCAATCAGTCTGGTATTGTCCACCAGGCTTCTGGCTTTGTCACACATTTTGCACATTTTGTTTTATTTAGCGATCCAACCAGGACCAAGCGCCAGTGGACTTGATAGATTTACTGTAAACTGCTAAGCTGCCGCTGGTGAAGCCTCCCTATAGAATTCCCTCGAGGTCTCTGAGACATGGTGCAACTTCCATTGGCACTGTGATGTTGGTGCTGTATCCTGCAACTTGGAGAGAAAAGGTCCTACCTGTGGCCACTGGTGATGACGGATGACAATCGACTTCTGATGTGAATCCTGATACACCAGCCAGAAAAAAAGTGTTGCTGAGGAGAAGAAAGAAATGACGTTGAGTTGTCTTACTGCTCTCGGTAGTCTTCCCAGTTAAGCTAACGCTGGGCTATGGAGGAAACAAGGGTCAGATTTATGCTGGCCTTGCGCAGTTTCAATGCCACATTACCGTCACTTTTTTCTATGCTGATGTGGCACTGAAAGGGGAAAAACCCTGCGCCATATTTACAAAGTGGCCCAATGCTTTTATTGTGCCACTTTGTAACACCTAGCGCCACATTATGCCTGCGCCAGGCATAATTTATGCAAGGGGGTGCGTTCTAGTGCTAGGGGGGGGCCGTAAAAATGTCGCAAAGGAATCTATGAGACTCCTTTGCACCATTTTTATTGGTATTTTAACACGTGCTAACTGCAGGCGTTAAAAAGAGTTTCCCATTGATTACAATGGGCCTCTGGGTGCTTTGCAGGATTAGCGTCATAATTTTTTATGCTAATCCTGCAAAGGGTCAGACTAGTCACCTTAACTACCGCCATGGTGCACCAAATTTTAAATACACCGCTACCATGGTGGCGTTAGGGGGGCACTAAGGAGCGCATGAAAAGTGACACTGCACTAGGTGCAGCACCATTTTTCATAAATCTATCCCTAAGTATTTGCATATGCCAAGACTGTCTGATCTTTCACAGGGGGACAGACAGCGGAAAAGTTGTCAACTTGGATTGAACCCCAGTGCAGATGCTTGGTGTGGTACTTCCGGCAAGACAATCCTCTGGGGAAAGGGAGGCAATAATCTGTGTATAATAGAGCACTACGTAGTTTTAGTGCAAATGACTTTTGAATGGGAAAGCACTATAAGGACCGCTTCTTAACTTGAGTAATGCTTTTATTTCCCTTTACTTTGGTTAACCTATTCTGTGCCTTAGACGAGGTGATCTCGTCCTGCACCCGGGAACTGGGGGGAGCGCTAGCGCTCCCCCCATGGGTCCCCCACCCACCCCCCCGGTCGTGGATGGAAGGGGTAGCCATGGGTCCCCCACCCACCCCCCCAGTCGTGGATGGAAGGGGAATCCCTTCCCCTTCCACCTCCGACCCCCCCACCCCCACTCCCTGTGACGTCAGCACCAGGGAATTATATTATTTTTATGAAACTGGCATAAGGGAGCAAACCCTTGGGCAATGGTCGCTCCCATGGGGGGCTTTTTTTTAAGGCCTTTTCTGCCCGCCCTGGGGGCAGATCGGCCTAATATTAGGGGGGGCAGAAACCTCTATGCAACAGGGATCATTTTTTGTTTAATTTTTTTTTTTTTTAGAGGGTTGGAGCGATCCCTTAGGCAAGGGTTGCTCCCCTGGGGGCAAATTACATTTATGCCATTTCTGCCCCCCTTGGGGCCAGATTGACCTATTTTTATGAGGTCAATCTGGCCCCAAGGGGGACAGAAACAACTAGACACCAGGGAGTTTTTTATTTATTTGGAAATTGGCATAAGGGAGCGACCCCTTGGTCAAGGGTCACTCCCGGGGAGGCATTTTTTTTAAGGCCTTTTCTGCCCCCCCTGGGGGCAGAAACCTGTAGGCACCATGGATAATTTTTTTCTTTTTTTTTCTTTTTAGAGGTGGGGAGCGACCCCTTAGGCAAGGGTCGCTCCCCTAGGGGTCAAATTACATTTAGGCCATTTCTGCCCCCCTTGGGGGCAGATTGGCCTATTTTTATGAGGCCAATCTGTCCCCAAGGGGGACAAAAACCACTAGACACCAGGGAGTTGTTTTTTCTTCGTGAATTTCACGCAAGGAGAGCGACCCCTTAGGCAAAGGTCGTTCCTCTGGGGGTCAAATTTATTTTAGACCACTTCTGCCCTATTTTAATTAGGTCGATCTGCCCCCAAGGGGGGCAGAAACCACTAGGCACCGGGGATTTTTTTGTTGTTGTTGTCTTACAGATGGTGAACGACCCCTTAGGCAAGGGTCGCTCCCCTGGAGGGGCAAATTGTATTTAGGCCACTTTTGCCGCCTTTGGGGGCAGATCGGCCGATTTTAGGTCAATCTGCGAGGCACCAGGGATCTTTTTTTTTGCGCCAATGTCACGCAAGGGGAGCGACCCAGCAGGCAAGGGTCGCTCCCGGCGGGGGGGTTGGAGGGGTGGGGGGTCAAATTTATTTTAGGCCATTTCTGCCCCCCTTGGGGGAAAATCGGCCGATTTTAGGTCAATCTGCCCCCAAGGGGGGCAGAAACAACTAGGCACCGAGGATCTTTTTTTTTGCGCCAATATCACGCAGGGGGAGCGACCCCGGTGCGGGTTGGGGGGCATATTTATTGTCGGCCATTTCTGCCCCCCCCTGGGGCCGGCTGAGCTAGAGGCCAAAATCCACAGGTAGGCACTTTGTAAAAAACACCTCTGTTTTCTGTGAAAAAATGTGATGTATCCACGTTGTGTTTTGGGCCATTTCCTTTCATGAGCTCTAGGCCTACCCACACAAGTGAGGTATCATTTTTATCGGGAGACTTACGGGAACGCTGCGTGGAAGAAAATGTGTGGCTTCTCTCAGATTCCAGAACTTTCTGTCACTGAAATGTGAGGAAATCGTGTTTTTTTAGCCAAATTTTGAGGTTTGCAAAGGATTCTGGGTAACAGAACCTGCTCAGAGCCCCACAAGTCACCCTATCTTGGATTCCCCTGGGTCTCTAGTTTTCAAAAATGCACAGGTTTGGTAGGTTTCCCTAGGTGCCGACTGAGCTAGAGGCCAAAATCTATAGGTAGGCACTTTGCAAAAAACACTTCTGTTTTCTGTCAAAAAATGGGATGTGTCCACGTTGTGTTTTGGGGCATTTCCTGTCACGGGCGCTAGGCCTACCCACACAAGTGAGGTATCATTTGTATCGGGAGACTTGGGGGAACATAGAATAGCAAAACAAGTGTTATTGCCCCTTGTCTTTCTCTACATTTGTTCCTTCCAAATATAAGAGAGTGTGTAAAAAAGACGTCTATTTGAGAAATGCCCTGTAATTCACATGCTAGTATGGGCACCCCATAATTCAGAGATGTGCAAATAACCACTGCTCCTCAACACCTTATCTTGTGCCCGTTTTGGAAATACAAAGGTTTTCTTGATAGCTATTTTTCACTCTGTATATTTCAGCAAATGAATTGCTGTATACCCAGTATAGAATGAAAACCCACTGCAGGGTGCAGCTCATTTATTGGCTCTGGGTACCTAGGGTTCTTGATGAACCTAGAAGCCCTATATATCCCCGCAACCAGAAGAGTCCAGCAGACGTAACGGTATATTGCTTTCAAAAATCTGACATTGCAGGAAAAAGGTACAGAGTAAAGCGTAGAGAAAAATTGGTGTTTTTTTCACCTCAATTTCAATTAAAAATAAATTCAGTTGTTATTTTCTGTAGGAAACCCTTGTAGGATCTACACAAATTACCCCTTGCTGAATTCAGAATTTTGTCTACTTTTCAGAAATGTTTAGGTTTCTGGGATCCAGCATTGGTTTCACACCCATTTCTGTCACTGACTGGAAGGAGGCTAAAAGCACAAAAAATCGTAAAAATGGCGTATGTCCCAGTAAAATGCCAAAATTGTGTTGAAAAATTGGGTTTTCTGATTCACGTCTGCCTGTTCCTGAAAGACGGGAAGCTGGTGATTTTAGCACCGCAACCCCTTTGTTGATGCCATTTTCAGGGGAAAAACCACAAGCCTTCTTCTGCAGCCCCTTTTTCTCATTATTTTGGCTAATTTCTTGGCCTCCTGCAGGGGAACCCACAAAGTCTGAATACCTCTAGAATCCCTAGGATGTTTGAAAAAAAGGACGCAAATTTAGCTTGGCTAGCTTATGTGGACAAAAAGTTATGAGGGCCTAAGCGCGAACTGCCCCAAATAGCCAAAAAAAGGCCTGGCACAGGAGGGGGAAAGGCCTGGCAGCGAAGGGGTTAAAGCATCACTATCCTCCTGAACTGGATTGTAACACACGTAGAGAAAAATAACATTTATAGTGGGCTTTTAGAGACAGCTAAATAAATTAAGTTGAACTCATTTTCATCCCGGTCCCAGTGGTACCCCGGTCCCAGTGCCATGGTCAGACCATTCTGTAAAGACTTTCTCGTGGCAGCTTGTCCAAGCCAAGAAACCATGCCCACTTGTCCCTGTGAGTGAGGATAGGGCTTGTGGCAGGGTATCCCTGGTGGAGTTCAGGAATACTCTGATGAAGACTAAACCAGAAATGTTAGGTTCTGTCATGGAGAGGGACCTGTCCAACAAGAAACGGCTTAGGGGGGCAGCCGACTTGGAAGCCCCTATTAGAAGGAACAAGAAGGCTACCAAGACTCGTTCTCCTTGCGGGTTTTCTGTGGAGTTAGCTCAGGAAGGAGAAGCCTGTAAAAAATTATCGACCAAGATGAGGCCAATTATAAAAGGGCCTAACTATCACAATAATATTAAAAAAGCATGTGGCATTTTTTACACTCAATGCATTGAAGAAGGGAAGAATTATAGTGAAGAGATTTTTTAAATCGTCTCCAGGTTTACTGATCCAAAAACTCTATCTCCCCTGTTAGAGCCTAGTCAGGCACTATGGCCCATATTTATACTTTTTTAGCGCCGCATTTGCGCCACGTTTTGATGAAAAAACGGCGCAAACTTACAAAATACAATTGTATTTTGAAAGTGTGCACCGCTTTTGCGTCAAAAAATGACGCAAATGCAGCACTAAAAAAGTATAAATATGGGCCCATGTGTCTGCCTTAGTGATTTTGTGAGGACAAGATCCTCAAAATCCAGGCTAATATAACTGGGACAAGTAATTCACCCAGAAAACCTGAATCAGTTATGGTAGGTGTCCCCCCCCAGCCTTCCTGAATTATTGACGTTTGTGGATCCTTTAGTTGAGGAGGTGGTTGCCACCTTCTCAATATGTAAATCAGGATCTCCTTTGGACCCCATACCTCACCACATTTGAAAGTGATGGCGGATATTACTGGCCTGGTCTATCATGAGCTGTTAACTTCCTTTCTTCAGACGGGGATGCTACCGGAGGTTTGGAAGTGAGCTAATGTCATCCATCGCCTTAAAAAGGCCAATGCGGACCTGGAGTCCCTAGCCAACTTTAGATCTGCCTTCTTATTCCCAGCAGTGGCAAAGTTCCCAGAAGGATTGGTTATTCAACAACTTACTGCCTTCCTAGATGAGAACAACTTACTTCACCCCTCCCAATTGGGGTTCAGAGTCTGGCACAGCTCCCAGTCGGCCCTTCTAGAAGTCTCAAAGTCCACTAGGTTTAGCTTGGACTCAGGCCTCAATGTGGCCTTGGTGTTACTTGACCTGTTCAAGACTTTCAACACAGTCGATCATAACATCTTGCTGCACAGGCTAGAACACCTGGGAGTGATGGGCTCCGCACTGGGCTGGTTGAGTTCCTTCTTGGCGCATCGGGTCCAGGTTGTCTGGATGAAGCCATATGCTTCAGAGGCTAAGACACTGAGGTGGGGAGTGCTGCATGGCTCCACCGTCAGCCCTACACTTTTTACTCACTAAAGGATTCCATCAAGTATACACTTGTGTACTTGATGGAATCCTTTAAGATCAGGGTCATCTTGCATGCGAGTGACACTGACCTCCTACTCAGGTATGATGAGGACTCATTAGAGCCCAAGGATGCCTCTGCTGGCTGTATCGAAGCAGTATTGGTATAGCTAAGGGACAACAAATTGCAATGTAATCCTGACAAGACTGGAGTTTTATTGTTTGGTCATAATCCTCTGGCAGGAGGGTCTGGAGCATGGCCCAGGACTGCTCCTCCTTCACCTCCATCTACAGTGGTGGCCAGGAATTTAAGGGTTATGTTTGACACCTTTCATTTAGGGTCCAGGTGTCAGCTGTAGTCCTGTTTTGGGATTTTTTGCATGTTGTAAAAACATCAGAGGAACATCACCCGACAAGACCACTGCGGTCAAGCAATGCTGGTTTAATTGTGGTCCCACATTTCAAAAAGCAACGCCAGGGATGCTCTTCTTTCTCAGTCCCAGACACTAAGGTGTGGAATCAACTTCTCATGCGTATAAGGTCTGTTATGCGGGAAGACACATTTAAAAAAGAGTTGAAGACACTCCTGTAATGGTAATCTGTCTTGTTTGCCCTGGTCTTGCCACCTGCTCATTAGCGAGCGACGAGACACTCTGGTTAAGTAGCGTTGATCTTTAGAAGTAAGCCTGATTCATTCATCCATTCGTTCATCGTGTAGTCAACCTAGAAAGATTTAGTAATTTCCTTATTGCAACCATTTCCGGGAAGCATATTGGATTTCATTCACTTCATGTGGAATTGAGCCAAACTTGACTGTTTGAAACAGATTTATTATATTGCAAAAAATATACAGTATAATATTTGTCTGTATTGGGGAAGTTGTTAACCATCTAGGGAAACTCCCTGAACTTCAAGGACAGTTGCAATGCCCTCAATCCCGTTAAATATGTTTCCGTACATTGGTAGCAGACAGTACATAATTTGTTAAAAATAAAAAATAAGGGACATATTTATGAGTGTGGTGGCGCACAGCAGTGCAGCAAGTCACCTTTGTTGCATCACAGGTAAAGGGCAGGAATGCACTGCATGTATCCAATACGGCTCATTCTTGTCCTTTACCCCTGCACTGGCAGCCTTTTGGCGACCTAGCACCAACACAGGCACCCTTGCACCATGGTGCAAGTGTGCCTGCATTGCACGCAGGATTGTTGTTGTGCAGGAAGGGATACCTTTCTGCACAAAAACAATCCTGGGAGTTTTTTCCTCTTTCTGTGTGTGCTGCAGAATGCAAAACACATAAAAAGAAGAAAAAAACAAGGAGAAACAAAAAGTATTTTTCCTCGTTACGCCTTTCCTGGATAGGCGTAAGATTTTGGCACATTCCCAGGTTTACAAGTCCTTGTAAGTCTGGGAATGTGTCAAAATCCATTGGAGCAGTGTGGCAACACTCACCGCAACGCCCATGGAATGCCTACCCAGGGCAGAGTAAGACAACACAGCAATTTTCACTGTGTTGCTTACTCCATATTTTTAAAGCCATTCAAAGCCACACAAAGAGGCTTTGTGTGGCTTCAAAAATATGACTTAGGCAACATGATACATGCGTGGCGCAAGCATGGCACAACCCACTCAAGCATACTCCTAAGTGTGGTGGTCCAAAGGTTTTATCAGGAGCCCGCTGCTAGTGCTGCTGCTGAATGCGGGCATTGCTAAATACAAAGTCTGTGTGGCCTTGTTTCCACTTCATACCTGTTTCTTTCACCAATTTCTGTCTCATTTGCTCACTCATGTGGGCTCATTTTCATTCATGTTTTTTCTCTTTGTCACTGTTTTCCCACCCTCCCCGCTCCTGTTTCTTTTTTCTGTCTTTCTCTGGGTCAAAGTCTGATGATGAAAAGTAAGTCAGATTCCCCACCAAACATTGGCAAGAGATATTGGCATTGCCAATGTTTTTTAGCCATGCTGTTCACAAGAGTGGCTGCTGGTTAGTGGCACAGAGAAGAGTGGCATGGAGTATCAGAGAGTGGAATGAGGAAGAGTGGAGTAGAGTGTTGTAGAGTGGAATGGCAGAGACAGTCTTGTATTAGAGTGGCATAGTGTGGAGGGGTGCAGAGTGGTGTACACTGGAGTTGCATGGAGTAGAGTGGAGTGGTGTAGAGTGCCTTGGGGTAGGGTGTTGTTGAGTATAGTGGTGTGTAGTGCAGTGGCATTGAATTCAGCAGCGTACAATGCAGCGTCATACCATGCAGTGGTGATGAGTGTAGTGGTGCATAGTAGAGTGCTGTGCTGCAGAGTGGAGTGGCGCAGAGTAGAGTGGGTGGGGCAGAGTGCAGTGGTGTAGAGTAGAGTGGCATAGAGTGGTGCACAGTGGATTGGCATAGAGTTAAGTGATGCAGAGTCGAGTGGCATAGAGTGCAGTGCATATAGTGGTGCATAGTAGAGTAGCATAGAGTGGTGCAGAGCAGAGTATAGTGCCATAGAGAGCGGTGGTATGGAGTGCAGCCATGCAGAGTAGAGTGCAGTGGCGTAGAGTGCAGTGACAGAGTGTAGTTGTGTAGAGTGCAGTGGTTAAGAGTAGAGTGGCGTAGAGTCCAGTAGCATAGAGTGGAGGGATGCAGACAGGGAGTAAAGTGCCATAGAATGCAGTGGTTTAGAGTAGAATGTTTCAGAGTAGACTGAAGTGGCGTTGAGTGAAGTGGTGTAGGGTAAAGTGCAGTTGTGTAGAGTAGCATAGAGTATAATGGCATAGAGTAAAGTGGTGTAGAGTGCAATGGCAGAAAGTGCAGTGGTGCAAAGTAGATTAGAGTTGCGTACAGTGGATTGGCATATATTGTAGGGCCATAGAGTTGAGTGTTACAGAGTAAAGTGCATTGGAGTAGAGTGTATTTGCAAAGAATGCAGTGTTGCAGAGCATAGAGTGGAGTTGGTCACAGTATATTGGTGTGACCTAGAATGGAGTGGTGTAGAGTACAGTGGCAAAGAGTGCAGTGGTGTAGAGTGGAAAAGAGTGCATTAGCATAGAGTAGGGTGGTACAGGGTGGAGGGGTAGCGTGAAGTGGCGTAGAGTGCAGTGGCATAGAGTGGAGCGGTGCAGAGTGCAGTGTTGTGGAGTGGTTTGAAGTGGAATGGTGTGGAGCAGAGTGCATAGGTATGGAGTGGTGCATAGTAGAGTACAGTGGTAAACAATGGAGTATTCATGGTGTGGTAGCACACTGCCGTTACAGACAACACATTTTTAATTGAAATAACCATTACAGTTGCACAGATATACAGTTTTACTAAAAAAACTATACAGTGCACAGGAGAAAAGGTGTGGAAATTGCATCACGTGGTTTAATGATTTGTTTTGATTCTACTGAAGTATTTGTTTCCAACACACTTCAGGAATAACAAAAGATGTGCTTCATTTGTGTGTTCATAATTGAGATATATTCTGAAATACTTACACAGTTCATTTAAATGTTGTTTTGTGCTAGAAAAAATCTTTCCTGCCCCCTAGTATCCAACAAGGGTGTCACATAAACCCTTTCACTTTGAAGTCAGAGAAAGAAAAGTGAGTAAGCGCCCTTGGAAGACTGCCCTGACATTTGACATTGGCCTTTGAATGCACAGCAAATGTGACAAAATGTAAAGGTTTGTTAAAAGAAAGTGAGTTTGTGGAATAATAGAGAAAACATGGTTTAGGCAACGGGAGAGACAAACTAAAGCTGGGGAGCCTAACCCAATTACAGCCAGCAAATGGAAAGCCAGAAAGTGTAAATTACAAACTACAAAGCCAATGGTAATCAACAAGCGGAATGCATTCCTAGGTCAACTTTCTGAAAGTCCTCAAGCTGTTTTTATCAGACCAGACAGCTTCGAGGCCTGGTAGGCTTCGACTTAAAAATAAGTGTTGGTGCTCATAACATCCAACATTTAGGCACAAATTAAACATAAAGCTTGATTTAGAGTCTAGTAGACAGGTTACTCCATCACAAATGCGACGGATATCCTGTCCGTCTTCTTACAAGTGTATTTTATCCTACTGCAAACTGTAAATCAAACCACCAGTCTTTAATCTCTTTCCTCTTGCAAAACGTTCTGGGCAGTGCGCCAAGCCTTGTAGTCAAACAAAGCAAAGGTTGGCTTACTGGAAACCACAGGATTTCTTTCCTCACAGAAGGAGTCAGATAGGTGAAAACCGGATTTCTCAAGAACTCCTTTCAATAAATCTCTGCACACAGGTGCTGGGTGAGATCACCAGAAGGGACTAAGATGTCCAATTTGTTCAGGGCCTGACCTGAGAATGTAACTTGACTCAACAGCAGAGGATTTAGGTCACCACATGACTGCCTGACAAAGATTTTACTGGAAGGAAAACTCTCTTAGTTCACAGAAAATATTTTTTAGGCAAATAAAGAACAAATAAAGAGAGCAGAACAATTGCCACTTGTGAGCTGCAGTGCTTCATAAAAGCTCTATACAAGGTTTGCAGGAAATACTGGGGACTTACAGTTTCATATTCAGAGCAGGTGTTGTAGAATAGCAAAGTGAACGTCATCTGTCACATTCTTCAATTAATATGAAATTGGGAGTGTTTCAGTAGCTTTAATTCCATTTTCGTTGCTTAATGTCTTGAGTTGTCTCCTTGCTTAATTTTATGACTGTTTTTACAGTGCAGCTGTCAAACCAAGCCTATTGCTTGCAATATAAATATAGTGGGCTTTGGGTCCTCCCATTTCAAACATTGGGTTTGTTTGACCAGCCACTTCCACACATTGGCCTGAGTGGAGTCTGTATCTCTCACTTAATGCTAATGTTTTTGAGCATATAATTCCACCTCAACTGCATGTGGGACTGCTGGACAAACTGAAGCCATTTCTGTTCGCTCCTGCTGGCTCGACCTAGTGTGTTTATCTCTGATCTTTTTCTCAATACCCTCCTACCATTCCCTCTATACCCTATGGGCTCCTCATTCCCCCACTGCCACATCACTTGTCTATCTCCTGCCCCTCCTCTTTCCCCGAATATTTCTCGTTTCCCTTCCTGCCACCCTTTTTAGCTCCCTCCTGCCCCTCCTCTCATGCGTGCTCCTTTTTTCTCGTCTGCCCTTCCTTCCCAGTGACTTTTATAAAGACCTCAGAGACTGGTTATTTTTTTGGTTTCATAGAAATGAACAGCAGGCTATACTGAAGTTCCCCTTCGCTTCAAAAACACCTTTTTTGTTTCTAAACCAAAAGATGGTCATTTGGCAAGGGGGCTTTATTACCCAAAGGTCCCCTTGCCACCTGATCCTTAGGTGAAATAAAAAAAAAAACATTACTTCATTGAAAACAACGAGATGTTCATATTGTCCACCTTCTATTTATTGTCTGGCTTTAATATGCTTACACAACACGAGGTAGCACAATAAACCCAGATGTATTTGCTTTATCAATTATTGTTATGCATGATATCTATGTATGGTTTAGGTGAAAAACTGGTAATTTTTTGTTTTTCACAGCTAACAACTGTAGTTTCAATTCATTGAGTAGTAATAAATCCTTGTAGTTTATGTAACATAGAGAGCCGTGCAAATATAAATAGATATAGTCACTGAAAAAAACAAAGGTTACAGAGTCTTTATAGTTAGGTTCTAAATGTATAGGCACAAAACCAATGAAACTCAGCTGTTAGAGTTATTTCAAGTAACTATAACTTGTGCCCACGGTAACTGTAACTTGCGCCCCTGCCATGCACAGTTTCCTCATCAATAAAATGTTGCAGTGATAATATCAATGATTCCATAGAAAATGTCATGAATGATGTAATGTGGGGGTTAATTAGCTTTCCATGGCGAGGGCACTAGCTATAGTTACCTTAGAACACGTGGTATAGTTACTCAAAATAGCTCAAACTATAACATCTGAATTTCTATGGTTTGTCCACTTAAATTCAGAACCTAACTATAACATTCCTGGAACCTTAATTTCGATGGTTTTTAAAATGCTGATTCCTAACAGTAACGTCCCTGCAAGCTTTGGTATTTTCAGTGAATTTCTATAGTTCCTTTTACACAGCAGGGCCTCCCTCATGCATCCATCCCCAGGCCATGAACTGCCTTTGCCCGTGTGTGGCTAGGAGTTGTCCGCAGGATGCCGGGACCTCCACCCTACACCACCCTCATGCTGTCAAGGCTGTGTGCAGCGGAGGGGGGGGGGTTGACCTGAGGCCAGGCCCTGTGCCCAATCCCCCACATGCTGGTAACCCCATGCTGGGCATGACCTTTGGGAGAGTGAAGCAAGTAGTTATCTTCAAGGCTTGGCCTGTGGCTATATATATATATATATCACACACACACACACATATATATATATATATATATATATATATATATATATATATATATATATCTTATCAATGGCTTTTAAACTGTTAGCTGAAAAGCAGTGTGACCAGTTAGGTAATTTTTAACTGATAAGATAACTTGCTGCTCTGCGTCAGACGGAGAGTGGGAGAATGCATCATATTTACTAAGATATTGCATATTCCTGTTCTTTCTCTGCGTTGGCGCACACAGTGCAGGCTAGTGCCAGCACAGGCACCCTTGTGCCATGATCATTACCTTTGTGCGGGGCCAGGAATGTTTCTCAGTTTATGTTTTAAAACTCTCACTTTTAATAAATATTTGTTGAAGTAATCTGATGTACTAAGGTAAAGCTCTTCAACGTGTGGATGAAAGCATCAAGGGACATCTGCTTTTGTATCTTAGGATTTTGATGAGAATAGAGGCATATGCATGATGTAGAGGAGAGTCGGGTGATAGTGGTGCTTCAAGCATAGTTAGAGCCCATGCTACGCGGGGAAATCTGGCAGACTACTAGCATGGCTCATCTGTCCTAAACTACACGGCACACCCATCATGCACTTAACAACTACTGTAGGGGTACACTTCTATTCCCCACTGCTCATTAATGATGAATTCCAGTTCTATTGTGAAACCCTCTAATGTCGCCCAGAGACACTGTCAGAGCGCCTACAGGACAGGTTCCTAGATCATATATGCCTCCCAACCTTCCCTCCTGGGGCACGTGCACCACATGGGCTACCAATAACAATTCAAAAAGGATGACTCGCTGCAAAGGAGATGGCTATGGGTAAGACCACAAGGCCAGATGGGCTCCAGATGACCTCCCAGTGAAGTTTTACTCTGCATAATTGGGCACTCTGGCCCTGAAACTAGACAGACTCTACGCTGAATCCCTGAGAACAGGCTGTTTACCAGATTCCATCAGGGGTGCAATTGTGATCCCCCTCTACAAAACAAAAGATTAGGGGGCAACTACCACTGCATTTCGTCCATTGACCATGCTCAACATGGACCTCAAGACTTCAAGATCCTTAGTCAGTTATTAGCAGCCAGACTACTCCCCTACATGCCGATACTGGTCCATAAAGATAAAAATAGTTACATACCGAACCGCAGTACTTCCCTTAACCTCAGAATACTGTACCATGTTCTATAACACCCTGAGGTACAGGCCCTGCCAGAGGCAATGTTCATGTCATTGGACCTTGAGAAAGTTTTTGACTCTGTAAGGTGGGACTTCATGACAACAGTCATGCGAAAGATGGGACTTGGGGAGGATTGGATTCGATGTGTTACACTACTATACCCTGGCCCGATGGCCCTGGTCAGGACAGCATCTAGCCACACATACAATATATTTTGAAGGACCAGAGAGGGCTGCCCCATGTCATCCTTACTCTTTGCCTTGGCTATAGAGGCTCTGGCAGAACTGTTTTGGAAAGAGGGCGAGGGCAGCATCATTGAAGTTGATGGTCAAGAGCATATTATCTAGCTTAATGTGCCTTACCTCTTTCTATATCTAGCAAATGGCCACAGCAGAGAGCAGGATGCAATCAATCATCTTGAGGAATTTTGGAAAGTGTCTGGCCTACTCCTCAACTGAATGAAAACCTGTTTGCTCCCTTGCGTGGTGGAAACCCCTTGACTGCCGGAAATCCACACAGGCTTTGATGGTCGGTCACCTCCTTTAAGTGTCTGGGTATTCAACTATACCACAGGCTGAAGGATCTCTGTGAAGGGTATCTAGGAGGAGTGCATCGCTCTCTTAAGGCTTGTGTCACCTTCTGGAGATCCCTATGACTATAATTGATGGCGCGAATCTCAGACTCCGAGATGGTGATGCTCCCTTGCCTGTTGTATTTCTTTACAAACCTTCTGGTTACGATTCCCGTTGCCTGGTTTTAGCAAGTAGATGCCTTACTCCGCAAACTAATCTGGGATGCCGGTGTCCCTTGACGTCCTGGGACTCCCATCAGAGTCGTGGGATGCAGACTTCAAACTGTACTATTTAGCATCTCAATTGCAATAGATAGCGAGATGGCTTGATGAGTCCCAGCGAGGTGCCTTGGACCTGGTGGGCCTGGACCCACATGAGTGCCTTCTTCTGGCCAGCTTGCTGCATCCGGATGTGGTTATCTCACACACAAGCACCCTGTTATGAGTGGCACTGTATTGTTGGCGATGTTGCCTGGTACGGACCTGAAGACCCCTGTTGTATGCACCTGCTTTGCCACTGGTGGGCCTCCCACATGGAAACCTCATTGCTTATTTTACAGCTGCCCAACTTAACCGACTGGATGGATGTGGGGTTGAGGACAGTAGGGGACTGCTTCTCAATGGGCACGCTCCCATGTTTAGAGGAGCTATGACAGCAATATGCATTGCCCATGGGCCAGTTCCTGAATTATGAAGTTCTAATGCATACTTTTGAGAAACTGTGTGGCAGTGGATGGGACAGACCTCCTTGTCACGCCATGCTCCAGGTTTTACTTTCTAAGGATTCTGCAAGACGATTGATAACATGGTTCTACCACACCCGGAATGACATGGGGAGGAGGCCTTTGACAGACCTGAGGGCCAAGTGAGATGGAATCCTGGGCTGTGAAATCATGTACAGGAAATGGAGCAATAAGTTAGCCTACCCTAAAAAGGTCTCCCGTAACATGAGGCTAAGGTACATACAATTTAATTTTCTACACATGACGTATCTCACGCCCCATAGACTACAGGTAATTTACTGTAAGGACCGACAAGAATGGGATGCTCCCGATGTCGCCTTCCCCATGCAGACTTCTACCACATGACATGGGGATACCCTACCCTTCAGATAATTTGGAATGCGGTTCTCAGCCAACTCAGCATCACGTTGGGATGCACCATTTCCTGCATGACTGAAGGCTGTCTTCTGGAAGGACTCCCTAGACCCAAGAAGCATAAAGTGGGTGCCAGGTTTTTAGACCTAGCACTAACATTAGTGAAAAGTAGAATAGCAATGTCTTGGAAATCCCCGGTATTTGACACTTGTGTGAGGGATGTCACAACTTGGGCAGAGGAGGAGGAAAGGGCTTTTTGTAGGGAAGATACTAGGGAATCGTATGCGCCTACTGGCTGAGCTCTAGACAGAGACCTGGGGAACGGGGAACATCCGGGCGATGACACAGACCAGGGTGCCCCTGATGACCACAAGAACAGAGCCCAGGAAGATAGATTGCATGGAGAGAAGGAAAATTAGACTGCTGCTAGAGAATCAGAGAATTGATAACATAGGGGAGCTACAATATGAAACAGGTAAATTTTCCTATGCACGATGCAACACATGGTACAAGACTCAACACACCCTCCCACTCCCAGACTTGACTATTCCTAAACTGGATACCATAAGATGCATGCATGAGGTCGGCAGCTACTGGGCAATGACCCCTGTTGCGTTGTGCATCCACAGCGCAGCTGCACATAGGCCTAAGCAGTTTGATGTAATAGGCACACAGAGACCGATACTGCGTCATTAACCCCGGGGAAACTTCCCCTGGCCTTTTTATTGACTCCGGTTAGACGTCACCAGCTGTACCATTGCTGATCCAAAATCCGTGGGAGATTAACATCATCCCCCTCTATCTGTGTACGTCATGGGCGTGCCCATGACAAACACAACATTTCTCCTTAACCCAAACAAAACGCTAAAGGCCCTGATTCTAAGCTTGGCGGGCGGCGGGAGCCGCCCGCTAAGCGGGAACCGCCAGAAGACCGTACCGCGGTCACAAGACCGCGGCGGTCATTCTGGGTTTCCCACTGGGCTGGCGGGCGACCGCCAAAAGGCCGCCCGCCAGCCCAGTGGGAAACACCCTTCCACGAGGAAGCCGGCTCCGAATGGAGCCGGCGGAGTGGAAGGGGTGCGACGGGTGCAGTAGCACCCGTCGCGAATTTCAGTGTCTGCTAAGCAGACACTGAAATTCAAGGTGGTGCCCTCTTACGGGGGCCCCTGCAGTGCCCATGCCATGGGCACTGCAGGGGCCCCCAGGGGCCCCACGACACCCCATACCGCCATCCAGGATGGCGGTATGGGGGTCAGAATCCCCATGGCGGCGCAGCAAGCTGCGCCGCCATGGAGGATTCCCCAGGGCAGCGGGAAACTGGCGGGACACCGCCAGTTTCCCGTTTCTGACCACAGCTGTACCGCCGCAGTCAGAATTGCCCTGGATGCACCGCCAGCCTGTTGGCGGTGCATCCGCGGTACCCTACCCTGGCGGTCTCGGACCGCCAGGGTAGGAATGACCGCCTAAATGTCATCAAACGGAAATACTGTACTAAAGGCAGCACACAATAACAGTACATTTTAAAGCAAATACCACATGTGGTCAGTCCACTACAAATCCTTGCAGCTGCGTTGAACGTGGTGGTCGAAGGCGTAAGCTGTACTGGTCCAGCCCTTGTCTCGGAGGCAGTGAGTTAACTAGCATGGAGTCAGACGCCTCCAGATCTGAAACCTGAACAGGCTCCGAATTCTGCACGCCTACACCCCCTCGAGCAGATGATTGAGGGTTATTAACAGTCTCCACAGGACTGAGACATAGACCCACTGTCATGATGATCTACCCTTCCTCCATCATCATACTCAAATGAATACTCAAATGAACTTGCTAACGGAGATCCCTGTTCCATCGCCACCTCACAGTCTGGCATACAAAATACTTTGAAGAATGATATGTTCCTTGTGGTTCCTTTTAGCCGTTACCATGGTGCCCTTGATGGCACTTACCACCCAAGGATCTTTCTCAAAAGTCATCATAAATTTGCTTCCGCCCTGTCTGTTTCTTACAAGAACATGGTCCCCTTACATTGACGGCTGTCCTCCTCGCTCTCCTTTTCCTCAATGCCTTATGATTTCTGTCCTTTCTCTTTGACAGTGCCTCACTTACTCTATCATGGATTTCAGAGGGTTCATTCACATGAGTGATGGTGTCTCTTACCCTCTGATTCATACACAACGAACTTGGCATTTCTCCAGTGGTGGCATGAGCAGTGAGGCGGTACTCACACAAGAAAGCATATACTGCACAGTCCACATTCTGGCCACCCACAACTGCAATTCTTAGCACCTTGTTGAGGGTTCTCATGAAATGTTCCACTTCTCCATTAGCCTGGGGCCAATGAAGACTGATTTTTTTGTGAATGATTCCTCGAGACTTCAGATACTCAGCAAACTCTTGGCTGGAGAACGGTGGTCCTTTGTCTGTTCTAATCACCTGCACTAGCCCATCTGTGGCCATGATCTTTTCTAAACGAGGGATGGTCTGAGAAGCGGTGATGGACTCCACATTTTCAACTTCTGGATTTCAGAGGGTTCATTCACATGAGTGATGGTGTCTCTTACCCTCTGATTCATACACAACGAACTTGGCATTTCTCCAGTGGTGGCATGAGCAGTGAGGCGGTACTCACACAAGAAAGCATATACTGCACAGTCCACATTCTGGCCACCCACAACTGCAATTCTTAGCACCTTGTTGAGGGTTCTCATGAAATGTTCCACTTCTCCATTAGCCTGGGGCCAATGAAGACTGATTTTTTTGTGAATGATTCCTCGAGACTTCAGATACTCAGCAAACTCTTGGCTGGAGAACGGTGGTCCTTTGTCTGTTCTAATCACCTGCACTAGCCCATCTGTAGCCATGATCTTTTCTAAACGAGGGATGGTCTGAGAAGCGGTGATGGACTCCACATTTTCAACTTCTGGATATTTAGAGAAATTGTCGATCACTACAAACGGCCATCTGGCAAACTCCCAAAATCTGCACTGGCCTGGAACCACGGAACAGGGTGAATTGTCTCGGTGATAACCGGCGGGGTAGTTTCGGATGGGCCAACCGCTTGATACATCACACATTGATGCACTAGGCTTTCCACTTGGTCATCTAGTCCCGGGAACCACACCTTACTCCTCAACCTTGATTTCGTCTTGACCATCCCTTGGTGTGAGGAGTGTCCCAACTTCACTACCTGAGTCTGCAAGGAAGCAGGAATCACAAGCCTTGGACCTCTCAGTAAACATCCTTCAGGAAACACAGCTAGCTCATGTCTGACCTTATGTAACGAGGATGACATCATCTGGGCCTCTGCAGTCCTTCGAGTCACATGTTGAAGAACGCTATGCAACTTGCCAGAACCAACTACAGACAGCATCAGCTGCAGACACTCATCACCGTCCGTAGCTATTTTGATTTCGTCAATTGAAATAGGCAATGGTCGTGATCTTTCAACCACCAACCTCACATACTCCTCTACTTCAGCAGCAATCTCTCGAGGAGTAGCAGGCCGGGCATGTTGTAACAAATAATCTGCAGGATTGTGAGAGCCAGGTCTGTAGACCACCTGAAAGCAATAATCCTGCAGCCGTAGAATCCACTTCTCGATTTGTGGTGGAGGTTTAGAGGAGGATCCATTAAACAGAGGTATTAGGGGCTTGTGATCCATGTGTACCGTGAATGGCTGGCTATACAAATAAAGGTGAAAATTCCTGCAGCCCCAATGCACAGCAATGGCCTCCTTTTCAATTTAGGAATAGCGTTGCTCAGTCTCTGTCAACGCACGGCTGGCATACGCCACTGGAGCCCACTCCTCATCCAGTTGTTTCTGCGCCAACACTGCCCCCAAACCAGTGATGCTGGCATCATCTGATAGCTCTGACTCTTTATGGGGATTGAAATACACCAGCGTGGTGTGCTCTGATAAAGCTGACTTGGTGGCCCGGAATGAAGCATCTTGTTCAGGCCCCCACTCCCATGACGCATTGGACTCTATTAGGTCTCTGAGGGGGGCTGTTATGGCTGTTAAGTTCTTAATAAAATGCCCACAGTAATTTATCATGCCCAAATAGCTGCGAATACCAGATACATTGGTAGGGGCTGATGCCAACTGGATGTCTTTTACCTTGGCAGGATCAGGCATGACTCACTCCCCAGAGAAATGGTAGCCAAAATATGCTACCTTCGTCTGCAAGAAGGCACACTTATCTCTGTGAAGTGTAAGACCACTTTCTTGAAGTCGCTGCAAAGTCGCTCTGAGACGGTGAAGATGTGACTATGGTGGGAGCGTGCACTAGGATGTCATCACTGACATTGATAACTCCTGGTAAACCCGCAAGCACTCCACGAATAACGTCCTGAAAAACCTCAGCAGCGCTGGAGATCCCAGAACCCAAACATTTATACCTTCTGAGACCAACATGGGTGGAAAAAGTTGTTCCGCCTCAGGAGTCAGGATCTAACATTAGCTGGTGGTATCCTGCACGCAGATCCATTTACGCAAAAGGCTGTGATCCTGCAACCTCCACAACAATGTCATCTACAGTAGGTGTCAAGTTACATTCTCGCTTGATGGCGACGTTTGGCAAACGCATGTCGAGACAGATCCTCACCAGGTTGTTTGGGTTTCCATGCAATCACTATCGGTGATACCCATGGTGTGGGACCTTCTTCCTTCTCGATTATGTCAGATTGCTCAAGCTTCCTGAGTTCTGAAGCTCCCACCAGTGGCAACGGTTGTGATGATCCAAACGCATATCCCTCAGTCGATGTCGGCTAGGAAGATTTTTTAGTACTGACTGCGCCAAGATGTAAATGGATGCACCTGCATCAATTAAAGCATGAATCCTTTGACCTGCAAGAAGGACGGTGCATCGTGGTATTTGTTTCCGAGGGTACCCTCCAGGCTGCAGGGCATGCACCACATGAACAGTCCCTTCTTCCTCCTCATCATCGTCCGATTGTCGTCTTCTCCCAAGACTACAGGTGGCTGCACTAAATTGACAGTTTTGAGTTTCTGTGACTTTTGCCGTACCGATGACTGGCAAACCTTGGCAAAATGATTCATTTTATTGCAATTTGAGCATTTCTTGCCTTGAGCAGGGCACGAACCTTGATGAGGGAATGGGCTGCCACATAGGAAGCATGTTCGTGAGATGGTGGCAGCCTTTTGCAGTTTTTTCTTTTTGTCCATTACTGCTGTGGTGACGGCATTTACAGGTTCTACCTTAACCTGAGTGTGCAACGCAGCTTGTATATGGACTGCGCATACTTTCAAAAGTTCTTTGGAGTGGCTCATTGTGAGAATATTCACCATAGACATACCAGGTACCTGTAGGATGTTTTATCGCAGCTTGACAGATGCACAGCCATGTATGAATGTATGAATTGGGCGCAAATTTCATCATCTGCATCCGGCAATGTACAGGTGCGTGGTAGTTCTTTTAACCTGGCATAGAATGTGTCAACAGATTCATCTGGGAGTTGTCCAGCTTGCCTTAATGAAAACCGTTCATAGTCTGGATTTGCTAAAGGTTCAAAATGAGCCGTCAGAGCCTTTTTTAATGACTGGTAAGTGAAGGGTGGGCCTTCTTCTTCCACAGACTTGCCCAATTTATGAATAGTCGCACTCCCTAGGTGTAGGAGCACGGGGCAGTGTCCCTCATTGTCCAATGCCGTTGCCTCAAAATAGGTTTCCAACCTATCCACCCATTCTTTCCAATGAGCGGCTTGGGCAGAAGGAGGGCCCTCCACAATGAATGGCTCTAGAGCAGGAACTGAAGACATGGCTCTGCTTCTCTGGAAAATGTTGACCAATGATTTTGCATTTGCTAAGCGCCTTTATTGTACGTGATGTTGGAATGGCAGATGGTATCTTCCTTGTGGGAGGCATTAGAGAACACCCAGATGAAAGAGAAAGATGATCCTTTATTGTTGTTCTTTTATGGGAAGCCTCTCTTTGCCTTATCTATTTATATGTTTCTTTTCTTTTTTTTTTTTATGTGAACTGAGCAGCAAATGTTCATTGGGTTGTTTTTAAAAAAAAGATTGTATGCTTGTCCAGGTTATTGGTTGTACATTTGTTCCAGGTCTCTTTCTTAGCATGGTTAAATTATTATTATTTTTATTTTTTTTACTTCTTGGCCTCCTCCACGTGACTGTAATGAAGAGGGCCTACTCGCACCCACATCTGCCGCTTACCTGTGCCGGGGTGATGAATTCTCCACTGTTTTCAGGGGACGAGGCAGCATTGTTGTCCCGGGAACACAGAAGAGTGTTGAAACGTCGAGATGCGCATGCATAAAAGCACCACGGGCACCGTCCACATCACCTCGCAGGTGAGCAGGGCCGCAGCAGACACACCCAACTTCGGCCGACACCGCTGCTCGAACGCGGCACAGCTAGCCTCTGTCAGGACGCAGCGAGGACCATCAACACCCTGGATAACAGGTACGGGTGAAAACAGAGCGAGGGGTTGTTGCGGTTCACACACAAGGAAGGATCCCGCCCTCGTCGCCAATTTGTTGCGTCGTGCACCCACGGCGCAGCTGCACATAGGCCTACACAGTTTGATGGAGTAAACACACAGAGGTCGATACTGCGTCATTAACCCGGGGGAAACTTCCCCTGGCCTTTTTATTGACTCCGGTTAGACGTCACCGGCTGTACCATTGCTGATCCAAAATCCTGGGAAGATTAACATCATCTCCCTCTATCTCGTGTATGTCATGGGTGTGCCCAAGCCCCACGACCTGCCTGCTCACAAATATAGACTACACCCCACTTTGACAATTTAGTTAGATTTATGTTGTTTTTATCTTGTATTTTCCTAAGCTTGGCATTTGGAGAGATCAATTATATCTTCCACCTAATATTAGGTGGTCATTTCCCATGATTAATCCTGGCTATCTCTTCCTTCTCTTGCACCTGATACAGGGTCAGTGAGGGAATTCCTACCCACACTCCTTAGGGGAATACCCAACACCTAGTTCAGGCCCCACTGACTGATAGATACAGAGGTCATACATGATGAAAAACAAAATCAGATCACCATGTGCGTAACTGTAACATGCTGAAATAAGAGACCCATACACTAACAGCTTGACAGAATATATGTATATCCTCTAATCTGTGTTCAATGCTCAGGTGCCAGTAATATACACTGATTATGGAAATAACTGTTTTATATACTTCTGAATGCCAATAAAGATATATTTTAAAAACATCACGGTCCTTTTGTGGCATTAGCTACAAGTGTTTGGAACTCGTTTTCACTAGACATAATCTTCCAATCTATGGGATGGAAAGAACATCATTCTGGACATGTCAATATTTCTGAACCTTTGGTGTGACGTGCAGCGTGTTTATGTTGCTATTTGAGGTGTAAGGTCATATAGAGGATAACTGTGTTACGCTGTTATTGGTGGTTAGCCAGCTGCCACAAGAGCAAAAAAGCAAAAACAGCCAATACCAAGTTTCAATATTCTTTTTTTTTTTTTTTTTATAGTTTTTATTGTCATTTTCATAGTTTTTCGTTGCAATACAGAGCATGGGCTACAAGCAAATTTTTGAATAAAGTGTGCATCTAGGACAGCATGTACATATATTGTGATAATATACAATATCTTAAACAAGACCAAAAAACTGTATGTTGGTAATAGTCAGGACCACTCTAAGAACTAAAGTGAATGTATCAACGAGCCAATTGGAGTACATGCAAGGAAGGTCTGTTGCAATTAAGAGATCTCAAATAGTACAACTCCTATAATGAACAGAATCTAAAATAAAATAAAATAATATAATCCTGCATTTGCTCAACATGACAGAGAAAAAAGTCAAAGAAGCCGTCGTCCCAAAGGACGTCACCGGGCCCCATAGAACATTAGTAAGTATCACTAGGGCTAGAATCATCATCAAGGACATGTGCTGCAGTGTCGGTGGGGGAGGGAAGGAGTCACTAGGAGTCCTCAAGAGGGGTGTTGAGCAGCTAGCGTACCGTCACAGAGTTTCCCCAGGTCTCAGAAATTGGGTATTTATGGAGACCTTTCACCTTTTCCCCGTGTAGCACCTCACACTCTCTCCCTGGGCCCATGCCAACTTGGATAGTATCCAAGCAGAGGCAGCCGGGTGGACCGCCGTTATCCATTTATGGGTGATCAGCTGTTTCGCCAAGATAATGGCTAGGTCTGCAAACCATGTTGGCCCGCTGTATTTTGTACCACGACTGCTCAGAACTAGAATGCACACCTCCATGTGTAAATCACAGTAGTGCCAGTACAGCGTGTCAAGTCTGTAGTGACATCTCTCCAGTAGTCTGTCAATGACGGATAGGACCAGAGCTTGTGCAAGAGCTCCATGTCAGGGGCTAGATATCAGGGATAGACAGCATCATTATGATTAAAGTAATGATTTATTTCGCTCTGGGTTAAATAAATTCTGTGTAGGATATAGAATTGCATTAATTTTAAAACAGCCATTTCGGGACACCAAGGCAAGGTAAGTTAAGATAGCTTTGCCATTTGCTATCAGTAGAAAGGTACCCAAGGTCTGCATCCCAATGTCTACGCAGTGTGGTGAGGGGAATGGCCGTATGTGTATGCAAAGCGGCTGCCAACCAATGGGTCTGGTGGTTACCTACACCCACGATGTGTAAATATTGAATGGTGAGATGTTGCGTGGGTTCTAGTTGCACTTCTCCCCAAGACTGGATCAACACTCCAATAAAGACATGTGTAACAGGAATTGTCCCAGCGGGAGTTCAAAGTTAGACAATAGGTCCTCCGTTGATAGGAGAGTCCTGTCTATTAATTGCCTACACTTTGCAGTTAAGCCACATGCTATGGTTCTAATTCCTTACAGAGTCCTAGTAATGCAGGGCGTGAGGCCAAATTGAGCGGGTGATAAACAGGGCTCTACGAAAGCAACGTTAAGTGACTTGAAGGAGGGGTGCACTCGGGAGCTGTGCCATATTGAGGGGATGGAAAATAGTTAGTTACTGTTATAAGCCCAAATGGGGAAGGAGCATGGTTGTATTTTCCAGATTGCAGCATGCAAACCAGCCTGTCACACAGTGTAGCTGGGAGGACATATAGTAATGCTTAAAATTAGGTACATTGAGCCCACCAAAGTCTGTCAGTAGATAAAGTACAAAAAGTGCTACTCTGCGACGAGTATTGTGCCAGTTAAGATCACCTAACAGATGTTCAAAAGAAGGGCTGGTGTATAAAGAAGAGAAGATTGGCAAGATAATACAAGAGTCTTGGAAACACAACCAGTTTTGTTTGACCCACCCTTTCCGTCACCAATAGTGGCAGAATTTGCCAGCGTGAGAACGTGCAGAGACAGCGCAAACCAGGTTACCCTCCAAAAGGATAGATCCGTAGCCCCAGGTAACTAAATTTAGATGATTGCCAGGTAAGTCAGATTCCATTCACACAATGCATCAGGCCTGGAGTATTATTGCTAAAAGGGAAGAGGCAGGACTTATTTCAGTTGACTCTGAGGCCAGAAATGGTGGCAAAATTCCAGTACATTTTCAATTGTAAGAGGCATAGCCTGAACATTATAAGGATAGAGCATCATATCATCTGCATAAAGGGAGACAGAGTGTGACCTGTCTCCAAGGTGGATCCCCCTATGTTGGTCCTGGGTACGCAAAAGATGCAGTGCTAAAGAAAACAAGAGGGGAGACATCGGGCCTCCCTGTTGGGTGCCTCTCTGTATCTCAATGGGATCCAAGATATGGCATCCAACTTTAACTCTGGCTGTAGGATTAGTGTGCAGCAATTTAACCAGGTGGAGAAAGTGAGATCCCAATCCATAACGGGTGAGGACTTCAAATAAGAAGGGCCTTTCGAGAGAATCCAATGCCTTATGTAAATCAGGCAACCCAAATGTGGATACTGCTGTGGGACATGTGCAAGTAGATTCAAAGAGGTGTTTCTGGCTTGCATAAAACCATTTTGAGCTGTGTGTACCAGCTGTGGAACCAAAGGGGCCAGTCGATCCACCAGAATATTCACCAGAATTTGGTAATCAGTGTTTAACTTTGCAAGAGGCTTGTAAGATCCCAGCTCTAGTGCATCTTTTCTAGGTTTAGACAGCAAGATAAGTAAGGAATCGCTCAGGGTAGGTAGCAGGATCTCTGCAGTTCATTTCATAATTATATATTCCATAAATGACACGCAATATAAAGAATGCTTTCTTTCATGTGCAATCAAGGTAAATTGAAACTTGATCATAATATCACCAGACCTTATTGAATCTGTAGAATTAATTTATTTGCAGATGGCAACAATATTCGGAATTGCATATTGTTCACATCGTTGTGATTGTGCTACTGAATATCGACCCCTAGAATATCGTGATACAAGAATATCGAGGATAGAAGGTCTAGGAACAAAATCTTGAATGGTAAGTGCATATAGGGATGCATAGATTTACTGTTCTTAACTCCACATATACATACTTTGAAGGTATGTGTACCGCGTAAGTACATATATTGGGCGATAGGTATTGAAAACGTAGACTTACTTACCAGTCATTTTTTTTCTATATTTTCTCCTTCATATTGTGTCCAATCGATATTCTTGAGCCAATATATTTGTGGAGCACAGCTTAGCCAACCAACCAGAAAATCCAGAATGGCAATGTGATGTCCTGTCAGTTAGGAATGGCTCGGTCACAATCACAGTTGTAAAGATCACTTCTCTGTTGCCTTCTTTAACCACACCTTGGTCAATTGGAATCACCAGAAGAGCAGTTTTAGATCCTATTGCAAGAAATAAGAAAAAGGGAGTAGGTAAAAAAATGAGAAATGGAGCATTAGAAGATTCTCATGTCGCGTAGGCTCTCATTATCCTAATGAGACTACTGGATTTTTGGGCGGCAAGATCATTCACAGTGTGGGGGACTAAGCCTAACCCACAGCGAAGGACCCTTGTCACCCCAAATCCGGGTTGAGCTCCGGCTAACTAGCAGTGCCTTATCTCTCCCAAAGGGAAGAGACAATTGGGCAGCCGAGCGCATGACATCTTATTGTTTCCCAGGTAAGTCGTGGCCACTCAGGTCCCAACCAGTTCTCTCATACACAGTGTGATCTCATATATAAATGACAAAGGCAGTTTAAGTTTTAAAGATTGGTTTAATAAAACAACTGCATTTTAGATAACAAGGCGTGAGCCGCAATAACCAGAATCATACAACACAGTAGGATTGAAATAGTAACGAGGAGAGTGAAACATCAGAATAATGCTATCATAGTGCAACTAGATTATGTTCTCTCTTCTAAGTTCTATTTTGAGCACAGCATATTAAGCTCTAAGCCTGCTTTTCAGGTTCCCCCGGGAGGACATCGACCATCATACCTGAGCAAAGGCCTGTGATCGGGAACAGCATCTGCAAGAGGGCAGTCAGCATCTAGTTGTGGGTTCCTGGTCGGAATCTCCCTCTTACGTGTACCAGGACTAGGAAGTGTTTTTATAACTAACACGCCGGTGTTCTAAGAAACGTCTCTACGTAAGAATGTGTACTTTCTACGAACCCTAAAGACTAAAGTTCTGTGTAACATTTAAGTTTGAATCACCTAATAGTTTGAAAATCCATCAACACCATTAAATTTGAATTCGTCCACCATTTATCCCAATAGATATAGAGTGAAAATCAACCTTTAATTTCAATAAGTGAGAAAGTAACAATCACTTACAAAAAATATAATCATAGACTTATTTTAACATTTGTGGCAGAATCAGTTTACTTCTGCAGCCTGATCATCAGAATGGTCAAGAGGAGCCGAGCCCCCACAATATTGAAAAATGGACACCCAAGGTGACACACATTAAGAATCCACTACACCCATCGGACATTCCAAAGTACCAATTCAATTGAACAGAGACTATTATTTCAAAATGAATTCCCACCTCATTAGTCAAGATCCTCTCCTTGAACTTGAGAGCTTATTAACCCAAATTTTCCAATAAGCTGTACATACATCATATAGATATTAAGTTCAGTCTCCAACTCCAGAGATCACCGTCTACATATTAACACCTCCACTGTTACCACAAACGTGTTCCAGCAGGCTCCATGCAACACAACAATCTTATGTAAGTCTATTTTTGTTTTTTGTTGAAAGAAGCTACTATTAATACATTTGGTCCAGTGAGTGTAAAGCATGTTTCCACAGCAGAAGCTGCCTGTGATTCCTCAGTGTTCTATTGCTTTAAACAGCAAGGATGAGTGATATTTCAGTTGTGTCTGTGACAAGAATTTTTTCTAGGCCTCGCAAAATAATTTCCCAGGGTAAGTAAAGAATACCTAGGAGCCAATCACAAAGCCACATTTTGGTATGAGAAATCTAATTCACAACTGTCTTGAAGGTTCTCTGACTATTATACCACCTCAGTCCAATCAATAAATTAGATGGAGGCAGCTCCTGGCACGCACAGTCAACCTTAAATAAGATGGAAAACCTAATAAATTAAACTCTGGGTGTCTCCCACCGAACTGCTTAGATCTGATGAACCAACAAAATCATGGCTTATTACCATCTCAAGTGCTGCTGTTTATCTCCACTCTCTTTCCTTTCGTGTGCTTTAACTAATAAAGTAAAATAACTGCTTCATTTGTGCTGGTGGAGGGGCAGTACATGCAGAATGTGCTGCACCTATTCAGCGCGATGAACGCCAAATTGGATTTGTGAACGCACAACAACTTCTGGCTCCTCGGGAACAGTGGTGACAACAATATTTTTGCTTTCTCTGTGCCTCTAGTTAGTCTAACTGCTGGTGCTGGAATTGTTCTGGTAAACAACAGCATTGGCTAGTTTTTCAATGAGGATTGAGGCCCTCATTACTACCCTGGTGGTAAATCCCGTTTACCGCCGTGCTGATGGCCGTCAAGATACCGTGGCGGAAATCCACTACAGGTATTACGACCCACATCTCGTAATCTGCCACAATACAGACACCCACACAAGTCCGCCACACCAAAGGTCAGTGATAAACTTGCAGTAGCAAAACCTACACTGTCACGCCAACAGAACTATGCCCACACTATCACGACCCACGAATCAACGCGGCGGTCATTCAACCACAGTAATCCATTGGCGGTATACACCGCCGCGCTCAAAATACACACACATTTACAAAACACAACCACATTGGACATTTCAAACTACACACACCTGATAATGGATCTATTGGTCAGAAAGGACCTAGGAATATTGAGTGCCTTGTCTCTTACTCCTGCCTGATAGAGACGTTGAATGAGAAGTTGCCGTGATATAATGTCAAAGGCTGCAGACAGGTCCAACAGGACCAGAATGGTGCCTTCACCCTGATCTATTCTTCTATGGATCATATCTGCTGAAGATATTAGCGCTGTTTCTGTACTTTGGGCACAATGGAATCCATGTAGAGAAGGATTCAGCCTTCCATTGGCTCATAGAAAATCTGCCAATTCCGTATTAAGATATCTTTCTAAAATCTTGGCTAAGGTAGGTAAAAGGGAGATCGGGCTTAAATTGGACAAGTCTGACGCATCCTTGCCTGGTTTCTTAATTAATGGAATGACAATCGATTCTTTCCCAGTCTCAGGAAAACAACCTTCCTGTAAAATATCTGCAAAAACAGGTTCCAAGGCAGTGGAAATAAGATTTGGGACTGACTTAAGAATATGCGGAGGGCAAGGGTCATTAGTAGAGGCAGATTTAAACGCCACGAGTAAATCAGATTTTTTTAGAAGTTAGAGGCTGGAAACTTATTAACTGGTTTTCAATGTCAGGTTACGAAGAATCCTTCCACCTGTCCCCCTCTAATTCGGAGATGTTTTTTTTAAAGTTGACCTGCAGTTGGACGATTTTGTTTTTAAAACAATCTGCAACCTTTTGACAAAAAGTTGAAGAGTTCTCCAAACTGGGGGGCCAAGATGGTAAAGTGAGAGCACAAACAGTTTTAAACAGTTCTTTAGGTACATTAATAGCCTCTCTAATAATACAGGACAAATATTTAGTTTTGACTATCCTGATGGCCAATTTATAATTCTCAAGAGTACTCCTGAGTATATCTCTCTCCATCTTGGTTTTATTTAGCAGCCATTTACGCTACTGCCTACGATAAATTCTTTGTAGGTTTTTAAGATCCTCAGAATACCATGGGTCAGATGAGGGGCGTCCTTGTTTAGGATCAGATGGAACGAGGGGAGCTAACGAGTCAATGGCCGTTCTCATTCCTGTTTCAAAGGTCTCTAAATTCTTTCGACCCAATGCTTTCTCCTGTTCCCAACCAGACTTAAGCGCCTGGGTCAGATTAGTCACCTGCACCTTGTACCATGGTCTCCTGACAGTTGACGTTGAGTGCGTTTTGGGGACCATATCTGAGCTCAATGACTTAAAGGACAACAGGTCTGTCCAGTCCAGCACCCTGTTGTCTAGTCTAGTGCTATTTCCATGCCGAATGGAAATGCCATCAAGGGTATGTCCTGCACAATGAGATGGGGTCAAATCCCCGAGGTGCCAGTCTAGACTCTGCATAGTACTTATGAATTCGCATATGGCTGGGTCTGACTGATCTTCTAAATGTAAGTTGAAATCACCCATAGCTTTTGCAGACAAAATCAATGGCTCCAATATGGATAGCCAGGCTGTGAGGAAATCCTTCTTAGCGCTGGGTGGTCTATAAAGTAATAGTCCCTCCAGAAGGGTTGTGAGCTGAGAGCGGATTTTGAAAAAGGCACCTTTGCAAACAGACTGACTAATATTGAGCCCCTCCAGCGTACAGCTGAGGTGATTTTTGAAAATAACTGCAAGCCCACCTCCTCTTTTCTCTAACCTATCTAGTCTAGAGAAAGAGTACCCTGGGGGCGCTGCCAATTAAAAGTCTGGGTTAGAGTCCTCTCTAGCCCAGGTTTCAGTAATAAAAAGACAATCCAAATTGGCCATTTCAATCAGTTCCCGGATTTCAACTGAGTGCTTAATCAGTGAGTGGGCATTAATTAATCCACAGGTAATATTAATTTCTATCCTATCTTTCGATTCCTTATTGTGCCCCATCCCAAGTTCTTTGTAAAGGGGAATGCTTTTTCTAGGGATGTACTGGAACACCAGCCACAAGTCTCACATTTGAAAGAGCTAGCATGTAGAGGATCAACCAAAGTGCAGCACAAGTTAGAAGGCTCTCTATTGAGTGTTAAAAGCTCTTGTTTCATGTAGGTCGTGCAGAGAGGACGGCCGGTCGCGGACGGGCGCAGACGGGCTTGCCTTAGGCGCGCCATTGGCGCAGCCGTGTCTCCATCCCCATTTATGCAGAGATAAGGGCCGCACGGTCAATTATGTCAGGCAAAAGGCTAAACTGCAGCCTAACTATACCCTCAAGATGGCCGCCAAGAAATTGCCATCCAAACGAGGCGGGCTCTAACAGGCCCTTACCTCGAGACTGCAGCCGGCAATAACGGCGGTGAGGAGTAAGAAAAATCAGGGAAAAATCACAAAAAATACAGGTAAAATGAAACAACAGTGGTTGCTGCAATAAAATAGAAACAGGATGCCCCAAGTGATACAAATACCCTTAGAAGCAGGGTTGCAGAATGCGCTGTGAATTGTCCATTACACAAATATAGGATCATAAAAAATGAGCGTGTGTTAAAAACAGCCTAAGATAACAATAGGACACAATAAAAGCACTAGTGTCAATCGCAAAATTAAAAAGAATTGGAGAGGTCTTCCCTTTACTTACTGAGACCATGTGTCTCTTCTGTCTTTCCTCCCCTTTTTGTTTTGTCACCCTGTCCTTGTGTGCATTAGCATCATCTGGCGGAGGAGCATTGGCACCGGAGCAGGAGGGAGCTGCAACCCACATGGCCCAGGATGGTGAATGTACAGAGTCTGAAAGCACCAGTGGGACGGAGGGCGAGGGGAGCTCTACGACGGGGACAGGAGGAGACACCAGTGACAGTGACTCGCCCTCTGATGGGACCTCCCTTGTGGTGGCGGGCACCTCTGTGCCCACCGCATCAACAGGTACAGCCGCCACCCCCCTACCATCACCAACGTCCCAGCAGCACCACAGCGTGTTTCCTGTGCCAGCTCACGCAGGAGGGTGGGCATCTCCTTCACCCCAGGCACCTCAGGCCCTGCCCCAATCAGCCCCACTGCCCTCAGTGAGTAGGCTATTGACCTCCTGAGATCCCTCACTGTTGGGCAGATAACCATTCTGAATGCCATCCAGGGTGTCAAGAGGCATTTTAAGCAAACAAATGCATACCTGGAGGGCAATCATTCTGGCGTCGCAGCCCAACAGACAGCATTTCAGGCTCTGGCCTTAGCACTGATGGCAGCCATTGTCCCTGTGTCCAGCCTCCCCAACTTCCACTACCCAGACCCAATCCGCTCTATCTCAGCCTATCCCAAGCACACCATCAGACCAGCATGCACACTCATCAACACACAAGAGAGGACATGGCAAACATAAGCACCACACATCCCACAGCCACTCACACAAGCACCATCCCCATGCAGACACACCAGCATCCAAGACACACCAACATCCACTGCCTCCACTGAGTCCCCCTCCTCCACGTCCTCCTCCTCCCTCCCAGTCTCGTCTCCACTCACACCTGCATGCACTAAATCCTCAGCCACTACCTCCATCACCAGCACGCCCATCACCACACACCGCTCACGTGCAATCACCACCCCACTACCATTTACACATCCCCTGTGTCCTCTCCCAGTGTGTCTGTGAGCCCTCCTCTCAAAGTACACAAACGCAGGCACACACCCACTCAACAGCCATTCACCTCACAACAGCCTCCAGCCCATGCACCCTCACCTAAACTCAGCAGGCGTACACCTCCTACAACCACTACCTCTTCCTCCACTCCCAAACCCCCTCCATCTTCCCGTCCCAGTGTGTCTAAAAAACTTTTCCTCGCTAACATTGACCTCTTCCCTACACCTACCTCCCCCCCGGCCCTTCCCCTCGGGCCAGGATGTCCAGATCCCAGCCCAGCACCTCAGCCACAAAATCCTCGAGCACTGTGATCCCTGCAAGTCCAGTAACATCATGGGCGGTACACATCAGGGCTGCCAGTGTGCCACCTAGTGAGGCCAAGAATCACCCTATTCCGCCACCTGCCAAGGTGAAGAAGGGGCCCACATGCCGATGGGAAAAGCCGCACCAACCACCCAGCAATGCCTCCTCTAAGACAAAAGAGGACAGTGCAAGGTCCCAGCAGTGACTTCCAAGGTGGGGAAGGGACACAAGGCTAAAGGGAAGTCAGCTCAGGGCACGGAGCCTCCGGGTGAGGGACTGGTGTCACCCCTTCTGCAAGACAGAACAGCAACCTGTACGGCAGTGGCCACTGCCACAACCACCGCCTCCTGCACCACCACCTGCCCCTGCCACTTGCACCGCC
The DNA here is from genome assembly GCF_031143425.1 of Pleurodeles waltl. Lineage (NCBI taxonomy): Eukaryota > Metazoa > Chordata > Amphibia > Caudata > Salamandridae > Pleurodeles > Pleurodeles waltl. The sequence continues at coordinate 818,708,413 of NC_090448.1, forward strand.
ACCTGCACGTCGGCTACCTCTGCTACAGTCCCCAGCATCATCCCCAGTGGGCAGCCATCCGAGGCTGCAAGAGATGTCCTGGTGTCTCCCTCCACAGGTGCTGACACATGCACCACTGCCAGCATCTCTGCCGCTGACACCGCCGCAACCACCGCCACCTGCCCCGCGATGTGCTCAGACAGTGCCACCACAGCCGACATGAACATCATCCCCAGTGGGCAGTCGTCCTAGGCTGCAGGAGACGTCCTGGACCCTGCACAGAGTACATGAGGCACCACAACCAGCACTGGCAGTACCAGCAGTTGGCAGGCTAAATCGCCACAGGGTGGAGTGTGTCTCTGCCTCTATGCAGTATCATGCTACCTGTTCCCAGGAAATCTCGTGGCTCTGACACCCAGGTGAGGGAATGGGAACTGCCACACACCATGTGCAGCACTCTGGGCACCAAGTCCCCTCCAAAACCAGGGGAGAAAGGCATCCACTACCCCAGTCCTTGGCAGGATGAAGCACTCTGGGCACCAAGCTCCCTCCAGAACCAGTGGAGAAAAGCATCCACTATCCCCATCCTTGGCAGGATGAAGCACTCTGGGCACCAAGCCCCCTCCAGAACCAGTGGAGAAAAGCATCCACTACCCCAGTCCTTGGCAGGATGAAGCATTCTGGGCACCAAGCCAACTCCAGAACCAGTGGAGAAAAGCATCCACTACCCCAGTCCTTGGCAGGATGAAGCACTCTGGGCACAAAGCCCCCTCCAGAACCAGTGGAGAAAAGCATCAACTACCCCAGTCCTTGGCAGGATGAAGCACTCTGGGCACCAAGCCCTCTCCTGAACCAGTGGAGAAAAGCATCCACTACCCCAGTCCTTGGCAGGATGAAGCACTCTGGGCACAAAGCCCCCTCCAGAACCACTGGAGAAAACCATCCACTAGTGAGACTGTGGCCTTGCACTCCCCAGGACCAATCAGTGGGCAAACGACCCACTTGAGAGACTTGTGAGACTGTGGCTTTGCACTCCCCAGGACCAATCAGTGGGCAAACCACCCACTTGAGAGACTTGTGAGACTGTGGCTTTGCACTCCCCAGGACCAATCAGTGGGCAAACCACCTACTTGAGAGACTTGGGAGACTGTGGCTTTGCACTCCCCAGGACCAATCAGTGGGCAAACCACCCACTTGAGAGACTTGTGAGACTGTGGCCTTGCACTCCTCACGAGCAAGCAGTGGGCATGGAGCCCCCTCGTGGAGCAGAGGCGTTGTCCCATCATCCAGCTGAGGTGCCTCCTCCCCTTCCCCCTGAGGTGCCTGGTTTTTTCAACCTGATGCCCCAGCGGTGTTCTCTCTGTTTTGAGGCAGGTATCATGTGTGGGCTTCGCCCATTCATTTTGGGACCACTGGTCACCGGACAATGAATGGAACACTATCCAGACTTGTGTAGTTGCTGTACATATTTGTATATAATGATCTATTACAGACCTGTTTCCCTATCTGGATTTTCGAAGATTACACTCGTTACAATCATTTCATTTGGTCCTTGCGTTCTTCCAGAGGGTTACGGGGTGTATATGTAATGTTGATGCATGTATTTGTGTGTATGGTGTTGTGGGTGAGGGTGAGGGTGGGGGTGGGGGTGTTGCGTGTTGCATGTGTGTGTCACTCTCTTTTTCTCCCCCCCTCCCCTGTGTGCTAGGTGCAATACTCACCGTGGTCGTCGCCGCCCTCTTTGATGTTCCTGGTAGAAGAGGAGGTAATCCAACATTAGTAACACCTGTAGCTCGGGCTCCATGCCGTCCTGGTTCCTCGTTGGGTGTCGAGAGGTGAGTGGTGTCCGTTCCAAGTACTGTTTCTGCCGTGCTTTTGTTGGCGTTGGTACTGCCCCTCAAAATCTGTCGGATTGGTGCCTTGTAACACAGTGGGAGGTACATTGTCTTCCACCTGTCTGTTGGCAGTTACCGCCGTGGTGTTTGTTTCTACCGCCGTGGCGGTCAGAGTGTTAAAGTGGCTGTCTGTGTTGGCGGTTTACGCCATCGTCGTGATTCCAATTTTTGTACCGCCGGCCTGTTGCCGGTATTACTGCTGCTTTAACACCGACCACCAGGGTTGTAATGAGGGCCATAGTCTTTTTTTAAACCACGATTGCCTAAAAGCAGAAAGGCAGAAAGCCAGGAGCTACATTTTATTTTGCATTCCATAATGCCGCTATGGCACTGGGAAATAGCATGCCATCATTCATTTTTGTGTTTTTTTTCAGCCAAAAGCATGGTGTTCTGTAAGGCTTGTGGTTTTGCCTTTTAACACTTTCATTATGGCCTCAAATCACCAGCATGCAAAGTTGGCTAAGTGACAGATCTAGCTGGAGGTGTTGTGAGTGAAATGGAGCTACTAGTCATCTATGTTTTAAAATTTTACAAAGCTATCAACTCCATTTAAAAAACAAAACTGTTTCCTGGTAAAAACCAAAAGTAAACTTTACTCTCATATTTTGTCAATGGATCACTCCTTCAGTCACTTCATGCATTAAAACAAGAATTGACAATGTGACTTGGTTTTTCTTATGCGTACTGAAACGTTTTATACTAAGTTTCACAACATAATAAAGGTACAACATGGACAACAACAGCACACCTTTCCCTAACACAAATAAAAAGTTAAGAACAGGTGACAAAAGCACAAGGGATATCCTATGATTCACAAATATAGGATAGACAAAACACATGTGCAGTACACACTAAAGAGCGAGTTAGAGGCATTAAAGATCTGATGTACGATTTTCAACAGTAATAAACATACAAGAAGTACAAAACTCCTGGAAGAAATAGACACACCTCTTGTGGAATGACTATGCATTCATGTACTCATATAGGATGGTGAGTGCTCGCCTATCTAGTGTGGTATGCTTCATCAGTGGGTTCTATATCTTGCACTGGAAATCAACCGAAAGTACTGCTATTCACTGGCTATACAGCCTACTAGTTATGGGTTCCTTGGTTTATAGTTGCTAGTGGGACTTCAGCACTGATTGTGCCACCCACTTAAGTAGCAATTTAAACATGCCTCAGGCCTGTAATTGAAGCCTGTATGTGCATCTTTAAACTGCACCTTTGACCTGTAAAAGTAAACCTTTTGCCAGGCCCAAACCTCCCTTTTTTAAAACATGTGTAATTCCTAGGGTAGGCCCTGGAGAGCCCAGAGGGAAGGGTGCAATGTATTTAAAAAGAAGGTCATGTACTTTTAAGTTTTACATGTCTTGGTGGTGAAAAACTCTTAAATTCATTTGTCTCTACTGCAATGCCTACCTTGCCCATAGAATAGCATTGGAGTTACCGTATTGCCATTAATAAACTGTAATTTTCAAATGGGTGCAGGTAACCAGTTCATGTTTGGTCTTCTTTTACTCAGGATTGAAAAATCCTCACTTACTGTGTAGTCGGATTTTATATTACAATTTTGAAAATGGCACTTTTATAAAGCTGGCATTTTCCTGTCTTAGCCATTTCATGCCTGTAGTCTGACTCTGGATCATATGACTGGGTGTAGTTGAAAGTTGGGCTTTGTGTATTCCTCTTTCTTCTAGACAGCCACACACAATCGGTAGCTAAGGAAAGACCGGTTGGACCATCACTGGCAGGATGAGAGCGAGAAGCTCGACCCACCCCCACTTACACTTAAATAGTCTGTGTCCTGTCTTTACACAAATGGCTGCATCCCCTCTGTAGTTTGTCTGAAGCCAGGCCAGGAAGGCAGGGCACCTGTCTACTTCAAAGACATGCCTCTGCAAGCTTCTACCCACTTTTAAAGACACAACTGAGTATAAATACTGGACCTTAGATACCACCGCTTCAGTACACTTCTGAACCTGTTGATACTCTCTGTCAGTAAGGACTGCCATGCTGATGAAAGGACTACCACTTTGTTTGACTGCTGCTCTGAAGGACTGCTGCCCAACCTGCTGCCTGCTACCCTCTTGGCTGGGTGAGAAGGACTAGACCTGCATCTCTTCAACCCAGAACCCACAGTGACTTCAGTGGCTAGTTGGCTGCTCTCTTGACCTGAAGCCTCAGGGACACAACAGGCTTCCAACAGCCTTGCTCCTGTGCCTAGTCTCTGCCATCTGTGAGTCTACCCTGCCCAGTAGTTCCCCCCCTAGTCCTGAACCCTTGGAAGTGGGTGTAAGGTGATCTGTCAGCCTCTGTGGATCCAGCGGAACAGACGCATCTCCTCCTCTGGATGGCATGATCCTCAAACAGAACTGATGCATCTCTGCTGGTGCATGGATTGAACTTATCACAAAGACCCACATTATCTCTGCCGCCCTCAACCCCTTCGGAACTGCTGTTGTGCGATACATCTTCATAAAAGCAGAAGTGTCTACATCTGCAGGGCCTTGCATTCATTGTTGATGCTTACCTTGACGATGATGCTGGAATCCACATCACAGCCTCACAGCTCCTGGGAATCAATCTATGGCCCCAACTGCACACTGCATCCTTGATGCTGGACTTCACATCACAAGCCCTGTTGACTGCATCATCGACGATGGCACAGGAGCTTGCATTGCAGGCTCGCCACATCGCTTTGGCTGTACGATGCATCTTAGAGGCATATTCTCACACCGCTCCGCAAACCAGGATTCAAGATACTTTGTTCTGTGGACCTAACTGGGTCCCTATAGCTGGCTCATGCTCCATTGCAATCAGTCTGAACTTGTGTCTTTTTTTTTTAGTTTTGGTCTTGTTGTATTTATTTAAGAAAACTCTATTATTCTAACTAGGATCCTTTTTGTGTGGTGTTATGTACTTTATTACTGTTCGAAGTATTTCACAAATACTTTACACATTTTTCCAAGTAAAGCATATCTGCTCTGTGCCAAGCTACCAGAGTGTTGAACACAGGTTAATTTAGGGTTGGCTTGTGCCTCACTCTGACAAGGATTGTGGTTGCTGCTTGACCAGGGCTCACACCCAAGTCACCTGTCAACCCAATGTCTCACATGGAAGTTCACCAGCCCTAGAAGGTGGTAGACTGTGGTGTAGCAAATTTCCTCAAACTGCATTCATTTAATAGGCCTCACAATATTCTACTGACATGGCTGTAAACATGTGCAACATGGTTCAATTGGAGAATCACTAGTATAATTGTAGCCTGCACTATGAAACAGGCGATGCTCATGCTTCCAAGACATACTCACAGCTGCCCCCCACCAGCGCCAACCTGTGTTGCATTCTGTCTGAAAAGCAGTGACATGGAGGCTGAGGAGAACAGCTCTTTGCTCAGCCTTGTGTGCTGCTGCAAGTGTTATTGATTGCCACATTATTTGCAGCTGATTAATGAACTTACACATAAAAAACTGTCTTTTTTTATTATTTCATTTTATTAACTGCACTTAGTGGCCTTTATTAGAACTAGTGAACTACACCCTTTCTGCTGTGACAATGATATTAATGGCTCAAAGGACAAGTCATTTGCTTTGTTTCTCCTATATTAGCCTTTATTTTTATAACTGGAGCAACATTATGCTCTAATAAATCATTCCCAAGTGAGAGGGATTGTTATACAGTGTGCATCCTGAGCGGAATTATTTCAAAGTCTTTTCATATGTGATGGTCATGGAAAGGAGGCCAAGTAAAGAGAAGTAATTTCCTAGGTCAAGCTTAGAAGCCAGGAATGAAACTATGGGGATTATTTAAAAGCCTCTTGGGCCATCAGTGCATCAATTTTTCCCAAATAAAAAGTGAACCACCGGCGGTGCAAGGAGCTTGTAAATAAGCCTCTAAGTTTTCTGATTAGACCATTCAGATAACAGATGGCTATCTCATTATTTCTCCCTTCTGTCCTAAAGGCAATTTTATTAGTGACCCAAGAGTCAAGTCAGTTGTCTTGTGCCTCCCTTACAAGCCCTTTATTGTTGTTATAGATGGACCAACATTGTTACCTATTGAGCCATATTCAAGAGAGGATTTTGTCCAGACCTGAATTATTTCAAGGCACTTTCAAATGTGGTTTTCACAGAAAATGAGGGAGAAGGAAGAAAAGTAATTGCCCAGGGTCACATGGTTTGATCAGCTGGGAAGCTGTGATTGAAACCAGGGTCTGTGGGTCAGGGTCCCCAACTAGGTTTTGCCCCGGTTCAAACAAAATCTTCTGATCTGGACTAGTTATAAAAGTGCATTCAAAATATCTTTTGTTTTTTATAATATGGGGCAATAGGCCTGGAAACTCCCCTCTTTAGCTCTCGTCTAGTTGATGTCACTTAGACGCCCTTGGTGAAAAACATCCATGTAATTCTCTCTCTCTCTCTCTCTATACATATATATATATATATATATATATATATATATATATATATATACATATATATATATATATATATATATATCTGTGTGTGTGTGTGTGTGTGTGTGTTACAATGCAACCACTAGGCCTGGGTTCTCACACAGACACAGACCACACCTCAAGGCGCTTGGCTTCTGAGATCAGGCCATTGTTTGACCGCAGTCAAGAGACTTCCCTATTTCAACGAAGACTTGTCACTTTTTTGACAGGTGGCTTAGCTGTGCCTCCTATGTTAAGAAAGCACAACCCGCCCTGTTTTCTCAGAAGGTCTCTCACACAAGTGGTAACCAGATATAACCCTGCTTAGCTTTTAGAATTACACGCACCTTCTAATGGCACTATTCATACACTAACATTTGTTTCTTTCCTCTTTCTGTTTTCTGTCTATAAATAAAGCAAAGCCACAGTCAGAGAAACAAAAAAAGTAATGGTGTTGGGTGTTGCAGTAACTATATACCCCGTTCTACCTTTCTTTTTTTCTCATAGGATGAATAATTTGAATATTTTTTCTAGAATCCTCGTTCACAGCAAGTGCTCTGCATTCTTTTCTAGTTTGTAACAGCATTACTGAGAGGATACCCATTACAAAACACAGAGGACAAGAATGGAGTTGCTACCTTTCGTCTCTTGGACCTCTCAGCAGCCTTTGACCTAAAACACTCATCCAAACACTTGAGGAAGACAGAATAGTGGGCACAGTTCTCATTTGGATCACATCCTAACTATGCAACAGAACAAATATTATACATACTCTCCATTATCTTCTGAACCGTACAACATTAAAGCAGGAGTCCCTCAAGGCTCAGTCATCTTTCCCATGATTTTCAACATCTATGTGAATTCATTACCAGATCTGATCACAGGGCTTGACAACACCTGCTATAACTATGCAGATACTTCTGAAATTGGAAAGCTCAAATGACATTAAAACATCAACATTTTCAATTGTCTCCAAGCTGTTGAAGAATAGATGACATGGAGCCACCTCAAAATGAATGCCTCCACAACTGAGATACTCACCTTTGGTGACTGGAAAACTTATGAAACTTATGAAATTCTCTGCCAGTGACCTGACAATCTAGGACCACTGCCAAAAGTTTCTCAGGAAGTGACAAACCTTGTGATAACATGGACACAGAACTGCCCATAAGTGGATAAAGCAGCTGAACCAAGCCTTCTTACAATGAAAACACTGCAACTCATCTTCCTGCACCTAGGATTCCCACGTAATGTGCAAGTTACCATCTGTCTTGCCTTTCAAAACTGGACTATGCTAATGGTCTATATCACAGCTCAACTGTGTCAACTATGAGAAGACTACAAAGAATTCAGAAAGCTTCGCTAGATTACTTTTACCTGTAAAGCCACAAGCACACATCTCTCCTGAATTAAGGGCACTACACTGGTTATAAGTTGCCAAAAGGTCATCCTTCAAGCTGATTTGTATCACACACAAAGCAATACATCACAAAGGACCACTCTTCATCAGGAAGAAAACCTATAAATACAATCAACTATGGAACCTACGCTCAAGAATGGCTCCCGCCTCATAATTCCTACATCATAGGAAAAAAACATGGATGGAATATCTTTCTCTGTTTAAGCAGCCAAGCTATGGCATTCCTTACCCAAAAACATAACATACACGGACAAACATCTCCACTTCAGAAGATTACGCAAAAGATGGCTCTTTCCCAAATGATGACTATACTCACAACTCAAAAATGCACCACAACATTATACTTAGATGTGACAAACTATGCTACTCACAGAATGGAAAAGATCTGTTGTTATACAAGTAGGTGCTATTGTACTTTGAACTAGACTTCTGGTTATAAGCAGATACATTTATATAAGAAGAAAATTGTATATTACACCACAGGGTTCATGTGTATCTAAAACCATGTAAAAATTGCTGTTTCTATGTACATGTAGATGAATATATTGAGGATTATGCCTGCTGCTAATAACTTTCAATAAGTTATGTGTATATTTATGTATAAAAGGTTAATTATGGTTATTTGAAGGCATAAAAATATACCACATGATAAATGTGGACAGCAGACCATCTAGATATTGCCTTTCTGTGTACATATGGGTGTTTATATAGATGTATTTAATCAAACATATACAATTGTATCAAGCATCATGTGTATGTGTGTATGTATGTCTATCTATGTATAAATTATTTACATTTTGCATTATTGTAGGAAAAAATCTTCCTTCTTTCCCATCCCTTCTCCACCTGACTCATTCCAGACCTTCTGACTACTATGAACTCCCAAACATCCTTCTCAATCTTCCACCACTCCGTTTTAGCTATTCCACCCAAATAACAAGCACATATGCCAATTACTTACAAAAATAACTCACTGCTTCTCCTTTTCAAATCTCCTACCATTCTATCCATACCCAAATTCTACTAAAAACACAAGAAATCAAGAGCATAATCCTAACACAATTAATGTACAAGTAAAAAAAAATATATATATAACATAACTACTAATTTTGCTTTCTGGAGTAGCGTGCTACATGCAGAAAAAAGCACTTCAATGCCACGTATGGTGTCGTAAGTGCTATATAAATACATGTACAATTTATAAATTACATTTTGACTCCATTCCCTCTAAGCAAGTCAAAAACCAATGCTGGTTTGATATGCTATATACACTGAATGAAAAAAGGCCTATATGTTATTGTTTTTGCAGCCCTAGAAAATTATTGTATGCCTCAACCTCCTTTCAGTCTGATTTTGCAAAGGGCAGTCTGACTCCTAATCAAGCTTTGTCCTTTCTTTGGCTTTCAGTGGCTTCCTCTGGGTAGCTTTTGCTTATTTACTGCATCAGTCTTGTTTTTTTCAGACCAGAAAATGGCATTACAGCCCCTCACAATCCCAACAAGCATTGACAAAGCCAACAGGTCTCACTTACTGGAGGTATTGGCTTTGCAATGTTTTTGTCCATGTTGCACAGCAGTCTGGCTGCTGTGCAACATAGCTGAAAGGTAATTAAAAAAAAAACACAGTGACGTGCCAGCACTGTTCACGTCATTGCATTTTGTTTTGTTGCTGGTGGGAGGGCAAGGAGGGAAGCATTTTAGAGAACGGGAGGACGTGCAACATGGAGCATGTTGGGGCAGGGTAAGTATGTTGACCCAGGCAGGAATGTCTATGTCATAACACTTGTTACTGTTATGGGGGGGTGGGTAGTGGTAAGCATTGGAGTAGCCTGAAAAATAAAAATACCCCCACTTAAGTCATATCCAAAATGGAAATAGGATAGTAAGGTTAGCAAGCCCAACAGGCTTTCACTGAGAACTCAAACTCAGGGAATTTTCAAATATCCTTCCTGCCTCATACCTCTTTCAGTCTTTTCAGGTCGAGCCTAAGCAGTGCAAGCGCTGTCTCTGCCAGACAAGCTGTGTTCAGTATATGGGCTTTACCCACCACTCCCACTCTTGCCATTCTTTCTTTGTTGTGCTTGTCTTAAATGCTTCACTTTTATTGGTGCATTATGCTAAATGTCCCCCCCTTTCTGTGCTAAATTCACACCCACGGAGCTTTCACTAAGAGAACATTTGTGTTGGCCATCACACTATGTTGCGCCTCCTCCTGTTACAGCGTGTGATGGCCCCTCCCCTTTCCTCCCATCTGGTTTCAGTTTATTCTGGTGAAGGAGAACTTGGAAAGTAACAATTGTCTTGGCTGTGCTTAGAGGAAAAATAATTTGGACATGCAGCAACAGAAAAAAGCTTGTTTTGAGTTTGAGTACAGGTATGCTTCAAATCATTTTTTCAGTTATTTTAGAGCTTGCAGGTGGCTGATATCTGAATATTCTCGAAGTTCACAAAGTTCTCGTACCAGCCCGTGTGTGCTGCAGTGCCTATATGGGCTCCAGAGTGTGGCAACATGCGCATGCACTGTGCAGCGGCATGGGCTGTGCACGGCGGTGCTCAGTATGCGCCGCACACTCTGCCATGCATGCACCATGTGCAGTTGGAGTGGTTGCGAGGGATAAGTGCTTTAAGACGTCGGCCGCAGACATTTTTTGCTCAGTCTTTGGGGAAGAAGGATACCACACAGCACCTTATTGTGTGTAAATGGCTGCTTTATTGGAAACAGGTGCACTTACAAACCATAAAAACCCTTGGCATAACGCCTCACAAAACTAAAACCTCACTATACATCGCGTTATGCTATCATTCCTCCCTCTCCCTTTCCTTTAACCTCATGGCCTCTTATTACCCCTTACATTGTAATGATTCCTTGCTGAAACCGTTTGTCATGTTAATAGTCTCCTGCTGCTCCCTAGCCCTTGAACGTGCAACTCCCCAAAAACCCTTAATACCCACCTATTCCTGTCTGAGTTGTCCTGCTGTCGTCCAGTCCTTTCCCACCTGACAATGTCTTGTCGGCTCTGCCGTCCCTCCCTGTTCTCATAGTCCTCTGAACTGTCTCAGTTCCCTCCACCAGAAAAAGGAGGTCTCTTCTTTTTCAGCCCCCCATAAATGCAGATGTCCCGCTGTCCTACCTTACCCTTACCTCTCAGATAACAGTGCTTTCATGACCTCCTTTACCTGGAGCAGGTACAACTCCATGCCCGTGAAGGACAGGTGTACGCCATCGTCCCTGAAAAATTCCCGATCCTCAAAACGAAGATCCACATGTTCCAAAAATGTGATACCGTGCATCGAACAAAAGGATTTAATTTCTTTGTTAATCTTCCGTCGAGCCCTCTCAATAGCCCTGGGTTTCTGTGCATCCCTCCATATTCTATGTGGCACAAAAGCCGTCCAAACTAAGTGGCATCCATACCACTGTCGATTAATTTCCAATAAGTCTGCCTTCATGCCCTTGAGTACATCCAACCCTGTCCTTTTAACTAAATCATTTTCACCTATATGTAACAATAACACATTAGGGCAAGAGCTGCACCCCTTTTGCGTCTGTAATATCTCCAGCAATTGTCCCCACTGCATTCCCCCTTTACCCACCCAACGAACCTTGCATCTCTCCCTGTCCAAACCCAAGTTGTCACCAATTGCTGTCTGTCCTGCTTGTCTTTGGGGCCACTTGACAAACGAGTGTCCGACGAACCATATGGACAGGAACTGCGGCTCGGGACCCGACACGAACCTGCAGCAGGAGAAAAACATGTTACTTCCTTAATCCGTTACTCCAGAGCCCCCTCGTCTGACATAACACTTGTAAGCCTCTGACTTCCACCTCCCCAGACGCATTATCCACCCGGAACCCCATCCCCGATATCCTTCCTCTGTCGCCATGCCTATCCGAAATGAGTGTGTCCCAAAATTAGATGCATTCTGTCCCACATATCTCAAACCTGCTTGCAGCACCGCCAAAGGCTGATGTGCAGATACCCTTACCCCATTCCCATGTCGGAAAACTTCTTCCCCCACAGCAGCTCCCCTCTCTTTCAGTGCCCTGCTCAAACGAACAAGGCAAATCTCAGACACAGGGTATGTCGCCATCACCACCTGCACACCCAACTCCTGCTGATCTGTCTTTGATCTATGAATCCTCAATGTTACCGTAGTACCCCTGAACACCACTTCGCCCCACTTCAACGTTGCTTTGCTGAACCCAGGAGCTCCGATACCCTAAACGCCCCAAAAAACATCCATGACATTAACGTCCTGAAAAGAAGGCTTTCCGCCACATAACTTCCTTCAGCAACTCCAATGACAATGGCTGCCTCACTGAACCTCGTTTCCCTTATTCCTTTGCCCAACCTTCTAAGATCCGCTGGCCTAATACCCCAGCAGATGGTGCGTACCCCCAGAAAAACTTCCCCAAGAAAGCAATGCCAGCTAATTTTCCTGCAATGGTGATACGCGACTTCCGCCTCTCCACCAACGCCATAATAAAATGCACTACATCCTCTACCCTTCCCTTCTCATCTGGGCACCACAGATCCCCGACTGCCTAAACTCCCTCCATGCCCGGACGTACGCTTGCTGTGTAGATAGGGCCAGAGAATTTAGCACCAACCAGAACATCCTCTCTCTCCCACCGTCCATAAGGCTACTGGCATCCGTGTCCTGGTCTAGGGCTCACCCGCAACTAGCTCATGGAATCTCTCCCACTGTGAACGAGACAAAGCATCCGCAGTGTAATTGTTCACTCCTGGCACATGCCTTGCCTTAAATTGAATATCGAGGCGCAAACAGTGTAGCACAAAAACTTGCAGCAGTTGCAGCACCTGCGGGTCTCGCGCCGATTGCCTGTTGACTACCTGTACCACAGCTAGGTTGTCAACTCTGAAGAGCACTTTTTGATGTTCAAGTAAATGTCCCCATATGGACACCATGACCACCAAAGGAAACAATTCCAGAAACGCGATGCTCCTCCCCCCTCTGGTCCAAGACGCCGGCCAAGTTTTGGCACAATATCTCCCTTGCCAGTGCAGCCCAAAGCCAGAGCCCCACCGCATCAGAAAATATCTGCACATCCCATTCATATGCCTGCCATGCCCGTAGGGGAATTCCGTTGAATTGATCCAAAAACACACACCACATCCACAGGTCTTCCTTTATTCCCACCCGCAGCCGAACATGATGGTGCGGTAACTGCTGACCCGCCAAAGAGAGTCCCAAGCGTCTACAGAATGTCCGTCCAGCTCGCACCACTCTACAAGCAAAATTAAGATGTCCCAACAATACCTGAACATCTCTAATTGTGACCTTATTTTGCCGTACCATGTCTGTGATCGTGTCAATCATAGTCCTCTTTTTTTCCAAAGGCAACCGTGCCACCATCAATGTTGTGTCTAGCTCGATACCTAAAAAAGTCAAGGCCATGAAGGGTCCTACTGTCTTTTCAGGGGCCAGGGGCACACCCAGATCCCCCATGATGTCCTGAAACTGCCGAAGAATGACCGCACAATGGTCTGATCCCACCGGCACCACAAAAAAGAAATCGTCCAAATAATGTGTCACTGCCTTATGGCCCTTTATGCAGGAAAATATCCATTGCAAACAAGTACTGAAAGTCTGAAATAAAGCGCAAGAAATGGAACAACCCATGGGTAAAGCTTTGTCGACATACCATTGACCCTGAAATTGAATGCCTAGCAATTCAAAATCTTCAGGACTGACCGGAAGGAGGCGAAAAGCACCTTCCCCGAACGCCTCCACCATGCCAATAGCTCTGTCCACCAACGCATAAGACACTTTTGTCAGTTCCTCTGGTATAAACTCATTTACTGGTGTCCCCTCCGGCCAAGATAAATGGTGAATGAGTCAAAACTAGCCTGGCTCTTTTTTGGGAACAACTCCAATGGGAGACACTATGAGATTATCCAGAGGCCAATCTAAAAAGGGGCCTTCCATCCGACCTTCCGCCACTTCTTTGTCTAGCTTCTGTTGGACAATTGGCTCTCGCCCTTTTACCGATTTTAAGTTGTCAGCCCACCGCCGCACGCGCGGACCCATGTACACTAGTCGAAAACCCTCAGAAAAACCCTGGAACAACACCTGCGCTGCTTCCCAGTCATCTTACCGGTCCAACCAGAAACGTAGCCTGTCAAACCTAACCGGAGTAACTGCTTTTTCCCATAGGACCCTGTCCGCTTCTGTATTTATTGCCGCCCTGACTCCCTGAACTGTTCCCGCCTGAAGATTGGCCCTGCCCTGATCCTGTCGCCCCTGAGCTCGCCGAAGCGTAACAGTGGATAACTTCATGTCTACCTGCGCAGCTGGAGCATTCATGACGGAACTTGCAGTATTCGCGGGTGCACAAACCCTTGTTATAGTCACAGCATGCCCCTGACTTAACTGTCCCTGTCCCTCCTGGTCCAGAAGTGCCCTTTGTGTTTGCCCCCACCCCACCCTAGGTGGGGCACTCCAGAAAGGGCCGATACGTAATGCGCAGTCCGCTAGGCATCAATACCGTTTAACCAAATTTTGCAGGGCCCATAGTATGCTGCCATAGGTTACGTCAATTTCTCCCCATAGAACTGATTCATCCGCTGCCAACCTCACCCAGAATTCCTCATCATATTGAACCCAAGCGTATCCCCCATAATTCAACTGAGCTTTTCGTATAACGTCCATATATATTAGGAGCGCAACCGCCCTCTCTGGCAGACACTCACAATAAACCCTGGCGTAAATTAAAAAGGCAGCCTTCCAATTTTCAATATTAACCGGCACCTTTGGCCTCTTGGCCAGCTTGTACTCCTCCTCTTTTGAACCTTCCTTAGACCGCACCTCTCTGTGTAGTAACTTCAACATCTCAACATACTCACCTCTCCATAGCTTTTCTTTTGTAGTTAACATTAAATGCGCCCCTAGTGGCTTCGCCGTACCCATGTAAGGATGTTTTTTGCCTTCCCCCCCTTTGCAGTACCTGTTTCCACCTTTTGCTCCTCCCACTCCCGCGGATTAGTGCCCCGCTCCCCAGTCTCGTCCGGCCCGACATCTGTCACGTAAACCCCTTTGTGCAGCCGTTCCTTGACCGCGTCTACTTTCGCCTCCACTGCCACAGAAACAGCTGTGTTAAGCCTCTTACCTGGCCTCAAGGACTGGAGCTGCTCCTGAGCCACTCGCCTCGTCCTTGTAGCTCCTCCGCTCTTCGCTGGCACTGTCTGAAATGACTTAGGAACATTGTTAGACACCTCCACCTCGGCGCACCAACAGGCATATTCTAGCCCCTCCGGGAGCTCCCCTTCCTCCATGCTGTCCTCCTCATAATCAAGCTCCTCCATCAGTTCCACACTCTCACCAGGCAGGGTGCTCCCCAAATCTCTTGCCTGGTCCTCCAATATCCTGCCTCTGGGGCGCACCACCATCTTACCCCGTGATGGCCCCAACCACTCCTGTTTTGTCAGGTTAGGTCGCCGTTCCTGGGAGGCTGCCGCGGCAGGGGGGGCAATACCCACTCCTCCATGCCACCCCTTCTGAACAACCATAACCTCGCCGTCCTCCTCTGAATCTGTCCTCGACGCCATCCAGCTGGCCGCTCAGGTCCCGGCTTTTCTTCATCCCAGGGTCTACGAGCCGCCCATGCCCGTCCCAGGTCCTGCTCTCCTAGCTTGACACCCTGCCATGAGATGCCCGGAGTGCTAATTAGACCTGAGCACACTAAGTATTATCCCCTTGACCTGGCTGATCACTTGACTCCCCTCCCGCGCCCTCCCCCTTCCAAGAATACCACCTCACCCCCTGGCTGCCCTGCCCTGATACCTGACTGGTCCTCTATGCTCCTCCCCCGGCCTTATGTACGTTGAAGGGGGGCGCACTTTCAAAGTGATGCCATCGTCCTCAACTCCACCCTCGCCCCCTTCACCCTCATCACTCCAATCCCAAAGGAAATGTGGTTGTGAAGCAACACGTCCATCAAGCCTTCTGTCTCTGCTGTACCCCCCCATAACTTGCCCAGGTGCCCCCATTCTGCCACTCACTGTCTGACTCCACCCTTTCTTCTCCTTGTCCCTCCATAATAAGGAGATTACCCCTAGCACTGGCTGCACTACACCCCTGCCACTCTGCTCCCTCCTATTACGTGTGGCCCCAAGCCGGTCCCCTTGGCTCGGAGGACAGCCCTCTGCCGCATCACCTCTGACATCCGCAAGGGGGTTGGGTATTCCACCTTCCCGTCCCTTACCCTTGTCCTGCCCCACGTTCCCCCGGCCCCTCCCCCTACGCCGCATACTCACCGTGCCCTTCTTCGACGACACGCGGCGTGGGGGAGAACATGCCAGAACAGCCGCCGCCACTCCGCTCGCCGCTCTCCAGGCCGGCCGCAGTGGGCTCAGAGTCTCCTCACGCCCCATGTCAAGACGGCCGGCCTCTTTAAGTAAGCGGAGCGCCTCTTGCACTTTTTTCTCCGCCGCCACGACCCACTCCACAAACTGCCAGTAAGTCAAATCTTAACCACTGCTCGGTTAATGCTTATTCCCCTAACTTCTCTGTCACTAATACCTGCACCGCAAGAACTTGAACCAATAACGTTCAAAGAGTGAGCTAATAAAAAACAACCTGACTAACCACTAAACACTACACTTTCCAGAAACGCACTTAGCCAATAAACTACCTGCCACAAAAACTACGCTCAGTACCGGTCACCGTGTCGACCTAAAATGGTGACCTAAACTTAAAATGGCCACCTTAAACAACTCCCTCCATAGCCCAAAAGTGCCCAAACGGCGCTCGTGGGCTGAGCCACTTCCCCAAACACCCCAGTGGGGAGACCTCGATGCTCGGCAATCCCCCCGGGACCTCCTTTGCCAGCTCACGTTTTGGTACATTCCACAGAGACTTGATTTCCTGTGCGCCATCAGAAATGAGACCACTGTGGTGAACTTAAACCTACATAAAACTTTCAGAAATCACTCCGCCTGGTTCTGTAATTTTACCACTCCCGAGACCACATTTTTGTATTTTCCAGACTAGCAGAAAATGAACACAACATTGGTCTGTTGCAAAATAGCGCCTTTCCAATGCCAACTGTACTTTTAGTTAACTTTTGTTATAATAACCCGAGTAGTAGACATGCTAAATATTCGTACACACTGTGGTGGATTTCAGTTTGTTACTTTTGTGTTGCACACCATAACCAGTTCTTTGGCCTGTCCACCCTATCTGGACTATCTCCTATGCCTTCCCACAAATCTCTTCTTCTCTGTCTTGGTTCAACACTTAGCTGCGAGCATCTGGAGTTTAAGTGGTTTAGAAAAACAAAGAAGTGTAATTTACTTATGGTGAAATAGCTTGACGTAAACCTTAGAGCCCCCAAAAACAAGGCTGATGTCCGTGGTTAGGCTTTGTAGAAGAGATATGATAAATTGAATCTCCTTCCTCCTTCATCTGAAGTTCCCATGTGGCTAAAACATTGGTCCCCACACTAGGTTAGTGGGGACCCCAAAGAAATAACTCATTCCACCATTGTCTGTTTGTAAGCTTTCTTAAGGCTGGAATTATTTTTAGCACCTGGGAGTAGTTTGTGTTTTAAGGGCCTTGTTTGAAGAAATATTTCAGTAGGCCTACTAGCCCTTTAGTGATATGCAGGGCCACTGGAAATATGAGGCAGAAAGGACCAAACTATGCTGCAGGGTTGACCAATTAAAGTGTCAAAAGAGGTCCAGTTATAAATTTACAATCCCATTAGCTCCAACACACGTGTGTGAGACCTATCGCATTGCAAATGCTTCTTTCTATTATCATTTCCGAATTCGCTCAACTCTCACTTCTGTCTTTCTCTGTCGCTTTCCGTCATCCTTTTGCCATCATTCCTTGTCATTTTTTGGGCCATCCATTGACTTGATTCTTGGCTTCTTTCATTCATCCACCCAGTCCATCTTGGTTTTACTTTCTTTCTTTCTCCATCCATCCATCCTTCCATACGTACATTCATGCTTCTGTCCTTGCTTTTCTGCTTCATGTACCCTCCCTTTATTTAAATCATTCTACCTGTCAGTCCCTTGATCCATTCAACCTTCTCTGCATCCATCTACTATTTTCTATGTTCATTCACTTTTATCCATGTATTTTTTATGCCCATTATCCACCTTTCACTACATCATGAATCCACCTCTCCACTGATTCCCCATCCATACCTCCTTCCACCCATCCTTCTTTCATCCCTCCTTCCCTTCCTTCTTAACAGACTCTCTTGTGTCATTTGCTCTCCCCACCCCATAACAACTTCATACTACTCTCCTACAGTGGAATGTTTGAGCTTTAATTCAGAGACTAGCAGTATCTGATCAAAGTTAAATGAACTGTAAACAAAAAGCTAAACATTTTGTGTGAATCAGTAGTGCTCAGTAGCACCCACCCCCATTCAAACTGCTAAAGTGTAGGGTTGCTTACGCCCCTGGGGACAAGCAGCAAGTATGGTGTGATGGAAGGCAACTACTGAGGGTGGGAGAGATTGGTGCATAGCATGAAAGAAAAAGTGCTATGAAATAGCTAGCACTGGATGTGTCCTAGCACTTTTTTTGTAATGGCTGGTGGGGCAGGAGGAATTCAGACAAGGAATGGAGGGCTGTAGGGGACAAGCAACAAGACAGACAGTGGGAGGAGGGTGGGAGTGGGCAAGTGAGAACAGGAAGGGGGGCAGGGCCAAGCAGGGTGTAGGAGGAAAGCAGCAAAAGGGAAGGTGGGAGGAGGCAAGCACCAACATGGAAGGTGGGAAAGCAAAGCAGGGGGGGCAAGCACAAGTAAAAACAGGGAAGACAAAGGGGCTATGCAACAACAGGGAGTGTGGGAAGAGACAAACAACAGGGAGGGTGGAGGGGCAAAGCAATAACAGGGAGGGTGGGAGGAGGCAAATAACAGAGGGGGTGGGAAGGGGAAAGCAACAACATAAACTGTGTATGGGGGTAATCAATAACATGTAGGAGGCAAGCAACAACACAGAGAGCTGGTGGGGCAAGCAACAACACAGACAGCGTATGGGGAAAGTAACACAATGCAGTAGGAGGGCAGATAGGGTAAGCAGCAACATAGAAGGGAACATAGGCACACTGGTAAGATAGAGCAACCCAGAGGGGGTGGAAAGAAGTACAGTATGGAGGCTACTAGCAAACAAAAAGAAAAAGGTAGCTCTGAAAGATTGAGCAATATAAGGGCACAAATATTTATGCCTTGCTCCAGGCGAGGACAAAACAAAAGAGGAGGAAGAATATCCAGTACACTGAGCAAAGACAAGCAAGCAAATGAGAGTGACAATTAAGTCAACTAAGGGTAAGTAATGGTCAGACTCACAGCCTACTATAAGCTAACAAACTGTTTTGCAAGTGACAGTACATGCCTATCTTAGAGGAGACCTAAAAATGAGAGGGGGTGTTGGTTTGCAATCAGACTTGGCTGCCAAAGGGTCTCTATGTCTCTGAAAGCAGAACGGGGTGTGTGCCTTGTGGTTAGAGCTTTTGGCACCCTGTCGCATGCTTCATGTTGACTTTTCCCTCTGGGCATTGGTTGTTAGCAGGGATAGCTGGAAGCGTTTCTTCAAGGATGCATTGGGGTCCTGGAGTATCTTTTGCCTGCCCCTTGGACATCACAAGGACCAAGGCAACTTCGTGTTTTGAGATGAACGTGCTCCAAAGGCAATGAATAATGCTGCAAATTGGTTAGCAAGGAGGTTTACAGTGAGAGGATGCAATTTGTGTGGCAGGTCAGGTAAGGGTTCTGCTTAGTGTGTCAAAAACTACACATACGTTTTATGGGCTTTCGGACACAGTAGGAGCGGCTCTTTATCAGCCTTCTTGCGAGGCTGCAGATTTGAAGGTTTATAATTGGGAGGCACCCTACAGTGCAACCTCTACCTCAGCCTTCTGTCCCATTTTCAGTTCATAAGGTATTCTAATTCGCGTTGGAGAGAACACGGAACAACCCCTGGCAGTTTACCCCACACTCCTTTAGGATAGGAGCAGTAATAATAGCTGCAGGGGCAGATTTGTAGTTTCTGAACATTAAGAAAAAAAGGTAGGTGAGTTGGATTGTTGCAAGACGTACATCCGTCCTGATTTGCTGTGATAGCCTTACTATTCGGCTATTGACCATTTTCTGTAATCTCACTTACCTAGTTTTTAAGGTTGCAGCCTACCAGAGAGCGCATCTTGGGGCCATTCAGAAAGCTTACCTGGGAATGCATTCTGCCGGTGTCTTGTCATTGACTTTGTGGTCTGAACTCATATTTTCTTGCTTTCCATGTTTCAGTCTGTCCAGCTTGAGTTCATACCTTCCCCTTCCCTTGCCCAAAACCTATTTACAGTACCTGTCTGAGTGCTCCCTTTCTGTAAACAGTCCTGTAAATCTTGCTGTTATCTCATCGCATTTGCTGTGCATTTAAAGACTGAGGTCAAATGTCAGGTGCTGTCTTCAGAGGGCGCTTGTTTACTTTTCTTTCTCTGACTTCAAAGTAAGATGTTTTATGTGACAATCTTGTTGCATCCTGGAGGTTGGGCAGAGTTTCTTTCTAGCACACAACAACATTTCAATGAACTGTGTGAGTATTTTAGAATATATCAGAATTAGGAACACAAATGAAGCACATTTTTTTGCAGTTTCTGAAGTGTGTTGGAAACAAATACTTTAATATGATCAAAGCAAATCATTACTCTAGATGATGCAATTTCCACACATTTTTGTCTCTGTACTGTATAGTTCTATTAGTAAATATGTATGTCTGTGCAAATGTAATGGTCATGTCAGTTGAAAATGTGTCTGTAATGGCAGTGGGCTACCACATCATGAATGCTCCACTCTATACCACTCCACTCTACTCTGCACCACTCCACAACACTGCACTGTACTCTGCACCACTCCACTTTACACCCTTCCATGTCACTGCAATCTGCACCACTCCACTCTATGCCACTGCACTCTACGCCACTCCACTGTATGCCTCTCCACTCTACCCTGTACCAACATACTCTATGCCAGTGCACTCTTCATCCCTCTACTCTCCACCATTGCACTGTTGCACTGTTTGTCACTGGACTCTACACCACTCCAGCCTAAGCCATACCAATCTACTCCGTACAACTCCATTCTACCCACCGTACTGTACACCACTCTGCAACACTGCACTCTCTGCCACTGCACGCTATGCCAGTAAACTATATGCCAATGCACTTTACTCTGTAACACTCAACTCTATACACCACTCTAATCTACTCTGCACCACTCCACTCTGTGCCACAGCACTCTACACCACTTTACTCTACACATTACACTATCCGCAACTGCACTCTACCCTGCACCACTCCACTCTATGCCACTTCACTCTACTCTGAAACAATCTACTCTATGCCACTGCACTCTACGCCACTGTGCTCCACTCCGTGCCACTCCACTTTATGCCACTGCACTTTACACAACTACACTCTATGGCAATGGACTCTACACCACTGCCCTCTACTCTGCATCACTGTACTCTACACTACTGCTTTCTACACCACTCTACTCCACTCTACACCACTGCACTCTGATTCTCTACTCTGCAACACTGCACTCTCCACCACTGAAGTCTCCCACCACTCTACTCTGCACTACTCCACTCTGCGCTACTCCACTCTACACCACCGCAGTCTATGTCACTGCACTCTATGGCACTATACTGTACTCTGCTCCACTGCCCTCCTGAATAACTCAACTCTATGCCACTCCACTCTGTGCCATTCTACTCTGCTCTGTGTCACTCTACTCTGTGCCACTTAGCTCTGCGCCATTCTGCTCCAATCTACTCTGTGCCACTGTACTCTACAGCACTATACTCTACTCTACACCACTCTATGTTCCTCTAGTCTGTACCACTTTATGCCACTGCACTCTATGCCACTCAACTGTACTCTGCACTATGTGCCACTGCACTGTATGTCACTCAACTCTACTCTGCGCCACTCCCCTCTAAGTCACTCAACTCTTCGTCACTCCACTCTGCACCACTCTATCCCACGGTACTGTCTGCCACTGCACTGTAGGCCACTGCACGCTATGCCTCTTTACTCTGTACAATGTTACTCTGTACCACTCTACTCTGTGCCACTGCACTCTACTAGGCACCACTCTAATCTATGCCTCTGCATTGTACGACACTGAATTCAAAGTCATTGCAGTCTATGCCACTAGACTCGCAACACTTTATGACAATGCACTCTACGCCAGTCCACTCTTCTCTGCACCACTCCTGTGTATGCCGCTCTCTGCAACTCTACAATCTGCCACTCCAATACATGATACTCTCTGCCACTCCACTGTACAACACTCTACTCCAATCTTTACTATTCCAATCTATGACACTCCACTCTCCTCTATGCAACTAACTTTTCGCCAAGCTGAACAGCAGCCACGCTGGTAAACAACAAGGCTAGAACACATTGGCAAAGCCAATAGTTCTTGCATAGGTGAGATCTATTGATTTTGCCCATGCTTGTTTCATAAAGGTCATGGTTTAGGTATTTGGCCCCTAATTCATGTGGAGGTCAGGCGAGTGGGTATGAAAAGTAAGAAAAGGCTCACTGGGCTTACAAGTCCAATGGTTCAGTATTGGAGGTCAGCGACTGAGTCAGGTAGCCTAGACCATAATGTGCATAGTGGGGTCACATGTACCCTGTTCTTCGAGGGAGGATGCCCTGAATGCTGATTTAAAACAATGCAGGGTGTTACAAAACCTCCCTTCTTCTGTAGTATTGGCATGGTCATCCAGGATCCCAAAAAAGCGTTGGAGTAGTGAAGTGGGCCCCAAGACCTTCACTGTGTCTGTTAGGAGGCTTGATTTTAGCTTTATTGCCTTTGTAAGAGGAGATGAAAGAGTGAAAGTCATTCCCTACATGATGATACTGGTGAGGACATCCTTTACAGGGATATGATTCATTTACCGAATGTGGGGTCTTTGGGGAAGGGCAAACGACAGTTACTAAATTCGACCTCATGGTGAGATTAGTGTTACTATGGTTGCTTTTTATTGCTTGTGGCGATTTTTACATCTCAATGATTCACACGTGAGGGCCTTGCATGAGCAACTTTTATACCGAGTGTGGGCCAGCGTGGTCGTCTAGTGGTTTGGCAGTTTTATGGACACAGAACAGAGGACCCTGGGTCCCCAAATCAGAAGGCTTATTGGATGAAAAGGGAGATTGGGTCGGGATGGTCATCTAGCCTGCAACCCACCCTGAGTATGGATGGTCAAGGGTGGTATAGGCACATAAGCATGATCATAGGTTTGCAATCTTAGGGGGTCATTCTGACCCTGGCGGTCATCAACCGCCAGGGCCAACGACCGCGGAAGCACCGCCAACAGGCTGGAAGTGCTTCCTGGCCAATTCTGACTGCAGCGGTAAAGCCGCGGTCAGAAAAGCGAAACCGGCGGTTTCCCGCCGGTTTTCCCCTGGCCATAGGAATCCTCCATGGCGGCGCTGCAAGCAGCGCCGCCATGGGGATTCCGACCCCCTTCCCGCCATCCTGTTCCTGGCGGTAACAGGATGGCGGGAACGGGTGTCGTGGGGCCCCTGGGGGCCCCTGCACTGCCCATGCCACTGGCATGGGCAGTGCATGGGCCCCCTAACAGGGCCCCATAAAGATTTTCAGTGTCTGCTTTGCAGACACTGAAAATCGCGACGGGTGCCACTGCACCCGTCGCACCCTTTCAACTCCGCCGGCTCCATTCGGAGCCGGCTTCATTGTTGAAGGGGCTTTCCCGCTGGGCCGGCGGGCGTCCTTCTGGCGGTCGCCCGCCGGCTTAGCGGGAAAGTCAGAATGACCGCCGCGGTCATTTGACCGCGGTACGGTCTTCTGGCGGTTCCCGCCAGGCGGGCGGCTCCCGCCGCCCGCCGCCCGCCAGGGTCGGAATGACCCCCTTAGTCTGTTATTTTTAGGGGTCATGCAAGTGGGTAACAGCTGGCAAGGAGTTAGGTGTAGTTATAGTGAAAGCTGTGAGATGGTTTCTGAGCA
The DNA here is from genome assembly GCF_031143425.1 of Pleurodeles waltl. Classification (NCBI taxonomy): domain Eukaryota; kingdom Metazoa; phylum Chordata; class Amphibia; order Caudata; family Salamandridae; genus Pleurodeles; species Pleurodeles waltl. The sequence continues at coordinate 818,732,161 of NC_090448.1, forward strand.
CCAGCAACAATTGTCTCATTTTTTCAGCCTTTATGAATACATTAATTTTGAAAGTAATGTAAGATGTTTTTATAAGTGCTATGCCAGTCCTTGATTCTGTGTCAGGATAACACTGTAATATGTATAATGTAATTGTGAAAGGCAATAAAAGTTATTTTTTGAATAAATATAAGCCATACCTTGCTATTGATTACTTGGGTTGTATGAATCATTATGGTAACAGCATAAATCCATATATTGCTTGTCCATACCCTATTACCTATTATGGACCTTACTGTGATTAACAATTGAACCCTTCAGTGCTTAAATTGAGGAACACATAAGACAAGAGCCTAAGGATTTTCATTGTCGAATTCTAGGGTTTTCAAATACCAAAGCAGCCCTGATCCATTCCACCTCATGACTCTTTCTTCAACCACCCTGTATTCCTGTCTTTTTATCTCACTCTTTCAGGTTGTTTGTCATCCCTAATTTCTCCCTTTGCTGCTTCTTTCCGTTCTTTAACTTCCTCCTTCTTTCTTCCTTTTCTGTTTTTCTCTCTATCCAAGACACATGTGTGACCTAAAACAGAGGGTAGGTTAAATGGCACCTGTGTCTATGTCCACCATCTGAAATGGCACAGAAATCATGGGTAAAGGCACTGAAGGAGCCTTGGATTGGCCTCTAGTCTTGTCACTCACTTTGCAAGTTGGGCATGTTTTAAAAAAACTTTTATGTGTTGTCCATACCTGTCTAGTAGTACAAAGGATCTAACCTGTCCTTGATCGTCTTGGTCTTCAACTGAAAGTAACTCATGGGCTAGGGATGAAAGAATGTATCTGGGTGTCTGTAGAACTATCAGCCTTTTCCTTGCACCGATTTGTGGATCTCCTGGTTGTGGTCCAGCAGCTTATCTTCCCAGACCATGCTTTGTCTGCCAACCAACTTGTTCATTGGCCACCTTGTGTAGGCCCAGTAGAGTAGGACACTCATACTCTGCCAGGTGGAACTCCCTCCTGTAGCTCTGCTCTGCCAATGACTTGGGTTCAAATACCTGGGTCAGTTCAGGCACCTCCCTGCCTGTAGCAGGGTCAATGGCCATCACAACAATGCCTTCTCAGTGTCTGCTCTGGTCTACACTATTCTCTATAGATCGTTCAACTCCAGTAGACAACCTCAGCCTGAGGCTGAAATACTGCCTGTGATCTGGACAGCAAAGTTGTTCAGAGCATGTAGGCCTCTAGCCATGGCACTAGCCAGGGCATGATCAGGGTATCGTGAAGCAGGCTCTCAGCACTGTTTCTATTGCACCACTATGTCAAGCAAGGCCATCTTGCAGTTGACCTCTACCTCATTTATGGCATGTGGGTACTCCATATCATCCATATTGGCGTACAGGCCTTTGCAAACAGTACCAGGGAGAGTATCTAACTTTAAGATATTTTCTCTTGTGGTGGGAAGGTCACTGAATGGTGATCTAGAATGTAGTCCAGCACTGAGTGCCTGACTGCTGGTGTATTTGGTATTGTGATTTTTATCTTTGTCCTTGTGTTAGGTTAATCTAGCATGAGCACAGGGACACAGCCCTGCCTCTCCTGGGATCTGTCATGCAACCTGCAGGGATGCACCAAGCAAGCCCTCATATTACAAAGAGGACTTCTGTCCCTGTCCTGGGTTGAGCACCTAAAGCGGTGGTGGCAGTGTATCATGTTTTGTGAATCCTTATAGTTACCCATACATTTTTAGCTGTATCAGTGAGTGTGTGGCCTACTTACCCCTCTGTGTAAAGTTCCAGTGTTAAATGAAACACAGAACCTTGCAATGACATCTTGTGTATGTCAGATGTGTGCACTTGTATAGCATGTGTATAGTACATGTGTGATAGTATGACTGTGTATATATGTATCTGAGTACTGAGGCCTGTGGGAACTATTTTAGATGCCTGTGGTTTGGCATGACACCAGCTGGAGGATAACAACAGCTTCCTCATGCAGTGGAAATGGTTGGAGAGTGGATATATAAACACTGAAGTGAGAAGGATGACGACAGGTCTGTGTAAAAAGACTACACTCTTTATTAAGCCTGATGAACTTAAAACTTACACTGTACTTACCATATGTGCCAGTCCATAATTGCCTCTGCTCAACAGTAAACAATATCCTTCCAACACTCCATACTCTAGCCCATGAGACAGTAAAACTGCCAGCCTGGCACACAGTAGTATCCCATGTGCCCACACACAGAGCAAGCTGCCACACTGCACTTACCCCTTGCTCACACACACACAAGTCCCTCTTTAGGCTACCTTTAGAAATATTATGAAGAGTTTTTTAGGAAGGAGCTGCTGATTAGTTATCCCAGGGCACTACTATTTGGTTGCCAGTAGGGGTAAAGGTAGGACTGCAGTTTCTGGTATGCAAGGTGATTATGTTTCTTTGACAGGTCTGCCCTTTTGTGTGTCCCTGATTACTGCTTCAGGGAGACTGATAACAGTCAGATGCAGACACTGCCACTTCATTGTGCCCCAGTTGTTGGCACTCCATCTTGGAGACAGACCAATACCACATCACTTTACAGAAAGCCTATGCCTGGAGCACATTCTAGGAAGGACACTTGAATGAAAACCACCTCAAACCAGTTCTGAACTTTTAGACAGTTGATCCACACCCCCTCCCTAGAAAATGTGTATACAATTGGGAACCAAAACCACCGACTTGTTTCCAGTTTCAAGTTGTTCATGACTGAGAAAGGAAGTGCTCAGTGGAGAGCTCGAAGGAGAGCTGTGTTACCAAGACTGGTGCCTGCCAGAAAGCCAGTCTCCCAGAGTTGAGGGGATTTCACCTGAAGTTCCCACTTTCTGCTGGAAGAGCTGAAAATCTGCGAAGTGCCTAGAGGCCAGTCTACCTGCTGAAAGAGGGAAGGAGTTTGCCTGGTCCTGCAAGAGGAGAGGTGCTCTGGAGTTAAAACATAGGGTGTCCCTGGCCTAAGGAACACCCAGAAAAAGGGGTCTACCTGAAAGAGCGAAGCCAGGTGCAATCAGTGCTGCACAGGTCTCCCCGTCTCCCTCTGTGGTTCACCTCAAGAACTGCACCACGTCACACTGGGATACAACGGTCTTGCCGTGTGATCTGGTCACATGATCTTACTGTGTGCTACATCTGCACCATCCCAGACGTAGGCAACAATTGCTATGCCCCCAAGATCTTCACCCTAAGGCCTGTCAAGCAGCAACTGTCTGTTTCCTAGCAAGGCTGTGCACACCAAAGGTATGGGCTGCACCTGGCCTCCCCTCCGCTGCAGAACTGAAAGATGATACTTCAGGTCTCGAATGTGTTTCTTTTCTCTTTAAAGACATTTACTTTTTTTAGGAGAGACGAAACACATTAGTATACTTTACTACTACATAGGAACAGCAGGGAACTGCTACGGCAACAGCTTACACGTACTGCAGGAATCGGACTGTAGCCAGGACCAATCAGCTGCAAGAGGCTGGTGTGAGAACTGGTTTTTACTCAGTAAAACACTGAGTGGTAAAAAAAACAATGTGCACTTGTGTATTTGAAGTCATAAGGAACATAATCTGAACGTGGGCTTAATTCATACTCTTGCAAAAGTTTACTGGTGAACTATAAGAAATAGGGTCACTGGGCGGGAGAGAACACGGACAGAAGGGGGGTGTAGTACCCACTGGAAATCATGATAAGGGGTATTACCCTGTATTTTCGAACTGGATTGCGTAGTATTCAATATTGCAGTGTGAATAAAAGTACTTTTGTTTTCACAAAGACAAGCACTGGGCTGGACAACGAGCTATTGGGTCTGCTGGTTGATTGTTGAGCTCTGAGTTTGGGCCCCCATACTACCTCCTTAAGAAGCCTGTGACTTCTGCCTCTCCCTCCCCTCACTCCCAACTCTGAGAGTCAAGTAGGGAAGATTTCTACTTTGTCCAGCTTTCAGCAGAGCTATAACAGGACAGGCACCAGGACCCCAGTGGGAAACAGCCACAACCATGACGGTTGAGACTCAGTGACCGCTGCCAGTCAACGAACAGGATAAAACCCTTCCTCTCAACCTCAATGCTGTAGGTGTCAGTATTTCTTATACCAGGAACTCTCCTCCCATTGATAGCCATCTCACTGTCAAACCCAATAGTTGTGGGTAAATGTGTTGAGTGCCACGGAGTCCTAACGGGTAGCCATCCTTACCAACAAAATACTCGTATTCATTGGTGTGGTTGGGTCCCTAACAGGGCAGCCCTTCTTTTATTGCCCTTCTCAGTGGCACTTAAAACAGGTGTGCATCAGGTAAAGAGAGCGTCTTTCCTTCCCTTGGCTTTGTGGTTCTGACTAGGAACCCTGTTCCACTTAGGTTTCTGTTCCAGCCAGGATTCATTAAAACTATTTGGTACTTCCTTTCTGGTCTAGAACCATTCAATTAGGAGCTTCTCTCCCCTTTAGGCATTAAACCCTAATGCTCCTGCCCGTTGTTTGGCCGATTAGCTAACCACTTGTCAGCCAACACAACCCATTTCAATGGATCCTTTTCAGTAAGATCAGACTATAACTGTCTGAGTGAGTTAGGCCACTCCTCCTAGAGTCACTGTACACCCATCAGCTGGTTAAGGGATAACAAATCCTTCACTTCCATTCTTCTCACTCACTCATTCCAATGATGCACTCTCCTAGATCAAGTTTTCAAGCCAAACCCCACATGTCTACTTGTTCTTTCAGACCCCTGATAATACTGGACAGGCTTCGGTACATCCATCTAATTGGAGCTTCCCTCATACACTCAAAGGTCAGATGCTCATTCTCATGCATCCTTCCTTTGACCTCTATCCCTTCAAAAGACATCTACAATATTGACATTTGTCACAACACATAGAATCTCAAAACTGTGGCACCACTCTAAAATGTCAGTTGCCTTGCACATACATATGTATCAATTTTTTTTTTTTAAGTGTAATGTTTTATTTTTTTTATTTTCAAAGCATTTTATTAGCATTGCTCAATCATAATTCATGTATGGTATGATCCAGTAAAGCAAATAGGTATAGATAAACTTAACAAATTGCATTCATCATAACCATAGAGCGCAAATACAGCGGGGTAAGGCAACAGAGGGCCCCCCCCCTTCTCCGTGACCCAATCAGGAGCTGTAAGGCCAGGGTCCCGCAGCCCAGTCCACTGTGATGAGGGGCCCCTGGAGCTCGGCCCCAGCACCGCGGGGACTGTGGGGTATAATGTTACGCCACTGGCCAGGAGGGTAGGAAAACGAAAGGGAAGAACAGTTTTGCCAGGCAGTTCCATTGCATGCTCCCTCCTTGCCAAAGCAAAATGTTGTCAGGGGACAAACCTCGTGCTGTTATCATCCGAAACTACCGGTGATCAAATCTGGTGTGCTGTTCCCTCACCGGGGAAACCGGATGCGAGAGCAGCGGCCAGTCAGGTGAAGTGGAGTCCCGCATTGTAACTGGTCTCCACCTGACTGGTAACCAGGACGTGGGAATCCGCGATATTAGAGGAGGCAGGGCTGGCTACGTCGACAGAGGGTTCTTTCTGCTTTGAACATTTATGTGTCTTCATTTAACAACGTGCACTAGTTAATCACTTTGGCGCAGATTTCTGAGGTGCAGTATATCCGTGCCAGTAACATATGCCAGCCGGGTTGCTGTCTGCGAGTTTGAACGAATTCTGGGTGGAGAAAGAAAATACTTGTCAGAAATGGGAAAAAGATACAATGCAATATCCGGAATTATGCTCTGTGCGTCATTTTATTCCCACTTCAAACACAATCATATCCCCTGAAACGTCACTGGGACAGTAATTATGGTGGAGAGGAGCCATGAACAATATTGCAGAGTGGGGATTTCGGGCATGCAGTGGGTTTACAAACTAACTTCTAATTTGCCGAGATCACGATTCTCCCACACCCCTTTCCCTTTCAAAACGTATGACCAGGCGATATCGGAAATCCAAGGTGGGCTAGAGGAAATATATGGATAGAAGGTGCGACCCATACTGTGGCGTAACAAAGACCCCGCAGCCCCCGTTCTGTGGGGGCGCCAAAGCTCCAGGGGACCCCCTCAGCACAGCACCTGGCCTGAGTGTCTCCAGAGGGCACCCCTCCAGTTTCGTTACTCTACTGGGCCCCTACAGCTCTGAAAGCAGCCGTTGGGAGTAGCACACATTTTACTTAAAGGCACCAAGAAGTCTTTTATTTCAGCCCCTTTGCACGTAGTCTTTTTTGGACAGTATTAACCCACGAGGCCTCACTCAAAATGAACATAGAGTCGACTAAAGTATACAGGAGAGATGTAGCCTGTCATAAGATACCTCCTAATAACCTTAATATCTGGTCGCATGGTCAATAGATGTGCATATCTGCCCCGAGTCACCCAAAGAGAAGAAATCCTGCATGTCTGAGACATAGACCTCAAATTGGCAATGAGACCCAGAGCCCAGCTCTGAGGTCAAGAGGCAGGGGCGGCTCCTGCATTATGGCGGAGGTGCGTCGCACGCCCCCGCCAGCAGCAACAGCTGCACAACTTTTACTATAAAATGATAATAATAGATGTTTATTATCGTTTTATAGTAAAAGCGGCGGGCCTGGGGTCTGTGACCTGTGACTGGGACGAGGGGAGTGCACAGCACTCCCCCTCACTACACATGTATGCTTGGCCGGCCGTCTCAGGCTGGGCAAATACACATGCGCACAGGGCTCTCTCCAACCCAGCAACGTAGCACTGCTTTGCTGGGTTGGAGACAGAAGGCAGAGACTTTCAGTCTGCCACGGAGCACCCTGGATAGGTCCTCCGTCCAATCCTAATGCTGCTTCGATGCTACTAGCAGCATGAAAGCAGCGTTAGGATTGAACACAGGGCAGGCTGGGAGCCTGTGCCTGAGTCCAGTGTAGGAGCAGATGGTTGTGGTGAGCCGCCGCCCAAAAAGGGAAGTTTAAAAAAAAATCATTTTCTTTCGTATCACCTCGAACCCCACCACTCGCCACCCTGCCCCTCTTCCACCCCGCGAGCGCTCCTGTCAAGAAGCGCCACCATAATCTAATTTTCTAGCTGACACAAGTCTAAACATGTAAAGTGAGTGTTGGTAGCAGCATTCTGTTTTTGAAACTGTATTGTGTGGACAGGCTTTTTTGCATATTCCAAGTACGAGTTTAATGCCTGCAGACCCGCATGTGTAAATTTCTACTTGTGTGTCATGCTCAGATCCTGCAATGACATCCGCATGTGTATGTCAAGTGCATGTGGTATTTAGTACCTTGTAACAGGACGCCATGTTGGTTGTGAGTGTTTTTATGCAATAGCTAGTGGGATCAATTTAGGATTGCTCTAGGTTTTGAGTGCGTCGTGCTGGACAGGAATTCCCCACAAAGCATTATGGGGCGAGTTTCAGAGTTTAGGGAATACTGTAGTATGTTGACTGTAATACTCAGAACAGCCCCAAGAGGGCACCACAATAAAGTAGGATTTGTAAGAAACATGGGCCAGATGTATCCAATTTTTTACATTCGCACATGGTACGAATCGCAAAATTCAGCCGTTTGCGAATGCAAAAATACCTAAGATGTAGGAAAGGCATTCGCTGTGCAATTTTAAGGAATCGCAAAAATAGGGATTCTCTAAATAGGAAATCGCAAATAGGGAATTCCTATTTCCGATTTCCAAAGCACAAGTATCATGCATTTCCTAAATGCAAATTGGGCATTTAGGAAATGCAATTACTACCAAATCCAATTTGGTGGTAAGCATGTGCAATTTTAAAAAATGCATTATAAATGCATTTTTAAAAATGACATGTAGCACACACATGCCCCTAGGGCATGTGTGTGCTTCACATGTCCACAAATATTTGTTTGGGGTGCATCAGAGAGGGCCTTAGGCCCCCAGCACCCTGGGGTTTGCATTACCTAATTTGCAAATTCCGAACTGGAATTCACAAATTGGGGAATGCAAAACCATTCGCACCTATTGGCTACAGGCCCATAGGGATGAATGGTGTCCCATTCTCTAATTGCTATTCAGTAATAGCGATTTAGAATTTTAAGAAATCGCTATTACCGAATCACAAATTTCATACATCTCATTTTGCACTTCTTAAATAGCGATTTCTTAAAATTTGCTATTTAAGAAATGCAAACTGGGAGCTTGATACATCTGGCCCGTGGTGATGTAACCAAATCGTCAGCCCCTAGAGAGCATAACCACATGAAAACAGAATGGCAGAACATAATGCAGTGTAACCATATAGTCCCTAGAGGGCATAGTGCATTACACGTTTTTCAGGCCTATTAGAATAATATTACAAACAAGGCCCTTAAAACACAAACTACTCCTAGCTGTAAAACAAAAGTTCCAGCAATGATGAGCTTAAAAACAAAGTGAATGGTGGGGGAGGTATTATTTTGGGGTCCCCCAACCCAGTGTGGGGACCCAGAGATGACCTAGACACAAGGAGTGTGTCGTGCTGAACATTTTGATTGTGTTCCCATTGTCCTAGGACCACCACACGGTGAGTTATGGGCAAAATGTTTTGTGAAAGGAATGCCCAGCAAAGCATTATGGGGCAAGTTTCTGAGTGCAGCGAATATTGTAGTAACTTGACTGTAATGCTCAAAACATCCCTCAAAGGACACCACAATAAAAACAGCATTTGGAAGAAACATGGTCATGTAACCAAATAGTCAGCCCCTAGAGAGCACAACCATATGAAAGCAGAATACCAGAAAGTAATGCAGTGTAACATATATTTAGCCCCTGGAGGGCGTAGTGCCTTACACATTTTCAGACCTACCAGGCCTACTGCAATAACATTACTAACAAGGCTCTTAAAAACACAAACTACTCCCAACAATAAAACAATAGTTCCAGCCATGAGAGAGCTTAAAAAGACAATGAATGGTGGGAGAGGTTACTATTTTGGGGTCCACCCAACCTACTGTGGGGACCCAGAGATGACTTAGACAGAAAGAGCTTGCCGAACGGTTTGGTGCTGGTCCCATTGTCGTAGGACCACCACAGGGTGAGTTATGGGCAAAATGGTTTGTGAAAGAAATGCCCCGCAAAGCATTATGGGGCAAGTTTCCCAAGTGCAGTGAATATTGTAGTATTGGCTCTCCCACTGTGCTGAGAGAGCCCCGTGGAAGCTTTCAGTGCTTTTTTTTTCAACTGCCAAACTTGTACATAAGTGCTCCCTTGAACGAGTTTGCACTATGCAAAACCTTTTCTTGGCAGACATGTTTTAAGGGGCACTCTCCAGGTCTACTGTGATACAATACACCATCTTAGTGAGTGTAGGCCATCCCTGTGACAGGCAATTTTATGTCAAGACCAGAGGGTCATATTATGCTTTTCTTTTCCTGCTTTATTTTCAATAGCAGCTGCAGTCAAGGAGATTATCCAGTCCCAGAAGGTTAGCAAAACAGGCTACTAATGGGAAACAATAAGAAACAGAGAACCAATCAAAAACGTGATACACGTAAAGAATACCAAACTTGACTGCAGGCAGCCCTCTTTTCTTGCTGTTCGCAGTCAAGATAAGTATATCTTTCATTGGTCTCATTGCTATTTGTATTTTGTAATTGTATGAACTATATTTGTTTAATGATAATTTTATTCAAGTTGTTTCCCAGATGCTCACCCGAGCACGTATATATACTTTCCTCACCTCTGGGGATTACCCCCACTTTTTTCTGCTCATTGTGGTTGACTCGACCATTAGCTCCACGCTTCCCGCGATCAGCATTTCCCTCACACGCCGCTTCAACATGCAGCTATTTTTAGCCTCAGTTCCTCGTTCGACGTCTCCCAGGCCTGGTTACACAATTCAACCTCGCTGCTGCTAGTTTTTGCTTCAGGAGGCGCGGCCTTCCTTTTCTTCATTCCGGTTGCATTTTTTTCTCCTCCTCTACATGACCCTTAGCCCTGGGACCTCCTCCTTCAATTTTAATCCCGTTTTTGCCAGTTTGTCATTTCCTTTATCATTACAATGGATTTTTCCTCGTTCTTTGAGGAAAATAATGAAAACAATGAGGATTTTTCAGATAATTTAAACAAATTCATTCGATCCTCGGTTGCAAAGGTTGTTTCTGCCTCTATGTCTAAAATATCTAAACAGCTGGAAAATACTGTGTCATCCTGTTTATCACAATCTCATTTGGCCCTATCTGTGGGGGAAAGCAGAAAGCGCAAAGCCACAGAGGCTTCTCAAGATACTTACTCCAATTTAACCTCTGTGCTTTTGAATAGTGAGTTTTCCTCACACAGGATGGATTACACAGTTCCTCACAGGCCTCTTAGTAAGGAGGGGAAATCTTTGGGCTCTAAGAGTAAAGCGAAAAACAAACACTTACTCTCGGCTCACAAGATTGTGATTGATAATATAAAAGATACTGATGGTGACATTGATGACATTGGTTTAGATAAAGATATGGAGAATGCTAGCAATTCTGATTTTTGGATTGGTTCTCCTACCAAAACATAAATTCATTTCTCCAGGAGATTCTCTCTCCTCCATGCCTATTCTGGACGCTGAAGGCAATCCCATGTTTGATCCCAAGCTAATCCACCTTCCTAATTCCACAGAATGGCTTCCTTCAGAGCACGTCGCAGATAATATTACTGCCAAGCTACGCCTTTCACTTGATAAGCAGATTCGTGCTAAATTTCGCTCTGAATGCCCCAGACCTTCTCTCCCACTCCACATTACTTCTACCCTGACCATTGATCCCTCCATGATTACTTTCTTCTCCAAATTCGGAAAAGACCCTCGTAAAGTTGTTGATAGGGCTTGGTTAGTCTGTCAAGACAAACTGTTGTATATAGTGGGTCCTTTAGTTCGCATTTTTGATATGGCAGAATCTGCCAGGTTACAAAATTAGTCGATTGATCCTAAAGAACTTTCACTTTGGATTCTACAAGCTTTCTGTTTACTAGGGAATGCAAACTCCGCTATGACTCATGAGAGACGTAAAGGTCTCATTCTCAAATTGGACTCCAAACTTGCTAACCTCGCTGTTATGGATCCAGGTCCCAAAGCTGATTGTTTATTGTTTGGCGATTCCTTCATTAAGGAATTAAGTAAATATGTCACAACATTTGCGTCGCTCGACGAAGCACAGCAATCTCTTAAAAAAATCTTCGACGCCCAAGTTTTTGCCAGGGTGGGTAGAGGAAGGAGTCACTTTACCGGCCGTTTCGGCAGATGCCAGGGCTACAGAGGCTCCTATAACTCATCACAACAAGAATTCCGACCTCAATTCTACCCGCAAAGATCAAGAGGCTTCAGAGGCAGAAATCAACGTAATACCAAAACCTATCAGCCCTCCGGTAAGCCCACATTTTGGCCATCTTTTGTTACGGGGTCGTCTAAAATTCTTTTTCCACAGGTGGAAGAACATCACTTCAGACCCTTGGGTCCTCAACACAGTTCAAGGTTAATCTATAGAATTTTACAAAATTCCTTTTCAAACATCCTCCCCCCCCCTCTAAAATTCTCCACAGACAAGTCAGCTCTGATTTTCTTAGAAATCCAGACACTTCTTAACAAACACACCATTCAGCTTTCTCACCTTCACTCGTCAGGATTTTTAAGTTCCATATTTCTAGTTATCAAGAAAAACAAAAAGATCAGAACGGTTATACACCTCAAACAATTCAACCAATTCATTGACTATTGTCATTTCAAAATGGAGACGATCATCTCAGGGACGCTCTTCTACAGAATGATTGGATGGGTCGTCTCGATGTCCAAGATGCTTACCTGACTGTCCCTATCCATCATGCTCACAGGAAATGTCTTCAATTCCAATGGCAAGACCAAATCTATCAATTTACTTGTCTTCCTTTCGGGCTTTCCTCAGCCCCTTGGTGTTTCACCAAGTTAATGAAACCGGTGGTTGCTCAACTCAGAGCCCAAGGTATCAGATTGATCATTTATCTAGACGACATCCTTCTCATACATCAAAATGTAAATACTCTTCTCAATCAGCTCTCTTACACATCTTCGCTTCTGTCGTACTTGGGTTTCATAATCAACAACTCAAAATCTATCCTAATTCCTTCCCAATCCACAGAGTTTCTAGGATTCCTCGTAAATTTCACTCAAGGCACCCTTCAATTACCGGAACCAAAAATAAAATCCATAAAATCAGAAATAATCCACTCTTTACCGCAGACTTCTCTCTCCCTAAGGTCTCTTTCAAGGCTTGTAGGTCTTCTTTCCTCTTAGATTCAAGCAATCTTCCCGGGTCCCCTTCATTATCGCGCCCTCCAAAGATTGAAAATCTGACATTTGCGCAAGGGTCTTGCTTATTCAGATTCTATCCCCCTAGATCAAGAATCCCGTACAGAACTTCAATGGTGGTAAGACCACCTAGACGCTTGGAACGGCAAGACTATCTTTGCATCAGCCGCAGATCTTGTATTAGAATTCGATGCAAGCCTAACAGGATGGGGGGCAAGGTGTGGTCAAATATCGACTGGAGGCACATGGGGCCTGATTCCAACTTTGGCGGAGGGGATTAATCCGTCCCAAATGTGATGGATATCCTGCCCACCGTATTACGAGTTCCATAGGATATAATGGACTTGTAATACGGGGACGGAATATCCGTCACATTTGGGATGGATTAACCCCCTCCACCAAAGTTGTAATCAGGCCCATGGTCTCCACAGGAGTATTCATTGCACATCAATTGTTTAGAGATGCTTGCAGGCTCCTTTGCGATCAGAAGTTTTACCAAAAACAAAGTCCAATGCCCTGTACTTCTTCGCATGGACAATCTCATGGCAGTCAGATGCATAAATCATCTGGGTGGTACCAGATCCAAACCTTTGGCCGAACTAGCCAAATGTTTCTGGGAATTTTGCCTTCATCGGAAACTCTCAATTCAAGCAGAATATCTGCCAGGTTCTCTCAATGCAGTAGCAGATTGGTACTCGCACCGTCTCCTAGATTACAGCGATTGGAAACTTCATCCATCCATTTTCAACTTACTTTACCACAAATGGGGTCCTCTCCATATAGATCTCTTTGCGTCTCGTCTGAACGCACAACTTCTCCAATTCTTCAGTTGGAGACTGGATCCTCAAGCTTTAGCAACAGATGCTTTCCTCCAAGATTGGTCAGCCTCAACACATTATTCCTTCCCGCCATTCCTCATGATCAACAGAGTTCTCATTTAAGTACGCCGTCAGATGGCCACCATAGTTCTAGTTGTGCCATTTTGGCAGTCCCAGGTCTGGTTCCCTCCCCTCCTCGAATTAACAATAGATTTCCCAGTCCTCCTCCCTTCCTTTCCCACTCTCCTTCTTAACCCCCAAGGTCTTCCCATGATCTGGTTCTCAACAATTCCCTTCTTCTTTCAGCCTGGAAGGTTACAGGTCTTCAATTTCCTATCCAGGAATTTTGATCAAAGCTTCTTCCTACATCAACAAGTCATGGGCCCCAGGCACATCTAAGGCATACAATTCTGCATGGTCAATTTGGTCCAGCTGGTGTCTGGGAAAATCTAGTAATCTCTTTTCAGCAGATGTCATCTTAATAGCTAACTTTCTTGCCTCTCAGGCTAGTTCCAGTAAATCTTACAGAACTATCAATCTCTATCATTCAGCTATCTCCCTACATCACCCTTTCATCAATGGTAAACCAGTTGGTGACCATCCTCTCATTTACCGTCTGTTAAAGGGAGTAACATTTTCCAATCCTCCTCTACCCAAATATAGGGGGTCATTACAACATTGGCAGTAAAAGGCGCTTACCGCCGTGCAGAAGACCGCCAATACACCGCCGCGGCTGCCGAAATTCAGACACCCACACAACACCGCCACACCAAAGGTCAGTGATAAACTGGCGGAAACAAATCCTCCACCTCCACGCCAACAGAAAAACGCCCATCCTGTTACGACCCACGAATCCACGCGGCGGTCTTTCAACCGCGGTATTCCATTGGCGGTACACACCGCCGCGCTCAAAATACACACACATCTCCAAAACACCACCACATTGGACAATTACAAATACACACACCTGATACACATACAAACAACACTCCCACACACCCAATACAATATAAAACACACACCCACATCACCCACAAATCCCTAGGACCAGACATTCTGAAAGAAGGCCAGAGAGACAGCACAGCAATTGATAACCCCATCACACAGAGGCACACAACACCATCACCCACACAACATCCACGCACAAAACACCACAGACCACTACACTCACCACAACCATCTCCACATACACCACCCCAAACCTCACCCACACCACCCCATGGCACGCCAAAGACACCCCTGCTTCTCCGAGGAGGAGCTCAGGGTCATGGTGGAGGAAATCGTCCGGGTAGAGCCACAGCTATTTGGCTCACAGGTACAGCACTCATCAAAAGCCAGGAAGATGGAGTTATGGCGCAGAATAGTGGACAGGGTCAACGCCGTGGGACAGCACCCAAGAAATAGGGAGGACATCAGGAAGAGGTGGAACGACCTACGGGGGAAGGTGCGTTCCACGGTCTCCAGGCACAACATCGCGGTGCAGCGGACTGGCGGCGGACCCCCACCTCCTCCCCCACAACTAACAACATGGGAGGAGCAAGTCTTGACCATCTTGCATCCTGAGGGCCTCCGAGGAGTCGGTGGAGGATGGGACACTGGTAAGTCAAATCTTAACAATCATACCCCCCACCCTCCCTGCATGCTCTCACACACCCCCACCCTCACACCCTCCCCTATCACTCCAACTCCTCACTAATGTACCCATAACACAAACCACCCATCCCAACAAGCCCTGCATGACACAACTAAGCATGGTCACCCCTCACTGAAGCATGCTCACTGCACATACCCAGAATACCCCCCCCCAACCATCATCACACAAGCCCCCACACAGGAATGCGTGCACTGGGGTCACGCACACCCACCCATTGCACACCATTACACACACACATGCAATAATCATGCTCTTATGCCCCTGCAGGAACCCGAAGGAACGTTACCACACCAGAGGGTCCAGACAACACCACTCCACCCACAGAAGAGGCCCACAGTGATGAGAGCAGCTCTGCCCTACTGGATCTTGATGACCAACCCGGACCATCGTGGGCCTCAGGACAGTCGGTTCCCCTTGCACAGGAACAGCCCAACACCGACCTTCCACCCTCTGGTAACACCAGCACAGCACCCACCCAGCGGGCCCAAACCTCCCTACCCAGGACAGGTCAATCAGCGGTGTATCCACCACTACAGGGCACCCAGGGTAACCCACCACCCCAACAACAACAGGGACCTGGGGGCAGTGGTAGTGGGCACACGGTCCAGGGGTCGGAGGCACAGGAACATAGGGGAACTGGGAGGGCTGCTGTGCGACAGAGGGAGGACAGGCCAAGGGAACCAACTCTCCACGAGGCCCTCTCCTCCATCATGGGAGCATACCACCACTCCCAGGAGACGATGGCGACAGTCCTGGACAAGTTGCAGGAGACCCTGCGCCTGCAGGAGGAGCAGTATTTGGGGTTCAGGGAGGAGCTCAGGACCATCGGCTCCGCCCTGGGCACCATCGTAGGGGTGCTGAAGGACATACAGCAGACCTTGAGGGACACCGTGGCACTCCAAGGGGCCCCTGACACTCGCCACGACGATGAACTGCCCACCACCTCTGCTGGCGCTAGTGGACAGGACGCCCCGCCACAGGACCACCACACCAGCACCCCATCCACTGCAGACGGACAACCAACACGCAAGCGGTCCCTGAAATCCAGGAACAGGACAGAGCAAGATGGCAAGACCCCCGCCAGGAAATAAGACCACCCTGATTGTCCTCCCACTGTCCCACTTTGTTACCCTGTCCATATACGAACAGCCCCAGCTCCACTTCCTATGCCCAGATTGGCAGTGCACCTGTGAGACTAATAGACTGGACTCTGCCATGGACATTCCTCCACCATCCCCCATCGCCATTTTACAACCCCCCTTCATTTTTTGAGCACTTAAATAAACACCCTTGAAACACAAAACAATCTGGAGTCAGTCTATGATTTGGTACTTTGTATTATCAATGACAGTGTCATAATGGCTGTACCATTGTGAGGCTAAGATACCTATGTCACACATCACAAGCCTATGAAGGATGCAAACTGTTGACACGTAGGTTACCACACCTATGAAACTGAAATGGAAGGGTACAACTCAGTCAACAAATAGTGATTGAAATGGAGGAACAGGATAGAGGTAGACGTGTGAAAGTTAATGTAATGTTAAACCAGAAAATGTTCTCACCTGTGTGTCACTGGAAATATTGCTGTATGACTGACTCCCTGTTGTCGTTTTCTTCTTCCTCAGCTTCATCCTCATCACTGTCCACAGGCTCCACAGCTGCTACAACACCGTCATCTGGATCATCCTCCTGCAGAAAAGGCACCTGTCGCAAAGCCGAATTATGGAGCATGGAGCAGGCGATGATGATGTCGCACACCTTCTTCGGTGAGTAGAATAGGGATCCACCTGTCATATGGAGGCACCTGAACTGGCCTTTAGGAGGCCGAAGGTGCGTTCTATCACCCTCCTAGTCCGCCCATGGGCCTCATTGTAGCGTTCCTCTGCCCTGGTCCTGGGATTCCTCACTGGGGTCAAGAGCCAGGAAAGGTTGGGGTAACCAGAGTCCCCCAATAGCCATACACGGTGCCTCTGGAGTTGACCCATCAAATCAGGGATGCTGCTATTCCGCAGGATGTAGACGTCATGCACAGAGCCAGGGAACATAGCATTTACCTGCGAGATGTACTGGTCTGCCAAACAGACCATCTGGACATTCAGGGAATGATAACTCTTCCTGTTCCTGTACACCTGCTCACTCCTGTAGGGGGGGACCAGAGCTACATGGGTCCCATCAATGGCACCTATGACGTTGGGGATATGTCCAAGGGCATAAAAGTCACCTTTCACTGTAGGCAAATCCTCCACCTCAGGGAAAATGATGTATCTCCTTACGTGTTTCAGCAGGGCAGACAACACTCTTGACAACACGTTGGAAAACATAGGCTGGGACATCTGTGATGCCATGGCCACAGTAGTCTGAAATGACCCACTTGCAAGGAAATGGAGCACTGACAGCACCTGCACATCAGGGGGGATTCCAGTCGGATGGCGGATTGGTGACATCAGGTCTGGCTCCAACTGGGTACATAGTTCCTGGATAGTGGCACGGTCAAACCGGTAGGTGACAATGACATGTCTTTCTTCCATTGTCAACAGGTCCACCAGCGGTCGGTACACCGGAGGATTCCGCCATCTTCTCATATGTCCCAGCTGACGGTGCCTACGAAGGACAACAGCGAAGAACCAGTCACTATTCCTCCAGGTATGTACCTACAGTTACACACAAGACTACACCAGACACAAAACCCTTCCTGTATGTGAGTTGAGTGTAGGCCTAGCTATGTGTGACGCAGTCGTGAATGAAGCCATGTGGGCCCCTGAAATGGCGGCTGCCTGACCTCTAAACTGGGACAATGGGATTGTGAGGTAACTGCGCTGGCGTTGCACACCGTCGCGGTAGGCGGTCGTAGACCGCGGCGCAATGCTGCATTGGTTAACATTGGACCCTATGGGTCCCAGGAGCCAATGAACAGGTGCGCCGGCGGTGATGATGCGCACCGCCGCGGACGTCACCGCCGCGGACGTCACCGCCATTTTCTATCTGTTCAATCACTAGATACCTGACCTTCGACAGGAGAGGACCTACACTGCTAGTGCTGCTGTGACCTCGGTCTGGAAGCGACGATGGCTGCTGCGTCTGGGGAAAAGGCCCCTGCCTTCACTGCACAGGAGTTGGAGGAACTTGTGGATGGGGTCCTCCCCCAGTACACGCTACTCTACGGTCCTCCAGACCAACAGGTTAGTACACAGGGAGCACGTTGGATGGGCTAGGCCTGGGTGGAGAGGGCTGGGTGGAAGAGGGAAGGGGGCAGAGTTCATAGAACATTAATGCATGGGAATGAATGGGCCACATGGCCAGAGTAGGGAGGGGGCCACTCACATTGACGGTGCAGTTGGTAATGACTGTTCCTCTTCCCTTGTGCATGTCATGTAGGTCAGTGCTCACCAGAAGAGGGACATTTGGCGTGCCATCGCCAAGGAGGTCCGGACCCTGGTGGGCCCACCAGAGACGGGGCACCCACTGCCGGAAGAGATGGGAGGACATTCGCCGCTGCAGCAAGAAGACGGCGGAGGCTCAGCTGGGGATGGCCTCCCAACGTGGGAGGGGTGCCCGTCGCACAACGACCCCCCTGATGTTCCGTATCCTGGCGGTGGCCTACCCGGAGTTGGATGGGCGCTTGAGGACATCACAGCAGACACAAGGGGGTGAGTACAACCTCATTCTGCGGACTTTGCGTGCAGTGGAGGTGTCTGGGTGGGGGAGGTGGGCTGTGGGTGTCCCTAGGCCAGGGCGAGTTAGGTAGGCAAGGCCCCTCCGTAATGTAGGCCGTGTGGCACTCAACCCCACCTCAGCAGAGTGCCAAGTCGAGGTATAGTTGCCCCTGTGGCATCCATGTGCGCAGATGTCCACCATTGCCATGTAGGCCATAACCCAGAAATTGCATGTGCAGAGTGCAGGAGCACGGCGTTATGCAGGGGTCTGCTGCGTCTGTTTTGTCCGCCAACGGTAGCGGAATGCCATGCACTAAAACTCTCTTTCTTCTGTCTCCCCCCCTTTTCCTGCTCTCCCTGTCCTTTTGTACATCAGCATCAGCAGGCGGAGGTACAGTGGCACCGGAGCACGAGGGAGCTGCATCCCACATGGCCATGGAGGGCCACACCACGGACTCTGAATGCACCAGTGGGACGGAGGGCGAGGGGAGCTTCACGTCGGCCACCGGATCACCAACCAGCGACACAGACTCGTCCGCCGATGGGAGCTCCCCTGTGGTGGCGGCACCATCTGTGCCCCCCACTTCAACAGGTACAGCCGCCACCTCCCCTACCAGCACCGCCCTCCCAGCAGCCCCTCAGTGTTCGCCCCGTGCCCGCTCACCCAGGAGGGTGGGCATCACCTTCGCCCCAGGCACCTCAGGCCCTGCCTCAGTCCCCCCTGCTGCCCTCAGTGAGGAGGCCATTGACCTCCTCAGGTCACTCACTGTTGGGCAGTCTACCATTGTGAATGCCATCCAGGGTGTAGAACGAGAGTTGCAACACGGTAATGCATTCCTGGAGGGCATTCATTCTGGTCAGGCTGTCCTTCAGCGAACCCTGCAATCTCTGGCCTCAGCACTGATGGCAGCCATTGTCCCTGTGTCTAGCCTCCCCCCTCCAACTTCCTCCACCCAGACCCAATCCTCTGTACCCCAGCCCATCCCAAGCACACCTACAGACCAGTATGCACACAAGTCAACACACAAAAGTAGCTCAAGCAAACATAGGCACCACACATCCCACAGGCACTCACAGAAGCATCACACCCACACAGACACAGCAACATCCACTGTCTCCACTGTGTCCCCCTCCTCTTCTTCTCCCTCCTCCCTCCCAGTCTCGTCTACACACACACCTGCATGCACCACATCTACAGGCACCATGAGTCGCATAAGGAGACCCAGCACCCCATGCCGCTCACCTGCACTCACCACCTCCACTGCCATTTACACATCCCCTGTGTCCTCTCCCAGTGCGTCTGTGACGCCCCCTCCCAAAGTACACAAACGCCGGCAATCACTCACCCAACATCCATCCACCTCACGACAGCCTCCAGTACCTGCACCTGCACCCAAAACAGCTAAAGTGACACCTCCTACAACCACCTCCTCTTCCTCCACTCTCAGATCCCCTCTAGCTACCCATCCCAGTGTTCATCAGAAACTGTCCCTCTGTAAAAATGACCTTTTTGCCCCCCCCCCTCCAATTCATCAGTCCCGTCGTAGCGCCTCAGCCAAAAAGCCTCCAATACCAGTGGTGGCTGTTCAAGGCTTGTGGAGTGCACCGGCCACTAGGGCAGGCAGTAGGACCCGGAGCCAAGGCACTGGCAACCCACCCCCTGTAAAGGCTCTAAAATTGGAGAGTGGACGACGGGACCGTGTTAAGACTCCTGGTGGGACAACAACTGACATGGGTTCTAAGGGGATTGGTGAGTCAGCTGTGACTCCAACAAAGGTGGGGAAGGTCCAGAGGAAGTCTGCCCAGCCTCTTGTGAGTGTCACGGCGGAGAAGTGCGCCATCATTTCCGATGGTCCAGACACAACCGCCAGCACCGTCGTCACTGGTCAGGAGACCACCGCCAGAGTCACAGCCCAGGAGGGCCCAAGTATCGTCACTGGTCCAGAGACCACCACCAGAGTCACAGCCCAGGAGGGCCCAAGTATCGTCACTGGTCAGGAGACCACCGCCAGAGTCACAGCCCAGGAGGGCCCAAGTATCGTCACTGGTCAGGAGACCACCGCCAGAGTCACAGCCCAGGAGGGCCCAAGTATCGTCACTGGTCCAGAGACCACCGCCAGAGTCACAGCCCAGGAGGGCCCAAGTATCGTCACTGGTCCAAAGACCACCGCCAGAGTCACAGCCCAGGAGGGCCCAAGTATCGTCACTGGTCCAGAGACCACCGCCAGAGTCACAGCCCACGAGGGCACAAGTATCGTCACTGGTTCAGAGACCACCGCCAGAGTCACAGCCCAGGAGGGCCCAAGTATCATTACTGGTCAGGAGACCACTGCCAGAGTCACAGCCCAGGAGGGCCCCGGCTGCCACAGCCCCGCTGGGCAATGATGGAACGTCATGCCACACACCAATGCCTAGTGTAGAGAACGTCATGCCACACACCAATGCCCAGTGTAGAGATCGTCATGCCACACACCAATGTCCGTATCAGAACCGCCCTGGCAAGGCACCGCTGAACAGGGCAAAGCACCGCTGAACAGGGCAAAGACCGCTGAACAGGGCAAAGACCGCCATGGCAAAGCAGCGCTGAACAGGGCAAAGACCGCCATGGCAAAGCACCGCTGAACAGGGCAAAGACCACTGAACATGGCAAAGACCGCCATGGTGAAGACCGCTGAACAGGGCAAAGCACCGCTGAACAGGGCAAAGACCGCCATGGCAAAGCAGCGCTGAACGGGGCAAAGACCGCCATGGCAAAGCACCGCTGAACAGGGCAAAGACCGCTGAACATGGCAAAGACCGCCAGGGTGAAGACCGCTGAACAGGGCAAAGCACTGCTGAACAGGGCAAAGACCGCTGAACATGGCAAAGACCGCCATGGTGAAGACCGCTGAACAGTCCTGAACCGCCATGGCAAAGCAGCGCTGAACAGGGCAAAGACCGCCATGGTGAAGACCGCTGAACAGTGCAAGCACCGTGTAGGAATAAAAAGGCCGCCACATCAGGCATCCTTATCCCATGTGCAGCTGGGACAGTGACAGGACATGAACTTTCACGGGGAGACTCATCCAGTCTGGGCACCAGTCCCACCCAGTACCAGTAGAGAACTGCATCTACTTGAGAGACTGTGGCTTTGCACTCCCCAGGATGGTCCAGTGGGCAACCCACCCACTGTAGAGACTTGTGAGACTGTGGCTTTGCACTCCCTAGGATGGTCCAGTGGGCAACCCACCCACTGTATAGACTTGTGAGACTGTGGCTTTGCACTCCCCAGGATGGCACAGTGGGCAACCCACCCACTGTAGAGACTTGTGAGACTGTGGCTTTGCACTCCCCAGGATGGTCCAGTGGGCAACCCACCCACTGTAGAGACTTGTGAGACTGTGGCTTTGCACTCCCCAGGATACATCAATGGGCATGGAGCCCCGTCGTGGATCTGGCTTCGCATTCATCTGGCTGAGGTGCCCCCCCCTTTCTTTCCCCCTGAGGTGCCTGTAGTATTTCGATCTGATGCCCCGGCAGTGTTCTCTCCGATAGTGATCAGGTATCGTTTGTGGGCCTTGCCCATGCATTTTTGGACTGTTGGTGCACGGACATTGTTGTGTACATATCTGCACTACTTCTCGTATTGTATATATAATTATGAGTGAATTTGAAATATATATCTGTATATTTTTGTATGACATGTATATTGGCACATTATAATGTTTGACCGAAGTTCGCATTGTCTATTCACTCTTCCGGGGGGATTGTGGGTTGTTACTGTGATTTTTTTTTAATGCATTGGTGTGTATGTTGTAATATGCGAGGGTGGGGGTGTTTGGTGGGTGTCCCCCTAACTGTTGCCTCCCCCGTGTCGTAGGTGCAGTACTCACCGGTGTCTTTGCCACCTACGGAGCTGTTGGTCGTAGAGGAGCAGAAAGACAAGGGCAGGGAGTATTTGTAATTCCGGCTCCATGGTGGCCTCCTTCCTCGTGGGATGTGTTCAGGTGAGCGTTTTCCCATAGCAAAAGCTGTTTTTGCCGTGTTTTTATCCACGGTGAATCCGCCCCAGAAAAGGTGGCGGATTGGCGGGTTGTAATAGTGTGGGCGGTACATTGTCTCCCGTCTGTCTGTTGGCGGTAACCGCCGCGCTGCTTGTCTGTACCGCCGTGGAGGGCGGTGTGTTAAAGTGGCTGTCTTTGTTGGCGGTTTCCGCCAGGGTCGTAATTCCCTTTTTTTTTCCGCCGGCCTGTTTGCGGTATTTCCGCAGCTTTAACACCGTCCGCCAGGGTTGTAATGACCACCATAGTGTTTTGTGGGATGTCAATCTTGTTTTACAAATGTTTTTATCTTCATAAGACAATGACCTGTTGTCACTCAAAATGCTCTCTGCTAAATTGACAATGTTATTGTGTTTAGTTTCTATCAAACGTCTTTCAGGTGTCAGAGCCCTTGATATATCTTCTCGCCATTTTACTCCTACAGGTGTACTCTTTAACATTTCAAGACATACTAAAACCAATATCTCTTCTGTGCTCTACCCTTTCTTCCTCAACGATCCAAAATTGTGTGTTGGTAACTGTTTAAAAGTTTATGAACAAAAAACTATAGATCTCAGAACATCCTCTGCCACCCAACTTTTAATTTCTTTCAGGAAACCCCATAAGCCAGTTTCTTCCCCCACCTGACCTCGATGGGTTAAATAGATCATGTCCCTGCTGGAATTGATACGTCCAAATTTGGAGCCCATTCTTCCCAGGGAGCCATGGCATCCAAAGCATTTTGGGCAGGTTCCCGACTAGAAGACATTCTGAGATCAGCAGATTGGTCAAATGATGTTAAGTTTCGTACATTCTATTATAAACCTATTAATACTGCATCTTCGGTTGTGATTGATATGCTTTGAACAAGCATAATATGAGCCTCCAGTCTTGACATAAAATGTTGATTTTTCCAAATAATTTATGATGGAAAGTCTTAATTTTAGTAAAGACATGGAGGCGAGTATTATCCCACTGCTTATCTACTATAATTATATTTGTTTTTCTTCGCTCCCTATAGTTTCTTCAAATGGCACAACAACTTCTTCATAACAACCCTCTTCGTTCAACATCTGTTATGAGACAGGATTTCCCTCCTCCAGTGCTGCCTAAGGATTCTTTCTAACCACCTTTATACAAGACTGATGCTGTTTTCCATTTGGAATGGATTCAAGATTTGTTCTCTTTAATTTTAACCATATGTATAATAGCTTCTATATTTCCAATTTTTCAATCTTATTCATGACTTTCTCGCAGAAGAAAAGAGGGCTGCTTGCAGTCAAGTTTGGTATTCTTTACATGTATCGTGTTTTTGATTGGTTCTCTGTTTCTTATTGTTTCCCATTGGTAGCCTGTTTTGCTAATCTTCTGGGATTGGATAACGTTCTTGACTGCAGCTGCTATTGAAAATAGAGCAGGAAAAGAAAAGCATAATACTCGCCTCCGTGTCTTTAATAAAATTAAGACTTTCCATCATAAATTATTTGGAAAATCTACATTATAGTCAGGAAGAGGAGTTGGTGGTCATGAAAACACACACTACATTAGGCTGCAAGCGCTTACGGAACAGTAGGTAAATGGACACCACAGAAAAAAAATGTTTCCCATAACACAGGTGATTAGAAAGCTACCCTTGCTGCAACTCAAACATATACAGGTACCAACAAATCAGAGACGGATAGTCTCCATTCAATACATGATGTCAAGGTGGCATTGTTTCTTTTTACTATACATCCAGGAAAGCATGCATGTTTCTGGGACATTCCTTAAAAAAGAACAGCTCTAGGAAGGCAATAATAACCGGGTGTACATTGTAAGAATACAGTGTTTTCTTCACAAGGTGTTTAATTATTACTAACATCAGGGAGCCTGGTCACGACAAACCCAGCAAGGGTGGTTCACGGAATGTGATAAGTTTGGCAAACGGAACAAGAAGTGTGTCCCATAGATCCTTGTCTCAGAAAAGGACGGAATTTTGACTACATATATGAAGAAGCTAAAAACTGCTTTATGTGTGTTCTATAACAGATTATGGCGTCATTTGTTGTCTTTCAAAGCCCATCATTCTCAGTGCAATCAGAAGATGCTGAAGCAGCAGTCTCAACTACATTGTTTCAACAAGAAGCTTAAATTTAACCTCTGTTTCACCCAACATGTCTATTAAACAGCATTTGCAGTCCAAACAAAACTTTAAAAATAAATAAATAAATATCAAAGACCCCCCTCCAGCTTGTAGCCTTTGGGCAAAGACACCCCCAAAAAAACAACCGCATGCCTAAAAACAAGGAAGAGGAAGAAACAGGATACGAACACAGAGTGCAAAGCGGAGAGGCTAAAGGAAAAAGTAGTGCACTGATACTAAGGTATATGGCCGATCGTAGAAAAATCCATGTCAGTCTCAAAGACGGTAACAAAACAGCCACATTTACCCATGAAATCAAGGGCATTTTGAAAGGTAGGCCATGTAACAAATGAAAGTGGTGGGCATGAGATGGGTGTGGTAAAAACCCACAGAAGTAGATTGCAACATGTGGAGAGACAGCGCATGAGCGCTGCCTAGGCTTGACCTAAAAAATGACACATCACTCATTTTCCATCAACCTTGTCAGTCTAACAGCAGCAAATAAAAAATGAGCCACATAATAACAAGGGAGTACATCGGGTAGTAACTGTAGATATACCACCCCAGGTATCACTTGGTTAAAATATTTGGCAACCAATAAAGAAAAAATAAAATACTTTCTCAGAGTTATGGAAAAAGGACAGAATTTGACAAAATGCATCCTACCCTGAGTGGAAACCTGATTGTATGGAACAAAATTAGAATTGGTCATTCTGCCTGTGGTGGGGGGGGCAATAAAAAATTAATTATAACCAAACTAAAATGAGTAATCAAAAAGCAATGATAGTTAGGCATGCCTAACAATAAATATGTTTCAATATACAAAGAAGATTTTAACAAGACATAGGTTCTTACAGAAAATTTGGCTAGTTCAGATGATTCTCTCTCCTTTGTTTTCCAAGATTTGAAGACCATTTCAGTCCAGGCAATTTCACATTTAACAGTAGTCTCACGACATTCAAACATCTCAGAGATCCCCAACTTGTTAAAGCATTGTTTGACATGATTGAACCCCAGAATATTATGTGCATAGTCAAGTGACATAACATCTTCAATAATGACGCTGTTAAGCCCTGTTTTGGGCCTCAACCAAACAGTAAGTCGTAAGATCAAAGGGTGCAGTTGCAAAACATCAGTCAAAGGTCCCTGTCCACATTCCTCATGAGTAATAAACGTTGAAGAGCTTTGGGGGAAGGCACAACATTGGTCTAAAAAAAATGAAACCAGTCACTGTAATTTAGAATGTTCTTTAGGCTGAATAGACCAGGAGACCCGAGGCACCATCTGATTACAAAAGTTCATCAGTTGAAACTAGGAAAGTGGCAATTTAAGTTTAGGGTCTAACGACATATTAATCAGCTGTATCCTCGGCACTCCTAGTGCTACAGAGATGGTTCAAGGGGCTCCACCATCAGATCGGCTGACCTAAGCCAGATGTCTCAAGAAGAGGGGAATTATACAAGCTCCCATGAATTCAATAAAGGGGTCAAAGACAATGCAGGCTCAGCACATTCAAGACCTTGTAATTCTCTATGCAGGGACTCAGAGCTTTAGTCCTAGCCTCATGGGCTGTAAGGTTATTTATCCTCCTTGGCTGCTTACTTTCTGAAGATGACCACCAGGGGGCTAGAGTCTTCAGCAAGACACTCCCCACACTCTGAGCCTCCCTGTAAGCAGGGATCTTTTTTGTTAATCTGACCTGGACCGTACCCATGGGAAGCCACTATAATCTTATTTCAAGAATGCTTACTGAGTGATCAAAAACATTCCCCGAGGTTGAGAGACCAATGGAACACTCAAAGAGCAAAACATATTTTTGCCCGGGTCTTTGAAATATGGCTTGCCAAGGGGTATCACACTCAACACGGCTTGACAAGAGCTACCATGCTTAACCTATGTAGTCATTTGCTTAGTTGCATGTGATGGCATGTATTCTACTGCCCCGGTGAATACATAGCCTGCCGTATTTAGAGATCTCCGTCTGGCACACATCTCTATGCCTTCCGAGGAGCCCCTGTGTCTCTAACAAGCACTGAACGTTCGCTAAGCGGCTGCCAGGTTTTACTCTACAGTACAGCAAACCTTTTTGTTTTACAAAAACAAACCAGCATTGGTAAAGCCAATAGGTTTCGCCTTTTTTTTCTATCTACCTGGCTTAAAAATATTTGAAAAATTTTATAATAATGTTTGTTTTATATTTTGTACAACTATCATTATTATAACATTTTTCTAATATTTGTAAGCCAGTTAGACAGAAAAAAAGACAAAGGCGAAACCTAATGGCATGTGGCTTAAAAGAAATATGACAGAAGACGGCATGCGGGATAGGAGACAAAAGACGGGAGCGAAACAGAAGACTGGAGCGAAGACAGAAAATGGCAGTGACTGCATGTGGTAAAGAAGAAAGAAGAAAAGAGACAGCGAAGACAGAAGGTAGCATGCGGTAAAGAAGAAAGAAGACAGAAGACATCATGCGGTAATGAAGCAAGAAGACAGTGAAGAAAGAAGACGGGTCAGAAGACCGAAGATGGCTGGGAAGACAGAAGATGGCATGCGGTAAAGGAGAAAGAAGACAGAGAAGACAGAAGATGGTATGCAGAAAGAAAAAAGAAGGATGGCAATGAAGAAAGAAGACGTCAGCAAACTAAGAAGGCTGCATGCTGAAAGAAAAAAGAAGACAGCAACGAAGAAAGAAGACAGAGACGATGGCAGTGAAGTAAGAAGACGTCAGTGAAGAGAGAAGACTGCATGCAGGAAGAAAAAATAAGTACCTTCAGCATCGTAGCCGTAGGAAGGACATTGGCCAGTGTCCAATGGAAAGTGATTGGAAGGAGTACTTAGTTCACAGGCAACTCGATGATAAGACCAGCGAAGAAGACGAAGACGACAGCGGGAAGTGACATGAAGATGACATGCTGGGCAATCCAAAGCACGTAAATCAGAGCGACTTTGGAGTAAGCAAATGGTAAGTTCAGGTAAGTAAGGGGCTGGTTCTAAGCCCATTGTAATCTCTTTTTAATAACAAAAGAGTTTGCCTGAAACCTAAAAACAAATGCCCTGACACCCTAGGAGTTTTTTCCCATGGTTTTGGAGTATTTTTTTTATTTTGTCTATTCAGGTCTGCCAGACACTTCTTGGTGGCTCTGAGCAGAAAAAAAAGTATGTCAAACTAATACCGCGGATGGGTTGAGGTGCCTACACCAATGGCCTTAAGTCCCCTGGGCCATTAGTGTAAGGAATGTGTCAGCATGGCCAGCAGGGGCACCGCTGGTAGAAACAAGATGGTCGACATGGGCAGACCTTACGTTTAGTGGACATGGTAGTCTCTACTATGTTTATGGTGAAGTATAGCCTTTGTGCCAAACACTAAATAAGCCGTAAAAAGTCTGTTAAGACCGGTATTATATATGTAATAGGTTACTCTCCAAGTGTTCCTCTGTGTTCCTCCCTACCCTTATTCCCTTGTTCTCTTTTAGGCAGAATGCCTTGTAAAGTTACCTAGTCACCTAAACTCTAACACAACACCTAAACCTAGCATTCTACTCCTGCAAGGTTGCAGGCAGTTTTTTTCCTC
Source organism: Pleurodeles waltl (assembly GCF_031143425.1). Taxonomy (NCBI): domain Eukaryota; kingdom Metazoa; phylum Chordata; class Amphibia; order Caudata; family Salamandridae; genus Pleurodeles; species Pleurodeles waltl. The sequence goes on from NC_090448.1 coordinate 818,760,243, forward strand.
TTATTGCTAAGTCTCAAAACTAGAAAAACATGCTAAAGTACCATCTCTCAGCACAGCTTTTAAATTCACAAGGGTTTAGGCTCTCAATAAAATCCTGAGTATTCTCACTATGGGTTAGTGCAAAGTGTGAAACAAACACGTTTAGGATTTATCGGAAGACATACTTAGTACTAAATCTGGAAACAACATAAGCAGGCTAGATTATCATCTCTTACCACAGCTTTTGAATTCGCAAGAGTTTAGGCTCTCGATAAAAGGATGAGTATTCTTTCTACAGATTGGTCCATAGTGTGAAAAAGTACATGTAGGGTTTTTTTTAAATTATATTTAACACATTAGGTTATATATGTTCTTAACTGTGTGTATATATCTTCCCCTGTTCTGTTTTAAATCGCCTTGACAGTGAAGGGCCTGGGGAGCTGTAGGTGCCCAGTGGGGCAGTGTATTCACCTTTGACCTCTGGTCAGCCTCTGTTCACAGCTGCCCTCAGTGGAAAGTACTTGTTCCTGGCAGGGTGGATGCCTGAGGGAATATGCATTTTAATCGCAGTAGGTCATCAGGTGGTGTGTACAGTCTAGTACTTGCTTGCCCTTCGTTGATCTTTCAACTGCACCTCCTTTTTTACTTCCTTCTTGAATCGTGAGGTCATCCTTCTGTACCATTTTGTCCCGTACCTTCTTGCCGTTGTGCCCATTAATATAGACTTGAATCATGCAACTCGAATCATAGATCGTCCATTTTTTGCGTCCTACAGTTTTTCACTTTAAATTGAATCATCAAACAACTTCATTGGTATTATGGAGCCGGAAATCTTGTAGAGGTTGATAAAAAGTAATATTTTGGCAATGTTTAATTTGTTTAAAAAACACATGGGGGTGGGGGGTGTTTTTCTTAGGAGTGCACCGCCGGATATATTGTTGAATGCCAATACTCTTATATGTTCTTTTTAACACCTGCTTCCACTCTTCGCCAGAGTTGTCCTATTTTTCTCATTCTCCTTCTTTCTCCATTCTCCGTCTTTCTCTTTCTTGCTCAAAGTCTGATGATGAAAACTTACTTTCGTGCCGCAAAAACGAGTGCCGAAGCCCACCAATTACAACCACAAAAAGGAACTAGAGCTTGTTTTTATTTCAATCTGATTTAAACTAAGCATTCGTTTCTAGCCATTGACATCGTCCTCCCCAGCACTCCTTCCACAATGTGCTCTAGTGCACGTTATGCTGCACAGCACCCCACACACACCCATGCAACGGTGCAAGGGTGTGTGTGTGATGCACCCACAGTGCAAGGGTGTGTGTTTGATGTCTTGCATAGGTTTTGTACTGGAAGCTGTCCTTCCAGGTCAGAATACTATGCTTGGACATAGTATAATTCGTTTCCAAGTCTCCATGTGTTTCTGAACTTTACAGCACACATGAAAAGTTTGAAAAGTTTTAAGAAAAGAAAGCTTTTCTAGAATATTTCGCCTACCGCAAGAAGATGTGCAATTTTGGTGCCAAGCCCTGTCTACCTTTTTTCAGTAAGTAGGCCTGTTTATCAAAAAACATGGGTGGTTGCATAGAAATGCCCATGTACCACCTGTGGGATGCCCCATTGACACAAAGTAGAGGCAAAGTGGAAAATAGTGCTACCTTGCATTACTTTAGAGTTACTTTCCCGTACAAATCAAGGTTCGTAATGGATAATGAATAGCTTATCATAACTTGCAGTGGTTGTTCCGGTTCAATGTTTGTGACTTTGCACTGGTGCAAATCCTTGTTAAATCTGGCTCCTTGGATTTTCTGTTTAACTATCAACATCCCATATTTTGACTTCCCACCAGTGTTTGCACCATTACCTGGAGGTTGTCCTATTTTTCATAATTAAATCAGCAGGGTGGCAATCCTATGTTATGAATGAACACATTCATTTACCTATGTAGAATTTTATTGCCATAGAGAGTAAAAATATCTCAGCTCATATATGGTGTCTCGTGTATACCTCATCAAGGGAGGACTTAAAACAGACAACTATTCACCGCCATAAAGTGGTGCCACAGCATGCAGAATCTCGATTAGATAAAGTCTGCTACCCAAAAATACTTCATTACAGTGGGCCACGACCCCTAGACATTTGTGGATTGAAATAAAGCTCTTGATAGAAAGGTCCTTTGTTTAGTCACGTTCTATAGACTGCTCGCTACTACAACGGTTTTATATTGCTATATCGGGGCCGGTAAGGTGGTCCAAGAATGATTTTGTACTAACTACATCGTCCTACCACCGCATTGCAAGGTACATCACCCTATCACTACATTGCAAGGTAAATGTATACTTACTTGTCTAAACTTCTCCTTCATTTACCGTGGAAAGTATGAATTAGTGGAATTAAGAATAGTAAACAGATACCTTACACTGTAAGTGGCACGTTGGTGTAGAGGATGTAAGTGGTAGGTTGGTGTAGAGGACATGATATTGTCATCCAGTATCATGCAACAAAGTGACCCCACCAGTTCTCCTTCTATAATCTCCCATTTACTACCACATTACATAAGTCCTCAAACTTACACACAAGCATTATTCATCAGACTAAGATTCTGCAGCCTATGACTATTTTCTAAATAAACATACAACACTTAGAACCTTACCAAGAGGTTCCCCGTAACAGGACTGGTACTTCTGGTCACTGAAGTTACCACAATAGGTCAACATCGTAACTCCAGAAGCATATAAAGCGCAGCAATACGAGTTGAACTCTGAGGAGTTGCTGCTTTGCGTCAGAGTCCGCCTGTAAACTGAATGAGTCTATAATTTTATCGCATTGGTTGTAATCCTAATCTGATCAGTAAAACCTCCGCCTTCCCCCAAGTGGTGCACACTTACACTATACCTGCAGATCTAAAGAGACACACAACCACACCACTGGATCACATGTTTACCTTGAACCAGGTTGATTTCTCTGTAAGGATTTTGTTACCAAAGTTTAGAAGCTTCACCATTTCTGTCAGTTGAGCAAATTCTGATCCAGCTCATCTTTACATATCTCTCAATTATATTGTCTTGGAGAAGCCAGAGTTTAAAGTGGTCGTGGTCTGGAACCTTTTTTAATCTGAGAGTGTTAAAAAATTGAAATGAATTCTAACTCAACGATCTAGCCTTCTAGTGCTTTCAGCCTAGAATGGGCTCCCATATATATATCATCTTGTGGCATCTCCATGTATCTGTCTATCGACTAATGTCGGATTTCCACTAGTAGAATATTTTCCACATTACCGTCTCTATTACCTTTATATTTTGCACCAGAAATTAACATACAACCCAAAGGTTTGCTTGAACTTAAAGCTATACCAGAGAGTCTCTGTAGCAGCCCTGATTTTGAGGAATTCTCCATTGCACCAGACTTTGTGAACCTTGCTTGCACGTCAGAAAAATGTTAACAGCTCGTCTGTTCAACCAGCAATGTATTCAAACTTCTTGGTCTTACAAATGGTTTGGCATAGTTTCCTCTAATATTGTTGGTTAATTATGAAAGTCAACAAAAGAGCGTAAAGGCGATAAAATGTGCAATGTCTCAGAATACAAAACAACTAAATAAATATCTAAACCAGTAGTTTTTTCCAGAAATGTACAGAACACTTTTACAATTGTATTTTTTAATTGTTTGGCAATACAGAATAAGAAACACCTCGTGAAAAATATACTATCTGTACATAAAGTTCCAAGTACACTGTCATCTCTCCATAACACTCTTGTTTTCCAATTAATTAATTATTAATGTAGAATAACCCAGATGATTAAATGTTAGGGCTTATTTTACAGCACCAATTAACCCGCGTAATTTTTGAGAATTTAGATCCGCCATTCCTCTAGGCTATCTTTTACCTCCAAAGGACATGTCTCTGGTCATGTGGTCTCCAATCATAGGTAAGAACTCATGCACAAACATGTAGAAATGACCAACGTGACAGTTGTGACTCATAGACGTAAAATGTTCATAGACTGAACAATTATTTCTACTTTTGTGGACTATGGATGTGCATTTTTCTGCACTGTAACAGAACAGTACAGTCCCAAAGAATCAACAAAAGAAAATGTTGCACGTCAGAAAGTGCTGGAGATCAAATTTTGAATTCCTGTTGAGCTATGAGGGTCATTACGTATTTAGCCTCAGTGTGTGTTTTGGTCTCTCTGAAGACATTTAGGTCCTCATTCTGAGTAGTTCATCAATTGCTGTCATGATTATCACATCTGATCAGTCCAAATCTTTCAGATGTAATAAATACCACTAATTACTAGTTTCCTAAGCATAACACATAGATGTTTTTGCTTACTGCACAAAATCCAGAACATCCAGTATTTTTTCTCCTGTAGGGATTTATCATAAAACTAATTTTGGCGATACATGCCATAACAACAGTAACTGCACATATCACAATTAACCAGGCCAGTCGCAATGAGGCAAAACTTTAAATTTAGATTTAGTGAATGTGCCAAAGCACAATGGCTATAATATCCAACATGAGCTCTGGAGGTACTTCTGTTTTTGTGACTAGTTGAGCTGCCAGTGTCATCTTCATAATAGATGCTGATTATTCTTTTAACAGCATGTGCGTGCTTTTATTGGTTTGGTGCTTAGAGTAAAAAAATCACACAAGTCCCGTGACTCTGGCTGTGCATTGTCTGACAGCATAAATTTTCATATAGCAGGGTTCTGTTATCTATTGCATGCACCATTACAACTATATACTGAATGAATCATACAATTTGTCCCTCAAGTACATACCCTTCAGATAAGCATGGTACATAAAAATACTTGACATTTTACTAAAGAGACACTTCCTTGTTTAGAGTGTGGAACGGGAAAAGAATGACAGGCAACAAAAAAGCTGAGAAAACTTCATACAGTAGAACAAATTATATCAATTTGTCCTAAAGAGAACAAAAAACGTGTCAAATTTCATAAAGAGAAAATTTGATTCTTTTTTTATTTTCCATTCCTCCAGCCACTTGTAGAGCTATCACTTCACCTTTGTTATGAGCGACCCCTTCAGCTATTGCCCTTTTAAAATCTGATTTACATTAAACTGATTTTAATATGCATTTACAAAAAATGCTAGTTGCTTCTTAGGTGTGTTTAATTTTGCACATCAGATGTTGCTTTCATTCTTCTCAACTTTAGCCATACTATCTCTTTCATATGAATGGAGAAGACCAAGGATTTAGATTACCTTTTAAAGGAAATTGGCCTTTCCGCTATTTGGTCACAAAACTCCTTGGTGAATTCCAACATCTTTAGGTATACTACAGGGGCTACCTTATCCCCTATGTGTTGCTCTTGTTAGCGATTATAGCTTTCTAATGTTTTTTCACAACTTTAAAAGAAGATAATGTCATTTCTAAAACTGAATATATGTTTTATTTTGGTATTCCAAAGTCCCCATCTATTATAATGAGTGCACTGGTATTTAAACAAAATATGGAACTCAAAATATTGAGAGACAGAAATATCGTAAAATATAATTGTGATTCAAAAAAGGTTAGTTGTACAATGATATTTGTTATTTGAATAGTTTTTTAAGTATTAATTGAAATTAAGTCTATTACTAATAATTCTTATCTTCTTTTTGATTGTTAGGGAAGTTGAATTTATAATATGTAGATTGATTTTGTCCTTTTTTTCATTTATTTATATTGACTTGTTTTTATTTTGTTTTAATATATAGATGCACACACACACACACACACACACACATATATATATAAATAATACACATATATATATATATATGTAGGGTGCAATATTATTTCTACAGTAATGCAGCTATTTATTTATGTAATGCATTTGAAGTGAAGTACTTTCCCTACTGTTGCTTAGACTGGAATAGGAATAGTAAATCTACCCCACGACGTCCAACACTTTGCCTACTGTTGCACTGACTGGAGTACGAATATTAAATCCAATCCCTCCAAAATCCAACACTTTTCCTGCTGTTGCTCTGTTTGGAGTGGGAATAGTAAATGTAACCCCTCTGAAGTCCAACACTTTCCTTACTATTGCACTGACTGGATTCAGAGTAGTCAATCTAACACCTCCAAAGACCAACAATTTTCTGACTGTCGTGCTCGCTTTTGTAGGAATAGTAAACTTAACCTTGCCGAAGTCCATCACTTTCCCTACTGTCGCTCTGTTTGGAGTGGGAATAGTAAATCTAACCCAGCTGAAGTCCAACACTTTCCCTACTGTTGCGCTTTTAGAGTGGGAATAGTAAATATAACCCCTACAAAGTCCAATACTTTTCCTACTATTGTGCTGACTGGAGGCTAAATAGTAAGTCTAACCCCTCTGAAGTTTAACACTTTCACTATTGTGCTTAGTGAGTAGGAATAGTAAAATTAACTCCTCGGAATCCAACACTTTCCTTACTGTTGCTTAAACTGGAGTGGGAATAGTCTATCTAAAACTTCCATACTTTTCCCAATATTGTGTGTGCGTGTATATATTATAGTTAGGTTGATGTTTTACCTGTACAAAACCATAGAAATAAACTATAACTTGTTGCATAAAGTTACTTTCCAGCACGGGTTGTAGTTTCTTCAGATAAGTATAACTATAGCTGCAGAATTTCTATGGTTTTGTATGTGTAAAACGTTAACCTAACTATAACATCTCTGTTACCTTTGTTTTTTTCCAGTGAATTTATGTTTTTTCAACACACACGTTACTATAACGACTGCCGCTCACTGCCTTCGGCTGTGTGCAGCATAGCGTTGGATGTAGTGGGTGTATTTTTTTCCATTTTTCTTTGGATCCCTCATCAAGTTTACACAGGGGGGCCGCTATGAGGCCTGGGGTGGAGCCGCGGATTGGACATGAAAAAAGGGGCAATTTGTTGCCCATGGATCCCTCTGTGTGTCCTATGGGGTCAGGATACTTGTATCCTGACCCCTTATGTGTTTTTAAACTCTTGTTTTCACACCCGCAGCTGATGCAAGAAGCAAAATGCCAGGCACAACTTTTTTGTCAGGTTGAAGCCATCCAATCCGGGCCTTGATTATCCATGGATGCGCAGAAACTCTGCGGGTGGGTCCGCAGAGGATCCATGTCTATATATCTATATTTTTTAACCTTGAATATCTCTGAAACTACCGTTGAGGGTTCCAGCCTAAGTGAATCTGTGGTCATTTCCCTGCTGTATTTTCTTTTCAACTTGAAATTTTTAAGGTACTTACTGAAAGGTGATCTCAATCTTTTTAATTGACAAATACATTTTTCTTTTCAATTTCTCCAGAAATATCTCATTCTAAGTATATCAATCTTCAAAGCCTAAAAAAACTCTCTATCTCTCTCCCTCTTACGCTCTTTCCCTCTCTTTCAATTACTTTCTTTCAGTCCCTTTCTCCCACTCACACGCCCACTCAGACCCTCATGCACCCACTCACAGACCCACTCAAACACTGACACACCCACTCACAGACTAACCCAGACTCTTATGCACCCACTCAGTCACTGATGCACCCACTCACAGACCCATTCAGACACTGATGTACTCACTCACAGATTCATTCAGACCGTCATACTACCAATCACAGACTCACTCAGACTCTCACACACCCACTTGCAGACCCACTCAGACACACATGCACCCTGTCACAGACCCACTCAGACACTCATGCACCCACTCACATACCCACTCAGACCCTCACATACTCACTGACAGACCCACTCAAACACTCATCCACCCACTAACAGACCCACTCAGACCCTCATGCATCCACTCACAGACCCACTCAGACACTGACACACCCACTCATAGACCCACTCAGTCACTGATGCACCCACTCACAGACCCACCCAGACACTGACGCACCCACTCACAGACCCACTCAGACACTGATGCACACACACACAAACCCACTCAGACCGTCACGCATCCATTCAGACCCTCACGCACCCACTCTGACAACCAGACAGACACGCTCACACCCAGAGACACCCTCTCACACCTATTTTGACACCCGGAAAGACAGACTTTTCAGCCATGTGCGGCGTTGGGTGGTTAGAGGGTGTTGGCTGCAGGGCCAAAGGCCATGCGTGGTGCGGGGTTGGGTGGTTATAGAAGGTTGGCTGGACGGCCCTAGATGTAGTTCAGGCCCTGCGGCCAGCCCCCGCTGCGCATCGTCGAAGGCCGGGCACAGGGGTGGTTGGATTAATGTATAGTAATTACAATTATATTACGTTAAAAAAAACCTTAACAATTCACTAAAAAAAACAAAGGTTACAGCGACGTTATAGTTAGGAAATAGAATTAAAAACAACCATAGAAATTCACTCCAAAAAACCAAAGGTTACAGGGACATTATAGTTAAGTTGTGAATTTGCTCATTCAAAACCTTAGAAATTCAGCAGTTTTAGTTATAGTTATTTTAAGTAACTGTAACTCGTGCCCTAAGGTAACGATAACTCGCTCCCCTGCCATGTAGTGCTAATTACCCCAGGTATTACAGAAATCATGACCGCTTTTATAACGTCATTAAAAATATCAATAAAGCATTAGCAATCAAAATAATGAAGAAAAAACTGTGCATGGTGAGGGAGCAAGTTGTAGTTACTTGAAATAATTCTAATTATAACTGCTGAACTTCTAAGGTTTTGTATGAGTAAATTCAGAACCTAACTATAATGTTCCTTTAACTTTTGTTTTTTAAGCAAATATATATATATAGAGAGAGAGTCTATTTTATGTATTGATTTATTCAGCCATCAGAAAAAACAAACAACAAGTTTTGGCGAAAAGCCCTCCCCAGTGTTCACAGTGCCTCACAAACCACCATCTATAAATATATGCAATTCATTGGTGCAGCAGCATTACTGTTTAAAGGATGGTCTGCAATTTCAACTTGTTTCGGCAATCTGGGGAGCGTCGCAGACATCTTGGTACTATGTTCATAACACTGTGTTAATTAGAGCTTATCTCACAAATTAACATTAGATAAATATGGCTGCACATAAAAACTTATTTGGTAAATATTCACAATCCTACCCACGCCGGGCAACCGGAGAGTTAGATACACTTAATACCAATTGTGTTATTTTCAAATGATTTCACGGTTTATTCCCAAAATGCCCCATGATGCAGTTTACTGCTTCCAAGAGGCAATTATTCAGGATCTTGAGTATTTGATTATGCAGGATTTAAATGTTTTTATTTTTTTATTGGTCAAATTAGTACATATTTTTGTAATTGAATTGTTTAGATTGTTTATGTTTTTTATTTGTGTATCCATTTTGTAGATACACATGTATATATATAAAAATGTATATTTATACATATATATGTGTGTGTGTGTATTTACGTACATATATATATATAAAGTAATAACTATTAGTGGAGTATACTTCATTTACATTATATTAATGTTATCATATTTAAGATGTACTTATTCAAACTGTATATATATATGTGTGTGTGTATACATACATATGTGTGTATATATATATATATATATATATATATATATATATATTGAATATTTTTGTATGTTGTGGACCATGTTAGTGTCAATATTTTCCCCCCATATTTGTACTTACCATTATAAGTATAGGAACACAGTATTGTGGTAAACAATATTTTTTACCACAATGTTGTGTTAGTGATTTGAGTGTAGTGAGTACTTTTGCTATCTAGCTCCATAATCCTCCTGGCTGTTTAGTTTGCGGAATTAGCTGATTTTTACACGAACGACCTAGCTACCCATGATAGAAGTTCTCTTTTCTACTTACTGTTTTGGTGTGGTCCTTTGAGAAAAATACATTAATTTATTCATTAAATGACTTGCTATGTGCGTGATTGCACCAAGAATAAACACTTTAGACCATGTTGACATCATTTGCTAATACTATATAAGCTAACATGAAACTTACTGTGCCATGGATTTACCTTATTTCTTAGTGGCCCCATAACTCCATTAGCAGATTAATTGATTGTAATACTTTCTGTGTAAATGCCTTTCAATGTATTTCTCTGTTATTTAAAGCAACACCGAGCAAACCAGCAATTGCCTTACATTTGCAAAACTAAAATATGCTGTAGCCTTTTCACAAGCTGCATTTTTAGTACATTATATAATGCTACAGTGGTACTACAAACGCACTATCAAACGTTATTCACAAACTACGTGCAGAGACAAGCCTGCCTACACCTTCACCTGTTCTAGCTTTCTAGATTAATTTCTCACTTTAGATTAATTTTTCACTTTTTTTAAACTAATATTGAGCAACCAGCGCATTTATTTCAAAACCATTTAATGCTCTTTTCCACGTTTATACTCTGTGACCATTTCAATTAGAATCACCACCGTAGTCATCAGCAACATTATAAATGAAATCATTGTTACTTCAAGGATGACAAAAGTCCAGGGAGGCTTCATAAAAGTCTCCATCCAGTGCCAAAACCCAACTCACCCGCTTCCCCAATTTCACTGTTGGTTTTTCACAACAGTTATTTCAGATTTGTAATTTTGTTCATCATTGGTGAATTGATCAATAACAAACGTTTCATATTCAGACAGTTCAGAACCAGAATGCGGTGCATTTCCGATGCCTCATCTCAGTAACCTAGCAACAAACTATGGGAGACAGGTGTTGATGGGTGTGCAGATGGTGTTGCTTTATATAACTCAAAAGGAGCTAGGAGAGCGCCTTCTCCTACAATAAGCTCTGTCAAAAGAGCAATCCAAAATTACAAACATTACTCTAGAAGGATTACAATGTAGGATTGAACCAGTTGATAAATATCGTAGTTTAGGTACGTTTTGACAATTCTTGAAGGAAGACTATTGTCTTAAATGATAGTGGGCCATCACACATCCATGGGTGTGCTTTATCTGTGGACCCGCTCTTCATTCATATGAAAAGTGGTTTAGCATGAGCAAGCGTTTCTTCAAAAAAGTGAGTTTTTGAAGGGATTTGTTATGTTAGATTTTGGTTGTACCATGTGCAAGTAACTCTAAAGGCGACTTGTAATTAAGGCTCCCAATTTTCCGTTTTTACTGATCTTAAGTAATAATTACAGACAGAAAACTATGTTTTTCCTATCTGTGTTTACTTTTAAAAGTGGAAAAATAAGGAAAATTGTGCTTTTTGTGGGTGACTCCCCATGCTGTCTTCTGTGATTTCCTGAACAACTGCTGAGCAGATAGCATGGGAAGTTTAAAAATAAGGTTGAGATTTCCCTAAGTACAGACATATGTTAATTTACATATGTAGTATAATCCTGATATTTACCTTTGGGTGTAGTGGTTGGCTATATTTGACTGTTATTTGCGAAAATGCGACAGGCAGCAAAGTATGAGCTTCTGTTTATCAGTTAAATAAATGTGGAAATAAATCATTTTATGACTCAATTTATTTTCAAAACAAAAAATGTGGTTAAATAGCATTAAGATGGCCAAAAATAAATATAGATAAATGCAGACAGAAATGTAAAAAAATAAATACCATTAAACTGGGAGCCCTACCTGTAATGCAAAAATAGACAGTAGTAAGCCTTGATACTAAACCGAGAAAGTGATCAACAGATAAACAAACAAGCAAAGCCAATAGGTTTCGCCTTTGTTTTTTCTTTGCATTCTATCTTGCTAACTGGATTATAAATGTTAAAAAAAGTTATAATAATATTTGTTTTAAATTAGATAGACCGTTAATAGTTGTGATGTATGTTGAATTAATATCCCAGGGTTCTAAACTTGTAATTTGTACCTTATTTAATATAACATTGTATTAGAATATAGCAATGTATAGGTAGCAAAGTGCCGCTGCACCTGCTGCACCATTCAAATCATGCCCCTTTTAACTGCAAGGTAACTGCAATTGCGACTGCCTGTTTAGTGGCAAATTTTGCAACAATCTGTGTTTAGAGGGGTTGTGACACCTTGTGGCACCAGTGCCACATCACTTGCTGCATCATAAGAACCTTGACCTTAGTGCCTGCAAGATAACTGCCCTTGTGGCTGCCTGTTTAGAAGTACAATTTAGTAATAATTTGTGTTTAGAGGGGTTGCTAGAGCTTGTGGGAACAGTTCAACTGCACCTGCTGCCTCATTCAAATCATGACCCCAGTGCCAGCAAGAAAACTGCACTTGTGACTGCCTGTTTAGTAGTTAACTATTGCAATATTTGGTGCTTAGAGGAGTTATAACAATCTTTGGTGCCAGTGCCACTGCACCTGCTGCATCATTCAAATCATAACCCCAGTGCCTGCAAGAAAACTGCACTTGTGACTGCCTGTTTAGTAGTTAACTATTGCAATATTTGGTGCTTAGAGGAGTTATAACAATCTTTGGTGCCAGTGCCACTGCACCTGCTGCATCATTCAAATCATGACCCCAGTGCCAGCAAGAAAACTGCACTTGTGACTGCCTGTTTAGTAGTTAACTATTGCAATATTTGGTGCTTAGAGGAGTTATAACAATCTTTGGTGCCAGAGCCACTGCACCTGCTGCATCATTCAAATCATAACCCCAGTGCCTGCAAGAAAACTGCACTTGTGACTGCCTGTTTAGTAGTTAACTATTACAATATTTGGTGCTTAGAGGAGTTATAACAATCTTTGGTGCCAGTGCCACTGCACCTGCTGCATCATTCAAATCATAACCCCAGTGCCTGCAAGAAAACTGCACTTGTGACTGCCTGATTAGTAGTCAAATATAGCAATGTTTGGTGTTTAGAGGAGTTCTGACAACTTTTGGGGCTGGTGCCAGTGGCCCCGGCTGCACCATTCAAATGATGACCCAATTGCCTGCAAGGTAACTGCACTTATGACTGTCTGTTTACTAGTAAAATAAAGCAATATTTGGTGTTTAGAGAAGTTCTGCCAACTTTTGGGCCCGGTGCCACTGCAACAGCTGCACCATTCAAATCATGAACCTATTGCCTGCAAGGTAACTGCACTTGTGGCTGCCTGTTTAGTAGTAAAATATAGCAATATTTGATGTTTACAGGGGTTCAAAGAGCTTTTGGCCCTGGTGTCATTGCACCTGCTACACCCCTAAAATCATGACCCTATTCCCTGCAAGGTAACTGCACTTGTGACTGCCTGTTTAGTAGTAAACTTTAGCAATTATCTGTTTTTTGTGGGGTTCTGAAACATTGTGGCACAGGTGCAACTGCACCTGCTGTGCCATTAAAACCATGACCCCAGTGTGAGATATATAACTGCACTTGTGACTGACTGTTTAATAGTAAAACATAACAACAGTTTGTGTTTTGAGGAGTTCTGACAAATTATGGGTCTGGTGCTACTGCACCTGCTGCACCATTCATTTCATGACCCTAGTGCCTGCAAGATAACTGCACTTGTGTCTGCCTATTTAGTAGTAAAATATTGCAATATTTGGTGCTTGAAGGAGTTATAACAACTTTTGGATACGGTGCCACTGCACCAGCTGCACCATTCAAATCATTTCCTTAGTGCCTACAAGATAACTGTACTTGTGACTGCTGGTTTAGTTATAACATATAGTAATAATAAGTGTTTAGTTCGGCACCTAGTGCTTGTGTTCCCGGTGCCCCTGCTCCAGCTACACCATTGAAATAATGGCCCTAATGCCTGCTAGATAACTGCACTTGTGATAGGCTGTTTAGTGGTAACATTTTGCAATAATCTGCATTTAGAGGGTTTCTGACACCCTATGACTCTGGTGCCACTGCACCTGCTGTACCAATCATATCATGACCCTAATGCCTGCAAGGTAACTGCCCTTGTAACTGCTTGTTTAATAAGTCAATGAGAGAATAACAATTTGAAATAAAATGTCACCCAATTATACAAATGACTTTTCTTTAAAAATGACTGACTGGTAAATTAAGAATTTAACACAAAAATAATTGTAATATTTACAACTGTTATTCATCAGAAATGTAATTATGAAGTAATGACAAACACAACATAAAGAGCCCACTTGCTGCTTGCTTTGTATCTGCACTTGATACTTCATTGCAAGATGGCCGACACGCTTACACACATTTCAATGGGATTTGACTTGCATTCAGTTAATCTTTTCACACATAAACACTAACAAGTTAGCAATCCCCAAAAACCTGAGGGTGTACTTTGTCGACGCGACGGCAAAAGCAGAACAGAAAGCAGAACACAAGAGCAGAAGAGTAGGAAGTGACCTGCTAGCCAATAAAGTGTAACTAAATTCAATCGACATTGGCACTATGTTTGAATGAACAAATGGAAGTTCAGGTAAGTAAGGGGCGAGGTAAGAGTGGGTTCTTAGTCCGTTTAAAGAATTTGTTTTTAGTAACATATTACTCTGCAAGCAAAGCACAAGTGCTGTGTAGGTGAAACCTAAAAATGAGTTAAAAATAAATTTTGTTGTAGACTGAAATCATTTTATTGGGAGCACACAAAATAATGTTACAAGAACAGGGGAAATAAGTCTACCCAAAGGGTTGGTCAATATGTTTCAGCGTTAATGTAGAGCTCGTTTTGGTGTCAAAAGACTTTCTTCAGGACCTTGATCCCAAAATGGACTGTACCCTAGATATCCAATGTGAAATAAGAAGAGGATGGTGTATATGTCCAGTGGAATTGTAAAATGAAATGTGGAAGAAGAGAAGGTGTCAACTTTAGTGAAATAATACTGAACAAGGTACTCTTTGGCACACTATTGGTGAGGCAGTGCATTGAATCTTCTCGGAAGGGAACACAAAAAACACAACATAAAACAAAACACCCTTGACTAATAGATAATTAACTCATGAACACAAACCCACAAATATGGGTTCTGTTGTAAATTAGCAGAATTTAACCAAAAGATTCTGTGAAGCAGTTTTCTCAAGGTAGCAACTCCAGCACTCATGATTACATCCAAAAGAAAGTGTAGTGTTGTGTGTGATAGGCATAAAAAGGTTTTACATTCTAGTGTCAAAGTTTATACATCCTAGTGTCAATATACTAATGTTTTGGGGTGCCCTAATATATTGATTTGTAGTAGCAGGTCAGCCCTGGGCAATTTTCTGTAATGGATGACTTGGTGTGACCTCTACGTCCATCACCCTAGGCTAATAAAGCCATTGCAGAGCCGGCCCAGGGAAGGGGGGGCACACAAAGGAAAGGAGTGAATGGTGCTTATGGCACCACTGAATGCCGTGTAGGCTCACTGTGGTGTGCAGAATAAGGACAATGAGCTGACCTGATTATTAACAGCATAATGTGGGCATGCCTCTCTTCTCCTTGTGCCCCAGACTTTAATTGTGAGGCCTTGGGGAACTTCTGCAGCTAAGGAGATCATTCCTCCATTTTCGGGGCAGGTAGCAAAGCCTAAAACAACTTCCTTCATCATGGGCATGGTATAATGGCGACAGGTAGGTATGGCCAACTACTGACACCCTAGAACACAGCCTAGGCAGCTGATCACAGTCATTGTGAGACTACCTAGCTGTGGTAACAGCATTGATGTACACTGGCTTCTCTGCACATTTAAGAAAGGCCGGAGGCTGAGGTGGATCAGACCAAGAGAGAGGATCAGCATGTCAGCCATTTGCTCCCCATCTGTTGGAAGAGATCCTCCATCACCATGACCAGGTTCACCCATTGCCTCATTGACTTGCCTCACCTATTGCCTTGCTTGACTGATTAGTCACCTAGGGCCAGATGTAGCAAAATGCAAAATTGCGACTTGCAATTTGCGAGTCCATCCGACTCGCAAATTGCAAGTCGCAATTTGCTATGCAGTACGGTGTCTCAGACACCGACTGCGACTCGCAATGGGGTCGCAATGACCCACCTCATCAATATTCATGAGGTGGGTCGCAAATTGCGGCCCCATTGCGAGTATAGGCACTCGCAAACATGGAGGCCTGCTGTAGTCAGCAGACCTCCGTGTTCGTGACTGCTTTAAATAAAGCAGTTTTTTTTTTTTTTAAGTGTAGCCCGTTTTCCTTAAAGGAAAACGAGCTGCACTTAAAAAAAAAAACGAAACCTTTAGTTTCGGTATTTTTTCAGGGCAGGGAGTGGTCCCTTGGGGACCCCTTCCAATTTGCGAGTGGGTTACCATCCACTTCAAGTGGATGGTAACTGCGAGTCCATTTGCGACCGCGTACACGGTCGCAAATGGAATTGCATCCCACTGCGAGTCGCAAATAGGAAGGGAACACCCCTTCCTATTTGCGAGTCGGAAATGCATTTTGCGAGTCGGAGCCGACTCGCAAAATGCATTTCTGAATAGCAAAGTGGCTTTGGGCCTCGCAAACGGCGATTTTCGCCGTTTGCGAGGCGCAAACACTTTGCTACATCTGGCCCCTGGTCTGCAGGCTGCTTTCTCCAACCCAGCAGCATCATATTTTTTGATTTCTCTTCCGCCCCATTTCTTTTTCCTTGGTGCCTGTGTCTAATACTTCCTGCCTTCCCCAGCCTCGATGGTTGTCACCCTCTCCAACGATACAGGAGTGGAGACAGAGAAACTTTCACACTTCCTTTCCTTCTTCTCTATCAAACGAAACAGGCAGACATCAAAGTCCTCCCCAGCCTACCTTTCTGCTTGAAAGCACATTCATAGTGCACACTACACAGTGAAATGTATCTACATAATTAATGAGTATAGCTATGTTCCATATAGTGGTACCTATTTCAACGACCTGGACCATGCCATCCCCTGTATACCTCATAATTGAGTCTCATACTCTGAAGCAAACTGTGTTTGTATGCTGGTATGTAGACGGCTTCTCCCCAGAATGCTGCATGCACTCTTTGACAGCCTATCAGATCATGTAATGTGGCAAAAAAATGTCTGGAGGGAAAAGGGGTAAATTTCACTCTTAGTAGCCATCCTGCTCTAAACAGCCATGAACAAGGATACGCAGGCTGATCGCCCCATATACCCTTGAGAGAGGACAGAGGGGGATGTTCAGCAGCACTGCCACCCATGAGGATGATCTACAAGCATCCTTCTTTCATTAGATCAAGTTTTATGAGTGGCTTGGGACTAAAAATGGCTAAAATATTATTGAACGAGAAAAGATAAGCTTTGGAGACCTTGTAAGGTCTTCGAGTAGCCCCCAGTCTGGAAAGACTGGTGGTCCTTATCACAAGGAATTACACTTGTCTGTCTTTTTCTATAGATGTTAGCATTTGTCTCACCCTCTCTAAGATTTGGAAATTGTGATGTAACTCTGCAGAAAGTCCTGATTTAGCAATTCCTGTTCAGCATGACGTCATCAAGGGCATTCTGCTCACTTTTAAACCCACATGGCTTCTTTTGGAGTGCACATGCTTCAGCTCTTGTACAAATGCTTGCAAAGACCCTTTTAAGTATAACCTCTATTTGTGAGCAATACAATTATCGCAAGATATTCTAATAAAGTGTTTCTATTGCATTGTCATTTTTTTCATTTTGTTGTTTGCTCAACCCCCCAAAGTAGCTACCTTACATTAACAAGTGACACTTTATGAAAGTTATGATCCTCAAATTCTCTCAGAATGTGGACACTTTTTTTGAGTGTGCCTAGTCCAATTTTTGACCCAATCCCACATCTGATGGGAAGGCCTACTCAGCTGTTTATGCCTCCACTGTTGATCAACTGGGCAACGGTAACACTTTCTGTTCACAGTGCAGGGTATGGCTACAATAGCAGTATGAACCACTATATTAAATCAGTTTGCTATTACCATGAAAAATAAGCAATACATTTTACACAAGTAAGTCCAACTCTAGTGCAAACAAATGCTATCTGGGGGGATAATTTATAAACCCTGATTCATGGACTCACCATCAACAGATATTTACGCTCACAGAAAGAATGTACAACCAGTGATTAATTTGAGCCTGTGGTTGCAGGTGGAGCTCACCGGCACTCAATTTTGGGGAATGGCACTTATTGTTCCTCATCAGACTTTCACCTAAAGCCAGAGAAAAACACAAAAGGTGGAAAAGAGGATGAATAAATAGAAAAACAGAGCCAAATGGAGAAGGCAGGGATAAAAAATAGAACCTGAAAAGTGATTTGAAGTGGCATGGGGTGTCTGTTGATGCATAAAAGAGGCACTGAGTGGAACAAGGTCTGCACAGCCGCACCCTCGACATTTGCGAGCGCTGGTCACGGGCTTCTGAGCAAAACCTTGGGTCCCAGAACGTATTCTTTTAAAAATCAGGCACTTTGTAGAACTATAGAAAACTGTTGCCACTATAATGGCTATTAGGAATATATAAACACCCATAGACTTGTAACTTTGTTGGCATTTGCAGACTCGCGACAGCTTTTCTCGTACCTAGTCGCACACTTAACCGATGTGCATCTTACAGTACAATTTGGAACTGAAAATACCAAAAAGCAATATCTTGGGGAAGGATTTTTTCGAAGAACACAATAACCCTTTCCCCCAGGGGCGTAACACATGCCTCTGCCGCCCATGTGGTGCAAGGATCCCCAACACTTGAGGGACAACCAAGTCTTCAAAGGGCCCCCGTTCAGCCCAAGGGCAAAGAATATCTTTGAGATACGAGATACTCAGGGGTCACTTCACAATTTGCAGGAGGGCCCATCATTTTGCCTTATGCCAAGGCTCCCCACAAGGCTGCGTGAATTATTCTAATCCCGCACAAAATTTAGGTGCAATGTATTTATTAGACCAGGTAATTGCGTTAAAAAAATGGTAGTTGCATGTATTTAGCACGGGTTCACCAAAACGTTGTTTCTCGAGGTGAGTTGCTCTATTCTGGGCCTTGCGTGAGCATAATTGTGCGGGTTCTCTGTTTGTTCTTGCAACTGGGTATACACATACGTTGCCACCCCGTTCTGCTTTAAATCATACTGTCAGTTTCTTGGCTCTGGGAGCTGTCAGTAGCACAGTGGGTCAAAGCGTTGACCTCTAACCTCCACAGCCCCGGAGTTCAGAGCTGACGTGGTTCACAAGAGCAGAGGCCTTGTTTCAGCCAGGACAGAGACCTGAGGGGACTTTAGGTTTGGGTCCAGCGCGTTTCAGTTCGTGCAGGTGAGACTACCTCTTTTGCTTTATGTGGAAAATGTGTGAGGAATGAGACTGGAGGAAGGAAATGTTTAGATAACATTCAAGATGGTAAGGTGAGGCTGAATCACTGGATACCAGAAGCCATGCTACGAGTCCTAGCGTAGCCATTCGTCACACTTTGTGATATTATGCACATCGTGTATTTCAAATGAGTATTTCACCACAATGTGTTTTTCGGGTGAAAATGGATACAAAGGAAGGTTCTCTGCGTGAATACATTGGTAACTAATTCTACTTTAACTCCAGAACCCACCAAAATGCCATGAATCAAGCAATGGCGCAGCAAGGAAACCAAGAGCCGTGGTGCAAGCAAGGAGCATGACCCCTTTGATTCGAGATGGTAGTAATTACAGCATTTATCAGGGAATAATGGGCCTCGGTGCCACTGCACCTGCTGCACCAATCGTAGCTAGCCTCGGGAAGCAAGCAAAAACGCAACACCCAGTCACGGAACAGGATGGCGACAGGAAATTGAAGAAAAGCAGAGTGGAGGAAATGGAGGGAGCTCTCACGCGCTCACTTCCTCCCCACACATGATACCAATTATTGGCTCCTTCAGGACTGGGTCAGTCGTGCTTCAGTGCCCCTGTTCAGCCCTTGTTCAGCGGGGGTGGTCCTTCCTTCTGGGTGTACTTGGGAAATCTGTGGTATAAATGTTCCCGACACCTTCAAGAAAAGAAAGCAAATGTGTCACTTAAATCAGCCAGGTGGCCTAAAGTCTCACTTCTAATGGCCTGTTACCAGCTACAGAGTCTGCCGAAACCTATATCAGGCCCCCTCACTGGGCGAATCTCATCAGTGTTTCGACTGACCATAAATATCTCACAAATTGGTACAAAGTAAAATGTATTTTTTTAAGCTGCTGCTTTTCAGATGACGGTCATTGAAAGATGAATTGGGAGGTAATTTGTATATATTCAAAAAATCGTTTTTTTTTTTTTAGATGCAGTTCTTTGAAACCATTCTGCAGCGACGAAAAGCATGTGACCCGTATCGAGATGAATGCGGTGGTAGCTTGCATAGAACATAAACTAAATTATTTACCTGGTTCAGCTAATTCCTTTTCGAAGAATTGTCCTCTGAGGTCCAAAATGCGAATACATCTGTAGCATTGGATTTATTGGTTCGTCCATTAAAAGGTATCAAATCTGGAGAGAGATCACAGCTGTTGTCGTCTGCGGAAAGTAGGATTACAAATAGGGCTTCTTAGTACTACAGGCAACAGCATAGTTTATTGACCACTTATCATTAGCGTATTACATCTATCTATCTATCTATCTATCTATCTATCTATCTATCTATCTATCTGTCTGTCTGTCTGTCTGTCTGTCTGTCTGTCTGTCTATCTATCTATCTATCTATCTGCCTATCTATCTATCTATCCGTCTGTTTATCTCGAAAACATTGGTTAAGAGCAGTGAAAAACTCCACCACAATGCGTGTTTCTGATTTTTACGTTTCTTTATTTTATAAGATTCTTCTTAATTTTCGCGTTTGTGTTTATGTATGTATGTTTGTAATGTTGAAGTGTTAAATCAGGAACCTGCTCTGACCAGACTCATTTGGAACGAGACATGAACCACAATTACAGAAGGAGCACAGCAGTAACCATAAACCATGTTGCATAACCTTGTAGCTTCTTGCCAAGTTACTGTAAATTCTTTACAAAGCCACTGTTTATTCTTCAGAGCTTTGCAACATGAAAGCAGCGCCTTTCTGATCCCAAAATTCTCATTAAAACCGAATCCCTGGGAGGTCATTAGTCACTTTGACGCGTGCCTGGATCCGTGTACACTGGCCCAGAACCCCAGCTCCCTCTGCGTCCCTTCTGTGTGCTCCTACTTGTTTTTTTTTCAAAAGACATTTTAATCCAGGCGTTTTGTGACTTTAAGAAGGAAGATAGTCGGTAAAATTTATTTTTTAAGCAATTGCCCGGTAACGTTTTTAGGTTATGTTTCCGTTTAAAGAGGTGGATTGGCATCTGGAATCTTTATTTTGAGGTAGGCCCCTTCCTCTGCAGCTACCTTCTTCAGTTTACAAAAAAATGAGAAACTGGGGTGGTGTAAGGGTTCTAGCAGCCCAGACAAAAATTAAATTGCAGTTTGCCTGCAGGACTGCCGGCCATACCTGAAAAGGTCATCTATTTTGATATTTTTTAAGTGATTTGGAAGCACCACTCGGTGGCTTTCTCTGACTGCTTCCTTACCTTGCAGTATGGACAGCTCATTGTGAGTAGACAGACATCAGTTAAGCCACCCTGTTGGTCAGGCCTTCACATATCCAATGAGGCCATACTCTCATTCTCTCACCCCCTGTTGGGTGAGACAAGGCACAGTGAGCTCAGTGTACACACCAAGACGCACAGCCTGAAACAGTGCTCAACACAGGGCTACCACTCCAACGCATGCAGTGTTGGACTGCCCTCACGAGCAGTCTGCCATAGAGGCGGGCAAGTCAACAAATTAACTGGGAGAGAATTGAGCCAAGCCAAGGGACTTTCTCGGATCTTAGAGCCTTTGCACAAACCAAGCCCCGAAAATATTTGCTATGTAATTCATACAACATACATCACATAAAATATGGTAAAGTAAAAATATGGTGGAGTAAGAGGCAAGGCGCTTGACATTTTAAAATCTTTCCTGACGGATAGATCTATCACGGTGGGCTGTTGTGACTTTAAGGCTATGCCATTTCAACTCCCTTGTAGTGTTCCACAAGGGTCGTCGCTCAGCCCTCATCTCTTCAATCTCTATGTCTCTCTTTTGGCTAAACTGGTTCGCTCTTTTGGTTTCCAAGTGGTATCATACGCAGACAAGACTCAGTTAATTATTCAGGTGAACCAAAATTGGGAGGAGCTGGCAGACAGATTCCATGATTGCATGTGTAGGATCAATAGCTGGATGAACCATTATTGGCTCAAAATGAATGGAGACTGAAATTCTTTTTTTGGCATGGACAATAGTCCATGGAGCTCACGCTGGAGGCCTACGTCGGTCAGGAACCTGGGTATTACATTTGACAGAACATTATCGTTTGAGCAACAAGTTAACCAGACAGTTAAATCGTGTTATTGGTCTATGAAAATGCTAAAGAAAATATTCAGTTTCTTCAGGAGGAACTTAAATCGACTGTTATTTTATCCCTGGTCATTTCTAAACTGGATTATTGCAACACTATCATGCTGAACATCAGCAAGGCCTCCCTACATAGACTACAGCTAATTCAGAAGGCTCCGGTTCGCCTTGTTTTAGACCTACCTCACGCTGCTTCTGCCAGTGGGAGCCTTAGACTGCTCCACTTGCTCCCTGTTGAAAAACGTATCACGTTTAAAACACTGTGTCTTACGTATAAGGCCTATCACCAGGAGGGCTGCTCTTATTTGAGCTCTGTTCTACATCACTATCTGCTTTGCCGCCAGCTTATATCGGCTAACCTGAAGCTGATCTCGGTATTTCACTGTCACCGGGCTTGATGGGGGGCAAAGCCTTTTCCATAGTGGCTGCAAGACTATGGAACACTCCCGCCCTCTATTAGGCTGGAGGAGACATACCTCTGCTTTAGGAAACAACTTAAAACCTTGTTGTTTTCGCGTTGGGCAGTAGGTTTCCCCGCATGTTCTCTGTGATTTTTCATCTTGATCTGGTCCCCCCTGACTTACAGCTTTTTTCTCTCTAGCGCTTCGATGCTACTGCCTGAATGCGATCTATAAATACTACAATACAAAAAATACTACAATACAATAAAGTCTCTTCAAAATTAAAAAAATATTTCTTTAACAGGTGGTAGCGTTAACATTAATAAGGCACATTATAGCACTGCACTGAGACGTTCTTAATAAAAGTGATAGTTTTGTACAACTGGCAGTCTGAACCAACATATTTGAAGTGCTGTCATATGTGATAATGAAAAAAAAAAGTATTTTGGTGATATAAAGTATTTGCTTAAGATCACACAACTTAATTGGATAAGCTGTGACTTAGCCCGATTTTCTGGTTTCACTTTGTAAAAATTAGCCAGGAAATGAATCTCTATTTGTCTTTTCTTTTATAATGATTTTGCTTTTACCTCTTAGTTCATTTTCTACAGCTTTTAAACAAGTGGGATCCCACTCATCCCAAAGTCTGAGCTCTTTACATGAGCAACAGTCACATTACACACGGTCACATGCATTGTTTATAGGCACAAGGAAATTAAAGGATGTGCCCAGTATCACAGGATGTTGAGATGACACCAAGACTCGAACCTGGATTCACAGTTCCACAGTCGATAGCTCTGACAGTAATGCAACATCTGGGTAGTGATAGGGAGGCAGTCAGACAGAAGCCGCATAAAAGCTTGGCTTATGTGCTCAAGGTTCCAACTGGATCTAGTGCTGAGACAGAGCCAGTGTAATATGTGGCTTGTTATTTAATTGCTTTTGTTTTGGGAAAACATGTATTTCATTTTGTTGTCAAATATATACCATACCTCTACGTATGTTTATTGTATCGTTATCCTGTACCTTGCCTTGTTTATCTTTGAGAACCCTGTGTTCTTTGTGACATCTCTCCTCCAGGTCTAGAGTCGGTCTTGACGACAGTTGAGGACTGACTCTGGACTAGAGAGGAAGCAGTTGGCTGTTGTGGATCCTCCAACAAAGAATCTGTTTATTTTACATATGAAGCAATATCACAGTTCCTTCTTTACTTGACTGAGCGCTTATTATTGTACCTCTACAATTTATGGTACCAGGAGTGGGGTACAAGGGAAGGATCCACTGACCGCCATGGATTACTTTGCCACTGATAGCGCTGGAGAGATCGCGCCGGAGAGATTAAGGAGACTCGTACCGCTGGCTACTTTTTGCGCATTTGTGAGTGGTAGAGCCAGTTTGTTTGCTGCGTTGGATGGTGAGGAGTTAACATCATTTGGTGCCTTGGCCGTTGCGACGTCGATTAGCGCGAGGAATTTCATAGTGCATTCACAATTCAGCACGAGGGATTCCAAACGCGCTTGTAGAGAGTTTGTTGTCTTCTGAGGCATCTGTAGCTGCTGACGTCACCGGTGGAACGATCGACGTACACCAGTTGCCTGGTTACCCGGGCTAACAACGCTGCTGCAGGCAAAGGTGGAGACACATGTCCATGGCAACAAGGACAGTTGCCTGGGTACACGAATGAACAACACGTGCGAAGACAAAAGAGGGACGCACAGTTACACAGCGCACAAGGAGACGCACAGTTACGCTGATTACATACAGCTACGGCCTTCTTTCCCCGAACGCTTTCAATGGGAAGGAACGGTAAAATCCTGCAGATTATTAAAACGTACACGTATTCGAAATGATGTCGGACTACTTACCTGAAAGGAATTCCTTGCTTTCAAGAAGTACTCATTTGGTGCATACTTTGTATTGCAATTAGACTCCGTGTTTATTTGTTTGCTGTTTTGTAAGTTGATACACAGGTACAAGAGAAGAAGAAGTGAGTGAGTGTACGTTGTGATCTTCGTTCAAAGGGCAGGTTAAACATGTCTGCAAATCATACAGTGGTGCAACCTCCACCTTTCCTACAAAAAACTGGGAAACCGGAAATAAGGTGGAATGAATGGCTAAGAATGTTTGAAAATTATCTTACCCCAATAGATGCCAATGAGTTTACTCCAACCAGGAAGTTAGCTCTTCTTTTCAATCACTTGGGGGTTGCAGGACAAAGGGTGTTTGACAACTTACTTGTTATTGCACCACCATTGGGTGAAGACATTGCTTGGGACGTTTACATTGAGGGAAAAGAAAGGATGAGGAAGCAGTATTCAGATGACTCAAATGTGCTGTTGGAAAGATTTAATTTTGCGATGTGCAGACAGTCATCTGATGAATCGGTTGATGAGTACTTAGCCACTTTGTGTGTGCTTGCTGCGAAGTGTGATTTTGGCAGTATTGTGGATATGTACATAAAAGATCAGTTTGTTTTTCATTGCTAGTCAAAAGAAATTCAGGAGCGGCTTTTGGCATGTGGTAATCCTTCATTAGATGAAGTTGTGGACTTGGCAAAAGCCATTGAAAGATCTATTATTACATCTAAAGTAGTGTGTGGTCAGAGTGAACAGTCCACTGTCAGTCAAATTGTGGACAATTTTGAGGTGTGTTATATCAAAGAGAGATTGTCTAAACAGAGGAGGGGACAGTTTACAAGATCATGCTATCGTTGTGGTTCCCGCAATCACTAAAGCAATTGTCAGGCGTGTCCTGCTTTAGGAAAGAAATGCAATAAATGCCAAAACATAGGTCATTTTCAAGCTGTATGTAGGCAACCTAGCCATAGTTCTAATTCTTCGACTAGCGGAAATAGAGTGAAAATCTGTAATGTATATACGCAGGGCCTGGATGATGTGACTGTTGATTGCTCAAATAAATTGTCAAATGTTGTATTAACAGTGGATTTACCAGAAAATGACAAGAGGTACCCTATTAAGCACATTAAAGTGCCAATTTGTGAGGCGATCATTGATTCCAAGAAAATAATGGTTGTGGCTGACTCTGGAGCACCTGGCACTATTTTGGCAGACAAGACTTTCTTTAATTTTTGTCCACAACAATGTCTTTGGAGAATGCTGACATCAATCCCAAGGCTTTTGAAGATCAAGACATTGACTTAATGGGATTCTTTTGTACTGCCTTACAAATGTTGGGTAGGTCAATTGTCACCAAGATCTATATAGCGGTAGATGGAAGGGATATTGTGGGGTGGAAGGATATGGCTCGTTTAGGTATTATTTTATGCCCGGGGCATAATGAACCTATACTCTTAGGAGATATACCCCAACGTAATGAGGAGAGTTCTGTTTTGTCTATAACACAAAACAATTGTATACCAGTACACATTACTTCAAAGTTTCCAGAAGTTTTTGCTGATAAGGTAGGAACGGTGAAAGGTTTCGAGCAATGCATTAGACTTAAGTAAGATGCTATTCCGGTTTCACACACAGTCAGACCTGTTCCCATATCTATCAGAAGTCAATTGAAGGTGTTACTTGATGAATTGGTAACTGATGGTATTATTACTCCTGCTAACTCCTCAGAGTGGGTTTCTCCGATCGTTATCACGAAGAAAAAGAATGGAGATCTCAGGATATGTGTTGACCTGAGATCACTCAATAAAAACATTATAGTGGATTGCCATCCACTGCCCCACATTCAAGAGTTGATAACCACTTTGGGTACTTCAAAACTTTTTCAACTATAGATTTACATTCAGCATTTCACCAGATTTTTCTTAGTGAGAACTCACATGAATTGACTACTTTCATCACTCCTTATGGTGCTTTCAAGTATCTCAGATTACCTTTTGGCCTGTCTTTGGCAGCAAGTTTGTTCCAAAAGTTGATGGATTCTTTGTTGGCCACATGGGAAATGTCTGTGCTTTCCATGATGACATATTGGTACACACAGAGACTATAGGAAAACATAAAGAAGTTCTGTATGAGGTATTTGGTATACTTAAAAAATGTGGTATGACTATTAAAACGGAGCAATGTAAGTTTATGGTAGAAAATATAGACTATCTTGGATACACCATTTCGGCAGAAAGCATAAAACCCAAAATGTGTAATCTTGAATCTATCAAGAATGCACCTCCTCCGATCAATAAAGATGAGCTGCGTTCTTTCCTTGGGCTGTGCGAATACTATTCGAGATTTGTCAATGGCTTTGATCTGATGGTGCAGCCCCTTAGATCAATGTTGAAGCAAGGCACTAAATTTGTTTGGGATGTTCAGGTTCAGGACGCATTTGAGCGTATAAAACAGGTTGTATTATCTGCTCCAACCTTGAAATCGTACATTCCCTCAGCGAAGTCCTTTATAACGGTTGATACTAGTCTCAAGGGCCTTGGGGCTGTTTTTGCTCAGTGGGTTGATGATCATGAAAATACGGTTCCATTTGCATCCAGGACTCTTTCTGTTGCTGAGAGTAATTATAGCACAATTGAAAGGGAGGCTTTGGCCTATGTCTGGGCTGTCCAAAAGTTTAGAACGTATATTTGGGGAACTTGCTGTGTAATCTACACCGATCACAAACCATTGGTATTTTTGTTGAGTGGCAATGGTTTGGGAAAGGCTTCTGGACGTCTAGTCTGTCTACTCTCAAAACTACAGGA
This sequence comes from Pleurodeles waltl, assembly GCF_031143425.1. NCBI lineage: Eukaryota > Metazoa > Chordata > Amphibia > Caudata > Salamandridae > Pleurodeles > Pleurodeles waltl. The sequence goes on from NC_090448.1 coordinate 818,787,390, forward strand.
GTATAATTTGCAAGTGAAATATGTGTCTGGGGGTAAAAATGTCAGAGAGGATTGTCTTTCTCGCCTTCCTCTACCTTATTCTTCCGAAGTTAATGATGATCAACACACGGAATGTGTAGTAGGGGTACTGGACATTGTTTCTGCATCCAAAAGTTTTTCAGAGGAAGAATGGAATTTAGCCGTGTCTAATGATGGTATGTTGTCACAAGTTTTACATCATATTAAACATGGGTGGCCCAACAAGAAAAAATATAGTAGTGAAATGAAAACATACAGTCAATTAGCAATGGAATTGTCTTGTGAGAATGGTATTTGCATGAGGGGTTCTGTCTGTGTACCACCTAATGATTTAAGATTGAGATTAATTAACACCGCACATGAAGGTCATCTAGGAGTATCTGCTACTTGCAAAAGATTAAAAGAAACGTTTTGGTGGCCTAACTTGGATAAACAAGTTTCTGACTTTGTATACAAGTGTCCGTTTTGTGTTATATCGGATAAACATTGGAAATGGAATACCAAACCTTTGCATATTGTTCCTTTCCCGGAAAAAGCGTGGGAGAAAATTGCGTTGGATTTCTTTGGGGAAAGGCCCATTTTACCTAGGAACATGCGATATTTGATTGTTGCCAAAAATTACTTTTCTAAATGGATTTATTTCTCATTTGTGGAGGATGCTACCACTGATGCGGTTATTTCGTTTCTTTCAGATCTTTTCTTATTAGAGGGTGCTCCATGTGTAGTTGTTACTGACAATGGGATACATTCCACTTCTAAAAAAATGGATAGTTTTATGAAAAGATTCAACACTAAACATTCACAAGTAGCCTTATAAAGTCCAGCTTCCAATGGCTTAGTTGAGAGTGCCAATCCTGTTCTTAAGGAGGGAATTCAAACGGCTTTAGCAAGTAATCTTGATGTATTCAAATTTCTTAAAGAGAAAATTTGGGCGTATTCCAATACTCTACACTCGACCACAGGCATTTCGCCTTTCATGCTTCTTAGGGGAAGGGAGTCCAGGTCCAATCTTGTACCATCCTGGTTAGCTAATTATTTAGTTTGAAAATTTGAGAAGCCTAATGTGAGTTTGGATCATTTACAGAACAATGTCTTGCAGAAACAGTTGATTCAGAAATGTAATTATGATGACAGGAATAAAGTCAAAAACACAGATATTAATGCACATGATTGGGTATTAATTAAGAAACCGCAGAGAGTTTCTAAATGAGAATCAAAGTTTTCTTTGCCTGTCAGGGTGGTTAAAATCAACAATGAACCTCTATTGTTGGATGGAAAAGGCTGGTGGAACAGGAACAGTGTTGTTACTATTTCAGTTCCTCAAGCAGAAATCTTCAGAAAAGTTTACGCTGGCAGAGAGAGAGATTCCAATTCCAGCAACATGTTTTTAAATGATGTACCTACTAAATCAGTAGACAGAGATGAAGGAAGTACGGAATGCTCTTCTAATCGCATTGTGGTAGATACACAAGGAAGTGATTCTAATGCAGAGATTTACAGTTCACAGAATCCTGTGTGCACGTGTAGCAATAGGATTGTTAGAATACCTTCTAAATTTAATGATTTTGTTTTGGGTTAATGTATTTCATTTTGTTGTAAAATATATACCACACCTCTATGTATGTTTATTATATCGTTATCCGGTACCTTGCCTTTTTTATCTTTGAGAACCCTGTGCTCTGTGTGACATCTCTCCTCCAGGTTCTAGAGTCGGTCTTGATGACAGTTGAGGACTGACTCTGGACCTGATAGGAAGCAGTTGGCTGTCGTGGATCCTCCAATGAAGAATCTGCTTATTTCACATATGAAGCAATATCACAGTTTCTTCTTTACTTGACTGAGCGCTTATTATTGTACCTCTACAGCCAGGCTTCAGGTCTGACCCTGGCTCAAGCTTTCCACCATGGCTTGCCCACCTCTAGTCTGATGAGTGGCACTGCTATATGAGTCAACTTGAAAGGACCAGTTTGTGTGGGCCATTTTTTTGGTCCTGTGGGCCATGACAAGATCACAAATACCACCTCACACACTGGTCCTTGAATCTGGCACATTTGGCAGTGCCTAACTTCCCAACAGGCCAGCCCAATACTTGATGTGTTACTGTGATGATAATGATCGGCAGAGATCCATGATATTATGTAGCGGGCCGCTACTCAATACATTGAATCATTAAGCAACACACTGGTCAACTCAAACCTTTCCAGCAACTATCCAGTGTAACCCACCACTACATAATATTAAAAAACACAACTAAATACTACATCAGGAGACTACTTTGACTTTGGTCAACACAAATCCCTGAACCGTAATTGACATCCAGATTCTAAAAACACTATGGGTCATACAAAGGATTAGAATGTCCTATATAAATACACTTAACATAATATAATGTCACAATAGTAGAGGTTACGAATAAAGGCTGAGGTCCAGTAAGTACCCTCTCTGGTGTGGCACCCTCTGGTATTCGAACCATGGGCCAATACCTTTGAAACCTAACAAGATATTTTAATCAAGCTGTGTTTGTAGCACCAAAAACACTCTTTGTGAATTGTATGGTAATTGCATTTAATTGGTATTTGTAAACCATTTGCAAGTCTCAAAGTGTTTTCTGGCTGTTCAAGTAAATGGCTACTGCATTTCTAAAATCACTTTTGAATTCTGTACACCAAGAAGGTTGTAACATGTTCCACTTTACATGGGGGTTTCTCAGCTTCACATTAGAGAGGTTGGTTGTTAGTTGTAGGTGAATTACTGACAGAATATCGTGTAGACAGAATATTGTGGACCAAAATACTGAGAAGGTAAGTGCAAATAGGTAAGTATAGATTTACTATTGCTAACTCACATCTACATACCTTGAAGATAAATGTACTGTTAAGGTACATATATGTGGAGTCAAATGTAGTAAAACGTTGCTTACCTATTGAAACTTACTTTCACAATATTTTTGTTCTTTATATTCCTGACACAATATTTTGTCCCATGATATTTTTGTTTCCGATATACCATTTAAACACCATACTATATGAGTCTACTGGCTACTCAGTTAAGCAACTAGAAATGCTATATATAAACATGCTAAAAGTTATGTAGGTCCAAGCCCTGGCAGCATGTTTAAGCCACCTGAGATGTTCAGCCAAGAGAGGGTACATGGAAATCAGTCAAGAGTGGCATAAACCCAAGGCCTGATGACATTGTTACTCAGCCAGAGAATGCTATATGAAGGCCACCCAGGAAAATGAAACAGCAAATATACAATCAGCAATACATGGCACTATGAGAAGTCAATACAAGTGCACCATGGACCAAAACGACAGGTACTATATCCAGAAATGGTAAGTGAGCAGTTAGGTACATCGAGTACGAGTATAGGTGTGAGCCCAAACCCTCGCTAATGATGGCTTTACGGAGACCGAGAGGAAGGGTGTAACTAGTGGTTTTGTTGAAGCATTGCAGTTAAATTACTGAACAACAAAGACAGAGATGCAAGATGTAGGTCAAGGGAAGAATGTAAGGGGATGCAACAGGACAGGGGTTGTGGCCCTTGTCCACTTTCAATCCCCAACAGGCCCAAACAAGAAAGTTTATGCAGGAAATCACCGTTAGTAGTTTGCCCTTTACCTGGACAGGGTCTTTGATGCTGACAGGATAGGACTTGAAAGGAGCGACTATTGGTCAGCTGATCCACCAGCCCAAATGCTTATGCCTAAGGGAATGGAGGGAGCAAAGATAACAAAGGGGCTACAATGTGGTTACTCCACAGTAGTCATAAATAGCATTTCGCTTTTGCCCATGAATGTCACACTTAAGAAAACTGCTAGTCTGGTCACCTGATTAGAACATAACATGCAATCCCACTGCATGAGTGTACCAAGATTTCCATCTTTTGAATTTCTTAAACACTCTTCACCCCCCCAATCTGCATTCTAGAACACACTGCAACCATTTTCATAGCACTGTTCTTTTCTGATAATAAGTATGTTGAAAGTGGGGCCTTCAGACCTTCATCTGCACTTTTGTTGCAGTTGATCATGAGCCCCATTTCATCAGCAGCAGCTTATGCTCTTGTGAAGAGCAACCCATTCCTAATAACACTACAAGCAAACTTTAAATGTTACTGTTAGAAATGGGGTCTCTAGTTGGCAGTTGGTTTACACCCTGTCCAAGTAGGGACCCTCACTTTAGTCAGGGTAAGGGAGGTACGTAGCTCAGATAACCCCTACTGACCCCCTTGGTAGCTTGGCAAGAGCATGCAGGCATCTCTCAGAATCACTGTTTAAAGTATTTGCACATAACACACAGTAATGCAGTGAAAACACTACAAAAGGACCACCTGTTTTAGAAAAATAGCCAGTATTTATCTGTGTAAAAGAAGACCAAAACGAGAATAATCCAACATACAGTAATAGAGATATGAATTTTGCAAGTATTACTTAAGAATGCAGTTCCCTGAAGTCAATAGCTCCATGGGCTATCACAGAATCATGAACAACAAATCCAAGAGTTCAGGCCGCTGCGGCGTGGGGGGGCCAGCTCTGGTGTTGGGAAGACCCATAAACAGTACCTTGGAAAAGTAGGGTGTTGTGATCCTCGCAATGAGATCCGGAGTGCGGCGTCACTGGCGTCGGCGGGCGTTGGGTCTGGAGGTCAGTGCAAGGGTCACCGGGCCCTTGAAGTCACACGATTAAACTCTGAGCTGATGATGAAGTCAGGAGCGCTGGCATTGATAGTGTTGGGGCTGCGGTAAGAAGCAGACAATATGCGGTGGCCACAGGTCATGGTGCAGGCAGCAGCTCGGTGACGGTGTCCTGCGGCGTCGGTGAGACCAGGACTGTGGTGTGAAGTAGGGCGGTGCTATGTGGAGTGTCTCCAGGTCACAGTGCAGGCAGCGTCATCGTCAGCAGGCCCAAGGTGGCGGTACGACGTGGGGCAGGCTCCGTGCAGTGCCCATGGGTCACGATAAAGACAGAGGTGTCTATTAACAATGCTGGAGTAGCTGGCGTTGGTGGATCGGGGCTGCGGTACGGGAAAGGGCGGTGCTTTGTGTACATCACAAGCGATGTCCTCAGGCCACGGTGCAGGCAGCGGCGTGGGTGTTAGCATAAAGTGGCGTTGTTGGGGATACCAAGGCTGCGGTGGGAGCAAGTGCGGGGGTCACAGGTTATGGTACAAGAAGCGGCTCGGTGACAGCATAAGGTGGTGGCGTCGGTGAAACCAGAGTTGCGGTGTGAAGAAGGCACGGCTCGGTGTGGCATCATCAGGTCACAGTGCAGGCACTGGCATCATTAATGGCATCAGGGTGGTTTTTCTTCTGTTGCAGCACAAAACACAGAGTTCCCAGTACTGTAGACAGATGAACCTGAAGTCTTTGATATCCCTGAGCCTTTCAACAGGAGGCAAGCTCTACTTCAAGCCCTTGTAGAAACTTCACAAGCAGAATACATAGCAAAGTCCAGTCTTTGTCCTCTCCACAGCAGAAGCAGCAACTGCATGCCAACCTAGCAAAGCACCACAGCAAAGGGGCAGTACACCTCCTCCAGATTTTCTCCTTGACAGACATTCCTCTTGATCCAGAAGTGTTCTAAAAGTCTAGGGTTTTGGGTCCACTACTCATGCTCATTTCTGCCCAGGCCAGGCCCCAGATACACTCCCAGGGGGTCGGAGACTGCATTGTATGAGGACACGCACAGACCTTTCAGGTGCAAGTGTCATCTCCTCCCTCCCCACTCTAGCCCAGGAGACTCATCAGGATATGCAGGACACACCTTAGCTTCGTTTGTGTCACTGTCTAGAGGGAATTTACAAACAGCCAAACTATCAGTCTGACCCAGATGTGTTTTCCACAGGCAGGCAAAGGCAGCTAAAGGTTAAGCAAGAAAATGCCCACTTTCTAAAAGTGGTATTTTCAAACAGACAATCTGAAAACAATCTAAGTCTGTGCAACATAGGGAAAACACTGGAATTCGGAGGGGTTACATTTACTATTTAATCAAGGCCCCACACTTTAATCCCACAAACTCAGCAGCCCACACTTACAATATAACTGAAATAAATAAGTATAACACAACAAACACATTTAGTAATCATTTAAATGATTATTAACAAATGAATATTTCATTGTTAATTATTACTTAAATAACTTCCCACCCTACACCCCTACAAACACAACAGCCTTCACCAACTATAAAAAATAAAACATTTAATTATTACACAATTTACATAAGTAATACTCAGTTAAATAATTAATAATAAATTAATAATTAATCATTAATTATTACTTAATTAACTTACCACCCTGTACCTTTACAAATCCAACAACCCACACTTAATATATAATTAAAATATAACTAAAAATGTAAATACTTAATAATCAACTAAATAATTTATAATAAATAAGTAATTATTTGTTGATTAATTATGCTTACTTAACTTCCCACCCTGCACCCCTTCAAACCTCACAACCTGTTACAACACAATAAGCTACTATTAGCAACTAAGGGGCTCATTATGGCTTTGCAGGTCTGAAAAGTCCATCTGCCAAAGCCACGGGGAGGAGACAGCCGTCAGCCTCCCCCCATTGTGTCATGACGTTCCCGCCGGTCAGACTGGCCAGAACAATGCTATGGTATTACCATAGCACACCAGCACCCTCGGAATGCGCACTGTCTGCAAAGGAGACAGTGCGCATTCTGAGAGGGCTGGGCAGGGGGCCCCTGCACTTTCCATGCCATGGGCAGCCTTTCCATGATGGGGTCCCCGCTATGGAAAGACTGGAGGAAACAAAAGTTGTAAGCAGCACTGTGGTGCTAAGTTCAGCGGCGCCATGGCTGACCACGAGTCTGCCCGCCGTCAGCCCATCGGGAACCATGTTCCTGGTGGTGACACTGGTCCCCTGGAGGTCCGACGACTAGGGTTGTAATTGGTGGTTGGACGGCCTGGAGTGCAGCGGTCAGACCATCACCACGAGTCTATAAATCACTTGAAATTACAAACTATATTTAAAAATAATGTCAACAATTGCAGCAACAATATTTTACATATAAAATTAATATATTAACTAAAACACATAAATATAATTAAAAAACACAATGTTGTTTACAACTATATTAATGAAAAGTATATTAACAACACATTTACTCTTGACAACGATATTACTTACCTAAAAAAATCGATATTCTGCTCAACGATATTTCTGCATCACAATATTTTTGTATCACTATGTTATTTTTCTGATGCTTCTGTATCTCATTATTTAAGACTCGCTATTTTGTCCAAACAAATGTGGCAGGAGGATGGAATGAAAAGTGAAAAGAAGTGGGGACATCCGCAATGGTTGGAGGACATAATTTAGTTGCAAGAAGATGAAATCAACTATGCAGTTTGTAAAGCATCACTATTGTGTATTTCAAAGCCCTTCCATTTTTAAAGTAATTCCCTCATTTCTAATAGTATAGTCATGGATGCAAGCTGACTTTGTATCAAAGGTAATCTTATTATGGAATTTGTACAAGGGCAAACAGTACTTCTGATGGAGGCTTACAATTTTCACCTTTTGCGGTAGATGTTGCAAGGTTTCTAGGAGGAATTTTCAATGCCCCTCATTGGGACAAGTGTGCGTCAGCAGCAGAACACACATTTCAGTATTATGATGGAAAATGACAGTATGCCCTTGTGCCTTCCTGATCACACAATCAGCATCACTGCTGCAGCGATATGAGGATAAGGTGGGGAGCGATTCGTCTTCTGGTATGGGGTGAGGCAAGAAAGGCAGCAGACCATAATGAAAATGATCGAAGGCGAGGAAGGAACTGTTAGTCATTCACCACTAGCAAATGTGAAAAGAGCGCACATTTGAACATTTCATAGAATGAAGGAATTGAACTACCCATTTTGACACCGCAGACCACCAATGAGCTGTGACCACTCTGACTATCCACACTCATCACCAGTGATATAATGAAGACAGAACTTCTCAAACTATTCCTTTATTTGGAGCCCATCACCCACTTATTGAAAGTGCCTCGGTCACGGTGGTCTAATTGTTGACGACAGAACTTAAGCATAGCCAGATAATTAAACAGATACATGGAATATTGTTCCAGTCCCTCTTTTTCATTCTTCCCCACATTCTCACAATGATAGCATTTACAGTTTGAGCGAGTACTGTAGCTAAGGAAAACCCAATCTTGTTCTAGGCTGCTCATCTGCTTGGCCTTTTACCAACATGATTGGCGTATTTTATTATGCAACAAATTAAATGTTAGTGCTTCGAGTGTTTTGGTTGTCTAAACATAATTTCACAAGTGGGTTAAGTTTTCCATATGATTATGAACACAGGTAAATTTGCATGGATTACTACAGAAGTATCACAGCTAATGCATTCTAGAATGCTGAAACACAAAAAATGATTGGGAATGTTTTGAATTATTTCCTGTCTCCTGGGTTCTTCCTCGCAGATTTGGCCTTTTGAACTCTACCACTTAGAGTTTCTTGACCCATACCAGCCGGTCATGGTGGCTTGGGGCAGGCTGTCACAAAGATTAAAATCAAGGAGAAGCAGGAAGAATCAATGCTATAAAGAGAATGCGATGGTAAATGATAATAAAAAAGTACCCGCGAGATCAGTGACAGGTTTGCTCTTTTCATAGACGTCATGAGAACACTGGAAGGGAGTCCCTTGTCATGCTTGAAACCTTTGCAGCGCTCGCCTAAGGAGCGCCAGCGTTCCAAGTTATGTAAAACAATGTTAGGTTTTTAATTCCGGAGGCCAGTTGGAGTGAGACTGGCAAAGGAAAGGTCATTGTAGCAGGTCGATTAAAGGATCCTGTCCTGTACCGTGAACGAGTATCTCTATTTTTACCACATTTTTGGTGACGGAGGTGAACGAAGAGCATACCAGTTTCATTGTCGACCTGCTAGGTGACCAGGAGATTCATCACCTTACACGAATCCAAAGTGTGAGAGCGGACCTTCTAGCACAAGTATTTTTCTGTATTCAAAGGTATTGTGTGGTGATGTTCATAAGGAATGTGAAGTATATCGTCTTACCAGATCTGGAGAGCTCTATTTGAATTTATGTTCCTCTGTGGGCCTTGTGAGGATTTGTGTATATGCGACACTTGCCACGCGCTCAACAGTGCAATTGCACTCTTGTCTGCGTGCGCCACTGACAAATTCATTGCGTGTGTTCCCTGCACATCAGCATACTGCCTTGAAGGTGGAGAATTACGTCTTAGAGGGGCGGCGCTTGCTTGCAGATATATTTCAGCCGCCTTCAAGAACATTTTCTTAAAGGTGCACGTGTGCAATTAATTACACCAGCTGAACAGTGAGTCGCATCTTAAAGGGGCAGTGGGTGTTTTCAGATAGACAATATCAGCATCAAGCCATATTTAAAAGTGCGCTGACGTGCACACTTTGTACTCAGGATTATCTTTAAAAGCAGGGTGATGTGCACACCAATACTCCGGTTAAGAGCATGGTGACGTGCACACCAAGACAGTACACTACGTTTATTGTTTATATTGTGACGCATTAACAGGAGCGCGGTGACGCGGACCTCAAGACAGTACATTACGTTTTTTGTTTACATTGTGCCACATTATAGTTATTTGTCAGTACATAATGGAACACGTATCAATTGCTGCACCACCACTCTTTTTGCCTCACCAAGGGGTACCGGTGATTCAGTGGGAAGACTGGATAGATATTTTTAATAACTGTCTGTTGGCTATAGACAGTGAGGATTTCAGTTCTGCACAGAAAAAAGCAATTTTATTGAATTGGTTATCGTCAGAGGCACAGAGATTATTCAAATTTATGCCTTTAGCTACAAACAATGGAGTCAGAATTGCTGATGAATACAGGGAAGCCAGAATGAGACTAAGCAATAGATTTACAAAGGAAACTAATGTGGTGATGGTGAGATACAAGTTTTATATTTAACCACAGAGAGTTTGTGAGTCTGTTGACGAGTTCGCATCAAGACTGAGAGAGTTGTCGGTGAAATGCCATTTTGGTGGGATGTGTGAGGAGATGATTAGTGATCAGTTGAAGGTTCAGTGTAAGAGCAGGAAGATCCAGGAGAGACTATGGGCTTTAAAAAAAATCCCAATTAAAGGATGCATTTGATATGGCTAAAGTAGAGGAAGAATCAGAATTATGCATGAGAGAAATGGGGAAACATACTGGTATTGGAGCAAAACATGTAACTGAGGTAGTAGGAGGAATTGAGAGTAGTTGCAGTAGTGTGGGAGCTATTGGAAAGAATACACAAAATTCACAGAAACCACAGAAATGTATTTACAATAAATTGAATAATATGAAATGTAACAGATGTGAGAGAAATTTACATAACAGTGACTCCAAGGTGTGTTATGCTATAAATAGAGATTGCAGGAGGTGTGGACGCAAGGGACACTTTGCACCTATGTGCAGTGAGTGGCCTAAGTCAAAGGTTATGGCTGCGTGTGGGGATAGAGGCGAACCTCATTATTGCATTTTGAACTTAACTGATGATAGCAGAATTGACAGCGATAAAAGGAAAACCAGGCCTAAATCCTGGTTCAACATTGGGAACATGGATGTTGAATTAATGGTGGATACTGGTTCAAAGTATACCATCATTCCTAAAGATTAGTTCTACGAGAAATGGCAACAAGTTGTTTTGATAGCAAAGGACATTTGTCCTGGTGGATATCAAGGGGAGGAGATTGACATTTTTTTTAACAACTTCTTTAAAAAAAAAATCATAATAATTTATTCAGTTCCCAAGAAAAGACATATATAATTAATCCAAAAAGACAAACAGAAAAAATAAAAGAAATATGTAGCCAAGAATACAATACCGCCAAGCAATCATTACCTATTAGCTAAACATTCGCCCAATACCGCCCATATTTCTTGCCCTTTGCATCTCCCCTTTTCCCCTTTTCGATCATACAGTGCTTGTTCCAACTGATATATTGCGAGAAGACGATTTAACCAATTTTGATATGTGGGGGGCATTTGATCCAACCATGCAGAAGAAATACACAATCGATACACTGACATAACTATAAAGAGAAATTTACTGGCGAATGACTCACTTAACTCCGAAACCCCAAATATGACCACCCCTGGTGATAAATCAATATCTAATTTGGCTACATCTTTAATAAACTGCCCCACTTTAATGCGCAAGTTCACCAGCTTCGTGCAGGTGGCAAACATATGTATTACATCCACTCTGTGTAACTGACATCTTGGGCAGTACACTCCTTGTACCCGGCCCCACTGTTCTAATTTCCCGGGCGTGATATACAGATCAAAGATTGTTTTATAATGTTGTGCCTGAAGGGATGCTGAAATAAAGGAAATCAGGCCTATCTTGAGAGATTCATAAAAAAACCTCCTCTTCCACAGTCAGCCTATCGCACCACTTCTTGCTATACTAGATCGTCGGGTAAATTATCAGACAATCTAGCATATATTGTTCGTAGCATAATCTTATCAGAGGAGATCATCATCTCTAATAAAGAATTCTTTACAAACCCCGCTGGACCGCCGGTTTTCCGAAGAATAAAATTCCAGACTTGTAGATATTTAAAAAAGCCTCTTTGGGCTAATCCAAATTTCCCATGAAGATTTTCGAATGTGGTGACTGTAGAGCCCTCGATAAAATCACCTAATCTTTGTATTCCCTGTTGATTCCACCTTTCCATGATATTATCCGGGAAAATCTCAGGAAGGAAAGTATTATCCTTAATCAAAGTATAGTAGTTGTATCTTCCAAGCCCACATTTCTTTCGCCACAAACCCCAGACTTTGAAAGCAGCATTTAGGACTTTAAACCGAGCCTTCTTAAAATAGCTGGGCTCCAAAAGTGTGAGCAGTGCCCCATTTGCCGCAGAGCTAACTAATACTTCATAGATACTCGGGACATATTCCCCATCACTTACCAGACATCCATTTTTGAACAACGGTTGCATGTGCTGCATTGCAGCTGCCATCTGATACAGTTTAAAGTTAGGAAGGGACCATCCGCGCTTTTCCCCTGGTAATATCATGTATTTACTGGCTCTACGTATCTTACCAAATGACCAGACAAACCGCATTATCAGCTGATCCAGTGTCCTGAACAAAGGTTTTTCAAATTCTAATGGAATCGCCCGAAATAGATATAGCACTTTAGGAAGGAACATAATTTTTATCATACTTCACCGCCCCATGATTGTCATATGCAAATTATTCCATCTGCTAAAATTATACCTAGCATTATCTATCATAGGCCAAAGGTTAGTCCGGACAATCTCCTCTACCTGGGGTCGGATATCAATTCCTAAATAGACCGCATGTTCTACTTTTCGTGTATCCGACGACCTACAGTGTTCATTCATAACTATCTGAGTCTTATCTTTGTTAAGAAGATAGCCCGAGACTGCCCCAAATTTCTCTGCAGCGCCCTCGATTTCTTTAAGGGCAAGATCCGGGTTGGCGGTTATAACTGTAACATCATCTGCGTAAGCCAGGATTTTGTTGCCCACCCATAGCGAATGACTGGCTGAACGTTAACATTCATTTTCAAGAAGCGCAGAAAGGGATCTAAGTATAATGCAAATAATAGGGGTGAGCATGGACATCCTTGCCGTGTACCCTGTTTAATCCTAAAGGGATGTGAATATTCTCCCTCGATCTGTATTCTAGCACTGGGTTCCTTATATAGAGCTTTAACAGCTGTGATGAATCTTCATCTTAGCCCATATATCTTTAAAGTGTCCCACACATACTCCCAGTTGACTCTGTCAAATGCTTTCTCGGCATCCAGCAGGATCATAGCCAAGGGTTCTGCAGCTATATGCGGAGCATAAAACAGCGCTATCACCCTTCTAATATGATCGGTTGTGTCCCTACAAGGGACAAATCCATGTTGGTTACAGCTGACCAATTTACTAATACACACAGACAATCGAGTCGCAAATATTTTAGAGTAGACTTTCGCATCACTATTAATAAGGGTGATAGGGCGGTATGAGCTTAAACTAGTCGTATTCCTACCTTTCTTTAAAAATACTACAACTTCTCTACAATTCAAAACGAGGGAAACTCATGGCAAAGTTTATGTCGCTGAAAGTGGGCCACCAATTGTTGGGTGGCTGCATCAATACGATCTCAATTTAATTGTGAACCCTAGGGATCCAGAACAAATTCTGATTGTTGAAGATAGTGTGAGTGAAATTCTTGAGGAGATGAAAGAAGTGTTTTGAGAAGAGATTGGTGAGTTAAAGGGGTATGTGCACAAAATTAGCATGAAGCCTGGCACTGTTGCTGTGAAACACAAAGTCAGGAAAGTTAGAGAGGAAGTTAGTGGCATGTTGAAACATATGATAAGGGATGGTGTAATCAAACCTGTGGAGGCTTCTGTAGTCATAATAAAGAAGTCTAATAGTCAATTGAGATTTTCTGTGGCCCTTCGCAGTGTTAATCAGAGCATTGTAACAGCTAATTTTCCTCTGCCTAACATCAATGAACTTATCACGTTACTCAATGGAGGCAAGTACTTTTCAAAGTTGGATCAGAAGCGTGCTTACCATCAGATCCATTTGCATCACAGTTCATGAGATGTTACAGCATTCATCACCATGGATGGCACCTTTTGCTTAATTAGAATGCCATTTGGTCTCCCGTCTGCGGCGAGTGTTTTCCAGCGCATGATGTCGCACATTTTTGAGGGTTTTAACAACGTAATATTCTTCCAAGATGATATTTTGGTATTTGCACCTGCTGTGTAGAACACAATCAACTTTTGAGAAAAAAGGTGCTTAAGAAACTCCTGAAAGTGGGCCTTACATTGCATAAAGAGAAATGTGTTTTTTTGAGTAAAGAGATTGAGGGGGTCATTCCGACCCCGGCGGTCAAGGACCGCCGAGGCCGGGGATGCGGGAGCACCGCCAACAGGCTGGCGGTGCCCCGCAGGGCATTCTGACCGCGGCGGTTTGGCCGCGGTCAGACAAGGAAAACCGGCGGTCTCCCGCTGGTTTTCCGCTGCCCTGGGAATCCCCCATGGCGGCGCAGCTTTCTGCGCCGCCATGCTGGATTCCGACCCCCTCACCGCCATCCTGTTCCTGGCGGCTCCGACCGCCAGGAACAGGATGGCGGTGAGGGGTGTCGTGGGGCCCCTGGGGGCCCCTGCAGTGCCAATGGCATGGGCACTGCAGGGGCCCCCGTAAGAGGGCCCCACTTTGTATTTCAGTGTCTGCTGTGCAGACACTGAATTACGCGACGGGTGCCACTGCACCCGTCGCACATACCCACTCCGCCGGCTCCATTCGGAGCCGGCTTCCTCGTGGGGAGGGGTTTCCCGCTGGGCTGGTGGGCGGCCCTCTGGCAGTTGCCCGCCAGCCCAGCGGGAAAGCCAGAATGGCCTCCGCGGTCGAGCGGCCATTTGGCGGCTCCCTCCAGGCGGGCGGCTCCCGCCGCCCGCCGGGCTCAGAATGAGCCCCTGAGTACCTTGGCCACACAATTTCTGGTGAAGGAATCAAACTAAAGAGAGATTTCTTGGAAGCCATAAAACTGTCTCTGTGTCCAAACAACAAAGATGAATTTAAGGTATTTCATGGGATTTATAGAGTATTATTCAAAATTCATTGGAAACTTTGCAGCCAAAACAGAGGAGTTGAAGGTTTTGCTGCAAAAAGGACGTACTTTGAATGGTCGGATGTTCAACAGGCGTCCTTCGGTGTGTGTTCTGCAAAAATGTTGGTACCTTTTAATACCTAATTTCCTACAATTGTTACTGTAGATGCTAGTGCATCTGGTGTGGGCGCTGTGTTATCACAATTGCACAAGGGGTTTAAACGAAAGGTGGCTTTTGCCTCACATTCGCTAACAGAAAGTGAAAGGAACTATTCAGTGATCTAGCAAGAAGCATTGGCAGCTGCATGGTCAGCAGAGTACTTTAGAACATTTTTGTGGGGCATACATTTCAATTTGAGAATGGATCACATGCCTTTGATAAAATTATTATCTGCAGCGGGTAAAGGGTCCGCATGATTGGCTAAGAGAGCTGCTCGCTTACAGGATTTCTTGTATAATGTTGAATATATTAAAGGGTGGTGAAATGTTCAAGCTGATGCACTTTCACGTCTCGCTGTAAATTGGAAGGTTGTTGATGGAGAGGCAGTTTTAAGCAAAGAGGAAGAAGGGGCAGTGGCATGGATGGAGGATATAGTGCAACACGGGTTAGGTGTTTTTTCTAAAACAGAGTGGGTGCGAGAAATGGCAGGAGATTCTGTTCTACAGAACGTGAGTAGGATGATTGTCGAGGGTGGAAGAAGAGAGAGTGCAGTTGCTGTATCTATAAGACTTATGTAAAAATTTTGGATGAGTTGTTGGTAAGTGATGGAGGTGTGGTGATGAGAGGCGACTTGTTTGTACCACTGGAGAATTTAAGGAAAAGAATCATACAATTGGCGCACGAAGGACATGTAGGTCAAACATTGACTCAAAGGAGAGTCAAAGAAATCTTTTGGTGGCCTGGTGTTGATGTACAACTGCTCAGTGGGTAGAGGAGTGTGTCCATTGTAAAGAGAGTGAAAAAAGTTTAAAACTTAAGACGAAATCCCAGATGGGTCACAGTGAAGCCCCTGGTGAAGCATGGCACACAGTTTACATGGATTTTATAGGGCCTCTGCCAGATGTGGGGTACAATTGTCGATTTGCTTTGGTTTTGGTGGATGTGTATTCTAAATGGATAGAAGTAGTGTTTATGAGGAAGGTGTCGACAAGGAAGACAATTGCTATTTTGAGAGCCGGTTCCAGGAAGGAAGGTTGTCTACATACTATTGTTACGGACAATGGCACGCAATTGACTTCTGTCGAAATTAAGGAGTTTTTGGTGGCGTATGGGATCAAACACAATTGTACTGCTCCATATAATCCCCAAGCCAATGGCATTGTTGAGAGGATAAATCGTGTGGTTAAGGGCACTATTCAATTAGCTATGATGTGTAATCAGGATATAGATGCAGCAGTACAAGAAGCTGTTTGGGCTCATCACACCACAGTGCTTATGGATAAAGAAAAAAAACCTTTTGAGTTAATGAGAGGGCATGAGGCCAGAACACAACTATTTCCCAACTGGTTGGCAGATGATGTGGTAAAGGGGGATAGTTCTGTGAAAGCTTTGCAGATGTGCAAACATTCAGGTATACAAGTTGGCGGTTGGATAAAGGTCAAGGATTGGCGTCTAGGACGGGGATGCTTTAAGTTCTGTGGTCCTTTTGAAGTCAAACAAGTGAATGATTTGTATGTGGTGTTGAGCAATGGTACCAAATGGAATAAGCGCAGCGTAGCATTGTACCTGAAGGGAAGTACATGTGATAAATCAAGGAAGATTGTCAATAATGTTGAGGAGGCGTGTAGTGGTTTTATGATGACTGAGGAGATTGTAGGTGAGTCTTTAGGTAACCCTTATATTTCGTTGCTTCTGGGTAGTAACGCAAGTAGATGTGAGCGTGATGAGATGGTAATGCAACAGGGTAGTAGTATAAGGGAAGGCAGGATAGGGAGAGAAAGGAAACTGCCTGCTTATTTGAATGATTACGTAAGGGAACCAGTTCAAAGGTTTCGTAACAAATTTAGCTTGAGTGCTTCATAGTTAACCACATGGGTGTTACTCAACACTAGTACCATAACCAGTGTCTAATGTTAAGCATTCAGATTTAAATTTTAGCTTAATTAATTGTATTATTTACTTAATTTTAAGTTTTTCTGTTTCTTTTTACTTCCATGTTATCTACATTTCCGACATAGGGAACCGTTCATTATATTCAACTTGTTTTGTAATATGTGTAAGGGAGAAGGATGTGTCATACTTGGAACCTTCTCAGCGCTCGCCTCACTCCAAGTTATGTAAAAGAATGTTAGGTTTTGAATTCTGGAGGCTAGTTGGAGTGAGACTGGCAAAGGAAATGTCATTGTAGCAGGTCGATTAAAGGATCTTGTCCAGTACTGTGAACGAGTATCTCTTTATTTTTACCACATCCCCCTACAAAGAATGACTAAAACTAGCTGGACAATTAGAGAGAGGTGGATCTAGTTCTTAACAATCAGATGTTTTTTGCCATTTGGTACAAAGAAGCAACTGAAAACAGAAGACTTGGGTATGAGTACCAATCCTTTGTTTTAATGTTCATGCATAATAGATCAATGTGGTAATGCAAGGTAGGCTGGTGCAGTGTGACCAACACGTACATGCACGTCCCCTGAAATGTGAAGAAATTCTCTGAGATGCTTTATTGCTGATACTCAGTTTATAGTAACCTTCCTGAACCTGCTGTAGATTGGCTAGAACCACTCTCCAAAAATGATACTCATTGATTTATGTTTGGTATACTACCTATTATTTTGGGTATACAACGTATTTATTATTTTTTAATTCCTAATCTAATGTGCTTGTGAAACTAGGAATATCACAATATGAAAAGTGACAATTTGATTATGTATTTCTTCATTGGCAGTTTGAAAGGCAAGAATGTTTATGCAGAGCACTTCTAGCAAAGTCTTATGTAACTGTACACCCTCTCTTATGGTTTAATTATGAGGTTGGCAGTCCCACCGCGTGACCGCCAAACTCACGTAGAGAACACCACCGCCATGGCGATGCCATCCCCCTGCCCTATATCAATGTTCCCACCAGTCTGACCGGCAAGAATATTGCAATAGAGCGTTCCCACAGGTCTGACCGGCAGGAACAGTACTACGAGAGAGCACTCATCTAACTTAAGGGAGAAATGTGCCATCTCACAGCAAAGAGGGGGCTGACCAGCACTCTCGGAATGCGCACTGTCTGCAAAACATGGGCAGTGCAGGGTCCCCAGCACACCCTCACCATCAGCCTTTCCATGTCAGTGAAACACATGGAAAGGCTGGCGGTGAGGGGAGTTGTAATCAGCCAGGTGGGCCTGAACTCAGCACCGCTGTCGGTGCGCCTGACCTTAATAAGTAAACTTACAAGGGGACGCACATAGCTCGATGAACCTTTTGACTCGCAATTAAGATGTTCTTACCATAGATCCAGTACATAATCAATAATCAATACACAATAATCAGTAATCATTAGTAATCAAATAACATCAATAAGCAATGGAGTCAGTAATTGTCACGCACCCTGACCTTTCAGTCATGAATAACCACACCTTTAGTAAGAGTTTAGAATGTTTATTTCCAGTGGTGGCTGGTGACTGAAAGCAGTGGTGGGGCACAAATACAAGACGGAATTACACCTTGTGAGTGAGCCTCACTACCCTCTTATTTCCATTCACCTACTCATCCACTGCCTTTGGTCGCCTACCCATTCACTCACCCACATTGTCATCCACTGCCATTCACACAACTCTTATACACAGACACCCACATTTTCTCAGCCACTCGGTCAAGCCCTGCAAACACTTATTCAAACAAAAACACATTGCCTCACCCATCCAGTATCCAGCAGTTTCAGTGATAAAAGCTACATGTTTATTTGAGCTGCAGATTACATGTTTAATATGACATATCACGTCATTAGTCTGCAGAAGAAATAAAACGAGCATAACTAGCCATGATAAATTACTGGAACCATTACTGCCTTTGAGAGACAAAATCACCTACAGAGGCAGTGAAGGGAAGGGAGAGGAGAGCTGAGAGAACAGATTTTTTTCCTGTTGTCTATAAAAAAGATAAAGCTCCAACTTACTTGTGTGCAGGGTTGTCTTTGGCATATTTATGACTTGAGGGCTTTGGGTCACACTCCTGTCTCCCAGAGAGAGCCCTGGATGGAGTTATTTATTGTATTTATTCAATTTCTCTGCCACAGGCTGCTTGTGATGCAGGAAAAGGGGATTTTGTTTTCGCAATGCCACATTCTTTTAATAAAATGTGACCTCTGGTATGTAACATGCTAGAGTGGGGTGTGGTCAGTAAGGCCTTCTAATCACAACCCACCATTTGAGTATATAAGAAAGGGTGGATAATAATGTCGCAGTGGCATAAAGATTTCAGATACCCGGGCTGAACAAAAAACACTCCAGGCTATTTACTATCAGTGCTTCTGGTGGAGGAGGAGATAAGCCAGGGATGTCACTGCGTTCTGAGAAAACATAAGGGCTTTGGTTGGGCAAGCCCTGTCAGCCCTACTGTGCAGCTTTCAGCCACATACTCACGCAGGCGCAGTGGGGCTTTTGAAAGTGCACAACTTTCACTCAGAAAATGTTGTGCAGAAAATGTTTTACTTTCATCATGTAATTAAATATATGCTTCACTAGAGAGGCCAGAAAAGGCTAGGGGCACAGCCCTTTAGCCCTTGGACACCAGCCGCCCCTGTTTATTTACCTATATTAACAATGCCAAGGTCACGTGAATTAATCTCAATATCAAATGAAACACATACAGAAATAATACTGGCTGTCCAAAGCGGCAGAAGAAGCACAATCTAATCAAAGCTTGAACTACGACACATTCTAAGGCTATGGTGCAAATCAATAGCAAAGTCAACTGTGTCAAGGTTATGATGTACATAAAGTTTAGCAGAGGAATTCATCAAACATTAGTCCCTGTTATCATAATTTCATTAGTGAGGATCCTTAACTAACACCCAATTAGCATCAGCAAGTTGGGCTTCATGCAAAACAATTTAGTAACACAAATTTGGAAAAACATCTAGCTATGGCTCTATCAAAACAGCGCACTTGGTACCTAGAAAGAAAAAAACAAATATGCATAAGAATCACAATTTGGATATACCTATCCTCAGAGTGGATCAGCAAAGCAGAATCAGTCTTTGTCCTTAGGACATCAGTCAATCAGCAAAGCATCAGGATTCAGCATCAGAATTTAAAAGGGCAAAGTCTTTAAGCATTAAAGTTAAGCATGTCTCTTGTCAAGAATCATAAGACAGTAGTAACTTCTTGGTCAGGAAAAATGGGCAAAAATGACTTCTCAGAATGGATGAAATCTTCTCTCCATGCACTCTTGTTAAGTCAAAACTGTTAAAACTACCCCCCAAATCCATATTGGTCAGTTAATCGTATGTTCACACTCTGTCCAATACAACTAAAATCTTAAATCTCTGAATTCTAATATTACTCCTTTTACATGTCGTTGATTGGTTTGTCTTGCGATATCCTCATCATCCGGCTTGTCAGGTAACAATATTGTTTCAGCTTCTACTCTAGTCAGTATCTTCATTGTTCTTGTCCTAGGAAAGTTAGTCTCACACACATTACACATAAAATGTTGCATTAGTTAGAACATCATCTTCCAGAAGCCGGTTCTCATTGAAAGCTTCTGTTATGAGCACATTTAAACAATACAATAGGAAATTCACAGTTTATTCTGCCTTCGTCAGCTATTTAATGAACTCTAAGAAATACAGCTTTTACATGAGGCCCGGCAAGTAGGCCAAGACACTCGCTAAGTTAAGGCCTACAGTTAATAAAGCTAAAGCAAACTTCATAACCCTTAATATGACATATTACTGCATTAGTCTAACATATATTCAACATTTGAGAGGTATTAAATAATTGATTAGTACATTTTGTTAACATTGGTAGCCATTCTTCGTAATCACATTTTCAATTTAGTGAACGCTTTCATTTAATCCTGGTCTAACACTATGAGATCAGTGTCTTTCTTATGAGTCAGCTTCTGCAATGGCCTTGAAATGATTGAAAAATTTGGGATCCACTGGTGACAATAGCCTACCATCCCTAAAAACATCCTGACATCTCTCTGTGTAGTCAGGAGATTTATCTGCAATATGGTTGTAATCCTTTCCCTGAATATCTTTCTTGGACCCTGCTCAATCTGGTGGCCCAAGTATTTCACTACTTTCTGACAGTACTGCAATTTCAGCAGAGACACTTTGTGACCATTCTATCCCAAATGGTTCAACAGGGGAATCGTATCATACTTGCACTCGTCCCTTGTTTTGGACGCAATCAGTAAATCATCAATGTACTGCACTAAGGTCGACTGGTAAGGAAATTCCAATGACTCCAAATTATTTTTCAAAATCTGATTAAATATGGAAGGTGACTCTGAAAACCCTTGAGGAATTATGCACCAGCAATAAACTTGATCCAGGAATTTGAAACAAAAGAGAAATTGACTATCGTCATGATGAAGCACAGAAAAGAATGCTTGTGACAAATCGATGACGGTAAACCACTCGGCATCACATGGAATCTGGAACATTATCACAGCTGGACTTTGAACCACGGGACAACATTTGACCCCAATCTCATTTATTTTTCTCAAATCCTGAACAATCCAAACCTTCCCACAGGGCTTCTTCAACCCCATTATTGGTGAAATACATGGACTGCTCAGTACTTCTTTCAGAACCCCTTGCTTTACAAAATCTGCAATTATCTGAGCTACTTTAATAAGGACATCTTGCGGCATATGGTACTGTGGAAGGTGAGGGAAAGCTGAATTTGGCTTCCCAGTAACTTTAACTGGCTCAACTCCCTTTATCAGACCCACTTCCTTTCCTGTCAGATCCCACACTTTCTCCTTAACCGTTCCCTGCAGATCAGGATGAAGCTCTTTCACTGTGAACATCGGGAAAATTTTTATCAAAGGGTACTCCTCATTTGTAGTTTCATATTCTATCTCAGGAGCTTGTTCCTCTTCGTCATCACTATTCGTCTGGATCTCAATTACATCATTTGAACAAGTAATCAAACACCTCATTTTATATAGCAAGTATCTTCCCAATAGGGCTACCGGACTTGAATCGCAGACTACAAATTTATACAATGTCTGGAAATTGCCAATCTCAACTTGAACTAGATCTGTACTCGAGTTTGTCAAATACTGGTTTGGTACTCCCACAACCTGAGCTGTTCTATCTGAAAGGGGTAAGTTTGGAACTTCTTCACTTCTCACTGTTGGGCGTGTAGCTCCTGTGTCAACCAAGAATGAAACCTTATGACCCATAACTTTTCCCTTCATTAAGGGTCCTCTTTGATCTACTTCTAAGGAAGTTGCAAGCAAAAATGGCTCCTCGTCTGAACAATCACTCGTCCATTCATCATTTATTCCATTATCACTGTGTAACGGGAATTGGTGCACTGTGTTGCTATTTCTGTTATACCTCTGACCTGTGACCTGCTGAGAAAGCATCATCTGTTGCTGCTCCATTGAGGCTTGAGGTATTTGAAAATGCTGTCTAGGTACCATAAGAACCTGCTGTTGCATTGGCTACAACTGTCATACTTGTGCACAGTACATTTGCACCTGCTGCATGGGCAGAAAAATTAGCATTTGATTCACATTATTCTAAAAATTTGGATTAGGACCTCTCACTCTTGGTCCTCTCACATTCTGGAATTAATTGATGTCATTACTCTGCTGAACAACACCTTCCTGCACCATCGTTGAACACTCCTGTTTCCAATGTCCGCAAATATGACATGGCAATAGCTTCTTCATTCCCTGCACATCATTCTGAACCACTACAGCCTTTAAGTCTGGACCACGATTCATATTTCCTACACCTCTCATCTGGGGCTGAAACATTATGTTTCCCTTCTGCGGCAACTGCTGTGAAGAATTCTCTTGTACTCCTGTTTGAGCGGCTTTAATCTGCATCACCATCGCCTTCTCTTTCAACTGTTTCTGCTTCAACTCAATCTCATCACTACAGTATTTCGCATACTGCAACACCTCATCAATTGGCTTTGCTTGCCAGCAAATCAAATGCCTCTTAATCATCTGGCTAATTTCAGGTCTCAGTCCTCCACAAATCTGAACACAAAATGAAGCATGTCTTTTGCCTTAATTTACTCTGTACCACTGTAATGCTTGAATGCCTGTAACAATCTCTCATAATGTGCATGTATCGACTCCTTTGCTTCCTGAGCTGTCTTGTCAATTCTCTGCCAATCAATATTCTTGGGCAAAGTTCATGTTTTCAAAAACTCAATCACCTTATACTAATATTTCATTACCTCAGGAGACGGTGCACCTGTATTCGTGTCTCTCTCCGGTTCACTTGTTGGCCAATCTACACTCCTCTTACACTCAATCCACAGCTGGAACCACTATCTCTAGTAATGTGTTCAAGTCCTCCCACAAACACTTCACAAGTTTCACAAACCTATCTGTCTGCTGATACCACTCTGCTGACTTTTCTTTCAATTTTGGATAATCATTTGTAAACAACAGAATGTCACTTCAGCTCCAAGAGACGTGAAAAAAATGTCCCCCTGGAATCTCTCTCATTGGTAACATTTTTACTGGATCTTTATCCTTCTGCACACTTTCAGTCAGTTCCAAAGAATATATTTTTCTCTTTTCTCTTTTCTTTACCCATCTGCCTTCCCATTTGTCTAATTCTCTCCAGGTCTGAGCACTTTGGAGCAATTCTTTAAGGTGTGCCTTTATTCCTGCAGATCTCATGTTTTCAAAATCTTTAGCCTCAAAATCTAATCTGTAACTTCTTTTCAAATGCTTCGTTTTCTCTATTTCTATACTGTATTTCTCTGCCAAGTCTGCTAGTCTCTGATGTACATTGCTCACTTCCCTCGTAATCTTTGTGCACAAATATCTCAACTCTGCCTCTGTGTAGCATTCTAATCTATTCAATTCCATAGTTCCCTCAATGAGTTCACCTGCTTCCATGCCTAGCCTTGTATAATTCAAATTCTCCTCTCCTTTAGGGGCACTCTGTGGGATGTTCAGTTTGTCTAACCATTCAGTCAGCTGCTGAGCTGTCAATCCTTGTAACAAAATGTGACCTGCTTGGACTGGTGGCATCTGCTGTGCAACTGCATTCGTCAATAATTTTAGACTCTGACTAACGTTTGACCCTGCCACAGTATCTGGAAGTGCTGCAATTGTACTAAAGTCTAGCAATGGTCTTGATCCGTCAAAAGTCTGTCCCACAGGAGAGACTACTCGAGCATTTTCATTATGTCCTCCCCTCATTAGGTTCTGGGACATAGTTCCCTTTTCACCTACAGTCAGCTTCTTCTGTGCAAATAACGGTACCACTGGACCAACAGTACTGGTTAGCGATATAGCATCTGGGGCTGCTCTGTCATTTATGCTGTGTGGGAGAGTGACTCCCATATTCTGATTCAACATCGGAGTCATATCTGACTGTGTCCCTGTCACTGGAGTAAATCTTTGGCATTACCTGTGGCTGCACTTGGGGCAGTAAAATCGGAGTTGGCTTAGTCTGAACCAGTATCGGTCTAGGGAAGACCTGTTCCATCGGCACCACTAAATTCAAAGTTGTTTCCATAATGGGCACATCAGGATAAATTCTCTGAACCTGTGCGGTTGCATCTGGGTCTGCACTACAGGAGTAGTCGGCAAATTAGGACACTTTGCACTTCATTCTGCGTCAGGCATTAACCTGCACTGGACTCACTGTCCCATTAAAATGTGTTGGGGCTGTCGGCTGAGCACTGGCACTCGGACCCCTGTCATGTACTGTATGTAGTGGTGGGCAATCCCTCAATAACTGCATAATAAACTCATCATCATCCAATTCTTCCTCCACTGTAGAAGACTTTCTAGACTCCCTACTCTCGCAGAAACTTTTGTTAGTCCTCCAAGTAGCTTTCTTTCCTTCCTTCTCATTCTCCTGCGTGATTGCCGGAAACAATTTAATTCCGTTTAAAGCCTCCCTGCTCCAAACTCTGAACACAATCCAATCTAGCCGATGCTAGAGTCTTTTCTGCTTTTCTCATCCTTCTCTCAAATTTCTGTTGCTGTCTAGCTACTAACTCCCAAAAC
Organism: Pleurodeles waltl; assembly: GCF_031143425.1. NCBI lineage: Eukaryota > Metazoa > Chordata > Amphibia > Caudata > Salamandridae > Pleurodeles > Pleurodeles waltl. Next base: position 818,812,176 of record NC_090448.1, read on the forward strand.
GCTAATGCCCCAAACTGTGCTGGTCTCAGAAGGGGCTTTGATTCCTACAGCACCATCGTAAATGCTCCAAGACCCTTAAATTGGACGTTCCATTCATAGGGAACGCCAAGCTCCCATCCTTTTCTGTCAATTTGATCCATTGCTTAAGCCAAAGACATGGCGGGACACCTTTTACATCCATCACAATGTAAGCTGGTGTACTTTCAGGCAGTGTAGCCTCGCCTACAATCGTTGTAATATACGTATCTCCCCATAGGGCACTTTTTAAAGCTTTGAAGAATTTCATCTTTTCGACCTTTTGTTATTCAAAATCAAATCAGGAAATTACTTTTAATCCCAAGATTCCTTTGACCTACCAACCAATTGCCTCTTACGGATGGCTGCCAATCCATGCGCGACCCTTCTCACTAACCGACCTATTCCAGGGCGGCTCCAATGTCGTCACACATACTGCGGCTGACAAAGTCTTGCGGCTCGTCTTCCTTCACTCCAATTCACACAAAACGAATGCAATTATTGCGAGCACTAATCAAAAACAAATCTGCGGGATTACTACAGGAAAGGTAACACAACCGTTTCAGAAACCTTACGGATTTTTCACTGAGGGCTCTTCCCGCACTTACAGCTACTCCTTCTTTCCCGGTCTCGCAGATTCGCAAGCAAAATGTACTCTCAACTGATCAATGGTGTCCTGGTGCACATAGGACTCGCCAACTCTCATTCTAAATTTTTCTTCCACACACTTTACTCACACACTAACTTGTCGACCACGCCAAATCAACCTACTAAACCAAACAGATTACAACATAAAACCAAGGCCCGTATTTATACTCCGTTTGCGCCGAATTAGCGTTGTTTTTTTCGACGCAAATTCGGCGCAAAACTAACGCCATATTTATACTTTGGCGTTAGACGCGTCTAGCGCCAAAGTATGGGCAAAGAGCGTCATTTTTTAGCGTGAACGCCTTCCTTGCGTTAATGAGATGCAAGGAAGGCGTTCCCGTCTAAAAAAATGACGGCGACGCAAATGCGTCGTATTTATACTCCCGGGCAAAAATCACGCCCGGGAGGTGGCGGGACAAAAAACCCCGCATTTGCGCCACTTTTTAACGCCTGGGTCAGGGTAGGCGTTAAGGGGCCTGTGGGCTCAAAATGAGCCCACAGGGACCCCCCCTGCCACCCCTGCCCACCCCAGGAGAACACCCAAGGATGGAGGGAGCCACCCCAGGGACATTCAGGTAAGTTCACGTAAGTATAATTTTTGTTATTTTTCAATTTTTTTTGGGTGGCATAGGGGGGCCTTATTTGTGCCCCCCTACATGCCACTATGCCCAATGACCATGCCCAGGGGACATAAGTCCCCTGGGCATGGCCATTGGGCAAGGGGGCATGACTCCTGTCTTTACTAAGACAGGAGTAATTTAAATGGCGTCTGGGCGTCGAAAAAATGGCGCAAATCGGGTTAAGACGATTTTTTAGCGTCAACCCGACTTGCGCCATTTTAAGACACCCTAGCGCCATTTTCCCCCTACGCCGGCGCTGCCTGGTCTACGTGTTTTTTTTCCACGCACACCAGGCAGCGCCGGTCTGCTTGCGCCGGCTAACGCCATTCCATAAATACGGCGCCCGCATGGCGCTTCGGAATGGCGTTAGACGGCGCTAAATTTTTTGACGCTAAACTGCGTTAGCGCAGTTTAGCGTCAAAAAGTATAAATATGGGCCCAAGTGTCTCATACACTTTTCAATATACTCCGGAGTCTTAAATCACGCAGGGTCCGTACATCAACAACCACGTGGAAATTGTTTGAGCACAAAGTGCCAGACACGTATGAAGTTTGACGATTTCCCTACTCTCACACTGCTGAGTACCCACACTCCTTCTACAACTTCATTTGGAGTACGCAAACTCCCTAAAACCCTCACAGACCTCACAATTCACCTGCGATTTGCATAAGCTGTGCAAGCACAACCTATTTCACTCACACTATCACTAGAATGCCAGGAACATCCTCAAACAACCACTGGCAGGATCCAGGATCTGGGAAAGTCATTTCTGGACTTAAGGGAACATCATTGTCTCTCGAATTATCATCATTGAAAAACAAAATCCAAATCTCAATAACAATGAATTCTCAAATGGACCAACTCATCAAACTGCTACCATGTCTGTTCGGCTATTATTCTATACCGGATGTCTATGGTAAGCTCTTAAGGAGACGAACCACCAGTCTGCTACCACGCCTGTTAGCGCGCCTGACCTTACTAAGTAAACTTACAAGGGGACGCGCATAGGTCGATGAACCTTTTGACTCGCAATTAAGATGTTCCTACCATAGATCCAGTACATAATCAATAAACAATAATCAGTATTCATTAGTAGTCAAGTAACATCAATAATCAATGGAGTCAGTAATTGTCACGCACCATGACCTTTCAGTCATGAATAACCACACCTTTATTAAAAGTTTATAATGTTTATTTCCCTATATTAACAATGCTAAGGTCATGTAAATTAATCTCAATATCAAATGAAACACATACAGAAACAACACTGGCTGTCCAAAGCGGTGGAAAAATTGCAATCTAATCAAAGCTTGAACTACAACAGATTCTAAGGTTAGGGTGCAAATCAATAGCAGAGTCAACTGTGTCAAGGTTCTGATGTACATGAAGTTTAGCAGAGGAATTCATCAAACATTAGTCCCTGTTATCATAATTTCATTAGTAAGGATCCTTAACTAACACTAGATTAGCATCAGCAAGTTGGGCTTCATGCAAAACAATTTAGTAACACAAATTTGGAAAAACATCTAACTATGGCTCTATCAAAACAGCGCAGTTGGTACCTAGAAAGAAAAAATTATATATGCATAATAATCACAATTTGGATATACCTATCCTCAGAGTGAATCAGCAAAGCAGAATCAGTCTGTGTCCTCAGGACATCAGTCAATTAGCAAGGCATCAGGATTCAGCATCAGAATTTAAAAGGGCAAAGACTTTAAGCATTAAAGTTAAGCATGTCTCTTGTCAAGATGCATAAGACAGTAGTAACTTCTTGGTCAGGAAAAATGGGCAAAAATGACTTCTCAGAATGGATGAAATCTTCTCTCCATGCACTCTTGTTAAGTCAAAACTGTTAAAAGTACCCCCCAAATCCATATTGGACAGTTAACCGTATGCTCACACTCTGTCCAATAAAACTAAAATCTCAAATCTATGAACTCTAATATTACTCCTTTCACCCGTTTGCGGATTGGTTTGTCTTGCGATGTCCTCATCATCCGGCTTGTCAGGTAACAATATTGTTGCAGTTTCTACTCTAGTCAGTATCTTCATTGTTCTTGTCCTGGGAAAGTTAGTCTCACACACATTACACATAAAATGTTGCATTAGTTAGAACATCGGAGTCGGTTCTCATGGAAAGCTTCCGTTATGAGCACATTTAAACAATACAATAGAAATCCACAGTTTATTCTGCCTTGGTCAGCTATTTATGAACACTAAGGAATACAGCTTTTACATGAGGCCTGGCAAGTAGGCCAAGACACTCGCTAAGTTAAGGCCTACAATTAATAAAGCTAAAGAAAAATTCATAACCCTTAATATGACATATTACTGCATTAGTGTAACATATGTTCAACATTTCATAGGTATTAAGTCATTGATTAGTACATTTTGTTAACATTGGTGGGTATTCTTCGTAATCACATATTCAAATGTGTGCATTATTTTTCTACGTTATTTTATTTTCTACATAAGCTTATTATTCAAAATACATAAACACTCATTCATAATTTTTATTAAAAAACCTGCGCTAGCGCCACCCTGGCTGAGTACAACTCTGACCATTATAATGCCGTCGGGAATCATGTTCCCGGTCGAGGGAGCGGTTCCCTGGCAGGTCAGCCAGCCAGGGTTGTAATTGGGTGGTTGGATTGCCCGGAGCATAGCGGTCTGACCGTCAACACGAGAGTGGCGGTCCACAGACCTCCACACTCGTAATAAGGCCCTTCGTTTTCCTTCAGTTCAGATCTCCTATCAGGTACCATACTTTAGAGTTTCTTCTCAGCTATGGGTCATCTAGTTCCTAGAAAACAAGACTACAAGTGATTTGAAAGCCACCTGCCTGGACATTCCTTTAGGGAAAAACCAAGCTGTATTCTTGTTTTATCCTCCTCTAAAGTGCATAACCGCACCCCTCAGTGCAGCATTGCAGTATTTTGTCTCCTATGACTTCATTGTTCCCAGCATTTCTCTTTTCTATCTTTTCCCTCAACTCTACCAAATCTATAAGTTAATGCCTTTTCAGGCCTACTCCATCTCACTGCCCACAAACATCAGAAACTTTCTTTTAGGCAAAGCTGGTTGAAGAAGACCAAGGCCACAGATGCCAACTATCCAGCAGCTACGGAACACCAGCAGGGTGCTGACGTACATGCATAGAGAATGTTATTTTAGGTAAGGGGGAGATATCAGTGGTTTGACACCAAGGATAAAGTGCTGCCCAATGAAAGGTAAACAGTAAGTTGCAAAGCTGTGCAGCACAAAGGGAAGCCTTGCAGTTCTACAGGTTGGCCCTTGAGTGTAAAAAGTCCATAGTGGCAGATGCGGCTAAGGAGCCTCCCTCCACTTCCTGATTGGTCCCAAAAAATATAATCATGGATTATACTTTTCATGCAGCCAGCTATTACCATCCACTGTTAACACTACATGGTAGCAGACTGGCCCAGACAATGAGCATTTTCATGTTGAGAAGTCCAACAACATAAACTGGACTTGGCCTGCTGGAGCTCTGTAGGGGGTAGTTCAAGCTCCTTATCTTACTGGATCATTTGATGAACCATATGTTGAATAGAAGCCCTTCACCCTCAGTGACCTTATTCAGCTGTGGAAGGGAATGCCTCATTTCTGCCTTAGCTCTGAAAGCCTATCATTTTGTGCCTTACCCAGGTTGGTGGCCTCTTGGTGAGGGTGGACACTTAAATAAAGTATGAGCTTCAGGTTAGTCTAGCCCTGAATAGAACTTGGCTATGCATAACTTACACGGAGATGCCCATTATGAAATAAAAAGGTAATCAGTGTTTGTCCACCTTTCAAGGATCTAAGTCGGTGGTTCCCTCTGCAAATAATCAGCTTAGCATGATAAATGATACAAACACAAAATGGACAGGGAAGCCATTTAATAAGAAGCAAGAAATTGAGGTTTACACTAATACCAACCACTGCTAAGCAACGGGCGGACTTTAAGCCCACTGTAATATCTGGTAAGGTGACAAAACTGTTATTCACAACCAGAAAGCATGATAAGTTCGACCTAAAAAGGGTCATTTGTAAAAATATTAAAAAATATATTTTAATTTATATGAGGTTTTTATAAAGCACTAGTAGCTACTCTTTGGTAGACTCCGAGTAATTTAAATGATTATAGATGATTGCTGAACACCAGAAGTTGCTGAACACCAGACGTTTTGAATTAAAACTTCCTGATACACGGGAAGATGAAAAAGAACCAGCAAGAGTGAGGTAAAGAGTCAGGAAACCAAGTGTTGTGAATTAAGGGGCACAAAGTCGATTTAAGACTGGCCAGCCTTGTAGAAAGCAACCCAGCATGCAGTAGTATCAGCAACAGGATTCTGCTCTTAGCTTTGACAAATTAAGAACAAATTATGTGCAGCCAGAGGCAGCACAGTGCTTTTTTCTTATTTGTTTTTACCAACATATGCACACCACTTCTAGAGAGGGCATTTCAACTTTTTATTACTTTTAAACCTTAAATGCCTTGTCTATTTGTTTGAAAAACACAAATTAAAACATTTGCAGACTGTAAAATGCCAGATCTATTGACTTTGTTATGTTTCTACTCCTGGTCCGCCTTCATTCTCTCAGCAGCAGATAGGAGTCTGTTAAAGGCAGGGGCTGCCTCTCCGCTATGGCGGAGGAGCGTCGCCCCCTGCTGAAAGGAAGCAGGAAAGCAGAAAAATAAAATGATAATAAAAGCATTTTATTATCATTTTATTTTTCCGCTTAGGTAGGGCAGGCCGGGGCCAGCATCCTCGGAGTCAGCTGGGGGAGAGAAGTGCTAGGGTACTCTATGTGTGCATGTCAGTTTGGACAGCCGTCTGAGGTTGGCCAAACCAACATGCGCACTTCGAACTCTCCATCCAGCTGTGTTTCACAGCTGGGTGGAGATCAAGCCCAGGCTCCCACTCCCTCACTGAGGCATTTCAGCCTGCTCAGGCCAATCCCAGTGCTTCTCTCATGCTGTGTGACAGCATGACAAAAGCGTCTGGATTGGGTGGGGAGGGAAGCAAGGCAGAAGCACCAAGGCGGCAGGAGTGGCTGAGGCGAGGCAGTGCGGCAGGTAAGTGTTTTCTTTTTTTATTATTGTCCCCCCACCCACTCCACACGCTGCCTCGCCAGCCCTTCCTGCCAGCAGCTGCCCCTGGTTGTAGGACTCAAGAGTGGGGGGCAGGGCAGGGGTCAACCCTCTGATGTAGATGAGGGAGAAATGAAAGGTTTGACATCGATTATGCACCATTTGAAATGCAGAGAAGTCAACGTTTATGCAAAAGCAACTGCGTTTTGCAAAGATCATGCTTTGAGATGCAGAGAGAACAATGCTTTTGCATGTTTGTGTTTCTAAACACAGATGCTTATGCCTCGTGCCTCGTGCAGTGCCGGGATCCTTCACCTCACGTCTTGCTGTGTGCAACTGCTTACCTTTGTAACCAGGATAGGGCTTTGTGTGGATGTATGTTTGTGGTTGCTTACTGACTGTTTGCATAGATGAAGAATAAAGGAGCAGAGTTCACTGACCCTCGTTCCTCGTACTAAAACACCTGAGAAGAGCTCAAGTAGGGAGAACTCTCCATGCCCCCAGATGCCAATCGGTTGGGACGGCCTTAAGCAAACAGCTTGGTTTGCCCATGGATTAGCTGTTCCTTTCCACAGTTTGGTCGCTGCATTCATCATCCTGCGTGGCAGGTTCTGTCAGATTTGTTGCGGATGGCATGGCCACACCGCTTTCTATTTCCTTTGTTCCAATCTGTCTTTGTTAATCTTCTAGGACATCTTTGCCAGAAGTGTGCACTAGGCACCCCAACATTGAAAATAAACTTTTGGAAATCAAATCTTGTGAAGTCCATTATCCTACTCCAGTTACTCAGTTTCTTAATTGTGATAAGGCATGGCAGCACTAGAGAGTTGCAGAGATCTTCGTTTTGTAATGTTTCCACCAATCAGTGGTTTATGCTGAGAAACAGGAGATAGTAATTTTTTACGTGGGTGGCAAAAATACTTATGACGTCATTTAGAGCCGGTGTAGTAGGATTCATTGTTATGATAAAACTCATTATCTTGTATAATAAAACAATGAATAAAAGAAATGATGTACACATTTATTTTTTTAAACGGTTAAAACGTGACATTCATAACATTAAAATGTAAAATCTACTACCTCAGTCCTCTTCATCTTTATGACAACATATCTTGCTATTATTTAGAGAAATTGTGTAGAAGATACTCCAGTGCAAAATGCAAATGCACTGAGTATCGTGTAAGCTTCTCACCCAATTTACACATAATGCTAGGGACACAAACAGTATTTGTGCAGGTTTCGCATGTGTTATTTTTTCATTTTTTTTATTTTGTGCATGTTTCATGCATGTATTTATTTTATTATCATGTAGGTTTACTATTAGTGCTTTTGCCCTAAACCACTTCAGTAAATGTGAGCACTATTTTACTCATCAGTTAATAGGTGTTGGTGCAACTATTGGGTTAAAATGTTGTTTGTTCCTCTTTTTGTAATTTCAACAGTGTCTAAACGCCCAAACTATTTCATTTTTGAAGTGCCTTCATCATATAGAGCAGCTGGTGCTACCTAGCAACCCACATTGGTAGCATGTAGTTCCCTGTCCCTCTAGGCGAGGGGTCTTCAAACTGGGGCACGGGCCCCCCTAGAAGGCCTTAACTGATCCCAGGAAGGGGGTGCTGGGGGGAAGGGATAGGCTCTGGTCAACAGAAGCACCATGCTGATACCAGTGCTTTGTTTTAAGCTAAAACAATTGAGCATCATTCAACCTCTCTCTAATGGGCCATCACTGATGTATTTTGTCATTAATCTCTGGCTGGGAGTATGTGTCAAAAGGAGAAGGGACTCCAAATAATCTTCAAACTTCCCTGCCCCCATTTCTGAGAATCACATTGTGTATACCTTTACACATTAGAAAGGCCTAGCCAACCAGAATAGCATGATTGGCAATCATGCATTTGATTGCATTTTTAAACTAGGTTACAGAACTTAAATGCAATGCTTAATAAGTATAGTCATATTTAAACAGTGTCAATTTAATTGTGAAGAATTCTGGTGGGAGCAATGGGTCTCTGTTCACTGGAAGGGGGCGCAGCATTACAGAGTTTCAAGACCACTGATCTAGGCAGACCAAGGTGAGGTTATTCTGCACTTGCATTAGGACTACCATGTCTCCCCTCGTGTGTATAAAGGTGCTCCCTACACAGTTTCACAGATTCTCATTCACCCATTCACCAGCCACTCACTTTCATTTATTTGTAGGTTTTATAAAGTGCTCTGTGTAACCATGTGATTATTTTTTAGCATTAGGTGTAGAGATCAATTTCGCAATTTTGATGAAAGCAATAATAAAAGTTACAGTCAAATATGGTTCTTATACTTGCCTGATGTTTTACCACCATTAACATGATCTGTCCAGAGTTCATATAGAAACCCAGTGTCAATAGTTCAGGATCTAGGAGTTTTCTGAGGTTAAGATCATTGATTGATCAACATCATGGACGATGAATGGAGGTTTCTAGCTGATGTGGAGAGTAGAGCTGTCTTCTCTAGATATTTTCAGCTGATTTCTCTGTAAGCTTTGTGGACGGGTCAGAGAAGCTTTGATCCACAGGAAGCCTTCTTAGGGATTTCAGGTCAGGCTTTATGAGGTCATATTTATGAAGGTTTAGATACATCCTGGCTGGCTGTTTTGGAACCTTTGTAATTTGACAATGAGTTTCTTGGTGTAGACAAAGTTACACTAGTCCTGGTGTAGCACGATGAGGCACTTGTCAACTCTACCCAACGGTGGTTTGGAATAATTGGAATATTTTATAAAGTAGGGAGAGCTGGAGCTTGAAATCCTTGCCCGATGCTGAATAAACAATAGTTCTCAATCAAAAAGTATTCCCAGAGTCCCATTATTCATTGTGATAAAAGGAGGAGGGGAAGGGTGAAGCCAGTTGAACAGTAGCCTAAGTGAATTTCCTCTCTTAAGAGAATCCCAGTTTTGGCTCTTTTCATGCAGACAAAGTTCTGGCATGACATGTATTACATGTATCCTTTTTTAGAGTATCTACAATTTAGGCGAGATTGGGCTTTAATTGCTTCAAAATGTACAAGGGATTGGCTCATTTGGATTATTAATATGGCTAAGAAAATATCTGATGTATTATTGATTCAGATTCAGTCTAGTGAACAAACTTTTAAAACACAAATCACTATATTCAAGAAGAAGCTTGAAGAGGCTAACAAAGAGGTTGCAGAATACTAAGAATTCTTGATTCAATCAAAGATTAACAAGTTACAGAAAGACCTTAAGATGTTTTCTAAGGAGAGAGTATACCCATACTTCACTGACAAATATGTAAAACAGAAGGAGATTGAGAATAAAAATGGCCAAATGGGAGGTAGAGAGGAGGATCTCTCTAGCTCAGGGAGTGACAGCAGTGACTGGGAGTTTAGACCTCGTCGCGGGGGGAGTGGGAAGAATTGTCAGAGAGGATATACACAGGCACATGGGTTCATTTCACCACCACAATTTCCCCCTCCACCTAATATGTGTCAGGGCTTCGGTTGGCCACCAATATATCCACATAGGCAACCCTTACAACCTTCTCAATGCCAACATAATGGACCTTTTTTAGGAATAGGTAGAACACGAGGGAGGATGCGTGAAAGAAATAAACAATATGTCCAATGGGAGGATCTGACTCAACAGGTAACCAGGAGCATGTCCTAGGAGATCCTACCAGGGAGGAGCAAGGATTGAATTTGGTAATGAATTTATCAGATACAACCCTCACAGCTCCCCAAAAGGCTGTCCTGAAAAGAGGTTTGGGTATTCCCACAAATAGATTGGATATCTTCAAACTAAGACAGGAACTGGCAATTTTTTTTAGAAAAGTATGGTTGAGTGTGTATTTTGATTACAAGGAGGAAACACCTTCCACACAGGGTGACACTAATTTTCGACCGAAATCTACTTTTACACCATCATTGCCCCAGCTACCTTGCGAGATAGCGGCTTTTGAACAGGCAGTGATCCCCAGTGTAGAGACCATGCGGGACAGACCAGAAGTACCCTTTATGAACTTGTCACGATTGGAAGAAGAGGCTACACGGGAACTGAATCAAAACATTAAGATTGTTATCAAACGGGCAGATAAAGGAGTGGCCATTGTTATACTGAATAGGGAAATATATGATCAGGAATGTCTACGTTTGTTTTCAGATCATCATAACTATACAGTCCTAGTAAAAAATCCCACTAGAGAGATCCAAGCAGAGATTTGGGGTCTGGTGGAGGAGGTGATTAATCAAGGATGGATTACAGATAAGAAAGGGATGTTTCTTTGTAAAGAAAAACCAGTGACCCCCTCCTTTTATATCCTCCCAAAAGTGCATAAACCAATGAGGCCACCACCAGGACGCCCACTCGTATCAGGGATTGGCTCTGTTTTGGAGTACTTGTCACAATTTAGCGATTTTTTTATGAGACCATTGGTCCAAAAGAGTGAGTCATATTTAAAAGACACAAGGGATGTCTTGAATCTTATTAAATACATGGATTTTGACCCTGAGATGGATTTCCTTGTGAGTTTGGATATTGAATCTTTATATACAAACATCACCAAGGAGGAGACATTAAGCGTAATTGAGGATATCCTATACCAGCAAGAGTGGATATGTAACACATTGAGATCCTTTATCCTTGATCTAGAATGTCTAGCTTTAACAAAATGTTTTTTGAATATGACAGGACAATCTATTTACAGACACATGGTACATCAATGGGTAGTACCTTTGCACTGAGTCTAGCCTGTTTGTATGTGGCAGAGTTTGAACCCAAGTTCATCTTTAATGAGGAGCAACTTTGGAAAAACTCAATTAGAAAAACCTAGGTTCTCTTTCAAGAAAAGTGTGAGTATCCGGGACCTCCTGATACATACAAGACCCATTTGTGCTCAGAATAGGATTGAACCATTTATGTGGAATTTACCACCAGTAAGGGTTCACACAGCTTGTGGCTATTCTAGCGTCTGCCCCTTAACTAAGAATACCAAGATGGTTGATGTAGGTTTGACATCCCCTTGGATACAGACAAAACATACAAATTGTAATTCTGAAAATGTGATCTATGTGATCAAATGCCCTTTTAACCTTCTATATATTGGGATTACCACACGAAAGGTAAAGATCCGCGTTATGGCACATCATAGTAATATCAGATGTAAGAGAACAGTAACTAAAAGTTCAACCTACTTTTTAGAAATGGTTCATGATGTAGGAGATTTCACTTGGACAGTATTGGACAAACCTACTATCCCCCCACACACGATGGACATGAAAATGTTTTTGTTCAGACGAGAACAACAATGGATTTACCATATCCGTAGCCATGAACAGGGACTGAACGACGATATACCCTGGCACCAACTGAATTGCTAGCAATCTGTAGCAAGATTGGGGGGGTGATGCATTCCGACATAGCATCACAGGTGACTTAACTGGGCCCATTGTGACCCCAAGATGGGGTTGAGTGGATGGGGTTACCGCGTGTATTTGAGGCAGTAAGAGTGAAAATAGTCACTCTATTAATCTCCCTAGACCCCCCCCTCAGATGTGGTATACTTAAGGGCAGAGCACTAACCAAGGGATGTGTAGTTGTTTGAGGTGGACATTGTATAAGATAAGTCAATACACCTCATCAGAAGGCCTCCTATTTTGATACACCAGGTTCCGATGTCACATTTCAATTGCATTTGTGACTTCATTTAGTACATCCACTGAGTGATTGCTTATGCGTCTGACACATTTTAAATGGCATTTGCAATTCTGATCAGTATACCCATATATATTGTATATGTGAGGTATTAATAAGTAAAGTACAGAACCACCTGATTGTAGGAAGAGAGACCACTGATATGGCCACCAAGACTGGGAATATTGGTGTTTGGTGCCAGATTCAATATGGCGACCATTTGGGAGCACAGATTTTTATGCCGGAAACATAGCCCCTTTCTTAACCCACATATACTTTCATGTAACATACCCTTTTGCCTTTGAAGGCTGTATTATATATGGTATTTATACATCAGCATTAAGGGTATTGAGAGAATGTTTTCGAGCTGCACAAAATCATTTATTATATATGGGAAGAAAAATGGTTGCAGAAAATTATCCATTGAGAATAGCCGCTTCCTATGGGAATGGGTTGAGTTCTAGCACATTCAACATGGCAGAGGTTTACGGAGATATATTTGCATATAGGCAGAACAGTCGGGCTGCTTTTACACAAATTGTGATCTCTTGGTCACGGAAGCGGGAAGAATATGATTCATTCAACATGGCAGACGCCGATGGACACATTTGTATAGCGGCAAACCAGTCTAGCTGTTTTAGGTAATGCGCGATCACCTGATCGTGGAATATGAAAATAAAAAGATGGAGCCACTTAAGGCTCCCCGACCTTCACAGAGTTATGTGTGGCAGAGGGGCGGCACTGCTCCCTTGATGAGGTGAGCAGGGAAGGGGGCCGGCGGTCAAACAAGAGAAGAGAAAGAAACTCTCAGAGAACTAGGGTGACAGATTGTAAGACTACTTGTTTATATCGTCCTGTGCTTAAATTTAGTATGTGACTACAGGGTGATGCTCCCACTGGACTCTAGTTATGGAGATTGACAATGATAACTCAGTAAGTGGAACTGTTCACACATATCGAGACACCAGATGCCTGGGTCACTGTATAGGGTGATGGGTTTTGAGAAGGATGTCTTTGCACTCAGCTTGTATAAACAAATTCCCAATTTGGGAGAAGCCTGACCATGGAGTGCATGCACGACTATGGGGCTAAGAGCACATGGGTACAAATATAATAATAAGAGGGAGCAAGGGGTAATATGGGGAATATGGGGTAGTCTTTGCGCTAATTTCAATATTTGTATTTATAGTCCCTTATAGGTAATCCTGAGTGTGTGTACTAAAAGAAAGGGGGACAATTGAAGCTGTAAGTATTGTTGGTCATAAATTGAGTGCACTACAGGTAGAACATGGAATGTTAAGGGGATTGATGGTTCTGATAAAGGCTGAGTGACCCTTATGGGCGATGGAAATGGACGAAACATGTTGACCTTATGCAGATATTTGGGGGTGAAGGGGTGATCACATCCCCATATCACCACCGTCTCTCTAAACCTTTTTAATCCTATCTGGTGAATCCCGGAATAAAGACTGAATATGGATTCACTTGAGATAGTTTTAACTATTGAGTGAAATGTTCTTCATGTGTGTGGTCCCCATTTGTCATTCATGTTATATGTTCCCCCTCCCTACTGCTCCTATGTTGGCTAGCATGGGAATGTGACAGCATAGCCCTCTGATGAAGCATGCCACTATTAGTGGGTGAGGGCAGTTTTTTCTAAACTAATTTGCTGTATCTCTTGCTGGTGAGATTGTTTCTGGGATCTCCACTTTGATTTCTTGTCCTTTGTATGTTATTGGTTCGTAGATTGGGAGGTTGTTCAAGGAATTCTTTCCTCTCTCCCCTCATGTGTGTGTTGATGACATGTATTACTACACATATGAGGGCATTCCCTTTGGAGAATGACTGCCACTTGGACCCTTGAGACATCATCCAAATGATCCGAATCATTCCACAAAGATACGTGCATGTGAGGGGTGCTTTTGTATCTAACTTCATACAGCTCAGTGACTTTTCACAGGGGAAAGGTAACACGACCTCCGTTCATATATAGGACAAGATCATTTCCTAATGGGCTGGAAGATCCTCATAGAAAAGTGGGTCTGGAGTTGTAAGCCTGAGGTAGTCAAGCAGTCTCCTTCCTTCTCTGAGTTTCTAAGAGAAAGCAAATCATGGGAAGACTGGCCATTCATGTATAGTTGGTCATTGTCATCATGTACAGGTGATTGATGCTGTAAGGACCTGTTGGTTGATAGAAGTATGTGTAATTGTCCCTCACTGGATATGGTTGGCTTAGGGATAGTTAGGTGTTCTCAAGTTCATTATAGCTGTCTAAGTGTAACAAAGTGTCTACTGGGACATTTGGAAGAACCTAAAACTAGGCCCGAGACTGAAAGAACATAGCTTGTCTACATCAGATCTGGACAGTGCCCTGCAAAGTGAAATCTACCCACTGGCCAACAGCAAAATAAATAGCGACATCTCTACCTATCTAGGTTTTTCAATTACCTCTGCAAATAAAGTCAAATATTTCAGGGATTATTTTAGATTCAGATCTTAACCTTAGATCCCAAGTTAATGGAGCTGTCAAGGAAACAAACATTCAGCTCTCCTTGTCTTCTGGGGAACCTCCTTCTCTTCCTCTCTAATTATTGAATAGAGCTAACTTGAGCACTGGTAATGGCGTATGTAGACTACTGCAATGCAGTATACACCGGCCTCCCCAAGAAGCTCCTCGCCAGGCTCAACATCTGACAGTCGGAAGGTACCTACACATTAAGATTTGTGACCTTGTCAAGCTACCCTTGAAAGTGCTCCACTGGCTTCTGGTAGAATCCAGAATAAGTTGTATTGGGGAAAGGATTCTACCATCTCCAAACACTGGCTTCCCCCTACATACTGCCCAGGAACTCTCAGTGAGCTACTGCCCATCTCAGATATCATTGCTCTTTCACGTACATATAACATAGTGGAAGGTCTTTGTGACTCAAGAGTCTGACACTGTCAAATACCCTCAGGCATTATATCAGGCCAAATAACTATCTCTAGTTCTACAAACTCTTCAAAAAGAGCGTTTTAGATCAGTGTTTAAATAGGGATAATTGGTTCCCGAAAAATGCGGTGAAATTTGAACAGTTAACTCGCACATGACTATTGGGCTTATCGTGGCCATTGCTTCAATACTCTGGATTTACCATTCTGCTTCTCTGATGGCGATACATTAGAATATAATGGTTACACTCATCTTTTGAGGAAAATTACAGAATCTACATGTATATGGACGCATAATGGAATGACACGTTGGATTTGATCATTTGACAATAGCCTTGATAAAGTCATTTGTGACGAAATACGTGTTAGCTGTCGGTGTGAACAAACTGAACATAAAGAACTGTATTGGAACAAGAAATAGATTGACATTTTCGCAATAAAAGAAGATTTCGAAGTAAAATACGGCCTGGTCTGAGATACAAATGACCTTATAATTGCTGGTTGCTTACTGAGTGCTGTGGTTGTATTGTTCATATTTACCATGTATTGGTGAATACATGTTTCTGCCTTTGGGTAGCAAGGTAGCCAACAATATAGCCATCAGTAGACGTACTAAAATTAAGTTTGTTCTACTCCATACTGCTGGACATTTATGGGAAGAGCATTGTGTGTTGCCATTGTTACCCTTGGTTAAAATATGTTTGCTTTAAATAGGACTAACTAGTTCAAAGGGGAATAATTCAAGAATAACAGTTTAAGGAACATCTCTTTTGAAGAGATGTACTCCAAGATATTTTCTAAATGAAGGGCTAAGTGAGATCTAAATATCCTAACCTTATTTTTCAATCGTGGTCCCCCTGGGTCAGAAATGGATCAAACCAACTCCTGGTGATATTATTAAGGACAAATATTTTTTCAGACAAAGAAAGAAAGAGGCATGCAACAAAAGTATGCTACTGATTCAAACCTTGTCTTAAAGAGCTGTATCTGTCATATTATTCTACAACATATTTATGTGATCTGTACTTAAGGTTTAGACTGATTTGTTTACTATGCCAATTGGCATTTTATGTAAGTAAATGTAATTGTAAACAGTCTGGATTTGAAAACGCCTTTTGTAATGGATAGTTGAATAAACAAATAAATGCATAAATAACTAAATAAATAAACAAATATGAAAGAATGATGTGAACTGACTTGCATTTTGTCTATAGATTTATTTCTATACTTTTGATATTTTTAAAAAGTTTGAAGTTTTGGATATTTAGAAACATTTCCTATCATTGGACCTTTCTAGAAGCTTAGGCCAAGATTTATTAAGCCTTTGCATTGTCCTTGTATTGTGCAAAGTGAAGCAAGGACAAAACAAATGCTTTAGTAATATTTACAAAGCCACACAAGGGGTGATTTGCACCGTGATGCGTGGCTTTATAAAGGAATTCAACACAACTCACCTGCTTGTGCTGTGTTGTTACATTTCAAGCTGGGAGGCATACCATGGTTGGAGCATCATACATTCACCCATGGATTTAAGTGCATTCCCAGACTTACTTAAACTAGTAAATCTGGGATTCTGTTAAAATCCTACGTCTTATCCAGTGAGCTATAACAAGGAGAATTATCTTTATTTCTCCTTGTTACTTCTCTTTCTATGTGTGATACACGCCACCTGGCACATAAAAGAGGAATATTCCTCTAAGGACGGTTTGTGTGCAGGAGGGTATACCTTCCTGCACAAAACAATCCCCTTCATAACGGAGACAACCTTGCATGATAGTGCAAGGGGGCCTGTGTTGTAGCTAGGTGGCACCAGCTCAAGGAGAAGTCAGAAATGTTCCATATCTCTGTAAATATGGACCATTTCTGCTCCCCATTTCGGCAACATAGCGCAGCAACTTTGCTTTGTGCCCTGTGGTGTGTGAAGATTAGTAAACATGACCCCAAATCTTTACGAGAATATTCTTCCACCTGAGTCCTATATATTTTTAAATAAATCACTTGATCATGTTTCGTTGGCATGTGTGTTTCTTCCTCTTGGCAGCTCTACAGGTACCATGAGTTTCTCAGGCCTGAGCAGCCTAATAACTTGATTGATTAAATTGGTACACAGAAGTAAAGTTTCCTTATACAGTTCTCAAACAATAAACGTATAATATCGCAAGTGAAAGAAGTGATAAGAAGATAAATACTCATGCCTGCCTGACCAGTTCTCAACAGTCAAACGCGGTGTGCCATTCTCAAGAACCGCGCTTCCTTCCTCACCAGTCATGGCCCGCTTCACTCGAAAGGAGCAGGGCGGGTGCGGCGGGGGGGCAGATCACCTAAAATGTAATTAAATTAAATTAAAAACACTTACTTTTTTGGCGCGGTCACATGCCTACCTCCTCTTCCCTCCTTCCCTCTTGGCTGCACACGCAGGCTCAAAGCAGTGTCAGGATTGGCTGGGAGCATCCTGACTGGGCACTCCCAAGCAGACTGGGACCCTGTGCAGGCTCTCTCCAGCCCGGCAACTTTGTTGCTGGGTTGGAGAGAGCCTTCTGCGCACGTGTGTTTGGCCAGCCCGAGCCAGCCGGCCAAACATAAATGCGCAGTGAGCAGGAGTGTTGAGCACTCCCCCTCACAGCTCCTCACCCCAGATGCCCCGCCCCTTTCACAACGAGGGGATAATAAACATAGTTTATTATCCCCTCGTTGTGAAAGTTTTGCAGCTTCTGCTGCTGGAGTGGGGGTGACGCTCCTCCACCCTAAAGGAAAAGCCACCCCTGATCCTCACTCTCTTTTTATCAGCTGCAGAGAGGAACAGACCAGTAGTGTGTGGGCACCACTGCGCACGGAAGATAAAACATTGCCTGAAAAATAGTGCAAGACAAAACAGTGTTACTTTTAATGATCAGTGAAACAAAGTCACTCTAAATTCATGGACGTCAATTCACCGAAAAGCCAGGAGTAGCGGAAGCGACATCTCACGCCCTTTCACCTCCACTTTCACTCACACACACATTCTGATACATACAAACATATGCACACTTACATACACTCTCTCTCACATAAACACACTCTCACCCGAAAGCACACACACAACATACATTTAAAAGCATTTTTTACTCACCTCAGCTGTCATGGAAGGGCAAATTTCAGCTAACTGTACTCCATTTTTATCACACTAACAGTGAATAATACATTATTATTCACTATTAGTGTAACAAAAAACTGACTGAAAACAAAGATAGTGGAGCCCCAGCTGACGTCCATAAGGACGAGCTGCCACTGCGTTCCTGCACTGAATACGCTTTGATTTTTGCAAAATTATATATGCAATATACTTACAGGAGGTTACAGCAAGCCTTCTCTTGGCCTGCTGTTGGGTGATTCAAATTTTTTCTGCCTGCTATAGCATACTCCAAAGGATCCGCTGATTTTGTGTGTGATGGCATTCTGTTTTTTCCCAAGAAGCACATCCACACACAAAGCATTCTGCTTTGGTGCAAGGGAATAATATGGCCATGTGCACTTTTTGATGCTAACAATATGTTTGCTCTTTTTCATTATTTATTTAATCATGGTGAGTGTCAGTGAACTCCCACCACAGTACAATTTTATAAAAACCATGGCAAAACAAGCATTGACAAAACCAAAAGGCTGTCAGCTTGTTGTGTTAAATACATGACAGAGGTTGATTAAGGGGCAAAATACGGTGAGGCGAGTAACTAATAAACAACCTGTTAGGCAACGTAGTATATGTACATACCTACATATTTAGATCAGTAATCATGGGTGGACATTTGATTGTAAGAGTGAGTTAGTTAGAATTAGTTGAGGCCACTTTCAAACTTTAGTTAGTAAGTTTCTAATTTAGTTTGGATGGGGCGAGAGAAGAGCTGGATCGCAATGCGATTGAAAGTCAGTTCCAGTAGAATGATCCTAAAAGAATGAGCACAATCATAAAGAACACCCAGAAACCGAGGGACAAGAGGAAGGTTTTGATAAGTTATGTGCAGGTCACAATGGCTGTCTCCTTTAACAAAACACCTTACAGCTGCTTGCAGGTGCTCTGTCTCAATGTCCACTAGTATAATGAAGCTCACATTTGCCTGTTTAGATCTCCACAACCCCTATTTTTTGTGAGACTCTTGTAACTGCTTTCACCAGAAAAAAAATCTCTTTACACTTCTGTGCACCTACTTTCCATCCCCTTCGATTCTACCTGCTGCAACCATTAGCCTCCACCACTCCGCTTCTCGGGTATCTGCCTTGAGATATTTTCGTTGTGAGTTTTTTCTTGCTGTTGTATGCAGTCGCTTACATCATTGCTTGTCCAAGTAGAGTGTAGGATTTGGTTAAGGAGAATAAGTTAATTATGACTCTCCAAATTGGAAGCATGAAGATAGCACTAAGGTGTATCTAGATGCCTATGGCCTACAGGCCATCCATTTCCCAAAACTAACGATGCTGAAAGAGGTACGCAAACAAATAACATTGAGCAGATTCACCTTCATAGAAAACAGAATGCTTGCACTTTAAGATTACTTGTTAGACATAGCAATGTTGTGCTGATAGGACAAGTGCATTTTAAACCTGGCAGGCAGCACGGTCCCCTTCCTACCACCATTGTTGAGTTGCAGAGGAACAGTCATCTTCCTACAAGAAAAATTATCCCTATTGATTTATTGGTGCTGAGAAGTGTAAACAAGAACCACATCTTATGATCTTGGGAAGGCTTTCAATGCTCTAGCTACATTATTCTGCAAGGAGGAACCCGTCTCTCAGTTCGTTTAATCTTCTTAACAGGCTCTGATGGTGTGAAGGAACATGTACTCATCAAGTCAATGATTTGGCAAGATGGACTGGCCTATGACTCGTTTACATTCACTAAGGAAAACCATTTTTTTTTTATCAATAGGGTACTCAGGCCCAGGTGGACTTCAAGTTTTAGAGCTACTCCTTTTACCATCTTCGTTTTCTATTGATCTCTGCAGCAGCAGGGGCCACAAGCCTTAATCTCCAATGAGGTGGAGCATGTACATGAAGAGGTGGAGAGTGTCCATATTCTACTGCTTATCGCTTATAACAATCGCTCTTAACCTTTTGTCTGCGTTTCTGATGAAAGGAGACATGTTCACTGGTTTTCAGGTTGGCAGGTAGTGTCGAGGTAGGATAATGTGATTATCTCTATGTATGTGGTTGGACATCATGAACCTCCAACCTCACCCTTGATCCTGTGACCTGGACACCTAGAAAATACTGCACTCAAGACTGTTGGGCATACCTATTTCCATCTTATATTGGACGTAAATAGTAGGCCTGGGCGGAGTGAATGGAGTCCGGCTTCGCGGAATTCTGCGGAGTTGAAAAAAAACTCAGTGGAATTCTGAAAAGCCGGAGTTTCGTCCCTGCGGAGTCCTCCTGAATGCGCCCATCTCTCTAAGCAGGGTCAGGTAGGCTTGACCCTGCTTAGTGCTTCCCAGATGGTTGCATTCAGGAGGGCTGTAGGCAGTGAAAGCTGCTGTTTCAGACCTCTTGTGCACAGCCTGTCCCGTGTGCAGTGCCCACTGGGCAGGCCGGCGCACCAGAGGCCTGAAACTGCAGTTTTCTTTCTCTGCCTATGGCCCTGGCCTGAATTTAGGCCAGGGCCATAGGCAGGGAAAGATGCCAGTCCTGTTGTGCACTGGCACAGAGCAGGCCGGGGCACAAATGGCCTCAAGCAGCAGCTTTCACTGCCTACGGCCCTGGCCAGAATTCAGGCCAGGGCCGTAGGCAGTGTAAGCTGCTGTTTCAGTCCTTGTTTGTGCACCAGTGTGCACAAACAACCACAAAACAAAAAAAGTGATGAGGACTGACCTGGGTCTTCCCAGGAGTCCTCCTCTCCTCTGCGTCCAACAGCGAGGACGAGTCCTCTCCAGCAGCTGCCTCTCTCCTCTGCTCTGGTGCGTGCTACAGCCCAGTTATGGGCTGCAGCGCACACCAGGTGAGGTCCGCTACGCTGGCAGGACTAGCGGAGGTTTTTGGATAACCCCACAGAGCTCCTGCACACCCCTAGTAAATAAAACAGACATATATTAAATTATATTTTTCCTGAAGAATGTGGCTGTGGAGCTAGTATGAAATGCAGTAAGCCTAGGCTATGCTGACTGTACCTTGAAAAAAAAGCCAGACATGTCACTGACACAGAAGTAGAACAGCAATTTTGCAGCGAGAGTGGTGCATCGAATCACCTAATTGACAGCACTCATCAATCAAAAAGGGCATGACAGTAAGGAAGTAAGGTTCCATGTTTGGTATTTTTGGGGCACTAATATTGACTTACAGTTTCATTTTCACTTAAATTGCAGCTTCTAGTTAAAACTGCACAAGTAGATTTACCTCAGTTTGTTCTTAGGTCTACCTCTTTAAAAACCAGAACATATGATACATTGACAGAAATTTGCAGAAGACACACTGAAAAACTGGAACTTTCAAGATTAAACCAGGATGTCTGATCAAAATAGATAGCCCATGGCCCTTCCCTACTTGCTCATTTCAAGAGTTACTCACATCTTTTTTTGTTTCATAGTTTGGAAGTGATTTGGTCTGGTTTGATCTTGGGGTCGCTCCAAGGTGCAGTGTCTACATACATTCCAACATGTATTTGACTTGTACTGAAGTAAAAGCAATTTCAGGCAGGATACAGTCAAAATAAAGCCATTTTTGGCTTCAAAAGTCAGGAGTCCCTCACCTGAATCGGGTGCATGTATATGTCTATGCATTTTGGGCATATTTATGAAAAATGCCGCACAACTGCGCTAACACAGTTGTGTGTCATTTTTCATAATGCCATTCCTTAAAGCCATCCGCGTGCCATATTTATGGAATGATGCATGATGGCGCTAAGGAATGGCTAGCGTAAAAAAAGACGCTAACCGGGGTGGTATGGCATTAGGGAATGGCTCTATTAGATCAGAAACAACATTAGGCTGGTTAGCGGGACAAATTTTGCTGCTAGTCAGTCGAGCCTCATTTACTGACGCACAAGCAGCCAAAAAAATAACTACTGTCTACATCTAGACAGGCGTCATGGCCACTACCCCAATGCCCACCACAGGGGACCAGTGTCTCCTGGGCAAGCTCAAAATACCCAGTGGCAGGCGGGGGCCCCATGTAAGGGGCCCCTAATGGCACCTTAAGAAAATATAAAATATACTCACCTAAATTTACCTGGGATATGCTCTCCCCTCCTGTAGTGTCCCTGTGGTGTTGCTGGGGCTTGGGGTGGGGATCTTTGTGCCCATTCCATGGAGTTTCACCATGGAAATGGGCCTTTCTGCACCCTAACGCCTGGTCTGACCCAAGTGTTAAATAATCACACTAAGCCTATTCAGGCCCGCCTCCTCCTTGCGTGTCGTTTCTGTGCTGGGAGGTAAATATGGTGCTAGGGGATTAGCGTTGTGTTTAGAACGGGAATGCCTACCTAGTATCTCATTAACACAAGGTGATTTCACGCATCCTACACGTGCCGCTAAATCCAATATTTTGACGCTAGACAGATCTAGCGTCAAAATATAAATAGGGAGTTAGGCTTGCGCCATTTTAGCACCAAAATAAATAATTCATAAATATGGGCCTTGATTTGTGCTCACAAAATGGTTATTGTACTTGTTTGTGATTGTTTCTGTCCTGCACTGTAGGTTAACAAAACTATCTTGATTACACATCCATGACCTATGTCCTAAGCCACTGTACGTTTTTGGGGGAGGAGGGCAGCACAACCTTTAGTGTCAGCACCTCAAGTTATTCACACAAAATGAAACTGTGGCCCAGTTGGCATGTTTAGATAACAATAGCTAATCCACAATTAATAATGTCTAAACAAAATTGAAGGTAAAGCGATGTGTTTGATGTTTATCTCTTTTTTTCGCCAGAGAATGCTGTTTTTATTTCGGCCCAGACTAAAATGGCGTCACTCGCCGCGCGAGGGAGAAGTTGGTGCAGGCCTCTGGCTCAGTTTTCCTAATGAGCCCGCTTGGATGCCTGGCGCGGCTCGAGCCATCAGGGTCTGCCAGCGACCTGGCCACTCGCTTCCTTTGAAGATTAGAACCCTACCTTGCTGTTAAAAGCTGAGACCCGAGCCTTTCAGGACGACAAAGAATAGCAAGAGGGACGATTGCTTCCTGTTCAGCCTGCTGAGCTTGTGGTTTCTGTTCACAAGTCTCTTGAACCGTGTAATGTATTTTGTGTGACGCTAAGAAAAACATCCTTGTCAGTTGAGCACAAAGAGGTAGGAACTTTTCATTACCAAACAGGTCAGAATGGCTTGGCCGCAGGATTGAGATGCAGACGAGGGAAAAGGCGGGGAAGAGCCCCCGCACTGGTCTGCCTCCTACATGCATGTGGGAAAATGGAAACGAATCCCAAATTGAGTGACATATTTTACTGTAGGAAAATTGTTTTTATAGTGCTCTTGCAAACACTAACAAGGTGCTGAAGCGCTTAGTGGCTACTCAGTGAGACCTCATTATGGAGGGAAAGTCTATGTGTTGTATGACCCATTTGGGTAGTGCTACGTGTTGTTCGTTAGGGGTGGATTCATGATCTTGTCATGTTTGTTGCTCTCCCATGCATGAGTTTCAAGTGAAAGAAATGAGTCAACAGCACGCAGGCATTAGAGATGGTCTCATGCCTCTGTTCATGCAATCTGTCATGCAGTTGGCAAGCCGTCTTTCCAGTTTTCGTGCAGGTGGTCATGCCAACAGCCAAGTAGGGGATCCCGGAATCAGTCATACAAGCCGTCATGTAATTATTCCAGCAAGCGGTGGTGTGTGTGATCATACAAAACACATGCAAGCAGTGAATCAAGCAATAATGCAAGTGTACACTTGCTAATCATGGAGGTGGATGCACAACTACGCAAAATGGTGAGCAGAAATGTTTTTTTTTTTTTGCAGTTTTATATAGTGCGACCCAGGCCTAAAGGCATTAGAGCGCATTATTATGACAAATGTAAAAGTTCCAGGGAAAATTGAGTCAATTACTGAAATACAATTGCAATAAAAGCAACACTTACACACTTATGTAGCAAACTGTTACAAATTAGAGAAATTTTATACATTATGAATTTAAAGTGACAGTAGATGGAGGCCAAGTTGTGGTAGCTGAGGGAACAAGGCATAGATGAAGTAACAGGGAAGTGATGGAGTCAAATCAAAGAAAGGATTTATCAAATATTTTATGTATTTATTTATTTTATTTTTCGAGTTTTATATAGCGCGAACGAGACCCGAGGGTATCAGAGCGCTCTTCAGAGTTTACACAGCAACGGTTACAAAGGATACATAAGGCAGGAATACATGGTAACTATACAATAAGACAATAGGTTGTGGGGTAGATGGATGTCAGGATGTTAGAGAGGTAGGATAAGTAAATGCACAACTATTTTTAGAGGTAGAGATGTTGAAGGCTCTTTGAGGATTGAGGGGGAACCGCGTGCAACCCAGGTGCATTGATTTTAGGAGGTGGGCTTCAGGTATTTGTTAAGGAGAAGTAATTTGAGGTTTTTCCTGAAGTGTAATAATGATTGAGTGTTATGTAGGTCCTGTGACAGAGCATTTCTAATTCTGGGCGCATTCCCAGAGAATGATAGATTTAGGTACTTTATTGGGTTTGTAGGCATAAGAAATTAATTGCAGTCAGTTGGAATTCTAAATGCCCATGAGTGGCGTAGCCAGCCTCAGCCCGTCCTTTGGGGTTGAGGGGCCACAGTCCCTTGCCTTTTTCCCCTCAAGAAGAGTATCTGTCAGGCTGAACAAAGGTCAGCCTGGCAGACGCTCTTCATTTTCTAGTCAACCTGCACAAATAGTGCCTGAGCTGAATTTTGCTGGGCTGAGGTTGTCACAGCTCCTGTGAGGTCGATCTCCTCAGTTCAGTAAAGGTCCTCGAGGCCATGTGACTCGGTGATGAGGGTTAATGTCACTCATTGCCTCAAACCTGGGTGCTTCAGCTTCAAACCCTGAAGCACCCAGGGCCCAGTGTCAATCAGTGACACATCAATACAGAGCGGGGTTTGGTCAGCAGTCTCACTAATCCTATCCTACACTGTGATGAGGTTGGGACTGCTGCCTTTCCTCACTGGCTGATTTAGGTCGGCCAATGAGGGAAGGCAGCATTCCCAACTCTTCTGGGACCTCCGGAGCTGAGCTGCAGGTAAGTGTGTGTGTTTTTTTAAATGCATGTTTGGTGCATGCATGTATGTTTGAATACTTGGTAATGAGTGTTGTGAATGGATGTGTGTGTGTGCATGTGTGTCTGAATGAATGAGTGTAAGTGAGTGTGTATGTGTGTGTGTGCTGTCTGCTCCCCTCCCTCCTAAAATTACTGGCCACCACTGGGTGTAGCAGGGGCGCAATGGGTCATATGGCAAGCAAGGAAAATGTGTACCCTATTTACCCAGTTAGGTGGTGAAGTATGGCCACAATTGGGGTGCAGACGATCCCTTAATCCCTTTGAATTTAATAATACTGCACTTGCTACACTCTATAGCTGTGCTCCTAATGCGTATGGACTCATGTTTCAATTCGAATTTAGAACGCCCGTATTCATGTAATGCAACTGGCATTCAGAAAGCCTGGTTTACTTGCCATCAAAATTAAATTCAGAATTCCTTTAGAAGTGAATCCCAATTGCAAAAATTGCAAATTAAGAAGTAAGTCACCATTTGCTCTGAATTTCAAAATAATATGAATTTAATTGTTTAGATCCTGCATTCAAATAATCCCAATACTGGTAGTTTCCCAGCATTCACCCAGCCAGGGAGCCCCATGCACTGGCATTGGAGCTTGCCTGATTCCTGCTTAACTAAGTCTCCCTCATTCACTTTGTCTCGGTGCTATACTGATGCTACCTCCATAGTTGCCTGTGATCTTCAGATGACCTTTTCCCATTTTATTTTTTGGGATTCTGTGGTAGCTAATTGGTGTTGGGGGTCTCATTCAAGAGAAAATGTGTCTGAGGCTGTTGGCATGAACCTTTTGAACTCCATTACATACTGTTATCCTCAGACACTCTGCTATTTACATGAATGATTTATTAAATATCCAAGTATATAGTGCGTCCACTTGCCTACTGAAGTAAAACATACACTTTTATATTAGATGTGTCCATTCAGAGCAAGATGAGCCAAGACATCATTGCTGAACATATGAATTGCAGCGAACTGTTCTTTCAGTAATGACGAATTATCTACACCTTTACATTTTCGTTTTAAAATGTACTTTGTTTATCAGACTTTTGACAAGCTACTGAGACATAAAAATAGGCGTGACTCCTGGTTCTTCAGTTTCTTCCCTCATAAAAACGTATCCTCATTTAGTCCCACTTAGGCTGTATTCCAAATATAGATTCAATGTATGTCATGTAGTAAAAACTCTGGTTTGATAAATAACTTCTTTGAATTGAAGTGTGTTGCTGAAATAACCTGTTTAAATTTACCTAAACGTCATCCTTACCACTGTGATGACTACCTGCTGAGAATGTGTTAGCAGAGTTCATTTCTATAAGGTTTATGTTTCCATTTTATTTTGTTTCCTAGTGAGTTTCTTCCTAAAACAATTTTCAGTCCTCTGCTGCATCCCCCTGCTAAAATACATCCATTATCTTTAACATTTCCCCACCAGCCTGTCCTCTGGAGTTAACAGTTCACAAGAATAAACCTGTGTTGCCTCAATGGTGCTACAGCGGAAACCTGGCAGCTCATCTGGGCACTGGTTATCTCAGGGTCCACCTCTCAATTAGCAGTGATTCTAACGAGGAAGGGAAACTGATCCACTGAAACACATTTGTGGTGATAGAAACCTGCAAACTCTCAGGATGAGCCAGAGAGTGTCCCAAGGTAACTCGCAGAATATATGTTTCCCCCTGGGCAACCTGTATGAAGGCTCATATCACGGTTACTCGTATAAAATAGCAGCACCTGGCCTCGACCCATTCCGAAGACAACTCTGGACTTCTCACTCTTCTCTCTCTATTCTGTACAACAATTCACACATAGTCCTATAATCAAAATAAATGTAAAGAATACTGAAGAAATTAGATTCCTACTTAGTAACCAACCCAATACTGCTCTCAATACAGTTTAGACAAAATAAGACTGAACCACAAAGTAGAGTATCATCATTAATCTGGCTGAAATATCATTCCTTTGCAAGCACTAGATTTGTCATCCTCCTGAGTGGTAGACACATGTGGACAGCTAATGGCTCATTAGATTCCTCTTTAGCGGACAAAGCTTTTCATTGTTGCAACCTTACACTGCCTTGATGTGGTCACTGTGAGGCATGCCTCGCCTTGTTTAGTATTCCTAGCTCAAGCACCTCAAATTGTCAATGACCATTACATCTGAGAATATGTGATTCCACATCCTTTGCCTTTTCTGTGCAAATATAGCACTCCACGCATACCACATACTGCACCTTGTACAACGTAATTTGCAGATTTCCTTTAAAAAGTCCTTTTACCTCAAATAGATCTGCTATTAAGAACCCAGAATATGGGATGCAGTGTTTGTCTAATACCTTTGAAACATTATCAGATCATGTTTCAGCTGCTGAAATTGCTGTGTTCAAACATCAAAAAGATGATAGTTTTGTCAACAAGGTGTTAGCTCCCACACACGATGGACTGGCAGTACTGCTTTGTCTACAAAAAATAAATAAAAGAAACGTTCATCTTAGATGTAATTCAAATTGGGGGAATGATTCTTTTTGTTGTGTTTTGATTCACTATTCATATAATTTACCCATAATCATCTGGTGAAGCATTAACATGCACTCCATTGTAGCACCATTGTTCCTTCCAAAAGCCTCAAATGTAGTCAACTCTGCCACTTAACTTGGTTCCCAGCATAATTCAAATGACTATTACAAGTGATGCATTTAGATGCTGCTTGTCTGCAGTTTAGAACCACTTTGCTATCAATGATGGCACAAGTGAAATGGAGGGTTCTCATGGCCACAGTTGTTTGTTGTAGTAGCTGGTCTCGGCCCCTACCTGTACTTCAGTTTTTTTAAACACCCTTGTTGAAACAGTTCTTTGTACAGCATGTCTTACACTTATTCTTAAGAAATGAATAAAGAGAAACAAAAAGAATTAAAAGAATTGCCCAGATCACACAGATAAAAGTGCTTCCAACCGACCATGGACAATATTGTAAGGTATATTGCAAATGTCCATTGAAGAACCATCCTCTTGACTGCTGCATGAATTGAAACCATTTAATGTTGAAATTGAATGCATTTTTCCTAATTATTTTATTACCGACTCCAACATGATGAAATGCTAAGTGGAAAAGAATGTGAAATGTATTTTGAATTGAAAACGTTGCTTACTGTTGCATGATGGTGGCATCTGCAGTGATCTGAAGGGCACAATTTGAAATCCAAGCAAGACAGACTAAGTTTAACCAGCCCGATTCAGTTATGCAGTACTGACATCTGTGTAGTGTCATATAAAGCGCTCTATATAACACATTATTATTACATGACTGTTGCGCTTTACCACACCAGCAAAAAGTTTACCTTAGATTTAGTGCTCCAAAACTAACTGTCTGATAAATATTCAACACCTATGTTACAGTATTCCCAGTCTGCCGCACAAGCTCGCCTGTGGCACGAATGACCTCTTCGGTCACCTCAGCTGGCCCTGTCCACTAAGCAGGAGCGGAGGGAAAGCAGCTTGCAACATGACTCCCTATTTGGGGTGCCAGGATAGAAAGACATCTTCTTGGGCCACAGCCACTGGAGGGGAGGCCGACAGGAAGTTTCTTCTTTGAAATGGCCCTGATAAAAACACGAAGATAAACTGCAATCATAACAGCCTTCCTGAAGAACAATGTCTTTATCTCCCAAGTTTCAGATAATGTGTTTTGTCCCCTGCTCTTTGAGGTGGTGACAATGTTGTTTTTCTGGAAATAGCACTTCGTTTCTCTTTCCCGTTCTGTTGCAGATTGTTTATTTTAAAGAGATTTAGAGTGATTTCAGTTTAAATCTCAGTCCTCATGAAAAAGCTGGCAGTTTAAAGTCTGTCAAATAAATATCTATATTTACTTTTTTATTTAATTCACTTTCGTAGACTTTGTACTGTCACTTTTCAAATCATACTTTTTTAAAACAACAATCCACCTGTGCTCCCCTGGTGAGTACTTTCCACTTCCAAGCAGCCCATAAGATGCTTTTGGTTTCCATGGGCTTATTATTGTGTACAGAAACGAGCTGTATCTAAAGGCTGCTCGCACAACAAGACGCAAAGGGGCTTAGTAATTGGTGGACCTGTGCTACATAAAATCATGTAAGCTAACACAACATAACAAAACTGCCACAAAGTCAAAGTTCTCCAGGTAAACAAAAACGAATTAAAACAGTTAGAGTTCCAGAACAGACTAGTCCTGGGGCGATGGCACACTGGTATAGGTGTTGCCAGAGTCAGTGTTATTTGGGGTCCATGGGCGTTGAGCTTGATTTGCCAAATGATGAGGCTTGTTGGTGAATAGGTGATGCTGTAATAGTATGAGCAACACACGCTGAAAGAGGAGAAACCTCATCAACGAAACCCGGATTTATATTGTCTGCCCAACTTGTTGATCCTGTCTACACCCAGTTTCTATGCAGGTGGGGTACAGATCCAACACAACCTCACAAGGCCCACAAAAATACTACCCTTCACCTCAACATTGTAAACTTCCTGACAGAAGCATAAACTCTTCATGCAAGTGGCTATTAAGGAAGGTAACCGGTTTACAGTGGTGCGTGGTACAATCTCATTTGAAAATACAGTATGTGGCAGGTCACATCTTGCTAGACCACCAAGTCCGGACAGCAAGTGTTTTCCAACAGTCATCTCCCTGGTAGGCTGGGACCTTTGGAGACCAGCTTTTAGAGCAGTGGGCCTCTGTTGGCACCTCTGTCCCTTTCTCCAGCTCACCCTGGAAATCGGAGCAGGCAAAGGTGAATGGAGGTGTTTAATAGGGAGAGAGGAGAAAGAGAGAAGAAGAGAGACATGCAAAAGTGAGTAAGAAACGAGCAGGGTGGGTTTGAACATTTGTGTCAGGGCTGCTTTTGGTTCTTAGTCCGGCCCTGTAGACCACCCACAAATTAATGCTGCCATCTTGCAGTGATGTGTTTCTCTACATGTACTGAGCGACAGTCTATATACAGGCCACCTAACAATAAAGTAGGAAAGTGGAGGCCCAGAGATTTATCAGGAGTCAGGCTTCAATAGAGCACAAGCATTTCATGAATGCTGATTTTCACAAAAAAGGAAAGTAAACATACTTTAGGATATTTGCAGCTGTTCTGAAGGTCCATCGTAAATAAGAATACTGCTGATGGTGCAATTATGAGTGGTTAAATTGAGAGGAGAAAAAAGGGCAAGGGATGACGACCCAGAACAGAAAAGGGTCATCTGCATTCCACAGACCACCACTGCTAGACATAGTGGCTACACAAACACTAAGAACATAATGGTATAAGTGGTTAAAAAGGATTAAAAAATATATCAATTAACACATTTCAGATAAGAAGAAGACTTTGGTTAACTTGTTGGAAATGCGGTGAAAGAGTTATTTGACACATTCCTAGAGCAGTGCAAGACATTTATGAGGTTCTTACAGTAACGTGTGCAGACTTTGACTACAGTTGATGAATGATACACATGTAACCTAACTTATCAGTTGCCTAAGGATATATCGTTTCTATTAGCATAGACCATCAAGCACTTGGGTAGTAAGGTGCTTACCTAAATAGGAGTTACACAGGGTTCATCAGTGTGTGTTTATTGTCTGCTAGCAATACCAGGAGGCCAGGCCTCTAAATCTTTCCAAACTCATCGACGAGGGATGCATACTGTTACACTTGTGTCCAGAATCCACTCTCTTCCCTCAACTAATCATCCGGGGTTGGTTAAATGCAGCACTGTGAGGGTGTACAAAACAGTAATGTGTAGAAATGTATTTAAGAGGTGTGAGATGAAGGAGAGAAGGTACAATAGAAACAGTGGAAGAACAGCAGAAGGCATGAAGAAATGGCAGAGGATTGAGCTGCATGTGGAAGAATGAGAGTGGAATCTGCAGGAGAAGAGGTGTGAAGAAAGCCTGCATTAGAAGTGGAGAGAAAGGAGGAAACTAAGAAGAAAGGGAAGTGTGAGAAAAAGTTGCATAGATAGATGTGAGAGTGAGGGAAATCCTGTCAAGGGTGGGGGATGCAGGATGAAATAGAAGAGGAAATAAGGGACACTGAAAAGGAAGCATGGAATCTCTAGTTGTAAAAGTGAGATCCAGAGAGGGGAGTCACAAGGAGACATTGAGAAATGAGGGTTTTAAAAAAAAATCCGAAGGGAGAGCTGTATTCATTGACTTTCTCCTTTCCTGGGGCAAAAAAGAACATCCTTTTTTTCTGCCACTGCATATGCCCCTCGACTTTACTTACCTGCTCTCCCTCTGCAAACCATTCTCACAAATCAAGCTCTTATCAGGTCTTGAAAGGACGAATCATCCCGCAGCTCATTCCAATCATCTTCCTTCCTTTATTTAAACCATTCTGGCCTCACTGGTAGCTTGCTTTAGCTCACTCTTTAGCCTCTACTTTTCATCTAGTACTTTTTTGAGCCACGTTAAGGGCCCTATAACCTTCACCTAATCTTCACCGCCCTTCTAACGACCCCCCTGTCTCACTAAACTACTTAAAGTTGTTGCCTACAATCAACCTATTTCCTACCCAGACTCGAACCCCTTCTCAATCCTCTTCAGTCTCATTTCTACTTTGCACACTGTTTGTCTCCTTCTCGCTAATACTACCACTTCTTGTTGTCATTCGAAGCTCACTCCTCTCCACATTCCAGCTCTGTCAGCTGCTTATAGTACAGTTGATAATTCTATCCGGTGCTCTGTTCTATCTTCACTCAAGATCTCTGGTTCTGTCCTAGCTTGGCTTTTCTGCTGTCTCTTTGTCTGTACTTACTCTGAACACTAGGCCAGTCAGACCTTCAGTAGGGTGACCCTAGGTGTTCTGCCTTGGTCTGCTCCTTTTACCAATCTAAATCAGGCCTCCAATGTTTATTTTCTCCTTTTCTGTCTTCACAGTCCCTACCAGCTGTGTCTCTCTTTTTCACTTTTAGATTCCAGCCCACACATAACAATTTCTAACTTTTGCTACAGTCCTTCAAAAACCTAATTATGATTTTCACAGCCCCCTCACCCTTTATTAATTTACATGCTATTTCTACCCTGTTACTCCATCATCTATTCTGCTTTTCCCTGATGCTCACAACACGTCACCTTCGATCTCTTGCTCTCTGATCACATCCAATCTGGTGCTCAGAGGTGTCTGTATCAACTTTGGGGACATTGAGATGAAGCATCTATTCCTCACCTTTCATGCCACTAAAATCCTGATCCTTACTCATGTATTCTTCTGCCGGGTCTCCTTCTGGTCGGTCTATCCTTGTCTGATTTCCTTCTCCACCACAAACCTGATTAAATGCTTCCATTCACTTAATAGTTATGAATTGCTGAGTATATTTGTTGGACGGATTTGAAATCATGGCATTGTGGCTGCTGGAAAATGACAGAGTTGTTAGCTTCATTACACCTAATTTTACTTTACTACAGAAATTTCCCACACAACCTAATGGACAAACCCCTTCTGAGCTGAATCCAGGAGGACAAGTGGGAAAGAAGCTGCCCACAGAATGACTCACCCTACACTGCATCATAAGGAGATGAAGGTCTATGATGGAAAGTTGAATATGAGAATGAAGACCTAGACAAGTGGCATTTCGGAAAGAGAAATGCACGAGTTCACAAGAGAAAGGTTAAGAAATCAGACACAACATTTGATAATTCCCTGATTTTCATCAAATGGATGGGAACAATCGAGGGCACTTGCATAGTAACCAGCCACTTGTCAGAGAATGTCTTCTACGGGATGATGAGATGGCCCCTAAAGGTAATGATGGTTGTAAGTCAGAATGTTAGAGGTGAAAGTATTGTTATACAAAAACATTGTGGCCTAAACATCGAATACCCAAATATCAAGAAGGAAGTACATATAGGTGAGTATAGATTTGCTGTTCATAACTCCACATCAATGTACCTTTAAGAAATATATGTCATCAAGATAAACATACGTGAATTTAAGTATAGTAAACCTAAACTTCTCCTCGTGATGCTTTGTAATTATTGTTTTGGTGCAAACGTTTTTGTAGAGTGACATTCTGCCTGATACTCAGGTAAAACCGTGATAAAGCCACCTGCGATGCAGAGAACAAGAGTCACTTCAGGCAGTGTGTAATGTAATAAAATAAGTTGTAGGGAGGTAGTAACATTTGCGCTCAGTAAGAGTCAGCATGTTGTGGGGGTGCAAGATACCTGGGTTTTTAACAAATTTCAATGTAATATCCTCAAATATGTTTTTCGTTTATTTTGCTAGTTTTTAATAATCCGATGGCCAATTAGACTACTGCCTTTCATTGAGAAAGTGAGAAAAATGTTGCCAAAGAAAGAACACTTTTTTTGCTGTGCCCGTAATGCAAAAATGCAAAAACCTTTGCCCATGCCGAAGGAGGAGTTCTATCTTGAGATCAAATAGCTTTTGCCAAACTGCACGTGATTAGAAGCACTTGAATGCCTTCCATTATAAGCACAATGCAAGTAAGTGAGTTGTTTACAGATTTTAGCTAAAATGAGGATAATTGTCAAAATATTATATCATGACACATTGTCATATAAAAATATTTATTATCATTACTGAATCAAATGGGTAAGATTTCAATATGAAAACAATGAGAACTTCCTGACTCACCCACAGTTACCCCAGGGTCCAAGTAATGCTGAACTTAGATGATAGCATGATATCAGGTAGCAGGCCACAGACGTAATAATATGCATTTTTGTAGACTGAATTCTAGACAATTTTTGGATTGTAAAATAGACATTTATAGATTAAACGATACGTCTTACACTGTGCAGTGAACTACCACACTGTCCGTGAAGGAAGTAATTTAATGCGTAAGTGCTGCACTTCACTTTGGCTTAAGGGCTGTCCACGGCTTTAAGTGGGATAAAAAATTGGAAGGTCTCTAAATGCGTCTTGGCCAAAGTGGCGTGACCAGGAGTTCTTAACAAGGGGTGTGGCCTGTGTAGTAGGGGGGGGAGGCCCAAATCAAGTGAATCTAGAATCCCGTGACTCACAAATTCTAATACTGAGGCTGCTGCTTGAGATGTATGAAATTGCAAGGACACCACAGTGCAGTGCTGAATTTGAACACACTAAAAATAAGGCTGAAAAATTACCGGGCAGGGATCATAGGGCAAAAGTGCCTTGTCCAATTTGGAAAAGAAGCAGGTTCACATTTTTCTCTTCCCTTTTGAGACATGACCACAGCCCTTCTGCAGAACGTGGTAGGAGAAACCAGAAAATCAAAAACATTACATCAAATTCCATTATCACATCTCTGTACCGGACCTACTATTAGAAGTTTAGCCTAAGTATCATGGGTCCCAGATCAAGGAAAGAAATTGTCCCCTGGCTGTGATTTATATTGTGAAGTACAATAATAATGGTTCAGTGGGCCTGGGTACCACTGCACCTGCTGTACCAATGGAAACTGCACCGCTGCCCAGAGTTGCTCCTCTGACAGAATTCTTAATACATACTGTCTGTTGGACTGCCAGTAGGCTTCATGACTCACCATTTACTATTACACTGTGTACAGAAAATGATATGTGCCCTCAGTGCGGTGCTGATACCGCAGCAAAAAATTCAGGGTCCTCTGGCCCTGTGTGCAGTGCAAAGGCCCACGAGGTGAATCTCTTAGGAGAGCGCAGTCCTTGGTAAACATGACCCTCATCTTGAACCAGGAAAGAAAGCACTTGGACCCTCTTCCTCCTATTATTTCTCTTTGGTGCAGGAAGTGTCAGTTGCTCAGGGAGGGTTTTCTTTCTTTGGTCCACCTGTTGCGGCATGTGTTTTTCTACTGCCTAAATTATGGTGCTAAATATAGAACCCGAAAAGGACCCGTTTCAGTTGCCCTTTTAAATCACTGCCGGTGCTCGGCACCTGGGAGGCCCCGGCCAACTTAAAGCCCTGGGGCTGTCAGTATTGGCAGTGGCGTAACACAAATGATGGGAGTCATCCGCAGAAACATACGAGGGGACACCGCCTCGCAAATCTCTCACAGATAATGATTGGGCTTGGGCTGAATGGAGCCATCTTTGAAAGGTTAGGGGCCTCTTAGAGGGTTGGGTGCCGCTGTGCGCTGCAGGGGCCTGTGTTACGCCCTTTAGTATTGGCTGTAGCTCTAGTGGCGATGGGCTTGTTATTGAGACTTTGAAAGACGTGTGTCAATATTGCTGCTTTGGCCTGTAGCTGGGAGTTAGGACATTCATGACACTGCTCCTTCAGCCAAAGACCTGCACTTACCTGATCAATATTCATGTCGTCAATATGCAAGTCTTCCTTATTTATACATTTCCTTCCAAAGATTAAAATATGTTCGATTTTGAGGATTAACTACCAGTTTAGCTAGTTACAATTGTTTTGGTGTAGTCTTGTGAGCGTCCTTTGTGGGCCTATTGAATAGCAGTCACATCTGACAACATCATCTACGTACTGGGAGACCCGTAGGTGAATCGAGCCCAGTTTGAAGGGTAGGCTGTAGTTCTTTGTAGGTATACCCACCGAGACCGAGTATGCAGAGGCTGATTAGTGGAGTAGTAGTATGCACCCTGATTCATGCACCTAACCAGTACATATTTTTTAGATAGAACTTAATTCTGGCTCAGTTTTATCTGATCCCTACTTCCTGTGAAGACACAGTTTGTAGCTTTCTACAGGGTGAATTTGATTATATGCAGCACTTAATTGGAGCAGGGGCTGGCCACCAACACTCATTTTTGGGAACCAGCACTTATTTTTCCGCATCAGAGAGCAAAGGAGTGAAAACACATAAATCAAAAAGATTTAGTAACAGAAAGTCAAAAAAAAGCCACAGCCGGTGAATGCAGGAACCTGCAAGAGTGAGTAAAGCAGGCAGGGGCTGTCTGTCAGCGGATTGAAGGGGCATGTGGTGGATTTAGGACTATGCAGCCTCGGTAGTTCGCGCACCAACATTCAGTTGCACCAGCCGCATGATACTCTTCCTTTTACAAGATAAGCACTGTAAATTGCTGCTTGTACATTGCATGTTTTCGGTGTTATTTGAGCTAATATGCTATTTTTGATTGAACAGATGGGTGAAATCGCCCATCCAGACAGCTTCTCCTTAATGTTGCCCTGTCAACTCTGTTAAATGCTACCTTGTAGGCAAAGAAAGAGGAATACAATCTCTCTTTCTTAGTGCGCTATCGGCTAGGCCAATGCTTAATAAATATAGGGTGGTGACAGGATCCCTCCGGGAATCTGGAAGAACATTTGACTGAAATGAGCACCTGTGAAAGGGGCATAGGCAGTTTGCTCAATTCCCCAGGTAAAAATGGCAGCAGACAATTCTTCTGGACCAGGAGAGCTTTTGTACTAGGAGAGCTCCTAGCTTGACTGTCTCTAACTATGTGAACATTTTCTTAGTTTGAAACAAATATGTTTTGAGTGTTTGAGCACAAGAAAACAACTTACCCTTCTGTGTTACAAACATATAGAATCACATAGAGCAGACATGTCTTTAAACCATTCTTCATTTGTGGCATTATTTCCATTTAGTGGACTGGAGTCATTATCCCAATTATTCACTAATCTCCATACTTTTCTAGCGTTCCCCCGCAATACAGACTTCAAAAATCATGACAGCATATTGCCCATGTAGACATTTAACATGCTCACAGCCATACTTTTTGTCCGGTTTCTAAAGGGAATTTATGTTATCGAGTTTTTCAGGTAAATTTTGAGTTTGAGCTAATATTTGAATTTTTAAAATGTTTACAGTGCTTTCCGTTTTGAGTTTTCCTGACTACCTTGGTTGAACTCTTTTCCTAGTATCATCCTTCTTATTCGATACCGACTTATATTCTCATTATATTCTTTTCAAAATAATTTCCTTGTGAACTCGCCCATTTCCTGCTCAGGAGAGCAGTTACAATGGTACTGTTTGTCTGGATCATTGGAACAGCACAGTCACTCTGTATTCTGATTAAAAATAGTGGAAGACCAAAACTATTACAAAAGTATAATATAACAACTCCATGCAGCAAGAAGAAAACCGTGTAAGCACAATTCTGCCAATATAAAAATAAATAATGTGTAAAGTAGGGAGGCAGTGGTGCTTCATTTAGACACCGCTACCACCACTAATACTTTCAGCAATGTAATGACCCAAAGCATAATGCCGGCCGGAGCCTCTTAGCCAACGAGTTTGTAGGATTCAAATCACTGTGCCATTGACCACAAACTCTTGATGATTGAGATTCACTTATTTAGCCACAATCCCCAAATTACAGCTGCTGGCGCTGGGGGAATCCCAAAGCCCAAACCACTAGACTGCATTGTGGGTTAGCGGTTGCGCCATCGGAAGCTTCCCAGGGTACTGTGCAAAGCCGCCGCCAGATTAGAGAGGCTTAGTAATAGGCTCCAAGACACTTTTGTTTTGCAGGATTATAAACATTGCTGTTTTGTTTTGTGTGGCGGGTCGCTGTGTTGATGTTGACGTATATGGCTAGTGTCTGGTTCGAGAAGGCGAGGCAATTGGCCGTGAAGTAGGGATGATATGAAGATTGACATAAACTTGAAGTTGTGCCTACAGGCATTAGGATCTGGAATTATGGTGGCTGCTTAAAGAAAGCTGAAATAGTTTAGGGTGTTTTCCATCACTAGGATACCCTCACTTGACTGGGTACCAACAGATATTAACTGCCAGTAAATCACTCAGTCAAATTAGTTTGAAGCTGCAAAAATGCTAATCAGGCAATATTAGTAAGCGATGGAGCATGTTAGTGCAGGCAGTAGGTTTTTTAATTGCCCTTC
This sequence comes from Pleurodeles waltl, assembly GCF_031143425.1. Taxonomy (NCBI): domain Eukaryota; kingdom Metazoa; phylum Chordata; class Amphibia; order Caudata; family Salamandridae; genus Pleurodeles; species Pleurodeles waltl. Next base: position 818,850,139 of record NC_090448.1, read on the forward strand.
AGCAAAGGACTGCTGCTGTTCAATTTGTGCTGGGAGGGGTTTTCATCATTCTGCCTAAATGAGAACAGAATTTTTTAATCAAGATTTCTGTCAGAGATCAAGGTGCGGCTGCCTGCATGCACCGCTTGATTTTATAGCATCTCCCGTTGATCTTAGGAAAACAAATGTGACATTTGTGACCAGGAAAGCATGCTATGCTCAGCAATTAGTATTGCTTCAAAAATGTTTTGTAAAAATGCTTGGAATATTGCCTGTCTTGCGATAGTCACCCAACTTCCAAATGGAAGAACCCCAGCTCTCAACCTGCCAGATTTAAAATGCTACTAGAACCCTTTCTACTTGGAATTTTGTAAGCAACTGTAATCTTTCTATGGAAATAAGTGAAGAGGAATATAGGTAACAAAAGGAAACATCTACATTTTCAAATACAAATAAAGATACTGTTCGTGTCAGAACCTTCAAACAGATGCCACTGGAGAGTTAGTTAACCCAAACCCAAGTTTGGGATCCTTAACTCCCACAATATCCGCCTATAATTTCCAGGCATCTGCAGGTAGATGCTTGGTATAGAGTGACAGGAACATTTTACAAACAGATGTTTCTCAAAATGTGTCTAAAGATCTTGTAATGCATTAAAGTTCCTAAAAAACAGATATTACATTCCTGTAGGTGCGTCACAGACCCAAACGTCGCTATTCCTCTCAGCCCTTTCGGGTATTTTCTCATACACCGTGGGCCTAAGAGTGACTCTGTGTCAAGTCAATCTCAAAATGACTCCTGCATAGAGAGTGGATACGTTGTTGAAGTAAGAGCTCTTTATTTCACTTCATCCACAAGTAGCTCTCCATGCACAACTGTAATTACTTTTTGAACCTAAACATTCTCTCTCTCCAAACATCACAAGTTCTAACCTAGAATTTGACTACTTCACACTTTTTCACACTTCTCCTTCCTTATCAACAGTAAATGTCCCTATACTAATCCCACACTTCTTCCCCCAATATAACCAATGAATCCCCTACAATAAAATCATGGCATCCCTCACATACAATGTTACTGAACCAATGGCATGCACAGACGTAACCACAAATCTTAAGAATACTGTTTTCTTCTTAAATAATCCTTTAAGTAATGAGCGATTTGCGTATCCTCTCACTTTTGCTGTTATCACCTCCTTGTTCAGACCATCTCTGCTCATCTGGTCCTTTATTAGCAGGCTAAATGCATCCGGTTTTGTCACAACCTTGATTCAAGGTCCAAATTCTACCATCATCAGTCTTGATGGCATTCTTAAATAATTTGACAACCTGTTTCTCCTTTATAAATTTGGACCACTTTTGACACCCAAATTGTGCCTTAATTCTTACCCAATCACCAACCTGAAATGTAATGTTTTTAATACATTTATGTACATCAAAATATTTTTTCTTGTCACATTGAAGTTTCAGTTCTCTCTCTCTATCCATTCACCTATTCGACTAAACGTTACACCTTTATCTAGTGACATCCATCCCAGACATCATTTTGTATTAGCAGTCCTCTCTTTAACCAGCTCAACCAGTGGCCCAGATTTACAAAACAACAACATTTACAATAGGGCGCACCATGGTGCAAGTTTGGCCAATAGCATCAAACTTTTTGACGCTATTGTGGGTCTTTGCTCCACCAGCATAAAAAAGTATGACACTATTGGAGCAAAGTGAAAGGAGGCCCATGGATTTCAATGGGAGCGTCCTTTTAACACCTGCTTTGAGGAGGTGTTAGAAATTATGCCAAAAATTGCACAATGAAATTTTGTAGATTTAATTGCACCATTTTTGCAGCCCTCCTAACACTGGAACACACCCTTGCATGCATTATGCTTGGCACAGACATAGGCCCTCATTCTGACTTAGGCGGGCGGCGGGCGCCGCCCGCCAAGGGGAAACCGCCATTTGGCCGCTCTGCGGTCAAAAGACCGCAGAGGCCATTCTGGCTTTCCCGCTGGGCCGGCGGGCGCCCGCCAAAGGAGCGCCCGCCGGCCCAGCGGGAAAGGCCCTGCAACAATGAAGCCGGCTCCGAATGGAGCCGGCGGAGTTGCAGGGGTGCGACGGGTGCAGTTGCACCCGTCGCGATTTTCACTGTCTGCAATGCAGACAGTGAAAATCTTTATGGGGCCCTGTTAGGGGGCCCCTGCACTGCCCATGCCAGTGGCATGGACAGTGCAGGGGCCCCACGACACCCGTTCCCGCCATCCTGTTCCTGGCGGTAAAAACCGCCAGGAACAGGATGGCGGGAAGGGGGTCGGAATCTCCATGGCGGTGCTGCTTGCAGCGCCGCCATGGAGATTCAGCCCATGCAGGGGAAATCCGTCGGGAAACCGCCGGATTCCCTTTTCTGACTGCGGCTTTAATGCCGCGGTCAGAATGGGCTGGGAAGCACGCCAGCCTGTTGGCGGTGCTTCCGTGGTCGTCGACCCTGGCGGTCGATGACCGCCAGGGTCAGAATGACCCCCATAATGTGGAGTAAGGGGTCGTAAAGTTTCACAATGCATGCATTGCACCACTTTGTAGATATGGCGTGGCGATTTTTGCCTCGGTGAGCCACATTAGCGTAAAATAAATTACCCTAATGTGGTGCATTGAGGCACTAGGGCCTTGTAAATCTGGCACAGTGTTTTAAAAGTAGTGGCATGTGGTGATAATCTGGAAGCTGTGATTCTGTCTTGCAACTCCCTTCTTCAGCATCAACTATTTGCTCCTGCCATTTGTATACTTTCTTCTAAGGCTTTGTTTAACCTCTTGATTGCTACATGTGTCTAGGTATGATAAAGGGAACTTTTTTTGTTACATATGCCACAATCCTTTAAGTAGCTTTCCATTTCTTGTGAGCAGAATTGTGGAACATTGTCAAACAAAATAAAATGAGTATAACTCTCCCTCTTAAATGCTTCCTCTAAGAATTTGATTACATTATATGAGGAGATATCAAGCACACAACTCACATAAATTCATCGCAAATATAGGTCAAGCACTACTTTTAAAGAGGATGTGTAGTGCTCACCATGGAGTGGACCCACTATATCTATTGCTATCTCCTCCAATGGATATTTTGGTAGTTTTCTCCATACCATGGACATATGTCTACTTTTAAGCAATTGGTCACTCATATTACACTGTACACAGTTCCTCACCATACATTCCACTATTAAATCTATTCCAGGCCATCATAAATCTTAATATAGGCAATCTTTCGTTTTGGCTATGCTTACGTAGCCTTCATGTGCTAATGAAATCAATCTATTCCTCAATCCTTCAGATGGAACCAATATGGTTCCTCTTACTAAAATGCCATCTATTACTGCCAATTCCTCTTTGACCATAGACGATGGCCTCTCCAGTTTATTCATTTTGTCTGGTAAAATTATTTCTGTGACATTCAAAAGAGCAGAACCCTTAACAAATCCAGCTCTCCACTCATCCTCTTCTTTTGCCCCTAGGGGAAGCTCACAGACATTAACTTTTTTCCTCTAGAAAATAATTTGACCTATCCTGCGAATCCTGTGTATTCACTGTGTCAACCAAGCATGGTAACCAATCAGCTGTGAAATTTTGTGCGCCTGCGATATACTTAACTGTGAAGTCATACTCTTGGAAAGCAATAGCCCACCTTCATATCCTAGAAGAAATAGAATCCAGGCCTTTCTTTTGGTAAATTTCTTTTAAGGGTCTGTTGTCTGATCTTACCTCAAAGGAGATTACTCAAATCAGATTACTGAATTTGCGTAGTGACCAAAAGATTGCAAGAGCCTACGTTTCAATAACAGAGTAATTTAACTCAGTACCTTTCAAGCATCTCAAGGCTCAAGCAATCAGTTGTTCTGCACCTTCTCTCCTCTGAACAATAACCGCACCTATACCTTTACTATTGGTAACTGTGATTATACAGGTTTCTTCGCCCAGAACAAATTGCTGCAAGTTAGGTGCATTAGTACAATCTTCTTTGAACTGATAAACTTATTTGGGGCATTCCCCATCCCAACTGGATCCCACTTTCGTTCCTAGTAAATCTTAAAGATGGACTGTTTTATCCACAAACCCTTTGATGAACTTACTATAGTACTCCATCATTGCAAGGATAGACACAAGTTTTTCCTTGGAACAGGGGTCCTTCATACTTACAATTGTTTCAACAAGTTCCTTATTTGGCCGTATCCCTTTCCCATAGATGTGCTATCCTAAATAGGTGACTTCAGTTACAGAAAATCTGCACTTGTCTTTTCTCAATGAGAGACCTGCTTTTAATAACCACTCCAGCCCTTCATCAACTTTCTCATCATGTTCCTCTTTTGTTTGTTAAAAAATCAACACATAGGCCATCGTTATGACATTGGCGGGTGGCCTCCACCATCAGGCCGCCTGTGCGGCCTGAATCTCGCCAGCCTTTTTATATGGTAGGGCATGTACGTTTAGGGCCCCAGTATAGATAGTACACCCATAGGTGGATTGCTGTGGTGCCCAGCGTCATTTTAAAAGCAGGCCTGCCTTGCTGGTTGCTTTAAGTCAAACTTAGCCCCAATTCGACTTTGCATTAAATGTACTTCCAAAGTCCTAAGCTATCTCATTTTTACGTATAATTCACCTCTAAAGTGTACCTTACGTGGCCCAGGTTTGAATGCAGTGTACCTATAAGCAGGGACTTTATAAAATATGTTTTATAAGCCCTGGTTTGGGAAAAATAGCCAGATTTGTTTTTTCCCATTGTAGTGAATGGGTTCCATAGGCTAACATGGAAAGACTTTATTTTATTTTAAAATAATAACGTCTTATTTTCCATAGGAAGGGGTTAAATATTGCAGGTGTGGTATCAAATTAAAAGTTATAATAAATCCAGCAATTTGTCACTGTTTAATTTAAAATAACTTGAACATGGAAAGAGTTTTAGAACTCTTGCTAAATGGTCCCAAATGCAGCCCTTTAGTGCCCTTCCCTGATTGGTCAGCGTTTGGCAGCCTCAGCCAGGCTGCCTTGATGAGGTGTGAAGTGGCCTGGGCTGAAGCAAAGGAAGCATCTGGTGGGAGGGGAACTGCCTCAGCAGATGGTATAACAGGATAGGGGGAGAGCAGCCAAACTGGAGTTCGAAGGAGGGGAGGACATTTGGGACAGCAACTGGACCTCCCCCATTTCCTGCAGCCCCATACAACCAGCTGCCCTCTGATTAGATTAGGGGGGGGGCTGGAAAGTGGGTGTGTTAAGGGAAACATAGCCACAACAGTGGGTGGACTCATCCAGATCTAAACTCTAACATTGTTTTTTTGTCATTTTGGATTTTGGAGGAATGTTGAGCCCTATAATTGATTTTTGCTACCCTTTCCAAGAAGTGGTCACTCAAGAAGTTGTGGCCTGCATGTGATTGGACAGGAGCACCCCTTGCTTTCCACCCCAGGAGCAAGGATATAAATGGCAGAGCTGCCCCAAACTTAAGATCCGTGCTGGAAAAAGACAAGAAGAAGAAGGACTGCCTTGCTGGACCCCCTGGCCTGCACCTGGACAATACACTCAGAAGCACTGCACCAGCTGCACACTTTGGGCTTCACCAAGAAAATAACTTTGCCTTACTTCTACAAACTCAGGAAGTGTGAATTCCATTTGATATGTACTGCTTGGCCCTGGGTGTTTCTCTGTTGCATAGCACTTTCAAATTTGTCGGTAACCAATAATGTGTGATTAGGTGATTTGCTAAACTTTAGTCAAGTGAGGAAGTCAGGATTACAACTGATATCGCAAACTTCCACAGAGGCATCACACTTTAAACATTTCCATAGTCAGAACACTGGGAGCTAGTAAACAGCCATGAACTATAGTGTTATTTTTGTGGCTTACCCAAGGGGGAAGTTGTGTCTCACAAATCTAGCTGCATATACACTCATGAAATTGCTTGGCATGAGTCCTTGCTGGTGATCTCTAAGTGCTTGAATGTAAGGCTGATGTTGTCTGGGGTCAACTACTCACCCTGGACCCAGTACTGCAATTCACCTGGGGATTTGATGGCGCTATCTGGTGGTCAAAGCTTGCTGCTAACTTTCTGTTCCTGGTCTCCTAGATTGTGTTGCTTATGGAGTATGGCCACCCTGGAGTAAAGGAGTATAAGACTTCCCCAGGAGACTTTCTGACTCTTGGTTCAAGTTAGTAGATGCACTTTAAGGCCAACTAGCCTTGAAGCCTGTGTCGCTTTGATTTTGTAACCATGGAGGAGTTGACCTTTAGGTGATACTGATCTTATTCCCAAAGGTGGCATGATCGGATATGTTTCTTTTTTGTTTTTAAATGTCTGGCACACTCGCTGTGGATACTGTAGCATAAAATGGCCATCTTTTCCATATTTGCAGTAGATCCTTAAATTGTTTTTAGGATACAGTTTGTAAATTCTTCAGAATGCCTAGAATTGTTTAGCTTTTCAGTACTGCTGGTGACTTTTCCATAAATCAAAAGAAGTTTTCTTGCCCATCAGATACCATTAGGTGATCCAATGGCCAAAATTGTAAACTTCCTTTGTTGTGGATCCTGGGTGAAATAAAAAATGGAATACCCTGCAGTCATAGATGTTGCTGATCAAAACTGGAATGCAGAGCGTAGGCAAATTCGTCAAGTTTCCTTTAGCTTGAACAGCAGCAGCAGTTTTCCTTACTTTTTTCCTCTATACATTCATTCATGATTGGTCTTTCAAGATTTTGTTTCCAAAAATTGTATTTTTCCTACTCCTTTCTAAAAATCTCTGACTCAGCAGTCCAGTGACAGATATGCCATTGGGACTAGTGTTCATCTAGAGGAAATGAGCTGAAACTTCATTGAGGGAAGTGCGCCAGTTCTGAATGAGGTATGGGAAATGTAGTTTTTCAGCATGGCTCCCACTCAGCCAGATCCTACATCAGTCCCTAATTTTAGTTTCTATCGGTATCCTGGGATTTCTATGACCCTCCTTCCTAGACTTGCTTTGGTTAAAACATATTGTCATTATAAAACACTCTTCTTTTAGTCTCTAAATGCAGACATTTTATTGACTTTATTGCTCCCTTAAGGTTCACAAAATATTTTTCTGTGATGCATTTCGGGAATGTATCATTCAACCAGTCCTTTAAGAGGGACTCTCCAGTGTTATGACTCTGATATACTCTTAAGTTGAGAACTACTAGGGGTGTCTGTCAAGGAGGTGTCAGGATAAGCTTCCTCAGCCATTTCAAATACATCTGTGAAAACCAGTATCAGTATGCCAATATACGTGTCAAATTGTGACCTTAAAGTGCAAAACTGAGCATCATTTGAAATGTTAAATATGTTAATATGAGAAAGTAAGAGATAACAATACATATCGACTTCTGAAAACATTTCATAGACAATATTCACCCTTTGTCCCCCAGAGTCACTTAGGCATGTTGGTTCATTTCTGTCTGTTTTTAATTTTAGATACTAGATTTAGGCCCATATTTATACTTTTGTTTGTACCACATTTGCGTCATTTTTTGACGCAAAATGGGCGCAAACTTACAAAATACAATTATATTTTGTACGTTTGCGCCGCTTTTGCATCAAAAAATGATGCAAATGCGGCACAAAAAAGTATAAATATGGGCCTTAGTGTTAAAATGATTTAGGGATTTTTTTTCTGAACATACCACCTCTCTTTTCTCACATTAAATATCTGTCTCTCATGCAGTGTTTTACAAGATGCTAACTTAGGGGGTCATTCTGACCTCGGCGGTAAAAGGCTCTTACCGCCGGTCAGAAGTCCGCCATTCTACCGCCGCGGCCGCGGTAAACCGCCACGGTCATTCTGACCCACAACTTCCAAACCGCCAAAAACCCGACATCCACGGAAGGCCGCCTCATCAGCGGTCAGCGATAAACTGGAGATGACCAAACCTCCACCGTCACGCCAACACAAACACACCCATGCCATTACGACCCACGAATCCACGCGGCGGTCTTTCAACCGCGGTATTCCATTGGCGGTACACACCGCCGCGCTCAAAATACACACACCTTTACAAAACACAGCCACATTGGACAATTCGAAATACACACACCTGATACACATACACAAACCACACCACACCCACACATCCAATCAACTATAAAACACAAACCCACATCACCCACAAACCCCCACTACTAGAAATTCGGAGAGAAGGCGAGAGAGAGAGCACAGCTATCGCAAACCCCAACACACAGAGGAACACAACATCATCACCCACACTACATCCACGCACAAAACACCACACTCATCACCACAAACACCACCCCACACCACCCCATGGCACCCCAAAGACACCCCAGGTTCTCGGACCAAGAACTCAGGGTCATGGTGGAGGAAATAATCAGGGTAGAGCCCCAGCTATTCGGCACACAGGTGCAGCACACCACAATAGCCAGGAAGGCGGAGCTATGGCAAAGGATCGTCGACAGGGTCAATGCTGTGGGACAGCATCCCAGAAACCGGGAAGACATCCGAAAGCGCTGGAACGACCTACGGGGGAAGGTGTGGTCGATGGTGTCAAGACACAACATCGCTGTGCAGAAGACTGGCGGCGGACCCCCACCCACTCCACCCGAATTCACATCATGGGAGCAAGAGGTCTTGAACATCCTGCATCCTGCGGGCCTCGCTGGAGTAGGCGGAGGAATGGACCCTGGTAAGTCTAATCCCAAATACTTCACCCCCCCAACCACCAGCATGCCAACCCGCACCCCCACCCTTACCCCCAACCCCCAGCACACATCCTCCCTGCCAATGTCTCACCAGCACAACCCACCCAACACAACACCAATCCCTGAATGCCAACACAAACCATGGACACCCATCACCCAAGCATGACCACTGCACATACCCATCCCCCCCCAAACCACCCTCACAACTCCTCCCACAAGGGAATGCCAGCACTGGGGGACAAGGGCACCCACAAATCGCACGCCATGGCACAAGCAGAAGCAATAACCATACTATTTTACCCCTGCAGGGCCCGAATGCCAACACACCGGCCAGGAGGGTCCAGATTTGTCCATCCCGCACCCAGAACAGGCCCCCAGTGATGACAGCAGCTCTGTCGACCTAGAACCTGATGACCAGCCCGGACCATCGGGGACCTCTGGACAGTCGGTTCCCCACACACAGACACAGGCCACAGCAGACCCAACCCCCTCTGGGAATACCAGCACAGCTCCCACCCTGCGGGCCCATGCCTCTGTCTCCAGGACGCGTCAATCAGCGGTGTGTCCGCCACTACAGGGCACCCAGGCTGACCCACCACCCCAACAACAACAGGGACCTGGGGGCAGTGGTAGTGGGCACACCGTCCAGGGGACAGAGGCCCGGGGAAACAGGGCAACTGCGAGGGCTGCTGTGCGAGAGGGGGTTGACCGGCCTAGGGAACCCACTCTCCAAGAGGCCCTCACCACCATCATGGGAGCATACCACCGCTCCCAGGAGACGATGGCGACGGTACTGGCCAGGTTCCAGGAGATCCAGGCACAGCAGGAGGAACGGTACATGAGGTTCAGAGACGAACTCCGGCACATCAGTACCGCAATGGGGACCATCGTCCTGGCCCTCAACCAGATAGTCACCACATTGCGGGACCATGTGGCACCCCAAAGGGCCCCTGTCACCAGCCCGGACGACGAACAGCCTACCACCTCCGCCGGCGCTAGTGGACAGGAGGCCCCCACAACACGACAGGCCACCAGAACCCCACCTCCTGCTGAAGATCAATCACCCCGCAAGCGGAACCTGAGATCACACAAGAAGACAGAGTAGGATGCCAAGACCCCCGCCAGCCTAAGATACCCCCTGATGTCATCCCACTGTCCCACATTGTCACCCTGTCCAACCTTGAACTGCCCCTGCTCCATCCTTCCACAGGCATATGGACATTGCACCTGTGCTACTGAGAACTGGACTCTGCCATGGACATTACTCCACCCCCACCCATCACCGTTTTACTATCATGGACCTATACGCAGCACTTAAAATAAATCACCAATTGCACTTCAAATGTCAGGAGTCTGCTTGTATTCTTTACAAATGTATTACACATAACGGTGCAATAATGTTCATTTACATTGTGATGACAACATACCAGTGTCAATAAGCATTAGTCCATGGGCAAACAAAGCAGAAGTCACGCTGTGGGTCATACAGCTCTGAAAAGGGAAGGGAAAGTAAAAAATCAGTGAAAAGGAACTGGGGGGAAACACAGAAAGTAGAGATGCAGGAGGCCAGAAGTAAATGTAAAATGGCGTGGGTGATTCTTACCTGGGTGCTACTGAAAATACTGTTGTATAACTGTGTCCCTGTTGTCCGTGTCGTCCCCGTCGTCTTCCTCCTCTTCACTCTCCACAGGCTCCACAGCTGCTACAACACCACCATCTGGACCATCCTCCAGCAGGAAAGGCACCTGGCGTCGCAATGTAAGATTGTGAAGCATACAGCAGGCCACGATGATATGACACACCTTCTTTGGTGAGTACATGAGGGATCCCCCTGTCATATGCAGGCACCTAAACCTGGCCTTTAGGACCCCGAAGGTCCGTTCTATAATCCTCCTAGTTCGCCCATGTGCCTCATTGTACCGTTCCTCTGCCCTGGTCCGGGGATTCCTCACTGGGGTCAATATCCAAGGCAGGTTGGGGTAACCAGAGTCACCTATTAGCCACACACGGTGTCTCTGTAGCTGTTCCATCACATAAGTGATGCTGCTATTTCGCATGACATACGCGTCATGCACTGACCCAGGGAACTTGGCATTTAGATGGGAGATGTACTGGTCAGCCAAACAGACCACCTGGACATTCATCGAATGGTAATTTTTTTTATTTCTGTACACCTGCTCATTGTCTTTTGGGGGTACTAAAGCCACATGGGTCCCATCAATGGCACCAATGATGTTGGGGATATGTCCAAGGGCATAGAAATCATAGAAATCACCCTTCACAGTGGCCAAATCACCCTCCTCAGGGAAAACAATGTATCTCCGCATGTATTTCATCAGGGCAGACAACACTCTGGACAAAACCGTAGAAAACATAGGCTGAGACATCCCTGAGGACATGGCCACTGTTGTCTGAAAAGACCCACTTGCCAAAAAATGGAGTACTGACAGCACCTGCACCAGAGGGGGAATCCCTGTGGGTTGGCAGATGGGGGACATCAGGTCTGACTCCAGCTGGGCACACAGTTCATGTATAGTGGCTCGGTCAAGTCGGTATCGAAGTATAATGTGTCGTTCTTCCATTGTCGACAGGTCCACCAGCGGTCGGTACACGGGAGGATTCATCCTTCTCCTCGCAAGTCCCAGCGGACGGTGCCTAGGAAGGACAACATGGAGCACAGAGTCAAGCAACCCTCAGGTTCGTTCCCACAGCTTGCACAGTACACGAATCGCTATGCATTGAAAGGCTTGTATGAGTGGCAATGCAAGGCCTAGGCCTGTGTGATGCAGTAGAAATCAGGCCATGTGGGCCCTTGAAATGGCGGCTGCCTGACCTGTGAAGTGTGACAGTGGGATGTGAGGTCACTGCGCTGGCGTGGCTCACCGTGGCGGTAGGCGGTCGAAGACCGCGGCGCAAAGCAGCATTGGTTAACATTGAACCCTATGGGTCTCAGGAGCCAATGACGATGTGCGCCGGCGGTCGCGGTACGCACCGCTGCGGTATGCACCGCCGCGGGTGTGACTGCCATTTTCTATCTGCTTAATCACTCGAGACCTGATCATCCACAGGAGAGGACCTATACTGCAAGTGCTGCTGTGACCTCGGTCTGGAAGAGACAATGGCTGCTGCGACTGGGGAAAGGGCCCCTGCCTTCACTTCAGAAGAGTTGGAGAAACTTGTGGATGGGGTCCTACCCCAGTATGTGCTACTCTACGGTCCACCAGACCAACAGGTAAGTACACTGGGTGCACGTTGAATGGGCTATGCCTGGGTTGTGTATGGTGGATGTAAGATGGTGGGGTGGGGAGCGAATGAGGAGTGCAAGGCACGACAGATGAGAGCATGTGCCACATGGCAGGGTTGGGGAGGGGGGGGCAATCACATCTAACATGCAGAAAAATGTTGAAATTTCCTTTCCCACCCTGTACATGTCAAATAGGTCAGCGCCCATCAGAAAGTCGACATTTGGCGTGCCATCGCCAAGGAAGTCCGGGCCCTGGGGGTCCACACAAGACAGGGCACCCACTGACGAAAGAGGTGGGAGGACATCCGCCGCGGGACCAGGAAGACCGCTGAGTCACTGCTGGGGATGGCCTCCCAACGTAGGAGGGGTGCCAGTCGTACCTTGACCCCCCTGATGTCCCGGATCCTGGCGGTGGCCTACCCCGATTTGGATGGGCGCGTGAGGACATCACAGCAGACAGAAGGGGGTGAGTACCAGAACATACTGCTATCTTTACGCGCAGTGGAGGTGCCTGGGTGGGGGAGGAGGGCTGTGGGTGACATTAGGCCAGGGCGCTTTCTGTAGTGTAGTCCCCTCCTTTAGGCATGGCCCTGTGCCCCCGCCCCCCACCTCTGTAGGGTGCCAAGTACAGCAATCCATGGTCCAGCATCACCCATGTGCGCATATGTTGTCCATAGACCTGTTGGCCTAGTCACAAGTACTGAGTAGTGTACCCCGATTGCGCGGCGTAGTGCATGAGGCTCCTGTGTCTGTCCTCTCCGCCAACGGTGTTGACAATGCATGCACTCAACCTGTTTTTATTTCTCCCCCCACCCTTTTTCTTTGTCTTCTTGTGCATGTATGCATTAGCATCATCAGGCGGAGGAGAATTGGCATCGGAGCACGAGGGAGCTGCAACTCACAAGGCCCCGGTGGGCCATGGTACAGACACCGAGGTCACCAGTGATAAGGAGGGCGAGGGGAGCACCACAACGGGGACCCGTGGTGACACTAGCGACACCGACACGTCCTCGGAAGGGAGCTCCCTAGCGGTGGCGGCAACATCCGGGCCCCCCGCCTCTACAGGTACAGCCGCCACCCAGCGCACCAGCTCCGCCCTCCCAGCAGCCCCTCAGCCTTCGCTCCGTGCCCGCTCGCCCAAGAAGGCGGGCATCTCCTTCGCCCCAGGCACCTCAGGCCCTGCCCCTGTTACCCCTGCTGCCCTCAGTGCAGAGGTAATTGACCTCCTACAGACCATCATTGTTGGGCAGTCTACCCTTTTGAATGTCATCCAGGGGGTAGAGAGGGAGGTGCATCGGAGCAATGCATACCTGGAGGGCATTCATTCGGGTCAGGCTGCCCATCAACGATCGTTCAATACTCTGGCCTCAGCACTGACGGCAGCCATTGTCCCTGTTTCCAGCCTCCCTCTTCTAACTGCCACCACCCTGTCTCTGTCTCCTGTTCCTCAGCCTATCCCATCCACACCATCAGACCAGCCTGCACACACCTCAACACCCAAGGGCAGCTCATCCAGACATAAGCACCACAGATCACACAAGCATTCACCCAAGCAACACCCAGATGCAGACATGCCAACAGTCACTACCACCCCTGTGTCCCCCTCCTCCTCGTCTCCCTCCTCCCTCCCTGTGACGTCTCCACTCACACCTGCATGCACACCACCATCAGCCAGTACTTCCATCACCAGCACACCCTCCAGTACAGTCCGCACACGTGCAGTCACCACCCCCACTGCCATTTACACATCCCCTGTGTCCTCTCCCACTGTGTCTGTCACCCCCTCTTCCAAGACACACAAACGCAGGCAGCCACCCACCCAACAGCCAACCACCTCTCGACAGCCTACGTCACAAGCACCTGCACCCAAAGACAGCACACCTGACTCTCCTACAACCACATCCTCTTCCTCCACTCCCATACCCACTACACCTACCCTTTACATTGGTCCTAAAAAACTTTACCTCTCCAAACTTAACCTCTTTGCCCCACCTGACCCACCCCCTCCATCTGCTAAGAGTCCCAAGAGCACCTCAGCCACCACCAGCCCTGCTTCAAGTGTCACCATTGTGCACGGGTTTTGGAGTCCACCCTTTCCCAGCACAGATACATCGGCCAGCAGCAAGGGAACAGCCAGCCCCCCCCTGTGAAGAGGACCCGTAAAATCAGGGGCCGCCGCGAGAAGACTGACACGGCTGCCCCCAAGGAGCAAAGTCCTGGGCCGTCACCTGCCACAACATCCAGGGGAGGCAAGGGCCAGAGAGCCTCATTGAAGGAGGGCAAGGGCAGCAGGGCGGAGAAGTCAGCCAGCAGGGGCGCGGACCAAGAGGGCCCCACAAGCCCCATCCCGGGTGTGAGGGAGGACACCCACGGGCCAGGACTCCGTCACAGAAGGGTCCAGCAACTGCACGGTCGGAGGGCGACTAAGCAGGGAGTCCTGGCCAGGTCTGGCTCCCTTGGATGACTGGACAAGCACCGCTGAAGAGGGCCCCGCCGTGCAGAAAGCCACCGCTGAAGAGGGCCCGCCGTGCAGAAAGGCACCGCTGAAGAGGGCCCCGCCGTGCAGAAAGACACCGCTGAAGAGGGCCCCGCCGTGCAGAAAGACACCGCTGAAGAGGGCCCCGCCGTGCAGAAAGACACCGCTGAAGAGGGCCCCGCCATGCAAAAAGGCACCGCTGAAGAGGGCCCCGCCGTGCAGAAAGGCACCGCTGAAGAGGGCCCCGCCGTGCAGAAAGACACCGCTGAAGAGGGCCCCGCCGTGCAGAAAGGCACCGCTGAAGAGGGCCCCGCCGTGCAGAAAGACACCACTGAAGAGGGCCCCGCCGTGCAGAAAGACACCGCTGAAGAGGGCCCCACCGTGCAGAAAGGCACCGCTGAAGAGGGCCCCGCCGTGCAGAAAGACACCGCTGAAGAGGGCCCCGCCGTGCAGAAAGGCACCGCTGAAGAGGGCCCCGCCGTGCAGAAAGGCACAGCTGAAGAGGGCCCCGCCGTGCAGAAAGACACCGCTGAAGAGGGCCCCGCCGTGCAGAAAGACACCGCTGAAGAGGGCCCCGCCGTGCAGAAAGGCACCGCTGAAGAGGGCCCCGCCGTGCAGAAAGGCACCACTGAAGAGGGCCCCGCCGTGCAGAAAGGCACCGCTGAAGAGGGCCCCGCCGTCTGAAGCACCGCTCCGCTGGGCCCTTCCTGTCAAGCACCGCTCTGCTGGGCCCCGCCGTCTCAAGCACCGCTCCGCTGGGCCCCGCCGTCTCAAGCACCGCTCCGCTGGGCCCTTCCTGTCAAGCACCGCTCCGCTGGGCCCCGCCATCTCAAGCACCGCTCCGCTGGGCCCCGCCATCTCAAGCACCGCTCCGCTGGGCCCTTCCTGTCAAGCACCGCTCTGCTGGGCCCCTCCTGTCAAGCACCGCTCCGCTGGGCCCCTCCTGTCAAGCACCGCTCCGCTGGGCCCCTCGTCTCAAGCACCGCTCCGCTGGGCCCTTCCTGTCAAGCACCGCTCCGCTGGGCCCCTCCTGTCAAGCACCGCTCCGCTGGGCCCCTCGTCTCAAGCACCGCTCCGCTGGGCCCTTCCTGTCAAGCACTGCTCTGCTGGGCCCCGCCGTCTCAAGCACCGCTCCGCTGGGCCCTTCCTGTCAAGCACCGCTCCGCTGGGCCCCTTCCTGTCAGGCACCGCTCCGCTGGGCTCCGCCGTCTCAAGAACCACTCCGCTGGGCCCTTCCTGTCAAGCACCGCTCCGCTGGGCCCCGCCGTCTCAAGCACCGCTCCGCTGGGCCCCGCCGTCTCAAGCACCGCTCCGCTGGGCCCTTCCTGTCAAGCACCGCTCCGCTGGGCCCATTCCTGTCAGGCACCGCTCCGCTGGGCCCCGCCGTCTCAAGCACCGCTCCGATGGGCCCTTCCTGTCAAGCACCGCTCCACTGGGCCCCTTCCTGTCAAGCACCGCTCCGCTGGGCCCTTCCTGTCAGGCACCGCTCCGCTGGGCCCCGCCGTCTCAAGCACCGCTCCGCTGGGCCCTTCCTGTCAAGCACCGCTCCGCTGGGCCCCTTCCTGTCAAGCACCGCTCCGCTGGGCCCCTTCCTGTCAAGCACCGCTCCGCTGGGCCCTTCCTGTCAAGCACCGCTGGCCCATTGGCAGTCCCGGTTCTGTGTCGGGCAGGCCTTCACGACGCACTCTGCCCACCATGCCTCCTCCATGACCAGTGGTCTCTGTAATCCACCTAATGGACTGTGGCTTTGCACTCCCCAGGATGTAACAGTGGGCAATCCACCCACTGTAGAGACTTGTGAGACTGTGGTTTTGCACTCCCCAGGATGGCACAGTGGGCAACCCACCCACTGTAGAGACTTGTGAGACTGTGGCTTTGCACTCCCCAGGATGGCACAGTGGGCAAGCCACCCACTGTAGAGACTTGTGAGACTGTGGCTTTGCACTCCCCAGGATGGCACAGTGGGCAATCCACCCACTGTAGAGACTTGTGAGACTGTGGCTTTGCACTCCCCAGGATGGCACAGTGGGCATGGTGGACCCTTCGTGGATCTGGCGTCGTGGACTCATGTGGCTGAGGTGCCCCCCCTTCCCTTCCCCCTGAGGTGCTTGTAGTTTTGTCATCTGATGCCCCAGCAGTGTTCTCTCCAACGGACTCAGGTCTCCTGTGTGGGCTTTGCCCATGTGTTGGTACACTTTGGCCCACGGACAGTGGAAATTTAGGTGACTGTGCAGGACTTATTGCCTATGTTTATCGGTTTCGAAATTTTCTTACTTGATTTTTTACTATTCATATTGCTATTTTACCATGACTTCAAAGAACCTCTTATATACATAAATGTTGTTTCTCACTTTAATTATGTCTTTGCATTATTCCGGGGGGTTGGGTGGTGTCACTGTGACTTGGTGCTCTGCATTGGTGTGTAGATAGTTGGGGGGGGGGTCGCATATGTGTGTGCCCGTAAGCTTTCCTCTTCCCCCCTCCCCTGTGTCGTAGGTGCAGTACTCACCGTTGTCGTCTGCGCCGGTGTTCGTACTCGTGGTAGATGAGCAGGTAGACAATAGCCAGTAGGATGTGTAATTCGGGCTCCATGCTGTCCTCCTTCCTCATGGAGTGTGTATAGGTGAGCGTTTTCCCGTTCGTAGTCTGGTTTCGCCGTGTTTTTATCGGCGGGGCTCCCGCCCCTGAAAAGGTGGCGGATTGGTGAGTTGTGATAGGGTGGGCGGTACATTGTCTGCCGCCTGTCTGTTGGCGGTGACCGCCGAGCTGTTTGTCTGTCCCGCCGTGGCGGGCGGAGTGTTAAAGTGGCGGGCTGTGTTGGCGGTTCCCGCCAGGGTCAGAATACCTTTTTTTTGACCGCCTGGCTGTTGGCCGCCGCTTTATCACCGGCCGCCAGGGTTGGAATGACCCCCTTAGTGTGTTAAATGGAAGTTTTGAATACTAGTCTTAAGCTACCCTTTATAGAGTAAATGCCCCAGAGCTCATCTACAATGTTTTAGCTTATTTGAAAGAAGTAATATTTTCCAGAATAATTGTAAGACAATGTATTATTTAGGGGAGCGGCAGTGTGCTTCCACTTGCACACTAAGGCCCATATTTATACTTTTTGACGCTGAACTGTGCTAACGCAGTTCAGCGTCAAAACGATTACCGCTGGCTAGCGCCATACCAAGATGCCGGGCGGGCGTCATATTTATGGTATGACGCTAGCCGACTATAAGGCCCGGCTAGCGTCTTGAAAAAGGACACTAGCCAGGTGGGGAAGACCTAGGGGGAACAGGGGGCTTAGCGTCAGAGGATGACGCTATTACGGGCAGAGGCAGAAAAAATGCCTCTGCCCAGATTAGCGTCATTTTCTGATGTTAGAACCCCATGGACATGACTCCTTTCTCAGTTAAGACAGCAGTCATGCCCCCCAGCCCAATGGTCAGGCCCAGGGGAATTGTGTCCCTTGGGCATGGCCATTGGGCCCAGTGCCATGTAGGGGGGCCCAAGTTAGGGCCCCCCTATGGCACTTCGAAAAAAAAGAAGAAATAGCTACCTGTACTTACCCCTTCTTACCTGGGATGGTTTCCCCCCATCCTTAGGTGTCTTCCTGGTGTGGGTGGGGGTGTCCCTGGGGGCAGGAAAGGGCACCTGTGGGCTTGTTCCATGGTCCCCTAATGCCTGCCCTGACCCAGGTGTTAAATAATGGCGCTAAGCAAGCTTCACACCCTTATTTAAGGTTCCCATGCCCCGTGCTAGATTTTAGCACTGGGGGGATAAATATAGCTCTACGTCCCTATTGTCGTTTTCTGCACAGGAATGCCTACCTTGCATCTCATCAATGCAAGGTAGGTTTCCACTTCCAGAAAATGACGTAAACTCCATTACTTTGGTGCTAGACGTGTCTAGCGCCAAAGTATAAATATGGAGTTAGGTTTGCGCTGAATTAGCATAACAAATGATGCTAATTAAGCGCAAACCAAGTATAAATATGGGCATAGAAAAGGTTGAAGACTACTAGTGTAAGGTACAAATTATGGAGGTTCTGTCAGTATCTGAGCAAGACATGCTGTAGGCACCACTCCTAAATTAATTTGTTGCCTACAATAGGGATTAAAGTCAAGAACCAGGCCTTGTCAATGGTAAACTGTAGAAAAGTAGGGCAGTGAGGCAGATTAGGCTTCATGCTGTAATACTCTCAGGTAACCTCCAACTGTGTTGTTTGGTTTCCAGCTAATAAATCCCTAGCTCAGTCCTGGTAGTGTGCCAAAGATCAGTCCTGCTTTACTGGAGGAACACGTGTACCAACACTGAGAATAGATAAATGACACGACTCAAAAGACATAAACACCAATTTATAAAAATAAAACAGAATTTTATATAATTTTAGACACCATAACAAAGAAAATTGCATGATTAGAACTGGAGTTAGGGATTTTTTAAAGAAAAATAAATCAGTGAATTTCACTCTTGCAAAACTTTAACATTGAGGTCAATGGGGAAATGTACTAGTGACAATTGGTCACTCGTGGGTCAAGTTCAGTGGAACCTACTGAGGGAAAAGGTGGTGTGGGTCCTTGCTCCAAGGTCCAACAGTCAATACTATTTTACCTGGCTTGTATGGCCAAGTTGCAGAGTTGTTCTGGCTGTTCCTGGTGCAGAATGCGGGAGCAGCAAACACTGGTTTTGCTGCCGGGATGAAGATGGCGAGGGAAGAGGTGCACAATCTTGACAAAGGGGCCACGGAGGCATCGGTGTAAGGATGTTGTAGGGTTTCCTTGTGGTGTAGTGTCAAGAAATGTTAGTGGTAGCCATAGTGGCCACCATCAAGCCTTGGCCGGTGCAAATTTAGCTTTCAGTTATTTCGATGTCCTGGAGGCCAGGGGTAAGCAGTAGTCTCCTGTTACTTGCTGAGGGTCAGGGCTATGTTTCCCACTGTGCACTTGACCATTTACTTTTGGACGATCTCTCTGCGAGGCCAATGACCAGTGATTCTTTGGTTCCAGGAGTGTGTGTAGCCTGCAGGCTGCAGGGGACTGTACCTCTAGTCTCTAGTCCAAGAGAGTTCTGGATCTGCCTTTGGCTTGCAGAGTGTTTCCTCTTCCCTTTGGAGCCAGTCTCTGGTCCAGGACGAGTCATGGTAGACTGGTTGCTACAGGTGCATGTTATCGTAACTCTCCTTTGTGCAGGTCCTGAAGTTACAAACACAGGTCTGTTCTTTGTTCTTTGTTCACCAGATCTTAGGTTCTGGTACTAGGGGAGCTCCATAAATCCTAGATTTAGAGACATTAAGGGTGTGGGTGCAAGTAGCTAATGGGCTACTCTCCCTGGCGGCTAATCTGCCCCTGAGTTGAACACATCCGGTGGATTGTGGCACCTTTTCTACCCAGAATCCTCTATTATGCCACTTTTAAAAATGGCAGATCCCATCTTTGCCTCCACAAACCAGCAGGCAGCCCACCTTAGGGGAGTGGCTAGCCAACTAGGGGTGTATGCCTCTTGACTAGTTAATTTGCCCGTCTCCCTGGGTGCGAATGTGCCTGGGGCAGGAGGGTGGCATTGTCCTCCTCTGGTAGACCAACTACTTGCATATCATAGGCGGTGTGGAATTTGAAGCTCACTGACTTAACGTGCCACTTCACTAGCCTCACTGCCAGGAAGTGAGGTGGCACTTCTCGCCACAGGCAGGCTTTTTTTCTGACTTATTGGAGTGTTCACACATCCTTTCAAGGGTCCAGGTTCCTGTCTTGGCTGCAGCAGCTTGTAGGCTGTCAGCCACAGGAAGGCTGGGGCCACCAGGTGGGCAGCCTCTAAGATAGGCACCTGGGTGCATGTCACATCGAATCCGACTTAGAGAGCAAGTTGGGTTTGATGAGACAAGTTGTTTAATATGTAACATGACACCTTTAAGTAGGACTATAATGGAGCTGTCAACCTTGGGCTTCCCAGGTGCCAGCCCATATAACTTATGCCCCTGTGAACAATTATAGTCATGCTTAATGGAAAGAGGCTACAATAGGGACAGATAAGCTTATACATATATTTCCATACCTTTAATGTACTGAATCCTGCCACTTGGGCTCAGGAGGGCTACCTAAGGAGGGACTGACATCTATTAAAGATAGTGCTGTGACCTTGCCACTCTTTGTGATGGCAAAGTCTGGTTTGGGCTGTTTACACCACTCATGCAGTCTGCAATGTCAGGACTGTTGTCATCTGTTGACTTGGGTCATTCAGGGTGGTGCAATTAGTGCTGCAGGCCTTGGTGACCCCTTTAACTGTCAAGCTCTGGGTACCACTGGTACCATTTGCCAGAGACTTATAAGGAGGTAAAGGTCCTTGTCAGTTGGGGTTACCAATTTACATGCATCCTTTCAAAGGAGAGAGCTCTGACACTGGGGCCTGGTTACTAGGCTCCAGGGCACTTTCAGAGACATAACCATCAGCACTGATAAAAAAAAGAGTAGGGGTGACTATATAATAAGGGCACTTTCCTACATAAACAAAGAACTTGATGTCAGGGGATTCCATATGCACTTTTACTATTGCCTCTCGTACTTTGCACTCACAAATTTAACAGTCTATATGTGTGCATACCATGAACACTCACCATCTTTGTTCCAAAGCTACTGCCCTCATCAGGGCTAATGAATGAACTATGTGGATGTGCTACTGTAGCTCTTGAATAATGGCTCTCTATTGTTCTTTGCAGCCGAAAGAAAATCACATTTTACCTGTGAGTGAATACTCTCCACCAGGGATTCGAGGGTAAACTCTGGAAGGTTTCCTTGCAGGAAAATTTCTCATATATTCAATGGCTGTAAATAGTTTTGTTAGAAAACTCATTTCTGGCTTGCAGCTCCTCTAGCTACCTCACAATAGGTAGCTTTGACTCTGTGCTGACCTAGCCTTGTTGTAATTAACTATCCTCTCTCATGCCAGTGGCCCTAATCAATGTTCACTCTGTTTTTGCTACCATGGACAGTTCATCCTGTTCTCATTGGGACTAGCTGTTATCTCAACAGCAGATATACATCTTCAGAGGCCCCTCAGTGTCTCCCCCACTCAATCCCCTCTAGCCAATCAGACTGGCAGTTTGTTGGAATATGTATATACTTACAGTGTGAAAGGATTTGTATAGAATACTTTTCTTCTTTCATATCCATGGATTTGATTCCCTGTTCCGCTTGACCACCAAGAGGGACGCCTTACTTTGCTACTCTATAGTGTTTAATTTGGAAAGTGCATCCTCCATAGAATGATTTTGGGATGCCTGCCACCACAAACATTTGGAAACGTCAGAGGACATAAAAAAAATCAGGATCAAGGGCCTAGAACATGTATATGAGAGTGGAAACTTTGAGTGGTGATCAATATCTCAAGGGCTTCAATGGAATCTGGCAGGTTTAGTAATGGTACAGATACTGTTTGAGATCACACTTCATGATGGTTTGGGGATGTGATTACCTAAGTCAGTACTAGAGTGTGGTGTGGACTGAATTATTTGAGTTACGAGTAGAAGCCGACATAGACAGAGGCTAGCTATACTGGGGATAACAAGAGCCATGAAAGTGATCAGACATATGGGATATGGAACACTGCATGTGAGCTGAGAAAAGTGATTTATGAAGGTAAGGGGCTGTCCAAGGAAATTCCTTGAAATGTGAGATCCCCTGGAGGCAGATTTGTGGTCTCAAATCAAAAGCTGTATTACTAAAATGGAATTGTATCTTGAAGGGACGGGGGAAAAGTGGCCAGCATCGGAGATCAAACTTTCAGAAAAACTGAATGAACTAGTTAGGATGCACAACATCTATTTATTTTTACTTATAAGTACGGTTTCCAGGTTTATGGCATTTATTCTTTTGACATTTCTATCTGTATAATATTGTTTTGCTCTTTTTTTATCTAATATCCTCCATATTTATTTTGTGGTTTGTGAAAAAATAAACCTGAAGTATACCTCCACATGCATTTATAAATAATTCACGACCACTTGAAATTGGATGCCTCCTAAGTTTTAGTACTAAGAAAGAAATATGCAATACACACATTTCTGTCTGTATTTATCCATATTTATTTTTTGGCCATCCTGTTGGCATTGATCCATATTTATTCTGTGGTTTGTGAATAAATGAGGTGATACATTGTATGTTTAAGCATTTATTCAACGGATACATGTGCACTCATACTTTGATGCCTATCAAGGTTTAGCACATTACACAACCAAACAAAATAAAATAAGAAACCCACATGAAAAAAATGGCATAATAGCGTAAAAACATTTTGAGACATGCAGTAATTTAAGCAAACCACACTGAGCTTTGTAACTCCCCATCCTGCCAATATGTACAGCTGTTGGCCTGAAAACCATTAATCCCAGGATGGAGAGTCACCCAAAAGAAGCCAAATTATCTATATTTTTCGACTTTTATAAATAATACAGACAGTAAACACCTTTTCTGTCTGTAGTTATCTGTAAAATTCAATAAAAACAGAAAACGAGGAACCCTACTTATAAATAAAAAGAATAAAAATAGGTGAACAAGAAACTAATAGTGGATGCAGTGTAATTATGAGCAAAGAGGATAGTTGATCTGGGGTTTTTGAGAATAGACACACATTTCCTCACTCTGCCTCGTCTAGCAAAAGGAAACGGCGGACATGGGAGAACAGCACTTGTCTCTGTAGCTTCATAAGCTTCTTAAAATATTAGCCAAAAACCTTATCCAGTCCCTGCGACAGCCCCCTACGCACGGAAAAAAAACTTTCCGCAGGAGTCATCATTATCCCAGGATTACAGATCCCCGCCTGACAGCAGAAGAATGAAGACCTTATCAGCAGGAGCAGATGGAAAACGTAATTTGGTTTCCACAAATCCACACGTACGAAATGAAAAAAGCACACGAGGGCTGTTCACCCAATAAAACCAATTTTAAAACGAAACCGTTAAGACCTTGCCCAGTTACCGTAAGAAAAGTGTAGAGAAATGTGGTTTAGAGCGTTAACAACTGGCCAGCTGGAATCTACGGGAGTTTTGGTTCTTTCGCAGTTAAAGAATATGTACAGAAGGCATGTTTGGGAGAGCAGGAGGAGATATGTGCAATTCTTTTTTGCGTTGTCACCGCACACATTAACTTGAACACTCTTTGAGTTAATGTATGTGTTGCATACAGTTGAGCGCCCTAACACAAATAGGCAATTACTGTTCTTTTTTTTAGCATTGCTGTCAAGAATACATGCAATTACTCAGAGATTCTGACAATTAATGTATGTGCTAAAGACACCAAAAAGAAGCTTGAAGACTCCTTCTGGCACCTAACCTTCAGGTACTACACCAAGCAAGGAGGAAAAAAGGCAAGAGCTTCATGGGTGATAGAAAGATGTTAGAGTCACAGTCTGAAGATGTTCCTTTGCATAGTAGAGGGGACATTTCTTTCTCTGACTCACCAGCAATCAAATTTGCAGATGTACCACATAACAGACTATACTCTAGTTACTACGCACTCAAAATCCTCAAGCAAAATGGCTCCCACTTACAAAATCTTCTCAAATTTTCCTCGGCGTTTTACATAGTCAAGCAAAACAGTTGTTAGTGTCTTCACCTCTTTCCTACTTGATCGATCCTAGCAAATCAAATTAGTTAATACACTTCCTAAGGCGTGTCCGGTCCGCCTTGTCATCCCCACAAGGATTCACCATCTCTCCCACACTGCACAAACTTCGCACAGAAACAAATTCAAAGATCCTAAAACAGACAAATCCTTTCGTTCCAGATGTATGCAGATGTCACACAGTTACACTTAAAGATATCCTCCCTGGATGATATAATATGACTCAACGACACTCTAACAAAAACCCAAATATGGCTGTCACAAAACCACTTCAAACTGAACTCCTTAAAAACTCAGGCCCATATTTATACTTTTTTAGCGCCACATTTGCGCCACTTTTTAACGCAAAAACGGCACAAACTTACAAAATACAATTGTATTTTGCAAGTTTGCGCCGTTTTTGCGTCAAAAAATGACGCAAATGCGGCTCTAAAAAAGTATAAATATGGGCCTCAATTCCTACTCATCTCTCTACCACACTGCGTCCTCCCGATACAAGAATGGTTCAACCACCTAAGCACACTCAATTGCAACACTATCATCATCAAATCAACAAAATCCCTTGACAAAAACCTGAACATGCATGCACACATCAGCTCATCCACATGCGTTGTATTTCACAAGCTCCACATCCTCAAGAAGGTAAAACTCTTCCTTCCATCACTGGACTTCACAACCAGAGCTCAATCCCTAGTAGTACCCACACTAGATTATGGGAGTGTGACCTTAACAGGACTGCTGAAATCAGGAGAGCACCACTCAAGGGAACCCTCAATGCTACGGCAAGACATTATGGGAATGAGAGACTTCAACCATACCACACCATCTCAGTTCACTGCACTGGCTCCCATGCAAAGGCAAGATCAATCTCAAGATGACTTGCCTGACTCACAAAGCCTGGAAATGAAATACTCTCATGTACCTAGCAGAAACATTTCCGATCTCAGGAGACAGACGCTCCCTATGGAGTGCGAGTTCTCTTCTACTGGAACCTCCATGATTCATCAAAAAGAGGACCAACAACAAACTGTCTCAGTATCTGCCCTGAGAATCTGGAACACTCTCCCAGTGGAGATTCGAATGTACCCATCTCACACTGTGTTGAAAGATTCCTACCAGAGCTGATTTGGTGCGGGACTGACTCCTAAATCCCAGAATATCGAGTTGCAACTGTCTGCTGTTTCTTGCAGTTTAACTATCAAGAGGAGGACCAAGGATGAAGTACTTATGTTGTTTTATACATTGAGGCTCGGTATTGCATGTCTGTGGTTTGATACCATATGTTTTGTAATGGGACAGAGTATTTCTGTTTCTTTGTAGAGCGCTCTGATACCTTTGGGTCATGCTTGCGCTTTATAAATCCCCCTAAATGAAATAAATAATAAACTCCCGACCTCAAGCAAGACTATCGACGAGAATGCTAATATGTCCCAGTTATAATGGAGAGTTTTCTGAATTAGAGTACTCTGAAATAAGCATAACGTCTGAGAGTAAAGCACCTTATTTCATATAGGGTTCCACACACAAAACACTCAGTGAACAAAGGTGTTCACTGATATCAACAAGGTCTGGGCAAAATGTCCTTTATGTCGGTGTAAACTTGTGTACTTTTGGTTATTTTGCTAATTGCTTATTATACTAAATTCCTCAAATTACACTTTTAAGCCTTGTCACAGCACAAATTTGGCACAACCCCATGGAAACACTGCAAACAACCAAAATGCAAGTGGCTGCTGCTTGCGGCGGCTTTGTTTTGTGCTCTACTTTTAAGACCACATGGTTCCTTGGTCCAAAACTGGATGCAGAGATGTATTTCTCGCCAAAATATAGTGCCATATACTAGGCCACCTTTTGGGTAATTATATGGATATTTTGGAACTTTCACATAATTGTACAAATTCTGCACACCCCTGCTATCAATCTGAATTATATTTTAACTTTGGATTTACAACAAAAGTAGTAGCATAACACTTGTAATGACTTTCCACTGTTTTTGAGGACTCGATGGTTCCTGGAAAGAATCAATGATAAGGCAACTTCTCTCCAATTGGAGAGAAAAGTTACTCCTGCTGTGCTTCATGCTGTCCCTGGGTAGCCAGAGCTTACTCCCGGTGGTCATAGAGCACATAGAACTCAGAATCAAAGACAATAACCCGATGCTCAACCAGATGTTGTTCTGTAAAATGTATAGTATAAAAACTGTTATTGTTTTTTACAGATATAGGAGTGCCAAATTCGACAATACATTTTAATACATGAAGTGTGGTGCATTGTCAATTATATTGTGATAAAATGTTTTAAGGGGAGAAACTACAGTTTATAGAACTGGGAGCATAACTGATGTGAGTTTCTTAATAAGTAAAGTACTTTTTGAGGGACCCAAGCATAATTTTCAGGCGCTGCAAAATAAACCTTAAGGCTATAGTATCTTATGGGATACTAAACATTTTTTTCAACTAAGCTATAAAAAGCACTATTTCAATCAAATATGCATCTAGGGAGACATCTACAGACAAGTCATCATCTGTCAGGAAGTATGTGATCCATCAAATATGTTCAGAAAGAATTAAGCCACAGCCTTCTTCCTACTGCAGTATTTGTAAATGAATATATGTGCAAGATCTAATCATACAAATATAGTGAGTTTACTATGATATCTCTTCCTTCTGGATTAATTTTGCAATGGCCCCATGTGACCAACCTAATGGGTGTAAGTCAAGTGACTTAGAAATTACAGCCTCATTTAGAATTTGGCGGACAAGGTACTCAGCCACAAGTGTGGTGGAGTAGCCTGTCCACGTAACTAACAGTCTACTCACTCTAATTAGATCCGGGTGGACCATCATGTTTCTGGCAGTGGGTCGTACACAAGCTCTGCAGAAACTTTTTGTGGTAGCTCAACAGACCCCAGGCTGTCGGCATATGTACCTCAGGCCATCAACCCTATTTAGGGCAAATGTTCTGGTGTACTGTTATTTTCTGTTCAGAACAGCCACGGAAAGCCTGACAGTACCGTATATTAAATAAAAAGTTAAATGATCCCAACACCCTGGAAGAAAACTCCCAAGGTGTTAGATTAATTAGGTTTTTATAAAACAGGAAAGTTTGCACAGTGGCCATAAAAAACTTGGTTGAGGCTCAGCAAACTTTCGGGAGCATATTTACAAAATAATAACGCAGCCCGGCACCGCAAGCCATCTTGCAGCACAAGCTGTGCCATTAGGAAAGTGCAGGGATAGATCATATTTACAGCACTACAACGCATCCCTGTACTTTCCTCAGCACTGGTGCACAATTGGGAGCCTAGCGCCAACGCAGGAACCCTTGCGTCATGGTGCAAGGGTGCCTACATTGCAGGGATGATTGTTTATGTGCAGTACGGGACACCTTCCTGCACATTAACAACCATTCATAGTGCTTTCCTACTTCTATGTGTGGTGCAGAATGCAGCGCACATAGAAAGATGAAAAAACAAGGAGAAATAAAGATATTTATTGCACCACTTTTATGCCATTCCTGGGTGGTGTAGGAATCAGACGCATTCCCAGCCTTGTAAATCTGGGAATGCATCAGATTCCATGAGTTTTGTGTGGGAACACCCACAGCAACACCCATGGAGTGTCCCTTTCACGCAATGTAATGCGTGAAAGACAGCCATATTTACAAGGCCATGCAAGGCCTTGTAAATATGGGCCGGCACACTGCCCCACCGAGTGTCAAAAAAAGTGAAGCTCCAGTGGTGCTAGAGGCTTGTAAATATGCCCCAGAGTGTTTTCAGAGTAGCTATCACAGCAGTAGCTCATCTGAAGGCATACCGCTCAATGCCAGGCAAGGCTTGATCTCTTAATATGGTGGGCTGATTGTCTTCCCGGGCAGCGAAGTACATGTCTCATCTGCTACCTTTGGAACACAGCAAATCCTTCCAGGGTCTAAATGAACCCTCCCTTAAGATTCCAAACCCACAAAATGGATGCCAAAGAGCTGGTTTCAATAACAATTGTAAAATATCTACCTAATGGAGTCCAATGGGTTCCCATATACAGTGAACAAGGAATGTAGGACACAGCTCAAAAGATCCAGTTAGAGTTGCAGCAGGACTACAATCAGTGTTATCCCCTTCGCTGCCAGGCCTTTTCCCCCTCCTGTGCCGAGCCTTTTTTTTGGCTATTTGGGGCAGTTCGCGCTTAGGCCCTCATAACTTTTTGTTCACATAAGCTACCCACGCCAAATTGGTGTCCTTTTCTTCTAACATCCTAGGAATTCTAGAGGTACCCAGACTTTGTGGGTTCCCCTGAAGGAGACCAAGAAATTAGCCAAAATACAGTGAAAATGTTTTTTTGTTTTTTTTAAATGGAAAAAAGGGCTACAGAAGGCAGCTCGTGTTTTTTACCCTGAAAATGGCATCAACAAAAGGTTTGCGGTGGCAAGATCAACATCTTCTCAGCTTTCAGGAACAGGCAGACTTGAATTGGAAAACCCAATTTTTCAATACAATTTTGACATTTTACTGGCATACCCCATTTTAACTTTTTTTTGTGCTTTCAGCCTCCTTCCAGTTAGTGACCAAAATGGGTGAGAAACCAATGCTGGATCCCAGAAAGCTAAACATTTCTGAAAAGTAGACAAAATTCTGAATTCAGCAGAACTTGTACATTCTACAAGTGTTTCCTACAGAAAATAATAGCTGAAATAAAAAAATATTGAAATTGAGGTGAAAAAACCAGCCATTTTTCTCCACGTTTTACTCTGTAACTTTTTCCCGCGATGTCAGATTTTTGAAAGCAATATACCAGCTGGACTCTTCTGGTTGCGGGGATATATAGGGCTTGTAGGTTCATCAAGAACTTTAGGTACCCAGAGCCAATAAATGAGCTGCACCTTTCAATGGGTTTTTATTCTATAACGGGTATACAGCAATTCATTTGCTGAAATATAAAAAGTTAAAAATAGGTATCAAGAAAACCTTTGTATTTCCAAAATGGCCACAAGATAAGGTGTTGAGAAGCAGTGGTTATTTGCACATCTCTGAATTCCGGGGTGCCCATAATAGCATGTGAATTACAGGGCATTTCTCAAGTAGACGTCTTTTTTACACACTGCCGTACATTTGGAAGGAAAAAATGTAGAGAAAGACAAGGAGCAATAACACTTGTTTTACAATTCTGTGTTCCCCCAAGTCTCCCGATAAAAATGGTTTCTCACTTGTGTGGGTAGGCCTAGCGCCCACGAAAGGAAATGGCTCAAAACACAACGTGGACACATCACATTTTTTCACAGAAAACAGAGGTGTTTTTTGCAAAGTGCCTACCTGTGGATTTTTGCCTCTAGCTCAGCTGGCACCTGGGGAAACCTACCAAACCAGCGCATTTTTGAAAACTAGACACCTAGGGGAATCCAAGATGGGGTGACTTGTGGGACTCTGACCAGGTTCTGTTACCCAGAATCCTTTGCAAACATCAAAATTTGACCAAAAAGAACACTTTTTCCTCTCATTTCGGTGACAGAAAGTTCTGGAATCTAAGAGGAGCCACAAATTTCCTTCCACCCAGCGTTCCTCCAAGTCTCCCAATAAAAATGGTACCTCACTGGTGTGGGTAGGCCTAGCGCCCACAAAAGGAAATGGCCCAAAACACAACGTGGACACATCACATTTTTTCACAGAAAACAGAGGTGTTTTTTACAAAGTGCCTACCTGTGGATTTTGGCCTCTAGCTCAGCCGGCACCAGGGGAAACCTGCAAACCAGTGCATTTTTGAAAACTAGACACCTAGGGGAATCCAAGATGGGGTGACTTGTGGGGCTCTGACCAGGTTCTGTTACGCAGAATCCTTTGCAAACCTCAACATTTGGCCCAAAAAACACTTTTTCCTCTCATTTCGGTGCCAGAAAGTTCTGGAATCTGAGAGGAGCCACAAATTTCCTTCCACCCAGCGTTCCCCTCTAGTCTTCCGATAAACATGGTACCTCACTTGTGTGGGTAGGCCTAGCGCCCACAAAAGGAAATGGCCCAAAACACAACGTGGACACATCACATTTTTTCACAGAAAACAGAGGTGTTTTTTGCAAAGTGCCTACCTGTGGATTTTGGCCTCTAGCTCAGCCGGCCCCAAGGGGGGCAGTAATGTCCTAAAATAAATTTGCTCCCCCAACCCACCCGGGGAGCGACCCTTGCCTAAGAGGGCCGCTCCGCCTGCATGACATTGGCGCAAAAAAAAAGATCCCCGGTGCCTAGTTGTTTCTGCCCCCCTTGGGGGCAGATTGACCTAAAATCGGCCGATTTGCCCCCATGGGGGGCAGAAATGGTCTAAATACAATTTACTCCCCCAGGGGAGCGACCCTTGCCTAATGGGTTGCTCCCCATCACTAAAACAAAAACAAAAAAAAACAAAAAAATAGCCCTGGCGCCTAGAGGTTTCGGCCCCCCCTGGGGGCAGATCAGCCCAATAACAATAGGCCGATCTGCCCCCGGGGGGGCAGAAATGGCCTAAAATAAATTTGCCCCCGCCCCCCTAACCCTACCTTGCCTAAGGGGTCGCTCCCCTTGCGTGACATTGACTCAAAAACAAAATCCCCGGTGCCTAGTTGTTTCTGCCCTGGGGCAGATTGACCTAAAATCCGCCAATCTGCCCCCAAGGGGGGCAGAAATGGTCTAAATACAATTTGCCCCCCAGGGGAGTGACCCTTGCCTAATGGGTTGCTTCCCGTCTCTAAAAAAACAAAAACACAATTTTTTTTTTGCCCTGGCACCTAGAGGTATCGGCCTAATAACAAAAGAAATGGCCTAAAATAAATTTGCCTCCCCGGGGAGCGACCCTTGCCTATGTGGTCGCTCCCCTTGCGTGACGTTGGCGCAAAAAAAAAGATCCCTGGTGCCTAGTGGTTTCTGCTCCCCTTGGGGGCAGATTGACCTAAAACCGGCCGAAAGAAATGGCCTAAATACAATTTGCCCCTCCAGGGGAGCAACCCTTGCCTAAGGGGTCGCTCCCCATTTGTAAAACAACAACAAAAAATCCCCGGTTCATAGTGGTTTCTGCCCTAGGCTGATTTGCCCCCCAGGGCTAAGGGGTCGCTCCCCTTGCGTGAAATTCACAAAAAAAAACAAAAACCTTCCTGGTGTCTAGTGGTTTCTGTCCCCCTTGGGGGCAGATTGGCCTCATAAAAATAGGCCAATTTGCCCCCAAGGGGGGCAGAAATCGCCTAAATATAATTTGCCCCCTAGGGGGGGCGACCCTTGCCTAAGGGGTCGCTCCCCACCTAAAAAAAAAAAAAAAAAGATCCCTGGTGCCTAGAGGTTTCTGCCCCCCCGGGGGCAGATCGGCCTAATAATAGGCCGATCTTCCCCCAGGAGGGGCAGAAAAGGCCTTAAAAAAATGCCCCCCCGGGAGCGACCCTTGCCCAAGGTGTCGCTCCCCTCATGCCAGTTTCCTTTTGAAAACTAAATCCCTGGTGTCTAGTGGGCGTTTTAGCAGCCAGGTTGCTTGAAATCCGGCTGCTAAAAAGCTGAGAGAGAGACTTCAAAGGGAAGGAAATTCCTTTCCTTCCCTTCCCTTTGAAGCCTCTCCGGCCTCCTCCATGTGATTGGGAGAGAAATGCAAAGCATTTCTCTTCCGATCGCGCTGCAAGCTGATGGGAGGAGGCCTTGTGACAATCAGCGGGCGATCGCGCGCTGACTTCAGAAGGGGGGTGGGAGCTAGCGCTCCCTCTGGGCTCTCTGTCCAGGATGTAACGGTTACGGCCTGGGCACACGAGCACTGTGCCTCAGGACGTAACCATTACGTCCTGGGCACAGAAGGGGTTAAAAGGGAGACCCATTGGTGCTGGATTGACTTTCACACCATCAGCACGTCCTCATATGTTACTAGATTTTATGGACACGTACCTGCGGAACATCTAGTCTCAGTTTCCGATTTTAGGTGGATAGGCTGTTTAAATCTCTGGGAAAGCCCACTGACCCCTTTGACTCCTCACTAGCAGCTATGAAACGTGGGTTTGAAGTTTTTCTCCAGTTACATTTCAGAAGCTTAATATTTCTGGAAACTTAAAGAGACAAGAAGTGGTAAAATCAGTTTTATAATCAGGCTAATCAGCCTCTGCAGAGGTTAGATTACAATAAATTGAGAGCGACACAGACATGGGTCCTGATTTAGATTTCGACGGACGGGTTACTCCATCACAACAGTGACGGATAGCTCATCTATCAAAATAGAAATCCCATTGTATCCTAAGGGATTTATATTTTGGGGGACGGGCTATCCGTCACTGTTGTGATGGAGTAACCCATCTGCTGAAATCTAAATCAGGCCCAAAGTCTCTAGATCTCTTTTGGGCTGGAAACCGGATTGTATGTGTCAGAGGCAGGCGGTGAACTTTTAAAGTGGTGATGCACAAATACATACTTCAAACAGGATAGACCAAGCAACTCCGACTCCATGTAGAAGGGTTCAGGGGATTTCTCCACTTAAAGAAAACCCAGAACTGCTGATTGTACTATTCTAGGACTTTTGCGGCATGTCATGCAAGAGACACCCTCAGGAAGTGAGGCTCACACTGCCCAGGACATCTTTGAAAAATTATGGCAAAATAGTATAGTTTTCAGGACGACTTTTATAAAACTTTGATAAAGAACTTGGGGCTACATGTACCAACGCTTGGTTTTGGGACTCGCAAATTACGAGTCGCAAAACCATATGTTGCTTAGTGTCAATGACACTATTTGCGATTCGCAAGGGGGTCACAAATGCCCACCTCATGATTATTCATGAGGTAGGTTGCAATTTGCAGCCCTCTTGGGAATGGCGGCCCTCACAAGGGTGGTGGCCTGCTGGAGACAGCAGACCACCATGTCTGTGACTGCTTTTAAATAAAGCAGTACTTTTTTTTTTTAATGCAGCCCATTTTCCTTTACTGGAAAACGAGATGCATTTCAAAAACAAAAAATGAAACGTTTTTGTTTCATTTTTTCAGAGCAGGTAGTGGTCTCTAGGACCACTACCTGCTCTGAAAAAATGTTTTTACTGACATTCACAAAGGGGAAAGGGTCCCATGGGGATGGGGACCCCTTCCCGTTTGCGAATGGGTTTAACTGCGATTGTTTTGCGACCGCATTCGCGTTCACAAAACAATCATACATGGGACTGCGAGTCGCAATTAGGAAGGGAACACCCCTTCCCAATTGCGGGTCGTAATCCCTTTTTGCGATTCAGTAAATAGTTTACTGAATCACAAAAATAGTTTGGTACATGGGAAAGTGCATTTAGGACATCGCAAACGGCCCGATTCGCCGTTTGTGACATTCAAAAGGCTACATACATGTGGCCCTGTATGTGCTGCATTCAATTAAAATATGGTTATGTGATTTTACATTACATTTAAAAATGTATGTATAATGTTTCCACTTTATTTTTCCACACTGCATTTTCATTGTGTAGTCTCACTCAGAACCCAATAAAACCATATAAATATAAATATCTTCAATACAAGTAATGAATTAACAACCTTAGTGCCCTGCAGACTGATTAAGCAAAATCAACGCTAAACCTAGCAAACTAAACTTGAGTTATTCTACAAATATTATCTTAGAAAATATTTTAGAAACACATTAATTTTGTCCAAAACACCAGCTCCCCAGTTTCCTGCAACATAGGCATGTTCACTGTGAAATTTAGAATGCTAATTTGCTTAAATAAATTAAATTCCCCCATACAAAAGCTTGCCATTTTCATGAAAAAAACAGTATTTTCCCCTCTAAATTCCAAATTTTAATTTATTAACATAGCAATTTATCATTTTCCAGAAGCAATCACATACATCACTGTCACACATTGATAGCTACTTTATTTCATGCCATTGTGTCATCATCCTCAACATCAGATACAAGGGACCCATCATAAGACAGGGATGTTCATTAAAATTATGCTAGGGATAGCCAGAATGAAGTCAGGAATGATGCTCACAATGAGTCAAGACTATTCGGAGATAGCCAGGATGCCACAAAGAGTGCCCCATTTTGTCATGGATGGGCCACCATTATTCAGTGAGAGCTACCAAGACTGCCTGGATATGTAATGAATGGGAGCCTATTATGCAGGGGTACCCAGCATGTCACCATCTCACTATCACATCACAAAAGTGTCAAAGCAGGGATAGCCAACAAAAAAGATGTCTGCATTTTGTTATGGACGGCACCCTAGTATGAGTACGTCACCCAATGTGCCTTGCACGCACAGTCACCATCTTTACCTAATATCTACAATTTTTGAAGAAGAATGAAAAGGATAACAATGTGTTTTATGTAGTACTCTATACGGCAGCATTTGTAGTTTATAAGTGATGTAAATTACAGGTGCTACTTTTACCTAATGGCACTCCATTTATTGACTCTGGAAGGCTGAATGGTTGATGTGGCATTTCTTCATCCTCTGACCTACAGACCACTTTAGGTGTCAAAAGTGATCACTATGCTCCATGTTTGATCTTGCTAGTTTACATGGATGGAGTGAAGGAGATATCTGCTAGGTACAAACCAACTGATAAACGAAGAAAACAAAGGAGATATTTCTGGGGTATTGTATTAAGATGTCTGCAATAAATGGACAAAACAAAGGAGATCTTTCCGTGGTATTTTATTAAGATGTCTGCAACTAACTCATTAAACCAAATAGGATGTCAAGGTCAAGGTTAGTTGCACCCAGTTTATGAAGCTATGGCAGATGAAAAATTGGTTTGTGGCATTCAGGACATCCTTGTTATGAGTGACTGCATAAACACATTTCTGTATAACTTCTCTTCGACAGTGTGCACAGAAGGAATGTGGGATTTAAAACTAAAGAAAAATGTAAGGAAGACTGGGAAGGTCTTTCTTCAATTGTAACCTGACCTGTAGATCTCTGTAGCCGGTGTATTACCCTACTGAGCTCCAGAGGCAGCTTCTGGCAGGAAGGGCTTGTATGTCAGCACACAGAGTGCAGAGAGGAGCAAATTGTCAAATGCTCCTGAAAGCATGTCTCTAATAACCTTTACTGCGGGTATGCAGAATACCATGTACCCTTGAAATTGGACTGGATCATCCACCCAGATTTCCTAGACGATGAGAAAAGGAACATATGGAATTCTACTACAAAATAACATCTATCGGGGAAACTAAGGCCCTGATTTATACTTTTTGGTGCAAAACTGCACCAACGCAGTTTTGCACCAAAAAGTTTACCACCGACTTGCACCATTTCTGATCACCAGCCAGGCCCCATATTTATGGGATGGTACAAGCCAGTGCAAAGGGCAGGCTTGAATAAAAAAAAAATGACATTAAAAGGGTGGGGCTGGCGCTATGGAAGTAGGGGGTTTTGCACCAAAAAATGACGTTAGGCAGGTTAAAGTAAAAAAAAATGACTCTTCATACCACATAACACATACCACATGACTCCTGTCTTAGGAAAGACAGGAGTCATGCCCACCACCCCAATGGCCAGCACAGGGGTCCAGGGTCCCCTGCGCATGCCACTGCACCCAGCGCCAGGTAGGGGGGCCCACGTGTGGGCTTCTAATGGCACTTAAAAAAAAAAGTACTTACATGTACTTACCTATACTTACCTGAGATGGGGTCCCCCAGCTTCCGCTGTCCCTCTGGTGTGGTTTGGGGTGTCCCTGGGGCCTGGGGAGGGCACCTGTGGGCGTATTCCATGGTGTTCCACCATGGAAATAAGCCCACAGGTCCCCTAACGCCTGCCCTGATCCATGAGTTAAATAATGGTGCAAAGCAAGCTTTGCACCATTATTTGACCTCTCCTTCCCCTGTGCGTGATTTTAGCATGGGTGGATAAATATGGCGGTAAGGCCAAAGAGTCATTTTTTGCACGGGAATGCCTACTTTGCATCTCATTGACGCAAAGTAGGTTTCCATGTCCAAAAAATGACTTCATCTCCATAAGTTTGGCACTAGATGGGTCTAGCTCCAAAGTATAAATATGGAGTTAGTTTTGCACCAAATTCGCATAAAAAAAATGATGCAATTCAGCGCAAAACAAGTATAAACATGCCCCTACGCTTCCGAGCATGGTCAGCTGCATTTCAACTTAGGATTTTAAGGGAGCTGCCACCAGATTCACACTCTCGACCAGCCAAGATTGAACTAGGGATAGCTGCCTGAGGAGTAATGTAGTTGTATGCGGAATAATATATTTGGGCAGACCTGAAATATTAGCGATGACTAAGGGGTGCTATGTTAATTGATGTAGAAGTTACCTTGTGTGTCTACTAGGGACAGCATGGAGATCTTCCAGGCAGAGAGTGGACTGTCTTGTTGACCAATGCAGATTTGCTGTCTTGGACCCATAATAAGCAGATCGCACCCGGGCCCTCATATGTGCATAAATATATTGCTAACTGTCCTTCTGTGTTGGAATTAAAGTAGAGATAAGTCCAGAATTATTCTTGCAGGTCCATTATAGAATGAAAGGGTACTTTCTAGGAGCCACCTAGCTAACCTCAATGCCAAGGTTAAATAAGGTTAAACAACTGCCATCTGTAGTCCCACAGAGTTTTACAACAGCATGCCCCAGCCAGCTATCTTCTCTTTATTACTTGCTGGTCTTCTCTTTATTACTTGCTTTGGTGCATGTCAGAAACTCAAAATAAGAGGTATATTTGAGATCACATCAATCAAGATGTTGTGAGGCCAGTGGCATAACACACAATGATGGGCCCGAGTGTTCCATATCTCACAGATATGCTTTGGTCTTAGGCTAAATGGGTCCCTGAGGGGTTGAGGGTCCCTTTGAGGGTTGGGGACATCTTGGACCCCAAGGGATGCTGAGGCCTATATTACGCAACTGACTAAGGGCCCTTCTAACTTGTTGGTCCATCCTGTAGGGAGATTCGAGAGTGACAGGTTGTGCAAAATGTCTTCTTAGGCTGCCTTCTCCTTGTCTCCTGAATATACAGCCTTTGTTGGTATAAGTGTAGACAGTGGAATTCCTGGGGGCACACAGTTAGGGAGATCTAAAGAAGTATTGTCTTGGTTTTGAGGGTTGCTTATGTTTTTAAGTTGTTTTTGGTTGATAGAAAAAGGAATACAATGGTAATGGTGGAGAGTTTGCCCACCGGTATGAGAGGAATTTTCTCTGGATCTGGCAAAACCATCCAAGCTTCTTCTTTTCTGGAGCCTCCACAGCCAGAAAAAAGGGATCCTCATGGCCTGGGCTGATAAAGGTATCCAAGGTTGTCTGTATGACTTTCCCATTTCCCACTATCTTGTTTGAGCCTGGAGCTACTTGGTTCTCAACTGCTAGTATTAGCTCACTTAGGAGGGCTTGCCTCCATGATCATCCTTGCATTTGTTTGTGTATTTGGGGATCAGAAGATAGTATTAGGAGTGTCTGAATTATGGATAGAATCAATAGGGTTGTTAACAAAAGTAGCTACGTTTATACTCAGGCTGCGTGGGACAGTGTTTGCCTTGGTGACAGTTCCCGAGATGAATGTCTTATATGGTGGTCTGGATGTGCAAAAACAACATGGTTCTCCTTATTTCTGTTTAGACTTCAGTCAGCCATGCCCGTACATTTCATAGAACAGATAAACTTAGAAACACAATTATGAGCCCCTTGTGCCGTCATTGCGTCACTTTTTGTGAAGCAACAATGGTGCAAACCTTGAAATCATATCTATGAGGCCATGCAAAGCCACTTTGCATGGCTTTGAATGGCCTCACAGATATGGAGTAAGGCAAGGCAGCCCAAATCGCTGGGATGCCTTACTCTGCACAAAGGAGGTGGTCCATGGGCATTGCAGTGTGTGTTCCCATGCAACACCCATGGACTTTGATGCATCACCAAATTTACAATAGCTTTTAAACCTGGGGATGTGCCAAAACCTTATGCCTCCCCAGGGGAGGTGCAACAAGGAGAAGTATCTTTATTTTTCCTTGTTTGTTCCTCTTTCTAAGTGGGCTGCATAAAAAGAGGAAAAGGCCTCCCAGGATTGTTTTTGTGCAGGAAGGTGCCCCTTGGTAAACCTGTAGAATAATGTGATGGAGCTGGTTCAAAGCTCCATCCAAGGCAGATCCTCTGTGCTCAAGGTCAAATAGGGGTATCACACGATCATGTTAAGCAGGACAAGCTGGACAGGCTTAACTACTAGATCAAATTATACAGTTTGTGAAAAGATAGAAAAGCAGAACAAAATAAAAAATAGGATATGCATCAGGTTGAATTCCCCCACAGACTCCAAATCTTCCACCACTGGACACGTTGTCTGCGACTGCTGCTCAAACCAACATGTATGGGATATTTTATATCAATTTATTTTGGGAAGTTTGACTGTGGAGTGGAGTTACTTTTGAGTGCACATTGAGAAGTGGTAGTTTTTCCCGCTAAACTATGCACAACTTTCAGAAATGGTGCCTGTCTGTTAATTAAGTTTGTGATTTCGTCAGTTAAAGGGCACCGGCGAGGCACTGTGTATTTTAATTAGACTCGATGTGCGTTGTTCAGACATCTCCTTCAAGTTTCTATTTTCTCTAGCTGATGACCTTTTCTCTTGACCTTGAGCTTGGACTGCCCCGCGCGCTCCACAATTCGCGTTCGCTTTCATTTTTCTAATATGATGTCATCCATTAGGCCAGACAGAACAGCGTTCTGCCAGAGGGCTGCAATATGTCGTATGCCAGTGCTACATACCTGCATTCAGATGGGAAGGAAATATGATTTGTGTTTTTAAAAGATTGGACTAAGTCTGGTCATAGTAAACAGAAAGCTTCACAACACATACGTGTGGTAAGCCCTCCTCAATGGTGGTATGTCACAATTTAGTAGATAACATTTGAGCCTGCAAAATTGCTGACTCAGATGACGGGGTAAGTATATATAGGCAAGTATAGATTTATTATTCTTTACTAGATCATTGCTATATTTTGCTATCTCAATGTCCGCATAAGGGGCCATTTTCCTTGCTTGCAACTGGCCCCACACTTCCTCTCCCTGTCTCTGGCAGGAAGTGGCGAACACTGTCCTGAATGTGGATCGGGGAGTACTCTGTCCCGCTGGGTCCTATTGTTTTCACGACACACCAGATATGAGGGTTCAGTGCCCCCCCTCAGGGCTCTGGATCCCGGTGCCACTGGACCTGCTGCACCACTAGTAGCTACGCTCCAGCATTGCCAGTTGGAGGAGAGCGGGGGCAGCATGGATGGAGGTAAAATCCTCCAATCGTAAACAAGCATTGGCAAAGACAATAGGTTTCACCTTTGTCTTTTTTTCTATGTAACTGGCTTATAAATATTTGAAAAATGTTATAATAATGTTTGTTTTATTACAGTAAATACAAATATTACTATAAAATGTTTCTAATATTTGTAAGCCAGTTACATAGAAAAAAAGGCGAAGGTGAAAATATTGGCATGCGGGAAAGAGGGAAGAAGACAGCAGAACACAGAGGAAGACAGAAACTATTTACAGAGGAAGACAGTAGACAGCAGAAAAGAGAAGACAGAAGAAGACCGAAGACGAACAAAGAGAAAGACATGAGGAGAAGGAAGAGGGAATAAGAGAGAAGACAGAATACTTGAGAAGAGTCCAGATGTGAGAAGACAGCATGGAGTAAAGAAGACAGCAAAGACAGAAGACGGTATGCAGAAAGAAAGAAAGAAGACAGACAGCAACGAAGAAAGAAGACAGTGAAGACAGCAGCGAAAGAAAAAGGTGTCAGCAAAGAAAGAAAACGGAACCCAAAAAGAAAAAGAAAGTACCTTCAGCATCGCAGCCAGCGTGAAGGACACTGCCCAATGTCCAATAGGGAGTGACCGGAAGGAGTTGTAGGTTCACAGGCAACTCGACTTCAAGATCGGTGAAGAAGACGAAGATGATAGCAGAAAGTGACATGGAGAAGATGTGTTCGCCAATCCGAAGCAGGTAAATCAGAGTGACGTTGGAGTAAGCCAGTGGTAAGTTCAGGTAAGTAAAGGGCTGGTTGCAAGCCTGTTTTAATTTTTTTTACCAACAAAAGATTTCACAAACATACGCACATGCACACGTTCAGGCGAAACCTAAAACCAATGTAATAGCAAGGGTAAATAGAGTAAAGAGTATAACAGGAGTACCTGACTCAGTGTCCTATAACAACTCTTTGGCCTCTACCAAAATCCGGATCTGGGAGGTACTGCTTTTTATGCATTCTGTTGACCTATATATATGTCTGTGTGTTACTCAAGCATGCATCCTCTGAAATGCATGTCACTGCAACTGTCAGCTTGGGCAGATCACTGTTCCCCTGTACCAGTTCACCAGATACACACTTAAGTATTCTTAACACTGTATATTTCTTCATTCAGTGCCCAATGTCAATTACAAAGCTAGACAAAATGGCTTCCAAGGCCCTATCAGAAGGCAGGAACATGTGCCTCTAGAAGTTGGGGTTGGCAAAGGGCCACTTCTCATAGCGCAAGAAAGTGTGGAACAGTCAAATCCTCAAAAGAATATTTAGAGAATGGTCTTATTAGCTTTGATTCGTTTTCATAAAGAGTTTCTTTAAAAATCATGTTCCACTTCACTTACATCAGTATGTCTATGCCATGTGGTTGTTGCACAAACCAGTCTTTACCAAATTTTTCATTTGAAGAAAAA
The DNA here is from genome assembly GCF_031143425.1 of Pleurodeles waltl. Classification (NCBI taxonomy): domain Eukaryota; kingdom Metazoa; phylum Chordata; class Amphibia; order Caudata; family Salamandridae; genus Pleurodeles; species Pleurodeles waltl. The sequence goes on from NC_090448.1 coordinate 818,890,758, forward strand.
AACTCACTGATAAGCTGTGGAATTCCTGTTATTCATTCTTTCTGGAGAGTCAAGTTTGTTGTAAGAGTTAGGAAAGACTTTCCAAGGAACACTTTGCAGCCATTATTAGGACAATTTCCGAACATCCCACTGACATATATTTCACCTGAAAAATTCATGGGAGGAAGAACAGCAAAGACAAGATATCCAAAGCAAGGGAGAAACTTCAGGGGAGGATAGGAATGGTTGGCAAATAGGAGGAAAAAATGGATTTCTTTTGGAGGCACATGTTGAAGCACCAAGAAGAGCTTAGGTCAAGGGTAGGTGATGAAGGGCAAGTGGGCAGACCCAAATTATATCTTCTCATTCATGCCCCATTCTCTGCTGTGGGCATAACCAAAGGCACCTAACATTATTAACCCTCAAAATATTGACCAGCTCATATAACCCTGATATCAATTTCCAAAATATTGCAAAGGTAAATGTAGGTTTCCTATTATCAACTTTCCTGTGATATTTTAGAGTTTTTCTTATGGGCTCAATATATGTGTAGATTAATCTTTTAACTGTGATAATATGGTACACCACCTGCTACACTCAACATAATTCTTGGGCCTCAAAAGCTTGCGGTGGATCAATATGTTTTTCATTTGAAATATTGCCTGAATACCTTCTCTCGTTCAGAAAGATAATTGAGGAAATTGTAGGTCTTATTTAGAGTTTGACAGAAAGGTATTCCATCAAAACATAGCATCTTCCTTATGTAGAGAGGTACTAAGTATAATGCACTTCTATTACAGCAGATGGAAAATTCACCATTTTTTTGTACGAGTATTCCGTCTGCTAGTCTCTACATAGCTCATTATGTTATTTCTGGCAATAAGTACAGACAAGCTTTGTTGGGTCATAAATGTTGGTAGTGACCCCCTTTCCTTCTTGGCATCAGTTCTTGCATAGCCACCACAAGCATGATGCCAGAAAACATGTTGTGGGACCAGGATTGTCTTTTGTTGATGATAGAATCAATAAGTAGCTAAGACTGACTCCTTTTTAGGTTGCAGCCTACCTCAGCTGTCTTGTTTGCTGAAGGCATCTTGGGGAGTTTTAGAAAATTGAACTAGGAGAGCATTCCGCTCATTGACTACCAATGGCTTTGTGCTTTGCAACTCACATTTTCTGGTTTTGAATTTGCTGGCTTTATTTGCTTTAGGCTTTCTAGGTTCAGTTTGTCCCTCCTGTTTCCTAAGCCATGTTTAGTGTATTCTTCCACAAACTCTCGGTAAACAGGCCTTTAAATCTTGTTATTATCTTGTCACATTTGCTGTGCATTCAAACCCTGAGGTCAAATGTCAGGTGCTGTCTTCCAAGGGCGCTTGTTTACTTTTTTTTCTGACTTCAAACTGAGAGCATTTATGTGACTATCTTGCTGAATACTGAGTCTGAATATATATATATATATATTGCCTAGTGATGGTCGCCACTAGGTAGTTATAGTTAGGACCGTGTTTCTATAGAAAAATAGTTTTTTGAGTTGCCTATATCTTTGGTGCAGTTTGACGAATCTTCACGGAAGCTCCAAAAAAAAAGTGTTGCAGTGATTCTTGTAGCACATGGAAAGTTTTGGGGTGATCCATCAAGTGGGGGCTGAGAAAAAGGGGGTGTCAAAAAGTTATGTTTCCCATGTTAATTCCCATAGGACATTTAGACATGACTACAGCCCAAGCCGCTGGACGGAATTACACCAAAATTGGCACAAAGGTAGCTTTTGGGACGCAGATTGTGCTTTCACTTATTTGGTGTAAATCTGTTCAGTAGTGTTTGAGAGATGTAGGGAAATCCAAATTTGTATATGTTAGAAATTGGGTCTTTGGTTGGCAGTCAGGTTACCCCCTGTCCAAGCAAGGACCCTCACTCTAGTCAGGGTAAGTCACACACAATCCAAATTATCCTGTGCCCACCCTCTGGTAGCTTGGCACTGAGCAGTCAGACTTAATTTCGAATGCATTGGGTAAAGTATTTGTGCAATAAAGCATGCAATAACACAGTATAACACCACAAAAATACACCACACAGAGTTTAGAAAAAAATGTAATATTTATATGGTAAGACGCAGGTCAAAACAATCAAGATTCAATAACTATACATAGAAATATCACTGTAAATATGATATAAAGTGTCTTTAGTCTTTTAAAAAGCAACAAGTGTCTTCTGCAAGCACAAAGTACCTGGTTTGTGTTCAAATTCTCCGCAAGGGACCGCAGAGGAGGAGTTGCGTGGAAAACGGGGAGGTGTGCGTCTATTTTTCTGGCGCACACAGACGATGCGTTGTTGAGTTTTCACACAGGGCAGGCTTTGCGTCGATTTCAGGCACAGAGACTGGGATTCTCTTTGGGTTGCAGGGTTTTCGGACACCCCGGGGTCGATGCTTCGAAATCCTGGGCATGTTGGACGAAGTCATAGGGGTTGTGTCGATCCGGTGGGCATTGCGGACAAATTTCTCCCGCACGGCAGGCGCTGTGTCGATTCCTCTTAGGAAGTCAGGCTGCGTCGTCCTGGTTCCGGTTTGCATCGATCCATTTCTGCAGGAGCTGCATCGATCACCTCATCAGGAAGTCAGGCTGCATTGTTCCGGTTCGGCGTGCAGTGATTTTCTCACCGCAAGGCAGGCTGTGCATCGGTTCTTGAAGGCTGTGCATCGATTGTCGCCGCACAAGAAGATCTTTTGCAGAGATGAAGTCTTTTTGGTCCTGAGACTTCTGGGAACAGGAGGCAAGCTTTATCCAAGCATGCAGAGCACTTCTCAGAATAGCCAGAGCACAGCAAGGCGGCAGGGCAACAGCAGGGTAGCAGACCTTTGCAGAAAAGCAGACAGGTGAGTCCTCTGCGTAGCCAGGCAGTTCCTCTTGGCAGGTTGCAGGTTCTGGTTCAGGGTTTCTTCGCCAGTGGTATCTTGTCCAAAAGTGTCTGAGTTGGTAGGGTCAGAGACCCTGCTTAAATTCCCTAAAGTGGGGGGACTTCAAAGAGTGGCTTAGAAGGGCACAAGGTCCCCTTTCAGTTCCATTCTGTCTGCCAGGGTCCCAGTAGTGGGTGTGGCAGTCCTTTGTGTGAGGGCAGGCTACTGTCCTTTGACATGTAAGTGTCAGGCCCTCCAACCCTCCCAGCCCAGGAAGACCCGTTCAATATGCAGATGTGTGCAAGTGTGACTGAGCATCCTGTGTTTGGGGTTTGTCTGAGTGGAATGCACAAGGGAGCTGTCAACTAACCCAGCCAGATGTGTAGATTGTAAGGCACAGAAGGATTTAAGTGCAGAAAAATGCTCACTTTCTAAAAGTGGCATTTCTAAAATAGTAATATTAAATCCAACTTCACCAGTCAGCAGGATTTTGTATTACCATTTTGGCCATACTAAATATGACCTTGTTACTCCTTTCAGACCAGAACCTACCACTCAAACAATATGTGAGGGTAGCCCTAATGTTAGCCTATGAAAGGAGCAGGCCTCACAGCAGTGTAAAAACAAATTTAGGAGTTTTACACTACCAGGACCTATAAACTGCACAGGTACATGTCCTGCATTTTATCTACATAGCACCCTGCTCTATGGGCTACCTAGGGCCTACCTTAGGGGTGGCTTATATGTAGAAAAAGGGGAGTTCAAAGCTTGGCAAGTACTTTTAAATGCCAAGTCGAAGTGGCAGTGAAACTGCACACATAGGCCTTGCAATGGCAGGCCTGAAGCATGGTTAAGAGGCTACTTATGCGGGTGGCACATTCAGTGCTGCAGGCCCACTAGTAGCATTTAATCTACAGGCCCTGGGCACATGTAGTGCACTTTACACAGGTCTTATAAGTAGATTAAATAAGCCAATTGGGTATGAACCAATGTCACCATGTTTTAAGGAGAGAGCATATGCACTTTAGCACTGGTTAGCAGTGGTAAAGTGCGCAGAGTCCTAAAGCCAGCAAAAATGAGGTCAGAAAAAGAAAAGGAGGAAGGCAAAAAGTTTGCTGGTGACCCTCCAGAAAGGCCATTTCCAACAGTATATCTCTGGCCTCAGAGACTTGCGATTATTTCCCAAACATTTTCGCGAATGCACGTGTGAAAAGAAGTGCTGTAATTGGCTGATTGCAACCCGACTAGAAAGTTGTGGCTGCCATTGTTTTTCATGGGCCACGGTCCTAGGGGGTGAAAATCCTAATTGAAAGTGGAATAAGGGGTCAAGGTGAAGGTACCCTGACCCCAGGGTTGTGATATAGGTGTGCTTCAGGGTTTAAAATAATTTCTCGTCCCCATGTCTGATAATCGCAAACAGTTGCTCATTTTCACTAATTTCTGCAAATTTTTCGAAAGGGGATTGGAATAACGTAGAGCAACTAAAATTACCTTACGTGAAAATAACATAGAAATTCACTTTGAAAAAACAAAGGTTACAGGGACGTTATAGTTAGGCTCCTATTTTATACATACATAACCATAGAAATTCACCTGAAATAGTTAGGGTTATCTAAAGTAACTATAACTCATTATCTAAGGGAGCTATAACTCGTGCCCTCACCATCCACAGTTTTTCCCCAAAAATGTTACTGTAAATATTACATTGTTATTATCAATGATGTTATCAAATATGTCATGAGTGACATAATTTGGGGGGTAAATAGCAGTGCATGGTGAGGGCGCAAGTTACAGTTACTCTACATAACTGTAACTATTACAGGTGAATTTCTATGGTGTTGTACCTTCAAAATGGGAGACTAACTGTAAAGCCCCTGTAACCTTTCGTTTTTTTCAGTGAATATATAAATATGTTTCTGTATTTCAGTATTATAAAAAATAAATATCTGTTCTCACTGATACTCAGGCTCCCCAACTGACTTTGAAGCTAGGCTGTTCAAGCCCCCATTTATTGTCCGTACAGAGAATACAAAGAATGTTTCTTTAGTTGTGTAGTTGTTGTTTTTTTAGTTCACCACTGATGACTGACTGCTGTTGACACTGCAGGTGGAGATCAGAGTCATGCCTCTGTGGCATTTCTAAGTGCTACTCCTGTGTGGCGGCTCCTTAACATTGTGAGAGTATGGCTGCATTTTTCTGCTTCCATTTCTAACTCACCTCCTGATAGGCTGTTCCACTAATCTTCTAAGTATAGACGCTTACTAGCTGACATTGCAAACAGGAGTATGCACAGGGTAATTGCTTCATCCCAACCCACCATTGGATCTTTCCAGCTGGTCCTCGGAATAGAGATAAAACATTCGGACCCTATTGTGCTATTCTTCCGCCTTTACATGATACCCAGGGACAGTGAAAATATATTTTTGATCTGCAGCATTTTCCGCATTTTTATGGATTTGTTGCATTTGCCACATAATCCTTTTCAGCATTGAACAAAAAAAATTATTTCTAGCTGAGATGGATCAAAACTACTGAAAACGTGTGTTGTCTCACAATGCAGGCTTTTGCAAATGTTGACTGTACCCTTTCTGTTGCTTATTGCTTATTGCTATATTTGGGTGTTAAACTGGCACTTGTGAGGTGACACGTTTGCCCAGCCAGACAGTGTTAACCTATGTACAGATGACAAAATAAGATAGTAGTACTATGTTTATGAAATTTATAGACTGCACGTACAGCCAAAGATTTCATGACACTAGCAGCATGTGAGTGATACAGGAGGCTCATCAGATATTGGGGCACATGTACGAAGATCAGGTTTTGTGACTCGCAAATTGCGAGACGTAGCGG